>NC_141557.1:66635000-69035000 GCF_036417535.1 Chlamydotis macqueenii
CCTTCTAGAGATCATTAGCAGAAGTCCTAGAAAGCCCCATCCCTATAGTGCATATTTTCTCTCCCTTTTCAGAACAGTGCCATTGTGCCACTTTTGAAGGTTTTGGTATTTTGTTCCTTATCCTGATTTAGAAGCATCTGCTAATAAACTGACAGGTTCTGACACATCCCAGTAATTTAGAGCTTTTTCACCTTATATTCAGAGTGCTGCTTTTATGGTTTCAGAAGCCTTTTTATTCACACAGCTTCCATCTTGAGTAGCTCTTTGAATGGGGCTGTCAAAACAGCTATGTTTGGTGTACATTTTTCCTGGAACTGAATTCAGTGTTGCCTATAAAATTATAATTCTTCTGTCCACAGCAGGTCTCATTCTGCAATGGCTAACTTTTGATTTATGTGATTTCTTGTCTTGCTAGCATTGAATATATTCAAAATACTTACATAAAGAGCTTATTTTTATTGGTCACACTTGAAATTCATTCACTTCAGTGTGTTACCCTCTTTGATTACATACCTAGCAAATCTGGGCTCATCACTTGCTCTGTGTTGTGCCCAATATGTTCACTGGGAATAGAAAGTTTGAAAATTTGCATTTAGCAAATGGGAAACCAGTTGTACTTAAGGTCTTATTACTACTGGTTAACATTTACATTGTGTTATTACTTGGAGGCCCTAGTGACTGAAGCTCTATTTAGTTTGGATCTGTGCATATCTATACTGAGAAGGCAGAATGTAGTCTAAATAATTCATGGCAGAAGAAATAATTCTTTGCTGAATGTAGCTTGCCAGCAATGTAGTTTTGCTTGGTCTAAGACGGAAACCCCTGCATATCTTCTGTCTTCACTAACGGCTCATTAAGGTGAGACTTTTTTTCTATCTTTGCTTTGCAGATTCCTGCTCTACAGCTTACTTCTAAGGGAGGTCTGTGAAAGGTGACCATGACAAGCAAGTCCACTGCCAGCCTGCAGGTGTAAAGTGGCCACACAAGGTTTTACACTTGCTTTAGCCACAATTTTTTTTTTTTTTTAAAGGAGGTAGAAAAACAATACTTCAAAGACCGGACACAGTGTCTTTATGGAAGTCATAATTTTAAACTTTAAAATATTTTTCATTTTCTGTGTAAAATAACCAAAGACAACAAGTGATTGAGAGCACCTAACAATGATGGTGCAGAGCACAGAGAGGTTTAAAAGCAGTCTCCATGGTTCTCTAGTCTTAGAAGTCAAGCAAAAATGGTAGGCACAGGTAGGGCTTTGGTTCTGCATAACAGTGCTTGAACCTGGACAAACAGAGGAATGGGAATCCATTGATTCTTTCCTACGGCTCACTGAGGCTTACCTGATGCCCAGGAGAAGCCTAAAATCTGTGCTAGGCATATGTCTGTTCCTCAGCCTTCTTCCATATGTGAACCTGCAAGTATGGAAATGGAAGCCTGTCTGCTGGGACAACTAGATCATCCCACATGGTCTACAAACAAGTAATCAGAGACAGTAGCCTTTCAGTCACAGTTCACCTGAGGGCTGCTTGAAGAGGGAGCCTGCAAAGTCCTTCTAAAACCCACACATGGCAAGAACTAGTGAGATTTCTGTTTTATCCAAGATTGCTGGTGATACAGTTCTGGGGGAAAAAAAAAACAATTTTCCACAAAATTTTCTATTTCTAAATGCAAATATTACACATTTTTAAAAATCTGAATGTTATTTAAAATATTGTTTAAATATTGTTTATTTTCATTTATTTTTCTGTTACTTAGAATGTTAGTTTAATGGCTAAGTTTTATACAGACCTTTTCATACTATGTCTTCACACCTTCATATATAGTTTTTGGTATATGCACTATTACCTATATGATAACAGGACAGTTGAAAAATTGTTTAATTTTACTGTCATATTATTAAGAACTCCTGTGATGTAGTACCAAAACAACTATAATACTCATATATCTCCTATTTGTGTTGTAATGAAATAATATTGACAGTCTGAGCATTACAACATAAATGGGAGACACTCTGTACTAGGAAAGACTACAGTTATCCTAAATGGGTATCATTATCTTTACCTGTCACTGCCAATAATCCTTAAATAGAAATTACCCTTAATATTTTTTAAAAGAACACTGAAATAAAAAAAAAAACCTTCTCATCTCTGAATTACACTTTCAAAATTCTTATATTTTTTCCTTTTTCCTAAATTAAAAAAAAAGTATTTTCCTTAACTATTTCCAGTGAAATATTAACTCTGAACTTTCCCCAACTATAGGTAGAATAGATAAAGATAAAAAAGAATTTAATTAGCGTACTGCTGATCTTGTTACCAACCTTATTTTCTGTTTGGGTTTTCTTGATGCTACCTGGAATAATACCTTATATTCTTAATGCTTTTGGAATAACATACCAGGCCAAAAAGTGCATTTATTATGCATTACACACATATGCTAACTCACAGGAATTTTTGGGAGACTATACATCATAAAACTGGGACAGATTTTCCAGTCTCCTATCTCTGTTTCATCCTTTCTTCATGACTTTTTTTTTTCTTCATAATTTTCATGACTTGGGTTAAAAGAATCACCTTAAAAACACCACAATATGGTGAACTCTTTTTTTCCCCACTTTTCTCACATCTAAACTACTGAGCAAAGACTTTAGCAATAAAATATGTTGTTACAGACCTCTGGTGAGCTCCTTGCAAAGCATCAAGATGGATCAGTTGTATCACACTGTATGCCAGAGAATTTGGATAAGTTTTAGAAGAAGTTGAGACATCGTTTCTTGTTTTGGTTTCTATTACACTTTTATGTGGTGTATAGGTTATTTATGTTATTTGTTCTGACATTTTATTAAAGTATTGCACTTTCCTTATCTTTTCTTTCCTAAAGCTCCGCAGAAGGTTGTTTGACCTTGTACAATATTCACCACTCAGGAGTGGTGTGTGAGACAGGACAGCTACATCTTATTCCATGTTGTAGAGGGGAGAATTCTCTCTCAGTGATTGTTGTGACTCTTGATAAACACTGACAAGGCCAGGCCTAACCAGTTAACCTTTTGGAAAGTTATGCCAAACCAATTGCAGAAGTCCCATATGAAACACTGATCTTCAGCCTCTCAGGTGCCAAATGCACTGGAATTTTTTTCCCCAGGTATTTTCCTAAACAAGCAGGGGATTTGGGTACAAGATAACTCACTTGCGTATTTTGATGTTCTGCACAACTTTTCTGCTAATATTTCCTCCTCTCACCAACTATTTCCCCAATGCCAGCACATTTTAGATGGGATCTGTGGTTGACAGCTGAAAAAAAACCCAACCTCCAATTGCTATTTATGATATGATTATACAGGTCAAGTTTAATTTCAGCATTGTGCATGAATCTGTTATCCAATCATTCTAATGATACACTACTTAAACCAGCAGTGGGGCCGAGGATGGAAAGAAAACCTTGATTGTAACTTGTCTGATGATGATTGGAGTTTGTTATGAAAGAACACTAACACGATTGTCATTGGCACCCTTTGGCAAAGGTAGGGAACATTTGTATCTTTCCATTGTTACCATACCTATACTATGTGACAGATGAGAAGAGGTATGCCAGAAAGGATGTAGTGTTGTGAGAGGGATTGCTTTTTCTCAGGGTTAAGACAAGGATATATTTAATCAAACAAGCACCTTTAAGAAAACATCATCTTTCAGGTAGAAGATATGGCTCCTCAGCTGAATACTGCTCTCCGGATTACATAATACAGACTGCTGAATCAAGAAACCACCCGTGGCGGTCTCAGCTAGCTTGTTTTACTTTGCTATTTCATCAGCAGTTGCACATGCTTGAGAAGCTCCCATAGTGGAAGGAGCCTCCTTGCAAGGGCGCAGCTTCCTGGAGGGCAGGCACGCCCTGCTGCACACCTGCCACCTCCTCAGCACCTCCCTGCAAACAGCCCTCAAGTCAGCGAGATGTACTTCTCGATAAGGGAGGCTGCACTGCCAGATCAGGACAGCCACCGTGAGATGCAGGAACGGGCTGAATCAGTGCAGCCAGATCAAAATGTCAGCGCAGTCATTGCATGAATTCATCACATTTGCACGCTAAAGCTTCTTGCAGGGACATGAAATAGCTAGAGGAGGGATTTCTTTGCCTCTGCATTTTCACAATGCCAGTCTGGAGCCGCTCTGTATGTGTGCTTTGCCCCTTTGACGCTCTTTGGGATGTCTGTCTATCATCCATGGGAAAAAAAAATCTCTTTCCCAACACTGACTGTGAGCAGAGTCACCAGAGTCAAGCAGGAGGACTGAAACACGTGTGCCACAGAGAAACAGATCATTTATGTGTAGCTGTCCTGTGTCTGTACTGCCCCCCCCCTCGCCCCCACCTCCACTTCCAGAATGCATCCATGCCCTTAAACATGCCAAACACAAGATTTGGCTCCAAGAGCCGACGGTCCCTACATAACTTCTGGGAAAACATAAACTGACAGAGTACATTTTTTTAATAAACCCCACTTACACTGTTCTCCCTGGAGCCAGGCACTAGCGTGCAGTCACCTAAGAATAAAATAAACTCTGTCTTGTAAATCACTTGTCATTTCTGTCCTGGAGTTGTGCTGGCTATATAACCTCACAGCTGCTGGCAGTGGGCTCCTTTGCCCACCCAGGCCCTACCCACAAGAAACCCCACCGGCAATATGCTCATGACAGCAAAACTCAGCCCCCCAGCCCCGGGGAAACAGGATCAGAGAAGGGCTGGCTCCAGGCAATGCTCCGCCGGGGCTCCCTCCCTTCCTTGAGCAAATTACCCCCACCCCAGCATCCCCAGTAGTAAAACAGGCCCAGACACCCTAACCTGAGCAAACCTAATTGTCCCATCATATTCGTGCTTTACTTGTACTTCTACTGCGTATTTCAGCTAAAAATTAAGTTTACTCTCCCTGCAATATTTACCAGTTTGCCCCACAACTCTGTGGCAAGGACTAAAGACGTGAAACGCTTGAGTCTGTTATCTCTTTTTACACGGGCAGGGGAGGAACAACCCACACCACTCAGAAAACTTGAATGGAAATGTTCTGCAGATTCCCTGGTGTCACCCCAACTCCCCCAAACAATAAACAACTCAACGCACAAGATTACCGCAAAAACCCCAAGTGAAAACTGTTCTGTACTTGAAATCGTTGGCAAGCAGGGGTGTTTGGCACAAGAAGGCTGAAGCAGAGCTTTCTCCGCAGACCTCCCGCCTTAAAGAAAGGCGGTGGGGGTGTGAGAGTGAGTTATCCCGCCCGCCCTCCTCACCGACCTGCCCCTCAGGGCCCGCCATTCCCCGGCCCCGCGGTAATGGCGCTCGGCGGCCCCCACCCCCAACGCCAGGCCCGCAGGCGGCGGTTGAGCGGCCAACGGCCGCCGGGCTCCCCCTAGGGGCGGTGGGGGCGCGGGCGGCGGCGTTGCCGGGAGACCGGCGCGGCGGGAGGCGTGCGGCCCGCCTCAGGGCTGGCTGCCTAGCCCCGGCCCGGTAGCCCCCGGCAAGTTACTGATCCCTGTCTGGTCTGCCAGGGTCTGCTCCGTCCCTCCCGGCCGCGGAGGGCGGCTCAGTGCCCGCCAAGGAAAGCAGGGTGGCAGCCGGAGGCAAGCGCTGAGCAAAGCGTCCAGGGGCACGCCAGCCTCACCACTGCTCTCGGAAGCCAGGGCGGTCACTCCCTCATTCAGCATCCGTAATTATAATAATAATAATAATAATAAAATTCATCGGTAATAATTTAATGGACATCCCACTTCAAAAGGCAGAAGGCTCTGGAATAATGATACCTACCACAATAGCTACCAACACATGGGGCCCATTAGCTCAAATATGATTTCCCCTGAAAAGCCTGATTAATACAGTCCTCCTGCAGGCAAATTTAGGGCCTTTACACACCCATGAAGTGCAGGATGGGGGGGCTCTGCGGCCGTGCCACTGTTAACGGACAGAAACGGCTGACCTTCTGGTGAGTGTGCTATGGTGACTCGTCAAGCGCTGGAAGCATGTCGCTGCTCTCCAGCTTCACCTCGGCCGGCACAACGCAAAGGGGACGTGTGCCTTTGAGGAAAAGGGTGTCTGCGATTGGTCATCCATGTGTTTTAGAGCAGTGGGAAGCTGCTGACCGTAGGAAACGGTCGCAGTTAGATTCATCTGTGGGTGGTGAAAAGCTTAAAAGAAAGTGTTCATCTTAGAACATACCTATATTGTAAATAAATAGAGAAGAAAAGATTCATTGTCTGACATGAACTGCTTGTGAGAGGTGTTGTTTAGGCTGTCATAAGCCTCTGCAGTTTGCTCGGGTCCAAAAAAAAATAGAACCTGAAAGTACGTCTCGGAGATTTCTGACAGAGGAATTTCTGGTTTTCAGTGAAGCCCCATCTACATAGGCCTTGAAGACTGAACGCTAGGTCTTGAATTAGCATGTGTGGGGGCCTAAGAGCCAGTGAAATGTACACCCCCTGCTTTTTCTCACGCTTTGGAGATGTACTACCATGTCCTGCTCAGAGCAATGTCTGTGTTGCCTCAGACTTCAAATCCCATTACAGGTGATTATAATAATCAAGAGATAACAAATTCACGAATCATCCTACCCAAGTCCTTGTATGAAAGAAATGGGATCATTTCCGACAGACTGGATGTGGAAAAATTAATTTCCTGGCATCCAAACATAGGAACAGCCATGCTGGTTGAGACAAGTCCATCCAACCCAATAGCCTGTCTCAAACATAAACAACAGCTGATGCCTGGGGAACAGCATAAGAGAGGGGTAAGCACAGAGTGATGGTTCCCTGGCATGCTGTCCCAAACTCCAGCAAGCTGTGGCTCAGGGACTTCCCTGAGACAGATGTGGTATCTTTAAATTTAATAGCCCTTGATGGATTTTTGCTTCCATGAATTTGTGTAATTGCTATTTGAACCCATATCAATTTTTGACATCGCAACATCCTGTGACAATTAGTGGCACGCTCCAACAAAGCAGGGTGTAAAGAAAAGCCCTTATTTTGTTTGTTTTGAATAGGCCACCTAATAATTTCATCTGATGCTCCTAGTTCTCGAGGTATGAGAGTCAATTACAATCATTCCCTATTTGCCTTCTCAGTGCCATTCATGATTTTATAGACTTCTCTCATATCCCACATCCCAGAGCATGGACCTTGCTCTGGCTCCAGCGTTACAATTTTTGAGCTAGTGGGCTTGAACAACACCATGTTCAGAATGCTGGCACAACAGATGTATTTATACCAGGGCATAGCAGTGTCTTCAGTTTTGTTCCTTCCATACTAAGTCCTAAAATTTGATTTGCTTTTTTGAACTCTGCTGAGGACGGATCTGACATTTTCATAAATATGTCTAGATTTCACAGCACTTCAAGGATCTCTTCTCTGAGCAGTAACAACTAGTCCAGCACCCTCAGCTCTGTATGTAAAGTTGTCTGCTTTATCCACTGGCATTACAATACACAGATCTATGCTGCATTTCCTCCTTTGTTTCACCACCCGATTACTCAGCATCATGAGATCGTGTGTTTGTCATGTGTCATGTTTTTGCTACCATAAATAACGTCATATCACCCACAAGTTTGCCACCTTACTGTTGATCCCCTTTCTAGTGTACGAGTCCAGCAGATGGATTTGATACCTACTTAAGATTCTGGCAAAACCAGAGGGGCACTGGGAGGAGGAAATAGTGAGTACCTTGACTTTTTCTCCTCTTTTCATCAGCACAGCTTACATCTTGCCTAGATTTGGATTGAGCCAGCTGCTCCTCAGGGAGGTGCTGGCAGGCTCTTTCTGACCCTGTGGCATATTTGGAAGGATGCTGGCGAAGGCTGGCCAGCGTGCGTAAGGCCAGCTGTTCAGCTGACATAACCGATTTACACGAGCTGAGGATCTGCCCAAAGACGTGGAGTCACAAGTGCTAGTCAGCCTGTCACAGGGACGG
The DNA here is from genome assembly GCF_036417535.1 of Chlamydotis macqueenii. Classification (NCBI taxonomy): domain Eukaryota; kingdom Metazoa; phylum Chordata; class Aves; order Otidiformes; family Otididae; genus Chlamydotis; species Chlamydotis macqueenii. Next base: position 66,642,939 of record NC_141557.1, read on the forward strand.
AGACTTCTGACACGGAGGCGCACTGGCCTCAGCTGGACACTGCGGTGGAGGCAGGTGAGATGGCCTGAGCAGAGTCCACGGGGCAGCCCTTGGTTGAGGGCGCACCTGTGGATGCAGTGCCCATCCTTTGCCCACCTGGTACCGTCGTACCTCCCTACACACAATGCCTGACAGGTACATTTATTATTAATAACGAGCAAGGCTTTCAAAGGCAGGCCCCGTGCTTTCTCACTGCTTGTCGGCGCTGAGCGAGGCTGAGCAGAGTGCGCTGTGAGCGGTACTTGCACAGCCAGAGCTGTCCCTGGTGCGTCCCCATTCCAGCGTGTCAGCCAAGCGTTTAAGACACCTGCTTCTTTTCGCTCCTGCGCTGGCCATGGACTAATAGGGACAAACGGGAAGAGGACCTAGCAGAATGCAGAAAATCATCGTCCTGTGCCAAAAGGGAATGTATGATCAAAACTACAATGGGCAGGCAAGCAGCAAGGCAGTGACCCGAGGCAGCGCAATGTGTCAGGAAGAGAGAGCAGCAGCCCAGGGACAGCAACAGCCCAGAGCCTCCATTTGTAATGACTGTGTGGACCACATGCCAAAAAGTCTCTCCCCACCTCCTTGCTCCAGGGAGCTCTCATAATGTTCTTAGCTGTTTGGACATCATGAGAAAAAGAGCCTGCATGTTTCCAACGCACGACCTAAGGCATCTGCTCGAGCAAAGCGGCACTGCTGAACCTGCCTCTAACTCAGAGTGCTCCAAACACCTGTGAGTCAGACGATGGGAAATTCTCCCTGTCTTCTCAAGCACAGATGAGTTTGAACCTTCTGGGCATTTTAGCAGTTTACCATCTGCACGTATCACCTTTTTTCTGAGCACATGGAAGTCTTGTAGGAGGATGTTAAATCCAGGAACTAAAATAAGGAAACATGTTTACACCTGCTACATCTGTTCAAGAATTTCCAGCCTCTATTACACTTTTGACTTTCACATTCCCCCTCCTCCTGTCTTCCGTTTGGTCAAATGCCACTGTGTTAAAAACAATCCTGTGTTTTTCCCCCAAGTCTCAAAGACTTTCTATCAAATCTTGTGAAAACTTACAGCAAATGAAAGAAGCTGTGAAATGGTCTAGCAGTGGCCAGCAAGTGCCGGCTGCAGTGTCGCTTGTTTATCCAGGATTGTCTGGATACTGGGATTCATTGTGAAGAAAAATGACATTAACTACATGAAATACGGTGATTCTAGATTTTTAAACTAGAATAGAAAATGGTCAAACCATTTATAATACAGATGAAATCTTCCTGCAAGCCAGGTGCAACAAAACAACTTAACGAAATATAGATTATGAAAAGGATTATAGCACACAAAAAAAAAATCATCACAAAGAAGAACATCTCTGTTAGCAGATGCCCCAGTCAATTATAACCAGTTTGTTGCAGAAGAGAAAACACACCGGTATCTGCTGTCAGAGGTGATCTGGTTTGCTGAAAAAATTACCTGTATGATTATATCTACTACAAAGTCAGACCCATAGATATGAAACATTTTTGAAATGGAAAAAAAGATCCTTGACTTGTTCAGGGGGAATAGCAAAATAATCTCTATTGAGCAGGATTCAAAGGATATTTCTTTTCACAAATTTTAACAAATTTTTGTTAAGATAGTTATTGAAAATATTATACAATATTTTTCAATGAAGCAAGTGCTTTGATTAAAATTATTTCAAGAGTGATCAGTAGCATTTTTATAACTATTCAAATTAATATATTGATAAAGATGGTGCAATATAGAGCAACAGATGCAAAAATATTGGATATATTCAGACATTTTTCTCTGAGTAATTTATTTTTGATAACAGTTTTTCTCTTGGAAGATTTACACTGGCTTTGTGAATACATGAGCTGGACATATTAATAATATGGGCAAGGTGGCAGTACTGGGAAAAATCCTCTGCTCCCCATCGTTTCCTAATAATGCCCAGTTAATGGAAGAAAAATGCTTTCACGGGTCAACAGGTAACTAAGGAAAGTGCCATTTAGTGATCGTGGCATTTGGTGTTATGATAGGCCCTTTGTTTCTCTGCATTGCTGCATGATGCTTGTGTGAAGCATGCTTTCTAAAACAGCAAGAGAAATTAACAATATTAAGGTCAATATAGAACATATTTGGGAAGGGTTGAGGCAAGTCCTGTGGTTCTAAGCCAGACAAATTCTCACTGACAGGTCTTGGGCAATACAATCTGCAGGTGTCCACTTTCTTTCAGGATTTAGCCCAGTATTCAACCAAAAGAAAACAGTTCAGTAATTCATTAGGATATGATCATGCCGGGCTGGTTACTAATTGTTCAAAATACCATTGGAGGCACTCCAGGATGCTGCACAGCACTCCACAGCTGGCAGCCATGGTACACAGGCGGGTATGCCACCCAAATAGACCTCAATAGGACGGGAGCCACAGGAGGAAAGCACAAATCCCTTGCTTCCAAACCCATGGGAACCTTCCTGTATCGTGAGGAGGGAGCTGCAGGTGCAGGGGGCTGCAGGCAGGATGAGTGCAGTGCGCAACCCCACTGTCTCATGCCGAAGAGAAATGTTAGCGGCAAAATAGTTTTACTCCTGGCTGTCAAATGGGAACTGCGGGGTTCCTCTGCTAACTATGAAAGGCAGACTACTGTGCATTAACAGCCCTGCCGGTGCACAAAGTGGCCTAGCCTGTTATTAAACTGTACAGCTAAAGCTGTTGTTCTCCACTTAGCTGAAAGTGAGTTACCATATTGCAGGTCCCCCAAGACGTTCCCTACCCTTGACATATCCTCTCCCTCGCATGAGTGGTAATGACTGGGATCAGATCCCTCAGGCTTCTGCCTGGACTGCTTTACCTTGCTTTAGAGCCACTTCTTTGAATAAGAGCGAGCTGATCTGTCATCCCCCCATTCTCTCCACTTCCCCCCTCCACATACCCCAGTCTTTATTCCTGAAACTCTTTACCGGCCATAAGGATCTTTCTCCTCGACAAATACAGACAAGATAACTCAGATGTCCTCTAAGCAGGCTGCAGATGGGGTTCCCATGCACAGCATAGACTGGATTTCACATGTATGCAAATAAGCATTTGTGTGCCTGACCCCATGACTCAGAAGCATCAGGATTTACTCACTGACATTTTTTTCATGCACTTTTAAATTCACATTTGCAAATTTGGCTCTGGAACTAACAGAACTGCAGTAACAAGATTCCGACATCCTGGGAAATTTCACAGCCATACTGAATAAGGACTTGAGAGTAAAAAGCTGTGCAAAGAACATGTAGATGTATTTTATTATATACACATTACATTTTTTAAAAAAAGGAAAAGACCTGCTTAGTATTAGTCTCACTTCCTCAGAACAGTCTGGATGGCCTTCATACACAGTGTCATAACAGATAAAATCAGTCCTTTCCCTAGCAGTCTTTTTGTGCCACCACTTAGTTTTGCTTAAAGTGTGCGTATCTAGTCTTGATCTGTCGTTTATCTCCAAGGCCAGCAGAGTAAACTCATCCTCCTGACTCGTAGCTCCAGATGGATTCAAACTCCAGCACACTGTCCCCCTGGAATTTGGCATATGTAGGTTTATATGCCCTAATCAATCAGGCTGATTTCAGTTAATCCTAATCGTCCTATTAGGGTTCCCAGATAGCAACAACAGCAGCTAGAAATCCCCAAGCAGCCTAATTGACTTCATCTAATTACATTCCTTCTTGAGATTTCCATTAAACTACCCCCTGAATTAATTACAGTGGTCGGCTGTAGGTTTCTATGACTTCTTAAAAAACTGTGCTGGTTTTGACTGGGATAGAGTTAATTTTTTTTTCCATATTAGCTTGTATGGGACTATGTTTTGGATTTATGCTGAAAACTGTTGATAACACAGGGATGTTTCAGCTGTTGCTGAGCAGTGATTACAGAGAGTCAAGGCCTTCTTTGCTTCTCACACCACCCCACCAGCGAGCAGGCTGGGGGTGCACAAGAAGTCAGGAGGGGACACAGCTGGGACAGCTGACCCCAACCAACCAAAGGGATATTACAGACCATATGACATCTTACTCAGCATGTAAAGCCAGAGGAAGAAGAAGAAAGGAGGATACTTTTGGAGTTGTGGCATTTTGTCTTCCCAAGTCACCATTACACACAATGGAGCCCTGCTTTCCTGGAGATGGCTGAACACCTGCCTGCTGATGGGAAGTAGTGAATTAATTCCTTGTTTTGCTTTGCTTGCACACATGGCTTCTGCTTTACCTTTTAAATTGTCTTTATCTCAGCCCCTGCATTTTCTCACTTGTACTCCTCTGATTCTCTCCCCCATCCCACTAAGGGGGAGTGAGTGGAGTGGTTGTGTGGTGCTTAGTTGCCAGTTGGGGTTAAACCACGACAAAAACATGCAGCTATTGCGATTGCTTGGTTCTAGAGAGCTGAAGTAGTTGCTATATATAAGATCTTGCCACCTCCACATAGCTATCTGTTAGTTGTCTTGCTCTAGCCTGTATCATATGTGCCATCTAATCACTGTGGGGGATACCAGCTTTGACTCCTGGCACTTAGACTCATTTCTGTCAACGTGCCACCTGTAGTTCTTTCCTTGTAGCACTGAACGAACAGCACGAGTCAGAGACTGCCAGCTCCTATTAACCTCTCGCATAAAGGATTTATAGATATGTCTCATTATAAGGTAAGGAGCTGACATTCATCTCAAAAGCAGTTAGCTTGGAAAAGAATGCTCTTTTGTTAGCATTCACCTTCCTCTGTGCTCTTTCTGTGGTAGTAAATTGTAAACTGCTCAGTTGAGATGGCATCTGTCATAGTTAGATTTCTTTGGCTAATTTGATCACTTCTTCCATTAAAGTAATGCTTTGGCTTCCCAAATGTTGCTAAGCTCTCAATTCCTGCCTTCTGCAGCATACAGAAATGTAGCCCTGAAAAAGGCATCTTCCACCCTGAGGACTTAAAAAGAGGAAACTTCTGGGGAAAGGATAAAATTGTTAAGTCCAGTCTGGTTTCTTCTGTACATACAACTGAGATCAGCTTCCATGAAACGTGGGGAGGCTGGAAGCAAAGGCTTCTTTTCATAAGTGATTTTGTATACAGTATGTATGCATATCAATGCTTTGTCTGGAGTTCACTTAAAAATGAAAACAAAATGCACGCTAGACACTGGAAGATAGGCACTTTGGCAACTGTCAGGTTGGAGAGTGCTTTACGTGTAAGACAAGCCGTTGTGTTCGGTCTGTTCAGAAACTGATGCCACTGCTCCCTTTTACGGACAGTTCTTCTAGGTGGGAATGACACTGGTATCATTCACACAGAAACTGCCAGATTGATGTCAGTAAGACAGCAGAGTGTTCAGGTTCATTGGAAGGAATACAATACCTTTGCTAAAATAAAATCCTTGACCGTGCACAGAGGGAGTAGGTCAGAAAGGAATGTACCCTTGCCAAATGTTTACTTACTCTGTCTCTTAGAGAGTGTGTTCCCTTTCAAGGCAGAGCCAAGGACAGTTGAGAAGTTCTGTGTGAATAACACCCGATTGTTGCAGGAAAAGAGCTATGTAATTAAGCTATAAACAATCTATGTGGTCATTTTAACTAAGTTTAAGGCTTTGTAAATCACAGAGTCATAAAGCGATACTGGGGTGAGATTATATTTTTTAAAATATTGATGTTTATGCTAGATTAATGACTGCTTCCCTGTAGAGATGAACAGTGAACAGAATATCTATCCAAGGTCAGGCTGTGTCTGAGCTGCAGACACAATAAGTCACTAGAAAGTTTTGTGCAGAAGGATTTGGCCTAAACAGATATTTCTAAGAGCTAGCTAAGTTTGCTAATTATTTCTCTGAATAACTTTGAACTGCCTGTTTCTGAATCATTTTCATTCCAGAGGGATTAGTAAATCTTTTTAGTAAAGGGAACACACACGGAAATTTATAAAATGCATTTACAAAAACTTTCTATAAAAATTGAATGCCAGTTTGGGACTACTTTTCTCCCTTTTCTTGTTCTATTTTGGCACTAACATCCAAAAGGAAGCTGGGGAGGGGAGGGGGAGGAAAACAGCAAAAATAGCAAAGAGAATACAAACTAGAACTGAAGCAATCTTAAGTACCTTCTCAGAACTGGAGACATAAGTGACTTTGTAAGAGATGCAGACACTCGATACTTCGTAGGCGCTGGGAGAAGCGAAGGCCTAATTCCTCCACTTACCAGAGGCACTGGCCAAGGGTCTCCCTACTGTTTCAGCAAACGTACATAGGCAGTATTTCTACCAGTGCAGTATATGGTTCGATTCAACTCAACCTTATATAAGCAGTTTGACTCCTTACATAAAACATTATGCTCTCCAGACGATTTACGTGACACAAATAAGGGAAGATCTCAATAATTTTGGGGGTGTCAGTTTTAGAATCTTTGGGAAAGCACACCTTTGCTATGTGGCTCACTTTTAAATTTTAAACATTTTAACTTCAATCCAGAAAAGTCTGAGCTGATATGGTTCTCCCACTGATATACAATGTTCCACACCCCAGACTTCTTCCTTTTAATCAAATGATGTGGTCTAACCCATACTTTTATCCCTCCTACTAAAATACAGAACTATCAGCAGCATGGAAAACATGCAAGTAAAACAAGCTCTTGAAATTATGAGGAGCAGGAATGGACTATGTTCATCTAGCACTTATTTTGAAGCAGTTAGACATTAATTTGTTCTTCCGATCACAATTTCCACCTGTCTTTGTGGGCCTGGACAGGTGTGGGCACAAGCAGAGTGTGCTTCTGCAGTGAGGCTGGCTTAAATAGTGGTGCTAGAGAAACAGGAGGAACTGTAAACAGAGGAAAGTTTCAACTTTCCCTTTCTTGGAAAGAGCTCTCTGAAAATGTTACACAATGAATCTGCTCATTAGGGCAGAAAGTTTGTCAGTGGTGGTGTTTTGTTTTGTTTTTTTTTTTTTTCTTTTTTTTTTTTAAAGAATGTATTATTTGTAGGCCTCCTGTGGTCAGCTGGGCGTAGCTTTGGGAGTCTGAGGCCACATTAGGCAGAAGTGCCTAGATGCTTCGGGAAGACTCCAAATTACATGTCATCCATACTATCTCCTGCTGGCACTCGGACAAGTTCTCTACCTGTTTCTGGTTCACCACTGACAGCTGTGCCTACGCTTGAAAACGCAGCCTAGCCGCTGACCTACGTGTGGGGAACAGCTGGCTCCCCAGGAAGCCCACAGAAGTCAAGGGGAGGACAACATTAGTGAATGACAGACTATGGGGAGGTCCCCAAAGTGCACTTCTGTTCATCTAGTCAGCCATCAATTTCGCCAGCTCAGCGTGTTGGCTGGCAGCTCCTCGAGGTTTTATGAAAAACAGGAGGGCACATTGATGCTTGCTGTTGCACCAACTGGAACAAGAACTGAAATGATGACACTACCAGTTTCACGGACACACTGCTGCCTTCCTTCTCTTACAAACACAGGGGCCACATTGTTTGCTTACAGTAAAGCTGAGCATGTCACTATTTGAGGGGGCTAGAGATAGGGAATGGCTTACTTTGGGGAGAAGCTAGTGCTTTTGGGGTGAGGAGTGGGAATCTTGCATGCCTCACACATCTGACAGTGGATGCTCAGTGTGATCTTGAGATCAGGGGTGGTTCTGTTGAGAGGGCCAGGTCTAGGGGTGAACATCTCCTCAGAACATGATGCTTTGACCAAAAACTTTCTGGGTGAAAATTAATCCTAGGATTTGCATCCCTTCAGTGGGATGGTCTGTGCAACAAATGCCCTGTATAGGGGATAAAGGTGAACCCTACAATATCACTTCCTTTGCCTGTCATATATTTTCTTCAGCGAGACAAGCTGGATGAGAGAAAAATCTCCTGTTCCTGCAACGTGAGCTCAGGCAAAGCTGATCTCACTGTGAGAAAACATTAGCTTCTTAATTTGTGCTATTTAAATTGTTCTGCGGACTTCCATTTGGTTGGGAAAGGAACTCCAAAGTAAAACAACTGCCATGCAGGGGAGGCTGCAGATGGCTCAGTAGTAACACACATACTGTACACCTGCACATGTTTGGCACAGAAGGGTTTGAGTGCAGATTTGTGAGCTAGCCAAAGGAAGACAGATTTATTTTTTTGAGGAGGCGGGAAGATCAGATCACCTCCAGGTGCTACACTGATAAACACTGAGAATAACTCACCAGTCCTCTACAGTTTTTCTCTGATCAACTTCATCCTTGAGATAGGAATTAGACAGATATATTATTTGGGAAGTTGTCCAGATTCATTTCTAAGGAAATAGATACTCAGCACAAGCCTGCTATAAGTAAGGTTATTGGAGATTTGGGGGTTTTTTTCCCCTTAGTTTGTTTGGGGGAGAGGGCTGTTAGTTGTTTGTATGAGCATCATAGGCCATTGGGACTTTAGACACAGCTCAAGCTCTCCTGTTTCTTCTATGACTGCAAATTTAGGGGACCTGGGTGTAATTTATTAATAGACAAAACTTTTCTCATTTTGCTTTTTAGGTCTGCTCTGCAAATTTAAATTCAAAGAGATTTTGTAAAATGATCAAGCACTCAATCCCCTGTACACCATTCTGAAGAGAAGGAGACCTCCTCCAGAAGTCTGCCTGCATTAGGGAGGAAGCTCTGAGGGGATTTTCCAGTTGCTCCAGGAAGCTCTGATTTCAATCTGTGCTATAGGGAATGGCAGCAGGTGTCCTACAGTTCCTACCCAGACCCCAGCAGTCAGCAGCAGAAATGGGAGGTCAGCAAGAACAAAGTTAAATGCTTATCTCCATTTCCACATGCCTTGTACCTCTCAGCTGCCATGCAGACCACAGTCCTACCTAGCTGTACATTTTAAGTCAGGTATAGCCCAACTTACCTAGCTTGGACATATCACTGTGGGAGGCATCATGCTTTGTACAGTCCCTAAGTTACCTTGCTTGGAGCAAGTACTGTTATACAGTGCTGTGTGGTACCACCTGGGTGCGCCCTTCCTTAAAACCTTCTGGGGTCTCTGCCTTATAAAATAGAAAAATCTTGAGAGAGATGCATGCAGAAGGAGAAAGCTAAGAAATGCTCATCATGAGTCCTGATGTTTCAGCTAAAACCCACAGGCAACATAACTGGAGGTAAAGCAAAGCCCTTTCTTTACAAGGTGGTCACAGCAGTTCAATGTAAGTTTTTGGTTTTTTTTTTTTACCCAGTGATTAAACTAGTGTAAACCACTGTGTGGTCGCTTTCAGTTCAATTTAACATTGGCTGGCATGGATGACAGCTTGCATTGATTCTTGTCTGTCTAATCTAGATTGATATAAGCCCAATTTCAAATGAACTAAACCTGCCTGAACAGCATTATGCAGCTGTTTAAGTTCATGAATTTAAAAGAAAACCTTTGAACAAAAGGCTGCAGGTTTCTCACAAAGACAAAACTCACAGCTCAATACTGATTTTAACATTTCTCCCATTAACCTTCACTACAGACAGCTGAGGAAAGTTATTTGGGGAGCAGAACAGTCAATACTTTGCCTAAATAAATATATAACACAGACAACCTAGAAAGAGATACTTATTTTGTGTGACAGCAATAAGAATGAGAAATAATGGGCCACAGAATTCATCTAGATTACTTTCTTCATTCTAAATACGTTTCTCTATAGACAAATTGAACACCAAAGTAAACCTAATGCTACATGAAAAGGTAAAGACATTACTTCTATCCACATTTTTGCACTGTTCTTAAACTCCTCAGATCACTCAGTTCTGGCTCCTTTCAGAAAAAAAAAGGTGCTGAGTAGCACAAATTGTTGATCTCACCCAGCACTGCCACACATCTGGGGTTGAGGGAACCATGCGGTGTTGAACCAAACAGAACTAGAGGAGAGAAGGAGAAAACTAGAAGGAGAGAAACTAAACGAAGAGGAAATAGAAACACAGAGCACCAAGAGAGTGAGACTGCAGAGAAAAATCTTCTCAAGGCTTTGATTGGTAGCTGATCTGCTGGCCTTGGGAGAGAAGTTGTTTGGGAGTAACAAGGACCAAAAGCTGCAGTACGCAGAATTTCACATTCTGTGCAGTGCTTGTCTGCCAGTGTCCAGGCAGTGCCTGACCTCTCTGGGCATAGGCTATTGTGTGCCCGCTTCTTCAATGTTTTGGGACAGCCTGAAGCAAGTGCTTCTGGCCCAGAAGCAATGTCGCCACGTCAGCTTGGGTTCAGCACCATGCTATTTATCCAGCTGGTAAAGGAGATGGATTACTCCAAGCCTAGCTCTCCACTGCACCTCGCTGTTGTGACTATGCAGTCCCATAGGGACAGTGTCTTCTGGGGGATGCAATGTTTGCAATTGCAGGCACTGGCTTTCAGCAAAAACATTTCACCCGTTTCAATTCCTTCTGAAAAGCAGAAGGACTGCTATGCGCATGTGCCTGTGCAGAAGGGAGAGCCAGTCAATTCAAAGTCATGTGTGTATGGTTTTTAAAGGAAAATAGCAAAGTTCGCTTCTCTTTACAATTGTTTTTAATATTTTCCTTTCCAAGTGCACATTGCATGTGTTGGCTCAAGATCACATAATGCAAAAATTGCAACTTGTTCACAATGCTCAGCCTTCCATGTACATTTATCAAGCACAGCCTGGTAAAATCCAACAATGAGCAGGAAAGAAATCTCAGAAAACAAAATATTTTCATACCTTAAAAAAAGAAGGAAAAATAACCTAAAAAGTGCAAACAGCAAACCTTCCCGTTCACCATGGCTGTGTTCCAGCAGGCTGGTATTTCCCACAGCTTCAAGAAGGGTATATTAACCTGACAGAGAACATGGCTACCATTTTCAGGTACAACCATCCTTGTGGTTTGAAAGCCAGAAGCATAGTGTTTAGTTAAAGCAGACAACTCCGCTCTAGTCTGGCAGAAGTGATAAAATGCATAGTAGAACTTCAAAGAGTGAGCGCCTCTCTTTCTCTCCTACTCCTCTTTTTTGCTATATTTTTCCTCTGGTGGGTTGAGGTACTCAGTTGGAGCTCCCAAAATAGAGGAAATCCAGGCAGAAGAGCCTATCCAAGTCTATCAGCCGCCTGCTGTGTTTCACTCCATCAGCAAAGCTGTGCCTCTGGGCTGAGATGTAAAAGTTCTTGGGGTTTTGCACTCCTTCCCCCTCAGTCTTGGCCTGGTTCATACTTTTGGAATAAATATGGAATAAAGAGCCTGTCCCTTTAATGCAGAGGCAGTGAGAAAGGCAAAACTGTTCCCCAGAAGTCAGTAAAAGTGGTAATGTCTATTAATGATTGCAGCAGAGTGCTTTTCAGTTGCCCTATTAAAGGAGCTCTTTGTCCTAATAAATACCAACGAAAAAGCTTGCTCTCAGAGCACCTTCCCTGTACTTTATTTATAATGAGTCTTCTAATGAGTACATAGTGTTTATGCTTCCTTGAGAGACTCATCACTCCCTCTCTCAGTCTGTTATTTAACATACAGTACTTCAATAAAGGTGTCCCACTTCATCCCCAATGCCTCCCTGCCCCCTCCCACATGCAAACATCCAACGTACTGCTTGTTTCAAGGGCGTATGCGACTCTGAAGGAAAAGTGAGCGCTGGAAGAAAAGCAGGCATCCCGAATGTTATGCACAGCATAGCAGGAAGAGGAGCAGGCGACACAAATTGTCAGCGTGGCAATGCGGGCCCAGCAAGGACAGCTCTAAAGCAGTTCCTATCTGTATGTCTTCGATCAGGAGTGTGTTTGTGCCGGTATTTAAACAGGTCACACACCACTCTGTTACACTTGGTAAAATACCTGGTAAACCACAGTAATTTGACTGTGTCGGTTGGGTGTCTTAGCCCTTAATAACTACTACTGAAAAACAAGACCTAAAAGCACCCAGCCACTGAGATTGGTAGGTGTCCTCTTGGTAGCAATATGAAAAACCAAACCTGTTCCTCCTTGGTGGGTAGTTTTAGGGGGATTGTTGAGACAAAGAGCTCATTTGTCAAGTAGCATTTTTGCCAAAGCTCTTCATGGCTGTAATTTGCCACAGCACATTCTGTATCCGGCTGTGTCCGGGTGTGACACGAGTTGAATTAATAACTCTGTGAGCATTCACGTGGTTTTCTGTTGCCATTCAGAGTCATGCCTTGAGATTGTGGGATCCTACATGACACATCCCTAATGTGATCTTGTGACAGAATAGAAGTAATTTATGTTACCAGGGTGCCTGAGAAAAAAAAAAAAAAAAAAAAAAAGGAGCCTATTATAGGGTTGTTCCATTGCCTTAGGCCAGAAGATAGACTCCGAAGGCTCTCTTTTGTTCTCTGTGTTTTTCTTTTAAGCTTTGAAGCCAAGAGTAAAAGGGTTTCCCATCCTTAAGCGTATCAATTCCCTATCCTCTTTCTGAGCCTCTGCAATGCCTGTTTCCACAGGAGACCAAAATTAGGCAGAAGATTACATAAGGAGACGTGGTATCAACGTTCGATATTAAGATGAGCCTTAAGTCTAAGATTGTCCATCACCAACAGAGCCCCATCAGCGTCAAATCACAACAGCAGTAGTCTTTGTTGTATCTACCATGTCAAAACTGTGTTTGGGATTGAGGAATTCATAGGAATAAAAGGGCTCTTTGATCTGGTAGCATAAGTGAAAGATGCTCCTCAAAGATGGTTTTCCAGTGCTTCATGCAAGCAGGCATATTCACAATTCACTTGATCTCCTCTGGAGGGTGCTCCCCTACATAACCAGCTCCCAGTGGCAAGGAATGAGGGACTCCTAGTTTTCTCACATCTCACGTTGGGCTTTGAAATCTTCACTAACCAGGAGAAAGATCCTAGACCAAACTGGAGTGTCCCACATAGCAAAGGCTTGAACATTCTATTCTTCTGGAAATGAAGAAATGGAAGCTTTCTGGGAATCAGTTAGGGAGAGATCTGAGCACAGACTTGAACCCTCCAGAAAGTGCACAATCAATTTCTATACCAGCCAGAACTTGCATACTGTGTTCACATTCAGCTTCAGACATGACACAACTCAATAATTCAGCCTGAAGCTGACAAAAAACATCTGAGGCTTATCTGGACCGTGTTTCCAAACAAGCAGAAGAGAGAATAAAGTACTTTGAGGAGCAGATGACACCTTGCTGAGAAAAGAAGAAATTATGTCTGTGAAGCATCTGCACTTCCCAGTGTCTGTTCACCCACTCTTTCTCTTCACTTTTCTCTGAATGAGAAATAGGTTGCCAAAGAAACAGAACACCGGAGAGCTCACCTTGAGAGAAGGGAAGATAACCAGATTTCTTCTTTTCTTATGACAGAATTGGCCACCCAAAATGGGACCTTGACTTTTCATGAAGGAAGTCAACAGGATTCAACAAGATGTGAGGGAGCAACAACTCTATAAGGCTCAAAATGCAGCCATCCTAAGAGCTCTAGTGTATTTTTTCAAAATTAAACTGTGTGCCTTCTTTTTATAACTGGCAATTGCTGCTGACTCAGAGATCATGAGGATGAAATCAGAAATAATATACACCATCAGTCTTGATTTGGGAGGACCTTTCCTTCTCACTTTTTAATGTGGGATGTTTCGATTGTACCCACTGCTGTATGAAATGATGGCTCCAGAATGGCACTAAAGGTGCTTCAGTCCCCTTCCGTTAGGAAACCAACTGTGGTGACTAAGGCCCTGCGTTGCTTTCCGAGATCCCAAACTACTGTTTTACTTTATGGTATCACAGAGAGGCAGATACACAGTCAGCAAATAAGTACACTTAAAGCAAAGTGTGTTTCCTATTCACTTTACAGCTAGGCATATCTAAGGGTCTAAACCTTGACATTTTTAGCTACTGACTAGCTTTTCAGTATGCATTGCACAATAAAGAGTTGTGCACTACCTTCAGAGCCCACTAAAAAGCTATAAGCCCATTCCTGCAACAGAGGACATTGAGATTTTGTTATTAATTTCAACAGAAGTAAAACTGTGCCCTAAGCCAGTTGTAGGACAGCACTTCAGCATCATACATGCACAGTAAATGTATAAAAAAATACATTTTAATCATGAATCATACAAATTAGTTATGAGACTAAAAAAAATACATTTTTCTGAAGAACAAGAAGGACACATTCACGGCTAATGTTTTGTTTGGCCATTATAAACAGCATTTGATGGTAGGCGTGTGCATACACAAATGCATGTTTCTGTGTGCAACGATACTTTCCGAATAACTGAAGTCACATGGGCAAGTCTCCTACCTCCCAGCTTTTCCCCACAGCATGCTATCACACAGTTCCTTGAAACTTGCCAAGTCCTGCAATAATTGTATACTAGTTATTCTTTCATTCCAAATGCAATGTGAACTAGTGATTAGTTTGTATAATGAGTGAAGACCATAACTGGTACCTAGCTCCCAGAATAGCATGAAAAATCACTTTGGTGAGCTGCTTCATTACAGTCTCTGCCCAAGAAGATGGAATTATTAGTAAGGCTAAATGCCTGAAAGAAGGGAGCTTGGATTATCTGCATTGAGCAGATCATGTGTTCAGAATAGCAGAAGGGTGCTGCTTGCTTACAGCAGCCTTACCAAATGTCCAGAGAATCTTCTATACAGTAAATAAAGTTCTTGCTTGCAAAGATGGTGCTGGGATGATTTTATCTCTCTGGCAATTGCATGTTAACTGTTCCAACTTACCAAGAGAAAAAAAAAAAAAAAGCTGTCTTTATTGCTGTACTAGCTTACCCAGGAGGAAAGCTTCCATTTTAGCATCCATTTTGCACAAAATCATCTACAGTGGTTCTTCAGGGTAAGACAGACTTTTGTCTATCTAACTACTACCAGAGGTTGGGGTTTTTTTGCCATGTATTTACATCTGTTTCTTCACCTACACAGGTACTCAATACCTATTTATTTTTTTAATATGTATGGGTTTTGGCAGTGCCTTTGATCTTGTCTGGTTTTGTATGAAACAATACCTCCTGCAGTTCCTCTGGAAGGAGGAGAAGGTAGTGTGGAACAGATGGAAAGGACACACCACCACCAATTGGATTTTCCTCCAGCAACATGAAGCACTAGAAGTAACTATTCCAACTCTGTTCATTTTGTGGTGCTTGGGCGGTTGACTGATAAGGGAGGGTTCTTGTTTTTCCCTCCTACTCCTATCTGGCTGAAAGGGTTATAGTTAAATAATGGATCCCTTAGTCCTGTCTGCTCTGCAAGTTGATGCTCAAGTGGCTGTTTCTTTATTGTAGAGTTGATAACACAATTTTTGAATGCAGAGCCTTCACAGCAGGCAGCTGAATGGCTGGCCAGATGGCTGGGCTGTTATTTGCGAGTCCCTGAGCTAGCAACTCCTTAGTCATCAAGATTCTCCAATTATTGTCATCTCCCACTTACATGTGTCTCCATTGATTCATATCAGTATCATAAAGGGCCATTTTTTGGACTTAATTCTAACAAACAACAGTGGCAAAAATGTATGGGAATAGCAATTCACAATGGTCAGAAGTTGCCCCTACCGTTGGAACCAAGTTTTGCTGGTGCTTTTGTTGATGTAGGTTCAGCAGTTCACAGTAAATGGCATTGAACACCACTAGGGACCAAAAAAAAAATAAAGGTATCTCAGCAGCAAGGCATTAGTACAGACTTCTAAAAGCAAGACTGTTGGGGAACCACTACTTAATCTCATTTGAATTCAAATGCAGCTTTACATGTGTTGGATGCATATGATTTTTCACATTAAGATGTAAAGTTTATACAAATCCGAGGTGTGAATGGTTCCCCTGTGTGCTGATGACAAATATTCCAATATCAACACTTAGCTGCTAAGCTTACCTTAAAACTTGCTGGGGTGATAAGCTGCTGGTAATTTCTCTGCTGGCATTAGACAGGAAACAGCAGAGCTTCTGTGTACTTCTTGCAGAGACGAACTGGAGCACAGGGCATGTATGAACTATACTTCTCCTGCTGTTCCAGCTGGCTGGTAATTCGTGATTAAAGATCTGCTACATGAGAAGTCGAAGCCCAGAAGCATTGACAGGAAGTTGAAAATTAAAGGCTCTGAAGTCCTATGGGTAGACAGCAGTGATCTTAATGCAAAGGAACCATAAAAGCCAATTAATCCTTCTTGACTGGGAGTATAGATACTGATGGTTTTTTTAATTACCAAACATATTCTGTCAGTAAGAGAAGATTTCTATAAAAGAAATGGCAAAAGAAATGAGAAGAAGGAAAAAATAATAACTTATCTCTGTTTTTAAATGTCTCCTAGATATCTTGGTATTTCACTGATGGGCATAGCAGAGATAAGAGAATGCCCAGTTTCCACAGATAACTTTATCTGGCATAGTCACCACAGTGATCTCAGAGCAGACAAAGAGAATAAACAATTGAACTAATAGGGCTCTTCCCTCTGCAACTTCTTTAACTCCTGATGATCCATAACACTACAGTGGAAATGACTGAGGCTTTTTATTAATAGAAATCTAAGAAAGTTTGTGAATAAAAACCTAGGGAATTTTAGCCGGAATCACAAGAACCAAAATTAATTCTCTGTATCAGATTTCATTACAGGAAAGTTTAGGGAATGAATGAGTTCAAGTAACTGCTTAATATCAAAATGTCATTAGAAGAGGTTTTAAAATACATCATAAAAATTAATAGCGAATCCCTGCATTCATGTGATGTTACCCAAAAGTTCTGAAGAAGCTAAAATATGGAAAACTAGTCTCCATCTTAGACATACAGATAGACGTGGCAGAAGTGATGCCACTATTTTAAAAAATACTCTGGAGGGAAGGTGGTCCAGAAAACTAGAGACAATTTGTCTGATTTCCACACCAGATAAATTACTTGCAACTATGAAAAAGAAACTAGTTTACACATGGGTAAATTCAATGTAATGACGCGGTCAACAAAGCTTTTGAGGAAGGAAGTCACATTACCAAAATTTATGAGGGTCATTAGATGATGAACAGATAGAAAAGGGTGGTCTCTCTGATACAGTTCACTTGCATATCCAAAAAGTTTCTGAGGAAGTCTTACAGCAAAAGATAAGATTCTCACATGGTGCAGTAAATTGGTAAAAGATAGGAAGCAAAGGAATATATGACCAATTTTCACAGTGGAGAGAAGTCTAGTGGAATCACACGGTGATGTGTACTGGGACTATATTCATAAGAAAAGATGAAAAACTGGATAAATAATGAAGTATGCTGATGATACTAAATAATTCAAAGCAGCAAAAATGCAATTTGTCTGCAAAGAGTTCAGAAATATCTCATGATATTGAGTGACTGGAAAATAACAGGGCAAAGTAAATTTGATTCTGACAGTTGTGAAATAACATACATTAAGAAAACATCTATGTGTGTACACATATACACAGTGTGTTCTGGTTGAGCTCTTGCCACTCAGAAGAGAGATTTTGTGTCACGTGGACAAGGCTCTGAAAACATCAGTTCAGTGCCTATCATCTGCTAAAGTAGCATATAAACTATTAGGAATTAGCAGGAAAGAAGCCCAGGGCAAAAGAGAAAACATCCTTATGGCATTGTGTAAGTGTTTTGTTTTACTCCCGTCAACACAAGCAGGAATTACTAGACTGAGATCAAGTGCAGAGCAGGCAACTGGGATGACTGGGAGTTAAAGCTTCCATTCAGGAAGAACAAGGTCACATCTACATTAGAAAATAATTGGATGCTGAAGCGTGGACTGGCAGATCAAAGCAAGTGGTGCTGAGAGCTCAGCACCTGAAGGGAAATTATTTCAGGCTAGATTTAGTTCAGTCAGCTGGGCATGGGGTCCAAAACTGGCTGTGGGACCAGTCGTTGGTTTCTACCCTTCTGTTTCTGGTAGGACTTGGAGTATGTTTACAGCAACTCCGGAGCAGAGCTTCTAGTTTAGATCTGAAAGGAATCTGTGTGGTACAGGCAGACGCAACCAAGGAATGAAGAGTAAATGAAGGCAAGTGGAAGATTTGCTTCAGACCTCACATTGACAAAAATGCTAATGTAGACATGTAGTCGTTGGGGTTTTGTTTGGTTGTTGATTTTTCTTTAATTACACAGAATTTTGTTGTTCAAAGCAGAAGAAAGGTGGTTGGAAAGGGCTATAATAGAGGTCTATAAAATTAAAGATCACTTGGGAAGGGTAAACAAGGAATAACAATTCCCTCTTTCTCCTGGCATGAAAGGTAAAGATACCAAATGAAATTATTAGGCAACAGGCTTAAAGCAAAAGGAAGTACTTTTTCACACACTGCATAATGAAATTCTGGAACACATTACACAGGATGCTTGCAAGGCCAAAACCATAAATGAGTTCAAAGCGAAATTATACAAATTAATGGAAGAAAGCTCCACGATGGGTTAAACCTGATGATGTAGGTGCAGCGTACTGGTCAGGAAGAGTCTCAGATTTTCTGAAGCTAGAACCACAGTCTACATTCCTTATTCTTTCTCCGCTACCAGCCACTATCAGAGACATTATATTGTACGGGATCTTTGTTCTAGCCTTATATTCTTCTCAGGGAACTATAACCCAAAGTTGCAGTCAGCTTGTAAAATCCAGTCTGCAAAGTTCAGGCACAAAAATGTCATCAGATTTAACCTCTCACACCTTTGTCATCTTTGAACAGCAATTGAGGTCTCCTTTCTGACACCTTCTGATTTTAAGCTCTCTCAGATTATCGCTGATGTGTACACAACTACTGCATACCTGGTCATAGTGACAAACTCAGGCTTTGCCTTGGCTGGAGCACCTTTCAGATACCTCAGTTCAGTTCAACATTCTGAGCCTGCACAGCAGTCTCTGAGAAGAGTGAAAACAGAGAAAAAGTGGTAGCAAGGACCTTAGCGAGTCATGGCTGTTCATTAGCACATTTTGTGGCTGGAAGAGCATCTGTAGAGGGGAATAAATAGTGCTGATGGTCCCATATCTACATCATATGTGTTTGGCTGGAGGTTAGTTTAAACTAGCTTTAGTTTGGTCCCAAGGATATGAATACTACTGGCAGTTGGATCACACACATGTACTGCAATTGAATTTCATTCAAAAGGAATGCAGTTTGCATGCTCCAAGACCACTCCATAGTATAGTGGAACCAAAGCATAGTAGGAGTGTAGGGGCAGTCAGGAGATTTATTGCAGAAATATATGCCTGACCCAAACTCAAATACTAATGTGGTACACCCACTAGCTGCTACAAGAAGGCTTTGTAAGAGGCTATTGTCAATGTGCCGTAGGGTAAGAATTTAACCTACTGTGAACAATTAAAGTTTTTCAAATTGTTTCCCTTCTTCTCCTTTCTCCTCCCTACAATTTACATTCTGATTGTGTCAACCCATTTATTTAGCAGTTAATTCATTGCTTGTAAGTCGAGAAACATGGCTCATTGAGCTTATAGACAGTGTCATTTATTTTCCCATTTTTTAAGCAAGGGCTTGAACTGTTTTTGTCTTCTTTTTTAAATAAAGCTTCCTAGACATCATCAAGATGTGGTGGGGGCACACTCATGAGATTATGTGATGGAGCCACGACCACAACACGCAGCTGTCAATAGCCTCTGTGCTAGACCCATAAGGCCCTGGGAGCAGAAAACTTGTGTATCTTTGCATTCAAAATAGTGGCCCTGTCATGCAAGCTACTGTGCCTGTATATTACACAGGAACATGTCTGCCTTCAGAATTTATGGATGTGGGGTGAGATAAGGATTGAGCAGCCAGAGATTCACCACTTTCACCTAAGGTGCCAGTCTGTTTGCACTGAACAGAACTCAAACCAGGTTTCTGTGGGCAACACTCCCATTGGCAATGCTCATTAGCAACACCAAGCCTCAGCAGAGGGTAATAATCCATTGGGAATCTGCCTCAATTCCAGGATAGGTAAGTTAATGACATCAAGTTTTAGATCCTACACCAGCTGCATTTTTTTCTCTCTTTGCATGTACAGGCCAATACATACAATCATAGAATGGTTAGGGTTGGAAGGGACCTTCAAAGGTCATCTAGTCCAGCCCCCCACAATACACAATCTATCTGCCCCAACTTGTTCTTAGAAACCAAAAAACCATCACCAAGTAGCAAAGAAAAATAAATGCTAGCCTAGCACAATGTCTACCTGTGACTGTAAATGCAATATAGACCAATTACCCATGGGTTTTTTTTTTCACTGAAGAAGGCATAAGAAAAGCAGATATGCATGTAAAGAAAGCATAATCCCATAATCCATTTTTACTTCAGTATCTCCTGGTTTGCAATATTTAGTATTTCCTAGAAAGGGTAAGATGTGATCCACATACTCACATGACGTAAACAGTTGTGAGAATTATAGTTCTGTAATTCAGTAAAAATGAGCCCAGTTCAGAGGCAATCAACAGGCTGATGGGCTGCTGTTTGCAGGGAGAAGTCAGTGCAGTCAATGGCATTTAATAAAATAATTTTTAAAAGTGCTTAACCTTGCTGTACCACTTTGTCATCTGAATGAGAAGACATTCATACACTGAATTAAACCAATGTGCATATCTTTATTGGTGACGTACACCACAATTCATATTTCTTGATGTGGAGGGCAGCAGTAGGTCAAGAGTGCACGGTGTTCATAATACTATGCTAATACTCCCAGTCACATATCTGAGAGTTGTGAAGTTGAAAATCTGAATACTGTTCTGATAAAACACTAAGATCTTTAGGACACTGTAATATTAAATTTATATCAAGGAGGAAAGCTGCTCTGAGCCCAGAGCTTAGCTGCTTCCACAATTTTCTTTCTCCTTTTTCAACCCATCTGTATCCCAAACCTGCACCTTAATTGAAGGTCAAGTACTGAATCTGCAAAGATTAGTCTGCTCTATTTTCGGTCTCCTTTTGGAAGTAAATTCTCTTCTGCATGATGTCTAAGTAGATGGTACCATACTAAATGGCTTCAGATTCATTAACATTATCTCCCTTCTCTTCTTATACCTTGATCATAAATGTTCACAACAGTGCACTACAAAAAAGGTTGAGTTTTAATGACGCTCCAAGGGTATGATATCTGATCACCGATTCCACACTACACATCTTTCTTCAAAGAGCCTTGCAAATAGTCCCAATGTTAAACATAAACCTTTATATTAGAGCAGTATGTTCAGCAATTCCTCATTGGAAGAAAAAGCCCCAAAAAATCTTACAGGATCTGACCTGGAGGCCACATCAATTTGTGAGAATCACTTAATTGCATGTTGCAAGTAATAGGAGGGGACGGTACATAGTTTCTCCTATTTCTCAATGCAAGTGCCATCATAGAGAAATGTAAATAAAATGGAGTATTACTGAATGCCTATAGATTCAATGGCAGTTATCAATGCTACTGTATACTTGTCTTCTTACACAGCTAGGTATTTATATATTGTCAACATGTAACATTTTTGGATCTTTTAAAATTTACAAAAAGCATAAAGATTACTCAAGTTTATTCTCTTTGTACATCTGACCAATGAGGCTCTTATTATAACCCAAACTTTCAAATCTCTGAAGCAAAGTAACATCTTAAAAAAGGAAACAAACAATTACAAAAAAAAACCAAAAAGGCCTCATCAGGATTCACATGCAAGAGTAGGAAGCTGATAGAAGCTGAATTTTTGAAACCTGAGTTGTATTCTCAAAGCTGGCTAGAAGGAAATAGTTCTCTGCATTCTTTAGAAGATCAGCTCATGACAAATCCAAAGAGGAATGAACCAAGTGAGCTCGCTTCCTTTCTCATTTCTTATTTTTCATAATTGACTTCTATTAGATTGGATTATAAAGTAGACTTAAATTACTGACTCACCAATCCCAAGAAGGCAAGTCTTTAAAGTAATGAGATTAACAACTGTTGATCAAAGAAAATCACCATAGATGCAAGGCTCTGCATTTGTTGGTGAAATATATTGTTAGCAAGTGACTGCACTGGATCAGTGTTTATGTAGCTCAGGCTGGCCATCACAGGCAGCTGCACATGGGAGGATTGCTCCTGAAGGAAGAGAGGTCCCCCCACAGGAGCTAACACTCAGTGGAAGTTCAAAGTTTTCTTCATCCCTTCTTTCGTGGATACTAGAAAATGTCGTAAAAACGGGAAAGGAACTTCCCATAATAAGCAGTCTTTGATCTATTAAACTAAGCTCATCCCAGTGTCCTTTATTATTCCAGAAGCTCTGCAAAGATCTCTGGGCCCACTAGGAAGTTGCATGGAAATATGGGAGATTAAATTAAATGGTCTTTTGAGGCTGTGATCCTTCCCAGAGTTTCTGTCAAACATGCCAGAGTAAATGTGCCAGAGCATCCTGAGGAACGGGTATTTCATGGGGTCCCCTGACACCAATTTGTCTGTCTCTGCAGGAAAGAAGACATGGAAACCTCCCCACTATCCTCAGGGCAAATGCCAACATTTAATTTCAGTGTAAAAAAAAGAAGAGGATCAAGGTGTAATGGGTACTCTTGGGGACAGGGAGTTGGGGGGGGATGAACAATAAACAAAACAGCCAGGCAAGATTAATTTGAACCCTTTCAGTTCGATGGTGATTAGATTGAATGCATTCTATCCACTTGGGCAAGAAGTCAATTTGTTGCTCCACATGGCTATTAGCAGGATAGATTAGCTTCATGGCAATAGGGGCTCTAGGGTTTGGGCTAAGCATTCTTGAAGGAGGAAACTGAATATAGATAAACTTTAATAGTGCTTTCTTGTTTCTGTTCTCTTCACAAAGAAACCTAAGCTGGGCTTGCTTACTATATGGACTATCATTGTAGAACAAAGAAGAGCAGAGACTTTTTCCCTCAGTCTTACTTATATCCACTTTGAGAACCCTCAGTGAAAAAAAAGAGAAGTAGAGAAGGAAACAATTTGAGTAGAAACAAATAAAAAGGCCAACTCTACTATCTCAGTGATTATTTTTACACTCGCTCTGCTTTAAATCCTACTGATGGGACTGATGCCTCACCAACACATACCTGGAAGGAGACCTTTTTAAGTACTGTAAGCCAGTGCTCACAGTGTGATGGTGGTAGGGAGCTGGAGGACCCCATTATAAAACACTGTGTGAAGAAGAGCCTTGAGTGGTTGAATTCTCCTTGCCACATATCACATTTCCCTATAGCTCAAAGATCAGTTTCTGTTTTGCTTATGGTGTCTATCAGAATTCCTCTATTCTGAAGAAACAAAAAAAGACTTTGAGGGCAGACTATACCTGGAACTCCTCTGCAAGTATTTTAGATGGAGAAAGCAAGCAAACTAATGACACTACAGCCTGTCCCCTTGCATGTATGCAGACCATATAAACCACACGAAGAGTGGCAGCCCCCAGTAAATGATCTACCACAGAGACGTTTTTTTAATCCTGGCTCCCTCACACCCTGTGGACCTGAGAATGGAGAAGAACACTTATCTCCAGATCTCAGACTGAAACTTAACTGAGTGCAAATCAAACGATTAATGAAGTTCAAAAGAGACTATTGTTTCTTATTACCATTAGCTTCTCATTTTTGTCCTCCTGCCTTCCACCTGGAAATAAAGAGTTTTAAAAATCAGGATTCTTCTTGGAGTGACCAACATTGGGAATATTGGGAATATCAGGAATATTGGGAATATAGACAACAAGTGACATAGAAGCCTGTTTCTCAGACCCAAGCTGTTCAAATGTCTTTAATTTCTTTTGAATAAGCATTTAAAAAGCAAAATTCACTCTCTGCTTCCCTACTCAAAGGGATACAACTTATATTAGCCTTAAAAGAGATACTTGAGAGTGATATTCACATAACTAGTTCCTCCAGGAATTGGATGTTAAACACTGAAGTTGGTGGTGTTGGTCCAAAACAGAGGCAGTCATGACTGTATCACATACCGTTACCAAGAAGCAAGTGTGATCTTGACCATCTCTGAAAAATGCTAAATCCCAGCCAGCAACTAGTGCTTCCTGGTTAGATAGGGCTCTCCAGTCCTCCTGTTAAGCTAACTCCCTTCATAATGCAGCCTCCGCATCTAACGTAGTGCTGCAGGGCACAGAGGCAGAACTTGAACGCAAAGGGAAGAGTGCAGCTAATGGGGTCATTATGATGGAGGCACTGAGAGCTCCTTTTCTACCCAGTTCTCCTCTGTAAATTGCAGGCAATGAGAATCTTTCACAAAGGAAATCTGTTCTTCTGTCACATTTGGAGTGATATTCACAGCATAAATCTTCCCTTGACCAAGCTACTCTTTGCTATTGAAAACATTTTAAAAGGCTTCAGGCTGTATTTTTTTATATGTTTTTGCACATCATGATCATGGAGGAAACAGGTGTGATTTCAGGATATGTCACTTGACATTAAAAGTAACCATGAATTTTAGCACAGTGATTTCCACAGGCACATCTATCCCCATTCATGTCAGTAGAAATATAGGAACTAGAATCTCCAAATTTCAAGCTCATTAAAGTATTAAAAAAACCCACAACATTAAGAGCAATGGCAGAATCTCCCACTCCTGCCCCCATCAAAAGAGATGAACCCCAATAGGCAAAATGGACAGAGAAAAGGAAATATAATTACAGCACCAATGAAGCAGATTTGCAGCTTTGGTTGTAAAGGCACTAGGATATCCTAAATAAACCTCACCTGACACATTAAGAACTCATATCTGATGGGACTTCTGGGCTAGGAGCTCAAAGAAAATGTTGTGGAATACTTACATTGAGATTTGTACTTATTCATGCTCAGGCCTGGGCTTGACTTCAACACATATGAGAGTTTAGCAGAGACATGAAGTAGTGTGCTTGGCTATTGGAGTAGTAAAGCTTGGTTTGCCAGAAAGAAGCTACAGATTGCATTTTCACCCTTTGTGTTATTCCTGCCGTGCCTCTTTAAACACAATAGAATGTCTTGGCCATAATAAGAAAAAAAAAATACAAAGGATAAAAATAACATCGTAAGTGTAGCTGAAAAATAGCATCAGAGGAATAAATTCTTTCCAAAGAGCTGAAACTGAGGCCTGTGCACTGTTGAGGAAGAGAAACAAGCCCAGGAATTCTGGGGTTGGGAGAGGCATGTACAGGGACCTGCAGAAAGTCAGAGAGATGATTTGGAAAAGTAAGTCACATTACTGCAGTATCGGACAGCCATAGCATCAGCCCTGTTGATGGGACTACCCAGCAGAGCAAGATTAGGTCCAATTAGGCTTGGTTCCTTGTTCCATAGTGAAATACTTTCTAAAAATATTGATGGATTAATTAGTAAAAGGCAGGAAAATTCACCTCCAAATGAACCATTTCATGCCAATGACTCAGTATGCACTTTATAAATCACAAACCCTTGCTATGGTCAATGTGTGAACTTTGCAGGAGTCTAGCCCTAGCTCACAGCCAGGGCAAAGGGCAAGCCATGGACTAAAGCTAAGAAGAACCCTCCCGAAAACGGCAGCATGGAAAAAAAAAAAAAAACACCAAACCAAATTACAAATAGATCTTTAATTTTATATGATTACCTGCCGCTGTGAGGCTTTGGCCAAGGAAATTAGGAAATGTCACCAGATTTCTACTTGATGGTCAGGATGTGACTGTAGCAAGAGAACTGCCTCAGTAGTTTCAGCTGCTCTTTTAGCCAGTCTGAACACTAAATTCTGATTCAGTCTCAGGATTGAGCCTTACACTGAACCTCTTGTGCCTGCCAGTGCCACTGCCTCTGAGTGCTCCTCCCGAAATGCTATAGGGTCAAAGTACAAGATAACTCAGCTGATAAACTGATGCTGAGCTCTGTGTGGGAAGTGAAAGCCTCCTGAAGACTGTAATTTCTTCAATGATTTTGGTGCTGTTATATGCTTAATAGTATTTCTGTCAGAAGTTTGTGTTCTGGCAAGTTCCTAGCTAACAGTATGAGAGTGGGGGAAGATATTTCTTTTAAGGATTCATTTCCTGAATTAGCATCACTGAAGACCCTTATGACAAATTATTTTGCAGAGCATGTTGAATAATATAAAAAAGGGGGTTCCAACACATGATCACAGATACTTATGTAAAGAGCAGCCTAACAAGTAACCCCTTCTCGATCTTGCTACTGTAATTCCCTGTATGCACCTCACCTGCCTACAATGCAGAGGCAAAATCTACCATTTAAACTTTTCCTTTAACTTAGGGTGTCAAAGTAAGTCCCAATTTTGTGAAGAGAGCTGGCACTTTAAGGAGAATTCACTTGAAAAATAAGTGAGATGGCATCTTTTGTGCCAGCATAATTTCTATCATTAACCAAGAGACGATTAAAAAAAAAAAAAAAGAAAACCCATATCTGGACTGGAATTTTTGATGAACACTGGAGCAACAAAAAGGGGGCACATGTTGCCTTATGCAGTGAACAGAGGATACAAGGGAGAAACTGGAGCTGCTGGGGAAACAGAGCAGGAAGAGGGAAGGACAGAAGGAGAGGGTATAAGAACACAGGGCACAAATCCATAAAAAAGCAGGCTTCACCGATTCCTACGCTCATAGAGCAACTTGTCTTTCAAGGGGGAAGCCATTTCACTATTAGGTCCCATTGTGCTATTTTGAACAAGAAACCTATTTTTCATTACCAGGAACCAACATTAACCCTCTTCATGTCTGTCAAAGTCAATCTCAGATGTCTAGCAATTACTTGAAATTGAAATCAAAACAATGCTGAGGTTTTATTGATAGCTTCTCATCAGTTGCTTGCTGTTTCTTGCCTTTCAACCGATAGCCTGGAGAGCATCCAATTCTCCTACACCATGCCCAACAGGGTCAAATTTCAGCGAGGTTATTGATTGTGACTTGACATTTAAGGAACATATGACCACTGTGACATAAACAGCTTTTTACCAGCTCATAAATATTGCTAGGCTGAGACATATCCTTTCTCATGCTGAAAAACGAAACATTATTTCCTTGTTTCTCTTGTGGCTCAGCATTTTAATACTGTAATTCACAGTTTCCCTAGATTTCCAGACTGTGCAGAGATAAATGCTGCTGTGAGAGTTATTTCAGGTAGCCAACCCTGGAGCCTCTGCCAGCTGGACTAAACAAAATCAGTCAAATCTTGTCTAGCAAGAATTTCAAAGAGAACAAGCAATAGATACGTCAATACTTCATGGATTTTTTTAATGAAATCTCTCAGCAATAGAAATTTTTTTTTTTTTTTGCTATTGTTGTCAGGCTCTGGCCTTTTACTTGCGGGAATGGATAGAGGCGGTCTGTCAAGAGAAGGTCAACATCTTAAAGACGTGACTTATTTGTGGTGAAACTGGCCTTTGCAAGGGCAAAACAGTGCTATTGTATTCCCCTGGTTCACAATTTTAGGACTCCTTTTTAGATCAAAAGCTGAAGATTATGGTCTGTTTACTGATGTGCTAAACTCTGAATTTCCCAGCGGATGTGAAATGCTCTGCTTCCTTAAAAATTAGACCCTAAAGGAAAATTGAAAAATCTCACAAGTTTCACACTTGTTTTCACTCTGAAATTCAGCTCTCAGACTTTCCTTGCTGGAAATCTGAGACAAAGTCCAGGACCACCCCAAAGACAATGTCCCAAAAGAGGGCCAGACTACCAGAGGCCTCCTGGCCCCAAGAGATCTTGTTAGGCAGAAGTTAATATCAGTGATTCTGTGCAAGTTAAAATGGCTTTGTATCATTGTTTCTAGAGGTTTTATTAATTACTGCAATTTAAGGCCAGTATGAGGCCTTGCCACCTCTTCTATATGCATCTTATCAAATCCATTCTGGAGCAGAGTTCTCTGGATTTAACTAGCCCATTGGCTAGATATTTTTACAGCAGGTATTTAAAGGATGTGATTCAACTATGATGCATAAAATAATGAATACTTCGGGTTTTTTGACACCTGGCTTACCGTAATATTACTGAAACACAGCAACGTGCCCGTGTATTTTATATTCACACAGCTGAAATATTTTTTTTTCTAAAAGTCCTCTCCCCCTCCATTAAGGCTCATAACTTACTTTCTTCTAAGATGCATTAATAACTGAGCTGGTTAAAAGGACATCAGGGAGACACTCTTCCATCAGAGAATGTAGCTTCTTTAAAAAAAATCCACACAAAACCCAGTTACTTTTCCAAAAGAAAAGTATTGAAAACATTTTTACATTCTCATGGTTGGTTTTTTCCTTATGATAGAACACATTACTCCAAGACTATAAAAATATTTTATTTTATTTTAATACATTTTTCTGTATTAGTTCATAGTATAGGTTACTTTCCTTATTTGTTGAAAATGTGCATATATCAAGCATGCATTCTGTTCTAATTTTTTTTTTAAAATATTTTAACCTTATGAAAGAAAAGATTAAGTGTCTCAATCAAGTAGAAAAAAAATCCTTCAACATTTCCCATTTTCACAGCATTTTTTCACTTGGAAATTTCAAAATTTTGACTTGGGATTCAAATTCAGAGCACTCACCAATTTGAAAAGGTTCCTGTTCCCTAGGGAAAAGAGCTTATCTACTGCACGGGGGTGTAGCTGTAACCTTTGCACAGAAAACTCCAACGCAAGGCAGACATCACAGCCAGGTGAGAAAACTCTAGTTGACAGGAAAAGCCCTTCACAGAAGCTTGGATCTTTAGCTGGACTCTGACCCTAACAGTGACTGTGTGATCCTCACCAATGTTATAAATGGGACCTGTAACCTTTAATCAGCGATGAGACTTCTGAAACGAGCAGAAAACATAAATTATTCAACCATGAAAACAAGTAAATAAACACTAACCATGAGAAAAACTCAAGGCTACTGCAGTGCTAAATGTTTCTTCTTTGTTTTAGCAGTGTAGCTTCATGTTAATTATATATATTGCTAAACATTTACTGTGTGGTAGAGCAAGTGCATGATTCTATTTTAAAAATTATTGCTCAGTAAAAGCAGCAGTCTGACCCAGTTGAACTGAAGCTGAGATTTGGAGGGACCTGTAGTGTTATCACTTGAATCAGATGATCTAAGTACCAGCCAGGTGAGAACTAGTGAGACCTAGATACAGGCAGTCAATTCTGGGACATGTGGTTTCACATAAATATATAAATAATATTTTCTGATTTTTTTTTTTCACTCTTTGCAGGGTAGCAGAAAGTCCTTGTGGGAAACTGGAAGGACAAGAACTGAGTGAAAGCCAGTAAACAAGTTTCATTTCCAGCTCTTCCTTTCGGTCAGAAGATGGAAAAGAACGGACGTCCTCAGCCACGCTGCCAAGGGCTGGTGGATGGGGTGGCAGCTGAAGCGGAAAGAAAAGGAAAGTTGACCAATCCTCAAATTACCCTGACCCTCAAAGCCAGCGAGCTCCTTCATGGGCGATTTCACAACTAAGCCATGAATGATCCAAAAAGCCTTTAAAGATTGTCTCTGACTTGTTTTGCTTGTTCATGAGAATATGTTGCTCCTGGGAAGTGATGTGGCCAGCATGTTGTGAGTCATGAATTGCACTGATTGCAAGCACAGCTGGGAATCCTCTTCAGCCATTCCCAATTGCTTCCTTTCTCTAGCCTATTTTATCATTTTATTTTTTACTGGCAGAAAAAAAAAAAAGTTACATTAAAAATAGGGCTTTGTTGCTTTTTCTGGCCCCAGCACTCCTTGGCAGCTGATTTCACTCTCTTTCTTTCCCTTTATTTCCTTTTTTTAAAATCTTCATTTATTTGGAAAGCATCAGACCACCCTTCTCTGCCCAGAAAGTCTCTCTGCTCCTCTCTGGTCTGGCTGCTTTCTGTGGCGATTCTTGTTTGCAGCAGGTTGCTCCTGTATCGCACTTCTTTTTCCTTTCCCATTCTGCCTTCTGCCTTGCACATCCACCGATTCTCTATGTGTGCCTGAAATATCTTTACTTAAGCCCTCTTATTGGCTTTCCTGCAAAACTGGTAACTGAAACCCTGGCAC
Organism: Chlamydotis macqueenii; assembly: GCF_036417535.1. Taxonomy (NCBI): domain Eukaryota; kingdom Metazoa; phylum Chordata; class Aves; order Otidiformes; family Otididae; genus Chlamydotis; species Chlamydotis macqueenii. Next base: position 66,672,791 of record NC_141557.1, read on the forward strand.
TGTGACTCAGTAAAACCTTTTTGTGTTCTTCTTTGCTCCTCTTTATACAAAAGCCCAGAAATTTTCCCTGCCGGCTTGTAATTTTGCTGCCATTATAGGATAGCTCTTCTAAGACAATTGTCTGAAATGCCCATCTTTCTGTGCTCTGCCTTATTGTGTGTCAGAAAAAGCAAAGCTGCCTTTCTCCTTGCTGTGCAGACATCCCAATGCAGAAATTAGGCTGTGCAGATGTATCTCCTCGCAACACAAACTAAGAAACAAGCCTCACACCAAAGTCAGTGACAAGTCTCCACGGGCTTCAGGTGGCTTTGAGTCAGATCCTAAGGGTGAAGCTGAGGTCTATGCACCATTCAAGCTCCTCTTTGAACACATTAATTGATGGGAATAGCTGTTATTCATTATCAGGAGAAGAGTAATAGCAACCTTGGAAAACTTCTACTCATTCTGGGAACTGCGTTGCAAGGAGGGATTTGAGCACGGAGCCCCGCTCCCTGCCCCTTTCCCTCACATGTACCCAACAGCTGCCTCTGGGGAAACGAGTCCTGCACCAGCACTGCCTTGCAGCTCAAACAGTTATTTTGCCTGCAGCCCAAGCAATATTTGACACATATTGTATCCTGCTTCTGCTGCGTCAGCAGTGTTGTGTAAACACGTTAGCTCATCGAGGCATGAAACTCACAATTGTGTTCCCACTTGCAAAACAAACCACATCCAATAAACCCAGAGGATGAGCCAGTTATTCAGATTTCCACTAAAGCTGCTCAACACAAGTGGTTAATAAAGTTATCACTCTCCTTTGCGATCTGTCAGCTGCCTCTGATACTATGAAGAGCTGCTGACATGGCAGGAATGGGTGACATTCAGCAGCTGCCTTTCAGCAGCCCCATCCTCTTTCCTCTGAGGGGACTCAGCAGGTTGAGCAGACTGACGGGTTGTCTCTCCTGATGGTAACAGGGGTCTGGTTCCCTTTCTGTTCAGCGCACAGCAGAGGAAATAAAGCACAGCAGCGCACCCTGCAAATCCCTGGTAGCTGGGGCTGACTGCTGCTAAGGCTTGCTGGATCCCAGGCTTGGGATGCTGGGGGGCTGGCTTCATCTGGAGCAGACAGAGATGAGTTGAGGCAGATAGGCAGAAGTAACCTGGGGAAGAAAGAGCAAAAGATCTGTCAGCTCAGGGCATGTGCGCAAAACAAACTTGTTAGTTTATGCAGATCTGTTAGCTAGCAGAGCCTGCTCCAGCCAGACTCCCTTCCATTTGTGAATGTGGCGGGATGGGAAGCAGCAGGAGCAGCCAGGAGATGTATTTACCATGCTGCTATCCTTGAAACACCACAGCAGACACAGTTTCAAAATGCCGTTTAGCCCTGCAGGCAATGAGAGTATAGTTGCCTGAATTCATCCCACCTATCTGTAAGCACTGAACTCTTTCACTGACTTGGGAGGAACGGAGAGACACTACACAAATGTCAAACAGGAAGAGGTGCCCTCTGCCAGTACCTTCCTCTCCACAACCTGACTGAAGTCAGGTAGGGTGTTTCTGAGGTTATATTCATGTATTTTCTTCTCTACACTGACTTCTTTGCTCCTGAATTCGATTCTAAGTTCTCATTTTCGTTTATCACGTGTTGTCTCACTCAGACTTTATCCAGGGCACTGTCTGAGACCAGCCGAGGTGCTGCCAGCAGCATCCCCTTTGCTGCTCCCAGCTCTCTCAGGGTTTGCAGTGGGAGGCTGCTGCCCCTGCATCTCACTTACCCCCCTACCTGTTGTTCCTCCCAGGCCCCTCTGCACACATTCAAATTGTTTTGTAAAACAAAACAAACTGAAAAAAAAAACCCTTCTTGAAGGGTCTTTATAGATAAGGAGATATGGCCTTTGTGCGGATTCACCCGGGCTATGTGCCACCTGCTTTCCCAGTACTGTCACTTCCCATTAGTCTGGCACTTCTGAAACCCTATGGGAAATATTTATCCTACGCCCAGTAGAGTTTAGGATGCATGAATTTTGGCCTTTGTTTAGAGGGAGGAGGAGTGGGGAAACTTCCAACTCCTGGACTTTGTTCCTTTTGTTATATAGCTTTTTTAATGTCAACATATATTCTCTTTTACATCTGTCTGTCTTGCAGCAATAGATTCTCTTTTTTTATGTCAATAAATGTCTTCATACATGAGCCAAGAATATTGAATTAATACCTTTCACCAAATCAATATGAACGAATATCTTAAGAAGATCCATCGAGTCTTTTCCCATTATGATAGTTAAAGCTCTGAGCCAATGAGTTTTAAACAGCCTGTTTGCTAATTGGTATGTAGCTACATCATTTAGCCCTGGCTTTGACCCTGCTGCCTCAACTGTCTCTCATGCTATTGCCTAATAATTCCTCAGGGATGGAGACAGAGACTGCACCTGGTTGTTCCTTACTACCAGAAAGCACAGCCCTGGGATCCAGCTGAAAAGGGAATTAGACTGAACTGTGGCAACATTGTGTACAGGCAAGCCATGTTTGTCAGGACCTCTTACTATGTCTTTATCCTCCCACAGTAAAATATATGGTACGCAGTTTGTAGACTTCGTGCTCCAAAGATTGAAGGAAAGTATAAAATCATTTACATCCCGTGGAACAGTTGTTTTAAACTCAGTCCTGCTTTTATTAGGCATTACTATGTATATGTCTAAATCTGCAAAGTGTATCATTCCAAAAGTGGATAGGTTTTGCACATGCCATGCAGGAAACAATTGATGGCAAATGACTGAAATTCAGAGTAAAATATAAAAGTAAATGGAAATCTTCTCAACATTGAACTTTTCTAAGTTAATCGGCAAAGTTTTACACATGTGAGATGGCAATAGAACTGGCAATTCGGGATAACAGAATTGTGTCTGGGCTGAATTTGACAAATTTATCATAAAACTATTAATTAAACTGCTGCATAGGGCAGCAAAATCCATCTGAATATGTCATCTTCTCCAGCCAAGGATCATGAACTAGTGGGAAAAAATGTAAGGACTTGCACTGATTTTAATTAGATTCCGGGTTTAACCCCATGTGGTTTTTGTTAACTGAAAGATAGATGTTGTACTTAAATGCCCTTACAATAATGAGTAATAGTTCTCCCAGCAAATCTGCTAAAAATACTCCAATGTGATTCTAAAGAAAATAAATGCTATGTTGCCCTTGCACATACACTAGGTTGCCCCTTCTCCTGGAAAGTGGTCTGAAGCCTGAATGCCTGAAGGGAACTAAAATGGGCCTGAAATGGCTGCTTTAAAGCTCTTTACATAATCAGTGTAAAGATGCTGCAGTGCCACTAAAAGTCAGGTCCCCGATGTTTTACAGTCAGAGAATTGCTGAATATTCTGGGGTGCCTTTTCCTTCTAACCTCTGATTTAGTGATTGAATCCTCCTGGAAAGCTGGAGGACAGAATTATCGTGCTGCATGAGGTAACTTTTATGTTGGGGTCTCAAGGTCTGCTTCAGAAATGTCAGAGGATTGAGCTTTGGGCGTTCAGCCTTTTGAGGCGAGCTGTTGGGAAACAGAAACACATTGCGGTCTAGTGGTAAATCCCAGCTAAAGGTGCACAATCTTCCGCAATTCTGGTCTTGTTCTTTTAGCCTCAGGATCAACTTTTGCTTTTAGAAACACTAATGGTTAAAACCTATTTAATCTTGGATGAACATTTACAAGAAGGGAGCATTTGTCCTTAAATACCAAAGGCTTTTGAAAAGCTCTGTCACTTCTCTCAGATGACAGAAAACAGCATTTGTGGAAGAAATGCTATTCTCTAATGAGTGCCTGCTTTAATCCAGAGCACACCAGAGGCTAAATAAACTGAGTGGGTTTAGCCAAATGTGCATACAGTTCACATAGACCTTGCTCAGGCTAATGGATCATTGTTATGCCAGGATATAATGGATAAATTGGCAAGTGTCCGTCCCTTGCCTGTTTGATGCAGTCTCTGGACGAACCTGTAAGGCCACATTTGCTTCCTTTCTATAATATTCCTTCTTACAGTCAAAACTTCATTTGTATTCTCAAAATGGCATAAAAACTTCCAGAAATAATTCAAAGTAATTAAAAATAAAAGGGCAGGAATCCGGTGCCAGGGAGGGGAGCATTTTCTCTTTTAGTCTCTTTTTGTGGATCCCGTTGTGCCAAGACAGAAAACAGCGAGATGTTCAAATATTAATAAAGTAGTAGCACAGCCAAATTACAATGCCCCAATTCTCATAAGTAATGTTTCCAGCAGAGCACAAAAGAATAATCAAGCCCCCAAACTAGTGAAGGAGAATTTATGACCCACCATCTGAGCTGCCAAGAACTCCCTATATGCTGGCACTCAGGATGGCATGGAGTCACTCTGCCTTTAAACTTCACCCAACTCTGCACTGCTGAAACGATGCAGCACTGCTCCTGGCAGTGGGAAGTCTTCTGCTGGCTTCTTGAGGGGATTAGTCCCTTCTTAGGACTTACCTCCGTACCTGCACACAGACGTGCAGCAACTCTCAGAGTATGAGAGGCGGCACAAGTTATTGTGTTTAGTGTGCCATGCCACATGATCACACAGGGAAAAACAGCAGGTCCTGGGACAATCAGTAGTGAAGCTGGACACTGAAACTACACATCAGTAGGGGGATATGGGATTTATTTTTGCTTTTTTGCTTTCTTTAAACAGCAGATTCAAGAGACTGTATTATTCTTTAAAGTGGTATTTAAGCAAACCAGACCAGATGTAACAACTTAGATGTTGACCTACAGGTGCATATACTCATTCTGTGTGTTGCAGACACCGAGGGCACGGCACTAGGTCTGGACTGGCCTTTTCCTATGGTTCAGGCTAGACTTTAAGTGTCAACGGTTTGCATGGCGTGACAAACCAGTTTGTGAGTTTTAGCATGAAGTGAGGAAACAGAACGCCAAACGCTGTCTTTTTAATACAACTCTTCTCTGTGCTACTCCTCTCCCCCTTCCACACCTTAGAAGATGTGGAAGGACACATCTTAGGACATTAAGACAAATTGAGCTAAGAGGCAGACATCATGGTCACCTTGTTCTGCAACACTAATGAATCTGAAACATGAGTGTTTTCTTTACATGCTCTTCCTCTGTCATGTATTCTGGTTCACCTCAACTTCTCACAATGGCATAACAAAGTTTTAAGTGCCTTTTCTTATTGCATTCACTAGTCAGACAAATCTTTCTGTTTCTAGGCTGTTTTTACAATGCAAAACCTGTCCCACATGAATTTCAGCTGCAATTCTTGTCCAATCAGTGACTGGATATAGAAATGTTTTCTAATATCAAGCATCTTATATGAAAGGCAGCACCTATCATTTTATCCCTCATCTACCCATTGATAGACTTCTCTACCAAAGATCTGATTTCTGATCTCTCTGTCTAACTAAGGTAGAGTCTGCCTTTTCCTAGAATTTTTCCCAATGCTCAAGATATGTATTATCCCTCACTTTTCACCTTGCATTATTTACACATTTATAATCTGTAGTTCTCTATGCTTCTCCGTCTCTTCATACAGAAAAATAAATTTCAGGGAAGCAGAGGAAATGGACCTAAATCAGTTTCTAGAAATGCAGACTTAGTTTCTTCTACTCACCCTTGCCAGTCACTGGTAGTGACCACAGCATTAGATGCCTCCCCAGCTGAAAAAGGGTTAATGCAGAAGTCGAACAGATAATTTGCTGGGTCATTCTGACACTCACAATATTGCCAGCCACTGATGTATCCAGCATTCAAATAGTCACAGTTAAGAGAGCCTTGAGTGATCTCACACAAATACACCTACTCTCTCCTTCGAGGACTTCCTAGACCTATAGGAGTGGTCGAGTTCCTTCTCCGCTTGCCTATTTGATCCTGGCACTCTCCCACTGTGAGACCATATTTCTACAAGTGGAGCTTCAAAACAAATATCTTTGAGAGTGCGTCTCTTTCAGTGTTTAAAGGTACAGTTCTTAAAAACATGTACCCCGCCTCGAAAACTACCAGGACACTACTACACGTAGTCCCACACAGGCTCTCTTCTAGCTAAACTGTAGGTACTTGTGCTCTCCGTGTCAGGAACTTATCTTCTGCTCACCTCTCCCCAGTATAAAATGCTGGACTCTACCACAAGCTTCACTGTCATAATGCCATGTGCCAGTCTTATACATTTATCTTACTTGACAAATTAATGCACATTTTGTGATCTCCCTGTCTATGTGGTCTCAATGCATCTTGTTGCAATAGGTTCCCTCAGTAAATGTGCACCATGTACAAAAGGAAACAATTTCAAGCCATACTTTGTCCCTAGTGCATTCAAGGGCAGTACTCTATAGAAATAATACAAGAGACTTGCTTGCTTTTCTTTCAGTTTACTAGCAAATTTAGCTGACTAAAAGTAGAAAAAGAGAGACTTTAAGAATTAGTTCTGGTTTGCATGTTTCAATGCAGGCAGACAGCTGTGGTACCTTCATGATAGCAAAATCAATGCTGACACAGCCATACATGGACAACATTTATAGAAATGTAAAAGGAAAGGTTCCTGGCCTAAGATTCCAGCCTAATTGAGCCAAATACAATAAACGTGATAATTATTCCTTCTCACAGCAGAGCGAACAATTCAATTTGGAAGGAAAGATGTGCCATTGCTATTCCCTAGTCCTGCTGTTATTTTATTTTATATCCACTGTTACTGCTCATCACTGAGATTTTCTGCGTTTAGTTAGGGAGTACCTTTGCCAGAGAGTTCAAATTACCATCTAAACTCGGGTTAATGTGGCTTCTGAGGGCTTGCCTACGGGGGGACGTTAGAGTGCTATAATGGAAGTTGTTAATTTCAGTCACTAAGTCTTTCTGGACACTCTGGGCTGGGCGCAGACCAGCATATGTCCTCTCACTGTAGCTTGTGCTGGCCGGGCTTGAGAGAGCTCTGGTTTGACAGTTGTAGAGCTACACGAGGGCTGCACTCCTCCCAAGCTCTGCGAAAAACCTGGCTGTGTCATCCCTGACTTGGCACTCCCAGGCAAGAGACTGTCATCTTCTGGGAGAGCCGATGGGCCAGCCCAGCCGCAAGGATGGCAGTCCCTGACACCCCTCCAACAGCCTTTGAAGCTGCTGACTCCAGCCTGAAAAACGCCCCCGCCTCGCTGCATCCCCACTCCCTGGGGCAGACAAGCCCACCACACATGAGCCTCATTGCAGAGCTCGCTGGGGAGGCCTCCCAAAAGTCTGCCATCCTGCACCCTTTCCAGATGCTCCTTTTGGATCATTAAAACTATTGCAACTATTGTTGGCATCACAGAGATGTGGTGGGACGACTCGTACGACTGGAGCATCAACATGGAGGGGTATAGGCTTTTTAGAAAGGACAGGAAGGGGAGACGAGGAGAGGGTGTCACTCTCTACGTCAGCAACCAGCTGGAGTGCCGAGCTCCATCCAGGGATGGAGGAGGAGCTGACAGAGAGCTTATGGGTCAAGATTAGAGGACGGGGACAGACAGGGGACGTTACGGTGGGGGTCTGTTACAGGCCGCCTGGCCAGGAGCACAGAGCAGATGAGGCACTCTATAGCCAGATAGGAGCAGCCTCACGGTCACAGGCCCTGGTCCTCATGGGGGACTTCAACCACCCTGACATCTGTTGGAGAGACAACACAGCAGGGCACAGGCAGTCCAGGAGGTTCCTGGAATGCATGGACGATAACTTCCTCATGCAGGCAATAGAGGAGCCGATGAGGAAGGGTGCCGTGCTCAACCTTGTGCTCACCAGCAGGGAGAGACTGGTGGGGGATGTGAAACTGAAGGACAGCCTTGGCTGCAGCGACCACGATGCAGTGGAGTTCAAGATCCATGGGGCAGCGAGGAAACTACACAGCAAGCTCTCTGCCCTAGACTTCAAGAGCGCAGACTTCGGCCTCTTCAGGGACCTGATGGGCCAAGTGCCATGGGAGGCGGCCCTGGAGGGAAGAGGGGCCCAGGAAAGTTGGTCCACATTCAAGGAGCACCTCCTCCAAGTTCAGCAGAGGTGCATCTTGATGAAGAACAAGTCAGGCAAAAAGGCCAGGAGGCCCACATGGATGAGCAAGGAGCTCCTGGACCAACTGAAAGTGAAGAAGAAAGCCTATAGAGGGTGGAAGCGGAGACAGGTAGCCTGGGAGGACTACAAAGAGGCTGTGTGAGTGGCCAGGGATGGGGTGAGGAAGGCCAAAGCCCTGACGGAATTGAATCTGGCTAGGAATATGAAAAGCAACAAGAAAAGCTTCTATAGGTATGTAGGAGAAAAAAGAAAGTCCAAGGAGAATGTAGGCCTCCTCCAGAAGGATATCAGTGTCCTGGTTACCCGGGACATAGAGAAGGCTGAGGTACTCAATGACTTTTTTGCTTTAGTCTTCACCGATAAGGGCTCTTGTGTAACCACCCAAGCTGTGGAAGGCACAAGCAGGGACTGTGAGGATGAAGAACCGCCCACTGTACTCGAAGAGCAGGTTTGGGAACATCTGAGGAACTTGAAGGTGCACAAGTCCATGGGACCTGATGAGATCCATCCGCAGGTCCTGAGGGAACTGGCAGATGAAGTTGCCAAGCCACTGGCCATTGTACTTGAGAAGATGTGGTGGTCTGGTGGGGTCCCCAATGACTGGAAGAGAGGGAACATAACCCCCATTTTGAAAAAGGGGAACAAGGAGGACCTGGGCAACTACAGGCTGGTCAGCCTCACCTCTGTGCCTGGCAAGGTCATGGAGCAGATTCTCCTGGAAACCATGCTAAGGCACATGGAGAGCAAGGAGGTGGTTGGTGACAGCCAACATGGCTTCACCAAGGGCAGATCATGCTTGACCAATTTGGTGGCCTTCTATGATGGGGTGACAGCATCGGTGGACAAGGGACGAGCAACGGATATCATCTACCTGGACTTGTGCAAAGCTTTTGACACTGTCCCGCACGACATCCTTCTCTCTAAACTAGAGAGGCATGGGTTTGATGGATGGACCACTCGGTGGATAAGGAGTTGGCTGGATGGCCGTACTCAGAGAGTGGTGGTTAATGGCTCGATGTCAAAGTGGAGACCGGTCACGAGTGGCGTCCCTCAGGGGTGCGTGTGGGGCCCGGCCCTGTTCAACATCTTTGTCGGTGACATAGACAATGGGATAGAGTGCACCCTCAGCAAGTTCGCTGACGACACCAAGGTGTTTGGTGCCATCGACACGTTGGAAGGGAGGGATGCCATCCAGAAGGACCTTGACAGGCTGGAGAGGTAAGCCCGTGCCAGCCTCATGAAGTTCAACCAGGCCAAGTGCAAGGTCCTGCACCTGGGTCATGGCAATCCCAGGCACAAATACAGGCTGGGCGGAGAATGGATCAAGAGCAGCCCTGAGGAGAGGGACTTGGGAGTGCCGGTGGACAAGAAGCTCAACATGAGCCAGCAATGCACCCTTGCAGCCCAGAAGACCAACCGCATCCTGGGCTGCATCAAAAGCAGCGTGGCCAGCAGGTCGAGGGAAGTGATTCCCCCCCTCTACTCTGCCCTGGTGAGACCCCACCTGGAGTACTGTGTCCAGTTCTGCAGCTCCCAACACGAGAAGGACATGGACCAGTTGGAGAAGGTCCAGAGGAGGGCCACGAAGATGATAACAGGGCTGGAGCACCTTTCCTATGAGGACAGGCTGAGAGAGTTGGGGCTGTTCAGCCTCGAGAAGAAGAGGCTCCAGGGAGATCTTATAGCGGTCTTCCAGTACCTCAAGGGGGTACTGAAAGATGTGGAGAGGCTGTTCAGTAGGGCCTGTTGTGATAGGATGAGGAGTAATGGTTTTAAAATAGAGGGAGGTGGATTTAGAATCATAGAATCATAGAATCATAGAATCATAGAATGGTTAGGGTTGGAAGGGACCTTCAAAGGTCATCTAGTCCAACCCCCCTGCAAGGAGCAGGGACATCCCCCACTAGATCAGGTTGCTCAGAGCCTCGTCCAGCCTGGCCTTAAACGTTTCCAGGGATGGGGCCTCCACCTCCTTTCTGGGCAACCTGTTCCAGTGTTCTATAACTCGCATCGTAAAAAATTTTTTCCTAATTTCTAATCTAAATCTAACCCCCTCTATTTTAAAACCATTACCTCTCGTCCTATTGCAACAGGCCCTACTAAACAGCCTATTTAGACTGGATATTAGGAAAAATTTTTTTACAATGAGGGTTGTAGAACACTGGAACAGGTTGCCCAGAGAGGTGGTGGATGCCCCATCCCTGTAACGTTCAAGGCCAGGCTGGACAAGGCTCTGAGCAACCTGATCTAGTCAGGGATGTCCCTGCTTCTTGCAATGGCATTGGACTAGATGACCTTTAAAGGTCCCTTCCAACTCTAACCATTTTATGATTCTATAATTTTAAAACCAAAAGGACCCAGCTGCGTGTGTGCATTTCACGTGGGTAGTGTCAGCTTTATCTGCCCAGCTGTCTACAGAAAAAGTACCAAACTGGGGGCTGTGCTGCTGCACTGTATTTCTTGACACTACAATGCAGAAGTGCTCCAGTCTAGTAAAACCATGTAGTATTTTAGCTACCTCCTCGTCTCCACTTTGCACCAAACAGGACCACTCTGAAGTTCATGCAACATGACACATCAGTCACCAGGTTAGAAGGAAAAGGTGGTAAAAGACTTTTCTCCCACAAGAAACATGATCTTATTTGTTAAAATCTGTGCAGTGCTTGCTTACTTTGGTGTCCTGGCCTTTGTTTCTTGTTTCAGAGCTGTAGCTCTGTCTACACTGGTCTGAAAAAGCAGAATCTTGGGTGGTTATTGTCAAGAAGAATGCTACTGCTTTCCTGCTGTCCTCCCACGCATGGGCCGGCCTTGCAAAGCTGCAAGGGGGTCACACTTAACAGGCAACACACATTCAGGGCTGCTGTAAGGAGAAAACAAATAAACAACACTGAAAGAAGGCAGATGCACAGGAAATGCTTCCCCTTGCAGCTAAGCACAGAGCAGGCCTGTTGTAAAAGCATGGTGCTTTCTCAAGCACAAAGGTAGACTCAGCTCTGGTGTCTCTCCTGATGGGAGAGAGCATGTGTAGGGCTTTAGCCTAGACCAGGTATTTTGATGCAGCATGGACAAGTCAGGCACAGTTGAGCACACCATGGGCTGGTTCGTGAGTAGCCATCATTAACTTCGCCTCTGCCAAGACTGGCACAAGCCTCAGGTGGATTAAGTGCTATCATTGCATTTGGAAATGTGTTTGAGTGCACCGCTCATTTCACTATGCAGAAGTATCTGCAGACACTACCTTTTTTGTTCCATTGAGTTTTTTCACGACATTAATTAGGTGGCAGGTTTTACATCAAAGAAAAGTTATCTTAGAGGTGAGAATGCTACTCACACACAAAACACAAAGAAACCATTTGTGTTATACCAAAGCTGAATGGAAGAACATGAGGATGTTTTAGTGATTAATACTCTACCATCTCTCAGTTTTTCAGGAAGACTAGGATCTGTTGTGGAAGGCAATGAACTGCAGGTGTAGCAAGGTAGTTAAATAAATTTGGCCCAGAAAATTGCAACTTCTCTAAAGGAAGGTTAATAGTTGGCCTAGAAAACAGGCACTAAAGGAGAATAAGTGTGTGTACACGTGTGACAAAGACAAGAAAAGACTGTCTTACAAACATTCTTTTATATCTCTGCACCAAAGTACCTGTGTTCCCTCTCTGATTCAACTGGCACAGAAAATTCCCCAAAAAGCACAGTAAGTGTCTCCCCAGAAGACTGATAAGCAAATATATATCCATGAAACCTTTGCCTTTTGTTTTACAAAGGCAAGGGACAGGAGGAAGCTTCACTGTAAACACTGAGTAAAAGTGAAAAACTCAAGCTAAAAACTGCATTTGGGTTATGTATATGAAGACTGGTTAAAATAAGAATGAACACTACCAAAAAGATGGTATAACCCCTTGTTTTATCTCACTGGGGGACCTAGAGCATACATAAACACTACACCGATAGGCAATGTCTTCTGGGTCAGGGTGAAGCCTTTTATGCCTCTTCCTGGAGTCCCTCTTGCCTGTGGCCCAACATGGGGCTGCTCTCAGCACACCTGCCCCATCCCAAAAAACTACAGCAAAACTTACACCATCATTGTCATGAACCCTAGGTAAAAGAGGGAAGGAAGGAAATCAGGTTTGGTAATATTCCTCCCCAAACCCAACCTAGCAGAGTCTGAGTGCCTGCTGCACAGACAAACCAGCTTCAGTGATGGAGCTACATCAGATTATCCCCCATTCCTGGATACCCTGCTCTGCAAACATTTGGGAATCAGGATGTACCTCCATCCTCCAAGGTGGAAACAGCCTCACCTGTGCTAAACTGGTTTATTCTTACTCATTCCCTTTCATTAGGCAGAAGAGATTTGGGTGTTAGGCACGTATCTGTAGCATATTTTATGCATTTTTGTACCTTTGCCATTGAGATAAATTGAGAAGAAACACAGCATTCAGCATCACAAATGCTTTCTGCCTTACTTTTTCTTTCTCGTTGCTCAGGTGTCTGAGGGCTTTGAGGGATGTGCAGTTCATACGTCACAAGGAAATACAGGGCATGAACTCGACTTTGTCAGCTCTGTTGTGTTTTGAGCTGATACTGTGCTTGTAGAAAGAAGTCTCCTTGTATGGGATGAGTTTTCATCAAATCTTGTGGAGGCTTTGTTGTTGGTATTCTCATCCCAGACAAATCATACTGCAGTCTATCACAATTCACTGAATGCTTAGCATACTTGCCAAGTTGCTTCATAATTTTGCCATTCTTAGAGGTGCTGATGAAAATGTATTTTCATTCTGTTTGCTATTACAGCAATTGCCCTTATTAAGCTACACCCTTCTTACAGTTAGTATGGAAGAAGGCAAAGAAAAAATTTTTCCTTCAATCACTGACACCTCAGCTGGCTTGACTGCAGCAATTGAATCCAACAGATTTTTCATTCAGAAATGCAAGTGAAAGTTGTGTTTGGCAGAAAAGGGCACAGCCATTTTGAGACATGTGAGATCCATTCCTTTTTAGTCACAAATTCACAAGCTGTGGATGCTCCAATTTTCAAACATGCTTATTACAGTTAGCTCAGATCCCAAGTGCTCTGGTGCATATAATTCCTGAGAAAGCAGTTCTTCTGGCAGATTAAGGGAACAGTTTGCTTTTGCCTCAGGCCATTAACATTTTAATAAAATGGTCGTCAACTGTGATAACAATTTATCTTTAGGGGACTTTATCTATTATTAACCTTATTAAGTAACAAGTTTATTTTTGCTGACATGTAGATTTTTCTAGTCCTCATCAGGACTGATTCCATTTTTTTCTTATAATTTCATGTTCCATTATGTTGTGTTCCTTTGTTTAAAGTGTGTTTCATGAGTTTGTTTGGTTTGCTTTTGCACTGATTTTTCAATGCTTTCCATCTCCTCAGAGTTAGGAGAAATACAAGATCTCATCAGAAGTGGTTAGAAAAAGTCTTTTACTCCTGTCTATCAGTCATTTTTGTACAGAAACTCCAGTTCTTCACATCTTGATTTCTCAGGCACTGGGTTATCTGAAAATTATTTCTGTCCCTTGAAATCAAAATTCAGAGAAGAACTAAAATTTGCTTAGCAGAAGCTATAATTATCCAAGGTTTCCGATGTCTGCCAAGATACCAGGGTTACCATTATTCAGTGTAATTAATGCTTTCACCAATTTAGAAGACTGTACAAACATCATGGCCTCATGCTACTAAACAATGAGCGCTTTCTATGAGATGATGAATGCCTTTGCCTCCGATAGATTTATCAGTCTCTTGCAGGTTCAAGATCCATGCTGGTCACATATAGGAAAGGCTGAACCAGTTAAGAAAAAAAACCAGCTTTTGGCCCCAACTCTTCCATGTGCTGGCTGACTAGAAACCACAGTCTATTACTGGAAGTGAACACAACTCTGATTTTTTTTCTAAATCAAGTTTTCAAAGAGCTTGAATAAGGGTTCACTTCATCCCTTCTTTCTATATACCCTCACATATCCATCTTATTGTGGAGCTTGCAACAGAATGCTCTGGGAATTTTGGAAAGAAGAAAAGTCTATATATAAGTTGTGAGCTCAAAATTACTTGCTAAACTTCAAGGTGTTTATCTGCATATATGTCACGTTATTTCTAGCTTCATTGACATTACTGCTTCTAATTGCAGCAAATGGGAGAAAAATGGACTTTGTCTGTGTCTGCACTATAATCTCAAATGTGACTGTAACGCAGGGTGGAGATATCCGATCTACTTTTAAATTAGTTTGTTTGGAGGCAGGGTAGCTGCAACTGTGCTGGACTTGGAGTCAGTGAATTTACCCCCTTCCTCAGCTGGCTTACAGCCTGTAAAACGAACTGCACTGGCGTCATTTCTGGTGCCTGGCAGACTCGCTTCTCCTGGGTGGAAGTCTACACTGCCCGTAGTAGGTCTCTGTGCTCCGTAGTGGAGCCTGCGATATAAACCAAGCAGTCCTTCTGTCACAGCCAAAAAAAAAGGTTAAAAATCACGAGTTTGTGAACAAAATTCTCTCTCCTACACTGTTTTAAATTTTTTAAACCTATCTAAAAATAATCCGTGAATCAGCAACAGTGGAATGAACAAAAACAGTGAACAGGTTCCTCCCCAGGTTATAAATAGCAATCAGTTTGAAAAGATTTATGGAGGATTCTGGGCTTAATAATTCACAATAATAACAATTTGTTATTAAAAAGCCATAAACTGTGACAAAAACACAGGAAGCTCATTCAAACACATTCCTTTCAAATCACTCTGCATGAATCACTGACTTTGCAGAAGATGGACTCTTGAGTCAGTAACAAAAGTCTGAAGACTGGGATGGCATTCCTAACTCCACCACAAAATTTGTTTCTGGCATTAGTTAAAAATTACTCTGTGGGCTTCCTCATCCAGTGTAGGGTGGATAAAGTCTCTGCCAACACTTTTATAAGAATATTAGTTCATTTCTGTCACTAAGACCTGATCTAAAAAGTTATCTCAGAATGAAAAGCATTTGTGATAGTCCTGAAAACCCAAATGAAAACCTAAAATCTTTTCCTCTGAAAAGATTCCTGGAATTGTTTAGGTCTGAACATATGCCTGTTCCTCTCAATCTAGCAAGGCAAGCCATGGGTCAGATCCATGTCGTCCACTAACTATAAAGAAATGCGAGTCTATAAGCAAGCTCCATGGGCTATCAAAACTGTCTATTTCAGTTCTATTATAAAATTACCAAAAATGAAGAGTCTTCAGGGTCCTCTGTACGAGGACAATTTAGCAGACAGCCCTTCTCTTAGCAGCACTGTTCCCTAGGAACATCCTCAAATGGAAGCTGTTGAGACTTGAGTGCTTGGCCTGCCTCAAGAGAGCGATGAGCGGAAGACCTCCTTGCCAATACGCTTCCAGCCGCAATTGCTAATTGTATTATTTGCTCTTTAAAATGCAATATCAGTGAAGCTGTCCTCACCACCGCGAGCAGGCAGAATCACCCGTATCTAATTCATCTCCTACTTTATTGCTCATTGAAAAGAAATGCCAGTTGCCCTAGCAGCATACAACAGGCGGCTGTGAGACAGCAACCATCCATTTCTACACAGCGTACAAGTTTGATCTGGTTTGGCTAATTATCCCATTAACCTGTACCTAAAGATCCAATTACTGCAGCTGTGGGTGACTGAATAAAGGGCAGCAGCGCTGGGCCTGGAGTGTGGGATCTGTGCTAACCTTCTCTGGTGTGTTTGTATCTGCCCGAGCCAAACTGTCCCTTAAGAGACTCAGCAAAGTTTAGATTTTTATTATGATCATAAACAAAGAGCATTTTCTCTCTCTTTTTTTTAAAGTGAAAACTGGATTAGTGTTGAAGCATTCAAATATCACAGGCCTGAGCTCAAAACCAGTCACAACTGGTGCATGAGCATGACATGAATGGCTTTCTGTCAGAGTCTATTTGTCAATGTAACTGGAAAGACTCCTAAAGGAACAGAGCTCTAGCTGTGTAAAACTTGCCATCTTTTGCACTAGAGGGATGTGGATTGATCTTGTGCAAGAACAACCACACAAACCTTGACTTTATTCCTACTTGGACGAGCAATAATGGACATACAGCTTTCAGAATAGCATTGATGCCACTTGTATACTTGATGTTGCTACAATCACTTAAATAGAGGAACAGGAAGTAAAATACAATAAAAACACCATGTCTTTATCCTTGCACCAAGTTCTAGAAGGAAGGTGGAAGAGAACACAGCTGCAAAATGCATGCATTAAAAATCCCAGTGATATGAAAAATTCATAAGCCATTCTCAAACCTAACAGTAACCAGTAGAAAAAGTTAAGACGAGGAGACAGGGGAACTGTCTGTGAAATTAATGATCAGGAGCAATTATTTTGAACAACATTAGAAATTATATAGAAGTAATATAAGAAAAGAGAACTTATACTAACTAAAATCCTTAAGTTCCTTAGGAAATAAAAGTTTGAGGAGGTTGTAATGAGGTGTGTATAGGTTTTTTTTTCCCTAGTATCAAGTGCTAGGATGACAAGAAACGGCCTCAAATTGCGCCAGGGGAGGTTTAGATTGGATATTAGGAAAAATTTCTTCATCAGAAAGGTTGTCAAGTATTGGAACAGGCTGCCTAGGGAAGTGGTTGAGTCACCATCCCTGGAGGACTTTAAAAGACATATAGACGTCACACCTGGGGACATGGTTTAGTGGTCAACTTCACTATGTTAGATTTACGGTTGGACTCCATATTCTTAAGGATCTTTTCCAACCTAAATGATTCTATGATTCTGTGAACATTCAACACTACCTATAAGGACCTCTCAACCAGAAAAGAACAGGGCTGGTGGAAATGTACACTTGGTGCATGACTGAAGAAAAAGTTTATGAACTTTCACAAAATATGTTCAACATCTGACAAAATTGTATTTTGAGACAAGGAATCCTGTTTCACTATCATATCCGTGGCAAAGGATATTTATGTAATCCATTCAGAGACAGAGATTTCACTACCAAAAAACTTCACAAGTGATTCTGGGAAGTACAGCATGGGTATTTGGAATTTGGTGGAGTTTTTCTTATTTGGCAGTTAGCCTACAAAGATCAAATAATTTGCCCTGCCCTATTCTTAAAAGCAGAGAATGAAATACAGACGAAAACCAGCCATGTCCATGAGAAATAATTTCCCTCCTTACAGTGGGAAATATTTTATTTTCTGCCTAAATTGGGAACAGCAAGGACCCAGCAAGCTACATGGCAGCAAGCAGCTCTTTTAATCAGACTTCTCTTCTCAATATCCTTTCGCATTAGTTTCCAGAAAACTTAGCAGTGTTTTTCATTACTGATACTCTCCCCATCTGTCCTCGTGTACAGGATATCTGTGCATGAAAAGAATTTACAAGGCTGAAGCCAGAATGGAGCCTGTTCGGAGATCATCATATTGGTGACTGCAGACAAAAGAGTGGTATAATTCCCTTCTACAGGATGAGCATTATCTGCTGGTTGCCCAGCAACAGTTTGATTGACTGATTTTATTTTTTTTTTGTAATGTTCTTGTAGTTTGTGGGCAGTGTTTCTCATCTCACATGTTCACAGGTTGGTGATTTTCATTCTTGAGTTTCTATTCCTTGTGCCAAGAGGCCACAATGCTGGGCATGTGTTATATTACAAAACAGCTGAGAAACAGAATTCTCGAACAAAACCTCACCTGCTACACCTTTTGTCCGGGTGCTTTTGCTACATGTGGTTGGGATACACACAGTGTTTGTCTATCAGCAGCAGTGATATGGCAACCACACACAACCAGCACCCCTGCCTGCCAGGGGCTTCCTGCAAACACAGGTATCATATTTTCCACTCTCATCACACTTATTCTCTGTCCTTTGGTGATTACTGCTCAAGATGTCAGTGATAACTCCAAATTTTTAAAAGCCTGCTGTTGGCAATTCTGCAGGGACTTCAGTTATTTAGTTTTTAACTTATCTGAATGAAAGCTAACAAAAGGGTGACAATTTTAACTGTATCCATTGTGGGTGGTGAGTTTTTCCACTTTATTATTTTTATGTGAAGTGTTAATACACAACTAACTGCTCTGTCAACAGGCACTCCAAATCTTTAAATAACAATGCAGTGAAATATCCAGGTTTCAAGAGTACTTGTCTCTTTCTGTTTAGAACATGAAGAGGTGGTTGTATTGCACGATGTACCAGAGAATATCACATCCTACGACATGACATCATTTGACCAGAAGTCACAGAAGCTGAGTGGCCATCGTTCATGAGCTAGCACAAAAAATTATAGGGGAAATTCTGAGCAGTGCAGAGGTCCCTGGCCCTGTAAGTATTTAAATATGTATATGATAGGCAATAGACCAGCAATTCTGCCAAGTTACTGTTCTGGTTTTTTTTAGTGAGGGGGTGCTAAGGTGGTAGCTTCTGTAGGAAACTGCTAGAAGTTGCTCCCCTTTGTTCAGTGGACTCGGCCAGGCCTAGGGCGGACCCGCAGCTGGCCAAGGCCAAGCCGATTGGTAGCAGAATGTCCCGTGATAACGCCTCTGCGATAACGTATTTAAGAAGAGGAAAACAGAAAAAAAAAAAAGAGAGAGGAGAAAAGATGTGAAGAAGCTGAGCGGGGGCAGAGGCGCAGAGTGGGAGGCGCAGGCCTCATGGGCCTTGCAGGCCTCACCCTCTGGCCTCCCGCTGGGCAGCCGACTGGGCCCAACTCGGCCCTGCCCAGCTGCAAGAAGTGGAGAGGAGATGAGAAGTGAATAAGATGTGAAAAGGACCCTGAGAGGCATCTGCCAGCCTGTTGTGAGGAACGGCTGCAGACGCCAAGGTCAGTTCAGAAGGAGGGGGAGGAGTAATGCTGCTCCTGGCCAAGATTCCCCTGCAGCCTGTGGTGATGACTGTGGTGGAGCAGGTTGTCCCCCTGCAGCCCATGGAGGTCCACGGAGGAGCAGAGATCCACCTGCAGCCTGTGGAGGACCCCACGCTGAGCAGGTGGAGGCCTGAAGGAGGCTGTGGCCCGTGGAGGGCCCGCTGGGGCAGCTGTTCTGGAGGGACTGCACCCCGTGGAAGAGATGACCCACGCCGGAGCAGTTTCACGAAGGGCTGTGGCCCATGGGAGGGACTCCACGAAGAAGCAGGGGAGGAATGTGAGGAGTTCTTCCCTGACGATGAAGCAGTGGCATAAAACAACACGTGATGAACTGACCATGACCCCCATTCCCTTTTCCCCCCTGTGCCACTCAGGAGGGGAAGGTAGTAGAGATAATGTTAAGCCCGGGAAGAGGTAGGGGTGGGGGGAGGTTATCTTGTTGTCTGTCTCATTCTTCTGCTAGTTTTAGAAATAAATGAATAGTTTTCCCCAAGTCGAGTCTGTTTCGCCTGTGACAGTAACTTTAAGGATTTCTCCCCGTCCTTATCTCAAACCTCGAGCCGTTTTTCCTTATATCATCTCCCCCTATTCTCTTGGAGGGTGGGGGGAGCAGGACAGAGACTGCGTAGTCTGGTCCTAATCAGGGCTGAACTATGACAGTTACCCACCTATTACTTTAAAATGCCGCTACTGTAGTTTGCCGTATCATTCCTCCTTTATCACCAGCAGAAGAGAACATGGTGTAGTTTGTAACACACATGCTGTTCCTAGGCAGGACAAAAGTGAAGCTTTTTTTGCTCATGCATTTGTATCTCACACTACTTTGAACTTTGCTGATCTGGATAAACCGGAAGTGGCAATGATATTTAGTTTTGTTTCCATCAAACTGTAACCCTAATAGATACAGTTGCTGAACTGCAGTCCAGGCTTAGTCATTATCTATTTTCTTCCTCGGGCCAAACGCATGTCTTTAATATTTTTTTTTCTAATTTAATATTGCTTGCTGGTGCTACGCATACAATAGCACTTTCATGAAACAGTTCGTACAACAATTATGGAAACAATTAAAAAGCCCAGAAATATCAACTATAATGGGATGAGCCCCGCTTACACGGATGCTGCTGGAAATGTTGATCTTTGCAAAGAGAAGGTCACTATTGGGAAGCAACAAATTCCTGCAGGAAACCAGCATGTGCCCAGGTGCTGACAATCCTCACCGCGTGTGTTTTCACATCCAGATCCCCTCTGTTCTTTGCTAGGCTCATGGAAAGCGCTGCGGAAACAAGCTGAGGGAATACAGGAAGGCCCACACGTTCCTTTCCCTGTGCACTCCCCAAACACCTTCTTAACTCACCTTTTCATCCTTTAACATCATGGTGCAATCACACAGATAGGGAGTCTCATTGTCATTTACATGGAGACTTTTTCTAAGCTCTCTGGCCCAAAGACAAACTGTTGTCTATTTCGAACAATTAGAAACAAAATCCACTTTGATAGAATATGCCTTTTGGTTCAAATTGTGGAATGTCTTGGGTAAATGTTTGCACTTCCATATCTACCATGTAAAATACCCTTCCACAGTTCACTAATGAAATAAAAATATATATAGTGTTTTAGGAACTGACAACAGACACTCTTTTATGCTGGAAGTTGGTACTGAACCATGTAAGCAGACACCAGTATGTGCAGCGTCTGACAATTTTCTACTTAACGGTATAGGCAACTGATCTGTTGGACATCTTCGAGTTTTCATCTATTTGGACCCGGGCCATCGGGTTCAGGTAGCCTTGTTAAAAAGGGATTTGCAGGTCTTTGCGGTGTTACAGCCCTGCCAAGCTGGAAGCTATAGACAAGGTCAGTGTCTAGGACTCTCTTGTATTAAATGAGCAAGTAAACTTATATGCATTGCAGATTCCCTGCCCATGAGATCTCTTGTCTAAAGCAATCTGCTGAAAGGTGATAGGGTTGAAGTGCAGGCTAAACAACATGCATATGGCAGAGGATTTGTAATATTCTAAATAGCATCCACTGTGTTTTCTTGGGTCAACATACAAAGGGTGTTGGTAAATCAATAGTTTAATCCACATGTGACAAGACAATTTATCAAGCCTCTTACAAAAATGCTTCTCTACAAGACAAAGCAGGCCTGTAGCGTTGCTGGCAGAAGCCATTTTGCACCACATGTCATCACACAGTTATAGCCAGGGAGAGGTGCCTACAGCCTGGCCTTCCTGTGCTGAGGGAGGACGAGCTGGGCAATCCTCATATTTGTACTTGGGAAACACTATTAAGCAGACAGTGACATCTTGCATTATAATATTATAACACAGAAGGGGTGGAAATAATGACTGTGTGTTCAAGCTTAATTACAAGGGGGAATTTGTTTTGTTCTTGGTTGAAGAACGGGAGCTATTGCTCCCTGGGCATTATAAAGACACAAATCACTGGTCTAAAAGACTTCAGCTCTTTCAAAAGCATGGTTAGGATGCTGTTACAAGAAAAGGGATGGATATCACTATGTTACGGTGACACCTACAACAGAGAGTAAAAGAATGGGGCACTTGCATTTCGCCATTTGATAACTTTGTGTGAACCAAGGGCAGCATTCGCAAAGCCTGGGTTCCTCTAGTTCAGTCCTGAACAGCTTATTCAGACATTAAATTCCCTCAGCTTCTGAAATCAAAGGGAACAAAAGGTTACATGTACAAATTAGGAAGTGTGTGTGATCACAAGCTTAAGGCCTGCAGGTTTGAATGGTTCAGGCTGAGATTTTGCAGGCATACGTCTCCACACATCAAATAGAGGTGCCCTTCTGAATTCCCAGATTCAAAAATGTGCTTAGAGCCCCCATCAGGATACAGATATTAAATGTAAAAATTATTTTGACCTAAGGTCCAAATAAAGCAAATTAAATTAAAGCCAAAGGAAAAGAACAGGAGGGGAAAAAAACTCTATCCCTTACAAAACTACGTACCGTCAGATAGAAGTAAAAGATTTTTTTCCAAAACAAGTCTATGTAATATTATTTAACAAGAATTATTGAAAACAGTTGTGTGTATAGCAAAAAGGGGTTACACCTTGTGCACATATAGAAAATTCTTTTTATAAAATAGCTGCTATAACATAGAATACTGAGCAAAAATCTTTTGTAAGGTTATTAGAACCGTACAGCTACTTTAAACCCATGTATAATTGCTCACAGGATAAGAGCCTCTATTCATATTACTCAAATGCCTTGCCTCAGCTGGAGACAGTTGAAATGAGTACAGTGTGCAACAAGACAGAGTGAATGAGCTCTAACCTTTCCTCACCAAAGCAGGTACCAAAAGATACCAGGCTTGTTCACTCTGTGGATAATGAACAGAGTTCAGTCTCTCATTCATTTACCTTCCTCATACTCCAGGCTGTGCATCGCTGTGCAAAGGCTGATTTTTTTTAGTTCTTCTTAGGTTTTTTTTTTTTCACTTTTTCCCTCAGAGAGACTTACAGATGAGAAAGAGGGAAGTCCGTCTCTTGTTCTTGGCTCATCCTGGTTCAGCTCTTTAACTGTCACAAAGATGTAGCTGTGTCAGCATCTTTTACTGGGTTCAGCTGGTATCAGCACACATACTCCACCTAACCATCCGTGTCTGCACTGTGAGACAGGTATAACCCACCATGTTACCAACAGACCTGGCCTCTGACCAAGCCAGGGTATTCTTTGCCTGCTTATGCCCCGAATTTCCTTCCAAAGGAAAGCAGGGTGTGTCAGCAGCAGCAGAGCAGTCTTGCAAACACTGCAGAACACCTGCACCTACAAGAGAGATGCAGTTGCTCTTTACCACAATTGCCATCTACATTTTTCTAGCTGGTTAAATCCTAACAACACAGTGCATAAAAGTTCACATTGGTGAGTCAATTGGGAATGATTAGGAAAAAAAATATCCAGGATGGAAAAAAAAAAAACCTCACCTTAATTTTTTCATTGAAACTGAAACACCTTGTCTAGCCAATTGTGATCATCCTGACTCTATACAGGCCATAGAAATGGGAGCAGAGTCTTAGTCTTGGCCAAAACGTTATTAAAAGCTTTAAATATAGCTGTTTCCTGACATATGTAAAGGTTTTGCTCTGCCTTTTAGCTCACAAAATTGCATGGAAATAGCCTCTTATTTATTTCACAACCAAGTTCTAGTTGGAAAAGAACTTTCTTTTCCCCATTGTTTTCTAAACTGCGCAATTCACCTTGGAGCAGAGGTCAACTGGTGATCACTTTCACGTTTTTACGTGTTTCCTCTACAAAATCAATTAAAGATTCATGGCTAATTCACACAGTAGTGTAGAATAGCATGCAGGGATTGTCCTTTACTAAAATCAACTAGCCAAATATATTCAGTACATAACTTTGTACATGTTACATGTCTACCACATTAAAGAAACATCATTCCCCAAAAACCTTCCCTCAGAGTTATTTCCATTAGGAAACAACTTTATAGGCAATTCCTGATCGTCTCTTAATAAACATAAATATTTAAGTTTGGCCATACTGCATTTAGAGTTCATTGTCCTTGGAAATGTACAGAAAGAAGCCAAAGAGGAGGAAGCTCCGGGGAGACCTTATAGCAGTCTTCCAGTACCTCAAGGGGGCCTACAAGAAAGATGGGGAGAGACTGTTCAGTAGGGCCTGTTGTGACAGGACTAGGGGTAATGGTTTTAAAACAGAGGGAGGTAGATTTAGATTAGATATTAGGAAAAAATTTTTTACACTGAGGGTGGTAGAACACTGGAACAAGTTGCTCCGAGAGGTGGTGGATGCCCCATCCCTGGAAACGTTCAAGGCCAGGTTGGATGAGGCTCTGAGCAACCTGATCTAGTGGGGGATGTCCCTGCTCCTTGCAGGGGGGTTGGACAAGATGACCTTTGAAGGTCCCTTCCAACCCTAACCATTCTATGATTCTATGATTCTAAATGAAAAGCATCACAGAATTGACATATTTAATTTTTGTAATTTCCTGGAGCATTCAAATATCACAGAGTAAGTGTTCAAATGGGAAGTTATCCAATTCTCATCCCAGTTGTGAAAATGGAAACAAAACAATAGGCAGGAGAAAAACAGAAAGAAAATGAAAAATTGAAAGGTGGCGAAAGCAGATAAAAGAAGATAAATAGGGAGAGAAGAAAAAAATGTGATGCCAAGACACCATCCTGTGAAATGATAGGTGGACCTTTACTTACCAGCCTCAGACGTGAGCAGCTCCCGAGAAGGTTCCTGGGGTACGATTCTTCACTACCTCTCCGCTACTGTGGTCATCTGATAATGCAGTTAGCGGAAGTGTCGATACCTGCCATTTTTATTCAGTAGTTTTCCAACTCAGTTTGTACACAGCTGCACTGAAGAACAAAATTGACTATGAGTCTATGCGAAGGTCATCACTGCAGAAGGGCAGACAGGACTTTTTGAAGACTTAAATTATTTTTTTTACTTTAACTCTCCATTTTCGGCAATATCTTCTACCTGCCGGGTAACATTTTCAAAGAAGCCAGTAAGTTTTACACACAGCTGCTAGTGCTACTACACAGGTAACAGAAACAGCACCAGTCACCTGAACAGATCTTACCCTTGACTAGGACATGGTTGGAGAGGAAACCATGCCCCACGCCAAGGTAAACCATTCTATCGTATCACTTGTGAGAAAAAGAGCTGTACCTGGAGAGTGTTAAAAACAAGAGCAATGCTCCATCAGTAATGACATAAAGCAAATTGCTTTCAAGAGTGTGTGAAAAAGCAGAAACTAGAAGGGGAGACAAAACAAGTATTGGCCTGTGTCCCTCTAATAGCTATGGAGCAGTAGGTCTTTTTTTTAAGGAATAAAATAGGTCCTGAAAGTATATCCATAAACAGAAATTCACCAATTTTTCACTGAGTTTGTTAAGCAGGGTAGATTTTTTTTCCTTTCCCTGAGCCCTAAACGGGCTGCACAGATTCAGCCCCCATGCCTTTGCTCTCTAAAAGAAGTTACACTGATCATGGGATGTGCTGGAAACCAACGTCATTAGCAGTGAAAGCCTGTGTCTTTGCACTCCTTCATGTGCGTCCCTCCAGCTCCTGCAGTTTCCTTTCCTGGCAGCAGCTGCTCCTGCTCCTCATCCTGCTTTTAAAAGCAGTAAGAAATGGGAAAGTGAGGGTAGTACTGAGTGAACAGCAACAGTATAATCTTACAAATTAGCCATCACAACATGTCCAGCTATCATGATTTGTGTAGCTCCATGTTTGGTATGTCACATCTAACAAACTGGCAAACACCTAGAAATACCTAGAAACTTCTACTCCTATGTCAAATGTGCTTGAAATGAGCAAAAGTTATTGGAGACCGGGATGCACAGACAGATACACAGGTGGAACATGGTCCTGTGCACTCTGTTTATACAGAAACATGAAACATAAAAATAGTATTATTGTGGAGCTGTGACAGTTTGGTTAAAGAAATTCAGCTGGGCAGCCCCCAAGTCCAGCTTTCCATACACATCAGTGTGACAGATTCACCAATGCCAGCATTTCCTTTAGAGGTAGCTCAGCATCCCGTGCAGTTCTTGTCTCCCTTGCTCACTCTGAAAGGGAGCACAAGACATGGCAAGTTTTTCTCTGGTAGGCTACGCCGGAGGCAACCTTCCCCACCCTCCAAATTAACCTTTTCCCAGACTCTTCAAATGAATCTGAGGCAGTCTTTCCTAGAGTGCTGGGCTGACCTGAAATCTGCTGTGTGTACCTGTATGACCTGCCAGTAATGATTCGCCCCACTCTGCTAGTTACAGCTCATACTTCACCTCTGAGGAGGAGCTGTTAGAGATAAGGCTGCAGGATAAGATAGGATCTAACTTGGGACTTTTTTCAGCCTAAATAGTGCGGTCTGTGTGATGCTGAGGTTCTCTACACATACTCCTCAAGTCTTTCAAACAAGCGCTCCTCTAAAGAGACAGCTTTCTTTAGCCTGTGCAATATATGATACACAAGGTGGGGGAAAAAGATTATGTCCATGAGAGTTACAGCTGCTCTGCCAAGTTCCTGAAAGTTACAGCTAAACATTCTGAAGAGTCTCAAGATGGTGACTTGGTAACACTTAGAACAGAGTATTTCAGCTGAAGGGACCTACAACAATCATCTAGTCTACTTCTCAGAGTGAACTCCACATGAAAAATGTAGTTTCCACAAGGCTGAAATTTTTCCACATTATTTTGTTCTTATTTTTGGCAAAATTTTCTTTTTTTTTTTCTTTTTTTTTTCCCCCGTCACAGATATCATCATTAAAGACTCTGTTTCTCAGACTTGTTCCAAATCAGAATTCCTCAGATTGCTGGACTGACCTAAGTCATTCATTCTGCTGCAGTTCCAGCTTAAATCTTACTGCCTGTTAGTGGCATATTGCCTCCCAGGAGCCCATGCCTCCTCTGATGCCCCACACAGTCTCCTCCTTCAGGGAGAGGATTTGCCGTGGGCACCGTGTCCCTACAAATACGTTGTAAGAGTTGTAGCCCACACAGGGAATTAGGCCCTTGTGGGAGAAGTGGGAGCATAATGCTCCCCATCTTCAACTTCACTGTGCCATGATCAGAAAACATGCTTTTCTGGTGACCAAGTGTGGTTTGGGTCAGCGTAATTTATCTCTCAACTTGTTTCATGATGATATTAAAAAATGCCCCAAAAGTACATTTCCCATATAATTCTTTTGGACTTTTAATTCCCCCCAAAAAAATCAATTTTGCAATTTTTTTTGTTCTCACTTTTCAACAATGCAATTATTAATATCAGAAATTTTTTTGCTGGTTGTAAATTCCTTTTTTTCATGCAACTCTAACTACCTGTAACACTTTCTTGCTATCTTCGCATATATTTGCCTTTTTGTAATTACACATGATATAACATTTTTCCCACGTGAATTATCACTAGGACCTAATCCCAGATCCCCAAATCCCATAGTAAAGATCTGTTCTCTACAAGCTGACACAACAGTAGGCAATTCATTGAGCACAGACAGACACATCTTTTCCATGAACACATTTAGCATCATTGCTAAAACTGTCTCACTGGCAATTTCAGCTAATAAGAAAATGAAGTTAGCGCAAAGCTTCTGAAAATAAATTCTGCGGAAGATGTCTCTCCGCTTTAATAGAGATTGAATGCAGTCCATTTCTCTTTCCTCGTGTCCCGAACAACACATCAAAACAATGTTTAGCAAGTGAGCTACATTTCACAACACACTCGCATCACAGATGGACGCAAAATAAGTTGCTTGGCAGTGTAAATGCCCTGGAGAGAGGAAAGTTGGTTGTTTTGTGGGGTGTTTTTTTTCTGTCCAGCCTGGTTTCTCCCAGTACTTTAGGATTGCCCAAGATTATTCCATTACCTCACTTGTGTCTCTTGTGGATGTTAACCCTCTGCGCTGCCAAAGAAGTGCCGTCACCAAAAGCCTTTTCCCCTGTCCCTTGAATTCAGGTTGCAGAAGTGTCAGGGAGCCCTGCTGTTCATTCCCAACATATCCCACCTAATTACACTCAAAGAGCATGAAATCACAAGCTGGAGAGAGAGATAGAGGTGCTTTTAAAAAAAAAAAATTACTCCAAATTTAGACAGGCGAGAGGGAAATTGCTGGGGACATCAGTCAATGACCCAGAGCAGGTCATTGACTCAGTGATTTTCCCCAGTTTTCAGTTTGCTTAATGGTCTCAAAGACGTCATTTTCTCAAGTGTACTGATGGCTAAATAGTGTGTGGAAAATGCTATTTAACTCAAGATTTTATCTTCAAAGGGTGTGGCTTCTATAAAGTGGGTCTTGCTAAGTTCTCCCTGTACTCTTTGGCAGGAGTAACCACAGGCCAGGTCCTGGCATCTTCACTGTAGCCCGTGGGGATTCATCTCAGAAAACCTGGCCCACAAAACTCCTTCTTAGATTTCCCAACTTCTCTGCCTAAGAACATTAGAAACGAGGCACTTGAAATCCATTTTCCCAAAACATTTGGTCTAGGCAAGCGCCTTCACACAATGTATGTGGCAAGCAGATGCAACGGAGTTGCAAACACTGCTGAGACGAATGCTTAACAATTCGACAGAGGACATGTGGATTTTTTTGTTGTTGCCTGCTGCTAGACAACTCCGTACACTGCTGGTAATTACTGTATCTGGGTTTTTTTGTTTGTTTGCTTACGCCTTACCCAGTAGCTTTGTTCGTGGCAATAAAAATATTCTGAACAACTTGGAAAACTTCCTTTGCTCTGACTTGAAAAAGCTGAATTCAGTTCCCAGGGAACTCAGTGGGAGCTGGATGAGGCTGTGTGGCAAAATCCTTTACCTCTTACCAAGCTGCTGCTGCGGCAGGTGCTGAATTTCCTTTTACTGATTGGTTAATTCATCCTTTTGTGGTAGTGATGTATCCAAATCCCCTGAATTTCTTCCCTTACGTAGGGTTTTTCTGAGCTCCTGCAACAGGTGAGACCCTTAGCTTCTGCTCCTTCTCCAGTCTCCAGCCAGTTCAGAGGCACAAAGCTTTAGCTTTCCCAGGATTCATCCTGCACCAAAGAGTTCTCTGTGCCAGTCAAGGAGGTGTGTAATATTTCTTACTCTTTTTTCACATGCTCCATCTCTGGAGTATGCCTATGCATTTGTTCTTCCCCCAGAGTATCTTGCCTATCCAAGTCACAGTTGTGGATAGAATGGCAGATGAGGACAGGCATGTCCTCTTACAGTTCAAGGGGGAAGAGGAGGGACAAGGACTTTACAGGTAAAGTTTTTGTTTGAAATCTAAAAAAAGAAATGGTGTATTTACCTTAATTAGTATCTATTTAGAGTTTAATACACAGGTACAGATATCCCCAGGATATAGGTTATTAGACATTTGTTCAAAAGAAATAGAAATATAGCATTTCTTCCTCCATAAGTAGCTCTGTCAGTCTTTGTTTTTCTGTATTTCTTTGGTGCCCTTAAAACCTCTTAGTTTGGCATCTTTAAAGATAAAAAAAAAAAAAATAGCCTTCCATTTTGAAAAAACACGTGAAATTGAGAAGGAGGTTAAGGAACAGGGCTCCCCAGAAAGAGAGCACTGTTTCCACAGAAATAACTCTGATTGATGAATTCTATGTAAACTACCAAATCAAAATCCTGTAAGATAATTAGAATGCCAAGGAATGGCAGCTCCTCTGCAGAATTTTCAGATCAATCAATACAATTTAATAATTACATCCACATTGAAGGTCCCTAACATTCATCTAAAAGATAATCTTCACTTGCCATGTGGTAGAGTTCCTTAAGACATCCTTGTTAATTTTACTTGGGTTTGTTATTCTATTAAGAATGTGGTGGTTAATGTAACTCTTGTTTGATAAGTGCTGAAATGCCTACATTTAGGCACGCTTCTGATAATAAAATGTAAGACAAACCATTATGGTATTATTTACAAATTGTAAAAGATATAGGTGTCTAATCAAACCTAGCATTTGTTACTGAACTGTTTCTGATACTATTACTCTTGATTTATGCCTCTATATTTTAAAAAAGAAAGCCACAGTTTTCAGAAAAACTTACAATCAGAAATGGCAATATCACTTTGAGCAGAGCAGTTAAAATCTGTGTTTTGGGCTTGCTTTGTTTTACAGTACCTTTAATGAATAGCATTTGACCACAGGCAGCTGTAGATCTAGTCCTATAAATCATGCCAAAATAATTAAAAGAAAAAAGAAAAGTGCACATGTTCCCAAGTTTTGTCATTTTCCCACCACTGGAGAAAGAATTTTTAAAACAAGCCCTCCATAATCTTTTGAATGCTGAAATACCACAGGGTTGAAACAGAAGCTGTAAGCAGCCACCATGCCTCACAATAAAGTGAAAAGGTTCTGTTCAAACTGGAAGAAAAAAAAATAGTAGCAGAGGCACTTTTCTTCTGTTACTGTAAATTAATTTCTGAGATAAGCACAATCCATAAAATTCAGATTCAGACATAAACGTGGGAGCATATGTCTCGAAATAAAGCTGGATCAATTTATCTAGACCACTATGGTTGCTGGCAAACAGGTAATAACTGGTCAGTTAGCAAGGTCTGCAGAACGTCTGTTCCATACGCCCCCTGTCCCACAGTCTATTTCCCAGCACACTACATCACCTTACACGTTGTACTGATGCATCACAGACATTTCTAACACCTTAGGTCTCTGTGACAGTTGGAAAAAAAAAAACGTTAAAACAATAGGTATTCCTAAAGAACATCACCTGGATTAAAATTTTCACCCAAAAATCTGAGCCTCGTTTATGGAATCTCCCACAACTCCACCTCATTTACTGAAAGAAAAATTCTAGTTAAAAATCCAGCAAGGAAGGACATTCAAATAGAGCAACGCACCTAAAATATGACCCAAATCTGAATCTTTATGTTCATTAGTTCCTGGCAATTCCAGTTTAGTCTAGGACTAGAAACAGAAGCAGACAATATGGGACTGTTTCTGAATGCATTCATACAGGACAAAACTGAAGAAATGTAGAAGATATGGTCATGTTTTTCATTTTAGGAAGAAGTAGCTTGTTAAAGATAATAATTCAGCTAATCTAATGTGTTGCCAATATTTGTTATTTCATACCAAGGAAATAAAAAGGCTCAATAGAGCAACTGGGAGCACGGCAAGTAACAGAGAGCTAGGTCCTAGACACCCATATTGCTTCCTAAATCATAACAATTCCTACACTGTTTAAAATATAAATCACAAAAAGTGGTCAAAATCCAACTTTAATTCTCAGTCTAGTGATTACATTGGTCGATTTCCAAGACCACAGCTAAAGGCCATGAGAACTTTTAAAATATTTTCCCACCCATATACATACTGTCTCAAGCACTAAAAAAAAAAAAAAAAAAAAAAAAGGCAAAAAGGCCAAGACCAAGAAAAAAAAAGAGCAACAATCATACAGAAAGCACAGTGGTGAAATAAAACATTCAGCATGGAGTTACTGATCTGCAAGTGAGCTCTAGAAATTACCAGGAGACGTGACGATTTTGATTTAGTGTCCCACTGAATTCTCCAAACTGTTTTGGTAGGTGGAAGGGGCCACATATAGTGCCTTGGACCTCTGCACTATGGGTTTGAGGAGTTTCGTTTTTCTTTCTTTTTTTTTTCTTTCCTATGTGAAATAGATTGTTCATAGAGAATTATTTCAAGAGCTTTCTCTTCACTTTCCTGTGCAGACCTACAACAGAGTACTATTAGCATCTGTTTCTGCATGTGCCTAGAAGCTCATTCATTTCAAGCCACTTTCAGAATCAGGGCCTTGACATGTAATAATTAGCTACAAATTCTGATATGTATGTTTTTTTTTTCTTAAAATGTAGTTGAAATTTCAAAATATACTAAAATCCTTGCAAGTCTTCTCTCAGGACGGTAACTTTCTGGGGAATCGTGACATTCTTCACAGCATTCTGATAAAGAAGCAGCATGACAAATACTTAGTCTGATGAAAAAGCTGAATAATATCAAAATAAAAACATGAATACAAATTATGAGCTGTATCAGTCATAATTATCCAGTCAGGAGAAATGTCAGTGTATACAGATCTGCTATGTGAAAAGTGCTGAATATTTTAACAATACTTAGGAAGGTACTAAACTTTTCTTGCAATTAATTATTCATCCATAAAACGTTCATTTCCTTATTTCCTCCTCAAATTGTTGCAGAACTTTCTTCTCCTCGGTGAGATCAGGAGTGTAATCACATGTATACAGTACACAGAAAAAAAACACATACCTATAAAAAAAGCCGCAACAGATACCACCCCCAACTTTCCCCAGTTGTACATTTGATGCTTGCTGGTGCCATTAAGCAAACATAAAACAACAGCAAGCTCATTCTGTTGAAATGTTTAGCTAAATGGAACCAAAACAGTCACAGTTCACAATTTCATAAATACATTAATTAGAAGTGTCTCCAAATAGCATGTGATTTTGAATTATTAACATAAAACACTGCATTATAAATGACTGCAAATTGCATTCCTTAGTGCTCTCCATGCTTAATTTATTATGCCGTAGGAAAATTTGCAAATTACTTCACTGTTTTATATTTAATGGATAGTTTTATATGTATATTGTTTCATTAAGATAAAATTAAACCACAGTGTACATATTATATGCCTTTCCAGTGACATAAATGTCACTAGAGACCCTCAGACATTGTCAGGAGGGGAGCATGTGTCTGTCATTTCCTAGATTTAATAAAGAAGTGAAGAGCAGATTCAAGTTTCTGCCCTTTCCATGCCCATCCATAATTGCTCCTTCCAGACAGCCCATTTCTGAGGTTTGCGAAGGGCATTGCAAAAAACTTTCCTTCCAATCAAAAGTACAGAGAAGGGCAGCAGAGCAGCCCTCCCTTCTCTGCCTCTGTGGTTTGAAGGCAAAGGATGCCTTTCAGCAGTGGCCTCTGCTGCTAAGGTGGTGCAGTTGTCATGCCACCCGTGCTGTGTGGGTGAGAAGGAAGGGAGCAAGCCAGGTGAGCTGCCTGCCCCAAACCCCATAAGCAAATATACCTCTGGAAAACCACTTCAGTCTCCCAGGAAGAGGACAAAAAGGTTGGCATGGGCTGGTGTGCTACACTGCCAAGGTTTTTGCTGTCACATCTTCCTGCAGTGGGTAAAGGATGGAAATAAAAAATAATAAGAAATCCTGGTGCGGCTAGGTGGGGGGTAGATGTCTGGAGAAACACCACAGGGCCGGAGGGGGGGAGTGGAGGACATTGTATATATAAGGAAAATCCATTAAAAATGTAACTATAAAGACATTCGTCTTTGACAACTTCTTTCCATTTTTTTTTTCTTAGCCATTTGTCTTCTCAATTTGTAAATTCCTCAGAAGAGGAATTGCCTCTAACTATGTGCTTGTAGAATGCATGTTACAATGGGGACTCAGCTTCCCTGAAAACCTGAAATGCAAATAGAGCACAAGTAATAGGTATTATTTATGATACATAAAGAAGTAACATTGGGCCATGAAGAGGCATTCTAGGTGTGGTTCGATAGGCTGTCCCATTCCCTCTTTTCTAAGAACTAATAATATCCCTTTGATGGATATGATAGATGTTTCTTTGAACTTGCTTTCAGACATTTTTATAAGATAGAAGAGGTACTGGTTACCTGTCTGCACAGGTTCCACGTGATTTTCAGATACATTTTCATTAAATAAAAATATAGCAAAATAAAATATTGCAGGACAAGTAGGAGGTGGAGAGGTAGCATATTTGGGAAAAGCTATAAATTTCTGCTTTGAGTTAAAATTGTATTAATGAAATTGAAGCCACAAGAAGATGCATGCAAGAGAGAGAGAAACAGCCCTCTAAGCTATTCTTTTCAAGAAATGAAGATAAGACTCTGTCAGAGTTGAGGTGTCAAAACTGGAAGTGCTGGAACAAATTCACAAATTAAAGAGCAACAAGTCACCATGACCATATGGCATACATCTGAGAGCTCTGAAGGAACTTAAGAATTAAGTGGTTGAGCTGCTAACAGAAGAATATGCAGTCTTTCATTAAACTGCTACCATGCCAGAGGATAGGAGGTAACAAATGCCTCATCTCACAAAATCTGGAAGGTGTGTTCCTGCAAGCTTGATTAAAGCTGTAGATTGCTTTTCTCTTTTAATCATCCTGGCTTCAGAGAGAAGTTCAGCACATCCAGCAAAAAGAGCTAGCCTCAGCCGATCGGGAGCCCCTGGTGAAGGCGAGCGCGAGGGTTTTGCTGACTCAGCATACACTGGTGACCATTAACCTGGATATGGCTGGAGGGCCTTGCAAGGACTGACTTCAGTGATAATTAAAAAAACAACTGTCCTAATTATCCTCTGCCTTCTAAAACAGTTTACGTTCCACAACTACCTATCCCTGGCAATATTTTCAGGATAGCTTCACTATTTCCTTGGCATGTTTATAAATGGGATAAGAGGACAAAACTGTCATCTTACAAACCAAGGAATTTCCTTCTGGTTTTATGTCCTACTTGCTTTTCCTTTTCATCCAGATAAGAAGCTTTCTGTGGTAGCATACAAAGGAGAAGGCACGGAGAGGAAAAAATTAGCTCAGCATCTATCTGGGCAGCACAACCCATGTATGTGTATCATTGCATAGATTTTAAGGTGAGTGTTCGATCATCTATCTAGTCCTGCAGTGCGCAGCTGCTGTGCTGGTACGTAGCATGCACGCAAGCACACAGTCCAGCCGATGCACATGAAGCAGTGCAGATGTGTCCTCACAGCCTGCATTCACAGACCAGCAGTGCAGGCGTCAGCAGCACATCCTTGCCTTTTCCTGCCCTGTGTGCATGGAGAACTCTGCCTCCCCGAAGGCAAGGCTGAGGGATGCAGACATCTCTGATACCATCTTCTGGGTGTTACAGAGCAGAGAGTTTTTTCATTATTATGCTCATATCAGATTGACTAAAGTGTATCTTCCCGCTAGATACTTAGCCTGGGACAGACATTATCAAGATTTAGGAAAGTCATCTCTACTGGTGAAGGTCTCTGCCACTCACTGACACTATTAAAAATACATGCCGCACTTCTAAATTGAATACACCTGGCTTTCATGCCCAGCTGCTTGGTCTTTTGCATTCTTATGGTTAATGAAAGCCTTCAGGAAACAAGTTACCCCTTCGAAGATTACAGATAGATTTCAAATTGTCAGGGCAAGAGCTGTGGGAGAACTGTTCAGCCATCTCAAAAAAACATTTTTGAGATTTAAAAAAAATACTGAAAGAAGAAGATTGGGCCCTTCTTCCACAGCAGAATCAACACACACCTTGTAAAAGCTTTCATTTGCAATGACTAGAGACTCTCCTGCCATTTCAGAATATTCATAATTGAAGAGCCGTTATCTAGGATGCACAGAAGAGAAGGGGAAATATCTGCTTGAGAATAACCAGCCACTTGGTGCTTCAGACAGTTATTTCCAACATGTAAGAGTGAGACTCGAGTGAACACCTCAAGCTATTACTCCGGGTGGAAGAAGCTCTCTTTCTAGTTTGGATGAAAAGTTCTATCCATGCTGAATATAAAACATACACACACGCAGGAGGTTTTATGTTTTAAAAATATTTTCTTCCCCTAATTTAAATGCTTTGTAAGAGGAAACTCCTGGCCATGAACACTCTTGCTTGCATAGGGGCTTCATAGCATCCTGAAGCAACTTCTTTTGCAGCAGAGACGAGCTGTAAAGCAGATGTTGAGAACCCCTGATTTAGATGCATTGGCTGAGGCCAGCTCTTACCTTGCCAGTATCGTTCAGTCTAGCGGTCAGACTGGAGGTGCCAACGCTTACAGACTCCTTGCTGAATGCAAGAGTATGGAGTGTGGGGGTTTTTTTCTCAGAAGTGGGTGATCTACAGAGTGAAGCCTTTTCTTCCACAGATGCAACAGAGAAGTGACGGTTGCATCAGTTGTACACAATAAAAACTTTGGGACTATGATGCTGATGCTTTTTCACACTGAATCGTCTTCCTAGCTGGAGTTGATGGACTGGTGCAAAGAAGGAGAATGACTGCTGCTGTCTTCTGATATCCGTTGATAAACCTAGTTTCTCCTTCCCATGCATATACACTCACATTTTAAAGGATAACATAGGCATTTATTGGGGGAGGGGGGGGAAGAAAAAGAGAAAGAATAACAGAGACTGTTTTAAACTTTGCTTTTGGTTCTTGATATTCCTAACACATACATCTAGGAGTGAGCAGTGGAGGCATGAGCCAAAGTCCAAATCCTGCTAGTAGTAGGATGGGTGGGATGGAGTAGACCATCATCTTTCATGTTTTGTCCCTCTGCTGGATCTGCTGGAAAAGACAGCTTATTTTTTACGATGTCTCAAGAGTCCTCACTTTTCCTTCATTATTAGCAAAGGGTCATTTCTCCCTTATCCTTGCCTCAGAAATGTAAGTTCAGGTAGATTCATCCAAGTACTCTGGATGGTCAAAGCCACTCAGTCTTCTCCTGGAATGGACAATCCTAGGTTTTGGGTTATGATGGAAAGTCCCATCATGAGTGACTTTCATATTTTCAAAATCCACTGGAGGAACCGCAAACAGATGTTCTCGCAGAAATGTGAAAAACAGGATATGTGTGGGAGTCTTCACTGGGAAGAATGGTGGCAGTCCTGCAGATTAAGTAATGGCCATAGGACTCACACTCAGCAGAAATCAATGGCTTAAAAATAGCTAACCCTCCCAACATATTCTCTGCGCATTCTTTTCATGGCAGTCACTTCCTTATCCTAAATCGGGCAATAAGTATGGACAAATTCACGATTTGCTGTAGTGACTTTTAACCTAGAAATACAAGCTGCTTTTATGTTTTATCACAAATGAATTCCACGCATGATTAT
Source organism: Chlamydotis macqueenii (assembly GCF_036417535.1). Classification (NCBI taxonomy): domain Eukaryota; kingdom Metazoa; phylum Chordata; class Aves; order Otidiformes; family Otididae; genus Chlamydotis; species Chlamydotis macqueenii. The sequence continues at coordinate 66,709,041 of NC_141557.1, forward strand.
GAAAACTCAAGTTTTCCCATACTTCACTCAAATCAAGGCCTATGCCAACATTTTTGCAGTCTCTAGGCTGGAGTAGTGCAGCTTATTCTTCATTAAGCTAGGAAAACTCAAAGTAGTTCAGAAAATAGATGTCTATCTTGTAAATGCTCTGCAGTGGTCACTGGCTGCTTTCAAACAAAGCTTGTGGTGCTGACTAAGACTGATAACTTTCTCCATCATTAGGAACCCACTTTGCAAAGAGATGGCTGTTTTCTATGTCCCAATGCAGCCACCATGCTCTGTGGGCTTCTTGCAGACGTTGATGTTCTCTCAGCAGAGGGTCTCAGCTAGTTTCCCATCTCTCTGGCTGCATCTGCTGGGTGTTTCAGAGTCAGTTCAGTCTCTACACTCTTTTGGAACCACCAGAAGCTCAATATTATAAGCTTCAAGTTGGCCTGAAACATCTATCTGTTTTTCAAATCTCTAATTGGGTTTTGGCAAAATTTATCTCAGGCTCTATTTTTTATAGCATCTTTACTGTTAACATTATTTTCTTCTGGTTGAAACCAGTGGAAGGCGGACAAGTGTCGCAAATGCACAAAATTGTCAGAAAACTGACAGATACTCAATGAAGCTCAAATATATTTTTTTTTTGTGTAGTTAAAACAGACTCAAAGAATGAAATCAAATCAAGTTGATCCTGAGTGAAAAAACAAGCTTGGTTTCTTGGCTCTCGAGCTGAAGTGGTTTCAGGATCTTTCAGCTACAAGCCAACCAAACCAAAAGCACGTCCTTTGTAACACCCGGTGGAGCCAGGATTTCCCTTGGTATCCTCTTTCCCAAACAGTGTTTGGACACAGAGACCTGAACACAGGCCGTGGGCCCAGACAGGCAGCAAGAAAATGGATCTGGAGAAGCCAAGGTAATTTGTGCATGCTCACCACTGGGACAGCTCCTGCCTGCTGGTGTTAATGGAGGCAGCAGCTCGGGCCTGGTGCCAGGCTTCTCCCCAACTCACTTTCCTTCTCAATCCAGCTGAACCAGTTCAACTGGAAATTTGGGGGGGTATGCTGGGATCAGCCGAAAGCACTCCTCCAGCCAGCACAAGAGACTTTCACAGCAGATGGTCCAGCTTGCTTCTGTTTGACGTTGCGCAGCACTTAGGCTAAGGTCGTTAACTTTCTCAGGCTGCAATTTCATTTTGTAGAAGTCTAAAGTCCCTGAGCTTTGCTCAAGACCTGGAATCTAATGTCTTTGTCTGTTTTTTTCCCTAACAAGTCTCAGAGATATTAAAAATCAAAAGAAGACTCTAAGGAGCAAATAAACCCTCTTTAAAGTACTGCTTCACTTTTGTGTTAACTCACAGAAGCTTTTTGCTCTCTCTGCCTGGTCCCAGTCAGATCTTGCATAAAAGGGAAAAAAATGCACTTAAAAGTGCTGTTTTTCCTTCCACTTCCCCCAGCGCTTCAAATCATTAGTCTTTCTGCAATTCTCTTTTATTCCCAGACTCGCTTGTGCCGAATCAGATTATAATACATTAAACCTCCAAGAAACACAAAGCTCTCCGAAGTGCTCTTTGGAGTCTCCGTACATGTGTTCTCTCTCTCCTTTCTTCCATAATTACCGCCATCCCAGGGTCAGCTCCTGCATGCAGGTCCCACTGAGGCATACTCAGCCTCACCTCCCATCGCTGCAAAATGAATTCGGGATGGGCTTTGCCCGTGCGTCGCCTCTGCTTTTGTGTGCAGAAGCAAGGGAATTGCCTTGTCTGCAAGGATGCCCTGCCCTACTTTTCCAGGCTCAGTCCCCTTTTGCAGAAAGGGGCTTCTGCAGCTTCTTTGGAGAAGTAGGGATGGTGGCCTTCCATCCAACTTCTCTAGATACATCTGTCAAATCACAGTCCTGGCCTGATTGACATCCATGCCAAAGCTCCCCTGATTTTAGCAAGATGGAGGCCCTCGCCCCTGTGCAGTCTTGCGTGACAACAGCCAATGCTGGGAGCAGTTCAACAGTATTTTTGCTTTCAGAAGGAAACACAGCCCTCAGCTTCCCTCAGCTTGACCCTTACCCTGAGCAGGAAGAAGGCTGTACAGGGCCATCACCACTGGAAAGAACAGCCTCATCCTAAGGCAGCACAGTGCAGAGCTGAAGATAAGGCTATTGCCAAGCGCATCAACATCAGTCAGAAATCACACAGAGGTAATTAACAGCAAGGAGCTAGCCTGAGTGTGGTTTAACTCATTACTCACAGGTTGTTGGAGAGCAGTAGCCCTGGTCTTCCCAAGTAGTACTTCCAGCTCTCTGTAGGAGGGACATGAGGAGCTCCAGGAAGGACTTAAGGGTGCAAAGAGCCCTGGTCTGCAGTGGCCAGGCCTGCTTTATCACGTGGCTGCTAAAGATCCTGAGAGATCTGCTGCTGAGGAGGTCAAGTGAAAGAGGCACGATCCGCAGCCCTGCGTGAGCTCTGCAGCTGGAAGCACCTGGAAGCACCTAGGGACCACTTCTGCCCACTCAACAGCATATGGCTCAGTATAGAAGAGTGGTTGTGAATTTACAGCAAGTCATTACAAGTTCTGCAGAGAATCTATTACTGAAAAAAAAATAGATGAGAGAACAACCTGAACGCTTGACATCCAAAGAAGCATTGATGTGCTCTGAAGCCATGCTAGCAGCTTTTTTTTTTTTTTTGCTTCTTCAGGGGCAGAATGCACCAAAATCCTTCATATTACCAAAATCGGCAAAGTGGGTTTTGGTCAGGCCATACTCCCAGAATACATTTGTAAGGAAAGGAAAATATTTGTCTTTAAGCTACCACCACTGCCTCTTTCTTTCTTCTGGAGAAGGCAAGTCTACATTTCTTCCAAGGGTGTAGGGATAGCAGTGGCGAGCTGAGAGGAATATGCTTCTACTACAGCTTTGTTAGAAAATTTGAATTGCTTCCTGAAGTGCTACTCTCCTCCCAGTCCTGATCTCTTCTTCTGAAATGAAGCCTGCTCTCACATTTTTGTGATGGCTTAATAATGTGGAAAAATGGGTCTATGATGGAAAGAGGGAAGGTTAAAATCCATTTCTGCTCTTGCTCTAAGTAGGAAATGAGCAGATACCTCCCAAATGGAAAGCCTGGCTATCTAGCCTGCTGCAATGCCATGCCAATAAAGAAACCTTTTTTCTATTTAAAGAAGTAATATAATAAAATGTTGGCTCATTTCATTATAATAGCTAGGAAGGATTTGCTAGTTTCACAGCATAAATTTAGATTAATTTTTTAGATTTGACAACGTTATAAAAATTATATTGATTCTGAAATTATAATTTTAGATTGGTTCTGTCATTTTAGCCTATTAGCAGTCTTTAAATGAAGTGATCCAATGTTACAATCAATCTTATCTTCCATTATGCACTTCCTGGTGCTAAAAAGTGAGATCGATTCTAATTAACTACACTGGTTCAGCCATTTGGGTGGTTTGTTCAGAAGAAAAAAAAAGTTACTGCTCTAATGCCACTAAACAATTTATTATACATTTATGTATTGAATATATATCCAAAATGAATGTCACTCCTATGGTAAAAACAATAGAGTTGGAGCTCTCTAAAACATTAGGATGGCAACATTAGCACTATGGCTTTAGCCAGTGCAGCAAACAAAATATTTTCAGGGTCCACTTAAGCTTTAAGAACCAAAGCAGGGTCAGCAAAAAATATTTCCTCTGCAGCACAGGCAGTAAATCTATACGTACATTGAAAACGACTTGGAAAATGGCATTTCCAACATGCAGCTGTGGGCTAAGAGAACAGGTTTAAACACTGCTTAAGAAGCCTTATGGTGAAAATAACACCATGAAGCAAGCTGATGTGATTTAAGTATGAATCGGCCCAAACTTACTTGTTTCTTCCCGCACTTCCTAGCTTCAGCTTGCACCAATGTGCTGAGGCTCCAGGGGGACTGCTGGCAGAGACCTTGACACCCACCTTGCCCTGTGCCAGTGTCAACTATTGGCCTTCAAATTAACTATAGATGGTGGCATAGCTGCAAGGCAGTGGGGGATCAATATGCCGTGATCCTGCCTGAAATGAACCTGGAAGTCTGATGAACACCTGCAGGGAAAAGTGGAAGCCGGGAAGGTCTGCACTCTGATTTTAAATCAACAACAGTGAAGGCTGACCTCAGATAAAACTTAAGGGAAAATATACATTGCTTTATTCCTTAGTATGCTTGAATCATTCTCTCAAGTCAAGTAAACATTATTACCTCAAGTACCAACCCGTTACTTTCCTCATCTATACTGCTTGTGCCTGGAGTCTTTTCTAACTTATTCCTTGCTTTTTCCTGCTTCATCTTTAAATAAATAGAGCATATACCCCCTCATCACTAAATCAGCTCATCTATCTGTCACACTTGGTGCAACTTATAAACAATCTGCAGTTCAAGGGATGCTACACTTGCTTTTCCAATGACTGCCACTGCATCCTTTCCTGTGGAGTAACGTGTTGGGGGATGAGTCAGGAATAAGAAATGGGAGCCTGGCATCCTGCTGCAGTGTGTTCCTTGACCTCCCTCCCTTCATACGCCCTCACACGTGCTTTCTTCCTATCCTCCTAATGGCATCGTCTTACTAAGAAGACAAATTGCTGAAAAGAACTGTGAAAGGGAGCAGTGGCTTTAAAATCCTTCACTTATTTCTTTGTTGCTTTACTTTAATATCTCCTCCTTGGGCATTCAATGGAAAAAGATCAGAAAATTACTGCGAGCCACAGTGTCTGTCCCCTTTGAGCTACTCATACTGCTCCATGAAGATGGTCTCCGTCTATAGCTGACCACCCAGAGGCCCCTGAGAAAAAAAAAATGTCTTGTCAAGGGGAAGAGAAGTTCTACAGAGGTAGGGAAAACTGGATGGCAGGTGGACCAGCACTGTACTTCCCTGTAGGCCCTCAAGTATTGCTGTCAGTTGTCATGAAGCTCGACAATAATTCTTAGGATGGGGAAATCTCAGAACCCCATTTCTTGATTGGCTCCTTTTATTCCTTCCCTGAATGTCTCTCAATACTGAAGATGTTCTGGCTCAAAAGATTGACTTTGCATACTATGTGAAGCCACTGCAGAAAACTACTCTGGGTGCTACTGGAAGGTCTTCTATGGGAATCTCCTTTTTAAACAAATGTTTGTTAGTTCAGTGACAGAACAACTGTTTTCCTTGTAAAAGTCTTTATTTCACTGTTACTGCTGTTGCACTTGCACTGCACACTGTCATTAATTATTTACCAACTTGTAAGAAGCCCTGGGAGCCTGACTCTCCACTGCCTCACACCTCATGTAATCATTTACATCAGTGCAAAGTGAGTGCAAAACACTATCATATGGCTGCAAGGGGAGAGGTCCCACTCAGGCTGCATTCCACCGTCCTCTTCCACCAGGCAGAGAAGCGGAGGATGAGATTGCAAAGCTTCTGACAGGGTCTGAGAGTATGTACGCACACCGCCCTTGTTTGCACAAGACAGACAGCATTGCTTCACCTTTTCGCCTTTGACTTAAGGAGGAGACTCGGGTGTGGCTCCCTTTCTATTCAGGTCACCTGTGATGACAAGCCAGAGCCACACTTGCAGCAGCAGAGCCTATGCTGTTACATACCTGCTGAGATGGTGATGGGACGCAGAGCCCGGCCCCACTTGGCCATCTGCTGGTGCCACTGGCAAAGTGAGAGGACAGACTCCTGCCTGTCTCACAGCAGTCCCTTGAAGTTTCCTGAATCTCACCACCAGATGCACAAAGTGCTACAGACGCTTTGTTTGCAATGTCAGGCTGCCACACACAGCAGCATGTGGGAGATGCACTGTCCTCGTGGGCCATTCCAGCGTGGCAGGGGTTCCTTGTTGCTGCAGCCTTGGAGAGCTGCTGGGGTGTGCCAGGTCCCCCTCCATGCCCAGGTTTCCTCCCAGTGGAGCAAGGCACCCCTCACCAGCTGGATTTCTAGGCACAAGAATGGGATATTAAGGTGAGTATCACCAGGCTATGGATGGAGAAAGGCCAGGTCCGGGGGCATCTGAAGGAAAAGAGAGCTGAGGGTGATGTGGAAGGAGACCACGCCGCATGGCCAATGTCACCCAGAAAACAAAGGGTGTGGGAGCAGGACAAGGTGAGAGATACTGCAAAAGAGAGGAGATTACATTTGTGCAGAAAACTGCTTTTGTTTCTTTCCCATTTCACAGGCAGTGTGTCTATTAAATGTGGCTTTTGCTGCCAAAGGACTTGTCATATTGCATTAGGTTTAGCAACTTCTGCTGTGGCAAAGTGTGCAGCGTCTCCCTTCACATAAAGAAAATATTTTCACAAGTCTGTTCAACCTGCTAACTGTGATTACAGACAGTTGGCCCCTGACATGACATTTATTGAGCCAGCTTCCAAGTAAGAGCCTCAGAGCACTGCCCAGCCAGCTACCTGAAGAGCACATATGTGTGTGGAGACCTTAAACAAGTTTCTGCTAATGACTTCATTTTGTACCCTTTTAGTAGGTCTTTAGCAGCTTGCTAGGAAAGATGTTACCATAAAGTAGTGAAAACAAGAACTTAAAGAGGATGTGCAAGCTAAGACTTAATGTTGTCAAACCTCCTCTTTTTATGCTTACCTTGAAATGTATATTATAATATATTATATCTGTTCTCTGCTGCAGATGCTCTTTGATTGCATATTTCTCCACTGCTCAGCAATATTAATCATAACAGTGAATTACTGGTGGGGGGAGGCGAGATAAAAATGCCATTGTCTACTTCCACTGGAGAGACAATCTCACCTGGAGTGAAATTACACCAAAATTAGGAACATGCAACAGGGCAAGGTGTGCTGACAACAACCACAAAGAAGAGGTTGACCTAGCTGGGTCCCCACATCCAGGAGTCCAAGAGAAGATTGCTGAGAGGAAAGTTTATCATGAAATGAAAATAAAAAAAAAACAAAACCAAAAAACCACAAATGAGCAAAGCACATTTACCCTGTTCCCTGCAAGATATGCTGATTGTGGTCACAGCATCTACTGGAATCAACTGCCGAGAGACTGACTTCTCCATCGCTAGATCCAGTAACTGGTCAGGTTACTGCAAGACCTACTTACCTATTTTCCCGGCATTTTGGAAGAGCGGAAGGATAGTGAAGGCTGTGTCAGGACAAGATAATATCATCTGGCAATCATTTGGTTATTAATGATTGCTATGGGAGGGGGATGAGTTGTTTTAAATATGATTTGTTATTTTAAATATTTTGTATGTGTTGCAATAATTTTAAAACCTGTCAAATGGCCTGGCTTTTATCCTTCACTTTTTTTTCCTCCATAAGACAATTGCACGGCCTCAATTCTTACATGCCTTGGCCTATGCCGCCTTACTTTTTGGCAGGTCACTTTGCTCTATTCTTTTCCAAACAGAAATTAAGCCTTGGCCAAGGGAGAAGCAGAGCAGAATGCAGCCTGCTGCAACAGCTTGTAGTGAGTTGGAAAGAACTCTGTGTTATAGATGAGAGCTGAGCAAATACCCTTTTTTTTTTGTTAATTTCACTGTCTTATTTTTAAACTTGCGTGTGCATCTGCCAGCAGCACTGCATCTTGTTATAATATTCCTATTAAGCAGGTGGATGTATCGTGTGCAGAGAGAATTTAGTTCATTTCAGCAAAGAGTATGCTCTTCAGTGATTAAGTTTCTTCTGTTTCTTCTGTTGGACTGGGAATTAAACTGATTCTGCGACATCAGTCTGAACAGTCCCCCTCACAGTTTTATCTTCTATCATGTCAGAAAATATATAGAAAAAGGCCATATAAAATTCAATGGTGGGCTCTCACAATTCCTTTTGCCAGAGCTATACCCCACTTGACAATAAAATAACTTGTGCCCGGAAAGGACATATAAAAGCTGTGCAGCTCTATTCTGCCTTCATTATTTGCTTTCTTATTTTTAGTAAATCATCCCTTTCCTTCTCTGCTTGTACTGACATCAGCTGAAGCATGGCTGGATAAGCAACAAGAGGTGGGTGTCAGTACGCAGGGATGCAGAGCTCGCACATCAAAACAAAACTATTTTCCCTCCTTCATCTCTCCTCATGGTTCAGTCCAAAGAAATCATCTCAGAGCAGCCTCCCCTGATGCCAAGATCCTTTCCTAGAGATTCTAATGTGCTGCAGTAAGAACCATTTCCCAAGACCCTCCATAAGTCCCCAGGGATTTTTCATGGTCCTATCTTGGTCAAAATAAAAAGCGTATTCAGGGGGAATGACTAATCCCGTGCTTGAATGCGACATGCCTTTTGGAAACTTTGTGATCTGGTACACTAACTCTCTGATTAGTTTGGCCGTGTGAAAACCTTTTAAGCCAGCTCTGGAAATTCACCCCTGAAGCCTCTTCTGGGGCTTATATTTTTTGTTTTTTCTCCCGCTTCCTCAAATATTTCCCTTGTTTCTAAAGAGTGTCGTAGTCCATTCCTGAGCCCTCAAATCCAATTACCAAACAATGTACAAATATAGGGCTGTGCATGGTCTATGGGAACAGCTGCAAAATTGCTAATATTAGGTCTAATTTAGCTACAATAAATTAGCAAGTGTGTGGAAGCAAAATGATGACAGCATAATTATAACAAAAGTCGATGTGTTGAAGTATATGGATGACAATACATACTAATTTTAGCAAAAAAAACGCACCAAATGAAATGCATGCAATGAACAGACGGGACTAATAGCTCAGACACATATACTTAATGTGACCAGTCAGTGTAAAAACAAAAAGATAGATGAAGCTGTTCAGAATCTAGTGCTAACAAGCAGTGTAGTCTGAAACCATTAACTGTCAGGGGTAATAACACTCAAAGTACTGAAGTGCAGTAAAACAGCAGCACTTTTCTCGGGATGATGTACAAGCACACACCTGTGAAGAGGGTACTAAATCTATCCTTGCGTTTATTACTATGGAGGGAGGAAAAACAACACTAATAATGTAAAGTATAAACGAAAATAGCAGACAGCAGAGAGTGACATTTGCATGGTCCCAGTCAGCTTGTTAGCTGAAGTGGGTTTTAATTAGCTATTTTCCAGCGAGCAAACGAGCAAATTAGTGGCAGCCATAAACAAGCAGAGACAATCAGGCCCAAAGAAAAAAAAAAAGATGATCGGACCTTTTTCTGTGTGTTTTCCTTTTGGAAATACAATGTCTTCATGTTTCAGCTAAATATTTCTGTTAACCAAAAGAATGTGGCAAAGCAAAGACCTCGGCAACAGCGTGAGTTCCCAAAGTGGCTCAAAACACAATGTTAACAATACAGCAGGAACAAAAAGCCCTGCTCTGAACAAACTGCACCCTGAATCGAGGGCTGAACCTCAGGCCTCCCATGCAGAGCCTCAGGGCTCTGGTGCTCCCCCGCTCTGTTGCGTGCTGCCCTCCTGCTGAAGGCTGCCCACCCATCTGCTCTTTGGACCTCAGGGCTCCAGTGCCACCCCTCACTCCCGCTCTGGATGCAGGACAGCAGGTGCTTCAAAAAGTGCGGTGCAGGGTGTTGGTGTGCTGCTCCCCACCTTCGCCTCTGCACCGAAACAGGCATGAGACCAGCGATGGCTACGTGGGGCCAAAGGGGTGCCTGAGGCTACCAGCTGCTCTTGCTGCTGAGGAAGCGGGCTATGGCTTTGCAAAGGCTGCAGGAGACGGAAACCATTGGGGTGAGTGTGAGGAGGGGAGAGGGGTGAACAGCAGAGGACATCCCCTGGTCCTAAACTTTCTTACTAAGAGAAGATGAAGCTCTGAGCAGCCTGATCCAGTTGAAGATGTCACTGCTCCTTGCAGGGGGGTTGGACTAGGTGACCTTTAAAGGTCCCTTCCAACCCAAACTATTCTATGACTGTATGATTCTGTGATTCTAAGATGCTTATCTGTGTAGGATGCAGCCCTTGGCAGATCACATGGATTCAGGCAGGAAGGACCAAACCCACTTTTGGTGCTTCTTTTATTACCATATTACTACTGGCTGCATAATGAAACCTGCCTTGCTGTTACAGGAACACGAACATGGGCTAAGGATCCTTCAGATCAGGTCAAGCAAGGCCCAACTGATCATATTAATAGTCAGCCATAATGAAAAACATGGCAAGCTTATCCCTTGAGTTGGTCATGTGTTACCCTCCTGTTCCCTCTGATTTTAAGAAATGCTGATGTTGCAAAGATGAAAAACCCAATACAGAAGATAGATTGCTTCAACTATTTTATACATGAAGGATTTTGGTACGTTCAGCATAAGATACAAGTGTGCAAAGTCAGGGAGCAATAAACAACTACTAGAGGTAGTTGCTGGGCAGGAGAGTCTGGTGTTTTGAGCATTAATCTAGACCTTGGGAAGCTTCAGTTCATGCTTCACTCTATCAGAGACTTCTCCTATGACCATGGGTGACACAGACGGTATGTCGGGGGATAATAGTACTTCTGCCTCAGGAGTTTGCTGCAAAATGCTCATTAAATACTGTGTAGGGATTGTACATTGTAGAGAAGGGGCTAAATAGTTGGAAGGAAGGGAAAACGCCTAATAAAAATCAATCGTATTTGTGCATCAGTGTTGGTACACGTGGTACTAGAGAAAGACATTGTGACAGGCTTTCGGTTGGTATAAATTATCAGAGAGCTGCAGGAGAGACTCTCTTGCATCCCTGTCCTTGTCTTGTGCCAAGGGTATTACAGTCTAATTAATACAGATAACATGAGTGCAGACGCCTACCTGTTGGGCGCAGTTGGAATATTAACACAAGGGGAGGGGTGGGGGAAGGCTCTTGAAGAAGGCTTACTTTTTATTTAGTTCATTTGTTTAGTAATGTTTTGACGGTCAGAAAGCCCTGGCAATGAGTAGAGCCCAAGAGGCAATCAGTAATGGGGCAGAAAATGTAATGAGCCAAAAAATGAATTAACTTGAGCAGATGAGACGCAGGCACAAGGGGCCAATGTTTTTTTGCTAGTTTATAACCCCTGCCCCTCCACTGAATTCAGAAAAGTAGGAGGAGGTGTGGTTTAACATAGAAATAGCCTGCAGGACATTTCCTACCTCACCCAGAGCACCTCTTCGCCGCACAAAGCACCGGCCGATGCAGCTGTAGGCAGGCAGCCCGCATCAGCTCTCTCCTAAAGCGAGCCTCGACCCATGAAGTTTCCTGCCACTACCACCACTGCTGTGGAGGGCAGAGCACTGAGATAACCAGCACCAGCAGATCACCATCCTGCCCAGGAAGACGGGGGGCAGCCAGGGGTGCCCCGTCAGACAGGAGCTCCCAGCGTTGCCCCTGCCAAGCGAGCGGGGCCATCAACAGCAGGAGTGGGGTTTGCACAGTACAATGAGCTGTATGCAGGCGAGCCATCTCCTTTGCCTTTTTTTTCTGAGTTGTGGGCTGATATTGTTTTGAGCTTATACAAAAACCACAACAACTTCCACCACATTCAAACTGTTTGCACATTTTTTTTTACAATAAACTTGTTTCCCTGTCTCTGACAGCTGTATGCAAACACCAGAGGGAAAAAAGAATAGGTAATTGCTCTTGCAGGCACATACGTATGGTAACTATCTAGCATTCACACAAGGATGCAAGAGGTACCTATCACCCAAATTGTCATGTTAGCCATCATGTTAGACATTAAAATCAAAGATAATAATCCTAGTTTAGAGAGCTGCTTGACTGAACGCAGAAAAACACAACTGCCCCCAAGTGTGTGCTAGGATGATTTTCAACGCATGCTGCAGTTCTGAAACGCTCAGTCCTATACGGTCCATAGGCTTTCTCCTGGGGGAGGTAATTCCAGCAAAAAAATTAAAGTTGCTATGTGGAGTTCAGGAAAGGAAACTTTGAGGAGAAAAAAAAAAAACACAACAAAAAAAAATGTTCATGTCATTTTAATTCTCTTCTTGCATTGAACTTCTTCGTTCAATGCCAAATGAAAGCACAGGAAAGTCACAAAGCACATATACACTTCAACACTGCTCCTTTCTCCCTGGGCCATGCCCAATGCTATTTCATCATGGCCAGGGGACTTTGGGAGAAGTGGGAGCGGAAAGGACAAAGAAAGATGATCTTTAAAAGAACAGAACAGTTGAAAATTCAGAGCAAAGGAATCAATTCATAGCTTTATCAGCATACAGCAAGTGGAAAAGCAAGATATTCAACTGCAAAGAGGAAAGTCCCCAAATGGATAAAGGTTAAGATAAAGGGGTAGGCTTTCTGCCTGGTTCCATGCAGCTCATGGCTGCTCTGACATTGGCTGCATCTTCGGTCTTTTTCAGGTGAAGTATCACTGAGCATAGGAAAGTCACATCCAGCTCCCTGAGCATCCCAATGGAAAAAGCAAGGAGTCTAATCCAAACCCTTGACACTTTATATCAACAATTGTAAATCTTTGCCTCAGCTCCTGCCAGATTCAGAAGTTAAATGGACAGCCCTGTTCATTTCTTATGCCTATACTGCTCTGTTGCTTTTAGTGAAGTTGCAGGTTGTAATTGAAAGTCTGGTAAGGATTCCTTTTTCACTGAGTGATGTTACCATCTTCCTTGCTGGAACTCTTTTAGCCTTGTAACAGCTCTTTTTAAAGGACAGTCTGATCTACTTTCTGAAATCTTCTGCAGAAAGTAAGTTGCATTCATGACAGAGTAATGAAGTTGAAATCTGAGGCCCTCTCCAGCAATATCTCACTATCCTCAGGACAGGCCCTGTGTGACAATGCTTCAGCAGCAGAAGGAGGAGCAGCTTTCAGCAAGGATCCTGATGGATCAGAGATAAGCAGCCTTAGCAGCCCAGGGAGGTCAGGCAAACAGCTGAGCCAAACAGCTCAGCATTCAGTCCCACACAGGTCAAACCTACCTGAAGTGGTTGGGTTACCCCCCAACCTGAGCACTGAAGAAAATTATACCAGTAAAGCCTGTCCTCTTTGGCTTCTCTGCCTAAACCGTTCCATATAGAGAATAAAGATTAAATGGGAAGGGGCACTCCGCTTGCAGTTCACCCCCACTAAAGAGTTACTGCTGGCCTCTGGGGTCTTGTCTAAACAGAGTGGTGAGACCCTTGAGTTTTCATTACCGCAACAGAGAGACCACCACACATGCATCCAATGCCCACAGCAAAACTGTATTTCTTCTCTGTTTTTCTCTCCCTATCTCTCTCAACTCCTTCACTTGCAATCCTCTCCTTTTCTCTAAAGTTAGTTCTGCCATCCTGCTATTACTTGCACTGACTGTATATTAGACACTAGGCTCTCAGGAATTAATGAGAGGGCTTAGCAAAGGCAGAGAAAGGTAACATAGAGGTCAGGATGGCAGAACTGGATACTAAGCAGCAGCTTCTTTATGACTGGGTTTTGAAGACACAAATCTACCTTTAGTTCTCATTAGTTTCAGAAAGAGCTTCAAGAAACAAACTCTTGTGACATGGCTTTTTTCCTCTGGATTGCTGTAAGAGAATGCCTGATAGACAGAAACAAATTAAAGTCTCACCAAGCACACGCTAAAACCCACAGGGGTAAGGTCACACCATAGCTAGCTAGATCATACCTAGCTTTGTTAGGCCAGCATGGTCCAAAAGGTCACACCATGGTCTCTCTGGTGTTGCTTTCGTTAACGGAAGCAGCCATTTGGTGTCTGCCACAATCACAAAGAAATTGCCGTTTTGGAATAGGTACTCCTTTTAATAAAGGTTGGTTTGAGCTATCGCTGTAGTATTTTAAGCAAGGACAGTGTTTTGTGATTGATTTCCCTTATGAACAAGGCAGAAGATGTGTTTCTTTTGGAACTGAACTGTGGCCAGGCTGACCGACTAAAAATGAAACCTCCTGGCTTTCTGCTTTGCTTAGAGTTGGGAAGAGTTAATCTAGCCACATGTTTCCATAGGACATAGACCAGACTGAACAAGGGTTTCTCCTTTCCCTTCCTGGTAGCTCTCCTGAGAAAAAGGGGAAATAGCCAAACTTCTAGATGCCAATGTTTCCCACCAGGAAATTGAACATCTCCTTCTGTATCTTCTCCTCCTCTCTGCCTGTTTTTCCTCTTGAATGGGAAAAGGGGAGTAATTTCCAGCATCTTGCAGAAAAGTGGGGAGGATGCCTCAGGCTGCTAGTTTGCAAATGAACAATGAAGCCTAGATATGAGCTTCAGATCAGATTGTAGTCATATTATGACTACTCCCTCCATATGTGATTACTGGTAGCAGTGGGAATATGAGAAATTCATAGGTTGAGACACAATGAGCTCCCTCAAAGTCTCAGCGTTCTTCTGTAATTTAAATAGATTAGGGGCACAAATCCCCCAGGATGTAACTGCACAGGTACATTTTCCTGGCACTTCATGCTTAGCCAAGAAGTGCTTCCCAGAGGTGTCTTTTTCCCTCCCAGTATTTCCATTCTTCTGCATCTAGTTCCAGCAGCAAGCACGGACTACAGGAAGAACCGGGAAAAAACAGAAACTGCCTTATTTTGAAACTGAATGATCCTCTTCAGATCTCAAAGATAGGGTCTAGCTGTATGCTCGGGAAAATTCTTGATAATCCTTGTAGTTATTTAGTCCAGTCAGTTCACTTTTAATGCTTAATTATATTTCCTTTAAGCCCTTATCACAGACAATATGCTCATAGTTTTCTTGGCATCCAGGTATAACAGTGATTTCCTCATAAAAGATAGATTACACCAAAAGGTGGATAGCTTCTTTTTTAAATAAACTAGTAAGAGTAAAAGACATTCATAAAGTATAAATGAGATATAGGCACAGAAGCATCTTTTCCACTGCAAATACAGAGGATCAGATTCCAAACCACTGAATATGTTATAAACATAGCCTTTTACAGATTAAAATTAATGGAAATGCCGCTGTTGACTTCATTTGGCTTTGGATCATCCAAATGGATCACTATACATACATATCCGAAGTAAAGGAGATTTTGACATAAGCACAAAGACTAGCCACAAGAACCAGAAGTCTGGAATCTGGAAAACCAATAAGCCACTCATACAAAAATATTCAATGACTTTTCATGCTGTGAATATTTGTAGTGATTACTTTTCTTAAAAGTTTTTCAGATTATCTATATATTCCCTAGGTCTCATCTGCTTTTCTGTCATGACTTTAATTTTATTCAAGCACAGCATACAGAAAAGAAACACTACCTTTTTCCTTGGCTTGATTATGCCATTATATAACAGACCGGAACTCATGAAAATGTGAAACGCAGAAGAAAATCCAGGCCACAAAAAGGCATATGTGCAGGAATGATTAAAAAAAAAAAATCAATTGCTAAAATTACTTTCTTGGTATTAGCTTTCAAGCAGCAATGGGGAAATAGAAAAAAAAAAAGTCTCATTCTAATTCTTATCTGATTATAAGAATGCCTAAATGCTATGGATTTGCAAAGCTGTGTTGGCATCTTGTGAATTTATATTTGCATGGAGTTAGGCAGTCCATTCTCTGAACTTCTAATGTTAACATGTCCCCTTCCTCTGGTTAAGGGTAAGGGATGACAGAAAACTCCCACAACTCCAGTTTGCGAAAAATTCAGTGGTGTTAATACATGTGAAGTTCTTGGAAAGGTGTTCCCTCAACACCTTCCCTGCTGCATCTTGATCTTCATCATGACTTTGCCTGGGGTTCTGTAAATGCTGAGCACTCACTCACCTGCTGCACTGCTGCAGATCACCAGCAGCGATGCTTATGGAGCTAAGCACAGACCCAAACAGCATAAACACTGCCGGAGCGCATTACAGATTTCTTTATCCATCTCCTTTTATTTATTTTTTTCCTTACACATTCCTTGGCTTTCCTATGACATAGCAATGTGATAGAAAATGTGCATATCAGATCAAAATCTCAGAGTAAGGTGAGGCATAAAATTTTAGAAATAAGTTTTCCACTAAATTCATAGTCTTCTGCTGTGGTAGACATCTCTGCTATGCTGTGTTGAAGACGATTAATAGAGGACTTGATAGCAAAACAGACAAGATATAAGAATAGTACTCATTGTCCTTCTCTCAGCATATTTTTCTCCAAGCTCTTTCCAGATTAGAAAATACATTGTTTTTCAGGACTTAGGCATTTCCAGTTGTGCAATAAAAAATTACATTAATCAAATCATTGAGAACTTTTGTCAATAATCTCTGAAGATACAGGAATTTTCAAGCTATGACTAAAAGGCAGGAGAGAGTTTCTTGCTAACAGAAGAGTGTGAAGACACAGCCGCTTCTTTTGAAGGACAGTGTGAAAATTCAGACAAGCCTCCATGCTACTCCAAATCAATGCAAAACCAAGTACATACTCAAGGTTTTCTAGGAAAGGCTATCAGAAAGAGCTAGAAAAAGAATCATCCTTCTGGAACAGGGATAACTGGCTTTCTGAAGTGGTCTAAAGACAGAGATTGATTCACATCTGAAGGCAGTGCACCTGGACAAATGTAATTTCCTGGATGTTAGCAGTAAATAACGTCACGACTAGCATGGTAGCAGCAGATCACACCTGGCCATACCGAAATAGCTGTGAGATAGAAGCAATAGTCTTTCACAGTAGAACATTTCATTGATATTGTATAAACTGGAGGCAAGAGATGCTGCAAAACAAAAGGCCTCAACTGCTGGGAGACAAAGCTGATGACAGTGGGAGCACCATTTGAACTGCACCCTCAAGACCCCTGATGTCCTCCAGGAATCCTTAAACCTTCACAGAGTTTGGATGTCAATTCATTTCCTTTTATATCATTTTAGTCTCTTCTCATTTTTGCAGTGAACCCAGTTTTAAGAGACTTTTCCTGTCTTAGTCTGTGTCTGGAATAATACCCTGCAATTTGCACGGAAAAACAGGGAAACTAACTTCTTGCCTCTGCTAAGAGATGGACGCTATGCAAAAGCTGCGTGATCCCGAGCACTCAGCCAAGGGCAACACCCACAGAGGCAATGACATGAGGGGAAAATCTCAGGATCACTAAGGGAGACGAGAACATGGGGACAAAGGTTGCTTTAACCTTTTTCCCTGTTTAAACAGCTGAAGGGACAACATTTAACATACTTAAGCCAGAAGGGACCTGAATGCTCATGTGATCTGACTTTCCATGTAACACAGGCTAAGGAGATGCACTTGCCAGTTCCTGCATCTACCCCAGAAACCTATTCTGAGAAAAGAGAAGCTTTTAGTCAGAGTGGCCAAACCCCTATCCAAATAACAGAAAAGTCATTTTCCCAGGTAGCTGCAAGCCAGAAAGAAGGAGAAAAGATGTTTTTCTCCCTCTTCAAGACTCTCCTCTTTATCCACTTGCCCAGGTTCCTCAGGAGCTTATGTAGGAGTCAAAAGGCTTCTCCCAGCACAGGTCCCTGTGGCATTAATACAACACACTAGTTGGATGACAGAAAAAAGATGCACTCCATTTACCTTTCCAAATTCTGACTTCTGTGCGCTCAGCAAGAAATCCTTTCCTCTGCCACCTCCTGGTACCCTCTCCTACTCACCAAGTCCCAACCCCTGAAGAAAACATTTGTTTCTCTCGCCAGAAAACTCCTTGTCAATCAACCCCAGAACCTTTCCAGACTCCCTTCCCACCTCAGAGTCCCACAAAGGAGCATCCAGAGCTGTGCAAGCAACTCCCACTGCTCCCATGTGGTCCTCTCCATCCTGCCCGGCACCCACCCACTGGTCCCTCTTCAGAGCAGCTGAAGTCAGCTAGGGAGGTCGCAGCACAGCTTTGCATTCGCTTTCATCTAAGCCTTAAAATCGGTTTCTGCCTGAAGTGTGCACCTGATTCAGTGAGAGAGCTGCTCCATTTGTGTCTCCCAGAATCTCTGATTCCTTTTGCACAAGTTGCTTTACTGTTCATGGCCCTTGTTCCTCCCTTCTCAGAGAAGACAAACTGGCACCAGATCTCTGAGGACGTCTCACCCAACACTCTTTAGGAAAGCTGTCTCGTCAGAAACCACTTTGCTCTTCAGTCCTGACTTCCCTGCCTGCATATACACACAGAGAGAAAGGACAAGGAGAAAACACTTAGGATTTCAGATCACTAACACAAATGTTCTTAACACAGACACTCCTGTGAGTCACAAATATTCCCAGATGCTTTTGCTTTAAATCGAATACTTTCAAACTTAGAAATGTATAGTGCCTTAATTCTGGAATACTGCAAGCTGCCATTCCCACCGTATGCAGGGTTTGGGACCTAGCTGATCCTTCCCACCAAGGACAAGAAGGAAGCAGCTAGCATACTTGTGTGGCGCTGCTTCTCTTACTCATTCTTCTTTTTTTTTTTTTTCTGTAAGAAAAGAGATAATCTGGGAGTTAACAGGATCTGAGGTTGAGTCAACAGGCAAGTACAACAATATATTTGTCATAGTTGTCATGTTATACTTCCCACATGCGTATTATTGCTCTACTCGCCACCCTTTCCATTGGTTGGAAGGAGAAAATATAGTCCCACCATGTTATTGGTTTCAGCAGCATAATCTGAGCTTTTCATTTCAAGAAGAAATGATCCATGAATCCATCTCATTTGTCTTTGGATTGGATGGGAGCATCTCTTTTCCCCCAGCAAGAGAAAAATCATCACTATCCTCATTTTTCACCACTTCTATTACTGATTGTCTCCTTGCTGGGGAAAGAAAGGAATAGATCCTCTTCTACAAAACAAAAAAATGACTCAGTGTTGGAAGGAGTTAACCCAGGCATAAAACCTTAATTGCTACAGTTTCCTTTATCACAGCTTCTTTCTTTTATCACTGCTTCTTCAGACAGGTGCCTCCTGAGAGTCCCCTCACAGCTGGGACCTCAGCCTGAGACCTCTGGGTACAAAGCTATGAGCTCTACCTGCTGCATTAATGTGGGATCCCTATCACTTAGAGTAGCCCAAACGTGCTCCCCAGGTCTCCCTGCTCTAGGTTAGAGAATGTTGCAGCCCTGAACAACAAGAGCCCGTGCTTGCATATTTTATTGATCTCAGGATGCACTTAGGCAACACCTTTTTTTTCTTTTAACATTTGTTTTACAATTGCTTCCACAAGCCAGCACAAAAAGTGGAGGCTTGCTCTTGTGTCCCCAAAGTACCTCCTGACAAGACAGAGTGGATGCAGCTCTGAGGGGCAAACAGCCCCTCCGCATGCCAGGGGGTGCTGGGAAGCCTGGGGGTTCCTGCAACACTAGTGCAGGTACTGGGAGGATGAGAGACCAGGAGCATGACATACATTTGGAGTGTTACCTCAGAGGCAGCTGAGAAAACTTGGCAGATTGGGAAGGCTCAATAAGAAAAACATCCTTCTGTTTAAAGAGTGATCCTGTGAGTCACCTCAGGCTTGCCCTGGTAAAAACCTCCTGGTTTTCTACTTTTATAGCTGGACTGCTGCCATACAGACATCACACATATGTTTTGCCCCAGCATTTTTTTTTTCAAGCATCTTCAAAAAGAGAGCTGCTATAAATCGTTTTCAAGTTAGAGAGTATTTTGTTCCCCAGACAATACTTCAGTTTCCTATAATCACAGATAAATGAAGAAATATTCTGGTAATTATACTAGCAAAGAGCAATTGCTTTCAGAGATGGATATTACAAAAAGATCCTGGGAAACTGCAAGTGAAGCAAAGAGAAGCTGTGCTCGGTTTGCTCTCCCCTCCCCAGCTCTGGCAAGGTTTGCAACCACCCCATCTTCCTCAAGTAAGGCACTGCAGGCTGGGGACCCACAAACAAGCAGCCAAACGCTGCTATGGCAGCATGCAGCATCTTTACACACAGCTTGCACAAGTGGGAGAGCAAAGGAGATGCAAGCCCAGGCTCCAGCAAGGTCCGCTTCCAACCGGTGGAGCCACAAGACACAGGCTGGTCGTCTCTTGGAAATGCCAAAGAATTTGTTAGAAATGCTCAAAAAATGCTGATTTTGCAGATTTGAAGGGAAAGATGGCAGAAGTATTTCTGCCAGTCTCCACTGTCTTTGCTGAGACCATCTGTAACAGAGGAGTAAAGAAAAGGAGGCCACATGAGATGCAGCCCTAGTACAGTATGTTATAATGATGCATCTCCTGGAGACAGCGTTGCCTTCAGATGAGACATCTTCCCAAGAACACTGTCACTCATGGCTTACTGCAGGTGTCAAGTGCCCCAACTATTGTTATTATTATTATTATTATTATTATTATTATTATTAGGTATTTGCCGAGGGCCAGCGGTGCACCTGGTGCTCATAATCAACTCAAACAAGCTGCCGATTTTTAACAGTGGGCTGGCTGCATTTCCACTTGTGAAAATTAGCCTATTTGCATCTTCAGGCACTATCTTCTCCAAGGGGAAATATACAATATAGTTTTGTTTCCTTCCTCCAGGACTTTCGCTTCCTGTTATTTTTCTAAGCGCACAACAGCCCAGCTCCTCACCACAGTAAGCCAGTCTTTTCTATCCATCATGTCTTTGGGATCAGATCAGTAATTCACGTACAGGATAAGACAACTGCCAAATTATTATCCTACAAAGAGAAGATCTTCCGACACCTGTCATTTTGATGAAAGCAGCACCATCAACTGACCTTTGCCAGTTCAAGGTCGATAATGAGACAAGTCAGGCAGGAAGAGCAGCGTGTGCTGACTCCATTAACGCTGGCTGTGTGCGCACTCAGTAGCACTGCGTCTCCTGTCAATTAGTGTGGGTAAACTAGGGACTGCTGATTGCCAGAGACATGGCATAGCGAGCTGCTGCTACCTTTACTTCTACACCCTGCTGCATTTTAATTAGCTCCACTCCCCTGACTATTTCTTCAGAGCTTCATTACTGCCGTCTTCAAGAAACTCAAGGCAAGTCTTTTACATTGCACATTGCTAATGAGAAGAAATGTGAACATCCTCACCACGGAGTTTGATAATGCCGGACTGTCTGCACGCACGCGTGAGGGTGCGTGTGAAGAATTAAGGGGCTTCTCAGCCTAACACAGCGTAAACATCACTCAGAGATGGGAAAAGAATAGAATGAGTCAGAGCCCACAAGGGAAGGTATTCCCAAAATGACCAAAAATGCAGGATGGAAAAATGATGCACAGTCCGTAATATGTGCAGGTGAACGTCTACATACCTGCATAAGTGTTGTTTCGGTAATGATTACTAAAGACCACCCACATACACTACAGCTTGATAGCATGAGGTCATAAGCTTGGAAATAGCAAGTTCCCCCGAGAGGCACCAGCTCTGCCTCGCAGAGCCCACGCAGAAGCCACCCATACAGCAACCCTGAGAGCTGGCGGATGAAAGGACCCAGAGCAGCTCTCAGTCATTCCCAAGATTTCACAAGGAGCACCACAGCTTTTCAACAGAAAGCCAGATGTTGTCGGGGGGGGGGGGGGTATTGTATTTTAAACCTTTTTGTAGTCATTTTGATAGTATCAGCCTAGCTGCACTAATTTTCCTTGAGTTTCAATTATATTTGAAGCAAATTGTGATAGACAATTGCTGTTGTTATGGCTGAGTGCTGGCCAGACCAGCTTCCAAATAGCTTCAGGTTAAAATATTATGGTCTGTACAGCTCTCCATTCAGAATGCACAGATGTGCTTGCTGCAGGTCAGCTCAGTGAGGAATTCGTGTTGATGTTTTGAGTCAAAGTCTTGGTCCCGTTCTGTTTTCCCGGCTTCACCAGCTGACAACTCCCTCAGCATATGGGCAGTTCTGCTGCTAATACTTGGCTCAGGCATCTATATATCTGAGTTATAACTCAATATGAATATCACCCAAGTCCCACTCCCACCCTGTATGACCACCGGTATTCATTCCCTCCTCACAGCAATAGCTCTTTTAATTAACTTCTCTCATACGTCACTCATGCCCTTATAGACTCACAGCTAATGAGCCAGCAAACCTACATTAGGGTTGTTTTCCTCAGTGAACACTGGCACAAATCTTGTAGATGCAACAAAGAGTTGTGATGAGAGCGTACTTGCTGGAGACATGATGGAGAAGTCATGGGATGATCTTAAAAAATTCTGTTTTCTACACAGCTTCAGCAGCATTTGGACCAGGGATCTGGTGGGAAGGGAATTCGAGGTGTTTTGCTGAGGGTCCTTTTACTCTCAGCAATTGTCCAGAAATAAAGGATGGGTCTGCTCCTTTAGAAGGAAAGGTTCCTCGGAGCAATTTGTTCCTGGGAAATCTCCTTTACAATTAGTGACCCACCTTCATTTGCTGTTTATCGCTTTCTCTGCATTAAGCAAACTTAGACCTAGAGAAGGCTGTGGATTGAAACTGGCTTCAAAATCCTGTCAGTAAAGCTGCTTCTGAACATGCACCGGCAACATCTGCTGTCCTGTAAGTGATTGGTCCTGGAGAAGATTCTCCTGTGACCATGAAATAGAGGGAGGAAACGAAACGCGGAGAAGCTGGCTGGCCACAGGGGAAAGCTCTCATCATCCTGTAAGGAAGTGGTGCAGGACTGTGCCTCTCTGGTGAGCCTGTGGCTTTTGCAAACCAACTGCCCAACCTCTGAGGCTGTGCAACTTCATCCTGGTGCTCATCACAAAGTTGTTGTACAATGGCACACTCTGGCCTCAACATATGTTTCCATTATCAAAAAAAAAAATTAACCCCAAAACCGAGACACTCTTTTTCCTCCATGCCTTACACCCTTTTTTATTTCCTTTGAATGACTAAGAAAATAATACTTTGCACCCAGGCATGAAATATGGTTTGTAAACAAAGAAAAATCACATCATCAAAACTGGATTTGTTTTTCTAAAGTGCCTCTACTCGATGGGGTTTTTGTTTTCTCTGAAACAAGAGCTTGCTGTCAGTCTCCACACAGCCTTGTGCACCTCCCCAGAGCTAACTGGAAAAAAATTAGTCCTTTCCTTCTTAAGGCAAACAGCCATTATGCAGAAAAGCCTGGACACCCAGCCCTGCTTCTCCTTCTATTCCTCACCCACAAGCGGTCAGATTGCTTCAACATTTGTGCTGTGCCATCTAACAAACACTTGTTAGCCACCTGTGTGGATATCTTTAAAATAGTAACTTTAAAAAACACCCACCAGCATCCAAACATATGGATATGTGCCTGAGGGCTGAATACATTCTGTACATACAGTTATTCTCATGCCTGATGCAATCTGATACTCCATCTCTGCTGTTGCAGGGACACCTCCCTGCATCCTCCCACAGGCTCTTACACAATGATGGAGGATTGGTCAGCGGGCACCAGTGGCAGCCATAATCTAAATTCACATTATCATCTCGGGATTAGGGCTTTATCGTGCAGCCCTGATCGACAAAGATAGAGCTGACACAAAGGAATCTTAATTCAAAGGAAACACATGGAAGCCGTACCGATGACAGCAAGAACGGGTGCAAGCCAGTTGCCACAGGGGAGCACCGCTTCACAAACGCCTCAGCAGAGCAGGTGAAGCCACTTTTACCAACTCTGGCTATTCTATTAGATACCTCTTTTTATTTCTTTATGATAATGCTCCAGCTGTGCATGCCTGCACAGCATGAGACTGAGTTGAGGTGTTTGAAAACATAAGCTTTTAGACTCAAAACCAGAAGGAAACCACCCCAGATCCCAAATCTCTTCTCTACAAGTGACAGGACTGCTGCCTAGAAAAGTACTATTTTTCTATGCTTGATTAAAATTTTCCCACTAAGAGGAACTGGTTTCTTGACAGAAAGTAGTAATCACCAATAAAGCTAAGCATATTTCTTCCCTCACAAAATTGGTGTACCTTCAAGGGGGAGAAAAAAAAATGCAAAATCCAAAATATTTTTGCCACATACTTCACTGAAAGCCAAAAAGATGAATTATTTCTGACATGTATTTCACTGAGAATCAAAATGTTTTGACTGGAAATATTGCCAAAGTGCCTCAAGAGACATGCTAATTCATTGACTTCCTTTTCTCCAAGGAGCAGGCAAGATTTGCCATGGCATCACAAAGCAAAAGACCTCCATTTGGCAGCATCTCAGCTCTTCAAGGGAGGACATTTCCTGAAGGAAGATCTGGTGGGAGGAGAAAATGCTGCCTGTAGGAAACACATAGGTTCCTCAAGTGCCTGTACTAAAGTGCAGTGGCAGACTTTCAGAGTTGAAATAATTTTACTTCTGGCTCAATTTATTCATCTGATCCTGTTTATTATTCAAAATTCTAATTTTTTTTCTGCCACTTTTAAACAAAAAGATTAGGGAACAATAACTCTTACATTTGTGCAGACTCTATATTTTTCCTTTCCCCCTCATTTCTTCAGACCACATTTGCTGGCAGCCAGATAGTGGGCAAAGGACATCCCTTTTCATTCCCCAAGCAAACTGAAGTGATGCACGCTATGCATCGCAAGGTATCACAACGGCCATGACAGTTATAGATGAAAGACGAAGAACTCAAAGGAAATTTTCCTGTAACCCTCTCCCAAGTGGGCTGTACCATTTCCAGTCTGCACAACAATATCTTCTTCCCCACAGCGTCAACAGGCAGGACCCACAGCACCTAGACCACAGCTCTCCAGGTAGCAGCTATTTTTCCCAAAGAAAGGCATCTTGCAGCTTTTCAAGCTCCACGTATGGGTAAAAATTTGTGGATGTCTGTTACACTTCATGGCTCACTTTGGGGCTCTGGCACATCCTGAAATCTACTCAGGAATGCCTGTCACTCTGCATCTCCTCTGCTCTGCTGACAGCTTAGTAAGGGGCTGGACTCTAATAAACAGAAAACAGCACAGCAGCAGCAGCATCCAACCATAGGTTCTATCATGTCTTTAAAGACAGACACACATAGAAGGTTTCCTTCTTGATTGCAATTAAAGACTACTTTCATTCAAAAAATAAGTGACGACTGAGGTAAAATTTTGCTGTGGTGTGCAGGTGTCAAAAGAAAGCATAATAACAGGATTTTTGAAAGCATGTTGGTGCCTACTGCCCTTTAGAAATAAGCTGACAAGAAAAGCTTAAGAAAGACAAAGCAATGCAGATCAAAATAAAGGAAAAGAATGATTTACGGATTTATGTTTTCCCAGTAGTCAGCTACATAAATTGTCTGTGAATGAGGGTTTAAAATGTTTTTAAATGTGTTTGACGTATATCTAGGCTTGCTTATTTGTCAGGGAATAATATTTGTGCCTTTCTATCTGTCCTGTTCTAAATCACCCGAAATAGACTGTAATGTTGCTAGTAAAGCAATATGAAGCTAAAAAGAGCAGGAGTAGAAGAAAACATCCCTGGGTAAAGAAATAAGAAATAAAAGACATGGATGGGTTCTGAAGCTGAGAGTAGTTCCTGCAAACCAACAAATCACTAAATGCATGCCAAAGAAGCAGGAGGGAGAAAACACATGGTGTAGTAACTGTTGCATGTCCGTAAGAGATTTATCTCAAGAATCTCTCAAGTTTGTGTTATCTATCTGCTAGGAGTATAGGGAACATGAATTGTTAGCAAGGTCTCTCCAAACAAAGACCCTAAGAGGAGAGAGACCAAATGGAAACTTGTAAGATTTTCTGTTTCTCCCAATGTTTACCAAATTCCCCCTGGGACAGAGTCAGGAAAGAAGCAAACATGGTGCTTTCTCAAAAAAAAAAAAAAGTAGAAGCTGGGAAACAACTGGCCTAAACCTGAGAGACTCAAGGCTAGGTTGTGACCATCATTTCATAGCTTAAGTGCCCATGCCAGCTGCCCTTGATCCTGCCAGCCTGCACGGTTTCGCCTCCAGGCTCCCAGCTGCACACGTGGCTCTTCCTCAGCAGCTCCTTCCCGTTGCACTGCAAACCCAGCACACCTCACAGGACGAGCCACGGCTGACCAGACTCTCACAGGTCAGGGGCGTAAACAAACCAGCAGCATCACTGACTGTCAGACCTGCTCTGCCTGCCCTCACCAGCAATGCCGTTGAGAAACAGCCTGGTAACCGCAGAGCTGTAACGTGCCTCTGTATCAACACGGCACTTCACTTGCCAAATCTTTTAAGGTTTGGTCGTGTTGGAAGAAGCTTCCCCTTACAGACAGATGCAATGCTCTGTTAGGTCATTATCTACAGCTCACGGCTGGACTGTGTGAGAAGAGCCAAATTTCAGCACGTGTTAAAAATATAAGTGTTAACTTGGGACACTTGCTTTCCTACCTCGGCCACCAAAATGAAATCAATTTCTGCTGGGCTTGTGCTACAAACATCAGTTCCTTGCTGTAAGGGTAAAAGCAGCTTCAAATGTTTTGTTCAAGACATATTTCAGCAAGGCAAAGTTTATTAGATGAATGGCCAAGTATAGACCACTTTCTGCTTTCACCTAAACTCACTTAAATTAATATGCAGCATCTCCACTAGCTTCAATCTCTGCCTGTGCTTGTGTGCTACAGAGAAGGATTTGCTTCTATGGTTTTAAAGTTGCTGTGGGAACCAACATGCTAAAGCAACCCTAAGAAATGTGTGTGAAAGAAATCTCCTTGGCTTCTCTCCCCCCTAGCTACAAGGTAGTAGAATTCACAGATAGCAATCTCCGCAGAAATAAAAAAAAAAAAAAGAAAAGGAAAAAGACACTAAAAGCTATCAAAGAATAGATAAATCAATGGGAAATGAAGGGGGGGGGGGGGAGGAGCAGACCTCAAGACCCGAGCAGTGCTAGTGGAATAAGTCTCCATTCTTTTACTCCTGATTAAAATGTGCTTGTTCCCCCCCTACTGACCATCTTTTTTTTTTTTTTGTGGATGGATTTCTCTGACAATCACTGGGAAATCAAGAATAAAAGTCCACTTGGTCTCCTGGGCCTTGGCAGAATTTTTTTTTAATTCAGCAGAGCAGGGAAGAAGGAGGGAAGGTTTTCATTTTCTGTTTGAGTCTTGGATCTTCCTCTAGTATATGGCAACCCCGCATGGTTTCAAACAGGCTTATTAGGTGCTGAGCTAAAGGTAGCTATAATTAAATGCAATTTTCCATCTACTGCCAAGGTGCATAGGTTTCCAGGGAGCTAGCTCCTTGTCACCTTTTCTGTGTACTTGTGGCTAAATATGAATATTAATGAACTCTCAGTTTGCCTCACCCTCCCCTTTCCCAATTTATTCACACCTATTCTGTCTTTCTGCAATGAAAAAAAAAAATTTAAAAAAGGGAAAATATAATTAGCTTCTCTATGAGCCCTCAGTCTGCTCTGGCACCAGTGGCTGAGCCTCCCACTTTGCCAGTGGACAACATACTGATGAAGAAAAGGATCTTTAATGAAAGGGAGTTTGATTATCTTTAGCAGCCCTGACAAGCTTCAGAGAGCCCTGGAATGAAAACAAGATTTCTTGCTTGTGTTCCTGGCCGTGTCATTCAGAGAGGATGTTCCCCTGCTCAGAAATAAACATTTTACCCAATGTGGGTCACAACATTTTTTGATTGAAAAGCAGCAAACTCTCAGGGGGAATGAGGACAGAAGATTTGGCCTAAAACTACTGGTGCTAATAAGAATAATGACATCTCCCCTCTGCCAAGCTGTTGCTTCTCTAGAGCTTGCAAATTAGCTTTAAAACTGCAGTGGGAATCCACAATAATAAAGCCACGTCCTTTGTACAGCCTGCACCAGCACCCCGGGCAAACTCTCCTCTCACCGGTCCCAGGCCAGCCAAAGCCCCCATGCTGACACACGGCAAGCCGGTCTGCTCCACCACAGGCTGACCCCAGCTCAAGAGACAGAGCAGATGTCACCACAGCCTGTCATCTCCTCCCAAAGGTAAACCATCTTGGAGAATCAATAGCAGTGCAGCACTTCTCTTCCCACCAAGGTGAGCAGGAGAACCTGCAATGAAAAACCATTCATAGGATAAGGTGTCCCACCACCAAATGGGAGAGGACTTCAAGGAGCAGGGGAAGGACAACAAGGAGGAACATGAGCGGTTGCTTTCACTCGCCTGGCCAGGGGCTGCCACCCCACCAAGAAGGAGACCAGGCATCCCCTTCCTCAGATTGCCTGACTTTCCTGGGCCACATCACTGCCATAACAGGTTGAGTCCCACCAGTTCTTTGGTACTCGACCCCATTGAGCACCACCTCCACCAGGGCTCAGTGCAGCAAAAGCTCCCATTTCCCACCCCCTTCTCGCCCTCCAAAAAAGACTTATCACAAAGACTGCTGTGAGGACCCTCACAGTGCAACGATTCATCATTCATGCCCAGCTGAGTTAAATGGCCTGGTTCATAACATGCACAGGTACGCCGCCAGCTCCTTCCAAACTGGGGCACACGTCCACTGCATGTTGCCCTCTAAAAGCACCTCCTCTTTTCACCCCCCTTCCAAAAGGTACACACTTGCACTGAGCGTATCTGCATTTGGACTGAAGAGCATTCCCCAAAATACAAGACAAAAAGCTGATTCCAGCATTCTCCAAATTATTTTGTATTAAAAATTAATTCCCTTCGACTGTGTTCACACCTCTGTGGTGTTTACTGACTGAAAATATACTGGCAAATGTGTTTACTGAAGAAACATTCCCTACACCAGCAAATTTTAGGAAAATATTTGTGGTAAGCAATTTTCAAAACTGCAAACCCAAATATTTGTCCCAGAAAAAGAATTCTAGAAGTCCACTCAAAGGAAAGAAACATACCACGTAACCTCTGTCTCCAGCCAGTCGGATGGGCGCCCAGCAGCTCTGCAAACAAAGAATCCTTCACAGGGATTGCTGGGGTCTCCTGATAAAATCCCAACTTGCTTATGGGCAGACCAAAACTTGAAGGCGAGGGAGGACAAAAATTTATGAAGCAGGCAACTCACAGCAATTGTCTTGCTCGGTGTGCCCATCATGTTTGCTGAAGGGGGAAGCACACTGGGGACCTGACACTGCTCCCCTGAGGTTCAGGTGAAATGGGGTCTATTCCCTTCTGTTTCTTTGGCAAATGAACAGCAGCAGTGCCCACTCACAGACTGCATTTTGCAGGCTATGTCCTCAGAAGCAGAGGCAGCAGGATGGTGGCCACTAGACCTCAACGAGATATGAAAATATCACGTAGATGGAAAGTTGTATATAGCTACAGAAACACCCTTATGTCTGCATAAACCAGAGGAGAAAAGGGTAGCTTAGGAGGCAAATTTTATACTAGATCCAAGCCAAGCGTCTATAATATATGTTTTGTTTGGTATTTACACAGAATCTATCTGAAAACGGAGGTGCCTTTAGTTGCCAAGGGTAGCAGATGTGTTTTCTGCAAACTACTGCCAAAAAGTAAGTTAAGAAAGGGGGAGAAGTGGAGAGGGAAGTTCAGCTCCTTCAGCATGGAGAGCCCGATGTCCAAATACTCCAAGTAGACCCACTCGCAATGAAATTTAAAATAATTAACCCAGATGGCTGAGACTGCAGCTGATTATTTTTAACCTCACCAAAAGCACAACAATCAAACGTCAGCGGTAGAGTTCAGCCTTCCTGGTGTGTGCCTTTGCCCATCACCTACAAGCAATATGTGGGAAGGGCCAGAAGTCCTACTCTGGGCCAAGCCTGAGAAACTGCAGGAGCAAGATTCATTTGAGAACTTTGCTGCTGCCTCCTCCAAATAAACCTAGTGGTTCAGGCTACCGAACCACTTGATCCCAGAGCCCAGCCCCACCTGACCAGCTCTCCCCAGTGCCCTTTCTTGTATGCTTACCACAGAGGAGAAGGCTTGACCAACTCATGGCACAATGCCCTCTGAGCAGTGTGCAGCTCCTTGAAATTCAGTACCTGGATGGGAGTGGTGGGATGAAACACGTATTCCCACCAGCCCGGTGAAAGGGCCATGCTGCTCTCTTGAAAAAAAAAGGGTTTTATTTTTTCAGAGTTCTCAGCCCTTCCATCTTTCATGACCTAAAATTTCATCCTCGACTCACTTCCTTGAAGGCATTTTAAGCAGAACTACACATAAAAAGCCCAAATGGCCAACAGAAGTTCAATAGCATTTCCCCCAGTGAGCCCTATGAAAACTGTATTTTTAACGTGCACTTTTAACCTCTTTCAAACTCCCTGTCTCAGTAATTATCACACAGCATATGGTTCTAGCCATCAGAAAAATTAAGCAAGTATCTAAGAAGATAATGAAGCCGTAAAACCCACAACAGAGTTTAAACTGTCTGGAAACCTGTGAGTAACTGGTTTAGAACTATGCTTCGCTGCAAATAGGAAAACAAACAGAAGACAGTTTTGTTTTAAAGAAGCTGAGAATATGAAGAGACTGTGAAATTGCAGAATAATTTGTCATATATGTAAGGCAGAGGTGTTGGCCATCAAAAATTGGGAGGCCTAATATGTCCTTGTCAAGGGAGCAGAGGGTAATCGGCACCAGCAGCAAAACACTTGGTTAGGGCCTGCTTAGAGAATAAACTCTTCGGGTCACAATGAGAGTTTGCCAAGCAAAGAGGATTGCCCAGTCTGGACTGGGGCTTGAACTCCTGCAACAATGTAGGCACCATAAGAAGTCCAACACACCTAATGGGAAACACCTGAGGCAGAAATATAGTGCTCAGAGCTGAGGCAGAGGGTACAGAGGGCCTGGCAGTTCTCACCATTTCGTGAATGTGGCATCCTAAGTAGCCAGATGAGGAGAAAGGTTTCAAGCCACATTGTTGCTTCCAGAGGCAGGCACCAGCCACAGGACACGGTATCCCCACAAAGGCCAAGTTTGCCCAAAATTCCTGTGAGGAGGAGGCAGAGTCTGGCCCCTGCCCACCACCCTTGGCACAACTTTGGGTGGGAGAAAGCAATCTGAAGTCCAATATGACTCAAAGTGTCGGCCAGGATGCTGTTTCATCTGCGGGGACACCCTCTGGACCACAGCGCAGCAGGAAGCATCTCAGAGTATCCTTGGACAATGGGTGGCTGCGAATTGCCCTTGTCCTGTTGGCCCTGGGAAGGGAGACACACACAAGCACATCTTTCTGAAGATTTTGTAGGAATCCATTTGCACCAGTCATTGTGTTGCACAGAAATTCATGTGATAGAGCACCGTCCAGGATGTTAGTGGCTAACTTCACCAAAACTGAGAAGGAAAAGCCTCAGCATCTGAGTGATCTAGGAGCAACATGAACTTCCCTATTAGAATGTCATAAAAACTGTATTTGAGCCTGTAGTAAAGGCTCCCAATGTTGTAAAGCCTTCCATATATTAATAAGCTTACCTATTTGTGAGTTTCTGGAGCCTAATCATTAATGCATCATAATTAACGTAAATGCTGGTCACTATAGTTGCATCTGCTGAGATACATATCACGGAGTCTGGGGACCTGAGGGATCATGGTGTACACTGCAGCTGTCTCTGGGCCTGGGTTTCCTCAGCAGAGGTTAGTGTGCACTTGGGTTTCATCCTAGGAAAACATCCCCCCAGGCTCAGGAACTGAGAAGTGCTGCTGCAATTCAGCAATGTGCTGTATGCAAGGACGGAAAATTTCACCAACTGCCTTACAAGCCCCTGCAGAAAGCTGGATTGTCAAAAGCACCTTCCTTTGGGGGCCAGTTAAGAGAATAAAAATACATTTTCTTTACTGCTCCACAAGGGATGAAGACTATTTTAAAAGGAGTAACCAATAACAGTAGTAGCAGTAGACAATACTTTCTGGGATTAAACTGCAAGGCAATATTTGCAGAAAACTGCATTTGGTCCTGACTCTGCAAACCACAGAGACTTTGCCTTGGTGTGAGTGCAAGCTTCCACCTTGGCCTCACCAAAGCTAATCAAAATGAACAGCACAGGCTATTCAAGAAGCTCTTGTTTTCAGAGAAAGAAAAATGACAGAAGAAATGTTTATATCAGCACCATCATTTCTTTGGCTCTTTCACCCTCCTTCTCCCAACCCTGGCTATTAAATAGATCACTCTAGCTAGGAAGTTCCCCATATAAATTCCTTACCTATACACTACTGCTAGACTGTTTGATGATGCTGTCAACTTCCCAATGTTCTTTCAGAAACAAATGTAGGGTTTTTTTCAGATGACATACTATTTAACAAAAGACAACAAACAACAAACCTCCAACTTCAGATACTGCAGAAAACCATCATCCTTTGACCAAGAACCACAGAATGCCTGAGGTAGGAAAATACTATTTATTCTTGTAATGGATTTTATGAACAAATCAAACGAGGTGAGATGTTTCTGAAAATTTGATCATTCATCACCAAAGCCTTTTCCCATCTTGTATGCATCAGTTCTACTACCTGCCACTGCTGGAAATATGCCCTGAACACAGAAATAGATATAACACGCACACACACACTTACTCATGTGCACACACTCCAAGCAAGTGCCTGGCCTTGTTTGAAGAACATCAGATTTATAAAGATGCAAGGAACATTTAATCAGTCATTTTTATTTGCTTTGCTTTTAACAAAAATCCTACTCCAGCTATGGAATGTGAACTATTGCCTACTTCTTAAATGTTAGACTTAACTTTTCTCCCCTCTTCTTTTTCCTCCATCATAGAAATAGTCTTAATATAGCTACAGAGGATATTCATCATATTTTTCAGGTTTGATTTTGTCTGTCAGAATGGCAATGATTTTAGAGTTACACAGATATAAAAAAAATCCCAAACACTTGAGTAAACTGATCACTTAGATACCTTCATGCATTTTCTGAGACTTTGGGAAAGAAGATGTTGTGGTTGCAAAAAAAAAAGTGGTTTTAATCCTGGCAAAGTTTTGCACGTGTGTATACATGTTTGTACGTGTTTTTTAATGTCATGAAATACCAGAAAGAAGTTTTGGGGTTTGTGGGAATAAATTTTCAGCATTTTTGCTCATTTAAGGGAGGGCGGCCAAAAAAAGTCTATTCACAGAAGCTTGGCAGCAATCCCTCACGGAGACAAATAAGTACATTACAACATAGCGCTGTTCCCTTTCCACTGTGTAGCAATGTAGGATTTCACACTCTGTTCACATTGCAGAAGATTGAATGAAGTTTATCAGTGCTCGAAAAGATCATTAGAAAAAAGAGCAAAACCCAATCCTTGCCCACAAGCACTTGAGATTAGTAACTGCTGGTGTGGGGAGGTACTGTGATGGGTTCAAAGAATGGAGGGTATATCTGACAGGGCCGTACTGTTACAGGCTCGTTTGTCTCTTGCTTGTCGACAGTGTGGTCAGTCCTGGAGTCACTCCATGTCTTTCCCTTGGGACCTTTCCCTCAATTTTTAAGACTGGAAGCAGATGGTTTTCTGTTATTTGTAGCTGCTGCAGAAAAAAAAAAGAAGTGTAGAGCTTCTCTCATTTTCCCTTCACCTACCCTGGTAGCTGGTGATCGAACAAGGCAGTAGATAGAAATGGTCTTCAGCTACCTGTCATCCATCGTTTTCAGGTTGAATGGCACTTGACTCTGAGGAAGAAATATTGTGATGAAAAAGAATGTCAAAACAACTTAAAACATCCTGAGACTCTGGCTATGAAAACTACTGCCCCAAAAAGAAAACCACAGAGATTATTTTCCTCTTGTCTTACCCCAATAGTCTCTCTTTTTCCTTCTGCTCTGGAAAATGCTTCTTCTGCATTTTTCACTCTTCCTTCCCTCTTACCAGCTATTTTATCTTCCGGGTGGACATGAACCCCTTCTCAACATCATCTTACAAATTGTCTTCTCTGTCTGCCTCACACCAGTCTTAGAAGACACTCTCTCAGATATCAGTCTCCTGGCAAGACCCTCTTCAGCTATTGTGCCCCTCCAGCGGTTCTCTGGACTTTGTGGCACTTACAGGATGCGTTGAAACACATTCTATCTTTCTGATGCCCAGGGAAGCCCTGCAGCTTCTGAGGTAATAAGAAATCTGAGGTACAAAATCTGGGAGGGAGAGCATCCTAGAGAGACACCAAGGTGGATATATTCAACATAATTTATCATGTGTAAAAAAATCAGCTTTGCTTGAAGTCTCACTAAGTCTTCACCATCTTACTGACCTTAATTTTTACATAATTGAGACACACAAAGATCTGTACTGGGAAAGTATTCAGATTTGACTCCAAAATTGGGCAAATATTTGCAGTAGTACAGCACTGTGAAATAACGCAAGTGTCAAAATTGTTTCCATGAATGAAGTAGATTAAAAAAAAAAAAGATTAGAACAAAATTGTGGGGTGATCATTATAATTTCCTTTAAAATCTCAAAGATGTTAATGGCAATGGCTACCTTATTTCTAACATATTGGCAACATAAAAGTATATATGTCTATATAAGACTTATTGCACTAGAGTAGTTTTAAGAAAATAGACCATAACACTTTTCTGGCAAATGATTTGGCTGTGAAAATATTTCTCTTGCTGCCCTCAAACTGTAACATTATCAGGCAGGCTGGTCTGTTAGGAGATAATTGAAGTAGGACTTTTTTTTCCTTTTGTTTAAATGTATTTCTAAAGTGGTTTCACAAACACACTTGAATATTACCATACTGAATGAGAGGCAATTTCTAAAATGCATGTGTTATTTCCTTCCAGTGTTGGTACAAGCAGGAGAGATGGGTTTGAAAAGGCACTTTGCATCCCCTCTGTGCCACGCTGAGAGTAAGACCTGACCTCCATGTTGTATTGAGAGTTTAGACCAAAGAGGTTTTAGCTCCTTTTGTCTGTTTGGTTTTGGCTTCATCTGGTCTGGAAATGGCTGTACAGGTTAGAAATTTGCTGAGAATCTGTTGCAGCTGATGAAGCTTGGGTAAAGCACTCCTATCACCCTATATTGTTCAGCAGATAAGGTACTGTTCTGGGAATTAGGGGGAATTTTTTCAGGATTGCCTTTTTTCAGCTGAAGTCATGCTGGCTGTTGGGTTGAGCTTGGAGAGTCACTGCCCTCATAGCAAGTCTCCCTACAACAGCAGCTATTGCTTTAGAGGAATTTGCTGGCAACAGAGGTTACATCTATACTAGTAAAATAAGGATGACCAGGACCATCCTGGGGCAGTCAGGCCAGCTGGCAGAGAACAGCCTGTGTCCATGAGACCGAATTCTCGTGCCTTTTCAAAATGCATCCAAACTGCCTGTATCCACAGGAGCTCCATTAGCAATATTTGTTTCCAGGTACATACCCCATTATTTAAAGCACTTGCTCCTGTTGGCATCACAGCACCTATCAAAGGACAGGGATGGGTCAGTGACAGTTAGCCTGGCTGACGTGTACCCAGTGCTCTCAAAGACAGGTCCCTCATGTTGGCTCTCCCAAGGTCACCTAATGGGACCACAGGCAGGAAAGGAGCAGGAGCAATGTTTCACTGTAGTATAGCTAGGTCTAAAGGGAATGCGTGTCTGCACCCAAAGATCATGAGCCCATCACTCAAATAAAAACCAACAGTATTAGCCACAGCACAAATATTCTTATAATTTACCTTCTCAGAGAGAGCTAGGGGAAAAGCAGCACTAGGAAGAAGGCTCCTCAGGACAGTACGAGAGCACTGGCGCATGCAAGAAACTCTGGAAAATCCCAGCAGTTTCAAGGGTATCCCTATGATTGCAAGATTTTATTTTTTTTTTTTAAATCACGACAAAACACAACACCAACAAATTGCACTTCGGCACTGTTGGAGTGCTGTGCCTGCTGGTTGTCAATAGCAAAACTCTCAGCAGCATTAATATAGACATAGTGTTGCATGACTAGTTTATCATCTAACTGTCCCATACTTTTTGTAGGCATGGCATCGTTCCTGCAGGTTTCATCCACACAGACATCATAGAATTACAGGAGAAAGAGCTGGAAAACATCTTGAGATGTCCCAGGGTAGGACAGGCTGTATCTCAATGCTATTCCTAGCGGATGCTTGTCTTCCCTGCTCTGAAAGATAGCTCACTGAGGAGGATGGCTCCCAAGTTCCACAGACATTCTTGTCTGGTTCTTCACTATCCTCATGTCTTTTCTTGCTTTTTCACTCGGTTCCTTCTCTCTGCAGCTTATGAGCACTACTCCTTGCTTTTCCTACCATAGATATAGAAAACAGATCATTCCCTCCTCTTTCCACTTGAAAAGTTATCCTATCCCCATCAGTTTACTCTCCCTCAGAGTAAATAACCCAAATCTTTGCCTTTTTTCTTCTTAAACTACGTGTTTATGTTACATTTTCTAGATACCTTAATATTGCTTTACTCCATCCTCTCCAAGTGATTTATGGCTTTCTTGAAGCACAGTGCCTTATGCTGAACATGAAATATCTTTACCAGCAGAAGGATTATTTCATGTCTTAGTTGTTTATGCAGCTCAGGATGGACTTTCTCCTTTTCACAACAGGTTGATATTGTTCACACCTGCTTGGCTTGTGATCCAACATAGTTACAAGATCCTTCCTGGAAGAAACCAACAGTTTCTCATCCTATATTTAATTAAAGATTTTTTTTCCCACCACCTTGCATGAGACACTGTGGAATTTCATCCTATTTTTAGGGAATGTATCCAGTTTGTCAGAATCACTTTTAATTCTAATTCTTTCCTCCATTGTGCTTGCTGTCTTTCTTAGACTTGTTTTATCTTCAGACTTACTAAGCCTCTTGTGATCCAGGTCATTAAAGAGAGCGTTGGATGAAACTGCACAGAGAAGAGGCATTTGTGCACTATTGATAAGGAGAGATTTCTAAAGAGCTAGCACCTTACCACAATTCCATAACATATATTTTGAAATTCCTGTCCCTCTTTCAACATAAATCACCACTCTTTTGCGCTGCACGTTTCAAATTCACTCCTACACAAAGGCTGTAATAAGATCCTAGAAAGTATTTTCTAATTGATAACTCTGAACTTCAGCCAGACATATGAATCTAAGATCTTTAAATTATCTTAATTCATATCTGTGTGGATTCATATTTACTACCAGACATTTTATATCCCTTCCAACTAACAAAAAGATTTGAAAATCCCATGGCCTTCTTTCTAATGCTCTGTATCTTCTTGCTGAAGGCAAGTTCTGCACAATCAACAGCATGTTATTTATCTTTTACTTTTTTGACTGGCACAGATTTCCTTTTTTTCCCAAGCTGAACTTCTTGCAATCTGAGTCCCTTTATTTGGTGCAGCAGATCTATATGTCAGGGGTCTACAGCATGCTCCTGGGCTAAGCAGGGACCTCTGAGCCAGAAACCCTTTTCTTTCAACTCTAATTTTACCATATAGACAGCTGCATAGATCTAAGCAAATATGCTAGCTCCCTACCTTGTTTTCCTGACAGCCAGTTCTCAACCAACACAGTAGAAGTCTCCCTTGTTTTCAGTAAAAGTCAAAAATTAACACCCACAGTGAATTGCACCCAGTTGAATGCACTTAACTGCAATTATTCTTTCACGTTTTCAATGCTTATTTACAGGCAACATCTTGGAAATAGGTTACCAGATCTTCAGCTGGTATAGCCATGAGGCTCCACAGATGGCCAGAAGAACAGTTCGTGAAGGCTTTGTGTTATTGAACTGTATTATGTTACCGGGTTCTGTAAATCCTGCTTGTCAAGATCTACTATAAAACCAGTTTCTGCCCCCTTAAGCTTTACTGCAAAACACCTACACTTAGACATCTGTCTTCTGCTGAAGGCAAAAATATTTTAGAAGCTGAATCTCTTAATGGAATTGCTGTATCAGGGAAGAGCAGGTGGATTTATTAATAAAAAGATTTATAAAAGTAAACAAGGTGAAGGGAAGCAAAGGAAGGAAAGCATAGTTTCACTAGAAGGAGCCTTTCTGTGTAACATAATACTAAAGAAATACCATGAGAAATCAACCACAGAAGGATTAGGAGCTACAAAAACTGGAGATAAAGCAGAATTACAAGTAAAAGAAGCAGAGCAGGTATACAATCTAGAAGGTCAATTGATAAAATATGTAGTGAGTGCTGAACCAACACCAATCAATACCGCTCAGTATGAAACGAATCACAGCCTAATAACCACATCACATCCACTTCGTGGTACTATCTATCACAGCAACAGCAGGAGGCAGTGGCAATTCAACTTTCTGCACACTCAGATGGACTGGGCTCACTCGGGGCTCCTGGTGCTGTTTCATGCTACCATGAAGGCACCAGGGCCTCTCCATGGCAGCCAACACCATCCCTCTGTTGACCTCACCAAATGGATAGGACAGCAAACCTAGGGTGGGAGATAGGCAAGAAGGCCAGAAGCTGAAAATGCAGCTGGTGGGATTTGGGCCCAAATCAGAAGCATTTCATTACAGATTGCAAGGAATACAACTCAGAGATCAACATGCAGTGATGTGGAGGAAAAGCGAAGAGAAGAAACGTATGTGAAGCGTAGAGGAACATACACTGTTAAATGGTTCAATACACTAATGTGCAAAGTGTTGAAAATGGTTCAGAGGAGCAGGGGGAGGATGTATTTTACTCTTGGTGCTGTCTCCAGCACCTGAGAAGTGACTAAGAAATGCAGCACCACACATCTACACTCCCCCCAAAAAAAAGATCAGGATAGCAAGAGCACTACTGAGTGCGATGCCTATCAGACCTCCTGGGTGGGAGGCAGCCCGCTCCCCCCACGGGAGCTTGCACAAAAGAGAGCACCCTGGTGCAGTTTCCTCCTGTGCACAGGTTTGCACCCCTCTGCTCACCCCAGGCACAGCAAAGGAGGCTTAATCTCCTCACTGCCCTCTGGGTCAACCCCAAGGTTTCCTTGCAGGCCCCCTCTCCTGACCAATACGTGGGTGGGCAGGGAAATCCTCCTGCCCCGCACGGTTTTTGGTCACAGTGCATCCATCCCCAGGACAGCTCTGGAGTAAAAGCTCTGCCTTCTCCATAGAGGAGGATGAGCTCACAAAGGAAATAAGTAGAGATTGGATTGGGAAGAGCTCATGCTCAGTATCAGATGGTGAGATCAAAGTCAAGTCTGGCCAATTTTCATAACATGTTATGGGAAAGTCTTGCCCTCTTTCAAGTCAGTAAAACACTCCAAAGTGTTTCAAAAAGGCTGAGACTCCATCCTACATTTTGATCTAATGTTTATGATGTTTGACTTGCATCATAGTCTACTGTGTCTTTCCCAAAAGGCTACTGGATCTCCTTCAAGATTTTTTTAAGGAAAGATATTTAGTAGTACATATGCTCCATGAGAATACTGCATTAGGGCTTACATATGAGAGCACATTTGATATAGGCTACGATTGCTACGGTGTGCCCCAAAGGGATTTCTGAAAGGAAAGTGAAAAAAAAACCAAAACAACAAAAAACAACCAAACAAAAAACAAACAAACAAACAAACAAACAACAACAACAACAAAAAAAAACA
Organism: Chlamydotis macqueenii; assembly: GCF_036417535.1. Taxonomy (NCBI): domain Eukaryota; kingdom Metazoa; phylum Chordata; class Aves; order Otidiformes; family Otididae; genus Chlamydotis; species Chlamydotis macqueenii. The sequence goes on from NC_141557.1 coordinate 66,748,140, forward strand.
AAAAAAAAACCCACCTTGCTCTTTCTCCAGTTATCCTTGTTTCAGAGAAATACTGGATGTTTAATATTTTCTTATCTATAAAATGCCACAGAAAATAATCTCTTCATCCTAAACTCTGCCCTGAGCCTGGAGGCCCTTTAGGCTGCCACTGTCACAGCATGCCAATGCCTGTTGCTAGCAGCAGGCACAGGAGTGACAAGACTGGCACCTCAGCCACCACTGTCGCCACTCACTCCAGTGCCTGCGGCACAGCTAGGCAGGGCACGAGGGAGCCTGGCATGGATCTGGAGCAAGTCTTATGCTCACACACCTGTGGATCCGCTGGAGATGACTGCAGCCCCTTGGGCACCACGCCTGCCAACGCAACACACACAGATGCTATTGAAGCAGTAGCCCTAGGAAAGATTCGGAACTGATTTCCTTGAATTTTCTCCACACCTTTTTCCTGTCTCTCAGCTGATCCCATGTCTGGGAGCAAAATCTTTTTTAAAGTATGGGTTCTTTTTTCGCTTGTTTTGATTTTACGTTTTGGAGAGGATAATAAGAACTATCTGACAGAAATGCCAAATCACAATCCTGAAAATTCTTCACATTAACTTTTTAAAAAGAAACTTAAATGCATTTGACAAAGCCACAATGAGATGAACAAGCCTCACGTTTCAAAACATTTCATCTCATTGAAAACATCTTTCACAATCTTGACCTGCTTGAAGCATGACCAACCAGCAAAGCCGGCTTACAGCGCTTGTAAACTCGTACAGTCCTTCTTCATGGACTTCATGGTAACTAAACTTTCAAGAAAGATGGTCTTTCAAAAAAGATAGTTTTCCACTTTCAATAGCAATGGTGCTATGTAACTTATGGGACACATTTTGAGAACACCATGTGTTGCTTATACTGATATCTCACAAGCGTGAGGAAATAAACCTTACTGCATATATTTACAATGCTGTTTGCAAGATTTTGGAGTCTAATTTATCAGAAGTTCTTCCAAACGAGAAAATGAAGAAATCACAGGGAGATTGAGAAGTGGTATAAGAGTGGAATCGTCTCAGGAAATTAATCAAAATGTGCATAACCAATTATTTGACAGATATTATTTCTTCTAATTATAGCCAGATACTACAGCTGACAGAGAAGGTAAGGTGGCTTTTTACATAACAGCAAAGCATAGGACATCTGTCACCAAAATCTATTCCGCAGCTAGTTCTCTTAGTATCTCAATTAAGACAGTCTCTGATAAAAATCACAGATAACTAACTCTGTAAATGTCCTAGTCCGTGTTGTGTAAGCAAATGAAGTCCACAAGCTACTGAGTCCAGAAAATACTGCCCTGTGTGCTCGACATTCTGTCTAGATGCAGGGAGAAGCCCAGCTGAGATTGTTATCTTGACCCATGCCCGGCTTATGCTTGCAATGTGCTTTTGTGCTGACGTTATCCCACGCTGTTTGAAAACACAAAACAACTTTGTTGAGTTTATAACATCCATTATTTCACCATGCCATGTGCTGTTAATCTTCAGTGCTGAGGATGGCTGTGTTTTGTTTCAGAGTCATTGAACTAAACTCCATCCATCGGGGTTAATTCACCACCAACCCTGGCAACTTTTATGCAGCTCCAAATATTGCCAATCTACATTTCAAACACACTCCTATCTATGTTCACACATGCCCACACACACTTACAGGCATGTATATAGGAATGTACGGCTACACACACACACAGAAACCACTCAAGTACAGTTCCACCATTTTTTCCTTTAAAAATAATTTTAGCCAGTGGCATTGCAAAATCAGCCTGGCCTGTAATCAGGAGCCTGCACCTGTACAGATCCCAGTTGCAGAACACCTCCTGTAATTGTTAAGTAATTTGCCTGTTAAGCACCATTGGCAAGAGTGTTGCAGATCTTATGCTAAAAAACACACGTTTGTTTGGCTCTCATGTTACTAAGACACCACATTATTCTCCAGACTATCTAGAAAGCTGCCTGTTGCCATCCTAGCAAAAGGTTTTGCTTTCCCCCTCAAATGGGTTAAATGCTCCTTTACTTCCAAGGAGTAACAAATCCTTCCTAAAACTATGTTTCTATTCTACACATTCTTCCTATATTTGGAGACATAGGAAGAAGCAGGGTTCATCGTTCCCTGCTCCCACTCCTACTCTGCTATAGAGGAGCTGGCTCTGAAAAGAGAGATGATGAACAGCTCAGGCTTTTTTCATTGGAGAGAACAATTACTATTTCTCCTCACTTCGCTCTCTTGCCAGACTTTTTAGTTAATCTTTCACTAACATTATTATATCCACCCTGGTCAGTGCAGCTGGCACAGGCAACAGCAGTGCAAACGCACTGCAACCCAGGCTAGAATACGTGACAGCAACCAGATTAAAGATGACCCACAGACTATACGTTCACACAATGGTTCCTACGGCTCTCTAAAAACCACATTGCTCTATCTTTGCTGCTGCCCTGCTACCACATGCTGCTTATTGCTGGGGTGCAGAAAAACATACCAAAAATGCTGGCAAAGACATAGTCTGCATAGGGTCTGTAACACGACTGCAAATAAGGTCTCTTGAGGAGGCTGGGGAAATGCTGGCAGAACAGGTATAGAGGTGGGAGCTGAGAAATATTTTCCATTCATTTAATTCTGCCAGCTTCCAAGAAAGCAGAATTGCTTATTTTAAAAAATGTACACAAAAGCTGCACCAAAGATTCCAAACTCGATCATTGTTTACTCCATGTAACACCTAAAACACTAAATTTTGGCTGCCTGCTCAGCTCAAAAAGGAGACACAAGATTTAGTCATCTTCTCCATTTCCTCAACTCTCCCTTTCTCGATTACCTTTCTTTGGTCTTGGGTAGAACAGAGAAGGACATAAAAAATAAGCAAGTGCAGAGATTTTTGGTGAAAAATTTTCTGAGATTTCTGGTGATAAGTGCAGAATCACTTCTTGTAAAATATCTGCCTAACTCTATCTGTCTCGAAGCACATCTGCTAACCTGAACCAGTTACCCTCTGTAGTCAGTGGGAGGCAAGAGGTTGAGAGATTCACCCTCTAGAGATGCCAGTCTCAGATACATAACTTGAACAAGATAAAACGAACTTTGGAGATGTCTCTCTCTCTCTCACACACAAACTTAACTCTAGGAAGATCTTGGAAAACTTGTGTGAATTTATAAGGGCAATAATACATGAATGACTGGCAGTGAAAGTGCTGAAGCTAGGTCAGAGGGATTCTGCCTTTAATATCTCACGGCCAACATAAAGCACATACAGAAAGGCACATTGAGCCTGGAGTGCTGATTGCTATAGAAACCATAGTACCATTTCCATGTCTTTTACCTTGATTTTTATTCCTCCTGTAAATTTGGGATAAGTAAAAATCTGGGCTACCAGTCCTTTACCTAATGAATTTCTTAAATAGAAGAAATTTTGAGGCTATTCTTTGCCTTCCTCTACGATTTCCACACACACACATAGGATGAAAAGCTTTCTAGCCATGCCATTAATCTGCAGGTACTTTAGTGATGAGATGATGTGCAGGTTTAACAAACTACTGAAGATCAGTACTTGAAAAATGAGGACCATTGTTATTCCATGCCTTGCAGATTATGAACTGATAGCTGTGGTCTCCCTCCTTTGCTTGCACTTCCTAACTTGGAAATCTCTGCACACTTAGAGGAGCATTCAGTTAAAAAGGAAATGGATTTATCTGTCTAATTAGTCTAAGTGCTCTCTCCTAGCCTTTGTCCTTGTCTTTCTTGGATCTCATTTACAGTGCTATTTAAAAGGAGCCACATCTGTTACAATGAGCTGTCTGTCAACCAAACATCCCATATCAGACACAATTTTCTCTCACCTTTTACTTATATTTTTCAATAACAAGATGATAGATGCAGATTTCAGTCAGCAGTTTTGTTAAAAACTGCTGAAAGGAAAGTTTGCCCTCCTCCCTATCCTCTTCCAGCTTGTCTTGATTTAGAGACACCACAAACACAGGATAGAAAACCTAGATAAGTCTAGCCTCCAAGTTTGCTTGTCTTTAGATCACTAAAAAAAAAAAATCATCTTGGTCTTTGCGTGTTTTAATTGAAAAGACTGTTAATCGCTCAGTAGCAATAGACATATGCCTCACTGTAAATTTTACATTCACCCCTAGCAGTTGCAGCTGGTGTTGATTTAGTGTTACCCTGATAACCCTGCTGGGTGGTTTTTTACTTGATTTGCATTCCCTGTGAAGGGTGGAGGTAACATTTTAAGAGTATGAAAACAAAGTGACCTTATAGCTACACGCTCCATCCTACAAGCAGCAAAGAGGTGTTTTTCACCATCTAACCTTTAAAAGCAAAATTCCACAGGTCATTCTGAGAAACATTGCTGTAATGAGGTTGGGAATTTTTTTCATGTACTGGCCACAAACGTTCAGGGTCAGATTTGAATGTTTGTTTGTTACTTTTATTTTCTCCATCGGTGTTTTTTGCACATGCACACAGGAAGGAACACACAGCCCGGGGGGAAGGAGGCAGACGTTGTGCGGCCAGTTGGCTGCAGGTGTTTCAGAGCCCACCCGTGGATGTGTCAGGGGTGCAGAAATACACAATACCACACTAAAGGCTTCTGTGCCACCTTCAAGCCGCTCATCCATGTTTTCCAATCCAGTGCTGGACAGGGAAGTTAACACAGGTCCTGCAGCTCCACCACAGCTTAGCTCCAGGGGAGCATCCACGCCACTTGGGCAGGGGCTGGCACCGGGACCCGGCCACAGTTTTCAGGCTGGATGTTCTCCAAAGCAGCTCATCATGTTGCTTTTATGAGATGGCTCTTTGTCATGGCTCTTTTGTGTGTTTCAGCTATGAATTCTTCATATTTGTTTTACCTGGTTCATCAGTGACCTGGTTTTACTAGGCTTTCAGAGGCTCAGTGATAACAGGAATAATGATTAATAGTAACAACAAAAACCTTTGTCTGAAACGCCTGTGCCTTGTCTGTAATGGATAGCTCGTCAATAATTTACTCTTTCAAATTTAGCATTATACAGAGGAAAGAACAATTTTTTTTTTTTTTAAATCCATCTTCTATTAGTGTGTCATCCATTACTTGCTGCTCCCTTGTGTACCAATTCTGGTAGATCTGAAATCTAAGTTTTGGTCTAACATTTTAGTCTCAGTTGAAATGCAGACATTGCCCTTCCTGCATAAGTTGTATGTTGAAAGCCAGACTTAACATTCCTTATGAAAACTGTGAGAAGAGCCAGCAGAAGCCGGGCTCAGTCTTTGCAAAGACCAAGCTCTCTCTCTGTTTGTTTTCAAACACATGTTCATTAATTGAAGCTGAAGTGACTCACGGTGCTATCAGCTCAGTGAAATGGCTGTGGTAAAAGGTGGGACCAACACACAGGGTTGCTAACTGCTTCTTTACGTCATTTCTCACCATTTCCGTTTGAGACAACAAAACTCCACTGGCACCCATTGATATCTAACAACTAATGATTTAAAAGGTTTGGTCTTTTTGATTGCAGGAGGATTTAAATTAAATTTTGACACATCATCTTACGGTACCCCTTAATACCTTTAGCTGTAGTTTACGCTGCGGAGAGGATATGTCAGATGCAGCCCTTATCTGATCTGCACCAGCCATAGAGCAGGCAGTCTTTACCGCATTTTATCTTACAACACAGATACCTTCTCTTGGATCGTATTTTGGCTTTGCCAACTTCACTGTGAAGCACAGTGTACAGCCAGAGGGAACAAAATCTATGCTTTTACACCGTGTTCCTTAATGAGCCTGCCCCAAATTAAAACAGCCTCCATTATAACTTCAAAAACCTTCCCACTTCTCAAAGACACACTGCATATATCTCAGAGGCAAAGTTCATGCCAAAGGGGTTTTTTTCTTTTTTTTTTTCAGCTTAGCTGCCAAATGCTGCATTAACTCACTAGCTGAAATGCTGATTCATCAGACTCTACTCGGCAGAGATGCCTGTGTGCTCTCAAATAGAGATTGCTTTCTTTTCTTAGAGTTTAGATGTTTCTTCTGCGACAAGTTTCAAGCTTTATGGCTTCAAGAGAAAACCTCATCCGTATTTGGTTCTGGATCGCCCCAACAGACTTAGACCTATCGGCTACCCTTTCAAAACCTCTAATGGGTGGAGGGGCATGATCTATTATTATTATTAATAATAATAATTATTATTATTATATTTTTAATGAATTAAATTCTTTTCCCTTACAACTTTTTTTACAGAAGGATCCTCATTTGAAAGCTGGATCATAGGCGTTGCTATCTGTCCATCTTATGGGGAATATTTGTTTTCAAACACATGTTCATTAATTGAAGCTGAAGTGACTCACGGTGCTATCAGCTCCTTTGATTTTCTGATGTCACTGAAATCACAGGATTTCAGCAGGAAGTTGAAAGTTAAGAGAAGACAAAATTAACACAAGAGCAGAAATAATGAGAGAAGGGCAGACGGATGTAGAATCTGGGGGAAACAGTATTGGTTTGGAAGCTTTAATTAATTGCTAGGCAGAGGCAGATGATGTGGCCTACAGTGTGTCTAGCGGAGGGCAAAATCACCTTGCTCAGTAAATGTAAAGGAGCTGACAGTACCAATTTTCTCACACACATTTGGTAAATGTAGTTTAAAAAGAAAATTACTATTATTTGCTTTTAACCTCAAAAATGCTACAAAATTTACAACCTGACTCATGAATCTTAAGGGTCTGAGTCTGACTGGATCTTTTCAGGTTACCACTATTTTCGATGAATCCAAAACAAACAGTTTTGATTAAATTCATTGCTAGGCAGACAGCATATAGGGCAAAGAATATGACAAACTTCATAACATGAAAAAAAAAAACAATTTTTTTTTTTCTTCCCATCTGATTCACCCAAATCTGGTGATGAAGAGACTCCAGCAAAATTTCACTTTTGGATTCAAAGATACATGATTTTGGTCTGAATCTGTTCAAATCCAGCTCCTGTTGCTACTTACAATGTTATCAAGTGATAATGTTTTTTTAAAACATTGTAATTTCCCTTACAGTGGTATTTTATGGGCTGAAGTCCCATGATCACTCATGCAGCTGTCAAAACCTCCAGCTTTCCCAGGACAACTGTTACAGTTTATTTAAGTGCTGTCAGTGCCAAAATCTGGGGCATTCTGGAAATCTGAGGGTAGCACAAAATAAATGAAAGCTGAGTGTCAGAAAAAAAAAAATGAAACAGGGAATATATTGCTCACTGACTGAGTTAATACAAAAATGAATTAGATAATAAAAACCTTCTTTGAAAAGAAGGAGCCGCCACCAGAATTTCTGTTTTTACTGCAAAACTCAGTACTGAAAGGCTGCAAAAAGTGGGCACTTCACCCCAGAGCTGAGGGTTGGCTTCGCATTGCTGTGCAAATACAGCTTTTGCCATAGGACAAGCATGTTCTTTTACAGCTTAATAAACATGGCAGTCATCCAGTCACATCCCAGGGTTGCCAAACCTTTACTTTCCCCACTTAGCCCTTGCTGTCAAATACTTCCAGAGACTTCTACAGGGCCGTTTGCAAGGATAGGAGAGCTACCTAGATCCGACCCTGAAAGACCTAGGCAAGACAAGCAAAAAATGGGTGGATCTGGGAAAGATCAGAAAAGCAAGATAAAGATCATAACAAAAGATTACAGACACATCTTGCCTTTTTTCCTTGTACTTTTGCAGTGACTTGGTTGAGAAGAACCTGGTTCGTCCCGGTGGCAGTGGGGGCACTGTGGAGGTCAGGGTTGGAAGGCAGCAACAGGATCGGCTGGGAGCCAATATATCATTAGGCTTTTCTGACGCATGTTTCTTTGTAGATTTGTTGGCCTGCTGGGCTGCGTAGCCTTTCTGATATAAAATGTAGCATCCGAAGAAAACACACTGATCAGTCTTAAGGTAAATGCAGGGTTACAGATTTAGTTTTCAAAGTTTCCTTTCAATTTATTTTCAAAAAAATTAAATTGGTACTACCAAATTTAATGACAAGGCTACCCTGCTGAGTTTGGAGCCCAGAAAGCTATTGTCTCCCTGGTCTATGTATCCTAGACTGTGCTAATGTTTCCTATAATGCGGCTAATAACCAACCATCAGCAATAAATGCCTTGTCATCTCATTGTCGCACACAGCAATAGCTGGAGCAGTGATACTGACAAATGAACCCGCGTAATCACTTTAGATTTCTTTGTTACATTTCACAGTGTGAAGACTGCTTCGGCTCAGCACGTTACAAAAAAACAAACAAGAGCTATAGCTGTCTCTTCTATCAATCTCAGCTTATTTTTGTCAGCCCTCTGTACAGCCACAACCCCACCATTGCTTGACAGCAGATGGGGGAGCCAGTGGTTTGGTGAAGGGGAGATGGATGGTGGTCAGAGTGAGATAAATGGACCTCCGCACTCTCCCTTCTCTTTTGTAAACAATTTTTGCCCTGAGAGAGCAAGCAGGCAGGGGGAAAGTGAACTTTTTTTTCTTTTTTTTTACTTTCCAAGGCTGCTTCACATGGAAAAAAAGAAAAGGGGAGGGGGGGTCTCATTAAAATCCAGTCGAGTCTGCCATTTTCCCTTTTACCTTTTCTATCTTTTTATAGTTTCAAATCATTAACTATCAGCGTGAAGCTCAAAGGTAGCACTAGCCATCTATGAAACAGTGACACATTTGACAATAATGCTTTTGAAGAGCTTGTCACATCCTCTTCCCAAATCAGTCTCATTAATGCTCAGACTGTCTCTCTTTTCTCCCTGCTTCTTTTCTCCTGATTTCTCTCTAATTAGCTTGTTTTTTTATGCTCCTTCGTTCCACAGTTTGAGCTTAAAAAAAAAAAAAAGGAAGAAAAAAAAAGAAAAAAAGAAAGGTGGATGTCATTTCCACGAACCCCAAGGCCAAGTTAATCAGCAGAATTAATGACTCTATTACCCATTAGACTTGGGGCTATGGTGCTTATATGGCAGCACCCAGTGTTCTCCGATCCCATGCTTCTTCACTTTGCTCTGACAAATGTAAACTTTTCCTCTCTCCCGCAAGCACACTTCCTGACCCAGCCACCCCACCATGCTCCCCTTCAGCCTGCAGCGGCTGCCGTGACCCAGGAGCCCTCCCTTACCTCTGCAGCAAGGAAGGTAGCAAAATTTACCATCTGAAACAACGGAGATGGGCATGACGTGGTATTACTTTTTCTCCTCTCTTTCTCGCATCTGTCTCCTAGCACTGTGCCTGAGCCATGCCGGTCCCACTATTGCAGCTCTCCACGCAGACGTCTTGGGGTCCTGACCCAGAAAACAGGCTGGCAGCTCTCAGTACTTCAAATCTGGCATGAGGCACAAGGCTCTGCAAAACAAGATGCCTGCAGGATTTATCTTGTCTGAGGTCCTTTACCTTCCTCTCTTCACAACCCACCCAGGCAATGGACAAAACATCACTTGCCCTTTTGTAGGACAGAACAGGAGCAGAAAAACAAGCTTTAATGACAGGAGCAACCCGCTGAGCCCAGATGTGAGCTTCTGATGCCCCTGCTGTTGGAGGACATGCCCACAAAGATGGCAGGGAAGGGCTTGACCAGGCTGGGAGTCCCTCTGGACAGGCAGTGGGTTCCTCAAAAACTGTTTGCAGGGTTTATTTCGAGAATCCTCTCTTGAGCCCTTTCACAGCATGGTGTGCCTGAGCCTTCCTGGCCCAAGCTGCCCCTGTCCTTCCAGGTTGAAGGGGGTCAGTCCTGGCTCCTCCATCACTGGGGGCAGCAGAGCAGAGGCACCCCAGAGCCCTCAGCGCAGGTGGCAATGTTGCGTTTCAACCCACTTCTCCCTCACACCAGTCAGTATGGCACCACTGTGTAGACAAGGCCAGGGCTCAAACTGTGTCAACAGGGCAGTCTGCTCTCAGCCTGCCTTTCTTTGGTTTTGGGAGCCCTTTCGCCAGGGGACAAAGTAACGATATCATTTGCATCACTGGAGAGAGAATGTGCTCAAGCCCTGAGACTGATGGAGAGCTGCTCTTTTTGTGCCACTGAGTTTTGCACGGAAACTTTGTGTAGTTTTTCCTTCTTTTGTTCCAACAGCTTGATTCACAGTTTAACAAAATTGAATTGCTACACAGGCAAAATACAGACTCCCCTGTCCCTGGCTACCTCTGTTCAGGAAGCAATATGTTTTTGGGATGAGAAGGTGGTTATGATAGGAAGGGACTTTGCTTGACTTGAAGAATGAGAGGGGCTTAAATTGGCTTTCTGAGAAGATAGCCTTATTTTCCGATTCGTAACAAAAAAAAAAAGAAAAAAAAAAGTATGATCCCCAGGAATGACTTACACACCTGCTCTAGTCTGCAGCCACACAGCCTTAAAAATCAGTGGCAGCTCTGCCTTGATCTCACTAGGAGCCAACCGAGGCTACTGGCAAGCGTCTCGTGTCAAAGAAGCGCAGCAGGGCGTCATCCACAGGACTCAAACCTCCCAGAAGGCATAGCAGCCATCCCAAAAATGTCTATGTGCTTCTGGAAACACCTCAATACTTTTAGCCTGAGTGATCCCTAGGCTTTAAAGGAAACAGAAAATTGAGCTTTCCCTTATGTCCTTTGCACATTGAAGAGGTTTTGCTAATAAAAACACAGCCTCCACGCTGAGGTCAAGAGCCTCTCTCCACAGAAAGGTGCAGGGTACCAAGCCCAAGCCATAAGGGGTACAAGCTGCTTGCATAGAAACTAGTAGGGATGTTTTTAACTAACAGAAATAGAAATAAAAGGCAAAAGACAAGTACTATGTGCCAATGCACCCAAGAGCACCCATGAAGGATAGACACCTTTTTGTATATGCAGCCCCATTAACTCCTTATGCAGCATTTAACTCTCACACACACAGGCCTTGCTATGGCACAGATGCAAACGGGGGTCAGCCAAGACTGAACCGTGCCTTCTCCTTCTTTGTAGAGCACAGATCTCAAATAAAGGGGACAAAAATAGGAAGAAGCATCAAAGTGGCTGTGTACGGCTCCCTGCTCCTCCTCAGAGCAAAAAGGTTGGGAGCACAACCTCTTCCAACTCTGCTGCCTGCCATGGAACAGTTCAACCTTTTACCAGAGTTTTTATGCTATAACTTTATTAAGGTGATGATTTTTCCAGCTCTGTCCCTGACCATTTCTCTCTCCGGATACTCAGCAGTGCTGATTTTGGTGCCATGGACCCACCCCTGCAGCGCATCCTCTCCCTCTCAGGTGTGAAGGTTTATGCTGCACCGTGCAGCCCATGCATTCCTAAGGCTGCTGCATGCAGCCACAATGAAGAATTTTCTGATGTGAACTTCATACTGCAGCAAAAACGTCGGCCTCAAATTTCCCTGTGAAACAGGGAGAAAAGTTACTTTGGCAGTCACTGGGGAAGAATAATAATCAGTGAAAAAAATTAGGATAAAGTCTATGAGTAAAAACCAAGAAGTGGCCTAGCCAGTGATTAGCATTTCTCCCACACGGAGACATTATCTTGCCACCGTATTTTTCACGTGCTATTGTTTCAGATTCACTGGACCGAAGTGACTGAGCAATTGCTCCCTTCACCCAAAACTAAAGTGACCTTAGAGAACATCTTTGATTTTATTGCCTTGGTTTGAATGCCTGTTCAGAATTCAGTGCTTCTTTAGATATAGCTTTAATACGCACTTTTCTAAAGTGCTTTCAACAGTAAATATAGCAGACCAGGGATAAATTTGGCCAAATGCATTTAACCACATGAAATAGAGTTAAGGCACAGGGGACATTCTTGAGTTCCAACTCATCTGCTCCCCAAAATCCATAATAATAATATTTTTATTTTAGCACTCATACCTGAAGGCCTCTAGGTACTTTAAAAAAATGTATAGAGTAGTAAAAGCAATTTAGTCCCCAATACTTGCACATTTTAATTCATGGTAGATTATTATTCCTCTGCACACATATTGCTTTAGTCATCTACATTTTTATACCCTTTCTTTTTACTGTACAACTGAGTTCTTAACTATATTTATGGACTGATGTATTTTCCCTGTACACCTATGCACCTTATTATTTATTCATAATCTCCCATTTCCCTTTAAGTTATTGTTTGCAATATATTTTTAAAATCAATAATAAAGCTTAAAGTCAGGTTTTGACTTTTTAAACTAAAAGAGAGACCGTACAGGGCTAAGCAATGCTTGCTTGACATAGAGGAGTGAAGGAAGGATTTGGCCCAAGAATACACCGCTTCAGGTAGGAGGGAAACCATTAAGATTCACACCGCATCCGGCCTCTCTTGCACACAAACAACGAGCAGGCACCGATATCAGCCGACTCCACACCCGTCGTGAGGAGGATGCATTTTGCTAGCACAGACGTCTCAATAACAATCAAAATTCCTCATAGCAGCAGGTTAGCCAAGGCCTCAATAGCACACTGGGCCGTTTCCCAAAGTACCTTCCTGGAAGCAAGGATGTCCTTGGCAAGTCCTTCCTAGGACCACTGCCCTCTCTGACAGCATCGACACAGGTAGGTCTGTGTGCAGCCCTTCCATTCAGGAGCTCCATGGTGGTAATTATCTGCTTTGTAATCGACAGTGCTGGATGTTTAAAAACATCGCCCTTCTGAGCATGGTGTTTTTCCACATCTTGTTCCCTTGAAGGGCTTTCCCAGAGAGGAATACTGAGTGTGGCTAATCTGAATTAACTGCTAAAATGGATTATTTAAAAATGCATTAAATCTCTACATACATATTCTCCTTCAGAATTAACTTGGCCTTTATGAGACTTATCTTACTTTACCTTAACTCTGAACAAGGACATCTACACAGGGATCTAATGCAATTTATTCAATCCACTTTAAATTCAGATTGTTTAGCTAGTTTGGATTGCTTTCTTTCCATGTGCCTGTGTAGACTAATCCATGACTCAACATAACTGAGAGATGGCCAACGGAGGGTAGGAATCTGTACAGCGTTGTACCTGTTTTCCTGAAAGATGGTGTCCACTTCCTATTTTCACATGTATATAGGCACTCGGAGAGCCTGGCAAAGCATCTGCACACCCTTGCAATTTTGAAAGAAATTTGCATCTGAAAACAGCCAGGGTCCTTTGCATCATAACTGCACAAAGATGCCCAGCGATGGCCCTTAGGAAGTCCATATAGTTCTATCAGGGTTGACACAAGTGCCCCCTACCATGCAAAATTGAGACATCCAGTTGGGAGGAGGCAGCTTTACCATTTTTCATAAATTCCCCTCTAAGGACAAGTCATGGGGAGACATAAACACTATTTCTTATAACAACTTCTACTCACCGAGCTCTTATTTCCAAGAGGAGATAACACAGGGTTTTGCTATCTACCAGCCATTCCAGCAAACCAAAACCAGGTCTCTCCCTGGGGTTGCAGGAGACCAGTTAGTCCCACTTGATTGTGTGTTTTTGGTGATGCTGAAATGTGGATCATTTAAGCCGCTTAAGAGGAACGACCATGTTTCTCTGACTTTTCTGTTCCAGAAAGGAGGAGAGATGAGCTGTGAATACAAAACCTTGCTGTCTGTCTTACAGCTTTCTCCCCTTCCCCATATATTCATACCAATATATCTAAGCCTTCTTCCTCTCTTTTAGGTATGTTTCTCTTCAGAAGTCACATATTTCACTGTTCATCTCCTAAGGGCAGCAAGAATACCACATGAAAGGGAGCTGTCATTTCTCCGCTACTCCTTTGGGGTTCATATCATAATTCAGAAAGGCCCAGACAAGCCCATAACTTGCAGGATTTTGCAAGTTTTTCCTGCATACTGTCTTTTCTAAAGATATTTTTAAAATTTGTCAATATCAGCAGACTCAGTACATACGAGAAAAATATTTTTTGTTGCTGGGTTTGAGATGGAGGAAGAGAGGCCGGTAAGAGTCAGGAAGATGCATTAGGTTAGAAACAAGTGAGGTGTAGGCTGTGTCACTGCCCTCTCACAACGTAGCCACATGCTTTTAGACTGCATAAGGAGAGGAAAGATGGCATTTCTTACATCACACATGTTCAGTCACTACCATCTAAAAAAATTGGCTTATCAGGAGCACCTGGACAAGTCTCACCAGAGGTGTCTGTTGAAGGTAAACAAAATTCATAAGCAGATGGGTTCATTCTGGGTTTGATGCCATTCCTAAGTCACTGGATCAATGTCTTCCCCTGTTCTATCTCTCCATACAGAGTCAGGTACCAATTCCTTAATGCATTTACAGCATGGCTCTGTCCCTCTGCCTGCATCCATCCTTGTCCCTTTGGCTCCACCATCTTGTTACCATCAAGCTCTGTACCCTAGAAGGCATCTTCCATAGGTTATCCTTTCTCTGCCTTATGTACAGATCTATTTTCAGGTTCTCCTTCCTTCTGTTCAAATAGTCAAGGCATTTTTCCAGGCCTTTGTTACTCCCCTTCTTGAGGCCTACAGACTCATCTCTACAAAGGGTATCCCTCCTTTTTGATGGCATCACCTCCTCTTCTTTTAAGCACATTGTAATGCAGGTCTTCAGCTTTGCATGCCTCACACCTTCACCTAGGCACTCTAGTCTCTTGCTTCATCTCCCACCAAACGTCTCCTCCATGTTGTCACTGACACTACCTTTGCTGCCTGCTCTTTGGCTTCTTGTGATGATTAACAACATGTTCACTAGTACAGGCCCTTACATGAACACCCTCTCTACACCTCTCCACCAGGTTTATTCACCAAGTCCTTCTCACTCTACTCCTCTCCGCAGGGAGGTCCCGTACAGCCGGTCCCTCAGTGATGGCTGGGGCAGCCGGCAGCCAGCTGCCACACAATTTGCAGTATTTTCATTACAATTGCTTTCACAGCTTAGAATTCCTTTGCTCTTCTTTGCCTTCCTTCCCTTCTCTTAGGCTACACAACTTCCTATATGTTTGTACAGCACCAAGCAGGCATCACTACTCCTCAGTCCTAGTTGCTCCTACTGAAACACAGACAGAAATGATAGTGTCTTGGGATGCTGGAAAGATCCTAGATGTTAAGACAGGTGTTGCCTTGTCTCTCTCACACACACACACAAGACGGTCACACAGAGCTTAAATCAGAGGCGCTATCGAAGATATAGTTAGCAAATTACCCTTTTACTTATATCTCGTTGCAGTAAGAGTATCTGTCATTCTCTTAGTGGTTTGCTGCTTGGAGGGTGATTTTAATTAAAACGTAAAATGTCAAACATTAGTGAGAAGGAGGATAACCCTGTGGGGAGTGAGGATGAATCAAATTTATTAGTCACCGAGCAGCAGGCTGGTAGCCCTTCACTTGGAGAAATTTTAAAAGGTAGTTAATGCGAAACACAGAATTAGTCTAATCTCCCCCTATTCTGACTAACCTTCTGAAAAACAATACCACAACTTTCCACCAATTCCAGAAATTAAAGAAAAAATCTGCTACAGAGATTAAAACAGTCTCATTTTGTGTGTGTAGGACACACAAAAAAAAAAGTCTCATTTAGGGACTGTAAAGGAAAATGTCTCTCTTAGGGGTATTTCTCCCTGTTACAGAGAAATGGCTGTGCTTTGCGCGGTACTCGGTGTGTAACAGGGCTGTAAGAGTCAGTGGCATTTGGTGACAAACATGAAAACCAGCCCCTGGGACTATTTCTGAGGGAACTGTTTCCAAGAGCAGAATTTGCCGGTCCACACTTCTTCGGAGTGGGGATGACTGTCAACCCCTCAAAACAGGGGCAGGGAAGGTCAGGATCGCAGCACATACAAGCTCCACCTGTCCTTCCACTACCATAATATTGTCTGCAGTCTGCTGTATGCTGTTGCTGAATCCACTTCATCGTTCTGTCTGTCTTCCTTATCATCCACAGACAAATAGCATCTTTTTTATTTTTAATATTTCCTTTAAAAAAAAAAAAACATTTCAGGCATCCTTTTTACTTTGTTAGCATCAAGCTAGCAAACATTCACTTTTTCTTTTCTTTTCTTTTCGAGTTTCAAACTTAATAGGTTTAAAGGAAGAGTAGACAACATCCCAGCTATCCCATAGATCTATTGCCTTGTGACTTATTTCCCATAGGATGTTTAGAGCCCTTTACCTTACACACATAGCTAAATGCACACAGTGACATAGAGGTAACTATGCCTTGCAAAAGACAGGCTGTGCGTGGGGTTCTCCAGATGGATTTTCAGCTCCCCTACAAATGGATGGGAGCATTTGCTCTGAGCACTTCTATGCATGGCAGAAGCTACAGATTTTGGTTGATAATCATGGCCCTGGACTTATTTTCAGCCCCTGCACATTGTTAGGGTAAAAGCACTCCTGCCTGGTCGTTCATGGTCCACATTCTTGAGCCATGCCCTCATGTTGCGCTGGTCCTTAGTTGCACCACCTTCATGCTAGAGACAGGCAGCCTTGTGCAAACGGAGTAAGTCCTGTCCTTGAAAGGGCATCAGTTGCTACAAGAGAAATCAAGGCAGGCCAACAGAGACATTAAACTGGGGATAATTTTCACAGCATCACTTCATAATGCAGTGATTTTTAAAATTTTTTTAAACTTACGGTGGGGTGTAAATTCTGGTAAAGATTTTGAACAGCTTTTAGCTAAGAGTCCTTAAAATTAAACTGTTCAATTCAACTTGAAATCTAATTCTATATGGCAGAAAAGACAGGCAGCATTTGGGAGATGGGGGGAGAAAAAAAAAGAATAAAGCAACAATATAGAGCTTATAAATTACAACCAAGTGGAGCTGTCAATAAGATCTTGCTCACCATATTGTCACAGAATTTTCCTTCTGTGTCACGTTGGTCATTACTGTAACACTACATGAGAAATCACTCCATCTGTTAAAAAAGAAAAGAAAAGCAGCTGCTATCCTCCTGCAAAGATGGAATTAACAAACACCCAGTAACTGTATTCCTTTCAACATTTGCAGTCACAATTTTAGTCCCACTTTATTTGCGCCACACAAGCCACCAAGCAGTTCTACTGCCATAGTAATAAGAAGGCTTTCAAAAAGATCATTAACCAACACAGAAGATGCTACCTATGAAAATTGTAACGATTGTGACAGTTTTAGTTCCTGCACTGATGGTTTGGAGGGCTTCAAGGTTTCTCTGGTGGCAGGGGAGATGTTAACATTTTCGGGAGGGGAGCACTAATCCAGTCATTGCAGCAGAATAGGAAGAATCTTCAGAGAGATTCAAGATTATTTCACTGACTTAGCTTGGCAGTTGAACCAGGTGAGTCCCATTACATCCAGCTACAGAAAATAAAAGCGTGAAAATAAAAGCATGAAAATAAAAGTGTGAAATAAATGCGTGAAGTGCAGAGGAGCCTGGAGCAAGAGCAGCAGGCTGCCAGCAGAGGCGCTCAGGCTCAGGAAGAAGCCTGGGCTAGGATTTATGACTTACCGTTAACACTGAACAACACATGAAGCCCCTGGGAATAGGTTTCTTCAAGACCACAGCTAGGCTATATGTACCAAGATAAGAGCTGAGTGGGATCACACCTATGTACCATACCTTTATCTTCCAGTACCTAAAGAGGGCCTACAGGAAAGACGAGGAGAAACTCTTAAGCAGGCCCTGTTGTGATAGGACAGACGGTAAAGGTTTTAAAATAGAGGGAGGTAGATTCAGATTAGACATTAGGAAATTTTTTTTTACAATGAGGGTGGTAGAACACTGGAACAGGTTGCTCAGAAAGGTGGTGGATGCCCCATCCCTGGAAACCTTCAAAGCCATGTTGGATGAGGCTCTGAGCAACCTGATCTAGTCAAATATGTCCCTGCTTCTTGCAAGGGGGTTGGACTAGATGACCTTTAAAGATCCCTTCCAACCCAAACTATTCTATGATTCCATTCTATGATTCTCAATTAGGCTGGTGGGTAGCCTGTAGCTCCTGCAATTCAGGGGATATTAAGCCAAGCTCAGGGAGAGCCCAAATCAAACACCAAATGGAGACCAAATCCTAAAACAGTCACATTTCTTCTATGAAGGGTGAGATCACTAAACACTGCTTACCAAAAAGAACCAGTAACAAAACCAGATATGATAACTAGTGTATTGAAATAGCTGTTGAAGAATGAAGGCTGGTTTATGTGTGATCATGCAGGACTGTACTAGAGACAGCATGTTGCAGTTAGACGGAGCCAGCTGTTAAATAATGCCCCAGGCAAGCTCCAGCCTGCCCAGGGGACACTCCTGCTCCATCTCTGTGTGCGCCTCCTTGCCCTCCCCACCATCCCCTCAGACTTGGCTCTGGAGGTACACATCCAGCCAACAGCTTCCTTCATGCTGGCAGGTCCTTACACCAGCTTGAGCAGTGACAAGCCATGGAGAACAGCCACAGGAGAGTGAGTGTTCGGACATGTATCACCACACTCATGTCACCCTTCTTATGCTCTTCACCAAGCATCTGCTGTTGGCCAGGGGTGGAGATAGGAGCCTCATTAGAGGCATGATGTTGCAGTAAGTACAGCTGCTATCACGTAGGGGTAGTTTGGTTTTTTTCTACCAGTTTGGACTTTTTTTCCTGGCAGATTGCTTCAGCAAGCTTGTAGTCACATCTAAGCTGGCAGAGAAAAATGTAAGAGGCAAATGCACTTCCAGCTGTTTGAACAGAAATCTCCTGAACTCAAAAAGTGTTCATTCTTGGGGCATTCCTGGTCCCTTTGCTGTCCTGTAGTACTCTTCAGTTCACTGGGGGGTGATTTGCAGCTATCTGTTACAGAAGGAAAGTGCCAGTAGGCAGCATCATTCCAACAATCTGCAAGACGGTGCTATCATTTTCTGGACATAATTAATTTCATTTTAAGTGTGTGAGTTTTATCTGTTCATCTGGTCTGTTAATTCATCCAAAGGCTTCACCATCCAATAGGCTCAATGGCTACTGTAGCTGGTAGTATACCTCAAAATAATCACTAAAGGGACTGCATTAATTTAATATTATTTACATTATAACAATACAAAGACCCAGGTGAGATCAGAGTTCCATTTTCTAGCACAAGGAAGTAATAAAAATCTAGTTCCAAAGCACTTTTATGAAGAAGGCAAGTAATGGGCAGAAGGGAAATTGAGGGATGGAGATTTGAAGTGCTGCTGCAGGAGGGTAGCAAAGCAAGGAATAGAATTACATGTTTTAAGTCCCACTAATACATTTATAAACAGGATTTTCATGTTAGTATCAATGTAAGATATTCAAATAAACTGTACTCACTAAAGTACCCGTTAAAGCTGGTCAGAAATTTTTTAGAGCGCTTGAATCAAATGTCACCAGAGAAAGAAGTAAGATTTTTTTTTTATAAGAACCCATAAGTTTCCAGCAGAAACAAACAAGCAAAGCAAACAAAGAAACAAGAAAAACCCTTCCTGGGAAAGTTTCCTCCAAACCAGGGTGAATCTTCTGGCCAAGCCTAGAGAAAGCCTTAAGGGGCTAAAGCCCACTTTGAGCTCAGACCACAGACTGGCCCAAGGTTTCCCCCATTTTGGAGCACTTTATCATGGCAGGCCAAGTCCTTCTCATTTTCCCTACACCCTTTTGCAAGCAGATGCAGCTGAGCTGATGCAGGAGATCAGGTCTCCTATTCTGAACAGGACAGGCAGAAACAGGGGTTTCCCCACAAAAAGTGTTCCCTTACAAGGCTTATCTGATGGGTCCTAGAGTCTCAAAATAAGCCAAGAAGTCAGATCTCCTGCCTGTCTCTGCTACCTACGTGCATGGGACAGAGCCACTGGCTTAGCACAGTCACATGGGTTTTAAACACAACAAAATGCACTGTAAGGGCTGGCTGACTTTCCAGCCCTATTGTTTCAACCAGGGAGAGACCACAGTGTTTGGATTCACACAGGCATTTTGAATACCATAAAGTTTGTTGTTACCATTTATATGGCTTTGGTTCAAGCCATCCTCTATTTCAACAACAAAGGAAACTCTGTCTTTTTGAGGCAACACGACATGAAGGCATTCAGTGCATCTGCCAGGCTGCCATAGTGCAGTTTTTCAGCATAAAGGGTCAGCAAAACCACTGCACCATACATGAACTTTTACATAGCCATATTTATTGTGCAAATGAAAAACTATTTCACACAGCATGCCTGACCAAGAGCTTGGCACCACTGCAAGAACTAGTCTATGCAGCAAACTGGATTTTATCACAGGCTGAAAGACTCTTAAAGTCCTTGAATACAAAGACCTCCATTTAGCAAGAAATTGCAGTGTGTAAATATAATCCACAATCAAGGCTCTCAGAGTCACAAAATAGCATGACTATATCTCTGATTACTAATTTAATCAGGCACCACAAGCACTTAAGTGAAGAACTCCAACCAGACAAAGGGAGCTCCTTAAGCTGTTTTTAGCAGGCTGTATTTTGCAATAGACACGTGAGCACAGATCCCAGTTTGTAAGCGATCCCATGTCTGAGGGGCAACACTCACTAAAACAAAGTGAGATTGCACTGATGTGAATCACAAGAATCTGCACAGACCCAATCCTGCACTAGTAAGCCTTGTACTCACCATGTTGCAAGAAAACACAAGTCTTTGCCCCATTCACACTGGCTCCCACTTAGTCAGGATGCATCAGAAGCTACAGCTAACTTAAAAAAGGTCTGCCATTATTTCCTGTGCAGAAATAAATAAATAAGTAGGAAGGTCAAACCAAAACCAGACAGGTGTCTTCTACAGATACAAGTCTCATCCCGGACCAAGCAAAAGTCCTAAGTAACTTACACTTTGCAAAACATGTGGGCAGAGCAAGACCTGGTGGGACTTTTCTGTGCTGAGAGCTCCCTACAAGCTCCAGAGGCACAAGGGCCACTACTGTCCAGCCCAGGGCAACAGCACATCCCACGCAGCAGCTGGAAAGTTCTCCTGATCTCCTTCCTCTCCAGGCTCCTAAGCAGTGTCTAGCGGGAAAGGGGGATCTAATGTCACTTTTTTATTTTTAAATTCCCAAAGAGCACGTAGGTCTCTCTGGTTACAAGTTAGGTGTCTTAAATATATCTGTGGATCCAGATGCCAGAGAATAAAACAGCATGAGTACACAGGTAGCCTTTGGGTTTTAGCCCACTTCCCTTTCTCCCCTATTCACCTTGTTCTGTCCACTTTCACTGAAACCCTTTGGACCGATTCAGCTACCAGCAAGGCTGTGGTGCTGTGCCATAGGCTGCCAATCTCATACAGACATCTCAGACATAGCAGCGCAGCCAAAAATGATGCAACCTTTACATACCTATTGATAAGCTCTATGACCAGCCCGCTGCTTGCAGGCATGAATTATATCCATTAGTTTAATTTTCTGACAGTATCTCGAAGTTATATGAAAATATCTATATGACACATACCTTCTCCCCCTCTCCCACCCTTCTTCCCTCTCAGCCCTAAGAAAGCAGCGGGTGAAAAAAATTCACAACACCACATAGCATGAAATCTCTGCTTAGTTGCATGTATTAATAGTTCAACCCATTTTCTGATGTAATTGCATTAATTGTTCCTGTCCCAACCGGCTTTCCAGGAGAAAAAGGAAGGTTCATTTAAATATTAAACATGGAAAATGTTGGGGTTTTTTGTTACAGCTTTGCGCGCAGATGTGAAACAGAGTGCTAAATATCAGCACTCTGCCTAGTTGAAGGCTGTTGTGTTAGCAGGAATCCTCACCTATTCGTACAAACTAGCATGTACCAGATGGCTCCATGGGAGTCAGGAGGCTTGAAATGGAGCAATCATTCAGTCTGCAGATGGAATATACAGTACGTTCCCAGTTAAGTAAGGGGCTCATTTATTCAGATAGATTCTGCATATATGGAGCATGTCTCGGAGGACAAGCCAGTTTCTGTCTCCAGATTTCTAGTAAATTTCTAAGCTAGGTCCATCCTCCATCATGCTTCTGCTACTGGGGTACAGCAAAAAGCCCCCTCACTAATAAGGTGGAATTTTGCTCAAGCTGTGCTGCAGCAATACACTGAACACAACATTTGCAATTTTTTGTTATATCTTCCCAATCTGGAAAATAAAAGGTGCTCCAATATATTTTTTTTCTTTTCACTCATCATGCAAACATTTGGACAGAACCTTCTAATTCAGTGCTCCAATCAGAGCAGAACTACATATTTTTATGCTAGTTATGATTATTTATCACCAGAAAATAAATCAATGCTAATTAAGACCTGCAGCAGCAACACCCACTGTTGCCATGCAGAGTCCCAGAAGAGAGTCAGCCATGCCTGCCTTTAACGTCTGCAGTAAATGATGCGCAGAAGCAAGATGTGTGCCTTAGTGGAAAGAGGCTTCCTCAACAAACATCGAGAGAAGTTCAAGCTAGAACTTTTTGACATGGGATTGTCGTTATTTGTATAAAAACGTAACCTAGAAGCTGCCCTGAACAGGATTAGGGACTCAAGCTATCCAAAGACATTGCAAAGCAACCTTGCTGTCAAGGATAAAGATTAAATGAGCATTCTAGCCTCAGCTTTTCAGTGGTCTACTAAAACTTATCTAGGCAAATAATTGAAGAAAACAATGAAAACGCATTTTCAAAGATAATAAAGGGCAAAAGATATTCATTGTTTCGTATTGTAGGACTTTGTAGAGCGGATTCTACAGGGGAAGGAGTATGATGAGGGTTTTGGTGTGTTTTAACCAAAGTCCGTGAAAACGTAACAAAAGCTCACATTACACACAGAAGGAAAAAAACCTCCTCCTCCTCCTATGCAAAGTCTTTCTTGCCATACCAAGTACAAAAGTAGGTCCTGAGAGCTTGGTCAAGCCACACCCTAGACGCACCCCAACAAAGTTACTTCCCACTTCGGTCCTCCTGAGACACCGAGCTGCTTCAACACACAGAGCCCACTCTGCTGCTTCCCAGAAGCACCAGCACCTCCCGGCACAAACATTTCCAGCAATTATTGGCAGCCTCCATAGAGGGGGAAGGGACGGCTTCCAGGCAGCCTGGATGCTTCTTCTGCCCTCTCCACAGCCCGTGCTACTGCTGTGTACTGGGGGACCGCTCACCTGATCCTTTTTTTTTACCAGTAGGCATAATCTTGGCTCGTGGTACCCAGCACAGGCGACGTTGCATGTGATAATGGTATAGTTTACAAATGTGAACATCACAGGGAAAGTATTGATTTATAATAACAAGCTGGAGGAGCAGGAAGAGGGAATTGTTAAGGGACTGTCTTCTATCACTTTCCAAGGATGGGAGGAACTCAATTATACCCAGCAGCCTCACCTAATGTAATTGTATTCGCTGGCTGTTTGCCTTTGAAGTGCCTCTCCTGCAGTATATCTTGGCAGTGTATTCTGCCACATCAAAAAGGGAAAGTTTTACTACCTGTGCTTTTGGAGGGCTCATTAAAAACACACCAAGTAGAGAGATGGAGCAGAAAATTGTTATCAAATCCTCTGGGGCTTTTTGTTTTGTGTTTGTTTTCCTTCTCAGATCACACAGAAGCCCATGCACTTTGTGGACTCCGTTACAGAAACGCTGATCGCACGGACTGCTGTTAATTCATCACAGCTTTGCTAGGCTACTTGTCTTCATTTGCCATGAACACAAACAAATTCTGCAGACACACCATATCAAATCTGTTCTCCTGAAAAGACACATTCACTGGTGAAACAAAGAGAAATGTAATGGCAATTAATAAACTAACATTTACTGCACTAATTAGCATCTCCTAGAGGGCTTGATTATGTGTTTACACCAGTTAGATACAGCTCAGTATGAGAAAATACCCACATTTCATACATCAAAAGACATTTCTTTCATATTTCCTCTTCCATTCTTATAGTAGTGAAGTATGAAGACAAGAGCATGAAGGAAGGTAGAATAATTCATTACCTTGTCTCCTACTGATTTGTACATTCAACATGGTTTTTTGAATAAACACAAAGTCATAAATTAGCTTGTAGCAAAATAGAATTAATTGAATGTCTTAGTGGGATCATCAAACCAAGGTTTAAAGTCAATTTATCTGCCTGGGATTTTGCTAATGCAGCTTCAGCTCATTAGGGTGAGAGCTGATACTGTGGATGAGGCACACAGGCTCATGAAAACACAGACCAACCCATGTTTTCCCTATTTAGGGATAAAAATCCCTCATATATGTCATGCACAAACACAGACACATGCATATACATGTACACATATTTACATTCAGAGAGGAAAAAGTGTGAGCCATAAAACAAGTGCTCTCCAGAAAGGGATTTTATGTCAGGAGGATAGTACAGAGATTTCACATGCTTTCTGAAGACATCTACTCACATAAAGAAACCAGATTGTCCCAAGTTTCCTAGCATCCTTATAGCACCATGTTATTTTCTTAGCTCATGAAAAACGCAGAAGCCACATTAGTAAGTAATGGAGACCAAGAGACTGTTTGGTTACATCGGCCCCTCTACCTAAGAGGTCATATTCTGAGGCTGGAAACAACTAGGACGCAGAAGTCAGTACTATGGGTTTGGGAGACGTGTTGGTAACAAGTACCATATTAATCTCTGTGGATACTTCATTACAGCCAGAATGTTTCCTGTCAGGAGGGCTTTCGACAATAAATGCTCCAGCTAAGCAAGGCAGATGGAGTGCAGCAGGAGCAGCCTGACGCGGAGCATGCCGTCGGCTCCTTCCGCCCGCTCCTACAGGCAGCAGGTTGGTAGGGCTTCCTGAGCTGGTGTCACAGAGAAGGAGGATGTAACAAGCACCTCAAACACAGATCAGAGCTTGAAGCCTATCCTGAGTGCTCTGCACTCCCAGAAGTGTCCTGCAGCAATAGCAACAGATTTTTATGGGACTGGTGAAAAAAACCCACCAGGGCTTAAAAGCAGCTCTCATCTGTACGTGGCTAAAGGAAAGCTCCAAGCTGACAAAAGACAAAGTGCAACCACTGTGTGTCATTAGGTGGGAGAAGGATCACACACATAGCAATTCAAACAAATCTTGGGAAAGGGAAAAGACAACGCAGTGCAACACTTCAGCACAGCTTCAGATGAAGTCAGTGATGGGGGCATAGGCTGATGCCGAAGGCCAAATGCGACACCTGGCATATGAACAAAGTCAGTACACTGAGACAAACAGTTAAGAAACAAATGGAATTTCAAATCTACAAACTTGTGACACACAACTTGACAGCTATGAGCACCTCACTTTTGTCACTGCATACATACCTCATGCTTTTATTCCCAATTGCTACTTGTATTTCAGGAGGACTTCAGTCTCAATCAGCTGTGCTGAGAGCCACGTAAGTGTACGGCGGCCAGAGGCCGCCTTTAACAATCCAGTTAAAGGAGGAAAGTTGCAGCAATGATGATAAATTGAATGAGAAGACCTCTCAGACAGGGTGATAGGCTGTTCAAGTCACATCTTCAACACACTCTAAACACAGCAACACACCAGACTGTTTACACACCTAAAGATACAGACAGCAAAACAATACAGACAGCAATCTCCAAAAGCACCCATGTTCGGATCCTCCTTAATTGGGCATTTTTAATAATGCCGGTAGGTGCCTTTGAATGGTTTGCTGGGCAAACTTATTTTAAGAACTTTGAGATGAGAGAGATACTTATTACCTTTAATCACAGCTTTAGTCACAGTCTGTAGAAAGAGCGCTTCTTCATTTACCAGCAGCCCCTGAGGGGTGTTACCAATGGCCTTATCTTCCTCCGGGAGGAAAGCAGTTGCCCCAGAAGTCTTCCACCTTGTCTTTTGTTCAGCATGCTGGCCCTGACCATGGACACAGATCGTAAGTCTGGTGGGTCTGCCTCACCATTAATATAGGGACAACCACCCTACCTGCAACCCCAAGTCACGAAATCCAGCTCCTTATGTGGGCAGGAACAAGTTGTCCCAGCCTTGATCTCAGTCAGGTAAAAGCAATGCCTGGAGGTGGTTTAAAACACATAACATAGGCAGCTGGTGCCCAGGCAGCTCCATTGTGCGTGTAGGCCTGACTTTTTCCAGGCTGGCTTGCTAATTCTCAACAGAATTGGATCAGTCACTGCTCTTAGATCCCAGGGAACAATCATGGCAGGCATGGTCTTTCTGCACCTCGGGCTGGCCAGAGGCTGTGACTTCTGCTGCAGTAAGTGGGATTTTAGCCACTTTGAAATATTTGAAACTTCAGCACTAAATTTCAGATACTTGCAAGTACAGCAAGCCAGCCACGAAAGCATCCTCGTGCTTCAGCCAGTGCCATGCTGAAGTGCTGTGAGCACTTGGGCACATGACATGGACCCATAAACATGTTTGCTCTCTCTTCTGCCTGGCCACATATTCATTACCCCTCAGCTAGCTGTGCTCCCTTCCCAATTTACTAATCTGTTTGCTAGAGACAGTACAGCAGCATCTTAAATGGGATATATCCAGCTGGGAACAGGCAAGGCAAATAGCTGGCAGCACCACTGCCTTCCTCTAACGGTCCCAGCTTTCAGTTGTCTTCTCCCTCGCCAGCCGCCTGTCCTTCTGCAAGCGTGGCTGGTGGCAGACCATCTGATATGAAGAAGATGTCTGGCACCTCATGCTCTAAATAGACTCTCTGATGTAACCCCTTATCCTTGCCAAACACCCCAGTGCTAGGCTAGATAAGGGAGAGACAGGGCTGAATCGTGTATATGACTGTATTACCCAGGACTAATACAAATATTTGGCCATATATTCAACCAGCATTGACCCTAGCACCACTTGCTGTAATGGACCAGTGCCATTTGACATCAGTCCTCCTAAACAGGAATAAGCTGTTCACCACACGTTTAGCTGTAGATGCAAGAGAACTTCTAAAATTCTTTATGAAAGGCCAATTTTCCTAGTACCTTAATTGGCCCTTCTTCAGGCAAAATTCCAGTCTTGTTTTAT
Source organism: Chlamydotis macqueenii (assembly GCF_036417535.1). Classification (NCBI taxonomy): domain Eukaryota; kingdom Metazoa; phylum Chordata; class Aves; order Otidiformes; family Otididae; genus Chlamydotis; species Chlamydotis macqueenii. The sequence goes on from NC_141557.1 coordinate 66,774,968, forward strand.
GGAGAGAACTCGGGACTTAGAAGTCTTATAAAGAGTCAGCAATAAAGTAGAATCAGGACTGCTCCGAGATGCAGCCCCTAAACTATACTATTCAGGATCCAAACTGTCCCACATTATATAGACTTCTCACATGCATCTGTGTGCCTTCTGAGTATTTATGTTTGTAGTTTCCCCTTTTGTGCACACAAGTTACTGCTTTTCTCTCTCAGAGAACAGGCATTTGCCCTTCTGCTATGTCCTCCTCTTTTATGGAGAAAGTCCCTCTAGTCCATGGTGCAGGGCAGTGCATAGGCTCTCCATGCTTCTTCAGCAGCCACTTTTTGCAGCTACTTAGAAAAATGAGAAGAATTACAAAACCCTGGGAATGTATGAGCTTGAAGAAAATTAACCTGTTTTATTCTTGCAGTAGAAAAGACCCTGCTCTAGTTAATAAAAAGATTGTTTATTTTTGGTGAATTTACATTTGTTGGCAGCTTGAATGTCACTCCAGCTCCACTGCTTCCCTGTCCCTCCCTTTCATGTGATCTGAAAGCAACTTTGGTTTGTTTGACTCACAGCAAAGCAGAGCTGCAATAACAGCAAATGGTCCTTGGAAATCACAGTCACATTAGGCTTCTGTTCAAATAGCTTTTAGGGCTGCAATAATAGGAGGCATTCCTAATAACTGGTGACTCAGTGAGACCCTGCACAGAAGGCCTCCAAATGACAGTACACAATTTAGAATTTAATCTAGAAACAGTGGCGGTGATGAGATTCCAGCTGGGGACCTTCTGGTCTGGAGGCCAGTGCTGTACCAAATAGTCTAAAGCAACTACTTTACCCGACCGGAAAGGAGATGAATCCCTTCTCTTCCCTCGAATTTCAGAACTTTTGAGGTGGTGTTCGACCTGTGAAGCGGAGAGTGCCTTCATTGCCACCTTGACTCTGGAGACTCACCACTCTCAACCATGGCACGTTAAACCACTAAATGTGGAGAGCATCCAGTCATGCAGCATTAATATGAAAGTTAGTTCCTGAACACTGAATTTCAGCACACTTCGGTTCACAGGCCACCCATATTGTGCTTTTGGACTGCCCTTGGTCTGCTATAAATCTAAACTGGATTTATATCCAAAAATCTAAACTTTGCTCTCTTTGCTCATCCAGAGAAAGCAAAGATAGAGTTCGCCACTCTCTCTCTTCCCCTCCCAGTGTACTGCTTATGTTGAAATCACACGATGTTAGCATGACCTATGCTTAGCAACACTGCTTACATAAAGAACAGGTTTCTTTTTGAGAGGAGGAAGCTATGATCCCAGTGGCCCAAGAAGGGCCATGGTCCTTGGGTGGCCACTGGAAAACAGCGAAGGGCCAGAGACAAACGTAGTGCTCAGAAAGGGAGAGGATGGGTGAGGGTCTCTCAGGTACAGATGTATCCTCCTATGCTCCTACTTAATGTTCTGATGTGCCCTGGTAGCACATTCTTACTGAACGGCAGGAAACCTCTCGCACATGCAGGAGGGAAAGGACGACTCCACCTCAGGAAAGCAGGTCAAGAGGAGAAGAGATTGCACTCAGGTGGCTGGGTTTCATGCAGCACAAAAATCAGTACGGACAATAAACTTCAAAAAGCCAGGACAGCATTTACTGACAGGTGGGCTGTCAGAACAAATATCAGTGTCTTGGAGTTTATTTACTTATCAGTGGTCTTCCAATGGGGTGCAATATTTGCTAACATAGAGTAATTTGAGTTATCCACGGACAGTTCAGAAATACAAAGAGTTCATTGCCCAGATATCTCTATTTAAAATAGATTTGCTTTTGTTCATCAGTGTAATGCACATGGCTGAGAAATGGCAAGGTGCCAAAATGAAACTGCTCCTAATTTTCAGAGGAGGCCACCGGCTAATTACACAGACTGCAGGTGTGAAGAGAGAAGCTCAAAGTAATCAATAGTAGTAATTAATCTGCTAGACTGAAGCTAAAGAGCTAACAGCTGGACATCAGAAATGGACACATGCAACAAGATCAGCAATAATTACCTCTTTAAATATTGAATTTCCATAGCAACAATTAAGCATATAAATAAAGGCTTGAAATCAAGGCTCCAAGGCATGATGCTGAATTGCAAACACAACATTCTCCAAATCAACCCTTTTAATAAAACAGTAACAATATGCTTGGGCTGGGTCGACTGGTCTCTGGTGCTAGCAGAAGCTCAGCTTCTGCTGCCTCCAGATTTTTTGGCTCTTCCTCCTTGGCTGCTTTCGAACTCACAGGTTCTGCTGAAACTTCTCTTCATTCAGCTAGCATCTAAAGAGACCTGGTGCAACACAGGCAACACAGCCTCTCTTCTAAGGCTCTCCACCTTAAAAGTGTTGGCTTTTGCACCCTCTGGAGAGGGTTTCTCTTCAAAACACTCTGCTGAGGCACCATTTGGATCAGGCTAGCAGTGCTATCTTGACTGGACAGCGTCAGAGCACTAGCTGGTAGGTGCCCTCACCACAGCCTCTGCCAGGCTGTCAGATGGATCAGCCAGAGGAACAGCTCTGCCAGGAGGAGTTTCTCTGAGCATCCTGCCACTGTGGGAAACGCTACCAGCACCTCTCCTGTCCTCATGTCTCATGGCATGGACCTACAGCGCACGTGGCAGCGTTGCATTCCCCCAGCACCTTGTGGGGTCAGTAGCACCTGCAGAAATGGATACTTGATTTTCGTCTTGGCATAATGGCACGGCTTTATCACAAGAGCACTCTGCCGTGGAAGCTGGAGGTGCCAGGAAGCCTTCATTGAGCTCAGGCTAATGTTCTCTATAGATGTTACTTTCTGATGTGTACTGGCCAAAACCTGCCTTTGCTTATATCAGCGGAGATCTCAAGGCCATCTTCTCCCTGCCCCAGAAAATTCCAACCAATGGAAGTAGGCACAAATCTGCTCTCTGTTATGTTCTTGTGTGTCTGTGGGACCAGAGATGGCTTCATGGATCCTGACCTCTGCAAGTTGCACTTAACCAGGCAGCAACTGCAGACCGTGTTAGTGCACAGTTTGGAGGAGTTTCAGCAATGGAGGCAGCCAAGGCCAGTCCGCCTCCTGCTCCACCCTGCTCTTAAGTTTACTGCAGGGATGAGGTGCCTTCCCCTTCCCAAGAGCTAAATAGGGTCTTTCCAACATATTTGACAGGCCACATATTAACTCACGCCTCAATGATAAGACAGGAAAAAAAAAAATCCACTCAGCAACTATGAGCAGAAGCTATATAAAACACCATTAGAAGCATTTTCCTCCCTACATCTGCTTTAGCACAAGGAAAACTAAATCACGCCTACAGAAATCCAAAGAAAAAAGAAATCCAAAATTACATACTTTGTTTTGATCCCTAAGTTTCCAGAATCAAACCTAGCTAGGTGAAAACTTGAGGAACTGTTTTTAGAATTTTTATCTTGGGTTTTCTGCATTTTAAACATTTATTTCTCTAATCATTTATCATCTCAGAGTTTTCCTGCTTTCCAGGATTTTTTCTTTTTTTTCCTTAAAATAATTAGACATAAGGGATCCGTTTCTATAACCTAATACTGGCTTCAGTTAGATAACTCAGTCAAGAGCAGAAACCCCTTGAACTTTCCATTGGTCTCAGTGAAACTTCATAAAGGTCCACATTAACTGCTGTTAAGGTAGAATGGGGATCTATATTTTTTGCCTCAGAAAAAGGCAGCATTTTGTAATTACCCTCATGTATTGATTCCCCCAACCATGCCAGCAATATTTCTGAATCTCCATGGTCTGTAAATATTTCTACACACTGTATTTCAAACTTCTGTAGTATTGATTTGCAATGTACCTGTCATGCTATGATATTTTACCAGTACAGTGTTTTTGTAGCTTTGGTACAGACTGTGCCTTCTGCCTTTCTAACAAGTGTGCAGCAGCTCAACTCTCTGTGAAGAACCATTGCCAGATATTACTGACACATCTAAGCTAAGTTTATTTAGAAAATAAAAGTTATGTGTCTGACTGAGCAACACATTTGACTTTACACTGGGCATATACAAATGATTAGCTCAACCCAATCACTAGACCAAAACCAGAATGATAAGGCTCAGCTGCTTCTCCAAGACTTTCCTCTGTGGGGGAAGCAGTGCCACCCTCCATAGGTGACACACACGCCACTGCCATTGAGAAGTGTTTGGGAGAGGTAGAAACTGGAAGAAAGCTTCTTCCCAAGCTCCTCTCTAGGCAGTACCTACAATCTCATCTTCCCTGGTGTCTCAGTGTCGGGTGGTAAGGACCAACATCCAGGAAACTCAGACATGCTTGGCCCTGGAGGAGACAAGCCAGGCCAAGAGTAGAGCAGATAGCTAGCAAACATAGTTGCCCAACAACAACCAGCTGGAAAAAAAGCAGCAGAGTCAGCCCTCCAGGGCCTCATTCCTTACATCTTCTGAAAAATTATGCATAGATGTGGTGTGAAATGCTGCCAGCCTGGTTCAGGGATTGAAAAGAAGGAGCCCACAGGGAGGTTAGCACGGTGGGGCTGAAGAGGAAGGTTTGTTCTTAGCTCCACTACAGCTCTCCTGTGAGACTTCAGCTGAATCGCTTGTGCCTACCTTGCTGTACCCATTCATAGCTATGTTGGAAAGGCACGTAAAGAAATAATGTTATCTTCTTTCCTGAACCCCCTAGTTGGTTTTCATGAGAGGGGATTTCTTTCTTAGGGAAGTTTGTCTAGATTAGGCAGAGAAGTCAAGATTAGCCTGCCCTCCACTCCCTAAAATGGGCAGACTATGCACAGTGGGGGCCAGAATCTGTGTAGGGTCCCTTTCTATCACCATACAGCCGCAACAACAGTGCTCACTAAGTCAGGCACTCATGTTGCCCGGCTGTTAGATGATTCAGAAAATACAGTACTTGACCCCAGTCCATCCTCAGAGTCTTTTTCCCAGTGGCTCTTCTTGTGCCACATCAGTAGTTCCCATTTCCCCCGTCCCTCCCCCAGCATACAGAAACAAATTTGGAAAAAGCCAGTGAAATATCTTCTCCCTCCATTGTTCAGGATATATCAGGAATCCCTATCTGCAGCTCACAGAAACAAGGAGGAAGAGAAAGAGGGATCCTGTCCTCTCAAGGCACAAACACAATAATGGCAGCTATTCACTCTGCCCAACTCTAGGCACTAAATTTAGGTGCTGACACTGAGGGAGATAAGTCATCCTAACCTGCCCACATATTGAGAGAGGAAGGTACCCCTCTGAATTTGCACTCAGACGACTATGTTAAACTTCTCTTTCTCCTCTCCTACCTGGTGCACTAAGCCTCCTGAAATGCGTATTACACGTGATTCAGAGGCAGATAGGTCTTAAGTTAAGATTAGCATATGCTTAAAGGTGGTGTTCAACTGTAAGTATTTCGATGGTGCAGCACTTATTAAAATACAGTGTGGAAAAATATTAGTTTTTAATACTAGTAGGGCTGGAAAACAAGCTAGGGATGGGAAACGGATCCTTCCGTTTCTTTCCTATATAACCATCTTTTGGGGAAGAAACCGCAATAAACTGTCAGGTCAGTGTCAGTTCATCAGAAAAAATGCCAAGGCTGCCTTTCTCAGGATATTTTGAGCACGTTCACACTGGAAATACACAAGAATAAGAAGTCTCATGACATTTCTGCCAATTCATGTCTGGATTGCATTATCATTTGAGAAAGAGACTGAGCCCCTCCCAGAACAGGGAGTCATTTCCATGAAGAGTTGTGAAACAGAGCCAAAGCTTAGAACGGATCAAGGGGGAAGCAAGTGTGGTGCAGCCCCTGCCCCCTCCCCAGCTCACCCTACAGCAAGCGAGGCAGCCCCTCAGGGTCTGGCGGCTGGGAGGAGAACTGGGAGCCCTCTGCTCTTGCTAAAAGCCAAGCGTCTGGTTTCAATGTTAAAGTAGGAATTTAGGAAATTTAACTTTAAAGACACTTCTCTTTTTAAAAAAAAAAAACAAACTTGGCTTCTCCTAGTTCATGTCTCACTATGGAGGGCATTCACTAAGGCTCACTGCAGCCTTGGGCCTCACTATAACCCTGGAGAGAGAGAAGTTCTCCTGTAGGGAAACTACCAGAAAACAGTCTACTTCTGCTGCTCTTGTCTCTTCCCCTTGACCAAAGCAGGAACCTAGAGACTTCAGCCCTGCTGGGCAAAAGATAACCTCTGCAAATACTTCTTGTGCAATATGAAAGAGTTGATAAATCACCCAGCCAGCACAAGCTTGTACACCATTCTGCAGAATCAAATTGACTTGGGGCAGATACGTATACACCATGTGTAGGGACATATATATGTGCCCACATATGTGTATATATGCATGCACAAGTGCACAATAAACAACTTTGTAATTATTGTTTCATTATAAAATAGCCTTTCAGAGCAGAATATATTTTTTAAAAAAGTCAAGCTTAAACAGCCCTTCTCTCCCTGTTTTGTCCTGGACAGATTATGGTTTGTCACTCATAGCTGGCTCATTAATTCATTCTGTGCTTTCCATACATCTTTTGACTTTCTCCACCTGCAGCACACAAGATCCCCACACACACACACAGACAAGATTTGCACGTTCGCTCATGTAATGCGGTCAGTTCTTTGTCATTGGTGGATCCTGACAAGTGCATACTCTAGCACGGCTCCTGTGCTTCCCAGGCTGGCAGCCAGCCAGTAAATCCCAAATCACATTGATCAGCTGCATGTAGCATACTGCGACACAAAGTGGATGAGGAACCATGACATTGTATGTGCCTCATAGCACAAGAGACAGAAGTTGGCTGCATAAAAATCTCACATCTGTTTGCCTAGCAAACACCACCTATATGAAATAGCATTGACTAGAGAGAAAGATTCACCAGGTGCTTTTGAAGGCATCTCCATCCCAAAGAAGCCACTAAAATAACCCTACAAATTTCTAAATATTGTTTAGGTTTTATTGTGTTGACGATTTCCCCTGCTCATGCTCCAGCCTCGGGCAGATCCTGAGTACCTCTCCCCTCGCATTCATCCTCACCCTCCACAGATTCCGATGCTTGTCACCAAGCACAACAAGCAACTCACCTTTTCATTCATGCTACAGATGGTCAGTGATCTCCAGAATAAATGCCTGCACATCCATGCAATACATGTACGTTGGGTGGAATAAGCACTGAAGTTTACATTCCTGCATGCCATCATAAGCCACTCACATAATGACTTTGTGGGAGGATATTCACTTTATCAGGCCAGCTAGGCAAAGCAGAAGTAACATTATACAGGCATCCCTCTCCTCGGATGTCTATGCTTTAGAAAAGCACTGTCACATCAGAGGGCTGCTGTTGAGTGAGTGTTAAGGTAAAAACACATATCAGTGTGACACATCGCAGCCTAGATATTGAAGGAGACATTTCAAGAAGGTCACATGTCTAGCACCAGCAGACAGGCAACTCCTTGCAACCCTTGGAAATGGCCCAGTGCTTAATACAGACAGCCATTTCAGGGAGACTGACATGATAGGATTATGTCCTGTATTGAAGCAGAGCTCCACAGCTAAAATGCACTACTCAGCTCACAAGGACTGAGAATTGAACACATTTCTGGTTTTGTGCATCTTCAGCTGAAGTCATTGCATAGGAGTGGAGGTGTTTTCACTGAAAAACGAGTAGCTGAGACTTTTTCAAAATCAGTAACTTGTAAAGCACTTGGGCCACCATATTTGGAGATTAAAAATACACAAGAGAAGCATAGGAGTCATCTGCTGTGACTGTGCAAATATCTGGCCTATATAAACCTAAGTCCTCATCACTGGTTTCATTGTCTTCCTTCCAAGTGTTATTACGTCTTCTCAGACTCGAACTGTAAAATACTCTGAGAACGGAACATTTCCTACTTTGGTCTTACAGAACAACTACCGCCACAAGGCCCGAGCCCTCGTGTTACCAAAACACAAATAATGTCTTGAACACTGCTGTTGGGTACGTGTTTTATTGCTGCTGTTCTCATTCAGGCTGACACAGAGGACATCCAATCTAAAACAAGAAGACAGCTCTAAAAACTTGAAGCTCTCGATTCTCCAGATCTGTAGACTGACCCCCCCTACACTGCCTTGCACAGCCCAGTTCCCACTTAGCGGGATGTGGCACAAGGGCTGAACCTCTCTGTCCCACCACGCACTGCTCGTGTACCTGTTCATGATTGCTGTCTCTTCCCACAGGTTAACGTCTTCAGTATTTAGCAAAATAACACATGCTGTTCACACAGGAAAGCAAAACTGTTTATTTTTGCAACAGGCAAATTGTGGGCTAATTTATACAGATGTATTTATTCAGTGACTCATTAACCGTAAGTATCAGGAACCTAATTTACTGCAATATCAGCCCACAGATTGTGGCAAATTGCGTTACATAGAGAAGCAGGCCCCGGGTCTGTCAGAACTGACTTTTAAAGTTGAGGTTTATTTTTAGCACCCATTTCACAGCCAGCTCTCTCCAGTAGGAAGGATTCTGTCAGTACTCTCAGCCAATGCTTACTCACCTATATTCAAGTCTTTTTTATTATCAGTATCATTATTTTTTTGTTCCAGTGACAGTTTATATATATATATATATATATATATATATATATATATATGACAAAACCTAAGCATTCCTGAGGATGAAATAGAAAAGCATGTAGGGTCCAAGTGCTTTAAAAAGCACCTCAACAAAATTTTGTCAATAGTTGATTTCTTGTTCCTCTTATCAAACCGAAAAGATATTGCTGGGGTGGTGTAAGGAAAGGAAATATTTAGCTTGATTTAAAACAGCTGTTGAAATTCAGATTTACAAACAAATGCAAGTCAATCTTTTCTTCAGCTCCAATTTGAAAAAGTTTGCATTTAAGGCGCCTGTAATGACAGAACGCAAGAGGTAAAGAACAACACACAGGCATCCTGCAGAAGGAGACCTTTATCCTTCCCTGCAATGATCTAGTGGCCAGACTATTCAATCTAGAGGCAAAGGAGCTTTTTTCTTCCCTTCATCTGATTCAAAGAAACTAAGCCATGGTCTCTAACAGTCAGGAGAAACTTATAACCACCAGGTATGCCGCAGAGTATTCTGAGAAAGAGTTTTTCCTTGAGTTTCTCCTGTTGGAGCTGTTCTACTTCTCAATGAATATGTATAGATTCATTAAGAGACCGAAAAAGAGACTAATTAGCATACTTAGCTAGGAAGGCTGGGTACCCAGTCCCTGCTCTAGTGAATATCTCATTATCTGTACAAAGAGGAACCAGGGGCAAAAGACAAGTTATAAACATTCCCCTTTCCAAGCCAGAGCATCCTATAGCTTGGCAGGCAGACAAGAGGTCTCACGTGCACAGCCACATTGTTGTTCAGTGCCCTGACAATCGGACTCAGCTCTAAAAGGCAATCTGTAATAATCAATCTAACTTGGAAAACCCTTCCTCTCCCCATCTTTAAGTATTTAAGGGGGAGAAAATAAGTGGAAAGGCAACAAAGTCCCATTCTGATTTCAAGATGCACATTCAGAAATTAAAGTCCTGAAAACCAGCAGTGCATCCCAAAAGTCTCAGACCACAAGTCCCCTTCCTTACTACTCCAGATTAACACCTGTTAGCTTGGTCAGGTACTCCGAGAGTTTTAAAATATAAAGAATGCATATGTTTTGAGTGCTGGGTTCTTCCTCTCACCATACCCCTCCCAGATTGACACATTCAAGCTTTAGTATAAGCATTCATTTATTGCTTGCATTTAAATTTGTACACAGCCCACAAAAGATTAATACATATCCATGAAAATTACTTTTATATCAGTCAGATCAAAATTAATGAAACCAGTCAAGTAAGTAGGTGGCTGTTCTACATGTTTTTATTCTAACATTATCCTATCACACGTTACACTGTTTTAATGTATTTTGCCTGTGTTGTGAAACGCTTTTGTGGTCTCTTGCCACTGCACCCTGGTGAAAAACACCCCCTGGTTAGAAGTGTTTGAATAAATTACTAAATCCAGCACAAAGGAAGAAAGCCAGTACAGAAATTGGGGAGGAGGAGAAATCAGTGTGAGGAGAGAATATATTCTTAGACACAAACTCCCTTGCATAATACTTTGTTCAATAGATCGTGTTTTTCTTTAGCACTGAGGGAAGAGGCTTTTTGCAGATTAGAACATTTTGAGCATTTGATGGAAGGCAGGGAAAGTTTATAAATAAACAGAACCACAAAGGAACAATAGGCACTAACATCTGTAGTCACTTGTGAGTTATGTTTCTAAGTGTCAGCCTAAGAATATGAATTATTTCTTTGCAGACCATCCAGTTCATCACCCAGTCCAGGTCAATGAAAGTGAGAGCCCCTGCGCTACCTTTATTTGTCTTCAAGACTAACCTTCTACAAGAGCATGACTTTTTTTTTATTTTATTTTATTTTTTTTAGAACAGACATATTGTATTTCTGAAGAGCTTTTAAATCATGGAAAAAAAAAATCATTTCCACTAACCTTTCTTTTTCCCTCAATTGAGAATATAAAACAGTGCTCCACCTGCTAACACTCACAGACCAATAACTTAAATTTTTGGCACTTATTTATAGACTCAATAGATCCATCCACACCTGCTTTCCCCTTAATTAGTTGGCTATCCAAAGGCTTCAGACTGGCTGCTGCCAGCTTCCTGTGCTAATAGGAAGATCATTTAGGGCTGATGTAAAAGCACTAAATAAATAAATAAAAAGATCTCATGCAGAAACACTAACAAGGAAAACATTAACAGAAAAGGGCAAAAATTAACCAAAACTGAGAGGAGCCAGCATTGTTGGGGAAGGCAGTTGGATGTTTTTGCTGGACTTTTTAAAGTCAAACCTGAGAAACATTTAAGCCTGTAAAGGTCTGTAAGTTTATAAATAAGCAGCGCAGGGCCCTGGTTCAGGGCCGTTACACTACTTTCAAGGAGTTTTGGATCACCACCGAGAAGACAAAATCTTTAGCCTCCTCCCACTACACAGCTTATAAAGAGAGCTGTTGTGGTGGTAGGAGTCAAACTATTATTAGATTAGCTATTAGCCAGAGGGAGGAAAACGCTTGAGAGAGATTTACTTTCCACAGTGCTATCAGCTGAATTGCTAGACTAGTAGGCGTTTGAAGACTAAAATGACAGGAACATTGTAAGCACCTTAAATAGGCAGGGAATGTTTTTTTTCAAAGAAAACACTTGGGTCTTATTTTTCCAGGCTAGTAACAGGGGGGCAGCGTTTACCACATTTACCCAGCATACATCTTTGCAATAAAGTCCCTCATCTCCAGATAGGGACCATGTTGAGGCAACACTCTGTTGCAGCTTGAACCCAACCCATTCCAAAGGACAGGATTAGCTTCAAACAAGGGCTGCAAGCTGCACAGAAGACAGTGGTTTTCTTCAGTGCTCTGCTGCTTTTAAGTTCCTGTATTAACACATAGGGTACAGCGCCCAGCACAAGGACATCCTCATCCATCTTATACCTTCTAGACAGAGCCATAATTACAAAGTCTGGTCCTACCACTGCTCAAGACATTTCAAAGTTTTATTTTTAGGAGAGTAGCTCCAATAAAGAACTGAAGTTTTACTCTTTCTAAGGCTCAAAGAAAAAAAAAATTGCCTTGTGGTGAATGTTAGGACAGGAGGAAAGGAAAACTGTGTAATTAAATACCTAAGGATGAAGTAGAACAAGTAGGATAGTAAGAATTAATTACTCATCTGAGGGTTTGCTTTGACCCGCTATTCCGCAGTCACACCTATTTTACTATTATATTTCAATAACCCATTTTGTTCTGCTCCAAGGCTCAGACCTATGATATTACATTAGATGAATTTCCCACGTTGTTCTTTTCTGTTTGGGAAGTGGTATAATTATAGTGACTGATTTGGAGAGCAATAGTTTGAAAATGTTGCCTGAGGCATACCAAAGTCCCATGACTTGTTAATAAGCCACTTCTCTCCCAGGGGCTTTTTTTAGCTACTTCTTGAAATAATGTTAGCACTTCTTTGCGACATTTTCCTTATATTGTGGGTATACAAAAACCAAGGATAAGACGAGATGTTCGGGTGTATCTGTTGCAGTGGAGGGCCAGCTTAGCTCTCACGAAAGCTGAGAAGCCTTTCCTGTTAAAAGTTTGAGTCTTCAAAGAGGTCTAAAATCTCTGTCAAGTCAGACTGCCTGCGAATTTGCCGTGCCTCAAAAGGGCCCGTTTGTCATCCAAAGTTGGGGGCTTTTGGGAAAGGGAAACTCAAGATGCCTTTGTGAGACACAGCCTGGGACTCAAACATCTCAGCTCTGACTCTACCCCTCCAAGAGGGCTTTGCCAGCATCTCTATCAGGAGCTTACTGCAACCCTTGCCTGCCTAAAGGCTCCCTGGGATGGCCCCCAAACAAGGACATCATGGACTCCAGTGCATCCAGAGACCCCTCTTGTCTGCCAGAAAGGTGTTTAACACATCTGCAAGTTCCTCTAGGTCTCTCCAAGCTTGAACTCCAGCAGCATGGGGAGGGTACATGTTCAGGCCTGAAGCCCTGGCTCTTCAACTTGTGCTGGGGCAACACAGGGGCCAGGACTCAGCCCCAGGTCAGCTCCAGAAGCTCAACTTAGAGGAGATAATCACAGCAGAGCTTAATATACAGCTTCTGAGGTATTAATGCTTTAAGGGCATGGAGAACAGACCAGGCCAAAGATACAGGCAATTTTTACATCATGCCTGAAATGCAGGGAGGAGAAACTGGAATCTTATCAGCCAGCTGTTGCAAGCTTCAAGCTGTTACAGCCACCACAAGAGAAAGCACTGAAGATTCAGAAGCAGACCACAGGTTTGAATTCCCTTCCTCTTCTGCTAGCCTACAGGTATTTCAAAACATGACTATAACTTCCATTCCACAGTAACAAAATTTATTTTGTTACACAAAAAAAAATACAACCACTTAATCATAAGACACCATATTTCCTCTTTAGTGATATATATATAAAGTAAAAACCTATATGTTAACTTCAACTGCTTAAGTCATCACTATTTTCAACAACAACAACAAAAAAACATTTCTATTACTATTGAACAAACCTAGAAAATTCACTGAGAAACATCTTTGTTATCAGAAAAAGTCTGGGCTGCCCAGTAATACATACCACTCTGGATAAGCAATCCTTTGGAAATAAGAAAATTCAGCTGTACAGTTGTTCCCTGACCTCAGTTCCCCCAATAACACACTTTGTAGATGCAAGAAATGGGAAAGACTGATGACCGTTGTGGGACAGCACCTGACACCTTCCTTCTGCTAACGCTACCTGCACTGTAGGTGAGCCATACCAAAGAGAAGCTGCACACACCTACCTCACACCCAGCCACATAGCTCACAGCAGTGCTTCAACCCACCACCAAACCCATAAGTCAATATTCTCTTATGCCTTGCTGCCATTAAATCTTCATTGCTAGATTTTGGTCTCTTCACTGCATCTCAGTGCTGTAGTGAAATTCCCAGTTTCCCTCTGGCACATAGGTGCTGTTTCCCTGTATGTCTGCATGTACACACACACAGGTATGTGCATTCAGCTTCTCCTTTCACCCACTCTGAAATTTTTTCCTGTTATCCTCCAAGCTGTGCCAAACTCCAGCTAATCCTCCCACCATTCAATACCGCTCCAGCTAATACAGGGACTGCAGCTGGAGGGGTTGCAGATAATTCCCAGTGAGCACTGCCAGCTCCAGAAGGACAGAGTTAATGTTTTATTGGCATGTACCTTGATTCTGTATTTCCTGGATTTGAATTTTCCACTTGGAAAGGTCTCTGTTACAACTGGGTCACCTTAACTCTGCATTAATAGGGATTGTTTTTTTCTCTTAACCCCCAGAGCTTCTTTGTGGTAACACAGCTGTAATTATCTTCAAAGACTTTCTTTCAGAGTCTTTAGCATCTCGTGTTGCATATCATCTCTAGAATCAAACTGAGATTTGTGAAGCAAATTACAAATCCCAAATACTGACAACAGTCTAAACTAATGCAGAAAGCTATAAACGTAGTTTGACCAATGGAGACATCTATGTACAAACAGGCACACCTTTGCAGCATCACTGAGTGAGAAGTCTCTGGACTAGGGGTGGGAGAAGATGCTCCGCAGGTGCTAGGACAACAGGACAGAGCCAGGAGCTCACTGTTGTTTTCAGGCAAACGTTCGATTTCTGGGAGGCATACTGCAGTCACTTAGAGCAACAACAATGCAGCTGGTTTGAAAGTCCTGGTGGGCTTTCAACCACCACCACACCTAGTTACGTGGGATGAGCAGCACCCTCATTTTCTGCCCTCATGGGCAGCCCCATTGATGCAGCGCAGTGGGAGGAATTGTTTGCCTCCCCCTCATCAGCTAAGCAGCACCTTTCCCCAGAGCATCTGGGCAGGGTGGACATCCTCGGTGCCACACACCTCCCTGGGTCCCAACCCACGGCCAGCCAGCAGGAGCTGCCAGAAGGGAAGCCAAGCAGAGCCTGCAAGGAGCTGCTTGGCACTATACAAGCCCTACCAGACCAGCAGTGCTGGCACTTTGTCCTCTCAGCCTAGGGACAACAAGCCAGGCAAGCACATGTTGCCATCTAGAACAAACATCTACAGGGCCTGATTGGCCACCCCCTTCAATCCTATGTCTACCCAGTGTGCCCATGGGGAGGCTTCTTCAACTTGATGCCAAACCAGAGCATTACGACTTCATTCTGGTGGTCTGGCACAATTTCATGATTCTCCCTTGATCCCCCAAGCCTTGTATAAATGTAAACTTCCTGCTGAGACTGAAAAGAGGGTGAACCAAGTCCTGCAGCTTTTCCTTTTCATTGTTGCTCAGCTGTAAATCATTATACAGCAGGCAAGGCAAGAGAGCATATGACCCCACGGTTGCTACAGAAATGAGCAGGCAGCGCCAGATCACCCAGCCAACCCTGTAACAGGTACTTGCTCTTGTAAAGGGAATGACACTGTTAGAGGGCTTGCAGCATGCCATCAGCATCCATGTGTACCAGCAATGCAAAAGGTGGCAAGACTCCCTTCTCCTCTAGCCTCCCTGCCTGCTCTCTTCCTCACTTTTCTGCAAATTGACCAACTCCCGAGCCATGTAGCAAAGGTTTCCTCCCACGTACCCTTTGTGAGTGTCCCTCTACCCAATGCCTAGGAGGAAGTCTAACGTGACATGGCAGCAACTTGAACCATCCCAGAACATTTCATCTCAACCTATGACAACCTCACCAGCGCTACTATACATGAAGCAGACTCACCTACGTGTGAACAATCACTCGCAGGTGACTGCTTCTGGGATGGCTTAAAAGCAATCCTAGGTTCAAGCCAGCTATAGTATATATTAAAGCTTGGAGCTGGAGTTTTCTTTTGTCATTACTTAAGAACATGACAGCCTTCGCTGGACTGGAGACTAAGTGATGTAGACAGAGTAGTTTATACTGACCTTGATCAGAGGTTGCTCATTCAGCAGCACAGGAGATGTCAAAACTCAGCCAAGCTGCCATTTCTCCAAGATGACCCAGTTGTTTCAGCAGTGACAAAAATTGGGTAATACACTACTTTTCTCTATATGTATATATCTCCCTCTCCCCTGCCCCAATGTCACTGTAAAAAAAACACTTTATCTATTAAATAAAACAACTGATAGATTTGACTCACCCTTTTGAATAAAAAGGCTTGGGCAAAGGCTATTTCTCAGGAAAATTCTCCCATGTCCTCTTTGTCCTACCCTATACTGCTGCAGTACAACTTGGATTTTAATTCCTCAACTAAACTGTTTGGCTTCTGTGTTCCATACAGAAGTTTTTAAGTAGAGACCTCTTTTTATCTATTCCTACAGCTGCTTCTTACAATTACATTAGCTATCTATTTATTTTCCTGCTTGGGGAAAAAAAAAAATGTCAAACCAAGAAACTTGCCATTATGTCTCTTAAAGTATATATGCATTTTTCTATAAAGCTCCACAAATTCTACAGAGCTTCATCCGCTTCTTCTCTTAATAAGGCTCATTTTAAAGGGCACCAATATTCCCAAGGAAATGGTGCCGCCTTCTCTTACCGCCCAGAAAACACATTTCACAAACATAAACAAGCTAGCAGCAACCATATCTTTGTTTGGCAAATGGAGTAGTCTCATCACTTAGTCCCGTTCATAGCAACACACAAAGGAGTACTCTGTAGCCAGGGGTAATAGCTGATCCCATAATCTGGCACTAACACTTAGAAAGATTAATTACCCTATTAAGATCTTAGGCACTACTAAGAAAATCTTTGTATAAACCTTTTAACTCACAACAAATTCAGCATATTTGGTGCCATCAGTTTGTTGCACAATAAAGGTTCTCACCCTCCCACACTTGTTCGGTTTTGTCTCTGTCTCCCATTCTATATAAACACATGCACACGTGCTCTCACACACAGCTTTTTTTTTTCTTTTGCCCTTTTTTTTTTTTTTCCTGTTTTCCCAGTACAAAGGAATCAAGTACAAGTGTGTTTGGAGCAGATAAAGTAAAAACTCCTTCTGTCCCCAAATTGGCTGCCTCAGAGATTAAGCAGCAAGAGCAGACGCTCACTGATTCAAAGGCTGCTGCTGTGTCAGAAACCAGAGGCACCTAAACAGATTCAGGTTGTAATCCCTACACAAATTATATATCCAAAAATATGAGGAGGGTTAAATTATTAAAGAGTGTTATCAAAGACACCTTCTAAAGTACATCGCTACTGATTAGTGCCATCAGATGCCAATGCAAAATAGCTCATCACCTTGGCACGGCCTCCCACTTCCACGCTATCTCGTTCTCTCACTCCGGCCTTCTCTGCCACGTCGTCACCAGCAAGAAAAGCTGCAACAGTGTGAACAGGCCCAGATAAAGCGAATGTGAGTCATCCAGCAGTGCTTAAGATCACCCTTATTGCCTGGGCTATCCGTAAGGTGATTGCACACGATTAAACTCTGGCGCAAGACAAACACGTGCATGGGGCCCAGCCCACAGGGAAGCAGCCAGGGGCTCTCCCTTGCTGGGAAGCAAGGAGGAGGATGCAGGGAATAACACGTTACCTGCACCCCACTTCCCTTATTCGCATCTGGACACCAAGTGCCAGGCTTTCCACTCGGGAAACACTTGGGCTGCAAGTCAAAGATGCGGTTTAACTTTTCGCAATCATTTTTCTGCGGGAGCACTTCCAAAAAGAGCATTGTAAAATCTTCGATGCTTCTGTCTTGCAAAGGAAATGGTGGGAGCACCTCCTGCCCTAGATCCTAAATAGAACGGGCATCAGCAGTAACTTCAGATTGCCAACAAACCGCCTGTACTACAAAGATCACATCTGCTCTGATACATCCCCTCTGAATGCTTGTTGCCTGAGCTTACTATTTTGATTTCAAAATATATCTGAAGCAGCTGACCTTGGGAACATACCAGGAATCCAAAAAAAATAACATTCACATCCTAAAACATAGTTTTCTTTTTGCTCATCCCAGCTTTTCTCGATAATTGCTGTGCCCAAGTTTCATCGAGGATGATTTCATCTGTCAGCGGCTGGTGCGGGTGGGTGAGCGGCCGTCATTACCGGGACACGGGGAACATCCGACACAGCGATGGTCCTTCACCAGGAGCTGTCTGAACAGCTTTTGTTATTCACATCAGACAGCAGCCACACAAGTAGCTGCTGCTTTGTAAATCAGACCCCAAAGCCCAAGCAGACTTGCAGCGATTCCAGCGCTTTCCCCATGAACATCATCAGTGGGGCATAACCCAGCCTCGCTGTGCAATCGCATCGCTCATATAAGCGGTCAATGACATTATTTGCACAAGCCTACACTGAGGATGACCCATTTCTTCCTCCCTGACATCTGGTAGGTTTTGTGCGACTCAGTGGCCAGGACAGAGCGCAGTAACTCTAATAATCTTCTGCTGCCGCATCCAGGTCCCTTTCAGTGCCTTATGGCCCGCACTGCTCCTGCCGCAGCGATTACGGAGACAGCAGTTGTGCTGTAATTAGGATCCTCCTGGGCCGGCCAATCTGAATTAGCAGCAGAGGCCAGCTGCTCCACTTCCAGCCAGATCTTTTTGGCACACCCTCCTCTCCGGCACTCATCCCCTCCTGGAACCCATCCTCTCTTCCCGACCACCAGCAACACTCGGGCAGGCTTTTGACGAAGGAAATTGCCTCTTTTCTGCTGCTGCTGGGCCCATCCAATGCTGCAGCCGGCTGAGGCTTTCCCTGAGGAAGGTTGAGCCCAAAGAACAACCCAACGCCCTGGTGTCCTGTCCCACAGGGACCTGCTGTTGCTTCAGCCCTTCCATGTTGTTTTCACTGCCAGAAGCCATGTTTTGCACATAGTGGATGTGCACATTTCTTTTCGTATCAAAAGATAAAGGGCAGAGTATGTTCAATGCTGCTCTACCCTGTCCTTTTCCCCTCCTAATAATGACCCAGACAGTTACAAGTGTGACCACCTCCAAGTCACACATTAAGAAGCTCTCATTATGGCTTCATCTTTCCTTTTTTTTCCAGAGTTATAGTCCTGTACCATTTGTACCTTCCTGTACCTTCGTTAAGGAAGGAAAAAAAAAAAAAAAAGTGTGGACTTTTGTTTGTTTCGTACTGCTACCAACGATATACAATAGACTGTACCTTAAAAATAAATAAGTAAAAAGAACAAATTCATTCTTGGTCATTTTTACTGCCTTTTTTTTATTATTATGAATTGTTTCCATGTTGCAATGAGTTATTAGTCTTAACTTTTTTCTTTCATTTTCAGTATTATTAAATAAAAATATCAGTCTCCTGCCATCCCTCAAGAGCATTCCCTCAGGAACAACGGTCTCACAAGAGATGACAACACCCTTACCTGCAACGCTATACAGCACGGTGCTATGACCATGGCCATCATAAGAACATCTAGACCAGAGATGTGCCCTTGGTTTTCTTACAGAGCCAGTAGCTCATTTTGATATGCCTGCTTTCACCCTTCCACATCTTGCAGGGGAGATGGATGGTCCTCTCAGCAGAGGAAGCTAAAAACACCATAGCTAGTCGGTGCCATTCTGGTGAGGAAAGCTGACCTTAACTAGCTTCATAACCCCAAGCCTAGGGGGGGTGGGCAAAGAGCTATCAGGTTTCATGAAACAGGTTCTCAAAGCAGGAAAGTTGTTCTCTAGCATTTCCCTTGGGAGCAGGTTGACTTTACAACTGTGTTCCTATTCCTAGGTTGAAATAGTCATCATCTCTCTCTTAACTGAATTTCAAAATTACTATGCTTTCAAATAGAAAAAGAAGTGCCTGTGGTACACTGCCTCATGAATACCCATAAGTTTCTATCACCATTTGCTTTTGTTAAAGGGGTATTTTTCCATTAAATTAGCTTTTTTAATATGTATGCTAGAGAGTCAGAACAGTCTTTCCTCTAGCTGCATTTTTTTGAATGGTTCGATTTGTTTCGCCACACATCACAGGTTGCAAAGCTAAAAGCTGATAGGTACTTTGAAGGAGAATATATTTGGGGAGATAATGCACATATTCTTTCTCAGTTCAGAAGGTGGAAGCACACCCTCCGTATAGCGTTCAGCACATGCTTTCGCCCCACAGCGTGCGTTATGTTCTCTCAGCTCTTCGCCCACTAATTTCGTTACCACAGGTGGAGGATGTGCCTCCTTCACCATTACACTGCAATTTCACTTCTTACAAAAATTACCCCGAAGAGTACGGCCAGAACTTGTTGGTGGCCCTGGAGATGTCTGCACCGTGCCTCGCTCTCCTGGTCCCCCTCCTTCAGTGAGGCTACGCAGAGTTTTCCAGAGCACAGCTCCCAGACACCTACGAGGATGCCCACAAACCCTGGTTTGCTACCATTAAACGAAAACAGCCCCCCTACCACGTTTTGACCTGTTCCTGGTAAAAAAGATGCGAGAAGAGCATTTGCTGCCCCGCCTGGAGTGGATGGACAGACAAACGGAGGGGGGAGATGGGAGAGGAGCGCAGGGGGTGGTAATTCCGTGTAGTTTCCCTCCCTCTAGCGATAGAAACCGAGATTGCGGGTCACTCCTCCTGTGCTGGGAGAGGCTACAAGGAAATCCCAAAAAGTTAAGCATCTCGCGTTACACTGGAGGAGCGGGCTGACTTCTCAGGTCAGCTCCCAGACCCCCATGCAGAAGCGTGCCACCATGTCCCAGGCTGGCGGCTCAGGAGCCCGGTTGCCCAGTCTCCACTTGCCAAGAAGCCCCCTCTGACAAGAATCAGGGGCAGGATGCTCAGCTTTGACCCAAGAGGCAAACAAGCACATTTCGTTACACAGACAAGAACAAAATAGGATGATAAATGTGAATTGCTCTGGCTCTTTCGCTGCATTTTGCCTGGGTTTAACGATTGCAGGGCTCATAAAAGAGCATGTGTCTTTGCAACACCGCTTGGCAAGGCTTTTCAAATATTTACAAACTGTATTTGGTATCCCCTGCTAATAATAGCCCAATAGGTCCCCAGATAGAGTGCGAGAGACTGAGACACTCTTGTTCTGGCTGCTGTTTCACAGCCTTGCTTCACAATGCTGAAAGACTTCTCAGTTCTTGTAGAAGGGTAAAAGACAGGGAAACAGATTGCAGAGGTTCCCGAGGCTGTTATTTTAGGAAACACTGTTTCAGCAGTGGAATTGCATGCTTGCTCCAACCAGAGTTGTGTGAGGTCCCTGGTCCTTTCTCACTTTTGTTCAACTTACTTGTTGAAATTGAGAATAAAATCCCATAGAAGCAAACAAGCTCATTTGAAAACCTTCTTGGGCTTGCCCCTCTGTACAGAAAACTACTAGTTTTGACCTCACTACATTTCTGACATCAGATGCCAAAAAAAAAAAAAAAAAAAGACAATTTCAAAACTCTTTGTCCTTGTTTGTCCTTGGCAATGAGATATATAACTAAAGCCCACCTATACAATGAGCAAAGCCAGAGCCTCACCCTTTGCCATAGGGTCAAGCCTAAACAACCTGGAGCTCCTCAGAACAGAGGAAAGCAAAGACACTTTTATACCTTATGATCTGGGCTGAGAGGAGAGCCCAACAGACCTTGTTGGGAGTACTTCCCAGCAGGGACCTATAGCAGAAACCATGTTTCCCACACTCTTCCTTCAGTCTCTGTCACACACACGTGGTCCCCTGGGGCCTGGAGTTCCCACTGTGCTAAGAAAAGGAAGACAACAGCATAAACCTTCTACGAAATCTCTGTGGGAACTGGAAAAAAGAAGAGGGTTATATTGTATTGCCCCTTCCTGCAACAGCCCAAATGCAGTCCCTGTGTGGGGCTCCCATCCCATTCTAAATCCTCTCCCCAAAAAGCCACAGCTCTAGCCCCTTCTCTGGGGACCACCGAGCATCATGTCTGGGGGTCCAGAGCCAACACCTCACCTAAAGTGAGGTTCAGGGACAGACCTGTGCAGCTGGATAGGAATGGTCACTCCTGCCTGCACCACATCCTTGGGGTGCAGGATGCACAGGACCAACAAAATCCAAACTCCTGCCCTGTCAGGGGTGGTCAGCCCCATTTTAATTCATTGTATCCATCCGCTAACATTAGAGAGGGATCAGGCCTGTCTGAGCTGCAGGTCTCAGTTGGTACAACAGAGCAGTTACAGCCTGCAAATGAGATCCAGGTCTCGGCTGTACATTCCCTCTCTTTAAGCATCACTCAAGTCCCACTCAATCTCAGTTTGACTCCAACATGCAGTTAAATGCTGTCCTAAGTGGAAACACTCCTCTGAACTGGGCTTAGAATCACGGTATTCCCAAACTACATTTTGGGAGCAGCAGACCTTGGAGAATGGCTGCTGTCAGGCATGGTGCAGAAGGCATCACCACCCAAAACAACCTCTGGGGCAGCAGGGTGGCGAGTAGGTTGGTCTCAGCTCAAGCTGATAGAAGAAATTTTCTCCTTCAATGCATGTGCTTTTGGGTTTTTGCCTTTTTTTTTTTTACCTCCCCTGCTTTCCTCCCCCTTCATGGTGGAGGGGGAAAGAAGAGACAGGAGTCACCAGCTGTATTTTGGTGCCAGAAACATCAACAGCAGTGCTCAGTGGTGGTAAGAGTGCTCTGTGGGGCACATCTGGGGCTCCAGAAAATCTGGAGCAAGGCCAGTCCTAAAGGAGTCACGTCTTTCTCCTGTTTTCAAGAGCACAACAGCAGGCTCACCAAGGACACAAATATATTTTGCATGAAACTCTTGTACAGGACAGCAACACAGCCCAAGCAAGGAGAATTGATGCATGTGGACACACATACATGCCCTTCTCTCATGGCTCTGTGAACAGTCTTCATACCAGGCTGTAAACTGGTATCCTGAAAACAAAACGATGCTTCATTACTTAGAGTGCTCCACACAGAACAGGCTTCAGGAACTGCACAGAAACCCTTTGTGACATGTTCACTGTCCCCTGCACTGCAGTGCTGCCCTGGGCTCAGCCCAGGTTCTTGGTGGTGTATCAACTGACAAGCCTCTGAGGTGAAATACTCAATAGTCGTGTGCATTCTTCTCCAGTGCACAGCAAGTGGCATACAGGGAAGAGGGATGAGGTTCTTCTAAACAAGTCTAAAAACTCCCCTTTACAGCCAAAAGGCATGTTAACATTGGCATCAAAAAGAAGCAAGGATGAGTTGGCCAGTTAAGGGAAGAGACGTGTAACTACAGCAGGATTTCTAGGAATAGCTTCGCTTCTCGTCTCCCTTGAGAATTCCTGTGAAGAGCTGGAAAGACAGAAGATAAATCAAGGGACATACAGCTGTCCCAAGGATTCACTGAAGGACATGGCAGGACAGTTTTTCCAGGCACAGATCACTGCAGAAGGGTGTTGAGCATATTTACATTCGTCCAAGGACATCTCTGCACACTATCTGAATTCAAGGGGATGGAGCAGGTTTGTGTGAGCAGAGGCTGCACAGGGAGGTCCCAAGGCTCACTCCATCCCCAATTACCCCTGACCTTGCCACCCACCCAGGCCAGCGCTGGCAGCCCCACACGCAATACGTGGGTCAGCTCTGACCATCAGTATTGTAGTGCTTATGTTGACTGAATTGGACTTTGCTGGATTTGACTCACAAGCAATGGTCTGCTGTGAGTCCTGTTCCACCACATCCTACAGTGACGACTACTTACTTCGGGCTGATGGACTCACATCCTGATGGGCTGGTCCCTTTACTTAATCCTTTTCATCCAGATGGTCACCCTTAGCCTCGTTCTAGATCTTGGACTCCCAAAAGCTTCTGCTGGCAGCCTCCACCAGCTGGGAGCACTCAGCCACTGGCATCCCATAGGACCCCCAAGACCTAGGGTATTAGTGGGAACAAAAGTGAATGCTTGTGCAAGAGGTGCATCTCTAAATCCAAATTGCATTCACCAAACTGAGTATCCAAGAACATCACCACAAAGTAAATTTGCCTGTGATATCACAGGCTGGAAGCCCTCCAGGCCGTGGCTGTTTAGATGCTGGACCCACTACCCTTTGCTCCCTCTCATCTGAGCTGCTGGTAACCTGTAGCAGTGTGGGGCCATGTGCTTTTGGGTGTCTCAACCTTCTCCATTCCCAAATCTAAGACAAATAACATCATAAGAGTGCAGGAACAGCCTCATGCTCCATTTCAGCTCAGCTCTTCTGGTGGCAACAAGCGTACACACAAGCGTGAAAGTGAATGCATGGGGAAGATGGGAGCTGCAAAACAGACATGAATGCACATGTGGTTTCTATATACTTACTTCACAACAGTCAAAGTATCACCCAACAACATTATCACAGCAGCGTTTGACAAACCAAGAGCCACTCCTGGTTACTAGATACAGTAATTTTCTACACAGATACTGCGATTTGTCCTTCAGAAAACTTCACAGCCTTGTCATGAATCTCTATGATTTACAGTACCTGCTGCTAGCTGGAGCTCACAGATGGAGCGCCAGTACTCCAGACTGACAATACGCAGCCAGTAATGCTGAGCCGGGATGTGTCACCTCTATAAAGGTTGAAAATAGGACAAAAATATAAGAGAACAGAATAAACTTCTGGGACAGGCTATTTTAGTCTTCTAATCTGAATATTCAGGCTTAATTTGGTATTTTACACTGGGCCAATTAGACACCCACAAAATGACACAAGACTGGTTTGTCGTTGATGAGTGTTCTGGGTTTGTAGTTCTTCTGTCAGTACACTTAGTCACTTGCTATTTCATGGTTAACTTCTGGGTATCTTTCTGGGTGGGTAGCGAGAGAGGGAACGTATTATCAGAGATATTAATTAAAATGCCATCAAGAAACCATCCTTCCCCACTGATGTACCCAAAATTGCTTAACTAGGTTACTTGCCATTTTCAAACACCAGAATTTCAAGTTGTCTACCAAAATTAAACAGTTACTTTTGTATATTAGGGAAATGGAGGGGGAAGGAGGAAAAGGAGGAAAACACGGACAGACATACACACTTCCCTGGATTTTAGAAATAAGGAATTTTTTTTTGTTACATCAGCATCAGATCATCTATAAAAAAATTAAAAATTAACAAGCTAATTGTGGGATTAACCAGCTATATTTAGCTGTTCAGCAAGGGCATAGGGTGCTCAGAAAGCAACAGGCAACTGGGTATCAGTGGAAGTCTCTGCCACAGCAGTACTGCGAGCCAATGCTTCTCCGCTTGTGGCACAGTCTGGAAAGGACTGCATTCCTGTCTGTCATGAGTAGATCACTTAAAAAGTGTTAAGAAACATTTCTAAAGGAATGATGAAACATGTCAAAACATTTTAAGTGTTAAAAGCAACAAAAGATTTCATTCCTAGTTTTCCTCCTCTGCCCAGCCAGAACTATTGTCATCAAGGATGCCTGAATCTTCTCATTCTCTTTTTTTCCCTTCTACTAAATTTTAAAATAATCCTGTAAGTTTTAAAAATAATCCTATAAGTTCTAGACCTATGACACATTTAATCAAGAAAATTAAGTCATTCTAGCAGCCAAAGCAACTTCTAGCAGACTTGCTGACACATATTAGGAGATGCAGACACTATAGACACTAAGTGATGGAGAGTTTTCAGCAGCTTCTCATAGGTGCTATAGACGGGGAGAAGGAGGACACACAAGAGGATCCATGCATGTAATGCATGTGCCCTCTTGACACTCTGCAAACCACAGAAGGGGCTAGAACAACCTCCAGTCCCACCTCATCAGTGTGACCCCAGCCACAGCTTAGTTTTAGCATTAATAACCTGAACTCTGGAGAGGACATCCTCACCTAAGGTAGTTCAGGCCATACAGGGAAGATCACGCCTACTCAGTACGGCTTTAAGCCTAAAGGGCCATGCTCTGCAGATGAGGAACCATGGAGCTTGGTCTCTCTCACAGCATGCATGTGAGCATGCACTGACATGGCACAGACATGGCAGCCATTCAGCAATTGTAGGTTCAGAGATATAATTTTAAAACGTAATGAATAGTCAGGATAGAGAGACCTTTATTCTGTCTTCATCAGAAGATATTTAATAAGCAAAACTACCAAGCCTACACCAACACCAGCCTTCACAACAGTTGACCTCCAGATTTCTCTCAAACACTACCTTCCCAAAGGTCAGAGCTTTTTCCCATTGAGAGTGTGAACAAGTTGAGCTTGTTCACGCTCAAAACTTATGCGCACTCAGGAGGACATTGCTAAGCTCTCACTGAGGGGGCAAATGGTGCTCATGCAGATTTGGCTCCCGGGTCACTCTGGTCCCAAAGGAGTTTGGAGAGGCAGCAGACACCAGTCACCTTCAGGAAGAGAAGGTTCAGGGCAAGGAAGGGGTCTCAGCTAGAGAGGGGTCTTGGAAGAGATCTGCATTCTCCAGAGATCTTACAGGAGAACAATTTTCCTAGGAAGAAGACAGTGTTTTGTTGACCTATTTCAAAAAAAATAAGAACCAAAAGTAAGTTAAGTGTGTCATCATTTTCTGTTACCCTTACGCCTTTTGATTCTCATTTCCCCTCATATACTGATAACTCACATCTAATTAACTTAAAAAAAAAAAAAAAGAAAGAAAGAAAGAAAAAAAAAAAAAAAGACAGCCTTGGAGCTAGTATCACATGCTTCCAAGACAGGCAGAAGCTTTTTTCAGGAGACCAACAGATCAATCAAGCACAGGACCAGCCGTTTTTGTGACTCCCATCAGGATCCTTCTTGCCTTGAAAAGCCTTCATTGTGCTCTCTGCAGGCAGCAGCCGATTCAGACCTCCAGCATCTGATGAACCCGCAAGGATCAGTGGCTGGAGGGGAAAGGGGATGAGAAGGGTGACCCTCCTAAATAACTTTTGCAAAGTGACTCATCCTTTCACTGACAGCATTAACATCTCTGCTCCTGCCAGCTGGGCAGCTGCTCCAGCCCTCGGAGCAGTGAGGGAATGTTTTGTTCCAGAGATGGGGAAAGGGGGATGTGGGGGGCGTCGGGCGGGGGGAGAACAGCCCTTCTGCGTGCATGTGTAATTGCCGTATGATTTCAGCTATTTTGACCTAATAAGAGTTGTTGCATTAGTCACCAGCCCTGGTACGAACAGATGGATTTGCAAGAATTTAAAACAGAGGGGAAGGAAAGTAGAGAGATGAGAGATGCTCAGATCAAAAGGGCACCCTGGCCATGGAAGGTGGGGAGGTCTCACGCAGCACGGCCCCACTGTGCCCGGCAGACCCGCAGCACCCTGAGCTCACTTTGAGTGGTGGCTTTCCACCCCTGTGCGCCAAGGTGCCGGGGGACCCTGTCTTTCTTCCAAACAACCAGACTCGACTGCTCCACTTGAGCTGGAAAAGTTCCTTGTGTGAAAGGAAAAGCACAGCTGACGTTGTATGATGGTTTCTTTAAAAATCTCGGTATTTTTGTCACATTGTAGGATCACAGCTTTCAGCTGTTCATCATAAAGATACAGTTCAAGTCAGTAAAGCTTTCTTGGGGCACAAACTGCCTGGTTTTGCTCAGGGAACATACTTGGTGCCTGGCTGATCAGCAAAGGCATGGCAAGGCATCAAAGCAGCTTTGCTTTCCTACCTTCTGAAGCCTCTACATTAACCAAACAGGAGGCTCAGGTCCACAGAGTTGAGCCCACCAGCATTAGGAAAGGAGATTCAGTGCATCAGGAGCACTGTTCCCACAGCCAATATTTACTTTTCCAAACCAGAGCAGGCAGGCTTTGCCATCATGCATGGAAATATAGGCAGTTTTCTACTAAAAATATTTTTTATCCTTCCCCCTTTCCTCCTCCCTACAGCACATTTCTCCAAAAGCTGCCTCTTTGCATCAGGCTCTGCTGACTCCACTGCCAAAGGAGGGAAGACATCTCTTCTGTGCACACGCCTGGCTCCAGCAACTCCCACAAAAATGTCTTTTCTCTCCAAAAGCTCTATCCAAGTCCCCAGGAAAACTCAATTCCCGCATTCCTTGAAGCCACAAGCTTTCCTCGTGCTGTCCTTCTATGTTCACAGTCACTCTTTCCCTCAGAGACTTTCATCCAACCAGTGCAAGCGATGCAACATCCCATGTACCTGCACTACAGCGTTTACCAAGGT
This sequence comes from Chlamydotis macqueenii, assembly GCF_036417535.1. NCBI lineage: Eukaryota > Metazoa > Chordata > Aves > Otidiformes > Otididae > Chlamydotis > Chlamydotis macqueenii. The sequence goes on from NC_141557.1 coordinate 66,802,506, forward strand.
AAAGATAGAGCTCTTCCTGCACAGGGTTGAAGGTGGAGAATGACAGCACAGAAGAGTACTCAGCTAAAGCACAAGAGGCACATGGACCACAACATCTGTCTGTTGCTGGGATGCCTCTTCCTAAAAACACGGGAGCTGGGAACAGTGATATCAGCCCTGAATGTTGACCCTGAATCCCAGTGCACAGGGAAAGGGAAGGAGAGAGGGAGGGAGAAGCTTCTTGCGCTAAATTACAGGTTTGAACTTCAATGACAGTATTCCCACTCAATGAAAACTTGTAAGGACCTGCCTAAGCATGTACATTTTCATTTTGAAATAAAAAGAACAAATTTGGGAACATAAAGGTTTTTAATTGTTGATTGGAAGATTTGCATGTAGACAGAGTATTGTTTTCTTCTCCTGGCTCCCTGGGTAGCAAAACAGAAAAATTATGGGTAATTAAAATGGAAAGAGTATCAATTAGCTGTGATTCTGTGAGCTGTGGAAAGAGTAAACCAATGAGGAAAGACTGCTCTTGTCCTCTGGCAGCCTCTTCACATCAAGATTATTCTGAAGATATCTTAAATCCACTTAAGCATAAACTATGCAAACAAAATTTAAAATAAATCGGTGCAGGTGGAGGGTTATTTACTAGCCAGTGTAACACTTGATCAAACATTTCCTGAGGAATTAACTTGATTGCCAGTACTTGAGCTCATTTCATTAACGTTACATCCTTGTCCTCCTTGAGTTATGCCCCTGAAGTTTTAAGTCTAATCTAGATAAAGCCAGGCTTATCTTTTACCTCTACAGAATGTGCCCTTCGTGTCAACACTTTTAGACACTCCTGGAAAAAGGACACACACAAGAACAGCAAAAGTTAACAAGTTACTCTATGCAGTCACACGCAAAATCAGGAGCTTAAAAATAATGAAGTAGACTCCGCAAAGGTGTTGCCTGCAAGTCCCATTAAGCAGAAAAACATACTATTTCTCAATAACTATCATAATTCTGACATAAAGGAGTGTTTTATTTCTTCTTTTTAAAAAGCGAAAAAAAAAACACGCAAAAAATCCATCCACAAAACATGCTTTTCATTTTGATATAGACTTATTTTCTCCTCTGAGATACTGCCAAGTCAGAAATGCATCAGTTAAATCTATTAAGTCACTGTAAAAACAGCTTGCTTGTCACTATTTAAGAGTAGAATACTGAGTACTCTGATCAGCAAGTATTAACAACCCTGTTTGACGTGAATGTTTCATACGAGGACAGATTTCGACCTGAACTTGATGTAGACAGATACTTCTGATAGTTCTCTTTCACAAGAATTACAGACAAGCTTAAAGTGGAGATAATTTAACACTCTGTGGTGCAAATCCTACATCTCAAATCAGCTTTCCATGAGCCAGCCATTCCCTGAAATGTCACCAGCACATCGTTCTTCCATCTTCTTCATGCATTTTCTTTGGCTCAGCACCAAAGGAGCTGAAGTAGAAGTACATACAGAATACATTTGACTCAAATAAATAAATGAAAAGTAACAAGTGTATTGAGTCAGCATTTGGACACTCTGAATCTTGCAAGAGTCACCAGCATCCAAAGAAAGGAAAGTGACCTGGCCAAGTCAGCAGCCTGGTAACTTCAGGTATAGTTTTCCGTCAAAGTTTCAAAATGCAACTTATCATACCTACGGACTTTTACACGTCGGAGCAGAAAGGAACAGTAAACATGCGCAGCCAAGAGGAGCCTCTGCTCTGCACCAAGGTTAGCCCAATACCATGTGTCCTGCCCATCCTCTACCACAGCGTGACCCTGCTGGCCTTCCTCCAGGCAGGGAACATGCCACCTCCATACCACCTGCCAGCACCCTTTCAAACTATTTGTCGAGGAATTGTTTGTGAAGAATTCTTTTAGTGCTGACACATTTCTTAAGTTGGCTGATGATAATTAACAAATAGGGAAAAAATACGATTGCATATTAGAATAATTCATTGCTAATTATTCTCTCAGGTCTAAGAGAGCTGCTGACCTTCTCGATACATTTCTTTTAGCTAAATGAGTACAAACAGATGCTGACCTTCATCAGAACAGTGCTGATATATTTCCTGAGGAAACACAAATGAGTGTAAAGACATGACCAAACATATCCCAGCCAGGAGCACTTTAGCCATCATGAGCTTTTTCCAAAGTGCTTACTAGGTTCTGATGCTTTGGTGTTTTGGAGGGGGGTAAAGGACGCATCACAGCTCTGACAATTCAAGTACAATGGTCTTGGAGATGAGGAACTAAAAAAACCAATGACATAAAACGAGTGGGTGCTTGACATCTTTTTAGCCGTTGTTTTGAACACGTTATTTCTCAAGGCAGCTTCTGGACCATCGTTACTCATCATTTGCATCGAGTTTTAAACTAGGGACAGCAAGAACTGCGGGTTTGAAATGTGACACCACACATCACAATTTAATGAGGCCTCTAGGGCTACGTGCAACACGGTTTCATTCCCCCTGCACATACAAACACACTCACATGGTGAATCAGAACTGAGAGCATCTTGCAAAGCACCCCAGGGCTTTAGTTAAAGGAAAAAAACTGATTTATCAAAGACACTGCAACTCCCTGGAAGGAACAAGATAGTCTTTCCTGAGTATTTGTGCTCGTGAAGACTTAGAGATCCTTGTCAGGAGTGGAAAATTGAATCGTTCTGGTTTTTAATCCTGAGAAGCTAGTCATTTTAATGGTGAGGTTTCTACAAAATCATTTTTCTTGACCTGAAAGGGTACACACATACACCCTCTGACAGATGTGAAATGCAGTTAAGTCAGTATAGATGCTCCATTCAAGGCCCTCCTGGATAGAGATGCCAGTGCTACATAAAGACGGGTATTCATAACATCCTCTTAGAGCAATTTCAGCCATCCAACTTGGACATTATTCACAGCAACTAAACTCAGAAACCCAAGTTTCCTCTGCAGTCCCTGGAGCGATGAGATCAACCAAGAGCAGCTCTGACTGCCTCTGCTAGGCTAGGCTGGGTGAGGATGATGGCTCCCCATCAAGCACTTTTTGAGACTCAAGTTAGCGACCTGTGTGTGACAGACCTCATACAAGTAAACCAGTCTAAATCCTCTATGACAGGTTTCGTTTCCCCGCTAACAGGGCTACGATCAAGCGCTTTAAGTCTCTTGGAAAGCACAACAGGGAATAAATCAATCGAAACATCATATACCCTTTTACTTCTATACTGAGGTGAAGAATTGCAACTGTAATTAGAAATTTTAGCCTTTAATTTTTAAGGAGGAACTGACCAAAATCACTCAGCACAAATCCAAGTCCCAGTTTCTTTCTGAGGCTTATCAAACTTCTATGCACTACTGTTTTAATCTACTCATTGGTGCAGAGTCAGGGAAAGGGCTTCAAAATTAAAAAGCTGAAAACATTTAGTAACTTTGTTTTAGCGTAAAAATCATTAATTACAGAAGAGAGACAAAGTGTCATCTTTCCACTTTCACAGCCCCATCTCTCTGTCAGCTATGCGTGTGTTATATGTACATAACCTACGGGTACAGGCAAACTACCAGGGGTACTTGTAGCACCTTGTTAAAAAAGATAACACCCAGCTCTACATTTTACACAAAATCTGAAACATGGAAATTAAAGGCTTTAATATAGGATTTGTATTTCATATGTGACACCGGCTTAAGTGCCAAGAGAATAGTCGTCTGATAGACCACTTTATCCTACCTATGACAGGGCGTTGCATGTCACCCACAAAGCATTGGTTTTGAACTTTTGAAAGGTTGATCCAAGAGCTTACAGTGCTGCTGATACATCCCAAACAAAGAGATGGAAGAAATATGATAACTGAGACACAACTGGAAAAGGCAATTCATATCCTATACTGCAAGGGCAGAGAAAAAAAAAAGCCTTAAGGTCTCTGCCACTTGACCCCACACATCTTTTTGATTCTGAGCAGTATGTAATCATCCCCGTCTCCAAGGTATGGATTCCCTAATCCAGAGTACTGCCCCTAAGGATGGCTCTGCTGACCAGGAAATTTCACAGAAAAGTCAAAAAAAAAAAAAAAAAAAGAGCTAAACAAACAGGAGAACAAGTCCTACCAGTTCCTCAAGGAGGGGAAAATCCTTCCTGGGTGAGCAGGAGTGAAGCTTGATATCTGTTCTGCAGCCTGTGCCCCAACAGGAATCACAGCATAGAGTCATAGAATAGTCTGGGTTGGAAGGGACCTTTAAAGGTCATCTAGTTCAACCCCCATGCAAGGAGCAGGGACATCTTTGACTAGATCTGGTTGCTCAGAGCCTCATCCAACCTGGCCTTGAATGTTTGCAGGGGAAACCAGGGCATCTACCACCTCTCTGGCCAACTTGTTCCAGTGTTCCACCACCCTCAGTGTAAAAATTTTTTTCCTAATGTCCAATCTGAATCTACCTCCCTCTATCTTAAAACCATTACCCTTCATCCTATTGCAACAGGCCCTGATGAAGAGTTTCTCCCCATCTTTCCTGTAGGCCTCCTTTAGGTACTGGAATAACCATCATATCAAAAGAAACTCTTCTTTCCTGAAAATCCACAAAGACAGAGATGAATGAAGAGGTCCTTGTACTAAAAAGCAGTCACTATGCCCACACACAACCTTATCATTAGAAAAAAAAGCCACATGCTTTTTTTTTGGTTTTTTCCTCTTTCTTTTTAAAGCTGCAAGTGAAGCTCTTCTCTGCTGACAGCTCCTATGTTTGTATGTTTGAACTATTCAGATACCTGGATCATCATCTCTCTTAACAAAATTAAACTCACAGAACCAGCAGAGACCTACCATCAGTTCTTCCACAAAAAAAAATTGTTCTGAAACAGGTGTCTACCTTTTCCAGATAGAGGTACTTACATGCAGTGGTTAAATTACCCCTCAGGCTGTTGTTTTGATACATATGAGTTGAGATGTAAAGAGGCATTAACCTCTTTACATCTCACCTCATATGCATTTTCTAGCACCCTCACCATTTTGCTGGCCTTCCCTTGGACTTTCTTTGCACACCAGCACTGATTCTACGAATAGTTTGAGTATGGACTGTGGTCATTTTGACATAAGCTTGACAGTTATAGGTAGAAGAAAAAAAAAAAAAAAAGAGGTAATATCAAGAAGATAGGAAGTCAATTTCCATGAAGGTATAATATTTATATGACTATTTGCCAGTTTTGAGAACAAAGTCCCTCTCACACTGTAGGTACAAATTGTCATCTACTGCTCTCAGATTACTAGCCAGTACATGTCTGGATTAGCACATCTAGCTGGAATGGAATGCAGAAGGAATTGCAAAGATAGAGAAGAGCCTAGATCACCTGGGCAGCACAAGAAAGCATAGCACAGCATATTTTGAATGCCAGCCAGTGAAACTACATTGAGTTGAACCACGGGAGGAAAGGCTTGCTTGAAAACATTAAAGTAAAATCAGTGTAACTTGTACCTCAGCAAGTAAAACACTTAAACATCCAAGCTGAAGACAGAAAGCAGAGACACACAGAAAACAAAATCTCCTACTGAAAAAAAACCCACCCAGCTCTTCAGAGAACTGTATCTTCCTTTACTCACAAACTTTAGCGAAAGTAAGAATGAAAAAAAAAGCAATCTACTCATCCCTTTCACAAATCTAACAGCAAATAAAAAACTCCTTTAAAAACAAGAACTTACCTAGGACTTTTTCCAAAACCATTCTGCTTCCCCTAGTCATCAAGCAGAAAGCCATCCTAATGTATGCAGCTAGCAGCAATGATAGCGTAAATACCTGTCGAGCTCACTACAGAGTTTTGTGACTCTAAAATTGTTATTTTATAAATGGAAACAGCTGTGGGACTGAGGGAGTGGCACAACTAACATTCCTCCACCCCTCATTTCTCCTTGCTTTTGTCTTAACACTAGGAGATGCAAGCACTTGCAACGTGCTTGATCTTTTGAGACTATTCACTTTTATTTTACTTTAAAACCGTAATTTCCTTTGTTATCTTTAATGCTTTGTTTGCATATTCCATATTGTTTACAGAGCCAGCTCAAGAGGCCTTGGGAGAGAAGGCTAAATTTCACTTTTGTCTCCCTATAAATGTTATCTGTTATCCCTGGGGAAACCAAATTCAATTTTTTTAACAATAGCAGAGAGAACATAGGGGGAAGGAGTTTGGAGGAAGCTGGATGAGGTTTGGGGCTGCAGATAAGAAACAAGGGTTGTGTCTGTGGTGGGACATTCTCCTCCTTGGAAAAAAAAAAAAGGCAGGTGAAGCTCAAGGGGTACCTTTGAAGTACAGGAGATCAGCATTTGTACATCTCCTCGCTGCCAACCCCCTCGCACATGCCCACCTCCTCATGGCAGTGGCAAAGAGCTGGGCAAGCACGAGGTGTGAATAGGCTTCCCATTTGGCAGGGCAAGGCAGGTGTCACTGGAAAGCACTTGCTGCGGGTGGACCACAAAGACCGTGCACAGAGCCTCGGCGCTGCACCCGCAGTGGTGAAACCCCTGCCAAGCAAGGGAGGAAGGAGGGCAGGTACAGCTGGGCACGTAAGGACTGCCAGGGAGCGGCTGCACCTCAGTGATGCTGGATTCTGCTGTCTCTATTAATAGGGCAGCAGCTTCCTGCTCCTTCAAGAGTCAGAGAGGCTTTGAGGCAAAATTGGCTTTTCCAGAGGCCGATCAAAATAGAAATCCAAGCTGCCTAAATCTGCAATGGAAATTTCAATCAACAACAAGTTTTTAAATAAAATTTGGACTCTATTCTGGTTCAAAATGAATTTATTAAAGAAATCAGATACATAAATAAGTCTTTTGGTCAGCTTTTTCTCTACGCTAGCTCCAGTAAAACTTACTGTAAAACGAGCATTAACTCTCAAGCCCTCACTTCTGTCAAGTCACTGCCAAAATTGCCGGTAATCAGGGTAGTAAATAGCCCAGAGGAACTGAAGAATCACCAGAAAATTTGTACAGGTAGAGACGCCGTTCCTCAGCTCTGGCAGCTCCCGATCAGCAAAATTCAGGCTCCCAAAGAGTTAATGTTCAATGGGCCAATAAAGCGTGATTGATTCATCGATAGCCCGGCGCTGCCTTTGGGAGAGGGAAGAAGCCATCTCAAGAGACAAGCGAGGCAATTGTTTGCTTTCTCTGGTGTTCGCAGAGTGCCCTGCGGTAACCCTCGTGCTCTGAAACGCTCATATTGGTTATTTCGAAGTTGGGTGCAGAGCTGTGCTTTCCCATGGCTGCCACTAATGACTTGCAGCTGTTGCTAATCTGTGCCTCTGATTTCCTTTGATTACTATGTGTATTGATGCCTGTGGTAAATAGGCATCTGCCAGGTGCCAGCACAATCAGGGGGAAATATAAAAAGTTCCCTGTTTCAAATTCAATGTGACATTGTGCTTGTCGAGAGGCAGCAGTTTAACTATTTAAGGGGAATAGTTTCCTGGGCTCTTCACTGGCCTCCTTGCTATGGAGGAGATTCTTGTGCATTTTGGTGACAGCAATCCCCCCACGCTCCCAAACCCAGCTGTAGGAAATAGCCACAGGGAGAAGTTGGTGGCTACAGAGACATCCCAGCTGTATAACAGCCCACAGCATGTGAGTTTGGCTCTGCTTTCCCAGAAAGCAAGGGCTCTCTGACTCAATTCGTTGTCTCCCGCGGGTGCAGGACCCCAGAGCCACCTGAGCATCTCTGCTCCCACATGAGGACTGGGGCTGGCCGTGGCCCCTTTCTCCTCACCACGCTTCGGTCCTGCTTCATGCCACGCTGAAAGGCAGTGGAGCACCTCTGCTCGCGTTCCCAGGGTAAAGAGAGTGGAGCAGCAGCTTCCCACAGCCCATTAGAAAAATATCTATCTCACTGTCAGCCAAGCCTAATATTAGATTTTCCAGAAGGAAGCACGAGGGTCTCGCAATCAGAAACATCCCTGGAAGAGTTTCCTCAGCCGGCTGCTGTAGTATGACCTGTTACCAGCACTCACGTCTTGCCTCAGCCCCAGAGCCCCTCCAAGCAATTTCTCTGGGCATTTCTCATTCCCTCACTGTCACAGCAGCCAGCTGAAGATGCTACACAGCTGCTCCTCACTTCCATCCATCATCCTTCTGCCTGGTAGCAGGTAATTATTTCCAGCTGTTAATTATCCAAGACCATCACACCTGACCCATATTGTCTGCCTTTCATTTGCACCTCACGTGTAGAAAATAAAGAAATAAATGAAGCAAAGCCTCAGAGAGGTACTGGTTAGATGCTAGTGCTAAAGGAAGGCGCAACCTGCCTACTCAAAAGCTGCTTTTTGCAGTTTTTTTCTTCGGGGTGTGTGGGGGTCACTATTCGCTTACATGCCAGGCTACATTTAAGGGGCAGCAATAAGTTGAGGGCACAGGTCTCCTGCAGCATGCATAGGTGTCCACAGCAGCGGCTCGTTTTTTGTTTCCCTGGCTGCTCAGCTTGCTTCCCTGTGTGCTGTGGAGTACAACAAAAAAATGCAAGCTCCTTCCTTGCAACAGTGCTGGAGGAGAATCCCAGCTATCCAAATCTGCTGCAGGTAAAGTGTTTTGGTATAGGCTTGTTCTATTCCCTGTCAGAAAGAAGGGAGCACTCAGCTTAGGAGAGGCCAGTGATGTTGCATCAGAAAAGACAGAGGGTATGTAACCGCAAGAGTTAGTTCTCTGGAGCAGAGACGTAGCTGTACGCTGACATTTCTGACCTCCTTCTCACTAGGAAAAGAAGGCTGAAAATTTAAGTCATGTATCCAAATATGCATGCGCAATTTCTATAGCTAGAGCGGTTCACCTTAGCTACCAAGAAATTAAAAGTCGTGTGATACATATCATTATCATATCTGATATTATCATTTAAGTTTTGTGGAAAGTGATAGATCTAGCTCCTCCTTACAGATCATTGGAAGTGGAAAGGGAGTTGGAGACAAGCTGATCCAGGTGCAGAAGGAAAAAGGCCCTTTGTAGGTGTGCCACAGTACACAGCCCATGGGAGAAGCATGGAGCACACAGGCTTTGACCTAGGGAGACTGGGATTTTCAAAAAAGATATGGGCTCGTAATTGTTTGATTGCTACCAAGTTCAGGATAACAGAATGTTGTATACAGGAGGCACAACCTGATTTAACTTCTTCAGAAACAACTGAATGCTCTATCAGCCTTTCCTCCTAAGTGGAATAGCCTTAAAGACCTCAACTTTTGGCTTTGATCATTATGTCACTTTTAGCTGATGTATGAAAAGCAGACCGATTCTAGTAATTGTCACCAAGAAGAGAAGGCAAAATGTCCTGTAATGATTATGAGGCACATCCAAAGAGGTTTTTTTTTTTAGCTTAAAGACTGGGTGACTTTGTGCTTGGGGCAGGACCAGCCCTCTAGACTTCAGCCAAGGAAGACCTCGTGCTCATCCCTCTTTAATCAACACTGACACTCCAGCCTTCTTCTGGGCTGTAAAGCAAGTCCCTCCGCACTCCCAGCTTGGGGAGGAAAAAATGGACATTGGCAAAGTGCAGCAGAGTGCAGTCCACAGCACTTCCCCATTAGCCCATTTCAGCTCACTCCAGAAAGTCACATAACCTTGCTCAGATGTGGCTGGGGACTCAAGGGGGCAGGAAGGTGTTGTAGTTCAACCCTGATCAGGACCAGACTACGCAGTCTCTCTCTCACTCCCCCCACCCTCCGAGAGAACAGGGAGAGAAAATGTAAGAAAAACGGCTCGAGGTTTGAGATAAGGACAGGGAGAAATCCTTAAAGTTACCGTCACAGGCAAAACGGACTCGACTTGGGGAAAACTATTCATTTATTACTACAAACAGCAGGATAATGAGACAGAGAACAAGATAACCTCCATCCACCCCTTCCTCTTCCCAAGCTTAACATTATCTCTACTACCTTCTCCCCCAAGCGGCACAGAGGGGAAGAGGGAATGGGGGTTGCAGTCAGTTCATCATACGTTGTTTTATGCCACTGCTTCATGGTCGGGGGAAGAACTCCTCACATTCCTCCCCTGCTCCATCGTGGGGTCCCTCCCACGGGCCACAGTCCTTCGTGGAACTGTTCTGGCGTGGGTCATATCTTCCACAGGGTGCAGTCCCTCTAGAACAGCTGTCCCAGCAGGCCCTCCACAGGCCACAGCTGCCTTCAGGCATCCACCTCCCCCGGTACGGGGTCCTTCACGGGCTCCAAGTGGATCTCTGCTCCTCCGTGGACCTCCATGGGCTGCAGGGGGACAACCTGCTCCACCATGGTCATCACCACAGGCTGCAGGGGAATCTTGGCCAGGAGCCACATTACTCCTCCCCCTCCTTCTTCACTGACCTTGGCGTCTGCAGCCATTCCTCACAACAGGCTGGTAGATGTCTCTCAGGATCTTTTTTTACATCTTATTCACTTCTCATCTCCTTTCCACTTCTTGCAGCCGGGCTGGACCGAGTTGGGCCCAGTCAGCTGCCTGGCGAGAGGCCAGAGGGTGAGGCCTGCAAGGCCCATGAGGCCTGCACCTCCCACTCTGCGCCTCTGTCCCCACTCAGCTTCTTCACATCTTCTCTTCTCCCTTTTTTTTTTCCTGTTTTTTCCCTTCTTAAATACGTTATCGCAGAGGCGTTATCACGGGACATTCTGCTACCAATCGGCTCGGCCTTGGCCAGCAGCGGGTCTGCCCTACGCCCGGCCGAGTCTACTAAACAAAGAGGAGCAACTTCTAGCAGTTTCTTACAGAAGCTACCACCTTGGGCCCCCCCTCACTTACAAAACCATGACAGAAGGTTTTACATTTCACCACTTAGACTCCCAAAGGTTTTGCCAAGTACTTACTAAGTTATTTAGAAGGAAAACAAGAGCCTGGCTGGGCTTTGTTTCAGTCTTGCTCTGGGCTCAGGCACCTGAGCTGGCAGCTGCATCTCTCTCTAATGGCACAAGGGAGAAGGGACATCCACGCTGTTGTCCCTGCTGGCATATCCTGTTTCTGTAAGCATGGATCTTGTAACTAGCCTAAGCTAGCCAAGGAAAAGAAGAATGTCTGAACTTTGACATTAAAACCCCACTAGAAACCGGCCGTTCCCTAGAACGTAACAGAGCCCTTCAGCTCAGCTTTCATTACAGGGAGATTTCCCAGGAGAAAGTGCCCAGAGAACTGACAGCAAGGACTTTTCTTAGATTTTACAATCTGAGACATGGTTTCTGCAGCACTAACACACACACACACACACATCTCATTCGAAAGCTATTCACAGGCTGACACAACCTTTGCTGGGAGTACACTTCTGTTCCCAGCCTCCTCCCAAGCAGCAGGGTAGGGTAGCAGGGTGCCCGAGGACCAGCTGGACCCCAGTGGCAGGGAGCAGGCTCTCCCAGGCATCCCTTTCCATGGGGCAGCAGGGAGCACAGAGGATGGACGAGGCTCGGGCTCCAGCCCCAAGCGTGGTACCGATGCCAAGGAGAGGTACCCTGCACTAAGGAAGGCACATAGGGTGCCTTTGCTCCCCACAAGGGAAAAGTGGGGACCAGACCAAGAAACAAAGCCTGCTCCTGCTTTCCTAAATAGATTTGCACAGTTACACTCCATCCCCCAAGCACTGCTTTGTCCCCCAGGCACGCGGGGCAGCATCGAGTCCCAGTGACAGTAACGGCCCCTTTGATGGCTGCAGGCAACAACAGAGTAGGGCAAGTGCCTGGCAGTGGGCGGATGCGCTGCTTGCCTTGCCACTCTAATCTCTTCCCACCATACCTAGGAATGGTTATAAAGATAAAAGAGAGGCTAGAAACTGTTATTGTATCAAAGCAGATCTGTGTTATCCAGATTTTGTGCGGCTCTATTGTATTCTCCTGTGCTGGCTCGCTATTTTTAAAACCTAGGCTAGGAAAAATAAATTACTCCCGACCTGAGCGTGAAAAAGAGTTTTCTTTCATACTGGCATCTTAACTTTATCTGATAATGAGACCCAAGTAATTTCCTTGAGTTTCAGCTGCAGCAAGTAATGAAACAGTGAAATCTTTCTTCTCTGATTAACAGTATTAGGCTTCTAGGGAACATAGCTACAGCCACTGAACCAATTCTCCAGTCTCAGAGAACATTAGAAATTTGCAGGTAATCCTGACTTCATCTGTGCCTCTCTGCCCTCCCAGCTTCTGTCTCACTTAGTATGTTAGGCCAGCAGCACTGTAGCATAACATACCTTCACAAATCATTAAACTGATTTAAACTTCTTAGGGGGAAGAAAAAAAATGTTTATGGGATTTGTGTTCTTATTTTCTGGCATTTCAAATCCTTAAGGGACACAATTTCAAGATTTTCTTCACGACCAGGAGAGGAGGCCTACTTACTCTTCCTTGGTATTTCTAGCTGTGTCATCTCATCCAAAGTACATGGAAAGTCAACAAGAGGCTTTCTATTAATTTCAGTGGGCTCTTGAGCAGTAGGCTTCTTGTCAAATGCCTAACATTGGTTTCATCTATGCAAAAGCATATCTATAGCTATAGATATATGCGCTATATATATATGCTTTTGATCTAGATATATCAAAGCTATAGCTGCATTCAGGCTCTATTATGAATCCACATAATTTTAATTATATAAACTTCACATCTTCTCTTACAAATTTTCATACATCAGCACATACTCCAAGCCTCGACACTTGTGTTTCACAGTAAATATCCACCCACAGAAAGTGGCTCAGCTACTCTCCAGGTTTATTTTTGCAGCCAGGACGCCATAGACAGTCACAGGCAAAAGTGGCCACATTTTGAAAACAAGTAAGTGTTGTAACTGAGACCAATTATGACAATAATCCATAGCTGTGTTACAGAAAAAATGATCCAGAGTCTTTGTGGAGAAGCTTTTCGGAAAATAGCTCGTAATTTTGGTGCTCAATTGGATATAAGCATCTGGTTTCCAAAGGATGCTGAATATCTGCTCTCTGGCAAGAAAATACCTCTGCAAGTTTCAGAGGCAAGGCATTAAAAAAACCAAAATGGCACTCCAAATTTTACCAGCCACTTGGCTGTAGGCTGCCGTAAACGCTTTGTTTTTCAGTCTTGAGACAATTGTGTAAGATGATGAACCTACAGGCAAAAATTCCAGAAGGTTTTCTTTTATTTCCAAATGCTTGTGGACCTGCTGCTCATGGTGCCCACACAGCCTACGGTAACAGAGCATTAGGTTAACTCTCCAGTCTGTGGCAAACACATGCCTGCCTACAACTGAAGTCGGTTGCACACACTCATGCATAAGCCTACTATTTGGATATTAATTGAATAAGCTTTCCAAAATAGTTTAAGCAAATTAGTTCCTGACACATTGCACATCTTGAGCTTTCCATTTGTGGCCTTTCATTCATAAGCGATCATCCACAGAGTGAAAAGAAGCACACTTCACTCTAATTAGGGAGGAGCTAATTATCCTCCATCAATTAGATCCTACAACACTTATCTGTAAACAGTTGTTGGAAAGGTACATAACAGATTAGTGACTAAAGACCTAATTAATAAGGAATAATGAGCTCCTTCCCACATGAGATGGAGGAAATGTGCTCTCACTCCTTGAAAATGCCCAGTGATAAGAGCCATAAAGTTGACCACAAATGCAGCAGGAGTCACTTCATGTGTAGGAGTTTTCTAATGTTCACATCCAATGCGCAGCATCTGCTTTCCTGACTTTGTTGTGCAGCAATGCTAGTCACTCCGCGTGTCATTGATGTGGTTGTGCCTGCCTGGCAAATACACTCAGGGTTGCTTTATCATGAGCAGAGACCACAGAAATGCAGGGGCCATGGACTCTCTCATCTAGGTCTTCTCTGCCACTAGCGCAGCAGGTTTCTTCTTGCTCTGTCTCAGGGCACACAGACATCAACGGACCTCGTTGCATTTGTGAAACTTTTCATGCACACACAATCCATCAGTGCTGTGTTTCCTCATCTTCACTTCTCTGGACTGAAAGGACTTTCACCTCTTGGGCATTTTTTTCTGAGCCTTACCTTGCCTTCTGAGCCCCATTTTATTGGCATCTTTTGCCTCCATCTTTCTTAAAATGTGGTTTCCAGAATTGCACTCTCCTGCATCGAGGACTTAGCACTGCAGAGTTGAAAGCAATACTTCTCTCCCACATCCTACCAGAGTGAGAAGTGCCTTTTTTTTTTTTTTTTAACAACAGTAACCATGCTACCAACAGCCTGAGGCCAGAGCAGAGCACACTCCACGCTACATGAGGTCATATCATTATTTTTAGGCATACAATTTGTTCATACACTGGTGAATTATTGGCATAATTAGATATATGGATTGAGAAGAAACATCTGAAGAAGTCAGCTAAGACTCCAGTAGTGTGGCAGAGGTTACTCCCCTCTGATCAGAGATAGTTACAAACACAACAACTGGTCATTTCTTCTGTACCATTCTTTACTACCTGCCTAGAAGACAGTCCCCAGAGTCTTGCTCAAACCAAGATATGCCACATTCACTGCTTTCCCCTTACCTATCTGGATGACTGTCCCATCAGAGAAGGGAATTGGACTGGTTCAATGTAATTTGCTCATGACAAACCCATGTTGGTTGGGTTTTTAATAGCATTTTAAATCTTCTTGGTGCTTACAGAAATGAGCGTTAAAAAAATTTGTTCAGGTATCTTTCCAGACCTCAGCTTTAGGCAACCTGGTTAAACATTTTCAGACTCTCCTTTCCCCATCCTTTTAGAGACAGGAATCATCCTGGTTTATGTTTAGACCTCTGAGAACTCCAAAGTTAATTTCTTCTTCACCTTATTCTGCCGATCTGAATACGCTCAGCTTCTCTAAGTTTTAACTGATTTTGACCAGATATTTTCTTTACATAATTGAAGAAAACATTGAATTTTCCAGACCTTAAGCCTCATCTGCTATTTGTACCTCTTTTCATTAAAGATGTATATTTTCCTCTGTCTATTTATAGAAAGATGATATTTTAGATTTTTCCTAATTAGTTTTGCATGTGATTTTTTTTCTGACTGTACCCCAGCACGTTTATGCTGCTTTGTTGCAGTCACTGTCAATGATGAGTTCCTGTTTCTACCTGTCACATAAGTCCCTTTGATTTCTAAGTCTTGGCTCCTGGTGCAGTTGGATGCTGGTCTCCTGCTTGGTTTCCTCTTTCTTTCACATCAGGATAGCTTACCATTCTGCTTTTGTTAACAGCAGTTTAAGTAACTGGCAGTTCATTTATCTTCAGGATTATCTTCCCAGAGGACACACCGTTTACTTGTTTCCCAGGCTTGTTGACGTCTGGTTTTTGAAGTTTGTTACCCTTTTTCTGCTCCTTTCACTCCTTTTTTTTTCCTCAGAACAGCGATTCTGTTGTTTCATGGTTGCTTTTTCACTCAAATTGCCTTCTACCTCTAGTTTATCTCCATCCATTCCTCCCTTGCAGAATCAAATCTTAAAACAGGCACTGGTCTAAGATTTTCACTACTATAAACCCTGAGCTTGGATTAGCAGGGAAGATGAATAGATGTGCAGGGAAGGGATGCTCTGGTGTTTAGGCACCAAGGTGTCTCGCCAAGATATCTCTCTTACCCTCTATCCAATGGGAGAAACATATCAGGTTATAGTAAAAATCAAACCCTGTATTCCTTTAAAAATTCTTAACTCTATCAGTATATAGTTTAAAGTATCAGGAAATACATATTCTACAGATCAATAAATCATGTCAGTCAATCAAAAATCCTGTGTCTTACAAAATTTGTTCTAGCCCACATCAAACAGAAGTCTAACTTTGAAGCCTTTGCAAAGTTAGGAAAATATATTATTCCTGAGGAATCATTGGCTGAGGTTACGTAGAAGAAAAATACAACAACAACAAAAAAAAAAAAGGAGACAGCTCAGAAGAACCCAAAACCCCAGAAAATGCCCTGTTGGTAGCTGCCCTCTCCTGTTAGTTCAGGAATCTCCATGAATGATCACAACAGTAC
This sequence comes from Chlamydotis macqueenii, assembly GCF_036417535.1. NCBI lineage: Eukaryota > Metazoa > Chordata > Aves > Otidiformes > Otididae > Chlamydotis > Chlamydotis macqueenii. Next base: position 66,818,435 of record NC_141557.1, read on the forward strand.
AGACAGAAAAATACTTTCTAAGAGGGACCTGGACTCAAGCTGCTTCAGGCTGTACATGGAGCAGATTTTGTATGGGATGAGGTACCAGAAAGCCACGGCACGATCTGGCTGAGGGGGGAAAATCTGTTTTTCATACTGAAGACAAGGAACAGATGTCCTGCAACACCATGATAGTGAAGAAAATCAGGTTAAACAACAGGAATGGGATTAGCCTGATTAAATACAGGTGTCTACACTGTAGGCATCTTCATCTGAAGAAGGTAGTGAAGGTTAGGGTGAGATTCATTTTGTCCTAAATAGATGACTACAGACAAATTCAGCTCCACTGAGCACAGAGACTACATGTCCATTGGCCATCACAGCAGCCAAGACCGCTAGGTCAGAAGAATGAGTGAGAAGTTGGCAGAGATGACTCCCAGCTTTCTAATGAGGGCAGCTAGCACAGGAGCAGACAGCCAAGGCAAAGTGGTGTGAGCTTCATCCCTTCTATGGGCACTTAGATAAACCCACATGAGTAAAGGATTCAGATAAGCCAGAGAGTGGGTGACCCTCTGAGGTCCTTTCCAGACCTCCTCTTCTATATTGCAACCAATATCCAGGGGCGGTTGCTTAAGGTGAAAGATCTGTATTCTCTCCCCAGTACAACACAGCTACACCGTTCCTTTGAAAAGTTGCTTGCGTTTATTTATTGTCAGTGCCCACTGCAGCAGAACTGCTATTCCACAGAGTTACAGACCCATGCAGAATATGGGTGGCTTTACCAAGGATAAAGTGACCTATATTTGTCACCATCAGTGTACCAAGCATCACCTAACACTGTTGCAAGCAAGCAGCAACTCGCTATGCCAGCAGCATACCATCCAGTTAAAATAAGCTTGTTGTGATAGGACAAGGGGTAGTGGTTTTAAAATAGAAGGAGGTAGATTCAGATTAGACAACAGGAAAAAAAGTTTTACTCTGGGGGTGGTGAAACACTGGAACAGGTTGCCCAGAGAGGTGGTAGATGCCCTATCCCTGGAAACATTCAAGGCCAGGCTGGATGGGGCTCTGAGCAACCTGATCTAGTTGGGGATGTCCCTGCTCCTTGCAGGGGGGTTGGACTAGATGACCTTTGAAGGTCCCTTCCAAACCTAACCATTCTATGAAACAGCCATGCGAGAGTCATGGCATTTGCTCACATCAGCCCTAGCACACACCAGAAAGTGCTGGTGGGAAAAGAGCAGGAGGGATGCCTAAAAGAGAGAACAAGGGAAGTCTGCTTTCACAAAGAAGGTTTCATTCCAGCCAGAGACCACATCACTGCAACGATGTCCAGTGCAACTGTTACAAAGCACCTGGGACCTCTTGGGATTGTGCAAAAATATAACAGGACTCAAAACACTTTTACACCAAAAATTTCCCACGTGTGTCAAGGTACAGCTGAAGGCAGCTTTTATCAAGTATCTTATTAATTAACTAATTAAAGTAAACTTAATTCACTATGAATGTTTATATTCTTAGTAAAAATGCATGCAATAGTTAGCTATAATAATAAGGAAAATAAGACTTCAATGAGAATATGTTTTAAAGGGCTGTTATTAACTCTGCAAAACAGGGAGCCTTGGAATGGAAATGTTTTCTACAGGTATTTTATCAACCAACCCTGAGCTGCCTGCCCAGGTAGATCCTGCAGGCATCAGATCAAACTTTGAGAAAACCATTCTGAGTAAGACCCATAAAGCCTCAGGGAAGAAGTCACAAAGCATTCGCAAAATACTACTGTCTGGATAGAAGCACTGATTTTTTAAAAATACCTGCAAGCAGAAGGATCCAGCCAAGAGGGGAAAGCCAGTCCCTTTGCCACCAAAGTCAAACAGAAAGAGGATCTGCGTGGAGGTGACTGCCGATGCCTTCGGCTGCTCTTCTCATCCCGGGAATGCTCCAGCAGGGAATAAATTGATAATCAAGTTAAAAAACAACATGATCACCGCTATTTTCTGCATGTATCCACCACTAGAGGTCATCGCCTATCTCCTCCTCCGGAGAACGTTGCCCTTAGTTAGACGCCGGTGGCTGAACACGACAGAAAATTACATGCTTTTAAATCAAACTCTCTGCTTGAGGAGTTCCAGCCCGAATGACTGATAAGAGACGACTGGCAGAAACTTTAAACTTGTGATTTTTCCTTTCTTAGCATCCATCATTCAGCCTGGGGGTTTTAGGTTTGATACACAAATATGCTTCCTTCAGCAATTTCACATAGTTTCTTGTCCAACTTATATCTTCTGGCATCCTTTCAAGAGAAAGCCAAGCTATTTTTTTTAATCCATCCATTTAATTCAAGTAATGTCAGAAGATTATGATTTACCCGTGTGCTTACATGTGTACACACAAACTCCAAACAACACACACACACTTCTCTGCCTGCCATGCAAGTAAAGCTAAGTATTTTTCTCAGATATTTTTTGTTAGTTTTACATGGAGGTTTGGAGCCCTGATTTTGGACCTAGCACAGCCGACTGAGGTTGAACTGAACATTTGCCATGTGTATGGTTCCTAGCATGAGGAAAGGCTGTGGATTCTCTTTTTTTCCTCTACCTCAAATGTCACTTCACTGGAATCAGCTTCTGATTTGGTTTTGGGAATCATTGAAGCCAGTTGGTCATTTTCACATCCTCAGACATGTCAGAGGGGCAGGAGGATAGAGGGCAAGCACTTGAGTATGAGCTCTGCTAGGGTCTGCTCCTTATTCTAGCAAAAGGTTAAAAGTAATACAGAACAGCTCTGGAAATGTAAAGCACCTGAATCCTTTGCTAGGTGCAGAGAAGGTATTGCAAACACTGGGGGTTGATATCACCAACATTTGGAGACTTGTGAACCATCACCTAATAAGATCGGGGTATGCACTACTGCTCTTACTATGCCCTAAGCCAAATTACTTACAGCTTTGTTACACCATGATTTTGGGAAAGACATTGCATCTTGATTTGGCATCTCCAAGTGATGGAGAATTCATCACATCACCCAGTCAAACTGTTCCAGGAGTCAAACACACTCCTTGTTGCTAATTGTATCTGGTTTCTAGTCTGGACACGCAGCATGGTGTGCAACAATGGTTTTTGGATAATGCTACACGAGATATAGTCTTCTCCACTCATACCTTGCTATTATTAAACCTGTTGAGTGATGTATGCCCAGGGTTTGGTATTTGTGGGCTAAATTTCTCCAGACTATATGCTGGGACAAGTCAAAGTAAAATCCTTCCTGCACAGTGAGTCTTGGTCTTCAAGTGTGACCAATGGCAGCTCTGTTGATGCAGAGGATGTGCTCATCTAGCTCACAGCACCCAAAATGGTACACTGCTCCAGAGTCAAAGCTCAGATGTGGGATGTGGTGTGCTCAGACATTTTGCAAAGCTGCACTCCTGATGGGAGCAGCAGAGGAGGAATGCACTGGACATCAGGATACGACCAGGTCTGGCAGCAGCTCTGCTGCTGCCATGCTGCATCCTCCACAGCCACCCCACATGCAGCCTCAGGCAAAAAAAAGCTTGCAAAAACGTCTCTTTGCTTCCTACTGGGAACAAATCAGGGTAAAGCAGGGGTTCACCAAGTCTGGATGAGTTTTATTTATATAGTGCTGTGGTATGTGCCCGGGAAAGTGTGCATGCATGCAGCATGGGTGGAAATAGCACCTGTCTCTCCATGCATCAAGGTGGGAAAACCATTCACCTTACGGAAGCACACTGCTCTTCAGAGAGAGCTCACCAACACTGACAGCTTCGCTTTTTGTGTGCCTTTCACCATCTGAGAGTTAACCATACACCTCCAGGGGCTTTTTGACTTTGTCTCTGCCCAATTTTGTACCTCCCCTGTTTTCAAAGAGCGCAGGAAACCTATCATGGCAAAGACAGGTTCACCTTTGGAGGAAGGAAGTGTTACACTGCCATCTTCTCATGCAGCTGTCTGACCCACCAGCAGCCCCAACTCACCGCTCCCATCCCCACTCAAGTGGGCTGCCAGCTCCCCTGGGTGACACATACATCACCTTCATGCATCCAAACAAACCTCCAGACTCCAATGAAGGTGATAGTCATCTCCAGTTCCCTGGTAATAGTCTTCAAAAACATTATAGACTGACAAACAGTCACCACCTTTTAAAGACCACTGCACATTTGTTCATTTTAACAAGAGATCATTAACCTTGTTTTAAAAATACACAGGTTGGAGGGCAGTAGTTTGAGCATTATGTTCCTGTTTGCCTACACGTGCTACCCTTGGTGCCAGCAGTTTACATCCTATCAAGGATTTAAGCTCTTCTGGGATTTTAGCAAGGTTTTCATGATGGCTGAAAGCAAGGGTCACTCCAAGTAATTACTGTGGCTGCCCCCAAGGACACCAGCAGCAGAAGTGATTTATCACCATTGGCACCACGGCTCCCTGAGGTGCCAGGGAACAAGAAAGACTGCAGCAATGGCAATGGGATGCCTGCGGTATTTCTAGACATCCTGCTCTCAGCAGCTAAAGCCCTGATACTAGGGCTCCCTGCAAAGCTTCAAGCCGGGAAGAAGGCACAGAGAAAGGAGTATAAGGAAAAGTCACTTTGTAATACTCTGCTTCCATCATTGCTCTTGCAAGCTGCTGTTTGGAGGTGGAGGGGAGAAGCCTGCTAGGCAGTAACAGGATGCAAAGGTGTTTGTTTTTGCAGAGGCTATTTAGAGACACAGGAGAAAGGCCTGCATACCTGTAACCTATTTGTACAGGGATGAACAGGCCACAGCAGCAGCACACAAAGAAACTCCAGTAAACTTTCCAAAAGTGTTTCCAAGGTAAATATATTCTCTTCATCATGTTTTTATTTCAGAAGTAGTAAACTGTCTCCAAGGTTTTAAGGTGAAACCTTGGCCTAATCAAGATCCATAGGAGCTTCTCCCTTTGGTTTCTCTAGAAAATCCTCATATTTTCACCTGGAAGCTTAAGAATAGTCCAGTTTTAAAAGTTAAGACAAACTGCAATCCTATTAATGTTCTAGAGCTGGGAGGGCCAAGAAATCTCTGATCCCAATAACCCATCTCAAACAATCAATCAATGCCCTATTTGTCTGCCTTGTTAGATCTCCCCTACACCTCTACATAAGAAAAATAGTCTTATAGGTCATGATCTGTTATTATTAAGTGAGTCTGAAGTGCTTTAAAGTTCTAAAAGAAAGTTTGGTTTTGTTTTCTTGTTTTGGTTTTTTTTTTGTTGGTTTTTTTTTTTTTTTTTTTACTTTTTAATGAGATCACTCCAGTTTACTCAAAGTTTTTACCAGAGGCTTTTCACCATTTCTGTATGGACTAGATGACCTTCAAAGGTCCTTTCCAACCTAAACTATTCTGTGATCACAAGGACACTGTTAAGAGGACCTGGAGCAGCAACGCTACAGAGGGAAAAAGGCAGCTCTAGTTTTGCCTCTACTTTAGGAATAACCTTATTCAACGACAGATATGCTTCATGACAAATTACCCAACCAAAATTCTGTCTTAGCGTGCTAGAGCTTTCCACGGTTGTTTTGCAGGAGATGCCGAAAACAAAGACCACGATATTCGGGGATGGTTTCCCCGCTGCTCAACTTTGCAAGTTTAGCGGCTTCGTTTGCAGCCTGACACTGCAACCAGGCTTTTTTTTTTTTTTTAAGTCCTTCTTTTTGAGGTGTTTGTTACCTCCCAGCAGTCACTAGATGGCAGCAAGAAGCTGCCCTTGGCAGCCCGAGCGCCCACCTCCCGCTCACTTCCCCGGCAGCGAGCGTGGGGCAGCCAGGCAGCAGGGAGGGATCTGCTGGAAGAACCTTGGGCTACCTGCATCTCCACCCCAACTCGGGACCTCCGGCGGGAAAGACCTCCTTCAGGGCACCTTTCGGCTGGCAGCTCCTGGTTTCTTTTGTAGCTTCTTTCTCAAGCTGCCTGTAGAAAAAGCAGGGGTCATTGGCTCTTGGTGTAAGACAGCAGAGTGCTCTGTGCTTGCTGCAAACCTTCCTCAGTTACCAGCTGTCTCTCCTTGGCATTGCCTCCCCAGCCCAGACCCTTCCCAAGCCCTTTCAGACTCCCCTCAGCCCCAGTCATCACCTACTTTCTCCACCTCTTCCCCTCTGACAGGGCCATTCTCCCAGTGATGGTTTTGGACAGCCTTTCAGGGGTGTTCCACCATGCATTCACTTCTCCTTCAGACTCTATTTCTTCCACTAGCCTCTCTTTTACCTTATTTTCTACTACAGCCACCTCCTTCCCTTTATAGGCCTGCACTGATTTGCATGACAGAATTGCCTTCTGCTCCACCAGCTCATCCCTCCATCCTGACATATCTACAGAGATGCCTTCCTCATCTGCCTGGTGGGGTAGAATGCCAGAAGAGAGAGCATAACTGGAATAACCTGTTGGTTTTGTTTCACACTATTTTCAGTATTCACTTACGGGCCACGGACACCTTTTGTCACCTGCTAGGCCATGCATTATGCAGCATTTCCCCACACGATATCCCATGACAGCTCTTCTGAAAGGGCAGGAGGGTCACTGCAGTGCAACACCACCTCCCCATACATCCCACTTTCAACAACGGGTTGGGCACCTTCTATCCAGGGGTGGAAACAGCAACAAGGAGTAGGTTGTTTAAAATTTGTGACAGTGGGCTCAAACTCTCCTGTGGCACAAGAACTAGGAGCAACAAGGCTGCTTACAGGTTTGCTTTCCCCAGTTTTATTTCCCACATCCAGGCACCCAGCTGTGCAGCCTCCTAAACTATAAGCCCTTCGCAAGCCTCTCGGAGTAGTGACAACCACTGGCTACCTTGAGACATTATTTTAAGGGCCTTCAAGTGCTGCCCAGGTGAAGCCAAGGAGGTTGTACTGGTGAAGAGCATCATTTGTCATGCTCCATTTTTAAGCTCATCCTTTAGGTAAAGATGAGGGGACAGGATTGAGGTGAATCCTTGGTCTACAGCAGCACAGTGCTTATGTTCATGCCATACAATACAAAACATGTACCCCTTGTATTCACTTCTGCAAGCTGCCTGCCTCCTCCTGAGGGGTCCTAAACATGCTAACACCAGCCTTGAATCCCCCCAGTCACAGAAAGTAAACAAACACACAGATGAGTTAACCTCCCAGCCTCATATCCATAATTCCCACCTTGCAAATACCTTACTGGCAGTAGGAGAGGTGATTAACATATCTTACCTGAGGTGGTATGAGATCTGATTGACAGCCAAAGCTCAAATTACAATTCCCTTTCGACATCAGATGTCTTTAGCAGCATGTGCACCTAATCCCCTTTTCTGTCTTCTCTCCCCAACATCCAACTCCAGACACTTACACCAGAGCAGCCCATGCCAGAGGGAACCCCACATCTCATCTCCACTCTGCAGCCTGCTCTGCCACCAGTGTCTGGTGCAGGAACCAGCACCTGCAGCCTTCTGCAGCCAGAACACACCTGGGCAGGACAGGGGTGTTTGTGGGGAGGTTCAGCAGCTCTGAACTATTTTCTAGCGTCCCAGTCCCATGGTGGGTGGCAAGTTTGTGAGAGCTGTCAGTGCTGCCAACAGGCTGAAATACTCAGATCATTTGGCCAAATCTGTACTTTGTACCTTAAAGTTGCACAGACTTGGCCAGCTAAACCAGCTCCACTCTCCCTTCCTTGCCCCATTTCCCTCAGGGGCTGCGATTTCACTCCTCTGACCGCTTCCTAGCATTTAATCCAGCCTGCTGCAGCACAACCCCACTGATATTTGCACTGAGTTTGCTGGCAGCACCCAAGCTGCTGCCACACCAAGCTTTTTCTGTCTGATGAGAGCGCAGTCCCAAGGAGCCCTCACAGGCTGCAGAAGGGGGTCACCGGCTTTTCCAAACCCTTTGGATCCCATGCCAAGAAGAAAACTAAGCTTTTAGCAGGAAAATGGTAACACCATTTTCTGGTGCCCACCTAGGGATAAACAGGTATTATTTTTCTAAAAGTCAAAGCACTGGCTGCCTTCATCAGCTCCGTTTACCAACTGCTGGGAAGGTCAGTCCCCAGCCCTCGCCATGGCAGCTGCTCCTCCAGTCACATAGCACACACGCAGGTTTGGCTCTAAAACAGTACTTGGCCAAAACGTCTGGGCCAGTTCTCTGCTCTGCCCTGCTGGGAAGGCAGCTGCCTGGCAAAGGAGTAAGATCATCAGCAATCCCCCTTAACCCTACTCCTTACCACTGTCTCAGGTCATGCCTGCAGAAAAAGGGAAAAGAGCAAAGAAAAATTCCCAGAGAGCCCCCAAGTACACAAGGGAAAGCTAGGTTATTTCCAAACTTGTAAAGGCTTTGTTCTTGCAAGTAATAGTGAAAGTTCCCATACAGAGAAACATCTGAAATATTTGAGAGACTTCCTCTAACTTCAGTGAAAAGGAATAAACTCTGCTTTGCTCCCTCAGAGCTCCCCACATCACAGATGAAGTGCACAGCAATCCGTGTTAAAACCCTCGTGATCTCAGTTAATGGAAGTTGCATCACCCCAGCTATTTAAACCATGTTTGGACACATCAGATGTTATGGCATTTGGAGAACATAACCTACTTCCACTGGCTGAATTTGCTTTTGTCTCTAGAGAATCGCCCACTGCAGCAGAGCCAGGGAGGGGAGTGGAGGTAGCACTCAGCCATGCTGCAACTCAGCGTTTAACCTTCCTGTCCCTGCAAAGGGGAAATTGCTGTGACTGAATCCATGTAGTGCCAATCCCTCACTGGTTTATCCCTTTTCTAATCCCACTCTTTCTTGCTAAAGGTTAGGTAACAGGGAGCTGAACACCATCCGGCAGCTCTCACAGCCCCATCTCCTCCTGCCCCTCTCTCCTCAGATGTAGGGAGCAGGGGCTTGGTAAGCCAGAGGCCACAGGGTGCCCCATTAGCCAAGCAGCAAGCCTATGCACAAGCGTGCTTCAAATCCCCCTGTGACCCATGTAAGACCCTCGGGTTCACTGGACAGCCTCCAGATGTGGCCCAGCTGTGCCCAAGTGCACAACTGTGGTGGGACTGCACCTCACAAAGTGTGTCCTACTTTCTGGAGCAGGGATGTGGCTCTGTCCAGTGTCTCAGCCTCACCCTTCCTTGAGGACACACATGAGAGTTTCTAGGGAAGCAAGGGAGGAGAACAGGGAGGAACAATGACATCAACACAGCTTCCCATGATCCTTCAAGGATTCACAACAAGGATGCTCAAGTCAGGTGCCTACAAGTTTTAGGTGGCAGAAGGTGTTCAGTGGCCAGGACTCATCTCCACAGGGTCAGCTCAAGGAAGCTGCACCCACTTGAAGCCTCAATACAGGCTCTAAGAATTCCCCTGAAGAGACTGGAGAAGGGGAAAGATTAGACACTGCTGTTCGAGATGTCAGCACAGGGCTTTGTCCCCCCCCTGTGCACAAGGCAAAAAGCGAAAGATCCACCCAGCATGACCTCTGGGGACAGCCTATGACAGAAGGGTCCCCATGTGCTGGGCATAGTTGTACCCTTCTTGTACTCAAAGGGGCCTGCACCAACACCCAGCTCTGCAACACATACAGTTCTCCACGGGGTAATACATGTTGAGGTGCCTATCATCCACCAGGCCCTGAGCTACCACTTTGAGAGACCCAACTCTCGGGCACTCAACACTCACCTCCAAAGTCCACCATTACCTCCAGGAGCACAGAAAGCTTGTCAGTGTGCTCATGCCAACTATTTCTCAGCAAAGACTGGGCAGCATTCAAGCGAAAAACAGCTAAATCACTTTGTGAAGTCAACTTGTCGTAATCCCGCATTGGTTTTTTTTTTCCCCTCATGTTAGAAAATTATTATAACCTGCTTTTTATTTCCTTGCCCTTATTTTGTCTGTCCACCTGTGTAATCTCTCCTTTACAAGTTGCTTTCATGCCATGATGTAGGCAGGACTGCCAGAGCAAGGAGCACAGCCAGCAATCAATACCTCTGACTCTGCAGCACTTCTGATGGCTCCATCGCTTCCCAGAAACAGAGATGACATAGCACAACCTGCAATAACACTGCAGTGGTGGGTATGATGGACTAGGAGATGCTTTAGAAGTACAAGACAAATCTCTTTGACACTCATCACTGTTTCCCCTCTTGCTCCTCTTCTCCCTTCCCACACTCACTTTCTCCTCTGCACAGAGTCACTGGTGAGCAGACACTGATGCTGCGTTGCCCCTCCTCTCACACATCATATGGCTCATACTCCTCAGGAATGCAAGCAGGGTGGTGGGTTGTCTTTCACTCCAGGGCTATCTGCATTTGACCCTCAAACTCTCAAAATTGCCAGCACAGAGGTGCACCAAACAGCACCCACAGATTTACTGTGGGTATTGCACCAGTAAATGGCAGAACCCTGCATCCAATGCAGTATTTGGTTTTTCTTTTTCCTCTCTTTCCCAGCTTGGATTCTTGTATCTTTCCCCCATTGTTTTCCTAAAGCACATGATGTAAGTGAAACAATAAGAATAAAGCATGAAACAGGGCAAAGGTTTTCTAATTACGCATTTAAAACTAAATGGTATCCTTCCTTTTAGTACATTAGCATCCATTTTTTAAAACAAGTCTTGGGGAGGAAGCTATAATATGGATCCTGCTTGATGCTGGCCACAGGATATAAAGGAGTTTCTCTTCCCTCTGCCTTGCCAGGCCATGGGAATGCAGCATCCCAGCAGCAGCTCCACCTTAGCGCTGGCTTTACAGGAACCTTCGGACGCACAAAAACCCAGTAACAAGAGGCAGAGGGCACAACTTCAGCCAAAACCATTCTGTCATTTCAAAGAATGAGGTGTGGCCAGAACAATGTGATTTGCAAGAAGCAAAGTGAATTCATCTTCCCCCAGCAGAACAATGTCCTTCACAGCCCCAATGCCTTATCAACCCTGGGCTCCAGGCCTTGGAGGGCTGCCATGTATTTTAGTCTCACAGACGCTGGAGCATTTCTGGGAAGAAACCGGTCACCTCAGGTGTTCCAAGATAATAAATACATAGCTAGATAATGACAGTTATACAAAATTATTCTCTGGATGATTGTATAATGATAACTTGTGAGTAATGGGGTTTATAACAACACCTCCATTGCTGAGGCCACAAGTAATCCTGGTCACCACCGATGCTAATCCTTCACACATGACCTCAGTTTAATGGCAGTTACTGACACAGTCTGACATGAAACCCTGGGTCCAAGAGGGACTTGCCTTCTCAGAGGAGTTGAAGGGGGATCACGGAATACTCTGCTGCTCCTGTACAAGTCAGTCTGAGGGGGAAGAGGCAAGCTGCGAACTTACCTCCCTACCAGGGTATGTATGACGGGTGCACACACTTCCCTGCAGAGTGTCATCACTGGAGAAGCCCCTCATGGATGCTTACTGCTGCACCCCACCAAAGCCCACACAGCCTCCAGAGTTTGCTGGAGATACTCAGGAGTGAAGGTGCTTATTGTTCACATAGCAAAGCCACCATTAGCCTTTCCTTTCTTTAACTGGAAGGCTGGGTCCGGCCATGCATCAGTAACATCCAAAACACATGGGCACAGAACCAGAAGCAGACACAAGGTGCTTGAGAAGGGAGGGGAGCACCACCCTTCACCCCCTTGGGCAGCATCAGCAACAGATGAGGCTGCTGGAGAGAAGTGGGCACACAGCCGCATCATTCTCCGTGCTCAGAGCCACACAGGGCTCTTCCCCTGCAGAGTTGCTGTCCCACAAAAGTTTACACAAAGGCACAAACTTGGCACAGACCAGACTGACTGCAAGACGGCACACAAACACGTAACACTAAGCACAACCATAGACACAGGCCTGAGGTCATCCAAACCCAAGCCGCAGCTGGAAAGAGTGACCAAAATGCTCAGAGAGGATTATGAGCCACCAGAAGCTTAGAATTAGGATTTTGCTTTCAATTAACTAAAGCACATGCTTGATTCTTGCTGAGTTACCCCCTGCTGCTTACATACATGCTCTCTGAATTATTTTTACTGATCCCATATGCTTCAGCTCTGGCAGCTGAACTGAGTCATCTTATCAAAATTAACACAAAAAATAATGTAGTCTTACACATTACTCCCAGGAACTTTTTTTTCCTTACACATGGCATTTATTCAGCTCCCCAGCTGCAGCCCAGGACACTGGGAAAAGCTGCTGTGACCATGCTTGAAACCCTTGCGTTCAAGCCTCTTCCCAAACACCTCCGCAGCCTCAGACCCTTCCCTCCCCCTCTGCCTTCAGCAGGGTCACCTCTCCCAGCCATCCCCAGCCCAACATGCCCAGGAGAACACAACATGGCCCAGGAGCAGCACGGGTAGCACCAACAACATCAAAGGAAGGCGAGTGCCCGCAGCAAGGAGCTGGCTGTCTCCAGTAGTGGCTCCTAGCCAATGCTGCAGCACCATGGAGGCTGGGCACAGCACCCTGCTAAATCATCCATGCAGGAGCATCAGCACATGCATCCAACATGGGTGTCAGGGGCTGGGTCACCTGCTAAGCCTGCACAGTTTCTCATTTTAAGCACACTGATAGCTTTACTGGCTCTTTGAGATGTGATTAGGTCTTTGCTGAAAGAAGCTCTCTTATGTGGAGGGGAAAAGTGAAAGGAGCCGTTTCATCACAAAGCTCTCCTTTCCTCTTGCTGTGGCAGGCCTCTGTCCAAGCAACGAGCAGGTCCCTGCTGAGCCCCTGCGCAGCAGGGCAGCTCTGTGAAGGAGACCCAGTCACCACTGCTTGCAGCGCTCAGGCAGAGCAGGGCCTCTGGAGCAGCTGTACCAGGTGCCACACTGAAATAATCCTGAAGTGCTGCAAACGCAAACCTCTCCCCCAGCCCCCATCCCAACCGAGCTCTGCACTCCCCTGCCCTTGACCAGCCTCCCCACCACGTCAGAGAACATGGCCACACACGCGCAGCTCAGGGACCGCCTGGGAGGCAAGCAGAAGGGCTCGCTGCTCTTTATCTCCACAGGATTAACATGCTGAACCATAACAAACTTTTTTTTTTTTGTGGCTGGCATAACTGCTCCTGATCTGCAAACTGAACAGGTTGTCCCTGGCTGGCACAAACAAGAGTGCATCAGCCATTCCTGCCAGGGGTGCACAACAGAGAACCTGCTCCTCAAAGCAGAGATTAGGTTTTAAAGCTGATGTGGAAGCACAGGGAAGGAAGGAAAGAAAGAAAAAAAAAAAAAAACAAAAACAAAAAAAAAAAACCAAAAAAAACCCCACACACCACACAACAAAATCCACACCACAGAAAAGTGAAACAGTTGAAAAAAAGCCTGGATGAAGGTTGTTGGGATCACCAGAGCCAGTTGGACACCCTGTGCTTAGAAGCATCTTAGGCTGGGGTGTCCAGCACCTCAGCTGTCCCCACCAGACCAGCTCAGCACTGCTGCTGCACGCCGGGGCCCAAACAGCCCAGCCACAGAACAGGCACTTCTTCCTACAGCAGTGTGAATGAACAGCCCTGCTGCTTATCTGGAGAGAACAAGCAGGAAGAAAACCTGCAAGTCTTGAAGTCTGTATGAGGGACCTGACATCACTGAAGTTACTGACCCACTTCAGTCCAAAAAAAGAAATAAGGTGTCATAGTTCAGCCCTGATCAGGACCAGACTACGCAGTCTCTCTCTCACTCCCCCCACCCTCCGAGAGAACAGGGAGAGAAAATATAAGGAAAAACAGCTCGAGGTTTGAGATAAGGACAGGGAGAAATCCTTAAAGTTACTGTCACGGGCAAAACAGACTCGACTTGGGGAAAACTATTCATTTATTACTACAAACAGCAGGATAATGAGACAGAGAACAAGATAACCTCCCTCCACCCCTCCCTCTTCCCAAGCTTAACATTGTCTCTACTACCTTCCCCCCCACCCCGAGCGGCACAGCGGGGGGAAGAGGGAATGGGGGTTGCAGTCAGTTCATCATACGTTGTTTTACGCCACTGCTTCATGGTCGGGGGAAGAACTCCTCACATTCCTCCCCTGCTCCATCGTGGGGTCCCACCCCTACGCCACAGTCCTTCGTGGAACTGCTCCGGCGTGGGTCATCTCTTCCACGGAGTACAGTCCCTCTAGAACAGCTGTCCCAGCGGGCCCTCCACAGGCCACAGCCTCCTTCAGGCATCCACCTCCCCCGGTACGGGGTCCTTCACGGGCTCCAAGTGGATCTCTGCTCCTCCGTGGACCTCCATGGGCTGCAGGGGGACAACCTGCTCCACCATGGTCATCACCACAGGCTGCAGGGGAATCTTGGCCAGGAGCCACATTACTCCTCCCCCTCCTTCTTCACTGACCTTGGCGTCTGCAGCCATTCCTCACAACAGGCTGGCAGATGTCTCTCAGGATCTTTTTTACATCTTATTCATATCTCATCTCCTCTCCACTTCTTGCAGCCGGGCTGGACTGAGTCGGGCCCAGTCGGCTGCCTGGCGAGAGGCCAGAGGGTGAGGCCTGCAAGGCCCATGAGGCCTGCGCCTCCCCCTCTGCGCCTCTGCCCCCGCTCAGCTTCTTCACATCATCTCTCTTTTTTTTTTCTGTTTTCCCCTTCTTAAATACGTTATCGTGGAACATTCTGCTACTAATCGGCTCGGCCTTGGCCAGCAGCAGGTCCGCCCTAGGCCTGGCCAAGTCCCCTGAACAAAGGGGAGCGAGTTCTAGCAGTTTCCTACAGAAGCTACCACCTTAGGCCCCCCCTCACTAAACAAAACCACGACATAAGGAAAATGATTATTTATGATATATCACTTATCTTCATAAATAGAATTAGTACAATAGCCATATTTACCAGATGAACTTTAATCAGAACACCTTTAGCTAACTAGTGAGTGTCTTTTCCTCCAAAAGCTACATGTGATACAGACTGAAGCCTCAGATTAGAGGCAACACACAGATTACACCAGGAAACATTATGGAGTTGCTAGAAGAGAGAAGGAGAAAGGTCTTCTCTCACATCACCAACCTCAAGCCTCCACTGTCCGTGCCAGGGTCCTCCTGCAGCTGAGCGCCCCAGACCACACAGCAGGGAGACATGAAGTGATGTGAACACAAGGCAGCTCAGAGGCAGAAGAGGGTGGTGTAAAACCCAGGCAACCCAACACTGCCAGAATCACTCTGCTGGTTTCCGGGCCACCACAGCTGTATCAGCTCCTGCTGCACTTCCTCACACAGCCCAGGGTCTGGCTGAGGCCCAGAGCATCCCTGTTATCACGTTTAACCCATTGCCCCTGAGGAGCCACAGACTGCTGCCTCCCTGGTTGTACCAAAACCTGTGGATGACACAGGCTGGAGGCCCCAGGACCTCTCACATTTTAGTTGTTCGTATTTGTAGCATCAAAAAAGCTAGATGTTTCCTTTCCACTCCAATTATGTTTTAAAAACAGCACTATCACAGTTCAGCACACTTGGGTAGCAGACACATTGCAAGGCTCCTCCAGCTGAAAGACCATCAGGAACAATATCCCTTCCAGGCAGCAGCTAAACATACTAGGTATTAGGTCAGCAAAACTGGACACAATATACCAGATAACAGATTAATTCTCCTGGCAGTGCTGAGAGCCAAGTGATTTTAGTCAAGCCTCAGGCCCCCGAGGAAGCTGATATCAACACAAGTCTTCCCTTGATTTTTTTCCCATTACAAGTCTCACTGTCCATTCTTCCTGGGGTCCCCCAGGGAGACCAGGAGAGAAAACCCTCCTAAAAGGAACAGATACGGTGAAAAAAAAATCCAAGTTTTCTCAAGAGACATTCAGCTGAGTTAGCCTCAAGGACCTGAGCTACCTCCTACCTAGCACCTTCACAGGACACTCCCCAGAATCCTCTCCCTAGGCCCTGACTTACAGACCCCCATCTCATACCAAACCAAGCAATGGGATACTCAGACACACTCACACAGGGAGATCCAACAGCTCCTAAGGCAGGTTCTTCACCAGCTGTGGTGTCCAGGACAAAGAGTAGCTGCTGGAGGTAGCAAAAGTCCCTGACAACAGCACAGAGTGTCACAAGCACATGCACTCACCTGGGCTTAAATTCAATTCATTAGCCAAGACCCAGGAAAACTCAATTACTCACTAATTGGCCAGTCCTCCAGCCTTTCTCAAAGTCTGACATTTTGACACTGGCATGGATCTCAAGAAGGCAAGACTGTGAAATTACCAACTGTGCCTGCTAATGGGTTATGCTAATGAGAGGTCAGGATCAGGAAGGATTTTTAATTTCTCCACTGCATGGTACTACTAGGGAAAGAGACCAGAGGGTCTCTTGCTCAGAGGCTTCACTCTAACCCTTCTGCGGAAACTTTCTGCAGCCTCAGCTTAAGGAGTCAGAGATCCTGCAATTTTTCCTTTTTTGAATAAAACATGGGTGCATCTTTGGGTGGGTGTGGATGCTGGGCTGTTGCTCATAAGCTCTGCCACTGAGCAGCTATTTCAGCATCCCTGCTGAACTCTAAAGTGCACTGCCTTCTAGCCCTGCTGAAGCTCAGATTAAGGAAGGAATGACAAGAAAGGATTTGGGTTTTTTTAATGCTAAACATCACAGTACAGATTTGCAGCCTTGAGTTTGCCTTCAGACACCTGTGAAGCTCAGCGTGGCAGTGGCTGGAGACATCACTCACTGCACAGGTGTTAACAAGCCAGGCTCTGGGCTGAGAAGCCCGAGAGGTTCCATGTGAGAAGTAACCCATAGTACCAAATGGAAAGGGTTTCCTCTGAAAACTATGATTTTGTGGATGGTTTTGGTTTTTTGTTTGTTTGTTTGTTTGTTTTTTTAATTCTGAGATATCCCTGGAAAGCTCTTTAGAAAGACAAGGCTCTTAAAAACAATTTTCAGCAATTTCTGTTTTCCAAAAGCTAAAAACTTTTCAGATTGGAAGAGTTGTAGAGCTTGAAAGAGAAAGGAGCTGCCATGCAGGCACCAGGCTCAGAGGCCATTGGAAAATGTAGCGGCAAGGGCAATCCTTCTCAGAGACCATTGACGCCTACAAAGGAAGAAACATCCCCAGGAGGATTCACGGGCCCCATGGCAAAGCGTGACAGAATGATGACAGGGTGGGCTCCGGGTCACCAGGAGCAAAAATGTCGACCCGCTTGCTGGGAGACCAGAGGAGGTGTTTTACAAGGGTGACGTGGGTGATGTTTGTCAAACTGGAGGGATGGATCAGACTGAGGGTAGTGTTTAAGGCAACACTTGCACCTGTGCGGAACGTGGTGTGGGTGGGCAGATGGCTGTTATACACACACAGATTAAGAAGGTAAATGACGTCTTTTATAATCTCAAAAAAAAATGAGTTTAACATCCAGGGATTTGGTTACAAATAACCCTGAAATAAAAGGTTGTTGAAGAAAACTAGTCTTCATGACAAGTACTAAAACTGGGGGAAAAAATGCATGTGGAAGCTGGGATCAAATAAAATTTGAAGCCAATGACCTTTTTTTTTTTTTCCTCGAAACTGTTTGGAAGATGTTTGGGTTGGCAGGAATAGTGGGAAGTGCCAGTTCTCCCCACACACGAAGACTGAACTGAATGTGGTAATTAGTTCCCGTTTCTGCTGAAGAACATGTCTGCCTGTGGAAGATGTGACCATACAGGAGTTGTGGGGCCTCTGGACTTTCCACTCTGCTAAAAATTACCCAGACTCGTCTGATCCGGAATTTTAAAAATTGGAGAAAAATCCAAAAATGTAACATTTTTCTTGGAAAAGATTTGTTGGGGGTTTTCTTCAAAGCTGCCAGGTGAGGAGCTGGCAGATCACTCGTCTACCAGGTGGGGAGCCAGGCAGTTTGCCCACCACTGGCAGCTGGTAGGCTGGCAGGGCACCAGGCATGTTGGCTGCCAGCAGCTGGTGTCCATCATGAGTCTGACAGAACTGACACGTTCCCACCTCAGTAATCAGCAGGTCCCCTGAAGGAAAAGTGTCGTGCTGGAAACCTTCAGTCTGCTGCAATACGTCACCTATGTACTGCGTTGCCACTGTTTTGTTGCACGTTTGCAGAACAAGACCAGAGCCTTGGCTGCCAAAAAAAGTAAATAAATAAAATGACTGTGTTCAAGTGGAATAACATCAGTGCTGAAATTACTCTGAGCAAACCGGTGGGGGAAAAAAAATGTACACACGACTGAAATTTTGAACTGGAGGTGACAATGGTGACATTCAACCTTCATCTTGAAAACATGTCCTCAGAGGCAAAACTCTCAAGACCTTTCAGATAATCTATTGAGGTGAAAAGCCACGCAGATGGCACACTGGGTGTTCAAGGATGTGTCACCTCCGTGGAAAATCCTACCTTCCGATGCTGAGTAATTGTAGCTAAGCTGGAAATATTTAATAGTAAACATCACCTTACTATGTAATGCTCAAAAACACAGCTCTGATTGTCTCTAGTAAGCACTGCAGGATGTGGGTGTGTGAGAAAAATAAGGAGCACATATATTTGAAATTACACAGCAAGGTGTAGTGTCGCATCATGTCCTTTGGAAATGGAGAGCAGGAGCCCTAATTCTGCTGCAAGGACAGGCAGGGTTGAGGGAGCAAGGGAAGAGAAAAGGGGCTCTGAAGCAGCAGAGTTTTCTTCGTGCAGCCTCCGATGCATCCCCCATCCACAGCCTGGGGTACCTCCAGCTCCTCTGGGTTGCTCCTGGCACAGCCCAGGTCGTGGTCTCCACCAGACTTTGTGAGGGTGCATATTTATGGTAACCCTGCACCCCACTGACAGAGAGTGAACACCACTGCTGTGGTGTCTGCATGCTGCTGTGGAGCGCTCTCTTTGAAAGGAATTTAATGATGTCATTTATTTTTCAGAAAGCAAGTAAGAGTCAAGCTTCTGATCCCACCTCTTCTATCCTCTTTTATCCTCAAAATTCCCATTAAACACCCCAGATGAGCTAAAATTCTTCCCATAAATTTTCTATGTTCATCTTTTTAAAGGCAGTTAAGAATTACAACAAAATGAGACAATGTCTTTACACTACTTTTTTAATGTTGCACGTAATGCATTTTATAACATTAGAAGAAAAAAAAACCCGAAGTAAACCTTAAAGACAGAAAATAAATAATTTTATGAATATATGCAGAGAGAGTGCAAACAATTGCATCTGTAAAACATTTAAATGCTGAATCATACAACAAAAGATATACAAAAGCACTTATTTCTTTGTACATGTCAGCTTTCTTCTTATAAACACAAAAATATTTTAACGAATCTTACAAAGATCAAACCCTTTTGCCCTTCACCAGGAGAAAAGTGGTGAAGAAAGTGTATTACCTGGAGGAAAAGAAAAAAACCCAGATAAACAAAATGTAAGCCTAAACAGGTACCAGGGAAACACCACCTAGACACTGAGGAGGAATTCATCCCTGTGTGCCACACCGCAGGAGACAAGCCCCCTGAAGAAGAAGGGCTGGCCCTTTGGAGAGGAGCGTGATTCCTCCTGCTCTTTGCTGTGCCATTTGCCCCGCACAGCCATAAAGTGACCTCTCTCCTGCTCCTCTCAAGTCAAGGCTTTATTTCAAACAAATGCATCCGCAAGCATGATTGGTCCAGCCGGGAAACCTTAAACTGGGAAGAGATGGGAGCACTGCAAATAACCTGGCTAAACCCAGTGCCTCCATCTGCAACGCACAGAGCTGAGCACCTGCCTCAGACCAGGCAGGCCAGGGGTCCACGACTGCTGCCAGTTCGCACCAGTGCTCAGAAACACACCCCTCTGTCAGACTCGGACACTTCGAACAACACTTGTATTTAAAACACACACTTTTTTTCAGAAATAAGCAATGCTGGGGCAGTTAAAGAGTTCTCACGAGGTGCCCCTTAGTGCCTGTGATGCTAACATCAGCGTAGTACCCAACAGTTCTACTTTTCTTCATTCACAAGACTTGCTCATTAGGCAAAGCGAATGCTTAGACCAGGTGAGCTCCAAATAACTCATCTGAACTGAGGTTTCTTTGCGACTGAAACAGGCCAGCAACAGAAATTGGGAAACAAATGGAGCAGAGATCTGCTGTGGAGTTTGGGGAGTTTTGGGGGTGAGTGGCTACCTATGGGAAGGGCCAGCTTGAGATAGGGCCCTTGATGAAACTTTGGGATACACTCGCGCACAGCGAGACGGCCCGGCATCACGGCTGTGGTGCAGCACCGGCCCAGCACTAACTGTGCCGTACAGCTGACAGCACTCATGAAGCTGCCTGGATGACTCCCTTGTGCCCCACATCCACTGCATGGGCTCCAGCAAGCCGTAAAGCTCAGGCACCTTCCTGAATTTTAAGAAACACTGCACATGTGCTGCAGCATCACACATTCAACCTGTCTGGGATCTCCTGGCACGTGTCCACCGGAAGCTGCTGCTTCTGTTTGGACATCCAGAAGGCACAAGCAAATGACTGAAGTCCTTAATTTTCAGCCACGAAAAGAGAGGGCCTCTTGGACTTGAAAGGGAAAGAATGAGATCGAGTTCTCTAAAAAGCTGGTAGACCTTGTCAACCAGTAACATCTTGTATAGCCCAAGCTGTGATGGTCAATTAGATTCAACACTAGGAAACTACCTTTCCTAACAATAGAAATTTGTTTGATTCAAAGAACTAACTTGAGGGATCACAACAAAACCCCTGATATAACTAAAAAATAGCAGTAAATATTTACTGTGGAATAGGAATTTACCTTGCCAGGAACACCATGACCTTCTCCACAGGAAGCAGAAGAGGAAAGGCTTCCAGTATCAATACAACTAAAATACATCTATCATATGATAAAAGGCAATGATACTTCAAAATTATTTATTATTTCTAATTATAAATTACGTATGTATGGTATAAATTATAATTATAAATTACAAAAACACATTGACTTGACTGTAGTGACACAAAACAGACCTTTCACTTCCGGTTAGGCAAAATCATTCGGCTCTCACTTCATTACTTGAGTAACTAGAGGACAAATAAAAATTAGACTGACATTTTCCAGAATCTTAGCAGTAAGCTCACATTCCAGGAGATCACAGAAGAATCAACTCTCATTATTCCAGGAGAGGTAAATTTTTACATCTTTACTGTCAGCCACATAAATTAGGGTCTGATCGTACACACTCATGTGTGAGAGAGGTCTTACAACTGTTTTATAACTAGCACACTCTGTTCAACTGGTTTAGTGTGTTTTTAAAATTATCTTACTCTGTAAGTATACCCTAGAAAGCCTCCAGGGGGCCTGAATCCCTAAAATATGAAGCCATCAAGAGAAGCTTTTTTATTTATATAATAAAAATATGTATATAGGATGTAGATTTTTTCCCCCAGCACGTTTCCAAAAAAGTCTGCTCAACAATAGAAGCGTATCTCCTGTGAAGCTCAAAAGCTGCAGAGCTCCTTTACCTTAACAAAGCAGTCCTTATTTAGGTCTTCCATAACAACTTCTTAAGTCTGAATGAGTTTTTCTAAACAAGCCAAGTCTGGAATTTCCATCTTTGGTCATTTATCTCAGCATCAAATTTCTTATTAAAACCTGGGAGAAAACTGTTGGAAGGTTTTGATCCTCATACAAAGAAATATACAAATTTCACTCTAAGAATCTTTGGCCTGAGATAGAGCATGAAAAATACCATCATAAAAGGAATTTGTTTGAGAAAGATGAGAGTGACTGGGAGAAGGAGATTACAGTGCAAAACAAATTTCAAATTTTTAAAGCAGCAGGCACTACAGCACAATCACCCGCTGTGGTACCAGAGAACAGAGCAGCCAAAAGTCAATTTCATTGTCCCATTGTGGAGATGTAGCTGATTTCTGTCCACTTGTATATCTTCAAGTTTCTCTTAGTGCATTCAAGTAAAAATTATGTATATTTTAAATTTATCTTTGGACTTCATGCTAGGTTGCTGGACAGAAAACAGTATGTAGCACTTAGCATCATTAAAGCACTGTAGAAACATTAATTACTGGTACCCCTCACGCCCTTCTTTGGGGTAAGTAACCCCATGCACCATTAATAAATCATCAATTACTGAACAGCAGCATTGACCATCTCCTGTAGTTCTAGAATAAATGCTAAAGAGAAGTACTTACGCTACAGCATGACAAATAATTTATTTTAATTAACAAGTGCTTTGGGGAGCAGGTATCACCATCCTCATTTTAACACAAGGACATGAGATGCTGAGTGGGATCCTCAGCTTTATTTGACAGAGCTCCAGTGACTGCCATGATATCACAATGAGATATGTGGCCATGGAGATGTGTGGCCAGTTGCAGTAAAAATCCAGATTTCTAGCACTGGCCTCTAATTTTAGGATCTAATATTTACATTGATTTAAGAGTCACAAGTAGTTGGAGTTCTGGTTTTGTTTCTTTCTCTCTAATTTCTGTTAGCATTCTTTGTCATGCTTGCAATAAATCTCTTATAAAGTGACTTTAATTTTTCTTATAAAGTTAAAAAAAAAAACCCCAACAAAATGAAAACCCAACACTGTAAAAAGGTTCTTGCTAAAATAGTTCTCTGGAAACTCTGTGAGCATGCCCAGTTGGTGAACAGTAGCTGCCCTCTGGAAAACAAGGCAACAGGGCCCCTACTCCTCCCAGCACTTCAGCACAGGTACAGCTCTACTCGGCAGAGTCAGCGCGCCCTCATGTGCTGGCCAGGTCAGGGTCTATTTAATATAGAAGGCTGTAGAAAATACTCTTTGTAAAACTTCTACTTTAAACTATAAAGTAATACTGGAGCTTCTTTCTTGGTCAATTTGTTGCATCTATACGGCCAAAAGAAGGTGTGCCGGTAGCTCGTGCTCTCCTTATCCAGCTTTTATGTAAAGATCTCCAGCTAAAGCCTGGGCCACTGCTACCAATCTGCATCCAAGCTCCTTAGATGCTTGGACTGGCATTCTGTTTGTCAGGTTGTGCTAACACCTGCATACTGAATTTCTACCACTTCCGGTACCCCCACCAGGCACCTAACTGGCACCCACAATAAAATGCACACATGGAAAAGGCACACCTTCCTTCTGTTCTGTAGGTATTAGCCCCTGAAACAAGTTAACCCTGCACTCAAAACTGAGGAGTTAAAAATAAACTTTTCCCAGACCTTACAGCTATGCACATATGTAATGCTTCTGTAAAATATCCTTCAAACCATTTAAACAAATTCCCACTCTACAGAGAGATCTGCAATAACTTTAGACAACACTTAAAGAACAAAAAAAGGTCAAATTTGTATTACAACACAAATTGTGACCTTGTGTCCATTTAGTGTATTCTGGGCAAGACATCTGCTTTCAGTAGCATCTCCCTAACAGAGGGAAGAATTTGGCAGTTTCATTAACAGAGGAGTATTAATGAAAAAAAACATGAGACACCTTCATTCCACTAGGCATTTTAGGAAAAACAGGCCAAGGAAAGAAACCAGACTAGCAGAGGGGTGCACTAGACATATGTAAGACCAAAAAACATGAAACACCCACAAATTTTAACATGCAAAGATACAAACATGTATCTTTTTCCTTGAGGCTCTGTTAAAGTAAGACTCTCAACTGCAAGTTCATAAATAAAATGGACATGACAGTAGTGCCATAAAAACCTAAGTAGAAAAATAGTGCAAAGCCAAGGGCTGGACACTTTAATCTGTCACAAGTACCCTCAAGCACTACCATTACTGCTCTTAAAGAAAACATATATAGAAAACATTCTCTATTATAAATGGCAGTCGCCTGCATTGCACTCTGTATTTAGAATGTACTGACTACCTTTCTGCTTCCCTTCGAAGCTGTGGATGGAGAATAAATATAGCCTTTCACACTGGCGAGCACTGCCTGTCCTTCCAGTCATGACTGGTAGCAAAGTCAGACAGCATTTATAAAATAAATCAATTAAAAAGTAAAACATACAACATCATTTAAGGCCTTTGTCCCTGCTAGTCTGCTCAACAGACTACACTTTCTTAAAATAATAACATCTAGCATTTCTGTTACAGTAACCAGAGAGCGAAGTTAAACAAAAAAGAAGGTCACATTTACGGCTGCCAAGAAGGCAAAGTTCCTGAGGCGTGGCCAAACGCAACAGCAAAGACACTCTTTGCACCACTCTTCGGGTGCCTCACACTGTGTGCATGGAGGAGGGCAGACCAGCGGAGGGTGAGCCCGACACGATGCTCAGGCTGAGCATCTCCTTTAAACCTTGCAGCCCTTATCAAAAAGGGTTTGGAATTACAATGGATTATATAGTGCACACTCGTATCAGTTCCCACAGATACAAAATGCACAGACGGGAGTCCAGAACAAAAGCCGCCACTGGCCAAGGTTGTGAGGAGCACCTGCCATTAAGGAAATAAACTCCAGGGAGCAGAGTCCGATCTGAGCTACTCCTGAGTGAGCCTGGAATAACTTCAGCTCTTCAGTGAGATTTCAGCAAATTCATACAGGTGCAATCGATACCAAAGTCTAAATCAGTTTGGTAGTGAGGCACCAAATTAAAATGAAGGGTTCATTAAATGACAGCCTTTCAGATTTAGCATAACTAAAAATTATCGGCAACAGATTTTGTTAACCTTGAGTGGGACAGAAGAAATACCCCCCAATGGACGGCGCTTCCATTTACACAGCATTTCTCAACTGTTCACTTCAGCAGGTCCATAAGGTTTAAAGGAGGGTCTGCCTTAGCCTGGTCAGAGTCAGTTTCTAACAGGATTCTTGCTGCCACCTCATGTAAACTGTTGAAAAAATATACTGACTGCCTAGAAAATAAACTGTGCATTATGTACTTCATATATCCATGCACATGCAGCCAGTACTGTGCACAAAATAGGAGCTGTATCATGGCCTTTCTTAAAATGTTAGCTTCATGGTGAGTTTACTACACCCATGTTACAGAACAAAAGGCATGCCCAATGGCACGGAAACACCCATACTCCTGATATTTCAAGGTACATACGTCATGTTTGATCTGAAAAAATAACAGCTTTCTCAAGGCAGCTGAGGCTCTCAAAAGAGAGCACTATCTTAGGTAGAAACAGTTTTGTTGTTTTTTACTTCTGTAATTGAGATCAATAGCATAAATCAAATTTATTTCCATGCTGAAATAAATGCCATAGCAGCCAGCTGACAAGAAACTGTCACATATATTTTCTTAACAGTTTGTTACCTTTCATGGGACACAAGCTAGCAGGCAGAACTTCATCAGGCTTTTCCCTCTCCCCCATTTACAAAATACCCTAAACTTTCTGAGAAATCTGAGTGTCCCCAAGAGCCAACAGAAAGCATGACAGTAATGACTCGGACTGCAAAGGCAGAGTAATACTGCAGAGGATCAAGTCATGTGCAGCTGATGGAAAATGGTAAAGATCTATCAGTCTCAAAAGGCGGCTCATATTTAAGGGTATGAACTCCTGAATGGTGTCCTGTTTTCCTTTTATAAAACAAAAGCTTATACCATATGTACTGCACAATTATGTAGACTTTTCCCACACTGGGGCTTGTTAGTGATAGAGTAGCCTGTAAAGAATAGGCACTTATCCCAGGAATTGGCAAAAAGGGAGTACTACTTGGTAGCTATGGCACCAAAATACAACTATTGTGCTTTCTCACATACATATGCTTTATAGATGGAGGCTCAAACACACACAAAGTTTTAGGTTGTTGGCAGACTGTGTTTTTTCTTTTTGCTTCGACAAGATTTGCAAACGCAGCAAATGATGCATGGAGATGCCACAAGTAGCAAGGGAGAGGTCACCAATGCTATGATACCAAGTCCAACGAGGATCCCCACAACCTGAAAGACAAGGTGGGGAAAAAAAATTATTTAGCTAATGTGGAAAATAAAATCATAGAATCATAGAATTTTGAAGGTTGGAAAAGACCTCCAAGATCATCAAGTCCAACCGTCATGCACATATGCATGCATAAGCACAGCACAGGCCACAAAAACACCAGAAGTAAACATGAGAACAATCATCTTGGTCCCTCACTGAAGCATGAAATCTCTTTGCTTCATGCATGTGTGAAAGCTCTGCTCAGCTGACTAGGAACACACCTGCGTTCTGTTCCACATCACGGAAGCCCGCGAGTGGCCCAGCTTGTTTCTGCAAGGGCCTCTGTCGTAATGTCTTAAGAAGATATCGTTCTGAAAAACAAAAGAAGAAGCTGTAAGAGCAGGCTACAGAACTGTGACGAGAGGTTCAGGACTGGACTGGAAACAAAATTTTCCTGACACTGCTTTAAAATTACCAGCTGCCAGCAGACTACTTCACCTATCTCCCAAATAATTACACAAGCATAGAATCACAGAAAAGTTAGGGTTAGGAAGGGACCTTCAAAGGTCACCTAGTTCAACCCCCCCTGCAAGAAGCAGGGACATCTTCAATTGGATCAGGTTGCTCAGAGCCTCATCCAACCTGGCCTTGAATGTTTCCAGGGACTGGGCATCCACCACCTCTCTGGGCAACTTGTTCCAGTGTTCCACCACCTTCACTGTAAAAAATTTATTCCTTACAGTTAATCTAAATCTACCCTATTTTAGCTTAATACCATTAACCACTGTCCTGTCACAACAGGCCCTGCTAAAAAGCCTGTCCCCATGTTTCTTATAAGCCCCCTTTAAATATTGAAAAGACACAATAAGGTCTCCCCAGAGCCTTCCCTTCTCCAGGCTGAACAGCCCCAACTCTCTCAGCCTGTCCTCATAGGAGAGGTGCTCCGGCACTCTGATCATCTTTGTGGCCCTCCCCTGGACCCTCTCCAACAGGTCCACGTCTTTCTTATGTTGGGGGCTCCAGAGTGGGGTCTAGTACTCCAGGTGGGTTCTCACCAGGGCAGAGTAGAGGGGCAGAATCACCTCCCTCGACCTGCTGACCACGCTTCTTTTGACGCAGCCCAGGATGCGGCTGGCTGTCTGAGCTGCAAGCGCACAGTGCTGGCTCATGTTGAGCTTCTCATCAATCAACACCCTCAAGTCTTTCTCCTCAGGGCTGCTCACAATCCATTCTCCGCCCACCCTGTATTTGTGCTCTAGAGAAACTTCTTGCAGTTTCAAGAAGTATGGTGTGTTTGGGACCTGAGCTATTGTATAGCGTCTTTCTACCTCACTTTTAAAAAAGCATAAGCATTGTGCCTATTGCACAAGCACCTAGTCTGGAATTTGGTGATGATAAAGGGGCCTGTAAACAACAGATACTTCCAAAAGCTAGTGATCTGAGGGATCATCTATCCTGAGGTACTTCTGTTCTCCTGCTATCTCTGCACTTCAGAGTACTTTCCTTCCTAGGCTTAACAGAAAAGTTTTAAAAGTAGGAAATCTGTTTCTTTTCTCTTTTCCCAGTAATACTTATTAAACTATCCATTTTATCTTCAGAAGGTGACTAATGCCCTGCATTACTCTCCCCCAGCCACCTGCACTTTCAGTAACCTCACATTGCTTCCTCCTTCACTTTTCAGTCTTACTCTTTGGCTCTGCAAGTGTTACCTTCATCTACACCTGGAGCTCCTGTAACCCTGCACATTTAGAAAAACTGCATTTGGATCACACATCTACAGTTTCTTTTTTCTTTCTCCTTTGAACTGACAAAAACTTGGTAAGGGCACCTCTGCAGACTCTGCAAGAATCTGAGAGTCTTCCAGTTCAGCACGGTGTTAAGCAATCATTGTGTACCATATGTACTCTGATGCAAGCCGTAAGACTCATGTTGATAGAGCACACTCACAAACACAGAAATGGGACACAGCGCTAAGCGAAACCTGTTTAGCATGCTGAGAAAATGAAGGATAAAGAATGAGGAAGTTTCATTGTTTGCTGGCTGTGGAGTACAAAAACAAAGAAAAGCAAAGCCATGCAACACCTAACATTTTATTTCGAGTGCTGGTGAAGTTCTTTTCACACTCCCACAGTGATGACTGTGCCAAAAAGGAAAGCTGTCATATACAAAAGCACACTACTTCCTTTATTCTTAATCCTGCCAGGAAACTTGAAGTCCGTACAAGTTGAGACTAGTTGGTATCACTTGAGAAATAACTTCATAATAACTTCATAATCCCTGTTCATAATCCAACACTTTCATCCTTAAGCCTACTAACCAATCACTCTCTTCAGCAGACACAGATGGACTAGTAAAGAAATCTAGTCCATATGAGCTCTTAACGCACCTGCCTGAGAAACAACCCCCTTCACCCAGTACCGCACCATTTTTTTGGAAAGGCTGTGACTCTTGTAGTTGGAGCAGGTGGAGGATACTTATTACCTGGCTCTCAACCAAACTGTTTTTAGCTACTGCACTGAAAGAGGGAATCAGAGAAAGGTAGTGCTGGAATGGACCTCAGAAAGCAACTGGTCCGTCCCATTTCCCTCAAAGAACTACCATGAGACATGGCTATAATCCTTTACGGAAAAAAGGATGTTGATATAAATAAAAGCACTGGACCAACAAGAAGAAAAAATATTAAGTTAGAAGCTGAATTGAGCCTACACATTCACTAGGATATCAATGAGTTGATGAAGCACTAGTACAGGACCTCAGACTAAGCCCAAGCCTGTTACCCTTTATCTAGGTGGTTTTTTTCTGCAGCACTTACATCCAAGTTCTGTAGACAGTACCAGCAAAACGTGTGCTTGCAGTTCTTGCACATCATCTGAGCACAGCCTTCGTTTCGCTCAATATAGATCCGACAAACTGGGCACTGCTTAATTGGTGCCTCTGTCTCCACTCCAATAAGTGATCTAGAAAAGTAAGAAAACATTAAAGTGAATTACTACTGATATTCAGCTTCACTGCCTAATGTGTACTGTGCTTATTTTCCAGAGCATCTAATGTTGTTGTCTTAATGCACTTAATGTGTGAAGCTTGTTATATTCAGTACAACACGCTGAAGTATACTCACTACTAGATGTAAGATTATTACTATAAAGTAAAAGTGAAACTTCATTCCCTTGGTCTTGTATGTACTTAAAACCAACACTCACTATACTCACAAATGTGTCACCTATAGCATTAAAAATTAGCACTTCGTAAGACAGCTTGCACCATTCATTTATCAGGACTAGATTATGCAACTCATAGCACTGTCCCTGCCTGAACAAAATAGCCTTAAACGCCACCAAAGCTAAAGATCAAACCTGAAGAAGAAAAATTATGGTGACAGCTCTTGGCAACTTTTATTCAACAGAGTCTTGAGTAAGCAGAATGCTTAGATTTTAAGTAAGTCTTTCATTTATTGCAAAAAAATGATAGAAAACTTTGAAATACATATGACTGAATGTAATCTGATTCTGAAAACAACAGTAGATGGCCACAAGCATTATATAATTTAAGCACAGAAGTGTTACATATCTTATGTAACCTTATCTGTAGGTTGTTTACACCTATGGAAAATCAGCATACACCAAATGGGATATCTTACACCCACTCTGAGGAAGAATTAAGATTCCTCTATGCAGAGATTCTATAAATATTAAGTAGGTGTGATTTCTTAATCACAGTACAAGCAAAGTTTGGATCCCGGAATATTAGTGTATCGGATTTTTTGTATGGGCACAAGTCACAATTCTAGCATGCGAACACAACCTTTAAGCAGATCCAAAGGGCTCCACCTTTCAGAAGTGTCAGTGGCATCCCAAGTTTGATAAGTACCCAAATAATATCAGTATTTGTGAGGCACAAAGAAAGCACTTCACGCCAAAAAGAACCAAAAGACTGTGCAGCCTCCACGTGTTCCCCTCTTACCCCTGCTCAGTTGGTATGGGAGTAGTTTGGTTTTCCTGGCATAGGCGCTGTGGGTGCCACGTGTCCTTACAAGAGGAGCAGAACTTCAGGTGGCAAGCTGGGCACTCCACCGGCACTGGTGCTCCTGACTCGCTTGGTGCAATACGACACACTGTTTGGCAGTCTGCTGCAGGGCACCATGTTCTTTGGGGGTCCAAGTGGACTTCTGAAACATAACAGAGAGAGAAAAATGAAACTGTTTATACAGTTCCCTTCTCATTCCAGCAACGTGTGTCTAGGTACGCAAGATCCAGTTCTGCGTGTGGGTGGGGAAGTTGAAGCCCTCTGTGCTCATGCCCACGGGCGTTTGAGCCTACTCCTCTTCTTCACGCAGGTCCACAATTGCGCTCTGCAAAGGCAGCTGCACTGGAAGGATCGCAAGAATGGCAATACACAACGTGGGACGTATACAGGGAGGGCTTTTATAGGGAGGTACAAAAGACAAGCACAACTGCTGCTTGCTGAGAAGCACGTCTTGTGACATTATGCCATACTGTCTTTCGTGTGTGCAACCATCTTCCAGGTAAACAGCAGAGGAATTGTCACTAAATGACTGGCAAGTCATTTTCCACACCTTGTTTCCTCCCCTCTATCTACATACTCAAATTAATATTCACTTTATTATATTATCATTGTCAGGTATCAATTTACAAAAATAGTCAAGGCAAGATTGAGGGTGGAGATGCTGAGTTACAGACATCACTGCATGGCAGTGAATGATAAATATTGATTCTTCCTCTCACTCCCCAACCTTTATTCAAGGAACTTGGGCTTGCAACAGAAACCCACCTAAAACATGTTCACTGTTAGAGGTGTCCATTGTGTGTGCTCTTTATACTGCCTCAAGTCCATGAGGTGCAGCCAAACAATCCCACCCTGCAGAGCCTCCCTAGAAAAGGGCTGTCATGCCTAGAGCAGCTACCTACATCTCCTCCTTCCCTCTGAACTCTCTGGTACCACCACTGAAAATAAACAGATGGAGGGGATGTCTCAGGAACAGGTGGAAATCCCTGACTGTGAGATGTCAAAAGCCAATACAATGTTCTTCTGTACCTCCAGCAGATAAAATAGTGTCCCACTTGAAAGAGAAGGCTGCACATGGGCCCCTGACATATGTTCTCCGGCAAATTTTGCTGGAACAGTTGAAGGCACTTCCTCCTATGCACACCCCACTGAGTGAACTGCTCCTCCGCAGGAGGTTGCTGGTAGCCCACAGTGAAGGGGGCGGGTGGATGGATATCTAGCAGATGCTCCAGTCAGCATGAAAAACAGTTATATCAGTTCAGTGTCCAGATACCCAGAAACTAGAAACTATACAACTAGAAATGTGTTCAAAGAAGTAAAACTTTTCCCCAGCTCTCAAGCATTTAGATACACACACATGAACAGCTGGGGAGAAGGACACCCCACAAAGTTCATAACCTAACATGCACTACAAACTCAGTTCTTTTCCAGTACACCAAACCTCTCTATTCACCTTGAAAACTTCCAGTTTCTTTAATGCCATCCCTCCCTCCCATTTGTCCAGGACACTTACAGTGAGGAACTGTGTAAGGATGATCATCCTCTCTGCTGGCTGCAGGACACAGGTACACAATGCTCTGACTACAGGTAATTTTAAAGTCTGTGTTAGAGTGCTCTGACAGATGTGGAGAATTTCTGCATTTATAGCAAAGGCTGTCATCTATAACTCAGGCAGTGCCAGCAAAACAACTGTACCACCTACCTCCAGCCACTTCATGAGTCTTGTTGCCTTCTTTCCTCTTATTCTCTTACACATGCTTCCTCTGCCCCCCAAAACAAACAAACATTTTGCTTTCTACTGAATAAAAGCCAGAACGAAATAGTTTGCAGCTTCATTTGTGGGGAGAAGAGACAGACATGGATGGGCAGTACAAGCTATATTACATTTTTGTATATTTAAAAAAACTAGTGTCCTGACTAAGAAATCATTATTTCTGTAGCTTCCTTTGGTGTCTCTTAAATGAAACTCTGAACTGGTTAAGACCATGGCCTAATACTGGCTATTGCATTCAAGTCTTCACACAGTAGGTTCTGTATGCTTTCTGTTGATAAACAGCAATTAAAGTGAGCTCAAGTGCAGATCCTGCAGATAGCTGCTTAACATGCTCAGCTTTGGAAACCTAAATTCTCCTATCCTGTTTTTGGATGAAAGACAGGATGTCTGGTTTTGACATCACTGGGAAGAGGGGA
This sequence comes from Chlamydotis macqueenii, assembly GCF_036417535.1. Taxonomy (NCBI): domain Eukaryota; kingdom Metazoa; phylum Chordata; class Aves; order Otidiformes; family Otididae; genus Chlamydotis; species Chlamydotis macqueenii. Next base: position 66,850,349 of record NC_141557.1, read on the forward strand.
GTTGGGTTGTAAATCTTATTGATTTTTACAAATTTGTTGCAGCATGAGATGAGATTCCCTCCTCTCCCACTTCCTCCACTTGACAAAGAACCTACAGATGGTGTTTTGCAATCCACGCTGTCTCATACTGTTTGCTTTACCATGGAGTAGAAGTGAAACCAGAAAAAAATTAAGAGGAACAGCCTAAAAAAGGAAAGAGGCTATCATATTGCTCTGTCAAACTGCTCTATCTTTTGGTTAGGGCCATTTCTCTCCCAAGGCTTTCCCCTGCTTCCCTACAGCCAGTTCAGCCACAATCGCTCCACTGTCAGGAGGAAAGCCTTCCCACAGCGCCAGTAACAGGCCAGTACTCACAAAATGCCTGAACAAGCAGGTGAGATGTGGGAGACAGATAGGGGAAATGTAGCATCCCTGAAGAAAGAAGAATTTCTGGTTCAGGAGAGGTACTCACTGAAAGGATGAGCCTGCGCCTTTTGCAGAATATTAGGAACATTTCCTGCTAAAATGGACTACTTTTTGGTTAGGCATAAAATAGAGGTTCTTATAATCTACCACTCGACCTACTGGGCAATTGTCACAGAAATAGAAATGTAACACATATGTCCTAGCCACATCCTATTCCTCTATTTCATTACTTCTCATGACCACATCAACTCCATCCTAAACAGACACAGAGCAATTCCTGTTTCTTCTATTAATATATGCTGCATGAAAGCTCTGTGGCTAGGTCCTGACTGGATGCAGAGAAGTTACAGATACGTAAGAAAGCTTGATTTTAACTCTGAAAACATTTGCATTCTAAGAACACAAAAAACACAAGAGGATATTTTCAGTATATTTTCAGTACATTCCTTATTAAACTAAGGAAGTATGTACAGATATACAACTGTATGCTAACTACTTCTCACTACTTTTTCACCCAATATTATTTATCCTTTTTTCTTTAGAACAAAGAAATGGAGAGGAAACCTATTTTATTAAAATAGCAAGCACAGATAGGAGATAGGGAAAATAGCTTTTGGATGTGTAAATCCTTCTTCAGGTCTTCAAAATTTTCCTCAAAATTCATCTCACAATGGAAAATGTCTGGAAGGGTGAGAAGCATTGGCTTTACCAATCACTTGAAGACTGGTAAGCAAACACTACAGAGCAAAAGCAAGTCTTTTCACTTACCCAAGAAGATGCTTATTTATTTCTAGCATTTATAGTACAGCAAAGCAGGTGCTGAAGCAAAGAGCCCATATCTCAGCAGAATAAAACTGTGAGAAGAAGGGTCTTACAACAGAAAGCCAGAGGGTTTGACTAAAGGGCTCTGTTGATCACAGCAAAAGTCATGAAAGACACTTTAGTACCTGCCTTTTTTAAGAATCAGAATTTTGGCTATTGCATTTGCAAGCACGGAAAAGAAGATGGTACAGCAAGGTCTGGAAAACTCATTGCTCTCTATTTAATCCCCTTACCACACTGACTCCTTCTCTTCAGCAACAAAAAACCCTAGCAAGCCCAAGTTAGCTCTTCCCCAGCACCTTGTCTGAAGAAAAAAATCTGAAAACTAAGAAAAAAAGGGAGCTCAAAATATTTCACATATAAAACTTTTCTTCATTTTTAAATGAACACTGAAAGGCTGACAAGAGTGATGCTACTATTATGCTGCATTTTAGCTCTTCAAAATGCTCTCTGTCATTAAGTAAATCAAATAAATTCATGGCCCTCGGGAGGTGTACTCGGCTCAGCTTCTGGCTGATATCAGCCCAGCCCATCTGGCTGCATCCTGATTGGAGTTCACATGATTTTAGGGAAAGGCCCACGGTTCAACACAAAGATCTATGAACTGCTTTTGCTGCTAGGTCAAGGAGCCACGGTTGAGTTTGGCTTAGGGCTGGTGCGAGAACGGATCGTGAGGCACACCGTTTTTGTAGTTGGTGAGAGCCCATGGGAGAAGGCAGAGTTAGACAGTAGTGGCCTGTGCTTTGCCTAGCACGAAGTTTGAAAAGGACTAGGTTGCACTATGGCTGACACAGACATACGGCACACATTGGATCTCAGCTGCCAGGATACCCTGGGTAGATTCCGGGTCAGAAGTCGTTCCCACCAGGTGCCCTCAGGCAGCTTTATCACTACTTTCAGAAAAAGAGCGTCAGGCCAGCATTGGTCTTGACTGGGGCAGGCAGGCATTGCCAGGCCAGGGTCAGGTCTCAGAACAGAGCTTCAGGCCAGCAGAAACTAATAAGCCAAGTCCAGCTGATGAGGTCTAAAAAGGTCAGCCTTGGCGGCAGTCCTAAACCCAGGACAGGCAAAAGGTCTTGTCCAGGGCTGTGATTACTGCTAGTGTCCAGGTCAGAGCTTGAGTTAGCAGGAAGCATTGCTTCCAGGCATCAGTAAGCTGGATCTATTGCTGGAGCCAACAGGCAAGGCAAAAAGGCTCGGGTTTAAGCCTGCCACTTGGATGCTAGTTTTAGTCATCATAAAGGAGAAAGGACAGATCTTAGAAAGATCTTGAAGAGAGGTAGTGGAGGTGGAGGAGGATTTGTCAGACTTAGGCAAGAAAGAAAATGGAAGGAGGATTTAAAAAATAGACAAGTTTCAGGCTTCTGTGCGTGGGAGGCAGTAAAAAAAAAAAAAAAAAAAAAAAAAAAAAAGATGTAACAGGGAGTGGGACAAAAGATCATGAGTTCAGCTTTGGCTAGTTATAGAGGAGATACCAGGAAATCATTAGTTTCACAGTCTTCAGTTTAAAAAAAAAAGGTTTTATATAAAACAGATTAATGTATTGCAAGAATGCCTCTCTTTCTTAACCCTTTAAATATGGTGATTTTACAAGCTCTGATTTCCACTGTCCAGGGCTGTTGACAAGCCACTGCTTGGTTTATGAACTGCAAAGACTTCCTGAGGAATTAAGGGTAAACGGGAAGAAGGTAAAATAGGAGAGAGAAATAAAAAATGAAAGCAGGGTTCGAGATTTCTTTCCTTTTTTGGCCTGAGTGCCTGCAAATCATAGCTACAATCTGCATCTGCCCATGAACTCTGGGGCATGCTTGGGTATACTCACTTTGCAGTTTTTGTACTTTGTGGTCATTCACGTGACTCATGTCAGATAAGATTCTGTAAAAAGCCATATATTCCTTTATCTGACCACCTTTTCAAGTGCATTACTGCGCTTAACTTTTATAAACCTCTGCATTTTCACACACATTCCCAATCCATCTGCATCTAAGTATGCATGCAAAGCAAGAACACAAATACACTCTTTACAGGAAAGTTTGAAAACAGGCAGAGTCAGGGCAGATCAGCCAGATACACTACTCTGCAAGCTACCACGGAGTGAGTCCTTTGAAAAACGCTGCAACTTCCAGCTGAGACTTTCAAGTTGATGTTAGCGTTTAAAAACAGTGTGGGACCTCATCTTTCCGACTAGCAAGTTTCTTCTTCAGCCTTAGCAAGGAACCTCTGGCCTAGAAAAGCTTGGCCCCAGTAAGACCTTCAGTTTCAAACTTCTTTACTAACAGGCCTTACTCAGTAATGAGGGGTTCAATTATCCCTCAGGAAAAAAAATAAGGCTTCAACATAAGAAAAGCTCTTTTGCAGGGATGTTTGCAAAAATACCCATCAGACTGCAGGGTCTTTCTCTCTCAGTTTTGAAGATAGCTGTGGATGTATCAAAGCATCATGTGCACCCTGCGCCACCCTTGTCTCATTCCACCAGTACAACCACCACCTCAAGGACCCAGGATGAGCACGCTGCGTGAAGGACAATGGAGCCTCAGGCACACAATTTGAGCGTGTTGCCCACAAGCTTGAGAAAGAGCATGGTATTTCAGTAAGATGCCATTCTGTTGATCCTGCTCCACTGAAAGGATTTCAAATTTGTCTATGGAGCATAGTCAGACCTAGTGATTGCTCTTCAATTGTTTCAGAACAAAGACATCTTCTCCATCTCCTCCTTAACTCACCCAACAGACTTTGTCTTTGGATTATGTAATACTGCTGCCTCCACTGACACTTTAAAAATGAAGGTAATAGAAACCAAAAGGTTCGCACCTCGTTCAAACTTCAGCCTCTTGTATAACTGAAACTGGTCAACAGGCACCAAACAGGCAATCTGAAATGAGAAACAAACACACAGAAAAAAGCATTAGAAACACAGAGACTTGAAAAAAAGTAATGAACACACTCTTCTACACGCCTGATCTCCTGCGCTGGCTCTCAAATCCACCTTCTTTTCATGCTTGCTTTCCATCACCACATTCCTCCGTACCTTGACTTTCTTCTCCAAAATGTGAAGTAGTTCTTAACCTCTTCTATTTCAGCCACACAGCCCAGTAGTTAGCCCACATCTACTGTACCATGCATAGGAAAACTGTGGATTCTCTATTTACTTCAGGCTTCTCAGTTTTATTTCATGTTGTTTTAACGGAATGACGGGTGACAGCTTGCCAACCTTGGGAGGCTGCAGCATGTTGTTCATGCACAAGACCACAGCCTAAATGAACGGTTCCTCATTCATATCTCCTAATCTTAATGGCAGGGGTCAGCTAGCTCTCAGGAACTTGAAAGCTAGTCTGGTTTCCATTTTTTATTCACTTCATGGGTTCTGGGCTAAGACAGTTAATGCCACTGCTGTTGGAATTTACCTCAGACACACACCAACCCACTGGGAACTGAAGTTAACAAATTTAGTTGGCGTAGATAAACAGGCTTTGCTGATACATTTTAGATATTACCATAATTAAATTAGCAGCCTGAAAGGTTAAATGCTGTAATCTCCAATTATCAGTCTACGTAAGAAAAGCAAGTAGCCCATTTAAAACTAATAAGTAAACCTGCATATAGGGCAAGGAGAGGTTCAAAAGAAACTTCACTGACATTTCAGAAGCCATGCATTTATTGGACTCAAAATCTGAGATAATTCTCTTTATTTGATCCATTTGTAATACTGTACCAGCACTGAAGATGTCTTTCTCTTCTACTGAAAATAAACCTAGACTAATACTAATGCAAGGCTTGAACATTTGAAGCACTGTCAGACAGTGCAGAACTGACAGCTTCAAAGAAAGGCTCTCAACCCTCGCATCCAGTATACCACCACAGTCCTTCAGATTACTGTAAAAGGCAAAGCTTTGCTCTCAGTGAAGTGGACGCTGGCCCTTACTATCCTTCTTGGCTGTGTGACACAGCACTCATGAGAAGAAACAAAGACAAAAAAATTCAATATATATTCAAAATCATGCTATGAATACATTTGCTTTCACAAATGGAAAAAATAAAAGAATATATCCATTTGTATACTATAAAATATGAAATTGCTTTATTAAGATCTCAAATAAATTTGAATTAAAATTGCATTTTGAAGCAGATGTTTGGAACATTTATTTGACCTAAACCTATGTCATACAAAATATAATCCAACTGATGTCAAGATTTAAGTGTTCAAAGATGCATAAAAGACTTACAGATGAAGAAATCAAAGGATTTAATATCAAAATGGGAAATACCAACAAACTTGTACAGAACATATTCTTAGTCTAGTAAGTCAGTCCTGGGGTCAAAGTACTGTCCTCATTCAGTTTCTGAATTCAGGGTGTAAACTAATTTTAATATGAAAGTATTGGAAGTATGAAGCTAAACAATATTATGTTAATATGACTGTAAGACACGGAGAGCTTCCTGGGAAACTCTTCCCCTGCTTATCAGAAGTCAGCTGAAACACTCTTGGAAAACAGATAATAACTTAGTCAAACAAGGAAAAAAGAGTGAAGTTCAGCAGCTCCAGCAAAGAATGAAGCCAACCAGCAAAGTTATGTAAAACTTACAAGATGCATCATTTCAGTATTGCCCAGTCCTCCCTAGGGCAGCTTTGAATCCAAATAGAATTTGGAAAACAAACAGAGTCATCTGCTTTTCTCCAGCTGGGTGAGCATTGGCAACTACTTTAAATTTTCCTTCATTACAACTAAATTAAAACAGCGAGTCTCAATGCTGTAAGAGCCACCTGAGTGAATTGCTTGTCTGGGGTCTTTTTGTGCTTTTTGTGCATTTAACAAACGGTTTTCAAGAGCAGTTCTACTGAGCCTAGAGTTTTCCATGTATTAAAAACTGGCCTTTTTGATTACAATGGGAGCAGAGTTAGGAGTTGCAGATTTCAGTAGGAAGCAGAGTCAGTGCTGAAAGCCTCCCCTTTTCCTATGGAAAACTTGATTTTACCATGTCAGCAGCCTTCCCCACCGGTTTCACTCAGCCCCAACTCTTCTTCCTACACAACCTCTTCGCAGCTCAGCTCTCCGCTCCCCACACGCAGCTCTGGGCACTGACACATGCAGTCCATCACCTCTGCCACTGCCTCCCCCAGGCTTTGGAAGATGAGCTCCCAAGAGCACCCATGTGGAGGGTGACCTGTGAGGGGCTGACCTGAAGCCCCTCCCAGATGCAGTATCTTTAGGCATGAGGAAAGGAACACACAGTCTGCAGCTGCCTTAGTTCAGTGCCACATCAAAGCTGTACATGTAAACTCAGCTGGAAAAAAATGAAACATCAGTACCAAGTCCCTCCAAAAAAAACCAGCAATCCTTTCCTCAGTGAACTTTTAATCTCATTTACACTTAATCGAGAAGGAAGCCATAAGCATGGGAAGGAGATTAGGAGTTTATCTCCTCCTACTTGGCATCAGAATCTAAATGTTTTTTCATACAATTTCTCCAGCCCCACCCAGGAGTCCATCCCAAACACCTCCTCTCCTACACAACCACACATGCCCCAGGGCTGGAAAGAGGATGAAGAGCTGGGGAGGAAGCAAACCAGCAACACAGCAGGTGGCAAAGGGCCAAAAGAGAAAGACCATGAGCACATCAGAAAGCAAATGCTTCTTATTCTAGGCTATGAAATCATTCAATGCAGCAAGAAATGCTGCATGACAAGTTTTGGGGCTTTTTTTTTTTAATATTGGGTTAAGTTACAATAAAAACCTATTAAGAAAATGAGAGGGAAGGACTCTCCTCTCCTGAATGAAAAGATGTTGACTTGAGACTTATCAGACTGTCGGGAGTTGAAATAAGTTTTCTGGTTTTCTATATGATGTAAGCAACGCCTGCAGTTAAAGTACTCTTGTCACAGAGCACAGGAACACATAAGAGCTCTCACTAAGAACAGAAGCTTTCGCTTGAAGTAAAAATATCCATGGAACAAAGCAAAATTTTGAAGGCTCACTACCACAAAAGGCTCCAACTGGACCCTTGCCAAGAGTCCAAAAAGACTGCCCAACGTGGTACAATAACCAGGGGCACTATTACTATGTGAAACAGAAGAGCAAAGGAAAGAAAATGAAACGGTATGAAATAAATGGCTCCAGTTTACACAGGGGCAGACTTCCCTGTAACCTGGGCAGTGCAGTAACCAGGAGCCAAGGAAGAACAACTCCCCTGTTTTTAAACACTGGCTACCACAGTGGAAAGTGAAAATCACTACTCCACCTATTCTCAGGCTTTCAAGGGAGATGCAAGGAGGCAATCAAGAAAACTGAATAGATTTTACTTCCTTTCACACCCATATGAATCAAACTTTGATAATGCCGAGGAAGGAAAGTTCACCAGGACAAGTGCTTCTCCCTTTCTCGCTTTACCAGATAGGCAGCAAGGACAGACCCTGCACTGCCAGCAGCAACGGCCACTTGCAAAGGGTTGCGTTGCCCCCTTTGCAGAAGTCCCACTCGCAGAGGCACTATCTAGTTCTGCAAAGAGTGCAGAATAGTTTTAACTTGGGCTGTGGTTTGCTTTTGAAAGGGGTATGGGAGTTTGATCTCTTTATTGTTAGAAAGTATGCCCACTCCTTTATTCATCAGCTACCATGCTCACTAGTGTCACCATGAAACTTTAATTTATTCATTTTCTCCATTAAGGAGCTCTTCTCTTATTTAGTGACAAATAAAAACAAAAGTAAGACTCTCTCATTTGTTCCCCTTGGATTTATTTAAAAATTAGTCAATAAGAAGAACAAAAAAAATTAATTTTGACCCTGAAAGACAGGTTGGCCTGCATCCATCTTCCTCCTCATTTTACCATTTCAATTGCCCCTAGCAAAATGTAAACCAATTTTCAAATTAAAACTGGTATTTTAAACTGACTCCCAATGGGATTTTTGCTCAGCTATGTATGGAATATAACACAATTAAGACCTAGGTCACTGTCCCATTTCAGCATCGCTTTACAAAGCGCCGACAACCCTCTGTCAGGTGTGCACCGGTGTAGATCATGGATTTACACAGAGGGAGGGGCAATAAGCGGAATCTGCACTGCATGCAAAGGGGTAATTCTCCTTGTCGAACTTAAGAGGCAAAAGGAGAGCCCAAATCAGTGTCTCCTCTACTACCTGCTGCACGGTTTTAATCCAAATCAGACTATGTATACATGGATGACTGGCATCAATGCTACAAGCTTCAAAACAACACAAGAATCAGAAAGAGCAAAGCACAATGCCCTAGACGTTATCTGAGTGAGTACTGCATTAGAAATCCCTGTACACAGTTGAGACCCTGATTCATAGCTTACACTGGTGACTGGATTTGTAACCAGTAAAACCATTTCAGGCCATGATAAATTACCCCTTATTTAGATTAGGAATATTAACTGGTCCAATTAAATCAATGGAGCAAATTCCCAAGAAAGACTGGAATTTTCTAGACAGAAGTCTACATAGTTGAAGAGAACTGTATTAACATAAAAACTTCCTTCTACCTTCTGCTTCCAGGAAGGAATCCAAATCATCTTTGTTTATTGTACTATTAGAGCTTGAAAGGACAAACATCTTGTTTAACGAGATTGTTTCTAAACTCTCCCTTTTTTTGTGAGTGTAACCAGCTATTTGAAACAGAATCTGCAGCCAAAACCATTGCCTTCCCACCACAAATACCCATTTATTTCTACTTAAAACCAGACATACTACAAGCAGCTGCTATCTTGATGTAACAGGTCAAGATACGAACTACGATTGCACTTGATTTCAAGCACTTCAGTGGAACAATTCCTTCTGTTTGAAAGCACTACTTGTTCTAAAAAAAAAAAAAAACAAAAAAAACTAATGGGGAACATACCAGTTTCAATTAGATTTAGTTAAAGTAAAAACAAAAAACAACCAAAACCAGAGGTTTTGGAAAACATACTTTCAAAGTACCGAGAAGTACAATTTTCTTTGTTCAAATTACTTTTCATTTTAAGTTTTTTAAACCTGGAACATTTTCTTCTGAGGTCCAGTGAGACACAATGTTCTAGCTCACCAGAAGTAAAGTCTTATCTCCCAGCATCTCCTATACTCTACGAATAAGCAGTTTACTCCCCAAACACTGATAAAATATTCAACTGTTTTAGAGACACATTCCTACTACTCACATTTGCTCATTTCTTCATGAGACATACAAGAAATTCTGTTCCCTGTTTAAAAGGTTAACCAGGATTTTTGTCCCCCTCCACCCCCAAAAAGCAACACAAGAAGCACATGTCTCAGAATCAGGGCAAAAGCTGTGAAAAGGCTCTCATAATTTAGTGTCAAACAAGATAAACTCCAAAGAATTTTACCAACAAGATAAAACAGACTTAATTCACAATGAAGACAAATAGGTCATTGAAAAGCACTGAAGAAATGTTACACACCTTGAATAAAGGACCTTGAGAGAGGGAAGCAGAGGAACTTTCATAGCTATAACGTGTTACAAATTGCTTATAAGCTTTGTTATTAAGTGTTCAGTTTCCTTACTGAAGAGAGCTCAACGCAAAATGCACTGAAGTCAATGGAAAGGCTTTCCTTTACTTCAAATTATGCCTAAGTTCACCTTATCTCCCTTGTGCACGCCAGGACAAAAGGCATTTAAAAAGCAAACAAAACCACTGTGTTAGCTAATATAATTAGACACAATTTAGCCCAAAGTACAGGAACCAACTGAACACCATGTCCATGACAAAGACAGCTTGAACTGCTATTTTTTTCTCCAAACCTTAATGGTACTTGGTAAATGTCAGCCACAGCAGAGCCTGAAATGGACATGACATGAAAAATACATTTTTAAAACCCTGATGCTAACACAGGGGAGAAAAAAAGACCAGTTTGTCTCTTCCCCCAGTACAGGCAACATGTCATTCCTCATGGCACTGTCCTGGTGAGGAACCTTTTCTTGCCAGAAGCCAGAGACCAAACATCCAGACCCTCTAGAGGTGAGAAGGCTCATACTTTTACACCAGGAGTTTCAGAGTGTGTCATGAACAAACTGTAATTCTAAGTAGCACTTCCATGCCAAACAAGAGCCATATTTAAGCACATTCTCTACCATCTGAATAAAGTTCTTGTTTTTAAATAACAGTTTTTAAAGGCCACACTTTCACAGGGAACAGCCTTTATAGAGAAGAAAAATTACTACAGAGTGCTCATACATATTCCATAGCTTACATACTAATCTTTCAGATTATTAACAGAGACAATATATTCTTTCTATTGTTCCTGGGTTTTTGAAGGGTTTTCTTCCTTAAAGAAATAGGTATTTGGCAAAATACATAAGCAGTTCATTTTAACCAGGTTGAGGGTCTGTTTGCTTCTCAAGTGGAAGGAAGGTCTAAGTCTCAAGCACATTGCCAAAAGGGAGCATCAGAACATTTATTCATCTGTGGGACAGTAATGCACATTTGGGCTCAAAAGCACCCAAGGATTAAGCTAATGGTCCATTAATACATGCCCTGGAGCGTCTTCCTGCTTTACTAGGTGGAAATGTATCTCTATTAATTCCTATGGCATCATAACCTTAGCTGAACAGAGCAGAATTCTTCCTACCATTTGTTAATTTTCTTTAAAAAACCTATTTTCAATAAAAGCTAGTTGCCTCCAATCTGGTGCGATGGGTGGGAGGGACATTGCTCTCTGTACCTCTGCAAAAGAAAGGAGGAAAGGAAACAGCTGGCTACTTTCCACAATAGCTGGATTCAGCCAAAGAAAAGATCCACCACATGCTTGCACACCCTAAGAAACATAGCTGCGACTCCCAGGCCTTGATTCAGCTAAGCACGGCATTTCAAATGCATGCTGGAGAGGAGATCCTGAATTTTTCTGGAGAAAGAGGCATCTTTGGCATTGGGAACAGCACTGCTACTGAATGTATTTGAATAGGATTATATACTACCACAGTGATGTCATCTGTATACACAGGGCTCAAGGGAACCCAGAAGGTAATAAGCTGCCTTTCTTCAGCTCAGGGATGGAGGTCTGCTTCCCTTTGATTTTGTCACTGCAAACAATGCAGAGAGAATGCACAAAACCAGCCAAAAGTCCTTAACTACCTTATTTTCCTGGCTTGTTTCTTTCCCTGCTTGTGTTCCCAGAGCCAGCAGGGGCCTACCTGGCTCACAAAGCAAGCAAGCACAAACAGCCGCAGGGCAACATCAGATTTGCCTGCAGTTTTCCATGGCCTTCTAGACGCACAGAACAGCTGGCACATATGAATGACTGTTCCAGCCACGCTGCCAACAGCTCCGCCCCATGTCATGGGTTCAGCACTAAGCCCAATTCAGAAACTTTACACCAGCCCTAAGTCAGGCTGGAGGCTACTTGAGCATTGCTGGGAGGCCGTCAGGCAGCTTGGTAGGGACCATCTACAGCCTCCTGAACCCCATTGTCCCAAGGGGCACAAGAAGGTCTGAGGAGCACATTTTCCTCCAGTTTCTCCACCTCCAACTTTCAAACTGACCCTTCCAGTTACTCTGGGAGATTGTGCACATGCCAGACGTGCAGGCAGCTCTGCCTAAACCTCATTTAGCTTCTGTGCTCTCAACCTCTCCCAGCTCTGCCTTGGAAATGAAGATACTTCTCATATCTACTAAGACCTACTTCCACCAGGGCTGGAAGTAGGAGTACCTTTCTGGAAGCTGGAGTACCTTTCTCTCCTTATAACTATACAGAGTCTTGCCTGTTTCTATTAGGCTGCACATTGGTTCTTGCAGCCCAATATAAACATGCACAAAGAAATTCTGGCCTTGCATTCCATCAGTTTGAGTTCTTGCTCTTGAGTCAAGAGAGGAGTAAGAATTTCAGTGTTTGCACTCAAATCAAATCTGATTTAACTGACAGTACCAATAGAGGCTCAACAATTCTGGGATGCAGGGTATTCTGGTTAAGTCACCTGCATGGGTAATTGAGAGGTTGTCTGGATGCCAAGTAAGCCTTTCCTCAAGGCACAGAGGGAGGGAAAAAGGAGCAAAACTCTTGAAAAACATCTGTTCCCTTCTAGTTCCTCTTGTCAGTCAGGCTTCTTGCCAAAAGCTCATTAAAGGTAATCAAAGGGAGGGAAAAGTGTATGATCATACTTATTATGTAGACAAAGAAGTTGGAGGGGGGGGGGGGGGGTATGTTAAAAAAAAAAAAAAAAAAAAAAAGAGAAAGAAAAAAGTGTTGATACCTCTTCTTCTTGTAGGGTCCCATGGTTCAAGCATACCATGTCTGGACATGTGATAGGAGAACCACAACCTTCTTGAATTGCCAGCTGCATGTACTGTTTTAGGCACTAGAAACAAGTAAGAAAAGAAAAAAAAGTTATAGCTCATATGTTGGTAACACACAGATGCTAGAGATGCTGCACAGCTACCACTTCCACTTCCTTAATTGTCTGTGCTGAAGCTCCTGCACACAGAAAACATCAATTATTATAAGCACGAATGCTACAAGTCATTACATTGGAAAGAATGCAACAAAGAACAATTAATTATGCATTACTTCATCTGCTGAGCATTGCGTTTACCCAAGTCAGCAAGCCAGACCTTTCAGTGCTAACAACCCCTATGCTCTGCTAAACTGGGATAGAAGAATTCGAGGGGGGACACACACGACTATATTTCATCCTAATTGAACAGGCTTCGCTCTTTTGTCTTTCTGCCTGTGTTCTTAATTCAGACTCTCAGCCAGCAGTCTCCATTGTAGACGACCTCATTTGTAAGAGACTACTGTGCCCAGCTGCATAAAAAGGCAGGGGGTGTATAACCTGGTTAGGAGATTATAACCTGTCCTAGAAGATGTGCAGCTGTCAGTTCTTTCCCTCCTCCCCAACCTCCTCCACAGAGATCAGGTAATTTCCATGGTTTACTGTGATTTATCATCAGCCTCTAGTCTATTGAGCAGGACTGCAAAGTCAGTTTCCAGTATGGAGTCCTTCTTATTAATATTTCCAAATTGTTTCATTACACAAAAATGGCAGGCCTTCCTCCTCCAACAAAAGAAAAAGCCCTCTGTTCTCCCCACATCTTTGGCATGCCAGTTTCAAATATATTCAGCTTGTCTTTCTAACACATATTATACAGTCTTTAATAAAATCATGGCATAAAACTAGTGCAATGGGTGCTCAAATTGTATCTCCAAACTGCACAGGTAAGTTAAGTGAGCTAATTTCTAAATCAAACAAAACAACAAAGTCTCCTCAAAATAATGATAAAGCAGATAGTAAATGGCAAATCACTGTTAGCAGAATAACAAAATATGGATTTCTGGCAGATTTTGGTATCAGCTTACATAGTTTATTGTAAATGAAAATCAACATATTTTACAAGCAGCAGGACTAATGCAGCTTTGTTTCCTACAGATTCGTATTTTATGCCCGTATGATAAACCTCTCTTCCTCCTCAGTACTACTGACTTCTTCCCTTACTGCTCCATTAGTTTTCAAGAAATACATCAAAGCATAAGGTCTGCCTCTCTGCCAACTTTCACAGCAGGCACTGAATTCAAAAGCTACTTAGGTGGGTTATGAGGAAATCACAGCCTTTCAGAGCATCAGTCCAGTAAAGCCCTGAGACTCCTCACAAACCGTTTTTATAGATATTTAACATTCAAGTCTGTGTGAGTGTGGAGTGTTCTGAGAAGGCCTTGCATATTGTGCTCTGATTAAAGAAATTTCCTCATTTGTATTTTTATTGGAAAGCTGGTACCCTCTTAAATGTCAGGATAATTAGGACTTTTACAAATGGAAATGAGGTTTCTTTATTATTCTGTCTGTCTCTCTACTGAATCACCCACATCCACACGTAGTGGTTAATTCTGATGAACTATACGGAGATATTAGTTCAAGCAAGTAGAATCAGCTTAACTTAGTGGCATTTTAAATGAGCTTACTTTTGATTTGCAAATATTTTAAGTATATTCATTTAGAGGAACGTAGGGGTATAACCTAAATGGTAAGCCTTAAATATCCAGCTCATTAAGCACTAATTAATTCAGATACAGCATACACTCCTATAAGAAAGCAGCAGAGCAGGCTGTAAGGAATTGCTGGTGCAAGCAGTGTGTGAGAAGTGAGGGAGATACTCACAGGTGAAGAGCAAAAAAGAAATCATGTCAGTAACTAAAGGCAGTATTAGCTCCCTAAGGAATATCAGCCAAGGTTTAACCAGGAGCTATTCTTTTACTATTCAAGCAGTTGCAGGGCCCTGTCCCACCTCCTTGCCTACCTCTTCCAAAGGCATCTAGGCACAGTGCTTCTAAAATGTCAGTTCAACCACCAGATCATATCACCCCACCAGGACACACAGCTCCTCCGCAGAGCAGTAAGCAGAAGCAGGTACATAACCACGGTGGTGCCCGGGAGCAGGTACCCCAGAGACACCAGAGCAGCTGGGGCCCTGCCCACATCTGCAGCCACCACAGTCTGGGCAGTGGCAGTGGGTGACATAGGGAAAGCCAAAAAAGTGTCCCCAGCGCCCAAGATGGCTCCCAGTGCCATTGTGGATGCAGATGGAGACTGTGGGTGACCTGCTCCTGCAGCCCCACATTCATTAAGTACCTTGCATTGCCCACATGCTTCAGATCATATCACAGGAGAAACAGGGTATTAAGTGCTCACTCCCTGCACAAATATCCTCCCTGGCTTCTGCCTGCACCTAGCCTCCACCACGAACAATGCAAACAGAAAATTCTACCCTCTGTGAGTCCCTTCCCCAAAGCCAGCACATGCTGCAGTGTCTTGGGTGCGCTTCTTAGACATGTGGGTGATGCTCCAGCAGAGCCTCCTTACATCTCACTCCCTCTCCTCATGGCAGACTGATTACTTTCTGGATCAAGTCTCAGGGCAGCATTTGGGGAAGGGGGAATGTTTCCTTCCCACCAAAGCATTTAGTTTGCCTTAATTCCTCAGCAAGCATGGGAGAGCAACCTTTTAGTTTCGCTAAGATCCTGGCTTCTATCTCTTCTGTCGTGCTGCCTGGTATTTAGTAATTTGTTTTGACAGCATGGTACAGTGGATTTGTATTCTGGGGGCAGCTCAGGTCAGCCAGTTACAGAGGGAGGACAAAGCCTGAGAAGTCACTGCAGGCCTAGCAGCAGCCCAGAGGCTTGTTCTTAATTTAGACTTCCCAGACACAAGCTCAGAGCACCGACAATCATCCTTCCATGCAAGGACGGGCATGAAGCTCTTAAGGAGCTTCGAGTCACAGTACGGATTTTGTGATCAGTTTCAACATGCAGTATCTAAATCGTTAGGGGTACCAAGCCAGGAGAACAGAGGTTTCTGAGGATTGCTAATACATCTGGATTCTCCTTCTCTTCTAGCTTACTTCTTGGTTGTAGGTGAGGACAGGTAAGCAACAGGAGCCTTCTGCAATACTTTTAGAGGGTGCTGTTCTTTCAGAGGGTGACTTAGAGAGAATTTATCATAGGTCTGTGCAGTGCCATGGATCTTCAAATGTTTCACAGAAAAGCTCCCTGTTAAACAGATTTTACAGGTATTTAATCTTTTGCCTTGATTTTCTGTGCTTGGAGAAGGTGCTGTGGGTGCAATTCAAGAAGCTGATGGACAGACTTAAAGGTGCTGGGAAACTCAAAGGAAGCATTTGACATTTACCACTGATGGATTAAGTTTTTTACCTAAGTCTGTACATGAATGAAGATTTAAACTTCTTGTTCACTCTTTCACAAGCTAGCAGCAAAGAAGAGACAGTGGAAGATCACTAAAATTTTTAAATATGCCTTCACTTTTACAGTAAGACTGTTTTTAGAGAGGTTTTACTATTATTTACAGCTCAGCTACTAATTTAGCTACTTACTTGAAAAGTGGCAAATTAAAAGTCTCTGAAAAGATGTACAGGCTGCAAATGTGATTAAAAGAAGATTCAATGTCTATGTAAGGAATCATGACTGACCTTCTCAGCAGTAAGTCCTCCCACACTACGGAGAATACATTATAGAGACATAAAACAGTAAGACTTTTCATGCATTTTGTCTACAAAAATCAGCAGTATCTCAGTTAGGAAAACTGCATACACTACATATGCTACTTAATTGTTCTACAGAGTGAGGTAGGATCAAGATACTCAGTCTTCTTTGGTATTAGAGTTCCCTGAAAGGCTCTTCATCTTGACATGCAAATCAACAGGTCATGCAAATCACCTTTGGGCTACACTCTCCCGCCAATTTCCTGCAGTGTGGTGACTTACAAGCACAAAGATCAGTCGGTGGCTGGAGAGGCCACACCACGGGACCTGTGGCTCACAATGACTGTCATACCATCATCTTACTCTCCACGGCCAGAGCAAATCATCACCAGTGACTTTCCTACCAGCACAGCAAGGCTTCCACGAATGCGTCACATAATCAAAGCAGAATGGTTGAGGCAACAGACTAAAAATCTCCTGAGGTCTTGCTGAACAGGTTTGAATCCTGCTGACTACGGATGAAATTGAAAGTTTGGCTCCATTACATTCATTCCTCAAATAAACAGCAGACACCAACACAAGGAATTTCAACTTACATATCCGAAAGTGTACCCTAACCAGTTACATTCACTTTACTCTGATTTTCCCCACTGAGCAACTATACCACATACATATCTGTGTTCTGGGATACGTAACAAAATCCTGATGCAATCAGCAAGAGGATCAATTCAAATGTGATAATGTAATTCCACCACTAAAACTCAGTACACCTAACAGAAGGTTTTGGTGCTGATCTACCTTTGCCAAGCATGTTTTGCTCCTGCTGGACTACTGTCAACCTCAGTGGAAAGAGTACAACAAGTAATTTTTTTCTCTGCTTGAGGTTCATAATGCATAATTACACTTTTTCCAAACAAATTGCTGTCTAAGCATTTGGGGGCAAGAATTTTTTTTTCCTCTTATGCTGTTTTTGTCTTTCAGGACATCACCTTCCTCTGTTCGATAAAATAAGGTCAATATTAATTTACCTAGTTCACAAAATGCTACTCAGTTAAGGCCTGTAAAGTACCTGGATCAAATTATCATGCGACATATATGCATCTCTTTTTTTATCTTGCAGGACATGTAAGAAAGATTACAATTTAGGTAAATATTTACATATGCTCCAAGCACACGTTCCTCTCCTGGAGCTAAGGTTTTGTTGAAAGTGTATGTCGCAACACAAGGGAAGAATCTTTTAAAAAGCACCGAAAAGCCCATTCCAGGAATGCAGGAACTAATAACATAAAAAAGTCCTTCTTCAGTAATAACCACTTCCCCTAATCGTTGAAAGTGTTTTCTACGGTCAGCTGTGAGCCCCAGGAATAGAAAATTCTGTTCAGGCTATTCATGGATTCTTCATTTCAACACTTCTCCTACATGTTGCTCTAACTTCAACTTTTTTTTTTCCCTAAAGTACATTGTATGGAGGGGATTTTTAATGTACTGGCCAAAAAAAAAAAAGTCTGGCAATGTATTTAATCTGCAGAGAAACCATAATAATTCTGCATTTTAACATAAAAATTAGTTCAAAGAACAATTTCAGTATTATGTCACTAGGTAATTATGTGACAAAGGTACTATTATCCCTCTTACTATGAAATCTTATGTTTCTATTCAAAGCCATTTTCAGATAATCTCTGTACCAGAGACAAAAGATGGATCTCAATTGTTCCTACATATTGCTGCTTCAAGCATCTTGACATGTTCCATTACCTTGCTTGTCTCCCATCTGCACGCAGCTCTTCAGCTCCCTAAATGCAGCCTCATTGGTTTGGATGCAAAAGGATAAAAGGAAACCATGTATGTGACGTGACAAAATTGAACAGGTAGTTTTATTAAGAAACATGGAGGTACGGCTAGGAATAAGAAAGAAATTAAAAGCGCTGGCTTGTTTTCCTGTCAAATGCTACAGATACTGCTGCTAGCCACTGTGCAGCAGTTGGTATGGGGCATGTAAGAGAATTTGTATTTAATTAAATTGTGGAAAGGGGAAAAAAGGATCTACTTCTTAACCAGTACTAGGGCATGATCTACATTAAATATAAAAATGCAAGAAATGATTGAAGGCATCTTGCCAAAACAAGAAGGTCTTTCCTACTAACATAAAGAATCATAGAATGGTTAGGGTTGGAAGGGACCTTCAAGGTCATCTAGTCCAACCCCCCTGCAAGGAGCAGGGACATCCCCAACTGGATCAGGTTGCTCAGAGCCTCATCCAACCTGGCCTTGAACGTTTCCAGGGACGGGGCATCCACCACCTCTCTGGGCAACCTGTTCCAGTGTTCTACAACCCTCATTGTAAAAAATTTTTTCCTAATATCCAATCTAAATCTACCCCCCTCTATTTTAAAACCATTACCTCACATCCTATCACAACAGGCCCTACTGAACAGCCTCTCCCCATCTTTCCTGTAGGCCCCCTTGAGGTACTGGAAGACTGCTATAAGGTCTCCCTGGAGCCTCCTCTTCTCCAGGCTGAACAGCTCCAACTCTCTCAGCATGTCCTCATAGGAAAGGTGCTCCAGCCTTCTGATCATCTTTGTGGCCCTCCTTTGGACCCTCTCCAACAGGTCCATGTCCTTTTTATGTTGGGGGGTCCAGAACTGGACGCAGTACTCCAGGTGGGGTCTCACCAGGGCAGAGTAGAGGGGGAGAATCACCTCCCTCGACCTGCTGGCCACGCTCCTCTTGATGCAGCCCAGGATGCAATATAACTTGAAGACAATTTTGATTTCAGAAAAATTAAGAAAACCTGAGGTTTCCATCTTAAAATCCACAAGCTGATTTAAACATTAAATCTCTCTTCCAGATTTGTCATCAATACTGTATTGGTTTCGGGTTTTTTTTAGCTTAGCCTTTTTACGAACTCAAAATTTGGGAGGGTGAAAAAAAATGACTGTATATGGAGAGAAAACAAAAGTTTTCAGTTGGCATTCCAAAGTGTCTTATGCTTCAGAACAGATCAACAGATAGGCATTTAGTTTTTGTTTCAGTTCTGGGCAGTGTTTGTTCAATAAGACATAGCTTTCGTTTCTTTCTCATCATTTACAAATGTTACCTGTTCTACAGTGCATACACACAACAAGGGAATAGTCTTGTAGTTTTAAACGGGATATGTAGTATTACTGACTTCAGTGAGACAGTTCCTGTCAGAACTCTAAATTTAACCACTTGATCCACTCAGCATTTAATCATGTACTCAAATAAATATGCAGTCCTCCCCAAAACAGTACCCATACTCTTTATGACAGATCTACATAACATTAGTAATACGTTCATCATTGTCATAACATCTGCACTTCTGCACATTCAATCTCTAAAACAGGCTAGTAGCTTTTAACGTGTGCTAATCAAACTCCTGGAATCTCTCAGTATTTCTCAACATGTCTTAAAACTAGATGAATCAAGTCTATCGGCATTTAGCTCGGAGGCATCTGCACTCCGCTTGGAAAAAAATGTGAGGCTTTTCCAATTAAAGGAAGTTTTTAAAAGTACACCACAGAAAGAGATATTTATTAATATGTTAGAGATAAATTTATTATAGGCATGGTTTAAAGTGAAAAACAGAAGTCCAATGAAATATGCATTTGTATCACCCAGTCTATATTTTAACTGCTAAGGACCACATGCAGTGGTAAATAAAGTTGCTTTCAAATGGACAGAAGATCAGGCCACATAAGGCTTTACTGAGAAAGGTGCTTGAAAGAAAGTTAAAAAAAATGACCCTTTAGCCTCAAATGACATATGGTTATCTCATGGCTCAGCAGAAGAGGAGGAATAACATCACTGACAAGCATTTTGTCATGACCAAGTGAAAACATCAAGAAAACATGAAAATAGACTAGAATATAATGGCCTCCCACTGCTCCACAAGCCTATTTTTCAGAGTATCTTTCAAGTATATCTGAGAAATATATTGTCATCAGGTTTCTCTTAAAAGATCTGCCACCAACGGTGCTCGATTCGGCTCAGATACGCAGTGTAAAACCAATTTACATATGGCCTGCCACATCCTGGCAGCCTTTCACAAAAGTCAGGATAGGTTCCTCGTAACTGTTGCTATGAAGTGGTACCACCAAACAGAAAAGGGCTGCAGAACAGCACCAGAGAAACTCAGCCTTCTCAAAACCGAACCAGCTGTGAACACCATTTCTCTTGCAAACAAATCTGCATCAGACTAAGCCTGGCCTTACCAACAGCTACAGAACAGACATGACCACGAGGCTTATGTCCAGGTTGGCTCAGTTACTGTGGCACTCTGAGGCACTGACAACTAACTTCACATCTGGTTCTTCATTTGTTAAATGGAGATAACACCAACTTCACCAATGTGGTGCTGTCATTAAACATGTTAGTTCCCTCTTCCTCACCTGTCTTCTTTTGGCCACCACCTAGACGCTGCCACCTTTGTTGACTTCAGAAATATGTATTCTTCCTGAATAGTACAATCCATCAATGGGTACATTTGTGCCCTTTTGGCACCTCTGCTAGCTCTGCCTTTGGTGTAACTCTGCCCAGAAATGCATGCAAGAAGTTCTTAAACCATCTAAATTACTGTAAAAGTGCTATGTGTTCAGTGCCAATATTAGCCAGTGTGGAAATTTTCTTTTTTTATAGCTTTAAAACAAAGCTATTCAGAAACATTTCAAATGTCAAGCTGGGAAAAAATCCAAAATGTCAAAACTTGACAGCTTGCTACCTGTGGGTGGAAGCAGAAAACAATCTGAGGTGAACTTTATATAAAGTAAGTAGGGCATTGCAGCACAAGGTCTACTTAGGAAGAGGAGAAGGTAGTGTTCTAGTGCAGCCGTGAACACATGCAGGTGTCTTCTAGGATAGGGGAAGGAGGAGGAAGAAGAGGGGACCAAAGCCCTTCTTGAAAATTAGCACAAAGAAACAGAAGAGATAGTAAAACCCAGTGCTGGCTAGATGAAGGTAAATCTAAATTTTCCCCTTGCTCGTAAGTTTTACTAAGTAGTCTTTCACTAGAGTATTCATGTACATTTGCTCCATTTAGCAGGCATCCCACACCCTTTGTCATCTGCCTTCTCCTTGTCTTTGATCTACTCAGTCTCCTCTGCTCTCAGGCTTTTCTCCTGATGCTTTTTACTAATTATGCTGATCCTTCATACCAGTTTGTCATCAATATTTAGCCACCTGAAGGAGGCAGGGCAATGCACAACTGCTCTTAAAAAGATTAAGGAAAACAGAGGAGCCTTTAAGCGTCCTGCTGGTGAAGTGCAACAGAAAAACTCCTGTTTCTGGAAGGGTTTCCCCATCTCCTCTAACAACAGTAGCTGGCAGCAGCATGCAAGCCCCTCTCTCAGAGGCTGCAGCCTCTCAAGGCCCTGACTCGCCAGGCAGGCAGCTGCCCAGGGCGCCAGGCTGTCAACATTAGCAGAAGAGCCTTTTTTGCCAATGTTTAGCCCCGGCCTTGTGGTCACACACAGCTACAGCAGAAAATCTTGTCCTCCCAAATGCCTTCAGATCACCTTCTACTTGCAGAATAGCCAAGACAGCACAGAAGCTACCTGTGCTTCTGTTCAACGTTGCACACTGATCTCTCCTTTCAAGGTTGTATGAAGTTTAATCTTATTTAGACCACACTGTATGCACCAAAATAATAAGCAGGTGGATCATCATGATATTTCTTTTGCGTGTTTTGTAACTCAATTACCTCACACACTTCTCAGAAGTACAAGACCCAACAAAGAATTGGCTTGGAAAAAAAGAAGGGTGAATCACACTAGTTCTGCATAAACATGTGCTCGCAACACAGAAGCAAACACATGAAAGTATCTTCTGTCTTCTGAGTTTGTTGACTTAGGCATCTCAAACCCTGTTCCAGTAAATAACACACAAGACACATATCAAGCTCTGCTTGATGTAAATAGCAGCAATGCCATTTTTTGCTACCTGGCTCTCGTCAGGACTCTGAAATGCTTAGCAGGAGGGGGAAAAAGAGGAAAGACAAAACCAAACAGAATTGGCGTGCAGGGAAGAAGCTGACAATGGCTTTTTACTGACCTCCAAACCCATGTTTTCCATAACAGCACTGCACTTGTTCCCTTCTGTCATTACTGTCACCAGGGCAATCTTACCACAACTGGTAAAACCTCACCTCCATGACTGCTTACAGGCTACAGACTCACACAGAGTCTTCCATAGGGCTCCTAGAATTTACAATATTAGTGCTAGTCCTGCACTCCTCACTACTGCTTCCAAAGTGTAATGTATGCTCTGCCAGCTACTAAGGCATTTATTTCTAGCAAGAATAAGCCAGTTGCATGTGATCACACCACTCATCGTCTCTCCCAGCTGTTTTCCCAGTTTCAGACAGGTTTTGAAAAGGCTGAGTCTCCAAGATGTATATATAGGCAAAGCAGGGAGGTTGGCCCTTCCATTTCTGGCACTACCCCAGCTGAGCACTGAGTCTTGCCTGAGTGCGGCACTGCTGGAGCTATCGGGGGGAGGAAGAAGAAGAGCAAAGGATACAAGCATATAGAAAAACTGACTAGAAATAAGTGTAATATTCAAAATATCATTTTGTCAGGGTGTAATTGGACCCAGATATAAGTGCACTAAAATACTGAACTTTGTAACACTGTGATGGTGTAGCCAGACACAGTGTATAATTATTCTGCGTACATATGTGAGTGATGTGACCACGACAGGAACAAAAACCTGTATAGATGCACGTGGTAGCATCCAAGGAAGAAAAAGTTGCAAGACAAGGTAAACACAAGAGACTGCAGATAAAAAGGACATCCCACCAAATATACAAGAAGAATGACTGGCAAGACAAAAAACAAGATAAGCAGTATCAGGAACAGATGAGACCCCCTCCCTTTTCAGGAATGGGGCAAGTAGCATAAAAACATGCAGCTTAAGCAATACATATATTGCTGAATATATGTATTTAAGAGCGTGCACCACAGCATGGCACTCTGCAAAGGTTTTATAGTTTGTCCTGGTTTAGGAAATGCCCTGAATAACATGAAGTGCAGACCTCTAAAACTTTTTCAGACAAAATATACTTTACATCCCTGCCCAATCCTCTTCAGAGTCTTTCATTCAAAACTAATATAGTTCAAACACAATGAAACCAAGCCATCAGGTACACTATAGTCGTTCCCAAATTCTTGGGACATGTAAATGTGTGCTCTATCTCACGTTTCAGTGGAGTCTTTCACCAAGTGCAATAAATGTTGAGAAATACAAGGCCTGAAGCCTCTTCAGACCTGACTGGGCTACCAAGTAAGACAGCGTGTTCCACAAACCATCTGCTTTGTCTTCTCTGAACAGAGAGAGAAAAAACGTCTATGGCTATTTGAAAAACTCCTGTCTTACTAGCAATGTTCCACCAAAATGCAAACATACACCTTCTTAAAAACAGTTTACTTACTTTCGCTAGACAGATTTTACGAGGTATAATATTTATTACAAGAGTTTCTCAGCTGAAAAAAATAGCTGTACACAATTAATTTAAATTCCTTAGTTTTACAGCCTACAAGTGAAAAGGAGATATAAGCTTGCCCCTATAGATGCCTAAATAGTAACAATTTCCAGTTATTTCCACAGCCAAAAATGCTGTAGTGAAAAACAATCATAGATGCAGAATCATCATTACAGTTAGCAAAGAAAAAAAAGATCTCATATATGTAATAGAACAAAAAATTAACAACTCTAACGATGTCACCTTAGTAGAGCAGAACCTATTACGTCCATGTCAAGCCCTTTTCTATTTCAAATTTAATACTGCTCTTGGATCTATATAATTAACCTCAGTGATAGAAAATAAGAATAAGCTAGCCAAGCCGAAAGCATTGCTAGCTGAAAAACTGGTATGGGTTCCACCCGACAGCTCTCAGTTGACATTCTTACTCCAAAATCTGTCTTAACGGCAGTGTGAAGGCATCTAGAAGCCCTAGCATGGGTGGGAGGAAATTTAGGACATTGCACACCAGTGTAGTTACTGCAGTTATTGCTCTGAGCAATCCCCCAAGCAAGCCCTGGCACGAAGGCACTCCGTGGCAAGGTGCTTCTGACATTGCTCTTTGGAGACTGTCCAAAGGTGCAACTCATACGGCCTCCCAGAAACTGCTCTGGATTCAAGACAGAAAGCCAAATAGACAGGTTAAAAGTTTCCAGAGCCCTCTTTGTTATAGGATGCAATATCTACGTGTGTCTGTTGCATCGGCCCAGACATGTCCATGGGGAGAATGTTCAGACACAAGTAACAAGAGCCAGACAAAGGGTAGACATGGAGCATAAGCACAATTGACATGTATTATGCTCACTGAAATAAACAGAGCATGTCTAAAGGCTTCTCCCAGCTGCATTCAGCACTCCCTCATGGCTGGTTCTTGGTTTAGACAAAGTCAGCGAAGTTTGCACGGGTGCCAACCAACTGTGATGGTACTTTCACTTCGTTGTCGTGGCACTGGAGAGCCAAGCTCAGAGCGAATGGTCTTCCCGCTACCTGCCAGGTTGTATGGGGTGGCAGCTGAGGCACCATCAGGGGACAGCTGGGGACAGCAACATCTCCAGCCATCACTGACCTGTCCCTTTAATCAGTGCCCTGGAGGAGTGGAGAGCCCATCTCCGCCTGGCACATTCCTCAGCGTCCTCCCTTCCCCATGGGCAAAAGGGTTACTCTGCCCAGCTAACACTGAGGTTAGTATGCCTTAATGATACTAAATGAGAGCCACTGAATTCTTGGAGAAGAGTGGGACCACTGTAAAGGTAACTTCTCAACTTTTTTTTAAATTTAAAGCAATATCTTCATACCTCCCTGTTAAGTATGTTCTCTTAAAACTTTTGTTACAAACTAAATATGGAAATGTTTTGTGGAAGTGGGTATGGAGAACAAACTTCATGAAGTTCAGGCTGTAAGTGCATATTAATGAATCTTACCCTACTTTCTTAAAAGACGCACCTAGATTCTTATCCCATTTAAGCTATCCTGAATTGAGAGTTAAGTGAAGATACTCTCACTCAAGCTGGCTTCACAAACACCAGATTTCTTCCATGAGTTTGAACAGTCAAAGGCAAAACTTAAATGTACTTGCTTGATGCTTATCCGCAAGTTGTTGTTAAAAAATAAAACCAAGTACATTTATTCTGGAGTTAAAAAAAACCAACATCCCTCCAGTGGCTTCTGACCCGTTTACAAAATCCATTAGTCAGGTACATCAAAGTCACTATCACCAGAGAAACTGGGTCCATTTTCCCACGCTCACAGAGAGACCAGAAGAGTACTAATATCTGCAGGGCTTTTATCAGCTCACTCAACCTCTGCCTTTATCATTTCCACCAGCTTTATTTGATCTGAATTTGCAGGACAGAAAGTCCTCAATAACAACTATAGGCAATGCATGACCTGGGCAACATCTCTGCAGCACAGACTGCAGATGCAAAGGTTCAATAGGCCAAGGTTCATTTTTGTTTAGGTTTTCGGATTGCCGTTAAAAATTACATACAAAAAAAAGTCTCTGAGTACTCAGAAAATTATAACAGGGACACAAAACCTCACGGTTATCTTATGATGTTTCAAGATTTTGCTTCAGAAAAAAATAAATACTGAGATTGCATATAGACTGTTTATGTTCTCTGACAGTCTTAAAATGCATCTTTTTTTCCCCAATTACTACTGGGATTTATTATTATTTGCTATGGGAACATCTGTTAGAGTTATGAATTATCAAAAGCAGAATGACAGAGAAGTTTTTTAAATAGGGCCAAGACAGACTAACACCAAATGTTCTTTAGGAAAGCATCCTCTATCAGCATGGATAACACACACTCCTTGTACGGGACAAGCAATCCCATCTTGCAGTTCTATCTCCCTTTACCCCGCTCCTGTAACATAAAGGCACTACCAGATCTTACCGATGTACAAAAAATGCAGTTGCATTCCTGAAGAGTGGTCATCTTATCCAGGGAATATTCACAGAGACACAGCTTGCAAGTGAGCAGGGGCTCCATAGCTAACTCTCCAGCTTCTGACTCGTCAGCTGTCATGGCGTGAGGACAAGCCTTCCCAGCAGAGCCCATTCACTCATTAACAGTCCACTCAGCCTGAAAAGAGAAATCAACAGCTGAAACATTCCACAAGCCACGCAGTCACTTCTCATTGACCTGAGAATTTACATCTCAGCTCCATAAAAGCACCTGCACACAGATGTACTACTCTGGCATCTTGACGACAGTCTCACACTTCAAGCCATTCAAAATTTACAAAGAAGGTGCCTGAGAACGCACCTCACCACAAGGCCTGAACTGGGTTGGGTTCTTAAAGAACATCCACTGTGCTGGCACCAAGCAAGTCAGGCCACTTGTCATATTAAAAAAAACCACCAAACCAAAACTCAGACAGATGAGACATTACCTATGTCACATGCAACAGTATAGTGGTCAGACCCCTCACCAAGTCCTAGGAGCAGGGATCTGACTTGGGACAATGAATTCTTAATTTAAAAAGTAAACTGTGTTCATATGTACATATACATCACTGTGCCCTCTCAAATGAATTTCAGAGTTATATCCCTCCCATCCCTATGAATCCTTTGGTCTTCATTTCACCCACACCATTTCCTGCCTGGTGGTGAGGGAGCTCTCCTGGGCAGTGCAAGGCAAGAGCAAGCCCAGATTCCCACTTCCTAGGCAAGCACTTCAAATGTTTGGCCAGTAACGTAAGTGGTGGGTACCATGAACTCCACCTTCTTCGTGAGCTGTCACTGAGATAGCCGAACATCGCAACCCAGGGAAGAGTTTCAGATTGCACGTCCTACTTCACATGGGGCTGGAACTTAAATCCAAGCAAATAAGAGTCCATTTGCAGTCCTCTATTTTGCATTCTGTTGACTATGCCGGAAAGCTGCCTGCTCAGGTTTGTAGCTTTTGTCCATCCCGCTCACTGGCATCCCACTTTTCTACCTATTTCATAGGGCTCTTAGGCATCTAACTGAGGTTTGTGAACCATGAACTAAGTGCACTAGGACTTTGACAGGGAGATGCGCAGAATAACTGTTTCCACCACATATTATATGACAGCAATGCTTGGGGAAGAAATTTCTATCCTTTGAGAAGGAACAAAATGGAAATATCATGCTCACAGGTAATGTTTTCTGGCCTATGCATTTGAAAAAAATGCAGCATAACCATAAAAAATTTCAAGACCCTCATTCTTACACAGTAACACTGAAAGAGAAATTAAAGATAATATCCTCATGCTTAAGCTAAAACAATGCTGCATGAACATGAAAACAACAGATGATCAAGACCTGTTCATGTGCCTGTCAGATCTGACATCTCACGAGGCAAGCAGGAGACTCGAGACCTTCGGTCCACTTCTGCTTGCCTCCCCCACAGTCCTAACCATTCTTGTGGCAGGGCTGTCAGCTCACATTTGGCAGTGCATCACTGCTGTCGTTCTGCGGCTCCCTGAATGACCAGGCCAGCTGTAGCCATTCAGTGCACATGCAATATGCCCCTGAGGAGGAAATGATGGTGCTCATGAAGCTTGAGGGATCAGTGCATGTGAAACTTCGCCCCACAGCTGCCGCCCCACAATCTGATGCACAGACAAGCCCCATGCCCAGCCCTACCCCATGTTCCCACAGGTCTGCAGGAAGACCCTTTCTCTTCAAAAGCCATGAAACCACAACAAATTTGGGTGGGAGCATATCTACCCCTTTAGTTTTTACACTTTGCAGGTTCCCAGCCTAGCCTGACAAAGAAAATGTGTCCCTTGGGATGTCCTTCCTATAAGCACCCAGCTTTAGAGACATAAGAGTCATAGCCAAGATTCTGGCAAACAAATTCCTGGCCATGAGTCCAAAGCAAACTCTGTCTTTAATGGTTTGCTATCACTAGCTCAAAACATATGCCGTGCCCACATTATTCTTGGTGCAGTCCTCGCCTGCTACTATGATGCCCCTGACAATTTGCTCCATGTAGTTGCAGAGCCGGAGCTCCAGCATGGCCAGAAGCCTTGGATGGAAGCCTCCCTCTGAGTCAGGGATTGCAATACTCTTCTGTAATTACTGCAACGTGGGCAGGGGAGGGGGGAACAGTGAGTCACTGGAAATGCTATAGCAGATCAAGAACTACCTGCTATTTAAAACTACATGCTAGACATTATCTCAGTATTTAGGAGAACTGTAACACATCTACTCAGGTATGTTACTCAGGTATGCTTTTCAACAGCAGCTGCATCTGTACAGGTAAGCTACTCACCCCCACGCTGCACAGATCTGATATTTCTTCATTTACACAATGAAAGGTAGCAATGTTAAGAGAAGGGATGTACAAAAGAACAGGTAGGAATACTTCAGCATGTGGGAATGGATGTAGAATGGATACAGCTGTTTCCAAAGTCAGTTTTCTCTTTATAACCAAAAGGGTTATGACCCTGCATGCTTTTACTAAGGCAGCAATATAAAGATTCAGGTGTATGACAGGTTTAGGGGTAGGGGCTAATTTTAGATGGCCTACATCTGGCACTCAGTGTGATAGCAAGAGAGTTTGCCACAGTGAAGAGTGGGCTCTTGATACACTGCTCTGCCCTAGTAGCGATGAGATGCCCCAGTGTGATGGCTGTGGGGACTCATTATGATATCCCAGGCACCCCTGTCCCTGTTTGTAGGTTAAATTCAGTTTTGCACCTTGTCCCCTCTGCACTCCTCCTTCTCTCGTAGCAGGATGCCAGAGTGTGGCTGAGGTTCACCCTAAAACAAGCACAGCACCCTGCGGAAATCTCCAGTACACAAGACCAAGCAAACGTGGCAGACCAGAGGATCCAGGCCCCACACAGCCCAGACTGGTTCACCTCACTGCAGCCTCATTAACCCCAGCAGGGTTTGGCAAATAAAGCAAACAGGATGGGAGCCACCGAGACAGCTGTGCAGCCTGCCTGCACAGCCCTTGGAGAAGGCATCGCGGCTACCCGCAGCAGCACTCCCTCCCTTAGGAGCCAGCCTGTCCATAAGCGGTCCTCCAGGTCAACCTGGCACAGGTAAAGCCATCCTATTAGTACCTGAAAACCTGCTCATCAAAGACAGTGTGAATGCATGGCCTACGTGGCCTGCTCATTTTCCCGGAGCAACCCAACCAGCCAGTCTCTGGTTCTGCTCACCAGAATTGTTGACTTCTACTACTGCTGCCAAGGGAAGCAGGGGGAAGAGTTAATGGTTACAGAAAAGGGTGGCAACTGGGCTCTGAAGAGAAATCAGGCTTGTGGAGGAGGTTCATTCCCATGATCACATCAGGTTGTGGAAATGATGGGGAGAGAAAGAGATATGTCTTCCTCCTGCTGTCACCCTCTACTCCTTCTCCTATTCTTTCATAACATTTCAAGATGCATTGTCTTCTCTCAAACTGCGTCTTCAACTTTACTACTCTGGCAAAACTGACTCTTCCATACACTGCAGAGAAGCCATGAAGTTCCACCTCAGTTGCTTTGAATTTTTATGGCTTTCACTTTGCTAGGCTTAGTCCCACAGACTGTCATTAGTTAATTATACATCCATTAGATCTCTTTACAGTGGCTTAAAATTCCTACCATAATTACAAGTGAGTTGCCAACAGTTTAGATTGAAACCAAAACAACTAGGATGTATCTGTCATGCAGGGGAAAAGGGAGTCACTGAAGAATGTGTTAGGGACAAAGAGGAAAAGACCTTTCCATATTTGGTTATAAAATAAAATAAAACTGACCTGAAATAAAAGTAAATGGAAAGTCCCTGGGAAAAAAAAAATGGACACTCATATAAATGAAATACATTTCTAAGCACTAAGATATTCCTTTTCATGCTCACAAACACAAATTACCCATTTAGGATAGAATCCCAAATAAAGCAAGAAACGTATCACTGAAACTAGAATACAGCACATAACTCCTCAAAAAATCTCCACTGAACAGCAACAAAGGCTCCATGAGATGTGATGGAATAAGGATAAACACATCTCAGGGACAGTCTAACCCAGAGGAACATACTAAACTAAATCCCGCATCAGTGTAAATTGGTAGCAAGGAAGGGTCAAATTGGCCCCAGCGCACACAAACACTCATGAACTGTAACAACCCAAGTGTTTTTACATACTTTTATCAGCCACGTACATGCACACACACAGAGATCACACTCCTTTTACATTGCACAGAATTTCCAGGAAATGGGACGTATTTCCTCAGATTGTATGCTGCCCTTCCCTGGCTCTGACACTAACAGTGTTGATGCCATAGGATAAGTCATGACCAGAACGCCTGAATGAATGTGAGCGAGCTATATGGGGTCAGTGCTAGGAAAGCATAAACTGCACAGTCACCAGGACTACCGTTTGCTGAGCACTCAGACCTGTCAAGGTTTCCATTTCGTTCACCTGCCTGTGAACAATTTTGCTTTGTCTCTGGGAGGTGACAAAGCTTTTTCCTTTCAGGTAGCACTGAAACGTCTCAACACTATCCATAAACAAGAAAACATCAGAGCATGCTCAAAGCAGAAGGATAAAGGGCTCAGGGAGGTGGGAAGGACAAAGTACAAGCAGATGCCCTAACACAAAAGCAGGGAGATTTTGAGTGAAATATGAAAAACACAATAAAAGCACTGGAGAAAGGAGTACAGAACTTGCTTGCCTTTAGGGCCTCCTGACACCACAGTGTCTGGTGTGTGGCTTTGAAAACGACTGCCTAACAGCAAGTATCTGCTGTGCCTGCTTCTACACAGGTATTTGTTGCAAACCTTGATACTTGTGTCCTGAAGTGGAAAACATTCACTCTCCAAAGTGGGAGTGAGAGAGCAGACAGGTGGGTGTCAGGTGGCCAGCCAAGGTCAAGCCAACACAGCTCCATAAAGGTGTTAAAAATGGATGCCACCTAGGGCTGAAACTTTCCCTCTGAGCACGCACTGTAAGGTAACATCCTTGTTACAGTCACACAAAGGCTCACTTGAGTCTGCCCAGCTGCCTCAAACCAAGATTACCAGGCTCAAAGAACAAAAGTTACTCTGTGCGTGTGACAGAGCAAACAAGCCAGGCAGCCTCCTGAGCTGCAACATCAGAAGGACATTGTCTGTGTGCCTGCAATCAAGTCACTGTACTTAGCTAAAAAAAAAAGTGTCTGAATGTGACTTTGACCACTTAGAAACATCACATAAAACCATGAAAGCCTTCTGCACTGAAGCTGGAGGAGAATGAATGGATTATATTCAGAACCATAAGTCATCCTTTCATTTTTCACATGCTGCATCCAATAGCAACAACGGAGTTCTTGGAGAAGCTACTTCAAGCCTTGCGTTTACAAACAATTCTGCTGACGTTAGCAGAGCTGTATGCTTTTAACTGAATTCAGAGTTTAAAAGAAGTCAAGAAATGTACAAGCACGAGAAAAATTGCTGCAGGAAACATTAATGGAATAAAAAGAGTCCTTTATGTGTTTTTTTCCTGCAGGCTGGCGGGTGCCTGAGCCCATCCTGTGGGGCAGGGTGAGCCCTGAAGTCCCCTCTACCCCAGCACGCCCCAGGCTTGCCATAAACCAGCACCCAGGCACGGACATGCATACACATGGTGGGAACAGAAAGAGTTTGAGGTTAGGTTTAAGGTCACGTGTGGGTCTAACACATAACATAGCAGTTCCCCATTTTACAAAAAAAGAACATTTTAGTATCAAAACGCAAGTACTCACAGCATCTGTGCTAAGCTCCTACTTAGTGTAGCAGGTATTCTTGAAGAAACTGCTTGCAGCAGTGTAATCGTTTCGCATGCCCTAGAGATTTTCTAAGTACTCCACCCATCATGAAATTACTTCAATGCCATATAAAAACCTGTTTTGACATCGTTCAGCTCAGGATTCCGTTGTTTCCTGTAACTAAGGTTCCCCCCTTAAAAAAATAAAATAGAAAGAGAAAACTACCTGAAAAAGGTAAGTGTTCAAAACCAATGCTAAAAATCAGGCCCTTGGAGAAAAAGAGTAATTATGGAAAGATTTTAAAAATACTACAGAGTGGTATTAAGATAACGGGGTCAGATCATATAAGATAAAATGAGCTATGAAATTAGGACTTGTAAAGACAACTGTCAAAAATCCACACGTCTATCAACTTCAGCAAAACCCCATCATTACCAGTTTTAGTTACCAGTCCTTAGCTATCCCAACTCTCTCAAGACAATGTTATTCAAAATTCCCTTCTAAGGCAGCCTTTTAAAACTCAACAGCTTTGTACAAAGAATTAGTTTGAATCAAGTGCGTTAGTACTTCTGTGGTTGAACAGACTGACCACTAAACCACAATGCATTAATTTCTCCTTTTGATACGCACTGCCTACACAGAGCGACCTATCTAGTCCATGCAGTATTACTTATCAAGCAGTGATTTAGTAACGCTGTGAAACATATGATTAAAGCTCCAATTCAGGAAAACCTTCACCTTCAAAAAGGACATTTAATCATATGTTTAAGTGCTCCTGTGTATCAAAGCCTGAATATTTTGCTTTATTACCATGGGATTATGAGCAACTTAAACAAGTACTTAGATTTTCTGAAATTGCGGTGTCAAAAAAAAAGCAACCAGATCCGTAAATAGAAGGTCTAATTTTAAATATATTTTTAATATATTCAGAATTACTGTATTACACCTGTGCCTTAACACAGCAAGCACTTCATTACATGCATGTACAAGGAAAACCCATTTCTGGATTACAATAATGTTACCAAGACAAAGTATTAGAGAGAATAAAAGTATTTCAATATCTGTTCTCTTCAAGCAGGGCTTAAGTCAGATGTATAATATTTCATGACAGCTTTCTGCACTGTAAAATTTTTATTTTAAGAAAACTTGTTTAAAGAACAAGCAGCCTAAGTAAACGCACTGTCTGGTACATGAGAAAACACCGAAGGCATTTTCTCTCACTTGTTTTCATTGGAATGCCTGGAAAAAAAAAAAAAAAAAAAAGAGCCCTTAAGCTGCTGTTCAAGAAGCACTGGCTGTGTGGAATATTTTCATATCATGCTAGCAACCAAAAAATAAATACATCAAATACTTTGAAAGGAATGTAGTGAGTGGGAAGCCTCTTGCACAAAAAAAAAAAAAAAAAAAAAAAAAAGGTAAGGGACAGACTGCACTAAGAATGTCACTCAGCCTCCTGACAGACATTTTTATACCAGCACTTCAGGATGCCTAAAGCACACATTGAACAGGTTCCCAACCCTCACATGCACCCAATAATTTCAAATCATTCTAATAAATAAAAACATCATTAGGGTACAAGTAAATCAGTCTCCACAAGTCTTTGAGAGTACACTTGTCAGGTAACATCTCTACTGTACTCCAATACTGCAAAGTATGAATAACTTTGAGATTTTAGAACACCAGTTCTTCATAGCAACCTTACATCAATATGTCCTCAGGGAGATTTTGGCAAGAAGACCATGGATATAACAAAGCACTTTTTTTTCCCCCCAAAACCAGATAATGAATCTTTGCAATTGTCGGAATCCTTTCTGTTTCCTTGCAATACTGCTTTTGGATCAGTGAGGGGAATTTCCCCCCCTTCCATTCCTAAAAAGCTCAGGAGTCCAAGAAAGGGAATCTAGTAGCTAATGGTGAAATAAATGCTGCTACTCCCAGCTGACAGGCAGCTAGGAAAAGCACTTTCTGATCACTAAAATGTAAAAACATAAAAGACTGAAAAAGAAATGCAGCCTGTTACTAAACTGAAATGCATAACCAGAACATGGCCTTTGTCTCTTTCCAATACTGACAGGAGCCACACAATGGTAACATTCATTAAATCCAGGAGGACAGGAGTAAGCCCTTCTCTGCGGAATGAGATCAGATTGTTGTATCGCAGAAGCCACCACCTTCACCTAGTTTTGCTGGAACTGTGCTTGAACTAGGACATATCAAAGTTCAGGATACAGCTCTGTCAACACTGGCAGGCTGGAAAGCCATAGTACCTGCACCAGACCTACTGGACCTGAGTCCTGGGCAGGCCTGTGGGCATCAAGTTTAGGATGACCCAAATGTATCAAACTGACTATGCCTAAGCAGCGTGATGGTGCTGGCCACAGGCAGTACGCTATGGTGACACGTCTGGTCCTGTAGGCAGTCAGTAGCAGCATTCCCCTAAAGTTTCATCTTGATTCTGGCGGTCACAGAGCTAAAGCAAGCTGATCAGCACAAAATGCAGTGAAACAGGCAAACTGCAGCCAGACAACAGAACTCACATATTTTGGCATCAACCATTTCCTAATAATTCCAAAAGACATGGAAACAACAAAATTATACCAAGTGGAATTCCAAGTGTTGGTTACGAGGTCTAAGATTAGACTCTAAAACTTATGTAAATAACACCCTCTATTCTTAATGACACTACGCAATATCTGCTAAAGCTAAGCTACAAGGAATTTCCACCCAAACTGGTTGGGTGCACTTTACTTTTAACTTCCTGTTTACAAGAGGTAATATATCACTATTCAATAAAAACACACTCTTCATTACATTAACGACAAAAGCAAGTGATGGGTCTTCCTTTCCAACCACATGAAGGCTTTTGGTAACTGTAGTATTTACTAAGTAGAAAGAAATTGAGGTTTTGGGAGGTCAAATACTTGATAACTTGGCTAGCTGCCTCAGCTGAAACAGGAATAGGAAGTCAGATGCAACAATTTGCCTTTGACACAGAGAAAAATGTTTGTTTTTGTTAATCGGGTAACAAAACCTTGGGATGTGTTAACTCCTTGAGCTGGAATGTTTACAGTTTAGATAGAGCATTTTCAGAAGATATTTGTGACATTGGCCTGTTCTAACATCAAGGATTTTTGGAACATATTTGTAAACACACATTGTTAAAGTGAAAGCAATGGAACTTTATGTGACAGAGGGACCAACTTTATGTGTTTGTTCATAGTATGTACTCTTCTAAGAAGAAACTAACTGGGCTGTCAGGCTTCTCTGGCTGAAGATGGCTCCTTTCTCAGAGCAGCCGAAGCTGTGTCTGGAGCAAGCAGCATCCTGACTGCAAGCCAAGCAGGCCAAGGCAAGTGGAGACACGACCCAAAGCCAGGCCTTGAAAGTGACAGTGAGAAGCTTCTTAGGGCCAAGGGAAGTGTGCAGCATTTGCCAAAAGCCAAACAATAACTCAGCTGACCGAAACAACAGATTGATCCCTCACTCAATTCTGAAAAAATACCATATAATAAAAAAAAAAATTACTAAACACCATATATTGAAAAAAAAAAAACTCACATATTTATGTATTTATTTTTAGAAGGAATGATCTGAGGAACATTTTTTCAACGCTTGCAGTAAGATGGTACCTTTAACATCTCTGTCATTTCATTCTGTCAGTCCAAGAAAACTGCCAGATTGCAAGATTATGGTCCTACAGTCTTGTTTACTACAAACATCAAAAAAGCACTTTCACACAATTTTAGACTTACGTCAACAAGAATCAAAGAATAAGTTAATTTTTCTTTTGTAAAAATTTTTGTGTGACTGCTCAGTGAATAAAACTAACAAGCAAAATGTTTTGATTTGCCCCTATCTAATCTTACAGTCAAACATGCTGCTCATTATTATAGAAGAAACATGCTGTTCAAGGTAACCAAGATAAAACAGGTAAAACATTGAAAACTGCCCTTGATCCAAATACATCTCAATGACTTTAGAAAGCTGGGAACACACACTGCCCAGTGGTAACTTTCAAGTCGTAGCTACAATGACATTCAGTGAATCAAAGACTGGGAGTCAAATCTGAAGATTAGACCTTGGGGGAGTCACTATCGGTAATATAAGCATTTTCCATGAAGAAAACAACATGAATAGCTACTGACTATACTGGAGTTTGACAAGAAACAATGCAGTCAACAAGAAGTAATAGCAGATGTTTGGAGCTGGACATGGGCAGGTTGTTTTGAAACTGAACACATGCATTTACTGAAGTAACTACTACTGCTTCTGATGAGTGGTTATTAAACTAATCGGAATGTATCCCTAAATCATTCCTCTGCCAGTTCCTCAACGAGCCCTACCAAACTCAGCTCCAA
Organism: Chlamydotis macqueenii; assembly: GCF_036417535.1. Taxonomy (NCBI): domain Eukaryota; kingdom Metazoa; phylum Chordata; class Aves; order Otidiformes; family Otididae; genus Chlamydotis; species Chlamydotis macqueenii. The sequence goes on from NC_141557.1 coordinate 66,886,591, forward strand.
CCAGCGATGAGGAAAGGACAGAGCACTGAACAAGTCCCAGCTCTGGTCAGATCTGCAGAGGCGAAAAAGAGAAGTGAACTCCAGTAGCAATCCTCTCTCTGAGCTCCTGACTGAGCTCCTCTCTGCTAATCCTCTCAATAACCACGTTCACTCTCCCTCTTTTCCAGACCACGTATGGGAAGAGCAATGAGCCCAGCACGCTGGGAGATAGGTCCAGGGAGGGGGTCTGCTGCAGGTGATTCCTTCCACATTGCCCGCTGCCCCTGCACACAGGAGCCCCACCGTGCTCGCTTCATCAATCGTGATGTGAATATGGGGCATCTGTAACCCTGATAGGCTTCATGTACATGCTTCTGAACAGAAGTTGCAAACTATGCTAGAATAACAATAATAGCTTCAACTACAATTAGTCTTGGTGCTTGACTAACTCTAACAGCCATGTATTTTTAAATCACCTATAGATTCCCACTTCAATAAACATTTTTAACAGAGCATTACCTACTTTGCTGTGCATCTTACTAACTATATAAGACAAATACAACATTTTCTTAAACTTGAGTCAAAAAGCTTTGCAGAAGCTCAGCTGAAGACACTGTCTATCACACAATGCAATATTGTCTCATTGCTGCCCTGCTCTCTCTCACCTGACTTTCTGCATCCAGCTTCTGTCTCTGCATTTCAGGCTCTAAGCACTCAAGAAGGTTTCTGCCTGTACAGTGTCAAGCACAGGGAACATAGTTAGTTTCTCAGAGGCTCTATGCAACTATTTAGAAATCCAGATGGCACTACAAGACATATAATAAAGCAGAAGTGTACATCAAATGCAGTTAGAGGCTTGCATTCTTCATTCCCTCGCTCCAATTCCAAATTTCAACCTTCATTACAGAAATAATTTCAAAGGAGAACAGCAACCTGTAAACATACAAGATTTCAGCCTCAAGAGCTGTTAACAACCGGCTAGTCTCTACATGATCACAGCCATGAAGCCAAAGCCCTGCCAATGGGAGTGCTTCCAATGGCTCCAATGGACCTGCTTATGTGTACAAAGATAAGCAATTAGGAGAAGTTGAAAGAAGCTGCCCCACTTCCCAAACACTCAGAAAAACTAATATCTAGAACACAGCACTGAAGGAACTCACAGACTTACTATACCACAGAGTAGTATAGTAAGTAACCTTCCTAAAGATATCATTTCTGCTAGCTGGTCTTTTAATTATGACCATGACAACTAATGCCCCTCAAAGAGGCACTCTGCCCTCATTGTTAAGCAATTAGGAAAAGAAGCTATGGCAAGAATTCTCAACTCTTTCTCTACTCCTGTCCCCACAACTGCATGTTTCCTTCATTTGTTGGCCCATCCTCCCAAAATGCGGGAAGCTAAGTCAACATGGGGGTTGAAACTGGTCAAACCATGTGCACTGCTTGGGTTTTTGCAATAAAAACATTCACCAGTCCAAAAAACACATGTCCTTAAAGTAGTATCGGCTAAATTATATGTATATATGTGGCTTTTAATCCATTCCTGGCAAAGGGCATGATTGCCTTTCCCACAAATCCTCCCCAGAGACTGCGATGGATTCTCCACCACTGAACCCATCAGTGCAACTTTGAAGAGGTCAGGACAGTGCAAAATTGCATTCACTCCATTGCACAAAACTTCAGGAAGCAAGTAGATATTATTTTAGCCCTATAAAGGGGAAAGCCCATTGGGAAGGGTTCCGCTGAGGGTCCGCTGTTAGGAAAAAGCCCCAAGTGAGTTAATGGCAAATAGCCCACAGGATCAGCTAGTTTCCCCATTGACTACATCGTTGTAACATTATTTTTTTGGAGGGAGGAAGACCAGCTTGTTTTTCTTCATCATCTCCACACCTCCACCTACCAGAATGCTTCCAAAATTAAGCACAAGCAGAACACATGAACTTTCCCATCTACTGCTCAGATACAACCAGCATCAGCCTGCACATCACAGCTTCTACTTAATCCTGGAATTGTCTTTGCATGCAAATAATTAGCCTACATACTAGATGTCATGAAATGTGTCTAGAGCATGCAATTTTGAATTATTTGCAGCTACATATACTTAAGTAAGGAATTCACCCCTAAGACACAGCAACATATAGTACATAAAAGCGTAAGTAGAGGTAGTCTTGACGGATCTGCTTCAGTTCCTGAACACAGAGATGCAGCTCTTCTGTTGCAATGGTTTTTACTTTTTGCAAACATACAGAGCACATAAATGTTTTCAGATCTGCACATTTACTCGCTGGCAGTCGGAAAATACAACAGTTTGTATAACCAAACATGAATATCAAAGCTTCTGTCAGACTCTCAGATGGCGTCCACTCTTTGAGTAATGACTCACATCTTATACTTTCCCTCCTCTCCTCATTATTACAACAAAGTGAAAGGCAGAAAAGCTCACAACAGATACAAATACTGACATTGTCAACTAAAGGGGAGAAATATGAGCATAGCAGTAAAACAGTATTTTTTGCTTCTAGTGAAAAGTAATTATATACTCTGTTTGTCCCCTAATCAGCATCTCTCATCTCTCGTTCAGACAAAAAGCACGTAGAACAACTCCCCATGACAGCCGAGCCTACAACAAGTTCTAGTGCACAGGAAGGAGTTCTATGCAGGGGACGCGTTCTAGTGTGCATGAACTCATACTCACAAGCTGGACTTTTCCACAGTAACATGCTGGCTATATTTTTCATGAACAGCACATCTTGACTTCACCATCTTCACTGGTAACAGTTCCAGATCAACACCAAAAAATATACCTTATCAAGTCCCAATTCTGGTAGTCCCACTCTGACTCACCCAATTGCCCTTATTTATGGTCTTTGAAGTCTGTCAGACAGGCACAGAATTTCTCATTAGGTTTTATATAAACATAATTTAAACAAATAGTCCCTTGACTACAGCATGTCTAAGACTACCTTACATCAGATAAGTTAACCATTCTGTAGCAGGAGCCAGAATCACAGGTCTCAAATCACTGTGCCTGTTCTGGCTGGCTGTGGGACTCCACAGATACTGACTCACTCAGCAACATGCAGCACAAGGATGCTCATAGGTCCCGTAGTCAAGTAGACTAAACTCCACCAAGGTCAAAACTGTACTTGCAGGCACCAAGGACATTCAAAGAATCAGGTAAACTGATGGCATTTCTAATTACAGATTATGGAATTTCCCTTGGAGGCTGGGCAGATTCCCCTAGAGCTACAGTAAAAAACCATCCAGGTCTTGGGCAACCCACAACAATTTTTTTCTTTATTATAATAGAATAAGAGGAACCAGAATTGGGGAACACTTAGGTCATTGTGCACAAGCATCAACCCATACAAAGAGATCTAGGAAACTGCATCAACAAAATGCTTTTTTATATAGCTACATTTTTTTAATTTGAAAGTGTGTTTGCAATGCAGTCAACCTAGCCATGCTCTCAAGCCTAGAAATTTCTACTCAGTACCTCTGCTCCTCCCTGGAAGACTAGGAGTTGGAAAAGTCCCACTTCAGCAGTAACTGAAGAATGAGGTCCTCTGTAATTGGAGATACTATCATTTTTTTTTTTTTGTGAGTGTTTTAGTGTCTGCTAGCAATGACATACTTTATGAATGTAATGCCCACTCAGTTTCCACTAAGCCGAAACTATTTACAAGCAACACAGAGAAAAGATTACTGAACGCTATTTTCTTACTGATCAGCACAAAGTTATTTGGTACAAGCATCTCCGTAAATATTTGTCCAGGACTGGGTAAATTTGCAGTGTGCGATGACCCTCAGACCTGTACCTCTCTCTATCAAGTGAGAAGGCTCATAGTCTAGCACTGGAGCTCAGCTGTGCTTCAGCAGAAATACAAAATGCTAGAGGCTGAGCTTAGTATCATTGCTGTCTTTCTCTTTGGATCTGTTCTTTTTTGTTTTGTTCAGTGTTCCCCTTCACAAACAAAAAGGAGATTAATTCTAAGATGGAATGAATGTAAGGTTATTCCTGGCTGTCACGTAACAAAGAGCATGTGTGAAGTGCATTACACAGGGCCGGGCTTTGGCACGGGGAAGCCGGAGGGAGAGGAGGGAACTGTACCCACCTCCTGGCAAATACATAAAGGAAGAGGACAGATTCAGAACCATTTTCAGCCTCATGAAGCTGAGGGCAATGTCTGCTTTGGTATGTGCGAGGAGGTCCGATGGACTCAGTTCACAGAGACGCTGGCAGCCTGCCACAGTATTTTGTTCATGTGTGCTTGTGACATCCAGGGGCCCAGAGCTGTAATTATGGTCTCAGATGTCACAGTACTATTAGCCCAGGAGATATTTACAGATCTGATACATACACTCTATAGGCATTGTGTAGCTTCAGACACATTCAAGAAAACTCCCCACTCAAGAAGAAGGATAGCCAGTCTATCGCAGTTTTTTGAGCTACACATGAAAGCAATACACTCCACTGGCTCTCACTGCTAAAAGTCACGGAAAGCTCTGGACAGGGTGGATCGCAGGCACAGGGCTCAGAGTCATACCATAGATCATTATCAGAGGCATACTAATGGACTGGGAACAAAGTTATCTGCGCTGCTTGCTTTCCTGTAAAATGACTTGCTGCTTTTCACAGTTGCATTTTAAACTTAGGATGACAATAAGGACAAGTACATGCTTTCCTCCTCCCAATAGAAGGGAAAGGCCAGATAACCACTTCCACACCATTTATTTCTACAAAGCTTATTAAGCATTTAGAGAATATAGTGTAACCCATCAACCTAGCTAGAGAAACAACTCCATATTGTTTGCTATTTATTTTATTAACTTTTGCTCCAAAGTATACCACCACACGAACAAAATCACCAAAATGTCACCATCTGTGGGAAAGAAGACTGTGACTACCAGCAGGGAGCATGCAGGATATAGTTCAGCATGGGGAACAGAAACTATACCAGGTTGCCAAATGCTATTCCTATGTGAAGTGTCAGGAGGTTTCTGTGCCCTTGTATGAGAAGACAGCACTTTTTGTTAAATACCTCCGATGGACAGCAAGACACATAGGAGAAAAGGAGTCTGATTCCAGTCGTACTGGCTTGGCTCCGGAATAGCTCCAGTTTATTGTTATTTTGAAGGAATACCTCCCACTTTACAACAGCTTTCAACACTCTGAAAACACACTCCTCTCATTCCATAACCTAAAGCACTACTTTTGGGAGTATAACTGCAGTCATTCCCATATCAATGTGCTGTATTTTTTCCAACTTAGCTTATGTTCACTGAGGGAAGGGTTTCAGTCACTTTCATGCTATGACAACAAACCATACATCCACTTACATTCAGGCATACACAAGTCCTAAACAGGACAAGAATCAGGTCAATATACTTGTTCTGGAAAATATTTAAGGGCAGGATTTTGAAACTTTTGTTTCCAGAAATGCTGGCACCCCAAAACCAGTGCTTGTCCTTAACTGAGATCACTTGCCCTTCAGGGTGAGTCTAGCCCAGCATATCACGTTGCTGTGCCTGCTCACAGTCAGTTGTAAAACTCTACAGGGGTATTTCAGTCACAGCCTCTATCTCTGCTAAAATTTACTTCTTAAAAGCATTCAGTGCCTATTTACCAAGAGGATAGGAAGTCACTCTGCAATGCTTCTTTAACTATAGTCATCCTAAATATTTTACTACTTACAGTGCTCTCTGAAAGAGCATATTTGCTATTGCTGTATACAGTAAGGGAGCAGAGTGCCTTTGTATTACAGAAAAAAACCAGAGCTTTATAATAAGCCAGACTGAAATACTTACTGAAGCAGCTTTGTGCTGAGAAAGCTTTAAGCTGAGAAAGGGAAAGCAGTGCAAACATATCAGTAAATGCAATTTTCTGTTCCTAGTGTAAAAATATGGCTGATGCAAACTAGAAAACAAATTTACTGTATATTTAGTATGTGCTTATGTAAACCATATAAATCTAAACCCTGCACATTTTAGAAGTGTATATTAACACTTGCAGTACAGATCAGCATATTCTTCCTTCACGGTACCAGCTGTACGAGACTGTGGCAGAAGAAATGCCTTTAAACCAGGAGGAAATCTCCGCATTTTAAACTCAGGCTCCCTCCAGCTTAATCAGATGTGTTTTCAGTATGAAGGGAGTTCTTATATTTAAACTAAAACAGATATGTGACTGACAGTATGCCATCTTAGCAACTACTTTCTACACAGGTATGTCCCAATACTGCAGCACTTTCAAATACTTCACACAGGTATTTCTTCAAACGTTACACTGACAAAAGTAATTTCACCCTTTTGGCAAGTACTTGATGTCTATTTAATTTTCTGTGCCTTTAATAGTCGGGACTCTAAGATTTCCTTTTTGCCTCAGCTCTAAGCACCACACAGTTTGATTTCAGCCAAACCACAAATAACATTTATTTTAGCCCTTTAATCATTCTAGTTCCTACCTTTTTCTCAACGGAGCCTTTTCTACTTTTTTTTCCATTAGAAGTAAATGCTGTCTTTCAGTTGTTTTCAGGGTATCCTTTGCTTTTAAGGAATAAAATAGACAGAAAGCTGTATTCCAACGTACCTTGAAAGAAGAGTAGCATTCACTGCCAGCTGTGTGAGTTTTCAGTAGCTGCACTCAGATTCCAGCGTTCTCAAGAACCATGATGTCACAAACCCCTGAAGCTTGCAACCAGGAGCGAAGAGAGATTGCTCTCACACACCCTTCCTCTTCTCCGGGTATCTGACAGCTGTATACTTTTCAGGACTGCAGCAGGACTTGTCTCTCAGCCCCTTTGCCACTCTGATAAATCATCCCCTCCCTGCTATTAAGGGCATGCTGCCGATATATCTTAAAAGCACGTCACAGCTTGTATGCAGTAGCTGTGGGAAAGCTGCATTTATTTATACAGGAAGCTTGAGTACAGCACTTCCTACTTCCCATCTGAGTCTCAATTCAACTGCAGGTGATTACTTAAACCTTGTCAGCTTCCAGCCAATGCATACCCTATGTTCTTATTTGGGTATCTGTGCTGCTTTTAATCATAACTACCATCTGAGCCCTGACAAGACAGAACTGAAAGAAGCAAGGCATTAGGTACGACATTCATAAAAACCCTCCCAGTTGCCATATAATCTGTTTCAGGATAGCACTTTGTGTAGCAGCTGCCGTACCAGCAGATGATGTCGGAAACATTGCTGGCTTCTGCTTACCTCCACATGTGAAAAATGCCATCTAAAAGGAAAGTGATTTCTTCACATTGGAGGGGAAGGGAGAAAAAAAATCTAAATTCACAAGTAAAGTATCAGTGTAATTTCAAATCTGAGTGCTTAATGATGATGGTGCTCAGCTTATTCTACCAATACTAAATTCCAGCTCTTTAAGCTGGGCTTGTATGCAGGCGGGCCTGGAAATTCTGCAGTTCTGTGCTCCAAACCTCTGGGTGTGATTCACATCAGCCAAGCAGCAGGAGAAGGTATTATTGTACTGCATGACACCAAACCCTCAAGAACTTTTCCTGCTGTAGGAAATGTACCGCACCCACAGATAAGAAGGGCAGATATGCTGGAGTGCAAGGAGTGCTGAAAAACAGAGGGAGAAACAAGTATAGATGCTAATCTATAATTTTCTCTTTATAGTGAAATAAGTTTACTTTGTACTTCATGCAATTATCGCTGGCATTTTGCCTTCAATACTTTTCTGTGAAGACTGATGTATAGGCATTTCTTCTGGGGTGTACAGAAGCTCTTATTTTCAGACAATTATACCGCATCAGATTAATTTAAGGAAAAGGTAGAAAGCTTGTGCAACTTTAATTCAGCCTCCTTGCACCTATGCATTACAGATTTGCCTGAATTATCATCACATACTCTTTTCCCCTCGGAGTAAGTATAAACTTACAATCAATCTATTGACACCGGGTGTTATATATATATTTTATATCTGGGGAGTGCGGGAATAATCACCAGGAAAAAACCCAGCTGTTCCAACATGTGGAATCATGTTGACCCCTACAGTATTCAGCAATAGGATTAAAAAAGGATTAGGCAATGTCACAGATACTGCCATTTGGGCTAGCAGAGCATTTCCCAGCAGTAGTAGACTTTTATGCTCACCAGTGACCAATCCTAAACAGCAGTCAAGAAACACCTGTGGCTCAGAGCTATTTTTTAGGCTGCAGAGCAGTACTGAAAATGTGGAATTATGTGTCAAACTTCATTATTAGGAAAGGAGTCTCCTTCAGTGGTCAGATTCTTATCCTCTGTCTTCTATTCCAGTATGAAATAGCTTAAGCCTCTATCACTGTCTTTTCACTGCCTCCTGCCTCTTCTCCTTCCCTCTGTTCCAGTTCCTGTATTTTCTTCCTGCAGCTGTTATCTCTGCTACTCTGCCTCCATCACACAGGTACTTGTTAGGCCAAGGATGAAGCACAGCAAGAAAAATCTTCCTGCTCTCGGCTCCTGTGCTCAGCACCATAGTACTTGAACAGCAAAAGGACAATTATCTCAAGGGGGACAGTGGTGAAAAAGGGAGGATGAAGGAAATCAAGTAATTCACGCAGGTGTAGGGAAAATTACAAAATATACAAGAAGTAGAACAGGGCAGCTGCCAGTAGCAAAGTAGCAAAAGTAGCATCTGGTTTAGTACTTACTCCTTGCTGGCACAGTAAAACAAAAACAAGCTTCACTGCAGTAGCCCCAACCAGTCAAGAGAAAAAACTGCAAATAAAGGCTCATCATCTTTCCTTCAGATAAATGATGAGGCCAGCTTGTATCTAGGGGGGGATGTTCTTTTGAATTAAGAAAACTAGATTAGTCCATTAAAATGCAGATAAATTCTGGAAACTTCAGCTGCAAATATCACATGGTATTTTTATCCGGTTTCTGCCTATGTATCTCTATGCATGAAAGTTATAATGTGACTGCACAAACGTGCAGAACTGCTTACAGCAAAATTAATTTCCCTTAAACATCACAAAATTGGTGAGAAACATCATGAATGTTTCTCAAGACATTTAATTTTCTGGAAAATGTTAAGATGGGCTTGTTCCAAGCACTCCACTTCTAGAATATCAAATTCTAAACTGTGGTCCCTGGATTTACATGCAAGACAATTACTTACTGATGCTCTGTGGACAGCTGGCTATTCCCCTGCTTCCGTCTTCAGTTCTGTATTTGCCCCTGTTTGCTGATCCAGGATCTCCACAGCGAAGAGGAGCTGAAGGTGACGCAGCACTGTGCAAGAGCTCAGGCTACAAGGACCTGAGATGATCAATACTGATGATTCTTTCCATTGTCATCACCAAAAGGCGTGAGCTGGACTGTTAATGTGGTCTTCTGTCAAAATTATTTCTCTTCCTGCTATACCTTGAGCCCAGGTACTTCATAGTTTCACAGAAGCACATCTTCTTGGCAAGCTAATTTGTGAAGTGTTATGAGTCATGCTAAAATTGCTGCCCAGCTCAAATCCCTGAACCTCTTAACCCAGATTGATTGATTTCCTTTTTGAGCCAACAAATAAATAAAAACCACAAGTTCAGAATGTCACGTAATGCCAGTCAAGGCACAAGCTAAGCCCTCCCCATTTGCTTTCTTCTTCGGTAACAGTGATCTAGATCTAAAGCACAAAACTGAGAGGGTCCAAGTAATTTTTTGGACACTCTTAACTGATGCTTTTATAACTCCAGGGCTCGGGGAACAGCTGAGCCTCTGACATAATACATGCCAAAACGCAACATCACCGTGAATTTTTAGTTGAGTTACTAGCCAGAATAAGACTGGCATAGTTAATTACTAACATTGCTGTGTCATCCTTGCAGCTACTTGAAATATCTACAAAATGACTAAGCCATTCTGGCATTAACTAAAATTACTAATTAATTAATTTATGACGTACATCGGTAAAAAAGTAATAGCATGACCACTGAAAAGATCTCTCACATCCACAAACCAAACACCATTAGCAGCAAGTGAAAACACTGAGTTGTCGTATAACTAACAAACAGTTTCATTATAATTCTACATAAAGAACTAGGATTAACTTGTGAGGAAAAAAAAAAAGACATTTTCACTTCCCTGATTCACAGTTTTGAACTAATAAAAAAACAAATATCCTGAAAAATAATTGTTATCTATAGGTGTAAAATAAAAACAAGTTTTGTAACAAGCTTTCTAAAACTAGAGCCTAACTAAGGAAAATGTGTCTTTATCCACTTTACTTACTGAACATGCAAATTATCCATTTTCCTATGCAAAAAAAAAAAAAAGTATTTGTATATGCAAGAGTTTCACAAGAAAAACAGATACTAATGTGTAACATAACCAATGCTGAAAACAAAACAGAAAGAAGTTTTGCACAGTGAGTATACATACATCATCTGAAGTTGGAAGTATGACACCCCTGATGTCATGGGCTAAGAATAGTGTTTTTCAAAGGGAAGTATTTTAAAGGGGGATTACACTATCAAAAGTAATTTGCGGTACCTTCAGAAACCAAATGTTTTAGAATGTTTTAAAAATGTTCAATATACGTATTTATATAATCACACAACACTAGAATTTAAATGCCAGTTCAAAAAACACAGAGCTATGTAGTATTTTGCATGCAGTCAAGCTTTACTCAAAATAGCTACAAGAAAATCAAGATTACATATTTTCCTGTTTAAATAACTCTATTGTTCTACAATTCTGACTTGGTATGCAAGTCACTCGCTGACAAACCAAGCTTGAAATCTTCATTATTCCCTTTAGCTAAAACATAGTAAAACTTTATTATAAGGTGTTTTGTATTGGAGTGAAATAAATCAAGTTAAATTATTTTGAAAGAATAGCAGGTACAAATCTGAAGAGCTTTTTATTTTACAATTAAAAAGTTAGTGGGATGGCGCACTCTCTGTTGAACATTTATCATCATTATGATCTCAAAGCATGTGGATTTGGCTGAGACACAAAGAAAAGTGGTAGGTGGCTTACACTCATCCTGCTCTAAGAACAAGGCAAAATGCAATATTGATTAAAATTTCATCTCCAAACAAAACAAGATCATATGGCTTCCATAAAGCTCTGTATTTCTTCTCTATAGGTATTTTTTCCTGTGTTTATACTTTGAAGTACTTCCTGACATACTGGAAACTAGCTGTCGGCATTTGATCCATACAGAACAGTGCTAGAGGAAAAAAACCCATACAACCTCACTAGAAAACAGCCAGAAGACAGCCCGCTACCCCAGTGCGGTAACTGGATTTGGGATGCTTAGAAATCTCAGCTTAAAGATCAAGGCCAACGCCTTTGACAGTATGTAACTCAAGTTCCAGTGCAACTTTCTTCCTGGGACCTGGAGGCACTAAGAGAAAGTGTATTTTCCCCCACAGGAAACCCTGCTGGTGACAGGGCTCTACTGGCAATGCCACCAGGAGCGGGCATTTTACCACCCGCAACTGAACAGCTCTCCAACAGCTCTCCAAAAATTTTTCACTTCTGCTAACTCCTGCCTGTTCAGTAAGTGTGTGAAGAACCAGTCTGCAAAAAGAAAACAAGCTGAGTTGATATGAGTCTGCCATAAATAAAATGCTGATGAACTGCCACTGAACAGCAGACATGCAGCCCAGGGGCAGCCAGCGCAACGCTCTCAGCTTAGGGCCCAGCTTCAGCCACCTCTTTGCACTCAGATGCAGGGAAGAGGGGAGTTACTGTCACTCTCCCCCTTGACCTTCTCCTGTGACATGAGACACGCCAGTCATCGGTCTGCAAAGCAGTTGCATCCCTCCTCACATGCACAGTGAGTGGACACAAACTCTCCGGATGGCAAGAATAGCTGGCACCTCAACGACGTGATGGCACTACTGCTAGTGACATGGCAGCAGAGGACGTAGGACATCTCTCGGGCTCAGAGGCCACCCTGTGCAAGTGGGTCCAGTTCCTCAGCTGGACAGCACACGTAGCTTTTCCCCAAACAACAAAAAAATATATATATAATAAAAAATATAATAAAAACAAACAGCTTGCCTTGCTCTCACATTCACGTGTTACACATACAGATGTGGAGCTGCTCAGTTCTTCTGAGGATCAAGTAACAGGTGAGAATTTCTAGCTGCAAAAAGTTATTTCTAAAGTAGCACTGAGGGGGCCATATTACATACATACAAAAGAGGAAACACTGAAGTTGTCTTCTCCTGACCTCTCTTGAAGTAAGCAGACATTTTAACACGAGTTTATCAAGACTGCGTAGGAAAAACTTAAGGCTTGGTTAAATTATTTTATTTTCTATGCTTACAACTAGGTTCAGACCATGGCACAGACTTTCAATTATGCACAGGGTTTTTTTTTTTCCTTTTGACTGTGTGCCCAAAGTGACACAATCCGTTGACTTTTAACCAAGTGTTTTGGTAATGTACCTAGAATTGCAGTGATTCCAGACATCGGAATCACCATCAGTTTAAAAAACAAGAGGGCAAAACCATCCTGGCAGCCAACACAGGAAGCTTCCTCTGTAACAGAGGAGGTCACCAACCTGTCCTTGTCATGAGAAAAAAATGTGCATGCTGTTTTTACTTCTCCATTTCTACTGTTTCTTCTGTCCTGCCTCAAGCTCTTAACTGCCATTTTTTGGAAATATTCAGAGACAGCTTTATTCCTTCCAACACAGGCCAGTGTCCTAAGTGATGGCTTTGCTGGTGAGGCTCTATCTACAGGCTTAAAAGATGGCTAGAATGGGGGGAACGGGGGCTTAATAATATATTTCAGCCCAAACCTTGTTGTTTTAACTACACTTTCCAGAGTCAGGGACGGGCAGGTCAGAGATGAGATAGAGCTGAGGCACCTGCTTCTGTGGCTATTAAAGCCAATGACAGGGCTCCCACAGACACCCAACAGGCAGGACCAAGGTGTGGAGCTAAAGCATACTTTTGATTCATACCTTTTCTCTGGTATTTAGGTATGACAGAGACTTACCTGTTGATAATTAGGGTGATAAATGGTTTGCAAGTCGAGAGGGGTTACTCCAGTGGCCTGGTTATGCAGGGAAATGCTGGAACTGAAACACACCCATACAGGAAAACCAAGAACTTCTCTCTCTCCTAGCATCCCTCCCCTCACTCAACTTCTAGGGAGGATCTCCCATGCAGTTCCCTCATCTTTATAGTCTACTTTCTCTACCCTAGTTTACTTCTCACCCACTTATGGTGAGCTCAGATGTAAAAAGCTTTGCCCAGATCCACTTTTCTCCCCATGGAATTTAATCATGTGGTTAGATAATCTCAACTAACAGAGTTTTTAAGGATTTCAGCCTCTCAGCGCATCACAGTGGGGCTCTTGAAGTGAGCCTATCTTCTCACTGCTGTTTTGGTCTGACCACCTTTGCAATGGCAGAATCCAAAATGGACACAGTATCACTTCCCAGATGAGAAGCAGCAACTTCTTAAAACACACACAATTGTTTGCTGGCAGTCATGTTATCATATCACAGCTGCAGTAACAAAATCCAGGATTGCTCCACATTAGGGTCCCTTGTTAGGATAGGGATAAAGCTTTTTTCCCCTCTTCTGCTGAAAACAGAAGACAACAATATAATAATCTCCTTGAAAGGACATCTTTAACACGCACCATCTAGCAAGTGGTTGTTAAATTCAACAATCCCAAAATTAGCATAGTGGGAACTCAAAACCAAGCAGATTGCCTGCTTACTGCATGTGACGTAAGGATTTATTCAGTTGCACTGAAATAATCTGGGGGTTCTTAAGTTCATGCTGTCTGTTTTTGTGTCTGTTACATTCAAGTGCCAGGTAAGTTTATTAAAAATATGTGCTTTTTACCTAGTAATTTTTTAAAGTCTCTTATAAAACAATGTATATCAATTTGGGCAGAGAAAATCTCTAGGAAAAGAAACATGAGTTTTACAAGATTGAGCAGGGGCAGAAGGGCAAGAAGCATACCAAAACCTTTGCTTTTCCAAACACTGCTAAAATCCAAGTAGATAGTGTTTTCTGCTTCACTACTATCTGCGGTCATTGAAGAAATGACAAGTGAAGTCATCTTTTTCTTAAGCATGACTTCATCTGTGAAAATCCACTGGCTCTGCTTAACTCCCCTATACTTCTCAGGAATAAATTTAAATAGATTTAGGTATATCCTCCAACTTTTTACTTTATCCATACTTATGTATTTCCTGGGATATGAAAACCAAACTAGTCAGGGGCAAAATTTATCAATAAATTTGTTCCCAGAGAGAATCACTTTGCATTGTATGATATAAACAAAGCTTGGAAGTGTGAACTCTGAATCTGTATAGATTCTATGAGTTCTGTATTTCTGTGATCACGGTATATGAACTCAAGGTAAAGAAAACATGCTCAGTGAACTCTGCTTGGTAGTAAATAACTACATTTCTCCTTACGTTATCCTTAGGATAACCGTCTGCATGATTGCAATTTGCAAATCTGGGGAAAAGGCAATTTCCCAAGTCACAGGGAATGGAGATGCTGCATTGTGGAAGAAGAAAAAGAGGCTTTAGACAAGAGTAGAAACAACTGGCCTACTTACATGGGAAAAGTCCTGACACCTCTCTCACTTCCCATATGATGAAGTCAGTTAAGTTAGCTCCCATCTGCGGGACACAGACAGTAAGAAGCTTCCAGGATCTTAAAGTCTGACAAGGAGGTATGAAAGAACATGAAGTTAAAAGAGAAACAGAGGCCAAAGACAGGGAAATAGCTTGACTCTCTGGAATATTAAACGAATCACATGAAGAGACCAGGTATAACACTCTCCTGTCTCTCTCCATGCTTTTGGTTCATGCATAGAGTACATTTGCTATACTGAAAAAAAAAAGCAAGTGAAAGGAAGGAAAAATCATACACACAGAATATTTCTAACATTGCATTAAAAACACACAAAAGAAAAGAAAAGCTATTTCAATTTAACATATTTTGCTAATTGGTTTTCCCCCTTTCTAAGACTAGCTCTTAAAATAACCTTTTAGCCTTCTATAACCTTGTGGCTTTTTGAGCAACATAACCGAAAAGCTGACGAACATCATTTCCCAGTAAGCTCACAGAGAGCAAACTCAGCGGCAGACTCCAGACATGTAGCATCTCCAGCATCGCTGCTGGTGACGACAAACGGCTCACCAGCCTCTGGGTGTCCGAGGGACCAAGTTGCCACAGGCTTCAGCTACGAATGTGGCAGGAAGCACCTCTCTGGGCTGACTGAACTATAACAAATATGCTGCTTCCTACTGAGCAAACCTACGAGAAATTACCCAGCACAATTTAGTGAGAATCAGGAAGTTCCACCTTTTGAAATACAGTGATCATTAGAACATGCCAGAGAAACAGGGTTTACAATAATGGCTTCTTGTCTTTGGGTTAAAAAAGGTGTCAGATCATGTTGTGATATGTAGCACCCAAACTTTGTACATGAAAACAGAATCTGGACATCAGGAGAAAATAACTTATTTCCACTATGGTTTTATTCCTGATCATACTGGTTTAAGGATCTGAAGAGTTTCTGGAAGTTCTGTTTAACTGCTTTTCTAGGAATAGTAATTTCTCTCCCCTCAGGCAAAATGACAGGAAGCATGAATCAAGACTGTTTAAAAACTAAAATAACAACTTCCTTTGTCCTTATTGATAACATTTTTGGGTTTGTGACCTGAGTGGCTATTTGTGTGTGTGTTGACTGTGGAAAATATTTTTCCAATGACTCACTATTTTGATGCAACATTTTACATAAAGCAAATAGTTGATCTTTTCTGTCATTCCTTCTGTTGTTAATGGGATTAGGAGGAAGACGAGAGAACTGAAAAACATGTAAGAAGAATAAATAAAATTAATGTTTTACAGGAAATCAGATGGATGTTCTGCTGCAGTTAAACACAGCAGAATATGGCATGAATGGAGATAGTGATGGTGAAGGAAAAATTCCAAGAATCAGCTTTAGCTCCTTGATTATCTGTCCAGGAAATACAGAAGTTACTTTAGCTTCCTTCAACTGGCAACAAGTGCACAATAAATCTTTTGTCATTTAGTGATAACTCAAATGTGCAACACTCCACGTACTGTCACATTTTGAATGTGGATACTACCTGGGCCAAGAGGCCATCCACCACTCTGTCCAGACCACCCAAAGTGTGTTACTGGCATTGTATCGAGGTTTAACATTCCCTCACATTAGAGTGTTCCCAAACTGATGGCCAAGATCTCAGATATCTCTGTACTTTCAACTGAAAGTTCTATGGGAAGATTACAAAACGTTGATGAATTTAAAATAATGAGAGGTTTGATAGTTGTACAAGAGTTTCCAGGAGTGTTGCTGGAAAAAAAAAAAAAAAGTAAAGGAGAAAACTACTTTCCTCATTCAAAAAGTATTGTAAACTATGGTTTTCCTGGGGAGTGAAGATTTATTATTTAGGTATATTTTATGCTCCAAACTTGCATGTGAAGAAATGGGTGAGCAGCAAAGCTAACGAAGACTGGTTTCTGAGCATTTGTGTGCCTTAACACTACTAAAACTATAACCCCCAGCTCCCTGATATCACTTCAAATATGCCCTTGGACAAGGAAAAATGCAAGTTTTGACTTGCACTGACCCACGTGTATGCTCATTAGTAAGCCTCATACACGATGCTGGTTTCTGACTGGATACCACCAGAAAACATACAACAGCAGGGCACTGCCTGTTTTTTCACACCAGTGACTCAAAAAGTTGTCAAGTGTACCAGCAGACAAATAGTGTCATCCACCTAAGCTCCACTGCCCTAAGAAACGAGGTTAAGCAGAAGACTTAATTCAGCTCAAACCTTTAAGGATTAGACTGATGATCTCACAAAAAAGTAGCAAAAGTCAGTGCACTGTACCAGGTACTCTTCAGACTTATGACTGCGTACAACGCTTATTTTCTGTGGTTACTTTTCTGTTTCATTATACACAGTAAAAAGCAAAGAGGAAAAGCTGTCATTTGATGATCTGGTTTTGACCAAGGGTAGCCAATTTCAGGACTTCTGCAATAGGCTTTCTATCTCCTTAACAAAAAATATCTGCAGCACAGATACAAGATTTAGACTTTTATTCTAGGCTTTACCACAAACATCCTCTGTCCTTGGGAAAAGTCACCTAATCTCAGCATGCTTTAATTTTATCATCCGTAACACCACAAAAAAAATCCTTACTTACTTGTGCCCTAGGTGTCTCGTACACTTTGTTACAGACTGTAGAGTGCCTTGCATTTCCAGGCTAGATGGATTCAAGAGCAAAGCAGAGAAATACAAAAGTTCACCAGGGAAATCTGAAGTGAATTAATAGAATGAAAAGTCAGTCATGACGAAAAAGTTTTTTTTAGTGAACGTCAGTGATTTGATGAACTGGATTATATTTGTTTGGAAGGTAGTATAAATGATCATTCAAACAACACAATGTCTCTACATGTGGTAATTTCAATCAATCTTGCCTTAGCTAAGGTAGAATAGATAAATGCCATGCACACTCTAACTGTCTGAATATCAGATGTTAATACAAAACAAATACTAAATGCCTGCAGAGGAGCTATGGCATCATAAGGGGCCACTGATAGCTCTCATTTCTGAATCTCTCCCTGAGTGCTTCCTTCCAACTTCCCACCATCTTCCCTTTGACTCTTCAATGTGTATGCTTGTGATCTCAGTCAGACAAAGACTTTGGCAGGCAGTTCCTAAAACCTCCTGACCACTCACCCCTGTGCTACCTGTCTGAAACCTGTCTAAACCTACTGTAAAAGTCTTTTCACCTTTTCTTCAGAATAGTTATTTCACTCAGTCAGCAAAAGTCCAAATATCCCACTGTGAATATGGCAGTAGTTTATGATTCTTTTGTATCTACAGAAATATATAACATGCTCCAGTGTGTTTAATCTTGGTTTTGTGTTAAAGGCTTTCTTTGTGGAATGTGTTGAACCAATAGTTTTTCTGCCAGTATATACATCTGAGCTACTGTTTTACTGGAAATGTAATATGCATGACCATCACATTTTTATGTTTGTCATTAATGTGTGCATAGAATCATGAGAAGGTGACTCCCTTAGGTAACACCTATTTGACAATTTCTAAGTGCTAACATTTCCACTATTAAAATGCAAGTAATAACAGGCTGTACTTTGTGAGATTATGAGCTAAATTAATTAAGTAGCCCGGTATCATTATATTTTATCTTATGGATTTTCTGTACCTTACTCCAAACTGTGAATCCTCTGCAAGGCACCAGCCAAACAGGCAAGAAGCAGTGCTGTCTGAAAGAGTTCATACCCTGAGTTGCAATCAGAGGCAACAAGGAAGAGTTGTGAAACAGTAAGACAAGAAAAATGAAGCAGGAAAAGTGTGACTGGAAGACGATACAAGCTACCTTTGTACACAATTACATCATTCAGAACATTTGATATTTCTTCTTCAGCCTCCTTTCCTACTCATAAAAAAAAAAAATAACTGCAATTCTTGACCAATATTAACTAGTCATCACTGTTGGCTAGCCATAGGTAGAATTCATAGAGGAAGTGAAGAAGCTGAAGGAAGAGAAGATGTTTTCCTTATGAATAATCAAGGCAAGGTGTTTTTTTTTAATACAAGGGGGCCACATAAAAGATCATAACATAAGCAAGGCTGACAGCATTGGCAGAAGACAAGGGAGCAGCAATGCATTGCGGAGGACCTGAAAAGAAGAGAGGAGAAGCAGCAATCCTCCCCGTTGGAGGACTACGGGAGAGAGAGCACTCGGCATGGAGCCACAGCTGAACAGCCACAGCCACCACCACAGGATGGTTAATGGTAACACCTAATGCCTGAGAAACACTGACAACCAAAACCACACATTTCCTTTCACTGTTTCCAGAATTGCTCATTTTGTCACTAAAAAAAAAAAAAAAAAAAAAAAAAGGCTTTTCAAGCATATTTTATGAATAGGGCAGAATGCTTTTCCAGGCCTGAGAGCCACATACAACTTCAGCACCAGTTGATCTCAAACATTTTTCAGTCACCCAACTTCATCACACAGCTGATGGCTCCTGCATGGCATTAACTGAAATGTAATTACTGGGAGGTTTGGTTTTCCCCCTTGTCACCTTTTCTCAGTTCAGCCACCAACCCCTTCCCCACTTGCCCTCTCTCCTCAGAAATCCTCACTGTTTCAGACAGGCCTGTGAAGAATTTGTTTTAGTAATCAGCAGGGTGCTCCGATTCCTTAATCAGGACACAGATATTGCCAACATCTCACTGCGGAGGTGTTTCTGGCGGGGTTTGTATTTTGCTGTGTAGCCTTTGTCCATACTGTGAGCCACCTTAATAAAAGAAGCCATTTTTACCTACACTTAAAACTGAGGAACTTTCCCTGGCACCTGTTATTAGAGCTTCAGTAATGATTGTCCTGACAAATGATACGAAGAAACTAATCCAGGAGGGATTAGCTCTTGGTTAGGCACTAGAAAGAAAGCAGTGTTTAAATGCCATGTAATGAAGCAGTGCTCCACAGAACATTCTGGAACAACAGCTCTAAATGGATCAGCTTCCTGAAACACAGACACAAAAGGACGCGGAGACCTGGCTCTAGAAAGCTTCTGTCTGTATGTTGTCGGGGTTGGCAGCGGCCAGGCAGACAGGTTAACGATTCCCTGACTTAGCCCCCTTGCAAAGTCACACAAAGTGTGACACAAAGTCACACATTTCCTCAGATACAAAATCCAAACCCCCGCTAACACAATCAGCAAGGGATTAACTACCCCAGTCTTTGGCTAGACACATTTCTCCTTTTTGAAATCCATTTGAGCCTTTTAATCACCATGAGCACTGCCTTTATCAAGCCTGCCTTCAGTCAAGTGGCAGATTCTCAATACTACCTGGCAGAGGAACTGGAACCTAACGTGCACAGAAGGGTACTCTGCTCCCTACAAGCTCAGATCTCCTCTTGAGCATTGCCTTGCCATGTTTTCAGACTCAGGGAAAGCTTTTTGCCTTCAAGAAGTATCACAGGCTCCAGTGCTCCTTCTCCATTTCCACCTTCTGTACCCAAATGAGAGCAATTTATCTTTTTCCCAGCCAACTCCGACTGTACAAACTCTTCTTTTTTCTTTTTTTTTTTCCCCCAATCCCTTCCCATCATACTGACAGCCACTACGAGAACACTGGATCAGTCCATTTGTGCTCCCTGCAGCTCGTTAGTCTTTTCTGAGCTGTACTACATTTGTGGACTTCCTCACAGGAAAATTGCCCCACGTTGAATAAAACTACAGTAAAACTAGCAACAGCAGAAAGCAGGGTGTAGCCTGAAAGTCAAAAGGCTCACACAGCACGTTATCAGCATTTGGAGCACTAGGCAACCTTCAGCCAAGTACATATGCTATGTGCTGTGATCATACAATTGCATTATTTGTCTTGTGCAAAACAAACCTGACTGTTGCTAATAAGCTTTTCAACTTCTGTAAAGACAAAATCACTAGCACTGCATGGGAATTTCCAATAGGCTTTCCAAGGCGGGGGGGAGCGGGGGGAAGTGATGAAGAAGTGTTCCCATATCCTTCAAAAAGCTGCTGAGCAAAACACTAAATGAACATGCTAAGGTCACCTGAAAACCACTCTGACCAGTTATTCAGTGGCTCTTCAAGAACAAAATAAATATTTAATACTTTAGAACACTGTTCATATTTAATATTTACCCTAACATAAAAACGGGAACAGTCAATAAAACAGGAGACCATCTAGTCAAACCTACCACAGTAAAGAACAAGACAGTAAAGAGAGAGAGCAAATTAAGAGCTGTTGTGGTAACTGGACAGCGTGTCCGGCATCACGAGACTGAAGAAATACACATTGCTGCGTAAAAGGGGTATAATGTCTGAAAAGATGTGCAATGAGCAGCAGCTATCACAGGAATTAACACACTGCCTCTTCAGACTCCACCAAATAGGTTCACAAGGACCTTTGCTAACTGAAATCAGATTCAGTTGAAGATCCTTGCTGGAGGAGGAAGTTATTGGTGTTCCCAGCTGCTCACCTGTGGGACAAATGCCTTTGAGACCCAGAGCACCAAACAGTGCACCAAACTACAGTTTACCTTTTTTTTTGGAAGATTTACCGTAGCTTGCTCACTAAGCCTCATTCACCCCTCCTCCTGCTCTATTTTGCTTCCTCTCTTCCCCTGTATTACAATGTGCAATGTATAATATTATAATGCTGTTAGACAACTGCACTTGAGAATGTTAGAGAAAAGTATCCTTTAGAATTCATTCAGTGGGAACCAGCAGAGGAGTTGCATACAAGGACCAAAGATGATTCTCTCCATCCCCTCTGAAACTGTGGCTCTTCACAGATGCATACCAGGCTTGATTTTGAAATTCCCTTGTCATGCAACTACATATCAGTCTTGATTACTCTTGATTTTAAAGCTCCCTTTCAGTAAAACTACTGCCTGTGTTTTCTTTTAAACTATTGTGAAGAAATACGAACACAGAAAGCTATATTTTTATACCAATATTCTAGAGGCACATAAAAGGGAATCTAGCTTTGCCTTCATGATTTATACTGACAATAGAAAGCTTTACTAAGTTACAGTAATGTCATTCGGTTGAATTTAGTTTGTTGTATAGCAAACGTATGTGAGCTATAAATCTCAAGAAACAAACAAACAAACAAAAATCTATTTAACTGTAGGCGCTTTTACATCACCAGTGGGCTTAGGTACGCTTTCAACACTTTGTCTATTCAATGCCAATGCTAGTGGATTAGGCAGATTAGATATGCCTACCAGTGCAGTTCCCCGATAAATTACAGGCCTTCTATCCACAGCAGGCCCTCAATAATTCTGTTTTCTGTAGAAGTGAAAATGTATCTTTGGAACAAAAGAAATCAATCAGTCATCGAGCCATTCACTGGAAGTTTTGTTAGTATCTTAAAAACACAACCACATGTCAAAGCATGGCTACCATTCTGTAAGTCACTCTAGGAGCAGCAGAACCAATGAAGCCTGGTTTCCTATGGAATTATGTCCTACACTCAGCACCCACAGTGTAACACAGTCCTCCAGTGCAACAGAGCTGATTCCCTAAGCTCCCTCACAGCAGTCGTTACTCACACAATACCTAAACTTCTCCATTACACACAGAGCTCTCTCCAAGTGTCTTCTCACAGCATTCCTCCACCACCTCCTCCCCACATCTTCTCCCTTCCTAGAGTAACCACCACACTCACCTTCACTCTTCCACCCAGCTCCTGCCAGCCTAGTGCTACATCTGCACTGATGGGCGACCAGTGGCAGCTGAACAGAATTAATTAGACCTGAGCTCTGCCTCCTCCAGTCTGGCAGAAACCACTCTAAGTTGGGCAGTGAGACCCAACCTCAATTAGAGGGAAGATGGATGGAGAAAGGAATAGATAGGGTGACTGCACACACAGTGTTTTCTTCAGAAGCTAAACATCTAGTCTCTTCCAAAGGCTATTGGGGTGCTCCTTGGCATTCCTTTTCAGGAAACTCATCAGCATGACAGAGTTATCAGAAAATTCATCTTGCAAAAATGTCCTGGTATAATTATTTTTCATTACACAACTTCTGCTTTTGGAAGTTTATTTACACAGTTAACTCAAACCAGAGAAAACAGCCAGTAAGTGTGTTGCTGAGTTTTATGCACTTCATTGAAGCATTTAAGAAGCCATCTAAAAATATTAGCGCTGCTGCCTCAGACTGAGCTCCTCAGCCTTATTCCCCACCTACAGAAGGCCTCAGCATGACAGAACAGGATGCAGTATGCAATTCCTCAAAAAGAGGGGTTGTGGCAAGTTTTTCAGTTTCCTATAGCTGTGAGAGATCAGGATGATATCAGCCAGAGATTTAACATGGTTTTGGCTGTTGTGTTATGAGACAGATCTCAATAGCAGTCAATTACTTTTGGAACTTGTATTTTTAAACTGTGTCACAGCGAGTAAAGCAAAATTTGCTCTGTGGAGGAAACACACAATCCAAAAAGGTATGGACTCTCAGCAAAGCCAACATGGATAGCTGGGGGAAAGTCTACAGGATCCAGCGTATCTTTGGGAATCTTTGGAAAGGTTGTCCTTTGAAAATTAAATAAAAGGCAGAAGTGGAAAAATGGAGACACAGTTGTGGATATACTGGGTTTAGAGAGCATGCTTGTATGCTTCGCATTGGACTAAAGGTTATTTTTTACCACCAGCCACATAAAATTTCCCACTTCTAGCTGAACTACTCAGCTGAAAACTGGGAGCCACCAACTTTAGATAATGGATAGAGAGAAACATATCTAAATATCTACCATAGAAAAGTATTTAGCTGTATAGCGGCCAACACCCACTTTCTCAGATTATCAGTGTGGTCATTTAGCACTTGTATGGTCAGCTAAAGGACAGGCAGCCACTCTCTCACCAAATTCCACCCCCACACCTAGAAAGGGGAATTGGGAAAGGAAAGGAAAACTCGTGGGTTGAGATGAAAAATAGGTTTAATAAAACAATAAAAACTAAAACTCATTTCAACAATAATAATAGTGAAATATACATAATTATACTTAGCCCGTATAGTGGTCACGGGATGCACGCTCCCAGCAGTTGATGTCAGATGACAGCCACTGCAAGCACACCAATTCCCAAAGACATGATCATCACCACAAACGCTGAGAATCACCAGGTGCATGGGAAATCGGGCAGCAGGAAGGAGCACTAAGGGCAAGCAGGACCCTTGGGGACAGCGGACACTGGGAAGAAGGGCAGAAAATAGAGCACTCATCCCCAGCAAACTTCTTGCTTACATATGGAGCACGATGTTCATGGTATGGAATAATTCTGTTGGACAATTTGGGTCAGCTGTCTCTGCTCCTCCCAACCTAAATACATCTGCTTACTTATGAAGCATGGGAAACTGAGGAAGTCCTTGGTTCCCTTAACAAGAATCCAAAACGTGAGTTTTTTCTCTCATGCCAATAGCTGCTGCTGACATAGGAAATTAAGTCTATTCCAGCCAAATATAAACGTTATCTAGTGCTAGTTGTAAACATTAGGTGTTATCAAAACTAAAAATTACTTAAATGACTTAAAATGCTGCAGCTACTTATTAGAAAATTGATTGTCCCCCAGCTGAAACCAGTAAGTCAATAAGCTGCATTTCTATGAAAAGGGATTAGCACTAATTACTGCTGTTTATACGGCTTAGTAGATATTTGTGGATTTCATAAACTTAACCAAAACCACAGAACCACAGACCTCTTCAACATTTCCATCCCTATTGGTATACAAAGTAAAGGGAATTGGTTTTGGATGGTTACCATCAGTTCCTACTGGCAGAAGTCAGGGCCTAACATGAACACGTTGCCTACACAGAACTTTCTTCCCTTCCTTTTCTTTCATCCCCTCTCTACAATCCAGGAAGACATCCCCTTTTCCTCTATAAAAAACCCATGCCTTTGAAGGACGATATTAATATGATTTGTTTTAAATGAAAAGAGGCATTAAGACGAATGATACTATACATGAAAGAGGATTCCTCACATTTGTTAAGATCCCCAATTGAATTTATTTCATCAGAAAGACAGAGCTCTAAACGTGCTTTTAATTTTTGGTTTGTTGTTGTTGATTAAGCAATGTCAAAATGACATATTTAATTATTTTTTTAAAATGTTTTTAACAAAAATGTTGTCAAATGTTCCTTGTCTATATCCAGGTTTTGTTTCAGAATTTATGTAATGCAGAACAAAAATACTCTCCTTCACAGAGCCCTGTATCAATCTTAATGATAACTAATGGTTGTAGTTTATAATTTATCTTCAGACAAGCTGGCATTTTAGAATTACTTGAGTCTTCTAAACATAAGCCTTTATCTTCTAATAATGTGAAATACATTAATCTTTCCTGACTTTATTTGGTACAATTTAGCTTCCTCCCAAAATGTTGCAATTCTGGGCAATTATTTGAATCTTGCTCTGAGATCTAGAATTGGAAAAGCTAAAAATATTAAAATAAGCTATTTCAAGTAGGAAGTATATATATTAACTCACACTAGCAAGAACTGAGTTAACAAATAAGCTCAAGCTGTCCAAAATCACAATATTTTGTATTCTATTTTGTAGTCAAAGTCTAGTCAAATAGAACTAATCATGACACAGAAGACTGAAAGGATTTGCAAATATATTATGTTCTTTTCACTAAGTATTCAGTCTAGCTTGATGTCAACACAGGCTTTCTTTAAATCCCAGACTGCCTTCATGGGATAAACTGCCAAATATATTGAAGGAACTTTCTCTTTGCCACAGTATTTGATACCTGGCTGGCGTTTTCACTAGCCAAGTGTGTTTTGGAAGCTTCATAAACTGTGCTGCAACCTATGCTATTTTGGTTCTATGATAGCTAAAAGCAGCAGCTGAGAGAGATCCAAGCCTGTCATTTTCTAATCTAAGTCCTCACATGCATCATGCTTCACCAGTGATGAAAAGTAGAAATATAGCAGCCGGACATGTCTTAGGCTGAATAGTGTCTTTGGTCATATAGTGTCCAGAAGATAACTGTAATGAAGTCTAAGGTCCAGAGCTCTAATTCGTTTTGTGTGCAGCAAACTGAACTATGCATACACACTCAATGCAGACCATGCATTTATCCTCAAACAAAACTGAAATTACTTGGATTCCGGTAATTGTCAGTTATAACATGAGCAGTGTATAAGGAAAGAGAGTCCTCCATGGAATCACTTCAAGGCTGCACAGCAGAACAGGCAAACCGAAATATTACTCCCCTGAGGATGACAAGAAATGAAGTAATTTTGTCCTCATCCCTGGGCCAGAATATGCAATTTGGGAACAGTAGCAGAGCAGGGGTATAGGTAGGGTGGAGGTGCTGGGAGGGGGGTTATAGTAGATGGTGAAGTTACTGGACTGCAGGGTAGTAAGTGTGAGGACCTGAAAGAGGTCTGGAGGGATTCCCAAGTATCTCTAGGGAGTGGGTACCAGCTAGGAGTTAGAAGGTTCTGAGCAAGGGAGAAGGTTAGGAGCCATGAGGGACAATTTGGGCCCATAGCAGGTTTTATTCCCCTCCTTCACACCCTAACCTCCCACTCTCCTCCTCCCAGTCTGCCCCCAATACAGCAAACCCCTCTACCTATTGCTTTTCAACACTGTATCCTCTTTCCCCATCTCTCTCCCTAGCAGGCAAAGAACCCTAATTCCCCTCCCATCACCCTGGGAAGAACCCTCTTCCCTCAGGAGCTTCTGGCATGTAAGGACAATAATATGAGTTTGACTTGGAGGAGAGAGAATTACAAAATGGACCAACAATGTTAATTCCCTGCTCTCTTTGTAGGCTGTTCTGGTCAGTTAACACTTCACTCAACATCAGCCAGAATTTTCCCTGACTGGTTTAATTGTTCCTCGTAAATTCATAGCCTTCTTTTGGATAACGGATATTTTGAGTCACCAAGTCTCAGGAATCTGAAAGAAAACCCAAAGGGAAATATCTCTCTCTGATCTTGAAAAGGTTCAAACACATCTCCTGCTCTTGTGCCTGCTACACCAATACACTTCTTTACTTCCAAAAATTCCACCCGGAGGCTGAATGTTTTGTAACAACCAACCACATCAAGGGCTAAAAATAAGTTGCATATACCTGTGACTGGAAACAGTACAGCAGGGCCAGGAAAATCCAAGAAAACGGGGAGTGTTTGACAGATAGTGAAACTATCTGCTGCTGCCAGTTATTATTTAACACAGAAAAATCTCCACTGTTTTCTAGGACATTGGTCCCACAAATCAACTATCTCTCAACCTATCTTTCAATTCTCATTTGCTTTTTGATGATTGACTTGCCATAGGGAAAAAAATGCCCTTCATTTTTCTAAACAAGCAACTATGCATTGTTCTCCACAAACTCTTACTGAAAAGAATGTGAACATTTGTGTGTATGTAAAAGCTTCACATTTCAAAGCACAGTTGTATTACTTTTGGTGCATAATTTTAAGCTTCTTTCTGACAATATAAAATTATGCTGCCTAGAGTGATTATGTAATTTGGGTACCATAATAACTAATTCACTTTGCAATGTCTCTCCCTTTCTGTAATATCAATTATCTTCTACACCACCACAGCGTCACTGAAAAACACTAGAACAAATTATGCACAAGAACAACCTTACAAGGAAAAATCAAGAGGACTTATGAAAAAAAAGTATCTGATTACAAAGACTTTGTAAACTGAGACAATGAGATAATTGTTCCCCTACAGCTTACAGAGTGGTCCTATTTTACAGTTTTTCCCATCGACACAGAGAAGGTTGTGCAGCTTCCTCCCCCCAAATGGAATAAACACACTGAGTCTGCATTTCAGTCACTGCAAGATGACAAAGCCTTTCAAGGCTGCACTAGAAATTCGTACCAGCTAAGAATCATTCTTGGCATCCACAAAATGTACAATGTTTGGCCCTTTACTGAAAAGCAAGTATAAAGCAATTGAAAAACACTTGTACACAAGCATAGCTACATTTTACATTGACTTCTGCATACATTGATCATGTACAGTAAAATGCAATGCAGATCTGGACTTCATAATACAAGGGCTACTGTAACTGTTACTGTTATAACTTACTTCCATGTAAGGGAACAAATTTAAAAGTGGACAGACAAGCAAAAAGAAATATAAACCATGTAGTTTTCTTAACATACACCACTTGGAACATGAAAAACAACCTTGACTGCTAATCAGAAAAATGTATAAAAATCTATTAAAAATGTATATAAAAATGTATAAAAATTTAAACCAGTTAGATGACTACATATAAAGGCCTCACTTCTCAAAAACTCAAATACTTGCTACATAACAACAGGTTATACTTCTCTTCTTTCAAAAACATTTTTTTTTCTTTTCTTGAAAAAGAAAGCCTTACACTATCCTAATGAAAACAGTGGTTTTGATTATTTAATTCAAGGTAACAAGATGCCTCAGACTCATCCTCAATTATAAGCATGACATTGTATTATTTTGCATTAGTCTAAAGAGCCCTCTAGTGTTCACCTACCACAGGCATCAAATTATTTCAAGTGACTAAGAAACTGCCTTGCAAATCTCAACCTATTAGCTCTACTAAATACCTCCAACTAGCAGAAAGAAAGCAAATTTTAGGCATGGAGTGATACATCTGCATTAAGAAAATAATTTAAATTCCATAGTTAAAACTGTTTATCAGGATAATATTCCTGTACTACTTTCTGTATAATTTTAAAGGACTTATGGGTTTAAACAACATTTCAGCCAACTATTAATAATATTAATTGATATATATTTATTTTTATATACAAAGAGCCTTCAGTCTTCAAAATTAACGAGCTCTCTTATTGAGTCACCTTTATCGAAATAACATCGCCACTACTGGAGACATTAAACTTTCTCAGGAGATCATGAGCTTACTTCAGCTCTTGTAACTCTCCTAGACCTCACTTACGCATTCAAAATTGTCCAGGACACGGTACCTCTAACACCTATGCCAGGAAGATAGGACGTATGTGCCCAGAGGATAATGCAACAGCAAAGACAAAACTATGTTCTTTAAGCTATAAAAGCATAACTTGTATGGACTGAGTGGTTATACTGGTACTTCCACATCAGTTTAATCAGCTTTGATGCAGCTCTTTAAGGTGAATTTAACCAAGATTCTCAACCGTTTTTTCCTGTAGGATACTTGTTCTCCCCAACAGAGGCAATTCTTCATCTACAACAAAGCTTTTTCTTTAGGGCAATAATGCAATAAATACCAAAGTATTTTGAGATTTTAGTCCTGCTTCTTTCAAAATTCATAGCAGCTTTTTATATCCACTACATGGTTGCAACCGAAAAAAAACAAGAAATGTAACCCTGCAGTGAAATAAAAGCAAATATATTAAATACTTGTATAAATAATATTAGATTTCTGTAACTTCTTGATTTTTAGGAAATGTGTGCAAAAGTCTTGAGAATAAAGTTTCATGTCAAAGAACCCCTCTGACAAGACTGATATTCATCCTCAAGATGTGCAAGACTGTCATTGCAGAGTTGCTTTAGATTTGCTGCAGTCCAATGATATGTTACGTACAATCAGAAACTGCTGAAATAATGGGATTAGGAAGCATAACATCAGCCTTTGTTTGAGCTCTATTAAGCAGGTTATACATATGAAAAGCCATTTAGTAACTACTTGCTCACTCTTCCACTAGGAAGAATATAGAATATGTGACAGTCTTAACTCCCACATGTTTATTTACAGGATTCTTACTCCAGGGATTTGAAAGAACATTTTTGTGTTGCAGTTACTGTAAGAAGAAAAAGCATGAATGATCTTAAATATGGAATTAAAATGTCAATTCACTGACCTCAGTTATAGAGCATTTCTACAACAGCTTTAGAACCGTTTATAAATTCCGAGCATTAGCACAAGTTGGTTATCTAAATGTAAATGAAAATTATGTTTCCCATTAGTATCAATAAAAATACCACGGAATAATAAGCAAAAGGAAAATAACATAAAATCCTGTAGTGATTTTAAGTCTACAAAATTACTCTATTGAGGTCATTAACCACAAGGTCAAAGCACATACAATTTTATGAAGAACAGTACCAAGGAAAAAAACCTTGTTTCCCCAAAGGAAATTCAGTGCTACTTCATTATTATTCTATTTTTCCATGTAAATTAGAGTTACATTCTCAGTGTGTCCTGTTATTATTTCCCTCCTCCTGTAACCTCTATTAGAGAATTAAAAAGCAGCACGAAAGAAAGCAGACTGACACTAGAACAAATTAGTTATGATGCTCTGACACAGGAGATTGGATTATTTCATCATATTAATGATAATATAGATTACATTTTAAAGAACACTACTGGTCCTACTTCACAAAGACTGTAGATGCCAGAAGAATACCTGTTAAAACAAGAGATAATTTCCAAGGTTAAGAATGAGCTGAGCATGCCATTATTTGACAGGAACATTTTCAAATACTTCCCATGACTCAAAATCATGTTTGACAGCTGCTATCAAGTCAATCGTCACAAACACAAGGTTTCATTTTCACCCTGACATAGCCCAAAACTATCAACTAGTCTATCCCCTGAGAAAGATACAATATTATATGCCCAATTTATTAAATGTCTTTCCTCTCCACCTTAAAACAAAGGTCAAGGTAAGGAAAAATACATACACTACAGATCTCTGTTGAGAGGTGATTCTGCAGAGGGCAACTCAAGTAAGCAAGCATATTTTCTTCATCTGAAAACTGTAACATGAATATGCATCTTCTGTAAATGCTTTAAAGAAAACTGTAATTCTGTACTTACAAAGGTTACAAGTACTTCTGCATTTATCTTTTAAAAGTACATTGAACACTTGCAAGATGTAACTTCATACTTTCTATTTCATACATCAATCTTTGATTAATAACCTATTTTTCTTTTCCACTTCTAAAGAGAGATTCCAGAAAGCAACACATTTTCCTTCAGCAACTGGAAAGGTTTATGGATCTCCTAAGATTTTACACTGATCTCTTCAAATGTCCCTAAACCTTACATGCCAAAACAGGAGGAGAGTTAAATACCTGTCCAAGATTC
Organism: Chlamydotis macqueenii; assembly: GCF_036417535.1. Classification (NCBI taxonomy): domain Eukaryota; kingdom Metazoa; phylum Chordata; class Aves; order Otidiformes; family Otididae; genus Chlamydotis; species Chlamydotis macqueenii. The sequence goes on from NC_141557.1 coordinate 66,917,141, forward strand.
TTTCAACCCATTTCAGTGAAACAGAAGTCAGACATTAAAAATTTTATGACTGTTTCACGTAAAGTCAAGTGTTTTGAGAGAAGGTGTGAACTGAACTCCCAGTTGGAACGGAAGCTACTTCAAATTCTATGCAACCCAGAGCAAAGCAGGGAGCTGCTGCACAATGGCAGTATATGCTGCTGCCATCATCCTGCCTGGCAAAAACAGTTTGTAGCCCTGTACACAATGTTCACTTCTGGTTGTGGAGGCTTCAAAGACAGCAGGCACTAGTCCTTCATGACCTCACACAGGAAACTGGCGGGATGATATGGAATTAGAGTGGTATAAGTGACATTAAAATTCAGCACTTTAGAGCAGATAATAGTTAAACATGAGAAAACCAGTAGCCAGAATCTTGGACCTCCAAGAGGCAGGTGGGGTGCCCACCTCCAAGCAGTGGCTGCTCTCCTGGTCCAGCAGTGCTGTTCTGAGGACACATCCAGAGGTTGCCTGCAGTTGTTCACAGACTTCAGACAAGTGCAGTTTTAATTCCTTGCATTTAGAGCGTTGTCCTTCATGGCAATATATGACATAATAAGCAATACTTGGCACAGAAATCTCTAATCTTTAAATAACATGAAGCCTGGGACTGCCTCGACCCAGGTGCAGGACCTTGCACTTGGCCTTCTTGAACTTCATGAGGTTTGCATGGGCCCACCTCTCCAGTCTGTCAAAGTCCCTCTGGATAGCATCCCTTCCCTCCATGTCAGCTGCACCACATGGCTTGGTGTTGTTGGCAAACTTGCTGAGGGTTCACTGAAGTATAAGTAATAGTCTTAAACTCAAAATAACAATAGCGAACAAACAATTCACTGTTTTCTCGGAACACTTTCCCCTTTCCGTAGTTGTTAATGTTGTCTGAATTGAGCTTGAACTAACAGCTCCATATCCCAAACTCTTCTGTTCACCAGCCAAGGGGAGAGAATGGATAATGAATTGGCAAACCAGAGATCACTCTCAGTGGCATTCACCCAGGAGATGGAAACAGAGATGCAAGAGCTCAGTAAATCCACAGACACCAATATTCTGAAGGGGGGGAGGGGGCTTAGGAGCCATAAATTCCCTCCTGCCATCCCATGGGTATCACTACATGCATGCTTTCAGTCATTCTATACATTTTACCAGCCCAGCTTCTCCCTGCAACCTGCACTTTAATTCATTCCTGTGCACCCTCATGCACTAGTGGGATCTCCCAAGCTGACAGAAGAGGAGAGGACCATCAGAGCTCCCTTAATTCCCAGGCAATAACTCAGGATAAAGTAGCACATGCGTGTGTCTTCTGAGGACAAGGAACCAAGATACAAACCAAACGAGGGGACTAAGAGATAATGAGCATGTAATTAGGGCTGAAGGGCACACTGCATAGCCTATGACTTTTTTTTAATGCCTGCCTTTTACAGCATTTGCAAATTAACATGCTCAGCAGGCTGGTGGGAATCTGAGTCATCTATGATATAAAATAAATGTATTCAAATGTCAAAACAACTAAGTATGAGTTCCAATTTTCAGGAGACATTTTTAATAGCAAAATAAAATAAATTACAATTCTAATACATCTACTTTTACTATGTCAAAATCCAATGTTTTATTCAATAAGCAAAATGTAGAACTATTATTCATACTACTTTACATTTGGTTTTAAGCCCAGAAAGTCAGCTAATCTCTGTGGATACTGCAAAATCCTATGATTAAGGTTGACTTTACAGACATACAAAAAAAAAGAGAAACATTTCATAACAGAGCTAGAAAACCAGTATTCAAAAGACTTAAAAGATTCATTTTGTTAATGGCAAAGTATTTCTGATTCTTATTACATTTCCCCTTCATGTCAAAGAAAACTTGTTGATTCAAAAATTAGAACTGTGAGGAAAGAAAAAAAAAAGCATCACCAAACGGAAACTTTATTGATAACTGTCATTTATTATTTTAAATATTTAGATGTGATGTAATATAATGTCTCCAGCATCCTCCAATCTGGTGCAACTGCGGACTTCCCCTGAAAGAAGAGCTCCTGTTTGCCTTCTTCCCCTCATCCCTCCCTTCCTTAGCTTCCTCTCCACCACATCTAGTAACTGTGCAGCCACAAAGTAAGGCAGTCCAGCAAGCTCATCTGACAGACAACTTAGCCAGTCTTCTGCCAGTCTCCAAAAAAAGAAAGAACTGTTTTCCATCAGACCAGTTTACTGGAATCCTCTTGCCCCTGGAATAGAGGAGTGTATGAATAGGTACAGAAATGCAACAGAAATCCACTTCTTTCTGCAGGAGCTGCAGTTGTACCAGACAGCACCATGTCCAGCCATATGCTCTGGGCATAGTTCTAAGCCAAAACTGACCTAATTTTACGTTGACTCCCTAAAAGGATGGTCCTGACTTCTTACTTGTGCCAGAATAGCACTGGCATAGGCAGACAACCTGCAAGGTCTGGGAGCTGATCAGAGCTTTAATCCTACAATGACAAAAAACCCAATCCCTTTCCAACTGGACCACGTCTGTATCCAGCTCATCCCATTAATGAATGCTAGCAGAAGCATAAAAGAGGGCGATGACATGTGGTGGGTGGACGGGGGAAGGACAGGGAGATTCGCTCCAGCAGAAGCACAGACTTACAGACTTTAATACAAAAATCAAGGATGAGCGGGATTCCTTCAAGGGCCTTGCGCGGAGGTAAGGAAGGAGAGGTGCTCCATCTCGCGAGCCCAACAGGCACAGACCGGCACTTTCGCTCTCTGTAGACCTTAACCAGTGCCCCACTGCCATGGATGAACACCCAAGCAGATTTGAAACTGTCTTGTGTTTTAGTGGGGTTTATGGTTTCCACATCCTTCCACTCTGTGGTATTATTCTTTTTTCTAATGACAGTTTAATGAATGATACCCAATGAAGCAGCACCACTTCTGCAGTAAAGAAATAGGAGTTCTCTTCCTAGTCCATTACTATTTACTAAATAAAACCAAACATTTTATTTCTCTGTATCTGTTTTTTCCTAGTCCATTAGTATTTACCAAACAAAACAAATCATTTTACTTTATCTGTTTTTTTTTTCTTCCCATTCTCACCTTATTGTGCACTGGAAACATTTGGAAAACTATTGCCATATGAATGTATAGTAACTGTACAAGCAACATTTGTGCCTTCACCCCTCTCCTCATCAGCTATAAACATACATCAGTTAATTGATTTTTAAAATAGCCTGTATGATTGCATTTTAAAATATCCTGAAACACTGGACTTTTACAAATGTATGTGAAAATGCCAGTTGGCATAAACAAATACATAGGAGCTCACATATTATACAATATTTGCTAGAATAAAATGCAACACAGAAAGGCAAAATGAGACAGTTCTCAGGACTGCAAAGGCAGAGACAGAATGCAAGGAGGGAAACAAACTGCATGTAAAAAAAAAAAGTTTTAGAAGTCCTACTATACTGTAAGGATGAAACATTTCATTTACATGAGCAAAAGAGACTACAAATGATTACAAGTCTGTGAACAATACTTATACTAGCCTTGACAGAAGAACCCCAGGCACAAAACCAGGTATCCTCAGAAGAAAGTAGATACCAACACCCAGTAGCACTTCCAAAAAAAAAAAAAAAAAAAAAAAAAAAGCTGCTTCCAACTGCTCTGAACTTTTTGAATTAATCTTCAAGACTGTTTTTCTGAGGTCAGGAGCAGAGCCCATGCCAAAGAATGTGGTCTCTTTCGTTAGTCAAAAGGGAGTATTTAGTTTGGGAAGCATCAGGAATGTTTAAGGGGGCATAGTTTTGGGCTTTCTGCAGGTTCCTACCAGGAAAATTCCAGATTATTTGGAACAAATTACAAAAGAAGAAAGTGACATGTAACTACTTAAAGGTTATAAATTAGTTTAATATGCATTACTACACACTATGTTTGAAAAGTAGTCAGTGTTCCTAGCCAGAACCACATACATGGGAAAGATTCCATATGTTCATCCAAATAAATCTGTACAGAATTTAATCGTAATTCCAGAGAAGGAAGAGCACCTTATCCCACCATTAACTGCATTCAAAATTCCTTTTGCACACAGTTGCTGCAGGATGGCCTCACTGGATGAGTATCTTTAGCATTGGGGATGTCCACAACATGAGCAGCACACTTCTGTACTGCTGGAAGGGCATGGAAAGATATTCAACATACATGTCCTTGCATGAATGAAAAAGGACTCTTACAGCTTAACTACACAAAAAAAAAGCTACTCTGTATTAATTGAGGATATGAATTTACAGCAGAAATTCATATGCTCAATAATTCTTTCCATGTACAATGAGTTGAACGCTCCAGGATACTACACATTCAACAAGAACATCCAATAATACCCAAAACAGGAGCCAGTGTGGAGCAAAGGATGTTGTGTATATCCTCCCTTATTCCACTGCAACTTTTCTTGGAAGACACACCTTCAGTGTCAGGAAAATAGAAATTTAAGGAAAAAAAAAAAATCTAAACAGTTTCACTTAAGGCCTTCACTTTTTGCAGATTTCCAGGAGAGAGCACACTCCCACTTCACAGTTTGTAGACAGAAAGCTCATTTACACAGAGACGCTCATACTACTGACACAAATCCTGCAACTGAAGATGTTAGGGAACACTGAAGATGTTACCCCTTTTTGCTGCCTGCCTCACCGTCTGCCAAAGATGGCCATTGCTGCAGCACAGTAAACAATCTGTCCAGGCCTCATGACTCCCCAGCTCACAGTCCACTGTACTTGCTTTCTCTGAACACAAGTTTGCACTACATACCATCTGTGAAGTACCCCGGCTGTACAGCAAGCACACATGTTGTTCTGCCACTCTGTCCAGCAGCCTAAGGAGAGGAGCAGAACAGAGAACTAGACATCATAACCTCATAAATCACTCTACCAAAACTTAGCAGGGCTTATTAGCCAGAACCTTCAGGAAGATTAATTTGAATAAGCTTTTAAAATGTATTAGTTGAACCATACATAGAGTTTAAAAATGACTGTAAAATGCTTTTGTTTAATTTACTTTAGAAGTTATCTAAACAAACAGAAGTCGCTTCCAAATAAAAGTATTCATAACAGATTTGAATGTGATTTAATTAATACACTTTTGAAGCCAGCTCAAATTAATATTCCAGAATGTCCAAGCAGTTAATTTGGAATGTTTTTTTTTTCTAAATGTTCCTATGTATGCAAGCCCAGAGACCGCTATTCGTTTCTTCTGAGGCACAAAATGCAGTGAAGACAGAGGGCTGTGTTTAGGACTGGGGAGGAAGGTAGCTGTGAAGAAGAGTGAAGTGAAAGCATTTCAAGCAAGTATTTTTGTAAGGCACTCACAAAAATGGCTCTGTTGCTTAGCTCATTTTTCAACTGAATTACTTAACCAGATGGAAAACCAAGATATGTGACCTTCTGTGCCAAGTAAGGTCACGTATCTTTTTTTTTTTAATAGAGTTTAAAAGTAGAAACTACTCTGAAAAGACAAGCAAAACTTTTGGTTAAAACTCAAGGTGAAGACATTTTCTAAAGAATAATTGCATAGACAATTAGAGACACAAAACAGATTTAATCTAACAGCACACAGTTTTCTGAGAAAAAACATATATTATACCACGTCTGTATTATTGATCATTCTGCTGCATACTGCTGGCCAAATTCTTTCCTGGTAAGTCACCTCTTAAGCACACCAGAAAAAAAAGAAAATTACATACCTACACGTTTTAAAGGAGAAAATAGCCAAGACTCAATTCCTCCTCTGATGAGAACCACAGCGTTTGTTTTTAGTAAGTCTTAACTTCTATAGTTAATGCTGAATCCTACTTTGCTTTTCAGTATCTGTATTCCCTCCCAGCAAAGCTTGAAGCGGATTAGACAGAGGCTTAAACTTACAAACTGAACTGACATTTACATGTCAGAAGTGACATACAGAAACTCCCTTCAATTGAATCGCTCAACCTGCATACACTCCCCCCAGCTGGCTTCAATAGTGGGATACATCAGGTCACAATTTACTGTGAGCTAAAGGGCTTTTCTCAGTCGCTTCATTCAGGGCTCCTTCAAAATAGTGGAAGAACTTCAGCAGGCTTTAGGATATGACAGATCTTAATTTTAATCAAAATTAAGCAAACTTTTAATGTTTAGTACATTTACTTTTCAAGAACAAACCAGAAGTTTCCTAGAACAAGCAGATCTAGTAATATTACATATTACATTTTTCTATAAAGTTTTAAAACCTCTATGTTACATTATCAAAGTCTACAACCCTGCACACAACTGAAGAAACATTTAGGTTTGTGAATATTCCACCTTTATTTGGGTAGGCAAATCAGGTAACCACTCTCATGGGTATTTATAGCATTGGGATTTCAGGACCTATTTCTGAGAGGTGAGAGGCAACTACTTCTTCCAACTTACCAGAGTGTTCAGGTTACAGAGCTCATGTGTGATCAAGGATCTTGTAATCAATGCTGCAATCCACCACCAAAAAGTCTAATCGTCATCAATAATAAAAGCTGCTTTACATAGTGGGTATAACCATTTCCCTTAAGGCGTAACTAGGCATCCAAAGAAGCCTTATCCCACCAAAGGCATCAGCAAGTGCAGTATGTGTTAATTCGTGCTAATTTACAACACTTCAAAAGCACAGCAGTACAAAGCCTCACCCCATGGTAGCAAACAGGGTACAAGTATTTCAAAAAAACAAACAGTATAAAGCAACTAAGAATAAACTAGAAACAGACAGCAGATTTTTAAAGTATTTGTTCAACAATTAAACAGTCAGTCAGAAATGGCCAAGCTAAAACTGTCAAATTATATAGTTGTGCTTATATAACAGCAGCCTCTTTCCCCAGCTACATTTCAAACGGGAAAAGTGTGTGTGTATAATGTTTATTTATATTTTAATCAAAACCAGGCAAAGGATTTTGCCATAAGCTTTCCAGGAAAGTCAACCTCTGGACTAAAACCAAACAGAAAAAATTTGTCAGGAAAGCAGAATATTTCACTAAGTTACAAGTATGCAAATACAACATTCAGATACAAGACAACGGTGAAAATTCTTACGTAACTTTCAATTTAGCAGGCTGCTACAGATTACCACCTACTATTACAAGAACATAACAATTTCCAAAAAACTGAATTCAAGGCACAGGTATTAAGACTCTCTACTTCTGTCTGATTTTCACTATCAGCAACAACTGCTTTAAAAGCACGAGAATGTGTTCTATTCCACAAAGATGCTTCCGTCCACACACCTATGCATGTTTTGTTCCAAAAAGCAGTAGATAATTTCATAGAATCACAGGATTTTTGCCAAGTTTGACAGTTAACATTTTTGCCAAAATTAAAGTTTCAGTTTATTTATAAAAGAATTACTTGGAGAAGCTAGGATACTTATTTTGAAAATTCACATGCTTGCCTCACCTTCTTGTAAACTGAAGAAGTACAACGAATACTTGCAACAACAAAGGTTCTGTAACCAGAAAGAGAGTTTGAAAGTGTCTTGTGAAATTATTTTTATAAAAGCTAGAAAGAGCTGAAAATACTCCATATTTTTTGTAGAATATGAACAAAACCAAGATCTAGTTTACCAATTCTTAAACCCTTTAAAAATTATTGCGAGTAATACACCTCTCTGTGTATACCAGATCATTTGTAAGATTTAAGTGAGACAGTTGTTCAACACAGGCCTAAAAAAAAGCATCATCTTTACCAACACATTGAAAAAATACCAGTTTTGAAGTTAATTTTGCATTTCAAGGTCTTCCTTAAAATCTGCCTACAAGGTACCTAAACGTATGGAATGAGGATACAGGAGACATCAGACCTCTGGATACTTTGCTCTCACTAACACCTCTTTGGCCTGACAACAGGACATCAACGGTAACAGTTATTTGGTTGTTTTTTTGCCAAAATCCTGAAAAGCACAAAGAGTTTAAGTTCTAAAGTCACTCTCAGAAACTGAAGCAATTAATTTTGTCACATTTTTCATGCCAATGCTTGCAAACACAGAGTATTTGGAAGTGAAAAGTCATCAGTGAGATAGCTTATGCTGGATACATGTTTATATGACGTATGTTTGGTTTTCTGTTCTACAGCCGTCTGCCACAGATCACAACCTGGGGTTTCACCTTAACAGGTCCAGCTGTCAAGCACAGCAAGGCTGGCGCTCCATAGACAGCAACACCATAGAAGGAGATAGAATGGGTATCATAACCTGTTAGCAATGAAAGGTCCTGTGACACTATATAGCTTGAACTGTTTACTTTGCTCTTTTCTACTGACTTTTAGGAAAGATGTTGTAAATTTCCATTTCTTTTTCCACTATCCAGGCAGTATGGATGGGAATCAGCAGACTTGTAGCCTATTTCCAGTTCTGCCATCAAATGATATTCAAACTATGTTATTCTTCATTTTACTAAGTCATAAAATGGAAGAGAGAAAAAAAAAAAAATCCAACAACTGACTTTACTTGAGCAGCTAGCCCAAATTTAGCATCTTGGAGGTTGTTTCACTTAGAGAGGCTAATTGGTAAAGTCCAGTATTCCACTAATATACATTTATTTATTTATAACACATGTATATGGGACAGAAGGATGGGACAGAAGAAAAGGTGAGACAAAGGAAAAAAAAGGTTTCCGACTAGTTTATGAGCTCTTCTGTCACTAAGTATTTACACTGTTATATATGTAATTGAGGGATGAATATTAACTAGCTTGCCTGTATATTTTCCAAAAAAAGCTCAACCAGCTACACATAGATGCATCTGGGTAGTGATGTGATGTTATTTCTGGAAACACTACCTGCAATGGCCACATTTCAGAGGTGGCCAGTATCGCACATCCTCAGGCAACTGAGTACTCAAATTCTGTTTTCTGTTACATCCTTGCAAGAATTTTTACTTGTTCTGGGATGACTGTAATCAAAGTATTTCACAGAGCAATCTAATTTTTAGAATTACATCAAGTAAAATAGTGACTTGATACTGTCTGCAAAATAAATAGGATAACTAAAGTACTGATTTCCATCTAAGTAAGTGGATATTCTTGTGTTTGGGTATTTTGACCAGGAAGGCTTAGCCCAACTTTACAGGAATTACTTTAAAAACCATATACAATTCCAGTAAACATTTTAAGAACTTACAGAGATTCCATTCACAAGGCATCACAGTGTTTCATTTTTCTGAGCAAGCACGAAGCTTTTTTTTTCCATATTATACCTACAAAACCCAGGTAGAGAAGCATTCACTAAATTTGTCTTTGATGATACAGTAGGTGACTATTAGATGCATACAGACAGGACAGGAAATGTGTCTTCTAGTTTCATACTCAAAAAGTCTTTCCACTTTTTCAAAGGTGAACATTTAAGCAATAAACAATGAACTGGTAAAACACACTTAAATCTCAAGCAAGTGTTTTCTAAAATCCATCAACACATGTAAAAACACTTTGTACTAGGAAGATTTCAGAATCTATTTCTGTTATGGTCATGAGAAAGACTGAAATATGAAAAAACCTCTCTGTTTAAAGGAGCAATAAAATTAACAACTACAAGCTTCTATTCTCTACAGAAAACTAAAAAAGGTGGAGCAGCTGCTCAAGATAAATGAGTTTCAATCAGTGTCTTCCTCCATAAAGAACGGCTAAAGTCCTAGGAGTAAAATTAGGGAGAACTCGAATTCGGCAGAGCTGACTGCAGCCCTCCTAGTAAATATCCAGCCACCTCTCCTTTTGCATGCCACCATCTTTGTTCCTTTATACCATGTACTGAATGCCCTTGAATTTCACTCCTGCTTCTTGTGAGTGCAATCTTCCTCATGTTAAAACATCAGGTGGACTTTTATCTATTATAACTCTTGCAAGCCAGATTGCTTTATCTGGTAATTACCAAGGTGCAGTCTTTATTTTAACCTCTTGTAAGGAAGACATTTTTATCACCATGTCCACAACTGCTAGTCAGGAATGATTAGTTTCACAGCTTTCAAACTTTTCCACATCTCTTGAATGCACTATACAATGGCACATTTCGAAATGATGGCCTTCTTCAGCCAGCTACATTCACTGGAAGAAGTGGCAAGTGATTCAGTCCTCTCAGCCTAAATGTACTCTCCCTTTTAGTCTTTTTCTTAATTGTTGTTGCATACGGATGCCTCTTGGAATTATGCAATGCATGCATGTCAGTGTAAATCTATCATGCTCCAAACTTAAAATGAGAGGAATCAATTTAAATTTACTTAGAAAAATGATACATGAAAAAGAAACATGGTGAAGAAATGCAGTGACAGAATTCATTATTACAGACTTTTTACCTTTGTATAACATTTAGATTAGGCTGCAGCTCAGCAGAGACTTCAGAATATTTGCCTTAACTTTCCCCTTCATATGACAGTTCTGCGAGTCTTGCATTCAAAATCAGGCCTTAAACCATATGTTTTCTCCAAAACAAGGATACTGCTATCAAAAGTGGTACTTCAAATAAGCATTATCAAATTTGTTTCTACTTAAAAGTAGCATGACAATATTTAACTAAGTTTTTGCCAATGCATTTCTAATCACTCACAGATATCAAGTTTCTGTATAATAAAAAAGATGGGGCATTTTCCCTTTACAGACATGAATAATTTAAAATATGTCTTTCTAGGTTCTTACACTGCAAACAAACTTCACCTAAATGCCTCCTAAAGATGCATTAAGGCAGGATATGATCAAACCAAGAACCTGACTTACAAAACAGTATATCTCCTGTCCTGTGCCAAACCGCTGCAGCTCTCTACAGGCCTCCTGTAACTTTCCTTGGAGCCCTAGACCATGGTGGAGCCCACCTCACACTAAGGGGAAGCCAGATGCAGAAATCTGTGAAGCCTCTGAGGTCCAGCCACTAGAGAGGAAAATCTGAGCTTCCTATATTTAAGTTGACTCTATTTCAGAATGTCATTACTGGAATTCTTTAAGACTTTTTTTTTTTAACTTTAGAAGTCCTTCTCATCTTGACTTTGTAAGTCTATTTATGCGTGTACACATAAAATAGCTTCCCTAAAGCTTTTAGTTATGTCACACCAGAGTTTCCACTAAAAAGGTCATCAAAACTGAATGCTTATAGCTTTTAGCCACACAAAATAGCATTGTGGTTTCTTGCCTCTACTAAAAACATGTGTTATATCTATATTTCCAATTCTGCAAGTCCTATTAAAGAGAATCAGTTAAATCGTGCGTTATCCAATTTACATACAAATTGTGTATTAAAAGGCTGGCTTGAGCTAACAAAAGTCACAAAATATGACAGAAGCTATTGAACGAGTTCAGTATCCGGTTACAGTCAGGTAAATCTAGAATAACAGCTCTGAAACAAATAGAGTTACCATGGTGTAAAGTCTGAAGTAATTGGGAGCAGAACTTGGCCACCTGCCATTTACTCCCTTCACTAAACCTAAAGCCCTGGAAGGGTCAAACAATGAATAACTACATAATTTGTGAGAAGAAATGTCTAGAAATCAGGCTACAAGAGGTGAAATGAGGATAAATGCTTTGTTTCCATGCTGAACTTTCTGGACTTCGTTAGTCTAAGCCAGACCATGGATATTGCTTTAATATGCCATGAATATTTTCAGTGTGAAATTCCACTCATTTAAAAATAAGACATGATTCATACAGAATTCACATGGCAGGCCTTGGAATTTTAAAGTAGTTTGAATATAACATGCAGATGTATAAACCTTTAAGCAACTTTAGCTGGGATTTCTTTTTCTATATAATAAATGTAATTGTTCCAAATATGGACTGTGAATACTTGGAAGCTTTAGTATTTGTTTCTATATCTACTGTATGTATTTCAGAATAAATATTAAGTGCTCAAATCTGAAAAGTCTCTCTTTTGAGAGAGACTCTCTCTCTTTGAGACTTAGAAGCTTTTGTAGGGTTGCACTTGCACCTTGCATGTGGCAAAGCACACCTAGAGAAAAGGTATGTGGAAAATACCTTAAAACGACTATAAAAGTTACAGGGAGTACATGCTTAAATGAATGTTAACTTTAAGAAAATTAAAACCTTAATTAGGCTTCATACTCGTAAGTATGTAAAATGAAACCCCCACTGAATTAACATCACCACACTACATCAAGCCCTGGAGCAAACCTGCACTCGCAGGCTCCCAGAGTCGAGAGGAATGGCAGGAAAATCCCAAAGCTGAGCGAAGTTCACCTCTTTCGCGGCAGATAACGCAATTAACGCACGTGCCCCCAGACAGCAATTAGCGCCCGTTCACCCGGTGAGGCGGGGGTGGAGAAGCCCGTCTGCCCGCGGGCAGGGAGGGAAGCTGCCCAGGAACAACTCTGGGCCGCCCGGGGAGCGACAGGGAGTGCGGCACCTCCCGCTGCCGGGGGCCGCCCGGGCGCGGCGCGGGGGAGGCAGCCCGCGCAGCCCCTGCCGCCGCACCCCGAGTTTCGGCGCCCGCACGCCGTTCCCTACCTTCGCCGGTGGCGGCGGGTGAAGGCTGGCGGCGGTTTTCCCCGGGACGCGGCGCCGGCGGGACAGCAGGGTCGGTAAACGCGCCGGAGGAGCTGCCGTGAAGCCGCCGTCCTTCCCTCGCTGCTCTTTCTCTCCCCCGCTCCCGGCCGAGGAGGCCGCCGGCGAGCGGGGCGCTGGGGCCGGTGCCCCCTGCACGCCCGCCCGCCCCGCCGCGGCGGGCGGAGAGCGGCTGAACCGCTGGCCCCGGCCGTCCGTCTGCAGGCGGCGCTGCCCCCGCCGCTGACAAAGGGCAAATTCAGTTGGCGTTTCCCTAGCGCGGCGGTGGAAGGGCTCGGTGGACGGTTAAGGGGGAGAAATCGCACTCTGAAAATAAAAGCCTCTTGTCTTCTGGAAAACGCCAAATTATATCATGTCATGTCGACAAATTAGTACCAAGATCACCTTAAATTGTTAGAAAGCTACAAAGTTTTCATTTTTCTCCTTTTTGGTGGCTTAGTACTTTTTTTTTTTTTTTTTTTTTTTTTTTTTAAACACAGGTTGCCACCACCTACACACAACGCACCTGGGAAACGACCAGTTTCACTTTGGAGTCCAACTTGATGACGAGCGAAGTGCAAACTTGTCCTGCTGCAAAGCAGTGAATACCGCCGGAAATGTTTTCTGTTTACGATGACTTTTAAAATGTATAACTGTAAATTACTAACTGTACCAAAACCTATAGCCCTGTCAAGCCGAAATTTACAGATTCGGACCCTAAAGCCTAAATGAATTGACAGTGTTTCTTTTTCTAAAGTGTGAGTTACATAACATTTACATATTTAACTGGCACATACACGCACCATTCATTGCAAAACCGTCCCAAAAGTAGCAGGAGGCCAGTAACTGAGTGAGCATTCACCACAGGTCAGATTCTGTCCTTGCGATACTTCACGAGGGAAACCGTCCTGCTAACGGTTCTCAAACAGCGAGCGGCATGTGAGACCTCGAGGGAAAAGCCCTTTTACCACCCCTGTCCTCCGTGTCAGCAGGGGGTTGCAGGAGAGTTTACAGGGCTATCGCCTGCAAGAGCTACATTTCAGAGTTCCCGGACTCTACCTGCGGATCTGAATACCAGATCTAGTCCTAGATCACAGAAGACATAACAGCTGTGTGTGCTTTGACAGAACATACAGTTGTAGATGTTGTTAAGGACACACAGAGTAATTTTCAAGCCCTGCAGAGTAAGATTTAACTTCTTGGTAACTGTAAGGTTAACAGAAATCCCAACACCCAGCTCACTCTGATGGAGTACAGTGTTGTCATTCACACACAGATGGAAAATGTGACTTTATGTACTATTTTGATGCATTGTCTATCTCTGATGCTTCTTACTACTTTACAATTTTGTTAAATCTTTGCATATATTTACCCTGAAACATAGCCTGTATAAAGACTTCTAAAATATAATGAAACTGCTTAGATCAATTCATATCAATTACTCACTTCATGTCTGCAATAATTTGTATTTACAAGGACAACTCTTTAAGCTTCTTAACGGTAAGAAACAGATGACAAGTGTGGATGGAGCAATAGCCTGCTAATCCCGAAACACTTAGATGGGGAATGAAAAGGGGAACACAGAAAGTCAGAAGTGAGCAGGACCCCCTTAGGAAACACTTTACAAATCAGGTATTCTTATCAGTCAGCAAATGTAAAATATCTTGCACAAATACACAGTGAACACTTGCAGATACTCAGTATATGTTATTAATCACACCATAACTTAACTGCATACTGCTCAAATAGTTTTCAAGTTTCTCTTGTCTTGTAAATTGTGTTAATTAGCTCAATTACCAGATCATATTTAGATTCCTGCTCTCGGTAGCAATTATATAACCCTTAGATCCAAAAGCCATCTAATGCTTCCAATGTTAATAAAGATGTACCTGGCATTTACACAGGACTTTTCTCGGCATTTCATAGATGGGCCACTGACATTTCTAGGAAATATGTAGCCACACAACTGTTACAGAGAAACTGAAGTGTGTATGTCTATTTATAGGACTCATACAAGAACAAAGCAACAGTACCTACATTATTAAAAAGAGGCATCCCATAATTTGTTGTGGTGATATTTTATTCCATGGATAAAATTCCTAATGGAAGTTACTGAGTACTTACTTTGACACAGGGCACTTTCTCTGCAATCTCCAGATGACTTTTTCTGTAATTTTTCCCACAGCAGATCTCCTAGTTTCCGTGTTGATGGCAGGACACTGCAGTAACCAGTAACTCTGGAAACAAAATAAATGCAATCCTGGGGGACTCTGTATACTCTGTGAAGCCTACACTTCTACGCCTAAAAGCTTCTCAAAAACTGGCATATGTTCTATACTGAAAACCCATAAACATTGCTTGCTAATACAAGCTGCTCTGAACGGACTGCAAGGAGCTGTTTATATTAATTAACAGAGGCTGGTAACCATGTTTAAAATTGCACTGCCTGGTGCACTCCAGCGTACAATACAAGCTTGTAATGTATCTTCAAACATGCCAGCTGCTTCTTTTTACAGCACCTTCAAACCATTTTTCACCATGTCACTGGATTGAGTTGCAATGTCTAAGAAACGTACCCTTTGACATCTAAAACCAAGCCCAAGGTACCTCCGGGGTAACTATGTTTTATGGAACTAGTGTTTCCAGAAGGAGTTAGGCATCAAAACTAAGAGGGAGTCCCTAACATTGGGACTATGGCAGTAGAAGAGCAGCTTCTCCATGATGGAAGCAGGCTGTAGTAAGGAACTCTTGTATTAACTCTAAGAACTTCTTAGAATCACTTATCCCTGTCCGATTTAGCCTTCTTCCAGAGCCAAGGTTTGTAAGTTGTTTAGTACCTTTCACTACACTGTGTAAACACCTTAGATAATGCTAACATTTTACACCAATATAATTATCTCATCCACATCTTTCAACTCTCAGCTGAAACTGTAGCATTAAGTTAATTTCATCAGGTTAGGTGGAGAAAAGGCACATTGAAAGGGAAAACACTGAAGTGTTGATACAGTGAAGCATGCCAAAGCAGTGTACTCAGAATGAGCATTCCTATACTGAAAATTAGAAGATAAACCCGTTTTGGTCTCTTTTTCTGGAATTTAGCAATTTCCCTTTAACATATATCTGAAATTTTCTTCTTCCAAATTTGCAGATTTTTTCTAGAAGTCTTTTTAATCCACATTGTCTCAAGCTTGTCTGGTAGATGCAACGATCAATTATTAAACTGTTAACAGCACACTGAAACTACTTCATAAACTTATAAATCAAAAAGATATTATGAAGGGCAGAGAAGGCTTCAAAAAACAGAATCAAGAAAAGTTAGCTATGATAGCTAACTGTTAAGTTCTGCCAGAAGAAACCTGTGATAAAATGCAATTTATCTGCACTGAGTATATAAACTCCTAAAATACTGGATTCACTCTGTGTTTAAGGGTCTGCCTGCTACTGAAGTGATATTGTCTTCACTAAAAGGATTGATGAAGCCATTATCTGAAGATGCAGCTCTAGTGTGCTTTGTGTAGGACATTAACACAGGTAGTTTAATTGGGTACATCATCTCCACTGGGTAAACATGTCCCTCTTTACAAAACGACAGTCTAATTTATCATCACAACCTGAAGCCTTTGGATGTCTTCTGTCACGATTCTGATGTAATCCAGATCTATTCATCTTAGAGGAGGCAGTCTGTTGTCTTCAAACATCTGTCTTGTGCCATTTGTGTAGTCCATGGCTTAATGATGAGATATTTTTGTCTCCGTATTGTGTGTTAACTTCAGGCTTGTCTAATTATGTATTGTTGGTAAATAATTTACATTTCAAGACCACCACCACCATCTGTGATTGCCCTAGCTTTAAAAACTTTTTAAAAAGGAATCTGCATCTCTGTTGCCTAAGCTGGATGGTCATTAATACACATACACTCCCCATACTTTCCTTTTGTACGCAGTATATGAATTGTTTTATTTCCTAGGTATTTTCCTATTCCAGATTCTATTATTTTGTAGTATTTATATTACACATATTTCCTAGTTTTATTACCAATTCTACATGGCTATGCCTTACACATGCTTAAGATTAACAACTCACATCGGTGTAACAGTTTTCTCATCTCCTCTCTCTTCTTACTCCTTTACCGGGTCCCTCGCAACGTAGGGACCACTGTAGGCCACCGGCTACCCACACTAGCCAAAAAGCTCCTGTCAGTACAATGTGGCTTTGAGCCATCGGCACTGGCGACTTCGGGCTACTTCCTTCTCCAACGCATTTTCCGAGTATTCCTGACTCCTGCTGAAGACACGTTCAGCCCAGCCAGGCCTCCTCTCCGGTTTGAGGATTATGTCTTAAGCCCTGGCAGGCCACAGCACGGGTAGACTGGGCCTTTGCCCCTTCTGGGGCCGCCTGTGACCCTCACATTTTATAGGGGTTACGGACGAGACCCCACTCTTCAGCCCCAGCTCCTGCTTCAACGGCCGTTTTCTTCTGTTGGCCGCAACCTGTCGGCACCGCGGGTCGTCGCCCTGCGCTTCTCAGGCATCCGCAGGAACGGAGGGAGACGCGGCCGTTGCGGTACCAGCGGGACCGCCCAGCCCTTCCCGCCCGCTCCGCAACGAAATCGGCGGGACCGCAAGGCTGCACGGGAGGGAAACGACGCTTTCAACCCCCGCCCGCCGCCGAGGCACCAGCCGGCCCCTCACACGCCCCCCGCGCCCCTCCCCTCCTCAGCCGAGGCAACGCCCTCCGCAGAAGCGCGCACCGCCTTCGCGCCCCCGCCTCGCTCCCCGCGGCCTGACGTCACCGCACGCTACGCAGACCCGCACGTCCCGTCACAACAGCCCTGCCTGCGCGCGCGCAGCCCAGCCTAGCCTAGCCTCGCCTCGCCTCCCCTCCCGCTGCCGCCTACCCCTCGCGCCGGCCGGGCTGCGGGCGCTGATTGGTCGCCGCCTTCCCGCTTCCTTCTCCCCGTCCGAGAACCCGCCATTTTGAAAACCTTGTTGATTCCGGGAGAGAGGAGTGACCGGCCGTGGGACACGGAGCGCGCCCCTCGGGGGGGGGAGTGTCTGTGTGTGTCCGTGTGCGCCGAGGCGGGCGGCCCCGCCCTCTCCCCCCTCCGGTAACTGTCGCCCCCAGCTGCCGTTGCTGCCGCAGCTGCGCCCGAGGAAGGAGCCAGGAGCTGGGGCTGGAGCTGAAGCTGAAGCTGAGGTGGGTCGTACCGCCATGGCCATAACGGTGCCGGAGAGGGCGCTCCCCTCTCTCACTCCGCCGCTGCCGGGCCGGACCGGACGGGGCGGCCCAGTGAGGTGGGGGGACAAGGGGAAATGAAACGGGGCCGCTGCGCCGCCGGGGAGCGGCGTGTGCCGGGGGCGCTTGTCACCGACCCACCGCGGGGGCCGCCTTCCTCCCGGGCCTCGGGCTGTGTTTTCCGCCGGAGCTGTTTCCTGGGCGCTCTGTCCTGCCCTGCGGTCCAGCGGCCGGAGGGGGGCGGAACGGTCTCGCTGCTTGCTGGCTTGGGGCGGCGGGGTGGCGCTCGCCGCTCCCCCCTGCCCGCTCTTCTCCTTGGCCGCCGGCTCCTGCGGGCGCTGCCCGTCGTCATCGCTTTTCCCGGCCTCCGGCTTGCAAGTCGGGAAGGGGGCAGGTGGCGAGTCCGTGTCTGAAAAGTCCTAAAGGAGTGTGGGCGGTGCTGTTGCAGACGAGTATCCTGCTCGGGGCGGCTTGCGAGGTACCCTCTCCCGGCCGAAAATACCTCCGACTTAAGTCCTAAAGGTGGAAGCCAGTACTGTTTTTCACTAAGCAACTTGTCCTCACGGACCTGGTTGCTGTAAAGCTAAAAAGTCTCATACTTTCCCGTTCCCCTTCTGCTCCCATTGAAAGGGGAAAGAAACATAACATGTAGTACTTCATTTGGGTTTTCATTTGTGCAGACAATTAAAGTTCAGAGAGTAATATTGTGGAAAAAGTCGATTACTTTTCCATATCAAATGAAGTACTGGTGGTAACACCCTGAAAGAGGTCTTTTATTTTCCCCCTTCCCAGTGTTTTAGCAAAGAGAGTAAACTTTCTTTTTTCCCCTTTACTATTGGTAATAAAACTCATGTTTTCTGTCATTTCAAGTGCTGCTGTTCTCTGGCACTTGCTAATATTGCATATAAGCAGTTTATTTCATTGCTGTTTATTAAGTCTAACCTCTTGCAGATAGTACTGGCTTTAATATCGGAAAAATAAAATGGTTAATCTTGTGATATTTTTTCCACAAGGGCTTATACAACTACTGCTGGTTTTTTGTTCCAGACCTGTAAACAGTGAAAGATTTTGAAAGCTAGAATTTTTCTCAAATGAACAGATATGGTTATGTTCCTTCATTAGCTAGACATTCTCTGTCAGTAGGGAAATATTACTGCCAAAATGACATATTGTAATTTTAAAGTTAAGCCACTTAATACTAAGAAAAGACTCCTCTTAAATATGTGAAGTTTGAAGCATTTATTCTTTTTTTTTGTAGTAGATCTGCAGATTGAAACCTAAAAGCATTTTCAAGCCCTAAGATGTTGCAGCTATTTGAATTCTGAAAGTTATCTTAAGTTTTTCCTAATTGCTCATAACTTTTTTTATTTTTCTGTTCCCATTTCCCATCTAAATATGTAGCTTGTTTAACTTATTAGGAAACTTGTGTGCGTAGTTAACTGTGATCAGAAATAACTATTCAGTTTATAATATGATGCAGTGAAATTGTGATATCTTAAAACATTATAGTTCTTAATAGATAACAGCATCAGCTGCCTTGAGTGGGTGTTTCCGAATGCCTCGCAAAGCAAGCTTGAAAGCCTGTGTGGGAAGAATTGATAACCTTTTAAGCTGTTCTTAACCAGGCTAGTTGCAGAATGCATGACAACTTCTCCTGAAAAACTCTATGTATGGTGTGTATTCAGAATATGTTAGTATCTTATAAAGAATCTGAACAATCCCAATACAAGGATTATGACATTACTTCTACCATACAGGAAGATTTTTTTTTTTTTAAAAGGCAAGATTTCTGTATTTTTTATATATAATGCTATATTGAGGATAGCTTCTCTGAATGCCTTTTACAGAACCATACACCATGTCTTCTGTTGCTTCATCAAAAGAAGATACAATGTCATCTGAAAAAGCAGATGAGAAACAACCTGAAACTGAAAACAAAGCTGAGGAAAGTGATGAAGATGAAGAAGAGGAAGAAGAGGAGGAGGAAGAGAAGGGTACATGTTCTTGCACTGAATAAGTTGTCCTTTAAAGTATGCCCAACTTACTGAATGCAGTTTCCTGTGATCTTGGCTAATTGTACAATTATTGGTACATCTGTCTCATGGGTCATAAATCACTTTCCAGTAGAGTGACAGGCAGCGCTAGAAACAGCGATGCTTATGTTCCTCAGGAAAGACTGAAAGAATTGTCAGTGTCCTAGATTCCTGCACTGGGGAGGGGTGTTGTTGTTATGTGAACTTCTAGGTCATTGTAAGAGGTAGCATCCTTTATCAAACTATTTGTATAAAAATGCATGTCCAAAAAAGAATCTTTTTTTTGCCAATGATGCTCTGAAGTGATCTATGTTTGCAAAATAGAGAAACTTGAAAAATCTGTGCAGTAGCTTTCAAAACAGTATAGATATCTTTGCTTAACTACTGTTAATTAATTTACTGGGTACCAAAATTTAATTATATTGGTGGGGGATATTCCATTTGACTAACTTTGTCAGCAAAAATCATGGCAATATTGTAGAATCATAGAATAGCTTGGGTTGGAAGGGACCAACAACAAGGCAGGTTTTGTGTTGTAATTGAAGAGGGTAGTCAAGGAATGCAAGATGAGATGGAGGAACTACTATGCAAAAATGTTAATTTCCATCATGAAATCTCTAGACACCTGTTTGGCAAATTAAACCATCCATGGAACTAGAGCTGCAGCATGGCACAGTGAAAACCAAGTAACTGATGGTCTTGGATTCTTAAAGGAGCTGAAGCTTGTCTTTAGGAAAGGTAGTAGAAAGAAAAAGATATTGTGCTGTTTGAGAAACAATAGAGTAATTAGAATTAGGTGTTTAGAAACAACTGTTTATTGTGTACACACAAATATGTTTTGCTCTGTTTTCAGCAGATACATATCCAGTGTTGATTATGTTCATACAGATTTTGAAGGTGCTTTCAGATGTTAAAGCCAGGATAGCCCATCTGTTTAGCCTAAAGAATAGTTTGATTTGTAATCAAGTATTTTATTATGAAATATTTAGGGGAAGCTTTGGGTTTTTCTCCTGACAGGGAGTCTTTAAAGTAGTGGTGTGCAATATATACGTGAAACAGTCTAAATATATTCATTACTAAGCAGTACGAGAATTACTAGGAGTAGTGCTTTTGTAGTGTTTGCGGCATTTTGAATTGTGTGCTGCAGAGTGCTACACTGCTTAGCCGTGTGAAGTGTAGTACAGTCCCACTGTGCTTGCGCTCTTGCCTCTCCTGCTGATATGTGTAGGTCCTCCAGTCCAGTAGTGGGAAAAAACAGCATCTGCAAACACACTGGACTCTACTTTTGCCCGTCTGGTGGTAATATTCTCGAGAGAGAGCGCGCTAAAGTAGATGTGTGCGTGTAGGGGCTGAGACGTCCCAGAAGGAGACAATGCAAACAATGTCAGTTCTGTACCTCAGAAAGGCAGTGAAGGGAGAGAAGGATGGGTTTCCAAAAATGCGTAGTGCTGCAGTCTCTGTTGTGGAGTGATGTTTCTGTTAGGAAATGCCCAGCCTTGTCTTTGGGGTTAAGTTAGATGCAGGACTGTGAATAAGAGCTGGAGACTCCAATATACAGCTCTGTAGAGTCTCCTTGACCTATTAGGCAAAGGTTTGGAAGTGTCATAGTACCTAGTTATATCATGATCCATTTTTTTATTTGCCATTTCAAAGATTCAGTGTTGTATTGCCTGTCACTACAGTGGAGTCTGCTCATGTAATGAAAAATATTGTGTTTAAGGAAAGCTGTCTTTTGCAGAAAAGAGTCTCATTGTTGAAGGAAAAAGGGAGAAAAAGAAGGTAGATCGACTGACCATGCAAGTGTCTTCATTGCAAAAGGAACCTTTTACAATTACACCAGGTAAGCTTGTCCTCTCGCATAAGAATTGTGAGTGTTGGGCATTATAGTGAAACCTCTTAATAGGTAAAATTATTAATTTGTTGTAGATAAGACCTAGCTTAACAGAGTCGTGATACATTTTAAAATAGCAAGGCTATTATATGAAAACCGTCTTACATTTTGTATCATCAGTTTAAACCATAGAAGTTATATAATGTTTAAACTTGTTTGGAATAGGATCTTCAGTATTTAGCCACCACTAACAAAGGCAGCAGCAGCTAGAGTAAAAATAAATGCCAAGTCCTTGTACCCTCTTCGAGGTAGTATAAAGTAAGGAAGATAAAGAGACTGTCAGGGTGCCTAATTGCTAGGAAAAGATCTGCTTAATGTTTGACCTATCATAATGTCTTATGCTCTTCTGAAATAACAACTTTGCTTTTTTAAAAAACAGTAGTTATTCGAAGTTATAAACACATAGGTAAATGTGAAGTTGATGAATAGCATAATTGATTTTAACTGTTTCAGGAAAAGGACAAAAACTCTGTGAAATTGAAAGGATACAATTCTTTCTGAGTAAAAAGAAGACAGACGAACTTAGGAACCTGCACAAACTTCTCTACAACAGGCCAGGCACTGTAAGAACTTAAAATCAGTCTTGTATATCTATTAGTTCTCATGCATAGTGAAAATGTTTGTGGTATAGTTTTTTACGTTTGCCCGTGTGGATCTACTTCTTAAGTGTCATTTATTACAAACTACTTAAAAAATGAATATTGCAGGAACAGTTAGGCAAAGCCGTAATTTTTCTAAGTCCTGTAAACTACTCTCCCTTTAAAAATCCTATGGAAAGGTGTACTGAATTGTAAGGTTGCTTGAATATAGACTTTTTTTTTTTTCCAATTTTTTTTTTAATGTGGGGAGGGGTGGTTTACCTTATGAGGACGAGTTGGAAATAATTTATAGTTCATCTGCTAAAAGCTGCTGACATGCAAATTATAGTCAAAATACTCCATGTAGTTATTTTGTTTAACATAGCTTTTCTTAGTACTTGTATTTCTTTTATGTTTGAAACCTGTTAGTAGGTTTTAATGCATTGCTACTTACCTAGTCATTTTCTCCTTTAGTTTTGCACAAAGCAGTAGAAAGTAAACTACGTTATGTAAAATCTTTGTAGTGATTTTTGTCACATTTATTGAAGACAATTAAAATATTAGTTATAAACTGATACACTCGCTTTTGTATTTAAGGGTGAAACTTAAAATAAGATAGCAAGTCTTTCTTGGAACCCTTTATGTCTCAGTGATTGTGCCTTAAATTTTAGAGTAAATATGCCCCATTTTCCTTGTTAATAGCGGTCAAACTAGTACAGATGCATGCTAGCTAGAATATCAGACCACTGCTGCAAATGCAATGCTTGTTTAAATGGCAAAGAAAAATCTATTGCCTTAAGCATTCAGAAGAATAACATTAAAACCTACTTCTGTGAATTATGCTATTTATTCAGTGCAGCAGTAAACTAGACTAGAGAATTTCTGACTTGGTGCATATAGAGTTTTGCAAACTTGGATTGTCCTGCAGTAGAATTTAATTGTTTGATAGGAAGGATTCTATGATAGAACCATGTAACTTCCTGATTGAACTGGCTTTACTGTGGAAGTAGTCAAACTGCTTCCCTTTACCCTTCATGAAACCAGCAACACTTTCCTACCGTTTTTGGGTGGAAGTACTGGGATACCATTACCTCGGAGTCCATCTTTCCCGCTTTAGATTGCAGATCTGAGACGTAACTGATTTAAGAGACTGTATTGTTTGTTGATTATGCAACACACTACTGGGAAACTAACAACTCAATGATAATCAACTAATAGACACACAACTATTAGCAGTTTCATAATTATGAGCAAATTATGTAATTGTAAATTGATATTTAACACTCCTAAATCATACTAATTAGACACAACTGCTATTGAAATACAGCTCTCACCCTTCTCTCCCACACCACTTGGTTGCAATTCCACCCACTGTTTCCTCTACTCTCCCACACTTATTCTTTCGGACATAGATTTGATGGAAAGTCCAGCTGGATTGTTGCAGTGTCCCAGTGGTCTGAGTCGAAAGATATGAGAATGTATTTATTTGCTTGGAAATATATTGGTATGGTTTCATCCAAAACTATATTGAACGAGAACTGTAGGGAACTCAGAATGCTCTTTAATATAGTGAAAATCAGATGTTGTCTTGTGTGCAAGTTCTGTATGTGCTTTGGATAGTAATTATCATTTTTTAGTAAAACATACTAATACAATCTGCAAATTTTCTCTAGGTTGCTAGCCAAAAATAGTTCTCTTTGGAAGAGGAGCTTAGCTTTGGTAAAATTATAAAGTAGTGGAAAAACACCAGGAACAAAATCTGTAGAACTATTTGAAAGTGAGTTCAGAGTGTTTTTGATAGAGTTAAAAAGATCTCAGAAGAATGAAAGATTTGGGAATTTTTTTTTTTTTAACTTCTTTTTTGGTAAAAGAGGATGTAGTGAAAACAAATAACTTAAATATATTTGTAATCTTGATGGGAACAATTTTCCCTTTATAACAGCTGTCACAATGAAAGTTCAACCCTGTCCAGACTGCAAGTATAATAGTGGAAGTTGTAAATTGAGTGGTATGTAAATACAAAAATTGGTCATGCTCAAGAAAAGATTAAAAAGTACGATCATGGTCCTATGTAAGACTTTAGACTTTAGAAAAGCAAGTAAAGCAAATATGCATTAGTGGATTATATAGTAATAATTATATAGTAAAAATATAAGTTACTATTCTATAGCAAATTACATGGTACAAAGCATGCAACAGGCTTCATATGATCATAGTTGTGCAAACTGTAAATAATCATGCAGTATGTTCTAAACAAGCTCGAAATGGCAGGGGATTTACCTAGTGAGTTATTAAAAGGAGCTAAAAGTATTAAGATCACAAGAACTTAAGTGTTGTCATTAGGCTGTCATGAGATAAATAAAGGCATAATCCATGTAGGTTATAACTTAAAGGGTATAGCTTTTTGTCAACAGAAAGCTAAATGCTAGAATAGATTTTTCCTGTATGAAAAGTTAAAAAATGTAATTTAATTGAATCTTTTAAGCTACTTGCAATGGAAAGTAATCTGTGTGTTCTGTTCTAGGTTGCTTCCCTAAAGAAGAATGTGGGTCAGTTCAGCGGGTTCCCATTTGAAAAAGGAAGTGACCAATACAAGAAGAAGGAAGAAATGTTAAAAAAGTAATGATCTCTAGTGCTACTTAACATAGCTTGACTCATGCTATACAGTCCTTTTTATTTTCAGAATTTTACCTCAGACTAAATTTAAACTTTAATCTGAGTGACTGTTTGCTAGGACTCTGTGATCTGTTTCTGAGCTCATTTTGATCACACAAAATGATCTCTTGATGAGAGAAGAGGAAAGCATAAGCATTTGAAGGGAGGTAACAAATAGAGTAAGTAGGTGTGGTTTTTTGTTTGAGTTTTTGTTTTGTTTTGGTTTTTTTTGTTTTGTTTTGTTTTTTTCAATCTCACTAAGTTTGCTTTCTGATGTCATATCCTCCCAGGGTTTGACTCTTTCTTTCTGCTTTTTTCACTACCAGTGTGACAATTGGTTCAAGATCCATTTGGATCCAGTTGGTGTAAAGGGGGTGGATGTCAGAGTTTTTCTTAACCTTCTGTCTTCATCAGAGGTACTTCAGTAAAGGGAAAACAAAGGAAGACCCAGTGCCCCCTTACAGTTCAAGTCTTGTACCCACTGGATTGATTTTCAAGATTTTTTTTTTTTTTTTTTTTTTTTTTTTTCTCCCCAATGTGGTAGATTCGGAGAGGTTCTGGGGAAGATTTTTTTACTAAGATTTTATAGTTTTTTTCATATGTCCTACTTATATGGATTTGGGAATTTTGTTTTACTTTGCTTTATGTAAGATGGAGGTAGTTCTTTGCTTAACTATAGATAAGACTGGAAACATAGTTAAGTGTATATATTCTTGTCTATTGTCATATTACATACACAAACCAGATAGCAGCTTCTAGCAGTCAAAATGTTGACCGATTGTTTAGGATGTGATACTGAATCTTTTTCTTGTGAATTTTTTTGTTTTGTTGGTTTTTTTTCCCCTCCAGATTTAGAAATGCAATGTTGAAAAGCATCTGTGAAGTTCTTGACTTGGAAAGATCAGGGGTTAATAGTGAGCTGGTAACCAGAATCTTAAACTTCTTAATGCACCCAAAATCTTCAGGCAAGGTGAGATTCAGGTTGTTATGCTTGCTTTTATAGCTCTGTTCTGATGAATAATGCAGCTATTTCTATTCCTTATTATTTTCTTTTTACCAGAGGCAATACAGTTATTGTTTTAACTTCCTGAAGTAGCAATGATTTCTTGAAAGAGAGTAGCTCTGTTCCTGTAGGCATCCATAATGGGATGAGGACTTAGAAACTATATGCTCACGTATAAGTGCACCTGTTATGCACTGTTAGCACACAACAGTGAGTGTGGTCAATGTGTGAAGCTAATTAGAGATACCCATAACCAAATACCATAAATAGCTTCTGCTTTGTGGGTGAATGGAGAGGAATAGACATAATATGTGAGCAGGAAATAAAAATTAGGAAAAAAAAAAGGTGTCACAGCAAGGAAGTAAAACATGAAAGGACAGAAAAATAAGCTGTCAGATTTTACCTGGGTATGCTACAAGCTGACAAGTGTACGTGATTGCAGTTAGTCATCACAAAATGGAATTTGTTGTAAGGCTAGGAAAACTTGCTCTAACTAATATATGCTAGTGCACTAGATTCAACTGCCAGTTAATCTTTTGGACTTTCAGATTTTAGTCTAAAAGCAATATTTAAACAGACTGTTGCTCAGGAAATTAAATTTATTCCCAGCAAACACTGGTGAGTGATGTGAACAAGGAGTCTGCATGCTGCCTTAGGGACACTGGTACTGAGTGACAACAAAATGCAGTTTTTCACAAGACATGACAGAATTCTTTCCTCTAGAGTCTTCTGAAGTGTTGTCAGATAATTTGTGACCAGAAGAAAAAGCTTGCTTGTTATGGGTTGGGAGGGCATAAGTAGGTAGAAGGTTCCTTCTAGATTATTCTTTCTTGCTTGCCTTCCATAACCCCCAAACTGTGAAGATTTGTTTGCTTAGGGGACTGGAAGAGGTGCTTAGCTTAGAACTGAAATTTCATTTTACTCAACACCATCTCTGCAATCAATTTCTGCTTACTGCAAAATGTTATGGCTTAAGTGTACTACGTAAAATAGTCCTGGCTTGTTATCAAGACTTAGACACCTCTATATTTGTTTACTATTTTTTAATGCGATTTGAAGGAATTTATATCTTTAAAATTCACTTTTGTATTCCTACTGGATTACACACTTCTCTGTCTCTCAGCCATTGCCAAAGTCAAAAAAAACACCAAGCAAAGGTGGCAAAAAAGAACGCAGTAGCACTGGGACAACAAGAAAAGCAAAACGCACCAAGTGCCCAGAGATCTTGTCAGATGAATCCAGTAGTGAAGATGATGACAAGAAGGAGAAGGATGACTCTTCAGAAGAAAAAGAAAGTGAAGATGAGGTAATGAGATTTTTTGTTTGTTTTTCAACACAAGCCTAAAAACAAATGTCTGCAATTTATTGTAATGTGCTTGTTATTGATTGGTAATTCTTCGAACACACAGAGTTGGGGGGTAAGTGGTGTTTAACTGAGTGAATGGTTTGAAAGAAAAGGGAATACATCTGCAATTTAAAGAGATTTTCATAATTTCTCAGTGCATTAAAGTTAGAGAATCAATAGGATAATTCTAATTGGATGTATGTATGCCCCTTAAAACAATTTGCTATATGTCATTTTGGGGCAGCCAGGATTTCAAACATAACTTACTGCATTTCTTGTGTCCTCTTGTGATTACTTTATTGTAATTTCATAAAAATTCCCAATATCTAGCTGTCTTTTATTCTATATAGGGTTTGATTGAATACCTAGGACTTAACTTTGAATTCAGTAGAGGTCCCTGACCTACCTGTCTGCATTGGCCTACCTGATCTTGTTTTCATATTTCTCCTGGATTTTATGCCTTAATCTCTCTTTGGAGGTTCTATGTCTTGAATCACAAAGGTAAAGTGAGCAACATAATAAGCAGCCTTACAAAGATATCCCTGCAATCTCCAAAGTGTTCTCATCTCATTATATTTTCTGTTAATCTCTGTTTTCTTTGAAACTTTTTAGCCTTGTATAGTAGGAGAGAAATGAGATGAACTTTGTATTTAAATGCAAAATACCTTTCCCTCTGCATTCCCTTTCAGCCCTGTACTTAGTCACAAAACAGGGAGTACAGGTATACAACTGATTTGTGTCCAAAGTGTACACTAATTGGTCCATATGCCTGAAGCCTGGAAAAAGAAATTAAAAGGAGCTACAGGCTCCATCTTATCCTATATTTTTATTTGATTTTAGGCCTTTTTAGCCTTAATCAGAACCCTGCAACAAACAGCAATTAGTCAACTGTTGGTGTCCAAGGGAAATTCTTTATGTAAACTATGGAACCTTTGGCTGCAATGTAAGACCGTTACTTACTTGGCTTACATTCTGTCTCTTGCAGTGGAAGTGTGATGGGCTGCTAAGTAAATAGTTTGAGCTGTAGAAAATATTAACAAAAATCTTTTATTGAAAGGCAAATTTACGTAACTCTAACAGTTTATTTTGTCACTGTCATTTTGATAGGTGTTGGTTTTAACTTAAAAAGATGGTTCAAGAAAATTCCCTGTGACTCAATGAAACAACATTAATTCTTAGTTTGCCTTTTTCTTTCCCCACAAATGGCAAATTGAAAGAGGGCTGAAATGCTGAAAGTTAATTTTATATTTATTCATCTCTTCAGCAAAAGTCTTCCTTCTCTGTGGTTGTCTTTTAGAAAATTTTTGAAGAACTCAGTTAAAAAAAAAAAAAAACAAAGCAAAAAAAACCAACCAAACAAAAAAAAAGCCCCAACCAACCAAAAAAATCCAACAAATGAAAAAACCCTCACAGTAAACCTCATTGATCTAACTGGATTGTCTTTGCTTTCTTTCAGAAGGTAGGAGTTAGATATGTCTGCTAGGCGATAGCTGAGTAGGCTGAAGCCTTTGGAAAGTTGACTTGCATGGAGTAAAAGCTTAATTGTTACAAAAACACTAGTATGTCAGATTAGTTTGAATATAGGAAATGGTGAAATGGAAAATGTCTGGGTTTGTACAGCTTTAAGATTGCAGCACTTAGAAGTTAGGTTTATGACACCCTTTAACGTACTACAGGTAGAAGGATGTAGACAGCCTATCTTCTTTGCTGCCTCAGCTCCATTAGAATCTTAGGCATGGAGGGGCTGGAGTAGATTCTCCTCAGAGTTGCATGTCTCTCTTGATTGCAACTCTTTCTTTAAACATTCAAATGAAAAATTGTACCATTACGGGGAAGCAAAAGATATCTGAAATATTTTTGTGTGCTGAGGGAGTCTAACTTTATAAAAAGCTGAAATGTGAGTGCCAGATTTGACTTCTGACTTTGTACCTGATGATGGAGCTTTAGCAGAAACTCAAAAGCTGAAAAGTTAGAAATTACAAACATTTATTTAGAAATGAGGTGATCCTTGAGTGTATCTTCTGAATTTCAACAGTGAAAGTCTTTATCCTCCATTTAACGCTGCAGAGCGAGTGCAACTATAACTGAGCAAGCCAATATAAATAAATATTATCTGGTTTGCTAAATACTAGTTTAATGAGCTGCACCAAATACTAATGGGAGAAGCAGTTGAAAGTTAATGAACTGGTCCTAATTGTTTAGATGTGATAGTTTGCTCAATTAACTACACCGCCATTTTAAATATAAGTTAGAATTACGAATTTAGTAACTACTGTTAGTTAATTTGGGTTTTTTTCATGATGATCTTTCTCTGAAGTATTGCTTATTCCTGGTTAGTGTTCCATGTTTGTTTTTGTGAGGAAAGTTTCCAGCCTTGTCAGAAGTACTGTCTATAAAGATTTTGTGTGTTAAGCACACACTTAGTTTGTGCCAAAAGTGCAGTGCACTGATATGTGTCTAGTGTATGTATTTATGTTCCAAATTTCTTCTGCTGGTCTAAACTTAATGTAATAATTTTTGGTGTTTGCTAGTCACAATAATTTGCCAAATTATGGAATAGCTAATGTAGTTCTCCTCAACTAGTGCAAAAAGTATTAGCTGCCTGTAATCTTAGCTGTAGTACTTAGAAGTAATTGAATACAACATTCCATATCCTTCTTTAAAGGAACATCTTTAACATTATTTTACAAGCTAATTGTAATTAATTATGAATGCAAAGTTGTAGCACAACCAAACTGCTAGTATCATTAAAAAATTCTAGCTGTTTGAGCTTAAGAGTCCATGTAGAAGGACAATGTGAAATTTAAAAGAATGTAGGAATACGCTTTGTGGACGTATTCATCCTGTGGTATGGAGGTAGAAATTGCTAGTAAAATATAGTAATTAAATTTGCTCATTTAGTTTATATTGACAGAAAGGATAATTCCCATTGTGGAAGAAGAGGTGTGGATTGTTCAGGTAGAAACGACCATTTTAATCTTCTGTTTTTCTTCTTTGTAGCCCCCTAGAAAAGCATCTAAAAGAGAAAAATCTAAAAAAATTACTTCCAAAACCAAGAAATCTGTGAAGGGTGCAAATGTCAAGAAGGCAGATAGCAGCACTACTAAAAAAAATCAGAACAGTTCTAGAAAAGGTAAATGCTTTAAATCTTTCATCGTATGTTGTCTTGTAGCTTAACTGGCACGCTTATTAGAAAGCAAGCTTTTGTACCTAATTGTGAAAGAAAATTATAATTTTGTGAATTTTCAGCTTGCTATTTGATGTTTTTTTTTCCTTGCAACAGTAATATATATAAAAAGAAAATTATTGGTATACTTCATGTAATTTCTGTTGTGTACATTTATATACTATTTATTTGCATATAAACTGAAAGTATCAGCCTAGTTCTCCCTTCTGCTGGAAGAATTTTAGCAGAATTCTGTTGGTGCCTGTATGGTGACTTCACGTGAATCTTAAAATAATAGATCCATTAGTACATACACCACTGTGTGTGGGTTTTTTTGTTAAGATAGGTATGGGTTTTTGTGTCCTGTTGGTTTTGTCATATCTGACATTATGCATAAAAGGTATACATAAATTGAGTTTCTTCATACCTGTGTAAAGATTGCAGCAGTGCAGGTGGGGACAGACTGGTTTCCTTCTAAGCAGCTTTGCAGAAAAGGACCTGGGTGGGGACAGAAGGTTCTCGCAGACAGGGAGTTGAACCCAATGCAGCAGTGTGCCCTTGTGATAAGGAACACTGACAGCACTGTGGGCTTTCTCAGCAAGTGTGTAGCCAGCAGGTGGAGGGAAGTGATTATTGGCCCCTCCTCAGCACTTGTGAGCCTGCCTTGGGAGCTTTGGGCTCCCTGGTGCGAGACAGGCATGGACATACTGGAGCAAGTCCCATGGAGGGTCACCAAGATGGCCAGGAGCCTGGAGCACACAGGGTAGGAGAAGCTGTGAGAGCTGGGCTTGTTTGGCTTTGAGAAGAGACGAAACAGATAAAGGGGAATCATGCTGCTGCAACTACTGGAGGGGAGAGTATGGGGAAAGCAGGGCCAGGCTCTGCTTGGAGGTGCACAGTGAGAGGATGGGAGGTGACAGACACAAGCTGCCACTGGGGAAATGGTAATGACATGTTAGGGGAAGAAAAGCTTCACCATGCAGAAACAGGGCCCGGAGTGGTTGTGGAATCCCTGTTGTTGGAGATGTTCAGAACTCAGCCTAGTAGGCCCCCAAGCACCAGTTCTGAGTAGCAGCTTAAAACAGATGATGTACAGAGGTCCTTTCTCAGCTTAAATTCTCTGGCACTCTGAGATAACAGCCATATCTCTGTCATAATTGTAGTATGAGTTATTAATGCAGCGTATATCCATATAGCTGGCATTAAATGGTGTCTGCAGTAGCACAGACATTAGTTCAGATTAATTACCCTGCTTGTCAATGTATTCAGAAAAGGTATGGATAAACTCTTAGACATAGACTTATGCTAAACTATTTTCATGGCCTTATTTCTCAGCAGAGTAAACTGGCCTGTACTGAACTCAATGTATTTTCAGATTGGCTGCTGGCAGTACTAATGTGGCTGACTCTGTGTGTGTATGCTTTATTTTGTCATCAACACACATGTGTATATATATTAAAATGTTACATATTTGTTTTGCATATATGTTATGTAATATATTCATAATTTCTTCTTTACTCCTCCTGCATTTCTGTTTTGAGTGTATGTTCACAGTACAAAAATCAAAATGTTAAGTAGGTCTTTCTGTAAGCTCATTATCTAGCTTGTTTGGCATCCGCTCTGGATTTTGTCTTGTTGGCAGTAGAGGAACTGAGTGGATGTTGGAGTCATTCAGTCTAATTCTTTTGCTGCTGGAAAATATTGTAGGAGTGTCCTGTGCCTCTTCACTTAACTTCCTTTATCATTCTCTTCATTTGTTGTCATGGTGCTTCTGATAGCATGTTCAGTAATACAGCATTGCAAAATTACAAGATCCTAGTGCACAGTGCTGCTGGGGAAAAAAAAATCCAAACTACTTTTTAAAGCAAATAAGTACCATGTGGCCGTAATACCCCAATTTAGAATTGCTACAATAAACCTTTTTGTTTGTTTGTTTCATAGATTAATCTGTCTTATACTTTCCAGACTACATATTGATTTGTAAACTGATAGTTAACCAACAATGATTCTGATTCATAAATAAATATAGTATTTAGCATTAGCTTTGTTTTTAAATGCATGGTTCTAGCAAGATGTCTATTTTAAGGGAGGACATCTGCATCAGATGTTTGGGGAAAGTTATGATGGATTATGTTTTAGAGGAAGAAAGCAGATGAATTGAAAATCATTTATTACAATTCATATTATTCTTCATATTTAGAAAGTGAGTCTGAGGATAGTTCAGATGATGAACCTTTAATTAAAAAGTTGAAGAAACCACCCACAGATGAAGAACTTAAGGAAACTGTCAAGAACTTGTTGGCCAATGCAAACTTGGAGGAGGTCACAATGAAACAAATTTGCAAGGAGGTAAGCAAATAGGATTTTTACAGTCTCTTTTTAGGCAGTGGGCTGTCTGTGAACTGACCTTTGTCATTGTTTTAGAAATGGAGGTTTGTACTCTGCACAATGGTTTCAGAAACATATAGTTTTTCATTGATTTATTTACTTGCCAACGGCTGTGACAAGGAGACTTTTAATGTTAAGCTATGCAATGCTGATACCAACATTAGAAGGGAAATCTCCCAACAAAAACTAGCTACATGGAAAGTAGCATCATTAGCTCCAAAAAACTGCCATCTATAAAAGTGAAAATAGTTGAGATGGTGCAGGAGCTTGCTACTGTCAAAAAGGGAGGGCTGTGTTCTGCTCTCTGTACATTTCTCCTGCTCACCTTGCTCTTGTTCTTTGTATGTTCTCTTTGTGGTCCATTCAGCTCTCATCTGTCACAAAAAAAAATGACTAGTTCTCAGCTGATTTAGTGCATTAAAGCAGTTCAGCAAGAAATCCATTGATTGTCAGGACAGGTGCGAGGAACTGACCATGTGGCCAGAAAAGGAAAAGGTGGGGAAAAGTGACCAAAACACAGACAATACTGTTACCTTGACATTTTCTACAGTCAGTTAACTCACACTTGTTTTCCTGGTACTTCTAAGAACCTATCTTGAGAAAATTAAACCAGAAGTTGTTATTATGAGAAAACTGTATGTTTATATGCTGTACAAACTTTTTGTCATGTTTATACTAATTCTAGAAATCTGAAATAAAATATTCTACATTGGTTGTCAGTGTTGGCATCTTGTTTCCTATTTGTCTGGTCCTCTCCCACTCACAACCAAAAAATAGTTGTAGAATAGCACTCAAATATGTTGACTCTTCTATTACTCACTTGAAAGCATCACAATTTTACTTATTACCAAAAAATAAATAAGCTTTGGGATTTGATATTTATTTTGCTTCCTACACTAATGCAGGTGTATCTGACTACTTAGAGAGCATGTAAGACAAGGATTGGAGAATTCTTATTTGCCTGACGTGGCAAGCTAGGCATTCCAATTTGTTGATGTAGAAAATTATAGTACCAGTTTAGTCATCAACCAAACATAAAAAAAATACAGGTATTTGTGGTCCAAATAAGAACAGGAAAATAACCTTGTCACTTTCCATAATTAACAGAGGCCATTTTGGTAGTTGTAATACTAGAAGTACTACACCAATTTTTGCCCTAATTTCATTTAAGCTCCTTCTATTCATATAGTGCATTGAATGAAAGTAATTTGAGGTTTAATTTGGTTTGTTTTACTTTTTTTAGGTATATGAAAAATATCCTAGTTATGATTTATCCGACAGAAAAGACTTCATTAAAGGAACAGTCAAAGAGGTAAATACTTTATCATTTAGCAAACATTCTGGGTGGTTTGGGTTTTTTTTTCTTCAGCTTATTAGAAAGTGGCATGGCATCCTGTTAAACTAGTTTTAATAGCCTCCGGTATAGTATTGGAAGTTTAGTGCTCTGATAAACCTGATTTTTTTCCTCTTTTGTATCCCTCTTTCAAAAATAACTGCTTCAGACTCTATTTTTTTAGCATACCACTACTACTCTTAGGAATTTCTTTGGTAGGCAGAACCAAAATTAAAGTTATCGTCACTTTTTATGACTTTTACTCTCTGAAAGCTATGCATTTGCTTTAAATTACAGCCTTAGCTGTAAGGTGCATTCTAATTCCTGCACTGACCATATACATTCATTGATAACAATGCATGAGGTTGTATAAGGTCTGCAGACCTGCAAGGTCTGTCAATGAGAGAAGGCAAAAGAGGATAGATGGCTTTTCTCTGTATGTGTCCGGATAGCACAGTTACACCGTTGCCTTTGAGTCTGCTACACTGAAGATTCCAGCTGATCTAATGTACTGATGACAAAGGGGTTTTTGTCCAATCTGTGGTTGGTAATTTGTTAAATAAAAAATAATAATAAAAAAATTCAAGTTCAATTACTTTTGCTTGCCCCAAAACTAAAAATGGAACTAGAGAAGTGAGGTTCACTTCACTTAGTGGAGTGATAAAGTAACTTCTTTCTCTTGTGGCTTCATTTGCAGATATATGGCTATTTAGAAATAGTTATTTCTGTGTGCTGTGCATGCATGTGTCGCTATCAGCAAAGGCATAAGAGAGCAGTTTGTCTGCTGTAGAGATGTTCTTGGTTTTTTTGTGATAGCAAAAGTAGAGTGTATTTTCTTGATAGTCTGATGCAAAAGGAGAGGCTGTATGTAACTGGATTGAGAGAAAGGAGAAAACTAATGCACTTCTCTTTTCAGTTGATTTCATGATCTGATTTGACTGTGGGAAATGAAGATTCCTGGTTTTATGTTCCCATGGATTTGAAGATCTGATAGGCACCAGCAAAAGGAATATGTCTTACTCTTGTGGTATTTAGTCAGAGCTGATTCTGCTGATCTACTGTTAAGAGTGTTGATGTAAATTGCTTTGTGTATCTGTTTTCTCTGTTTTCTTTTGTTTTTTTTTTTTTTTTCTTTTTTTTTTTTTAAACAAAACTGCATTTGATGCAGTTTTTAGTTGAACATACTTAAGTTTAATGCATGGCAATAAATGTTCCCTTTTTTATAGTTTTTGTACATTTTGAATTGCTTTGTATAACTAGATTCATTAGAACCATCGTAGCTTTTTAGTGTGGATTATTAGCTTGCAGGAGATTTTAAAATCAAGAAAGATGAAAGCTGCTTATCTGCACATATACATGCAGAGACTGGAATATTGCAGTATTGGTTATAAAGATATTTTGAATACGTATCCATTCTGAAAATAATAAATAAGTCACATGTTAATGTCTTTTATATTTTGAAACACTCTACATATGCAGAATTATTCTAAATCTAGATTACTGTCTTGCATGTGTAGGCACTGAGAGAATTGTCAAAGCATGATAACTAACTGGCATATAGATGCTATTTTTGTACTTTTAAAAGGCTTTCTGTTGTGTATATAAAGTTATTTCAGATTTCTTTTGTGCAAATCAGTTTTTAAAATCTTGTTATCTTAGGATTTATGGCATGAAATGTCAGTGTTCAGCAGTGAGGCTGTGATGAAAAGTGGTATGCAGAAGTTTCATGAAACTGCAAATGAATTGAGGTTTTATGATGTTTATCCCATCTTACCTTGTACAGAAACTAAACTGTAGTTTTATACTTAAGCTTTTCAGCGTTTAACTTTGTACAAAAGAGTACAGATACATTTGTTTCAATGGCTTGACATAGTAAATAAAATCCTTCTAAAGGCTGTAGGAAAATTTCTAAAGTTCACTTTGCAAAGAATATTTTACTGTCTTGGCTTGGTGGCCTAGCATCTCAGAAGTGGGTATGCAAGATGCACAGCTGGGAGGCTCAATAGCTTTGGAAATCCACAGTGGGGCTTCCGAACTGAGCCGTGCTGACGTGTGTGGTTAAGATCTCTGCTGTATGGGAAAGCTCTTCTGAACCTGAGCCTTGGTGCCTCAACATGGACAACAGTACTTTTAAGCCTGCCATCTTGAACTTTGACCAACAGATTTTTGGATCAAAGTGAAGATTTTGCATAATATTTTGTTGTTTAGGTTTGTGTTCTCCATACACCTTGTTGCTAATATGGGAAGTCCTACACTTAAAATAATGAAACTAGTAGTTGCCAAACTGTGGGCTGCCATTAATGCTGTAAGCACAGAATCCCTCTGATTGTAGTATTGCTGGAAAGACAAAGCGTATTTTTTTTGTATTTTATTATTGTACAGTTGAGAAATAAGGGTTCATAAATGATCTAAATTCTGAAAATGGTCAGCCAGTTAGACTGTTAATCTTCACACATTTTTTAAATTTCCTTGCAGGTAATCATTTATAATAAGGCTGATGTCACGGGGGTTTTTTGTATTCAATAAATGTCTTTCACAAAAATGTAAATCAGTTTTGATGATCTAACATTTGCTTAAATGTATAGTAAAAAAAAAAATCTGTACAGAAACAAGGTTGTTGTCTTTATCTCCTCTGGTAGAAACTATTCAAGCCTGATTCAGCAGCCGTCTCCACTTTAAAGATACTATTGCTGAAATGTATGTCCTTGCACCAAGGATAAGATTTTATATCTTCTGTGATGTTGGTTTGGTTTTGGTGTTGTGTTTTTTGGTTTTGTTTTGTTTCCCCTCTGAAGTATCTTAGCATAAAGAACACTTCTTAATTTGCAATTAAAAACATCAAAAGTTTCCAAGTCCTGCTTAAAAGCGGAAAGTTACTTGTTTTGAGTTTTGTTGGATTTTCAGATGGATTTTCTACAAATACTTGAACTGTGATTGTGATTATTATCTAAATATACCAGTCGGTTTTAACTATGTGGGTCAGGAAGTGTTCTAAGATTAATGACTCCCAAGTATAAGCATTTTTATAGTGTAAATTCTAATGAAAACTTAAAGGATAGTGTACTTCTGTTTATTGTATATAAACATTACTCGCCCCTTTGGAATTGCACATGGAATGGAAATAAACTCAGCATCCTTCAAATACTTTTAAAAAATCTTTTAAGTACAACTCAATGTAGTCCTCAACAAAGAAGAAATGTTTGAGCTGTTTCCCTGCTAATCCGTACCAGTCTGGCTGCAGCTGATGCAAGATCCTAGTTCTTTCTACAACTAGTGGAAAGGCTGCAAGGCAATACTAAAAGGTAAATAACATGTCCTGCTTATTCTGATGCTATTAGATTAAAAACACAGCAGATCAAGGCTCTAAGTCCTGTACAGAAATGCTCATTAAAAAAAAAAGAAATGGGATGACTGGATAAAAGCTAACTGAATGAAGTGTTCAGGCATATACCTTCCAGATGCTTAAGGTTATGTCCTGACCATTGTATTCTAGAAAAATAGTCCTAACTTTATTTGATTGCTTACAGCATAATTCCTACAATCCAGTGTATTGGTTCTTCTGTTTAGTAAGTCTTTGGTATTCAGTATTTTGGTCAGTGACCTGCAAAACCACAGAAATGAACCTGAATCACTTGCTTATATAAACTACTGTTCTTAGGCATGGCCTTGGTGCTTGAGGTCACTCTGGGCCCAGCAGGCAAAGGAAGGTGGGGAAAGGGAAGAGTCAAAATTCTGAGTGAAGGGAGGTTATGTCTTTAGGAAAAAGATGAGTTGGAGTTATGCCTGTAACCTATGGTATACTGCTCAGGCATGTCTAAGACAAAATTAGAAAGACACAACTTTAAGTGCCTTCCCAGTTTTTCCAGAAGCTCTAGACTAATAGCCGCCTTGGACCTCAGCAGGCTGCTTATAGCATCTGTGTTCTTTCTGCATTATCCTGTTACAAGGATATGACAAAGCAAGATCTGTGAATGTCTGGATTTAGATTAGCCACTGCTAAGCTGGACTTAAAAATAACCCTTTTGGAGGCCAGCCTTAATCTGACTGAATGATACCCCTGGCAGTCAGCAGGGTGATTCCAAAAAGGTTTATTAGCTCTGTGGCTGTTTCAGAGAGGGTGGCTCATGACCGCTTGGGTAGATCTTGTTCGTGTTTCCAAAGCAGAAAGTTCACTATAATAAAGTAGCTTGGACTGAGGTAGATGAAAGCATTCCTGAAATGATTTCTGGTGGTGGCTGTTGTTATTATTTGAGTTCCCTTTCTTTAGGGAGAACAGTGGAAAAATATGTAAGGCACAAGAATACTGTCTGAAAACTTGCAAGAAGAAATTTAGTAAAATCAATATTTCACTTGCTGAAAAAAATTAAGAAACATCTTGAATGCTGACAATGTGGTGCTTTCCTTCTACAAATAAATCTTTCTCCTGCCTTTGAATTTGGAAATATTTATTAAAGCAAGTAGCAGAAAGTTGTAGGTCTAAAAGTTTATTCAGCTGGACCTTGACTTGCAGGAGAAACGGGCTGACAGGAACCTCATAAAGGTGAACAAAAGCAAATGCATCCTGCATCTGGGATGGAATAGCCCCCTACAACAGTGGGGATGGGCACAGACTGGTTTCCTTCTAAGCAGCTTTGCAGAAAAGGACCTGGGTGGGGACAGAAGGTTCTCGCAGACAGGGAGTTGAACCCAATTCAGCAGTGTGCCCTTGTGATAAGGAACACTGACAGCACTGTGGGCTTTCTCAGCAAGTGTGTAGCCAGCAGGTGGAGGGAAGTGATTATTGGCCCCTCCTCAGCACTTGTGAGCCTGCCTTGGGAGCTTTGGGCTCCCTGGTGCGAGACAGGCATGGACATACTGGAGCAAGTCCCATGGAGGGTCACCAAGATGGCCAGGAGCCTGGAGCACACAGGGTAGGAGAAGCTGTGAGAGCTGGGCTTGTTTGGCTTTGAGAAGAGACGAAACAGATAAAGGGGAATCATGCTGCTGCAACTACTGGAGGGGAGAGTATGGGGAAAGCAGGGCCAGGCTCTGCTTGGAGGTGCGCAGTGAGAGGATGGGAGGTGACAGACACAAGCTGCCACTGGGGAAATGGTAATGACATGTTAGGGGAAGAAAAGCTTCACCATGCAGAAACAGGGCCTGGAGTGGTTGTGGAATCCCTGTTGTTGGAGATGTTCAGAACTCAGCCTAGTAGGCCCCCAAGCACCAGTTCCACATTGGCCCTGTTCTGAGTAGCAGCTTAAAACAGATGATGTACAGAGGTCCTGGGGTAAGAGGACAGCAGTATTATGTAATTTGCCCTGCCTTTTCACCTGATCTTGTCCCCTGGCCTGCACTCAGTTCTAGACTTGCTACTTCACTTTTATTTCTGATCTTTTTCAAACAACTGGGCTAAAAGAAAAAAAAAAAATTCCTCACACCAACTGTTTTCTTGCAGGACTGTAATTCTTTGGGGGAGTGTGAAGAAGTCCACTAATTTGTACTTTATTTTAAAAGCAGCATTAACATTTTGTTTCCATTTTAAAAATTGTTATTCTTAGAATGAAGTTAACATTTTTAAAGAGCAGTGTCAGGTGTAATAAAAATAATTTCTTGCAGGGAATGAGTATTAGGAGAACAAAGCACATCCTCAAGATACAAACTTTGAACTGCTAATCACATATGTAGGTTAGGGGAAAGCAGTGAATCTTCCACACAGTAATGCTGTCACTGGTTCAAACCCTCATGTGTTACCAGTTCAAATAAACTTTCAATGGGAGTAGGAAT
Source organism: Chlamydotis macqueenii (assembly GCF_036417535.1). Classification (NCBI taxonomy): domain Eukaryota; kingdom Metazoa; phylum Chordata; class Aves; order Otidiformes; family Otididae; genus Chlamydotis; species Chlamydotis macqueenii. Next base: position 66,957,053 of record NC_141557.1, read on the forward strand.
ATTTTTCTTAAGTTGCCCGTAATCAGACTTACACTAAACGAAGATCTAACCTACCATTCAAGAAGAACAATGTGTTATCAGAATTTGTCATTGTATTTTAAGTGTTTTGGGTATGTAGTCAGGCTTGCACAAGCTTATAGTGACCTGTGCTAGTAGAAATCTTCCAGGACCATGATCCTACAACTCATTCATACTACAAACACGCAGTGAAAAGCATTAAGTGGTTCTCTGATTATTTTTCTGGCTATTTTAAAATTATGGACAATGCTTCTAAGCAATTATTACAGCTTAAATTTCCTCTGGCTATGGAAAATAATCACATATTATTAAGCTTATGAATTGCTTTGTAAACCTTTGAGGCAAAAGACACTTACTATTATGGTGTTGTCCCAAGAATGGCAAAGTTAGTACTTAAGAGCTCAGAGAAGGCTGTAGAGCAGCACTTCCGAGGAGTTGTCTAGTGGTAGGAATATACTAAAATGAAATCTTAAATCAGTATCAAATGTAACAAAAAGGTAGGCTTAGCCACTAGTTAAAAAAAAAAAACCCAAACATGAGCATCCTGTGGATACTTTCCAGTTTTATTCTGCTGCCATAACATAGTAACACAGAAGAGTTGAATTGTAACAGATCATGCTCTGCATTCAAATATTTTTGATAACACTTAAACAAATCTACTCAAAGAAAACCTTTCCCAGTTCTTTATTTTCAGGGAATAAATTAAACACAAAAGAAAAAACACATACATGCTTGAAATAAATTTTAACATAGGTATTAAAAAAATTTGGGGGGAACATTAATTAAAGAATGAAGTCTCAGAACCAGCCTGATGTTCTTCCACATTTCAAATGAACGTAAAATAAGTATGTTCCATTTTAATTTATTTACTACTCAAACTTAAGTGCAGCACAACAGAGTTTAAGTGCCCTGGCACCAAAATAATAAACAAATAATTAACAGACTAGGCCATTGGTAAATTTATCACTTGTTATCCTTTTTTTAATGCTATAAGTGTGCAGCAGCTAAAGCCAGATGCAACAGTATTCGTTTGCGTCCATCTCTATTCTCTAGAATACAGCATTTATCTACCTGCAAAGTTGTAGATGGATTTAAAACCCCAAGTACAAATTAACAGGATGGAAGCATGCGCCGAAAATCAAGCATGGTCACGCAAACTTTGGACTGCAAAAGTGGATGCTGAGCTCAACTTTCCAAGACAGTTCCTATCTAGAATGTGATGTGTTTATATGCTGTTACTAAGCTGACTGAAGTTTTAACGAACGTCAGCTGAAGCAGCCATTGAATATGATGTTTTGGGCATGTAGTAATAAGCTTTTTTCCCCCACCTTCAGAAGCGTCTCTCCTAATAATTTCATCATATATGATAAACTGAGAAAGAAATTCAGAACTCAAACATATGCAGCTCTCAGTCTTTCCTAGTTATACTATAAGTTGGCCTGTAACACATGAAATTAACAAAGTGCAAATGATTACCAAAAACAAAATCTGATGTCTGATTATCTTTTATCATCAGAGGATTTTGTCTTGCTTCTTAGAGCCTTTAAATTACAATTTAATACTTGGAAATACTTTAAAACTGTACATACTAGCATTTATGTAGAGGAAAATTATGAACAGTTACATTTTTCCTATTAATCCATATAATTCAGCCTTAAGAAGCAGAACAGAATATATATCTGAAAAACATCTAGTTATATAAACATCTTCACCTTGTAAATTAGAGATTAAATAAAGGTATTTCACAATATCATAGCTACTCTAAACACAAAATATTAGGTATTTAAAAAAAAAAGAATTGTGTTTATTCAGTAGGATTTTTCTTAAGGTTGCTTGTGTTTTGTTTTTTTTTTTTCCAAGGATAGAGCTTTATGGAAATAAGCACTGTAACTCAAAAAAAGTTTGCTGTGTCATTCTTAAATGAAGAGATTAAAAACAGAAAAGAGCCTATGCATGAGAATGAGGAGGGGAAAGAATAAGTGCTTACTTTCCTTCCAGAAGTCATGAGGTTTGTGCAGTAAAGTTATAAGGAAGGTGTAGGGGAAGAGATCTAAATGTTGGTTTTAATTATTTTTTCATTAATACTGTTTTAGTGGAACAGTATTACAACAGATATCCTGGTTGGGTCTGTCTTCTTTCTATTGAAAATTATTTTATTTTCTTCCCTGTTGTATGGAAAAGCTGTTGGATAGATGCTTAGCCCTTACTGAATTACTATCTCAAGTTGCTTTTAATAATACTTTAATAACAAAAGAAAAAAAAATTCAAGTCAAAGTGCAAGCCACCTTTTTTCAGCCCTTCATAAAAGTGTTAATATTTTTCCTCATTCATCTTCACTTATTTTTTTAAATATGAAAGCTGAATGAGCCATTAGGAACTTACTTACAGTCCTTAATCCCCCCACTGTGCACTCATGATAGTTCCTCAGCCCAAATGAATTTGGAAGTTTGTTTCCAAAATAATAATAGAAATATAGTATTTTTAAGCTGTCCTGTTTCTACATTATCAGAAGCACTAAGCAAATCTAAACTTAGCCTATTATTGTAACAATAATTTCTCTGAATAAGTAGCAGAGAGAATATTTCAAAGTTCTTTTAAAGTAATGTAAAAGTTAATTTTTCAAGTTTTTATTAGCTACAATAACCTTTCTATGATTGCACTGTAAACTGTTCCAGCCGTCTGATTTAAAGGAACAAACTTGATACTCCAAAGCCCACTTAGTGGAAGCTAAGAATATGAAAAATATTTTAGAAAAGGTTATTGACTGCAAGTGGAAAGAAGTATAGTTGAGTTCCTACAAAAATTCTAGAATTTATCTAGGCTATTCAGGCTTTTGGGAGCAAGTTTGAACTCCTATGAGCATAATCAACCTGAGAAGCACAGTTAGTAGAAAATTCCCATCATCATTACTAACTGCCAGCATTTTTAATGCTGTGTGTTAACTTAGTCTTGTTTTAATCTGACCTTCTGAAATGAAGGTTTACAATAGCATGACTCGAGCCATACAGAAGAGGAATCTCAACAAAAGTTCCATTAGTTAAGCTGTGGCCAAGGACTCCAATGTCACTCTTGCTAGTAATACCTTCAATGGAAAAAAAACCCCAACAACGTGTATCATCAGGGCTTCAAAGGGGGGTGGGGGAGAAAGAGGAAAAGGAAGATGAAGATTTTATCTTCAGGTACCATATACTATTTAAGTACCACTTAGGGAAAAGGCAGCAATAAGAAGCTTGAAGATAGTTTTACCCACAGAACAATTAAAAATATATCTATAAACACAACATTTCAGTACTTAAAATGCTGCTATTTTGCTCGCTTCTCGAACCCCACTCAAGTAAGCTCCTGTAACGGTTTGAGGAAAGTGCCTATTTGTGGCCTGTATTGGGGAGGAAAAAAAAAAAAAAAAAAAAAGTAAATTGTTTCTAAAACTGTTAGAACAGATAGAATTTCCGTTTAAAAGATCAGTTTTCCTTAAGCATATATCAACATTTTTAAAAATCATGGGAAACTTCTTACAAATAATCAAATAATTTAGGAGGAAATATTTAAGATTTTTAGCAACTTCAAAATTCACAAGCAAGTCAACTAGCAAAATTAGTAGTCTGTTATACTGTCTGCACTTTAGCAGGGCAGGTAAGTTCTGTTCCAGTATAGAATGCACTTATACCATAAACAGCATGCATTTGTTATGTTACCCACAAATAGAGTAACAAAGGCAATTTGACTGAAAATACAAGTGGGATTGTATAGTCTTGTCTTGTTCTGCACTTATTGGTTATGCAATTCACTCCTGACCTGAAATATCTGGCAGACTTTCCATACCCAATAGTAATATGAATAAAGAGGATTCTGTGTCAAAATCAAGAAATGTTAGCATATTGTTGTAACACAATATTTATATGCTACCTCTAGATTAATGGTGTCGGTTAGCAAAAGATGATCTTTCATAACAAATAGTTCCCCAATAACCTTAATCAACAGTAACAAAGATACTTACCTCACCCGCAAAAAAAACTTTTCCTTGTATGTCTTCAGCTATAATGTCATAAGCTTCACCGCTGCCTCCTGTTTTCACAAAACTATATGCCATCTGGAGCCACGGGTCTTTGCTCCATCGAGTAACAAAAAACTTCACTGGGTCAGGAACCTCCTGCATAATCAAAATTAAAGTTATGCACTGCAAAGAAAAGCTCATAATTGCATAGCTTTTTCTCGTAAACAGTATTTTGTAATCTTTAGGGTATGCAGTATTATTACAATACAGATCGGATCACATTCCAGAATTAAATTCTTTATTTCTTTATTGTACTGCTAACCACTACAATAATTTTGTTGGCTAGACTTGCCCGATGCCTGAAATCTGCACCATTTTGAATGCAACAAATCTGGATATTGTAATATACCTAGAACTACACATGAGGGGAAAAAAAAAAAATTCTCAAAATACATACACACTCTTGCAAACAGATAAAATACCAATATCAACATAATTCAGCATGTTTGTATGTATAATATAAGCACTTTTTATCTTAGTAAGGCATGATGCTTTGCTACTTCTAGCTTGTTAAATCTCAAAATGTAATCTTCATTTTTGAGATAAGTAATGTTATTTCTCCGTTGGAATAAAATTATCTAGGTTCAGAAAATGAGGTAGCTTGACAACTAGGTTCAGGGAGAAAACAAAAACCAGAAAGTCAGAGTGCCTGTAGCTAAGCCAAGACAGTAATACTGTGTATTCTTTGTCATATTGCAGCATGCAAATTCCACACAACTCTACCAAAAAGAGCCTGGATAACGATTCTATAAAGGCTTAGACAACTACGTCTGTGTCTCACTCTTGAGGAGCTTGTGACTGACAAGTAAACGGAAGCACCCCGGTTGACTCTTACACAACACCTGGCATCAACAGACTATTCCATTCAGGTAGCACATGTGAGACTAAAGCTCAAGCAATCAAGACAATGACTTGCCACATATGGCAAGTTTCATGGACATCCCAGAAGTTCTGGTACACGCCTGGAAGCTATCTTGTCTTTGAAAATCCTGCTGCATTGTGGGCAGATGACTGAAATTCACAACTGCTAGAAACCACAACAACAGACAGGAAAATCACTCTTCTAGACTAGAGTGGCACCAAAACCAAAGACCTGTTTGCTACCGCTACATTCTCAGGAGATCCAAGTAGCAGGTATGTGGACTTAAATTGCACATGATTCTGGTAACTTTAATCCATTACCATTATGTTTTCTAGGAAAATTTGAGCTTTCAGATGCCAAGGTTTTTCCAAGATCATTAATCCTAACATCTGAACCATCAGTAAAACCTGAGAGATCACCCATGAACGTTAACAAAAGCATTCCTTGGGATCTAACTGCTCCGAGTAATTTAACTAAGGCATTACTAGAGTGGAATACAAATAACATTGCCACATGGTGGTCCTTCCACTTGCCCCAGATTTCCCATTTTCCTGTTAGTTTTTATCCAAATTATGAGCTAAGGAAAAAAGGTAGAAATTTTTTATCTAATTTTTTTTTTTACAGTTAGGATGTAGGGCTCTTGATAGATCATTTTGCATGTACCTCCATCCCCAGAGACCTCAGGAAGGGGTGTTTCTTATTAGAAGAGTAAGAGATTGCTTTGGTTTGGGGGTGTTGCAATTTCAGTTGCTTTTGACATGGCGGGGGAGGGAATCATTCAAATTCATCAAGCTTAAAGCTTTTATTATGTATTGGAAGGGGTGATGACCAAAAAAAAACTCGATGTTTGGAAAAAGTGACAGCTAAGTAAGAAGTATATTTGTGTTACCTGCCTAAAGTAATGATTTTAATTAATTTTGCTCTCTAAAACCACTTTAAAGGATGATAGTTCATTTCTATTTTTCAATTCATTACCATTTTCCTTTGGACCGATCTAAGATATTTCAATTAATATTTTTCAAACAAGAGACCAAACACTGTTTTTAGTGTATCTCAAAGGAAACATATTCCATAAAACTGTCAAGAAAAGAAAAATAGTTTAAGATGTCAAAGATTTTCCTATACCTCATGAGGTAATACAGTCAAAAACTTTACGTCTGTTGGGAAGTTAATTCATCTCTTAATAAAAGAGGCTTCTCTTACTTGCTCCTTAAACAGCTCTCGAAGTACAGTCATACACTGTTGCAGTACTTGTTTATCATCCAAATTCTTAATGGTTGTCACAGCATCTCCAGTGACCACTGACATTAAAATGCTTTGTTTGCTCTAAAAACAAGAGAGATGAGATCATTTCAAAATTATCAGGTTATTAAGTATTTCTTGAAGAGTCTCTTTTAATTGGTATTGACAAAGATTTTCAGCTGCAAAGCAACTTTTGTTCCAGAGGAAAGTGGGTTTGATTCCTTAAGAAGGTAAAGGGTGCATATTCTACAGTATTTATGCTCAAATTACTAACCATCCTCTGACGTCTTGTTCACAGACCTGTGTTACGCTCAGCCCCTTTTACAACTTGCTGAAATAGCTGAAAACTATCAACCAATTTAAAGGCTAACCGAAAAGATTTGACATTTATAGTGTTATTCTTTGTGACAGACCTCCTAAGCTCCAATTCATGCCAAAATTGTGCCAACCTTTCAAAAGGTGGTAACGAAGACAATATATTCGAATACTAGTTAGGTATGTTTTGGATTAGGCCAATACTGAGCTCTTACCAGCAGATTTTGGCCCAAGGAATGAAAGCTCAGTTCTACTGATGTTTCCTTCTACTTCAAGAAATCTGCTACCATGCAGAAGTTTAAAAGATGAAGTGGTGACTACTGAATAGCACAGATGTTCTCAACTCCTTTAAAGAACTCTCCCTCTCTTGTTTATAAGGCAATCCTTCTGTTACTAAGCTTGTCAGCTAGAAGAGAATAGCTATCAAGCAAATTAAGAAATATATCTAGTGTCTCTGGAGAGCACCAGCACATTGAATCTCACGTAGAATAAGCTTAAAAGTATTGAAGAGAAAACTTGTTTAAGGGAAGTTATATACAGGTACAGATAGTGTATTAACAGCGCACAGTCTTCACAGGATGGTTTCCTTTTGGAGTAAGCCATAAGGTTATAAAACGGCCTTTTAATTGCTTCCAAATAGTAAGCAGCAGCTGTTGTAAAAGCATGAAAAGATAAATGTGTAATGTGTCTGCTTGGAACTGGCAGGGAAGAGAAATACAGTGTCAATGCACTGGTTTGAATTTGTTTTGAGATTCATGACTCTGGGACTGATCCTACAGAACTCAGTTTCATACAAAACCTAGTGTTTGTCTTTTCTTCTGCCATTCCACACTGTTATTCAGGCTAGTGCAAGCCATTAAGTGTTAATAAGCCAGCATGATCTTTTTAACAGGATTTTTAGCAGATTTAAATAAGGGCACAGAAGTCCTGAACTGGAAGTCACTGGTAGACTTTTTCCCATATTAGTACATCTAAAAGAGTAAAAGCCTTAACTTGCTTGTATATTATTTTGTATCCAAACATAAGAAAACGTTCACATTTATTACAACTAAGTATCAATCAGCTTTTTCTTGATAAATAATACTGCTTCCACTTCTTTTAACAGTTGCAGGGGGAAGAAAACTTTCATTGTTCAGTAACCATTGCACCTAGATTCAAACTGAATTTCTGACAGGCCAATAGAAAATACAGATAGGATATGATACCTCTGGATCCATGTCATAGAAAACACTAAAGAGCCCACGTTGGCTGGAATTGGGTGGAACATGGCCAAAAAAATCAGCTCCTTGAATTTTACTGTCCCAAAATCTATAAGGAAACTCCAAGGCAATCTAGAGAGAGAGAGTGAGATGGAATTAAAGCATTTCATACCACAGAGCTCATAACTGGATATAGTATATGTTGTTGTTCTAATTCTTTTTCCCTTTTCCCACTGAATTAGAGACGCTTGGTTCTATGAGAGGGTCTCAGAGAATATACAGGCCTGTTCTCCATGGGGGACAGGGAAGGAAAAACAAAAACAAAACAACAAAAAAAACCCCAGCTATTCTTGCAAATTGTAAACACGCAGACTATCAAATTCACAATGGAATTCACTATGGAAAATGCTCAAGAAATTCAGCAGAATTTTTACAAACCTAACGTAAACAAGTAATCCCCATCCTGTGTGTGGGGTTTCTGAATCTTGCCTTTTTGATTTCAACATTGTTATAATCCTGTTTCTGGCATTACTTCTGTTACTATTTTGTTCTAAGCACACACCTTACTAAGATCTTTTAAGGAGAGGCTGGAAAAGGGTAGGAGATTTTACACTGGTCAAATACACAACTTCCAGTATTCTTCTGAAATAGTTTATGTATTTACTAGGTCAAAAGGACCTGCAATAAGCATATTATTGGAATTTTGGAGGATCCGAGACCATCATGAAGGCTTAAAATTAGGCACAAAACGTTTAAGCTGTGAAGTGATTCTGCAAACAATTTCTTAAAAACCCCAGTAAGTTGGGAAATCTAAGAAACAGAAATGCATGTGATCCCCAATAACATTCTGCTCTTCCAGGCTACTGCATACAAGTAAAACCAAATGCATACTAAATCCTGAGACATACACAGCAAAAACAACAGGGACAAAGCAGCCAATGTTTCAATGAAAAGAAAATGAAATATAATGTGAAATTACTTACCTTCTCAATGACTCCTGCTCCCAAACTATTAATGGCTTTAATTTTTTTTTCTGACAATGGAGGATTAAACTGAATGGCATTTTTCTGAAGAAGGGCCAGTGGTACAGTCACTAATACCTGAAAGACATAATTACAGTCACAACACTAGCAAAAGCTGAATACTGCACTTAAGCCTCACAGCATCCTCTTCCCTATCTTGGATTATTCTTGGAGGATGCAGCATAATACTCACCAGAAATCTCTAGATTAGTGTCTGGTTTTACTCCCCATTAATGGGAGACACATGCCTTACATTCAGGTGAGAACAGAGCCTGAAGTTCACTGGTTTTACGTTGTAGTCTGTTGAATTGCTGGTATCAGAGTGGCTAACCGTGTTACTAATTTGAATACCCCCTGCAAATTATAGTCAATGGCTCTCAGATTAACAAAACTGTATTTTTGAAAGGAGAGAAGACGGTTGTTGTTTTGGTTTGTTTTTCTATCCTTCACACATCCCTTCGCTTTAAAATATCCTCACTAACACTGTTGATGTCAACCCAATCTTGATCAAGTGTATGTATAATTTTAGAAACTAACAAAAGCTACATTATGCCACATGAAGCAGGTAGGGATTCAGGGAATAAGGGAGACAGAAATATGGGTTGTCAAGTCCTGCATACCAAAGGGAAGAATTTTAACAGGGCAGATGCACATATTAAATGGGGTAAAGTTGAGCAGAGAACAGAACCAGAAAACATAACTGTCACTTCAAAGACCAGAAAAAAACCAAAACTATTTGCTTCACATTTTTAGTACTACCTATATTGTGCTTAGTTCTGCAAATCAACTAGTACTCAAAACTCAAGCATAGGCTCTAGGACATCCCAATATGGGTCACTAGAATGTATGAGTTTTCATCTTTGAGTGGGGAGAAATTGGACTAAATACTTTTTGGGGGAGGGGGAGGGAGGAGTGCAGGGGAGGAAGACAAAAAGGATATGTACTGTGGTCAATATTGTTCTTCTGTTCCCTAACATCCTTAATCTTGAAGCATATTTGGTACCTTTTGTGTTGTCCACACTGTTCCATCTGCAGTAGTGACCTGTACTTCTTCACCAGAATAGTCAATACTCTGTACCTATTGAAAGACAAATTGAAGATCATACTACATATGCAATGCAAATTCAGGCAAGAATAGCTAATATAGCACCAGTCTGCACACGAGAAATTGAAGAATGCAAATTTCCAGAGAAATATTGAAAGAAAAAAAAATTGTCTCCATGGAAGCTGAAAAATCATCATGATTCTGACATATAAGCTCATCATTTAATAATATTTAAGAACTGATAGTCTTCAAAGAGGATTTCCAGAAACACTGAAATTGTCCTCTCTCTTCTTAAAGACAAGTCCAAATAATCACAGGCACAGATATTCCTGGTCCAAAAGAACACAAAGATATGAGCTTCAGAGCAATCCAAAACAGGCACTGCATCAACATTTTCCAGACTCACTGGGAAATTCAGCCGGATGTCCAGCCCTTCTGCCAATTTCTCAATCACAGTAGAATATCCCACAGTTAGAAGAGTGTGATCTCCAGCAAACTGGGCAAAAAATTCATTGTGGTCCCATGAGCGTGCAGATACCTGCGGACAGAACATAACTAGCTGTCTCTACCAGTGAGGTGACATGGGTACTAGCAAAAGTCCCACAGTTTAGAAGAAGCCACCCTAAATCCCTTCACAACTTGGGGGGGGGGGGGGGGGGGGGGCGTGAGGTGAGGTGTATCGCCACAATGCATGGCAAAGCTGACAAAAGCGAACAGCTTATTTACCTAAAGCCACTATACAACATATGAATTGCTAGATTAAGGAATGTCATAATAATGGGTTGGTCATGAGCAGGTAATTTATAGCTCTGCTTGGTAGAGAAAACAAGGAAAGTAGTACAAAAATTCTGGTGGATTGCAGTGTGCTTATTTCAGTTTTCTGTCTCTAGCATAGAAATCAGATTTTACAGCCTTAGGACTTCAAATAAAAATGTAAATATTTTATTTCCCAAAATGAAGGGGAAAATGAGATACAAAAAATTTTTTTGTTTCTTTGGAAGTTCTTCCAGGATATCTTTCATTGACCTCCTTCCCGCACCCCTGCAAACTCACAGTTAGTACAATAGTGATATTTGCACTAAGAAGTCAGCAATTAGCAGTGAAAAATCTGAAGGAATTCTCAAATAACTATGAAAATGCCAATTCCTATCACTGCAGTTGCATTTATTTCATATTTTGAATTTAAAATTGAAGGTAAGATAGATATAAACATCTTTCTTATTTCCCTTGGGTGCTCATGAAGTGTGAAAGCTTGACATCAAAACATTTTCCAGTGACTGCCCTGGTATAGCATTGTCTCATAGATTTTTGTTACGTTCTTATGCGCTTCTCAGTTCAGATCAGATTTGTGCATCTGCACATCTCAATCAGCTGTCCCACTACCATAGTACAACTGACCTGAAACATCTTTAACCCAAGCAACAGGACTGAGTAAATAATGCACTCTAAACATCATCATACTTTGACATTTCCTGAACCTGCTTGTGGTTAAAACTGAAGTCGCGAGGAAAGGTAAGTATCACAGAGCCAACAGAATACCTAGGAGTGGTGAACTGGGGCCCACCGTCAGGGTGTTGGAACACTTCAGAAGTTAAATGCATTTATTCTCAAGATACCTAGCAAGGCAGAGAAATACCTCAGTTTTTAAACACAGAACTGAGAAGCAGAAGTCACACACAACATCTGAGGAAGAGTAACTTTCCTGTGAATCCTAACACCCAGCATCTCAGCAGAATGCCCTACTCCACTGCACCATCTCCTCTCAGCTTCTACGTTAAAGAGGATCTCACTGGAAGCACGTCATGAGCTCCCATCAGATTACCTAAGGCAGTGCTGGGGTCTGTGTCTCAGTGCTTTTAAAGAACAGGTTGGGGATGTAGGAACAGTTTAGGAATAGCTGATTCTTCCTTTGGGGCCACGGGATGGATCAGATGACTTCTCAATGTTCCTTCCAACCCTATTTTCTATGAAGCTCAGACACTTCAGAACATGGCTGTCAAAACTCACCTGAGAGAGATTGCTGCCACAGGCATACTCCAAATTACTGAGATGGAACTGTAGTACTTTTTCTTCCAGCTCACTGAACTGGATACCAGACTCCTGAATAAAGGCTTTATAGATCTCTTGTATTTTTTCTGTGAAAGAACATGTTTAAAATAAGAATTTATCATGATTTGTCAGAAGTCCTACTGCATTTCAGTATGCTGTTTTCTGGATTGCAAGATTTTCAAGCTTATTGCTAATTTGCACCAAGATGTTTTTCTTCTCATAGAAAAAAAAAACCACAAGATCTTTCCAGTGATAAAATACAACTTAGTTGTTTAATCATTGGTTTCCCTAGTAAAATAATCTTCTTGAAAAAGCAAACATATTTAGCTTCAGGAAAAAAAAAAAGTTAAAATTATTTAAAAGAAAAAAAAACCAAACAAACAAATAAGCAAACAAAAAAACTGCAACAGCACCGCTGGACTAGCCAATTGAGACAGGAGATATATTAATTGTTTAGTTATCATCAATATACACCTGAAGATATTTCAAGGAAAATACTCTTCAAAATATTGGAAAATCCTTGCAAATAAATCCTGCTTAGTTTTTACAAAACCAAGAGAGCTGAGAAATTAGATCCAGAGTTAACTAAAGAACATAGGAGTTACTAATTCTGCCCTACAGAATCCACGCTGAAAAGATTTGCGAGGCAGATGTTTCTAAGCAAGTTTATTTTTTGTTGCTGAACGTGCTTGCATGCTCTAAGTGTGGTGGGAGACGTTACTAATGGGGGTGGGACTATTCTTGCCAGCGGGCGGCTTTCATCAGGCTCTTTTTCAGACAGATTAGTCAAAGAGTACAAGAGTTATGGCCAGCTGTGGCCTGCTTCAGCAAGAAGCAAGTCTTTTGAACTGCTAGTGCTACTGGTTATACTGAGAAAGCTACCTCATGGAAACAACATACTACATGAGAAGTCATACAGAGTATTATAAAAGCCTTCAAGTTAGGCTTCCTTAAAAGTTACAAGTGACATTTTGGTCTGTGTGTATACAACGGTCAATCTCCCTTTGTCCTCCATAGAGCTAGGTTATGGCTGTTGGATTTCAGGTCAGGTGTACAGCCATACATTTCCAGAGATATCTGATATAAAAGCCATATTCGTATAAAACTCTACGAATGCTGGCAACATCTTCACTTCGCAATACATCTCCCACTTACCACCAAGAGGAACATCGTGATGTTGGGTTTTATCTTTTCTCCACTCAGAGACGACATCTAGGATGGCATTGAAATGAAAGTCCATACGTTTATCAATAGTGGGATCTGTTATCCTTCCACCTTCCTGGATCAAGTCACATCTCTCCCCTAGTTTGTGCATTTTAATGCCAAGCTTAAGAAAGAAACATTTTATTGCTTTTTAAGTATAGAAAAAACTACAGTGCCTAGCCTGCTCAAAGTTATTTAAAGTAAGGTGAATCCCTCAATGCCACTTAAAAAACATCTAGGACTTCAAACAATTAGTGAGACTAACTCAAACTCTTGTCCTCCTAAAACTGGAATACCAACAACCCTTCTATTAATTAATTATCCACAAACTGTTGTTCCCCACCTCTTCCATCCCTTTCCTTATCAGGAATTCCCAGAAACCTGATCTCCAACTTTCCTATCAGGCCAGGGACTAGTACAGAGACGCTGGGTCTGATAATTAGACAGGACAAAGCAGTGTCCTTCATTTCTACCTTACCCCATTAAAATCAGTTTTTTTCTACAGCTTTCTGGTGCCTGATACCCAAACAGTTCCCTGCCTTCAGGAAAAGACAGGATGTTGCTTGCCAGTTACCACAAATTTTATAATAAACAAGCAAGCAAGAAGTTACTTGGAATTAAACCTAGTATCTTATGCTTCTTGTCCAACTTGTGTAAAACACACAACAGAGCAAGTCAGAATAAAGACATTTTTATGTTCTACAGAATCAGTCTAGAGAAAAATAGCACAAATGTAACACTAACTTCTTCCTAGGGCCTTGTTACTTAGAGTGCACTCCAGGGTTTTTCAGATATCCTCACATCTCTCTAGGCTGTTAGTCACCACTGCAGATCTCTTCTCAAGATACAGTGATACTTTGAATGAAAGATGATATCAAATGACCAAGGGATAGGCACCCAAGGTGTATTCAGAAGTCCTTGCTCCTCACCTCATAACTAAAACATTATTGGGGGAAAAAAAAAAAAAAAAGGCAACTTCATAACACTAAACAGTTAAACAGCGTGAGCTGGGTTTGTATGCCTCTCTGAAAAAAATACATACTCAAGTTCCACTTTGAGAAATTCAGCTTCCTGCCCCAAAAAAAAACAACCCAAACAATAAAAAAATAATAACTTAAAGAAAAAAAAAAATTAAAAAAAGAAATAGAGGCTGAGCAAAGGCAAGTCCATCATAGATCTATGCATTACAACAATATAGCAATAGCCTCCCACAGTAAAGTCTTTCACAGCTCTGAGGAAGTAATGTAAAAGGTCCCTGGCAAACTATCTCCAGAAGAGAGGAAAAAAGTGGTTTCTTCTGGTTCTGAAGTTGCAGCCACCTTGTTTTTCTTTACATAATGTGCCCAAAAAGTGTTCTACAGGCCTTTTCTGTGCCCAGCTGTTACCAAAGTTATAACAGCAACACAGAGTTTACTGACAACACAGAACAGTGTTTTAATCATGTCACTCTCACTCTTACACAGCCACCCGAGCCTGGCTTTAACGACAGTTTTTTCGCTACTGATAATGTACGACCACTGCAGGGAACCCACTTGCTCACACATTAGTGCCATTGGGTTGTTGACACATCCATTCACGATTTGTGCACCTCTTCCAACAGTGACTCCTTTGAATGTCTTGTCGTCCCACACTCGGCCACCAATTCTGTCTTTAGCTTCTAAGACAATGACCTATGACACAATGCAGCTTAGTAAATGGTAAGATTTTATTATATTAAACATATCTGTTCAACTCCAGAGCAGAGGGGAAAACAAAACACAAAAAAAAACCCCCAAGCAATCCAGCAATGCTAATGATCTTAACACTTTATTTTAATTTGTGAATATAGTTCATTTATGCATTTAAATTGACTTTTAAAGGTTATCCTTTGGGATATACACATATAAAGTAATTGTTACTTTAAGAAACAACCTGAATAAAAATAAGCCTTCTTTTTAGAAAAGCTAAAGACCTGTTCAGGACGTCTCAAAATTGGAGTTTAAGGCATGCAACAGGCTGTTGCACAGAAGAGTCTGGGTGCAGTATACATCTAAGGAAGTCCATACACCTTTTTGAGAAATTTATTCCGATGATACTCCAATAAAACCCCAGTCTCATGTATTTCCACCATTCATACATACCGCCCGCAGCATCCACTACATGTCACAGACAGACACAGGATACTGGACTAGATAGATGTCTGACTGAGTACATTTATCTTTACTTACTTTTATTATCTTTTTATTTTTAGATAAAGTCTTTTTAGAGAAACTCCATCTCTCCAGAACAGTAGAAAGCAACAGTATGTATATATATAAAACCAGTATATTTTATATATTAAAAAAGGTCCTGCCAGTCGAAATTTATGTATTTTACTGCAGGACAGCTTTCCACAGAACTTGATGTACAGAAAGGCTGTACTGCAGTTTGCTATTTAGCAACCAAAGAATGAGATAATGGAGCTATAGGATTCAGGGTTTCATATACATATATGAATTTATAAATCTGGAAATTCAGATGCTCATTAATTTCCTTAAACATCAGCCATGCAAATGCTTCATGTGTAAAGACTCCCATAGATTTTCCTAAGAATATTCTGATATGTAAAGCTATGTCAACACGTAAATATTGTGAGGTCAGTCTATCAATGATAGATGTGAGGGGGAAAGGAAATACATGTGATTTGCTTGTTTTTAAGTACAGTAAAGTACACCTAATTTAAACAGCCACTGTCATCTACAGTCTCATTATTTGGACATGAATATCCATCACTCCCCTGTCCTGCCAACTCAAGTCTACGTAAAATATTCACTGCATGCTTTGTTGAATTTTACATACAAGTAAGCGCTGTTTTTAAACAGCGGATTTACTCAATAAAGCTCCAGATTCTACAAATGAATTAGGATGCCCATAAATGTTTGTAACAAGAATGTCATTTTTTCATTTTGATGAAGATCACTTTTAAAGCAGTGGAAGTCTGATTTTTTTAAGTAATGTAGTCTGAAGTTTCTTACCTTAATTCCAAAGTTGTACAGTTGTCGGGCTGCTGCTAATCCTGCTGCACCAGCTCCAACAATAATGACAGATTTCTAAAATACAATAAAAGATTTAAATAAATAAAAATAATTGGAGCTAAAATAGAAATCATCATTGCACACTTATTTTTCTTCTTGCTAAAGTTAAAAATACCTGCAGGTTTCAGAAGGCTAGGCTCTCTTGACCTCTAAAGTAATCAGTGGTAACTTTTAAAGACAGTGCATTTAACACAGAGAAAAGATCAACTGTAGCTTTGAAAATAATTACAATTTTTAAGCACTTTAAAAGCAGATGTCTCCATTTCCTTTAACGAAAACAGCTGAAGTTATCAGTCAAGTAACGAAATCTAACTGAAGCTGTAAGAGAAGAAACATGCTTACCTTGTAATGGTTTCAATGACAAATTGGCTTGACCAGTAAAAACTACTTTATAAATTAAAAACATATACAAATACACTTTCCAAACATAAATCAACTTACAATTTCTAGAAGGTATTCCATTACAGAATACATAATTTGGTAAGTTTCTGTGTGCTGTCAACCAGATTGCTAGTCACAAATATGTACTCTTTAATTGTAATTCTGGCAAACCAATATGGAATAGGAGTTTCCTCACCTATGGAAGCAGAGGTGTGTTACAAGGTTAAGCCATGAGAAGAACCTAAGTGTATTGTGTATTTTTCAGAGTTCCTATCCATCTGAAAAGCTCATAGGAAGCACAAATCCATAGGACTGAATTCCATAAATTTTAGTGAGAAGGAAAACCTTGCTGGGAAGAAAAACCTTGCTGGGAAGAAAAACCTTGCTGGGAAGAAAAACCTTGCTGGGAAGAGTCCCATGTCTGTAGTTTCCATAACCATTGAAGGCAGATGAGAACCGTGAAAAACAGGCAATGTGTTTGCTTTTAGACATAATTTTTACATAAACAGTTGCAATCACAGCTAATGAGCAAAAAATCCAGAACCAAAAGACTATGACATGTGCCCTGTAGTTTTATAGAACTAGTAACGTAGGGATTATTACAGCAACTTACATTGTGGTATTCTTTAGGAAGAAGATACTGGTCAGGACTGACTGATAAAATCCCTGTATTAATTAGCCCTTTCCTTGTCATAAAATAAAGTATCCTCTCCATTTCCTGTACACAACGAATACGCACAAGGCCCCGGACAATGATATGATGGATACATTTTTGAGGGGTAAGAGCCTCCTGCGAAGGAGAAACAAAGAATAGAAAGTGTTGATTATCTAATATTCAATTTTTTTTCATGAGCTTACATTATATTTAAACTGTAAAACAGTAGGTAAAAATTAATAATGAATCAGGTTTCTGAGAGCATTTTAAAATCAAGTTTTGTGGAAGTTTCTTGCTTGCCAGCTTCACACAGTAAGATAATAATTTATTAAACTAGAATAACATGGAGTTAATCTTGTGGACTCAGCAACTGAGTCCACAAGATACTCTTGCAAACTCCATGGTGCACTCCATTAGTATAGAAATGGCATGGAAATGCATCCCTGATTGCAAAATTAATCTACCTGGTGGCCATGCTCACAATGACATTCCAGTAAAATCCATTCCAAAATGGCATTGCAAATAAAGAAATAGATTAACATCCAAAACCTTGACATAAATGCAGACATCAGTAACTGAAAGCTTCAGTATGTGCAATTCCAGCAATTCCATTGAAGGCAGTGTCACAGAGTTAGCATAAGTTAAAAGACAATCACTTCCCTATCCAACAGTCATACAAAAAAAAAAAAAAAAAAATCATAAAGCACCCACAAACACTGCTTAGAAGTGTTCAAGCATTCTTTTAAAAGTTAATAGCTGGGCAGCCTCAGTAGAGTTTTAATACTTTTAAAACATTTGTATTTTACTGTAAAAGAAGCTCCTAGGCATTAAAACAAAAATTAAAAAAAAACCCAACCCCCACAACAAAACCAAAAGAACCGGCCAATCTTAGAATGTATTTTCAAAAGGATGGGAGCAATTTTTCTGATGCATAAGGAGATGTCTAAGAAGAGAGTCCACATCCCAAAAAAGTGGCTATTATTTATAAACAAACAAGTTAACTACTACCATCTCTTACCTTGCAGTTTGTGTACCACAGAGCCAAAATCAGGTTTCTCAAAGCCAAGTACATGGTAGGGTCTCGGGAATATTCTGGGAACTCATAGAGCTCATCCAGTTCCATGACATCTGGCCTCACACAAAGTGCTTTCCCACATTCGTTGGGCTGGTAAAAAGGCTGGAAATACTTGTTCATGCCTGCAACTGAATAAAGACACACCAAGAACTAGTTATATTCCACCATATCTTCATTGTCTCCTTTTCCCTCTAAGATGATCCATTGACTTCACACAGATAAATGAGTAACGAAGCTTTCCAGCCTCTCACCACCTTTGGAATAATTTCACGTATATTGCTCTACCCTCTCCTATCCTCTAGGCTGTGCAGTATTGTCCTGCTACCTGATGGGTACGTCTTGGATCTATCAGAGCTTAAGTTTTGTCAGAGAAACAGTATGTGCCCTCGGATGCCATGGTAAGTCCAACAAGGAACAGGATCTAAACTCAAGTCTAAGGCCTAGCATCACTGTACAGGCTCACGCAGTCCTCCACACCCCTTTCATCTTCAACTCCCAATACTGCCCAGAGTGAGTAGTAACTAGAAGTCATCATCTTCCATGTGCAGTACTGATGTAAATAAGTTTTCTGTTTGTTAAGTAGATAAATATCTGTTGAACAGATGAACAGATTTATTTTCAGCACCTAAGGAAAGCAAAGCCTGCTAAGATGACACAGAAGCTGACTGCTCCTCAAAGCATTCTCTCCGAGTTGATCATGGGAATCCTGAATTACCTTTCTCTGTTCCTGACCTATTCTGCAGGTCCACACTCCCAGGCTGTCAGTCTCAGAGCTGTCATGAGCAAAAAAATTAACCTAAAGAAACCTTAAAAAAAATCAAATCCTTTTCTCCAAAGCCCCAAAAATCCACAATATCAGAACTAGCAGAATCATGTTTTGTTTTGATAAATCTTCATTTCCTTGAGAACACAAAAATATTTAAGTACCTGCATGTTAATTTCCCATTTCTATAAACAAATGACAGGTGGTAAACAAAAAGCCTCTGCAGTCTGTTCTTACTCCCTAAAGAAATGCCATACGAAATGTGTTACCTTTATCTTACAAAAGAGTAAATTGCATCAAAGAAGTACAGAGGCAGTCACACGGAGACTGTGTATTAGTGCTAAGAACAGAACCAGTATTTCTGAATCAGGAGAATTATGTGCCTTATAAAGTCAGCTATAAGACAAAATTTATCACACCTATTTAAGCAACAGAGCCCTGCCGATGGCCCTTACCAGTCAAATTAGGCACGCTCTTTAAGTGCTCTAACTTCACAAGGTTGGATTCACCAGGTAACCGATTAGTGCTGGTACAGGATGGACTCATGCCCACGCAGTCTGGATAATATGCAGCTAGAAAGGGAGCTGCCACACTGTCTTTCAGCAAAGGAGGGAGTATGAGCATGGAGTACCACCAATGGTCTGAAACTTCAGCCACTCTCTGGCCAAGCGGAGAAGTGAAGGAAAGAGGGGAGAAGAGAACACGTCAGTACTTTGAAAACGTTGGAAAATGAACCAATTCCCCCCCTCCCTCCAAAACTGAGACCAAAAAGCACTAGCAGTACCAATCTCAGAATTGCAAGTCATAAAGACATTTTCTCTCCCTCTTTCCCCTTCCTCAGCCTGACACAGAAAACCTGTAGCATTAACCTCTTCCTCAGAAACAGAGCTGAAACTTCAGGAACTCCACACCCACGTGGAAAGCAAACAGATGAGACATGCCGTGACAACACATCTATGCCGTATCAGGCCCTTTATTCACAGTTGTTTATGCATCCAGAAATCTGAACTTAGAAAAGTCTAGGCTAACTGATCAATTTAATTTAGATTCTGCTATTCCCATATCAAACACCTTCTAAAACCCTAACACAAATGCTAACGATTCAGCCTTAATTTACAAATCAAACATGCATTAAGGAAACAAAACCCAAAGCTTCTACAAGAGTCAACAATAAGCTTGGACACATTTCCTGGGATAGAGAGACCTCAGGTACGCTTGCCAGCATGGGGTCATTGAACATCAGGTCATACTAAATCTGAAATGCATGTTTACGTGATCATAAAAAAACATGTTTTTATGTTCTCTCGCAGTCTTCAAAAAGAGACTACCTTGACTAAGATAGAAACAGCCTGAAAGACAGGGAAATTTTAGGACGGGGAATTTTATTTGAAATCTGGCAACTGAATACTGTTGAGAATGAGGATGGGAAGTAAACCTTGAATCGCAGGCTGCAACCCAAAGACACCACGAACTACCTGAAAGCTAATTGGTGTGGTAAGGGAAAAGAGGAAAAAGATGAGAGAGTAGAAGGCCTTAGGCTCTGTTGCAAATAGTGTCTGACAGTTTCCTGACCAAAATGCAAAAATACTGCCATAACTGGCCAAAGCACCAAGAAAAGGAAAGAAATATGCCGTGCTTTAAGATCATTTTCATATTCTAGGACAAACGAGGAGGAACAGCCACTACTCACCAAGTCCTCAGGCATGGAACACTGGTCTGAGCCCTCGGTCTGAAAGAAAAGTGACTGGTATCAGAGCTATTCGTAAGCTGTACAAGAAAAGTAAATATAAACCAAAGTAATTTGGCCATAGCATAGTTCTTTAAACTTAAAAACCAAACAAAAAATGTATTAGTGTTAGCTTTCTGTAGCAGAGATGATTATGTTAGTAAAAATAAATAATAGAGAAGTGTATAGTTAAAAACATAACACACCATAAAGCCAAAACACCCCAGAAGATGTTTTAATTTGTTAAATTAAATAGTTCTACAGATCAGACATAGTGGTTTAGCCCTCATCACCACACAGTTTCTCGCTCACCCTCCCTCTCCCCAGCAGGATCAGGGAGAGAAATGGGAAGAAAGGAAAACTCGTGGGTTGAGATGAAGACAGTTTACTAGAATAGCAAAGGAAAATTACAATAATAACAAAATATAAGGATACTAAAATATACAAAATAAACAACGTATGATTTCTCACCACCCAATGTCCCAATGACCGATACAGCTCCTCCCGAGCAGAAATCATGGAAATGAAACCGAGCAGCGAGCAAAGGAGCAAAAGGGAGCCAGCGAGGGAGAGGGAACGATGCCAGCGAGCAAGCAAAAGAGATGAGATGGAAAAATGGATGCATGCCCCCTCCATGGACAACCCCCACTTATATACTGAGCATGATGTTTATGGCATGTAATACTCTCTTTGGCCCGTTTGGGTCAATTATTCTGTCTATCTTTCTCCCAGCATCCTGCATCTGCACGTGAGCGAGACTTGGAAAGCTGGACAGTGTCCTTGGTCTCATTAACAACAACTCATATCATTAGGGGTTTATCAACATTCTTCACATATGAAATCCAAAACACCCTGGCTACTAAGAGCAAAATTAACTCCATCCCTGCTGAAACCAGGACAAGATATTAAAATATACATTTTATTCCATGAAATTTAGTGGAACACCAAAAAAAACAAGTCAAGAAAAAAAAAGAATAAAGAAAGTTTACAGAAAAATTCTATAAACATGTTCCAGAGAGACTCTTCCAGTCTAGAATATTAAAAAGTTTCTCATTTATTTGAAGAAGATCTTTATCACAAAGTTTCAAGATGAAACACTGACTCTTTTCATTTTCATATGGTCGCATGTTCGTATTCTCATGCTATGTTTTCAACTATATAGCTTCTATGGCACCATAAGGACTCTTTCAAATTTCAGGAGTTATCTTCAAACCAAAGCTGGAAGTTTTCATGTAAAGCCCCATGACAAACTCACTAGAAATTAATAAAAGCCCATTGAGCTTTTCAATGCTTTCTTCAATAATGAAGTATGGCTAAACAAAACCAAAATAAGTATTTTGGTGTATGTCTATATTATACACGCTGATAATCTTTCCATGGCTTCAGACTGAAGGATTTCACAATTGACTATGCAGAGAAAGAGTATACCAGATACTTCTTTCTTGACATTTCTGCTCAGGAAACAAAAAGTCCAACAGGTGTAGACCTGTCACTGTGCAGCTCCCAAGGCTGTCAGACAATTGTTTTGGCATTAGAAACACTAAGCAGCAAAAAAGAAGAAATTAATGACTGCCAGCAAGAAAAATCAACTTGTTCTTAGTTTCAATATGAGCAAAAATCTTCTGCGTTACCTTGGTGGAATTGTTGAGTTTCATACCACATCTGTAGGTTTTTGCTATCTGTGGTGTCAGTTGGATTTCCTTTGTCAGCTGACGCCATTTACCACAGTCTGGCTTTGTGCACTGCACCTACAAGTCAAAAAACAAACATGTTTTTACTTGTTGCTGTCTGATTACAGATAAGATTAATGAAGCATAACTAACCAAGTAGAAAGAAAGGAGATGTGAAGAAGTTGTCAAATATTTGAATTTGTTCTCATGTAATCCTCAGGTCATAATTAAGACATTTGGTATACAGAAATCTTGCACCCATCTCCCGTAAGACTGAATTTCACCACAGAACCTAACTCCAAAATTCGTTCAACACCCAGTTACTACAGTCTTCCACAGGTTTTGCAAGCATTGCTGCAAAAACACATTGTTCACCACTTCAAAAACAACAACAAAGAAAACCACCACCACCAAACTCCTTTCCAGTCTCTTTTCTTCTGCTCCCTTTACTAGGGAAACACAGAATCTGTTTTCAAAGTCTTTCACACTTGTATTTTCCTATAGCTGGCATGCTCCCTTTTCCCCTCCAAGTCTTATTCTACCTGAACATCACAATCTTGGCTGCTACTTTACTGAAAAGCAAGAGGGTTGTTCTTTGTGAGGTGTGGAGGTCTCCAACAATGGAGGAGCTGATCAGGATGATTATCTTGAGCTTTTCTACAGTCCCCTAATACTAGAAGGCCCCCACAAAAACTCAGCTGACCTGCTGCTTGAAGATAAAGTATCAGAAACTCGCATCAAAACATCCCATTGAAATATATCCTATAAAATATAGGATATATTTCAATCCCTTCATCTTACCCAGTAAGGAAGCTGTTGATCAGCCATGAAGGCTTTTGGACTGGGCTCACTTTTACCGTTACTTGTCCAAATCCTTTTCCAGGCAGTGTATTTCTCATAACCATCTTTATGGCTAGGAAAAAAGAGAAAACAGCAAGCAGTCAGAAAAAATTAATATTTAGTTCATTTCAAGAAACAGCAGTTATTCTAAAATTAAACATTTTGTATAGGGACAGAGAAATAAGGCTGTAAGAGTCCTATATTTTTCCTATTAAAAAGGAGAAAGTCATGGTTCTTACAATAGCAATAAATTGCATCCTGACTACTACATCCTCTTGATCATGAGCATGCTTCCCGGTATCTAAGATCTGGACTGAGTCACAGGTGCTGCTGAGCACATAAGCACCCAAAATTCTTATGAGAGCTAGACTCAACTCCCACTCAAATGGGAAGGAGCTTGGAGCTGAAAGCACTCTGTGAGCCTGACCAGAGTCTTCACGGTCACTGAACTGCAAGAGTTAAATCTGCTCACTGATTTGATGCTACAGAGAGGGAAAGTCTCCTGAACTCACACTGTAAAGTGAATGAATTTGCTTTATAAAGGAAAACAGATTTACTTAAAACTGTCCTCATAATTTAAAATTCTCTGATGTTGTTTTAAAATATAGAAAAGCTCCAGAATAAATGCACACACAAACCAGCGTGTCTAAAGTAACCGTTTTTGTCCACGCTGCTATGTTTAAGTTGATGATTAATCCATACAGCATCTGTAGTATTAGCCACCAACATCTAAGCCTCACTTGGAATAAAGCAAGCACAGAGGAGAAGTCTCTGTATTTTGTTTATAGACATGATGTTTCACCAGTTGTGACGTCTGCCAAATTTTAATAAGCACAGAAAAAGGCACAATCTTAATTGGCAAACCTACCTTCGGTAATAGTGGTCAAAACATTCATTGCAGAAGTGTTCCCCACAGGAAAGATGATACCATCTAGACGTATACCCATTTTTAGCACATCTGTAATACAGGAGACATAGAAATAGTTTTACGATACATTTAGGAAATTTAAAAAAAAAAAAAAAAAAAAAAAAAGCTTTCTGTTGATGGTAGCACATTCTAGAACATGAACAAAATATTCAGGACAAGCCAGGGCTTTATGTTACATTCATGAAGGCTGACTTGCACAAGGCACTACAGTCATACAAATAACAATAAGATCATTTCAATTGTCTCAAACATTTCCAGTTTCCAAACTAAGCAGCACCAGATGCAAAGGAGGCAAAATGTACACAATGTGCAGTTTTATAGCTGGTCTGGCTTCCAGCAGCCTCTCGCTAACAATAGTCAACTGAGCCTGTCTTTAGTACCCTTTAAGCAGACGTTTCCTGAACATGAAATACGTTTGCTCTTACAATATGTGCTGTGACACACTAAGCGTTTTGCAAATCTGTAAGAAGACAAACTCACTCTCCATAGGAACTTACAGTTCCTTTACTTTGTTCCGTTTTGTTCTGATATTAGTGCAGGGGCAGGAGGGATCATTTAAATTAGTATTTTTCTTGTACGTGTGATCAATTTATTCATAAATCATTACAACATCCCATCCCCAGAACAACTGACAAAACGATAAAGGCAAATCTGAACAGAAAACAGATGTTGCCTATTTCTTTCACGTGACCAACTTGGCTGCGTTTTTAACCCAAAGAGAGAAAACACTAAGGAAGCAGTTACACATCCTGGGCATTTATTCTTTATTACTCTTAGAAAGAAATATCCATTAGCAAAGATTATATTCATCAGACAAAGCAATCACTCTTCACTTAGAAAAGTCTCATTACACTCAACAAAATGGTTCAAGATAAATGCATGAGGTAAAAAGCACGAAGTAAAAAGCAGTGACCTAAGCTACTAACTGAAATAGCTAGCCATGAAATGATCTCATCTCAAATAAATAATGTTGAAAATATGTACCTAGGGGATGGGGGGATGGAAATCAAAATATTAAAATAACAATTCAAAAAGATGACTAAGCAACATCTATTGTTTCCTAAATAAAAAATGTGGTATCACCAATGCTGATCTCTTGGGTGCTCATTTCCCCTACAAGTCTCTTAATGCAACTGCAAAAACACTTGGCTTTCCTATAACAACCTCCAGAATACATTGACCTCATGCCACCAAAAAGCGATCCACATAGATAACTAAATGAAGCACTAAGTTATTTTATATCATTGGAAAATAAAGAATACAATGAAAGTTTGTCTCAATTAACCAGGGAGGGAGGAATGCTATATAATTACAGTCTGTCTGCTGCATAATGAGGTCTAACATGTTGCTTATTATAGATAACCTTGCCAGCATTACGCGTTCGGTACCTCCAGGGTCAGAATGCAAAAGGACTTGTGCAAGTACATGGAAAGGCACGAACAGCACGAGAACAAAGAGTTCAAATAAGTACGACTGTGTCCCAAGACACAAAATTTCAAGGTCAGGATCTCACCTCAGACTGCAAGGGACTCCAGCAAGAGTGACAAAGACTTTCTCAGTTTTACTTTCCATCTTTAAAGCAAGTTTAGCTTCCTCAGATTACACTAACACACTCTCAGTTTCACAGAAGCAAGGCACATTCCAGAAGACACCATTAATAGCATAAATAAGCATATTCTAAAGATATTCTGTATCTGAATTAGCAACTTGCACAGTAGAAAGTTATCCACAACAGGAATAAATTGTGACACTTTCCTGGCATCTTCAGACTCATATTAGTACCTTTCAATTCTTCCTCTACATTTAGAAACGAAGGTATTTTTCAGAATATAGTTAGGAACCTAAACTTTAGCTGCAAGTTTAGCAAAGTCCACAGAAAATGCAAATAAAAAGAAACAAACCTTTCAGCTGCACTGGCAAAGCAAACAGGACATGTTGCAGTGCATCCAGCTTTTTCACACTTTCTATATTTCTTCTCTGACGCTTCATCATCATCATCTGCTGCTTCAGCCGCTTTCTTCTTCACCTAATAAAGAATAACTGAAATCTGACCAGAAATTACACAAATTCTTCTTCTACAAAACAGCATTCAGACCATTTTGTAGCCTGTGGGTAGCATCAAATTATTAAAATCGTACTGGTGAAAATTTTTGTATCCATTTTGAAATGGCTGCAGCATGAAACAGCTGTCAAAGTAGGTCAATTTTTCTACCAAAAAAAAAAAAATCCAAACAAAAACAGTAAGGCTGGAAATATCATTTAAAGCTAAAAACATCTTGCCTTAGTCTAACCGATGCCATTTAAGAAATTATAAGCAAAGCTTCCAATTTAAATCATATTTTAAGCTCCATCACATGCTAATGAGTCAAGCCTCATGCATTCATTCTATTTCTCCTTCAGAAAATCTCTTCTTCACATACTTACGGATATTAATTAGTGGCAGTCTAATCTGAGGCTCAAATTAAATATTAGGCTTGGTGCTTTTTTTGGACTCCAAAGCTGTATACCAAACATCTCTTCTGGGCCTCAGAGGTTGTGTTGTTTTAGGCCTCTGTCTGGATGGGCAGACAGCTTTGTCTGGCTGTACAGAAATCTGCGACTGTATATTTAACATATCAAGCATTTACTGCTTATATTGAGCATTTGTCTTTTCTGAATATTGTTCACAAATGAGACCAACCTACTTATTCACAGAATTAACTAACTCTCCCTCTCTCTGGTTAAGTACCCTAAGTCCTAACTTATCCACAATGAAGCCCACTTTCTTTATAAATGTCAACAGAAAATGAAAAATACCAGAATATGAACCCATGTGTTTTTAAATTATTATAAATACCTGTCTTCCAGAACTCCTCAGAGGAAGGTTGTCTGGAGACTGGTCTGAAGAACATGCCTTTTTTTTCGTTCGTACTCTTCCAGTTGACATTGTATTATTAGATCTGCAAAAAAAAAAAAGGTAGGCAGTAGTTAAGAAAAAAAAATTAATAATAATTGCTTGATTTTGCAGAGCCGCCTAATCACCTGGGCAGTACAGCAACTCGTAACACTTAGGTAACTCTGACAAAAGTAGCAAGAATCTGTTTAGCTTGACTAGTAAGTAATTCAGGAGGAAAATGAGAATGAGGCCTTACAGGAAAGGAACAATACTACTATTTTAAACTAAATTCGGAGTTAAGATTAGATCCTTGAGTACATCTTGACAGGATGTGTTCCAGATCAGCATACCCTGGATTTCAGTAATCTGATTTGCATTACATGAAGACCTGGACTGGAATTTGGGTTGGCAAAGTGAATAGACATCAGCTCATAATGCAAGCATTGAAACACCACTCTGAGTAACATTCGTCCTGCTAACTACTGATTTATGGGCAGCAAGAGATTTGCACTGTAAAGCACTTTTCCAAACAGCGTACTGAAGAGATGTTTAATACCAGGTGAACAACCAGCTCGAAGACTTGCACACCCTCCTATGAAAGTACATCAGAATTTAAAGTCTAAACTGCAGCTGCATTGCAATTATAGGTGATCAGAATATTACAAACTTTGTTGTTAAGCATACTATAGGAGAAAAGAAAAGGTTTACACCACAAGAGAGCTCTATAGCTGTCGGTGGGAACAAGGAAAAGACCACAGTTTATCATGTAAAAGCATGGAATGTGAGAAAGCATGTCACAGAAATAGGAAAGCATATTTAAAATGGTATTATCAAAGGCATTATTTTCACAGGGAGTAAAACACAAATAAGGAGAACCTAGAGGAAAAATTAAATCTAAATGTGCTCCACCACATACAGAAAGGAATTGGAAATATAACCCTTATACTACAGCACTGCATCATGAACATTATCTTGGTGCAGTAGGGATCAGTTTGTAATTATATTTTTTTAAAAATACATTTGATGCTTCTCAATTCTCTGTGTTCCAGTCTGCATCTTCCCTGTCCAAGCTGACAGCGACAGACATGGTAGCAGTAACTTCATTCAGGAATTCTGCTAAAAGTAAAGGTAACAGGAGAGGAGAATGGGCATTTTTCCAGAGTTTCAAATGAAGCTGATGCAAATCAAGTACATTGGTGCTTTATTCTCCTCTGAAGATAGAAGAAATTGATTTAGGAGGGGAAGAGAAATCATATCCACATAAGTGAAAAATTAGTTCAGACAACCCAATACAAAAATAACATTATTTTTTATGCACCCCTCCCATTATAACTAGAGAGAGGAAAAAAAAGAATTAAGTCAATCTTTATTACCTAAAAAAACCCCACAACATCACTCCACCATAACTTACCACTGTGTGGGAGTGGATGAGGTTGGAAAGCAGAGAAAGAAAAACCAGCCTGTTTTCATTTACGTGAGATTTCCCTAAAGTACTGTGTAACGCCCCAGGAAACGGTGGCTTTTCCCCCCCCCAGAGATTTCCTTCTGGATCAGCAGCACAACAGTATCTCTCTGTATCGCCTTAGCTCCTGACACTAGAAAATCGCTCCTACACGCTGCTGCTTTCACAGTCGGAGGCTATGGGCTACCCTGGCACGGAGCAAGGCACCTGGTGACTCATTTTGGTGACTACCAGGTGATCACACTCTGCTGCTGCTGCAAGGCCCTTATCCAAGGAGGTAAAAGGCCATGCAGCTGCTTCATTGCACTTACAGGGTTAGAAAAAGATAGGATGGCAGTTATTATTCCCTAAGAAGTTGGGTAAAAATATTTAAGATTCAGAGAGGCCTCTCATTTCGAAGGGCAGAGGCCAGTCATATGGAATCACATATTTTTGCTATAAGCACTACGAGAGGGGGAAGAGGGAGGTGGGGAGAAAGAGAGAAAGAAAAAGAGCTCAGCCTACGTACATAACCATAAGCAAGGCCATCGCGTCCAGCTGTGTGCTGCTTCGTCCCCACGTCCCCTTCCAAAACAAACAACACCCCCCAAAAAAACCCCACAATTTTTTAAAGAACAAGCAAACGTTGCTAGTTTTACTAAGCTTTATGTGATTCTGCGTCCTATAAATATTATCCTACTGGCTCAGAAAATAAACCCTCTAAAAGGAGAGGGAGAGATGCATAATAGGCTGTCACATTCTATAACATTTCATCCGTCGGTCATGCACGGCCTATATGGGAAAGCTTTGTGGGGTTTACCTGTACAGTTGACAGCAAGTTTGTCTTGGGGGGGGGGGGGGGGAAACAAAAAGAAAAAAAAAAAAGAAAAAAAAAAAGAAGAAAAAAAACCCCCCACACACTGACAGAGAGAGAGGAAACCAGAGCAGCCTGACAAACAAGGGCAGGTGGGACCACGAAGTGCGCACACCTTTAAAACTCACCCCCGCCCACATCCCCCCCCTCCTCACCCCCTTTTTTGGGGGCTCGGGCTCACCCTCCCCGGACCAACGCTCGGAGGCAGCGCCCAGCGCTGACAGCTGGCGGCCGGGGCCGCCGGGAGGGGATTCCCGAGGGGGGTGTCCCCAGCAGGGAGGGGGGGTGTCTCCGGCGTAGCCGCCTGGCACTCACCTCGGGGCCGGGTCACTCGGGGGCTGGAGACCACATCCACGCGTGTCCGCGCCGCCTCCTGCTAGAGCTGCAGCGGGGGAGAAAAGCAGGGAAGAGAAGGAAGACAGGCAGGGAGGGAAGGGGAGAAGAAGGGAGAAGCGGGGAGGTGAGGACGGGGGCAGACCTCACACCTGCCCCGCCGCCCGGGGAGGGGGAGCAGCCGTCCCCCCACCACCTCGGCGGGCGCTGCAGCCGGGAGAAGGGGGTCACTCACCGCCATCCCCACGGCCATCCTCCTCCTCCCCGGTGCCGTGCACCCTCAGCCCGCCCCCTCCTGCCGCCGCTTCCGCTCTCCGCGCTGCGTAGCGAGGGGGAGGGCGGGGAAGGCGCCGCCCCCGTTCCCGCAACCCCCGCGGGACCCGCAGCCGCCGCCGCGCAGGTATCCGCAGCCGCCGCCGCCCCGGGTGGGGAAAGGAGGGGGAAGGCAACCCTCCCGGGTCCCCTTCGCCCCCGCCATCTGCCCACGGGTTTCACGTAAGAGAGAGGGAAAAGCGTCGGTATCAGCCCACTGCTGCCCCCCCAGTCCCTCCACCCCCAGGTGTTTTTCCCCCCTGAGTGGGGGGAAAAAGCCCCGCCGAAGCCATCGACAGCAAGAGTGTGCTGAGAATTATAACATCTTCAGCTGTATTAAATTTTTATTGGTACTAGGAAGTAAGAGCCAGTTCCAGATTATTCAATTTTTCTCTGTTTTTTGTTTGTTTGTTTGTTTGTTTGTTTCCCTCACAGCTGCTGGCACTGCCCGGGGAGGATGGACGGCTCAGCAGGCGCCTCCGGGGCCCTGGAAGGCTCCGATATTGGGTCACAGAAAGACAGAGTGGTGACCGAGGAGGAATGGCTGCAAAAATGGGCAATGGGTAACATCGGGTTTCACAAGGAGCATGGGCATCCGTGCGTGACTTTTTTGCCTAAGTTGTTCAAAGAAATGCTCTGAGATGAATGACGACTCCCTCAAAAAAGGTCTAGAAAATAGAAAATGGAGCATTTACAAAAGGAAAATTAGTTTACACTGCTTGAAAGTAAAACAAATTAAATATTTTTTATGACCTGCAATTGTCAAAAAAAAAGGGCAGAGAAAAGATTGCATTGAATTTAGAACTTTAAATCAGGTTTTGAACTATAAAGCTTGGGTAACTTGACTGAGAATCTCAAACGTTCTCCTGCAGTAGCTCTGTGCTGCTCTTCCTAAGTTATGAAACTGGGGCCTAAACAGCGCGCAGAGGGCATCGGGGCAATTACTGTGCCCTGGGAGACAGGGGCCCACGAGAGCAAACGTGGTTCTATAGCCTTGCAGTTAATGAAAATTACATTTAAGACCTGTGTAAGTGATTTGATTGATGCCAAAGCTGAATAATAATTGTGTTTAAGTTGCCCCCTGTGGCCCTCATAGAGGTGGGCTGATTTGTTTGTTTACTTGAAAAGACAAACAGAAAACAGAACAAAGAGAAAGGTGTCCTTTTCTAACAGAAATTAAATTTCCTTTCTTTCTAAGTAAATGGAAAGTGAAAGTTTTTCTTTTAGGTTTTTATTTCTAATGGTATGAAGCACGTTGAGCTAAGAACCTGTGTTCCATCATGGCGTTTTTGTGTTACCTGGCATCGTACGTAGCACTTGGCTTCCAACGTACCGGCCCAAATACTTGCAGTGTTAAGTAAAACAGGTCTGTTCTTCTGCAGGCTCCTACAGAAGTATCTGGATGTTCTTTTAAACGGCAGGAGCGGACTGAGGATATTTTTCCCACTTTGC
This sequence comes from Chlamydotis macqueenii, assembly GCF_036417535.1. NCBI lineage: Eukaryota > Metazoa > Chordata > Aves > Otidiformes > Otididae > Chlamydotis > Chlamydotis macqueenii. The sequence continues at coordinate 66,988,440 of NC_141557.1, forward strand.
GGTAAAGCAGTAGAGATGAAATGGTAAAGCACAGATTATAGGAGCAAAAAATCTTATTTGATATGGGGAGGGAAGGAGGGAGGGAGAGGGGGAATTCCCAACCTGATGTTGGCCGATGGCAACGAGCCACATCTCGGTTGATAGGAAAGCGGCATCACTGGAGGCTGAAGGGAGGAGGAAGTTCGGTTTCATTTGCTGGCATTTTTGTAGAGTAGCATAAATGGGATGGATAAGAACTAAGCTGCATGCCCTCCTGTTTGTCCCAAGTTCAGCCTGGGGAATGCTGAAACTGTGACAGACAGAGCAACTGAAGCTGTACGCTTACCACTGCTTCGTTTGGTGGCAGTGCCAGCTTAAATTGCCTGCAGCGAGGTCGGTTGTTCCAGAGCACGTTATCAAGGGACCGTGAGGCATGTCACGCTGGAAACTTGCATGATTTGGGCTAAACACAACTTCCTCTTCTTTACATTTATTATTTTACTTCTACTTTTTTTGGGTGGTTTATATTTATAATTAGGGGCTGTATAAGCCAGTGGTTTTTTCTTAGATGGAGGGGATGCAAACCAAAAAACCCTGACTGAACTGCGTCCTCAAGGAATGAACTTCATCCCAGTTAATGAGGTTTTATCATGATAGCTACTCAGTGGGCTGACTGCGGACTCTGACGCACGTTGCTGTTGCGCCGAGCTGCAGCAGCGCAGAGGTTACCACACCCTGCTGAGCCCAACACTTCTGCCAAGCCACAGAGGCAGCTGGGTGGACAGTGTGCCTCAGCCACTGCCGTTCAGAGCAGAAAGTACTTCTGTAAACCGAAGTGGGCAGTTTCTCTGTGTCATCACCTTTGTTTTAATCAAATTCATATAAATAAATGAATAATCCATTGAATCTTAAGTAAAGCCTGTAAGTCCTCGTCAGCTGTGTGCAGAGAGCAGTGCTAATTTAAGTTCACATCACAGAGGGGAAATGTTCAATAAAACGTGAACGTACCAGAAAGTAAAGATTAGACATACCAGTGCTTCCTAAAACCAAGGTTTCTCTAATGAATAAATGCTGCATGGAGGATACGCATTTGGGAATGGCCCAGTCTGTGGGCCTGAGGTAAACTTGGGACCTCTCTCTGCTGTGTGCAGGCTGGCGGACATGGGACACAATGTTGTTGGTGTGGAAGTCAGCGAGCAAGCGCTGAAGGAATTTTTTGCAGAACACAGTCTGCCTTACTGTGAGGAGCCAGTCCCAGAGATTTCGGGAGCAAAAAAGTTTCAGGTATGTTTCCTGCATTGTCGAAAGATCTGGTGTGGTTAATCATGCAACGCAGGCGTAACTGAGCAAACAAGTCATTCTGCTTTTATGCCTCTGTTGTGCTGGTAATCATTCACCTCTCCTGAAGTGGTCTGAAAGGAAGCTCTGAGTTGTAATTTTGGACTGAGAATGTCTGCTTTTGAGCTTGTGACTTTGGCCTTCTTTTCTTATGACATTGAAGCACCTGAATGTAAAGTAGATGTATTTTAAAACTGGACAGTTGTGTACCGTGACAGATCAGAACCTCTCTGGAGGGGATCAGGAGAGGTACCTCAGTAAAGAAAAACTGTTTCTCCCAGTTTTTCCCCATTACACCCAAGTGTATATCGAAAATTAGTATATGTGTGTATTTTAAGCCATAAAGTATAAATATACACTTAGAAGTATATACTTAAAGCTAGTTTGCTGCTAAGTATTGTTTCCTTTGCTTTTTATTGTAGAGTACCTCTGGGAACATTTCTCTGTACTGCTGCAATATTTACCATTTGTCCAGGTAGGAATAAACAGTGTGTTCTACAATTTTCTATGATCAGAGATGTGTTAATACTGTCGTATTATTTTATTTGAATCAGCCGTAAAGATTTGAAAGAGGTCTTATGAAGAAAACTCTTACTAACTTGTATAAGAAATGTGAATAGCCAATCTCCAACAAAAATTCACTCTGACGATTAGATAAAGATGCCAATTAAATGTCTTTAAATGGGCTTCTTGTTCTAAGCTGTCCTATGAAAATGATGTAAAATTGTGTTTGCTTTTATAGTAAAAACAAATCGTGTTTTAATATTGTTGATGGATTCTACAAAGCAAAACGGTAGCACAATCCCTTACTCAGGGATAGTATAGTAAAATTAAAGAGAATATACCAGAGGTGTCTTCTTAGGCAGCTTTTTCTTTAAGTAAGTACTAAACATATTTTTTTCCCCAAACTGTTGATTAACATATACATATGTAAGCTGTACCTATTGATTATATGTGTCCCGTGCTTTACTTAACATACTTTTCTCAATGGCCTTAAAAGTACATTACATCACTCCAGTTTATGTGACCACCTAATATGTTGTCAAACACTGACTCTGCAAGTGTCTTGACAAACATGGCTTAACTTACTAATGTCTCCTGAAGGTTTTTCGGTGCTAAAATGTCCTTATTTCTTAGTTAAAAGACACGACAGAAAATGCAAAATACTTCCATAGTGACCTCAATACTGACTCCTGAAAAATGTTTCAACTTCTTGTGCTCTGTGGCCTCAAGCATTGGTTCTCAGATTTTGTGGTGGCTTTACACCTGACCTTCTCATCAAGTGTCAGCTGGTGGGGGAATTTTAAAAATTACCGAGTTGTACAGAGGCTGCAGAAGGACTTAGGACTTTCTCCAGCTTCTGGCGTAGAAGTCTCTGGCTTGGACAGTAGTGCATCTGGCTTATTTATTTGTCCCCAGAACTTTCATAGTGGGGCTGGCAACAGGCATATTTAAGTCTGTTCTAAAATGTCCTCAGACAGTGCTGGGGTAGCTGGAAATTGGAGAGCATGCAGGAAAGCTGTTTCTGGTTTTGTGATGTATCTTGTGGGAAGCTGAATGTGCCCAGAGTCCTGCACTATAGTTCCCTCCTCTTGTAGTTCTTACTCAGACATGATTTTCCCTAGATTATAAGGTTTTGGTGAAGGTTTGTTTGTTTGCTGTCAGGAACCAGGTTTCTGTTTCATTTCTGTTCAATAAGAAGGAAGTCAAGTCTTGATCTGTAACTTTTCAGAGCTATGGCTTATACAGGCATAATAGGTAGCTTAGGATACCAGAATGCAGTGCTTACTATATGATTTTTTTTAAATCTGCATAACCTGGAAAAAAAGAATATTCATTACTAGAGTCTAAAGTCTTTGGGACAATAGACTGTTGCTAAGACTTCTGCTGGTGCAGCTGACTCCATTTGATTTGGGTACTGTATATATAACCAGCCCTGCAAAGTGAGTGCCTTGGAACAGACGGACTGTACGTGAATGTGACTTTGTAGATACTGCCTGCTTTCTTCCCCGCCTTGCCCCTGCGGTGTAGCTACTTGCTGTGTAGATCCCTATAAATCCTTGCTGTGAGTTGACAAGTTGCCCAGGGATTGCTAAAGCTTCTTGTCAGCAATTTTTGAAAAATTTAAGTGCTAAGTTTTGTAGCGAGTGGCATGGTAAAATCTGTAACTTCCTCCATAACATGATGGAACGATACTATGTGATAAACAAAAAATAGGTAATTAATGGCATTTGCTGTGCATATTACTGGGTCCAGTACATACTTTGACATCCACAAAATAAATTGGCAGATGGGTGTTCTGGGTGCAGTTATAGGGAAAGTATGAACTGCATCCCCTATAGCAGTCAGCAGATACCAGTGACTAGGAAAATGCACATGCTCTTCTAGTTTATACGTACAGACAATTTGATTAATTACCCAGTAATTATGGAAATTCAACTTATTTCCCTCTTGCTGAGGCTGGCCTGCAAACAAATCCCTTTGATCTCCATTAGCCTAGCACTCATTAGGGGAGAGCTCAGATGTGCTCCTGACCTTTGTCAGAATGAGACATTTCAAAGCCTCTTGCTAGTTAAAGAGTAACAGGAATTACTGCTCTTTGTGGGAACTCTGGGACATATGTAAAACAGTTACATTACACAACCATTGTGCCTCCTAATACAATTCTAGCTGCAAGGCATTAAAAAAAATTAAAATGGCATTGAATTAAACACTAAAGATATGCAAAGACAGAAATTCACAACTTTACTGCTTAAACTCAGTGGGATTTCTGCAGATACAAGAATTTCTGCTTTACATTTTAATTTTTTAGTTGTAGTAGTACCTAGATCTCTCGTGCTACAACCCATATATACACATAGCAGGAGATAACGTAGGGCTAAAAAATTGGGTAGTGGTACAGTGAAAGGTATGCCCAAGAGGAGCACTTCCTAACACTTTAGCTTCATCCTGACTCCACAGCAGGATGAAAGACAGCTGCGTACCTTCTTTGGCCTTTTCCTCATGGCTTGGTTCTCCTCAGAAGGGAATTGGATGTACCGATGAGCAGGGAGCACCCAGACACTTGGCAGGTCCTGAGATCTGGGCAGCCAGGACACCGGGACTGGGGGAAGGGCACAGCATGGGCCTGTGATGTCTGTAGGCCCTGATGAAATCAGTGGGGAGTAAAATAAGTGAAATAATATTATGTATAAATATATATGAAATTAATATCTTCATCACTGGCATAGACAGTGGGATTGAGTGCACCCTCAACAAGTTTGCAGATGACACCAAGCTGAGTGATGTGGTTGACATGCCTGAGGGAAGGGATGCTGTCCAGAGGGACCTGGACAAGCTCAAGAAGTGAGCCCCTGTGAACCTCATGAGGTTCAACCAGGCCAAGTGCAAGGTCCTGCATATGGGTCAGGGCAACCCCCAGTATCAAAACAGGCTGGGGGATGAAGGGATTGAGAGCAACCCTGAGGAGAAGGACTTGGAGGTACTAGTGGATGAAAAGCTGAATGTGAGCCAGCAAAGTGTGCTTTCCCAGAAGGCCAGCCGCATCCTGGACTGCATCAGAAGAAGCATGGCCAGCAGGTCGAGGGAGATTATTCTGCCCCTCTATTCTGCTCTCATGAGACCCCACCTGCAGTACTGCATCCAGCTCTGGAGCCCACAACATAAGCAGGATGTGGACCTGTAGGAGCGGGTCCAGGGGAGGGCCACAAAGATGATCAGAGGGCTGGAGTATCTCTCCTGTGAGAACAGGCTGAGAGAGTTGGGGCTGTTCAGCCTGGAGAAGAGAAGTTTCCAGGGAGACCTTATAGCAGCCTTCCAGTACCTACAGGGGGCGTACTGGAAAGATGGGGACAAACTCTTCAGCGGGGCCTGTTGTGATAGGACTAGGGGTAATGGTTTTAAACTAGAAGGAGGTAGTTTCAGACTGGATATAAGGAAGAAATTTTTTACAATGAGAGTAGTGGAAAACTGGGAGAGGTTGCTCAGAGGGGTGGTAGATACCCCATCCTTGGAAACAGTCAGGGTCAGGTTGGATGAGGCTCTGAGCAACCTGATGCAGTTGGAGATGTCCCTGCTCCTTGCAGAGGAGTTGGACTAGATGACTTTTAAAGGTTCCTTCCAACCCAAACTATTCTGTAGTTCTATGAAATGCCTGTATGGAGCCACTGCCACCATTCCAGTTAGACCAGATTCAAGTTGGGAAGAAAGACCAAGTGCAAAAAACTTGAGGGCTTGCCTAAGGTCACACAGCAGACTCAGCTGTGTGGTGAGAACAGCCTCGAAGCCTCAGAATATCAAGTTTGTCACCTGCCCCACTGGGCTTTGCTTTGTCCCCCTCATGCCCATTGCATGTTTAACTATCCCTTTAAAAATCTTCTTTCATCTGAGAGGCTGGTTATTTAAATTAAATGCTTAGTCTTGGCAAAGGTTAAAAGAAGTCAGGACTTAAAAGTGTTATCTTGTCTCATCACAGTAGAATGGGAAATACAGGATCAGCTTCTAGGTTAGATGCCAGAGACTTAGCCATGCTGTTGCAATGAAATGAGAAATGGGCAGGGAGAAGAAGTTGTCATGGTTTAACCTCAACTGGCAATTAACCACACAGCTGCTTGCCCACTCCACACCCGGTGGGATGGCGAGGGCAACCAGAAGGATAAAAGTGAGAAAGAAACTTGTGGGTTGAGATAAAAACAGTTTAATAATTAAAAATATTTTTTTTTAAATGTAAGGAGAAAAAAAAAGGGAGAGGCAAATAAAACCCAAGAAAGACAAGTGATGCAGATGAAAACAGTTGCCCACCACCAACTGACTGATGCCCAGCCAGACCCTGAGCAGCAGCCCCCCTGCCAATCTCCTCCCTAGTTTTATTGCTGAGCTTGATGCCATATGGTCTGGAATATCCCTTTGGTCGGTTGGCGTCAGCTGTCCTGGCTGTGTCCCCTCTCAGCTTTCTGTGCATCTCCAACCTACTTGGTGGTGGGGTGGTGTGAGGAGCAGAAAAGCACTGCTCAGCGGTAACTAAAACATTGATGTGTTACCAACACTATTTTCAGCACAAAACATAGCCCTATACAAGCTACTGTGAAGAAATGTAACTCTACCCGAGCCAAAACTAGCATGTAAGTGAAGAAAGAGGTGATGCAACTGGGCTCTGACACCCTCCCAGTAGGCAGAAAGCTATTGCACAATTCTGTACCATATTTTTTTCACTAAGTAAACTTACCTCAGCCTTTCTTTAAAATTATGCAGTTTACGTTATTACTACCTTACTCTGTGAGCTCCTGTTTTAATAATTACCAGAAACAAGGCTCTTCCTTCCCCTCCAGATATCCTCATCTAGTGTCACTTTGCTCTTAACCACCCATCAATAAAGACTTGTCCCAATAGTCTTAGCCATTTGGAGGTTTTAGGTGGTCACCAAAGCCATCTGCCAGCATATCCAGGAGCAAAAATAACGTCTGTGGCAGTGTCAGGCTGAGGCAAGCAGCAGTGTAACTCAGCTTTTCTAACATTAAACAGATTGCAAGCTGAAGCTGATTGGGCATGTAGCTGGGAATTGAGGCGTCTAAAATTCCTGGGTGTGCTGAATTCAATGGAAAAAAAAAAAGTGATGTGGCATCTTCCTTAACTTGCATTTGAAATCATGTGTGGGTTTTAGAAGGTGACCAAGAGCCACTGATGTGCTGAGTGTGTGTTAGTGCTGCCTCAAGGGTCATGGCAGGGTATGATTACCAAAACCCCAGGCTTGTAGCACAAGTATGTTTAAGCTTCCTTCCTGCCTTGTATCAGCAGCCCCTAATGATGGAGAAATGCTGAGCAATTCAGCACCTCTTTGCTATCGCGGCAGGGCTGTGTACCGGGGGCGTTTCTTGGGTTCCAGATCATATTATTTTGGATCATGAAAATGCTGGACCGTAACAAAAAGGTAGTGAGAAATCTGCACAGCTAGCTGGAGAATGCTTGCGACTTCATAGAAGTATCTGAATAAAGATGAAGGTGCCTTTCTAGTGTTTTGAAGCCTTTTTCTCATCTCTCTGTAGCTCAATAGTTGGCAAGTTTGATGCGGTTTGGGACAGAGGAGCTCTAGTAGCTGTGAATCCGGGCGACAGACAACGGTTAGTAAATTTGTTATTGTCTTTTCTGTAATGTATGCAGTGACACATTTTTTCCTCCTGCCACTTGTCAGTAAGTCCTCTTTCATTTAGAGGAGTAACCTACACATGCTCTTCTCTACCGCAAGCATCAGCTGCTGTCACACAGTGCTGTACTCTAGCTCTGTGAGCTTCCTTCAGGAAGCCGCCCTGCCTCTTGGTGGGAAAATATGTGGTTTGTTGCAACCCAGCAGAAGCAGAGCTGCAAGTGTCATCTGAACTTTATTATTTCCTTTTCACCCCATCTGCTTCTCCTCTCTTTGTTCTTTTTCCCCTTATTTCCCTTTATTCCAATTTTTTGTTCTTGCCTATAGCCAACCCAAATGTAGTTTGACCCTACCCTCAGGATTTTTTAATTAGATACATAATCTTTAATTCACAATAATTTTAAAAGATCAGTACTGTATTGTGTACTGTATTCTAGACTGTGGCAGATGAATACTGTGTTTTGTGTGTTAGTTTTGACATTAATATGCAAGAAAGGATAAATGCTCGTTTATGAAGAGTGAGCAGTAACCTTTATTTGAGGTGTTTCGTGTGTTGCAGGAATTTCATGCTCACGAAATTCAAACTAAGCTTTGCTTAGTTTCTGTGCAGTTCAGTTCAAGTTGTCTCTGCATAGAAATACTTTACCTCTTCTGTTGAATATTTTGAATGCTATGCTTGAGTGTTTGTATAGTTCTAAAACAATAAAGGATAACTTTCTCCTTTCAGCTATGCCAGTTTGATGATCACCCTAATGGAGAAAAATTCTTCTTATCTCCTCGTTACGGTTTCATATGATCCAAACAAACACAAAGGTGAGGACTTCGCACTGTTTGTGTTTTGATTTTGCATGCTTTAATACAAATTGCATATAGATGTGGTGTATCTGCCCCAGGTTTTTTACCAGCATAGCTTTGTCAGCCCATCACACCAATATAACTGTGTTAAAAAATTACAGATGTTGACCAGGCTTGAGACTAAGTTTGCTTTCTCGCTAGCAATCAGACATGCTAAGGGTAAGTGCAGGACAGACATGGTATAGCAACAAAGAAATGAAACTGGAAGTGTGGCTGTGACAGTGAAGCTGGAAGGGTGAATGCGTAGAGTAACATCCTGTCCAGCCTAGGGAGCTTGAAGCCCTCCCAGGAACAGTGGCTTCGCTCTGTTTATCCAATACTTGCAACCCAACGTGTTGCCCATCTTGTGTCTCTCTCTCAGCCACTACCATGGTCTGAATGTGCTTGGAAGAGGTGAAAGTCTGTAAAATCATACAGTATTTTTTCCTTTTATAATTTCTATTACATGCAAAAGTCTGACATATTTTAAAAGGGTTTTTTTGTTAATAATTAGTTCTCGAAGTAAAGAGATTTCTTGCTGCTTTTGGGCTCTTCAGCGTAATCATCCCTGAAAAAAATAGATCTTGTTATCATAAGCAACAATAATTTAATTCATTGCTCTCCCTCTCACATTATTTAGCTGTTAGCTTTAATTATGCCATAAAGAGATTGTGGCCAGATTCACGCAGCGCACTGAGAGTGGTTGTATCCACGGCACGCTCATAACTTCTGACAATGCGCCTACCCTGGCTGCAGCCTGGAGATGCTGGAGCAGCAACACCTGAAGCTGTCTGGTGGCCCACCAAGGTCCCACGAGTTCTTGGACTTGGTGTTTTCTGGTTCCTGCAGACCGTGCTACGCAGCAGGGCCCGATTGTGGGTCAGGTGCTGTGAGTGATGGGGGTGGCTCTCCTGCTGCAGTGGGAATTTTGTCTCCTTCCGTTGTCTTCCCTCTGATTAGCTTCACCCATTTTCTTTCAGGCCCACCGTTTTATGTTCCTGAGTCTGAAATTAAAAGCTTGTTTGGTAAGTGATATTGCAGCTAACCATGAGGAATTTTTTCCAGAACAGTTAAACGTGTTTATGTGCTTCTACCTCTCCCTGTGACAAGTGATAGTCATTTCCTTCTTATCTAAGAGGTGGAGTCATGGAAAAATAACAGGGAAAATAGATACCTTTTAGCCACAGGGATTTTGCTGGTAAGGAAAACTCTCAGCTCTTCAGAAGATGTGAAGAAAACCCAAGAGGCACATAACTCTCTTTCCTCCCTTGGGCGTCTTTTCATTCTCCTAGGATTCATACTGCATTCGGTGATCTTGTAGCTGCAGTCTCAGTCCCGTTTGACCATTTTGTCTTTCTCTGCACCTCATCACACCTGCCCCGGTTTTAATACAAGGCCTTTGCGTACCAGTTCTGCAGTTTCTCCTGTACTTCTGTAGCCAAAGAAGAAAAGTAGGGTGCCATGTGAAGGAAATACTAAATGTACAACTCAAATCTATCAAAATAATGAAACTTGGGGGATTATGGCAGGAATTTTAATTTTAAAAGTTCCTCTGAAATGCTTTGATATTGCACTTACTACTTGGAAATTTACGCCTTTCTGAGACCCTTGCAGTGTCTGTGCCCAGTGAGTCATTGGCATGAACAGTTGCATCCCAGTGCAAAAGAGACAGATAAGTTTTCCCCAGTGCATTTGTGTCACTGTGTTCAGGACTGTGAGGAAATCTGTGGATGGGATTTTTTTTTCCTGACAGTTTGCATTTTTCAGTGACTAATCATTCAGTAATTTGTTGCTCTTTCCTCCTTTTCAGGCAACTGCTTTGAAATTAAGTGTCTTCAAAAACTCGATGACTTCTCAGACAGACAAAGACAATGGGGACTAGACTATTTTCTGGAGGTGCTATATATACTAAAGTTTGTAGCTTGATTCAAATGAATTAAAATACCTTCTGTCTTGCTTTTATTTTTCTCTCACCTTTTAAAATGAGATGTTTTGGGGCACTCTTAAAGCAGGCTTCAGCATACAGAAAAATGCCTGGAGAACATTTTTGCCCATTTTGCTTATCAAGTCAGCTCTCCTGCATAACTGCCTTCACTGGCTTGGGATGTGCATAGCTTTCCTGAAGCTCCATGCACAAACGAGCATTTTCAAAGTATATATTTTTCTTACATATCAATTCACATCATCAGAGCTGGGAAAAAGAAACGTTCCTGTTCCTTTTTGGCTGTCGCCAGTCAACACTGTTTGCCTGGCACTCCGCAGGTTGGCAGCTGGCGGCCCCAGGAGCAAGGGCAGCTGCTGTTCACATACTGTTTGCTGCAACGCTGGCCGGACATCAGACCGGGCAGCTGGGCAAGAGAGGCAGGAAGCTGGCGCGAGTTGCTTCTCTCCGTCCCAGTTAGTCGTGACAAGTCATCAAGAGACGAGCTGGCGGTGAGTGAACAAGAACGCTTGGCAGCAGCAGCCAAGAGGAAACTGTCATCAAGCAGGAAAGAGAGGAGGGAAGCAAACTGGGTGACGATAAAGGGTGGAGTACAGGGAGAAAAATGTCCCTGCGGTTGTCACGAGTGTGCAGGAGCACAATGATGAGCAGGCAAGCTGGCACAGGGCTTGACGGGTGGGAGGGTTCAAAGCAAAACTGCAGAGCTGCTGCCTGTTCATCTGGACACAAACTTTCCTTTGTGGGCCTTCTATCCCATATGAATACTACTGCAATTTTTAAAATTTAGAAAATGTGGAGCTCTCAAAAATGTTGGTCTTCTCCCCTTGGCACCCTGTTTTTTGAAAAACGCTGGAAAGGTGCCATCGCAATGTAGTCTCTCATGAGAACCCACCTGGAGTACTGTGTCCAGCTCTGGAGCCCACAACATAAGAAGGATGTGGACCAGTTGGAGCGAGTCCAGAGGAGGGTCATGAAGATGATCAGAGGGCTGGAGCACCTCTCCTGTGAGGACAGGCTGGGAGAGTTGGGGCTGTTCAGCCTGGAGAAGGGAAGGCTCTGGGGAGACCTTGTAGTGGCCTTCCAGTACTTAAAGGGGGATTCTAAGAAAGACGAGGAGAAACTCTTCAGTAGGGCCTGTTGTGATGGGACAAGGGGTAATGGTTTTAAACTAGAAGAAGGTAGATTCAGACTCGATATAAGGAAGACGTTTTTTACAATGCGGGTGGTGAAACACTGGCACAGGTTGCCACGAGAGATGGCGGATGCCCTACCCCTGGAAACATTCAAGGCCAGGTTGGACGGGGCTCTGAGCAACCTGGTCTGATTGGAGATGTCCCTGCTCCTTGCAGAGGGGTTGGACTCGGTGACCTTTCAAGGTCCCTTCCATCCCAAACCACTCTGTGATTCCGTGATAACGCAACAAGACCGGAAGGCGAGTGAAAACCACGGGGCTTTTCGGAGGGCTGTAGTCCCAGAGCTGCGAGCAGCTCCGGTTAACGGTTAATCGGGGAGGGCGGCCCGGGGGCGGAGCGACGCTGCCGGTGGGCGGGTGCTGGCGGACCCGCAGCACCCGCCCACCGGCAGCGTCGCTCCGCCCCCGGGCCGCCCCAGCTCGGCCCGCAGGGGGCGCCCGGCCGCCTCAGCCCGCCCCCCCCTCCCCTCCCCCGAACATGGCGGCGGAAGGGGACGAGGCGGAGCTGGGTTTGCTGGAGTGCCGGGTGTGTTTCGAGCGGTACGGCCCCGGAGGGCAGCGTCGGCCGAGGAACTTGCCCTGCGGCCACGTCCTTTGCCGAGCTTGCGTCGGGGCCTTGGGCGGTGCCGAAGGCCGGAGGTTGGAGTGTCCTTTCTGTCGGCGGGCCTGCGGTTCCGCCGAGACCAGCGACTGCCTGCCGCTGCTGCAGCTGCTGGAGGTCCTGGGCCCCACCGGCGGCAGCGTCCCCTCGGCCTTGGGAAGGAGGAGCGGTGGGGCAACCGGGCCAGCCCCCGCGGGTCTCGGGCTCAGGTTGTCCCTAGGGGGCTGGGGGTCACTGGTCAACCCCACCGGGGTGGCAGCTTGCCGGAGGTCTGGGCGCTTGGTTGTGGCACACGACGGCAAGAAGAGGATCCATGTCTTTGGGCCAAGTGGATCCTGCCTGCAGCGGTTCGGGGAGCGGGGGGACGCGGGCAACGATATCAAGTACCCGCTTGATGTGACGGTCACGTCGGACGGGCATGTGGTGGTCACCGATGGCGGGGACCGCTCCGTGAAGGCCTTTGATTTTGAGGGAAAGGGGGTCCTGGCCATCCGGGAAGGTTTCTGTTTGCCCTGGGGCTTGGATGCCACCCCAGAAAGTGAAGTAATCCTGACCGACTCAGAGGCAGGCGCTCTCTACCGCTTGACAGCCGACTTCAAGAAGGGGAAATTAAAGAAGTGTCAAATGATCCGGTCTCAGCTCATCAGCCCGAGAGGGGTTGCAGTCTCCCAGACCTCGGGTGCTATCGTGGTAATAGAGCACCTGAAAGCTCAAGGACTGGACCATAGCAGCACCCGAGTGAAGATATTCAGTGCAGAGATGGACCTCGTCGGACAGATGGATAGCTTCGGTCTAAACCTCGTTTTCCCCTCCAAAATATATACTACGGCTGTGGCCTTTGACAAAGAGGGTCATGTTATAGTAACGGATGTCTGTAGCCAGGCCGTAATATGCTTAGGAAAACCTGAGAACTTTCCTATCTTTAACCCCTTAATTAGCCACGGGCTTTCTTATCCTGTAGGACTGACTTACATGGCAAATAATTCCCTCGTCGTTTTAGACAGCGGAGATCATTCAGTAAAAATATACAGCTCCCCCTGAATGGGTTTAGATGCTTACCACTATAGGTTCAAGCTGCTTTTGGCCATAAAGCACGCAAAGTTCTGGTGTTAGCAGGCATGCAGGGAAGAGGCATTTTCTGGGCTTTACTTTAAGTGAAATTGCCCTCTCTGACCAACATGCTGTGCTTCCTGCAAAACTTGCATCGAATCTCTTGCCTGTCCATGGGAGAAGACCTGGCCATTGTGGGCTGCAGTCAACCATTGAATCAACCAAACAAATAATACAGCGTTTTAAAACTATTCCATACTTTGACAATTAAATGTTTGTGGTACTTTTTGACAAGTAATAACAACGACATTTGGAATGGTATAACCAAAGACTGGCAACTGGGAGAGAAAGTGGTGCATCATTTTTTTATGTTTCCGAACACATAGTTTTAATTATTCTTCATTAAGCATAGACATGCTTGTGAGGGTGACGGAGTGGTTTCTATTTCCAGGATTTCTGCATGAGAAAGGAGACTGGCTTGACAGACTGGTAGGAGAAATGGAAGCTTCAGTTCAAGGTTGCCTGAATCCAGCTAAGGTCAATTGTGATGGAGGAGCTACCACTGATTAGTGAGTTGCGTGAAGTGAAGTGTTGCTCAAATACTATTTTTTCCATACTGGGGAAATGCACTTCTAGGCGTGCTCTTCTCTATACTAGTTTATTCCCACCTTTATTAGAGTTCTACTGGAGCACTTGGTCTTCCTGTATAATGCACAAGTCTGTGTCTTCACCTGGAGATCATTTGGTGTGTGATTACCAGCATGGGCAGCTTCCCCAAAAGCCTCTTGAAGTATTTCTGTTTAGACCACAAATACTTCCGCATTTTTAAAATTGACTTGGCTGTGCTGCTAACACAGCTCTGCCTGGGAGGTTTCCAGTACTGCCTGCCTCTCTCTTGTCATGAATATGGTACTTCTGCACCCCAAACTTCCAGACTCAACTGAAAATTGAAATGTTGGTGAGGAGTAATAGGGGAAGGGGGATGTAAAACTCATTTTCTTCCTAGCATCCAAATGAGGTTTTGTTGATCGTGAATACATAGCCGGTTCACCTGAGTTTATATTTCCTTGAAAGCAATTTCACTGTGGAGACGAGTTCTGTTGCCTTATTGCACAGTGGAAATTAAGGTATATCTGAATTATTTTGAGAAGGATTTAACACCCCCACTAGAAGTCACTGCTGCATTTTTAGGCATTTACCTGCTGCTAAAATAATTACTTAGGCAGTTCAGCATTAAAAGGAAGTTAGATATAAATGCTATCTGAATTAGAGACAAGGAGGATAATGTGGCATAAAACTTTGGGGTTCATTTCTTTAGTCACTGAAATAATGAATATTAACTAATGTAATTTGAATTTCACTGGTGATCTTTCCATTGGTAAATTTTTAATCTGCCTTTTGGTCTGACTTTAGGGCGTTTAATAACTGCCTTAAATTAATTATTGCTGCACCAGTGATTTACCAAAAACTTACTTTAAACTGGAGTGGCTTAGCCCTCTAATTCAGACAAGGTATTCATCTGTCTTATGTTAACATTTACATAAACAAAACAAATCTATTAAATGCAGTTATTTGCAAAGGTTAATTGAACAGTGACCTGCCAGTAAAGTGTGATTTGCTTACTCCTATATTGAATAATTTAGTGAAAACTCCTCGTACCTTTTTATCATGGGTTACTCTGTTACAATCCAATTTCTCTGTTGCGGTAGCCATATAGATGATTTGGCTTTTTTTTTTTTTTTTTTTTTTCATTTGGAGATACCCTGCTAAATTTGTTGTAAGGTCATTTGTTGCTACTGGAAAATATATGGACCTGCACATTTGCTATTTCCCAGTTTTCTCTACTGCCAGGCCACCCAGTAAGTGCCTTTGGTGGGACCAGAAATACTCCTTGGCTGTTCTGCAGTACAAGGTGTATGGCCCTGAGCAGGAGCCCTCTGGAGTGGTCAGGGAGGAATTTTGCTCAGAGAAGCAGCCCCCTGGGTTATATGTTCCTTTCTAGGTGCCAAGGAGACGTCTGTCTTTGAGGGATATAAAAACAATTGGGTAGCACTTCCTTTGGGGAACTGCCGTGTCTCAAAAGGCATGCAGTATCATCAATGCTGTATTCATACATAATTAAGTTTATTGCAAAAGCTCTTCCTCTGAACTGTGGGCTGTGAGCTTTCATCTCTTCAAACCTTCGTGTGCACCAGGAGCTTGTTTTTGCTACTGAGCTCATGGATGGGCAAATCTCCTAGTACCTGCTGCTGTGTAGGCAACTTCCCAGTTGATTCATGCTGGTTTAAAATCCACAAAAACTACCATTGTCTCCCATTCTGCTCCAATCTCCTTTGGTATATGACTAGAAATCACTTGGTGATTGGGTTTGTAAGCAAAATAAACTTTGTGCCTTTATTCTACCTAGTTTGCTGCATGTCCTCTCTTGCAATCTCTGCTTTACCTAGCTACTGGAAGCAAATGTAGACTTTTTCTGTGAATGATGCAGCTGTTTTCCTTTTACTATAAAGCTTAGTGCTTAGTCTTGTACAACAGTGCATCAAATAAACCATTACATTCTGTCTTAATTAATTTGATGCAGGTGCCTAAATTGAGAAACGAGAAAGAACTGTATAAAACCACATATTAAAAATTCTGAGTTCTTCAGTGTGTAAGGGAACACGCAGCAGTAAACCCGAAATCTTTCTCTCGTCACACAAGATAATTTAAGAGAAAATGAGGGACAGAGATCCACCAATATGCTGATAACAAACTAAAAAGCCTTTGACATTTTTACTTACTCATGCCTCTTCCTTCATGCATATATGCACATTTTCCCTATGGGTACTGTAGATATCCATTGCCTTCAGGGTGATGCCTTAATGCCATCTGCTTTTCAAAGGCCCAGGGGACACGTACTGCTGCTGTTCATCTGTGAATCTGTTGGAATTTAGTCACAGATTTCAACAGAGCTGAAACTGGTGTTCTGAGAGAGGGATGACAAACGGTGAGGGGCCCATACTCGAACAGATATCATTAGGTAGGTGATGTTTTTGGGGTCTGACTAAACTAAACTTTGCATAACCCTCTGCACCTCATGCTTTACCAAGTTGGATTAAAACCAAACAAATATAATGTCATCTCTTGAGCAACTACTATAAATCGGTATGCCTGTTGTGCACACACACACACTGCGATTCCCATTTGGTTTATTTTTAACCACTGATGTCAGGTTGCTATCGTGTATAAGTATACCGAGCTACATTTACAGGTTTTAAGAATAAAGGAGGCAGGGGAGTTTCAGAAATACATATTGAAATTGTGTTCTGTAACATACGTGGTTTTTGGTTTGCTTTTGAACAGAATAATTTTAGATAAAGAATATAATTAATTTTTCAGATTGATGAATAAAAAGAAGAAAGAAATACAGGAAAAAAAAAGGGTAAAATTTACTTAATTTTGGCCATTGTCCATTTGACCATCTGCCCATTCCCTCCATCCACATTGCTGTGCACATCAGTTTGAAGTTTATATTTTCACAAAGCATGGACGTAACACCACCATAGTGGTTTTTTAACATGGACTGATTTCAGGTGAAAAGGGGACCTTCTGTAATGTCCAGCCCCGAAACCACCAAGAGTTTTATAGAGCAAGGTCCATCAAAATGATGGCCTTGAGTACAGGAGACCTTTCCTTTCTGGAAGAGTTGACAGAGGTACAAAAGCAGCTTTCTCCCCTAGGACCATGGGTTATCATGCAGTTGCACCCTGCACAGGAAGAATTTGCCTTCATTTCTGTCTCTTCAATGTTTGGGGTTTTTTTCTGACTTTTCTCAGAGGTTCATCCTTATAGTTTACAAGTCACCTGTGAGTCACAGCTTGCCTCCATGGAGTATAATACTAAAGCAAAAATGTACAGATTGTGCAAAATGAGTTCTGAACTTCACACTTCATTCAGACATCTCAGGAGATGTGATGTATCATTCAGAAAGCAGCAAGCACCTGAGGCCTAGCCCCTATGTTTAATTTTAATTTAATACTCAGTGTGTCTTTAGTTTAAGGTATTTCAAGTTCAAAGACTTACATGGTTTGTACATTCAGGATTTTTATATGCAGGTAATGATAATAATTCCCTGGCCCGTTCGGTAGCATAAAGGGTTTGCTGAAGAGGAATCAAGCAGACAGTACATGTTCTGAGCTCATCACCAGTGGGGCTGGTTTAAATTTAAGTTTAAATTTACTGATCATAGAATCATTTAGGTTGGAAAAGACCTTTAAGATCACTGAGTCCAATCGTAAACCCAACACTGCCAAGTCCACCACTAAGCCATTTCCCTAAGAACAAGTTTTTTCCCCTTGTTACCTTCAGTTCCTCTATAAGTACACCAGAAGCCTCTATATAGAATCCACTGCCCTACTCTAGAAAAGTCTGGTGGGAGATGACTTGTAAGAGATTGGCTTTTGTAACCTTCTCAGGTCTGTCGTGATTTCTTGATCAGCCTTGTCCGTCCCCAGACCTGGTGATTGCTGTTTGAGTTGCCAGCTCATCTGATGCAGCAGGCTTTCTTGGTTTGGCTAGCTGTGTCCAAAAGTGCTTCCGTCTGAATGGAGGATCTTCCAGGTGGAACATACAGCCCCCAGCAACAGGGAGGGGGGCTTGCTCTTGACCTATCTACTTGTTTTAACTTGATGTGAAGGCTGCAGAGCCAGCATGAAGGCACAGATGAGGCTCTGGAAATCAAGTAGAGATTACCATCTGCAATAGGTATGTACAGAGTTTGACATTGCTGAAAGAATTCAGAATGCATCATGTCATATATGCAGTCACTGACTGTAAAGAGCAACAGGCCAGGCAGGCTGAAGTAAGGGATGAAGAAGGTTGCAATGCCCAGCCATTGCTGGGCAGAAGGTTGGCTCAGCCCTACTGGTGATGAGCTCAGAACATGTACTGTCTGCTTGATTCCTCTTCAGCAAACCCTTTATGCTACTGAATGGCCAGGGAATTATTATCTTTATCTGCATATAAAAATCCCAAATGTACAAACCATGTAAGTCTTTAAACTTGAAATACCTTAAACTGAAGACCCACCCAGCATTTCTCCCTTTGCCGTGTACTGCCATGGGTCGTACATCAGTCCAGGGGGAAGGAATATTTATCAGTTCTGTGTTTCTCCATCGAAGCAGGCATTGACCATGCCTCCGTTCCACATTACGTTTTCAACTTCATTGTCTCAACTAAATGTGCTAATAATAATAGATTTATATTTGATACTGTTACATAAACACAGGCTTTCTCTAGAGTGCTTCTTTAGTATAACCGGTCTGATTCTCCTGGACAGCTTCAAAGCTAGCTAACACTGGAGAGGTTCTCAGCAAGCAGATGATGCATCGCACTTAGGCCTTTTTCTCACCGCTACTTTCCAAGAGATTTACAGATATTTTTGAACTTGGCGCTCCAACCTCTCCTTGAGGCAAACACGATATAAATGTCCTGGCCCTGCAGCTGCAGACGAGAGAGCTGACAATCAAGGGAAGCCTTTGGCAGACTTGAGACTAGATCTCAGACTTCCCATTACAAGGCTGGTGCCTTAATAATGCAGGGAGAGTCTGTGTTTAATTATCCTCTTGTCTGGGAGTTGCCTTCCTGATTTTGGAAGAAGTTTAGATATTTTAACCGACGATCTTGTTGTTACTAATTCCTTTGGTGTTTCCTACAAATCATAAAATTAATACTTTTCTAAACCACAGTGTGTTCATAGATAATTGCTTCCAGCACGCTGCACAAAGGTGTGTCGTATCAGAGTTTTGAAATGCTCTGTAAGGAGGTGTACTGCTGTGAAGCCTCATTGCAGTGATCAAGTTGAGGATATTTGCAGTATTTCATGTTGAGAATAGGAAGGAGGAGAAAAGATCAACTCTGAAAAGGAGAAAAAAAATAATAAAAGGTGTCTATGGCTTAAGCAGAGGGTGAGCTCCACCAAGTCAGAGCACACCCATCGTTCCAGTAAAGGGAATGCATTCTTAAGAGGTGAAGCATTTCAGCCTGGAAAACGCACAAGATGATAAGGGCTGTTGCTTCTTGATTAGTATTGACCTCTGGCAGGGGAATAACCTACATCTGCCCTGCTACAATCAGGCACTTTTCAGATGGTAATCCTTCGGAGAGCTATCTATTACTTTCAGCTCTGTATTTGTAGCAAAAATCTGTAGGAAATGAAGATTTGGAGCAAACTAAGCATTTTAGGGAACTGTGCTCCCTGTAATTGAATAAATGCATATGTAGCATTTTCCTAAACATCTCCCTTAATGTAGGCAATTTTTGTTCTTTGTTCACAGGTGAGCACTATATGGGCAGTGAGTTGAGGTGAGAACAAATTCTGCTTTCATGGAATATATTGTTTTTTAAATTAGGAAAACATTGCTAGTCAGAAGATTCTGCAAGCCATTTAAAATACTCTAAATATAGTTATATGCTTTGTAATGAATAAAGGGTAGGCAATTTTAAGCAGGATATAGGATTGGAGAGATAAAATTATAGCTGTGAAAATAATTTATTTTGCAAAAACTGAAGATGTAAAAAAATGTATTTTATCAAAGCTTGCTTTTAAAACTTCTAATACATCTAATAATAAGATGATCTTGAAAGAACTATCACACCTACATAATTACAGGAGGTAACTAATTTACTATTTTTTGTTCCAAATATAAGGAAATAAAAGATAAAAACCATATGGAAGTATTAATGCTTGCCTGGCATGATTTCCTGAATAATATGGACTATAGAATTTAACCAGTATTAACCAGTACTTAGTAACTACTAGCCTGTACTAAAAGTAAGAAACAAAGAACAATTGTGTCTTTTACTTTCACGGACTAGGGAGCTAAACTGAGAAGAAATACAATGATGTCGTTAAAGATATGCTTTATAAGAAATCTGTCAAAAAGAGTCAGATTAAATATTAAAAGTGTATAATAATCTTAATATGAAAAGGATTTTCCTGGCTCCCTTATTTGTCATTGTCCTTAACTAAGTGGGAAATAGGGCTCTTCAGCGAGTTCTGCACCAACTTCCACACAACTTACAGCATGATATTACGGAGCCAGAAGTATTTCAAATATGTGTATTAGTCTCTTGCTATTCTTGTTATGCCTTAAAGTGACTTGTTTGAGTTGAGGCTTGCTCTGTCATAAATAGTTTATGTGCAGCCATGAGTACTGCAAATGGAATTGTCCACATAAATAAACGCTGCAAGACTGGGCTTGAAGTCAGGGAGATTCAGGCTAGTGCAGAGGTTTGCCCTGGAGAAGTCTTTGCAGCAGAGTTTATTATGACAATTTCTGGGAATGCTGCTTTTGTTTTTTTTTTACGTGCTGAAAACCCTGTGCATGTTCAGAATATATTATAACTAATTATGACTTTCAACATCAGAAATCTTTTGTGAAACAAATGTAATGTAATGTTTTAGCTTTTCTTATTTATTCCTTCATAACATACCAAACACTCGCCTGGTTCCTGACTAAGTGGATCGGTACCACACCTCCCTTTCAGGATGTGCGGTTTCTCTGTAACCACAAGACTTACTCTGGACTGGCATCAGTAGAGACCTTATACCTGAACTGCTCTTGCAGATCCTGCAGAGGACGTTATTGGTCTTAGCCAACAGGTTAGGAAAGTTATGGTGTTTTCACTGTGGTAGAGGTGACATTGCAGGTTTTAGGTCCCAAGAAGACAATGTGAAAGGATTTATAAGGTTGCAGGGTAGTTAGCCATCCTCAGATGGAAGAATGCTGGCTTTTGAAGATGAGGTGAAAAGTGCACTGTTCTTTCCCTAGTATGGCAAAGTGAAATTGAAGTTGCCGCAGGCCCAGGATTAGAGCTACAGGTCTATTTATAATTTATTTTGTGATGTCCATAAAACTGTTCAGTATTTTGATTTCTGAAATTCAGCCTCGTTGTTCCTATTTGTGCCTTTTGCACAGCCCTCACCCATTATTCCCAGTTGGTTGTTTAGTCCATTGCAGAACTGTATTTCTCATTAGCTGCTGTCCGGTTGAACTGTGTAGTGTATATGTGTATTCACACCACTTTTATTTCAGAAGAAAAATTAATTCCCCCAGAGGTTCTGTCCATGTTTTGGGTTTGCCGTGTTTCCCTTCTAAAACAGCCTTTCATCTTTACTGTCAGATTAAAGGGAGGAAACCTCAGATCACAATATGAATGGTGGGAAAGGACTTAAGTCATTCAGGGAATGCGTTTGGGAGACAGGCGTGCAAGCTTTATTACAGGAGAGAAAAAAGTGAAGGACTGCACAGTTTAAACTGTGTGTGGACTAACAGTTCTAGGAACTCTTCTACCCTGGCTTCCCTTGTGCAGTTCCTCTTGTAATAGTGACTATGGGAAAAACTAAATCGGAAGTCACTAACTTGCAAGTCACTGGTTTTTTTTTGTGGTTCTTTGCAATAGCAGCAGACTGGTCCCAGTGATCCAGAGGTCCTCCTGTATTGGATTTTGTGGATGACTCCTATAGCTGGTCTGAGTTGTCCTGTCAAATGCTAATGTAGACAAACTACAAGAAGCTTGGAAGCCTGCATAGGCCTGCTGTTCCTCTAATTTTTTCACCTCTTCAAGGTGAGCAAGCCTTTTTGCCCTGAATCAAAGAGGATGAAATTTGAAGTGACATGACAACAAAGGACGCCCAGTGGTTGCACTGTTTGACAGTCTTCAATCTAAAAATGAGAGTATGATCTGTTGCTGATAATTTTGTTTTTGTTGATGATGATTATGAAATTATTATATTTGGTATGTTTTCCTCAGGCTGGGAAGAACTGGGAGGGGGGGTGATTGGGTGTTTTGTTTTCTAAATAAAAGATCCCAAGTCTTGTTATGCACCTTAATTAGCACCTTCGGCACTTGTTTCCACCTTATACAGGAACTGATGAAACCTGTTGAACTTATTGTGAATCTTCCTGTTGACTTCAACAGACAGCAGACGAATCCAAGATCTGGGCTGAGCTGACTTCCGTATGTTTTAACGAACGCAATTCCACCTCCTCTCCCAAGCCTTTGCCTCACTCAGCTTCCTTACATGCTGACCTCCCAGTGCATACTGTTCTTCTTTCTAATCTACTCCAAGCAAGAGCTTCTTTTCTTCTCCACACTTTAGAAAGATAACACACATATAGCTAGAGTGCAGATTTGCAGGCATAGCTAAAAAGTAATTGCGTAAGGAGAAATTTTGGCTTGGCCAGCGTAGTTACTAGCTCAGCTTACTTAGTAAGCAAGCTTGGTGGATGCATTCCTCCCTTCCCACCCTCCTTCTCCTCCCAGGGCAGAGCCTGGGTTCCAAGTCTCACACAGGGCAGCCAGCAAAGTTCAACTTCTCTCTGAAAGCAGAAAGTAAACCAACAAGGGGACTGTGACTGAGTGCAAAAGGGTTAATAGGAATGCTGCACATCTCTTCCAAGAGGCTGCTGCCACTACTCAGGCTATTTATATTTACAGCTTTCCCATTCATCCTCACTGAGCAAAAAGCAGCACTTGTGAAAACAAAGCCTGAGCATTTCTGTATGTTGAACAGGCTCCCTGTAATATCTAATTGCTAACTGCAGAGACCTGGAGACTGCAGACTCACTTTTTCTACCTGTGGTAAGGCACACACCTGTACTTAGCAAATGCATAATAACTAGTGATGCTCTGGACAGTGTTACTGAGCCAGCTCTCTGCTCACAAGTGCATTTAGTCTCAATTCGGAATTCGTAGTTACAAGAGAACTGCAGGGGTGTGCGCGAGTGACGCTCACATACCAGACATTCCTTATCATAAAGATGAAGAGGGGCGAGTGCTTTCAGGGTAGGGGGAATAATGGGAGGGTTGTCCTTTCCTTCAGTTCAATGGGGCCTGTCTGCTGATTTAAATTGTAAATAACAGTACAAACCAGCTGTGGTAGCTTGTTGTTTCTTAAGAGAAGCATCTGAAAAAAGATAAAAAATATAAATGTTTGCTAATTTAACATCAATCCCTTTTCATAACTTAATAGTTATATTAACCACAGATAGGTGATGTCAGTTCCCTCGGACTCTGTGATCTTACCTTTTTTAACAGTACAAAACTTTCTTCCTTTCCACTACCATAAACTATTATAATTATAATTATGTTTAAAGACTGTATAGTGGCATGTGTCTGGTAGGGTCAGTAGGACAGGTTCCCTGCTATCATGGCATCTAATACAATCAAGCTCACTCAAAACTAGCTAGGTTTAGTCCTCTGGTCTTCTATGTAAGAGGCCACTCATTTCTCTGGAGGTAGAAGTCAACTCATTTCCAACCTGAGTGTGTTCCAAGACAGAATCACAGAAGGGCTGAGGTTGGAAGACACCTCTGGAGGTCACCTGGTCCAACCCCCGTGCTCAAGCAGGGCCACCTAGAGCTGATTGTGCAGGACGATGTCCAGATAGCTTTTGAGCATCTCCAAGGATGGAGACTCCACCACTTCTTTGGGCAACCTGAGCCAGTGTTTGGTCACCCTCACAGTGAAAAAGTGTTTCCTGATATTCGGAGGGAACCTCCCATTTTTCAGTTTGTACCTGTTGCCTCTCGTCCTGTCACTGCATGCCACTGAAAAGAGCCTGGCTACGTATTCTTTGCACCCTCCCTTCAGGTATTTATGTACATGGATGAGATCCCCCTTGAGCCTTCTCTTCTCCAGGCTGAACAGCCCCAGCTCTCTCAGCCTGTCCTCATAGGAGAGGTGCTCCAGTCCCTTAATGATCTTTG
The DNA here is from genome assembly GCF_036417535.1 of Chlamydotis macqueenii. NCBI lineage: Eukaryota > Metazoa > Chordata > Aves > Otidiformes > Otididae > Chlamydotis > Chlamydotis macqueenii. The sequence goes on from NC_141557.1 coordinate 67,012,266, forward strand.
TGGCCCTGCACTGGTCCCACTCCAGCAAGTCCATGTCCTTCTTCTACTGGGGAGCCCAGAACCAGACACAGTACTCCAGATGGGGCCTCACCAGTGCTGAGTAGAGGGGAAGGATCACCTCCCTTGACCTGCTGGCAGCTCTCCTAATGCAGCCCAGAATGAAAGGGCTGCCTGAAAGACAGTTTACACTCATTTGTTCTTGTGCTAGTGTTTTCCCTGAACTTGAGTAGCACTATGCTTTTAACTGTCCTGAAAGGAAGCATAAACACCCATATCCCCTCTCAGTCTTCATTCTGCCAGACTAAACAAACTCAAGTTTTCTCGTCTGCTCTTGTTTGATCATATTCACCACTCCCCAGTCACCCTTTTAAAGACGTGTTCCAGTTTGAACTCCTCTTCCCTAAATGCTGCACTGAGTTTTCCAGGTGGAGTCTCAGCAATGCTTTGTACAATGCATCCGTACCTCCTACTGTTGGAAATAACTGAAGTGATAACAGCCCGAACTACGTGTGCTTTTGTCACGATGTCACTTGGTTGTAAATCCAGGCTGAATACACACAGCCTTGCTCTCACCAGTGTGAACAAATTTAGGAAGGTATTTGAGTCAGGGGTGGAGTGTCTCCTGAGATGAAAAAGGGATGGCATACAGATAATTAACATCAATAGCAACAAAAATGTAAATAAACCCATCAGTGTATCATTTCTTTCCCTGACAGCTAAGGCATGTGAGCTACGCAGCACACAACTAGCTATCGGAGGGGGACAGAACCACTGCCCGTACCTGAGGTTAGGACTGCAGGGATGTTAAATTCCCTGCCAGAAACCAAATCCCTCCTGAGATGACAGAAAGGTTTACTTTGGAATCAGTAAAAACTTCAGTCAGACTTCCAGAGTGTAGGGAAATGTATCTGAGCAATATAAAATATTATTCTTGCTACTTTTTTCCCCTTCTTTGCATCCCATCAGTTTCCTGGCTACAGCTGCATTAGTCTGCTCCTAAGCTCATGTATTGCTATTAATATGACTTTTCATCTGTAGGTAGCAATGACCATTAAAGTTCCCACACCACTTTGAAACGATTTCTTCCTGCTAAGGGATAGGAGATGGGGAGCAGAGCTCCCTGCCCCCTGCTCTTCAGTGAGCGGAGCAAAGGGATTATCCTCTGCAGAACAGTCATCTAGTTAAATCTAGTTAAAAATTGAGCAGCTCCTCTCACAGAGGGGTTAGTCTCATCCACTGTGCTGAAGTTTCTAAAAGACTTGCAATATTTTATTGGAGGGAGGAAACAGATCTGATCAGTGAAGTTGCATTTGATTATTTCCCCCCCCCTCCAGCAAGTAACAGTTTCAGCTTGATGGAGACATGACTGCGCCTGCCTCAGGGACATTTGCTGTAATTGTTCACCTCTCATCCCAGAGTTCGATCTACTCTCAGGCACCCAGGGTGGGTGTGGAGGCAGAGGTAGGGTCCTAGCAGTGGTTAGGAGCCCATCCCAGTAAAGCTAAAGGGGCCATTCAAAACATAAGTAAATTAGCCTGTAAGAACAGGTTTAGTCCATTCACCACCAAAAGAGCCTGGAAGCCAAGTCTGTTCAGAGCCGAGGTAGGTTTAAGCTTGTTAAAAGCAATATGCTACGCAGGAATCTAAATACATAGCTGTCAGCCCCTTCATGTAGTTTTGAGCAGCATCTCTCAGGCAGGATAATGTTTAGGTGCATATATTCCGCGTTGATTCCTAACACTGGCAATTAAAATGTCTTCTTTTCTTTCTGAGTGTCAGAAAAGCATCTGTCACCACGGCCCCTTTACTGGGCCCAGAGTTACCATAAATATGCTGGACATAGAGGACGATTTTCATGCCTCCGGCACAGCTTTAGAGACAGTCAAAACAGATCTCTGATAAGACAGAGGTGGCAACCATCCAGCCTGACTAATGTCCAGCCTGAATTTGGAGCAAAAAGGAAATGGAAAGGCAGCCTGAAAAGTGCCCTCAGTTAGGTCACTGTGTAAAATCCTGCTCTTGTGTATTCCGTTGTAAATTCCATGTATCTGTCCAGGGGGGTTACTCGCAAAGCCTAGTGATGTGGGCAGGCACCTGCTAAATGCATTTTATTCAATGAAAAATACAAGTCTGTGTGCATAACAGCACACTCGTTTGTGTCTTGTCACAAATATAAAGTAATATTTTATCCCTTCCCTCCCATATGAAATATTTCTCCCTTCTAGAATGTCCAGGCCTCCTTCCTATATACTAAATGCTATTTAAAAAAAAATAATAAAAATCCCCAAATTATTATCCATTCTTCTTTTTCCACCAACATCTATCAATTATTTTGTTATACAGTATTTGTTCATTTTACCTCTTTCTCTCAGACTGGATGATGATGTAATGTGTTTGAGATTAAAAATAAAGTTTTGTTTTCTCTGTTAATTTTAATTTTTAAAAAATGCTCAGTAAAAATTTGTAAAGACAAAACTTTAATTTTGGTCAATCTTATAAAATATATGCCTTGGGTTAAATTTGGTAGTATTATAAGCATCTTTTGGACGTTGGGTGCTGTAAAATCAAACACTTTGTCTTTCTTTTGACACTTTGAATACTGAAAGAAAAACACTGCTTTGCTTCCCATGCTTTCACTGCTGCCAGCTCCTCCTCTTCTCCGTCTCCTGTGACACGAGCTGAAGTTAGACGTGCCGGTGACAGCGTGCACCAGTCAGGCACAGCAAGATATGTGCTGGCGACGCTGCTGACAAGATGGATACTCTTGGCAGGCACCATGATATTTCTCCCTGCCCTTCGCCAAAGAAAGGAGGTCAGTGGAACACTCTACCCTACCAGCGGGGCTTCGGGCATCAACTCTGCGTGCACAGCATCGCTCCTCATTTCCAAGTAATGAAGTAGAGCAATTGGTCCTTCTGCTCAGAATATACAGGAGGACATGGGCATGCCTTCAGGTCAAATCACATTATCTGTGTTATGCCTCGGGAAGATGAAGAACAGCTGGAACTTCCCAGCAGACTGAAGTAAGGAGTGATATTTTCTTTACACTCTTTCCTGAACTGTGGATGGATGGACAAATATATGGAAATGCTGAAAGGGAAGAAACAAAAATGCAACAGATGGAAAACAAGAGACAGATAAAGATTCAATCGTGGCCTTAGTGAAGCTGCAAAATTCCTGCAGTGGTGCAGAATCAGAACAAAATAGGGGGTGGAGGAAAGCAGGGACAGGAAAAGGAAATCAGGGAAGGATGGCTTCAGATGATTTTGTCCTTTTGTTCCCATCCCTGTTCCCCTCACCCACCATCAACTTCCACTTTATTCTGCTCTCATCTCCTGTTCTCTTCTCATCTTTTTGCACTGATGAAGCAGTAGGCTGTCATTTCTCATTTGGTATCTCACATCCATCCATCCATCAGCATGTCTGGGATAGCTGGCAGCTAATCCTGATGGGTGAAGGACCCATCAGTATCGCTTGCCAGTTCCCACGGGGGATGTAAACTGATCAAGCTAACAAATACTGACAGGTGAGAGACATTCATCCACAGTTGCTACCGGTAGCAAAGACAGAGATGTAAAGGGTTCCATATGGTAGCTGTGTTCGATGGGGAAACAACGCCAGAAGAGAAACATCTCATTGGCCTGAGTTGCACTCGCTTCCTGCAGTCCTTCACAGATTGCTCTTTGGGCTACCTAGCAATCTCATGAGGCCCCTATAACATAACTCTCTTCTTATTCTGCTGTAATGCCAAAGGTTTAGGGGAAACCAGAAATATATTCTGCTACATGCATGCTGCCTAATGGATGTCAAGTTGTGGTACAGATGATGCCAAAAGCCGTTCCTCAAGAGGAAAGAAAAACTTGTTGGAACCAGCACCTCATTATGGCAGTTGTTTTTCAGGGTGCATTGACGTGAATGAAAGAGCAAAAATTCTTTTCCCAATCACCTAACATGAGAAAAAAAATATCAGGTTTTCACAAGAAGAGAACAGCTACAGTCTGTATTAGAACAAACTAGGTCCCATCTCCCTTTTAAAATGCTTTTGCGTGGCTGCCTTTCTGTACCTGCAAATGGTGGAATATAATTCACAAGCCTATTCCAGACATTAGTGAAAATTTCTTCCCAAGATTCTCCACAGCCAAAATCACTCAGTCTCATAAAGACTTCCTTCAGTTTCTCTTCAGCTAATATCATTGTTTTTATTTAATCTTGCAATGATGTCGTTTTTCCACTAAGAGGTGGAAAATCAAGACGGAAGGGAATATTTTTCCTTCCATCTGTTGGCTCTCTTCTCTTTCCCAATAGCATCCAAATTTCACTGAACAACTTTCTTCCTGCAGAGCCATTTCAGACTTCACACCTTATCTTGAGCCAGCGCTTACTTTGATCTGGGTTCTTACAGTCTACAGTCATAACTAGGATGTCTCATTTCAACATCATTCCTTTTCTTTACTTGTTAAGCCACATGCTTACAATGCATTTCATAACGAACTTCATTCCTTACGCCTAATTCCACAGGCAAGAAATCCACGTGCGCCAGCTTCTGCTGCTGACGTTCTCCAGATGCCTGGCTCTATTTGGTAACGTTTCTCTTTTGCCGTGCTAAGTGTGTCTCTCATTTCCTTTCAGCATTCCTGCAAGCCATGGCCGTTGGGGCCAGCCAGGCCTCCTCCAGAGATGCTTCTCCCAGTTTCTTTGCATGGCTCTTCTGGCTGGTGTGCTGGCAGCCAGGGGGGTCGATCTTCTCAGCACCATCCGTTGTTTTCACCTCTGTTTGAAAGGTCTGCTCTTCCTCAGCCCAGCTATCTAGTAATCATTTCTGGTTTAGCTCATTCTCCCTACAGTGGTTTAGTTGCAGAGTAGACAGAATAATCCCGTTTGGGTTTGAGTCTGTCTTTTCTGTAAAGAAAAGGTTACAGACATCGCTACTTTGCACCTGGGATTCCTGCCAGTTAGCTGCATCAACGATAAGGACAGATCCTTTGGAAGATATTTTACTGAAGCTAAAGAAACACTTCTGGGGAGAAAAAAAAGTTTTAAAAGGACACTTCAAAGAGAAGGCTACCTTGAGATCATAAGCCTACTGCAGTTTTAACTAAAAATCCTTCTTGGCTTGTCCACTGGAAGCTCAGCCATCCTTGGAGCTCACGGTTGCTGAAGTAACGCACTGCTGTTTGTAACGCTTTCCCCCGACACTGAACTTGCCGCTAGTAGATGGACACAACTCTGTCCTGCAGCGCTGGGGCAGGCACTTGGCCCGTCGCTGCCTGGAAAAGCAGTACGGCCTGAGCAGCCTCAGCGCTTCGCAGGCAGCCCGTTCCCAAGCAGGCGAAGCGCAGGCTGCAGCCAGGGCAGGGCTCCTTGCTCCTTCACCTTGCAATGCAGTGCCGCTTCCAAAAAAAAAAACAACAAACAATCCCCAAGCACCATGTCATTTAATTCGGGGCAGCTTGTGGGCTTTTCTTTCTTTGTGGCCTTTCCTTGCCACAAGGAAACTTGGTGTCCAGCCAGACAAGCTGGTGGCTTTGTGGTGACAGCATATGTCGGCAGAAGTCATGGCGGTGCCTCTCATGAAGGGCCTGCAGGGGCACGGGCACGGGCACGGGCACAACCCCAAACCCAAACAAGCCCCTCAGCAGTCCCGCTCCCGCCTCCGCGGGCCTCAGGGGATCCCCGAATGCTCAGCACCCACCAGCAGCAGGGCCGGGCGCGCAGCGTGAGGCTAAACCGCACCGCCCGCCTTCCCCTACGCTTTTCACGCATGCGCCGGCGAGCGCGCCAGCGCCACCTTCCCGCCCTTTTCGCCACTGCAAGGAGCGGCCCGTCGCGCGTGCTCACTCGGAGGAAGGGGGCCGCCCGAGTTTGCGGGGGGGAGTTCCCCTCTCCCCGTACCGAAGGCGCTCGGGTGTTTCCGTTCTTTTCCGGCGCCTCAGCCTTTCCCCGCCCCCCTCGCCGCTTGTCTGGGCGCTGCAAGCCCGGCGGGAGGAGGCGGAAGATGGCGGTTGGGATTGGTGGGGAGTCGGCGGTGGCAGCAGGAGCAGCAGCGTTTATGCAAACGAGACCGTCGGCATCCAGCGCCAGAGCCCGTGTGGACCGCGGCTGAGCAGGGAGGCGGCTGGGGCTGCGCCGCCACCGCCCTCCCCGGCGCCGGACCCTCCTCCTCCTCCTGTTCTCCCTCCCTCGTTCCCTCGCCGCGTCTCGCCTTCCCCGCCTGCCCCGGCCCTCCGCCCTCGCCCCGGCATGGACGTTGGCGCTCCGCCGTGTCGCTGTGCGCGGCGCTGCGAGGCCGCCAGCCGCCGCTGCCGCTGAGCGGGGCCGCCCGCCCGGCCGCCGCTCCTGGGAAAGGGGGGTGGGGGAAGATGTCGGACACCAAGGTGAAAGTTGCCGTCAGGGTCCGGCCGATGAACAGGAGAGGTAACCGGTGGGGTCTGGGGGCGCGGTGGGGAGGGGAGAGGGAATGCGGGGAGGGGGCGGCATCGGGGACGCGCCTGGAGGAGCACAAACACCCTCACAGACACAGACCCCCCCTGCCGCCCCTCGCTCAGGCACGGCCGCCGAGGGGGAGCCGGCGGGGGTCGACCTGCCCTGGCGTGCAAGGAGAACGGGGGGGCGCGGGGGGAGTGAGTGGGTGGGTTGCTCTCGCCCTGAGTACAGCCGCCCCCCCCGCCGTGTCGCCTTGCAGAGCTGGACCTGAATACCAAGTGCATCGTGGAGATGGAAGGGAACCAGACTGTGCTTCACCCTCCGCCTTCCAACACCAAGCAGGGAGAAAGGTAAAAAAAAAAACAAAAAACCGCAAGTCGCCGTGCCCCAAATAAAAACCCAGCCCCGGTTCCTCTGGCTCACCCTCGCAAACGCTTCGCCTGGCTTTGTAAGGGGAGCGGCGGGGTCCTGAAATTCTTGCTCGGTGCTTTTCCGGGGGCCGTGGTGGCGGGGAGCGGGCAGGGGGGAGCGGGCGAGGGCGAGCGCCAGCCGGGGGTGGCCGCGTTGGGCTCGTGTCCCTCGGAAGGAAGGACCAGACCTTCCTTACCCGGCTGCCTGAGTGCAGTCGGAGGTACCCAAATCGGGATGTGGAGACAGATGATCCCTCTTGGCCTCCCAGGTTTAAAAGCTGGATCTTGATTAACTGATTAGGTGAGGACTTAAATTAACTGTGTGTGCAGTTTTCAGAAATTTCCCTCGAGTGCAGGCTGCTAATAACTTGATGTACCCTGTGGAGGAACAAGAAGCAGAATCTGAATTTTATGCTAGTGAAGATATTATTTAAGTTTATTTACTAGATCTTAATGTATCTGCATTTGAAAAGGCTGTAATTGCTAGATCCTTTATTAATTCAGTGTTGTTCTGTGAAGTAGCCTATGAGAATATCCTAAAATAATTTTGAGATCTGGCATTTAGTTGTAATGCCCCAGTAAAGAATACCCTTGGAAATAATCCAAAATGCCAATGCACTAGACTGTAAAAATAGATCAGAACAGGAAAAGATTTCTTTCCTTTGAGGGAGTGTGGGGAAAGACAGGGAGGTGCAAAGGGAATAGTTAAGTTGTATCCTTATCTGTTCAGTTACCTGTTGACTGCTCAACTTAAGTTGATCTGTTAAATGTATTTAATGCCAAGGAGTGTGAAATTATTTGCATGGTTATAGAGATTTTAATCTGAACACGTTCCTACTGCTCAAGTTTTAATTTAGAATATTTTTGATTGAATTTATAGTAGTTATGAATAAACTGTAATGTGACAATATGGGCACTTTTCCCATGGAAAAAGTTGAGACCTTTTCTATTTTCACATGTCCAAGATGTGAAGGTGCTTCTCACATTAATCTATGTACTGGAATATAGCTGTAATTACACTAGTTTTAAGTTAAATCTGACTTGCATTGTCCTCAGAACCATTGTTGTGGCTAATGTGCTGGCCTGGGTCTTGAAAGATCTGTGCTTGTTTCCTGCCCTTTTTGCAGATCTTTGTGTAGTCTTCTACAAGTCATGCTGCCTCTGTGGGTCTTAACATCTCATCTGTAAAATGGAAATCTTGTTTTTCTTGAGACTATTCTGTTTTAGAAAGTATGGAGTTTTCTTCCTCCTGTTTATTGAAGTGTATATATGGCTTCCACCAGAACACTGCTGTAACAGGAATAACAGTAACTTTTTAAAGTGAGTGGATTTCACAGGTATGAAACATGAAATACAAATAGAGTTTACAAAGCAAGAACATAATTAAGATTTAAAAATCATTATTTCATTAGACTGAAGAGCTTAAAGTCCAGGTGGTTCAATAAAGAGCCTGTAACATGAATTTTGCTTGTTGTGCACATTGGCCTGCAGGTATTCAGTGAGACTGTGCAGTGACTTTCTTTTTAGAGCTTGTGTGGCTTGTGTTTATTTGCTTTTAATACCTGTAATATATAAACATTCTCTTACTTCGTTGGAATTGGCTTCTGGTTTTGGGCCGGGAACCTTATGGGTGAGCTGTGACACTTCTGTGTGACCTCACCATTGACAGCTGTGTTGGCAGGTGATAGCTGTCCTGCTTGCAGCCCCGTGCGAAGCTGGAATTCTGCTGGCTGTTACATGTGTAACTTGTGTGTTTGAAACAACTACCTGATGTGTTATTGGAAATAACAATCAGAAATAGTGATCAGAAGTAAATCCCACTAGTGCAAACCTGTATCTTCTTAATAGCAGACGGTGTAGGTAACCTGTTGAGATGCCTAATAGACCTTCTCGTGCCTTGTGAACATCCTTACATATACTTCAGTGCTAAACTGTTGATTTATGTTTTTTCTTTTTTAAATTCAAGATAAACAGTTTAATTTCTTTTGATGAAGAATGAATTATGTTCTTTTATGTATACCCACCATAAAATATCCATATAAACTGGCTCTGAATTGCTGAGTAGTTGCTGCTTGTACTTGGATTCATGCCTTGGCAGGGTTAGAGATGTCAAATGGATTTTTGGTTTTCTTTGTGTAGCTTGTTTTTATATAGCTCAACTGGATTTTTCTTTCAGAGCAACCATGTCACTGCAAAAATTATTTCATTTGTTAGGGTGATTACTTGGTCTTTCTCTACTATATTGCATTATTTTAATATTCTGTTTAGTCTTACATTTCCCTTTTTTTCATTTTATCTTTTTATATGGAAATTTCCCTTTTCTAGCTGAATGGAAGTACAAGTTTGTACTGCAGTTTGGCATAAGAATAAGTAGCCTTCTAAAGCAAATTTGGTTTCCAAGGCTGCTTTTCTCAATTGAGCTGAGACCAAGAGACTATAGGGTCTATGGAATTAATGGCCATTCTTTTCATTTGCTTTGTTCTCTCAGTTATAATTTTAAAGATATAGACAGAATTTTCTAAAGTAAAATTAGATAACTTTAATAATCATAATATTATAAAATTTGTTCTTGGAAGAATATCTGAGGTTAGGAAAATAGAATTTTACTAGCTTTGCCTATTCTGTACAGTGTTTTTGAATTAAATCTAAGTTCAGATGCATACTGTTAATCTATCTGTAGATTTTACTAAGGATATTTGGGAAGCATTTTAGATGGGCAGGCAATGATGGTTTTGCAAGTAGTGAAAAAAGCCTAAAACTTGTGTCGGTTCTGTCATTTGTCCAACTTCCACTATTGTATTAAAGGTAAAGCAATAAGTTACGACCATAAATTAGAACAGGGTTCTGACTCCATCTTCTAACTACTAGACCACACAGCATCTGCACCTTAATAAACATAGCTATAAAATAGTAATTGTAATGAAATACAAGTGTTCTGTCTTTTTATAAGCAGCAGGCCTGCCGTTCCCCACAGACACACGACTTCCAGTGTTCTAAACTAACAAAGGAGGAAAACCAGAACACAGTAAAACTGAACAGTTTGAGTCCGAAAGGCACAGGAAAATCTTTATCAAAATAATAGGAGACAGAGTTCAGAAAGGGACCATTTTCATTAGCTGGTATCGGGCATAATCTCCAGTGCTGGCAAAGTTTTTGTGAGTTCGTTGTTGGACTTCATACCTTTTAACCCTTGTTTTACTATTATTGGTAGCAGTAGTTTCCTTTATATCTACTGAAATGTGCTTGTGTGTCATCTTAGTTATCTCTTCTGTCTCTCATCCATTTCCTCCCCCAAACCAACAAAGATTTCCCTTTCTTCCCCAGAAGAACATCTTGTCTTTCTGGGAACCCTCAGATTTTTTTCTGTCTTCACCTGGGAATTTGAATTTCCTTTCTCAAAGTACACTCTTCCTGAAAAAATTGTTCTAACTTACAGTCTTTTAGAAATGGGTATTAAGTTTCAAAGCCAGCTGTAAACATCCCGTTGCCTTGCTATAAATGTTTGTATTTGGTTGTTGGCAATAAGGTACAGTGTTAAAATGTAACTATGAGATAATTAGAGTGTGGAGTTACTAGAATCTTTCAAAATATTTGAGTGATTTTTTTACAATGGAAATCTTGCACATCTCTCTAGGTCTATGAAAGATTTGACTTTATGTTAGGGATGTTGTATTTTAGTAGGGCCAATTGTGTTTTACTGGATTCCTCTTCTGCTTTTGATTGTTACAATATGCTTTTCTCCAACCTTGCCTTTCAGCTACACTTTTCAACGCATAGGATCTGAAAAGAACAGTGTTATTTTAGTTCCCTGACAACAGTTCTTCATGACAAAATTTTTCCTTTAGTAAGCAAAATATTTGTCTTGACAGAAATAAACAAGGAACTATGGAGACAGTAGAACTGAAATACTATTTCAACTGTAGTTTTGACTGAAACAAAAATTTGTCTATTGGGCAATTTATTCTGTTATAGCACAGCAGCCTTGTGCAAACTTTGCCTTATTAAAAATCTCTGGGGAGAAAATAAGAAAGCAATCATCAGTGTAGAGCTGCATTTAAAATCATTACTTTTCTCTGAAAGTATCTTTCTTAGCTGGCCTAACTATTTCTTTTCTTTTCTTTTCTTTTTTTTTTAACAAACATACATTTTACAACTTGCTTGCTCTGTCGTCTTCTGTCTTCATTTTGCTAACAGACAAGTAGTACCAAGGCCCAATTCTACTTAGGTAAAACTCTTTCTTATAGCTCTAAATTACTGAAGATTCCATAATATATGGGGGCCTTTTTGAGTAGATTTAAGCTCTTTAAAAAAATAAATAGTTAGGAACAGATGTATGTGTGTGTGTCTGTCTAGTTTTTGTAGGTCAAGATACTTTCAAAGATGAGTGTCTGAAGCACAGATTTCATCCCTAGGCAGCTTGTCCTATAACTCTTGTGTCTAGAACACAGCTGTTGCTCCCTGCCTTGGAGAAAACATGATTTTGGATGGTCTTTAGTACATAGTCCTTCATGTAGTAGCTGTGGCACTTCATCTTTTTTGGTATGTTGCTTTGAATAGCATCAGAGATGAGAGAAAAGTGCTGTTGTAGGGAAAGGATGTGTGCTTCTGGTAATGGTCAATTTTTAAAACTGAAATTTGTGGAAGCTGAAATAAGACAGCTGTTGATCATTCATTCATATATGGAAATAATTAACAAAATCATGTCTTTGATGAATATACTTAAAATTATCACCTGAGGTAGATCATAAAATATTAGCAGGCAGCAACTTTTATCTTTGTCTGCAGGAAATTTTAAAAGTAATCTGACTTTGACCTCTTCTGTTAATTTTCCTGTTAGACATCAATGTTCAGGATGTGAACTGTTAGCTTTGAACCTTTGCAGAAGAGGCTTGTGTGAGTTATGAAATGTGTGGTTGGAAAATGGCATTTCAGGAGCTATTTTTGCATTGCTTTAATTCATTTAAGCCTCTGATGGGACACTGGATCCAGTTCCTTGAAATCGTTGTTCTTAAATTCCATATAATTTGAAACAAAATGAGACACACACTTGTAATCCAAAATTCTGTATGGCATGGCTCTTGGTTCTTCCTAAGGTGGCCTGAACTGTGAGTAAATGCAACATCCATTATTTTACCATACTTAAAAGATCCAGACAGTTGTAAGGACCTTGTGTTTTGGTCTTTAAATCATTTCTAGAGGAAACTACCACTGGAAGCTGCTGCCATTGTGGGTAAGCAGCTAGTAGTACTTAGCTGGCAGTATTTCAGAACAAAAATAGATAACATGTCTGAAGAGAAGGAAAACTGTGCTTGGTATGACTGTGTCATACCAAGCATATGACCTAAGGCACATGGAAAATAAGGAGGTGATTGGTGACAGCCAACATGGCTTCACTAAAGACATATCATGCCTGACCAATTTGATGGCCTTCTATGTTGGGGTTACAGCATCAGTGGACAAGGGACAGGCAACTGACATCATCTACCTGGACTTGTGCAAAGTATTTGGCATTGTTCCACATGACATCCTTCTCTCTAAACTGGAGAGGCATAGATTTGATGACGGACCACCCGGTGGATAAGGAATTGGCTGTGTGCCTGCTCTCAAAGAGTTCTGGTCAATGCCTCAATGTCCAAGTGGAGACTGATGATGAGTTGTGCTCCTCAGGGGTCGGTATTGGGCCTAGCCCTGTTTAACATCTTTGTCAGCAACATGGACAATGGGATAGAGTACATCCTCAGCAAGTTCACTGATGACACCAAGCTATCTGGTGCGGTTGACATGGTGGAGAGAAGGGATGCCATCGAGAGGGACCTTGAAAGGCTGGAGAGGTGGGCCTGTGCAAACCTCATGAGGTTCAACAAGGCCAAGTGCAAGGTTCTGCACATGGGTTGGAGCAAGCACAAATACAGGCTGGGTGGAGAATGGATCGAGAGCAGCCCTGAGGAGGACTGGGAGGTACTGGTGGATGAGAAGCTCAACATGAGCTGGTAATGTGCACTTGCAGCCCAGAAAGCCTGGGCTGCGTCAGAATAAGCATGGCCAGCAGGTCAAGGGGGATGATTCTGCCCCTCTGCTCTGCTCTGGTGAGACCCCACCTGGAGTACTGGGTCCAGCTCTGGAGCCCCCAACATAAGAAGGATGTGGATCTGTTGGAGAGGGTCCAGAGGTGGGCCACAAAGATGATCAGAGGGCTTGAGCACCTCTCCGGTGCGGCCAGGCTGAGAGAGTTGGGGCTGTTCAGCCTGGAGAAGAGGCAGCCCTGGGGAGACCTTATAGCTGCCTTCCAGTACCTAAAAGGGGCTTATAAGAAAGATGGGGAGAAACTCTTTAGCAGGGCCTGTTGTGATGGGACAAGGTGTAACAATTTTAAAATAGAGGGAGGTAGATTCATAGTGGACATTAGGAAAAAATTTTTTACAGTGAGGGTGGTGGAACACTGGAACAGGTTGCCCAGAGAGGTGGTGGATGCCCCCTCCCTGGAAGCATTCAAGGCCAGGTTGGATGAGGCTCTAAGCAACCTAATCAAGTTGAAGATGCCCCTGCTCCTTGCCGGGGGGTTGGACTAGATGATTTCTAAAGGTCCCTTCCAAAGCTAACTATTCCATGTTTAGGCAATTATTGCTTTGTAGCCATTCTTTACTTTTGAACTACTGAGTATTATGTTCAAATATTTCTGAGTAGAACACAGTAAAATGAGGTTCAGCTTTGAAAATGCCCTTTTTTTTTTGTTTTGTTTTATGATGTTAGAAATGCACATGCTGTGGTATGTGAAAAGATTTGTTGAAAAGATTAGGCCTTTAGACACACTTAGCTTCTGATGTAGAAGAGGCAGGTGCACTTGCCTGTTACTGCAGCCAGAGGTGTTTTTTGTGATCTGGGTTACTGGTCAATACACTTTGAATATGTTGTTTATTGAAATTAATTATGAATTTTAAAAATGTGCAGCTCTTTTACAATGATTTTTTTTTTCCCTTTTCTTTAGGGAGTTCAAGACTAAAGGAAAAGTTTTATTCTTTTAATCTCCTTTGCTCCTTAGTATAAATAGTAGAGACAATATTGTTTTGAAAACAAGATTACCTCTACTCTGTTGTGCATCTAGTAGGTTTCTTAAATGCACATATGGTAAGGTTTCAGACTTCTAATTAGAATCACTGTCATTTAATAGCTTAAAAATTTAAAGTTGAATGATGCTTGAAACATATTGTAGTGACCCAGGTGTGAGCTAGGTTCAGCATACTTCAGGAAGCGCTTAAGAAGTCCATGTTCTGCAGAACCTGAGCTCAGGGAGAAGCAGTGCACACGAGCTGCCCTTCCGTGCGGGTGTGTGCACTGTGCGGAGCTGGGGCGTGAATCTTGGTACAAAGTTTTGGGGACAAAGCAAATCCCTTCTTGGACTCAGGCCTGCAGTGCAGCATGCACAGACAGGCATCTGTTGTGCAGGGAGTCAACATGGTGGTATTTCTAGTAATAAGATTAGAGCTAAATCTTTAAATTGACAAACGTGCTTGTGTTTGAGACGTTACCAGATTTGAAGTCCTCATTCCTCTGTGGTTGCGTGCAGATTGAGTAGCAGTAGCGGTAGCTGTCTCTGGCTGTGTTGCTGGTGTCTCTTGCATGGGCAGACTGTCCTTACTGGTGGGAAAGTAGTACAGTGTCTTTGCTTATTTGGCCTGCCCTGGGCATGGTTTGAATCTATTAACGGAAACAATTACTGCCAACTATAGCGAAATGCCAGCTGCTGCAGCAATGCTGTGCAGATGCTGTTGCTTAACTGAATAACTTCTCTGATTGCTCGACTCCTTGTGTTTTGTGAGGATCTGTTACTGACAGCAATGTGGAGAAGGCTCCTTAAGGAAGCGTGAAAGCTTTGGCTGGAAACAGTGAATTTTACAACTTCAATAAGCACAGCCTATAAAGAAGAGGCCTCTGCTGTGCAATGGCATGCCCCACAGGACTCAACTGTCAAGTTAACTTGTGACCCAAAGCACCAAGTTAACTAAAACAGTCATGCTGTTCCCTGGAAGTTTGCTGTGTGTCTTTTACAAAAGACTGTAGAAGGAATATAAGCTTGTCCAGTCAGTACCTGACTTTGTATGTTGATATGAAATTGGTCATCAGAGTTTGAGGTCTGCTGGAGCTTGAGTTGACTGTGTGTGTCTTTACGATCCTTCTGTGACACATGATGGGTGTTCACTGGTGGCTGAGGGGGAAGCTCGATGAGTTAACTACAAGCAGATTGAAACTTTGCTGTATGAAGGTCAGTCAGAAAAATGCATTGCTAACAGGAGCTGAAAATCGATGACGTGAGCTCAAGATATCCAAGTGAAGAGTAGGAGTTACACAAGCTGCTTTCAGTGCTGTGAGAGGGTATCCCTTTATGTCATTTCTCGTTCTGGGTGGGAAAAGGGAGTCAATGGCTTTCTGATGCTATTGTGCTTGGTTAGTGTTAATTAACCTCTGCAGTTCTGGCCTTTATTTTTGATAGTTGCCTTTTGATCTAAAAATAATAATTAAAAAACCAACTCTCAGTCATAAAAACATCTAATTAAATTCATAACCGTATCCTGAACTAATACATTCCTTAGTCATCAGCCACAACCTTTGTTTGGCATTTTGTTACATCCTAAATAGAGACATCCTCAAGCATGTACATGCTTACTAAATATACCCACATATTCCTTGGATAATGTGAAGTTAGTGGCTTGTAAGGTGTAACTTTTTCACTAGGAGGTAATCTGAATGTTTCATCTCATTTCATGTAGATCACCGTAGGAAAATCTGTATGGTAACAGCCCCTAATGAAGTCCCTAATGATTTATCATCTTATAGTGACTTATTTGCTATTTAAGTGTTATAACTCGGGACAAAGATTTATTCCACAAATGCTCTTTTGACAGATCAAGCCGTGAATATATTTTGGTGCTTATTAATGGTACAGTACTTATTTTGACGTATATCAGTCAGCGCAATGGTAGAAAGGTGTGTCTGAAACCCTGCTGTGTGCTTGTGTTAGTGCATGGTAAGTAGTGTGGTGAATGATGACGCTGAAGATAGGGGCAAAGAGGCTCATTGTGCACTAGCAACAGAGTACATACTTACGGTCTCTTTTCTAGATGCTAGCCCCCACCAAGCCTGTGCTGCTACCTCTTCATGTTTAGTCACAGCATAGATAGTAGGCTAGTACTGGCTTACTTTGAGATTTGTGGCATCACTGCATCTTCTTTTTGCAGTGTATGTGTATTCCAAGAATTTTAAGCATTTCAGAAACATGAATCAAAGCAGCTGCTGTGGCTGGAATGGCATGCTTATCTCTGCATGTGTTTATGAAGACACTGTTCAATATGTTTAAAAAAACTACCAGTATGCACTATGAACTGTAAACTCTCTCTATAGTAATTTGATGTTTTTTTTAAAAAAAACACATTGTTGAAAATGTCAACACTTAATTTTTTTCTGATTTTTTTTATTAGAGAATATTTATGTTTGCAAATAAAATGAAAAAATGTATATGATATCCTATTTATTGAGCTTACATTTTCTTAGTTTATTCCACAGTCTCTTTTTAAATATGAGTGTCAATCCCAAGTAAGTAGTGTACAAAAGCCTCCAGGTGAGATTAGATTTTCTTCTAGTGTGACGTTTCAAAATTATGAATCTGTCTTCTGAGCTACTGGAGTAATTTTTCTAGCATTAAGTAGAAGTATGTGGAGCTGTCGGTTTTGCTTAGTATTTCTTATATGATGACAAGGAACAGCAGGTCTTAGATAAGAAACTGTAGTACTTGATACTTCTTCCCACATGTTTTCCAGTTTCTGTCTGACTTTATGATTAAAATCATGTGCAGTGTAGCTGGGAAGGCGTTTCACAAATTTGATTTTTTCAGAGTTGAAGAAAAAAGAATTGGGTGGAGTGGAAGGGAAAGTTTATCTGCAAAACGGATGGATTTGTACAGTGACTGGCAGTGGCTGAAATGTAATTTTTAATACTTCAGAGTTCTTTTTTTTTGTTGAATATTTACTTCAAATTAAATTTTACCTTGTTATTCAAAAGTCAAGGCTTGTTTTACAGTAGATGAGCTTTTGCTGAAGATAAGTCAACAGAGCATTCCAGTGGAGGCACAGAGCTGGCGGAAGTTTTCTACTGGCAAAGCTGCTTTATTGCCCTGAATGAGCAGTATCCTAGTCTGCTTTAGAAAGTTTCTTTGTCAGCATCTGTTGATGTGAGTTTTTTATGTATGCAATGTGATGTAAATCTGCAGCGCTCGACTTGTTTTGGCTCAGTAGTGCCGCCTCCCTGAATGATGCAAGTCCAAAGCATTTTGATATTTCTTGGTATTTTTTTCCTTCCTGTCATACCATGTTGTCATTCCCTATTTTGAGATGTTTCTAAATTTCCTTTAGACTTCAAATGTGTTTTCAGATAATTTTATCAAACAAAATCAGACTGAAATAGCTATTGGCCATTTGGTAAAATAAATAAATGTTCCTATATTCACTCTATGCAGCTGAGGACATTAATAGGTTACTTACGTATCCTCTGAATACTCAGCAAGTAGTTGAGTGTGAGTATGTTTTTTTTTTTTAAAGATAACTTCACAGTTACATAGGGGAGTAAGAGCAGAAACCTTTTGCAGTCTTCCTGCACTTTGCTGTTGTACTGTATAGGGACAAAAAGATGGTTCTGAAGGTTTTGTTAGAAGTGTATCATGGAACATCGTCCCACCACTCAGGTGTTGCTGTTTTGGAGCTTCTTACCATGACCACAGCAGATATCCTATTCTGAAACAAACCCTCTAGAAAACAACCTGGTATTTTCCATACTGCCTGTTATGTTTTGAAAGAAGAAAGTTTTGAATAGTTCTCATTTTTCTTCTCGTGTAAATCTAATGCTTGTACCTGCGTTCTTGATTGGGGCGACCTTGGGAAATGCTGCTTCAGTGTCTGTGGAGAAACTGACACAAAAGGAAATGCAAAGGATGGTTTGTTAATGGATTTGCTGCTGACGTGGTAGAATACATGGAAAGGATACTTGGGTAGCAGGGCTGGAAGGATAGCAAAAGCCAGAAGAGAGGTGCAGAAGTGGATGCCCAGCATAATGAAAATCCTCAAAGTACATGGAGGAAAAAAAAAACCAGCCAACCAACCAAACCAAACAGCATCCAGTAAGCTTTTTTTAATCCTACTGAAAATGTGTATGAGAAAGTGGCATTCTCTGGGGTGGTATTACCGTCTTTATGTGTGTTCTGGTTGAGATCCAAGTTGAGAACAAAAAGGAAAGTCAGTTCTTGTAAACAGACCATTGAACACTGGACAGCTTGCCATGTAGTTTACTTCTCAAGAGCTTCCAAGTCCTTCGTATGCTTATTGTTTAACGTGTTTATAGCATTGTAGCTAAGTTTATGTCATGTTTCTAATTTTTGTGTAGTTGTAACTCATATTTTAACACTGAATTTTTACTATTTCGTACCTTAAATGTTATAATTGAGAATCTGTGTAAATTGGCTCTGAAATAATCTAATTGGAGACACTTGTGTGTCCATCAAAATCGTGATGAAAGTGTGTTTGGAGGTGCAGCATTTAAGTGTTCTCCTAAGGTCTCTTTCAATGGAACAGCATCTTGAATTTTTCTAATAAATTCAGTAGACCCTCTCAGCATCCTAGTTGCATGGTTGGATTCCCTCTATCGGAAGTGTACTGAAGGAAGGAGATGTTTGACTTCTCCATAGTGAAAGTTAGAAGTTAGCTCTTGCCAGTTCTGTTTTCAAGTGCTCAGCAGGGCGTAGCAGATGAGTACTGAACCTAGAAAGACATCAGTCTGATCTCCCCTTGCTTCTTTAGTTACTCTTTGGGGCAGGCTGCATCCTCTCAAGTAGTTTTTGAAGTTTCAGTTTTGCAGATGTGAATGTGGCGATGGGAAACTTTTTTCCAGAAATGCTAATGATGTGCAAGCTTTGTGCCCGTAGTGTAATCTATCCTTAACTGCCATCTACACTCACAGATGTGAGTGTGCATATGCTTTAAGGAATGTAGTGTACCTTTATTTGAAATTTCAGAATGGCATCTTGCAACTTTGTGCTAGTTTAAACCTAGAAATGCAGATCTACAGTGCTGGGCGGTGAATGCCCTTAGTGTTTTACAATGCTCATGAGTTTTCTGAGTTACATTTTCCTGGTGTGTGGTCTGACCCATATTATTGGTTGCTATTTGAAAATTTCTTACCTGAACAAGGAAGAAAGTCGTGGCTTATGTGCAAGATAGATCAAGTAGACTTTGAAAATACTCTTGCGCTCACATGACCATGGTGTAAAATGAGCTTTATAAAAATCTCTCCAAACCAACTCAATTTTACTCTGTCATCCTTTGTCAAGAAGGGTGTTGTAGGATGACTTCTGGAGGATCTTATAGTTTAAATGCTTAAATACCTGTGTTTTTCTCAAGGTCTCTGAATCTTCATAATGGTTCATAAAAGACAGAGGCAAGTGAGTCACTCACATAAGTGACCTCTTGCCTACTTGGCTTTGCTGTGATCAAAAAGGGAAAGTAAATGCTAGGTCTTTGTCTGTGGAATTTGAAATGAATTATTATAAAATGGAAATGCAGAACTGAATTTTGAGGGAGGGCTTTTTCATCTGCATTGTATGTCAATGAGAGAAAATAGAAATATTAATGATGACATGCAGTTATGCAGGAAAAGAAGAACTTAATTATCTCATTTTCTTATTTTCAACAAACATTTAGGAGTGACAAGAGTCTGACAATCTGGTGGCTGGTAGCTGTAATAAGCAATCTCAGAGTTTAGTGAGCTCAAGGCAAGTATTTGATTAGACTAGAAAACTTGCACATTTTTTCCAAATAAAAGTGGAAAAGCATTGTACTTTTAGAATTATCATTCTACTCTTCATCCAAAAATAGAAGGCAAGTTATAGATTCCCTACAGAACTTTTGCTCTAAATGGAAGGAGCAAAGGGTACTGTGTGTTTTCTTTTGTTGTTTTTCTTTCAAAGATCTAGATTGGGTAATGCATGATTCTTTTAAAAATCATGTTACTTTTTTTTTTTTTTGGGTTTTTTTTTTTTTTTTTTTTGTTTCCCCTCTCTTTATAGCTGTTTCTGCATATGAGGCAGGTCACTTCTTTGGGCCATTACTGTTAATCTAAGAGTATTTGAAATGGGATGCCTGCCTTAGCTGCAGCTTCTCTTGGAGCAAATCTTTCTACTCAGACTCTTTTACTTTTATATCTCGGTTTTCAGATGTAGTAAGTGAAAATAAGTTGAACTGCTCTGGAGTAACTAATCAGACAACATGACTTTTAGCCATTTTTTTTAAGTAGAATGGTTATTTAAGCAAAAAAGGAAACAGTTGACACCTATTAAATTGAAAATTGTTGATAACTGAATACTGCTGCTGACTTTTAGTTAAAAAAATAGTGATGACAGTCAAGGTGGGAAAGCTACACTGAAAAATTAATGTGATAAACTTTTATAATAATTTTGGACTTAATTCTGTATTTGTTAAACTTGAATTTTGTTTGCAGTATTGCCAAAAAAAAAAAATCTACTTTGCTCCTTAACTTTCTTATCCTAATGTTACGAACCAAACACTGCTGACCTCAGTAGTATTTGCCTTCTCGGATCGCTAATTAATGTAATTCTTATTAGAGTTCAGAACCTACGTACCTTTTCATAGGACTTTTTGTGGTGTTTCAGACTGATCTACTTGTTCTGAGACTTTCTCCTTCCTTAATATGTGACTCCTTATTCTCTTGTAAGGATTTTTATCAACTTTTTGAGAGACTATGTGTAACTCAGCTTTATTTCTTCTAGCTTGTTTTGTGTAACTCTGTTCGCTGTGCAGGCAGATCTCTACGTAGATCATTTAGGCTGTGGGTTATTTACGGCAGAGATAATTAGCTGAGTTTCAGCTCCTGAAACAGAAGAATTGAGGTTCAGGGTTGTGGAAGTTTAGCTGATAAGCTCTGCAGGGCCTCACCTCCTCCTATGGAGAGTCAGATCACAAGGCCTGGTGCTGGAATCCCACAGCCTGGTTGCACAGTGAAAATACTGGGTGCCTAGCAAGGCTTTGTTAGCCTGTGCTGTACCTGTTGTTTGTGGTGGCTGTTGTGAACTTGGAAGTGGGAGGAGGTGGCAGTGATGGAGTCAAGAGCAATACCAGGGATAGGAAAGGGCAAAAAGGAGGAGGTTGTGCGCCTCCACTACTGTTTCACTGGTTCAGGTGCAGTGCAGGATGAGCATCTGTTCAGGTAATGAGGCCAAGCTGATGGGGATCTTCTAAAACTCAGAATGCGGGGATTGGCTGTATGAAAATAACATTGACTCCACAGTTTTGGTTTGGTGTTGGGAGTGTCTGCAACAGGCTCCCAAGTGTACAGGGTGTTATCTGGGATTTTCTGTTGTCAAGAGTGTTTCAGCCTACACTCATCGTGAGAAGCAGAGCTGACTGCAGATCCCAACACAGAGGGTACTAAATGAAACTATAAAGCTGTGTATGAACATGTTAAATAGAATTTAAAGCTCTTCACTAAATATTGGAAACAAAATAGTTGAAATACTTAAATGAAAGGCAGGGTAAAACTCCCAGTTTGATTTAAATATGGTTATTGACCTTACTGATTGAGCTGAATGTTAAATTTAAAGTATGAGTATTTGCAGTACCAGGAAAAAAGCATTCATCAGGAAAGAATACATTTTTCACTGTTCTCTCTATGAAAGAGACTTTCCATTGTGTAACTGTGGTAGAGGATCACTTGCGTACGCTTTGTATCCCAGCACAGAAACCTACATCTCCCTTCTTAACTGCCTCTGAATAGATGCCAGCGTGGGCCACAGACTGTACTGCAGACTCTGAGTTAGCAGGCAGATGGCTGGGCTGAGTAGCCAAGGATGACTTATCAGCATGCAGGCTCTTCAAACACACGCAGCTAATCTTTGTACTAAACCTCATCATTTCTGTGCAAGCATATCCATAGATAAAGTTTGTGCCTTTCTCTATTCTTTTCCAAATTAACTTTCTTCTTCCTCTACCTTTCATCCTTCTGACCTTCTACCTGCATTCTCCTGTGTTCTTTCAAGATATTATTTAAAGTGTTATCTTCAGAAATGATGGTATTTCAGAATAAAGAGATTGAGTGCTGTTAGCAGCTCCCAGCAGCACTCTGCTGCTTATTCTAAATTGGAAGCTTTCATTACATTTAATTGTCTGCACTTGGTATGGTAGCATATGTGTGTTGCTTGTGTCTTAGCTCCTTTGTCTGCTTTCTGTGTCTCCCTCCTCTGAGTAACTTGCCCTGTAGTACTCAAAATGGTTGGGTTTTTTCCTCCTTTTATCAACCGCTTTGTATTTATGTTTCTGTGTGCTAATTGCTAAATATCTGTCTCCTGTTCTGAAACTCATCAGAGTTGGCAGCTTGATTTCATTTTAAGATGAACATGTTTTCTGATTTAGAGTTTGCTTGTTTGGTTGGTTTTTCTGCTACAATAAGACAAATTTTATAAGGGAATAACTTTCATTTTTTCATAGTGCAGTTGTGTGTAGCACGCTGCTGCTGAATGGGAGCTAAAACACTCAGCTAGACCCCTGTGAGTTTCTGCAGGGTGGTACAGGCTCTCATGTTCTCAAACTCTCCCTAGCTTAACTTGAAGTGCTCCTTTGCTCACTGTATCTGGGCTAGGGCTATGCACTCATTCTGTACCTAATCAGGTGCTCTCCACCATGTGAAAGTGTCCATGCACCTTCTCTATTTTTAGACATTGGCTTGTCTCTTTGCCGCTTTTTTTTTGCTTTGTTTTGTGCCTGAGCTAATAAAAGCCTGGCCGGACTCAGTGTCTGCTTTTTGTCTGCACAATAAACCTACACTATGGATAAAATTCTCACAGATAATGGCAGTGGGAAGATAGATATTCCAAGCAACTTCTTGCTTTCAATATAAAAATACAGTAGTGCTCCACTCTCTGTAAACAGATGCTCTTAAAATGAATTTTGGATACAAACCTGGCTCTGCAGTTTGTGAGATCACAGCTCAAAAAACATTTTGAGGGGGTAATACTGTTGACTGCAAGCCAAGGAGGGGGAAAAAGATTCAGGGAGAGATTAAATGGAAATGAATATTTTTTTCAGGAAAGAAGGATTATTGTATCTTTAAAATATTTGAGCTGTAAGTAGACTTGGGGCTATTTGAGTAAATTCCATTGAGAACACTGCATGTTTTTTGAATACGTTGTGTTTTAAATGTATCTGGAGAGAAACAAATTGCTAGTTGGAGTTCAGTATGTCTCTGCTAGTGTATTTTGTAGATTCCTGTGTGATGATGTCTGCCATCAATAAATGTAAGAGTTACATAGTGTAGGAAGTCAGTTCGGGAAGGTGATTATGATGACTGGCAGTTTTTGACTAAACTATCTCAAGAATGTGGTAGCAAAGTTGCTTAGTTCGTCAGTGTGGCCTTTAAACTGCGATAAGATCTGAAAAGATGCAATATCAAATTTTTCTTAATAGTTATATCCCTCTGAAATCTTAGAGGCTAGATTCTTAATCTCCTTATTTCTTGTTGTCTGTTAATTGTATCTGTATTGTCCATCACGGTGTCTCTTGGAGCTTAACGCCTGTTGTTGTGTTGGAAAGAGTAGACCTGCCAGCCTTTCCTGTAGTGACTTTGAGTATGAGGACAGTAATTTTGCTACTAAAGACAGCACATTGCTGCAAATTCAGTGGGCAAGCTCCGTAGAGAGAGAAGTCGTTGATCTCAGGTGGACAATTTTCAGAGCAAAAACATCTTCAAGCTAATCTGCTAGGTGCCTGTTTTGGGCACATTACTGTGCTTTTGTGCACAGAATGCTTCTCTTAAATTTTAAATGAGTTTTGGCATCAAAGAGTTCAAAAGCTTAAATACCAAAAGGAAGAATACTGAGATTTTAGTAAGGAAATGTAATAGTAAGGTAGAGATCTCTGTAGGTTGTGTGCAAGTTTTTATTTCAAAACATTGCAAAAACAGAGCATTGCTTTTTTGTTTGGTTGGATTTTTTAGTATTTGATGTAATGTTTTTAAAGTAGAGACATCAGATAGCTCCTATTTTCTATCCCTTTTCTAGAATTGCCTTTTCTGAGCACTCAGGTCTCTTGTGATCTCAAAGACAGGTGAAGAATAATCAGTTCTGAGCATATTCTTGCTGTCAGTGGGATATTTTTCATCATATTCAGCATTTCTTTGAACAAAGTGTTCCAGCTGTCTCTATTCAGTAAAAATACCATTAATTACAAGTAATTAATGGGCCCAATCAGATTATAATCTGTGGGTTTTCTTTTTGAGAGGCAAGATGATTAAAATGCCTGCTGTAGTCTAATAATTCTGCATATCGCAGATCTGTTTCTGATGAAAACCGTTTTTTGGATGCTTTTTCATGTGGAGCATTAGCGTTCAGAAGATCAAGATCTGAGTGAGTGCTGGAATGCAACAAAAATGTGTTCAAAATTGTCCTAATCATTTATACCTTACAAGGTATAAATAATAAATCTTTGGTATAACCTTGAAATATGAAATTTGGCATTCCAAAGGGCTTAAAATAATTGGCCGAAGTGGCAATGAAATGGTGATCCTTTCATCATGCAGCTCCTCTGAATGTGTTTTAAGAGTATAAGGGAGAACGTACCGTATCTACTTAATTTTTTTTTAGGAACCTGCGAAGGTAAAATACCATATTCAGTCAAGAGTCACAAGTTCGCAAATTGCTTCAGGAGATTTATCTGGTAGACACACGTCAGCTATCCAATAAGGTTTTTTCCTGACTCTATTCCTACTACAACATGTTAATAGTAATGAGTATAAAATAACAGCTTTTTTTGGGGGGGGAATAGATAACAGCTAATTTTAGTTATATGGCTGTAGCTTTTTAGTTCACACATGACTGGAAGCCTGGGCCTCCAAGCTATTTCGGGCATCAGTGCTAAACTTAAAATCTAAAGCTGCCAAAAGGAGCAAGTAGTGAAAAAGTAAAAGAAAAAAACAATCAAAAGCAACAATTTCATGAAGGTGATGTGAACTGTCTTAAGTGTCCGTAGGCCAGGCAAACTTTACTACCTTGCAATTGCTGTTTGCAGCTACTGTGGCTCAGCTGTTTCTTGGTAACTTTATTATGTCAGCGCTTTTTCAAAGTATTGAGATACAGAGAATTAATGGCTGTTTACAACCATTACTGTACAACAAATAATAAATTATGCAGAGATAATCATCTGTGAAGGAGATATTCTTTGAAGGCAGTTTATGCCCTGAGCACTAGGTTTGCATGGTGTTAAATCTTTAAATTTGTCTAAAAGGGAGCCTTCCTCCTCCTCACCCATTTCTATTGATTGTTTTTGATGTCTGTAGTTAACGCAGCTTCCTATTTTAATAAGATGATCATGAGAGCTCCCTAAGTCGTGATACAGTGATTTAATATCAGTCGCTATTATATGGTAGTTCTCCATTGTTAGAATCTCAGCTTTGCTCTTTTATTGAGTGATCACATTTTATGTTGATGTTTTACAGAAATCTGTTGTAGCTGACACAGTGACTTTAGATCAGCGCTTTTCTCTCTCTTTCTTGGAGTTGCTCAGGTTATCGTTTATCAGTTTTGGGTGTGTGGTCGTTTAAGTTGAGCATTGAGGAATCTATGAAAGCTGGCAAGCTTGATTAGTCCTCTGGTAGTGGTGTTGTCTTCCTTCAGTTCCCATACCTACGAAATGAGGTACACTACTGGTTTTTAGACTGCACCGCGCCTATGTTGGTATTTATGGTGGGTTAATCCTGGCTGGATGCCAGGTGCCCACCAAAGCAGGTCCATCTGGACAGGGGAGAGAAAATACAAGGAAAGGCTTTTAGATCGAGATAAAGACTGGGAGAGATCATTCACCAATTACTGTCACAGGCAAAACAGACTCGACTTGGGGAAGTTTGTTTATTTATTAACAATCAAATCAGAGTAGGGTAATGAGAAACAAAAACTAAATCTTAAAACACCTTCCCCCCAACCCTCCCTTCTTCATGGGCTCAACTTCACTCCTGATTTCTCTACCTCCTCCCCACAAGCACTGGGGGACAGGGAATGGGGGTTGCAGTCAGTTCATCACACATTGTTTCTGCTGCTCCTTTCTCCTCACTTTCTTCCCGTACTCCAATGTGAGATCCCTCCCATGGGAGACAGTCCTCCACAAAATTCTCCAACGTGAATCCTTCCTGCAGGCTGCAGTTCTTCACAAACTGTTTCAGCATGGGTTCCTTCAACAGCATGCAGTCCTTCAGGAACTGACTGTTCCTGTGTGGGTCCCTCATGGGGTCACAAGTCCTGCCAGTGAACCTGCTCCTATGTGAGCTTCTCTCTCCACGGGTCCTGCCTGATGGGCTCAGCCTTGGTGAGCAGATGGTCCATCTTGGAGCTAGCTGGCATTGGCTCCATTGGACATAGGGGAAGCTTCTAGCTGCTTCTCTCAGAAGCCACTCCTGTAGCTCCTCTGCTACCAAAGCCTTGCCACATAAACCCAATACAGTAAGGCATGTAGAAAGAGCCATTGTTAGTACCCATGTTTTAGGGGAGGCAGGAAAGACTCATTTTTTAGAAGGCATTGGAATGTATCATCATGTTGAGAGGTCAGTTCTTTATTTCAGTGCAGATTTATCAAACAGTTTGATGTAGTAGCTTAGAAGTAAATCTGTAAGATAATTGGAAGTTATAAAATTAGATGAGGTGGCTCTTTACTATATTTATCATGAGGATTCTGAAACCTAGCCATAAAAATTTCCTGTATTTAACTGAACTGTTTTATAATTGTCAGTGTATTAATAAATAGTAAACCAAATTGATTTCATAAAGGAAAAGTAAAAGCATTTTAAAAATGAAAATGGAGAAGAATCAACATTAGTTTTCATTTAATAAAAAGCACACACTGACCCTTGCTTTCGGTTCATGCTGTATTTTGAAAGGCTGAAAGATCTTTCATGCTGGTAAACACATGATAAGCATGTTTACCACTTTTAGGAAAGTTTTCACTTAATATGTATTCCAGTTCCTCCTGTGTAATATTAACCTTACACATTGGTTGTGAAGGAGACCACAATGCTGACAAACCTATCATGATGCATAAGTATGGCTTACTAAATAGAAATACATGAAGAAAATTAAAAGACTATTCATTTATTAGCAAAAACTTTACCTATTCCTTCTAAATTGTATATTTTTCCATATAGTCAGTCCATGTGAGGTGCAGTACTGGTGAATTCCTGTGAGTTGATGAGAGGTCAGATTACTTGGGCATAGTAGTTAAATCTCTCCCATGCACCTTCTTACTTATAGCTTCCTGAAGTGAAATGCTGCATAACTTACTGAAGTTTGAGAATTTCAGGCTGTTTCTGCAGCAAAATGAGCAAAACTATAGACAACTTAGACTGGATAAACAGCTGACCTTGAACTCGAGTGTGATCAGGTAGTGCTTTACACATCAGCTGAGGTGACATCAGAAGTTACTACCCTTCAGGTGTTTAGTACTGTGCCCTGAGAGTTGATTTCAGTGTTAAGTAGTGTTGTGGTTTAACTCCAGCCAGTAACTAAGTGTCAGACAGCTGCTCGCTGATCTCTCCCCTCCCAGGTGGGATGGAGGAGAGAATCGGGATGAAAAGGAAAACTTGAGGGTTAAGATAGACCGTTTACTAGGACAGCGAAGGAAGATATGATGAGAATAATATTTATATTAATAATGATAATAATAAAATATAAGGATAACACAATATACAAAAAGAACCATGTGCAATTTCTCACCACGTGACAACCAATATGGTCTGTCCTGAGCAATGATTGGGAACTGAGAGCAATCTCAAAATGGTCCCAAGCACAATCTCAGAACAGCAATTTCCCAAGCAGTGATCTTTGAACCGTAGTTTACTGAGAGAGACCAAGGGCTGCACACCAGCCAACTGCCACTTATATATTGAGCGTGACATCTATGGTATGGAATACTTCCTTTGGCCCATTTGGGTCAACTGGTACTGGGTATGCCCCTCCCAACACCTGCACATTAGGAAAACCTGGGGAGGTGGAAGAAGTCCTTGATCTCTTAGCAACAGCTAATAACTAATGTATTACCAGCATTCTTCACATACTGAATCTCATACTAAATCCAAAACACAGTGGCTACTGGGAAGAAAATTAGCTATATCCCAGCCGAAACCAGGACATTAGCTCTGCTCTTAAAGAGGAGGTGCTTGGTAGCATTTATATTATTTTTTTTTCAACTATGATACTTAAACCATGTTTTAATTAAGTAATGTTAAAATGGGTATTTTAGTTTTGCTAACGGTAAATTAATAACTTCACAGATATGTTATATCAAGAACAGAAAGTTTCTTAACGTACTGAAGACTAATAGCTAAAAGCTCAAGTCCAGGGAAGGGGGAGCAGAAGTGCACAGTTACTTAATTATTAGAAGAAACTGCTAAAGGAAAGAAAGAATGTATCTGCAGACTTGAGGAAACAAGATAGGTCTCTCCTTTTGCTTTTGACTGTGTCCTGGTTTTGGCAGGGATGGAGTTAATTTTTCCTCTCAGTAGCTGGTATGTTTTGGATTTTGTGTGTGAAGAATGTTCATAAACACCCTGATGATACCAGTTATTGTGAATGAGACCAAGGACACCGTCCTGCTTTCCAAGTCTCGCTAATTTGCAGATGCAGGAAGCTGGGAGAAAGACAGACAGCATAATTGATCCAAACTGGCCAAAGAGAGTATTCCATGCCATAAACGTCATGCTCAGTATATAAGTGGGGGCAGGCGAGGGTGGGTATCTGCCTTCCTGGCATCCATCCTTCTGGCATCGTTCCCCCTACCTTGCTGGCTCCCTTTTGCTCTTTTGCTTGCTGCTCGGTTTTGTTTCCGTGATCGCTGCTCGGGACGGGCTGTATCGGTCATTGGGACGTCGGGTGGTGAGAAAACACATATTGTTCACTTTGTATATTTTTAATATCCTTATATTCTGTTATTATTGTAGTTTTCCCTTTTATTTTAGTAAATTGTCTTCATCTCAACCCACGAGTTTTCCTTCCTTCCCAATTCTCTCCCCCATCCCCCTGGGGAGGGGGAGAGTGAGCGAGAAACTGTGTGGTGATTTGGGCTAAACCATCACAGACTGTCTTGTGATTCTCCTCTTTCTAAATTATCTGGTGGGTGAGATAAGTCAGCCTGCTTTCTGAAATGTAGAAGGCTTTGACCTCCTGCTACCGTGGACAAAACTGTGATGGTGGTTGCCATCCTCTGGGTTTCTGGTGTCACAGAAAATGTCTTTTGTCTTCAAAGCCTGCACTAAGCACTGTACCTGTAACCTTTTCTTTCTTTAATACTGCGTCTCAGAGTGCTAGTGGGGTGGGTGTTGGCAAATCAGGAGGAGTATAGTATGAGAATTAAAAAATTAACTGTTTAATCTGGGTCACAAAGCGGGATTTTATAGGTTTGACAGGAAGTATGTGGTAACACATTTTGGTAAACATCAAATATAAGATGGCTAATTAACCTTTTTTCATTGTCCATGTCCATCAGCTAGGACCACTTTCTTTTAACAATAGCTTTTTCTTTGATATTTGTCTGCCTTGTGTATTTGGGCTCAACAGTTTACTGAAATATAAGAATCAGAAGTGACTTGCAAATATGGAAAATTGAAGCCTTGTGCAGGCAGAAGTGACCTGACTGCTCTGAGAAAGGTACTGCTTTGGACAGAAGGTGTAGAAGAACAAAAGACAGAAGAGCATTATGAATTATGAGCTGTGTCAAGAAGGTTTGTTACAAAATGTACAGATGAAGAAGAAGAAGAGTTGTTTAGTTTTTGGGGGGAGTGTGATAGTCAAGAGCTGGTTGACAGTTCACAAGATAATTTCTACTGCACGTGTACATTTAATAAATAAGATAAATTACCAAAAAGTTGCACATACTCAGTTAAACTGTTCAAGTTGTGTTTCCTTGGTTCTGGTGCTTCCTGATGCCTGCAGAAACATGGCTATGACGTCAGGGAGAAGGGGGAATGGAAAGCCCACTGAAGTTGTGGTAAAATTTCACTTTTAGTATCTCGCAGATCATAGTGCCAGAACTCCGCAATTTGCAAGCAAGGGAGCATAAAATTCCCTTGTGTGTATTTTAGATGACAGATTGCTTGAGTGTTTTCCAGTAGTTTGTCTCTTGTCTGTTTAAAAGATAAAAGGACATGTAAAATCTTAATTAGTATCAATTAAGTATTGTTTGAGAAATACAAAAGCTGTTTCCTGAACAGTGGTGCGGTTGAGGTGCTCATTCTCTGACTGCCTTTTGAAGCATTAGAGATGCCTCTGATCTTAGAAATTTATTTCAGTTTGTGTACAGGAAATGGAATATTGCCTTGATGTAGCAACTTTTCATTTTTAAAGTAATTTTAGCCCAGTTGATAGGCATGTTTGGAAAAAAAAAGTAATGTTTTTTGAGATTATTATTAAAAACAAGTGTCAAGTAAATATAAAGTTGCCTTTTTAACAAAAAAAAAAGTGAAAAGTTTCTCAGAGATGCTTAGTCGCTTCTCTGAGATAAGCAGAGACTTTGCTATGCAAGACTACTGTTAATGAGCTTGACTTTTATTATTGCCAGCTGAATACACAGCTCAAAGCAGCTAGCAGAATTTTGTATTAGTCTTAGATCAACTGGAATCAGCACAGATGGCAGTAATAGTTTTCATCACTGGGCAAAGATAGATGGCTGCTCTGTTGTAAATATGGAGGAGAGTTAAATGGAAATCCCAAGTAACATATTTGCTACTATTTATTAAAACACATTGAGCATCTCTAAGACCAAGTCCTGAAACAGTGTTAAATTTCTGTGAGCTTCATTATTATGGACAACTTTCATGTTAAGAAAAGCACCTTTTCAATAAATAATAAACTTCCAGAAGACACAGAAGTGAAGTGTTTGTAAAGGTACAATGTGTAGTGGCTCTGATGGTGTGTATGTGCATTTACAGTAAATTAGAATCATCCGTGTCTTGGACTTAGAGGAAAAAATTGAGACTGAATTGTTGGGAAATGTTTTATTTTTCCTCAGCTCGTGACAGGGGTAGAGAATAGAGGCAATGTCTCACAGAGGGGCTGCAGGAGGTTGCAAGTAGAATGGTCAATGTTTAGCATTGGGAGGAAAAAAAATCCTCTGATAAAAATTGGAGCTTAGATGAGGTGATTTAGTTGGAATTGGGTCAGAAGGCAGTGGTTTCTGTCGGGAAGGGAAAAATTGCTGCAAATCCCTTATCGCGGTTTTCTGAGATTATGGAAGTAATTTGCAGTAATGAAGAATAGACAGCTTTTAAAAGCTCTCCAGGAATTGGTTTGCAAAAAAAAAAAAAAAAAAATTCATGAAAGTAACTTGTCTATTTTGGCTTTCCCTGAATGCAAAAACAGTTGAAATGTGTTCACTGAAGAAATGCATCTGCTTGTATCTTGTTTTTTGATTTTTTTTTTTTTTAGTTCATTCAATTTCTTTTTCCCTCATCTAAGACATTAAAAAGTAGGTATTTTTAGTCATGCTTTATAGTCTAATTTTGGAATTTTGTATAATTTGTATCTTTGTCCTAATACTAAGCACTTTAGTATTTTTGTTCAGCGTTGTTTTAGATACACAGTACCATCAATTCAAATAACTTTCTGTACTTGGTGGTGAGACACCTGTGCAGAAAAGATTCTTTTCTGTTGTCTTTGAAAAGTGAGTAATGAAGTGAATGATAAAGATACACAAAAGTGGGTAGCATAGGAACAGGAGTAACTCATTAAAAAAACCCTCCAGTCTTAACTATTTTTTCAGTTACTGCATGGAGGAGAAGAAACCATTAAATAATTGCTTTGACTGTGGACCTCTTTGCAGGATGTGGGTAAAGGAAACAATTGAGAGGGACTTGGAGAGCAAAGATAGGCTTCCTCATTGTTCCCTGCCAAAGAGTCACCGAGCCTTTCCTCGTTGTAGAGCAGCGTTCTGAAGCTCCAACACCTGACGCAACCCTGCAAGTGAAATGGAGTGAGCATATATATTTGGTATGGCTTTGAATTACAGCTGTTCACATAAGCTGTTAATGGTTCAGATTACATCTTGGAAGAATATTTCTAAGGCTGGGGTGTTTGAGAATTCTTAGCAATTCTCCCACTGTTAATGTAGTCTGGCTGTTGGCAATAAAAGAAGAGTGAAGGTGCACTGGGTGCAGGTCTGCTGCTGTTGAGTGACAGGGACACTCCAGGCTCTGTCTAATGTTTCTGTGTTGTGCCTCTCTTCTGGAGGAGAGTTAGTGTGAAGGGATTTAATTCTAAGTTTGGTTTTATGTTCCAGGCTATGCCTGGTTTTGGTACCAAGGTGAGGTGCGAGTGAGAATGGTAATCTTTCAGTCAGGGATGTCAAGGGTATATTTCACTGTGGGTTTCTGGGGAACAACTTGGATCTGACAATAAATACAATGGGGACTTGCAGATTTCTGAAGTACAGTCAGTCTAGAGAGTACACTTTTTTCTTTTGTGTGGTTTTTTTGGAGTTTTTTGGTTTTTTTTTTTTTTTTATCCCGTGTTTCTTCATGTGCAAGGTGTTTCTGGAAGAGAGTTGCTGTTGGGTGATGAGGAGACCTTTAAGAAAAATTGTTTTGAGACAGCTCTTCAAATGGGCCATATAATTAAGTTTTTTGAAAACAAACTTAATTGAAAACAAAATAGATTTGTAAAAAAACCTACTTTTAAGCTGTTCAGTTAGCTGGAAATGACTACTTCACCCTGTATTCTTTTCCTTGGTACTGCCTCCCCGAATTAAAACATACATTTCCAAAAATTGCTCTTGCAGTCATTTGCTTATGTGCCTCTCTGAAAGCTTAACTAGGAGCTAGCTACTCATATTGCAGTAACGATAGGTTTACTTCAGATACACTAAACTACTCTCTAGAACTAGCATTGGATGGATTTTATTCCTTCTTTGGAAAATTAGTGACCAAGTTTACCAACAGTGCTATCATTTGTCTGTTGTAGCTATTTATCCCAACCCATGAAATTGATAAAATGTTACTTTAATTAAAAGTTCACAGTGGTTTGGGATCTGATGTGGCACATTAAATTTCATCCCTTTTTGCAGTCCTGTGGTTTTGTAGATAGGTATCCGTCTACATCGGACGACTGCGCCATGGGGTAGAAGTACCATCAGAAGCAGAAATAATGCTGTATGTCCACGTTTGTTGTACTATTCAGAACTTAGACGTTTTCCTGAAGTTATCTGTTGTTTGTTTATCTGTCTTTTGAATAGATAAATTAACAATCTCTTTTTTTCCTGGCTTTTGATTAGCGTAGTAAATAGACTTGAGTTACATCAATTTTTTTATACAGGTCTTAATCAGGACTTCCCCCCCCTGCCCCCCCCCCCCCCAGCTTTGCTCCATTTCCACAGAGCTTCTCTTTTACCATAATTCACTGCTGTGTTTGACCTGAAGTATGTAGCTGTCATGGGAACAAAAAGGTCTGGAGGATTGTTCAAGGACTGGTTTGCTTTTGAAGCAGGATTCCTGGTTAGCTTTCATGCCAATAGTTAGATGATGCCAATAAGGAAGCAATTGCTTTTCCTGATAATGATTCCTTCAAATGCTTGGTTAGGGGTGTTCCTTCAAAAGGAGGGGATGTGCTTTGATCAAGATTATTACAGCATATTTCTATCACTGTTTTTCTGAGGAAAATCTTTTTGAAAAATATTAATCATCTGCGAGGTATTACTACAGTGTAAAAAAGAAGAGCTGCGCTCTTGTGCCTCACATATTTAAGTGATGCTGACATTGCAGTTTTTGTGTTATTTTTGCTGTGGGTTAATCATTAATATGTAGTGTATATATATGTAACATGCCCCAGGACACAGACACATGAGTTGGTTAACCCACAGCATTTTAAGCTTTTTGTTTTCAAAGGTTGCAGACACCTCGTGAAACCCCTAAAGGTGATTTGTCTATAGATAGGGGACTAAGTATATCTCTGGATGAATTCAGGCTGCGTTTCTCATACTTATGCTCCTGCCTTTCAAGGCACAACCCTCTGCTTCTCATATTTCTCACAGTGTCTGTTTTGTGTATACACCTGACTTGATCTAGGGTTATTAGTTAGACCTTACCCCTTCTGCTCTGGTTTCATAAAGCGCTATGTCTTTAAGTTCTTGGGAACTCTGGTCGCCAAATACTGAAGAATGATGAGTCTAGCCAGCCACTGGATTATCATTCATGTTATTGCACCTGTAAGTGCTGTTACAGTAGCTTTTTCTCCTTTGTTTTGATACGTTATGAGTATTTCCTGTGGAATAGGCCAGATGGTTTACACATCATTTTCAGATATTTGGGGAAAAAAACATTCTCTTGCCTTGTATTTCTTTAATGTTGATATAAAATCGGATCCCATTGTATTAAACTCTCTATCCTTGCATATAGAAGAGGACAGAGCCAGTTGCCTGTTTGACCTAGACAGATTTATGCTGAAATTCCCATCAAGATCACCGGTGGGTTACAGAGCTCTCCTTCGCACTCTTATCTTCTGTTCATCACATCTGATTGGACTGTTGCTCTGGAAACCATTGTAATGTCACAAGTGACTTCATTATGATTAAATGAGGGGAAAAAAAATAGAACAAAAGAGCACATTCCTGTTTCAACGTGCAACTTGGAAACTGAAACTGTCTCATACATTCTCTGTATTTCAGAGCACTTTTTGGTGACGTGACACAGATCCGTGTCAAGAATACAATTTATCATTCGAAATTGCTATTATTTATTTTCTTTAAATAGAATCTGTAATAGACTAATGTAGTTACAGGGATAGCTGTTTTAGACTCTGTTAAAAGCTGTGCGCAGATCTGTCAAAAAAGAACCAATTAGTACTTACACTTATATCTTTGTCCCTCACAGAGACTTAATTAGTTGTCTTAAACACTGAGAATGCTTTAGTTTCCAATTATATCTGGGATTATTTTCTATTTATCTTTAGTATCTGTATAATATTTGAGTTTCTGAAGCAGGTCTGTAACTGAACTAAGTAGAAGGTTATAAAAATGTGCCAGGATGCTGCAGAATTATTTGGCATTAGCTCAGCATTGTTACTAATCTAAAGGGATTTGTCTGTCTTTCGCAGTTACTTATGTTTTTTTTGTCTCAGTTCACACTTAATAGCTTGTCTGGTAAGTTTAAATCTTTAATGCTTAGTGATAAATAAATAGAACTTATTGATGCCTAAAAAAGTGGAATACAGAATTATGGTTTCCTAGACCTACTCCCCTGTTGCTTGCTGAAGGTTACCCACCCTCTATTTTTCTAAACAGCAGACTCTTACCTGTACAGCTTGCGTTAAAAAATGTACAATGCTTGTGAGTCAGATCAGTGATTCTTGCTTGAAGGTGAGAGGGAGGAAAACATGAGGAGATCAGTAGCTCTGCAGGGGTGCCACTGCTCCCTGGCAGCGTGGTCCCTGTGCAGTGCTGATTAGATGTACAGCTAGGTAACCCTGACCATCCCACTGGTCCTCAGGTACGAGTCTGGGTTACTCACTGGTTTCTGTAGTAGTGCTGTATGCTGGTCACGTGTTGGCCCTTTGCTGGGAATCTCTCCAAGGACTAGTTTCTGAGCTGTGGCAGCCTATCCCTTGTTCTGGGCCTTACAGTAAAGGGGGCTGCCTGCTGCTCCCTGAGGGATGTGCATTCATCTGCGTTATCATTTGGAGCACTCCTTGCTGCTACTGCTTCTGTGCAGAGGTGAACTTGGTAATAGGTCTACAAAAGAGCTTGGCGTACACGTTTCCATTAAGACTTTAAAGATAATGACAGAGCTGATGGACATACCTACAGGGAGAACTGATTTCAGTCATGTTGCTCTCAGAAGCAGCTTGATAGGTGCCACCATAAATTAAGATAATGAGTTTAGGACACATGTTTAAGTCCTCCTTCATTCATTCAGCTTTTTTATTGTTACTGGTTTATTACAGTGCATGAAGTAGTTAACCTGTGGGATAGTGTTACGGAAGTGGCTGAAGTATGGAAAGTAAGTGGCGTGAGGCGTGCTGCAGAGACAGTAGTCTTGTTTGGCTATATCTGTATGAACTGCTAAAATGGACATTTGCAGCCATTGAAAAACTTTGAAGTCAAGAACGTGGTAGTTTTTTTTTTTCCCCTGACAGTGCCCAACACCTTCCTTTTTTGTCAGAGCAAAATGAGTAAGCCTATCCTGAGTAATATGTGAATTATCTTTTCCATTATCTCTCAGGAAGTTCTGATTGTTTCTGAGACCTAGCGTGCTGTTGATCTGCTACCTGAGGAATGTGTCCACTCCCTCTATTGTATAAATACATGGTGTAACCATTAGTATGAATCTGTTGTTCAGTTGTTCTTTCTGGAAAAATAATTAACGGTATCAAATCAGTGTATTTTCTTGTATGAAGCAATCATATTTTCTCTGAATGTATGTTTTTACAATCTGTGTAGGGAGATGTAGATGCGCATCTTCTCTCTAAGAATCTTTGCAAAATATCATGTGTCCTGTTGCTTTTGTTGCTGGAATCCCAACTTAATTCCAGAATCATAAATTCTTATCACAATATGAAGACAGCTGCTTTGTCATGCTGTTTCTGAAGAAACTCTGAAGTAGGACTTCATTATCAAGGGAGGTATTGCGAATACACATATTCAATTGTAAGTCCATCACAGTAGTCCTATGAATTACCATCAGTTTAATAAATTAGAGTGTGTAAATAGCTATTTAATTCACAAAATTCAGACAGACCTATTTCCGCTCCATGCTGTTACTGAACATATTTAAGTTGATATTTTTAGCAGATACACGTTGTACTGAGGCACCGTGAGAGGCCAGTTCTTTCTGAATTGCTATTTATAGGCTGGCCTGGAATGCTCACATGATGATACTGTTTGTAATCTTGGGTATTTATATTGCCAGCGATGCTATGGCAAAGAGCTTCTCAGTGTTTCCATCATACAACTGTATTTCCAAGCTGTATACCTAGCGCCTAACACAAAGCTTGGCATGGAGACTGAGGATGTACCTCCTCTGCAAGTGGAATAAATGCAGTCTTTGTATTTTTGAAAGAGCTGTGTGATTGTAATGACTCGTGTATTTCGTTATCATGTTGCTACAACAAATATTGAAACACATGAAAGTTAAAACAGGATCTGAAAAGTATCCATGGAAAAATGAGCAAATAATAGACAGAAAGAAAACTGAAACTTAAGTATTGTAGTTTGCATGTGAGGTCACTCTAGTACAGTGGCATTCAATCCAAAATGTCCAAGGCACAAATGGTTTGGAGATTGGTTGGTGAGACCTTATTGAAAATACAGGCCAAAATTAATGTTGATAGTATGTCAACATTTTGTTGCAAAGTGTTATTTAGTTTTATTAGCTTAAGTTCCCTCTGATTCTTTAGCATAGTGATTAAAAAACAAAACAAAACAACTTCATTTGGGGAGAGTAGAAAAGGAGGAGTAGAAAATGTTCAAGCTGGCAGGAAGGCTAGCACTTACGTGTTGTAACAGTAAAATATATCAAGGCAAAAGGTGAAAACCAAGTATTTTTTTTTGTCAGCAATTTAATGGATTTTTTTTTTTTTTCCTGGCTCTTTTCTACCTGTCCTGTTATTTTTTTGCCTTCCTTTCTACAGTGGTTGAATTACTTACTTTTCACTTCAGGATACTGATCTTTGGTTGGTTAGATGAGGTAAAGTTTCCCTGTGTTTGTCTTGTATTCAGGCCTGAATTTTTTATCTTCTGTGTTTACTAACCTTCAGTTGTATTCTCCGATATCATTTCATCAGCTTAATTTACAACCAAGCAAGGGTTGAAGAAGCAGCTATGTATAGCAAAGGGTGCTTTTGTGCATTTAAACCTGGGCTTTACAAGCAAATGAACCTGATCCTTCTTAAGTTTAGTTTAAATTCTGAGGAATCTTACTGGTAAGCTTTTGGATCTTGACCACTTGCTTTCAATTTTAAAGAATTTGTCTTTATTGCCAGGTTAATCTCAGTAAGAAATGCTGGGAGGAAGGAGTTGAACATTTTTGCGGAATCTCCTATTGTCTCTTCTAGTTGCTTTTTTAAAGCTCCAAAAGCAGCTTCAAAAGTTCACCTGAATTTAAAAAAAAGGAAAGAAAAAAAAAAAGCACATTT
This sequence comes from Chlamydotis macqueenii, assembly GCF_036417535.1. Classification (NCBI taxonomy): domain Eukaryota; kingdom Metazoa; phylum Chordata; class Aves; order Otidiformes; family Otididae; genus Chlamydotis; species Chlamydotis macqueenii. The sequence goes on from NC_141557.1 coordinate 67,050,300, forward strand.
ACTAATAACATGCTTTCTAAATTTTCAGTCACTCAAAAGATTTATTTTCCCACTGGTTAGGAGTAGAATGTCACACATTATATTCTCAGAGCTGTGTACTGTTACAACACTGAACAAACTCTCTTAAAAAAACAGCAAATGTGATACTTGAAAAAAGGATTTTTTAATAATTGGGCTCAGGCTTTCACACTTGCCTTTCTGAAGATTTCTCCGAACTACAGATGCACAGAGCAGCATCTTGATGTTCCATTCCTGTTTGCTCAGCATCACACTGCTGTGATGGCATTGCTTGTCAATGCAGGCTTTGAAGAGACTGTTTTATGGTTGCTCTTTGTGTCTTTTTTGTTAACAAAGAGAGCAGTGGTCCTCTGAAGTAGCACACCTGGGGGACAGAAAAGGCAGTAGCTATACGTGTGCAGAACGTGGGCCCACAGTCCTGTCACTATGGGGTCTTGTGTTGAGTATTCTGTTGAGGGGTTGTTGATGGATCCGTGGCCCTTTATGCCTTCAGCTGCCCACGCTGGTATCTTTGCTTGTTAGGGCTCGTGCTGCTCCAACTGGATCCTGTGAGGTGGAAGTTGGAGATAATGAGCACTATCCATTTCTGCTATCTACCACTATCACATACGGAGAAATGCCACTGATTGTCATTTTCTTTTGTAAGGAAAAAAAAATAATCTTTCTCTTCCACTTGCCTCCCTGTTCTCCCCTTCACCTGCCCAAAAGGTTGAAGAATGTATTCATTATGTTTGAAGTAATAAATTAATCTTAGAAGGAGATTTGAGCGTGGGATCCCCACTAACAAAATAAAGTCAGGAGAGGATTTGATGAGACTTCAGTGTACAAAGGAGGCTTTCCTTCCCTCTAAAGGGAGTAGAATGTACTACTAGTTTTTCAGTTTGACAAGCTGGGGTTGCATTTGGTTGGATGTATGTAATGTTATCTTCCAGAGAATTTCTTGAATGAGAGAGGATTTAGAAAATCTTGATGCTTCCTGCAGTACTCTGCAAAAATTATCCCTATTTGTAACTGCCCAAGAGTCAAGAGCTACTGTTCTCATAGTGACTAAAGTACTTACCGCAAATATCTTGATACAAATTAGTCTAAAAAAATGCCATTTGGAAAAGCAAAGGTTTCTATTAAAAGGTTACTATTTTTATTTATCGTTATTGTGTGCAGTTAAATTATTTTTGGCTTGGCCTGATGGTAATTTTTATACAACTGATGTATGACTAAATGAAATGTTATACTAAGCTTTTGAGTTTTGATTTTAACTGTTAGGGGCAGATTCCATTGCCTAAAAAGAAGGCATTTAGATTAGGAAAGACACATTAAGTATCAAATAATTGTTTTTCTGCTTTTCTGTTGACTAGTTAGCTACAGCTGTTGCACAGAGGAGTAGGTAAAGGTGCATTCAGTAAGACATGCAGAGAACATCCGTTTTTGTGGGAGGCAGCACGAAGTACATTAAGTAGAAACACAAGCACAATCCCAAAATGTAGCCACTTGCTGTATAGTATAGCAATGGACATGGAAAGCTGTGTCAGTATTTGAAGGAAGCTTTTGTGTGTTACATTTACCTTGATCCTCAGTAGTTAGAAAGTGAGGGATAGAAAAGCTAAGATGCCTGTAAAATTTTCCGTTGCAACCTATTGAGAAGACAATTGCAAATAAAGCAAATATTCTTAGTTCTTCAGATTATGAAGCAAAAATACTGTCTCTAGCCTGGCTTTTTTCGTGCAGTATTATTTCTTAGATGCAGCTTTTGAATTGGACAATGCTACAAATCTGTTTGCAAGATTTTTTTTTTTTTTTTTTTCAGAAAATACTGAATATTGCCTCATGTCCCAAGCTTTAGGTTTGATTGTACAGACAGGTCTTAAGGTAGAAGAATATTTTTTCTGTATTTCACAACTCAGTACTGTAAGTTTGGTTTTGGACTTCTGTATCACCTTTTTTCAAATTGCTGCATTTTTTAATCTGCAACTTTTTCTTCTGAAACCATGGTAAATGGTGTGTTAGTAATGGCATAATACTTTCAGACAATTGGAGAAAGCTGATCAAGGCGTTTTGCAGTTATCAACACTGTTAATTTAGTTAAAAAGATTAGTATCTGGCAAAAGTGTTGACAGCATTTTTAAGAGTCAGACATTATTTTCTACAATGTTTTTCAGCAATTCCTACATGAATGGTATCTGGTGGATAGTTTAGCTAGGGTCTCGTGCATTATTTTGTTCCCTTGGGAAGGGATATATTCTTTCTGCAAGTTTCTGTAGCCTCTTTGACTTCTGGAAGATTCAAGACTCAAAATAATTTTACACATTTCAATGAGCTATTTTAAGCTAGCAAGGTATTTGTGCTTCAAGTGTTTTGGAAGACAAGAAGCCAGTCACAACCCATGGACTGTTACTTTTGGTTTCTCTTGCTTAATAAAAATCACAGACTCAGTAGGGATGAGCCATATGTCCAGCTCATCTTCTCTCCCACCTCTGCCCATCTTGTGTTGAGTCCTGAAGAGATCTCTGCATGGTCTGGTATTTTTTCTTTTATAAATGAACTGGAGAAGGGGTGAATACTGGTAAGATACAATATATTGGCAGCACTATGCTGCTGCTGTTAGTGTGCCAGCCACTGAAAGTTGTGGGAGGACCTTCACGTGGGTTGTGGCTGGCTGATAAAAGGGTACACGAAACTCACTGTGAAATGCAGAGCTCTTCTGACCTTATGTACTCAGCGGTGATTTCTGGGCTCCCTGGTCTCAGAAGAACCATCTTGGAGTTAAGCCTGTTCAAAGGAAACATCAGCTTAGTGCTCAGCAAATGGGTGAAAAATGGCAAAGGATGGTTACTACCTACTGGAGAAACATGCTGGGAAAGAGCAGGGAATGAGAGAGGAAGCTTCACGTTTCTGTTGCTGCAGAGTGATCTTAACTGCTGTGTTTTATTCTGACCCTCTTGTCTCAAAAAACTGTGGTGGAATTAAGAAAAAGTAGAGAATGGCAGTAAGGGTAGTGAGCTTCTTACAGACCGCTTTTTACATGAGGCAGCAATAAATAAGTGAGAAATCTTTGGTCTAGAAGAGGACAGCTGGGGAAGGGAAGGGTGTATGGTTAGAGATTGGTACATCCATGAACAGAGGGAGGAGTGATTTACTACCTGTTTCTTACAGGAACTGTGGGACTTTACCTTAAGGTAATCAGGAGATGGGTTCAGAACAAATGCAAAGATATGCTCATAATTAAATTGTGGACTTTGTCACAGGATTATGTCGCTTTTAAAGTCCGTGTGATTAAGAAATGGTTAGGTAAATTAATAGGAAGAAAAATCATCAAGGCCACTAAGCTCAAACATACCAGTTCATGCTGTCTGAAGTTTCTCACTGCCTGCAGCTGTGCTAGCCTAGTCCTGAGTTTTCTGTTGTGTTTGTTAGGTAGCTTGATTAAAGGGTCCAATGACTGTCGGAAGCAGGATCTGCCCCTTTTGTGATATGCCGATGGCTTAGTAGGCAGTCAGCTTCACCTCTCTCTCCCCAGGTTCATGTTCCCAACTGCACGTTGATGTTTACTGGGCACATTCCCTGCGCTGGGTACAGCTGTTTTCTGGTTATGTAAACTAAATCAGTGAAGAGCTTCTTTAAGTTAAAGAATGGCAGAGCAAACTAACGCTCCTCCCTGATGCTCTGAACCCCCTCACCCTACACTTACCTGGCAGAGGCAGAGCTGAATGTGATGGTCTGTGGCACAAGAAGCTGGGGAAGAGCTGAAACTTCTTAAACTGGCTTTGCCTCTTGAACTATTACAGTGAGGTATTCTTAGAGCAACTGTTGCCAAGGTCTCTTAGTCTAAAGCTTACTCATTCTGCCTCAGACCTGAAACCTAGCGTGTTGAAACCGTACCTGTTCTCCTCGTCCATCGTCTGCAGAGATAAAAATATTTCACCTGCAGCCTAATTAAATATACGATCTCTGCTTTCCAAGTTTTCTGTTTCTGAGACATTCTCAAAGAATTTGCTAGCTAGAATAGTTCTTAAGGCTTCAAATATTAAGCAGTTTCTATGGTTCTTGCCTCCTTTTTCTGATCTCTAATGCAAACGGAAATTTGTCATAATTCTTCCCTTTGTAATCCACAGAAGACCTAGGCAATGGCTCTTCAAGAGTACAAGTAGGCATGTAGGAAAGACTAGAGTTATGCTTTCTATGCAAAAAAAATTTTTTTTCCTAAGAATGTATGTATTTTCCAAACTGTTTAAATGCAAATGTTACTTCATAAGCAATACTGTATAAATATAACATAGGAAACTATGCCATTCTAAATGATGCTTGGTAGAAACTGTTTTGGAATATTCTCTACATTTCAGATTCACTATGCTTTAAAAAAATATGAATTCAAACTGATGAGTTAAGATGTCTAGGGGACTGCAGAACCTACATAAAAGTGTACTTAGAGCTAGGAGGGAAGCGTAACACATGAGAGCATGGGTAGAACACTGTGTTAGGTTGAGGTGTTAAATTACAGGACAATGTTGGTACAAAAACAAATGAGATAAAATTTATTCAATGTCAAAATTGGGAAAGCTTCCTGGGCAGCAGGAGGATGAACAGCCTTCCATGAGGCAAAAAAACAACTGACTGAATTATTCAGAGTCCATCTCAAAAGACCTTATGGCATTGTTTCCTGTGACAGTTATAGGGACAGATCAATCTCCTGTATGACCTGGAGATCCTTGGTCTATGTTTTATTGCTTTATTCAGCCAGTTAATGTATATTGGCAGATGTGATCTCACTTTTTAGCTGTAAGAATAGACATAACTCATTTTTCATTTCTGTCTTGTCAGGTCATACTGAAAATCCATTTCAGTTCTTAGGTAATTCTTTGATCACATTAATGAGCTGTGCACCATAATACTGTAATCTCTTTCTAGACTTTCTTAAAAACCATCGATGTCTAAGAAGTCTGAGATTACTTCTGTTTCTCTCATGCTATTTTGTAATGCTCACTAGAACTGCATTCTAGCTATGCTTGTGATTCTATGATTCATCTGTCCGCGTTTACTCTTTGAAATCAACATTTATATTGAGAACTGCTTGCAGTACTTTATCTGGAATTTTACTTTTGACTTACACTGTAGCATTGCTGTTTCTTGTCAGACAAATTGCAGTTTTTATGGGACACAGGCCAACTGTTTTACATGTATTGTAAAAATGAAGTCTATCATAACAAAACAAATAATTAGAAATTATGCCCTTCTCCTGAGTTTGATTGATACACTACAAGTGCTTGCATTTATCCGTGAACTTACTGTCCACCAAGACACTTCAGAGCTATACCTGTCTTTTCTTAACTTTGCAGACAGAGTCTATGTAAAGTCAGCAGTAAATCAGCTTTGTCTGTTTTCACCATTTATGATATTTCAGACTTGCACATGCAAACTTTCTTTTTTAAGGGTTATTCGAATTTGCACCTTATGTACTCTTACCGAGTTTTCTTTGAGTTTGTCTTTAAGCATTTCATCTGCACTGGAGCTGTACAGAACCATCACTTTCTTAGTAATGACTGTGACCATCTGCTTAGAACTAAAGAAAATAAGAGCTTAAATTAAACCCCCTTGATCTGCCAGAGCAAACTAAAAATTGCTACTGTGATATTACAGTAGTATGATCCAAGCTTGTTCACTGAAATTGGATAGGTGAAACCTGGATGCCAGTCCTTGCCTGATAGTGTCACTTGATGGACACAATAAATAATGTTCTTCGCAGGAGACTGACTTTATCTTTTTGGAGACATGAAGAAATTTCAGGCATAAAAACCAGGTGTGAAACCCCACTGAAGGTTGCTGGGCTCCCACAGAGTTTTTATTTCTTGTTGAAAATTTCTTTCTATGAAACTGATGAATATGGGTTGGTGTGGGGAACGCATTATCTAAGGATTTTTAGAGATTGTTTTTAAAGACTTTTTTTAATTGACTCAAATCTGCAATGGTAGTAACGGTTACAAATTTCTGAATCACAAACCTTGTAGATTATCTCTTATACTAAAGTTCATGCTACTACTCTATGCCACAGTATCTTTCAAAATGGATATTAGCAATTTTCACGGAAGGTTGGCAGGGACTTCTGGGGGCTGTCTGGTCCAACCCCCCCTGCTCAAGCAGTTGCTCAGGACTGTGTCCATGCAGCTTTTGGACATTTCCAAGGCTGGGGACTCCACAACCTCCCTGGCAACCTGAGCCAGTGTTTTTTTCACTGTGAGGGTGACCAGTGTTTTCTGATGTTCGGAGGGAACCTCCCGTTTTTCAGTTTGTGCCTGTTGCCTCTGGTCCTGTTACTGGACACCACTGAAAAGAGCCTGGCTACGTATTCTTTACACCCTCCCTTCAGGTATCTGTATACATGGATGAGATCCCCCTTGAGCCTTCTCTTCTCCAGGCTGAACAGCACCAGCTCTCTCAGCCTCTCCTCATAGGAAAAATGCTCCAGTCCCTAGTTTTTAACTTTTAACTTTTTTCTTTTTTTCTTTTTTAATTTTTTCATGGTTCTGCTATTCTCCAGCATATACAGCCAAGCTTCCTTAAGAACTTGACTGTAATCATTTAGGATTCAATTAGATCTAGAAAAAGAACTTGCATTGTACTGGGTTCAAATATCATTTGGGTCTTTTAATCTGTGATCTGTTAAGGTCATACATTCCAGTCATAAGATGATCCTTGGGGTTTTTTAATCCCTGCAAAGATGTTAGACTTTTATTGTTGCTACAAGTTTGAATATTTCCCATTTTGTTGTACATAAGCAGCATGTACTTCATTTTTCAGTCCAGGAAAATTTTGGGATCTTGTTTATTTTTCTACAGTGCTAGTTGTAGTGGTTGCATAAAGTCTGAAGTGTTTGTCGCTCCTGTAGTTTGTCTTACCGTGTGGCACATGGCAAGGAGGTGGTTGTCCTTACTGCCAACTGTGTGTTATTACATACATAACATAATGCCTGCTAGAGAGGCTTTGCCTGCAGGCTTTGCTGTAAAAAACCAACATGTTTGTGGCTCAAAGTAACATAACGTTTATTGTCACAAACTCAGGGTTTACTGGGGAAAGGGGAGCCAGTTAAATTTTGTTGGTCTCGCCTCCCCTGTTGTATAAGGTGTGTTCTCTGACAAGATATTCAGCCCGGTTAACTCGTTTAGCTCTCTGGTGCCTACCGGAAAGGCATCTAATGTCTGTCTGAAGCCCTCAGATGGAAAAATCTGTGAGTGTCATTGCAGTTGCCACCCTTCTCTGCAGGAAATTATCTGTTCTCAGATCCTAGAAATGAGTTCAGCTTGTGCCTTTCCCTGCTAGGTTCAGTAACTTTGTGCCTAATGTCGTCTCTTTGTGAAGACTAATTGCCTTCGCAGTTGCTCGCTGATAAGCTTGGAGCACACACTGTGAAAAATTTCTCTAGTCTTTGAGTAACTTCTGTGGTTCATTTAGTGGCACATTAGAGCTAACTAGGTACTGCCTAAGCTTTGTGAAGATCAGTGAAGAAAAATCTGACTTGTATGGGTGCTGTACAAGAATAAAGTCTCCTCAGTACTTTTAGTTAGGTTTTGGTCCTGCAAAATCTCAGGAGACCTTATTCACTTTATTTATGTAGAGTTGATTTGAGTTTACATTCTTGGTATATTGTTCCACACAATAAACCTTTTTTTATCCCATGAATTCTCATAATATTTCTCTGCTTAGTGTCCACTTTCTGGCAAATGGTAGCAGTTGTTAATGCTGTCTGTTAAAGCAAATAATGTAATCTTAAGAGTCAGCAAAACAGCTGGTGTTGCAGCCAGCTGAGAAAGACTTTCTCCTGCAAAATCTTTTCAGTGAAGTGATGGAAATTGCTATGCAGATGTGTATTGTCATCAAACCTGGGGAAAGTTTTGATTTCAAATACAAATTAATGAACAGTATTTTCTTTCTTATCAGCTCATCTAGTATTCATGTCACTAAAAATACATGCTAGGATGAAACAAAAATAGTAACTTGTGAATTTTTCTGAGTCTCAGACAACTTTTTCATACTACAGTTACATTTAAAGAATGCTAACGTACATTTGCAGAGCTGTGTGAAAGGATGAAGTGTCATGCCCAATTAGCATCTCTCTTGAAATCTCATTAGTAACATAAAGTAGCTGAAATGTGAATTATAATTTTCCCTGTTGTGGTAAAGGAATGTGGCAATGAGACTTGGGGGTTCTTGTCTGTTGTCCAGCCTGAACACATGGTCAGGACTGTTGCATATGTATCCTCAGGAACTTCTCAACTGTATCCTTTCCCTTATTGAATAAGAAAGAAGTTTGCTTTGCTTACCTCCCAGCAAAAAAAAAAGTTGGGTTTTTTTTTCTCTGTTTGTTTTTTTTTTTTCTATTTCCTGAGGAAAGTAAAGTGTTACAACAAAGGTTCAGATTAAGTTACTCAGTTAATACCTATGGTTTAGTTCTTTCCAGTACAGTCTTTCCAGTGACCAGAGGTGGTCTAGAATCCTCATCAACAAAGCTGCTAATCACTGTTCATATTTTTGTAGCAAATTGTAATGCTTGAGTTTTGAACAGGCACACTAACAAAGTCGAATTTAATTTACAAAATGCTACACAGGTTAGCAAACTTCCTTCACAGCCTTTGAAGGTCATCTCTAGCAATAAATAGTGTATATAGCGATAAATAGCAGTGTATTTTTCAGGTAGCTTTGAGCACTGCCTGCTTCAGTGCAGCCTAGTGTTTTGGTGCTTCTTACAGGCTGCATTTCTGAAGGAGTTTCTACGGAGGAGTAGTGTCGGAAGGGAATGTTTTCCACTGACGTTAGAGGCGTACGAGGCAGTTAACAGCTGGGAGCAGCTAACCCAAGTGGCTGGTTGCTTGGGTGTGACAGTCTTCATAGAGTTTGTGCACAGAGTTGAAATGCTGCTTGGTGCTCGGGGTGTTTTTATCCTCAAGAGTGCTAGTAATAAATGCAACACATTAAGAATAATGGGTGTCTAATAAATGCCACGGTAATTTTGTTAACACTTCTAGCATGTGTTTCCACATACTTACCAGAAATAGACTGCCCAGGCAGCAGTTTCATTGCATTCAGGCTAAGGTTGTTTTCCCCTCCCTCTCTTCCTTGTCTCTCTGAGCCTGATTAGATATAAAAGCTCCTTGTTTAGATTCTTTCGTAGTCAGTTTTATTGAAAAGGAGGGAAAAATACAGACTTAGAGAAAATAGATTATTTAACGTGGTAGGTTCTGGATGAGGTCTCAGCAGTCGGTATTGAGTTAGAGCTCTTTTATCACAGAGCAGGACAACAGTTTTAGTCAGTTTTTACCTTTTCAGTAAAACTAAGCAGATTTACTAAAATGGGATAATCTTTTAAAAAGCTTATTTTATGTGGGAGGGTAGATGGAGAATTTTTTTGCTAGAATAGCAAAGTGATAGATCAATCTTTCTGCTTAAGGGTGGTGACCGTTCTAAACCGATTGCTGTTTGCGAAGTGGCGTGCTGTTGCATGTAGGACAGGTATCACCCTTTTTCAAGCTGTCAGTAGAAGTTGTTTTTACATGAACACCAAGGCTTCTGTGTACAGATTGGAACCACTTCAACTTCACATCAACAAGTTGCTGGCATTGGAATAACAATGCCTCGGGCAGTTAAGGCAGAAGTCAGAATTTAGGAGTGAAGGTAAGTCAGGGGCTAGTGGTGTCCAGAGCAGTTGTCACTTTCTGTTTTCCATCTTGTAAATGTCACAATATAATGCCTTTCACTTTTTAAAATGAGCTTGTATTGGTTTCGTAACCTATGGTGCTCACGGTGGAAATATCAGTGAAATATACAGTGAAATATCAATACGTTTTCTAGGTTTCTTTTGTGTAATGGAAATCACTCTGCTACTGTAATGCTTATTTTGTTTAACTTGCAGTCTGAGTTCAGCATCTGACCTTTCTTTGCATGTGTAGCTTTGTAAAGAGTAGCACAGATTCTTGATAGTGTTTCCATAAAGCATGAGAAAGTAATGCATTTTTACAGTATGCATCTGTTTCTGGTGCTGTTTCTGATTATGATCAGCTAGTACCCTTACTATGCAGGCACTTGCTCAAATTGCTGTATTTGTTAAAATGTTTTCCTTTTGCTGTTCTTGAAAGGATTGTTTTGTCTATAGAACAGACTTCTGCTAGGTAGGAGGATTAAACAGATACAGAGCATGTGCTGCCCACCTTATGCAAGAATATGAAATAACTGATTATCTACATTTGTGTATGTATGTGTGCTCATACAGCATGTAAAGTAATTCTTCCAGGAAGCCTAGTATCAAATTGTGATGACAGTTTAATTAGACAGCTCTACAGGAGGTGCCCCAGCCAAGCACCAGTGTCCCAACAGGGACACTGTTCCCTTTCTAGGCATTGCCCATGTCATTTCCTTTGATCATCTTCTGCATTTAAAAAATAGAAGGGGGAAATGGGCAAATAAATATCCTTTTTCTGTGTTCGTTGTAGAGAAAATGGTGTACTGCCAGTCGTTTGCAGTACACGATCATCTGGAACTGTTACTGTGGCAGACTGCAATCGTTTTCTAGGTCGGTGCTTCTGTTAAGTAGTACAGTGCCCATTAATAATAAATAGGCATGCTTTTTAAGATGCTTGGTATCTAGCCTGCAAGTAACAGCCTGCAGTGATAAACCATGAGAAAACAGAGGGTTCTAGAGCCCTAGTGTGATCTTACTGTGAAGGACAGGAGAAACCTCATCTCTTTCCTTCTACATAATTTACATTGTTTGCAGTTAGGAGTGCTGGATGTCTGCTGTCTCTGCTGCAGCCCCTCTGAAAGCCCTATATACATGGATAAACAAACAATGCAGTTACTTCCATGGGGTAAAGTAAGGCACACTTGTTATGATGGTCCTACCACCGAGTTGTTCCCTTGCACCCTGCCTTTGAGTGAGACAAACACACACTGCTGGTGATATTCTCAGCCTGACTTGTAAGGTAGCCTAATTTTAAAGCAAACAAACAAAAAACCGCTCAAAAAAATACCGTAATAGTTGTTTTGAACAGCTGGTCTTCAGATTCCAGAGATGCTGGAGCTCTGGTGAGAGAAGAGATTATACTGAAATTGAAGAGGAGAGGAGCACAAAGCTATGTCCTTGCATATGCATAAAAGCATAACAAATCTGATAACCTGTTCTGACTTGTCATAACTGGGAAGAGGTTGTAGGATTGTACAAAGAACTAATTCATTTTCTAGTACTGCAGAATTCCCAACAGAATACTGCACCTGAGGAATATCTGGAAACCAAATTTTGGAAACTGGCTATCAAATCCTATTAAGAAGAGCTCAAAAATAATATTATCAGGATTATCTTTTCAGTTTGCTTATCTTTGTACTTAAGAGGAAAGAAGGAAGACTGGTTTTTCAACTCGGCATATAAAAACCTGAAGACTTTTCTCTTTTTTCGAATATGTTGGTAGTTGCTTTTAATAGTTCTTTTGACTGGTTATCCTGAGGAGTACATCAATGACTATGTAGTCACTAGATGTAAACACTTAATTATATGTTTGGGAAAACAGTGAGTACCATGAATTTGCTGTGGTTGCACATGTGATGAGGGCAAAAAGGTATTTCAGACTCAGTGTCTTAGATGATGATTTCTGCTGTAGTCAGCTCAGAAAAGCAAGCTGCAAAGCCATGTGGTTCATTCATCATTTGCTATAGATATTATGTGTGGTTACTTAACATAACTGGTTATGATTGCTTCATCTTGATTAACTAATTGTGAGAAAGGAAAATAATCCACAGAATACTTTCCAAAATGTGAAATAAAGCTATGTGGGTGTCATTCCAAAGGATCTGAGACCTATTTTTCAAAGATGCCTTGTTCCTCTGTCTCCTTCAATGAGGACTACCTGGTTTTACACTTATGTTCTCATTTTTAAAGGTACTTTGTCCCTACCAAACGTTCTTAACTGGGGGTCGGTGGAGTGATGAAACTGCATTATATGGAATAGGGAGAAAACAAAAATCTTTCAAGTTTTTTGCTATATAAAATGTTTTTCTTTCTGGTAGAATTGACATTTGATTAGGAATGCTGACAATACTCTCTAAGGGACAAAACCCATTCTCATTAGTGTAGTTCTTAAAATGCTGAAGTCTTTAAGGTGATGGTACCATGTATTTCTGGATGCTCACAGTGCAAGAGTGTTGTCTTTTGCTTTCTATTGCATGGGACTGATTTTCTAGTCAGAATACGATACAAGCTGGCATTACAACTTCTTATATGACAAAGTGAGACTCCTGTGAAGTAGTGTGGGTAGGTTTGTTTTGTTTTTTAAAAAAAAAAAGAAGAAGGAAGAAGAAGAAGCAGCAGCTGTCTTTGCTGTTGTTAAACTACTAGGAAAGTACACTCTTCTCCACATATGCTGTCGCAGGCAGTGCGTAGATTGTAGAAAGAAAATGTGGATGTAGTCAAGAACACTTCTCATTCATAGACTGGTGTACGACATTAGAACTGACATTTTGTGAATTATTTCTCTTAGCAAATGTGAGAAGCATTATGGGTTTAATTCTAGCAAGAGACAATAGGAAAAAAAAACCCTGTTTGCATTAGCACAAAGATTTCTAGAAATTAGTTTGCTCCATCTAGATAAAAATTTGAGACAGCTACGCACTCTGCGATCTTGGTGTGTGTTAGCCAGGCAGGACAGGAGAGGCTTAATGCTGTTGTGAAAGATAAAGCCTGAGTAGATTCTAATAGAAGACCTCAGCAGATGTACTGCTCAGTAAAGTTAGAAAATCATTCTAGTGATATTTTACTAAAGTCATAATGGCTTAGAGACAGAGTCAGGAGGAAGTTCAGAAGCTCAGTGGGCTTTGTGGTCATTGAAACTCATACTTTTCCTCTGAATATTTTCAGGCTCTTGGTGGTATTTGCTTTGGTTTTGGGTTCTGGACTTGGGAGAAAAATCAGCCTTCCATCAGAGTGTGCATATGCAAGATGCCCTTTGTCAGGTTAAACCAAAATCTGTTGTGCAGATGCATTACAAGTTTAGGTAACTGTGATAATTCCCTTAAATGTACTGGCTGTCCACTTTAGAGGAAATGTTGTCATTCAAAAGGTATACCTGCACATTGTCATTGACACCATGGATGATTAGAAATGGAATTAAAAATTCTGGGAAGTAAAAATTCTAATTGTTGTATCTCTGTGGTCTTTTGTCTGTCCCCACCCCCCAGCCTCAGCTGTTACACCGAATCACCACATTTGTATGGTCAGCGTTTAGTAAAAATTGAGACAAATACAGTTATTTATGAAGCTGAAAGCTGCTGGTTTCTGGGAAAGGAAAGAAACCTTGAAGCACATATTTAAAAAAAAAAAAAAAAAAAAAGACTAAATAAACCCCCCAAAGTAAACCAAAATACTTATGTGAAAAATTGATTGAGGTTAATGCAGGTTTTATAGCACATCTTTAATCTGCTTCAGATGTGATTTCTAGTAAGCTGTAAACAGTTCTTTATTTATTGGTCTGACTCCTTTGATTGAATAAAGTATTTTGGAGTGTCTCAATCTGAATCACTGCCAGGATAATGGCTGCAGTGAGTTGGTTAGCTGGAATTTCCAAATAGCTTAAAAAATATATATCTATCCTGTAAGCCAATATAGCTGACTAATTCCAGAAGCCCTTGGTCATATTGCTGCTGGTGATGCTAGCAGGTGACTTGTCGAGTTGCTGGTTTGGTCTTAATAGCCAAAGAGTTTAGAGCAGTAGAATGTGACATATGGTGCGAAGCTGCAGCTCCTTGTGCTTTAAAATCCAGGAGATCAGTGATGAACAGCTTGCTTCCAACCGCCAGTGGTTTAAAAAGTTGCTCTAATGGTTTTCTTAAAATGAGCATCAGAGGAATAAGAGAGAGCTTCCTAGAAGGTAGTGGCTTGCATTGCTTAAGTAAATATCTTAAGAAATGTGTCAAACCATTTGTTTACTCTAGTGATGTTCTGTACCTTTTCCAATTGGGGCTTATAAAAATAATCCTAGGAAAAAAAAAAAACAGTTGATAAACTTTCTGTTGGTGTTTACTTCAATTAAACCATTCAGGGCTTCTGCTGGCCTTGTACAGCAGTCTATCAGGAATTCTCTAGGAAAGCTGATGTATTCTGGAATTAATTTTCAAGATATGAGTGTATCTAAAAGAAATGAAAATCTTTCCAAAAAACCTTGGATGACTTCCTTCAGTAGGAACTTACCTCCCAAATAGCACCTGGAAGTTTAGAGCTGGTACTGGAACTCTGGCTGGACAAGCTGATGACGTAGGAATTTGATCACATCTGAAAAGTTATTAAAGTGAAAAATATTCAAAGTATAGCTAAGTGTATTTTTCACTTAGATAAGAGTGCGTTCTGCACAAGTTCTGAGCCACCTGGACATGAGCTAGCTATGAGCTGAGCCTGTGTAGCCACTGTTCATGAAAGGGTAAAGCTGCCATGAGTGGTTTGGCTCAGAGGCAAAGCGTGTTTGCATTATACCAGTACTGTGTACCAGCTGTGTAACTTCTGGTTTAGGCAGGCATGTCATCCAAGGTACAAGCTGAAAGTAGGCAGAAAAGATTGCACAAGATGTGTTTGTGGGTTTGCTTCTCTTCAGCTTTTTTTGCTGAGCAGTTGTGTTGTGCTGCTAAGAAAATTCCTCAAAGTGTTATTTCTTCCCACCTCTGACTTGATGCAGTTGGTATATGTAGTCTGGTGGATGAAGGCATGGCTCAGTCCCACATGTTTCTGCACCGAGACTGTAGCCTCGTGGTTTCTTTGAATTTTCTGTACTGTGTCTGTTGCTGAGTAAATAGAGACCCTTCATCCATACCCTTATTTTATAAACCTTACTATGTTCTCTACTTGCGTGGTTTTGTCCACAGACCTTTCTGGTTGTGTAGGTTTTTTCTTCATCCACATTTATATGCCTTTTTTCTTCATATGAAGGACAAGTGAAAATTTCTTCTGTATATCACTTCAGGCTTATTTCAATACATAAATTAAACATATGCTTAAGGTTGTAGTCAGTCTAAGTCAGTCTAATTCTGCAACATATTTTCACCTCCTCTCTTGCATTGGCATTAGCAAGCACAGGGGGCTGTACAGTGAGACAGGGCAACGATCTTACCTGAAACCACTCCCATTGAAAAAAAAAAAAACAGATTGGTTTAATTTACTGTGTGGCCATATGGCTGCCAGCATAAGCATAAAAGCATTTAAGGACAAGTTGAAGTCATCTGAGCTGGTGTCTTTAGCCTGGAGGTTTTTCATCTCAGCTTTATTTCTGATAGCACCCATTGGACTTATGTGTGTAGGGTAATGGTGGTTTTGCATTGCCTTTCTGTGCTCTGCATAGGCTTTCTGTGGTTAGGGGAAACACAGGTTTATTTTTCTTCAGACTTCTGTAATCTCTTCAAGAAACATTTGTTTGACTCCTACGTTGGTCTTGCAGGTGTAACACTACTGAAGTCAGTGGGGCTTCACCCTGGCACCTTGGTCTGCCAGTTCTCAGACTCATTTTGTTTGCCATGAAAGATGGGGTGTGTTTTGACTTCCATGACAATGAAAATGGATGTTGTCTTCCTTCTGGAACTCAACGCTATTAGATTTTTATATCTATAAAGAATCTGACATTTCTCTTTCTTTTTAATGTGGGGCTGTATTACTAATTAAGTAATTACTGGTTAAAAATCTGTGGTGTATCATAAATATCTTCTGATTATTCTTAAATACATTTTGGATTACAACAATGTTCAGATTCTAACAATGATATACACTAACATTTCTTTCTCTTTGCTTTCTTCCCTTTATGTGAATGGTGTATTCGTACTTCTCGTCATCTTTGCTGATTTTTCTTTTTGGCAATCATGTAGAAAACCACCTAAGGTAAGTATTTTTCTCTTTTTACATTTGTATCTGCTTGAAAACGTTGAGCAATGCAGAAATGTTGGGTGTCTTCCTGTAGTATGTGATCAATACAGCTTTGATAAAGGAAAATACATTAAAAAAACCCCTATTCCTCATACTTCTAAGTTAAAGACTTCCTAATTCCAGAAGAATAAATTTTAATCCAGCTGACATGCAGGCAAGGCACACGACTTGTTAAAGCTGTGACCAGGACAAGGCATGATTTTAATGCATTTGTAAAAACATTTGAAAGAGTAGATAAGTATTGTGTATAAAACACTTAATTGCACATAATTCTGCTTAAAAGTTAAAATACTGTTTTTAACAGGTGGCAAAATATATCTAGTAAGAAACAAACTGTTCTTGTTTGTTATTGATGATATTCAGGAATTAATAATTTTTGTAAAAGTGGCCAAAGTGCACCGGAATTTGTCTAGAAAATATTCTCTGTGTTGTTTGCAATACAGAAGAAGGGAGAGAGAATGAGTGTTACGTATCTATTGGGACAAAAAAAAGGGCCTTACTGGGATAACAAATACAATATTGGTAAAGGGCTGGTAGCAACAATGAGGTAAAGGACTGTGTGAACTACGTCTTGTCAGCAAATGCAAAACACTCCATTGCTATTTTGCATCAGCAATTTAATGATAATTCTGTCCTTTAAATTTCTGTTGGATGGTACTTTTTACAGCAGAAAGCTGAAGTTAGCTCTGAATTAAGTTTTATTTTACATTGTTCTCTTTGATTTATAGATCCTCACGAAACAGTGTATGCAAGTCTGATGTAACTTCTGCTTCTGCAGGTGTAGCAGAGCATTCTGCAGGCCTTCTAAGAAAAGAAATCGGGATTATACTGATCTATATATCTGTCTTATACGGATATCAATCTACTTATGGTTCAGACAGCTATTTTATATGCGCGCATATATATATATATAATTTAAATACCTGTTGTTTTGATTAATTTCTTTAAGTGTCAGGAGAGAACAACTTCTCAGTAAGTGATGTGTATTATTCCCAATAGGCAGGGAAGAATGGAACAAATTCTCTTTTAATATGAATTGAAATAATTATCTTTGAAAAAAAAAAACCAAACAAAAATATGTACTTTTAGGTCACAGCAGGTGAAAATGAATAACACTGATATTACAGTTTAAAGTGGTATGCTGTACAGATTTATTTCCGCCCCCTCCCCTGAATGATTGAATTTCTTAAAATGATGGACCTGGGTGTTTTTAGTTTCTCTGTTTTTTTGAAAGCATTTAATAAAGTCCTTCTATCAATCGCAGTTAATATATCTAATACAAAAGAGCTTGATCATTGTTAAAAAGTTTAAAAAACAAAAAAAAAATCTCCTTTCTGTTGTCATAATTTCACAAAAACATTTTTATGAGAGACTTGATTTTCTGTAGTATATCATTCATGTTCCATTATAGGCAGATAAAGTTATTCTTGACATTATGTAAAATTTTAATTATAGCCTTGCATTTCTTTGACAAAAACATAATAGCTTCACACTTAGGCATATATGCCACATTATTATTAGGTATAGTTAGATGGTCATTAATTTAAGATGTTGTGTGAAATGTTTAGTAGTTTGAGACAGAAGATGTTTCTTCCCATAGGTGGAAATAGGCTTTGTGAGGTTGTAAAGATGTGATATGAGATTTGGATGTTTCTTGATTTATACAGTTTTTAGGGTACTGCACCTAATTCTTCTTCAAATTAGGATTTTTTTTTTTTTTAAATGAAATTTCATAAATACTGGAAGTTTCTTTACTTTAATGAGGTAGTTTATCATCAGTTACGGATAAATCGTGATTCCAGTTCAACCTTGTAGCTCAGAAGCCTTGGTAGGAAAAGTTCTATAAGGATATTAGGGTGTTTTGATATTTCTACAAACATCACGTTTAAGTATACTACTAGTCTTGGACTTTTAGAGTAAGTTTGTGACAAAGGTAAAATGGTTGTTCTGAGCTGAGATCCGTGAGCTGTGCCTTAGGTCACCTTCAGATTTTCTGTCCGTACTTCTTTAGGCCTGTAGTAGGTCTTGTTTTTTTTCAAATAGTGACCAACTTCTTTCTTTTTCAGTTCTTTAATGGTTTCCATTTACATTAAGCTTACTGGTGTAGACATTTGCCATTTCCTAATGTATCTCCTTTATTACTTAGCTCCATCAGCAGTTGTGATAGGGATGTAGGAAGAGCTGCCTGCTGAGTGAAAATTTCCCTTCCTCTGTTCTCCCTCGCTTTTTGTTTTTAGCAACCAGGTAGTCGACCTGCATGTCAGACTGATGCTTCTTTGAGATTCATGTGAGCAATATCTGCATATTGTCCGGCATAACTTTTTTCTGTAAAAACAAAACATGGTTAATTGGCCATCTATCAGTCAGATGGAAATGGCTATTAAACGTTAGCTATGCATTTACAGTATTTTATAGCTACATAGACAGTATGTTAGGGATTATGTTCAATCTGGGTAATGCATTGCTAAGTGCTGGAAGCTCCAGACTCTGTCTAGTCTATATGGAGGATTAGGCTTCAAAACAACTAATACTGAATGCGAAATTAGACTCCTTTCTAAACTAATTATGTCATTTGGCTTCATCTGGCAAGCAGTTAATGTTGGGTATGGTATTCATTACCTGTAAGTAGTTCACATAAGTATACTTGCATGCATAAACCATTAATATTATTAATTCTTCAAGCTATTGATTAGGGGCTGTAATAAAAGCAGGTTCTGCAGAATATTGTTTTGGCAATTTAAAATGTGAATACCCCTTGGCTGTCTTTTCTGATTCTGTGAGAAGTTACTGCTCTGTAGCAGTCAGGCACAACACCTCTTATAGTTTAAAATTTGCAGTCTCATTTTAAGCCACAGGAACAGGTGACTTTGAAACAAAACTGCGGATTTTTCACTGACATGGCAGATGTGTGGACCTGCATCACTGTTTTGCTGTGGAAGCCATAACCTCTAGCTGCCTCCTTAGCAAAATAATAGCCAACAGCTGTCTTAAACTGCTGTAGATGTTTGCTGAAGAAATCTGAATCAAAGCCCCATATCTTTAGTTAAACTTTGTGGCTACCAGAACAAGTCTTGTGTTTAATTCCTGATAGTTATTGACCCTCCGCGTATCGTTCTCTATAACCTGGAAATGGCCTATGTAACTCTGTTACCAAGAGTAACATGCGCGCTTAGGATGACTCTGGATACAGTAGTACCAGGATCTTGCACTTCCCAGATAATTCTTTCTCATAGTTTTCCATTTTTATGTGTTTATGCTGTAATGTTTGTGAGTTAAATTCTTACAATGAATATACAATGAGTACATACTCAAGCTCGTACACTTACTTTTACTATGGGCTTCCAGCTGTGCAAGATCTGTGCTGGTGAGCTGTGTTGTTACTTGTAGCTCTGTCTGTTACCTGGCTATTTCTAGATGTCTAAAATGTGATGTCCAAGCTTTTTTTCCAACTGTCATACTACTGAGACAGAAAATGCTATGCTATGTCAAGCATTGGAATAATACAGCTGGGAAAACACCCACCCTGTTGGTCCCTTAGTTCCAGTCAAAACTTCTGGTTTGGAAGCTGCTACCCTAGTGTGGCAGGTTCTTGGCAGCTTCCTTTTATCTAGCTTTCTCTTTAGGTGCTAGGATGAAGTATGAGGTACAGAATCTTGCAAAAATAAGAAAATGTGAGGCTTGTTTGTTAGTTCCCTCTGTAATTTAAAAACCCAAAATAATTTTGGGTCCGATTGTGAGAACTGGCCAACGCCTGTGTGAACCTATGGCTGCTTGTGATTGAATGCCAACCGATGCAGGTGCTTGAAGTAGGTGTGTACCTGTCTTTCGTGGTTTTCCCATTTTGCTTACCTTCTGAAAATACATTAAGTTTCCTGGTACAGTGGCTGTGGAATCGACATCAGAGCAGTAGGAAAGCAGAAATACTTGTCCATGTACTCACAGAGACTTTCTCAAAATGCTTAGAAGAATAACTGAAGTTCAGGAAATCTTAGTGGAGATACAGGTAGCAGTTTTAAACTTTGAGTTTCAAACAAAACAATATTTACCTTTTTTTCTTTTAATGTTAAAACACCTAAAAGGAATAGTTTTCTCCAAAATGTACATAAAAACTAATTCACAGTTTCCTTGAAGTTGAAAAAGTTCTGTTTGTGTTACAGATCTCTCTGTTCAAATTTGTTTCAGTAGTAGTTTTGATATAGCTGATTGATACAGTTTTAATGTAAGTTAGTAAACCTTTTTGCTTTTGAGTGTTCTTCAAAAAGCTAAGAAGACATTTTCAGTGGCCAGTAATGCCCAGTTTGAGTGTTGGCTGTTGAGTCTGAGACTTCAGCATTAACAGAACTTCTGATAGCTTTGATAGTCATATTGACAGAAGATTTAATATCTTCTTCAGGGAAATGGATCTTGGGGAGAAAAATTAATAAGAAAAAAAATGAATATTCTGCATACTCCTATCAAAAGAAAAAGTAGCACTCACCATTTTTGTTTTCAAGGAAGAATAATCAGTGAAGATGGAAGAAGGAAGGGAGCACCTTAGATGAGACTTAGAGGATTTTTCATTCATCATAGTGTAGGTTCTGTACCTTGACTCCAAGTGTGTTTGCATTGATGCTCTTGGGACTGCATGTCCTGCAGTTCCTGCACTGGAGGTCAGGAAAGTATAAACTAGCAAGCCATCTTTACACAGAAAAGACAATCAAAAGGGTTACTGCTCAGGTAGAACACTCTCCTACAGATGTTTCCCATAAAATGACTTCATTATGTACGTGCAGAAGAGCCTCATTGATTGGCACCAAGTGTCTTGCTCTTGTATGCCTTATTTCTTCCTCTGTTAATTCTTGCATTTGGAATCGGTTTTCCTGAAGGTCTGAGTGTCCTGACAGTTGCTTTGGTTGGGTGCTTCCTTAAACCATCGTTGCTGGGAATGTTCAAGGTTGCTGTTTTGTCATCACTGATCAAAGTAATTTTTAAAGTTTTGCCTGCCTCTTTTAGTGGAAAAGGGAATTTTACTGCAGCTGCTCTACATATTTTGCAGATAGTGCATGCCCCAGCAGTTTCCACTTTTTTTTTTGCCTGGCTTTAAATTTGTTTTTTTTTTTTTTAAGTAATCTTGTTACTTCTGTTAGAAGGATTTGGCAGTTTTCCAGAACAGTTTTATAAATAGCCTAAGTCTATGTCTTGGCTTTTTATGTTTAGTATGAAAACATAGTAAAATGTTATATTTACATTTGATTTATCTTGAGACAGAATTTGTCTCTTCCTATTGCATAATAATTTTGGAGCTTTTAAAAATCAGTTTGACAATTTTTTACCTTTAAAAAAAATCAAAATAAAATCTGCTTTTCTAAACAGTTAACTCTAAGCATGTATTTTAGTTTTTCAAGTATCTTTGCAAGATCAGTGTTTAAATTAGGAGTCATTGAATAATCCTGTCATGATTTTTCCTGTTAAGCAAGGGGAACATTTGTAGGACAATAGATTAAATTAGCCTGCAGTACTGCTATATCGACTTTTAAGTTAGTAAAGATGAGCATATGTAGCTGAGTAACCTTTCTGAACTGGCTGTGTGATCTACTGCATCTTTTTTTTTTTTTTTTTTTTTTTTTTTTTTTTTTTTTTTTTTTTGGTAGTTGAACTGCTTGCCATTTGATCATAAAGAGAGTTGGTATTGTTACCAAGTCCTGTGAGAAAAACTTCTGTAGAAGTAGAATGTGATAAGAGAAACACTATTTCTTGGGCTGAAAAAGTTAGGAAAAGGGTTAGAACATTCTTATTGATGACAGAGAGTTTGTTGTGGTTAGGTTTGAAGCATGATGAACAAATGCACAAAAGTCATTTAAAATGCCCCCTACTTATCTGGAGGTCTGAAGATAGAGTGAAGTAACTGCTACATTTTGCTTGCAGTTCAGTGGCAAAACTACATCTTTGACTCAGTGACAGCAGGGAACATCCTGACTCATGAAGTTCTCTTTCTATTTGTGCTGCAGTAAGTGACTCAGACCTCCCTGTTAGATTATTATTATTATGGGGTTCTTTGTTTTCTCTTCGGAAGGGAATTCCAGAACTCATTTCACTCTTGTGGTGTAAGCATTGTCTCAGTATCTAGTCATCTCTCAGGCTATTTGATATATTTTGTATTTAATTGGGGGAAAGGGAACGGAGTGAGGTGCTACCTGGTTTTATCCTTCTGAAATATTTGCAGCAACAGATATTTCAGGAAGAGTTAGGATCAAATATATCTATAGATTGGATAGCATATTAATTTTGCAGTAGCAGGGAATCCAAGAGATTCTTCAAATCCCAATGTGTTGAGTGGTTTTACATGACAGTGTCACAGGTTCACAAGCCCACTGAGCACAATATTGAATCTCATTTGATTTCTAACCAACTGGAACTCTTGACTGAAGAAATACTAAGTCTTTTCATTACAGCAAGGTCTGATAGCTTGTTTGTCTAATAGAGCTGTATTTTGTTTGCAGTTTTTGAGCTTACTGTACTGAAATCCAGTACTGTATTATTAGTTTAGACAAATAATCTGATACTATTTATTTGCTCTTTAAGGCTTGTAAGTAGTAATTCCCTTTGAGCATTAGAAGTCCAACTCATTGTAAAAGTTTGGTGCATCTTGTATTGATGTCTGCTAAATAGTCATCTCGCCAAGTTCTGTATATAGAGTCCTTTCAGTGCTGTTTCATTATTATTGGCAAAAAACTTCTGTCAGTGTTAGTGCCTAGAGAAGAGTGAAGCTAATTATTAGGTTGTTCAAAACACGTTTTCTGTTTTGAAGTCCGTATTAAGGGATACTGTAAGCAGTACTTTGTATTGTGCAGAATACAGATAGAAAAGTATTGCAGTTCTGCAACTCTCAATATTTCACAAAAGTGTTACTGCTGATGAAGCCTTTTTACAGTTTTGATTTAGGATCCACAGAAACAGTAGAGCCTAACTGTAATTAAACAGGCATGGATTTGTACTGCTTTAAGAGAAATGTCTTGTAGCCAGAGTTTCTAATTTGTCTTTTTATGTGCTTCTACAGGTGTTTGCCTTTGATCACTGCTTCTGGTCCATGGATGAATCAAACACCACAAAATATGCAGGTAAACTATTTTCCATACAATTGACTGTGTAAATAATTTGAGAACATATGAGAGCTTTGGCTTTTGTTTTGTGGAGTTTTTTTGCTATTTGTACTGTGGTGCTCAAGTGACTTCTTCACAGAAGCAGACTTCTCATTGTTACAGGAATTGAGTCATTTGAGTGCTAGCACCTCAGTTTAGAAGGAATGCAAGCTTTAAGGTGCCCAGTACACTCTACAGGAGTGGTGCTTTTATATCAAGCTATAGTGTTCGTTTTTTATCCTTCAGAAGAGCCTTACTGAAAATGAAATTTCAGTTCTGCATCAGAAATCACTTCTGACTAATGCTAGCCATGAACGTGTGTGTGTGTGTGTGTGTTCAGTGCTCTGCATTCCTGTACATGAGAGAGGAATAAAGCGTATTCTCCTCAGATAGTCTGGCTATTTCAGGTCTTTCAAGTCATTTGTAGTCTGATCGTTAAGATCCCTAATGTTTTTGAGTGATCAGCTTTGTGACTCCTTCCTCCCAAAAGCTGGATAATCCAGGCAAGGTTGTAATCCCAGTAGTTAGTTTTCTCATAACTGGATTTGTGTATTAGCATATTCATACTTTATAAGAGGACTTGTTCTGATAGAGACACCTCAGAATGCTGGCATTTCAAGGCTGTGGTCCATGGAAAGGAGAAAAAAAAAAATAGCACTCAGTTTAGGTATTCATATGAAGTTTTGTGGCCCATAAGAAATCTTGAAGGTTGATAGGATATATTAGGTCAAAGTTTGAGATCAGTGTTCTAATAAATGAACTGTCATATATTTGTGTTAAAATGTATCTCTGACTGCTGTAGCCTCTGGTATCAAATCCCAAATCTTAGAGGTTGCACTTGATCTTAGGTTCCGCTGTATTTCTTAATTGCCTGAGCAAAGATGGGTTTCTTCAGGAAGAAAGTTCTGTGTCGGTTCATCTTTCAGTAACTGTGTTTGTACCGAACAGGTGCACTGCGCAGTATTTAGAGTTCAGGCTGGCAGAGCCTTTGGACGACACAGCACCTGCGTTTGTACCTGCACGCCTCTGTTTCCTTTAAAAGCAAGGAGGTGATGGTACACACCAAGGTCTCTGCTCCATGTGCCTCAGGTGTGCAGGTGGGAGCTGCAGCTACTGGGTGCACCATGGTGCTAACCCACCTGGAGAGAAGAGAGAGACCAGAGAAACATCCCTAACCAGTTAAGCTTGTTTCTGTCTCAGTTTAACCTATTTCCAGGTGAATTCAGTGGGGTTCTAGGTGTATTTATTTTAAATTCTAGTCAAAACTAGATTTCTTTAGCCTGTTTCAGAAGTTGTCATTTAATTTGTCGTATCTGAGAACTAAAGTTTTATTATCTGTATGCAGATGAACCTCGTGTTAGACGGGACTTTAGAAAGCTGTTACCTTCATCTCTTACATTTTCTTACTGGCCAGAAAGCTATAAGGTGTTTTTTTGCCCCTTCCGGATAATGTTCCTGCCTGGGAAAAAAAAAAACACTCAAAGCTGTTTTCCATGTGTTTTTTCAGAAATATGATAAGAATGTGAACTTAAGAACTTAAGACTTGCATATAAAAAGCAATGCTTTCACTGTGGTTTTCGTCGGTGATTTTGGTGGTTTTTTTTGGTTTTGTGGGGTTATTTTTGTATAATCTTGAAGCTAACTTGTGACTTTCAGCCCTCATGTTCTGGAACATCATTTGGCAGAATATCAAACTAAAAGTGGGGGAAAAAAAATATCTATTTCAGGCCTAAGTTCCTGAGTTGTTGGCTTCTCCACTTGCCTGTGCATGAGCTGATACTGTCCTGTACTACAATAACATTTATTGTTTTAGAGCCAACACACCAAATGCCAAAATTGCAAGATTTCAGTTTTTGTGTGTTTGTAATATTAAGGTGCCTAAGACTTTTTCACAGCTTGGCCTAAATTACTGTACTAAACAAACAAAAAAAATAGAATAACTATTTGGTTGGAGTTTTTAATAATTCTGTTTCCTCATAGAACAAACTCTCGTCGTTCTAGGCACCTTGCAAATATATGTGTTGTCTATATCCAGAGGTCACACCAGAGACTGTTAACAGAATTAACAAGCTTGAGACTCCATATAAGCCACCTGACAGACTGAGTTTTTGAGGTAAACTGTAATTTCTTGGTTAGACACTGGACTACAGAAGGAGTGCTGATCTGGAAGCTAGACAGATGCATTAAACACTCCCTGCCTGAAGTAACTGTGTGAATGCACAGGTTTAATGTCATTGGCAAGAGCAGTGGTTAGTTGCACAATTAGAAGGAAACACGTATAAAGCTTGAAAGAGTGATATAAGTGATATAAGTAAGTGCTTGTAAGTAAGAGTAAGTGTAAGTAATAAATGAGCTTCAAGCTTAAGTAAAATTCTTGAAATAAAAAAAAGGTATGCGAGACAAATTTAATTACTTGAAAAAGCCTTTTATCCTCATCACAGAAGTACAGTAGAAGATGTGACAGTCAAAGGTTTAACAAGAGATTCTTAAGTACTAGGCCACCCTATCAGTCATTGTTCTCTGTGCAAAACCAAAACATGCTCATCTTGCATTGTATTGAATAGATCTATTGTTGTACGTATTATAATATATTAAAGATTTTGTCAGTTGGCACATGGGACATTGGAAAACCCACAGAATGGTGTGCACCACAGACAACATACGTTTGAATTCTGTGTTGACTTTTGTGGATAACTCTTCCCTGTTTTTTTTTTTTTTTTCTAATGTCAACAACAACAAAGTTTGTGCTCTCCTGGAGATGTGCCTTTGAAGGATCCTTAAAGCCGTCACACATGATTATGGACTGGTTTTACTTTTCACGTTGCTCATTGATGTACAGTGGTACTGGCACTTACTAATATTGTTTGCACAAGAGCAAGATTCTTGTTTGGATAAACTTAATCGCATGGGTAATTGGTAACAATTCTCAGGCTGGGGGCAGCAGAGCTGACCTTGAAGTGGAATTAGCCATCTTTTTGTCTTATCTCATAGAATGAGTTTAGTGTATCTTAATCTTTTTTGGCTGAAGCGAAGGCTTATTTTGTATGTGCTGATTTTCTTTCTGAACTCATATTTGGGTAGTACAAAGGATCTCATTCCGATTTGAAAGTTACCTTGTCTTTTCAGTATTTGAAAACATGAGGATTGTTGCTGTCAAGCCCTAATCTTGTGTATTTAAGTTCTAATTTATATTTCAATAAATCCATATGCACAAAGCACTAATATTTTTTGTGGATGTTAAATTATCATGGTACAAAGTAGGCTATTGGTAGCAGAATAGCTTTTTTTAGCAATTCTTTTTCCACTGAAGTGGACATTAGGTTCTAAATTCTAAAACAATCCAGCAATATCACTAACATTAATAGTGAAGATTGTCTTTGTGTGAGGAAAAACATCTAGGGATGGCATCTTTGCAGCTGTCCTTGCAGGACTGTATCTCTCATGAAGACAGCAGGGAGTCTGGAGCACAGAAGAGGGGTAAGCTCTTTCACAAGACCTTTGCGGAAGTGGTGTTTTGGTTTCAGATACTGCAAGAGATGGAGAGAATTTAGCAACTTGTTATCCCTGCTTAGAGATTGCAAGGTGCAGAACCCCTCTGAATTGCTCTTAAGACTGAAAATGAAGTGGAAATGTTTGTTGAAGTGTTTTTTGTTTTAATCCAATCAATTAGGAGGTAGAGGATTACTCTGAATACTGTGGCTGTGTGTTTATGAGCAATTTGCAGCTGCATTGTTCCCAGCAAGGAATGGTTACAAACCTCTGGGTTTGTGCTGGTCATCGCGTGCTACCTACTGGGCCTTTTTTCTGATGATTTAATTCTGAAATACATAGTTGGGTATTTGGCAAGTATATGACCCTCTTATCTGAAAAGAAAAAAAAAAAGGCAAACCGCCCAAAAATGACTTGATAGAAGAGATTTTTGAGGAGGGAGAGAAATGTGGTTATAGGGCAGAATGAGTTTGCCTTGATCTGTAAAAGGGATGAGCTTTGCCTGGTAAGCTGTAGGAGAGGTGTTTTGAGAGTATGCAAAATAGCTCATTACTGATTATTTCTTGACTTGAATGGGTCAAGAGTCAGTTCATGGATGAGGACACACCTGCTTGCCTTGAAAAGCTCACAGACACAAATAACAGCTCGGCATTTTGGTGAAGGAGAGGACACTGAGAAATTCTCAGAGATGAGAACAAAGAATTCTTTTTACAAGCCTAGACAACAGTAAGAGCCTATTGAAGTCTGCAGTGAAGTGGATTTTTAAAGGGAGGGAAATAAACCCTTCCATCTGGGAAGGATTCAAGAGATGGTATAAAAAAAACTACAGTAGCAGTTAGGCAGGTCCATTCCACAGACCTCATGCTGTATTGACTTGTCCGTGGATTTTTCTTAAACTCCCTAAGCTGTATCACATTTGGCCTGAAATTTCAGATCTGTGTTTCTGCAGGCTGCATTGTCCTGAGAGGCTAAAAACTTGACTTTGGGCTAGGCTTTAATTTTATATTAAATATATACGTATGTTGACTATTGCTCTTCCAGCAGCTAGTTTAAAAGGAGACAAACCAGGCAAGTGATTTCTACCCTCGTGAAAAGATTTTAAGTTGTGGATTTTGAGCGGACAGGAGTGTCTGTCTGTTCATAGTTCAGGCCTCCCCATTTAAGCACTTATATGGGAGAAGCCTACCTGTGTCTTACTGTTCCCTTGATTTTTTTTTTTTTTTTTTTTTTTTTTTTTTAGAGGAGAGACCACATGGTATGTAGGACTTAATTTTGTGTCACACAGCTGATGCCTGACCTGTATATTTTTTTTTTGAGGAAACTTAACTATTCAGTATGGTTTTAGTACTGTAAACTAAAATGTAGATGATGTGGCACCTACTTTTAAGCACCTTTTAGTGGATGAAAGCTTTGAACATTAAAGATTCCTGTGCTTTGTCAGTACTGTTGTGTTAGGCTGCAGTAGTTAGATGATGCTAGCTGCTGTGCTTTTAGGTTCTTGTTTAAGGTGAACCATAGACATATTTTTTTTCTGGTTTTAGGGAGATTATTTTAACTGTTATCTATCAGAGGTTTTAATAATTCTGATCTTTGCAAACCATTTTAACTATTAGATCATGGAACCAACTGCAATTTATTGTTGTCAAGATTTGCTTATTAAAATGTTCTAGGTTAGAGATTAAACCATAAAGAGACTTGAATTTTCAGTGCTGTACAGAACAAGTTGTTATTTGGTTGCTGTGTTAAGGAAGAGGGTTCAGGAATGGCAATGATGTGTCATAACATTGCAGTCATGACCTGGCTGAATGAATCTGTGGTAATATGAGACAGTTATCCCTCTTTCAGATGGACGAGTTGTTGTGAGCTAGAAACGCTAGACATCTGGAAACCAGACACTGAAACTATTTTTTTTTTTTTTTTTTTTTACAGTATGTCTTGAATGTGTTTGTCACGAAGTAAGCAGATCTTAGGAAAGCCTATAACTGTTAATTGCCTTTTATAAAAGGGAATTTTGGAAAGAGTGTGGCCTTTTTTCCTCCCCTCCCTTTTCTTCTGTCTGCTGTCACTAGTCTAGTGAACTGAGAACCTATAAACTGTCTTTGGAAACGTCATTGGCTTCGTTTTGCAGATTGTGAGAACAGGTCCTATGGTTCCTCTGCAATGTGGAGGTTTCCCTAAGAACACTGTCAAAAGTGGATCTCCCTATTGGGGCTTCAGAAACTGTAAGGGAACGATTACAAGAGAGAGAATGCTTAATTATGTCACTCAGAAAATTATGCATGTTGTAGTATTCTTGCATGTCATGGTATTGATTTATCTTTCTGTTTTCAGGGACTGTTTATTATTTTACATATTTTCTGAATTTAAATGTTCTAATAACTCATTCTGGCTCAGAGATTCCAACTAAGTTTTTCACATCCAACTCTTTGGGAAGATAATGTGAAAGTTTTATTTTAGAGCTATTAGTAATTTAATAGACATTATTAACATGTGCACTGCCATATTTTACTACCTTTACTTTTGTTGTATAATTTTTGCCATAGAAATACCCAGACATTTTCAGTAGATAGAGAACATGTGGAAAAACTTTTTAACTTCAAAGTGCCAAACTAACTGCCCTTGATGCATGGTAATAGCACACAGTCTTGCTCCTTAAAGTAAAGGAAAAAAGATTATTTAGACTGTGGTCTGCAAGAAAAATTCACCAGACTTTGCTCCCCTTTCCTCAAAGGGATGGGCAGGCATAACATCCTGGCTTGTGAGAATTAGCAGCTCATACACATATCCTGGGCTCCCTGACAGCCTTGGGTATGCTTTCCCCAGCCTGACTGCGTGTCCATCAGTCACCAGGCTCTTCATGTTTTGAGCAGAAGATGGGAGAGGGGACAGGTGTTTCAGTGTCTGGCCTTTAGCTGCCTCTATAAGAGGCTATATGGTCTTATCCAGCTGGAAGATGGGGAATCCCTGTCTTAAAGACGATAAAGGTTAGTGTAGCAGAAATCTTTTTGTTAACTAAATAAATTATTTTTTTTTTCTGTATTTCTTCCTTTTTCTGTAAATTAAGTTAGAATTGAGTTAAAACCCCTGCTTACCTATTTAAACACTAGGTATCTGTGGAATAAAACTCCTGTAAATAAGCAAAAGTATTAATTGCAGGCAGTATAGGTTTATTTAGTGAAACAAAAATGCAGTAGCATAGACAATGCAACTGCATTATTTCTTTTGACTGTAAGTGGACGTAGACGTAATTCTGTATAATACAGATTTTGTAATCAGTTTGCAAACCCACTAATAAAATCCATGAGGGAAGCAGTGGGGTTGCTAAATGAAAAATATCAAAATTTTGTGGTTGATATGCTGTTGCCCTCAACAGTGCACTGCATTAGGAAATGAATAAAATACCCATAATTGAAGCTTAATATCTTGTATTCTTTTCTGTGAGTGCACTTGAAAACAAATTTTATTTTCTCCCATGATAATTTGACTGGTTACTATGAACGTCACTTTTTAATGACCCATTTGTCTGTGTTTGTATTGCTGATCTCTTTAGAACTGTAATAAAATAGTTATTTTAGAATTATGTATCAGTGTCTGATTGATTTTCCATTTTAATGTTGACTGTTTGAAAATTAAATATCTTCTGCAAAAAAATCTTAACTTTTCCTGTGAGATTCGAAATGAGTTCCTTTCCTGGTATTTAGCAGTAAGAGATTCTGTAGGTCATCTTATGGCTGTCGTGACTGTGCACAGTTTTGTAACACTTTGATAACTGTTTTTTCATGGGAAACACAGAGGAGGAGGTTACTGTTTTATTTCTGGTCAGGAGTGAGTAACAAAAATGTTTTCCTTTTCTGATAGATGGTTTTATTCTCCACTCACAAGCATTGTGGAATATATATGCTTTTTTCTCTTCATTATATTTGGCTTCAATCTTTGCTTGATTTTGTGTTCTCGCTCAGCAAGATAGTAAGTGGCTCCCTGCCTCTTTGATATTTGGTAACTTCAAAATTTGCCCTCGGGAGCTGTTTGGGAAACAAATTTTTGTATTTTGTATGTTCTTATTAAAATATTCCACTGATACATTTTCTTCATTCATTCTTCAGTAGTTTAACATTCTCTGTAGCTATTCGCAGGTTATTGAACAGTGCTGTCTGCACAGAGATATAAAATGACTAAATGATCATAAGTCAAATGAGAAGTGGATGAATGTGCATTGGCAAGGAGATGGAGTTATTCCAGAGTACAGCAGATTCTCCTCTGGTTTTAATTCCTATATTCAGCATTTCTGAACTGTGTTAATCCAAGGAGCAGTTACACTTTCGAATTTTAGAAATTTAACTGGTAAGATACGCAAAGGCCATTTGATAGGGCATCGCTGCACTAGTTTTTTCCTTTACAGCAGAAGAGAAATGAGGGTAAAGCAAAATTAAAGTAATGTAGTAATTTTTTAGTCCTATCTACGTGTCTGTAAATCATTCCACAATAATTCCACAAGTTGTTCTGCAGGAATTTTCTGGACTACCAATTACTCAAGAATCATAGAGTGTAGATATTCTCATGCAATGTATAAATGTATATAGCTTTTTTTTTTTTTTTTGCTAGTATATTTCATTTTGAGAACTATGGAAGTCAGTATTGCATCCACTGTACAAGATAATTTCTTGTAACTGACAGCTGCTGAAACTAACTTACCAAAATGAGAGATGCAGCTGATCATAGCTGTTCAGAAAGTCTCACTAGACAGTGAATGTAAGTTTAAAACCAAACACCAGAAGGTGTATAAATACTGTCCTTAACTCAGCTCTTTTTTTTTTTTTTTTTTTTTTTTTTTTTTTTGGATGTACACACAGCTGGTGTAATTCTCTGATCAGAACTCAAAGCAGACAACCCATTGACCTTCTTTCTGGTGTATAAATTCTGGGCTTTCCTGTGAAAAAAAACCCCAACCACTATGCCTATTTTTGTCTTCTACATCTAAAAGACTGAAGTGCATCTAAAAATATGCATGGCACAGGGAGACAGTTGTCAGACTGTTAAATTCTGCAGCTGATGTTTCAAACTATGAATTTGCCGGAATACATCCTCAAACACCTCTGTTGAAGTCTTGCGGCCTCCTAACATGCACTTCTTGCCTGAATGTCATCAGAATGCTTTTATCTTGATTCCAGCATCACCTTGCCACGGGGTGAATCATAATAGGTTGTGGTGAAACTAGAGGCCAATTCTCAGGAGAACAACTACTACTGTTTCTGGCATGATATTTGGTACCTCTAATACCCTAGTTCACTAACGGATTTCATTGCAATTCTGTTGCAGAAGTCTTCTGGGTATAGTTTGTGATTAAAGAATGTATATTAATTGCAAAATTTATATTTAAATAATGCAGAATTTAGACATTTATGTTCTTTTATAAGCATTCAACTTCTATGACACCTTTAGAAATACTGCTCCCTTCACAGGAAAATCAGCAATATGTTTAAACACAGAGCTAGCTATTACACTCGTTTCAGACAACAGTTTTGAACTTGTCATTCAGTTGTACGTCACATCATTTGTTGGTTTGTCAATGCACTCAATAGTGAAAATACATTCTGCAAACCTTTTTTTTTTTCCTTGCTTTCAGTAAACTTTAGTCTGTTATTCAATTTAAAATAAACATAAAAATAATTATTTTCTAGGTCAAGAAGTGGTGTTCAAGTGCCTTGGAGAAGGAATTCTTGAAAAGGCCTTTCAGGGATATAACGCTTGTATTTTTGCCTATGGACAGACAGGTGAGTCTCCTGTGCTAAAGGGGAAGAACACTTTTTGTGTACATGGGAAGAACAAAACTAAAATATTAAGCTGGATCATATTTTAAAATTGTAGTTTGAAATATCGTAGTGTTAAATGTCAAACACTTAGCTCAGCCAGTAACAATTTGAAGTTCTTGAAGCAGCTCTGTAAATATGTTCCTAGTTACTACTTGTTGGAGTCACTTTCAAAGCCTGAAAAGAGTAGTTCATACCAAAGGCTCATTCAGTCTTTTGTGTTTAAGTGTGTTCAAAGGGGTCCCACGTAATGGCCCTGCTGAAAGAAACCTTGAAGATAATTTCTCTTTTTGTTTGCATGTACCTTGTAGTGCAAAGAGTAATCTATCTGACTGGAATAGCATCTCGTGTTCCATATGTGCCTCTGGAGGAATAAAAAAAAAGAAATAAAACATGTGCTTCATGAACAAATGAATAGCTCGGAAACGACAGTCTAAAACACTTTCTTCTCCTTTTTCCTTTAGGTTCAGGAAAATCCTTTTCAATGATGGGCAATGCAGAGCAGCTGGGTCTGATCCCACGGCTCTGTTGTGCTTTATTTCAGAGAATCTCTGTGGAAGAAAATGAATCTCATACTTTTAAAGTTGAAGTGTCCTATATGGAAATCTACAATGAGAAAGTCAGAGATCTGCTTGACCCAAAAGGGTGAGTAGTTTTGCTCTCTCCTTTGTTATTTTTGTCCGAAACTATAAAAGTAGAAATCACTTCTGGAAGTCCTTGAGAAGGTTTTTTCAGAATGTATGTTCATACAACTTCTTTAGAAAGGATTAGATACCAAACACCAGAAAGAAAAGAATATCCATGTAAAGCTTCTGTATGAAGTAATAACTGCTGTAGATCAATTTAAATATTAGGAGACCATCATGATAATGCAAACAAATACTGTATTACGTAGTTTACCACCAGAATGCAAGACTATGTACAAGTAAATTCTGGGGTATTTTTGCCATGTCATCCAGACCGTATTCAGGTGTGAATTTTCATCAACTGAGAGGAGTTTGAAGCTGATTTACAACTTGGTTCTCCTGATTTAGATGCTAAACTTCTTGAATGTGGAAGTGTAACGCCTCAGAATATACTCATAGCACTCTTTCTTCCATTTCATCTATGCAAAAATACTGGTTAGGCTCTCTGGCTTGGAGGTGTCTAGGCAAGGCTTTTTTCATCTGAGCTTTGATATGTGCAGTATATATTTTGATTCTTGTATATAATTGCACTAGGTGACGAAGTATGCAAGTTAGTTAAAAGGTAGATTTGAGACTTGCTTGATATATGTCACTGAAGCATGGAAAATGCAGGAAGAATTGAAGCTTTAGCGAATTGCTAGCGGGAGCGGGGAAGATCTTGGGTTTTCTTTTTTTTGTCAGCATTCTTCCTTACCAAATAAGGCATTTCAGGTTTTGTTCCAGCCACAAATACTGGAGTGGGAGGATGCATTAAGAATAATTCATATATATAGATTAAAACCAGTTAGACTAATTTGAGTCTTTATTGTTAATTTGAGTTAAAAACAATTCTGGAAGACTTTTTTCCTCCTGTTACAATTAAAAGACATAAATTGACTTCTACTATATAGAAGTTTCTTATCATTTCATACTATAATTTTTGGGTTTTGATGGAGTTCACAAAAGTGGATTGTGCATAAAGTCTACTTTATTCTTTAGGAGTCGGCAGTCCCTTAAGGTTCGAGAGCACAAAGTCTTGGGACCATATGTAGATGGCCTATCTCAACTGGCTGTTACAAACTTTGAGGTAAATCCAAACCAATGGCAAGTTTATAAATAACACCTATGTACATAAGCAGTAGGAATCTAATAAGAGATAAACTAGTGTCTGTCCAAACATTTTCGTCCTTGAGTGTTTATGGTCTCTGGTGATCACAAAGATCTCCAGTGCTTCAGGTATATGTGTTATTTTCGTGTAAAAAGCATTGTATTTGCTTTCATGGTGATTAAAAAATAAAATAGTGATGTCTCTTTATTTTGCAGTATTCAATATGTACAGTATACACCAAGAACACAATGCTTCCTTGACATAGGAAATATGAGACATCCAAAATAAAAATATTAATCTTCCAGCATGAATTCCTTTGATTTTGTTGTTGAATACAACCTCACTTTTTATACAGGTATATGACATGAGGAGCTACAACATGACTTATAAAATTCATAATTTGAATTGTGACAGCATCAGAGACCACTTGAGTTACCAAAACCCATTCAAATAAATCAGTATTGTAGAAGCCAATGAACTACTATAGCTACAATGGAAATAATTAAAGCGATGCAGTTGTACGAATTGCATAGGATTTTCTTTTTATGAGGAAGCTGCTTTGGAAATGTTGTTTTTTTTAAAATGTTTGTTCTTTGTGTAGTATTATGTGGGAACTACTTTGCCTTTTTATGGGGATTTTTATTTTTCTGAAGCATCTGTGCATATTATAGAGTTATAAAAACTGCTTTTGCAGCTTTTAGGTGAATTGCATACTTTGAAAGCACACCATCTTTGTTCAAATTTTAGGGAATTTTGTTCATACCTAGTTTTTGGCTCATGACTTTTATGAAACTGTTTTGGAAGACTCAATAAGCACATATATAAGACTCTGTGTAATCGTCTTTGTTTTTACATGTGTGGGAAGGTACAGGTTCCAAGAGAGGTAACCCTTTGAGCTAATTAAGTGAAGATAGTATTAGTGCAATTCAGTAAAGAGGCACATTGTGTTCACTTGTGTAAGTACATCTGTGCTGGCCTGATTACTGGCATTAAACGATATTATTTGTAATATAGATGTTGCCAACATATTTCAGCAGCAGATAAGGAGAACGTGCATTGAATGTAGTTGCTGGGCATTTAGGCGCAGCGCTTAAAACAGGGATGTGATTTAACATCATTCTGTGGAATTTCATACCCTCTGTACCAATACATCTCAAAATGTGCAAAGAATTTTCTAATTATTTCTACCTTTCCTTCTTTCTCTCTCCCATATGTACGCGCCCTTCCATATAGATGGGGATTTTGTTCAGCAAGCACAATACTTGCTTTTATGCTAGCATCATTTTTTACTCTTTTTGCTCTAGGATATTGAGTCACTGATGTCGGAGGGAAACAAATCACGAACAGTTGCTGCAACCAACATGAATGAAGAAAGCAGCCGTTCTCATGCTGTATTCAATATTATAGTGACTCAGACACTTTATGACCTGCAATCTGGTGTATGTATTTCTGTTGATTGATTTCTGAAGTTGCGGTGAATTCTTCTTCCCTCCTTTTCCACATACATTATCTGTTTAGCTGTGCTTCTACCTTTAATGCCATGGGGTCCTGTAATCAAAGTAATATTGGCAAAACCGTAAGATTGAGAGAAACCTGGAAGAGTGAGGCAACACACCAGAGAAGGCAAATAGTTGGATCACTTTTTAAGATCATATTGCCACCATGAAACTTGTCTTAGGTCTTACCTGATGCTGAAGTTGATACGTTTTAATGGCCTACTGTGCCAGTAAGGCTGTTGATGTTACCACACAGCTGATCCTGGTTCATTAGTTCTTCAGCCCTTCACTGTGAAATATGAGTGACTCTTTAAGTGCTGTCAAAACTCAGACAATTCCTTCTTTCATATCTTGAATTTGATACTTTAACCCACATTATTATGAAGAGCAGTGTTTCATGGTGCCAGGGTCAGATGTGTTAGCACTTTGTGCTGATGTTTCTTAGCTATTGTTCTTCCATGTCCCATCTGTGCAGAACTCTGGAGAGAAGGTCAGCAAGATCAGCCTGGTGGATTTGGCTGGGAGCGAGAGAGTGTCCAAAACAGGAGCTGCAGGAGAGCGTCTGAAGGAAGGCAGCAACATAAACAAGTAAGATATTGGCATACACAGGTTGCAAAGCTTAATCTTGTAAGAATCACTGTTGTTTCCTTGGCATCCTCTCTTGGTGTGCTTGTCGTAAGTCAGTTCAAACGATAAACCTCATCAGAAGCAGTTTGATACAGCTCTTTCAGCTGCTCCATGCTAAAGACTATATTTTTCCTGACATTGGCATAGGGACCCTGATTCATACTTGACTCAGATGAGGGCTATATGAGTTTTATCTGGAAAAAGTGACAGCAGCACTCTTTAATTAAGCATAAACCTATTGTGATTCATTTATACACCCTGTCCCCAGGCTCGTGTGTTTGTCTCATCATCTGCTCAAGGAAGAATGCAAAGTTGCAGAGTTATAATGGCTTTGTTCCAGCATGTATTAAAATATGTAAGAGTATAATTCATAGTTAAAGAAAACCAGATCAGAATGAAGCTGTGTTAGTTTAGCATTGCCTTGGGCATTTTTACTCAAGCAATGACAAGTTTCAAGGCACTTTTTTACCATAATTACTGTGTTATTGCTCAAAAGCAAGAATTTAGCACAGTATTACTGCTGTCTTAAATATACTAATTTTCCTGGGAAAGAAAGAGTTTAACTGTTACATTAAAAGCTACTGCTTTTTCAATTTAATTTAAAAATGTTACAAGATGTTTTGGTATTTTAAGTTAACAATGGCAGCACAAAGTGTGTTTGGACAGCATTTATACTTAAAATGGTTTTAAATGACCTCTTTTTAGAGTTTGAACATGTTTTTTCCTTCTGGCTTAATTTCTAATCTACTTTGTGTTTAATTTATCATACTGGTAGCCATGCTGACATAGTCCTTGTGAAGCAAAATGATGTGGCTCTGTTTGCCTAATGGCAGGTATTGTACCTTTACCCCACAGGTTACTAGTTAAATTTAGATTGGTTTTACTAGAAACTGTATTTGTATTTTGCATAAACAAAGGTGAAATGAAATGTTTCTTTCTAATTCTTAGGGAAGAATTCAAATGCCAACTCTCTCCACAGCTATTAACAAATTGCAAACGTAGCTATAGATACAGAAAGACTTCCTGCCTTTTCTGTTAGGATGTTTACTCAGTGTTAAACTTTTATGGTATTAATGCAGTAGGGGAGGGTGGTTTTGCCCATGCTGAACCTCTTTGACAATACAGGACTTCAGATGCAAGCACCAAATATTTCTGTAAAAGATATTTTAAAAAGAAACATGGACAGCTCTAAATTTTCTCATCAATTAAATGATTATATGGTATAAATCTATATTACTTAGTCCATTTATTAACCATTCTGTATTTGAAATTTCCTTTGGAACTGGTAAGGGAAAGAGGATTCTAAGTGCTGTGCTTGGTGTCTTTTGTTAGATTTTGGCTGTTACTTGGAGCTTTCATAAAGTCTGACTTTTACTTTTGGTATATGTGTTTATCAGACTAGTTCTTCAGAGAACATTGTATATGATCTTCTTTTGAGTGTGATGCACCTTACTTACTAGGGAAAGGTAATTTTTCTGGAGTGATACAGTGCACCTAAACCATATACCTTACTCCTTTTTAAATTTTTTTTTTTTTTTTTTTTTTAAATAAAAAAGCTGTAACTTGGATTGGAAGCATGTGCTGTGTTTAATGAGATCAAAAATTGAGCTGCTGAAATTACCTGGCAAATAAATTTGCTGCTTGCACTGTGTTTCATTGCCTTGAAGAAGAATATGGAAAGAACATCTATTTTGTATTTGCAAGACAGAGATAAGTGTGCGCTCATCTGTGCTTACCAAAACTGCATAGTGTGACATTCAGCCAGTCTCTGCAGGTTTCTCTCCTCTTTTTCTGCATGAAACCTGAGTAGGGCTCTGGTTGCTGCTGCTTCCATCCCACAACCCATCCTGTTGTAAATGCTCATTCCTGTTGTGGGACAGCGTGTTGCAGAGGGGAGGCAATGGGTTGCTCTCCCACTTACTGAACCAGTGGAGAGTTGTGTCGTTCTATAAAGATTACTTTTGTTTTTTCTCAGAACTGATGCAAAATTGCGTTGGTGAAGGTGCTGGGTGTCTGCTCCTCATTACTGAGGGTTTTGGGGGACCTGCCATACCTTATAGGAAAGCTGGATGTGCTAGTTTCTCTCCAGGATGTGCTAGTTCCCACACTGACTGTAGAAGCACAGGTGCTTAACAACTCTTTGTGGTGTAGTCAAAGAATTTCTAGAATACAGACGTAGGAGGAAGCAGAATAAACAAGCTGTCAGTGGCTAAGAAAAATACTTTCTGTGAGCAGTCTGCAATTTTAACTCTGATTAGTAAAATCATAGCTGTTGTCGTTTTAACTTGAGAATGCAAAAAGAAGCCTTTAAAACATAGGTGGAGGGGAGAAAGAATGGATTGAGACAGGTCTGGCTCCAAGCTGATTTTAGGATGGTTTTTTTTGTATTCAGAGTTAACTAATAGAACAGTGTATTCTGCTCACTGAAGAATTTGGTTGTAAATTGTACAGAAGTAGCTTGAATGGATGTCATTTAGGGACAGAGTTGTTCCCTGCAGTGAGGAAGCAGGGACTTCACTATAGACTTCCCTTCAAACACCACTGACTCAGGCCCTTGGTGGGAGTGTGTGAGTTTCCCGCTGCCCACTGAGAAGGGCAAACTGGGTCATGCCTGAGGAATAGGGCAATGAGAACAGAAAGCGTGCAGAAATGGCACTTTCCCCGTGCTTATGCATCGGGTAAGTTCACTCTGCTGCTTCTGAGCTGCCTCAGTCTGCCGTGCGCTCTGGGCAATCAAGCTTGTGCTTGATTCGTTATATAAGCAGTGTGAGATAGGATCAAAGTAATGACGGATCTCTGATGCATCACTTAGCATGAAGCAAAGCAGCCGATGAGTCCTTTAATTATTTTGTTGGGCAGCCATTTCTTTTACTGCTTTCCTTAAAACATCTTTGTATTATGAAATCACAAGCAGAATACATAAATTACTCCAGTTTGGCTTTTATTGCAGATGTTAACTGTTAGTCTTAAAATAAACTCAGTATTTATAAGGAGCAGAAATTTTATCACATCTTTTAATCCTGTGTTAATAAACTGTAGTTTATAATTTCCTCTTCATTACAGTGCCCGTAACTCACATTGGTGTTGCAGCCCTGTTGTGAAACAGTTTTTTGAATCTCTGTTCTTCCCATCCCCCTCCTGAGTGTCCGTTTCTTCCCCCTCCCTCAGTTTTTGGCTTTGATTTTCACATTTCCCCTCATCTAAAGAGGAGAAAGAGGAATCAGAGGAAAATAAGGCCAGGATGTTTTTTTAACTTTATACTCCTTGAAGGTGGAATCCATTTGGAGTATACTGGTAGTGCTTTTCAGTTGTGCTGTAGGAGGTCGCTATGGAGCAGCATACAGCATCCTACTATTTGTTCTCCTGTGTTTAGCACGCTGTCACCTCTGTCTGAGGAGACCAGAGATTGCAGGCAAGAACCAATTTTTCCTCCCCCATCCTTCCCCCACAAGCTTTCAGAGGTTGTTAGGCTTTTGTTTAGGTCACTAACTGTCCTTTTTGCTGTGAGTTTTTCAGAGGAGAATTGGAAAGTTGTTATATAGACAAATTTGCAAAATAGAGTGCTCTCTTGTGAGATCAAATTGCCTAGCCTCTCCTTAAATTTCTTTTAATTTTGCTTTCAGGTCTATGCTGTATCTTCATACTGCTTTGTGCTATGTGCAATATAGGACATCGTTTGTGAGACGTGTAATGGTTTTTGTTACCTTACCCTCAGATGTCTTCTTTGGAATGTTCTTCTGCAACACTTTTGTCATTTTCTAAATGTTATTTCTGAACCACTGGTAATTTGAAGCAACACTAAGGCCCTGTTACAAATATTGTGCAAACACTGCCTATCAACTGAAATAGTGCTAATTCTTTGAAAAGAAAACTCAAAAGGATGGAGTGGAACAGTACAATTAAAAACTTATTTTACTATCCAATTGCAATGCTACTTGAAGTTTTCCTTGGTAGTTATAAAGAGTAGCTGGATAATTGGGCATGAGTATGATGGACCAGTGTGCTCTTGGGCTTAAACGTTGTCTGTTTTAAAGCCCTTTAGGCATCTGTTTAATGTTCTCAGGCTCCTGAACCAGCTCATTGTCTTTAACATACTTGCCCCAAGAGCCCCGATAAAATTTACACAGGGTTGTATAACAATCGGATTACATAATACAGAGATGCTTTGCACAGCTTGCTCATACAGTTACCTCTGTTGGTAGAATTGGTACGTGTACCAAAATGAACGAGTTATCTCTATTTTCTTCACAATTGGTGTTTGGGATGTGACTGTCTGCTAAGCAACTTGGAGGCTTTTCTCTTTCATGCCTGTGCAACACTTCTGTTACTGGGAGATTGTTGGTCTTTTCCCTCCACAAGAAGTTTGTGAAGCTCAACCTTAATTATAGATCAGCTCATTTGACAAGGGACCTCCCAATCAGTCTCTTCTGATGAGCAGTCTTCCATTGTCATGTGATGGCTGATTAGTTACTGGTTCACCAGACAGACTAGTTTTCCTGGGCCATAGGTGGCCTTGTCTTGAGGATGCCTTCTTATGGCTACAGAATTGTTCTGTTTTAGTCTGTTGTTGAGGCAGTGCTCTTAAAACATTGTTCCTAGGGACAGAGGATTCCTGCTGTGCTGCCAACACTGACTCGTAATAGTGTCATGCAGTGGCTAAGACAGAAATATTTTTAGTCTCTGAGAAAAGGTAGCTGTCTAATCAAAGGCAGTGATTCTTCATGTACTGAAGCAATCTGCTTTACGCTTTTAAAACTATTTAAAATACCTGAATATTTCAACTTAGTCTCAGTCTTCCTGGAACTTGATCTTATACTAGACGAGATTAGATTAAATACTGTAGATACTCATTTTTTTTTTTTTCTTCTAAATACGTAACTTAAACAAATACATTGCCCTGTTTGGAGCAGGGCAATGGGCTAGCTGATCTCTTATGGTCATTTCCAACTTAAATTATTCTATGGTATTTGAAAAATCAGATGTGACATTGTGCAGAGCACAAATTAAACTTCTGATCAAATCCCCTTTTCTGTGTATTATTAAATCTACAACTGGAATATGTGTTAAAGCTGTTCTGCTATGTTGCATTTATAGATCACTTTCAACGCTGGGTTTGGTTATATCATCACTCGCTGACCAAGCAGCAGGGAAGGGGAAAAACAAGTTTGTGCCTTACAGAGACTCTGTACTCACTTGGCTTCTCAAGGTAATGAATGTTTTCCGTTCACCCTGTTAACAAGATGTCAGCTTAATAGCTTGTAGGATCATTGTAGCATACCTCTGTGTACATGGACTTCTCATCTGTTTTGTTGTTTTTTTTTTTTTTTTTAAATGAGCTAAGAGGCTCTTATAGCTATAAGTTGTTCCAAGTAATATGGACAGCTAAGTGTATCTTCTGTTAATTCTATGTAAAGTCCTATTTGTCTATTTTCAGTTATAGTGGTATCAAAGCTGGTGGAGGTCACTGGAAATGTTTGTTTCATATTGGTTATTTTACAGCCAGAGTACTTTTCAATGTCTAAATAGTAACCTTCATATTTGAAGTATTTTGCAAAGACATTGTATAGTCTCAGAACAATTTTTAAGCCTCAGACTTTCTATGGCTGCACTCTGCAGGACAACTTGGGAGGAAACAGCCAAACTGCCATGATAGCCACAATTAGTCCAGCAGCAGACAACTATGAAGAAACACTCTCTACTCTGAGATATGCAGACAGAGCCAAAAGGATTGTTAATCATGCTGTGGTGAATGAAGATCCAAATGCTAGAGTCATCAGAGAATTACGTGAAGAAGTTGAAAAACTGAAAGAACAGCTCTCGCAAGCTGAGGTAACAGCATTCACAGTACAATGTAAACTGAGTTTCCCAAGGATATGTAAAACTCTGGCTGGAAGACTAGCTTTCTTTTTAAGTCTTAAAAAAATGAGAAAAGGAAGTCTCTTGCACTTTTTCCTTCTAAATAATC
The DNA here is from genome assembly GCF_036417535.1 of Chlamydotis macqueenii. Taxonomy (NCBI): domain Eukaryota; kingdom Metazoa; phylum Chordata; class Aves; order Otidiformes; family Otididae; genus Chlamydotis; species Chlamydotis macqueenii. Next base: position 67,092,521 of record NC_141557.1, read on the forward strand.
AACTTTGTTTCGTAACAAACGAAATGTTTGCTTATTTTTAATAACAACATTGTACTGGTGGTGACCCTTGTCAGAACAGACTGTTCTTGAAGAACTTCATGTAAAGCAATAATTGATGTAGCACAGATAAGAGCTAGAGTACAACTTAATTCTATAGACTTATTAGCAGAATTTTTCTTTGCATTGGTGGACTATATCATTTTATGATGTCAAATAGAAAAGTGTGAAAAGCCATAAATCTGATATTGGACCACAAAGTATGTGGGATAGTTCTCTCTTTGACATTTGTGAAAATCTATTAAAAAATTGTCAAAACTGCAACATAAAAACCATCAACAATTTGCTTTACTGCCTTAACAGTTAACAATGTGTGATTACTGTTTCTCTCAGGTTTATACCTCTAATTAGAGAGTAAAGTGTCAGAGTAGGATAGTTTACTTGGTGATACCTGGAGAAATTAGGCATTGCACTGTAGAAAAATTTTATCTTTTCAGGCAAGACAGAAAATGTTAGTGTAAAAAGAACAGAAGTGTGTCTGAGGGTAAATTTGCGTGATGTTTAAACTTCACATTCATTTGAGGCATAGCGCACCTCGTATGAACAATTCCTTACAGGCTGAAATGGGAAAATCTACTTTAAGAAAAAGGAGCCGTTCACATTTTTCATAAATAAAAATCTGTTCTAATACCGTATTTTAAATTAAAAAAAAATACTATTGTAGCACATTCTTAATTATGCTGGCGGGCTGTGGCTGAACACAATCAATAGGAAGGTGTCCAAAGTCCTACTAATTTTTTTTTAAAGTTTTTTTGTCTTAGACCTTCTGTTAAAAACGGTTATATAGAGTTATAGGCCAGCCTGTTGAATTGTTAATTGGTACTGGATGTATTCGAACTCTTTGCTTTTATTGCCTATTGTGAAATGAGAAGCTTGTGTTAGCTCCAGAGCATGCCTTCCTTTAACACTAATCAACAGGGTCAGTCTGAAAGCTTTAATGCAACTCTAGGAACACTTAGGAAACCAAGATAGAATGGAAGACTAAATATTGAATTTGTATATGAAACTGCTGTTGGAAGAAAGAGTTTGCAGTAGAACTTCAGACAGCTAAGACTTACAGTTTTTAAATATTCAGATATTTTTATACAGGCCCAGAAGCTTGAGTGGCCAGGCCCAGAGATTTTATTGGTTCCAGTAGCCTCTGGAGCTATGATCTTCGGCTATTTCAGATCTGGACCTGTTATAGGCTGATTCTGTCCTTTTCCTTTCCAAATGCCCTGTTTCTTCATCCTCTGCCATACAAAAGCTGAGGAAATAGTTGAAATCTATACTTCTTGCATTTCATATTGCATTGCTGTGTTCCGTTTCCTTGTGCAACCAGACATTGCAGTGGGGAGAGCAGCTGAAGATTTTTCCTAATTTCTGTCTTTTAGGCCATGAAGGCACCAGAACTGAAGGAAAAATTGGAAGAATCTGAAAAACTAATAAAAGAGCTAACAGTCACCTGGGAAGAAAAGCTAAGGAAAACAGAGGAAATTGCACAGGTATTTCAGAAGTTTTGTAGAGGAAAGGCCAGATACTCATGTAGTGTGAGTCTGCTGAATTTCCTGAGCTTTAGTCAACTGTCCTGTCTTCTCCATCAGCTCTTCAGAATTCCTCTGGATTTTTGTCTTTTCCTCTGGTTTCTATTTTTTGAGTTTGAGATCTTTTTTTTTTTTGATAAGTCTAAATTTCATTAGAATAAATGTACCTGTGTCATGATATCATTGATAAAAGCTAATACTTGATTTTAAAATAAATCATCAAAATATGTTTGGGTAGCTCACTTATAAATCAGACCGTAGTGGGATCTTGGATGTGTTTCCCTTGAAGTGACTAAGAAAATGAAGAATTACAAAAGAATCAGAATTTTGGGTGGTATTTGTTGGTTTTGCTTTTGGTGACTTCTAAACCAGAGAAGGAAAATATGTACATGTATTTGCTAATGTTTGTTCATTATTATTGTACTTGAAATAAGATTTCTGGATTCCAGTGTACTTTTCCATCATTTCCACCATCTATAACTTGGAGATTGAGTATTGTTGTTTTTCCTTTCTAGTACTAATGTTCATAAGCATGCTTTGGTGCAACTACTATTTAAATAAAATTTTTAAAAGAGGCAAGGGGAAAAGCCAAACCAAACCTCAACCAGCTAAACAAAAACCTCAACCAGCTAAACAAAAACCCCAACCCACAAACTGTAGCAAAGCCAGAGAGATGCGAGTGATTGAGTAGATGCTTTAGCTGAATTAACAATAATACTGCAAAAGAATAAACCTAAACTGTGGCATACTGTTTTCTAAATTATCCAAGACTGATTTTCTTTGAAGTAATGGCAACTGAGACTAGTTTTTAACTAACATGGAGATTCAAAGCCACCTTGTGTTACTTACGAGTAGCTCTAATAAAATCAATAGGGCTGTTTAGGTGAGTAAGTTCCACTTTGGGGAAGCAGATATTTGAGGATTAGATCTAACTTTTTATTGTTGGTGTGAAAAATAAATTCTATTAAATATATGGTACTTGACCAATGTCTCAAGTTCTGTTTCTGCTAGTGATATAAAGAATGCATATTCAGCATGAGTTCAGCTTTAGTTGCTCTGCTTTCATTTATGTGCTGTACTTGTCTCTACATATTGAAGCAGGCAAGATTAACCGATTTTTGTGCTTGCAGGAGAGGCAAAGACAGCTAGAGAGCATGGGAATTTCCCTTGAGTCTTCAGGTATCAAGGTTGGGGATGACAAGTGTTACCTGGTGAACCTGAATGCGGATCCTGCGCTCAATGAGCTTTTGGTTTACTATTTAAAGGTAAGAATGTGAATAGGATGTTTACACAGAATGAAAGGACATATGTTTATTGTTTCTAATTTGTTATTAGATTTTTAAGACTAGCTGCAGCAAAATGGGATAGGCCGCCTCCTACTGTTTAGGCTTTTGTTTTCCCTTTGCAGTTCAGTTTCGTTGTTTTCGTAATTGGTCTCCTGATTACCAAAAGTGGGATAAATGGTCAGTATGTGCCAGTGTTGAGATAAATTCTAGCTTTTCCAGACAGGGTGTGCACAGAATTGCCTTTTGGACTGAACTTGACACGAGAGCCTTGTCTTGGATAGTGAACTGAGGATTGCTTTCAGAATGATTGACTAACTCATTGATTCAATGAGTTAATCATAAAGAGATTGTTTAGTAGTAATCAGTAAGAGTAAACATAGTCTTCGATGACCAAAAAGCTTAAGAGAAGGAGAAAGAGAAAGGTGGAAAAAAAAAAAAGCACTGTTAAAAAGTTATAGAAATGTATTTTCTTAGTGCCACTAGCTTTCATGGCATTCTGTTTAGCATAATCTCATGTTAGAGTGAAACTGTCAAATACAAACCTAATATTAAAGTTTGTAAGGAAATGTGAGCTCCTTGTCAATAAAATATAAAAGACTACCCTGTCTGTAGTTACTTTTCTGCTTTAGTGGCTGACATAGGGCCTCTGTATTTGAACAGTAGCAAATAAAGCACTTCTCTAACAACAGCAAAGTATTTCAGCAGAATTTACAATACGACTTGAAATTATGTCGAGATTAGTATATTTAGTTGAGTTGTTATATAGCTGTTTTCTGAAAAGTAGCCAACTCTGCACCTAGTTTTACTATCCATTTTGTCCTTTGTTACATATGCCTATATGACATGTCTGGTTTTCTTCATTATTTGCATTTATTGCTTGTATGTGAGCATAATCTGAGAATATTTTTAAATCAGAGTTTGTGTGTCAGCTGCTTTATTTTGCTTTATCTGAAATCATATGAAGGTAAGTACAGAGCAGAAGAACAGTTTGAGTGTGACCTTTACAGTCTTCAAATCTGCTGTGGCACCGTTTCTGCTCTATAGAAGTGCTTAGCAAAGGAGAGCATGTAGATTGTGCAGTCTCAGTGCTTTAGCTAATATTTTCTTAGTTATATAAACAGTGATAGTTCACTTGTCTCTTAGTAACAGATTATTTTCTAGGATCACACAAGAGTTGGTGCAGATACCTCTCAGGATATACAGCTCTTTGGTATAGGAATCCAACCAGAACACTGTGAGATTGATATTGCTTTAGATGGAGAAGTTACGCTCACACCAAAAGAAAATGCAAGGTAAGAAAGATCAGCAGCATTTTTCAGTGAAGCATTTGCTTTTCTTTACCAGAAAATAACTCCCGTGCATTTTTATTTTACGTAGTCAGAAGTATCTTACATTCTGATCAATGAGTACCTTTAGGTGACTTAAACAGATACTTAAAGTGAGATTCAGCAATAAAACTGAGATTTCCCCACATGTATACACATCCACTGTCCTACCCACTCTACAGCGCAACAGGCTACCAGTGATCTGTCTCAGAATAAACCATTGCGAGAAGGTAATCAGTAGGAATGAAGGACCACTGCTTGTCTGTATCTTGGTGATAAAAGGATCACTGAGACGCTGCTGGCTATCCTGACCTGTGTGATGTGATAGTAGGCTGTGTCTTGATGAGGGAGGATAAATTGTGCCTTGTGAGTAGTTCCTGTTGTAAAGCTCAGTATTCTGTGAGAAAGAGGTGTTTTAAAGATCTGAAGATCTTTAAATGATTTTTAAAACCTTTAATTATTGTTGCGTCTAGTAAATACGCAGTGAAGTCAAGTTTCTCCTTTTGATTCAACTTCTGTAGTTTAATTATTTTTCATTTAAGGGGCACTGTTACTTCTTGGGTGGAATTGTAAATGTCTTCGTCACTTCTTCTCCAGTGAAATGTGATAAGCAGTACCTTTTGTCTTAGTTAATAGTCATCCTGCTTGGCTGAAATCTGTGTATCTAAATAATATATAGTTTAGTATTAGAATGAGAAAAAGAAGTTTGAGACACCTTTTAAAAAATTTGATCTCTGTCCTTCTGCCTTTAGTAAAATACCTCTTAGCATTTGCATTTTTCTTCTGCAGCCTACAGTACAAAATTTCAAACAGATGGGAATCAGACTTGTGGCGATAGAGTTACTGTACTGGAAATCAGTCATTTTTTACTAGCATGAACAAAGACACATGTCGGTGCAGAGAACATATTTTGCTTCACTCATGCCTCATCTGCAGTGATTAAGTAGCTGTTCTTAAGATACTAGTGTCAACAGAAATTTAGTTACCAGAATTTCGTTAGGAAAAAGAAAAATGTAGTTTTAAATCAAATGCTTGCTATGTTTGTGTTGACTTACTTGAGAGACACAGCTGAATACAGAACACTGCATCTGAAAAGGCTTTTTTAATTTTACTGAAGTTTTTTCCCTTTCAGATAAAATGTTCTGCTTGTGAATCGCGTGTGCAAATTTTCAACAGCTCCATTTTTGCCATTTTGTGATTGAAACTTAATTACAAAGAAACCTAAATGCAATATATCAGATGTTCACAAAAATAGACCCTTGTGTTAATAATAGAGTCTCCATTTGTTGAAAGAATTAAACTTGGATCTAAGGGTCTTTTGTTATATTTGAATGCCGAATATGTTAACAGTATGTTTTACAACTCTATTTTGACTAACATACCTTGCAGAGCTTTATCAGTAGGATTTGCATGCATCCAAGTTTACAGCCTGTTTATAAGAAACACGCAGTGACCCGTTTGAGAAATGGGCATTCAAAGAAAACTGTGCAACTAAAAGCAATTTTGTCCTTAGGTTTACCAAAGAGTTGTACCAGCCAAAGCCAGAGGGGAAAGGTGTTTTGTGCTTAATTCTGACAGTAGAAATCAAACCAGTAACTTTCCCATTGATTCTTTAATGAGAATCTAGCAGATTGTATCATATGATACAAATCACTGTCTGTAGATGGCAGAAATTATAGATGTTGTAGTTACTTTTCAATCTTTTATTTTTAGGATTTCACTGAAGTCGTCATGTTTTCTTTTTTTAGATCCTGTGTAAATGGTGCACTGGTATGTTCTGTCACTCAGTTATGGCATGGAGATAGAATATTATGGGGAAACAACCACTTTTTTAGGTAATAGTTGATATTTACATTCTAGTCTCTTTACATTCAGCTTTTTTTTTTTTCTTCCACTGTTCTGCATAAACTTTTTAGAAACTGAATTTCAATTTTTACACAGAATTAATTTACCAAAGAGGAAACGACGAGATTGGCTGAAAGACCTTGAGAAAGAAACTGCATTAGGAGAGCATGATCTGGATGCAGCTAGTGAAGCTTCTTCAGAACCAGACTACAACTATGAGTTTGCACAAATGGAAGTTATTATGAAGACACTCAATAGTAATGGTAAGCCAACTACCAGATAAAAATGTTCATTTTTATGACATTGGATTGTCTGACAGGTTCTGCATGGAACTTAATTTCTGGTACACTTGCTCCAGAGACCTTTCGACCATTTACAGAAAAAGATATTTTACAGAAACAATGTTAGGCAGAGAGAGAGAGAGAGAGAGATAATTTTTTAATATATATACACATATGCATACACAAACAAACGCACCTAGGTATAAATACACACACAAATTAGTAGTCGGTTTGTGCCCTGACACACAATTTTATCTGTTCATCTGCGGTCCTTTGTAGTGCAGCTGAATTGTAATCATATGCCTGTCAAATCATCATCCAAGTCCTACTGACCTCTTGCTTTTGCAAGTTACTGCAGACAAAAGGATGCTCCAGATATGGCTCAGTTAGTTTCATCCTTCCCTTTGTGTCAAATACTACTGGCACCGTTTTAACCTTAGTAGAAAAACACTGAAATGATAACAAACCAATAGTCAATTGTCAGCTGGTATGTTTTTAAACACTTGATCACTCAATGTTTTTTTTTGAATCTTTGTTAAAATCTATTGTGATGCCTTTATTGGACGGTATAATAAAATACAGTATATACAAAATAATGGTATGGTGTATATATAAAACAATATGGTGTTTTCATTATTTTCAGAAGACAAGTCATCGTTCATATGATATAATATGAAGAAATGCTGAAAAAATTGTTAAACTACTGAATGCTTTGTACAGGTTTCTTAATACACAAAATTTGAGAGGCAGATACTGTAGTTTTTGGTGACTGACCAAGAAGACATAGCAGATGGTGTTTCATTGCTTTGTTCTCCTTTCTTCATATCTTCGCAGTACTTCCTTTGTTTGCTGTGGTTTACTTGTTGAAATACAGTATTTACTTTTTCTTGGTATCCTCTTATTCTTTAAGTTTCTCTGTTTTGCCATTGAGTACAGCATGATGGTTTTGTATGCTTGATGCTCTAGCAGAAGTTTGCAGGTTTTTTTTAATTTTGATTTTAATGAGATTGCTTGTGTGAGTGAGTTACAGGGTCAAGTTAGTTAAGTTGATAAGAAATTACTATTTAATAACAGAAATATTCTCATTATGGTTCACTTATACCAGGAGACGAATTTCAGATGAATCTGCCATCCTGGTGGTCTTCAGTGTTGTCATCCCTCGTGAAGATTCTGTTGCCTGTCTTAAGGCCTCAAACCATCCCATATCTGTGCCAAAACTGGGACAAAGGTTTTGAACTCGATTGACTCATGCATGAGACTGCTGGAGAAATCTGAAAGCATTAATTGATGCTTGATCTGCTTGTCACTAACCAAGGATTTGACTAAACTGTAGCAGTCTGCAATAAGTCAGTGTTCTTTGAGTGGAGAGTCACATTTTTTTAATTTTCATATGTTGTTATCTAGCTGATGGAGATAGTTCTTCACAATATTTCAAATGTCTGCATCTTAGTTCAGTAGGCTTCTTTGATTGTGGTCTAGGCCAATTTTTGTCTTGGTCAGTTGTTTCCTATGTCTTTGCTCAAGAACAGTACAGATTTTCCTGTTTCATTAGAGCTTTTTTCCTCCCTAATGCACAGCAAGTGTTAGCAGTCCTACATGTCTCACAGTTTCAGGGGCATCATAACCCAATTATTCTACTTCTTATCTCTTCTGCTCCCTCCCACACAGGTGTTGCTTAACTAAGTTGGAGTAGTAAGTGATAATAAAACCCTGACAAAACAAGTGACTCTGAGGATCATAAGCTGGTCTTCTGATTTGAAGCCCAGTAGTGTTCTTCTCAATGATATAGCTAAAATACCACTTTTTCTGACAGGCTTCACGTTTGTTAAGTAAGAAATAAAGCAACTTTATTGCAATACCATTTACTTATTTATTTATTCTTCTTTAAAATGAAAAATAAATATGGGTAAGGACAAAGAAATAACTGAAGAACTGAGGACAGTTAATTCTATCATCCATATTCTCTGGAGAGACCCTGAGAGGGGAGTAAAGGGGTATTTTAAAAATTTGATTAGATGATTATTTTATAGGCATATATGGGTTTGGGATTTTTCTTTTACGTCAGTGGTTTGATATAGCCCAAAGCAAGAGTTTTTGATTTTCCTTTGTTTTGGATTTTTTTTTCTCCCTTGATCTATTTGAGAACAGTAACTCTATTTAAATAAATAGCCTACCTTCTCCGGGAGAGGAACACGTTTGTTTTTATAGCCTGTAACCAGTTACAGCAGTGTCACATATCGCATCCGGATCCAGAGAAGCTCTGAGGCAAATGCGTGACTTTGGAAACAGCTGTAAAGAAAACATCCAGATTCTTTCCTGCCTTCAGCATGTTCACTTTCTTTGGGGGATTCTGTCAGGTCAGCTTTGTACTGCTAGTCTGTGATGCTGGTCAAACACAGAACGCAGCAGAAGTTTGCTTTATTCTTGTATATGGTGCACTGGTTAAGTAAACAATGTGATTAGTTTATGCAGCTTCTCATTTAAGCAAACAAAACTGTTACAACTCAGGATGGGGATCTCAATGGAACTGAGCAAAGAGGCCTGTGTTGTAACCTTCTTCTAGCTTGCTTAGAAAAATGGACTTAAATGAAATCTTAAGGAATTTATTCAGCATTGTTGTTACTGGATTAACAGATTCCGGATGTGAATTAAGTGACATTGCAGCAAGGTAATAAATGCTATTCATAGGGAAAGTACATTTGTTTAGTTCAATGTTAATATTATAATATTTTGCAGAGGATTAATTGCATATGAAAGGTTTTGTCAGGGCCATTGAACTCTTGTCACATAAATATGTAAAGGATTGAGACTTGGGACTTCTAGCACCATGTAGAATTGGTTGTGTGTTTGGCAGGCACTGCGCAGAATCTTCCCTAATTTTTTTTTTTACTTTGGATGAGAAACCCAGAATTGTGAAACATGGTGTTTAAACCTAACTTAAACACTATTGTAGTTCTTTTGAACTGTGAAAAACTTGACTGTTTATTTTTTCATCCTCTAACTAGCTGGTTTATAATTCACACCATATTTTGCTTTTTCACTATGAAAGGCTGGGGTGTTTCTGTGTAAACTCTTTCAAAATTGAAGACTTTTCTAAAAGTGTAAAGTTTACCTTTTGCATTTCAGTACAAGCATGACCCACCTTTTTTTTCCCCCAAACAGTAGTAGATTTTGTTGAAATTGGGAATTTTTAGACTAGGTTCTTGCATCTTGTTCCAAGTATTTTCTATGATATAATTTGATCCTCTAAATCTAGGTGGCTGAAAAGATGACTTTTATTAAGGAAATCTACTTCCTGAACTCAGAGCTGGTCTTTGAGCAGTTTAGGAAAGTCTTGTCTTAATGAGTCAGCCTTAGATTCATTTCCTGTGTTTGCAAACACAATAGAGGGCTCTAATTTCTTCCATGCCTCTTCTCTATCTTCTGCGCAATACCTGATTTCTGAACCATTCTTACACATAACTAAAAGGATTTTAGGGATTATCCAGTAAAACCTATGCATGTGAAGGTAATTTTGGTATTACCTGGAGAAGTGAGGACAGTGATGATGATGCAGATCAACATGAATAACTTGATTTATAGTCTAGAGTATTAGAACTTGGTTCAGTCCCTTGTTTTTGTTCCATTGTCTGTTAGCTAAGAATAGCTAACAGTCTTTCTGAGAATGTTATGTACTAAAAAGTAGTATTTCTGGTTATTTTAAGACACTTCTGTGCATCAGTGTTTTGCTATTTGGTTGTTATTTATACTGACTGATTTTTAACATTGTGCTTTCTAATTACCTTTGTGGTGGTATTTTATAATGCCGTTGTGTGAAGCCAGTCATTTCTTCCATGGATGAGGCTAAGGCCGCAGTAGCAACCTGCAGTAGTGTCTGTCTTCTGCTAAAAATAAAGATGTGCTTTACATCAGTCTTAATATTTAAAAAAAGGATGCTGAGAGGCAAATACAAACCTGTTGTAACAACAGAACCCCGGACATCTTGTTGGCTTCTCTGGCATTTACAGTGGGAAAGATTTGTTTTATGAAGTGACTTGCCTGAATAGCCATTTATGTTAAAATTGCAGACAGTGAGTTAGTTTCTCTTTAGCAAAATTTATCTCAGTAGTTTTAGTAAGTTGTTACAAATTACTAAATATAGTTATGCTACATTGATCTGCAAAGATACAGGGGATGTGGTTTTTGGGAGAGTGTATGTATATGTTATGGTGACCAACATATGCTACTGGTCGTGAAAACCCTACAGAGCCTTTTATGTGAATCCTCTATTGGCATGCTATAGTAACCCAAATTTTGTTTCATGTAGCATTCATGTAGTAGCAGGAAAACTTACACAAAATCTTACAAGGACTAGGGTTTGGTAGTGAAGGCAAGATAGTTCATAGCTAAGTGTTTTGTTGTTTGGGTGGGTTTGTTTTGTTTTGAGGAGCATACCTCTAGTTCTGAAGCGGAAAAGTGTAATTAAATCTAGGTTTATTTTTCTTCATCCTTTATGACAGACTGGCATCCTTTAAAGTTATATCAGCTCCTTTTTTTTTTTTTTTTTGTATTTGCAAAGTGGAAGATGTATCACAAATGATTATTTTAAAGCTGAAGTTTTTTGTGTTGGAAAATGCTGGCATGTCCTAGAGCTGTAACATTGCTTCCTCTTATAATCTATCACTCCAGCTATGGAATTCCTCTCCCTTCCGCTTCTGATGTACAGAATCAGCAATCTGTTAAGTGATGTGTGGGCACTCAGATATCCATCTAGACTGGTCCTTCTGCAAACCACTTTTTTTTTTGCTGTATTTAAGCTTTCAGATGTATATACATGAAGCATATATATACTTAGTATACCAGTATACAGAAGGAGCTTACTCCATTGAATTGCTCTTTCAGAGACAGGCTGGCATTGGACCTAAAATCAGGAATAGATAGAGTAATGTTTCTTTAATTTAGAGGCAGTTTAGGTTTAACTGTAGCTGATTGACATGAGCAGTTGTTTCAGGATAGAGTATCCAAATGGATATTTGTTCTGGGTTGACACCAAGGTGAAATGTGGTTTGTAAAGCTAAATGCAGAAGTCCCCTGCAGAACATGCTTTGTCTGCTTCAGTGCTGTGAAGCACATTGGTGCAATGCAATGTGTGACTAGTCAGACAATTTGTTTGTCTGTTTTTATCTGCAGCTCTCCAGCACATTTCATTCTCTGCCAAAATCGAGAAAGTAAATGGCTTTTTACTTCCTTAAGTCGTTTCCTTTTCTGGTTAACATCATCTTCCCTTCTATTTTGCTTTGTTTTCTTCTTATTAATTTGTTCCCTTTTCCATCTACTCTTTTTTCCCTGCTGGTATTCTGGAACATATTACAACTTCATAGTACTCAAGTATGCAGTAAATTAGGGTCTTAACGGTTGTTCTAGCCTCTTTGCATGCTGTATTTTTTTTTTCTTGTTTTGATTTATTTATTTAATGCAATATTTATTATTTTGGCTTTTGTTTTGAGGGGGCAACGGCTATCTTGTGTTTGCAAAGACTCTGGGATATGTTGATTCCTGTTACCAAATAAAATGGGTGTTCTGTAATGCTGAAGTGGCATTTTCTCACTTTTCTGGGTTTTTTTCCTTCTTTTTTTTTTTTTTTTTTTTCTTTCTCTGTCTGTCTGTCTTTTTAGACCCAGTACAAAATGTGGTCCAGATCTTGGAGAAACAGTACTTGGAAGAGAAGAGGAGTGCTCTTGAGGAGCAGCGACTGATGTATGAACGTGAGTTAGAGTTGCTGCGGCAGCAGCTCTCTCCAGAAAGGCAGCATCAGCACAGCAGTGACAGACTTTCCTACACTGCTCAGACAGCACAGCAGAAAGTAAATCTCTGGACAGAAGAGAGGTGAGAATACTGGAGTTAAAACAAAGGAATTACTAAGAACTAGAAAGCGTGAAAAAGGGAGCTTGAACCGTCTGTCAGAAACTGATAATATATTTTTTGTGAAGTTGACGCGCAGTACAAGATCTGCCACTACAAAAGTGTTAGCATTTCATTTAAGATTAGGTTCTAGTGAGTAACATGCATGTGAGATCTTCCTGTTTGGTTTAAGACACAAAGAAAATAAGAATTTAGCTTTTATTGATCAGCATTTTACCTTTTTTTTTCTTTTTTTTTTTCTTTTTTTTTTTTTTTTTACTATAAAAGTGCTTCTGAAATCTTTGGTTTACCAATTATTGTTTAAGTTACTTCTGGAAAGAAAGGAGAGGGTAGTGCAGAGGTAAATTTGTCTACTCAGACTAAGAAGTCCACTAAGGCGTATTGTATGTTGAGAGTATACAATGAGAGCATGGTATTTTGCAATCGAAAATATTAGAAAATACAGAAAATGGGAGTCCTTAAATGTTGTATGTATGTGTTTATGAAAGTAAGCCCAGCTTTAGAAGAGGATTGCTGTGCATTTGAGAACTGCAGAATAGCCAAACAAGAGTGTGTTTGAGCTGTTCAGAAAGCAGAAGACTTGCCATGAGGTGAAAAGGCCTCTTTACGAAGGAATAGCTTGACACCTGAATGCAGCCTTGGTGAAAGATCATCATGAGATTTACAGGGAGAATTTAAAAAGTGGACTAGGAAGATGTGAGCAGAGTTGTGTGTTTGCATCTTGACAATGAGAGAAACTTGGTCTTAGTATCATTGGGGAGAGGAGGATGTCAGCTCCATGGAGAGAAGTTCTAGGGACAGCAGCTAAGATGATTTAAGTTTTCACCATACAAATTAGCATTCTGGCATTGGGTTGACTAAGCAGGAAGAATGAGTAGATGTACTAACAGGTTTCTTGTAGGTTTCTTTTTTTATTTTAAAACAGGAGCTTCATTATTCACTCAGCCTTTTTTCTATCTGTAGTGAGTTTGAGTGCTCTTTCCTATTTTGATTATTTTTGCTTTGTTCTCCACCATTTAAAAACAAATAATCCATGCACAAGAGGAGTCTAAACAAAGATAGCCATGATTGTGTTGCAGCTTTCAAATTCAGAGTGTTTGAAATAGAACAGAACAGATCTTGGTTTAGTTTTTGTGCAAGGTTTTACTTCATAATTTCTACCCAGTTTGGTCTGGGAAAAAAACCTGAACAAATAACAAACTGTTGACCAGCAATGTCTAGAATGTTTTCCATTACAAGTATAGGGAAAAGTAGTGCTGTGGTTTTTTGCCCTGTAAGAGCTAGAAACATCATCATTGGCAACTGAATGTAAAGCATTGCAGAGTCACAGTTGGGATTTGCAGGCTCTTTTAGGGCTGCGGAAGGAGTGCAAAATGAGAAGCAAGCTTGTTGGAATAATTGCTGTTCATAACTCCTTTGAGCACAGCAAGGCCGTCAAGAAATCATTGCTGACCTGCTTCAGTAGCAGAGGTGAGAACTGAGCTTGCTGGCATGGGAAGCTATACCTGTAAAAAGATGCAACAGAAGAGAAAAGGAAGTAGCAAAAAACTTCTTGCCTGTTCTTGAGAGTTGAGAAGAAAAATTATACTTGATCAACTTAAAATTAACCAATCACCATAACAAATGACATTTAAAAAATGAGTTTATGAAGTGATATCAAGTCTAAGTGTTCTGCCAGCCTTCTGTTCTCAGTAGTTGTTAGATGTTTCTTAGGAGGAGCTGTGCTTTGGACAAGCATTTTTGCCTCTGGATTTCATGAGTGAATGATTTACTCTATATAATTGTTGAACTACTTGAAGACTGTTCTTTGCTGCATTGTAAAAAAGGGGAGAATGAATGCTCTTTGTAGCAATCACTGAGGAGTCTGATAATGCTTTGCTGGCAGTCCTAGTGAATAAGCAGTTTTGTGGAAGAACTAATTCAGTTCCCTGTTCTCTAGAATCTCCTCTTAGGTATAATTTTTAGTTGTTTATAGCTCTAGAAGAGGTTTGGGCTTCTGGGCAGGAAAAAAAAGGGCAAAAATATTGAATCTTCTCAAAAAAGAAACAAGAAAAAAATCTTTGAGGGATTTCTGCTGTAGAAGCATGGCAATGTGGTGCTGAGAGGGTATTTACCACCCAAGTGACCAGAGGGCAAAAAATGCAGGAAAAAATGGGAAGATTGCATGTGAAGAATGTGCGAAAGAGCTAAGTGTCTGGACTGCATGGCACTTGATAAGTTCAGTTTTAGCTGGCACTCTGTTGCCTTTGCAAATGAAGCTGAGCTCTACTGGATCAGCCAGCAAAATGAATTTGATAGGTATCAGATGTAGGCATGTGGTTGTATCTGTCAGATCAACTAGAACACGTTGCACAGTTTATTCCAGGTTTGTGCTGACTGTGGAAGGCCAGATGATACCTGACCTGGTTAACACCCGTTGGCAGAAAATTAATCGATTGTAACTTTGAACAAATTTAATTTGTCAGGGCAAGAGGGGGTGGTGGTGTACTGGAACAGAGGTTTAGTTCAGTGTATTCTGTATCTGGCAGTAGGAATCCCAGTGACTTGCAGTGACACCTCGTGAGTGTCAGATGTAAGTTTCCTTACTGTTTGGCTTAAATGATTATTTCAGGATTTCATTTCAGTGAGTATTTACTTCAGTTAATATACTGGTAGAGCTTGTAATATATTTTGTGTAGCAAGAACTGAGAAATCCCATCTGAAACATGGGGTTTTTTTGCTTTAAGTTTCTGGAAGGGTGCTAGCACAGCTTTATAAAGAAAAACACAACTGTAATGAGAATTACCCATAATAATTGGTTTAATCATTCATAAGTCCTACTTATAGTCTTAAACCATTCCTTTCTCAAGAATCTAGTTAAGACAAGATTGACATAGGAGCCTTTCCAAAAAGCTCGCCAGATGCCAGTTTCCTGGATCAAGGCAGGGGCTGTTTGTGGCTGAATCCCATGGCTCTTACAGCACTTACAGATCAAAGCTGCCTTCTGTTTCCCAAGCTGGGCAGCTGTCTCACAGTGGTTGCAGGTGTAATGCGCACTCGGTATTAAGTAATATTTAGTGAGTAATTCTTGACTCTACCTTCATTTTCTGAGTGAATCCAAAATTATAGCTGTCTGGGGAATGTGTCACTCCCATGATCTGGAATTGCTCATTTAATCTTGATGGCCTGGATAACATAAGCAAGAGGCAGAGGGAAAGGAATTTTCCATATAGTGCCAGGAGCAGGTATGGAGGCAGTAAGCTAAAAATCCACTGATAGTAGCAGCTATTTAAGATCCAACAAACCCACCACTGTTGCAAACTTAGGCCAGATGGGGAGAGAGAGAAAGTTGCATGTTTTACCTTGTGAAGGCACTAAAATTCAGGGCTGCTTCTAACACTGGTGGTCGTTTAGCACTTTGCTACGGTATCAGGGAATTGCACAGTGCAATTTGAATTACCCAGGCTGTTCTTTGGGATATTCTAAAAAAAAAAGATAGCCGCTGGAGAAGAATTCTGTTGAGGATTGAAAGGCGTATTTGTTTGTAGTTGTTTGCTCAGTTGTAGGCACAGTTGTTTGTAGTTTCTACAAAAGATCTAAGCTTGTCTGAATAAAGGCAGATAGGCAAACTTTGCCTATGTTCTCAGCAAGGCCTGTGCGTTTAATTGTTCCTCCTGCACTTGTCTGTAATGTAATGTATTTTGTAGAAATGAGAAGCGTGTGTGCATGCAACATGTACTGTATTTCAGTAGCACTTTGCATAGAGAAGCTAAAAAATCATTGAGGGCAGTGCTGGTCACTGAAATACCTGAAGTTTGATCCTGGGTGTTATGAAGATGCTGAGACACAGTAAGTGCTGCTGGGGTTACAAAAAAAAAAAGGCAGAAAGGGGAACTTCACATTTGCTCGGAAGATAATTGTGATACTTTTAAAAGGCGAATTAAAGACGAGAATCTTATATGAAAGTGTATCTTAGTATCACAGGTGGAGGTCTAGTATGTGTCATAGCAGGCTTGCCAGGTGTTACGTTAGAACAGATTTGCTCAGACAGGCTTTAGAAACCTTTTTGGAATTTGTCCAGAGACTGTTAACTGTACAGAGTGCACAAGCTTTAACCTGTGCTCATTCATCTATTATTTAAAAGGTATTTTGGGTATACACTTCAGAGTTTGGTTTTTGTTGGTTTGGTTGTTTTTTTTCTTAATATGTACACTTGAGATGACTTAAGTATATGGAGGGGGCCTTTGGGGGATCTGTAGCACTGCAAAGCCCTAGCTGTGATGTAAAGCTGTGGCCTGCAGTGATTGCAGGTTCCAACATCACGATCTGAGGAAAAGTGGGTTTTATCAAGATGAAGTCTCACATGTTGGGACTGGTAGCTTCTGTGGAGCAGGGCTCCAGATTAAAGACAAAGACAGCTGCAGTTATTTAATTTCTTGAAAATTAGGAATGTCCCTAGGGCTTCTAACAAATCATCACTGTAACAGCTCCCATAGTACTGTGCCCTTTTATTTGGGCATTAGAGTGCTAGACTTAACAATATGTTTGTTTAATATGCGGTCACTGCTTTTTCTCAGTGAAATGGTCTGATGCTTCAAGTTTGCTGACATAGCAATAGAAATGCTATACAGCATTTCTTAGACTTCTAAGACTCAGAAAAGTCTTTGTTAGGACCTCTATTTGCAGCTTTCCAATAATAGAAATAGGTTTCTGTGTATTTTTCATGTTACCTACTGCACCACAGGGATGAATTGTTTCGACAGAGCCTGGCTAAACTTCGAGAGCAAATAGTAAAGGCAAATACACTGGTGAGAGAAGCAAACTTCTTAGCAGAAGAAATGAGTAAGCTAACAGATTATCAAGTAACACTTCAGATCCCTGCCGAAAACCTCAGTGCCAACAAAAAGGTAATGATGGCAAAGAATGCTAGAAAATGTAGGTTTATGGCTAGTCTAAAATATGTAGATGTATATAAAATTCATCTAACTTGAGGCCATATAATGTTACTTTTGTTGGTTTATGTGTAGGCAAAATATGGGTGTTACCTGACTTTAATATATTGAAAATTAGTTATTATAAGTAAAAACAGGAACATACCGTTAAGTATGGCTCTTGCTGTTCTTTCACGTGTATGATTACCATATGCGCATGCAGTTTGTCAACAGACATTTGTGTCCTATTGCTGTAAAATCTGGATTTTAGTTACGTTTGCAAAAATAAACTGGTTTTGTTACAGATCCCTCAAGACAAAAAAATTGTAGGTTTTTCTAGTTGTAGTGCTGCTGTAAATATAATGATAGCAGTCAGGATAATATGCTTGTCCTAAGTACTTTGATTGAGAGTGTTAATGTTCTTGTGTGAATGGTAGTTGTCTGAGAAGGACAGAGGTCTGGATCCTCAGAGATGTATAGGGTATGCTTGTGTTTGAGGTCAGATACAGTATGGCTGGCATGCAGAGAGAAGCTGTATGTTCTATATTTTACTCCTTTTTAGGAATGCAATTTGACAAAAAATTAAACTATTTACAGGCACCTTTCCTGCAGTGATTTTTTTTTTTTTTTTTTTTTTTTTTTCCCCCCCCTCTGATTTAGAGGGGTGCAATAGTAAGCGAGCCTGCTATTCAAGTAAGAAGAAAAGGAAAAGGTACTCAAGTGTGGACTATTGAGAAACTAGAGAACAAATTGATTGACATGAGAGACCTCTATCAAGAGTGGAAGGAGAAAATTCCTGAGGTATTGTATATATTTTCTGAAAGGGATCAGAGATTGAGTTTGTTTTCTTTTAACCCCTTTTAATATGTTGTACAGATAAAGTGTGGTGACTTCGTATATGAAAGGAACGGTATTGTGGTTTTAAAAAATAAAACCAAAACAAACAAAAAACTATGAATAATACTAAATATTCAAAATGCCCATGCAGAATAAAACACAGTGATGTCCTGTCCTCCCTTATCTTCTCAGATATGAGTGTGCTGAGGTCAGATATAATTGTGCAGAGGTAGTGATTCATGATAACACTAAGAGCATATGTTTACTTAGCATAATATAGGTGCTGTGCAGATAGGCACCAGCTCTGAATGGAAGCAGCAAGCTGAGATATAAATAAAATGATTAAATTGTGGTCGGTATCAGAGCTAGCAAGGATGCTGCTTAGATACCCTCAAGGTGCAGAACCCATTAGTGGAGTAGAACTTAATCTTAAAATGTGAAATGTTTTGTAATTTCTTTTGTGTATCACACAACCTTAAAGCAGTGAAAAAATCAATTGAAGATATACATCAATATCTCCGTCAAAACTAAGTGGTGTTTCTGAGAATTTAAGTGGTACGTTAGCCTTGAGAAATAAGCATGAGACTTGGTAAAAGCTTGCTCGTTCACTGGCAAGAGGTGAATGTGAGATTTGGTGTTCCAGAAGACATCCTCTAAGTATCCAGGTAGATGTGCATAGGAAGTATATCTTGCTGTCTTGTGACTGATGCAGAGCACCTACATTACTTGTATCAAGAATCATTCTCAAATATGTCTGAAGCGCTGTTGCGCCTTTGCTACATGGCTTTGATGGGACAATGGGAATCGCTAAAATCATAACACAGAGGAGTTCAAGCACTTCATCTGTGCCCATTAAAGACAACAATTATTTTGATGCCGACTTTAGTGAGAACAGATAGCACATCCTTTGGGTATATTAATATGTCTGCCTGAGCCAGGATTGTCCTTGCCGTGACATATGTCATCCATAATCTGTGTGTTCTATGTGCTACATAGAAACATGTAGGTCAAGTAAATATGTTGAAGATGGAGGAGGAAAAGGGAAGGAACTAACATGTCCACTGAGCAGTCCGCATGAGTTCTTTGTGGCTGCGTATGGGGTACTTGCATGGAAAATGCTGCAGGTGTGATCTCAGCCCTATGGGAATCACAGGAGTACTTGCAGGCCTAAGTCAGAGTTGTCCTGCACGTTCCCTTTGCCCTGGTGGTGGTATCCAGCAGGCAGGCCACTATTCAACCTGCAGATGATTTGGCCTGTCATTTAAAAAGAGTAAAAGGAGCAGAAAAATTAAGATGAAACTTTTTTAAATTGGTGGCTATCATGCTTGCTTATGATAAAATCTGGTTTGTCTTGACTAAAAAATGTAGGTCATTGTTTTACTACTTATGTTACTAAAAAAAAAGGATTGTATAATGTCTCATCTCAAAGATTTCATTTCAGATTTGTGATGTGCTCCTAGTCTCTTTCTACTTGTGTAGCAGAAAGGAACAGAAGAGATTGGTAGTGACTTAATTTTTTGTGCCGTGATCTTACACTGTGAGGTTATTTGATTTTTGTGTTTCCCACGCTCACAGGTTTTGACATAACTTTTGTGATCTTTAAAACAGATAAGGAAGCTGATTGGCAAGAGAGGCGATCCATTTTACGAAGCGCAGGAGAACCACAACTTAATTGGCGTCGCCAACGTGTTTCTGGAGTGCCTCTTCCATGACGTCAAGCTGCAGTACGCGGTGCCCATCATCAGCCAGCAGGGGGAGGTGAGGGCAAACAGCGCCCCCGTGCGGCGCGGGCGGGGGGCGCCCCGCACCCTCGTACACCGAGTTTTTAACAAGCGAATGATAGCGTCGTAGAATCATAGAATGGTTAGGGTTGGAAGGGACCTTCAAAGGTCATCTAGTCCAACCCCCCTGCAAGGAGCAGGGACATCTCCAACTGGATCAGGTTGCTCAGAGCCTCATCCAGCCTGGCCTTGAATGTTTCCAGGGATGGGGCATCTACCACCTCTCTGGGCAACCTGTGCCAGTGTTCTACAACTGGCATTGTAAAAAATTTTTTTCTAATATCTAATCTAAATCTACCTCCCTCTATTTTGAAACCATTACCCCTAGTCCTGTCACAACAGGCCCTACTGAACAGTCTCTCCCTGTCTTTCCTGTGACCCCCTTGAAGTACTGGAAGGCCGCTATAAGGTCTCCCTGGAGCCTCCTCTTCTCCAGGCTGAACAGCCCCAACTCTCTCAGCCTGGCCTCACGGGAGAGGTGCTCCAGCCCTTTTATCATCTTCGTGGCCCTCCTCTGGACCCTCTCCAACTGGTCCATGTCTTTCTTATAATGCTTAGTGTCATGCTTAGTGTCTCGTTTCCCAGTGAGTCAGTGTTTTGCAAACTGCTATGCACGTTTTCTGTTTAATTGTTTACCATTGCCCAGCTGCTAAAATAGGAGAATACAATTTCTAGTGTCAATGTAGGTAACTGAGCAAATCTCAGTGTACAGGTTCTGATGTACAGTTGTGCCACTGTATACCTTTTCTGTCATGTGTGAATTAAAAGCATCAGTAATTCTGCATACAAATAACTTTTTTTTTAATTTCTTTTTCCTCTTTTTTTGACATTGTGGCTTTTCATTTGGCATTTGAGAGCTCTTCAGTTCTGTTTCTGTACACCTCCTATAATTAGGTATCTACCATCATAATGTCTTTAAATCCCTTGTGCACAGGTTCTTAGTACTTGTCTTGCCTTAGGTTGCAGGACGGTTGCACGTTGAAGTAATGCGAGTCACAGGGTCTGTCCCAGAACGTGTAGTAGAAGGAGATGACTCATCTGAGAACTCCAGTGAGAGTGGGAGCCTGGAAGTCATGGATAACAATGGAGAAATTATTCATAGAGCAAAAAAGCTCTCCTGCAGGGTAAGTGAGAACACATGATGAAGTTAACAGTTTCAAGTGTTTGTAAATATGTAGTCAGTCTGATGTAAAGTACTAAGCTATGTAGGCTAGCGCTTGCTTAAAATTCTCTAAAGAGAGAAAAGAGACTTCTCTTGTTCCAGTTCAGTGCAGGTCAGTCTAACTGGCTGTGGTTGCCAGCAGCAGAATGAATTCACAATAGTTTCTAGAATATTCAGATCTACCTTATAAATACTGACAGTACAGGGACTGTCCCTCGTGGCAAACACAGAAGGGGAAACAGTTTTTCAGTGTAGCCATCTCCTGTGGTTTGTTTAGTCATCTAATGTGGTATCCATGGGCAGTGTCTGGATTTAATTTTGTCTGTGATGAAGTGCTTCATTCTCCAGTTGAGCTTATCAGCTTCCTCAAAGAAAACATGTGCATGGGTGGGCTAGTTAGATGGATGTTATTGCTTTCCTTGCATCTGCATTTCTGTTTATACAAGATCTAGTTTTTCTAAATAGGGACATCCTTAGAAAGCAATTAGATATGTCCGTTAAAAATTCTTCTTGGCTGTTGGTGCTTTTAGATTAAGTGTGTAGTTTTTGAACAATTTACAATTGAAGAAGAAACAATCATATTTATGAGAATATCTGTTTTGTCTTCTCAGGTAAAAATAAAAGAAGCAACTGGACTGCCACCTAATCTCTCCAACTTTGTCTTTTGTCAATATACATTTTGGGATCAATGTGAGTCAACAGTAGCGGCACCAGTGGTAGATCCAGATGTGCCTTCACCTCAGAGCAAGGATGCTCATTTTACGGTGATCTTTTCTCACTGTAAGGTAACTATTTTTATTAGGAACTAGTGTTACCACGAGGATGGTATGTTTGAGATAAGCTATTTAGGATTTGAGCCTTGTTTCACTGGGGGAAAGAGGAGAGAATCAAGTTGTACTTCAAGTCAGCTAATGACTTTAATACTTCAGAATGCCATAATATTTCACTTCATCACTTCTTCAAAATGCAGCAAAATTTTTAAAAATCTTTTCATTTGTGATCTTCTAAGTTCAGGTGTCATTTAAATGTGTGGGAGAAACTACAGTTTATATAATGACATCGTATTATATACTTATTTGGTAAGCTCAATAACTTAAAAAAGATCGTTGGAGCTCTGACTTCATTTTAATGGAAATTTTCAAGGCATGAAATGCAGTATGCAGAAGCCAGAATTGCTGAGATAATGTGTTTCACAACTTTTTTGACTAGAGTCGAGCTTTATGATCCAAACTGTATGGTTTTACCACGCTAGTAGTTAGTTATTTGTTGTGTCCTTACAAACTGGTTGAGAAGGTGCAATTATTTAATTTGATTGGATGTGATTTGTTTTTCTCATTGCCAGGACTATGTGGTGAATGTCACAGAGGAATTTTTGGAGTTCATTTCAGAAGGAGCTCTTGCTATTGAGGTGTGGGGTCACAGATGTACTGGCAATGGCAGCTCTGTTTGGGAAGTTGATTCTCTTCATGCTAAAACTAGGACGCTGCGAGACAGGTACAAATAAATTACACATGAATGCTTCCATTGGCTTTCCAAAGGCTTTTTAATGCTTGTGGTGCACAAAATACACTTTGGTGAGGCAATCATTAGTTTTTGTGGGGGATGTCTTTTTTAGGTGGAGTGAAGTAACCCGAAGAATAGAAATGTGGATTTCCATACAAGAATTGAATGAGATGGGAGAATATACTGCAGTCGAACTCCATCAGGCGAAAGACGTAAACACAGGGGGAATTTTCCAGCTTAGGCAGGTACATATCTTTTCCGTGTTGTCTTACTCATGCTTAAATTGATTCTTAATTTTATTCTTAGTTTTTCTCTGTTTTTCTCTCTCTGTCTTTCTTTCTGTCTCTCAATTACCTGCTCAGGGTCATTCTCGCAGAGTTCAGGTGACTGTGAAACCCGTACAGCATTCAGGAACGTTGCCTCTCATGGTAGAAGCAATTCTTTCAGTCTCTATAGGTGGTGTGACTGCCAGATCAACCAAACTGCAAAGGGGCTTGGACAGCTACCAGGTAAGACGTTTACTTTTTCATGTGTTGATTTTTTGTTTTGTTTTGTTTTGCTACTCTAGAGCCAGCTCAATATAGTTCTATGAGGAAACTTAGCACATTGATACATGATGTGTAATTTTCCAGTTTTACATGCTTGAGGCTAATATGTATTATGTGAGCATATGGTGTTAAATCTGCTTATTTTTTTTGCTTATAACTCAGTGTATAACTGATAAAGAGCCAAGTGTCGTATTTGAGTATACACAAGACAGCAGCAATATGGAAATTGTTTTTACTTTGTGTGTAGGGGTGATTAATAGTAGATTCCTAGCTCCATTAGTTTCCCTCCCTTACAAGCATGGTAGAAGTTGAGAAGGAGAAAAGTGGAAAAAAAAATATAGAGAAAATTTGTCTCATAACAAAGATACTGTTTATCTTTTAAATAAGAACTGAGCTGTTACTTGATCAGAATCAGAAGTAGCCATCACTGAATCTGAAAGGGCTATTTCATCTAGCAGAAAAAGTTCTTAAGAGGTATAAATGGCTTCAAGCTGATACTGGACAAATTTGTATTGGAAATAAAGCGTGCTTTTAACAGCGATGGCAAAGAACAAGTGGTGTGGGCCACCCGGGAGAAGCAAGATGCCTTTTATCAGAAGGGTTACATTCAGAACCACCAGTAATTATAGCCTTAAATACAGATGAAACTGTAAAACTTGAAGATTAGTGATATGCTTGCTCAGTCTTTTTTCTGGCACTATGTTCTATGATAATTTTTTAATAAATACATTCACTAATATTCAAATCATGGCTGAGATGCTATAGTCTGTAATGAAAAAAAAGTCTGTTTCTACCTGTAAGACTTTGGTTATTTGAATGTTGTAGTTTTAGCATTTTACAAATTTATTTGTGGCAGAAATGTTTGTGCTCATGTTTTGGGGTATTTCTGTGAGTTACTGTTGAGAGAAATGCATGTTCTTTTGTGTTTTACAAAATTTATTTTCTCCTACCAGAAGGAGGAGGATGATGGTGGTGATATGGATAGTTACCAGGTATTGCTGCTGTTGCTGTCAATCCTGTGGCATGGGGCACAGCTAATGCTAATAGCCAGCAACTTTCAAATACACAAGCATACTGGAGCAATCAAAAGCAGCTTTGAAAAAAATATATATCTATGCTGTGCATTTAAGAGGCTACCTGGGCTATAAAACACTGCTACTTCAGTTTACCTTGTGACTTTATATTCTTGCAGTGTGCTCTCTTCTCTGGTACTCAGCAGTCAGCTCTCCTAACTGGCTACGCGAATTGCTATGTGAATAAAAGCATAGCAACTTTAATTTAGATAGAAAACAGTTTCCAGGGAGTATCATAGGGAAAAGAACAACCACTTGCAGTTGCAGGCATCTTTCCCAATCAAATTATACAGCTTAGGATTTCTTGTTTGTTTTCTAAAGAAAACATCATAACCTTTTAAGTTGTGCAGTTTTCCAAAATGCTAGTGGGGGAGAGAAGGGATGATGTGAGTGTGGGGAATACAGAAGCTTCAGTGAAGCTTTGTTTTTGTTTTTGTTTTTGTTTTTTTTAATCTACACAAAACCATTCCTTGAGCCTGGCTTTTTGTGTGATAAGTAAGTGTAGGACAGTCACAGTTTAGAAAGCCTAACAGAAGAATTGTTTAAAAGGCAATGAAGGGCAAGAGGAATTGTCTAAAAAAATAAAACATATTACGGATCTCCACGTGGAAGTCGTCTTTCTAGTAGGCAGTTTTACAGAAGTAAAACCAGTTAGGTGAGAATGCTGACATCCCTTAAGATAAAATATTAGGTTTTATAGCAATCTCAAAGATACCAGTTACGTACTAACTTCTTGCGGGCTGTTTATGCGCTTCCTGACTTATCACAGAGAAGAATGAACCAGATTTTCTGTGATACCACAACGCATGATTGCATGACGGGTTTTGTTTGCATGAGAAATCTTTTAATTGCACTGACAGCAGCTGCTAGCAATGGAATTTTGTGCAGGTTTGAGGGCCTACTGACCTATCTAATCTTCAGGAGAACTTGTGATCAACTGATGTTACCTGTTTTTCCTATTCCATATGCTGTTAAAAAGTTTGATTGCCACTTCTGTGAGTAATTAGCCTATGGTCTATGATTCTGTTCAGCAGCTTAGGCAGTTGCATTTTCTTTTCCTCCTGTTTGAATTTAAGACTTGAAAGCAAATAAGCTTCCATTCATGGGTGATGAGGTACTTAAATCAGTGTGCATGTCATTTGGGGAAAAAAGTTTTCTGTGTCATGCAAGCTGTTTAATATCAATTTTGATTAAATTATCACAAAATTTACTGCCCTTTAATCTTAACTACATAGCCTAGTAACTTTGGTTTTTCTCTTTCCATGTTAGGAAGAAGATTTAAACTGTGTACGAGAAAGGTGGTCTGATGCGTTGATAAAACGCAGAGAATACTTGGATGAGCAGATTCAAAAGATCAGCAATAAACAAGGTGTGAAGCTTAAAGTCCCTGTCATAATACTTTATTTTCTATACCACAAAAAAAAATATATATGTCATGTATAATATTAACCTCTTTCACTGTAGAAAAATCTGAGGATGATATAGAACGAGAAGCCCGGCTGGTTGAACAGTGGGTAGGGCTGACAGAAGAGAGGAATGCGGTGTTTGTTCCAGCACCAGGCAGTGGAATTCCTGGTGCCCCTGCAAACTGGTATGTTCAGAAAACCCTTGGAGTGGTTAGCTTTTTCTACATTGCACACTACAAGGTAGAAATCTAAGGATGTTTTAGAGCTTTCTGTGTTTTCCTGTAATGCTACCAATTACACTCAGCTGGCAGAAGGCTTAGAAGGTCGGGTACTGGTTTGAATGTAAGAAAGATTGCTTAGTTAACGTATTACATAAAGTAGATTTGAGAGTTCAAACCTTTGCAAATCAGCTTTGAATTTAACATAGTATTTTACACTTTTTCAGAATTCTGAGAGAGTTATCCTGTAGTTTGACTCCTTTCAAAAAAAGAATGGTTCGAAAATGAATGATAGAACACATAATTTCATTGATAAGGGATGGGGAGGGAAGAAATTCTTATTTCAAGTAATGTGTTCTCTTTTCTCATTTAATTTAAATTTGTATGTTAACTAAGGTCATTGGAACTGACATGCAAAAATGATGAATGCAACATGTTAGATTTGGGAAAGTGTAGACAAGAAATATGGCTCTGATCAAGTGTATATTGATGTCTCTTCTTCATTTGGTGAATGATGTAATGATAATCTCTCCTCTGCATTTTTTTCCCTTATCCACCTGAAGTGTGCTGTGATCGTACAGCAAAAAGTGTATTTATTGACATAAAGACTATGCCTTGCCAGTAGTAACATATCAAATTGTTTGAAAGGCTGCTAACCTTTATGTATGAGATGACTACAACCAGTTAACTTTGTAAGAAAAGGAACAGGATGTTTAAAACTGAAATGTGCTGTGCAGTGTGAATTAAGTTTTGGTAAAGCACTAGGTTTAGCTGCCTGTGTAGATAAACAAAACATTGTGCAACACAAGCATTCAGATTAGCCATCAAAATGTTGACAGGTTTAGTAATTGGTTACAGTTAATACGAATCTTGCATGGAGATTTGTTTGCCTGAATTAGCTTAGGTATGTATTTGCCTTCCTTTTTGACAGTAGCTTGTTTTGTTTCAGGATTCCACCTGCAGGAATGGAAACACATATACCTGTCCTCTTCCTTGATTTGAATGGTATGTTGTAACGGCAGATTAAGAAACCCTAGGGGTTAGAAATAAGTTTGGATCAATAAATTGGTAAATGTAAGAATGAATCTGAAATGTCTAAGAAATCAAAACAAGTCCTGGCAGTGGCACTGTCTGATGGGGCTTGTAAAATTGTTTTTCTTCTGATTCCATGTGTTGGAATAATTATCTGTAGAGGCTTAAACAGGTGGTTTAGTGAAGAGTGTGTTAGGACTGTAATGAGCATTTTATTAGAGAATCTAAATGTTCTCCCTTTGAAGGTATTCAGTTTTACATGTGAGAAGACTATTGATATTTTTAAGACACAGATACACTGTAAAGAATAAGAGACTAGAGTTAGCACTCCATTTAAAGGACTGTTTAGGAAACAAGTCTGTAGGTGTAAACTTGGACATAAAGCAGAGGAGTATCTACAGGCTTTCTCACGTCCAGGACTTCAGTGGACTACTAGAGATGTTTTTATAGGCAACACATCAATATCTGCTTTAGAAGCTGCTTTTGGAAAATAAGATACGCTCTTCCCTTCATACTCACAATAAATGTTTTTATTTGTTTTTTCATTATCAGCAAACAGGATGTTTAAACAGATTGGTTGCACAACTTTTTTTTTTGTTTAGCTAAAAGCCTGATGCAGAGAGAACTACTTTTCTCAATTTAAAGATTCCTTGATACATCGGAAGTTATTTAACTAAGAGATAAGCTGGTTAGGCTGACAGGTGGCTAAATAAGAAATTTTCTGGCTGGGTGAGTTAATATTATGAATACCTAGTAACAGTTTTGAATTCTGTTTAGGTTATGTGAGAATGTGTTCAGGCTGAGTCTCAGCCTGGTTTTACTTCCCTTCTTTTGTATGCTGAAATGGTCTTCAAAATATTTGCGTAGTAATAAGATTAACTAGGATTGACTGTATTATGAAATATGGCTAGGACTTCATTACAACTTTGTGTTACAACTTTGCCTCTATATATTTATGTCCTTTGGTATAAAACTATTTCATTCTTTGCACATTTGTTTCATTAGCTGATGACCTCAGTGCCAATGAACAACTTATAGGTCCCCATGCATCAGGAGTTAACTCAATACTACCAAAGGAGCATGGGAGTCCATTCTTTTATCTGCCGATCATAAAACACAGTGATGATGAGGTAAATTGTTAGCAAGCCTCCTTCTTGACAACTGCAGCTTATCTTAACAGTTTCTTCTTATGTTCCATTTTCTACTTGTATGTATTTAATCACTATTACTATTTTTGTCTTAGATGTACCATCTATATCTATTGCTGCCTTTATTTTTTGGCCTATTTGCTTAAAATTTAAGATGACAATGACTTGTTAGCTCTTCTGCCTTAATTCAGAGGTGACAAGTCTTAGCTCCTCTTGTTAAAAGAGTAATTCAGCTGCCTGACTCAAAATCCCTTTTTCTTCTTTCCTCACCCCTTCATGATTCCTCTTGCAGGCTCTTGATTCTTCAGAGAAAGCTACTTCATTTATTGTGCATACTAGGCAAAGCTTAATGTTTAAATAATACTTTCCTTTGTAGTACATAATTACTTACTTAAATATAAAGTTTGGGAATTGTTGGAAATGAATGGTTCTGAATACATTTTGGAATTTCTTAACTTATTTCTTCCACCTTCTGTGCCAACTCAGAGACCATTTCCAGAATAAAAGGGATGCTAAAGTTGGAGAGGAGGCAGGAGGAAGGAAAAAGACGTTCTGCAGGATGGGAGCATGTCTATTCTGTATAGGTCTTTATAACCTAATCCAACACAGATGGAAGATTTGCCATTGAATTTGCTAGACTTTTAATACAGTTGCAACAGGATTTATGTTCCTTCCTCCAGTCTTACTTCCAGTCTTTCTTACGTTCCTCTCAGCCTCCATCTGTGTGAAGACTTCCTTCTGAAGCAGTGTTTGCACAATGCAAGGGTTGTGCTCACAATTGTGTTCCCCGGTATCTTAACACCTTTTTTATGCTACTTCCGATAAATTCCTTACTATGAAAAGGAGGTTTCACTCCATTTTGTTCAATGATGCTTACTTTTCTTTCATTAAATAGTTGTTTTATTTCTTGTTAAATTATTGCAAATTATACTTGTTGTTAGAATAATTGACTCGCTTCTTTCCCTTTCCTTGCTCCATCTCATTTGTCTGCACAGGTTTCAGCCACTGCTGCTTGGGACTCTTCTGTCCATGATTCAGTGCACCTGAATAGGGTAACTCCTCAAAATGAGAGAATTTACTTAATAGTGAAGACTACCGTGCAGCTCAGCCATCCTGCTGCAATGGAACTGGTATTACGCAAAAGGATTGCAGCCAATATTTATAACAAACAGGTAAGAAGTTTTCGGGTTTTTTTTTTAATTACAAATTTTGTTTAATATCCTTAATTTTATGAATGTGTCTTCTTAGGTGCTTGCTTCATTTTGTGTAAGTTCAGTCTCTATTGTTCTTACAAAAGACTATTCTAGGCTGCGGAGAAGCTGCATTTCTGATATATACCTTTGAACTGTCCGTTTTTCAACCTGATTTGGTTCAAAGTGGAACAGGTGCTACTTTTGCAACAAAAAAGAAGTTTACCTTCTTGTCTATACAACTTGAAATGATCTCAAATTTGGAGAAGTTTGCAGTAGCTTATATATCTTTTTTTTTTCTTTCTCTTTGCTACTTTCTCTGTTAATTACAAACTAGACTTGTTTCCCACCACTACCCAAATGTCTGTGTTCTCTGCCTGCTTTTTCATTATGATCTCAGGTAGGGTGTTTACTTTGGCCACAAGAGTGGTTGCTGTTCCTCTTGCTTTGCTGCTTCATGTGTTCAGACAGTGAGGTGCTCTCTGAAATTACATTCCTTTCTGTTTCCCAGATGATTGAGAACAAGAGCATATTTCAGAATTGCTTCAGATTTTGCAGTGCAATGGGAGGAGGTGCACGGAACGGCTGTTGTACTACTAAGCAACTTGCTAGGCAGCTGAATTCCATGCCTTTTTGTATTTGACATATTGTCCTTTGCTAGTTTCATTTGTCTAAAATCCCTTATTAGATGAAAGTTAAGCAATGTAAGGGCTAACTAACCTGACAATGAAGCTTGCTAAGCTTATGATTACAACAGTGAAAACCCTGGTTGCTATTTCAGTTATGGCTAGAAAGCAGAGTTATGCTTTGCTATTGCAAAAGGTATTTTTTTTCCTGTTTAACAGGTGATTGACAATAAAAGAAATGTTGATATCTGTACGCTAAAGACTTCTTGCAGCCAGTTTCTCTGTTACAAGTTACTACATGAGGGTATAGCAGCAGTGCAAAAAAGGAGGAAAATGTTACTAATTGAACTTAATAGCATTGTGTACCGAGCACAGGGCTGTAAAGAGTACTTAAAGGATCATTAATGCTAAAAATGAACTGACTAAATTATGGTCCTGAAAAATGGTACTTTAGTGGTAAAATAAATTTTTACACTGTGACCTTTTACTACTTAGAATGTCAGAAATAATCATTGCCAAAATAATAACTGAAAATTTCTTTGTTTCTAGAGTTTTACCCAGAGTCTGAAAAGGAGAATATCTTTGAAAAATATATATTATGCCTGTGGAGTTACCTATGAAATAGTATCCAATATACCAAAGGTAAATTGTACTGTATTTCTCTGGTAAATTCCCTGAACGTAACAGGATGACATACTGCAGTGAGTGATACTGATTGGGAAGTAAATGTCCTGCTTTGCTAATAGGAGGCAGCTTTCCAAAGTGTGTATCCTGATGTTCAGTGGTGAGATCATGTTTATCTTTAAACAATTGAAAACTCTGGGGATTTTATTTTCTCTTCTACCGTGTTTAACTGAGTTCTTGAAGTAGAGCTATTTTTTAGATCACATTAGTACCTACAGAGAGAATATAAAGGGTACTGAGAGGGATATTCAGGTCAGTGAAGACAGAGTAGCTGGGAAAACGAGACTGTAGGAATATAAATTGCCTTTTATAGAAAAAGCTTGTACAAGTGGTAAAAGTACTATGAAATTTATCTTAAACGTAAACAAACTAGACAAATGAAAACATAAATAGTCTTGTCATCATGTCATTGTCACTTTTATGCGGTAGTACTTAAATTTTGAACTCTAGGGAAATCACACAGAATATCTGAGATTTGGGAAGGAAGTTGCATTTACTTGCCTAGGAAGTTATCATTAACATATGAGATTTCAGGTTATATATGCATTATTCCTAGAAGTACATTGACTACAATAAATGTGCAAAACTTCTCCCAGGCATGACCTCTTCTTAGTTCAGCATCATTTACATCTCTGTTGAAAAGTCCTGGATCATTGATTATAATTAGGATTACTGATTAAGTTAAGGATTATTGATTAAAATTAATTTCTGGATTGAGATGGTCTAAATAAGTGAGTCAATATATTAAAACCAATAAGCTTTAACTTTTAAAAACTTCAGTAGTCTAACTTGTAATTTAGGCTACAGAGGAAATTGAGGATCGCGAGACCTTAGCACTGATGGCTGCAAGGAGTGAGAATGAGGGCACATCGGACGGTGAAACGTACATTGAAAAATACACACGTGGTGTGCTGCAAGTGGAGAACATTTTAAGCCTTGAACGACTAAGACAGGTAAGGAAAAGGCATTTCTTGCACCTTTTGAACTGGATTATGAGAATTCAAGTAGAGATGATTGATCTTTTAAAAATATTAAATGTTTCTTGCTTTTTAGTTTGGTGGGTTTTTTTAGAGAACATTGGATGGATAAATGTAAGATTAAGTTACTTCTATGAAATACAGAATTCCAGCAGTGGTGGGTAACTGTAGCTGGCAATGGTTTAGTATTGGGAACCTGAACAGGCAAAGGCCAAAGAATGAAATTCAAAAACCAATTTTGATGGTTGTGTGTGCAAATTTAAGACTTGTAAATGCAAACCCTGTTTGCTGTCATTAGCCACACAGAAAAAAATCTCTATCCTGCTTGATAATTTCTCATGAGGAAACCATGGCATTGTCCATCTTTGATACGAGCGCTTTTTTAGTGTAATCGTTTGTTTACACAGGCAGTCACAATCAAAGAGGCACTCTCCACCAAAGCGAGAAACATCCGCAGAAGCATCAGCACTCCAAATGTCCACAACGTAAGGATTCTTTATCCTCTGGGAAATTAGTACTAATTGGACAAGGGCGGTCGTGTTTATGTGCTGATGTGATACTTGCACAATGTGATATTCTAATAATTATTCTGAGCTAGGACTAACCATCCTGTAGAAAAGTTGTCATGAGTGAAAATGAATTGGTCATTAATAGAAGCCCCTCCCCAAAACTGTCTATCCTGTGAGATGGCGAAGTTGACAGGGAAGTGGGAGGCTTGCTCTAGACTCTTGTTTTATAGGAGTTTTGGAAGTAGTTTAGGATGATGACTGCCCTGGTTCAGGTTACTTTTGTTTCAAAGTACCTTTAACTTTTTTCATAGTGTAAGAGAGAGTTTCCATTTTCTGTGCATTTTATGCATTCTTCTACCATCCACTCATACAAAACAGACATAGCTGTCCTTATAAATAATCTTACCTGGAAAGAGACAACACAAAAGTTGTTAGGACTAAGAGATCACAGTGTCTCCTCAAGGCATTGTATTTCATAAATAAACACAGGCATTTTGTCATTCTGCCCACTGGTGTTTTATAGGTATCCTGTAGCCGACTAGATCTTTCTGCCTGCGATGAAGATGATAAGGTATGTAAATGTGAAGTCCAGAAAAACAAATGGTGCACATTCTCATATTTATTCCCTCTTCAAAGCAAGGTGTATTTGAGAATTGGGGAGAAGAAAAAAAAAAAGGAAAAGTGTTTTTTATTGTCTGTTTACATAATTTATCTACAAAATGCTGCACTAACTAAATATTATTTTGAATTCAACTTTCTTGTACTTCTCTGCTCTTCATATTAGAATTGTAGAAACTAATGTTTAAGAAGGAAGAAGTCATAGCAAAACTTAATAAACTTCAGTGAAAAGCTAATTAGCTTCTAAAGAATCCATCTGTGTGAGACAAAATTGTCTTGAAGTCAGTAACTTGACATTCCTTAGTCTTTTTTAAAACCAAAAAAACCCTACCTTTGAGTTTACCTGTTAATTTTTCCGTGTTAGCCTGTATCAGCACACACATTTACATATTTTTGTTTCTTAGGGTTGGTCTGAAGGTCACCTAGATATATCTGACTGTTCTTCCAGTTATCAAGACGTATCATGCTATGGTACTTTACCCAGGGAGTCACCTCGCAAGAGCAAAGATGGCAGTGGTGAGACTTCAAAGTAGATACGCAATGACAGTGTTTGTGGTTTTTTAATTACTGCATTACACTGAAAGTGAAATTCTTAGTGCTATTTTCCTGTTAAATTCTCAGTGCTCTTCTCCTTCTAAATGTGTTATCAAAACATAATCTGGAAATAGGGGAGAAAGGGAGAAATTCCTGAAGAAATCTGGGAAAGGATAGGAAATTGAGAGTGTCCAAAAAACTGAGAGGAAGGCAGAAGAACAAGCTAAATACGAATCAAAACAGTAGAAGGGAGGAAAAAAACCAAACAACTAAACTAAAGGAGCTGCTATCGGTTCATGAATTTGAAAAAGAAAATGTTTTTGTTTAAAGTGGGAAGAGTAATTTTGAGGTTTTCTTTACATGATCTGAATATTTGCTCTGACGTGTCAGTGTGTCACAGGTGCCTCATTTTCTTTAGGTCAAATTGTAACACGCTGTCCTTGAAGAGGCAATACAAGTAGAGACACTGCTGCAATAAAGTGGGGCTGAGAGTTTATTCATTGCTTCCTTGCCTATAATTTCCTTTTTGATCACCCTGGTCGTACAGGATTGCTGGCTTGGTTTCAGGGCAGAATTACAGTGTCGTGGGGAGAGGGCAGGTGAGGCCCCAGAAGCAGAGCTGTCAGTTCCTGTTTCAAGGACACTTCCCACTGTTTTTATGACTGAGGTGTAAAGGAGAAATATTGGAACCTCAGAATGGAGAGGGCAGATACTGGTGCTCTCTGCTTTCCTTCAGTTTCCTGACTTGTCAGGGGGACATAATGTAGAGCTCTATGAGGGAAGATTATCTCATGCTTGGGCCAGTGGTTGGATAATGAAATATTGACATTCTTTCTGTAGCCATCAACTTGCCAAATGCATGGCTTAACCTTGCATTATTTTTAATTATGCTCTTTGTGGTAAAAATATGAAAAAAAATGAAATACAGTATTTTTTGTTTTTTTCCTAGGTCTTGTAGCAGATAATTCACATGCTTTAATGGCCAGCCCTTTTAAAGCATTTTCTCCTCAGCCACCAAAGTTTTTCAAACCCTTAATGCCAGTGAAAGAAGAACATAAAAGGAAGACCCCACTTGAAAGTCGACCTCTGCTTAGTCAGGAGGTAATCTCTTAAAACCACCTGGTTTTTTTAAAGGATATCAAGTGATTTTGTGTACTTGTCAAATAATTTGCAGCATCAATCTGTTGCAACAGAATTTTTTAATTCTCTGGTAAAGTTAATCAGTTTCTTTATATGTGTTGGGGTTTTGGTGTTTTTTTTTTTTTTTTTTTTTTACCTGAAACACTGGGGTTTTTTTTTTTTTAATTTCTTGGTAAGTATTTTTCTTTACAGGGTACTTCTGTTTTAAAGTAACAATAACCTGCGTGTTTTTTCTCCAGCAAGATTATGTGTTTTTTCCTAAACAAGATGTAATTCTATGAAAATGTTCCAGGGTGGCCATAATTCTGACCTTTATTCCTCAATCTAAAACTCTGTTGGGAGGAGTGCATGAGTTTCTCTACTTACTAACTTGAATTCTGATGTAGACATGGCCACCGTGGGCGTTTCAGTTTCATCACGTCCTAATGGCTTTCTAACTTGCACACATTGAGCGCTGTGGTCGGAGTTGTGGTTTGTGTGATGTGTTGTGTGTCTTAACCTTTGCAGAGCATGCCTTCATCACAGGCGCGTTGCACTGGCTGTGTTGTGCCCTCAGGAAGTAATGCCAGCAGCATGCCTGTAGAAAGCAATAGCATACGTGAGGAAAAGATTGTAAGTTTTTGTACCGGTTTCTGTTAATGAGGCCTGGTGGTGGTGGGCTTAGGGCCATTTGGTGGTGGGCTTAAGGCACTTACGCTACTGCAGCATTAAGAAGGTATAATGTGGAAATGATCACTTGTGATTGGTGGTAACTAATCGTTATAGCAAACAGTTGCTTGCCTGGCTTGCAAATGAAATCTGTCATTGGAACTAACTCAATTGGGGTTTTGTGCTTTGGGTTTTTTTGTTTAGTTTTGGGTTTGTATTTTTTATTATTATTCATATGTGGTTTGTCTTGTTGGGTGGGTATGTGAGGGGAGGCTTTAGTTTTTACAAGACACAGATGATCAAGTAAAGGGTAATTTAGTGAACCGTGTTGTTGTCACTCTAATATACTTTGTGTGTTACCCAGATTTTGTGACTATCCCCCAGAGTAAATGGAATGATCCCATTTGGTGTAAGTAACCATGCATTTAGGTGTGGGTACGCTGTAAAAAGCTTCTCATTGCCTGATGTGGAAGTAATATGACTAAAATAAGATTGCTGCTCTCAATTAACCTGCAGCCTGTCTTCATCATAATTCAGGTGGTGAGTTGAGGTGGAGGGCTTTTATTTTAATCTTCACCTGCCAAATCCTTTTCTCACTGCTGCTTCAACAAAAGGTGTATCGTCATTTCTGCTGTATGATGGACTCTGTTTTTGGGCTGTGGAACATGGCTGTAAATACTTGCTTTAATCAGAGTTTTAGACTTAAAATTCAGAACCTTCAAAGTACTTCCTGTAAGTATTATAGGCCTCTTTCACCACAAAGTGCTAGCGATGGATTCTTCAACAGTTTTCATTTCTACCATACAGCCAGGCCACTTAAAAATCGGTTCTGGGTTTCTAATACTATTTTGTAGCTTGTTATACCGAAGTATCCTGAGTGTTCTGGTTGTATGGATTTGAAGCTTGGGTGCTGGTTTTGCGTAGCAGCTGTTTTATTCTCAGTCATGTTAAATTTCCATAAGGTAGCTGACATGCTGACTCACGCGGAGTCACTGATACAAATAGGATGAAGGTGTTTGGAAGACAAAATCTTCTAGTGGGTTGAAACACACCCCTTGGAAATAGAATTGTTACAAAATTTTCCATAGCAACTTCAGGGCAGTTTTAATCTCTTGAGTAAAAACAAAGTCCCGCCCCATGCATGCCCTGAATTAACCCAGGCATTTGCCTGTACTGCTTTCCAAAGATAAGCAAAAGCTTTCAGAGCTGGAAAAGGGCAACATCCTGCACCAGGCTTTTCCAGTTAGAATGGAACTAATTCACTGAACACCGTAAACCTGCTGTAGCCAGCAGGGCCCTGGAAAGAGCTGTTCTTTCAATTCTCAGCCGCTTCCTCCTACCCTTGCAGTGACTTCTCCCTTGCACCAGCATAGCTTTTTGGTCGGTTGCATAGTAAGTCGGATCAGTGGAACCAGTCCATCCAGCTGATGGCAAGATTGCCATGGATTTATTTCATTTGGATCTACTACCATGTCTGGTCACCTTATAGACATTTGAGTGGGTACTGGGGAGGCAGGCAAGAACTAGCAGCTACTAGTTGGAGGAGGTTGAGGTGGCTACTTGGTGTAGCCCTGCCAGCTTGTGCTGTTGGGTTTATCAAATGATGACTTCTGGGTTTTTTTTTTTTTTATCACTTTAGGAAGGAAGCCTTTGTGAGATGCAGGCTTCCCAGGCTACCCTGCATTTTTCAGAGCCAGGAGCAAGTCTGTTTTAACTAGGCTGGAGTATATACTTCACACATTTGGATGAATAGTGCTTTCAGAATGCACTCTTTTCAGAGATTACACTAGAGCAGCGTCACAGCTCTACGTGAACCTTCAGCTGTCTGCTCCTCTCTATCTGCTTCTAAGTGAAGTTTTCACATTGTTAATCAATGTTGTAAATGATCGCTTCAAGGTACAGAGCCTCGTACTCCTAATTAATCACTGGATGATTGGTGTTGCTTCAGGTGTGATGCTCACTTGTGTCTTACAGCACGTCAGCTATAGAAGTAGAGTGACTAAACATACAGGAAGCTAGTAATATTAACTAGATTAATGTTCTGCGTCTAAGTAGGTATAAGAATTATGTTTGGCTTTTTTTTCATGTTTTTCTGGGATCTTTTCTTAACTTTTCCTGAATATTCAAAACACATCTGTCAAAGGAAGGGAAAAAAAAAGATCAGCTAACAAAAAATATTTTTATTCACTTGGCCTGAAATAGAGCATTCAACCTAAAATTTCAGACAGTATTTCCACATGCATTTAATATTGCAACTATTTCAAAACAGCAGGATATAAGGGCATGTTCTATATAATATGTGAGTGCACTGGATTATGTTAAGCTCAGAGGAAATATTTTCATATTAAGTGTATTTGAATACTGCCTGTAATTAACGTGTCTAAGGGGGGGGTTGGCTAAGAGCAAACCCTCCTAGCAGGCAATGAAAACTGAAGCACCAGTGATGCAACCACTAAATAAGTATTACTGATTTTTAAATTAGTAAAATGGGGAACTACCATCTATGAGGTTACTCGAGAGGTATAATTTAGGGATTTGAAAACTTGGATACTTTAACTACACAGTATGCTTGGTACAAAGCAGGTCTAGGGAAGTTGCTCTGTGCTCTTGCTTACTTTGCTTCTGTTATTGCTAAATCTTGATGTATAGTTTTGTTTCCTTAGTTTTTGCCAGCATGTTCTTACTGTAATCAGTTCTTAAATCCGTCTTTCGTTATAGTCTTTCTTTTACTTCCCAGGGAAGTGGCTGCAGTTTCTTTACCAATTTTTCAAGGATTTTATCTTTATTTCTACCAATGGCCTGAGCAGTACAAGGCAGCTTCTTTCTTTTTTCCCCCTACATCTTAGATCCACAGGAATTTGAAGAACCCTGAAATTGCTTTGTTTCTGGAATTTCCCAATTGGGAAGCTCAAGAGGAGCTTTGAAAGGAAATATTTCTTGTCCCCACAAGGGGCAGTTTTTGTCTGTCACAAGGTGGTGTCTCATCACCAGTTTGCAACATTCTTCATGACTCATTGTCGTAGTTCAGCCCCAATGGGGACCAGACTACGCAGTCTCTCTCTCACGATTTGACAAACAAAAGAAAACCAGAAAAAAAAACAAACACGCGGGCTGAGATTGAACAAAAAGTAAATTTAACAGTAATGACAGAAGAAAACAAGACAGTGATGGAACACAAATACAGTATAATAGCTCACAACAGATCTCCACATCCAGTCTCTTCCAAGTAGCAGGGGGCCTCCCTTCAGCACCCTCCTCACTTATATACTGAGCATGATGTCACACGGGATGGAATAGCCCTTTGGCTAATTTGGGTAAATTAACCCCAGCTGTTAGCTAATTAGTTAACTATCCCAGCCATAGGGGCTACCAGCTTCAGTTCTCCACCCAGCTCAGGTAAATATTAACTCTATCCTGGCCAGAACCAGGACACTCATGTTCTAGTAATAAGACTGCTCCTCTATACCTTAGCTTTTGTATTTACAATGATAGATAACCCCAAAACGACACACAAGTGGCAATGTGGTTACTTGTTTGACTTTTCCTAATCAAGTTGCCAATGTCTGTGTGTCTGTAGAGCTATTTCTTAGTTACAGCGCCTCTTATCCAGTCTGCTTCTTGCAGGGGGGTTGGACTAGATGACCTTTGGAGGTCCCTTCCAACCCTAACCATTCTATGATGCTGAACAGGGACTCTGTGTCTACTGAGAATTTGTTTGGGGTTTTTTTGTTGGTTTTGTTTGGTTGGTTTTTGGTGTTTGTTTGTTTTTTTGGTTTTTTTTTTTTTTTAATCAAGTGAGGAATCTTGCAGGATTCAAAGAAGCAACAAAGAATTCTGTTACAAAAATGCCTTTTGGTTTCAAGTGGATGTTCAGCTACTAGCGACTAGAAATACTTCCTTCATGAAATGCGTATTGGTTTGGAGTTCATGTAATATCTTAAACCCACTGTATTTGATAAACACTAGTTTGTAATATTTTAAAAACAACAAACTACAAGGTTCTGCATAGAGCAAAACTTACTTTTGCATAAGTAATAAGGATAAAAGGGTAGGAGTAAGCAGAATATTTGAGAAAAGATCCCTCAGAGATGAGCAATAAGTATATTCCAATATGCAAAAAAAAAAAAAGATGCTTTTTGTAATGCTTTAGTGCTTAGAAAGATAGTCATAGTCTCAATGAAGTGGATATGAATTTTGTCCTTTACTTTTAAAGGAACTACCTGTAGCTTTCAGATATAAAGAAGATTTT
Source organism: Chlamydotis macqueenii (assembly GCF_036417535.1). Classification (NCBI taxonomy): domain Eukaryota; kingdom Metazoa; phylum Chordata; class Aves; order Otidiformes; family Otididae; genus Chlamydotis; species Chlamydotis macqueenii. The sequence goes on from NC_141557.1 coordinate 67,131,532, forward strand.
CAGTAATATAAATACTTTTCAATAGTCTTATCTGACATGGACCAGTTGGAGAAGGTCCAGAGGAGGCCACAAAGATTATAATAGGGCTGGAGCACCTCTCCTATGAGGACAGGCTGAGAGAGTTGGGGCTGCTCAGCCTGGAGAAGAGGAGGCTCTGGGGAGACCTTATAGTGGCCTTCCAGTACCTCAAGGGGGCCCACAGGAAAGACGGGGAGAGGCTGTTCAGTAGGGCCTGTTGTGATAGAATGAGGGGTAATGGTTTTAAAATAGAGGGGGGTAGATTTAGATTGGATATTAGGAAAAATTTTTTTACAATGAGGGTTGTAGAACACTGGCACAGGTTACCCAGAGAGGTGGTGGATGCCCCATCCCTGGAAACGTTCAAGGCCAGGCTGGATGGGGCTCTGAGCAACCTGATCTAGTTGGAGATGTCCCTGCTCCTTGCAGGGGGGTTGGACTAGACGACCTTTGAAGGTCCCTTCCAACCCAAACCATTGTATGATTCTATGAATTCCTAACACTATCACTCCTCTGCAGGGAAATAAATAATTGCAAAATAAAGCCTTCATCCAAATTCTGTATGAGAGAGAACTCTGAAGCAGAGCTGTAAAAGCTAGTAAGCAAAGGATGCCAAGCCTTTACTTGAGTGAATATTAATAATCTGAAATTTGCTTGGATTTGTCAGATATACTTAGACAAGTAGAAGCATCTTCTTCAGCTACTAATTGCTCTGCCAACAAAAATTTAATATTATTGGAAATCTTTATTCAAGTTAAGAGGCCACTGTGTATGGGTAAAATGACCGAATTTTATCTGCTACGAGTTTGAACGTGGTAGGAATGAAAATGAGACCTTGTTATACATAAGGGCCATAGTGAGTAGTGATCACTTCATCACTTAAAAAAATGCAAGATAAAAGAAGTGTTAAGTCATATAGAACATCTTTACAATTCTTTTTTTCTAAAAATCAAACAAATGAAAACTGGGAAAAAAAACCACCTCTAGCTGAGGAGAAAGATCTTGTCACCTAAGCATGTGATTCCTAGTAGGTGTCTACGAGGATGTTTTAGTTAATTGCACAGCTGAATGGGGCAGGGGGACTGGTCACAAATGACTTGGAGAAGGTCAACATACTCAGTGCCTTCTTTACTTCAGTCTTTATCTGTAAAACAAGCCTTCAGGAATCTCCAGCCCCTGAGACTCAAGGGAAAGTGTGAAACAAAGAAGACTTTACCCTTGGTAGAGGACCACTAGGTTGGGGAGCACTTAAGCAAACCGCATGTTTGTTTAAGTAAACATATGCTCGAGTGCTGAGGGAGCTGGCTGATGCTGTTGTGAAGTCACTTTCAATTATCTTTGAAAGTCATAGCAATTGGGAGAGGTACCTGAAGAGACTGGAAGAGAGCAAATATCGCTCCTGTCTTCAAGAAGGACAAAGAAGAAAGATTCAGCTAAATACAGACTGGTCAGCCTCACTTCTGTCTCTGGGAAGGTGATGGGGAAAATCCTCCTAGAAAGCATTTCCAAATCCATGAAGGACAAGAAGGTGGCTGGGAGTAGTACCATGGATTTACAAAGGGAAAATGATACTTCACCAACCTCAGTTGCCTTCTACAATAAGATGGCTGGCTTGGTGGATGAAGAGAGAGCAGAGGATATTGTTTACCTTTACTTTAGTAAAGCCTTTGACACTGTCTCCTATGACATCATCATAGATGGGCTGACAAAGTACAGGTTAGATAGGTGGACAGTGAAGTGGACTGAAAACTAGCTGAATGACTGGGCCCGGAGGCTTGTGGTCAGAGGTGCAGAGTCTTGCTGGAAGCTGGTAACAAGTGATGTACTCCAGGGCTCAATACTGAGGCCAGTACTTTTCAACCCCTTAATGAAAGACCAGGATGACTGGATAGAGCACACCCTCAGCAAGTTTGCAGATGATACAAGACTGGGAGAAGTGGCTGATATTCAGCCCTCTGCTATTCAGAGGGACCCCAACAAGTTGGAGAAACTAGGTAGAGAGGAATCTTATAAAATTCAACAAAGGGAAATGCCACGTCTTGCATCTGAGGAAGAATAACACTGAGCACCAGTATGTGTTGGGAGCTGACCATCTGGAGAGCAGCTTTGCCAAGAAGTCCCTTGGGGTCCTTGTGAACAACAAGCTGGCCATGAGCCAGCAATGCACCCTTGTGGCAGAGAAGACCAACATTACACTGGACATTGCCAGCAGGCTGAAGGAGGTGATCCTTGCTCTCCACTCAGCACTGGTGAGGCCATATCTGGAGTATTGTGTCTGGTTCTGGGCTCCTCAGTACAAGAAAGATAGGAAATTACCAAAGTGAGTCCAGTGCAGGATGATTAAATCCTGATCAAAGCTGATGAGTTGTAGCTAGAAGCATCTGGCATACAAGGAGAGGGTGGGAGAGCGGGACTATTCAGCCTGGAGAAGACCATGCTCAGGGGTATCTTATCAATGCATAAAAATACCCCATGGGAGGGAATGAAGACAAGGCAGACTCTTCTCAGTGGTGCCCAGTGACAGGACAGAACGTGAGGCAATGGACACAGAACAGATGAGATTTCATGTGAACAGAAGAAAACACTGGTCTACTGTGAGGGTGGTCAAACGCTGGAATGGGTTGTGCAGAGAGGTTATAGAGTCTCCATCCTTGGAGATCTCAAATCCCACCCAACTGGACGCAGTCCTGGACAGTCTTCTCTGGCTGACCCTGCTTGAGCAGGGGGAATTGGACTAAATGATTTCAGGAGGTGCCTTCCAACCTAAACAGTTCTGTGATTCTTCTGACGTGCAAGCTGAACGAACTTGTTTGCTGTCTATGTATTTGAAGCTTTGTTGTACAATGTTATTTGAGCAGTCTTGGCTATTATGAAGTATAGGAAACATTTTTCAAGAGGATGTTTATCTTAAATTTGATGGTCATTTGGTTAAGTATTGTGCTTTTCCTTTCCTGTCAGTGATTCATTTTGGGTGTCTGAAAGCATTGAACTGCTTTACATATCACACAGGATCTGCCTTGATCAGTAGGTGAAATCCATGATGCAGATAAAGGAATTGAGAAGTAACAGGTGCTTGAGTTCTTCTAAACCTTAAGTAGCTCAGCAGTTTTCATTTTTCTGGAAGTATTATTCTTCCTAGTAGGAATTTGCTGTAAACTAACCGTTTTTAATATATATGTGTTTATATACAGATATATGTGTATATCTATACATATGTATAAATAAATACGTATATTTATATGAAAAATGAAGTACGTAAAAAAGCATCCATGTGGAGTCCTACCTCAGTATTTCATATTGGGGGAGCAACCCAGCCACGTTGCTGGGGTTTTTCTCAGATGCATCTTGACAGACCCAAGTCCTCAGCTTCACATGGGCTCCAGGAAAGCACCATTTGTGGGCTGGTCACAGTGCCTCGCCGCTCGTTACCAAAGGGAAATTCAGGGAGGTACCTGCAAATTTTGCCAGGTTCATTAGTGTCACTTATTTCCCTCCAAACACATAGATGTATACAAATGCTTCCCTGAAGATTCTCTGCAATATTTGATCCCTTTGACTTTATTTTCAAACATTGTGAATGTGTTCAGGTATGCTAGCTAGGGGTAAGCAAAATTATTTAGCCTCACTGATATCAGATTAATAGAAAATCTCATTGCGCAGGATAGTTTTTAATAATCAATATGTTAATAATCAATATTAACCCTGTAAGGCCTCTTCCATTCATCTTTACGTTTATCTGGTTAGGAGGTCAATTAGTTCTACAGAATATATTCCGTGGGTTTAATTAATCTAAATGATGGGAAGAAAAAGTTTATAATATATAGCTTTAAAAAAAACCTGTGTATGATGAAAATATGTAAACATATAACTTTTTCATGTTGTGAGCTTTCCTTATGTCAAACTTCATCGCTTTATTTTTTCTGAACTATTTAGAATTTCTCCATAATTTTCTAAAAATCGAATAGCTCAGTGTAGACAGGATATGTTCCCGACAGCTTTTTTTTCAGAGGTGTTTTCCATTCTTCAGTTAAAGAATATTAAAGGTGTATATTTCTCCACATTCAGAAAGGGGAAAAAAAAAAATCACGGAAGGTCAGTTTATTGTGAAAACTTTAGTGTCGTAGGTCCCTAATCCTACGCTGCACTCTCTTCTTTTGCAGGACTCTGAGGAGGAAGACAGTGAGTTGGAGGCCATTAATAAGAAGCTGATAAGTCCACAAAGTTTTCAAAGTTTCCGGCCTTATGTACCGGAGGAGTTTGCTGACTTCAGTGTTTACAATGCTAGCCTGGAGAACAGGGAATGGTTTTCTTCTAAATCAGACTTCATGAGTTCACGTGTTCTTGAGAAAGAGGTATCCCGCAGCCCCACCACTAGCAGTGTCACTAGTGGCTACTTTTCCCACAGTGCCTCTAACGCTACTCTATCTGACATGCTTGTTCCCTGTAGTGATAGCACAGACCAGCTAGCCAGTCACACGAAGGAGCTGGACTCTAGTGATCCCTCAGGATCATCTCTTGCACATGATTTAAGATCCTCTTCGAACAAGGAATGTCGAGAGTCAGAAAAGGAGTTACCGAGAGAAAATGTACCTGTGTTACCACTGAAGGAAAACAGTGCCTTAACGGAACAAGTACCACTGTCCCTCGATGCCACTGACAGAGACTCTCAGCAGTTACCCAGAGCTGGATCGCTTTCAGCTTTAAGTTCCTCGGATAGCAAAAATACCTGTCGTGCAATTGAATTTTCAGCGCGTGAAGCCACAGTTGAGCACACGACGGACATTCTGGAAGATCACTCCTTTACAGAGTTCATGGGCGTCGAAGACGGAAAGGACTTTGACCATTCGACAGCTCCGCAGTCGTGTTCCTTTGTGTCCTCTAACGGAGTGAGTGCCTCGGAGCTACCCCGAGGCACTGACAAGGAGCAGAGCACGTGTGTGGGCCAGCTGGGCTCTGCAGCAGCAGCAGGCGACCAGCTTGCAGATGCTGTGGAAAGCCCTTTGTCTTCTGTACCGGTAAAAGAGACTTCAGACCGTGAGACTTATCCTGACACTTCCGTAGATGATTTTATTGGGAAAGACCACTTGGACGGTTCCGATTGTGAAGAAGGTGCTTCTACAGATCAAGCCCACGTCTTGCCTAGCTGGGTGGCAGTGGGTGAACAAGTCTGTGTTGGAAGTAATAAGATGGGCACAGTGAGATACGTTGGAACGGTGGATTTTTCAGCTGGAATCTGGGTTGGAGTTGAACTAAATGTTCAGCTGGGTAAGACTAAATATGCTCTGGGTTATCTATGCAGTTAGCATGATCTATTTTTAAAGTTAAACTGCCATCATATGCTGTTCAGTCTTGGGAAATACCTCTGATTTCATGTCGGCCTGGAATCTCACCCACCCAGTTCTAGGCTTTCTGTTGGTAGGAATACTTAACTGTCTTAACGCCCTGTTCTTCTAGCTTTATGCAGAATAATGCTTTTGCATGTTGTGGTAGTTTCTGTTCTTACCCCTCTATTTTTATAAATCAGAAAAACAAGCAAAGCCTAAAATTGGCAGATTTTTAAAAATTAACATGCCTGTTCGTGGGCAGGTACTAACAATGGAAGTGACTTGTCAAATAGATTTGTCTATAGCTTTCAGAGATATTCCCCCCCCTACTGGAGAAAGCTTAATTATAGAGCACAGGTTTTCTTTAACTTTGATTCCATGGGGTCAGGAACAGTCAATGCTCTGCAAGTGTTAAGAGATTCTTACAGAAATGCTTCAGATCATTTTAAAAGATGATGTTTTTAGTAGTTTAATAAAGAATAATACCGATACTGTAAGTTTTTCTGACAGCTAAGTTTTAAGCTCTGTAAGCAATTGGTTTTGAGGATAGTTTATTTTGCAAAATGAACAAATGTTTGACTTTTAAAACTGTTAGTTAACTAAGTAGTATTTTAGGAAATAATCTATTTGATCGCAATTCAAGCCCTCCTTTCCAGGTTTTGTTCTCCCTAGTGTGTGATACGCATCTGGCTTCATCACTCAGCATTAAAAACTTTGACTGTTTAACCGCTAGCCAAAGATACTCGCGCTTCAATGCTGCAATCGTATGTGCTGATGAAAGTACCAACAATTAATTCTGTGCATTTATTTTCCTTCAAGGGAAGCATGATGGAACTGTAAAAGGCAGAGAGTACTTCCACTGCAAACCACGACACGGTGTCTTTGTTCGTCCTGGGCGCCTCAGCAAAGCACCAGCTTCCACAAGGAAATGGAGTAGCACTTCACGGTCTCAGGCATCTTCCACTTTAGAGAAACGGAAAAGTTGTGCGCTTCAAGGCTCGTTATCCGCTCCTAAAACAGGAGGAGAAGTCCTCTGCCATTCAGGAGACGCAGCGGCTTCTGCTTTTTCTAGGAAACAGGAAAACAGGAAATCATGGATTAACTAAACTGCAGTATTTTTGCACTTACTACACGCATCACTGTGTAGAAAATGTTATGGATTTTTGAAGCTATTGTACATTTTAATCTGTCCATACGGAATGTGTATTCTCTAGAGTCCTTGACTTAATTCTCTAATTTTTTATAAATAATATATATAATATATATATATATGAATGTGTATCTATAGTTTGTCTGCCCGTGGGCAGATATGGCTACACACTAAAACACAGTTAAAGCTGATCTGTAGATAACTGAGGTACTGAACTATTTGTTACTCAATAACTTGGGAGATATATTTTAAACAACAAAAAATATTTTATTGTGGAAAAAAAACAGGATGTAAATCCATATTTGGAAGAAAAAAAAATCTACGGTTTGCTGTTCTTAATTACCAAAGAACTTGTTTTAGACTGACACATTTGCTGTTTATATCTTTCTATTGTAAATGTTTTAACTGATGACTTGGTGCCATGTTTCTTTTAGTCACTGGGCACCGTGCAGCCTTATGTTCCGTGTTTAAGCACACTGAAATATCCAACTGCTTCGTATTTTTCCTTGTCTTCCTAGAGGCCTGCCACTGTGCTGACTTGGCATTGGATCACAATGACTAACAATGCCTGAAGCTATATGTCTGGCATTTCATATGTTAACATAAGCCAGCCGGGCAGTTTAACTGCAGAACCAGTATTACTGCAAGGGTGTGAGAGGACAACATTTGGGGGGTGGGGGGGGAGGGTTGGTTTCATGGGTGTGGGGGGAAATGGGGGAACAAAGAAGCAGTAGATGGATCGTGACTGCAGACTTTGCACTTGTTACTTGCTGGTTATTATCAAGATGAAATAGAACCTGCTAAAGTAATTTTAATCTGTAAAGTTTATTTTAATAATGGGAATGATGGAGGGATTTATGTCTGGTGCTCATGAATTCCTAAGAAGGTTGTCCCACATGTAGATACTGTAGATTGCCTGTACAAGCATTCTGGGTATTTGTAAAGTAACACGGTAAAAAATGAGTGAAGTGAATGGCCTGCTGTATCTGTTCTTTGTTTCCTAGCAAGTGAATGATTGAGATACCTGGGACCTTACTGAAAAGCTGCTGTTCTTTGATTGTTGTGTACAGTAAGCGGACTCTCGTATTTTACTATTTGCTGTAAAGAACTGTAATTTATATACTGCCATACTGTATTTAATTGGTACAGACCTACTGTGTGTTAGAATACAGACTGTTTACTTGGGATTTTAAAAAAAAAAAAATGTTTTGCTTGTATTTGCTACACTTAAGTTTCATGGTCAAATAGTAAGCTGTTTCTGGCTAACGGTGCTCAGATGCCAAGCACTTTGTAAAAATGCCAAAGGACGGTAGGAGTGGAGTGGAAAACGGGGTGGCATTAACCTCTTTTCACACTGACCAGTGTTCAGGCAAGGTGAAGAGAAGAATAGCGGCCCCTGTGGATACACATTCCTCGCCTGCTGCTCTCCCCTTCCTTCAGAGGAGAGGGGCGGAGCTGGGGAACTCCTGCCAGAGAATGGTGGTATGTGGGTCAAGGGGAGACAGGACAAGTTGCTGGAAGAGAAACAGACAGACGCATTGCTAAATATGTAAGTGCCTCAGCTGAGTACCGCACAGTTGGCAGCTGGGAGGATGATGTGCCGGGGAGTGCAAAGTTCAGTGTACTTGCCCTTGACATAGCTTTTGGCTCCTCCGAGACAGGATTCTTAACGTGTTAATTGATTTTGGTGAAATGCATATCATTGCAGAACATTTCATATTTCTGGTGTCCACCTAGAGTTGCTCTTGTTGCATTACTGATACTGCTGCTGGAGGAATTTACCATAATAGAAAACACACTATGCAGCAGTATTTTGTCAGGGATAGGTGATCCTAGAGCACTGCCAGGTACCCAACACCACAGTCTTCAAGTTAATTTTAGATGTCAAGTTAATATTTTTGTAATGCTTTTTAGAAAATACACAATTGTGTGTGTGCGCACGTGCATTTGCATAAACATATTTGTCCAAGGACACCACAAACAATTTTGAAAGCCAATGTGGCCATTTTCTGATGGCAAGGATGCAGTATCTACACTAGGTTAGCACTGGCCAAGCTAGGCTCTTCATGGCTTCAGACCTTGAAAATACAGAATGCATGATTGCTTACAGCAGAATAATTTTCCTTCTTGGGGTAAACAATCTATATCTGCCAGAGAAACCTAAACAAGCCAACCTCATTTTATGATTACATTTTTTTGCTACACATTTCGCACAACCTGTGTGGTCATGACTTCCGTTATTATCGAAAGACCTGTACTTTTGCAAACCTCTCATGTGAACATGCCCTGCCCTGGGTTAATTTAAAGTTAGGAGGACCATATCTAATGAGTGTGGTGAGATAATGTGGAAATGCAGACATTTTAGTTGATGTGCACCTCAAACTCCGGTATGTAAACACATAAGCAGTTTTTCTGTTAGTAGTGTTAGACTAGTAGTTTGCTGTCTTGAACTTTGTAATCAGTGGAAGAATGCTGTGGTGACAGTCTAACTGCTAATGGCTTTTTTTTTTTTTTTTTTTTTTTTTTTTTTGGGAACATTACCTTAACCAGCATCTAAAATATACACTGCCTAACAAGCAGGATGTACAATCCATACTAAGACCTGTGTTTAAAAAAAAAAAGAAACCTTGGCCCTAATACTGAGCCAATCCCTCATTCGTCTGAGCTGCCAGAACAAACCTGTTGTCTCGGTGGTTTCCCCAGTCCGGATAGAATTATCTGATTTTGACCATCGGGACAGTTACAGTGTTGAATAGGCTCGTGCTGGCCTTTATCTCATTTTCTGGATTTATGATGTGTTGTTTTTTCACGCATACATGTCTTTATGGAGATTCAGCCAGAGCACTCGGCAGCTGTTACAGTCCAGCAAGCAAAAGCAGTGTTTAAGTGTTGCTGCTGGCTGCTCAAATGTTCCCCCACAAAAGGCTTCCTTCATGTTTGCAACTGGAGGCAGAATACGATGTAAGTAACCAGAAGTGCCGTGGAGTGGTGTAATGAACGAAATGTGGGCTGCGAGCCCCTGGGAGCGACCTCTGTGCGTTCTCCCCCCTGCCTCCGCGTCGCCTGTCCCCCTTGCTTTCCCTCCTGCAGCCCGGCACCAAGGGACCGGGTCCGAGGCTGGAGCTGCTCCCTTGCTGCGTGGGCTGGTGAGCCGGTGCTGGGCTTGAAAGAGCGCTTCTGCAAGTACGGTGGGGCATGCCTCTCAGCCTTTCCCACGTTTAGGTAGGCATTTTGGGGACCTCTTCATCTGTTTAGCTGGTAGTTACAGAATCCCAAGGAAAAAAAAAAAAAAAGAGTGTTCTCAGCTTGACTGGAAGGGACTAAAGAGATTTAAAGCTGGGGAAGAGTGGAGAGAAAGAGGCTGGATGTGAGCTGCTGCTGTCCTGTCTCTGCAGAAAAACAAGCTAAAAACGGATTTCCTAATAAACTGTGGGAACTGTCAGGATGGGGGTTTTTTATTAATGCTTTGAGCCTCACAACATCCAGGTGAAGGTCTGAGGGCGGACCTCAGACTGACTGGCGCTGGAAAAGCTTTTCAGCCCTACTTGGCTGTAATTTAATTATTAATACCTGCTCGTTCTTGCCATTACGCGAGACACTGCATAGAAGCTGCGCTGCCACAGCAGCTGATCTCCCCCCTCCTCTTTCGCTGCCGAAAGGCGAGACCGGGGCGGAGCGGAGCGGAGCGAGGGCCGCCCCCCCCCCCCGCCCCCCTCCGCCGCAAACCCGGGGCGGGACGTGCGGAGTCGCACGCTACGGCTTCAGAGCCGCGGCCTGCGCCCTCGGTACCCGCCGCTGAGGTGAAGGCTCCCACGGCGGGACGCGAACCCGCGGTCCCCGGAGGGTCTGCGAACCGCGCGGGGGGGACGGAGCCGCGCCGGGGGGGAGGCGGCGACCGCCGCCTCCCCCCCGGCGCGGCTCCGTCCCCCCCGCGCGGTTCCTCTTCGCCCCTTCAGCGACTGACAGTCGGGTCGCCCAGCTCTTGGGGTGAGACAGCAAAATTTAAAAGCACGGCGCGAGTCAAACTCTGTTCTCTCGTTTCTTTCCTCCCCAGGTGCCGTACTTACCGAGGGGTGCCGATGAGTCTGTTTGGATTCACCGCCAGAAGGTTGGTTTCCCGAGCGTGTTGTGGAGTTCAGGCCGCTTCTTCGAAGAAACACAAGTTTGGCTTGGAGATGGCTCGCCCCAGTTCAAGTAAGGTGTCCGTCCGTTTGCTTTGGTACAGGTGTTGCAGCTGGGTTTGAAATTCTAGGAGGTTTTGTGTAATAGGGGGAATTACAAGAGTGTGAAGTTGATATTTTAATTTTTTTTAATTATTTCCCAGCTCTAAAATCTATTTTCCCTGGATGGTTCCAAAAACCCTCACGTAATTGCAGTCAGCGTGATTGCCTGGTGATCTGTGTTTTTTAGTATTTATAATTTATGCATATAAGCATCCGCTAATTAATTGCATTTCCTTTTCATAATCCTAGTGGGTAATAAAACTCACTCCTCATTTATTTGTACAAGAATTACGAAGGGCCTGGAGCATTTGTAAGAACTCAGGAGCAGGGTATTGGGTAACCCCAGGAGCCTTGTTCTGTCTAGCAGCAGAAAATATCCTCTTTTTGTTTGTTTTGTTTTTTTAATTTGAGGCAGCACCTTAACTTGAAAATCATGCGCAGAACTTCACAGGTGGCAAATCCCAGACATCCTGTGAGGTGAAACCCCTGACAGTTGGGTAGCCAAGGTGCACTTGCTTTTTCCTGCTGTCTTGAGCATCAGGGTTTGGCTGCTGTCAGAGACTGGAGACTAGAGCAGGAGGACTTCTGTCCTGATCTTTACGCATTCAAGGGCTTTGTAAGGTTTGGCTTGCAGCAGCAGACAGGGCATCAGAATCATCGTGTTCCCTGCCCAGTTCACCAGCTCCTGGGACTTCTCCAGTGACTGCCTGTCCATATAAAAACTTACCTGCCTGAAAGAGCCGGGTCTTTACAGAAGACAAGACAGACTCCTCTCAGTAGTGCCCAAGGACAGGACATGGGGCAATGGACAAAAATTTAAAGCAGACGAGATTCCATCTGAACAGAAGAAAACACTTTTTTTTTTTTACTGTGAGGGTGGTCAGAGACTGGGATGGATTGTGCAGAGAGAGGTGGTGGAGTCTCCATCCTTGGCGATATTCAAAAGCCACCTGGCTGGACATGGTGCTGTACAGTCTTCTCTGTCTGACCCAGCTTGAGTGGGGCAGGTTGGCAGGTTGGACTGGAAGATCTCCAGCGGTCCCTTCCCACCTCAGCCATTCCGTGATTCTAAAATATGTTGCTTTAAAATTAATATCTGAGGTAAAGTGGTAGAGATTATTTTTTTGTCTCCCTTTAGCTAACCTGTTCCTTTTTAATCTTCTTTTGACTCTTAGAAAAACACAAAGGATATCTCCCATCTTTTTCCCAAGTTACTTTACCATGCAGGGAAAAATGGAGGGCATATACATTCGAAAACAGAAAATACAATTGCAAACCTAGAAAATGAGCAAGATGCCTCAGAAGGAAATGTATTTTCCCAAATTACCTTAATTTTGAAGGTGATGCTTTGTAACTAAACATTAATATTTTTCATCTCAGGATCTTACCTTACAATTAGGAAGGAAACTGCTCCTGGGCAGAGGTTGTTATCATGGTAGTATCCAGTGTGGGGTTTTAGTTTAAGGCTCTACCTTTCAGACATTGAGTATATTCATACTTGAATACATGTTGCCCTACTGAGCTTGCTCATACACGTTTTTGAGGATCTCTTCAAATTCCAGTATGCATAAACTCAGAAAGAAATTAGTATTCTGAAGTTGAAGTCATGGGGGATGCACATGGAAGCAATTTCTGGATGCACGAGTCTGCCAGCACTGTCTGTATGGCTTCATATAAAAGTGTAAGTGAGCAGCTGTTCGTTTTGCCTCCCCGCATACAGATATGGCTGATTTTCGAGAAGCGTTTGCCAAAGCAAAGCACATAGCCATTATCACAGGAGCCGGTGTTAGTGCGGAGAGCGGAGTTCCGACCTTCAGAGGGGCTGGAGGTTTCTGGAGAAAGTGGCAAGCCCAGGTACGTACTGGTGGCACCTGTCTGCGCAGCAGTGCTCCTCGGTCCATCAGGTAGGTGAGCGTGAAGGGTCAGAAGCAGCTGAATCCCTCAGGGGGTGGAAGGGCTCCCATGGCCGTATGGCAGGGACAGAGCTCTCCTACAGCCCTGTCTGCTGCTCTTCCCCGTGCCCTGGGGGGGCTGCTTTGTGCAGCTGCAGCTTCCTTTCTGTTGTTTGGGTTATCGGCTGTTTGGGAAAAACAATGTTCTTGCAGACAGCTCTCGGTCCTTCTACTTATTGTCCCTGTTTTCTTGCTGCCTTGCAGCTTAGCTGTTTGCTCATCTTTTGACACCCTCACTGTTTTCCTACCTTATGGGACCGTTCCTATTTTAAATTGTTAAGAACCTTTTACCGGAATAACAAAGGACAGAAGGACAGAACTGATGATAGCGACTGGTTGTTTTCTTTTAATCTTAGTTTCTCGTAATACTCTTTAAAAATGGTTTAGGATTTTTTTTTTTTTTTTTTTTTTTTTTTTTTTTTTTTGGTTTGGGGACAGGGTTCTCAGAGTCTTTAACTCTCCCACAGGCTCTGTCTCTCTTGCTGGCATGATCTTGCCAGTGTTGGGAGCCACTGGGGTGGGAAAGGAGGTGAAGGCAGACACGGTGGGGCGCAGTGATGCAAGGGACAGCACCAAAATACACGAGTTGCCTTGTGAGTCTGATCCTGTGCGGTGCCTGCGGATGTTTCAAGTAATTGTGACACTGTGAGCAACTGGTACCCCAAACACTGTGATCACATTTGTTTTCTTTATGTTTTTTAATGATAGCACTCATTAAAGGTTTCTGGATGTTAAAAAGGGATCAAAGAGATGAGGTTTTTGAGATGGTTTGAATCCAAAGGTGCATTTTTTTCTTTCAGTGACTATTAATTCAAAGAAACGCCTGGTCCTTCTGCATCAGAAAGTTTGTGTTCAGCATTTTTGTATCAGTAGAATTGGGCATTGAAGCATTGCACTGAGCTACTCCTTGTTTTAAAAAAGATAAGGTAAAATTCAAGTTAGTGTGAAAAGTACAGCTTAGATTTTACTGGCACATAAAGACAAGACATTAGACTTGGGTTTTGACAATGGCTATCATTTGGCTTGTGTTACACTTAAATTAAGGACAAAGAGAAATTGGCTAGCAAGGGAAATACATCCACACGATGCTGAGTTTTATGGCTGCTGTGGAAAAGAGAGTTTCAAATGACAAAAATTGTGTGCGTTGAAGTATCTCGTCTTCCTTTGTGCTGTACTGAACTCCTAATAGTTTGGTAGGGCAGCACAGAATAAGGTCTGAGTGTACTATGTAAAACCACGTACCATGCTGTTCATATAAATTATTTCCTCATTTGATAAGATACTTTGATTTGTCATCCCTGTAACGGCTGTTGAACTGCATTTTTGTCAACTGCATCTGGATATAAATACTCTGCTGTCGATTATCTTGTTATGCTGGGAGCAGTGTACATGGCAGCGTGCTAGCAGGCTTCATCTGGTGAGGAGATCTTCTTGCCCTTTTGTTGGCTGAATGAATTGTTCTGTCTTTCCCAGGAGTTGGCTACGCCAGAGGCTTTTGCGCGAAACCCTTCTCGTGTATGGGAATTTTACCATTACCGCCGGGAAGTGATGTTGAGTAAACATCCAAATCCTGCGCATATCGCCATCGCAGAGTGCGAAAGGCGACTGAGCAAGCAAGGAAGGAGCGTGGTGGTCATTACTCAGAATATCGATGAACTCCACAGAAAGGCAGGCACAAAGCACCTCTTAGAAATTCACGGTAAGAATCAGCTTACCTGTCTGCTACAGGCCAGCAAAATCTGGGGGGAGAAGAGAGAGCAAGATAAGTACCGGGAGAAAGGAAATTTGTCTTTAAAATGATAATAACTTGCATGAAGTTATTTACATTGTCACCCTGTTCTCTTTTGGAAGTTGTTTTGGGTATTTCATGGCCTCCCTTTTTTTCCTCATCTTTCTTTTTTAATGGATTCTGACAGTACACAGGAACAGGTTCTCCCCACTTGCTCAGTTGTGCCTCAGAACCACTTTGAATACATGTGGATAGAGACACTTGGCTGATTATTTTTTTTTTAGAAAAGGGGAAAAGAAGCCATTGAGGATTTCCGCTGTGTGGTAGCGGTGCTGCCACACTGGTGTTGCCACCAATAAATTGCCACAATTGTTGTATTGGCAAGAGTGGTCTCTCCAGCCCTGTTGATTTCCCTGTGTCCTGCCCAGTCCTTCAGAGACCTGCCTGTGTGGTCCTTGGCTGCAGGAGGGAGCAGGGACTGGGAACAGATGAGATTCCCTTACCTTTCTCTCCTGCACCCAGCGGCACTCCCTCTCCCTTCCCTACAGTGAGTGGCATTCCTTGCTCCCGCCCTCTCTCCAGCAAAGTCCAGGGGAGCACAATGCAGGTGCAGCGCGCAGGGGTCAGTGGGACTTTTGGATCTGACGACATGCATAATGGGGGTCGAGAAAATGGAGAGCGAGGAGGCCCTTCTCAATCCTGTGAGGTGCTTTCACTCTGCAGGCCCTGCCACAGAGTGAAGGTCTTCCAGGACAAAGGGTTTTAAGAAAATGTTTCTGTTTTAAGGGGAAAAGCAATAAGCAGAAATCATCTCCCTCAGTGATATTTTAAATAATGATTTTCCTCTGAAATACTGTTGCAGGCTGTGTATTACTCGTGAGGTTGAACAAGGTGACAAATCGTAGGTTAGAGGGACTGCTGCTGTTGTTTGCTGCTGCCTTTCAGCTGTCTTTGCTGGGCCTGGTCTGTCTTAACTGTGACGCTGGTCACCTTGGTTGCTGAACAAAAGTGTGTGCACACACCGTGTAAATAGCGTCTCCTTCATAATGCTGCCAGGTTTCAACGCTTGGCTGTTACATTCGTGTAGTAATGTAACCACGAGGCACAGTCTTCAAAGTCAAATAAAGGCCATCTGGGATAAACACAACCATTTTGTTCGTGCAGCCATACCTCGGAGCAGTCGCTTGATCCCGGATGTTTTCTCTTTGTGCGTTTCAGGTAGTTTATTTAAAACGCGATGCACCAACTGTGGAAACGTGGCTGCGAATTACAAGAGCCCAATATGCCCCGCATTGGCTGGGAAAGGGTAATACGTCTGCCTTGCAAACTCTGTATTTTCTGCTTTGTCTGACGTTGAATAGAAAAGGCCCTATTTTAGGAGCGTACAGGAGTTTTGGCCAACCACTCCATTTTCCTTTAGTAGTATTAATGCTTAAATTTTACACAACTGTTTTGAAACGTGAGTATACTGTTTGGTAACTTCAGTGAGAGCCCATGGTACCCTAAGTCCTGTGAATGAGTAACTGTTAAGGTCTAAGTTAGCACAACATTACATATGTTTTAATGAGAACAATTTCAGATGGTCTGAAACACTCATACTGGACATCAGCTAATTGTACTCTTTGAGAATTTGTGTTTACTCCCATCCCCTTTACTTTTCCATTTTTTATTAAATCGGATGCTTGTTCCTTAAGTTGGACTGTCATCACTTGATACAAGGATTGCCCTCTTCTGCATCTCTTGAGCACCTGTTAGCTTTTGTCCTTCAGCTCATCAATAAGATTCTCATGATTACGGGTCTCAAAATACAGACGTGTGAAACAATCAGAAGGGATAAGCATCAGTTCACAGGATTTCTGCAACTTAAAAAGTTGCAGGAGAATCCTTCAGTCCCATTTTCCTAGCCGTCCTTTCTTTCACCATTTAAAAAAAAAGGGGACTAGGGGGACGGGACAGGCATATGCTCATAGATTTCTAGGTTTTTTCCCTTTGCATTTCACCACATCTGTAGATAGCTGCATAAATATCTGTTGTGCCTTTGACAGGCTTTGACCGGCTTACTAGAGCTGCTTAGCTCAGGGGTAATTCTGGACAAATGCCTGCCTGCTCTGGTATTGTAAGGTTGTAGGTGTTGAAGTTGGCTGAAGTTGCAAAGATTCCTTGATTGAAGAGCGTGCTTTAGAGAATACTGACTTTTTATTAATTTATAAAGTGCACTTTGTATGACTGAATATGTATTTCAATTTTGTAACTTCAGGGCTCCAGATCCTGAAACAGAAGACGCCGCGATTCCAGTTGAAGACCTTCCTCAGTACGTATGGACTGCCTTGGTTTTTGCTGTTACTTCTTCATGCTTTGTGCGTCGCAAAAGCTTTTATTACTATTCACGTAGTTTTGGAAAGACATGTAAACGTCCTCTGTAGCACATACTGCGTTTTAAGTTTTCATGCATTTCAGGAACTGAGGAAAGTCATGATTAAGTATCCAAGCTGAGCAGCTGTTCAGCAACCTGTTCTGTGTGACCAGGCAGCATGTGTGTACTTCCAACACATGTGTAGCACAGCATCAGATGCCTTCTGTCCAGCACATGGTAGAGGAGGGTGCAGGGAGAGCTGTGAAAGAGAAAGGGGAAAGAGCGAGGGCAGATAAGATGTGTCCAAATGAGAACAAAAACCGCTTTTGCCATTTTGCAGGTTGAAACATCCGCATCAGCAGCATAACGCTGTCCTTTGTCATTTTTAAACAGGTGCGAGGAGGACGGCTGCAATGGGCTCCTCCGTCCCCACGTTGTGTGGTTTGGTGAAACCCTGGATCCCGACATTCTCACAGAGGTCGAGAAGGAGCTTGCAATATGCGACCTCTGCTTGGTAGTGAGTGCTGCTTTCGTTACCCAGCCTCTTCACCCGCGGGGAAGCCTTGCTAAAGAGGTTGCACCTCCTGGGTGAAGGAAATGCAGCTGCACTTCCCCGAGGGAGCTAAGAGGCCCTGAGGGACTCTCTAGTGTCAAGTATGAAACATTAAAAAGACCAGGAAATTTGAAAACTTATGTATACTACTCAGAAGTTACCAGGTTTGGCAGATGTGCATCTTGCTCAGCTGGCATCTGCAGTCTGCATTTAATGTACGCAGGTGTTAGAGGTTCAAGTGTTAAGAGGTTAGCTAAGATTTGAATTTCTCAAACAGTGAAAAACAGGATTATTTTGATGCTTCCTTTAAAAAAAAGTTACAAAATATTGTAAGAACATAGCTAGCTGTTACCATGTGCTGCTTTTTTGTGAGGTTGCTCGCTTGCCATGTAGGTTATATATTGCTGACCAAAACATTCGCTCGGAATATTGCGTACCCTGCAGAAAATAATCTCAAGTAACAGAAGGGACGTCTTGTGGGTTTTTTTTGTTTCATGAAAGCATGGTCTGCCATTTTGTTTCCGGGATTTTTTTTGTTCATCTACAGTTACAGTTCTCAAACAGGCTTCTTTGGGTTGCATAAGAGAGTGATTCTTGCACTATGTAAAATAGCTACATAGGCAGTGATGCTAAATATTGATTTGGTTTCATTTCTGTAGGGATATTCCATGTTTTAGTGGTTTTGCAGATCCAGAGAAGTGTCCTTACCTTGTGGGTTGTTTTGGTTTTGTCTGTTTAACTACTGGCCTGCTACACCCATGATTTTTTCACCCTGCCCCTGCAGGTCGGGACCTCCTCTGTGGTGTATCCTGCCGCTATGTTTGCCCCTCAGGTATCTGCCAGAGGAGTGCCCGTTGCAGAATTTAACATGGAAGCCACTCCTGCTACAAACAGATTCAGGTAAAGCTGTTCAATTTTAAACTAGCAAGCTTTAGTCCCCTCCATCTTCATTGTCTTCTTGCATTGAAAAATTTTGAACAAATATGATCTAGTTTTTTCCCCAATGCTTAAGGAATATTAAGAAATATTATTTTCTTCTAATAAGTAAGAAGAGATGATTAATCTGTCCTACTGGAACTAACTTACACTGAAGACACAACTGTGTTTTTCAAAGTGTGAAGCTGGAGCCTGTCCCTATGTCCTAGAAGGCCTAAAAAAGAAGCAGGACAGCGTGGCTCACCTGCCTCTCAAATGCACTCGGGCGCTGCCAGAAGCAGCAGCTTCACCCTTCACTCGGCTGCTTCCTTCCAGGTTTCACTTCCCCGGCCCCTGCGGGACCACCCTGCCGCCGGCGCTGGCTCGCCACGAGACGGAGATCATCTCCTGAGCACCTCGCAACCGCCGCAGCCCGGCCTGGAGCGGGGGCACAGGGGGCTGGGGGAGAGGGGTGCGGGGCGGCGGCGGGTCGTGCCGGTCTGTATCCCCCCTCCCCTGGCTCCCCACGGCAATAAATGGGCGACGGGGGCCCCACCGCCTCTAACCCAGCTCGCCGCTCTCCTGAGTGTCGTCTGTCTGCGCCTGCGCGGCGGGGGAGGCCGTTACAAACCGTTGGGCGCGAGGTCGGGTGGCCGTGCTGGGGGCGGGGGCGCGCATGCGGCTTGGGGCGGAAGGCAGGGAGCGCTTCCGGGGCGAGGGTCAGGCGGGTGGCGTGGGGGCCATGGCGGTGGCGGGGCGGCAGAAGACGGCGGCCGGTGGGAAGCGCAGGCCGCCTGCCGCGCTCCTCAGCCCGGCCTCTTCGGAGGACGAGGCGGGCGAGGCGCCGGAGGAGGTGTCGTTCGGCGCGGCCAAGGAGGCGGCCGAGACCGAACGGAAGCTCGTGGGGGAGGCGGCGCGCAGGTACGGTTATCTCTCCCCGCTTCCCCCGAGCCCTCTCCCCGAGCCCGCACTAACGGCGCCTCCCCCCTCCCCGCAGGCACCGGGAGCTGCTGAAGGAGAAGCGGCGGCGGCGGCAGGAGCTGTTCGCGGAGCAGAAGGTACGGCAGGTTCCCCCTCCCCCCGCCCGGCGGGCAGCCCCGGTGCCCCCGCCCCGCTGACAGCCTTCTCCCCCCGCAGAAACGGAAGCTGCTGCCCGAGGCCGTGCTGCAGGAGCTGGCCGCTGCCGCCGCGCCGCCCGCAGGGTGAGGGGGCCGGGGGGGGGCGCGGGGGGGGGTGTTTTGGTGAGCGCTGTCGGCGAGCCCCTCCCGCCGCTTGTTGCGGCCCCCTCGGGTCCCGGCGTCGGGAGGTCGGGGGGGAAACGGGGCTCTCGGGTCTGCCCAGCGCCTTCCCCGGGTGCTTAGGAAGCTGCTGCCACGCAGCCTGCCGTGGCTGTGGGTAAACGCAGGGAGCGTGGATTGGGAAAGTAACCTGTTGGCTTCTCCTTACTCCACAGACCCGAGGGACGGGCTGCAGCGGTTGACCAAGGTATGCTGCGGCTCGTTTCGCTAGCGCTGTGCTCTTCCTCGTACCTCAGGATGTCATTTCCGTGCTGAAGCTGCAATGGGGGCTAGAGCTCTCGTACAGAGACCTTTTGAAAGTCTGAAACATGAATAGCCTGGGCAGATTGTCTGTTGCCAAGGGAACATACCTGAGGGAAAAAAAAAATCTAAAGTCGCATTTAATCTGATTGATTCCTGCGCTGTCGACAACAGTTGTTTTTCTGTACAATGACCTCGGTTAAAATAGCCTGAGATATTTTAAGAAATAATGCCCAGGTGTTATAATAAGTGCAAGGATCTCTAAAAAAGAGATCTCTATAAAAAGCAAGGATCTCTAAAGGGAAATTAATATTTACCATTTGATCAAGTTATAAAGGCTGTTCCTGGATAGCGTTGTTAATTGCCTTGATATTTTACATATTATACTATCATTTAATAGCATCTGTGAAAAACTGGGTAACTTTTTTTCAAATTCTGAACTAGAAAAATCAGAGTCTAGCATATTCATGACTGCTGTGCTCTAGCTCTCTTTGTCTGCGTTCAAAGAAGTACTTTACCAAAAAAAAGTGGTAGTTTTTTTTTAACTATTATTTCATCCATACCTCACAAAATTATATAGCCAGCTGGTGTAACTGCTACTTTTTCTGCCTTTTATTGTTTGGGTTTTTTTTGTTGTTGTTTTGTTTGTTTGTTTTTGTTTGGTTTTTTTTTTTTTTTTTTAAATCTGTTCACATAAACAAGAGATGAGCTCAGGATGATACTTTGAATGCTCAGTCTCTGTGGTACTTCACGGTGAGAATGAAGCCAAGGAAGGCTGGTCTCCCCTTTGTGTGTTACTCGAAGCTGTTGTGTTGCATTGAATTGTCCTGTGATTAATCCAGTTTTGCGGTGTTGATGCTGAGGAAGGGGAAAGCTGGCTGGCAGTGCTTTGAGTGGCTCCCTGGAGGTGCCCTTCTTCCTTCCCCTCCCTCCAGCAGCCCTTCTAGGGGGCAATGCATTCTGGTTTTTCTAGTCAGATTCTTCTGAAAAATGCCCCTTGGAGTTAACTGAAGACATCCTATTTTTCACAGCCTAATTCTTCCTTTATTCCTGTTCCCTCTTTCACTTAACAGATCTTGATTCATAACGTTTAGGAAACTTTTTCTGTTTTCTGTTGAATTTACTTTAGGTAAATGCCATGGAGGTAGGGCAGCAAAGCAGAGAAAAGGCCAAGCCCAAAGGCGCGTGAAGAAAGACAAGCAAAGGAAGGGTGCCAGGTACATGGGGACAGGAAGATCCAGGGTGGCTCTGCCCATGTGGCAGTGGCGGCTTCTGCCTGCTGGGGGGAAGGGGCTTCACTGCAGCTGTTCTGTCACTGTGTGGCTCTACTATCTTATCTTCTTCATGTTCCCCCTGCTCTTCTTCTGAGTGAAAGCACATTTATGTGCTAAAAGCACCTTTAATATGCTTCTGATATGGCATACTTGTAAAATACACACATACACATATTAAAAAATACATAATAGAAATAATTTTTAATGTTTTATGTCTATTTAAAACCAGTAGGGGATAAGTGAGCAGTCATAGCAGAGCAGTAGACACTCTGTTATGTACTGCTACAGGTCTGGTTCCTGCATTTCAGTCTTCCCCTGCCCCCCCCTTGTTTTCTTTGTCACTGTCTCCCCATAGAGGAGTTGCACTAGCTTCTGGTCGGACTAGTTCAGGACTGAAAGAACTATGTGGGGCACAGAAAGGTGTATGATGACAGCTTGAGAGTCTCGGTCTTTTTTTTTTTTTTTTTTTGGGAATACTGCTACAAAGCATGGCTGGGCATTGGAAACCAGCACTGGCAGCTGTTGTGCTCAAGTAGCAAAGCATTTCCTGGTGCGTCTGTTGTGCAGGGTTCTGTAACTATGCCACAGGGATTTAAATCTCTTTCTTTAACTAGGTCAAAAGGAAACTATACGGCTGTGCGCTTAAAAGATCAGAGTTTAACAGGTCTCCAGCAACAGCTCGCCAAAGACTTTTTAAACACTCAGCTCTATGGACCAGATGCCAACCGGGCCCAGGGTAAGCAGTTTTTCTTATGTGGGGGCTGTATCTATATTTGTCATGTTAAGCTTAGTAACCAACATTCATCTCCATTTCAGCAAATGAATTTTTTTCCCTTGAAAATAAGAAAAACCCAGTTAAAAAAGCTGCTGTTCAGTTTGTGGACAAATCTTGGGGTGAGTATAAAAAGTCTAAGCAGGTACTACTTTAAACCACATATGCATAAAGTACAAGTTAAAAAAAAAAAACAAAAAACCCAAAACACAGCTTTCCCATGCTAGAGGGCTGTATGGTGGTACCTTCTAACACAAAGAACCTGACAGTAAGGGAATGGCATCTGGGCACTACAGCCTCAGGGGGTGTAGCAGGTGCTCCCCTGGGGAGGGTGTAGGAGACAGAACTTGAAGAAATTGCCTCATTTTTTTGTACATTAAGAAACAGCATCTGGGCCTGGAGCCCTGTTTACTTGTTGAAATAAATATGTTACTAATTGTTGCTTCAGCCTACAACCTCTAAGCTGTTGGAAGTAATTTCAGATACATGTAAAACTTAAAGCAGGGATGTTAAGATCCCAGAATTTCTGTGTGAATAGAGGGAAATAGTGCCTGTTTTTCCTTACAGAAAATGCATTACAGAAATAAATGAGCATAGTCATACATGCATCAGGTACAGCCACACTCTGCCCATCAGTCACACATGAACACCAAAGGCAAAAGTTACTGATCCTCAGCAGGCAGAGCCAAGTGGAAGCCACCTTGTTGTATGTGAAACGTGACAGGAACTTTATCAGCTTTCCAGTCAGTTCTGTTCTGAAATGCTGCAGTAATCAATGGATTGCTGCTTCTCCTGTAGATGGGCTAAGAAAATGGTAACTAACAGCTTTTTTTGTTTGTTTGTTTTTTTTAAGGGCAAGAAAAAAAGCAAAAAGCAATAAGGTTTACAAAACGTTGGCTCTCAACACAGATTAAAAATAGAGTATGAAGACAGCTCTTTCAGAAGATGCAATTAAGGACTGGTACTGAAAGTCTGCCTCTCCATACAATAAAGGTGTGTTTTTCCCCACATCTCCGTCATTGCTCCTCTTCCAGAAGGCACTAACCTTCAGAAAGCTGTGCTGGAACTGACTGCCCTGTTCTCTTCCCTCCCCCTTAGAGAAGTGGTTGGGGATGCTAAGAAACAGCTGGGCCAGGGCAGTGATTGTGTATCCTTAATACTGCCTTAGAACAGCTGGTGTTATGACCAGGCTTGCAGAGCTGGGTGCTACTCCATGAGGCAGCTCCTTTGCAGAGAATAAAGATGAACAATGTTGTACTTACTGGTCTGGATGCTGCATTTCTTACAGCAATCAGTTGTGCCTGTTTTTCCTCTTATTTGCATCACTGAAGAAAGACTGTATCCTAATCTCAGAATCATGAAGTCAGCTCACAGAGCAAGGACACTTCTTGTCGAGCCTGATGATTACTTTCAAGGAATTAGGGGGTCTGCCCCCATTTTCAGGGAGTACTGAATAAGCTTCCATTGGTGCCTTGACGTTGCAGGGCTAGCTAGACTTGCTTTGCAGCAAGAACACAGTAAACCCTTAACTTCTGACAGCCCAGCCACTGCTGAATTCCTGGGTCTACCTGAGGACAGCTGTTCAGGTAGAACTCTAGAACCAAGAAAGTGTAGCATACAAGTCCATGCTACCATGTATGTAGAAGGAAGTTTTTAATGGCTGGTTAATTATGGTATCACTACATTTTATTGCAATATAGTACTATTTAAGCACTTTTAAAAATGCAAGGTGTACAAAGATTAAATTAAGACTGTAAATTGACTAAATATTTGGTTTTTATATAAATAGGTCATAACCACACTGTGTTGACATGTAATACTGTTATAATACAACAGTTAAACTGGTGAGTCTACACAACAGAAGCTGTCTGTAGTTAAAGAAAGAAACAAAGTTGAAAAGACCATGTTAAAACAAAAAACTACTAAGATCAACAGGTTGGGATTGTAAGTAGCAACAAACATATTCACTCAGCTCCTGAGTAATTCAAGTTTTACAGTACACATTAAAAAATATCATTTCTTCCCATCAACACTATATATCCAAACCATCAGGTGTTTATGCATTTTGCAAATTACACTGATTGAACTATGTAACAATGGGGGTGGAGGTTGGCAAGTCATCCTGCTTGACATTTACATCACCCACATGCTAATACATCCATGTCTTCTAGTCTTCCCTCCCACCACAAGGTAGCAGGATTTTTGGTTTGTTTTGGACAATTGTTTAAAGGATTGATGCTTGTCAATTTGGATGTCTGACATTATCAGTGATATTTTCAACTCTTAGTTGTCTAAGAGGTTTAAAGATGGAAATTTTCTCCTAACACTAAGTTAGAAATCATTTGCATCATGCTGTAAACTAGGAAGCAACATAAAGCAACAGACTTGTCCTTAGTATGTAATTAAAATTCCAAATTCCAGTCAGCAGAGCTGGTCTACCTTCCATGTTGAATATGCCACAACACCTTTCAGACTTTCAAAATGCATAGCTAGTGTAGGTAGTCTTCCACTGTGGCGAAGGCGCAGGATCCAATTCCTGACCGAGCCATCAATCCTAGACACTGTGATGCCTGTCCCATTGCGAGGGCGAGTGGTGGTTGCTTTGGCAGATTGTGAGTCTCTGACAAAGATAAAGGGTGGCAGTTAAAATACCTGATTAATTTCATAGTAATGCACTGAAAACTTACACTTCAAGCTTGCTTAAATAATTAATTTCAAAATTCCTGTGCTGACTTGCAAAGTTTGCTTGTACAGCAAGACAGAGCAGGAGTGACAAATTCCCTGCATAGCACCATGATTGAACAAGCCCATTTCTGCTCTGAACAATAAAAAAAAAGATTATTGCATCTGTGATGTTAATACGTGTGTGTCCCCACCAGCTACCCCTCTCTTTCAGTAAGAGTGTACCATAACATGGCTATACTTTGTTAATCATTCAGCCAGCCCGGTACCAAGTCCAGGAAACGATGCATGGTGAGCAGCAGGGCTACCTGTCTGGAAGGAAGGGCACTCTGTACCGCGCTTGACAAGCGCCAGGCCTTACTTACCGAGTATTGCACTATTAAGTACGGAGCACACAGGTTCTCTCTGTATCGGGTCAAGCTGATTTCCAACAGGGCTGCTCCAGGGATCCGAATACGCAAGTAAACTGAATGCATCCTGTGGAAAGATGGTTTTTATTACATCTCACAGTTATATTTCTCTAGTGAGAATTAGAATTGTTCTCTCATTTTGGTTCAGAATCACGGAGGTGATTGTCAGTGTCCTTCGTCAATTAAAAAAAAAAGGATTTAAAAAAATTGTAACAGGACTTCCTCCATTTTGAGCAAGCAGTATTTTTCCCAACTGGAAATTATACAACAGGAAGATGAACTTATCAGTATTTTAGTAAGCAGTGGGGAAAGATAAAACAGACTGGAAACTGCATGCAGTCTTTGGTAAGGGTATTCTTTTCCAGAGCGATCTCAAATCAAGGTAAACTAATTAATACAGAGAGTACTAACATTTCAGGCACCTATATAAATTATTTTATCTTTCTTGCAGTTCTTTTATCATTAGAGCTGAAAATGGCACTTTGTTTCAAGAGGCCAAACTACGTGGTCAGAAGCAAGTGAGAGAGCAGTGCTAAATTAATCTCTGGTTTTAACTGTAGTACAGTATGAAATAATCTTCCCTATGAATGTGCTACGCAGGCAAGACAGGACACAGCGCTACACCACAGCTGACTAGAATACTGCTCTCACACCAAAAAAAAAACCCCAAAACAAAACAAAACAAAAAAAAACCCCATAAAAGTTAAAGGATAGTATTGCAATGCAGCATGCTGTGGAAAGTTTACACTGGGCAGCAGTTATTCTATTTACCTTAGCACCACAATTTCAGGATTAAACATACCTTGAGCATTTTCTTATTCGCTGTGTTTTTGCCACATTCTCTTCTTAGTTGCTCACTCATTGCTTGCAATTCTCTTCCAAAATGGATCATTCTTTCAATAGCCGCTTGGCTGCCACCACACAGCTGACGTCTTAACTGACTTGAGTCTACTTCTGCAAAAACGATATCGTCATCACCACCGCTAACAGAGCTGACAATAACAATCTATGGATCTAGAGAATCTGCACTGATTTCACTCAAAAGACAGCTGCCTCCTCAGACAGTAAGCACGCAGAGACCTTAGCGTAATGTACTCCTATACCAAGCACTGTTGAATTGCTCCTTTATAAATTCTAAGACACTTAGTTAGCTAACAGCAAAGGCTGTCTACACATGCTCTTTACTTTGCAATGGTTAATTTTAAAGTAACTAGACTATAAACCAAGTTTTACCTTAAAATTTTATAGGAGTTTAAAATTAATAACGACAATAAAAGCCCACACAGTTCTACTTTTTTAATTCTTTGCCATTGCACTTCTAAAGATAGGCCAAATCCAGAACTGCTAACGGAGGGTAAAAAACCCTGAACTTCCCCAACAGCCACGATGGATGTTGTTAAACATTATAATTTAGACTGTTCATACTTCTTGTAGAATATATTAGCTTAGTAATTTGGACATTCCAGGCTCCTTTTTTAATCAAGCAGAACACTACAACAGGTTTCTTTACTGTTTGCTACAATATTCCCCAATACTAGTGATTTCAAAGGATATTAATGCAGTTTATGAACAGTAAATCAACCCTTGGCTTCTTTGAAAGTTCTGCCTTTTAAAAATTTACAACTAAAGCAACCTTAAAAAAAAAAGCGCATTTATCCATTTCTTGCCTTTTTTCATCAGTGGAATCAACTTTTGAATCAGAATTTTGATGTACCCTTTTAATTACAAAACCATTCTTCTTTCTGATTTTAACACTGCTACCCAGTGATATATTTTGACCACTATTTCAAACAAGGATTTGTAAGTGGCCACTTTACTTTTTTTTTTCCTCCCTAAGATGTGAGCATATAATCTCTAGAAAAATCTGTCTACTTAACACTACGAACTCAGCACTAAGGAGAATCTGTAATTATTTCAAAAAGCAAAAATACACCAAAAAACATCAAACTCAAAGTATGGGGAGTAAACAATATAGGCCAGGGAGCCACATTTCTTTTCTACAAAGACGAAGCACTCACAAATTTTCAAGTAGTGGTGTTTGTTGCTAGCTGCAGCCCAATCTAGGACACTACTTTCCAAAGCCAGAAAACAACCGCATGAAACGAAAAACAAAAACAAAAACAAAACAAACAAAAAAAAAACCCAAAAAAACCAACCCCAAAAAAACACCAAAACCACCACTACAGTTCTGTGCCTTGTGCAGCTGCTTCATGTCTGTCACAGCAAGCCTCTGTGGAAAAGGCTGCAAGAGAGCAAAGAAGTGCTTTGTTTTTTCTGTCACAGAATTGAGGCTTTGTTATTATCCAGTTTCATAGTGTAATGCAGGGAAAACAGCCTGGAAATTTGAATCTCCGCCCCCTCCAGGGCTGTAACAGAACTATATTTGCTTTTCAACAGTTATGTAGTATTTATCAGCAAAGCTGCATGATCAGCAGCAGCACATGCCCTGAGAACTGTGAAGTGTTCATAGATACCTGTAAGTACTACTGAAAGTTTACTAGCGATGTCACAAGCTTCACTTTTCATTTAAACTACCTACAAATTGACATCTGGTTAAATTAACTCTTTGAGAAGATAGTTCTGCAACTGCAGAAATGGCTGGGCTGGATTCCTTCACTTCTTCAGATATGGCCAGCAATAACAACCACTGTCTAAGCTCCAGCCTGCATGCACTGAACTGATCAGACTGCCTTTACCGGACAGGGGCAGATAGCACCGTAACTGTCAGAGTAAACAGTTTTTGTTTTGTTTTGGTTTTTTTAAACATCTCAGTTCCCAAATATAGCTCTTCTCTTGAGCATTTAATATGAGCACCTTGCATTCTTCAATGTAAGTGATTTGGAATTTCTACTCTTACTATCAAGTGCGAAGATGCCATGAGAACCATGAATGGTAAGAGGACAAGGGGAAGCAGGGAAGCAATCTGCCAACCCTAACCCAGGCATGCCGCACAAGAGGATGTTTCTTCTCAAAGGTATGTCCTTAGAAAGCGATGCTAGTTTCAATATCCATGAGTAATCCATTTCTCCTGTTCTCACACTGACATCGGACCACCTAAAGCAGTGGTTATAAATTTAAATCTAACAACAGCAAAACAAACAAAATTAAGATTTGAGCTAATATCCCTAATTTTCAAGTTGGGAAGCATTGCAAGTAAAAACATAACCTTGTTGCCATCACTTAATAAAAATGTAAGAAATATCACTGCAGACCCATTTCTGTGTCACATTCTTCCATTTCGTGATCATGTTTAGAACTACCATTTAGGAAGCCATTGGATGAAGTCTCAGCAACCCCATTGGAGTAGTGATCTGTTTCCATGTCTACATCATTGCTGAAAAGAGAGTAATAAATCAAGAAGTTTTATGCATATTTAAATACTTAGGGTTATCTTTTTCACAGCTTCAGCACAGTACTTCCTCATCTTGGCTACAGGTTAGACCACAGTTTTTTTTTTCCCATAGCAACTGGCAATACCACAGCACCAGGGAAGTTTTCAGGCTGTCTCAACTAACATTAGCATTCAGTAAAATAACATTTTCAGATGCTGAAAAATTAAACATGTCCACCATTATTCAGGCGGAAGTAGTAGTACAACACTTGCTAAATACCCATCAAAATGTTCTTACCTTGTTCATATATCTGTACATACATAGAGCTGGAGAAAATACATTGACAAAATATGCTATTGCCACTTAAAAAAAACCAACCAAACAAACCCACAGTTCACTCAATATACAGCCTACTTTGAGAATAGCATATTTAGGTAAACAATTATTTAAAAAAAAAGCCTTGATCTCATTTACTTTCAGTGGAATGACAGGGAAGAAGAAGAAAAACCCAAAGCAAATACTGAGTAAACCTGAACACTGAAGAGATACTCAGAGGCACATTCAGGGCATACAACTGCTCACCATACTTTGCTCGCAGCAGGTCACAAGCACTTCTAGAAAATGTCAGCACAGCTTTGGGAACTGAGCTTTGCTGACACCTACATTCTATTTCATCGTGGAAAATGACAACCTAAAACCTCTCACAAGACCAAAAAAATTCCATTTAGAAGTTTAATACGTTGCTTCTAAGCAACCAAAAATACTCAGTTTCCTTTAAGGAAGGAAGCCAAAAGGCCTCTCTGACTGGGTAACACTGCAGCCAAGGAATTGTCTTCCTCCTGTGAAAAATCTCAAAGTTGCTTGGACACTACCAAGCTTTTTGGCAGAAGCGATTGCTAATGCAAACAAATCATGAAGCCAAAAAGTAAATTGTTACTCTTTTTTCCCCCAATCATCACTATACAACTGAAATAGTTTTTGTTATCATCACCATATCATCACACCCTAGTTAGTAGTTCTGGGAATCCACCTCGGACAACGCAGCCAAGTAGGTTCTGCTGCATCTGTGCAACTCAGAGCTTCATATTTACTGGTTATGAATAACCATATTAACCCTGGCTAATACATCTATTTTCATTCTCTGCATTGAATGTGTTTGCCTACTCCAATCACTGTCACTTGTGCAAACAATTCTTGTATGTGCATTGGAAGCCAGTCCACATTTCATACACATCTCAATGGTGTTTACTTTGCAGATACTGCCACAAATGGAAAGTATCTGGAAAACTTTTCATTACCTACATGCAACAAGCTTAAATCAATGTCAGTGGTTTAAATTAAAATCCCAAGTGCCAGAGAGCTAGTTAATCTTGACCATACAACTTCAAACTGACCATAAATAGCTATAAGCAAGGTAATTTATTTTTGTCCGTTGCATTTCTTTAACCAAACAGGAGAAAATAGGCCATTGAGCATGAGAAGTTAAAACAAAACCAAAGCACAGCAAAGTGATAACAAGCTGTTGGCCCCTTACACTGTTTTAATTGTCCTTGAAAAAAAATCACATCAAATTCCACTGAAAATTCTTCTCTGCAATAAAAGCAGGTGGACAACACAAGACTTAATCTAAGGTAGAAGCATCTGAAGTTTATTCACCTGGAATAGCTGTTAACCTGCTGTGATCTTGATACATTTATGTTGTTGAGCTCTGGTACATTCAAGCTGGTGGTCGTGTGTTTATTGTGACAGTAAGATTGATGCACTTTATTTGATATTACTCCATTACTGCAACTACTTTCAAATCCTGAAAGAAAGTTTTAATAATTGTAATAATCTACAAACTTATTTGTAAGTACCAATGTATAGAAGTGAAATAAGCATAGCTTAATCATCCCTGGTCAGAAAACGCTAGATTTGCCAAACAAGTAAATCCAAATACTTAGCCTCTATTTGAACCTTTAAGGCTTCTACAGTGCAGCAGTTAAGCATTATTTAACAAGTACCAACATATATATAAGGTTTTTCAGTTGCACTTATACACTAGTAAAACAAAAAAACCTGCAAAGTCAAATAATTTCTTAGAACTGATACGTTGTTTTTAAAATATCTGAAAATCTTTTATGGGCCACTGTAATCATTATGAAAGAAAGTAGCTATGCATCTTACTAATTCCTAATCACCTAATTCTCTTCATAAATACACAGTAAAATTTAGTGCTGAAAAGACATTCTGCTACACTTAAATATAACCCTCCCTCCTTCCCCATATAATTCTTTTAAATGTTAATATTGTGCTTTGCTAAATAAAATTACACCATGCTGTGAAATTATGATGTCTGGCTAAAATATCTTCTGACCCTTCTAAAATATAATCAAGGAACTACTATTTGAAGCAAACATGTAATTGCCAGTTCTGTCAAGCCCCAAAGCAGGAGCTCCCTAGTATCTTCTAATATAAAAACAGGTCACAGGAAGGGCATATTATAAATAAAACACTTTCTGCTATTCAGGATATCTCAATTCTAATAATACATTCATCAGCTTGCTTAAGAAGTGGTGCCTCTATTTTCCAAATTAGAACACCAGAGGTACTTTCTACAGTAACCACCTAAAGAACAGACAGAAAATCTGAGTGGACTTCTACTCACACACATGACAGCACAGTCTTGACACAGGCTAAACAAAAGCAAAGCTGCTGCCTTTCCAAAGGCAGCAGGTATTCTGGTAGCCAGGCTATGTTAGCTTCCTACTCAATCCCACCAATAGGAAAGAAAATAAGAAAAAAAAAAAATCCCCCAATCAGCTCCAGTTTGGATTTTAGAATGAAACAGAAGCGAAAGCTGATGGTCTGTGTCTGCTACCTTTAGAGTCTCGGGTTCCAAGATGACACATTCACGTACCATCTTAAAATGCCCAACTACTTCTCTGCAGGGGAGCTTTGAAAGGCACAAGGATCTCCTCATAGGCATGGGGCAGCTCTAAACATTCATCACTTCCCACTGAAGTTTTACCACCACCTAGACACTCTCAGAACTGTTTCAACTGTGCAGACTGAAATTCGGCTGCCAGCAAAAAGTTTTTTACCTAACTCTACCACCCAGCTCCTGGTATCTCCTACATAAGAGCAGCTGTTCCTACTATTCCATAAACACCACAGCAAATGGCTGGTATACACCACTTACCGGATTTAAATCACCTTGACCAAGCCACAGATTACCATCAAAAAGGCAACAGAAATTTGTGTCAGAACCTTCCATCTCCCGGAAGCAAGCATTTCTTAGAAATCAGTGGTAACCTACTTTGCCTTAGTAAACCAAGAGCACATGCAGAAAAATCTGATTCTATTTATACACTTTCCATTTCCCCAGTGACCAAGAATCACAGATTTTAATCATTAAAATGATACTGAAGAGTTAATACTGAATGCTTTGTATAAAAGTAAAACAAATTGTCAGTCTGTGAGCATTTTAACTTCTCCCAATACTTAACTGTAAAAAAATTAAAAAAAAAAAAAAATTCTACACAGTATGGTATATACAAATCTATATGGTATATCCTCCACGTCAGCTTACCAGAAAAGTGTGTGCTGCTTCCTTTGCCTGTTGCCAAATTGTGAATATTCATTCCGTGGCTGGGACTCATGCTAGGACTACTGAATGATCGTGGGCTAACAGGGTAACTGTCTTGAGATTTTGGACTGTGGCCTCCCAAACACCGCACTTCACTGTCTGTACCATTCACCATCTCTATAAACTGACGCACCCTAAACAAAAGGCAAAAAAGTTAAGCTAATAAAACATCAACACATTTAAATTCACCAATGATAGCAATGATTTTACTGTTAAATACACAAAAAGTCTCACTGAACAAAATGCTGGACGTCAGTAACCCAATCATCAATAAGCTTTGGAGTATTCAGCCAAAAATACACAATTACAAAATTTGTGAGGGAGAAGAACAGGAATACTATCTTTTGAGGACAGACTTTGACAATAAGTCCTCAAAGTTCAGAGAACTAAACTGTATTTTCCTGTTTTAACTGTTTTGTTTTATTGGCAGGGGCAAGGTTATGTCCTGAGAAGGATATGTCATTATGCTGTCATGTCTGTGACTTCTCTCAAAGTAAATGAGAACATAGTTTGATCCTCTGGAACAGTAGGCATTAAATGGTAACTTTTAACATTAAACATTTGCATTAGGAAACAGTTTGAAAAGCAAGCTCAGATACAAACCTTCCCTTTAGAGGCTACTGCACTTTGTCAATTTTGTTTTAGATAAGGAGGTTTTACTGGAGACTGTAAGGAAGCTCAGAACTACTGCTTAATGCTTTCGGCTCGGATAGCCTCAACAGAACAGGCAAAATTTAGAAAGATAGATTGAGAAAAAGATAACACAAGTTGACATTATCAAGTGAAGTCTTTCACCAAGATGTTCACGTTTTGTGAATTCTGTGATAAGTCTGCAGTACTATTACATGAATTCTGTTCAGCACTTGAGCATGACAGACTTCAAACATATTCCAAGTTACTTAACTGCACATAAAAACTGAAGTGATTTGTTCTTAGAGGAGATCACAGATTTTTTTCCGCATTCAAACACTACAAAGTGATACAAAATTCTGGAGGATCAGCACAGCTGGCTAGTAAAAATGCCAGAACAAAGGTGACTATTGTGTGTCCGGGAAGCCAAGAGAACTCTTTGGGATTATGGAATTTCCACAGTAGTAGCCAGAGGTTTCTAGTAAAGTGACAAGGAGTGAAACAGCTCATTTAAACTGGTCTTTAAAGTCAGTCACTCATTTGGAGGAACAAATTCTTAACCTCTGGAATATGATACTGTATCAAGTTTACATTTTAAGCTTTGCTTGACACTCAATTTGAACAAAATTGATTTGAAAAATTACAAAAAACTTAGTTCTAGAGAACAAATCTACAGTGAGATGTGAATTATGCTGCAAAACAGGACCTCAATGACAAAACCTAGCTAAACACGTAGCAAATAATATCGCGTAAAAGAGTGAACTATACACATTTTCTAAAAAGTGCTGCTTAACTTTGTTAAAATTTCTGTGAAAGCTTTAAATGAGTAACTGCCTTGGCTCAGAAGGTACTGTGTCATCTATAAACACACATCTGTATAATTTGAAGACTCACTTTAATGCAAATAAGAGATTAGGATTTCTTTCTAGTAAACTTGGATACAACTGTTGTGTTGTTTCAATGGCTTCTCCCATTCTTCCTGCTAAAACCAATTTCTGAATTCCTGTTCACCAAAAAACAAATAAGAGATTAGGATTTTTTTCTAGTAAACTTGGATACAGCTGTTATGTTGTTTCAATGGGTTCTCCATTCATCCTGCCAAAACAAATTTCTGAATTTCTGTTCACCAAAACCAACATCAGTTAAACAGACAGCTTACAGATTAATACATGTAAATTCATTATTAAAAGACACTGCAACCATCAACCAACAAGGTTCTTCCTTTTAGAAAAAGGCAGCGTAAAGACAGACCACGCTTCCTTAAAATGTTCAACAGGAAAACTTAAGAACTGCATTTCAGCTACATATATCTAAATGAGTACTCCATATTTTTATTTATTGCCTGCATACAACTACTTTGTACTCAGATTGCTCATTTAGAGACAGATTAAGATTACAGACACTCTTCTGTGATTTATTTCTCATTTTCATACCTTTATAAATAAGCACATACCAAAATATTGTCACCCAAGAACATAAAAATTGCATCCCACCTCCCATAGGTTCAACTTTGACTAAGAAAAACAAAATTTAGTCTCTCTCACCTAGAACACATACTTCCACAGTCAGGTTACAGTTGACTAAACCTTTCCACAACAGCCCTTGCTTTACTGATGCTTCTGTTGCTGTAACCTGGCACAAGTCACAAATAGCCTCACAGCTCTATCCACCACCAGAGAAATTTCCCTGTGTGGTATGTCACACAGTCACACAAACACTTGTGTTCATACAGCAGGGATTTAAGGCACTGTTTAATCAGGCTGCCAAACAGCACAGCCACAGCAAGTTAGAACTGAACTGCTGCTGGCTATCCTTGTCCTCTTCCCCCTCACATATGTAAGCAGGAAAATTCAAATTTGATTTAACTTATAAACCATTAGCTAAGCTCTATCCCTCTTCACAGTTGAGGTGAAAATCTAAGTGTTTGTCAAGACTAAGTTTTTTTATTCCTATTTGTGAGTTAGCTCTCAGAAACACTCGTTCAGAGACATCACCCACTTTTGTTTAAGACAGATCACAATTTTCCATTAAAGAAAAAGGCAACAGGTAATTTACCACAGTCTGCTACATCAAACAAGTTCCAAAGCATTAATGTGGAAATTCATTTTAACCAGTTGTTTGTACGTATAACACCTTACATGACAGCAAAGAACTGTACTATGGAGTAGTGCTGAAAGGAAATTCTACAATGATGCTTCAGATAAGGTTTTATGTAATATTTGGTTAAGGTAGGAAAAAAAGGATGTAACATGCTTTCCAGGCTTACTTTGTCTATTTTTAATAGAAGCTAATTCTTCTAGCACAGTCTGGTTTGTGGATCTGGCGAATGCCTCTGCTGTTGCACAGTATCCATGGTGAACTAAGTAAGATGATACCATTCTAAAAATAAACAAAAAGAAAACCCAGAAACGCTCATTAAATACAAGTAAGAAACCAAGAACTTATTGAATGTAAAACCCCTTTCCTGAAGAAAAGTGACTGAATTAATGAATTCCATTTGAAATTCAGAAATTTCTGTACAAGTCAGACAAAAGTAATTCAGCTAAGAGCCAGTATCTTTTTCAAAACACTGTACAGAAAAAAAATTTTTAAAAAATCAATGTATCATTTTATTATGATGAATTTTAATACAAGTGATAAACCACTCAAAGGTAGGCTCAATTAAAATATTACCTGCCAATGAAGTTTCGTTTTTTTACTCATTGCATACACTGAAGTGAAATTTCTGCACACTAAGTTTTTGTTTTCACTTAAATAAAAAATCCAAAGCCATAGACAGCATTTTTCCAAGTGAGACGCTAATGACTCACAACTTTACCTGGCATGCTGAAGGCTGAGAACAGGACGGGAAAGTTCCAGAGACTAAAGTAGTAAAACTGCCCATTACAACCACAGCAATTTTTCTATACTCCCCAACCCAAATTAGATAGGTCAAATTGGAATGGAAGACTCATTGTTACATTCACCATTACAAACTCTTAAGTAATGATGTAGATAACTCTTCCCCCATAAATCTATTCATGCCCAATTTCACATATACATATATAAACACAAAACCTGTTATGTCAACAAAACTATTTGTACTAGTTCTTAATACTATCTGTAATTTTTTTTTGCACAAGACAATGTTTTAAAGACCTCTGAAAACATGGAATTATTAATTTCTTTTTTTAAATGAACAATATTCAAAGTCTTACTTCTGAATCATTGTTTGCCACTCTCCTTCTCGATCTCCTATTGGAAATCTGTCAATCTGTGCTTGAATTTTGGTTCTCCATTCTCTCATATAGTCTTCAATATCAAATACAAATGGGTGTTGTCCAAAATTAGCATCCACAACCTCTCCTGGTGTTTGAAGCCCTACTGTAGGGTACAAGTTTGGCTGCAAGAAATTATTTAATTAGTTTTTTTCCTCTTATTCTAAATTCCCCACTTTTTTTTTTCCATCTCTGTACTAACATCCCCAATGCTACTAGTAGTGTGAAGAAGCAAGTATCTCTGGATTATCTGTCCAGTAGTTAAAGCAACTTCCACCAATCCAGCAACACAATGACTGATTTAATTTTTATTCCCAGTGGTCATAATTTTTTATTTTGAAATAAGAAAGTCTTACTGATAATTCTGCTTCTAGTCAGAAAACACACTTTCTAAACTGTGCTAAAGTTTACAACTTTGGTTTCAATTTTACAAAATATTAAATACCAATTTTTAAATGAATTTTAAAGAC
The DNA here is from genome assembly GCF_036417535.1 of Chlamydotis macqueenii. NCBI lineage: Eukaryota > Metazoa > Chordata > Aves > Otidiformes > Otididae > Chlamydotis > Chlamydotis macqueenii. The sequence goes on from NC_141557.1 coordinate 67,167,742, forward strand.
CAGGATTAAATTTCTTTTAAAAAGAGAACAAAAATTAAACTTACAAAGTGGGCCATTTTCCTTTTGGGGTGAAATATTTAAAACATCGCTGAATTTTAGTGGTAAGAACTGACAGGATAGAGAACTCATTAGCCTCAAAGTCCAAGTGTAGCGCCTAAAAAGAACTGTAACAGTGCATTGAAGTTCTCGTGAATTCCTGGACTTGTATCTAGAAAAAGACTTTAAAGCATTTATTGTTGTCTCAGTTTTATTTTCTGCTTAGAGATTAAGTCTCCATGCAAATTTGAAATACGCCAAATATGAGAAAAGTAAAATCTGCCTGTGGGGATTAAAGTAACTTTCTTAAATGCAACTAGCATCTCAGCAATGGCAATGCAATCCGCTGGGGTTTTGGGTAGGTGGTTTTGTTGTTGTTTTTCAAAAAATTGAGTATATATACCTACATCATATTTACACTGCAATCAACGGTGGTATGGTATACTGGTATGCTGATCTACAGAACTATACATTAAATAAATTAAAGCCATCGGAAAGAAGTTATTAGCATACAAGTCAGTAGGTAAAACTGAAGCCTAGTCTCTGGTTGTTAAAACCATGCCCAAGTCGACCTTGCCCTAATCTCCCTCCCCCCTCCCTTTTTTTTTTTTTTTTAAATAAACCTTGCTCATAGTGTTACCTAGTCTAGACTGATCAAAAAGCAGAAGTCTCAAATCTTTTAATGAGATGAAAACAATCTATTCTAATGAGGCGGGGTCCAGCTTCAAACTTCAGATCACAGTGTCAGTTTTCCTGCAGTGGTACTATGTGCTAGCAAGGAGACCTGCTGGCATCCCACAGACCTGGGACAGTGTCCTATATGTACTTCCCAAGTACCCAACCCTGTGCTGGTGTGAGAGGTGCCCTGGGCTATTGATTTCATTCTTCCTTAATATCTGTCCCTGCCTCTTAAGGCCATAGCAAACGGAGTAGTTGACCAGATGGAAGTGCGTCACACGCTGCACCCTAACCAGATTAAATCAGAAATGAAGTGGATGAGAAAAAAAACGAAGTAAATGCAGTATCACGCCTGTACCAGTAGCACAGGGAACACATTTATAACTATTTTAAGGAAAAGTACAATTTAATTGACTGAAAAGCTAGAAGACTTCAGATATCTGCTGCTTTCTTTAAAAAAAAAAATTACTTTGCTCTGTTTAATCTTACAGAGTGAACAATATAGAGAAAAATTTTGAAAGTTAGGCATGAGGCATGAGTTACAGTGACCCTGTCTTAAGTAGCCAGCCTTTCTGAATATGATACACAACTGTGTACACACATGCACAATGTTGGTGTTCAATGGAGCTCTGACTTTGTATGCAAGACCTGTGTGTGTCAAAGAAAACATGTAGTAACTACTGGTATGTATTTTTTTTCTGCTAAACTTCCATTAGAAATACCTGAATGTTAAAAACCTAACAAGGAAAACTCCTGTGAGGACCAGTGTAAAAACAAAAAACTTTTTGCTTTGATTAACAAATCATCACAGAAATGATGAGGAGAAATATGTGATATTAAACTGGTTAAGAAGATTATTGTTGTATTTCCAAGAACCGCAAGGTAAATGTGCATTACACTTGAAACATCTGTTTATAATACACATGAAAGCTGTTCAAAAATGTACTTATCTTACCGGCAAATCTGTGAAAGCGATGCCTGTAATGAAGAGAAAATTAAGATTAATTTCCATATGTCTCATTTTCTTAAGTGTATCATTATATATTCAGAAAATTCACACAAAATCTCGAAAATATGTAGTTCAGTATTGTGACATCCGTGATGCTTAGTCACAACTGATGCGCTTGGGTAATAAAGGGCAATATATAGCAAAAAGTAATTTTCATTCAAAAGTACCAAATTTGTCCTCAATTTTTCAAAATGGGGATTAAGATTTAGCAAACATGATACAGATATGCAGATTAAAAATTAAGAGGAAAGATAAGAATATCTGAAGATATTTTTTCACTTGCACGTCTTAATGCTGACACGCTAAGTTTAACAGTGCCTTTTCTTGTTTGTTATTACTTTTTTCATTAGTAGGCATTATCTTTACATGAGCAGCATGTGCCTAAAATACTCCAAACCAGTCTGGTAAATGTTTCACTCTAATCCACACCAGGGTGTTTTGGCTTGGTCTTCAAACAGAACAGCTTAGTATCTTGTTATATAATTACAAGCATCCATCTACCCATAAGACCTAGGCAGTGATTTCGCTGTCTTGGGATTAGAGAGAAATCTGACCTCTATACACTTTTGGAACTTCAAGCAATTATTGTGGGGTGAGGGGGGAAGCTTTCAGTTAAAAAAATAAATATCAGGAAATCTCCTTCTGACAGCCAAATGGTAACAGTATTTAATGATTTCCTTTATTGTTGCCAGTATTTCCTCAATTTTGTTTCTTTTACAAGGGCAAAATTATTTGAATGCACTTATCCCTTCAAATTCTTATTTATTTTGTATCACTGCCTTTTCAAAATTAAGATTAAAACAAAGCTTTTAATCTTTTGTCCTAGATTCCAACATGCTTTCCATCTCCATTCTTCACCAAGATTTCAAATCTTAAGAGCATCTGTATTCCTTACCGACATCTTTGATACAAAAGAATGACATACAGAGTGAATCTGTTTCCTCCCATCACATCTCAGAGCTATCATTTTATTTATTAGCTGTTCACACTCTAACTTTTTTTTTAAGCTATTACTACTTTCCCTGTTTGGCACATTTTGACATCCAGCTCACCCTTTTCCAAAACAACTATGGCAGTAGGCGAGATAGATAAATGATGACTGAGTGACACATAGGTACTGGGGGTTTTTAGGGGTTTGGTTTTGTTTTTTATCAACCAATGATTTCACACTTGCATAAAAAATCGCTTAGCCCTTTTTGTCAGTCCTGCATCAAATCCCAGGCTGAGACAGAGATTTCCAATATCCTACAGAACATCTGTGGCCCAGAGAAGAAACATAAATCTCTGCCAAGTCATGACTGTGTAGGAATTCTGGACAACCAGCAGCAGCAACAACTCAGCAAGACAGCCAAAATTTCTCATTTCTTTTTCCCCTAAACACAGAATCAATTTTCCCCTGTCAAGCTAGCAAAGCCCACGACAGCAGAACAGCTGTCAGGTTTCCTTCTGAAATCCACAGAGCACTTGTCAGACTCTATGACAGATGACATTTTACTAGCCTCTCCTCACCTATGCCATTTTGTTCTCCTCTTTAAACAGATTTTAATCAATTGGAGTGTTGTTTCACAGTTGGCCTAATCCAGTTTGCTTTAAGACTTCCACTGAAAGGGAAGGTTCTGCTCCTCCTTTCTTAGTTCTTCCATACATGTAACCATAAGGGCGGTCAGAAAACCAGTGTGTCTCTGGTTGATCAACAATCTGATCCAACTTACCTGCAGGCACACTGTTAGTAGTTCCAAAGAGGGAATAAAGTCGAACTACCCTTCTCAGCTTTAACCCAGTTAAAGATTAGGGTAAACACAACACAAGACTTATCTTCCATTTTGACATATACCCTGAAATAGGGCCAAAATAAACAACTACACAGTGCATGGTTCAAATGTCCCACTGCTGTAGGTGTCAAGGTATTAAGTTCACGTATACAGACTCATTCAATTTTGAAGAAACATTACATCATGATAGAATATAATAACAGAAGTTATAACTTGGAATTGACCTCTGGAGATATCTAAGCCCTGCTCTGAGTAGAGAGGCACGACAACTCCAAAGTTAGATCTCTCCACTCAGCCTGAGCAAACAGTTGTCTTCTGAGAGACAAGGAGAATCATTTAAACCATGTCCTTTGCCCTTACTGCTTTCCAAACCTTCCTCATGTTTGGCAATGTGAGAAAACAGAACAGCGACTTCAAGAGTCTCTGCCTCAGTAGCCTCTTATTTGAAGCTAGTCTCTCTTTCCCTTATCACATTTCTTGCCATGACAAAACCTTATTTCTTCTTTGTGAGCTTTATCCCTTGGAACTTCCTCTCCTCTCAGCACAATTCCAAGACGTTTTCCCAAGCCCTTGCTCTCTCCTTAATGCATGAAGTAGATTTTTTTCTTCTTTTTTTTTTTACGCTCTGTATCTTTGCTTATTAAATTGCATTAAGTAACTGAATAATTACATATATTGCATCAAAAATTTTAACTCTAATCCCTCCTGCCATCTTGAAACTCAAAAATTGTCTTGCAGTGTTGCATAACGCTAAAATTTACCGCAAAGTTTTAATTTACTTGATTTCTGCACAACTTGTACAATTCATAGCTTTAGCTTGATTATGCATGACTCCAGACTGAGAATCCGAAGGACCGTTCAGTGTAAGTTCAAAATATTGTCCATCTGATGTAAGGTTTTAGTGAAGGCTACGTGTCCCCTATACAGCAGCAATGAATTTTAGCTATATCCACTCTCCACTTCTCCAATTCTCTTGTATCTATTACCTTATGTTATAAATGTCAAGTATTATTTGTGGATTTAGTAGCAGAGTTCATAAATGCCGGTCCAATGGAATGGGATGCTATGAAAAATCCTTCCAAATTCACAAGGAATGTTAGTGCAAGTGGCACACAAGAAATTATTCTTCTTGATTACTTAATTCATAGATTATGAGACTATCGAAAGAACTATTCAAACACTTTGCTCCCAAGATGAAGAGAGTTTCAGATGTACAACAGACTTACAGACAAAATGTTATCATTGAAAATAACGTTTCTCCATACCCAAGCTGTGTCCATTCTTTGTGTAGAAGCAGGTATTATTGATAAGGTTGACACAACAACCAATGACATCACCCGTAGTAAATGTTGGGCCATAGGGTTGTCCAGTTCCAGAGGAACAGAATGAATGTCCATCATCTCCATGGTAACCATATGAATGTTTATCCCAACCTAGAGAATAAAAGCATTTACAATTTATTAATTTCCTTTATTATGAAATAACAGAAAGACTATGCAAAGTGAGTATATTCTGATGAGGTTAGTATTCTTAATTACTATGCTCAGCTTTCTGCTTTCTAAGATTCCTTATCTAACTAACAAATCTGTTTAATTTTAAAAAATGACAACTTCTTTTACCAAAATGGCTGAACAGGTAATTCCTTTTGTAGTACATAACAGGTAATGCAAATTCAGATAACACACTTGCCTTTAAGTGAAAACACAAAATTATCTATGTCAAAAATATAATCAGTAACAATGTTGAAATTTGAAAAGCTATATGCAATATAGTCCAAATAAAGCAGTGAAGATTCTCCTGCTCTCCCTTTCATCTTGCAAAACCATTGCTACCATATGTCATAATCAAACTCTTCCTGGCTAAAACCCAGATATGCATCTCTGGGGAAACACATTTCCATTCCTGATTATTCTAAATGACTGTTCAGCAGCAAGCAGTCTCTGCATAATAGCAGAATCTCCAAACTATAATGTCACTAGTTTTGCTGCCCCCAAAAAATTGAAGGGGCAAAAAAAAAAAAGGGAAAAAAATTATCAATACAGCTGGAAGCCACAGCCAGCAGGCAAATCATTACGAATGCAAATATGGTGCTAATCTTGCATGTGAAAAAGCCAAATTTAATATATATGTATGCATTCTGACTGTAAGAATTTACACTGATAACTCAAATTATTTTTAAAGAGTAAAAGTTGTGGGTTTATTCTTCTTCTCTCAAGCTGCTGCTTAACAGGTTAGTTTGAAAGTATTTTCCATACTTAGGCCCTTAATCTCTATGATCAGTAGCTTCAGCTGGCACCATATTAAGCTCTCTCAGTAAATTAAATACCTCAAATTATTGATTAGTAGTATCTTTGATAATTATTTGCAATGCATCCTAAATCATACTAAAAATAAACAACGTCACCCACTAATAATTCATCACCCTTAGTTGGTCTCACAGTGTAACCGAGTCTTGCTGTCATCTCTACCAGAACATTTGTGTGAGAAAGTAACAACACAAAAGAAAGAAAATACAGATACTCTAAGGACAATTCAAAGTGATTTTATACTTGGCAAACAGTAACAATTTAAAAAAATCAGTCAGGGTGGGTTGTTTTGTGTTGTTGGTTTGTTGCGGGTTTTTTGGGTTTTTTTTAAGATCTATTAAAAAACCCAAATGTACACACACATACACAAAAACTTTTAAAAATACTATACAGAGGAACTGCAGACAATTGTTAAGAAGACAATGTCCCTGACCATGTAGGTCAACAGAACAGTCAAAACTTAAAACCATGCCACACATCCTTACTATCAAGGTTGGAAAGGTAACAGTATAGAAACTGACCACAGGAGAGCTCACTCCATGTTTGACAGGAAATTTTTATCACAGTAGCTCTATTGCTAGAAATTCAGATTACAGAGCAAGGAAATCTATAGCTTCATTTTTATAACAAAGCATGATGAAAATTTAAAAATGTATTTGTTTGCTAAAAAGTATCTGCATAATGTTATAAATAACACTAAGAATTGAGGGAAGTAGTACAGAAGCAAATGCAAAAAAGCCAAACTTTTTAGCTGCAAGCTTTACAGAATTCACATAACCCATACAACACAGATGTCATGCTACACTCTCTGCTGCTTACCAGTATATTTTAAAACACACAATTAACCAATGTAAGTAACTTATTAGACATAATAAATGCTGAAACATACCTGGTAGTCTGTTCATGTTCACACCCTGTGCCGAAAGCCCAATTCCCATGTAACTGTAAAAATCAAAACAACACATATATATGTGGGATATTGCCAACAAACACTGTGCTGATTAATCATATACCAATTAAGCTGCTGAGAGGTCATTCAATAGTGGCATAACAGCAACAGAGCTGAAAAGTAACTCCCAGCATATATGGTTTAATACAGACAGATTCTGTCCCTGCAGGAGGTAAGGACAACTTCCTTCTCTTTTAGGCATCCTGGATTTTCAGTGGAGAATACCGATACTAGCCATAAAGTTTAAAGCATGAACAAAGAAAGCCAGAGGCCATGCCTTATTTTAAAAGTAGGGGTAAAGCCATACACATACCAATTTCATCATGTTCAACATACCTAATCATGTTCTGCAGACAATCTGGAATGAGTAATTTTACAAAATACAGGCAAAACTGTGCGTTATTTCAGCAGCAAAATGCATACTTGCACAGCACTTATGAAAAGATCACACTATAACATCAAAGGCCTGGCTCACAGAGCAGAATGCTATCTTGAGAAATTTAGCCGCAGTGCTACTTAGCTGTTGGCAATCTGGTGGCAAACTAAAGAGGAAAAATATTTTTACTACACTAACCAGTAAACTTGAGTCTAAACCAGTTATGGCTACATCAATGAAGTCCGACAGTCAGCTTTACAAAAGCTAGTTTAAATAAAGTCAGTGTCCACCACAATTGTTAACAATTTAACAGCAAACATCGAAAAGTTGAAATTAATAATCTCCCCACCCCTAAATCACACCATTTGAAGTTAGAAAAATAAATTTTGCTTCTGTTTCTTAAGCAGAAGTCATTTCATGATCAAGACGACAGGAAACCAAAACCAGCATAATGAAAAGCTAGGTTTTCACCAATTCTCCCCTGGCCAAAATAAACCAAACCCCTCTCATCAACTAAAGAAAGAATTCAAGAATCACCTGAACCTAACATTTCCTAGCATATCAAAACATTCAAGTCATTTTGACAGTAGTCAAATTAGTTAACATAGATTTGTCATGAAATAATAAATAAACTGTATGAAAAAAATATTCACCCATGCCAAACTGAAAATAGTTTCAGTTAACAAACATGACCCTTGTATTCCCATTTCATAAAATGCAATTTTAAAGCAACTATTCTACTAGGAAGTACAGGTTAATCTTATTTAAAATATGTCTCACATTGAATGAAACTGAGCAGCAAATCTCAGAAGTCATCTGCTTAATTGTGTACTGGGCTTTCTGCTTTTTCTTTTGATCACTTCCAACAGTTACCTTACCTGCCTTTATCTCTGCCATTTACAAAGCCCTCCTCTGATAATACCAAATGTATGATACCATCCTCCTCTTCCTCCAACATACCAGCATGAAACGGAACCTCAGACCCATATATAGCAGATATTACATTTAGAGATACTGAAGAGCTGAAGCAAAGGGCAGCAAACAAAAGGATTAGTCTTTGCTGCATTGCTAATTACATTACTGAGGCACCACTGCAGCAGCAGAGTCAACAAAAACAATTATAAATGAAAGCAATAAGTAGAAAACCTTTGATTTTGTCTTAAACAATAAAGGCAGAATTGTTATTAGCATAGCCTGGAGTTTGATGCATGAAGGATTCTCAGATAAAGACTGAATATCTGTTATTGTAAAGGCTCCTATTAAGGAGAATTTATTAAAGAAAGGAGATTTATTTAACAAAAATAATTTTAAATAACTTTTAAAAACTCCACTGACTGAAAAAGCCTTTCAATATGAGTCATATTAAAAAATGCTTCATCCCACTAAAAGTTTTATTTCTGTATTCTTACACAAAAAGATGAAGGTTACACAAAAATATAAAATGTTAAGATAGAAAATCATCATGTAGGTAACATCTTGGTACCACTTGTTTTTTCTCCCTCAGATATCAGATCTTGTGAGCCTCCTCTTTTACTTCAGTAACAATAGTAAACAGACCCACTGTGTTTAATACAGCTGGGAACAAGGATTCTTTACCCACTGGCAAGAACTAGAAGGCACTAGGCACTGACACCATCTCAGTAAGAGATTTCAGCAGTAAATATTTTTCCCTGCGATTCACTAAAAACTACTTGGAATGTTAACACCATTTCAACAAGGAGAATTGGTATTAACAAACAAGTAAAATTAGATTAAAACATTTCCAATAATTAATACATTTACTATAGACATCTTTCAAAAGGAAAAAGGAATGTCTACAATTTATGTTTTGGAAGTGAGTGAAGTTAAATGCTCATCAATTAAGCTAATTTATTATTTGTTGTAGTTGATGGATAGCTAATCTCATTTTCAACTAGATATAGCACAGTATAAACTGCAGGGGAAAACAGTACCACAACAGAGAGACTTTAAATGCTCTAAAATTCATCAACAGGAGCTGTATTTAGGCCAAACCACTAAATGTAGATTTCTTCTTTTCCTGGCACCTGTAAGCTTCACAGGTTTATTTGGCTTTTAAAGAAGCTTAGCCCATATTTAGGTGCAGAGTAATTTTATGGAAAAAAGACTTGCTTCAGTGTAAGTAGTCACATAGACTGTCCTCCTGTCTGCTTCCTTAAGGTTCACGTATCACACGTCTCAGAATCAGGTGAAAAACAGTGCCAGAGCTATGCATTTAAGTTTTCCTCCCTTAGTCCATGATAAAAATGCAGGGCAGCACAACAAGCAGACATGCTAGCAACCAGGTGCAACGTAGGCAGTTCATGATGTGTTTCCTGCTATCCTGTCACATGAATGGTTTTGGTCTAGGAGACAGCCAAAGATGGGAAGAACAGGTCCACTGAGACTATGTCATGCCATAACAGCAGCCCTGGGGAAACACAGGTGTCAACATCAGGAAGCAGCACGTTCACTCTGACATATAGCACCTTCCAAAAATGGACACGACATGGTGTGGTCTGAGATCAAAGAGGGTGAATAATGGTGTGGTTCTGACACCACCTCCCTCATCACTTCCCTCTGTACTTGCAGACGGTGCCTCCACCTCAGCTCCCCACCCATAAACATCCCTGGCTTCTGTGACAGGAGGATCACTTACCTAGCAAATAGAAGGCAGCGCCCTGGGATCCTTTTTATCAAGGAGCCCCTCTCTCTGAGCATTTTGGTCCAACTGGTTGCTACTCATCACTTCATTAAAGTGCTAAAATCTTACAGGAGCTCATAAAATTACAAACAACATGTAAAACCACTCATGGAATACATCAAATCAACCCGTGAGAGAATGAAATAAGATACTATGGCTGAAAACTAATTTAAAGTGCAGTCAAATTGCTATTAAGGACCAAGAAAGTGCTACTAAGGACCAAGAAAGCAAGTACATCTTTACATACTCTTGATTTTTCATTTCAAATGGTATTTATTTTTGTTCCAGTTCATTAAATATACAGATTATCATTTTAGTGTCTCAGCACATCTTCTAGTTTACATTTCACAACTGCAAGTCATATAGAAATTTTTAGGAATACTACGAAACTACAGAGTTTAAAATTTGCTGAAGATTCAACATTTCACCACAAAGCAAAATAAGTCAATGTCAAAAATACAGGCACTATGATACCTGTTTTTCCCAGTGACAGATTGAAAAGCCTAGGCTTCTCTGCAATGAAACATGTAAGAAGCAGCAAGCTCACAGTAACTATTTTCTCCCCAACTATCTTTCTAATCAAAGAGCTAAATCCACATTTTTGCTGGAGCCTAAAGTTTCTACTTGGATGCCTAAATGGACTAAATGCAATAAATGAAAAAAACAGAACCAAATAAAAGGAAAAAATAGCAATAAGAGATGATACAGAACTGGAGACTGCAAAACACAAGGAAAAAGAAAAAAAACCCAACAGTTCATATAAAAGATACACCATTCTGATTTTACTTGAAACTGTTCCATTAGATCTTTCAGCCACTGTATGGAAGATCTTTATATGGAAGTTGATAATATTCAGAATTCAGGTTAATTATATCCTATCCCATCCATTCCATAAAGAGGAATATAGAATCTCAAAAATGATACCAAATTACAGGGACCTCAGAAAGCTTACTAGTGGCTGAAGAGAAATTTAAGTACTAAATAACTTCTCTACTTAAATAAAAACACCCCAAAATATTATATAGTGTATTTGTAAAGACAAAATAATTTAGCACATCTTTAAGTAAAGAAAAAAAAACTTAATAGCTCCCTACTACGGACATTTCATTAGTAACCTGCTATCTGCAAAGAGTGACATTTCTTCTGGCTTTCACTATGCCTACGTGTTGCACATAAATACAGGCTGGGCAGACAATGGATAGGGAACAGCCCTGAGGAGAAGGACCCAGGGATACTGGCAGATAAGAAGCTCAACATGAGCCAGCAGTGCACACTTGCAGCCCAGAAGGCAAACCACATCCTGGGCTGCATCAAAAGAAGCATGGCCAGCAGGTCAGAGGTCCTCTCTACCCTGCTCTCCTGAGACCCCATCTGGAATACTGCATCCAGTTCTGGAACCCACAACATAAGAAGCACATGGACCTGTTGGAGCAAGTCCAGAGGAGGGCCACAAAGATGATAAGAGGGCTGGAGCACCTCTCCTATGAGGACAGGCTGAGAGAGTTGGGGCTGTTCAGCCTGGAGAAGAGGAGGCTCTGGAGAGACCTTATAGCAGCCTTCCAGTACCTAAAGGGGGCCTACAGGAAAGATGGGGACAAACTCTTCAGCGGGGCCTGTTGTGATAGGACAAGGGGTAATAGTTTTAAACTAAAAGAAGGTAGACTTAGACTGAATATACAGAAGAAATTTTTTACAATGAGGGTGGTAGAACACTGGAACAGGTTGCCCAGAGAGGTGGTGGAAGCCCCATCCCTGGAAACGAAATTCAAGGCCAGGTTGGATGGGGCTCTGAGCAACCTGACCCAGTTGGAGATGTCCCTGCTCCTTGCAGGGGGATTGGACTAGATGACCTTTGAAGGTCCCTTCCAACCCAAACTATTCTATGATTCTATGTTCTATTAAAGACAGTATAACCTAGGGAACTGCTACATTATGCTTCAAAATCCAAGCTCTTTCAGGGATGATGAAAGTAAATAATCAACACGGTATCTTATCACCTCCACGGTATACATTTGAAGAAATTAACTTCAACTATATGGTGTTAAAATCTAAAGTTCCTTGCAGCTATTATGGTAACTAAGTCCAAGCACTAACTGATGTTTATAAGGCAACTGAAAACATCCTAATGTTTCAAATGCACTGATTACTAAGAAAAGTAGAATTAACACTCTGAAAAAAAAAAAAAAAATGTAGGCTATACAACAGGTGCAGTTTGCTTTACTATCAAGTTTGTATCTTTATAAGGGTACAAGTAGAAGAAAACTGCAACACCTGCAAGAATTTTAAGAGTAACTGAGCTTCTAAAGGACCTTCACAACTGACTCCAATGACATAAAAAGTTTCAATAATGTTCTCCCGTAGTTTTCTACACTGTCTTCACTGACACTATACTATAAGGTCAGAAATATAGCACACTAAAAAGGTATCTAAATTTAAACTTTAATATGGTTACTCTGCATTAATTTTTTTAGGAATATGCTAATCCAAGATTCTTACTGTCTGCAAAATCACAATAAGAAATGAGCTGTTAAATTTTTCTCTATTTAAATGTTTCAAAATATGCCATAGACAGTTTGAGTCTTTCATTTCGAACTGAAAACAAGTTTAATTTTATGGAATGTTTCCAAGGAAACAGTATTCTGAACATGATAAACCCAGTTTCAGATGAATCCAGTTCTACATGGGGGGGGGGGGGGGGGGGGGGGGGAGAGTCAGGCAGTCATCTTGCATAGTGCTTGAAACTGTTATTCCTGTAACATTTTGCTTGATTCCTATAATGTTTCTAGAAAGATTCTCATTTACTGATATCACTCTCACTTTCTGAGGCTGCACAATTTCATCTTGTGACATTTCTACTTAAGCACTAAAGCCCTTTTGGGGCCTGTACTGTCAGAAAAGAACAGTTGCATAGATAATAATATGACGTAAGTCTGGACTGTACTATGATTATCCTCTATATGCTGTATTTATGCAAATGAGCCTCATAAGAAAGCAATAACTTAAAAGATTTTGCAAGAAGCAGGGACCAAGAAATGAAAATATTCTCTTGACTTTCTTTTTAAATTAGAAATTTTTATTTCTAGAAAACATCAAATAAATAAAAGTCTCTTGTTCCAGTTCAACATATTTCTGACCAGTTAAACACAAACCTCAAATATACATTTCATTGCTCTTTATTTCTGTCAAATGTCTGGTCTCACACACAGTTTAAGAAAAGATACACTTGTTGATTCATGATGCAGTTTCTTCTTGCAGTTGCTGCAATTCAAATGAAGGCACTAATGCAACAAAGTTGCCTCAGACTTTATCAGATTCTACTCTGTACAGAAGTACTCTACTAACAGTGCCGCTAGACATACTTCTGCCTAAATAGAACATGAATGAAGTTTGCATGTTTTTGTAGCAAATGCCTGTTATTGTAACAAATAACTGCTGAGGACATAACAAAACTATAAAAATAGATCTTAAGACTGCACAAAATTTTTACATTAAATTAGAAGTGTACAAAACATACAAGCAGAACAGCAACTGACTATGTTCTATATTTTGTTTATTGGTTTACACTTTTGTTAGGAACAAGAAAATGGGCATACTGGATGCTAAAAGAAAAGTCAACTTACTGCAACAGAAACAGTTTGCAATAAAAAAAAAGGTCTAATTTCTGTTTAAGGAGTTGCACATGCATGCTCTAGAAGACAACAAAGTATTTGTATTTCACAAACAGTACTCAAACGCACTAAACCAGCTCAGGCTAAATCATAGGCATGGGTGTAATGAAAACTCAAATTTAATTCTCATGGTATTTGTTTGTTTTGGATAGTTTTTCCTTTTTTATTTCTTCACCCACTTCATCACATACACAACACATACTACAAGATACTGCCAAATCAACAGATCACTGATTGTATGGTCAGTGTTAAAGAACTGCCATAATCCAACAGGTGTCTAAAGCCTTATTAACACTGCTTTACCAAAAAGTATACTGATTACTTGCATCAGTTGCCATAGTTAACATTTTATTTTAGTGCAGAACATTTAACAAAACTTATATATGCAATATAAAGCACGCCCATGAAGATCTGCATAAGTACAAACACACCACAGACTAAACAAACATGCTCACAGAAGTGCAAGTTAAGTGCTATCTACTAAAAGACTACAGCCTTTCCAAAATTAAGCTTTCATTTTTTCTCTGGATGGCTTACCACTTTCAATTCTTGTTTCCATTCTTCTTTAAAAAGGGAAAAAAAAAAAAAAAAAAAAAAAAAAAAAGCACATCTGCTTAGAGGATTCTGCATTTTAAGCATGCATCTTCCTCAGTTGTTCTAAAAATATTTTCCTATTGCTAGTAATTGTATTTACAAATCAATTAATAAGATAAAGAATGGACAGAAATTCAAGACACCAAGGATAAAGGCATTTTACTCAAAAGTTCATTTTCCCTGGGAAAGAAATACACAGAAGTCTCTTCTGCTGAAAGATTTAAAAAACCAAAAAGCTGTATTTAAACTAAAATTAAGTGGGCATAAGCTGGTAAAATGAACAAAAGTAGTACTCCCAAGCTACTGGGCCCAGGTGCCCATTTCTGCCCCCAAGTTCCCCTCTCTTTTGCTGCTGTAGCTACTCATGAAGCAATGCAAACAGACATACTGGGCAATGAACATGGCTGAAAACTCATTCACTCTTGAGGTCAACTTTTGGAGAATGAGCTACCCAATCGGGTTTACCATGAAGCTGACACAAACAGTCACAAACTAGGACAAGGGAAGTGAACTCAATGAGTGTTCAGAGACTGCTTCTCCTCATGGTCAAATCACAATGAAGTCTTCAATTTACAATTTATAGTGAAAATTTCAAACTTTCAAAAACCATCGCCCTGACTGGAAATGAAGAGATTCATTACAAGAACCCACAAGCCTAAGACTGAAATTCATGTAGAAATGGATGATAGCTCAGTAAATTGTACACATATAAGCTGTTTATAATGTAAAATAATGGAACAGTATTTTGCTTCTGAAAGCCAGGTAGCTAGCAGCTACCCCTTGGCAGCCCTTCGGAAAGTGGAACCGGAGTATGCTTATGCCCAGTATGAAATGCCAAAGAGTGCAACCTAAGGTTACAGCAAAGCTCACAGATTCTCAATCAAGAGAGATTACACACAACTCTTCACCATTAAAGGACACTCACAGCAACAGCACAAAGCTATCAGACTTGTAGTTTACATAAAGTACGACAGTGTCATGCAAGTACCTTCAGTTGTGTAGAAGAGGGAAATGTTAACTGTTATCTGAAATGAAGCGTTAACTGTGGGGCCGTAAGGCAGATGCATCACTGCTTTACACAAAGCCAGAGGACCTAAATAGGTAAAAGCCTAGCACAACTGAACTCAGTAAAAAAGCAGCATAAGAAAACGGAAATAAAGACTTGAGAGAGACTGGGAAAAGTCTCATGTGGATACACCTATCTAGTTAAGAGAATGACCACCATGGTGATAATTTTTGAAAAGTGAGGGGTCAGTGAGTATTGCAAGAGATTTAGAGTCTAAGGCTTACATCTCCAAATGACAAGAACAGGTCCACAGGACTTTGCATACCGTTACACATTCCCATTCCTAGATTACCAGTCTGCTTTAATTAAGCTGCTATTCTAGAAATTTAGATTAAACTAAAATTAGAGAGTTGTACACAAAAGGCAATGCAATGCCTATCTCATTCTCCTGAGTACTGTATTAAGAAATTACAGAACAAAAGTTATGTATATTACTTCTGGTTCTCTGATAGACCAATTACAAATAAGGCCTGAGTTAATAGCTTATAAAGGTTTAACTTAAAGCTACAACCATGTTTAGCTTCTGCAATCATTTCAGAAATTTTCACAGTACTTGCTGCAATACTCTGCTTTAACTGACATGTATATGTTTTTATTTATTTTTAAATTAACTGCAGATTTAATAGAGATGTAGATATAATCTATTGCAGTTAATACTCCTCTTCCTACCATGCTTTCTAATCATCACCTTGGTACTCTTCCCCATACTTACACCCATTACTCATATACTGTCATAATCTCCAATCACTTACATCACTGTCCACAATGTTCCACATGAAGCCAAACAAAACAAAGTGAAGGAGTATAAAAAGAGAAGGTAAATAGAGGTCCTCAGACTGCAAAAGGAGACATGAAATTAAGGAAGAAAAACAGAAATAAAAACCAACAGAAAATACAGAGCAACATGACAACTGGTTAGCACTTTTAACAATAATTTAAAAATATTTAACATAACTATTTCACTTATCTGCACTGCAGCTGCATACAAAAGAACTTAGGACTCTTTATGCCAAACACTCTACAAATACCAAGATAGGTTTTGTTTGAACGATATTTCAAGCTTATTACCTTTACTAACCTTAATTCTCACTTCCCTTTTTCTCTATCTACCTTTATCTCTATCTTTCCTTTTTCTATCACCTCTCATTAAGGTACCAAAAGGCAACTTCACTCTTCATCCGCTCTGCAACATCAACCTCCACACCCATTTCTTACTTCCTAGTAAGCCTGCTTTTGTGCTTTCTTCAATGTGTCCATAATGCCCAGCTGATTATCACGAACATCTGCACAATTAATGCATTATGCAGCTTCAAACTCCTACTCAAGACTGTTACCCTCAGACTGTAAAAAATTTAATGACCTAGGTCACTAGTGTGACAAAATCAATGCTGTTCTCACATACAGCCAGCTATGACAAGCCATACTGGAAGCCATGCCACATCCATGCCCTATACTAAAGAGTCATGTTTCTTCAGAGGAAGAGAATAATCTTTGTGATTGCCCAGCAACTTTGAGATACACAAGATCATATTCCAGGAGCAGTGCCATCAAGTGCTACAGCAGCACAAAAAGTAAGTCTCCTAGACAAAGCTCTTAGTAAAATGTTTTTGATCATCTAAGTCAAGTTATGCTAAATAGAGCATATACAAGCAAGAATGCTGTTAGACTTGCCCATATAACATAGTACATGGACTAAAGACTTAACGCTGATTTTATTTTAAAAAATAAATATAAATAATAAAGGTCACTACCAAAGGGAACCCCAAATAAACACCATTAAATTATCCATTGACATTTATGAAAGTTGAAAGCTGCACTTCAGCCTCCAGATAGATATCTCAGTTGCCTCAGGCAGTCTGGGATTTATTTTAAATAGTACTACAAAATACAGCTGAAGTGCTTCT
Source organism: Chlamydotis macqueenii (assembly GCF_036417535.1). Taxonomy (NCBI): domain Eukaryota; kingdom Metazoa; phylum Chordata; class Aves; order Otidiformes; family Otididae; genus Chlamydotis; species Chlamydotis macqueenii. The sequence goes on from NC_141557.1 coordinate 67,184,801, forward strand.
GCAGCTAGGTTCAGGCCTTGAGAACAGATGCTTTTGTAAAAGTAAGGTGTTTTAACTAATTGACCATACTAGTTACATGCTGGTCCTCTACAGATACGGTCTTTGTGAACTCTGTTCCCACTACCAGAGACCAAGAAAAGAAGAAAAAAAACTGGTAAAAATGCACTGGAGCAAGCCAGGTGAAACACAACAGACAGTGAGAAAAAACTAATAAACCCTACTTGACACAAACTGATTTCTATAGATCTGCTTATCTATCTGTGCATTACATTTCCCAGTATATTTATTACAGAATAATTTATTAGTTTGAATGCAGTGTAACATTGAATAAGAGATTCGTACTGCATCTAATCTAAGACCTCCTGGACCAGAAAACAGGGTCCAGAGATACACACATCACATCCAGTGAGACTCCACATGTCAACTACTACTCTTTACCAGCTAAGCTAGATTTAGCTTTGGCTCTGTGCACAGTGTTCCTCAGCACCCATACTATCCTACACAATGAAAAATGAACGTCTTTGCTCATTATGCAGCTAATGTTTCATAAAGTGACACTAAAGAATGGTCACAAAGCTGAAGCAAGAACAAGGTAGTATGTATTATAATTAACTGGAAAAAGTACTCCTCCAATTTTTTAAGCAATCTCAGCAGGCAACTTCACAAGTCTTAGCTATGTACACCTCACAAATAACCATTTCAACTACAAAACCTTGTAGCACTTTATTCAAAGGTATTTTCTACTTTTGTAGGATTCCCCTGAGTGGCACACTGAATTAGAAATTACTGAAAAGCATCACAAAGAGGTCTAAGGTAAAGTGTTAGAGGAGCTATGTAAAATAACATCCACACACACAGACACCTTTTGAAATCTGTAATTTCAAAAAAGCTAACTTCCAAACTAAGCAGGCAGAAATACATTTCAGGAATAGACATGTGCATCACTAGCAAATCACAGTAAGAATCTCTTCTTAACTCTCAGCAGCAGGTTGGTTTTCAAAAAAAATGTTTAAGGAATAAAAAAACCAACAAATATGTTCCAAAAACTGAAAGCAAAACACTATTCGAAGCACTAATGTTGATCATCCTGATTTTAAAATAATTAGGTCTTCATAGTGTGACAAAAGCAACTACAGACCTAAGTTTTTCACAGCAAAGAAATCTTCCAGAGATAACTTTTGGGAATAGAACCGATAACAAACTCATAAATGCCCCTACAAGGCAGCAGCAGTACTGAGAGGCTACTCTTTCAAAATATCTCTACACAATACTGCAAGGAAAACAAAGTTTGATTACTGTGAGGCTTACAGAACACTGGGAAAATGAAATAAAGAAACAGTAAAAAGACAGACAAGGAAAAGTTAAAAGAGCAGTATTTCATCCAAAGAGCTACAACACAGTTCCTTTCTCTCAAGATTTATTTTCACAACAGGACATAAGCATCCGCAACTTGCTTGTACAGTACCTAGGACAATGACATTCAGTCCTGACTGGAACCTTGAAGCAGAACTATAGTCCGTATTACAGCATACTGGAAAGAAGTACTACTTATGTAATCCTACATAGGCAACATAATCAGTGTCTCAGGATTAAAACACACCCTCTACCAAAAGCAGGGAAAGATGAAAAGGAACTAAAGTGGTCTGCCAAAGATTTATTAGCACTTCAGGACTTTCTCGGGTGAGATCCTAGCTGCCTCACTAGACTTAAAACATAGTATCACCTGCACTTCAACAGATGTATAATTCAGATGGTTTTTAGGAAGAAACAGCAGCTACGCTCACTCTTGTTCTTTCCATAGGGTGACAAATTCCCAGGCACCTATCAGAACACTCCACTTCATTCTTATTACTATTCACCAACAAGTAGCCTTAATAATAACGTTACGTTTTAACTTCCTAAAAGTTACATGACCGTCTGTAAAGCCATGTAGTCAAAAAACACCACCTATAAGGTAAGAACAGGGTCAAACTATGGTCATTCAAACCCAAACTTCTCTGTCAAGAGAAAACGAGAAGATGCTGTTATGGCATTTATTACATACACTGATTTGTGGACAATAAATACCACAATCAACTCCCTTACAAGAACCAAATTTCAGAGTGCAACTTCTCATGAATTGAGCTATATAAAAAGTGGTAAAATACAAAAGTAAGTTTTGATACCAAAGACATCTGTTGACTGAATCAAAGAAGATATGAGACAGTATTTCAAGGAATAATTAATTAAAAATGCACTCGATGCTTACCCGTCTCTTCCCTTACTGACAATTTTAACTTCGAAATAGTATATGCCACAGGCTGCAGGTATAGGATGTGTAGCTCGAACAGAAGCAGCATCTTTTGGAGTTTTTCCATGACCTGAAAAATAGTTGCATTCAAAAGACAAGAATGTATTTTAGATAATTGCAGAAGACGACTCAAAGATATACATACCAACTACTCAAAACAGAAGGTTTATGTAATAAGCAAACAATATACAATATTCTAATCAGCCTCATTTTTATGCTAAAATATTTCCTTCCAGCATTAAGTTTTCATTGTACACACCTGCACTGCAGCTAAGCAGGCTACGAGAAGTTCTGGATATACCACTCTAAAAGATTCTACGATTATTTGAAGGGAAACTAGAAGAAAGTTTCACTGCAGTAAGTAACATAGCTGATAAAAGCCCACCTGGGTTTGAAAGAGCTGTAAGATTTCTCAAATGCAAGGGGCTTGCTCATTTTAAGACTGAAACATGATATAACAGAGTTAAATCTAATGCTTAGTCCTTCTGAATCTTCAAGTTATTTAAGATACTTTAATTCTAATGTCCTTCAGAATAAACAGTCATTACACAGAACATACAACTCAATTTATTTCCATGTTTCGAAGGCTATTTCAGGACAGCATTAAATGTCACAGCCTGCAACTAAGCTAATGCAGCTCCTATCCCTTTTTCTTATTAAGGATCACTAAGTATCAGCTCTGCCCCAAAAAGAATGCTCAATGCCAGATCTTGTCTATGCTTCATGGATTTTCAACCTAAACCCGACAGCCACTTGCACTCCAGTAAGACTAACTCTTCCAAATGCGCCAACCTCTTCACAGCCCTTTGTTCCAAAGGCAACTCAGAAGTAGGCTTTTGGTCAGATTACTTGTTTTAGCAGCAACCTGTTCAAGCAAGCTCAATCTCTCCCAGGCACACACACCAAAATCCCTCAACTATTGTGTGAAAGTCATGCACAAAGTCAGAGGGCACAGCAAATAAATAAATAAATAAAGCAAGGTGGAAAGTATATTGGATTCTGGCAAGAGGCATTTCAATAAGATGGCAACCAGAAACAGATTTTCACCGCCTTAAGAATAATTCATGCAGATCTCATGCCCACTCTCCGTGTCGATACAAGGCATGATGAAGAGAGATGACTGTTCCAAGTATGCTGTACGAATCACTTGGGCTGCAACACTCCAGCTGTCATCTACAGTCCAGACAGGGAGGCCTACTGCACCTGCATAGGAATTGATCTGCATATGCCAAAAAACCTACAAAAAACCCCCACTCCTTCCAGTGACATGAATACTGGAATTATTGCTCAGGCACAGATTAATCATGTCTCACGTGCAGCAAGTTGGGTCATACAGCAAGAAAGAAACTGCAGGAAAATAACAGCAGAGTATAGCCAGCCAGAAAGATGAGGCACAGCTGACCTGTACTACTGAACCTCTATCCACAGAGCCCTCTAGCATAAATGTTGATAAAACAGTAAATGCCTCTCTGCCTGCACAGGCAGCACCAACCATCTCTTAACAAATGGCATATTGTCAGCCAAGGAGATCTCTCCATTTCACGGTGGGTCATTTCATGATCTCACCATTTCTCAGCTGTATTTGCATTCAAAACTCTGCTAGCACAGCACACATTGTTCACTCATTGAGATTAGGTTTAACCTACAAAGTTTTTCTGACATAACTAGCTCACCTCTGTGCGTTACTACCTTAAGGCAACTAGCCAATTATCTTACTTTTCTGAGTTCAAATGCATTGCACACTTCAACATATAGAATCACAAAATAATTTGCGTTCAAAGGGACCTTTAAATGTCATCTAGTCCAACTTCCCTGCAAGAAGCAGGGACATTTTCAACCGAATCAGAACCCTGTCCAACCTGGCCTTGAATGTTTACAAGGATGGGACATCTACCATCTCTCTGGGCAACCTGTTCCAGTGCTTCACCGCCCTCATCGTAAAAAATGTATTCCTTATATCCAGTCTAAGTCTACCTTCTTTTAGTTTAAAACCATTATCCCTTGTCCTACCGCAGCAGGCCCTGCTAAAGAGTTTCTCCCTGTCTTTCTTATAAGCTCCCTTTAGGTACTGGAAGACCACTATAAGGTCTCCCCAGAGCCTTCCCTTCTCCAGGCTGAACAGCTCCAACTCATAGGAGAGGTGCTCCAGCCCTCTGATCATCTTTGTGGCCCTCCTCTGGACTCACTCCAACATGTCCACATCCTTCTACTAGGGGCTCCAGAGCTGGACACAGTACTCCAGGTGGGGTCATTATGAAACATTTTATATAAAGATCCTTCAAATACCTCACAGGTTTAACATTATTAAGCTTATTACCTACCTTCTGCATGTTGTTTTCAGAACTCTCACAGGAGGAAAAAACAGTAATTTACTCCTCCGTACACAAGACAGCATGCATGTTGTATTGTTCACCACTTCCAAGTTATTTCCTCAGGCTGTGTCAACCAAGGTAATAACCAAGTACATAACCTTAGAGCTTCCATAGGTTTGCCTGGGTTTGACGTGCTGATAATCAACTATTTAACTACTATATAGTTGATTATCATTCCTAGGCATGCAGAAATCCTTCAGCTAAAAGGCACCCAAAACTTTACAGGCAGAACATTAAACTCCTGAGAGACCCCATGAATTCAGATAGCTCTGATTAAATGATGCATTAGTTGGGCAAGTGGGGGAGGACTGAAGGGAAGGAAATATACTTTCTTTTTAACTAGGTTTTTACTTTAAAAGAGATTGCAAAGAAGTTCCCTTAGTTACTCTATGCACTTGACAATCTGTGTAGTTTGAGTCAGTTTCCTTATTTGGGCAAGTCTTCCACACAGAAGCCCCAGGAACTAGCCAAATATTATTGAAAATGTACATTTATTACCCAGTAGAGTTTGTTTTGTGAAATCACAATCCAAGTGTTAGGAAACAACACCAGTTTAAGGTATTCTTAGAACCTCTTCCTGAAACTAGTCCCCTTCTCCCACCTACCCCGCAATCCAGGCAGCTATTTGCACGGACATACCATGAACGAGACTGATTAGCTGATTGAGCTTTAAGAAACCTACCAGATTTTCTTTTTTTTTAAGTAGCAGATCAGTTCCCTGATCCAGTTCACAACACAGCCACACACAGCTGTCACACAGCAAATAAGAGGTCGACACAGGGGCAGAAGTAACAGGATACCTTACCAGTGTTGCCAAACACTTCACATGGTGAAGCAACATACTTGGGGAAGTCAGTGCCCGAAACTACTTTAATGCCATTAAAACAGAAAACACCCTATATTTAGAACTGCTGTTCCTCTAACACAATCTTCTATGAATCCCATTTTACTACTTGAGTATGCTGCTTTTATTTGCAGTTACATACAGTTATTTCTAACAGCAAGCTCAACAGCATCAAGCAGTTAACTACTACCAAATATTCCAAATACCTCAACATTGTCTCAACATGATAGTTCAGACTTTCAGTACTACCAAGCGAACGTTGGATTACACGAGGAGTCAAGCGATACTCGTTATCAGTCAGCTTCAAAACAAGAGAGAGGCTCTTTACAGAGCAGGTACTTGAACTGCAAAATTTCTTACCAAATGATGTTATAGATGCCAGTGTTTAAGTGGATGCTGGGCAAGCTTCTAGAACTGAAATTATCTTAGAAACTGCCTCAGATGAGGATGTCCTTCAGCTTAAAATAGCCAGAAACAGAGAGGAAAACATAGATACACCATATATGTCCAACACGTTTTTCTATTTTTTCCACACTCACTTATGGCCACTGTCATTGATGGGACACCGAGCTGTGTGGCCCATTAGCTTGACATTATACACTGCCGCCACGTTCTTTGGTAACCTGAATCCTGACTTCCTTGCTTGTGAACAAAAACGAATTTCAACACCCAGCTCCAAACTTCTGAATTGGAAGTTCCAAACGTCTGAAGTAGATCATATGAACACTGCCCTGTATTCCCTAAATCAAAACTCTTTCATAGTCGCGAGTTATAGTTGAAGTATTTAAAAGAATACTTTTCAAGTATGTGTTATTTAACACTAAAAATTAATCATTTTCAGCATTAAAACAAGAATTGTGCAAACAGATGCACTGGGGCAGAGAAGGGAAAACAAGTGTACAAAGCTTGAACTTTACACTCTAAATCAGATTGCAGGTAACTTCAATTACCTGGATTGTTTTTGACTGAGTTCTCATTAAAAGCATTTAACAACCATGAGTTGACTATGCTTAAGAAGTAAAGCTTTGTTTTACTTTTTAAGCATTCATTCACATTGATGATTTTTATTAAAAGTAGTATCATCAGTCCTTTAGCAAAATTAAATCTAAATTAATCTAAATTTAAATTCTATCTACTTGAAAAAAGCCAATTCAGAAAACACCACCTTCAGCGAAGCCAGTTCAGCTTTCAAAAATATAATCTTTTAACCTAAATCTAAGTGTGCAATGCATATGCACAATATAGTCCAAAAGAAGTCTACGGGAGTGTCTACCTAGACAAAAGTAAGCATGTTTATACACTTCAAATGCTTAAATGAAGTTTACATAAGCTGAACTGCAGCTATTTCCACAACAGGTGGTTCAATGACTTGCTCACATTGCCAAAAGTAAAATAATCAAGGCCTAATCTTCTGTGAATTGATTAGGAAAGTTTCACTGCAACAAGAAAAAAAAGACGTGCAAATTACTGGTTTTACTTCAACTTTTTCTGCAGTTTAAAAAAGCAAGACATCTCAGAGCTACAAAGGTGTCCAAAACAGGCATACGGTACGGTACTGAATGCACTTCCAGTGTTTTCTGCCAGAAAAACTGACATCATCTTTGTATCACTACATGACAACATAGAACCATTACTATAGAATCCTCTTCTCTTTGTTATAGAAATTGGGAAGCACAGCTTGCACTGAAAAATAAAAGTTGGTTTGGGGAGTTTTTGGGGGATTTTTTTGGGGAGGTTTCTTTTTTTTTTTTTTTTTTTCCTTTTCCAGTTTGGCAGTAGAGACAGTTCAAAGGCAACTGCACTGTAAATAAATGTCTGGCTAAGATTTCCTGGCCTGTGACACATTAGAAAAAGTTCACGCAATGGCAGCTTACTCAAAATTGCGTAACTTTCCTCAGCTTTTTTTGGACAATCATCACAAGACTAACTTAACTGAAGTTACTATAGGACTTTCCATTATTTTAGCACTAATGATTCAGTCCATTTACTTAATTCTGTATATAGTTTCTTTCATGGTTACAATCTGCATTGAGTCTGTATTTTTATCTCCTTATACTACATAGCATAATCAGCTGCTGAAAACTGAACTTGTCTGTCTACACACTGCATTTATGAAATTCCTGTTTTTCAACAAGACCCATGTTAATTCAGAATATTTTAGAAATATGTAGGAATATTTTGAAGATGTCTTACCTTAAGAGCTATATATTTTGTGCACTAACTGCTTCACATATAGCATACACTTGTCTGAACCTTTATGCTTTCTTTACCACTTACCTACAACTCAAGAGTTGTTAATATTGCAATTAAGTGAAATTACAATTATTTTTCTGATACTGTTTTTCATGTCTCCCTTGCATAGATGTACCAGGAACAACAGTCACTAGGACAGTGTTAGCTTTCTACCAGCTTGCACAGCTAACTGGCAGCAACACAGAAATGTACGTCTGTCCATCTAAAAACTAAAAATACCCTTGGGTATAGTCCTTAATATATTACAGCATCATGGATGCCAATATTTATGTATATCACATCCAGATCAAAGCTTCCTAATCAAAAGTCATAATTCGTAAAAGTATAACAGAATATCTCACTGCATAAAGAGATTAGTCTGTTCCAGTAAACACCACACCAGTCAATGCACCTTCCCTTCAACTACCTCCCCATGTATGTTCTCCTTTTCTTTTTAAGTAATTATGATTCTGAGAGATAACACAGAAGAGAACTCACCCTTGGGTTTTGCTGACCTCCAAAAAAATTTAAAGAGCTGTTATTCTGATGCTAGGGCTGTACTCCTTTCTTTAAACCAGAACTGCTTAATCAACCTTGGTTTTGTGGCAGTTTTCATTTTTAAACGCTCTCAAGGATGCTTGCAAAAAGCTTCAGGTCCAGAAATGCAGTACGCAAAGTATCTACTGCAGCTCACATTTCGATGCAAGTCATCCACTAGTATGCAAGAAAATTAAAGGAATCTTCAAATTTACATAGGAGAGGACCACCATTCCTTTCACAAACCAATGAAACAAAAATATCACAGCTCACAATACATCAGTACATTAAAACTATGATGCTAGTTATATTAAAAAAAAATGTCTTTGAAAGCTTTTGCTCCAATTGTTCTCCCTATCCATTTTTTCAGAGGCAAGCATTCCAAGCACATCTAGGGTGGAAGAAAAGCACCAGTTCCTACCTCCTATCAGTCACAGACAGAAGGAAATTACTGCAGTTCTATAGACAGTAATCTACAGAGGTAGCAGAGAAAGCTTACGTAAGTGGTCAAGGTAATAGAAATAGTAAGAACTGGTTTTGATTACTGTCTTCTCTCCCTTCCCTCCCTTCCCTGAGTATTTTGGTCAAGAACACAACAGATCTTGATCCATGTTCGATGTGCAATTCAAATTTCCTTTTAACAAAAAACGTCTACCATTCTTCCACAACTACTTAGATTACTTCAGAAGCATGGAAAGTGCCAATATTCCACAAGAAGATACTTTGAATGCTTTCTTTTGAGACCTCTATCTGCAACTGATTTGTAGAAACAACATTTCACAGTGCTAAGCACATTCTTACTTGCTATCTTCCCTTATTGTCCTTACCGAACCTTCTAATTTTCTTCCCTTTTAATGGTACTTTTAGGGATGAAAGATCCAGGAGGGAGAAAAGGCAGTAAATGTTTTAGTGGTTCCCTCCCGCGCTCCTCCACAAGTTCTCAGGTAGGAATGCCCCGATACCTTTCATTGCTTAGCCCAGTCAGCAACTCCAGGTGCCGGGCTGGTAACATGGGGCTGCCCTAACAGCCACCTTCGCTACACTACCAGGAAGAAAAGATGGGCCACTTTAGGAGGCCATTCACTCTCATTTGCAGTTAGGAGAAAAAAAAGTGTATACGTGTTTTATTGGCACTTCTCCTCTTCACAGTCCTCTCCGGCTAATCTATGAACTCTTCAACCTTCATTACTTAATATTATTTAAGAGCTAGAGTAAAGATATTTTACTATAATCTTCTAACTGTGTTTTATGACTTCTGGTAGAGTACCCATAGTTATTTCCTATGTCATCTATACTTCAGAAACATGCAGAGTCTCTTGTAATTTCTTTGAGGTAATGAATTTCTTTTTTTAACACTAAGGCAAAGGACAGAAGTAATGAAAAACAGAAATAGGGTAACAAAGCTTGAAAATATACTTTAACAATTACACTGACAGTCCAGCTTCAATCTCTAAATTTTAGTTCATGAACAAAAAGAGTTGGTCAAAGCAAAAGAAACAAGCTGAAGGATTTGATGGCCATAAAGCTATGATCATCTTACAAAAAAAAAAAAAAAAAAAACAAACCCAAACAAAACAAAACCGCCACCACTAAGCACCAGAAAATACAAAACGCTTCTAAAAATACAAGGTCATAAAACACTGAACAAAAGCCAGGAAATTCAAAGTTGAGTATTAAATAACATGTCCTTAAATCACTCAGTGCCTCCCAGAAACCTGCTCTATAGTCATCAACCTCCTTTATTATCTTTGTATGGTGCATTAAACTTAGCATTTCTAACAGAGTATTTTATATGTAATACTAAAGCCTCTCTATTAAAAAAAAAAAAAAGTCTCTGAGAGTACATTTAATCCTTTCATGGCAGCCAAATCCTGCCATGTGTTTGTGTTGCCGTTTTCCTCCTCCGATTAAACAGTAACATGTTTATCGAGATTTCACTTGAATTTCTCCACTGTAAACTCTGAGAAAGGGTAATTGCAAGGTTGTTTTTTTCCCCTCCCATTACGTTCATTTGACCACAGACTGACAAAAGATCCATTTCTTCACAGCCAGCTCAGAAGTGGTTTTGAATCCACAACACTTCTACTTTAGGACCTGGGCCTAGAACTCCAGATGTGTCTGTGTTTTTTCAGGTCAGAGTGTACACTCCTGTTTCCAGGTTTTATTACATTTCATAACAATCAACACAAGTTTTTCTTCTATTGCCTCTTGCTGATTTATACAAACGCATACTCTGATTTTTACCTTTTCTTTGAAAGTCAGTAACTTTAACTAAGAAATATCTAGGCACAAAGTTATAAAATCACCTTTATTAATATAAGTCCTATTGTCATTCCTCCCCTCAAATCACTCTGTGGTCTATACAATAGCTAGGCAAGACTATTACCAGTGACTTTAATTCCATTTCTCACAGTTTAAAAATAAACCGTGTTTTTCTCTGTGCTTTCCCCTCCCGTCATTTCCGTGTTTAATAGCTTAACCCTTGCTCTTCTCGAAAGAAAAAAAAAAAAAAAAAAGCCACTTCTTTTCTCGCTCATTACCATAAACAGGACACGTCATGCCCATTCTCCTTTATTCTCCTGCCTCAGACCCAAACCTTCTGGTGATACCTGAATCCATGGAGGAAGTCTCAGAGTTTACATAATGCCCACTCCAGAAGCATAAGGAGGCGGGGGCGGCCCCTTGCACCCCTCCGCACCGCGACAGAAAGGGGAGGGGGGGAGAAAATAAAGCTAAAACAAGGAAAAACAAGACCCCTTCTCTCCACGCTGCGGCCAATTTCGGGGATGAGAAAACAGAGGAGAAGAAAGAGGGAGAGGAGCGTGTGTTATTTCCTGTTATTGTTACTCCTGTGCCCACTGCCCGATGGAGGGGCCGGGCCGCAACCCCCCGGCCCAGGGAGGGCCCCCGCGCCCCGCCGGGGCAGTGGGGGGGGGGTGGCGGCGGCCCGGGCCGGTCCTCACCTTTGTAGTGTACCCGCAGGTTGTTCTGGGAGAGGCCGATGTAACTGAATTTGTCCTTCGGGCTCCAGGAGCGGGGCAACGGCGTCTCCTGTTCGTCCACGGCCGGGTAGAGCCTCTTCAGCCGCCGCTTCAGTTCCTTCTCCTGTTCGTTCAGGGCCGGGTCACCGTGCGGGAATGGCGCTGGGGCGCTGGTACCGCTGCTCCCCGCCGACAGGCCCAGCGCCGCGCCGGTACCGCCGGCCCCCGTCGCTGCGGGCCCGCTGCCGGCGGCGGGTGGTGGCGGCGCAGCGGTGGCCGGCGGCGGCGGGGGCGGCGGGTGAAGCAGGAGCGCGGCGGCCGGTGCGGGGCCGGGGTTGGCGACGGTGGCTGAGGGGATCCCCGGCGCCGGCGGGGGAGCGGCGGCCGCCAAGGGGAGCTGCGGCGGCGGCTGTTGTTGCTGTTGCCCGGACATCCCGGCTCCGGCCTCTTCCTCCGCCGCCACCTCCCGCGGTCGCGACTGTCACCGGACGGGCCTGGGGCGGAGCGACGGGCAGGCCCGGGCGTTGCGGAGCGAGGCGGCCGCCGGCGGGTCTGCCCGGCGGGTCACCCCCAACCGGAGCGTCTCAGAAGGGGGCGGGATGGGGGGCAGGCGATGACGACGACGACGGCGGCGGCGGCGGCGGCCCGTGGGGCTGCCCGATGGGAGCGGGGGGCGTCGCGGGGTGGCGGCGGGGCCGGGCCGGGCCGAGCGAGCCGCGAGCGAGGCGGGGAGAGCGGCGGCGCCGGGCGGAAGCGAGGCGGGCGGAGAGCGCGCGCCAGGCGCCGCGGCAGGGCTGGCTCTCCCTTCCCCCCTTCTCCGCCCCTTCCAGCCTCGCGCGCGCGCGCGCGCCCTGTCCAGCCCCGGCGCGAGGCGCCGCCGCGGGTTCTCCCAGTCAGCTGAGCCCGGGTCCCTGGCCCGCCCAGCGCTCGCGACGGGGGGGAAAGGGGCGGAGCCTCCGCATGTCGGCCCGGCGGCGCGCGCTGAGGCGCGAGGGCGGCGGCGAAGGGGGGGCGGGGAGGCGTCGCGGCGGGTTGTGCCGCCATCCGGTGACGGCGGGTGGAGAGAGTAGGTGGCGGCAGGCCGACCTGGCGCCTGAGGTGGCTGGGAGGCCATCTCCTGTCAGGGCCGTCCCGTCCCGTCCCGTCCCTCGCGTCCGGCCCCGCGGGCCCCGTCTTGGGGGCCGGGAGCGAGGGGCAGGGTGGCCCGCAGGAGCCGGGAGCGCTGGGAAGGCTCTCTGCTGAGGAGGACAGGAGCAGAACCGTGTCCTGGGGCGGGGGGTGGGGGGGGACTGAAAGTCGGGTTTTTTCCCCTCCTCCTTTGGTTTGTGCTTCGAGGGCTATTTTTGCCTGTACTTAATGTCACTGATTAATAAGCAGTTGCGTGGACTGTTTTGTTTTTTTCTTTTTCGCATGGAAGCAGTGAAAGAGAAACATCTACAGGCAGGCAAGTGTGACTTTGAAAACATCAGAAAAGGAGGGGAGTTTCACTGGCAGGTCTAGAACCTGAAAAGTTGAGCACTTCAGAAACCATTTCCAGCTGCCAGGGCCTTGGAGAACAAGTACAAAGGCCGGAAACAGACATGAAATGGCTGGTGAGGTAATGCAGGTGTGACAAAGGCTGGTAAGAAGCTGAACGTTTCTCACCTACAGTCACGAAAATATCCTGTCACTCGAGATGGCTCCATGATGTCTAGTAGCATCTATGGCTGGACAAAATGCAATTATCTACAAATGTCCTATCAAAAGGACCTGCAAACTATACAAGAGTAGAAAAGCCTAGAGTGGATGTTAAAACACATGGCAGATCATGCCTGAGGGTCAATTACCCTGGCACTGGTAGGCTGTCTCCCACTAGATCTAACTTTGCTTTCTGGTATTGAAGGGTGCTTGTAAACCATGAAGCTTAGTAGTTTACATTTTTAAAAAATATAATATTTAGCTATCATGAACTATTTGGGGGTAATGTATTTCTTAATGCTTATAAGTGTAGATGTCTCAACTCTTTTGAATTTCAATAATTTTTTTTCTCTAGCTAGTTAACTGAGTTGTGTCTCACTTAACATTTGTGCAAAAATATTTCATGTCACCCATTTCGAGATTGCCACCATCAAGTTGCCATTTCTTATAGAATCATAGAGTGGTTTGGGTTGGAAGGGACCTTCAAAGGTCATCTAGTCCAACCCCCCTGCAAGGCGCGGGGACATCTCCAACCAGATCAGGCTGCTCAGAGCCTCATCCAACCTGGCCTTGAATGTTTCAATAAGACAGAAGAGTAGGTGTTTCTGAGCTTAATTCTTGACATTATTCACTACCATGATTGCTTTTATCCTATCATTTAGCACCTATCTAGGATAAATAATCCAAATCTATTAAAACATTGTTTTTTTATAAAAGCCTTTCTCCCCAAACCTGTCCATAGACAGACTCACCACTTTTTCTGAGGTAGGATGTACTGTAGGCTATGCCCGAGGAGAACATAAATTCCTTTGTGCAGAGGTATTCTAAATCTCATTATTAACTAGTATGTTATTTAGTCCTCCTGTGTTCTATTAGCTTATTTGTTTTCTGACTACAGCTTCGTGAGGATTAGAGATAGCATGTAGATATTTACATAAATGCCCGGTTTCTGCTTTTCAGTTGACCTAGTGAATTGGAACTGGTCAGATTTAGAAGCCGTAGTCCTGTTCCTCTCTAACATGCGTTATTTTGTATTTTCAGTATTGAACTTAATTCGCTGTTACACGATCCATTCTATTTCATCAGGACTTCTCCATCATCACAGTGCCCTCTTGTCTTGCTTAACTGAAATAATTGTGACAGCTGCAAATGTTACTATCTCACAATACAGTCCTCTTTCCAGATCAGTGGTAAATACAGCAACAATATGGGGCTTGCCACAGAGCCCTGAAGCAGGCTGTCGTTAACCATCGCAGAAACTCGCTGCTGAATTCTGCTCTTTGTTTTCCATCTCCAGTTTTTGAGCTGTGATAGTACTTTTCTTTTTGCCCAGTGATTACTTAGCTGCTTGAGTCCTCTGGCTTAGGGATTTAATCAAAGGCCTTTTGAAACACTGTAGAACATTAACTAGTCCACCAAAATCTCTTTGGTTTTTGGGTGGGGTTTTTTTTGACACTTTCAAAGAATTTCAATAGATGGATCAGCCAGAAATTATTTTGCTTTGCAGAAAAGCCTAGTTAGAACTAATTTCACATGCAGAGATTTTCTTCTGTATGCTTGTTTTTTACTTATGTTTACTTTATTGATGGTTTCAACCAAAGAAGAAGCATTCCAGCAACTGAGGGTATTTGTCTGGCCTCCTGTTGGACATATCAACAGGGGGTCAACATGTTGGATACGGGTTTTGATGTGCGTGCAGGTGATCATTTACCTCCATCACTCCAGGACCTAGGTCCTCCAGGCAGACATACTGCATGGGCATCAGAGGGGTGAGGAGCCCCTGACCAACATGCTCCAGGCAGCATTGGTAAGAATAAAGCTCTGTCGACTGCACAAGCACATCCTCTTCTCACAACAGTGTTCTGCACAGCCTTGACATCTCTGAGGTTAATTTAACTTCTGGATCCTGTGTTGGCGACTCTCTGTGTTTTCACGAAGAGTGAGTAAGCGGGCTATGGCCATCTGTGCCAGTGATGCCAATAGCGTTCTGGCTGTTGTCAAGAAAATAAGGCAGGATTCTCCTTGGGAATCTATTTCTGTGTGTGTCCTTTGTCCCTCCTGTAGGACTGAGCCTCCTAGCTACACATTAATTTAGTACGTGTGCTACGGCTGCCTGCCTCACGAATTTCCAGGCACTTTCTTTCTGAAAGCTAGTATCTCCTGTTTGTAATGATGGTAACTGCTGTTCTTTGGTATTTCTCCTGGTTAAGTTTTTCCAATGCATAGGTTACTATGCATTTGTTACTGTTTTGGAATTAATTTTCCCTGCTTCAAGGAGCTGGTTGAAAATCAGCAGCATGTTATTTATTGTTGTACCTACTGTGCTGAATTACTGGTCCTAATAAGAAAAGAAAACCACTAAGAAGTTGGCTATGATATTTCAACAGTGTTAAGGATAGATCTCTTCAAACCACCTGGAGGATTTTTTTCCTGAGTGGACTTTGCTATTTGGACTATTTTTTTTTTCCTGCCAGTTTAACTGCTCCTATATAGGATAGGCTTGATGAACTGACAAATGAAAGACTTGCTAAAATGAATCACATATGAATTATAGGCCATCATCAGCTATTAACTTGGTTGAATCAAATGTTAATCAAGTTGCAATTTACAGTATTACTGTATTGCTGCTCACACATAACACGGTGCTTCTGCTTTCATAAAACCGAGTAATCTGCTAATAGAAACAATTATGTTGTATGAGTCGACTATACTTGTGCCTGTCTCAGACCAGGAGTGATTAGAAATCTCTCTTGTTTGCCAATGCTTCACTTGTGATATTTTTTTATATATATATATCTTTTCAGTTTTGGTACTTGAACACCAGCATGTATACATAGCAGGGGCCAGCTTCTTCTCTGTATTCTGTTTTTACCTTTCTAGTATGGACATGGGAACCGTGACCTACGGGATTCCCGAGTTTTATGGAAGTATGATCTATTCTTTGTACAGAATCTTGCCACATTTAATCTCTGTACTCCAATTTATTTGAATTTCTTTGCATTTTGTTAATGAGTTTAAAGTTTATTCATCGTTGACTTTATGCTTTTATTTCTAAGTTACTCGTAGCTCTTTACCATATCCTCTTTCCACATTGAATAACAATTAGTTTTGATAATTTTCTGGTGCATAGGGTGGGGTTTATTTTGCCTAGTATTAAAAGGCAGATTCAGGAGACCTGAAAATCTGTTCATTGGGATAGATCATAAATAGAAGAGTTTATAGTCTCTGCTGTCTGCACCGTATTCTAACTAAAATGCCAAAATGAGCACAGAAATAAAATGCCCTCTGAGCTGAATAGAATGTCTTTTATTCACAAGACAAATTTATGCGGGGGCGGGATAGAAAATATGATGAGGCACATTGGTTTATTCCTTTTGTGAAAAAAAGATACCAAACCATAACACTATTAGAGAAGTGATTCTCAGCTAGCGGGTCAAGATCCATTTCTGAGTCATCCTGAATTTCTGCTGAGGGTGGAAGCAAGTTGGCATAATGTACATGTTGAAATATAAGAAAAACCGTTGAGGACTGACTGAAAAAAAAAAATCACAGTGGCTAGAATTTCTCCAGTAAAGGAGTTTGGTTGGCCAGATCAGCCTGGACTAAAACATCCGTTTGTGGTATGGAACCCAGTGAAGTGAGGTTGAAGGACAAGGAAAGATGAAATTAAGTAAGAAAAGAGCTGATCATCCAGCCTCCTTGGACTGAAGCACTCCCCGCTCCTTTTCCCCTTGCCCTGGCTGGGTGCATCGGTGGCGGCCTGCGTCCTGTGAGAGGCTGGATGAGTTCCAGTACCCTTTCAACTAATGAGGGGCAGGTGGGTCACAAAACCGCTGAGTTTGGAAACCGCTGTGGGACTGGGCACTGCAGGACATCTTCCATCTATGATGTTTAGGATGGAAATGTACGAGCGACGCGCTTTTGGTAAACGTTTTAAAGTTCCCCTGGCAAACCAGGCGGTGTTTTGTTTCCAGTCCGTGCATTGGTAGGGTGCCCATTACCATAGATGAGCAAGCTCAAAGACTGCAGGCTTTCAGAAACACATGGGATGTGTCAAGCTGACCCACTTCTTGAAAGCCCGGCTAGGCCTTTGTGAAATGTCCTGTACTTGTTAGATGTTAGGACGTCAAGAATGTTTAAGTCTCCGCTGACGGGATAATTATTGTTATGGTGTTCAGAGAGGTGGGAGGGCCCTAAGGGAAAGGAGGCCAAAAAGGAGAATCAGGAAGTGAGATGAGTAAGGCTCCAGGAATTGCACGCGGATGGAGTTTCGTCGTGCTTTTTTCTTTAGCTCACTTGGCTCTTCAGTAAAATAGATATTTACTTATGAGAAACTATTTTTTTCCTCTCTGCATCTCTCACACCTACAAATTCAAACGTTCTGCATGCTAATCTTAGTGGCAGAAGTACATTTTAAATGGATTTTAGGAACGTGAAACTGTCAGGTGAAAACACTTGAGTTTTAATAATTTTTCGTTATTGTGGCTGCTCCCAGTCCTACTGCCAATCTGTAGTTCGCCTCTTTCAAATCTGTTCAAGGAAAATACGTTCACATGAAATCCTGAATATCTGCTGAAATCTGAAATGCTGAAAATCTGCTGCCCTTGTTAGACAGTAGTATTTTACTGCACCGGGCTGATCATTATGTTATGATTTATGGAATGTATTAAATATACCAGAAGCCTGTAGGATGTACAGTCAGTTACCTCCTTTTATTTTAACAGTACAAAACCATGCATCTACAAAGCACATTGTCTGACGAAATGCAAAATATTTTTCTAACTGTGTTCAGTCATAGTAACCTGGGAGAACACTTGCATGACAGAGCGATTAAAGTATTTCAAACAAGGTCACGATTTTGCAGGTGATTGTTTTTAAGATTAACTTGCCATTACATATGCTGTCATGATTGCAATGTATATGCTCAGAAGCTTGGAGGAAGAGTGGCTTCCTGTTCTAGTACATATTATTATGATGATGATCAGCAATAATTGTTGTTTGCCAAGCCACGCCTATGCTAACCTCTGTCATCAACAATGTTGTTTAATCAGCTTAAAAATGACTGAATCTTACCTACCTGGCAACTTCTTTTAACTCACCAAATGAAGTTACCTGTGTGAGGATGCTATAGAGCATGAGAGGAAAATCTTTACTACGTGAAAGCCGCAGTATTGCCACTGGTTTGTTACAGCTGCATGGATGGTACTGCTCTGCTTGGAAGGGTCTTAATAATAAAGTCAGTTTTCCTTTCTAGGAATCAAATGCGGAGAAAGAGTTTATCTGGCCTCCTGTCGCCTCCACGGCTGGACCAGGTATCCTATGAGCATTGCTGACAGGCACTTGCTGAAGAAGACTTTAAACTCTTCTTAAAACCTCCCGTGACTGATACACTAACAGGTTTCTCTTGTGTTTTGACTAGTAACAATGGAAGGGAATGCTTGAGTGGTTTGAAAATAGATATTTAATCTGGATAGTCTGAAAACTAAATGGAATATAAGCATTTCTGTTGCTTAAAAAAAAAAAAATTCACCAGTGCTTTTTGAAACATAAAATTTAAGTTTGGATCCAGATTTGCATTGCCACAGTAAGTGTTCAAAACTCATGAGTCAATGCCCACCCACAAATGAAATTGGCTTAAAAGCCCATTTTCTTAAAAATAAGACATTTAGAGAGGATGAGTAGGTGGTTGGTTATTTGCCATCTGTTTTCTGAGCTGTTAGGAGACCTTCCTTTCATATTTACAAGCTTTTGCTGTACAGAAGAATTAAAAACTTGTTTAAAAAATATAAAAGCTGGGATTCTTACTGCAGTCCCTTGACTTTGGCGGCTGAAAAAAGTATTGGACGATTTGCAATGAAAGAATGAAAATCGACACCACCTAATTTGAGCTGACAGCATTCCAACATCTTCTCAGCCTTACAGCTTTGTAGAGGAACAAACACTTAACCTGCATATACGGATCCCCTCATATTTAATATTTTTGGTATTTTTTGAGAAAGTCTGAAGAAAGGCAAGGAGAGCAAATCTTTTCCATCTCAAAAAGCTCTCCTAGCATTCCATTGTACCTTGCTAACTTCACTTTTCTGTTTCTTAAGGTAATAAATGTATAATAATGCTTGTTAATACGCAAAATGCTGTCTGGACTCCCAGGGCCCAGTAGGTTAAGTCTCACGGTAAAGAGGAATTTATTTTTAAAAATAAAGATTGCAGGAAACTAGCAATTCAGTGTTGTCATGGATTTGTCACACTTGGCTAGTTCTTGGTAATTAAAGAGAGGTTTTGATAAACAAGTAGTTTGCTTAATTTTAATGGTCTGTGGCTAGGAGTTCTAAGATAAACTTGCTTGTCAGAGATTCCTTATTTATTCTAGTGAATATGTTATGTTGTTGACATGCCAAGCAACTTTAACTGAGCTCTGTGAATGCAAACATCTCTTTTTATATAGTGTCTTGCAGTTAGCTCCCAGACTTGTTGAGAGTGCAGTTCTAGCAACTCTCAAATTTACTGAAGTGCCACATTAAATTCATATGGCAGGTAGCATTTATTCCCAGCCCCTAACTAACCCTTACAAAAGTGCAGTCTATAGGGAGCCATATGTTGTAGAGAAGGTCATTACTTCTCTCTAACAATAACCCATAGGATGATATTGTGTTGGAGAACCAGCTCATTAGTGAGAGCAATACAAATCACATACAAAAATCCTACACTTAGCGTAATTAAGCCAGATTTCTCTTGTTTGCTCCACCAACCAGCCTGGATTTTTAGATGAGGATCCATGCTAAAAAAAAGTTGATTTGAGACTCCGAAGAACCTAAAAATGCGCTTCTAAAAGTTGTTGCCAGACTGCAGAAAGTAATAAACTAGTGCATAGACAGATGTGTTTCAGTTCTGATTGACATAAGGTTCCTGGGCCAGACAGGCCTGTTAACCAGTAAGTGACACACTGTGGAAGCATACTAGAAGCTGTAAAGCACTACAGTTTTCTCTGCGGAAGGCTTGCACTGGCCGTGGATCAGCTGGTGTTGAGCTTTACTGGGAACAAATCGAGTACGCCCAGTAAGGGCGTTCTGTGTCAGTACTAGAAGCAGGAATCACTTCACTGACCAGCGTGTTAGGTATCTCACCTAAGTTCTCACCTCGGTTCTCTCAGTGGTTAACAGAAAAAGACAGGTATCTGGAGGACATCCCTCCCATTCTAGCACATTTGACAAAAAGAGATGAATCTTTTACAGGTTAATCAAGCGGTCCATATTCTGGAAAAAGGTGTATGTGTCCATACAAACAAAGACGACCAAGATGCAACTGCACACAGAGGGAAAGAATTAAAGCTTCAAAGCTTAATCCAAATTAACGTGTTCCTTATTATTATTATGGGTGCTTGACTTTGAAACCTTTATAATGGTCTGACAATATTTTACTTGGATGAGGTATTTACTTTAAATATTGTACGTGAAATATTTAAATCTGTGCCTTTTTAGATACTATAGTCTGTGAGGGTTTTATTTGCTTGTAGTGATCTTTTCTTTTAGTACATATTTGGCCTCTAGAGACAGCAAATTGTTCAAAGCATGCTTTCACTTTCCAAAGCTTCTGACTACAGCATGGATTCCTTTATTTAATGCAATTCAGCGCAAGGACCCTATGGGTGCCATGTCAGCTGTTGGGTACCGCCAAGCAGCCTCCTGACTGTCCTGGTGCCACCGGGATGTGCCTGGTCAGCACAGCGCCAAGCTGTGTGTGCAGCCCAAGCTGGCACACAGGTGGCCCAGCAGGAAAAACAGCGGTAGGTGGGCTTGCTGTCCCACTTCCCTGCCTGAGCTTTGTGTCTGAGCAAGGAGAACAGGAGGTAGTGCTGGCAAAGTGCTGAAGAGGTGGGACCAAAAGCTGCTGAAGACACGGTGCAGCTGAAGGGAGATGTGACTCAGTGACAGGTCATCATCCCTGGCTCATAGGAAGAGGTGAAACAGAGCTCGGACAAGAAGAAATACACTTGCAAAATTAAAACACTTCATAGGAAAAAATAGCCTTTTCACCTCAGTTACTGACATCTCAATTTTCACCACTAATCCAGGCATTGCTGTGTGTAGTATGAGACATTAAGGCTGACCCTAATTCTGTTGACTGCCCCTCATCTCTAGGATAAGATTTGACCTTTTGCAGACTTGCTATTTCTTGGCAGCATTTTCTCTCTACTCTCCAAACCTCAGCTTGTTTTCTGCATGGAACTTTCCTGCTTTGTATCCTTTCATTTCTTTTTATGCAGAAGTAAAAGTTCCTTGTGGGCAGAGATGCTTTTTTGTCTGTTATAATTTATCCACTGTATGGGAATCACGTAGTTATATAAAGCAGTAATACTATTAATAGCAGAGAATGCAGCAACTTCTCTTTCAAACTTTTAATACACGTTCTCTATCAATTTAAATGGA
The DNA here is from genome assembly GCF_036417535.1 of Chlamydotis macqueenii. Classification (NCBI taxonomy): domain Eukaryota; kingdom Metazoa; phylum Chordata; class Aves; order Otidiformes; family Otididae; genus Chlamydotis; species Chlamydotis macqueenii. Next base: position 67,206,160 of record NC_141557.1, read on the forward strand.
AGCACGATCCATAATTAAAGTGGCACACTTATGTACAGAAGGAATATTGAATCACAGTGAAAAATGCAGGAAAAGGAAGTATTATAACCACGTCTACTCACAGAGAATATAAATGCAGCCAAACAAATCTTTTAAATGTTCCTTGGTCAGGTATGCACTTACCACTTGGTATTAGTTCAACTGGATTGATCTGAACTGGAAGACAAAACCAGCAAACATTACTGGGGCAACAGAGCAGGGAAAGTTTAGGACACCTCCACCCCAGCTGTAACAAGGAACTAATAATTCCTCATTAATAAACAGCTGGTAACAAATGCATGTGAAAGCAGTGGTTAAAAATTGGCCATCAAGAAGTGCCAAGCTTATGCTTTCTGGCTCTGGCAACCAAGGGTTCTCTACATTTCTGAAGAAATGAGCGCTAACAAGGACATATCCAGCAACGTCTTTTCAAGAGGTGGTACTGAAGATGGACATCAACACGGCCTGAAAGACAACTCTTCTTCCTTTTAATATGGCCCTAAAAGCAGGGGAAGGTAGGAAGAAGAGGAAGGGTTGTATACAACTAGAATTAGCCCTGTATTTTATCAAAACCCTGTATAGTTTCTGAGCCTGTTCAAGAATGACCTTTCATTTTTAACTGAGAAGAAAGGACATACTATACAGCTATAGTATCTAGCCTCCAATTCTTAGTGCAGAACTTAAACAGCATGGTAGGAAGGGACTGGATATCTACTACTGTATTGAATTTAAAGACATCGTCAAATTAACAAGGCCTGAATTGTTATTCTATTTATTTGCTTATCATTAAGTGATATAACATTCTCTTCCACATCCTGAAGGTCATTACCACAGTATATTTATTTTGGCTCCTCAGTGATCTCAAACATGCAGTACTGTGCCTTTTACAAATGCATACACAAAAAAAAAAAAATAAATCAGTAATTCATGCTCCTTCAGTGCTGCCAGGAACATAGCGAAGTGTAACCAAGCTGCATGTGGTTTGAGTGTGGTAAAATGTCTGCACCCTGCCTACACTACAGGTGTAGCTCTACTGGAAGAAATATCCCAACTAGGTTTCAAGGGTTGGATAAAGTAATCTAGGGGAACTTGAGTGCCTGGTAGAAGAGCTGTCCTCAGCTGGCTCCAGTTTGAGTCCTCTATCTCATATCCCGTGCCTTAAATGAGAGTTACATTCATTGTTGTGGTGCACAATTCCGATCCACTTACATGTTTTCCTCCCACAGTTACAGAGCAGTAAGGAAAACAATTTCACCAACAGCACTTTTGTTACAAAATCAACTGATGCATGAGACGAATTCTTGAATTTGGCATTGCATGATGATACTCTTAAAATAAAGATGAAAATGTTAGGCACCGCACAGTTTTGCCTTTGTTTACTGGGGCTCCGATGATGGACAAAGCATCGACTCTTAATACTGCAGAAATCTCTGACTAGCAGCTCCAAAAGAAAAGTCCTAGTCCTGGTCCTCCGATCTCACTTTTGCTGGTAGGATTTTGGACTCCCTTGGATTCTCACTGGTAAGTCAAGCTTCACATTGGTGCATAGCGTCTCAGGCATCAACGCCAGGGCCCCATGTCTGAACAGGAATGAGATGTTTGCTACGAAGGGGCATGCAATATTTGAACTACGTAGTGCACAACTGAGGAAATAAACATGAAGTAATAAAGAAAAGGCAAGCCAGTGGTAATCCGACCCTTTCAGGGGGAGTTTTTTGATATATAGTTGAACTCCAAATGTGAACTTCAGAGATCAGATACACTGATTACCATACAATATTACTACAGTATCATGATTATATATGTTATGGAGTTGAAAGAACCTTTCCCATAGTTGATGCTATTTAAGAAAATGTATTTAGTAGTAATTTGAATTTACTTTTTTAAGAGGTCATGCATAAGGGTGAAACAGGAAACAGCTTTTAAAATGAACTCATGCATCTCTAGCACAATTGGCGTTGCACTTGCATCTCTTTAGAGACTCCTCTATCTGATGACATGAAAGTCACTGCAAGACAGATGTAATCTGGCCGTCGAGTATTTTTTGAAGAGGCAGAGACTACAGGAAACTTTCCTAATTTGACAGACCTTCTCTGTGGAGTTCAGTGAACTCTCGGGCAGGACCGAAAAGCAAGTGTCACAGCGAGGCTTTCCTCTCAAATTCAGGCAGCTCTTCCCTGCTACAACCTGGGGCTGCTGCAATTCAAGCAGCACCCCTGCCTGGCTGGGCTGAGGGTGCCCGTAGTCACAGGCATAAGAGATGTTGCATTTGTTCCCTCAGAGGCCACCTTAAGAAAACAAAAATCAGAAGTGATGAGCAAAGTCTGCACTGATCGTACATGTTCCAGATGGGTCACAAACACCTAATTTAAAAGCTTGTCTCTATTACTGTTGTGCCAGCTTTAGACAGGCTGAGGAGAAGAAACATTCAGCAATCGTATTTTTGCCAGTTCTGTTATAGGTTAATAAGCACTTTGACAGGTACTGGTCTTCAGGTAAAGAAAAAAAAAAAGAAAAAGGAAAATTTAGTACATAAGTCTACTACATCAGTGAAATCGTAGCTGTTAACAGGGACTATAAACTGTAGAGCACTTTATCGGCAGATCTCCATACGCTTTCAAAAGGAAGGGTTATTACCCCACTCTTACTGCTGGGAAAATGATGGTGAGGAGATGCAGTGACTTGGCCAGAAGTCACCCAGCTGGCCAGTGTCAAAACTGTGGATAAATCCCAGGACTAATTCTTTATCCTAGAAGCTGCCTCAAAATAAATAATGCAGAGAATTGTGCAATGGAGTGTACTCTCGGGAACAGTGGCAGAACATGAGATGAAAATAGATATAACAAATACTGGGAAGTAATTAGATTTAAGACAAGAAAATAACCGTGGAAGTATATGTGAGATTAAACATCATGTAGTAAAGAACTTTGCCTTGCCAAGGCAAGGCAGTATTTTTATTATTAAAACATGCTCCATTTTCTACATTATACATCTATGTCCTGCCTTTTTTTTTTTTTAAATAATTGAGGGTAGTGACCATGACTACAGCCCTGAAAAGGTAATTTCCTGAAACACAGCTTCTGGAAGGAGAATAGATGTACATCTGCAGATTCTGAATGTAACTGATGGTTTTGACTTGTGTGTGCTAGCTAATGAGTTCTGAACCTTGTTTTGTCAAGTTATTCCATGCTCTCACCAACAAAGGGTTCAGCTGGAAGTTAACCACTGCAGCAAGCATTATGCTGTACAGCCCTCATAATCTACTGATGTCTTGGGGCGTCCTAAATCCAGCTGGACATCCCTAGGCCCTTGTGTTTGGGCACTACCGTGTATACGTGCTCTTCAGCATTTCGCTCTGCCTAGGCCGCGTGCCTGAACACACAGTCCCGGGACTCATGGCTGATAGACAGATTTTCCGCAAGCTTATTTTGCAGCTCTGGTATTTTGAGTACTCTGAACTTCATTCATCCCTTCAGAAAATCAGTGGAAGCAGTCAGTCCTGAGGGAGTCAGCTCCTTCAGCTTTGGGCAGTAGAAGAAATGCATGGATGGAGATAAAATAATTAACATCTACTTTCATTCGTCTATGTAATTTTTTCCTCACTACTTGTCATAATTCTTTTCCATAAGATTCTCTTGCAAACTCCTCTGAGTTTAGGCTACTGCACACAACTGCAAATCACAGATAGTCTCTGCTGTTCATCCTGTTTCTCTTTCAAACAGCTCGCAAGACTTTCTACTTGTCTCTTCAGACCAGTCATATCTTTAAAATAACCTCATCAGGTGACTGAAATCCCTCAACATGGAATATGTTGCTTAGCTACCTCCAAGCTGGAGGTCAGGCTTAAAAACTACTTTGCCCTGGGTTGCAGCCGCCCACCTTTTGGGTTTCTGTGTGAACAGATCATTAAGGTTTAATAATGCCTGGCCAACCCTTTGCCAGGAGCCCTTGGAAACACAGCCCAGCAGGAGGTTGTACACCAAGAGCAGAGGCCCTCAAAGCAGAGTTTACATTACACGCACACAGGTCTGAAGATGCAAATACTAAACAAGCTAGGGTGGATGCCTCAGATCCTTGCACGCGTTATCCCAGGGCATGGAGCCAGCTCCGTTACTGACCCTTCCCCACAGCAGCATCCTCACAAAGCACAAGGTGTTAAGTCTCCCAGGGCTACCTTCCCCTGCCTTGTGCTGCAGCAGGGAGATCGGTCCCTCTCAGAGGCAGTGGGATGTCCCCACAGTGGGCCTGGGGGCTGCGAGGTCACCTGGCTGGAAGAAGGCTGGTTGCTGCCCATGTCTTGCCCAGGCAGCGGGCCTCTCCCTTGCAGGAGTGCCAGGGATCCCGCTTCAGTGCGCACGTTCCCCGGGACGCCAGATGAATTATGGATGAGTCAGCCAGAATTTTTCCACATGCTTCCGCTGCTGCACAGCGCTCATCGCCAACCGAGCTGTGGTTTTCAACCGCTGTCTGGACCTAATGCTTCTAACATTAAAAAAAAAAAAAAAAAAGAAAATTGCTCTCTGTTTTCTGACAGAGCGCTCTGTGGCAGGGCATGGGGAATCCCGATGTTTGTGCAGTGTCAGGCCCCCGTGCCCATAACGTTGTGCTGAATAGCCTAGCATGTGTTAGAAATCATTCGGTCCTTTCTGCCTGCTTTGCTCCTCTGTCCCTCCCACTAGCTGAGTGTATCAACAGAGTCAATTAGAAGAGACAGCAGCAATGCTGAAACTGATTTGAATTTCAACCAGGATCTGCGAGCAAGTAGAGCTATGTACAGAGAACGGAGGGCAGCCGTTTACCCAAGGACCTAGTGACTGTCTCTGTATGCTGAAGGTCTTATTTATTTATTTATTTCAGTCTTTAGCTAGATTCAGATTAATTTCTGTTTAGCAAATGTTGATTTATTTTGCTCTTCTTTGAGCGTATGAAATGTGTGCGGCCTTAATTTGTGATGGTCACAGAAAGAAACAGTCCAGTTCTGGCAAGATTTGCTATGAGACAGAGGGCAAAATTCTTCTACAACAGCATTTGATGAGTCCTCTCAGAAAGAGTGTAGCTTTTGTAAATGCTTGCAGTGATAAAGCAGCGCTGATGTCAAACTATACAGCACGGGAGACTAAGCATTAATTCAGGCTTCACTATAAATTTCTATTATCTGCATTCAAGTTGCATCCAGAACTCCCAATCAAGACAGGCTTCAGCTGTGCTAAACACTACATCCATAGAAATGACAGTTTGTACTTTAAAGCCCTTAGCGTCTAAATAGACAACATGAAATAAACTGGTGTGAAGTCAAACAAATTAAAGAAAGATCCCTACTGGCTCTTTACCTAGACACAATCAGTAGGCTTCTTGGCTGCATTCAGAGGAGACTGAATTCTATATTTATCTTCAGACAGCCATTGATTTTAGCTGGAGAGAAACATAGGAGTATTTTTCCCTGAATATGCATAGGACCCCTGAATCCAGCCCCCAGGAGGAATTTGAATGACGTATTGTTTTACAGGCTGAGGTGGCAGAGATGGCACAGGAAGGAATACAGGACAATCATGCTTTTGGGAAGGCCGTGGCCACCATCTCCTGGAATTGCCCATAGCAGTGAAAGAGTCCTTGATTTGCACAATCCTCCCTCAAGAGCTATTCAAATGCTGATGTCCCAGTCAGCTCTTCTGAGTTCTCCCAGCTGGGCTAGTTGCATTTGGCCCTATTTATGTAGCCTATCATCTCAATTATTCATGCAACCATTTCGTGACACCTTTGCCATAGTAATTAAAAGGGCTCCTGTGGCCGTTAAGCCAGAATATGATCCAAGCACGATACCATGATGAAGTTAATTAATCTTTACCCTGAACTCTATCTACCTTATTTCTAGCTTTCACCTCCTGCCATGGGATGTGGCTATGTCTTTGTCCGTAGGATGACAGAGCCCCTTGCAGCTGAGAACCTGCACAGCCTACTGTTTGTCATCAGGTTCCCACTTAGTTTTCTTTTCTATAAACTAAAGAGACTGATCGTAAGTCTCTTACCATAAATCAGCTTTGCTTAGGTATCACCTAACTCTTATTGCTCCTTTTTGAAGCCTAAATTGTCAACACCATTTTTTTCTCAAGCGTGGGCACCAGAAGAAGACACACTATTCCCTTAATGTTACCGTAATATCACCTCTTTACTCCTACAGAAGGTATTCTACACCCAGGGATCACATCAGCCTCCTTAGTCACTGCATTGTTCTGGCAGCTCCTGTGCTGCGAGATGCCCATGTGATGAGGTTCGTCGCTAATTCTTGGAATTCTGTGATTCATTCAAAGCTGTCGGCACTGCTGCAGTGAGCGTGGGTCCTCCTGCAAGCAAGAGAGCAGAAGTTGCTTTAAGTCACCTTTCATTTTTCACCTCTTGACCGTGTCAGCCTAGCACCCGCCAACGCGGCCACAGGCAGTGAGGTCTGCAGCAATTCCTCTGCAGACCGCTATTTAAACATTCCCATCGTCCTATTAAAAAAAAACATTTAGTCATGTACAATTTGTCACTGAACAAATCCCTGTATTGGTCTGAAATGCGTCCACTTTGCCAAGCTGCAAAGGCCTCATAGCCCAAGGTTTCCTGCCGGACACAGTGATGGCATCGCTTCCTTGAAGAGGAGGAGGCTCCATTCTTTAGAGATACAAACAGAGCTAAAAGGTGGGAATTAATAAATTGTTGTCTATTTTCCTTTCAAAATGAACATTCAGTGCTATGTTTAGAAACCTATGTAACAATGCAAGTTTTCTATATGCACATTTATTTACCCTGAAAATTTTCTTCTGCTATTTAAAGTTTAGACAAAAACAAATAAAAGGATTATAATAAGTAGTTGTGTGTTACAGATATTGTGGCACTATGGTGTAAGCTAACATAACAGAATGCCTTTAGCTTGACAGATGAGTTTTTAGTTACCCAAGTTGAAGACAAAATAGTTGTTCTAATTTCTTAAATTTTAATCAGATTTTCTAGCCTAGATATATGCTGGAACTCAGAAAAATTATTATGTTCCTGCAGGACATGAATATATTGCAAAAGTCTCAGGTGTGCTATGCAGCCCTGCTTTCAACATTTCTTGTCTGAGGTTACAGAGCCAGGGTCCACAAAATTAAAAAATAACTGTTAAAAAAGACAATAGGTTGGCTGTTTATCCCTGCAAGCCGGTTGCTAAAATTTTGATTTAACTCCATGCCAACAGATAGAGCATGAAGGAAAAGAAACAAGGAAAGCAGATACATAGACACACTCCCCCAGTGTAAGGTCCTACCCTGTTGCCTGGACTACTAGAGTGACACAAGTTTCCTGAGGGAACTTTGCTCTGCAAGTTCAAAGGATAAAAAAACCTCACTTCATTTACACCAATAAATTGAAATAGAAAATATGGCATAGCTTACATATTTGCATTTTAATAATAGTGCTGGAAACTAAAGAATATGTCAGTCTCAATAGGAAATAGGCATCAATTCATCTCAATTCAGTATCTGCTTATCCCTATCCTGTGATTCTGGTACCAGAGCCAATATAAGTCAGGAAAAAAGTAACACATGCTCTGAGTCAGTGTGTAGGTGCTTCATCATGCCTAACTGTGACAATTTGGGGACTGTGTCTGGATGTAATTTTTATATTCTGATTGAAGTTTAGAAATTGCTGAATTACCTAATATCTCGGTGGCTGTGGAGCTGAACTGTCAGGGCCGTGTAATGCACCTTCCAGAGATGAGAAAGCAGAGTTGCTAAAACTTAATTGCTCCCACTCAAAATGAGCTATCTTTGGAAAGATAGCTGGAGGTTGAATCAGTCCTATCGTGTTTACCTAATGGTCCGGAGTGAGGAATGGAAGAATTTTTTCAGATGTGGAGCATGGACGAGCATTGATGATGGTGGATTCCTGTCTCCCCTAGGCTCATCTAGCTAATCCAGCAAAAATACTACTTACCTTCTTTGGCAGAGTTAGTTTTTTACTACTTTAGGTCCCCTGAAATCCTGGCTGTGAGACAAGATCTCCAGTGCCACAGGAAGGGAAGCTGCTGGGGTGCATGGCTAGGGAGGAGGTGGAGTGGGATCACCCAACAATTTGGCAGTGAGTAATTATTGGATCAGGTGAAGTGAGCTGTCTAATCCCACCGTGGGTCTGACAGGCTGTGGGTGCACTCAGAGGCAGAGAAAGCTTGAGCAGGGGAACAGAAAAGACAATCCTCCTTTCACAGCACGTCAGTTTAGCTGTGAGATCCAACTCACAACTAAAGAAGTTTCCTATGACTTGGAGGAGAGCAGAAGGCTTCAAAGTCTCTGACCCCAGCCCAAAGAAATCTCAGAAGACTCAGGCAAGGAAAAACACGTAGATACTGACTATTTTGCAAAGACCTGTATATTCCTTGAGCTGTGTCAGTAGAGCATGATCAGTGCTAGCACTCCTCGAACGCATGTGCCCAGTTGCTTCCACAACCATACACCCATGAAGAGATGCTCTGTACTCAGTACCTCAGTGTTACTTTATAGGAAGGGAGGGGCAAAACCTGTGCCCAAGCTAATGGGAACATGGGGTAAAGGAAGGTGCAATTATGTTTCAGGAACTTAGAGGAGGCAGGCTGTAAAAGCTCTCATTTCCGCAGAGGGGTAACAGAGGGTTTCTGTGCAAGAATCCAGGCATAGAGCCAGCTCTGTGAGCTGCTCAGATTAAACACAGTGGGAGAACACATCAATACCTGGGAGCAGGACTGTGTGATAACTGCAGGGCCTAGCTCCACCTCTTTTTCATCATAATTTTTCCTTGGTGAAATATTCAGAGCCATTTTGGTCCAGCCTACATCTGTATTTCCTGACTGAAATGAAATACGACCCCCTCCCCCAGTCCCCCTGCCCAGCAGTGCTTCATTTACTTTAGGGGGGGAAAATGATTTGCAGTTACCGACCCTATTTTTCCAGTTATGAAATCATTTATCAGTATGCTAGACTTTGCCTGCTGAGCTAACCCACATTCATAAAGCAAAATGCAAATGATGTGCTTGTCTCTGCTGACCTCAACTTTGAAAACAGGTTTTTCTTTCCCTGCTTCTTGTCCTTGACAAAAGAGACGCAGGCATAAGCTTAGAAGTCCGCAGGTACATCTGCCTGTCTGTCAAGTGACTGGAATCCCACTTTTCATTACACAGACTTTAAGTACAGTGGATACTGAGAACTGGTGATGCTGTAGGAAACGACAGATTATGCCAATTAGGCTAATTGGATAGTTCCATATTCCTCTACCAAAATCTGTCTGTCCTTCCCCTTAACTCTCTCTCCTTATAGTTAATTCTTCCCTTCCATCTTGCTGGTTTGTCTGAAAACCAGCTTTGATGTTAATGGATGTATGTACATCCATCAGATTTCAGACAGTGGAAAGAAAAGTCTCTGAAAACATCTTCCCTATCCATGCTCGCAAGCTGTTACTCCTATGACTTCTCCCTTTTACAGTGCAAGACTGCATAGACAAATTCCTAAAGATACTAAAACTCACTCAACTTCCCTTTCATATGTTCTAAACACTTCTCTCGTTTCCTCTGTCCTTCAGAGCCTTCACTAACTTTCCTTTAGCATGCACACTGTGATTCTCAATATTCACAACATTTCCTTGGCTCATCTCTCACCAAGACTAATACCACAACTCACATACAGCATGTACTTCCAAGCCTCATCTACTCTGTCTTACATTTCTGACATTCTGCTATCTACTCTCCTTGCACCACTGAAATTGCTCTCGTGACTTGTGCTTCCTTAAATGATGTTGTCTTTATTTATATCTTCACCGATCCTCGTCTCTTACTTTTGTCATCTCTCTGCCAACTTTATCTTGCCTCTCAACACTTTCTCTCCTCGGCTTTCACAACTCCAACCTCACTCCTCCCTTTTGACAGCTGAGGCTTCCTTTTCCATTCCCATTCAGCAAGGAAATCTCAGCAGGCTTTCTCTCTTCTGCCTCTCCCTGTGGATCAGTACCCGTCACATTGGCAGCATTCTGCATCAGTGACGTGTGCATTTATCTTGGTCTCTTCACCTATCCAGTCCTACATTTTAGCTACTATGTCTTCTTGAGGAAACGTCTTTGCCAGTTTGACTTTCTTATGGCTGCTGCTGAACTTCTGAGGAGCACCCTGAAGTGCTGCTCCAATCCCTCTACTCTGTTTATAACCATTGTCCTTCCTTTTGTCCTGCCCTGCTCCTTGGACTAATCAAAGCCAGTCCTACCCCAAGGCAGCTGGACCACGTTCAAGCTTTGCAACCTTTTCTCTCAAAGTCACAGCACTCCTGTACGTGCCCTCTCTTTTCATCTCCCCTGTATTAATACAAGAGATACCTGTAACTGCCCCTTCCCTCCTATTACAAACCAAAAGTCAATGCGATTATTCTTGTACATTTTCTCACTTGTTTAAATCTTTCCCCTGACTCCCTCTTTTACCATCATTCAACTTTTCATTTTCTTCCTCCTTCACAGTCACACCTTCTTCTGGTCACTTTTATGTCTTAACACACCATGTGTTTCTTCTTCTGCTTTATCAGTGATGCAAACATTAATCCTCACAAAATTTGTTGACGCTTCTTGTTTCATACTTCTTTTCATTCTGCCTGAATAGCTGTAATACAAATCATAAAACTTGGGCAAGGTATCTTCCCCCTCCACCCTGGCCCTTTCAGGTAAACTTGAAGAAACTAGCTAGGAAACTGGAGTTAACTCCTAATTTAGCAGCCTAAAAGAAAGAAAAAATGCCCAACAGTGATTAAAGTACACTTTGATAAAACCAAGAAAAATGTTTTAGTAGTTGGGTTTTTTTTCCCCACTGAGGGAATAAAAAGTACAATGAACAGAAGTTGATGAAAGTCAAACAATCACAAATATAGGAAAGAATCATTTAACTGCACTGAAACAAATATTACAATATTTCTAAGGACAATATGTGGGAAGGAAACTGTGGTTGCACTACCCTGAGACAGGAAGAAAATTGATGAGACAAATTTACCAGGTTAACAGCTTTTTTGTGCAGTCCAGCAATTCCACAGTCTGTTTGAATTTCTGCCTAGCGCTTCCTAATTTAGAGCTTCATCCTCTGTTGCATGTAGCTCTGTTAATGCCAACCTAAACAGAGTAATTTTGCAAGTTTGGAGCCCTAGAGCCTGATACTCTGTAGATGTAGCTCTGCCACCTCTACTATAAGCCACATGAATGCTCATATTTGTGGGGGATAACCAGTCCCATAAAAACTCAAGTGACACTTCTGCCTAATACTCAAAGTGATGAGTAAGGCTGAATACAAGTTTGGATACACCTGAAGATGAGTTTTCTCTTGTTCAAATTTTAAAATCACTATCACCTCAGATATTGATAACTGATTATAAATAAAGAATTGATAATATTTAATACAAAATACACCTCACACAACAAGTGAGCTGTAAAATCTGCGATCAAACGCCGTCTTGGGCACTGTGCTTTGTGCTAGCGGAGCACATTGAATGACGGACGTGACAGACAGGAGGGAATAAAACAAACCTACGCAAGGAAAGGGGCGCAGCAGAGAAGGCTTGAGTTACAGAAGTATAATTATGCAGTTGTTCAGTTTAGTCATGCATGGAGCTAGAGAGGTTGCTTTATGAGTAAACATGCTTACTTGTGAAATGACTAATCAGCCCATTATAAACAAGAGCTTCTCTTGTGTATGGAGAATAGCGGGGCACCTGAAACAAAAGTTACATGTGTGAAGGTTCTTCAAAAACTGGACAGCAAAATTTCTCTTACCAAGGGGATTGTTCCCGTCCTGTTTTTACTCTGAGCACTATGTATTGCTGCAACTACATCAATACAATTAAAACACCATGAATTCCCTATTAGGGAGGCAGATAAGCTGTTTAAAAGGGATTTACACCAGCCTATTCCCACTGTGTGTTATGTCACTGTAACAGAATATATCAGTTACATTTTTTTTATAGACATGAAATGCCCTACTTGGTGCTCTAAGATAAAACAGGGAAATCAAATACGGCCTCAGTGGGGGCTGATAGCATTGCAAAGCCTGCAGGGAGAAGAAAGCTGCGCTCCCTGGAGAAGGGAGCTCCCGGCAGCACGGAGAGCTCCCCCCGTACCAGGGGGCTCTGGGAGGCCCCAGCCCAGAGAAAGTGGGGTGAGGGGGGCAGAGGGAGGGCCCTGCTGTCAGCTACTTCCCAGGCTGGACCCCAGGGGAAAAAGCGATCCCACCAAACATCAGTGGAGAAGTGAAAAGGCCTGGAGGGCGTGCGGGGCTCTGCTGGGCCTAAGGGAGGTCTGGACAGGTTTGGCTGGAGAACAGTGGCTGGTGGCATAGAGGAGGCTAAAATGAAAAGTTCCCTGTAACTCTCACGGATAGTTGTGAGGAGGGGGGGCCCAAGCACTCCCTGGCAGCTCTACACCTATTTTGGTCATTAAAAATAAATCCTCCCCCTCCCCATGAGATAGGCCAAGACAAAGTGACTCAGTCTCTCCCTACAGGAGTAGGCCTCAAAGCCAAACACAATCTCATTAGCACTATAACCTAGGTTACTCATTCACAGTTTCTCTAGGCTCCTTCCAGATCTCCTCCTCTCTCTGGTGTGCCATTTATTTAGTCCCAGAATGCTTTACTCTAAATTAGGACTGCTGTCACAGCTGTTCAAGAGACTTCATCTCCTCAGAGTTTGCATTCCTGGATTAAAAATTGCTGCCAGACAGGCTTTCTGCCCTTGTGAGCAAGGGGAAAAGTTTCTGCCTGTGCCATTGAAGAAACACTTTCTGATTTCTCCCTAGGCAGCTGCCATGAGAGAAAAACGTCGTTGCTTGAACCACGCAGGGAAAGGCTGGGAAGACTGTGAAGCACTGAGTGCACCGCACTCAGTTGTATGTCTTAGTTGTTTAACTCAGCGGCTAAATCTGAACTCTGGACAAGGCCTCTGAAGCCTACTCTATTTTTTTCCACCTTGATACTTTCTAATAACAATGCTAGCACAATTGTGAGCATCAGCAAGTTAAAAAAAAAAAAAAAAGAAGAAATTATGAGGCAGGAAACAACGTAAACCAGTTTGACCAGGTGCGACTGAGCAAACAGTGACAGATTATAGCAAGTTACTGCCAAAATTGTATCACCTCATCCCCTTCTCCACCGCACTGGGCAAAGCGTTCCTTTTAGCAGAATCCCCTTGACTCAGCCCAGGACTCACGCAGTCACATTATTGGGATGCAGGCCTTGCCGGTGGGTGTATTTTAGCCTTTCAATGACACATTTGAAGTGTTTGTTTTGAAAGTCGATCTGAGCTGCTAGACTGTAAGTGTACCAATGCCTTAGGTTTGACCCAGTGTAAAATTTCTTAGCAGTTAAGCTGATGACTGGAGCTAATTCATTAGCCACCGTACGCATGCAACATAAGCTTTATTTTAGCCTCAGAACACATAAATGCAAGGTGACCAAAATCAGATGTCTTGCAATTAGGTTCCTCTGCTCCTCCACCAGACACACCCAACTAAATTAAACAAACAACGTACCAGGAACAAAAGGACTATTTTTCATCTTCTTTTTTTTGTCCAAGATACCTTGGAGTACTAATCCATATCGCATCCAAAGAGCCTGTAAAAACTCCCTTCTAGAATTCCAGCAACTGAAGAAATTAGGCCAGCTACTAAAGAGTAGGTTGGATATAATCAAGTTATAGCACCCCTGAGACACAAAAGGTAGTGCTTTTTGCATTTGCATTTTGTCAACTTACACAGCTTATTGCTGTGGGAGGAATTCAAGGCAAATAGCACTAAAATAGGATTTGCCAAAACGTTGAAAAATTGTTTGATCATTAATCGCATTTGCTAAGACTGTGATTAGGGTAATTGCTCGGTATTTCTTTTCACAAACCTGTTGTCGATGGGGGGGATCAGGAAGGACTATCCTCTACCCCCACAAAGTGCAGTGCAGCTTATTTGGCTCTCTGTGCCTTTTTTTTTTATCCCCTGAAGTATCAAGTACTTGCCCCTGAAAAGGCAAGTACAATACTAATAGCTAGATACTGAGTAGTACAGTGGTAGGATCTAGTAAATAAAGTAATATCTGTTTTGTTGTAGTTATATCTCATTTGCTTTCTAGGTGACTAGTTATTCTTTGGAGTGAATTTTCAAAGTGGTTAGCAGGGGGAACATTCAGCTGGAGTTTGGATATTCAGCTAGAGTTTACTTCCGTAAAAGCCAAGCTTCTGAAATACTACTTTGAAAATACTTCTTTTCTTCCATGTGGCTAGCAGCAACAACAGTGTCCAAGCTTTGATGTTGTGTCAGTGGCTGTGTCCTGTATTAATGCTGCCCCCCTAGTTTGGCTCTAGCTTCATTTTTTTTTTTTATTACACAACGGCATAAAAAGGTTCTTGTCTGAATCTGAAGCAGTATTTGAAAATTCTGTTTTAATTACTAGCACATGTGTTTTTGTGACACACATCCCTGTGGAATCTGGGCATTGCTACTTTAATTTAGAAGCACTGATATAATTGTAATGAGCATAATACAGACCTGAGACTACGTATGACAGAAAGAAGAGCAGAGCCCCTATTCTCTGTCCCTGCAGATTAAAAAAAAATCCCTTGGATACTACAGCATTCCTTTGAAAAGTGGCTGTAAAAGTGTTCTTGTGGGTTTTTTTCCCCCATGCTTATTATGTCAACAAGAACATATAAAATGTGCTCAGTTTACAAGAAAACAAAAAAAAATCCAGTTCTTCCTGTCAGTGCTAGAGGCTCATCCTATGCTTCAGAAATCCACTGGATTCTTTCCCTCTCAGATCATCGGCTACAAGGGTTCCGTAGGATAAATTTATGCCTTGTTTACATTGCACAACAATACTGTCTTCAGGTTCTGCTCCCAGTGTGTGTGCACAACCCAGAATTGCATCCAGCTCATTTGCTCTCTCTCTCTGTTATGTTGTTTCTGAAGAGCCAAGAGGATTAAACGAAAGCAGCAAACATTTGATGTTGTTATTAAACCCAGTTCATCTGACTTTAAGTAAACAAAGTAATAAATCTATTAAGAAATAAGACTTTTAGAGTTACTCTCCCATGAGTAGTAGTAGAAGAGACCCATGCCTTAAGGAAGAAAGAGAAATTGAGGAGTTTTATGCCACAGGCATTCCTGAGAAAGGTAAGGAGGTATGCAAATAGAAATCTAATCTGGTTCTGACGTATGTGCTTGGGCAGAAGGCTATTGTTAGAAAAACATGTTCCTGAGCAGCAGAACTAGCGAAGCCTGATTTCCTACGGATTTGTGTCCTTTGTCCCACATCTCTTTCTCCTTCATCACAATAATCACAGCTCTCCTCATGCCTCCAATGACACTGTCACTACCAAGAGACAACAAACCCTGGGACTAGTCTGCAGCTATAAAAGTACTCACTGTCGGCATGTGTGTGCTCACCGGCCAGCTGTCTGGCAAGCAACATGTAATGGCTGAGATACTCCTGCCTTTTCTTTGGTCAAGGCAGTAACCTGACTCTCTGCCCCTTATCCTGCTACAAGATTTTATGAAAAGTTCAAAAAACAAAAATTATGTTTAACATTATCACTCTTTCAATTTTAGCCAAAATCTGATTTGTCATGGGGTTACAAAAATTATTAGGTACAAGACAAATACTGATTGTGTAAACTTTGTTTCCACAGGAAACTGGATTCAGAAGTTCAGCTACTTTGCTCTTCTTAAAAACCAAAAATCCAACAGGGCTAATTAGGAAGTCTTCCCACAGTCATTTTCAGCTGCAATAGTTTGTATAAGACATGGTGACTGACCTGCTATCTCACAGTAAATGTTAATGTCCGATTTATTTTTTTAATAAAGAAATGTGTGAAAGCTTCTTGTGCTGCTGCTAACACTGAGACCTTTTATATGGCTAAATATTTCCAGTTGACTGCACAATAATTGTTGCCCCTTTCCAAAGGAAAACACACTGCCTCCTCTGTGGTCTGCTGTCTGCACCTCTCCATCCCCAGCTTTAGGAAAGCTCCACCGGACTGCATCCGCACACCGCCTGGACTTTAGACTACATTGAGCAATAAACATCATCTGCTCTGAGTGCTCCCTCTAGCATATTTGCTTGAATCGTGACCTTATGTTTTGTTTTTGTTGTTTATTCCAGTTTCTTCAACACACACTCCCACTGCCATTTTACCAAGCTGCCAGTTCAGAACCGTCTTTAAAGAGCCTCACCTATTCCTCCCTGGAAAACCTAAACAAAAAAGTAAATAACTGAGGACAGGCAAGCTGAAAGCTTGCATCTCCCAAATAATTTAATTTCCTCTCTCCATCACACTTTAACATCTCGGTTGCGACAACTCTTCTGTTGGCTGAGGAGGGCTGCGTAACAGCACTTCAGGAAGAGCAGATGTGTGTCATTTCACCAAAGGCCAAACACGGTCTTGCCAGCAGTGTGGGGCTGCAGAACAGAAGAAAAATACAAAACATGAGAAAACAGAGGCTTGCGGTGCAGCATTGCAACATTTGAGAACTGGATGACGACCAGCAGCCGGAATTGGTGAACAGAGGAGCAGAGGTTACTCGTGCCACCAAGACACCAGGAAAGACCTCCATTTTATCTGTTTCCCCTCAACATGGCCATAGCTTTCTATCACTCTCAGTGGGGCTGAGGCCAGCTGTTGAAATATTGCTCCAGACCTCCAGCAAGAGGTCTTGCAGGACCTGGACAGCTGAGGCAGCAGAAGTACCCAGGGGAGGTGCCCAGACCGCAGGGGAGCAAGGCACAGAGGCCGTGGTGAAACGAGTTGGCTTTTGCAGTTTGGGGCTGAGTAGGGAAAGGAAGGTGCATATAGCAGAGGGAGGTTGAGAAGACTGTAAGACAACCAAACTGCTTATGGGCCTTGGATTTTGGCACTTTAAAAAATGGCTTTCGTAACGGTGTGAGAAACTCCTTTGTTCATACCAGGGCTGTGTGTACAGACATAGTTGTGTGCGTAAACACTAGGACTGGGCGCAGTGAATGTGAAACGGGGCAGATGTGTCCTTCCTTGCCCTCCCCGCATGTGCACACACATATACACACCCACACTTACCCTTATCACCTTTGGACTTCCAGGAGCAGGACAGGAGATCCATTAAGGTACAGACTTTTCCTGGGATTGTTCATCTGCCGAGGACCTAGCAGGAAGGGAGGATAATTGAAGTGCAAATTATCTTTAGCTATAATTAGATGTTCACATATATTAAAAATATCTTTAAAGATATGTAAAAGATTATTTCAAGATGAAAACAAGGCTCAGTGCACTTCAGAATCTAGCTGTTTCCCCTTTCAAACTCATGCTATATTGAGGGGAGTAGCCTATTAGTGCTGTCTTGAGTTTTACAGTTAATTATTTCAGATGCATTGGCAGAAGATTAGAAGACTGGGGAAAAAAAAAACCCAAACCCTTAAAAAAAAAAATCGCATTTTTCATACTCATTGAACACTAGGGTATGACGTGTTTTTTTGATCTGCTGAAATTACTGGAAAAAAAAATGCTGACATAGTCCTGACACTTGAACCAACGGATATAATGTTATAGTGACAACTCTAGTAAAAGTTTCCAGCTAGCCAAAAAAAGAAAAAGCATTTTCCTCCAGTGTTTATATAAACCTACAACAGAGGTGAGTTCCCTGTGGAGTCCTGTGTTTGCTAACATAAGCACCACATAGTATAATGTGACCATGTTGATTCACGCTAGTCTTCCAACCATATTTCTTCTTGCTGCTTCTATTGGATCACTGTTCCAAATCCTAAATTCCCTGGTGGTCAGGAACATCTTTATAATTTCCATCCTAAATGTACTTATGGCAAGTCTGTCCCCTTCACCTTAAATAATTCTTTCCTTTTTCTTGCGTTTGCTACTAACATAGTATCCTTGAGATAGCATCCTTGAGAGCAGACCCAGAGTTAGCTTAGCTTCAGTTTTCATTTGTTAGACTAAATAAATCGAGTTTCTGAACATCTTTGTAACCCTTCTCCTGAACACTTACAGTTTTAATTGGTCTTTCTTGAACACCAGTGAACAGAACTCTTTTTGTCTTCCCATCATGAGGTTACTTCTTAACAGCATTATCTTTGTATCTTCAAGTTAGATTATGTGAAACCTGAAGACAAAGTCTATTAGATGTATTGCATTTCTTTTGCCTACAATGTCTGTTACATAGTTATTACCAAAGAAAGCTGCCAAATTAGGCTGGGACAATCTACCCCAGGTAAAACTATACTTCTTTTCATGCAATTTTCCTTTTACATCTCTAAGTATTCTTTCCTGTATATTATTTAAAAAGCACCTCATACTACCGGAGGTAGCAATCCACAGTAAATTAAATTGGATGTACTAGGGAAAGAGCTCAGAGAAATGTAATTGTCATACAGATAAAATGTGGCTTCTTAAGTCAGACTACTTGACTAACATTGTTCACATACCAAAAAGAATGAAATAAAGATTCTGGCAACAGCCCATGTCAGTCCACCTCATCAGTGCAAAAAACAAAGTCTGTGTAATGCCTAGCTGTACTTAGCCATATTTAATCAATCTCCATCACAAATGCTAGTTACATATGTGGTGAGCAGTTTCATAGATCTGAGCTCTATGGTAGGAGAGACCACAAATAAAAAAAAAAAAAAAAAAAAGCAACCCGCACACAGGTCTCTTGGGACAAGGTTTAAATAGAGGGAATTTATTATGCTGGCTAGCTAGGGACTCATTACTGAATTCACCATTCTTTGTCTTTGGAAAGGCTAGCATCCATTCTGGTGAGAAAAGCGCTTCAGCCCTCAGGATCCCAGCAAAAGATTAGAGTCTCTTTTTATCATTCAACAGTCCTATTTCATCCCCACTGCAGAAAAGATTACGCCAGGGCCCATTGTTTCCTATCCTCAGGCAGGCTGGGAGCTCTTCTGAGAGGGCAGAATTTTTAAGTGCTTGCAGCCCTGATAGGAAGTGCAATGAAAAATAGGCAGGAACGACATCTCTGCTCTTAAAAGCTGGGTTTCCCTGTATAATTATCCTGGTAGAAGCTGGAATTTGGAGGACTCATCTGAGTGTGGGACAGAGCGAGGCACAAAGGCTGGCTGTCCCCCCTCCCCCAGCCCTATGTGGCGCTGAAAGCAAGGCAGCTCCTTTCTCTGGCAGCGCAGATATCTTTCCCAGCAACAGAATCGCTGTACTCTGTGTGCGATGATTTGACGCTGACATAATGCTTCCATATAATCTCTGAACATGGGAACTTCGGCACAGACCCATTAAACCATCCTTGCCTACATAGCTGCTGTCCAAAATTGCCTCATAACTTAGCAACTAACTTGGTACCTGCTATCACTCACAGGGCTTCTTTAACATTACCATTGCTGAAGCTTTTTCTCTTTCATTATGTGTACGTATTCCAAGCATTCCCTCCCCTGAAGCAGTGCTTCAAGAAGCAACTCACTTTTCTTGGTTTTGGCCTTTTTTTGGCCACCTCTCTAATCTCTCCACAGTAATTCCATCTCATAAGCATCACTACCACTCATTCTGACTTAGACTTATCACCACATCACCTAGCCCACCTGTTACTTCAGTAAGGGTAATTAGCAAGGAACAATCATCCTTTGGTAGTTTGTGATCAGGACTCAAACACGGTATGTCAGAGCAACATAGATAAGAAATCTAAGAAAAAAAACAACTCCCCCCACCACACGTACTTTAAGTTATGATTTTTCCCACCAGGCCTAATGCAGCTTATATAAAACTTCACATATTTGCAAAAAAGTGTTTAATTCCAGGACAACAGAAAAGCAGATGAAGTAAACCTCCATTTTCTGAATAAGCACACCACTACCACCAGTTAAAGGAACAGGCAGCTACGCATGCCGCAGAGGCAGTTGTTAAACAGCCGTCTGTCGCTGCTGCTGGGTTTTGTCCAAGAGCAAAGAGGAACTGCATGCCTTAACCTTCATTTATGGACCAAAGTAACCAGCTTTGCTTATGTTTTCTTTCACTGTTGCTACGGTCTTATCTATTTGGTATCTTAGATATTTATACAGTACACAGACTTCCAGCACCTTGTAATTTTTTCCCCCCATCTGTTTATACATGATCTTGTGGCTTGTTTTATTCAGAGATATCTGAGTACCTCAGGGTCTTGTGGTTTTGCTGCATGTGGGGATGTACTAACAATGTACAGACATATTTAAATTGCTACTTGAAATGCAATTTGTACAAAAACTTAAACAAGCATCAATCAGAAGACTGATCACAAAGCTTCATATAAATAAGCCTTTAGCTTCAGTGAACAAGTAAGAGCTTGCAAGAGAGCCTTTGGTCATATTTTAAGGCATTAAACACTGTTTCATTAAGAAATACATTAAATCCCTCATTAAGAACAATCTGAAACCCAACCCTTTCCTCCTCCAAATCTCTCTACAACCTTAGGGGGGAAAAAAAAGCTTGAAAACAATGTTGAAACTACAAATGACATAAAAGAATCCAAAATGTATTTATTAAATGACGTATTTAATATTTGAATACTCAGTTAGAAATTGCAAAGGAAAATGAGCTAGGAGTGCCCAAGTACAGAACTATGCTTTTTTTTTTTAAATAGGTAACAGTAGAAAATAAAATCGAGATGAGGTTTCTATTAAACATTTACCTTTCACAGTGAGCATATTTTTGCTTTGTTAGCTGATGACTACCACTGTTTTCTCTATCAAACGGGATCAGCTTCCTTAGACTTTCCCAACCCCCCCAGTTAACCGTACTTTATGAATCATCACATTTATAACCTGCCAGGTGTAGTCTGACACTTTAGGGCAAACTGGGACCCTGTTTCAAACAAGGCAAGTTAACCACTTAACAGCTTAGCAGACAATATGCTGATAAACTTTTCTGAAGTCTCAGATGCATTTTTACTGAATAGCAAAAAGAGAGAGTAATATCTTAGCACAGCTTTTTTTTGAGGGCTGTGGTCATGGCTATCCCCAAATCAGATTATTAAAAATGAAACAAGTCACACAGAAGAGTGTGCTGCAATGCATAGACTGGAAGGTGGCTAGGAGAATTTGAAATAAAACCAAAACCAAACAACTCAGAAGCTTCTAAAAAAAAAAAAAAAAAAAAAAGGCTTAATTTTTAAACAAGGTTCCTTTTTAGAGGAAATAAAATACTAAGACGTCTCCAAGAATTTTCCTATGGACTTTTGGAAGTGTGAGCCTTATTTTGCACTTCCCCCCTACCAACTTCCATAGGATTTCAGCTTCTTAAAAGCTCCCCAGAACCCAGTACTTCTGAATGCACTGCAATGTAACACATGAGACAAGGTAACTAACTACATTGAAAAAAAAATGAATGAAAACGTAAAACCCAAATGCAGCATCTGCACTAGATGTGCTCACTCTCATCCATGCATCATCAGTGGTTAATTTTTTTTTAGTATAGGCCTGTAGCTTTATTTGGTCTTAAAAGCTCCGTGAAGAGTTCAGTGGCACAGACAAGAAGGCGGTTAAGGCCTATCTGGTGTCAAAGGAACACAAGGGAACTCTGCATATAAATCATGAGGCATTAGAACTGACTTTTTTGAAAGCCGCGATATAAAAGATGATCAAAATCCCCAGCCACTATCTGGATCTGGTTGTGGTAAGCAGTCTTTAAAGGGAGCTTCTGAAGTGGCCTTTGTTTTTATTAATCTCTTGCATCACTGGGAGAACTTTGTAAATATATAACGCTTAGTACATCTTTCTGACAAGAAAATAGATTCCGGGTAAAGACAGGAGAAGACTGGGAGAGACAAAAGATATTTCAGACAAAATCACAATCAAAAGTGACATATTTAATAGTTGCCTATTCATGGAGTAATATAAGAGGCTTACAAGATTTCTGACAATAGAGAAGGACCAAAGTGTGCTGGAGATGAAAGTATAAAGTCTGAGTTTTACCCTTTGTGCTGAGAAACCTGCTCTGCTTCCCCTCCCACCCCCTGCCAAGATAACTGCTACTCACCCTATCTGTTCTGAAGCAAACCTTGGAGTCCTGTATGCAACATTGATTTGACCAAAATCAGTTGCCTGCTGTATACCATTATTATATTAATGTAACATACAGTTCTGTTTAAAGTTCTCACTGAACATGTGCCACTTACCTGCAGAGGAAAAAAAAAAAAAAAACCCACAAAAAAAACAAAAGCCACCCAAACCAAATCACAACACACCACCTTTCTTTTTTCCCTCTCTACATTTTTAGTCCCGAACAAGAAAAGACTATTCACGAGTAGTATTAGTCATGACTTGAATGGAGGTGATACAGTTTCAGAATACAATGGAGAACCTAGTGAACTTTTAAGATTTGATAGGGTGCACACATCAGAACAGCAAAGGGAGGTAGGGTATCTGAAATGTTACTACATACTCACATGCCTCACTACGAGGATAAACATTGGCCCAAGATTGGTGTTTGCCGTAATACTTTGTTACTCATTTCCAGTATTTTGGTTTTGATACCAGCTGGGCATCCTCCCAAGAAAACTGGAATCTTCTTTCTTAGAATGGTCAGATTTGAAAAGAACACTGTGCAAACACTTGGTATCTTCCTTCTATGATCTTAATCTAGTTATAAAACTGCATGTTAAAGATAAGAGGCAACTGCTCTGATTCTGAATTTAAGTGTAAAACAAAGAATCAACGCTGCTGCTTTTAAATATTTGACAGTAGGGTAAAAAACATGTTTTAAGCCAAAGGAAGCTTGTCTAACAAAGACACAGTCAGCCCTCCATCTCCAGGAGTGTATGCGCTTGTTTCCGACTCCAGTATTCCAGGCGCATGTTTGATTGCAAATGAACTTTCTATTCAGAGGCTCAAGAAAAGTAATTACTCGTACAGAAAGCCTTACTCTAAAAACAACAAAAAAACCCACCCCACAACAGAAAGCCCTATAAATTCAAGATACGTAAAACTGAAGGAAAAATAATTAAAAAGAAGCCACCATTGCCCAACTAACCAATAAGTAACTTCTGAATACTTCTTCAAATATATTAAAAACATTTTAAAAATCATTAATTTTACAGCGTACTTATTCCTTGAAAAGAGACTTTATATAGCAGTTTTGTTAAATATTGAATTGTCTTGTAGAGTTTTGATTGTTTTAGAAATCATAATAAAGGCAGTTTACTTGATTCCTGAGAACTCAGTAGGAGATGCAAAACTAAGTCTTGCTCACATGTTGCAATCAGTAATTCAAAGGAACTACTCACAGGAGTTTACCTAACTTTGCTGATTAAAAAAAAAAAAACAAAACCAAACACAACTCGCAAAAAACCCCACCAGTCTTCCCGGGTGAGGTCTACAGATGGCAGCAAGCGTAAGAAGAGAAAAGTCCACTGAAGAGTTGTGACTCAAAATGTCTAGAGGTAAATGCATGCCTTCTCCAAAGTCAGCAGGAACTGTTAATAGCTGCACAGAGCTAGGATTTCACCATTTATGAAAAGGTCAGTTAAGTGAATATTCACAACTAGAATAAGATTTATTCTAGTAAGCCAAAACATCTGTGGTTAGAAAAACTGAAGCAGATTTCATACCTACATTAGAAATGTTTCCATTTGTCAACTCATGGTTTTAAGTACAACTCTACAACATTCTGGGAAATGAATGATGCAATCAACACTTCCAGTGGAGAAAGGGCTAAGCAGCATGTGATTTAACAGTCAAACCAGTTGAAACAAACAATTTAGCTAACACATACCAGAGAAAGGAGACAGCTCCCTTATGGATTTTTACTGAAAACAAGAGGGAAAGCAAGACAGACAAGCAGTTAAATTCAGTATGCTCCCACTAACATATTACAAGTAAATACAGGTTGGTTTTGTTTGGTTGGTTGGTTTTGGGTGGGTTTTTTGGTTGGTTTTTGTTGTTGTTTTTTCGTTGTTGTTGTGGTTTTTTTTTTTTTTTAAAAAAAAAAAGTCTGGATCTTGATTTGTTCTGTAAAACACAAAGAAGCTTTAGGAGCAACTTAGGTTTTCCACCAAATGGAATGATTATGAACCTTCTTCCCCAAAAGGAAATAAATCCTTAAAGACTCTTCCACCTTTGCTGTGTGAATATGGAAGTTCACAGGGAAAACTCACAACTAGTTTTAGCATAAGCAGGCTGTTAGTCGTACATAGCCTCAATAGGGATGGGCTCTTCCTGAAAGCAATTCACAGCTGGAGCTCAGCTTTAGCTGCATCCTCTGTTCTTGCGAACTAACTAGAAGAGAGAGCCTGAGAGATCTAACATTTCTAGATTAAATTTTTTCTTTCATACTTTTTTCCCTGCCAGGCAGAAAATGAAGAGATACATTTCTGAATCAAAGAGGAGCTACCACAGATTTTCACAGCTGAATTGGTTTTATGGTAAAAGTCCCACTTATTTTTCACCTGCATCTTTTGAAATCAAGAGCTGTTTTATTAAAAATAAAAATCTGAAGTCAGAGAACTGAGAAGTACTTCTGTACATTTAGAATTGCTACCGATTCAAATTAAAGACAGTATACGGGACAATATAGAAAGAGTCTTACAGAAGAAGATTTGGAGAACTGCCAACTGGTCTCCTATTTAGGAATCTAGTTATCATTTGACATTCAACTGTCGCTTTGAGAGGTTTTTAGTAGTACGTCCTGCTATGTTTTTGCCTCTCACCTGTACCAAAAGGCTAATTCTCTGAGTTCAAATCTCTTTGAAAGAGTTTGTGTTTGAAAATATACGGAGGCATTTTCTACCTTTTTGGAATGCTAGTAAATACATGTGGTACACATGATCAGACTGTGTTAGGAAGATTGCTAAACTGATCTTTAAAATCAGAGGAAATTGGATATTTTGCATCCATGCACATAAGATAGGAGCAACAAGCTTTTATACCACACTTGAAGACTTTATGGGCTAGGAAATAATAATGTTCTATTTATACTGTCCTTTCCCTGAAAAACATATTAATTTTATTCCTTGTTTAGAACACTCTCCAAGAAGTGCCAGTTTTCCTGACACTTTGCTAATTCCAGGACAATGCTGTTCTGTAATCTTTCACTTCCTCCTTTCACCTACCCTGAAAATAAATTTATTTGCATAGTATCTATTTTAGCAGGATAGACTCTATATTTAAAATTAGTTCTAAATACTTATTTTAGTGACTATTTATGAGCTGCTCAGGCATATAGGCCAAGATGTACTGATTACATAGACATATGTACAATCATCTGTCCTGGGAAGACCGGAAGCAACACTGAAGTCATTCCAAACATTAAATTATCACTTGTCTAATTTGAGAAAGTGTCGAGTCTTATAAGTTGATAAAAAAAAAAAATAAACAAAAAAGTGAAGATCTTGAATATAAATTCATTCAGTTTTGAGGGGCTGCTAAGTTTGTCTTCAATAATAGTCCTCCTTATGTTATTGACTGTTCTTTCCTCTATAGTGTGTTATAGTGGCTGTCAGCTTTGCTAATTCTTAGCTTAAAAGAAGTCCTATTAGGGGTGATTTACCTTCAAACAAAGAGATTAAATTCAAAACGTAAGAGCTGCATTTATAATGAAAACTCAGCATACTCTATAAAATATTCAAAATGCTTTATTTCAGGCCAGTATAGTATTGTTACAGGCATCCATCTCTTTCTCCA
This sequence comes from Chlamydotis macqueenii, assembly GCF_036417535.1. Taxonomy (NCBI): domain Eukaryota; kingdom Metazoa; phylum Chordata; class Aves; order Otidiformes; family Otididae; genus Chlamydotis; species Chlamydotis macqueenii. The sequence goes on from NC_141557.1 coordinate 67,231,829, forward strand.
CACTTGCACATAGACAAAGTTGGCACTCCCAACCACCAAAAAAGTTAAATGGTTATTACAGTACAGGCATAAAGTAGACAAAAGCTTTACTTTCATTAAGCAAAGCCATGATTGTGCTCTAACAGCATTTATTACCAGTGCATAGACTGTTCCCTCCTCCTAAGGGCAAGCAAAAAAGGGAGATTTCCCCTAACACAAGGGAAACACAGATGGCGGCTCTGCTGCTAAAGCAGTCATTTCATCAGTGGAAGAACGACAGATATCTGGATACAGCAGACACCTGCCTTAATTGCTTTCAGTTGCACTTACTAGTTCACATGGGCTTACTCAGAACTGGATTTAACATCCTTGCAGGTCTTCATTACTAATAGTGATTATAATAATGAAAGTAAAGTTCCACATTTGAAGAATGAACAGGAATTTTTTTTTAAAGTAAAACAACAAAAACCCAGAAAACTGTTGATATTGCAGTTCCCTCGCCTAAGACACTGCTTCACAACCATCATTTAAAATATCTTTCCTTTCTAGAAACATCAATTTCCTTCCATCAAGAAGGCAGCACCAGAGACACTTTGTATCACTTAACCATAAATTAACACTAGTGTATTTTACTGCATTTCAAACTTCCAGCTACAGTGGTAAAATTAACAATTAGCATATGGAATGAGTATCAGATACTTATATGTACCAAAGGCAAGTTAGTCACAAAAACTTCTACAAATATATTACAAACAAAACTAGCAGCAAACACTGCTATCACTACACAGCACACTCTCATGAAACATGACTGACTGGACGGCTACCTGGAAAACAAGCTGATAACTATAATGTTATAAAAATCGCAAAACAAATATTTGATCCTTGTAACTGTATGAACAAGTGTTAGGAAGGAAGAAAGCATGATTCAGTTAACACAAGTTCTACTTATACAAGAGTGCCTCCAAGCCACAAAATGTATAGTTTCACTTTTATATTAATAATCAAGATTTCAGTCTGATACATGCAACTGACTCCAGCAAGCATGTCTGAATAGGCAATGGAACGTAAGATTATCCATAGATTCTCCTCCACAGCATGCAGCCCCATCAGATTGGTATGAATCAGTCTTCGCTTATATGACATTTTGAGCAGCACACTATACTGCAGTTCAGAGTGTAGGGCAATGGTAGAAATGCATATACGATGCTTTCATCGGAGGTAAGTTTCAAAATACGCACGATATGTGTACAGTTTGTTTCTAGGCACATCTTTGGTTACATTCTCAATATAGTCTGCTTTACAAAAAAAATAAATAAAACAGTCAAGACTTGGTTAAAGTCTGGGCAAAGATAAAACTTCTTTTTTTTCAGAAACCAAAACAGTAGAAGTCTATTTAAATTGATGGTTTATTATATCCATAAACGATAAAATCCCAATGCTACAGTAAGGCATGTAAATATTGAACCTGAAAGAAAAATTGAGGAAAAGGGAGACAAACCATTAGCTCTTGGAACACTTCTTCAGAAAGCTATGCATACATTTTACTACAATACTAGATGTGTAATCACCACTCCTTCCCTATGAAAGAAAATAAGGTTTTGAAATTGTTTGTGTTGTAAATTAGAAGAGGAGAGGCACAAAAACGACAAATAAGGAAAGAAAAATGAGTGCAGGAAAACTGGGCTGGAAAACTGCTAAAGGGCTGAAAGAAACCCTTAGTTGCTTACCATTCCAAAAAAAGAGCAATATGGCAAGTTACAGGTGTAAAGCGAGGAAATGAATAACAGGATTATTAAAATCACAGCCAAGTATTCAGCAAACATATAAATGAAAGCTATCTTTAATGACGTTTATCAGTTTGCAATTTTAAAAATTTCTATTTAAATGAAATCAACTTTTGGTTTCTAGATATACACACAAAAGATTTTTGCCATTGTTTGCAACAGGAGCACTTCAAACACAATGCAAATTGTTTTCAATTTTTTTTTTTTCCATGCAGAGTTCAACATGTTTTTGAGTAGGGATGGTGGAGAAAATAATTTCCTCTCATTTTAATAAATTGCCTTTTATTTTTCAGTAATAGTTCTCTGTAAAGGATATGCCTGAAGTACAGTATTATGAATACACGTAAGTGATTGTGTTTGTGACAAAATCCATTGTGAAAGAATAATCAGAAAATCTAAATCAGCAGAATAATTTTCTACTGCAAACCTGCTCATTTAATAGCACTGCACACTCAGTAGAAAAATGTCAAAATATTAAAGCTACCTAAGGCAATAACGTAGGCATACATGTAATATTTTTCTAATGCACATGCCTGAAAAATTAAAGTTTGAAGAATGTGGCACTGAACAGTCAGGAAAGCCGAAATGTTCAATTTTGCATATAGATCTCCTCCAGATAGATGAAGAAATCCTAGAAAAGCAGGCAGCAGGCTGCTTTTATAAATTCAGTCAGGCATAGAAGAACACTTCGGCCCTTGTTAACAGACAGTCTTTTAGATTGCTCCTACACCTTATTATTACAGTACAGAGCAAGGAAAAAATGTCATGCAGCCATATCCCATGCAAAATACAGTTGTGAATTATAGGAAGCTTTGTCTGGATTAAGTACACAAATAACGCTGCTAATCTTGACTGAGACTATTTCAGGTATTTTGTTTGAATCAGGGCCTTTATGAATATAGTCAATTGAGAGTCTGCCAAACATATAACAATGTTTAACTGTTTCACCCTCAGAGATAACCATCAGATTCCTTACCTGCTAAGTACTTAATATTATCAAGTTTGTGCGATTCGAGCATTGTCTTCAGATCTGCAACTTCTGTGTCTATTTTTCTGTCTGTCTGGGTCAGAGCTCGATCTTGTTGCGCATGCTGAACAACGAAGCAATAAAATGATACAATTTGAACAGATGCTAGTTTATTTAGAAATATAACCCATCCCTTCAAGTTGTATTTTTGGTTCCTCCTTAAATGAATATTACTTTGCATTCAAAGAAAAAAAGTTCCTTCCTAGCTGATTATATCCAAGGAACTGGATAATTTGGTGAACTTGGGAAATTTATATGATTCCATGTTCCTTAACATGTAACCTAGAAAGTGGCAGAACTGGATGCCTTCTTATCTAAATCTAGCAGCATAAACATTAACTTCAAACTGTCATTCAGCCCACCAATACTGAAGTCACTGCTCAGTTATAACAGCTACTGAGAAGTCCAAGAGCCTCTTGTGAGAAAAACATACAGGAGCATAAAGACTTATGGATCATTAGAAAAAATGAGAATTGGTCTTCTGATGTAAAAAAGCATGTTTTCATCTTGTAATGAATTCTACCTCAAAAACAACTACAGAAATTCTGAATATGATGACAGAAGATAGGACTTCTGTAAAAAAGGGATAGAATTATTCTCAGGAAAGACTGAAAGATCCAACTTGTAAACTGAGAACAACAGCTGCCGAGTTGCTAGTATTTTCAAATCAGCACTACTGAAACATTGTTAATCAGTTAACGATTTACTGCTAGACGTCTTCCTAGGGATAATTCCCTATACTACAGAAAGGAAACAAAAGGAAGAGGAAGTGCTTTGTAAAAACCTCCTCTAAAATGAAGCCAAGTCAATCTAGCAATGTGTTTCAGTCTCACTGAACAGGGGGAAACAAAAAAAAAATTGATTTCACAAACTAGCATTAAGAGTAGAATTCCATCTAGAGAAAATACTACATACATGAAGTTTCACAACAACGTGACCACTGAACAGTTTATATATACATGCAGAGGGTCTAATAATACATATGAAAGCCTTCTTATTCTGTAGCTGCTTCAGCTACCTGTACCAATATGAAAATACACAGGCAAATAATAAAGCACAGTGACATTTTGAACATGAAAGTGCCTAAAGATATAAACAACTCCAAAAAGAATACCAGGTCCATAACACAAGTACAAAAAGATCTGCTGTGTAATAATCAGCTACCAAGTTCTTACCAATTCCACTATTTCCGTCCTCATTTCAAGTAGCTTTCTTTCATTAAGTGAGTACTAGAAGGGGAGAGAAAAAAATTTAAAAAAAAAAAAAAAAAAGAGAGAGAGAGAAACATGATATTATCATTAAACTTTTCCCCCCACACTTAAAAGCATATTTCTGTGTTTCCAAATTCTGTAGAACACTGAATCTGGACAAGATTACTGTCTGACAATACTTGTGAGACAGTATTGTAGGATAATTGCTGTCATTTGGGAAAGCACAATTCAGATACGTGTTCATCCACACCTGTGAACTGTAAAGCACAAATTCAGACACTCATCTTCTGCAAAAACTGTATATATTAACAAGCAGCTGGAAGAAAGGTTGGTAGATCTGCATTTCTGAAAAACAAAGACCTATGATTCTAAACAGTAACTCTGGAACAGTTAACTAATCCATTGAGCATACAAGCACAATTAAGACTGAAGCATCTATTTTCCTCAGGAAGGGGAGTACAGTTTTAAAACATCATATCAAACTCAGCTATCAAAGAAATGTTTAGCCAGCATTGCATACGCTCACCCTTTGTATTGTTCTGACCATCATTTCATGATATATTTGTTAAATACAGAACATTTGTATCTCACATTAAGCCATTCATTTGTGGAACATCAGAAGCTATGTCTTCTTTTTAACTTATAGCTATTTGGGTTCAAGGAAAATTAAATTCAAATTAAAGAAGTGTACCTTTAAGGCAGGTTATCTTCCTGACTCACGAACAGGTATGATTTACCTTGAGATGTATAACAGTTCCTGTCCCACTACTGAAGCAATTCAATTACTCATAGACAGCTGCTAAACTGCCAGTCTATAGTGCAGAGTATTAAGGTCATCAGGCACCCATCTCAGAATCCTCAGTTACACAGCAATAACCTCATCTGGTGACATTCCCATATGGAAAGTCGCTTTATTTTTCCTCCACTCTGGAAGCTTATCCCACTTTAATATTAAACTTGGATTAATCTACATAAATGCCTCAGCATTGAAAAAACCCTCCTTAAAGATCTGGAGCCCTGTTTGGACTTTTGACTGATCTGAAGACAAAGTTAAGAGACAGCAGGCTGCTACAAATGTGGAAAACGACAAAACAAAGACAAATAATAGCATGTCTGCACTTAATGAAACAGTCATTAGAGTCTGCAAAATGGGAGGAACAAAAAAAGAAATGAAGACATTTTATATACATGTACATTTTTGAAAGTGGTGAGATGGAGAATATTTTTTAAATAATCTAATTAAAACTATGTTTGAGGTGAAGTTTCACATAAGAATTGGATGTCACATTAGTAAACTGGTCATCACTATCAAAAGAATCATGACATTTAAAATAAACAATTTTGTGGATTGAAATAGTTTGTCTGCTTTACCTTAAATAGATGTTAGCCAAATACATATTTTCTGAATAATTTCTATTCTACAAGCTTATTTCTTGATGTTTGTATTTGTTAAAGTTTTACTTTGTGGCTAGAACTCTCTAGGTAAGACTCAAGGATTTTAAACTCAGGTTTAAGACCGTGAAATACACCCTTTTACTGCAAGGCATCACCACACACCTGTAGTAACACCAGTGCATTAAAAAAAAAAAAAAAAAAAAAAGAGGAAGGAAAAGATTAAACCTCCTCCCTGAAATTTAACAGGGAGATTTCCCCTTAAGTCCGTATTTTTCACAATGCAGAGGAAATTCAGTTTTGTCAGATCCGTATTGATGTTCTTAACAGCAAGCTTAGAGGCATCACACTTGTGATGCATGAATATGGGAATATATACAGAATTTTGTACATACTTCAAGTTTTTAAATCACATCTGTATCATTACAGATATAAGTCACAGAATAAATAGATGTGCTTTAAGCAATGTCAGATTCTCCAAGGAACATAATGTGGAATGAACTAATGGAAAGGTAAAGCATTTAGAGATTGAAACATTAAAGACTGTCCACATCAATGCTGACAAATTAAGAAATTCTCCTTCAGTACTTATTCCAAGCAAAACTGAAAGATAAGAACACTTTACTTGGTGCTTCAAGTTAAATTAATTTAAAACTTAGGACATGTTTCTTCTGAATAGTAACTTAGTAAGAATGCACAGTAACCTTCAGTTATCCTGACTTTTATTCTCAGAAAGCTAGATATTCAGTCCTAAGTTCACACTGCAATCCAAGTAAATACGATAATGATGCTCTGCCTACTATAGAAAATACTGGATTACATCTCACACCCAACTCAGCATATATGCTACGACCTGCTTCCCATTCATCTACCTTCTTCCTTTTCTGTTCATGAATGGCCATTAAAGGTGGGAGAGGAAAAAAAGGAAAGAGCAGTTTTCATAGTAACTATGAAATCGTAGTTGCACAGTAGACTACAAAGTTGGTCAACTTCCTTAAGAGAAAGTTGACATGCACAGTTTGTTTCTCCTGGGATGTAGTCAAAATAATGTAGTGTTCTGAGCAACAGAGTCCAGATTCTAGGATCCTACATAAATAATACAAGAAAACACTAGTGCCTAATTTATCACTGGTAAAGTGGTTTTAAATAAGTTTTTTAAGCCCAACACAGTTGATCGACACAGTTAATACATTTCAGAGGGTATTTTTTAAAAAACATTAGCATAAAGTACTAAGAATTCTACCTGCTCAAATTGTACTTTATTCAAGTATCTTAGTCATTATACTAAATCACTAACACAGCTGTTACCTAAGTTAATGATTTTGAAAAACAAAGGGGCACACACAGAAGATAAATGATATCTACTTGAACAGTTCTTATTGCCTAGATTTGAGATAAATATTGTCTTCATTACACACATGTGAAATAGAAAAATGTCATTAAAAGATCTTTCAGTTTAGAAGATCCAATTTCTTTGAGATCATAAAAGCTATTCAAAAAAGAACTATGGGAACAGAACTCTATTTCAAATGCTACATATAATGCAAAAACTTGTTAATCGTCTAATTCTTCTTCTACGTTATTCTAATTTAAGATCACATCAATTCATTTCTACCAGATATTTTAAAGTTCAAAACAATCTGAACCACCATCAGTTACAATTAAAAAAATAAAAATAAATTACAATTATTTTCACAATAGGTATTTCCTGACAAATCAGCTAAGCTGTTAATTTTCTAGCTATAGGGCAATGAAACTTCTTCAGTTATGATAAATTTAATGAAATGTGTAAACTTAAAAACAACTGTGAAAATAGAGAAAGAGATATGCTAATAACTTAGAAAACTTCTAGGCAGCTAGTCAGCATATTTAGATTCAGTATCAAATATATTGAACTGTAATGTGTTACTCCTGATATTAAAACAATATCAAAACAAACAGACATACAAAACCAGACACAGCACCTTGTACTATAGCAGCATAAGGATGAGTAACTTGGATTAATCCATCCTGAAGCTGTATGATACTATAGAGTAATATGAAAATGCTCTTTGGGCAAGATGCTTTTACCCAAATTTGGACATTACTTACTGTTTAGATGTTTCTAGAAAAAAAGTAACCAAAACTTACCAATTCTTTTACTCTGCTCTTCTCTAGGTTTAGGTTTAACTTGTTATCTGCACGAACTTTGGTAATTTCATCCTAATGGGAAAAAAATTATAAAGCAGCAAGCAAGATTTTCTATTTAACCATAAGTAGAAAAAATTAGACAAATATATTCTGCCTTTCTTTACATCTCTTAGGAATCAAGCTTCTCTCCAATTAATGTACATAATTTTCAGAAGTGTAAGTATTCCTATTCTTCCTCCGGGAGATACTCATGTTCTATAGTATTAATTGGATCCCAGAATCAAAACTTAACAACACCTTTTAAAACAAGAACACTGAGAACAGAAGTTAATTGAGAACACATCCTTCTATAAACACTGAGAATGTTTCATATATCTCACACCTCTGATTTCTATAAATCCATGCCTAGGTACACCTGTAAGTTGGACTTCCTCCATGAAGCAATCTTGATGCTCAAAATAACTTTAAAAGTAGTTTCTAACCTTCCAACGTAAAAGAAAATCTGTTTCTAAAGGCTACATCTAGGGTTTTCAGAAAAAGCTACAGACATTTTAGAAGTCAGAAAATGTTTCTTATGTTTTTAAACATCTAACTTTTTAAAATGACCATAAGGTGTACACTTGCATTTTACTTCATCCATAGCTGTAAGTGATTCCTGCTTCTCAGTGACAGCTGCCATTTTAAGGCAAGCTCCTGGCAGGAATTCCAACCAGCTGACAGTTTGTCATGAGGCAAACTACTGATCAGAAGAATGTGTGGGAGAAGCAAAAGACTGCTGATGTTCTGGGAAATTCTACTATTAAAATCAAGTAAGCATCTCTTAAATAGGCCAATGTCAACTAGTCAAGAGTTCATTAAGTTAGTATGAACAATAATTAGACTCAATTTCTATGTGTGAATTTTTTGAACTTTAACTGCGTTATAATTAGATGTCATTACAACACAATACTTTACAGTTTAATGAATCAAAAAATTAGAAATAGATTTTTCTTTTACAACACTGTCTTTTTGTCTTTTAGAGGAAAAAGTATGAGCAAACATAAAACAACTTGCCCTTGTGAGAATTACATTTATAGTTAAAAGTAAAATTTAAAGGCATCTAGCTTTTAAGAAAAGATGACTCGGATCCTTGATGCTCTACCAGTGGATTACACTAACTCATTTCTATGCAACTAAAACCATAAAGTAAGTTACAATTCAAAAATTAGATGCTAAGTGTATTTTTAAATGGTATTCTGAAAACATAGATGCATTAAGCACTTCATAACACAATATAAAACATGCATGATTAGCCTTGAGAAATTCATGTTTGCCTTCTGGAGACGACAGTGCAAAACCAAACTGAAGATAACAGGACAGAAACGGCAAGGAGGCACCAGGCTGAGGCTGACCACATTGTCAGCTAGCTCAACAAGTCCAATATTCTGGCAGTTTCGTGGACACATCCCAGGGAAGGAAAGGTGCTCCATCCTTCCAGTTAAGGATATCACAACAGGAAACAGCAGTTCTCAAGTCAGATGACCGTACTCCCTAAAACCAGTCAATGTTTCCCAGTTTCCAATCTTAATCACTCTTGCAAGAATGTTTGTTTCTGTGTAAAGGCTGCTTATGACTTTGAAATAACATTTGAAATAACATTGAAATAACAGATTTTGAGATGATCTTGGTTTTGGTGGTAGAAGGGTGTTTGGAGTGCTGCTCAAACCAGGCAAACCATAAAGAACAGAAACATAGCACTGATGCTTAAACCTGGTAAGAATAAGAATCTGTATGATAATTAACAGAGTGTTTTCTTGCAAAGGTCATTTGCTCCCAAACAAATGGGATGAAACATAATTGTCCCAAACTTAGTGGCCTAAAGAAGCCATTTAAAAGCTATTTTAAATTCTGAACAGTTAACAGATATGTCCTCAGACAAAAAAAAAAAAAACAAACAAAAACCCAAACCCAAACAAAAACACCAAAAAACCCAAGGAAAAAAAAAAAAAACCAAACACCAAAAAAACCCACCCCACAACCCAGCAAAAAACCACCAACAAAAAAAGCCCCGAACCAACTAGAAAGTGCTGTCATTTTAAAAGTATGTTCACAGAATCATTTTGATTGGAAAAGATCATAGAGTCCAACCATTAACCTAACACTGCCAAGTCCACCACTAAATCATGTCCCTAAGTGCCAAGTCTACATGTCTTTTAAGTATCTCCAGAGACAATGACTCAACCACTTCCCTGCACAGCCTATTCTAATGCTTGACAACCCTTTCTGTCAAGAAGTATTTCCCAATATTGAATCTAAACCTCCTCTGGTGCAACTTGAGGCCATTTCTTCTTTTCTTTTCACTTGGTACTTGGGAGAAGAGACTAACACCCACCTCGCTACAACCTCCTTTCAGGTAGGTAGTTGTAGCGAGCAATAAGGTCTCCCCTGAGCCTCCTTATCTCCAGGATAAACAACCCCAGTTTCTTCAGCTGCTCCTCATAAGACCTGTGTTCTAGATCCTTCACCAGCTTCATTGCTCTTCTTTGTATGCACTCCAGCACCTCAATGTCTTTCTTGTAGTGAGGAGCCCTTTCTTGAAGTGATGTTGCATCTTTACATGTAACAGGCAGCCCTAAACACAGAACTTCACTCAGCCTTAACCACGACATGGCAGTTAGCCACTTTCTGAATCTAAATTAAGGACATGTAAGTAAAAAAAAAAATCTTCAGTTAAATTTTTCTTCACCTCTTGTACCATTCACAGTTCTCTGTCACCATAAATGAACTATGCATGAAATTGTATTTGCTGCAGCCCACAGTGTACTATAGAATCATAGAATGGTTTGGGTTGGAAGGGACCTTTAAAAAACATCTAGTCCAACCTTCCTGCAGTGAGCAGGGACATCTCCAATCAGATCAGGTTGCTCAGAGCCTCGACCAGCCTGACCTTGAATGTCTCCAGGGATGGGGCATCCAACACCTCTCTGGGCAACCTGTTCCAGTGTTTCACCACTCCCACAGTAAAGAACTACTTCCCTATGTCTAGTCTAAATCTACCCCTTCTATTTTAAAACTGTTACCCCTTGTCCTATCACTACAGGCCCTGCTAAAGAGTTTCTCTCAGTCTTTCTCATAGGTCTCCTTTAAGTACTGAAAGGCTGCAATAAGGTCTCCCCAGAGCCTTCTCTTCTCCAGAACTCAAGTTCCATCAACTGCACTTTTCAGTATTCTATATATCAAAACAATTAACTACAACTTTTAAAATAAAATCTTGAAAGTAACAATGATTTTTTATTTAAAGAAAACTGGACAGCTGTTAATTCTTAGTTATATTGGTACGGTATCTTACCATGACTTGCTTCTTTATCTGCTGGAGTTCAAGTTTTATTTTCTGTGAGAGTAGAAAAAAAAATTGTGCACTTTATTACTGTATATAAAACCACATAATCTAGAAATACTAATGAATTTGCACAACCAGTAACAATGACTGTAATCCATAATATGAAAAAGAAGGTAAAACAAGCGTAACCATGTCCTCGGTACGTGTATAGATACATGTATGTGTATACACGTGCATGTTTACTGAATGCTGTGCATTTCTAAACAACAGTACAAGACAGAAGCTAGGAATGTCCCATAGCAGTCAAGGTGCCCAAATGAACAGGGTGGTATTAACAAGAGTAAACCCAGCAGGTCAAGGGAAGTGATTTATTTCCCCATATTTAGCACTTGTGAGCCTGCACAGAAAGTGCTGTGTCCAGCTTTAGGCTCCCTGGTGAAAGACAGATGTTGACATATTGGAACAAGTCCAGGGGAGGGCCATGAAGATGGTGGGGAGCTAGAGCACACTATGTTGAGGATGGGGAGTGAAGAGAGAGAGCTGGGTTTGTTCACCTTTAAGAAGAGATAGTTGCAGGCTACAGTATGATTGCCATTTAGCTATTTAATGTTCTCTGGAGGTCCCTTCTAACTGAAATTATTCTATTTCTTTATCTCTTTCAAAAGAAACATGGAATAGGTATAGCTGTAGCATCTTCTATTAACTCTCTCTGGAGATCATCCAGTCCAATCCTCTCCTCAAAGCAGGGGCAACTAGAGCAGGTTGCTCAGGGCCATGACCAGGTGGATTTTGAATATCTTCAGGATAGGGACTTCATAGCCTCTCTGGGTATCCTATTCCAGTGTTCTACCACCCTTACAGTAAAAAGGGTTTTCTTATGTTTAAACAGAATTTCCCACATTTTGGTCTGTTCCAGTTACCTACTGTTCAGTCACAGGACAACGTTAGAAAGAACCTGTCTCTCTCTTCTTTATACCCTGCCTTCAAATATTTGTATACATTGATGAGACCCTTGCTGAGCCTTCTCTTCTCCAGGCTGAACAGTCCCAGCTCTCACAGTCTTTCCTCATATGTCAGATGTTTCAGTCCCTTACCCATCTTTGTTGTTATTTGTTGGACTCTGTTCAGCATGTCTATGTCTCCCTTGCACTGGGGAGCCCAGAATCGGACCCAGCACTCCAGATGAAGACTCACAGTGCCAGGCAGAAGGGAGGGATCATCTCCCTTAACCCACTGGCAGCCCTCCTAACACAACCCGTGAGGCTGTTGGCCTTCTTTGCCACGAGGGCTCATCCCTGGCTCATGGTCAAGTTTGTATCCACCAGGACCCTCAGGGCCTCTTCTGCAAAGCTGCTTTCCAGCTGGTCAGCCCCAGCCTGCCCTGGTGCATGCAGCTATTCCTCCCCAGCAGCACGACTTGGCATTTCCTTTTGTTCAACTTCATGAGACTCCTGCCAGCCCATTTCCCCAGCATGCTGATGCCCCTCTGAGTGGCAGCACAACTGCCTAGTGTATCAGCCACGCTGCCACCTTTGTATCATCTGCAGACTTACTGAGGGTGCACTCTGCTCCATCAACAAGGTCATTAATGAAGGTGTTAAACCATACTGCCCCCAGACCCAACTCTTTGGGTACAAGACACCTTTTTAAATCATTAGAAAAAGTAGTAAGTGCTAAAATAGCACTTTCCAAAATAGTGATTTTTACCTCGTTTTCTGAACGAAGCGCTGAAAATTCACTTTTTTCCAAAATAATCATGTCCTTTTTCACGCCACCAATATGGGACATTACTTGCTGAAGTGCAATTTCCTTTAAAAGAGGGAAGAAAAACCTCAAAACACATTGTAACTATAATGCTTTTCCTCATCTGTGTCTACAAATATGATAGTCTATTTTGGTACCCTGAAATTTTTAATTCAGTAATTTCAGATTGATTTTCTGAGTTTCAGAAAGCAAGATAAAGTAAGTGACAGAGTCAGAACAAGCAAGTTAAGCTCACATGTTGGTAGTGTTTGACAAAATTAGCAGTGCTAACACAGAGCAGAATAATTCAATTAATAGTCTAGGAAATAGTTTCTTACAAGTCTTCAAATTCTTAAGCTAGCAAAGGCATTATGGAGAGAAGACGTGCCTCTCAGCTAAATGAGGAAAGCTGGCTTTCAGACCAAAATTCCTCAGTGCAACCACACTCTTTTGTAATTACCTCCTTTTTTACCTCCCCCTGCAAGGGGGCTCGACTACTCAGAATCATGCACTATACTTGTACTTTTAATTGTTCTTCTCAGTCTGTTATACTGAGCTGACAAAAGACAAGAATTCTCTGCAACTTTTGAGGATGGAAAGGTCTGTAGACATCGTTCTAGATCCTACACTATCCACACATGCAAATAGGGACTGCCTCCTCTTCTCCCCCTAATAAGTAATGCCTTGCTTTTGAGTCTGGACTAAGAACCCTATAAATCTGACACAGCACTCAACTTCACTTTTTCAAGAAATGCTGTTCTAACTTACAGTGTTACATGTTTAAGTGGCATCTGGAGATGGCACCAGGCTACCTGACCACAACACTGAAAAAAATGGCTCAGTGTACTGACATGTTACAAAAAGTCTACAGAAAGAGTTCTGCCATAGACACCTCCCTTCTTACTCCCTGATGTCTCCAACTTGCTTTTGTTCTTTCCCCTCTTCACTGAGCTCAGTAAAAAACAAAAACAAAAAAAAAACCCCCAAAACAGACTACTTTTCCACATTCTCTCTTCTTCTTCATCTCTATACGTACACACATACACATCTTTCCCCCCTAAGGCTTTATCTAACCAGTGTAGTATTTAATCTTTTACGTAATTAGTATGTAATGGCAATATTTACATCCACAACTTTCCAAATTCTCTTCCAACTCATCATTCTCTTTTTGCATAAGCCCTTATGGTACCAAAGACTACAAGGAAGTACACGTTTATCATGTTGCCCGAAGTTCATGGCATACACACCTCCTGAGTTGCTTCTATCTTAGCATGCCATACAAAACTGCACATTTGAATCTTAATGGCAGAAAGTCACATGAAGGTCAAATCTAAGTCTCAGAAAACATCTACCATCAGTAGCAACACTTAATTCATCACAAAACAAAGGGAAACACTTTGTTTCGTTTTGTGTTTACTTTCATTCAAAAAAGCTGGGCATACAAGGAGGTTGAAATTGCTTATTGTAGACTATTTCCTGTTAAATACAACCAATCATGGGAGAAAGGGTCCCTTTAACATTGCTTTCTCTGACTGATTATGAAACAAATTCAGCACAGGAGGAGGAAGCACTCCCACATCTGCTTTGCCTGGAATCTAAAAGCTATGAAGGATTGGCCAAAACCTCCCTAGACAGAAGATGGTGCAAAATCCAGGTAACCCACTTCTTAATGAGGTGCCCTACTGCCAAGACTATTATACTACGGAGACAGCAGCTGCTGTTTCCTCATGTTTTAAAACAGCAGCCTAGTTACTATGAAATAAGTTAAAGCTTGTTTTCAGAAGGTGACTTGGGGCTGTGAACTGCAGCTTCACAGAGCAGCCCAAGAGGTTGTACTTCAGCTGTGCTTCTTGTCAGCGTTGTGTATTTGACCAGCTTACAGGTCAGGGAATTCCAGCATACCAGATACAGTGAATCCCATTCAATGATGCTTAAGTTCCACATGCAGTGAATCATGTCTTACTCTGAATTTCAGTTTCATTTCTGGAGCCAGATGCCCAGAGCGTGGAGCTGTTCTCCACATTCTGTTCAAGAGCTCAATGTGGCAATATTCAATACTGCCACGTCCAATTCATTACATGGATCTACCTTTGTATGACCTGACAAAGGGCCCCCAAAAAATCACAGCCTGCATTAGAACACAAAGTCTTGCCTCCAGACACAATTATTAAAACAATCATCCCAATCATTGTTAGTCAAAGCTAACAATTCAGTTTAGTTGTACAGAATTTCCTGGTAGCCAGGAAGGATCTCTGTAGATACTCAGCATTATCAGCCTATTTCCAAGCAAGTTTTCTTCACTTCCTCCCACCACGATGTATGCTGGGTACATTTAGAGCATACCATGAACAATGTATACATCAAAGGAAAAGGAGATAGATTTCAATATCAGCATCCAAACTATACACTTTCCTGTATCTTACCAGTGTATACACCAATCGTGCCCTAAAAACATCATATAAAAAAAGAAACTGAGCCAAATTCCAACACAATATAAATGTCATTGTGACACAATGAGATAAATAAAAATGTACCACATAACAGGGTGGTAAATCACTGAGGGAATCTGTACTTCCTTGTTACAAGTTTACAACAGAATTTATGTACGAGCTATAACTACTCAAAGCACGCACTGAATACCCCCTATGTCTATCTAAAAGCCTTCTCAGTAATTCCATTTCATGCTACAACAAGGTTGAAACCGAAAAACTACCTGTGGCTTGTATACCAACTCACAGTACCTAAATCTCAAGATCCACCACAACACTGTGGTAAGTATTTGACAAACTCAAGACAAAATTCACTAGCCAATAGATACACAGCGATGTTTGTTCTTCATCTTTGAACTTTTAAAATACAGTGCCTAACAGTAATAAACAGCAACATATATTTCATCAGCAGTCATACTAGGTTTCGATTTACTTCAACCCCACCATTGTCTCTGATCTAACCTGCTGTACTTTGGTGACCATGTCCTTGTAAATCATATCCAGGTTGGTGTTCATAATTTTCACTAATGCAGATACAATGACCTCCGACTGCTGAGTAGTGAACCCTAAGCAAAACAAAATGCAACAACATTCAGAGACAGGCCTAAATCCGGACAGTCTACAGAAATGCCACTTCCTAATACTCAGCACCAGGTTAAAACAAATGTCAGCTATGAAAGATAATAAAACATACTCCTCTTGATCCAGCACTAATGAAAAAACATGATGAGTCAGTACATCCAAGTTCCCCCATCTCAAAATCATGTCTGTGACACAGTATAGCTGCTTCTGTAGTACAGCACTATTACAGTATCAGCAGGATAAATGCTGGAAGTTTTCTGGAAGTATTACAGAATGTCATCTCTCACATGTTGTTATTTCTATGAGCAAGAATTCTGACCCTGAAAAGCAGATACTTACCTTCAGTAAGTAACTATAAATCTTCAGTAACATTGAATATGTGCAAAGCTTAACAATTGAAAACAGAGCTAACCACTCTAATTTTAGGCCTACCAGCCTCTAAGTCCCTATTAGAAACCTTTTAAACTGAATTCGGGGAACTATGGTAAAACATTGTCCCTAGTTATACTCTCAACATTTCCACTTTCAAAATGTAGGAGTAGAAATGTCATGAACAAGTTTTAACTATTATGAAAAGAAATACTTTCAAAAGCACAATTGTTTCAAACTAACCAGCAGTTAAGCGTAAGAAAGCACGTACAAGGTCTGAGAGCAAGTTGCTTTCAATAGCTGTGCTGATATAATAGTTTGCCACCACCGAAAGCAAGAGACAACCCTCCTCTTTCTCATCTTATCCCTCCTGACACTTTCAGTGTCCTGTGCCCACACAACTGCTCTATGAGCTCATTAAACTAGCATCTCAGAATATCAATCAAACAAAAGAGCTGGAGAGTTTTCTAAGAATTAGGTTGGCGCATGGAAAGAGAGGAAACCACATGCCAGGTCCCACATGCCTGGGACCTCTCCTTTTCAGGGGCAGAGGACTGTAGAAGTCAATTTAGCTGTACTGAACTTCACCTTAAGGTACCTTCCCCACCTCAGCAACATTAGCACGAATCCAAAATAACCTATTCCCTTATCTACGTTTTAGCAGAAAAGCACCCATATTTTACATAGCATTCTACGTTAAAAGCTGCATTTTACATAGTAGTCCATAATCAATCCTATTATAATACATTGTTGCATATATTCTAAGTGCTATATACTAAATATGTAGGAATCCAATTAATACATTCTAAATGGCTAGCTTGAAAACTCTGTTTTTCACTGTCAATTCTTAAATTTAATTTTTCTTTAGCATTTTTAATCACCAGTAGGATAATAAATTATTCCAATCGAAGTTATACAAGCTCCCCGTTTCCTTTTGGAAGTAGGAAAAACCTACATGTTCTTGCTCAGTATATTAAAAAAATAAAACCCATAAAAGTGAAGCTGTAACATCACATGTCAAGAAGTAACAAACAAACTCTGCAAACTAAAAAAACCCACTCATGAAATGACATTAAAAATAGCTACTCGTTTCTAGCAAATTACCGTTTTCTTCCAAGAGGCACACCAACGCATGAGTGTCAAAAAAAAGCTTCTTATTTCCCAATAAGGAAATATTTCCTTTGCTTTGTAGAGATGATGACGCAGAGATGCTTATGACTGAAAAAAAAGATAACAAAAATGTAAGTTAGTTTTAAGAAAGAATACTTAATCAACATGCTTGCTCTCCAGGAGTTTCCTTACTACCCCAAAATACTTTTAATTTATAACAAAAATATTAGATTGTGCATTGAGATTACCACAGCCTGCT
This sequence comes from Chlamydotis macqueenii, assembly GCF_036417535.1. Taxonomy (NCBI): domain Eukaryota; kingdom Metazoa; phylum Chordata; class Aves; order Otidiformes; family Otididae; genus Chlamydotis; species Chlamydotis macqueenii. The sequence continues at coordinate 67,249,223 of NC_141557.1, forward strand.
TGAAACTGAAAAGGTACATGACTAACAAGCTCTATGCACAAGGGCTTGAAAATAGATTACAACACTACTGCTGCACTTCCATGATGCTCTCCAAGAATGTAATGTCCTAGAAAAATCCCACCAAGCATCAGGGTCTTAAAATTGTTCCTTTACCAGTGTAAAACGTAGAAGCCGTGAGTACTTCATAGCTTCGAGGACTAAATCCACAGACTCTTTCTATTCTTTGTGAAAAAAGCAAACCTTCACTGGCTGCCCTTTGGACACTAAATTGCGATTAAAAGAACTACTAACACATTTCCCAAATACCACTACTACAGAAAACATGCATTCAGGGAAATTTACTACCAGCGCATAAACTAGCTTCCAGAAAGAATACAAGATGGAACACGAGGTAAATTTCCAGAAGGCAGAACTCTCTGCCCTCAAAGACATTACATTTTAAAACACCTGTGTGTAGAGAAAATACAGCTACGCCTTAGCTGTCTTACCTAAAGATCAATAAAGAGTGACCAATTTAAGTCTTCGGTGGGGGTCCTAACAATGACCCCTACGGCCCGTTCCCAAAGCTGCTGGTGACAGGCCCTTGCCTCCCCCTGGACCCCCGCCCCACTGGACTCCCGGGGATCGGGTGAGGTGACGGGGGCGCGGGTATCCCCCCTCTCCTTTCCCGTCCCAGCTCTCACCCCGCTCCCCGCAGCGGCGGCTCTCCCTGCCGGTCCCGCAGACGCCCCCTCCCCACCCTGCGCTGCCGCTAACGGCTGTAACGGCCGCCCCGGAAGCCGGGCGCTGCCAACTGCCGAGGCAGCGGTGCGGGGGGGAGGGGGCCGCACGGCAGTCGCGTGAGGAGGAGGCGGCGGCGGCGGCGGTTACAGGCAGGAGGGCGCCGTCTGTCCGTAGCAGCAGCAGCGCCCGCTTCCCGCCGCTCACGGCCGCGGCCGCCTGGCCCCTGGCCATGGCCGCGCCACTCGGTCCCGACGGCGGAAGAAGGGACGAAGGAGGGAAACCGCCGCTACGGGAACGCCATCGCGGAGCCCACGCCGTCCCGGCGCCTCGCTTCCGTCTCCGTCACGTGGCAAAACACGCGGGTGACGCTACCAGCGGCGGCGGTTGATCTTACGGCTCACGTGGCGCACGCAGCGAGAAGAACGGTGACGGCGGCTGGGCCGGCCGGCTGCGAGGCGGTGCCTGCGGGTGCGGGCCCGGCCCGGCGGAGGCGGGGACATCCCCGCCCCGCAGTGCCCTCCTGGGGGCCGCGGCGGCACGGGTGCGGGCACTGATAGCGGTAGCAGTGCCCCGCGGTCCCCGGCGTGCAGGGGTGCCAGGAGTTAGCCCTTAGTGGCGCAGGGTGCGCCAGGCGTCTCGCGAAAAAAAGAGTTTTTTGGGAGGGAGGTTTGTCCCGCTGCCGCAGGACGGGCACGATCCGGTGCCTCCTGTGCTACTTCTGACCCCTTCCTGAATAACATCTTTCTTGAATAACGTTTTTCTTGAATAACAATTTTCTTCTTTCTGGGCGAAGATAGACATTTGGTGGGGAAAAAAAAAAGTGCATTTCAGACAAATCTGTCATTCTGTCATGATACAGAGATTCCGGGTTTCAAAGTTGGTAACCAAGTAATTTGCAGAAATGGGCAGCTCGGTGGATCTAAGAGTCGGGATGTTCAATCGTGAAATAATTGCTGTAACCATTAGAGTGGGTAAGGTCTTCTCTGCTTGCAGTCCTGCTGGAAATATGGTGTAGTTTTTCCTTACCTGCTCTGTTTCTAAAACAATGTACTTAGTATTTGTAGGGAATTAATATGAGCAGACATTGATTTGGCCCGCTGTCGTTTTCTCCAGGCAGCACTTATTTCAGAGCGAGTCTATTTTTTTTTCTGTTGTATACATGTTCACAAAAAGCACACAGCACCTTTTCTTCTGCTTACCAGAATCAATAATTACGGTAAATCAGGGTGAAGACGGAATCGCTCAGATGCATCTATGTAAACGCAAAAGTAGTTGAACCACGATGGGAGATAGCAGTGCCACAGCAGCGCGGCTTGTGAGATGATGCGTGTAGATGAGGCCTGCATCTGTAGCAGGAATTCCCTCCACCTGCTGCGGTGGTAAAGCAGAACGGTAGAAGCTATTGCTCTTATTACAAAAAAAAAAAGTAAATGTTACTCCAGTCCATCAGAAAGATATCACTACAGTCACAGACTAATCGTACATGAATAGCCGTTGCTCAAATCACTCACACTGAGCAAGTTCAGGGACATGGGTGGGATCACCTGCCCTGCTGTCTTTGTTTGCATTATAAGTACAAGCAGAAATTGGCCCAACGTGTGTTGCATCTGCGCGTCTGTTTTATGCAGACCGGCTGGCATTAGCCCAGCAGTAACTCCTGACACTTGCAAGTCTGCAGGCAGTTGTCTTTTCATCTACAGATGATTCAGAAATTGGTGCAGGGTGTTTTCTTTTATATTCTTTCTTCAATGATCCCTCTCAAAGCCCTGCACTTGCCACAGCACTTGACAGGCAAAATTGTCACTACTGAAGCATCTCCTTTTATATTGTCTGCTGGTTTGCATTTTCATAGAATCATAGACTGGTCAGGGTTGGAAGGGACCTTTAAAGGTCATCTAGTCCAACCCCTCTGCAAGGAGCAGGGACATCTCCAACTCGATCAGGTTGCTAAGAACCCCGTCCAACCTGGCCTTGAATGTTTCCATGGATGAGGCATCTACTACCTGTCTGGGCAACCTGTTCCAGTGTTCCACCAGCCTCATTGTCAACAATTTCTTCCTTATGTCCAGTTTGAATCTACCTCCTTCTGTTTTAAAACTATTACCCCTTGTCCTATCGCAACAGATCCTGCTGAAGAGTTTCTCCCCATCTTTCCTATAAGCCCCCTTTAGGTACTGGAAGACTGCTGTTTTGCAGTTAATTTCTGCACTTGGATGCTTTGGCAGATAATGTATGCAAGAAGTGCTGTAGAGACGGGGGCTGTGATTGCAACTGGGGTCAACCCAATCAGGGTCAAATGCACCTGCGCATGCTGGCAATCACATAGTGCCCATTTTCATCTTCTCTAAGGGAAGCAAAGTCACTACCTGTAGCTACAGAGATTGTGTGGTGTAACCAGCTTTCTGTCTTTATGTCAGAGATCAACTTGTTCCTTTTTTTCCCTTTCCAGTGTCATCTCCCAGATCCCATTTTGACCTTCTTCGTGTTGAAGACTGTTATGTACTAACCAGCAGGTAGATTCACTGAGCTCTGGAGGCTGCTTCCGTGAGCTGCAGTAGCTTCAGAGCTATCTGTTTTGCTAACTGGGCATCGGGGACTAATTTCTGCACGAAGAGGCAGAGGCAGTGTAGTTGCAAGCCAGGAGAGGACAGGACAAACAACTTTCTGCTATTTCAGGATTCTAGGTTGCTTAATGCTTAGCTCTCACCTAGCTGTTGCCCCATGGAAGTTGTTAGGTCCTACTTAGAGACTATAAATGAAACGCACTCTGAAGGTTATAGGCTTATTGTCCTGAAAACTTGTTCCCTGCAGGCACACAGCGTTCACTGATCTACGGAGTTATAGCCCCCTTGGTTGTCATGGCGAAATCTGCCGAGAAGGATTAAGAAGCAGTGGATGACCTTAAAACCGGGGTAACAGAAATGATGAAGTTATGCAAAGTTCAAAATAAGGACTAATAACAATACCTGCTGTACTTTTCGGTGAAAACAAAGGGGAGGGTAAAGTGAGCTCTGAGAGTTATCATTGACCTACCAATGTGCTATGGCTGTGTGGAATTTAGCCCCAATCAGGACCAGACTATGCAGTCTCTCTCTCAATCCCCCTACCCTCGGAGAGAATAGGGAGAAATAATAAAAGGAAAAAAGGCTCGAAGTTTGAGGTAAGGACATGGAGAAATCCTTAAAGTTACTGTTACAGGCAAAACAGACTCAACTTGGGGAAAACTATTTGTTTATTATTAAAACCAAAGCAGGATAATGAGAAAGAGAACAAGATAACTTCCCCCCACCTCTCCCTCTTCCTGGGCTTAACATTATCTCTACCTCCTTCCTCCCCCCCGAGTGGCACAGGGGGGAAGAGGGAATGGGAGTTATGGTCAGTTCATCACACATTGCTTTATGCCACTCCTTCCTCCTCAGGGGAAGAACTCCTCACATGCCTCCCTTGCCCCAGCTTGGGATCCCACCCACGGGCTACAGTCCTTCTTCAAACTGCTCCAGCGTGGGTAATTTCTTCCATGCAGTCTCTCCAGAATGGCTGCCCCAGCGGGCCCTCCATGGGCCACAGCTGCCTTCAGGCATCCACCTGCCCCGGCATGGGGTCCTCCACAGGCTGCAGGTGGATCTCTGCTCCTCCATGGGCCTCCATGGGCTGCAGGGGGACAGCCTGCCTCACCATGGTCGTCACCACAGGCTGCAGGGGAATCTCAGCCAGGAGCAGCATTACTGCTCCCCCTCCTTCTTCACTGACCTTGGCGTCTGCAGCCATTCCTCTCACAAGAAATTCTTCACAACAGGCAGGCAGACGCCTCTGAGGATCTCATTCAACATTTCATCTCCTCTCCACTTCTTGCAGCCGGGCTGGGCCGAGTTGGGCCCAGACGGCCGCCCAGTGGGAGGCCAGAGGATGAGGGCCACAAGGCCCACAAAGCTCACACCTCCCCCTCTCTGCCCCTGCTCCAGCTTCTTCACACCTTCTCTTCTTTTTTTTTTTTCTGTTTTTCCCCTTCTTAAATAAGTTATCACAGAGGCGTTATCAGGGAACATTCTGCTACGAATTGGCTTGGCCTTGGCCAGGAGCGGGTCCGCTCTAGGCCCGGCCGAGTCCACTGGACAAAGGGGAAGAACTTCTAGAAGCTTCTTACAGAAGCTGCCACCGTCTCCCCTCCTCTCCCCCCTCCCTCCCCCCCAAATAAAACCAGAACAGGCTGCAAAGAAAGCAAGTGTAACCCTAAGGTGTATCAAGTAGAGTATTTTCAGTGGTTCACCTGGAAATTTTCATTGACCCTGAGTATAATGTCATTTCAAATGCAAGCTACAGTTCTGGTCACTCCAATACAGGAAAAATGAGTTCATATTCCAACTGGCAACCTAGCATCAACAGGATAATTAAGAGGAGTGAAGAGTCTTCTGTTGCCGGTGATTAAAAAGAGATTGGCTTGTTTAGCAAAACAAAGCTTGAGAGGGGATCTTGTTTCCTTCTGTAAACAAAATAGGAGTGGAAAAATAGGCAGAGAAAGAAAAAAGAACTACTGTTTATGTGAAATAACATTTCTGATAAAGGAACATTAGATGTAAATAGCTATAAATAAATATAGATTGGAAAAGAAAAGTTTTTTTACTCAACATTCTTAGCTTTCTGAAAAGCTTTGCAGGAGGAATCAGGAGGGATCAAAAACTGAAATAAGTTTTTAGATGGATGTGGTTGGCTTGTGAAAGGGATTTTGCGATGCAGTTATCTATAATAGCAAGGGACTGGTTCCTGTGCCCTTGCATTAATTTTCCACTATGAAGATTTTTCACTTCCCCCCTCAAGCATCTGGGTGTAGCTACTGTCAGAGAAAGACTGATGAGCTATAAGGACCCCAGGTGCAATCAAAACCAGCATTGAATAGTCCTGTTACTTCAAATGTTTTAACACAGTGACTGTGTAGAGTTGAGAGGGATTAACAGCTGTCAGGGGTGATGAATACCCCAAACTGCTCTTAATTCTGAATGGGAAAAGCTAAACATCTCCCAGGCTGGAAAAGAATGAGAGTCAGCAGTGCATGGATGCTCTCCCACTTTGAAGGGATTTAAAACAAGAAAAAAAGGGTATAAGAATGTTTAAAGGAATATGCAAATGATAAGGTGCATTTGGAGTCATTTCAGTGCTGTTATATCAGGGACAAGCGTGTCTCAGTGGTTTTAAAGCGAAGGCAGCACCCAACATACTGAAGAAGGAAAATAAAGCCATGCCATTGTTTTCCTCACCTACGGCAGATAATAATTTTAAGTGTTCAAAATCTTCTCCCATTCTTTTCAGGTGGACACGTAGGTGAAGTCCTTCCTCCGTTGTTTTGTTTTGTTTCTAGTGGAGAAATCAATGATGACTGCATAATTTCTTCCATTATATTTGTTTATGTGTGAGAACAGGTATGTTATTTGAAACGAAGAAACAAATCACTGAGTAATAAAGGGAAAATGATTTTGCCCATAGATGGCAGCAGCTGCTAATAGTGCCGTCCGTCTGTGTCACTCCGATTCAAAGGCTTAGTACCTAGCCAAGGTTTAAAGCAGTTGACCTCATCCCCTAAGTTGTTAAACTGCCACTTCAGGGATCTTAAAACGGGGTCACGCACCAAGCTCCTTGCAGAAACCACCACCAGAACATGTCTCTGTGGGAGCTGGTTCAGTTGTCAGAAATAACTGTGATTTCTTGAAGGAAGGAGGTGTAATAGTTATTTAAGTGCTTTCACAGCAATACAAAACAGCATTTAGATTAGAATATTAAATCTTGCAATGTTCTCATTGTATGTGTTTTACCTGTACCATGAACAGATAACTATGATCTGTTTAAACAGTTTAAAGCTATCAAAACTGAGTCCCTTAAAATGGAGAACAATTTGGACCAATATCCCTTCCTTCCAACCCAAGAATTACCTTGTATACAAAATATTGATGTATTCACCACCTTTGACTAAATAAAGGCAGGAGGAGTCATTCTCATGGCACAGAAGGGCAGCAGCAACTGCTCCTGATTGCCATATGCAGGAAAACAGAAATGAGGGTGAAGATGGTCCATGGGAGTTACTTATTTTGTCTTTATCTTTATATAGGGAATCATATAAGTTGCAAACAAGAATTGAATTTCCTCACAGCCCTGGTCTTACTTTTTTTTCCTAAAAGGAGTCCTGCAGTGGGATTGTCAGGCAGGACTTTCCTTGCTGCTTTGTAATTACTCCTTGGAGATTTGGCTCATACCGTTGGAAGATTTGGAAAAAGATTTCTGAATTCCGGAACAAATTACCAAGCAACTGAAAAGAGGAGGAGTAGACTGGAGTTTTGGGGTCATCTCCACAGGAAGGAAAGAAGCTAAGGATGATTGCACTTTGACTTTTTAACTTTCTGGAAATGCATTTGTTATTTACATTTTTCCCCACATATCTCAGGCAGTGCAAATATACAAGACAAAGTGACCAGCCTACACGTGCTTTTTGAGAAGGACATAATATGTTGTGAAGAGAATGAGGATCAGGAGCAGTGTGATGGTATCTGCAAGGACGCAGAAGGAATCTGGGTATGTTGCCAGCAGTTTTAAAGTTTTACCACTATTATATGAGGGATAGTAATACTGTAGTGGCCTCTGGCATAGCAAGCATTGAATGCAGTGCACAAGGTGTGGGTTTGAGAGATGATTTCAAGGAGGAGGCAAAGTAGAGGCTTACTGGGATGGTCCAGGGATGTCTTCCAGGCACAAGTGTGCAAAAATGTCAATGGAGGGGACAGACATGAACCCAAGTGGTGAAAGGAGGACAGAAAGGATGAGCATAAAGGCTTGAAAAATGCAGTGAGATGGCATTGTGAATGTACGAGAGGTACGGAGCTGAAGCTCAGCAGGCTCTGTGTGATGCAGCTGGGAGAGGGATAGGAAAGGGTACTAAAGGGAGCTGGAGGCATTGGAGTAAGGGTCAGGGGATGGCTGATAGCAGTGACATTTTGAAATGGGCTGAGGGGGTAAAATAGGTGTCAGGAAAGATTTGGATTGTTGTGTAAAGAAAGAAAGAGGCTGATACAGGGAAGGGAAATGGAGGTGAAAAGTGGATGGCCATTACTTGCTGTTCATTATCCTGTGAGACAGTTAAGCAGTGAATCAATTATGATACCAAGCAATTGTGTAGATAATGAGTTAAGCAATGAAGCAGTTATACAGCAAATCATTTCTGGGATTAAACAAAAATTGAGAGAATCAACAGCAATATGAATCAATTATGCAGAGAACTATTACCAAAGTCAGTCTGTTAAGTAGAGAAACAGTTATACAGCAAGAGAATGAATAAATTAATTATGAAGTGGGGCCATTATGTTGAGAATTAATTATGCAGAGTCTTCCTTTGTGATAAGGGGCATGTCTGATAGAGCTTCTTGCATAGAAAAAAAAAATCCAAACCAAACCCATAAATATAGATGCAAAACTAATGAAGATACAAGCCCTGCACCAGTTTGCAGTCGCTTTGTCTGTGACATCTTCTCCTGTGTCTCTTTGGGCTAGACTCACCCACATTCCGATAGATGCCATTGCAGAAGCAGAGGAGAGGAAGCCTTTTTTCTCCACTGTGTGTTCCTTCACTGGGAACGTGGACGTGCGACGAAGAAAGTTCATGGATAACTTTGTGGCTCTGACAAGTGGGATGCAAGAAGGGACCTATGGTCTTTGGAGCCATCTAACCTGCACAGAGAGGCTCGGGACTCTTCATGGCCCCAGAGTTACTCAGGGTCAAACTTCTTGGTGTGCTTTCTACCCAAGAGCCTGAAAGCTGGATTCTCCTCTGTCTTGCATCAGTTTCCACCTCTACAAAATAGGTGTCAAATATCAGCTAAGAAATCTTTCCGTTTTGTCAGCTCTCTCTACTGTTATAGCTGGATGAAAAAAACTCAGCCTTTTGGATGTGAGAATCTCTGATGGTGTTAAATGTAAGCATTCTGTTTCAAGAGAAGATTGTCTTCCTTTAAACAGATAAAATGCAATATAGACCACAAGGTGATGGAAAACAAATTTCCAACTCTTCATTTCTGCAGTAACAATGAAGTATATTGATTTATACAGAGTTCACAGTCTGGTGTATCTTTTTTTTTTATTGTTTGAGCATTTTTCATGCTCAGAAAAAAAAAAAACAAAACAAAAATCCTGTAAGAGAGAAAGGAATCTGTAACATCCTTGAGAGAACAACACTTTGTTGAACAACAACTTTACCAGCTAAGTGCTCAAACCCCTTACCTAGACAACACTTCTGTCTAATTCTGTGGTAGATGGGCTTGAGTGCTGGATCCAACCCAGAATAAGTGCTGAATTAAATGTCTTCCAACTATTATCTGTTCCAAGTCTGGGCACTAGTTGGATTCTTAAGATGGCTGGCAAAATATCACTCCTGCTGCTCCCATTCCCTCGCCCCGCCAAGTTTAAGGGCGCTATTTCCCGCAACAGCTCAGAACAGCAGTTGTGAAGAGGCCTATCTTACCTCAACAAAACTTATAGCCTCCACTTTGGCTGATGTTATAATGCAAGCACAGAATATTTCAGTCTAAAACATTTGTTTCACGTAAACGAGTGGGGATGTGTGTTCAAATGCAGAAATTACTGTCTTAGCCAACAAGGTTTTAATGTTGTATTTGTTGGTTAGAGAGGAAAACAGTGATATGGTATGTTCTTAAGTCAGAATGTTTGGATTACTCGGGTTCATTTTGGTTAGCAATGAAGTGCAAGGTTAAAATGTAATACAAATAATAATATAAACATGGCAATAACTATTCATATGTTTTTAGCAAAAGTAATTGTGAAACTAGCAACAGCAATTTCTTAATACACTAGCCAATATTGTAAAAAGCTTAGAACAGAAATAAGTGAAATAGAAAAATGTGACATAAAAGTAAGTTTAGAGGAAAATAAGATCTGCGGGAGCAGAAGCAGGTTGATGTAGTTGGATACCATTCCACCCTCTTTCTGTTCAGCTATGGTAAAAATGCTGTAAACTACTTTTCTCATCTGACAATAGAGAATGTTAACTTCAGCTCTTGGTAGTCGGTCATATCTGTGGCTTTCTGTCATCATTTCAGTGCAGCATGTCAGAATCAGGCTTAGCACATGCAATCGGTATTAATTGCACCAGACAACACTAAGGAAATGTAACAAGATCCTTATGTTGATATTCAGGGCTGCTGAAGTTAGCACTGCTTTTATGAAGACCCAGCCATGCAATTGGGAATTATGCAACTACAGTATACGTAAGAATGTAAACATTTCTATATGGAAAATATCAAAAGACGGTAAAGGCAAGACATATAATGTCAGCTCTATTAGTCTGGAGCTGGTACTTTTTTATTTTGGAGGACTATTCTGGGGCAAAGCTGCCAGTCATGACTAAACATTGCCTTTTTTTTTTCCTCTAAGATATGGGATCTGGAAACAATATTATGACATTCACACAGGCACTTCACGCTGGTCATTGCACTCACATAGATAATTTTCATCAGGTCTCTAGGTTTTCTTAAAGGTTCCTGTAGCCTTTTAAGTCCTGTTTCTTTTTTTTTTTCCTAGTTGCCTTCCAGCTGAGCAGAAAGCAGTTGTGCTAGCTAAGAAGTGTTTTGAGAGGGCGTCCTGTGTGACTTGGTTGCATGTCGGTGCCTAGGTCTCCCTCAGATGGGCACAGTTAGGAGAAAGACGTTGAGAGAGGTCCTCATTTCTCAGCTGAGGCAGAGGGATATTTGATTCCCACTGGGATGGCCATCATCTCCTGACCTTCAGCCTTGCAGATTGCCATATTCTGCCTGAAGTTGCAGAGGCCCAATTAGTGTCAGAGACGCTCCTCTTTTTCTCTTCTGATGGCCACCAACACTCTAGGCCTCAACACTGGAGATTTCCTCATGAGACAGGGACAAAGAATCTTCAGTGTATGCTGACTTAATTGTTCTGCGCAAAATTCACATTTCCAATTCAGCCAGAAATTCAGTTTTTGGGAGTAGGGCAAGCCTGTGGCATACTCTGTGCAAAATAGCTCAGACTGGCTATTTGCTCTCAAAACAGGTTTTCAACACCACTAGTTTGTTTCTCTCACTGCTGCTTCTTTCCAGACATCTCCTTCCTAGAATTATCTTCTGTTAGACCTTTGGAGCCTTTTTGGCTGGATTTAATCTCATGTTACTGGTTTAATGCAACAGTAATGTTAAACCTCCTTTGTTTCTTATCTCTCCCAATGTTTTAAGATGCTTAAAACTGAAATGAATGTATTTACCTCAAGACAAGGATGCAAAAGCCTTAACATCAGCCATTGGAGTCCAAGTTGTAGGGACATCTGACTTTGTAGATAACACTGTTGCTCTCTAGCAACAGCAATCGGTGTTCAACAACTTGTAAGGCAGTAGTGAGAGGGAGGAAAATTTGCCAACATGAATTGGGAGAAAAACTCATTTTACAATCTTGTTTACAAATATGTAGACAAGGGAGGATAAACAACATGTTGCCTTTCCCTTAACTTCTGTGTAGGTTTTTTTTTTTTTTTTTTCTCTTGGCACCAACCAATATCCTTGACTGTAGTTGCAGTTTAAGAAATTGCTTACCTTAGCTTAGTTCTGACCTGCCTCCTAGAAGCCTCTGGTAGTTGTTGATGTCTTTAGTACCTCTAGAATAGAGGCTGGCTCTGGGTCCAAGTCTCTGTGGTTGATGATTGTTAGTATCTTACAGGATACTGTTAAATGTGACCTCTTGTTTGATCCAAATTATTCTTTTTCCCCACCGTGGAAAAATGCAAACTCTGTAGTCTGGAGGTGAAGAGTTTCTCTTTTGTGTAATACTCCATAGGAACTGCAGATTGACCAAGCTGGTTATAGAGATATTTTCTGTACAACTCCAATGTTTCAGTTCAGAAAATGGTAACTCATAGGCAGCTGTCTGTTAACTGACGCTGAAGAGCCATACAGACACGGCCAACCCAATGGCCTTGAGGACAAGCAATCAAGCTCCTTCTGAGCCTGAAGGCATTATTTGTCTAGGAGTGACCAATGAGACTCTGAAAAACTCTGATGAGGTCCATGATGTACTTTCTGAAATGCCAGTTACCTGTGAAGAGGTCACCCAGACCTAATGAGGGCTCAGAGAAGGCAGTCCTTCCAAAGGGCGGTGCATAGGCAAGTCAGACACAAGCATAAGCTACTTAAAAAATCCTAGATGCTACCTAATGCTTTTTTTTTTTCTTCTAATCATCACTTAAATATGAGACCTGGTCATAGACTCCCCAGGGAGGTGACATAAATGCCAGAAACTGACTGAGCGTCTGGGCTGAGACTGGTTTCTCTACAGCGCACTGTAGACTCATCTAGAAGTAGGAGACTTTCACCTCACCTCTACAGCTGACGTGAAGAGTGATCCCTGCTGGAATATGCTTGGAGTGACTCACAGGAGGACTGAGACACAATTAACTTCAGAACCATAAAAATTACATGAAAGCAATGTTCATTTAATTGGAAAAGCATTAACATGTCAACCTCACCTAGGGCTTTGCAAAAATAAATATTGTGAAGCCAAAAGACCTGGAAGAAAGCATATTTAAATTGTGATAGATAACTGCTTAACTCTTCAAAAAGAGAAAGGAAATTACCAACTAACAGCTAACCTCAATTTCTTTAGGATTTCACTAGACCACAATTCCTTTTTAAATAAAATGCACATCTCTCAGAGAACACAACTTCTGCCTCCTACCCTCAAGTTATTAGAAATGAATACCACGGCTGGAAGAAGAAAGCAGCAGGTTTCCTTTTGTTAATGAACAATAGTCTAGCTTATAGCATCTCGTAAGGTTTCCAGATGGAGGAAAGCAGTCCAATAAAAGATTTCGCATCAGTAAGGTCATTTGGGGACATAATTATCTGTGAAAGACATTGCATTTTTGGCAATATATGAAAAGAGATTACAGTTCAGGGTGCCTAGATTTTTGTGGGTTTTTTGAGGTAGGTCCTACTTGTGTAGAAATGTTTCTCCCCTGTGTTGTTCTTTAAGTGTCAAATTTTGTTGCAGTTAAGAAAAGTACACATTGTAGCAGATGGCAAAAATACCATTGAATAATTTTAATAATAGCAGAAAGCTAATTGCTTGTCAGCAGAAAATTCATTTTCCAGAACTGGCAGAAACCATACAGAACATCCATGTTGTTGCTGCAAGGCTCAAGCTAGTAGATTTTGTAAAAATCTGACAAAAGTAGTCTGTACATTCATATAAATATATTAGGTAAGATACAGCTGCTGAAATGAATAGATAATTGACGTGAAATGCTGCCAGTGTGCCCAAATGAAATAACTGAATTTAAGAAGATGAAATTACTTCAGTTGTTACTTGGCCATCAGATGAGGAGAGGTGCTCTGTCTTTTGGAAGAGTTTTGTATTAATTTATACACACTGAAGACTTTCGTTTTACATCTTTTCGTTGAAACTCTTATGTAGAGATGTAGTCTGCCTGCTAAACAGTAATGAATGCTCTTTTTGTCACCACTGTGAGAAATGCCAATATTATTATAATTCCCATATTACAGATGTAAAGCCCCTAAATTACAGTCAGTGCTGCTTTTTGGGTGTATTTTGTCAATAAGGACAAGTTCCAACAATTCAGTACAGCAAGTAGAAACTTACTATATGTTTAAGTTACCTCACTTTTGTAAAGGTTACTGTGAATGACTGAAGGGGTTTGAAATTTTTTGCTTTATATGCTTTTGTTCTGAAGGAATGGCAAACCCAGTCAACTGAATCTCAGTTCAGTTCCTTAAGCTTTGGACTCGCCCTTCTTAATGTTGAAATGGGACCTCATACTGTTTCTGGGCACTAATTTGGCACTGGAGCAGGTTCCAGGTGTGGGAGTTTTGGTTCTGTGAAGCACTCCCAGCTCCTGTTGCCCTGCCTCCCATACCATACCCACCACCTGTGGATACCTGTGATACCCACAACTGTCCCATGCTGACCTTGAGGGGTCAGTGGGGTCTATGGCATCGGCAACAGCTCTGCTTGGGTTGTCCTTCTGAGCATCTCCTCTGAAATCCAGGCTGAGCACATTCTTACGTAGCTCATGACATCTGATGAATCACACCAGTGAGAGAGATGTGGATGAATTTTAAAAAAAACTGAGGTGAAAAGGTACTTTGTACTTTAAACTAAACAAAAAAAACCTCCTAAATACCACTCCCAAAGAAGATCACTCAATTTGCAGTGCCTGATAAAACTAATCAGCCTGAATGACTAAGCCATTACATCTTTCCAGAGTATAATGCTGTGTTCACACAGAACATCACCCAGAAGACGATTTTAAGATTTTCAGCAGAACTAGTTCCATAAAGTATTTAGATTTTTCATATAACTGTAATCCAAAGAAACACTTTGAAGTGCAGCAGGAGCAGATAGTCATCATTTCTATCTTAGGAGAGACCCTAACCTAGTAACAACCCAATATTTTTTGCTATATCTTTACTTTCATACAAAACTGTTGATGGGAAAATTATCTCAATATTTCATATCCAGTGTGAATCTTGTCCTTTTATTTTGATACAATATTGGAGACACAAGTAACTGGAAGAATAGATATAATTTATTGATCGATAGGACCACAGAAGAACAATATAGGGAATCTCATGCACACTCATATGCCCTCTCTTTGCTGTGCCAAGAAAGTCACTTGAAATCCAAAGTTCTCGCACAGAGATTACATCTGGTCTTCAGGCTCCGGAGCTCAAGTTCTCACAGTCTGAAAGAGCTTGTATCTGTTGACTCTATGGGTTCAGTATAAAGACCCTCATTTTACCCTGAGCAGGACCATGGTGGGGGCAGAATCTCAGTGGTATAGAAATGTGATTACAGCTTTTCATTTGCCAAGTGTATTTTTAACTGCTTGTTTTGAGTGGCTGCTCTGCACTTTGGTTTAGTGTTATTTTTATAAAGATAATTTGTAGCTGTGTAAAAGGTGCTGAGGGTGCACTTGCAGAACCCTTTTGTACATATGCAAAAATAATGAATAAATAAATAAATGCTCCTTTCACATGACCTCATTAAGAGCAAAGCCAAAGAGAAAGCCAGCTGAGCAGAATTTTCCAAGTGCCTTTATTATGACATTATTTCTATTCTTATTTCATCTCAGGGTCCTAGTCACAGACCAGGACATTACGTTGCTAAGTACCACACAGAAATAAAACGGATGTCTTTGCTCCAAGAGGCTTTTGAAACAGCAGTGGTCGGAATGGAGCAATGTCTGCCAGTAGGACCCAGGAGCATTTTTCCCAGTGTGGAAGTGTGTATCAGCACTTTCTTTTTACACAGGCTCAAGGACAGATGGGATGGGTGCGATGGCATCTGAAGTTCCATTTCAGCTACTGTCTATAAACTCATAAATGCTTCAGAAGAACCAAGCTGTACACTTGCTGTGCTTTGAAGAGGTAAGTTAAAAGCCGAATGCTAATCAGCCGACTACGCAGAGATGAAGTAGGGACAGTCAGCTCAGGTTTTCAAGTCAACATTGCTGAGGGATTTTGCTTATGTAAACACTTGCCATCATTTTTTCTATGTCTACAGCCATCTGAAATTTTGCATAGCTGCAGACTGAACATCTGCATAAATCTGAATGAAAGATTCAGAAAACAAATAAGAAGATTATGTGGCAAAACTGCATCTTTGTTGCAGCATTTCAGAGCTCAGACACAAAAAATCAGACACATTATACGAAATTAACAATATGAAATTGTGTTTTCAATACATATCATCCATCTGGATGTTAACTTTTATCACCTGTGTCTTCAGGTTTGAGCTGAAGGTGACACACTGCTGGGAGCAAGGAAATCATTATGGATTGTTAAGCTAGTATTGAGGACACTGCATAGTGCCGATAAGTGGACGACATGGCCACGTATTTGTGGAGGTAAAGGCGAATGGGCTCATCTCTCAAATCTCCTAGGGGCAGTGATGCAGAGGAGAAGTATTGCTGGAGCCCCAAGGTTTCACTAGCCCAAAAGTGGCAGCTGTGCTTTCATTAAGAGAAAAGGATTTAGCTCATGGATGCCCGTGGCAAGTGACACCTTTCCCATTTGCAGGAGTGCAGGAGAATTCAGGGTCCTGCAGTTGAACCTCTTTACATTACTAGCTTAAAATCCTAAGTGGTATTGGGCCCCATTTCCAGAAAGTACAACTAAATGCAAAAACAGTTTCCACAGACTCTCAATTTTTACCCAACTGGGTAAAATGGAAATATTTTTTGATTGACCAGAATCAAAGGGGGTTTTTTTTTTGCTAAACTAAATCAAAGCATTTGATTCTAGATCAGAGCAAGACAAATCTGGGCTGTTAATACCGATGTTCCACATTAGCCAGTTTATCTCTAGGTCAGGATCTTAGCCTAGATTAAACTCCAGTGCTACACCATGATTTGCCTGTAGATTGCACTGGCCCTGACAAGTTTTAGCTGGAACACGTGCACAGGGAAGGGGATGAGGGTAAAGAGGCCCTTGGGCAGAGCAGCCATTCAGGTGGGCACTGTTTAGCTTTGGGAGTGTTGAAGCTTTTTAGTGAAATTAAAATGGAGCTGGAATTGCTTTTTAAGTGCTAGAAGTGCAGCTTGGAAGTAACTGGTTGGTTAAAACTGCAGATGAAAAGCTGTGGGCATTTGCAGCATTCCAGCAGTCTGCAGTCTTTTAAAGAATGAGCAAAACCCCTCAGATTTAAATACAGTGAAAATACCAGGCAAATACATCTCTGTAGCTTTTCCATGGCACTTTCTTTCATCAACCAACTAGTAATACTAGTGTTCAGATCCTACTCCCAATATTTTCCCAAGGATATTTCCTTAAAAAGAGGTCGTTTTTAAAAATATGGTTGGAATGAATGACTCACAAGCAAATATCAGCAGGCCCATATTTCAGGGTGTCAATTAGATGGCTACTTTTGTACTGCTGGGGCGGTTGACAACATGCAGTTGAAATCACTGCTGGCCTCCTTTGCTTCTTCCTCCATTAGCTTATATTATCTTGAACGTAAGCTACAGTAATTCTTCCACTGATTTGAATAAATAATAATTACAGTTCAGTAATCCTTGTTATAGCATAGCCTAATTAGTCTCTGTAGCTGACTGAAGCTTTTTAATCATGAAGATAGAAATGAATTAAATATAGGATAAACAAAAAAAACCCACGGAACAGCTTTCCCTCCAACATCATAAAAATGTTTCTCAAGAAATGATGGAAAAAAGCCCCTATTTTAAAAAGCACTTTATCTTCTTTTCCTGAGTAGTTGCCAATTCTTAATTTGTTGACATTTTTATGTTGCTCTCTTGGGTCTCAATTGGAAGATGGACCATGTCTTGAAATGTAGATAACATTTTTATCCTTAAATAATCTTCTCCTAGGAATGATGCTGCATGCATAAAACATCTGACATACAATAGACCAAGCTAAGCTGTTGTAGAAGTCTATTAAAGTCAATGGAGTTACACTAAGAATGAATTTGGCTCAATGTAATATTTGGGAGAATAATGTGAAGCCTATCAGATTACGTACAAGAAAATAGAATACCAGTGCTGCACAGTTGGACAATTTAATCCTATTTTCATTTCAGCTCAAAAGCTTCTTGGTTGCTGGCTTCTATTCTGCATAGGTTTTTATACTGCAGTCATCACCACAATATCCAAGTACCTTCCAATAATCATCTAATAGTGTGACTAATATCTGGTACATGCTTGTTTTTTCATCTTCTCCAGTGCAGTAGGAGGTTCTGTTTACGGTGAATCTTTATCAGGAGGAAAAGGTATTTATCCATTAAGACTACTAAAAAAAGGGAGAAGCATTTTTTACCCAGAGAATCAAATACTTAGGGGGAAAACATGATTCTTTTCTACGCTTTGTAAGTACAGATTTAGACTTACAATGTTTAAAAAGTACTTTCTGCATATGTCTGGGGGAGAACTCTTTGCAGCACAAATACGTTCATAATGCCTTTTTCTACCCTAGATTGTTTCAAGGCAAAATCTTGTGAGAAGAGGCTGAGTTGTCAAGTCAGTAGGAATCAAACTGGTTCACCTCTTTGAGAAAGATACTTGGCCATTTCCAAGACTGGCAAGTTGAAAGCAGAGCAGAAGGGGAGAGTTTAAGGCTTGGCTCATGAGGTGCTCAAGTGCCAGCTGGAATAAACAGTGTGAACGCTGCCCCTCTTCATCCAGAATGGGAAGGAGTTTAGTAAACCATTCACATGATGAAATGGGAAGTAAAGGAGAACTTGGGATCTGAGCAATCCCCCATATGAATGTGTAGTGCATGTTTTAAGAAAAAAAAATAAATCTTAAAAAAAAAAAAACTGAAGAAGTGATCAAAGAGAGCAGAATATCATGTTGCATTAAGTAGCTTCAAGCCATGTGTGCATTCAAGGCTCAGAGTGGATTCTTTCGATACATCTAACAGATAAATCATGACATTGGTTGATCATCTACATCTGAATTTAATACTTCAAATGCAGATGAATCCTAGCAAGCACAGGAGTTGTTACTCCCTAATTTGAATTCAATTGAGTAGCATCTGTGCAGAGAAGCTAATTGCACCGATTTTTCTGCGGTCTTTATATGAAACATTTCCTCTTTTCTGTTTGAGAAACGAGCCTTTTGTTAGCTCTGCAGATAACCATGGTTCAAATTCATGCCTATCAGTAGCATCTTCTTAGTGGTTTTTTTTTTGTTTGTTTGTTTGTTTTTGTCAAGTGTTTGTGTGAGTTTGATTCCATCTTCTTTCACAGGGCTGCAAGATAATGCCCGTGGTTTCTCCTAACAGCCATTTCCTTGGGTTAAGAATGCTTCTGTTCCAGCTCTTTCATCACGCACTACCTCTCCCTGCAGAGTTCAGGTACTCCTCTGAGTCCCATCTGTGTCACTGCAAAAGTTTCTGTTGGTTTTGGGTTCTCTGTGATATGTTTTATTTCAGTAAGATTTTTAAAAGACAGTAATTTAAACATAAATAAAGGTAGAAGAACTGGGAATCTGAAATGCAAGATGAAGTTGCCTCCAAACTAATCTCTTGTGGAGGAATGTCTGGGAATGGTTCAAACCACTATGATGAGGGGTCTTCTTGGAGGATACATCAATACAAGTTTTTTCATCTGGCAGTTTACACTGAATAATTAACAGACCTGAAAACCTGTGTGTGTGTTTTGCAAGCAGGCAGAATCCATCTAGCTCTTGAGAACGTGGTCAGCACGTGAGGAATATTGGCATCACAAAGAAACCAAAGCTGATGAAATGAAGTTAGCGGCAGCAATGGCTTTCTCTCCTAGTGTTGAAGAGAAACCGTAACCTCATCTCAGTTATATTGCTGCAACTCCAAAGATTCCAGACAGCACAGAAACTTGCCTGATGACATTTATAGCATCCAAACTCAATTCTTGCAGTCAGTAACTTTCAAATGACATATGCACGTACTTCAGACAAACTGTGATTTATTTCAATAGCACCTGTACCATTGAATCTTATATTTTCTCATTGAACCAATCCGCACAATCAATGTTCATAAACAGTTGTGATAACTGCTATAAATGTTTCATTTAAACGGGACCAGAATCTGTTGTTGGCAACGTGAATCTGTTCCTCTTCACTCCTGAGGGAGCTGCAAACACAGAAGAATACTCAATCCAAAATGCCTTCTTACTCACTTTTAGCTTGATGCATTTTTCCTGTTTATTATTCTCTCATTCATGTTAGAAGGGAAAATGCATTTTTCTCCTTACTCTAAAAATTACATTGATTTTGTGTTGTAGCTAGAAAAAGCCACTGTTGCATCTTGCATTGTTTTTATCCCAGGAGTTCGCTGGTGAAAGAACCAGATGCAATTCTTACAAATAAATTGAACTCAGAAGTATTGAGCTAAAGGCAGGAGCATTTCAATAAACAATTAGAACTCTTTTTGAAAAAGCAAAGACATAAAAATAAAGTAGAGCACACAGGCTAAATTGGCTTTTATCCTCTGTGCTCCAGCCCTTGCTTTTTCATCTGTGACTCTTCAGTGAGCGAAAAGAAAATTTTTATGCAAAATATCCCTATCATGTAGGCACTATAATAACCTGCAATCTAGAGGCTTTCAGGACTCAGAGAGGTTAGGTAACCGCCTTTTGTTCAGCTCGTCACTCTCTATCATTTTCCTTCTAAGCATCTAAGACAGAATGTCACAGAAATCTATGGGTCAATTTCTATTTCAGCTGAATTAGACAATGCTAAGTGCTGTAAATGTATCTATTACTATTGGTAAAGATCTCCGTAATGAGCAGCAGTATATCAATGATTTACACCTCTTCTGTTACTGTCATCCATATTAACAAAGGACTCAAAGATCATCTCCACCTTTTGTCAAAAGCATTTTGTTTTTATATGTTCCATATAAAATTTGATGATGTATTGTAAAAGGCATACAAAGTGTGGCCAGGTGGATAGATTTATCATAATATTATGACAGCTTAATAATTTTATTGCTTGAACTGTGAAGATTGTATTGCGCCGCAGCATAAACACAATGGAAAGCTGTAAGAATGCATGGTGGCAGTTAGCACCTGCAGAAGGTAAAGATGCTTCATATTGCTGCTGTAGTCTTAAGGGGAAAAAAGGGATGATCTAAAAAATCCCCCAAAGACTCATTAAGAAGCATTCTATTTGCACATTAGTGTATTGTGCTAAATTTACTTGCTAATTTTGATGTCAACAGTGAGTTGTACTAATGAAAAGCTTATGCAACATCAGAGTTTAGTAAAATAAAAATAAAAGAAAATCTGTTTAAAGAGATTACACCAAACTGTAATTACTAGTTCAAGATTACACAATACTGTAATTAACAGTTCAGTGTTACAAACACTATCAAAAGGCAACAGAGGACACATTTACAGTATGTACAAACACCATTGCTAACGAGGTTTCAATATCATGTGTTTTTTCCCTTCTACTAGCGGTTCAAATGGCTTAGATAAACTAGACGCCAGTAAGGAAATCTGGCCAGATTAAGGTTATCTACTGTGTCCTAATTCAAGACAGGTCTTAAACTGCTGCTTAAATTTACCTCTCTCTAAAAATAAATTTCCTAAACATATGCTTGATAGTAGCATCTGCTAAGACCACATTTTGTACAGTGGCTCACATATGAGTATTTTCCTGACTCAGAGCCAGAAGGATATAATCCTCATTTTAAACCCTTCCAATCAAGGCAAATAAGAGTTTAGAATCATCTCGCTAACAGGAATGTTGTAACGTAAAACATACTTCTCTCCAAAACAGATCCAATAAAAGGAAGACAATTCTTGTTCATATGTGGTCAGGTTCTAGCAGGAGATTACTATGAAGATTCAGGGCTCATCCAGTGCCTACAAGATTGTAAATTTCCTGCATTTTGTGGGGCTTTTAATTAATTGTGTTAAATTATAAAATGGCAAGTGATACTAGTCTTAACAGAGGGGCACTCTGCTTATATAAACCTGAAGTGAGAGGGCAGTTCATCAATGCAAAGATAGCTGGAGGCCAACTACAGGCTCATCTAACATACTAGACTGTGCAAACCCCAAATTTAAACAAATATTCCAGAGGGAAATGCTGACTCTGAGGGATTCTTCCCATCAAGGGCAATATTAATTTCTGATCCTTTTCTAGAACCCATTATGGGCTTTCAATACTGCTGACCAATGCATGCTACTGTTTTGCTGGAGAGAAGCGGCAGAGCGTGCGGCCGCATTCAGTAAAGTAATTAGGAAAGATAAAAGCAGTGCTCAGTGTGGAGGAACTGCGTCCCCACTGCTGGAGGACTCACCCCTTGAGACCCACAGGACCCAAATCTGTCTCCATGAAGACCCAAATCTGTCTCCATGAAGACCCAAATCTATCTCCATATCTTTTCAGTTTCTCTTTGCAGTTTCAAGGCTAGCTGGCCAGACAGCACAGGTTGAAGTGCTGGCAGCAGAGGAAAAACCATTTACTGTATACATGGATCTCCATTATCAGTAGGGTCCAGCTCTTGTGTGAGATTGGGCCGTGGGAGAGGAATACCTGAGTCAGACAGATCCCATGAGACTGGGCAGTGGGAAGCTTTCTGAGGATCATGCAGGTACGGTGCTGCCTTCACCGATTAACTGCTTCAGCTCATACGGTACAAGTCACTGATCCTAAATGGATCATTTTGCATCGCAGCATTTGTACACGTAGATTGTTGCATCATGCTGCAGCTTTTATCCTTACTGTTTTCCATTGCTGCTGGCTCAGAGGTTGCCCCATTCTGGTGAGTGATGACCTGGCTTCAGCCAATCATACTCGTGTCATCTCTCCACTGAGCTGCAGCTGCCTCATGCAGGTAGGGAGGCAGCTGTCGGTGCTTGGGAAACCTTCTCAGGTCACAATGGGTCTGTGCTAATACAGCAGGTCCCCTCAGCAATCTAAATTTTACTTTCCTTCTGCTCTTTGTTGCCTTCCCTAAAATACTATCCTGAGTGTTGGATTTCCAGATTTACCGTTCATGCACCCCATGGTTTACGCTGAGTACAAGTTAACCCAAGACCAGTCTGTTGATGTCCCTTTTCCAGCACCATGGAAGCTTCCCAGAGCAAGATTCACTTGTGTGGGAGGCAGATCCTCCCTTGCACCTCCTGCTGGGATCTAACAAGCTGCCCTGGGAAGGCACCTTCCCATCTGCTGCCTTTGTCCTTCACCACTTGCTGCTGCAGCTGAAGGATGCATTTCTTTGACTTCGTCATCTTTAACATTACTATAATCGTGTATGTTATGTTTATGTTTTAAGAGCATGCTGATGGGTTTAATTTTCACCCATTAGATGTAGCAGGCATCCAATACATTCATTCCCCCACCCAGAGAAAAGAAATTAGAAAAACCCATCTGTGACTTCAGTAACATCAGGTGCTTCACGTACTGCTGGAAGGCACAACTTGCTGTGGTGTTGTGCCTGAGAGCAGAGGGAGCACGCAGCTTTCCACATCCAAAGAAGCCGTATGCCCCACGCTGGTCTGGGGAGCCTTTCTCCATTTGGGAGTCCTACAATGATGGAGACCGGAGCCGTTTTGGTACCGACACCTGCACTCTTGATACGCTGGTTTTAATTTTTGTTCTCTCCATGTTGCCCTGCAGTGTTTCTGGAAGGACTTCACGCTATAACAGAGCTCAGATAGATCACTGGTCCTACCTGTGTCTGCTCATTGAACATGAGCTATCATCTCTGGTTTGCAATTAAGGTGCTGTGGTGGGACTAACAGCAGGAGTTTCTGGCACGCTGAACGACTGAAGCTTTTGTCAGCTCGGGGAATTCAAAGGCAAAGTCATACAACAAAGCAACTGGAAGAAAAAATACTCATGAAAGTCTCTTTCAACAGCCATCTGTTAAAAGGACTATGTAAAGCTGAAAGAAAAAATTACATACCTGAAGTATTTTTAACTTAGTTTGCTACATAGAGTAGATAAATTGTTAACACAAAAGGATTTAAAATACACTAACAACACTGCTTTGATCCACAGTTTTTCATTTTCTCTATTCCTTCTGGTATTTGATGGTGGAAATAAAGGAGTTAATTGTGACTTGCCTGCTGATAAGGTATCTATCAATATTTTTTTGCACAAGCACATTACTGTTTGGGATGTCTGTACTGGGGGCAGGGGGAAACACTTGTGGTCCATTGTAAAGTCTGAGCTGTATTCACCGTGCAAAAAAATAATAGATACATGGATCCAGAAGAGTGTCACTCACATCAGGAGCTTAAAAGAGGCAAATATATTCCCATCCTTATGAATATACTTTTTCAAACCAACCACATTTGCCCTCACTGTGTCCTTTAATGTTTGAGACTCTGCATGGTGCTTTTAAATGACTTTTCAAATGTAATTTTTGCATTCTTGTTTGTTTTGACTGATTTCTTAAAACAATATAAAGGACTTGCCAGAAACAATCCTTCTCTGTCAGACAAAGGCACCAAAGTAAACATCCCTTGGTTTGTGCTTGGCAGCAGTTGAAGAAAACCCTTGTCAATAGGAAATTTCCTTTACTGGTGAAACAATTGGTTATTAAATAAATCTGAGATTTTTCCGGAGCATGCAACTCCCACTGTGTATTTTTTCTAGCAGATTTTTCCATTTATGCCTTTACCTTCACCTTGGCTTTTTCCTTTACCATAAAGAATATGGAATTTTTCAGCAATTCAGAGACAAAATTGTGGTGGGAGCACTGGGTAGCCCTGTGTCCACTCTCAATACGTACGTCCTGAATGCCAGGCTGGTTACCACAAATGTTGGATCCAGACCTAGACCAGGATATTACCCTGGGTAGCCCTGCTCAGTACCCATTCTGATCTCCATTTGGTTAGTCATCCTTTGAGGATCTTGGGTGTAAATACCCAGCTTTGCTACCTTTCAGTAGTTTCCCACATTTGTCTTCTTTGCTTATGAGATTATACATACATATTTTCATATGAGGTAGTACCAAAAACTGTACTAATATCCCACATGTAGGACATCTACTGTTTTTCCCTTAATGACAAGGCTGATTACCTTCCTGTAGAAGGAAATTAGCTTGCCAGAATGTGCTCTTAATAAAGCTGCTCCCTTACTCCTTGAGACCTTCAAGCATACAAGTGGCTTGGCCAGGGGAACTGCAGAGGGTTGCGGAGAGCTGACCAGTCAGTAATTCCCTGTTCCTACCCGTTCCACCTTTAAAAAAAATAAGCATACATACCTGTTTTTTTCCTACTTCTTGGTATTTTTCCCATCCTTCCTGAATTTTTGAAGAGGATCACTGGTCTGAGACAGCTTTAGCAGGATCTTTAGCCTAAGAAAAGCTCATCTGACATACCTGAGAGGAAAGCCTCCAAGCTAACCAATGACCAGCTCCCTTTTTCTTGCTCCATTTTACCTGTCACTGGTATTAATTTTATGAGCCGTTTGCTCACAGTCAACCTTTCCTTAAGGAAAACTGATGCAAAAAGAGTCTTTCTGGAAGACTTTCCAGCTCAAGATGGGTTTTGAGTTTACATTAGCCACCACCTCCCTGTTTCACCTGCCCTGCTCATTACACGTTGCTATCCCCTCTAGGAACTCTGAGTTCCACTCCCCCACTTGCCTTTGCTTCCCCGCAGATGCTGCCCTACACTTCCTGAAGGGTGAAGCACTGGAGCAACAACATCCATATTAGCCGGTTTGCTCTATCCTGGTTTAGAAACCACCACTGACCAGCGTGTAAGGAGGTTTGAGGGAGTTTGTCATGTAGTCTGGAGGTGAGCTCACAAGGAAGAGTAGTGCTTGTGGTGCAGGCTGCTGGGCCAGCCAGCTGCAGAGACAGCATGGGATGCATACCTTACTCTTCTTACTTTACGATGTCTGGAAATCTGGGGACTCCAAATGTGTCAAAACTGCAATTATTTTTTTTTTCTCTAAGAATAATCATTCACATTTCAGATAAATTTACCCCAATCCTACAGGATCATACAGGATCCTACAGATTTAAAATCTGTGCACAAATATTTAGTCATTGCAAGCATTTGTGCCACACACTACTGAAGAGACACCATCCCAACTTTTTAAACTGATTGCAATTCACAACACTGTTCAAGATGCAAGCAGCTGTTATCTCGCCACTGAGGAGAATCTTCAGAGATATATCAATTTAAAGAAATAAACAAGCAACAAATTATTTTCAGGAAACAGTGACCTCTGTGACAGCGCTCTGCAAGCAGGGAAAGGCAAATTATGTCAAGTATTCTCTTGGAAGTAGTCAATCAGGTCTAAGTATACTATTTAATCTAGTGATTTGGGGGTTGTTCCTTGTGCCAAACAGAAAGAAATAATAGAATCATAGAATGGTTTGGGTTGGAAGGGACCTTTAAAAGTCATCCAGTCCAACCCCCCTGCAAGGAGCAGGGACATCTTCAACCGGATCAGATTGCTCAGAGCCCCGTCCAACCTGGCCTTGTGTGTTTCCAGGGATGGGGCAACTTGTTCCAGTGTTCTACCATCCCTCATTGTAAAAAAAAAAAATTCCTAATATCTAATGATCTGAATCTATCTCCCTTTATTTTGAAACCATTACCCCTCGTCCTATCACAACAAGCCCTGCTAAAGAGTCTCTCCCCATCTTTCCTATAACCCCCTTTTAGGTACTGGAAGACTGCTATAAGGTCTCCCTGGAGCCTCCTCTTCTCCAGGCTGAACAGCCCCAACTCTCTCAGCCTGTGCTCGTAGGAGAGGTACAATACAAAAAGTTGAATGGAAGGAGCAGAACATGGCTGACAGCAGGGAGGGATGGGAGGAGCTGCTTGCGTGGTGTCAGGCATGTGCAGGCCATAGGGGAGAAGACTGGTGGCTGCTGGGGCTGCCGATGCCTGAGTGCAACTGCCCTACTGCTCTAGTAGTCGTGCATCGCAGAAGATGAAGCTGCAGAAGGTAACGTAGCCTATTTGGGAGAAAGCTTTTGCCAAGCCCAACCTTGTGGCTGTGAGTTGGTGCTACTCTACCAGCTCACAGTGCTACAGCTGGGGAGAACGCTTCATGCAACGCGAGCCACTGGTACCAGGTAAACACACACAGTGCTATGCTGGGAATGAAATGCTCTGTTGCTCTTCATGTTAGTGGCAACACGGGGCTTCTTCCCTTAAGGTGTGTAAAAAGCACATCCCATGATACTCACAAGGCTCTTCCTCTCAATTTTTTCTTTGAAGCCAGCTCAGATTGCTCTGTAGGATTTACTGGAGGTTTCTGGCATCAAAAGGTTCAGCTGTATCTCCTTGGTCAAGCAGACAGCCATGATTTATGCTTCAGACAAGCAGGCACAGCTGGCAGGTAATGTCATCGTACAAGGCTGGGGAGACGCAGCCTTCCTGGTCCTCCCGACCTGGTTGCTATAGGGATGTACAACCAGGTGATGCTGAAGTACGTTTCCCTGCGCCTACCAGATGCTCAGTCCCAGGTCAAAATGCCAATGCCTCTAGCAAAACTAACCACTGAATAATATACCTTTTGAATAATGTGTCAAAAGCAAGAAGAACAGGTTCGTATCCCTTTGTGATGCACAAGAAGCTCCTCATATTTTCTGTATTTGAGGAGGGGAAGAGCTGACTTTTAGCTCTAATGTGTCAAGAATCTTGGTCTAAGCTTCATTTTCCTTTTTGGAGGTTCCAGCAATGCTGGCTGAGCACTAAAAACTCAGCCCTTTGGATAGGTAACAAAGCTGCCTGTTGTCCCAAAGCTGTTTTAATGGTGCTTTTATCCATATAGTTCAACAAAGAAACAAAGAACTTCTGAGTGAAGATCATGCTCTCTCATTTGCTTAGGTACTGCACTTGATTTCTGTCGTAGTTTAGCCCCACTTGGAACTAAGCCCTAGTTCCACAGTCTCTCACTCACTCTCCCCATCCTCTGAGGGAACGGCGGAGAGATAATACAACAAAAAGCTCAAGGTTTGAGATAAGGACAGGGAGAGATCATTCAAATTACCATTACGGGCAAAACAGACTCAACTTGGGGGAAACTATTTCAATTTATTAACAATAAAACCAAGGTAGGATAATGAGAGAGAAAAAATTCAGATCTTAAGAACACCTTCCCCCCACCCTTCCCCTCTTCCCAGACTTAACTTCATTTTGAATTCTCTCCCCCAGAGTGTCACAGCAGGGAATAGGGAATGGGGGCTATGGTCAGTTCATCACACGTTGCTTCTGCTGCTCCTTCCTCCTTGGGGGAAGAGCTCCTTGCATTCTTGCATTCCTTGCTCCTTGCTCCTTGCATTCCTCCTTCCTTTCCCCCATGGGGTCCCTCCCATGGGAAACAGTCCTTAATGAACTGCTCCACCATGGGTCCTTTTTCTAAATCTATGCATGGGGCCGTGTTTGGGTCAAAACAGTGGAAACATCTGAAATGGTGGTGTGGTAAAAATAAAACTGAAAAGAAACTTTATGTTTGAATTTCCTGTGGAAAAAACCAAATGCCTAAATTTTAATTTGAGCTTTTATTTCTACTCTAGAGAGAGGGAAAGATAGTACATCTCCACCTTTTTCCAAGGATGGTTTACTCTCAGCTAAGAGTGCGTTTAGCCCACAACTCAGGGTTCAAATATCTAAAAGCTTAGAGGCTCATGAGATTGGAAATCAGATCTGGGCCATTCCTCAGTTTAATAGAGAAAAAGGAAGCAAAGCGCTGCAGGTGAGGTTTTGCAATTTAAAAAATAAAGAAGCCACTGCTTGAGTTTTATATTGAACCATCACTATACCAAAGTCTCAACCATTCAAAATGCAAATTACAGCAGTGGCCACATACTGGCTAACATGAATAAATCTTCTGATTCTAGCCAGTACTACAAGATTACACATCGCAATCCTATGAGTTCTGCTCCTATATGGTCCAGCTGTGCCTGAAGCCAGCAGAGTTAGATGACACACTCGCTCCTTCTAGTCCTGCTAAAAGAAGGAATAATTCATGCCGGGAGAGCGTGCGTTTGCCGGGCAGCTGCAGATTACACCCATGTCCCCTGCGATCAGGATCCACTGCTGCCTCTCTGATAAAGTGAGGGACAATCTGCAGCTTGCAGCCTTCAGAAGAGGCAAACACTGGTGAGCTCAGGTTTTGGAGATGCCTATACAAGGGTTTCCAGGCAAGAACATCCTTCTTTAAAACAGGAATTAGCCCTGTGTTTTTAATAACAGTCAGTGGGCAAGGTCAGAAAATGTAGGACTCCAACGCAAAATACAAGCTTCAAAGTACCTCCTGACTGCTACCTGGAACGCTCCCTCATACATGTTGTCATTTTATCTTAAAAATATGTGGTTGAGTGATCATCTAGAAATCTGCCTAGTTTTTGTTTAATTTTTTGCAATCTTCCTTTACACAAAATACTTTATATTCTCATGCAGTAAATAGAAATATTTTGTCCTATTTGGTTAAAATACTGTTAAATACTATCAAATACTCACCTTCAGTCTATTTTTTAAACTGTTCCTATTAATAACAGGAATGAAATGTGAAAGACTTCCAAATCCAGGCATTAAGAAATATGCTTATCATGACGAATTTTTACTGAAAAATTAAATTTTTATTGAGTGAAACAATTGCTTTTACATTAGTACTTCATTATTTTAGATAGCAGTAGTTATACTTTTGCCATTTGCTACCGTGTTATAGTTTCTGTTTCTGCAAGATTATGTTGTATTTCATCGTTCCACTCCTGAAATAAAAACAAACAAAAAGAAGTCCCCACACAACGACTTTTCTTCATGAAACTAAAAAAGTCAACTACAGAAGGCAAAGTTACAGTAGTCAAACTCCTCTCACAAAACTCACATTACATTTGGTAAGCTTCAAGCTGATCTGGAATTTAAAACCAGCAGATTTTAGGAGATAAAGTAAAGCAGTATATGCTTAAACCTTTTGTTTTTTTCAGTTAGTTGGATCAAGAATTACACACTACAATAAGTCAGTAATTCACTGGAGCTTGCACACACATTTTTCACATTCTACCTGTTTTTGTGCATTATTTCTACAATCTGTTGTCAAGCTGCATCCAGTTGTTTTCCCTCTCTACCCAAGCCTTATTGTGTGATTAAGCCTCTTATTTTTCTTTTTCTTTTTTTTTTCCCCCACAGCTTCAGAACCTACTTGCAAAGTTTCATTAACTATCTGCATGATTTATACAACCTCACTGAACTGTTTTTATATAGCCTATTTCATCACCAAAACAAATAAAAAAGTCATCAGAGATTTGCAGCTGACCATGGAAGTGCCACAGAGTTCCTGAGTTTCGGCCTCAGAATTTTATTCTTTGCTGAGAGAAAATGAGCCCTATCTAGTTTTAATGCAATAATAATGTTTTTTTTTTTTTACAGTCACTCAGTTTTTCTAAGTAAAAGCATGAACAAAGATGGAACACTGATGTAAAGATTTCCTCCAGAGGCTGCAAGGAGCCTTCCCTGGGGCCGAGGAGAGCAAGCTGTTGAGCCCCCTGCTTACAACCCTGGGAGCTGAAGGCAGAGACCCTTAACTTTTGCCCTAACTGGTAACATGAAGGATTAAATGTAAAGAGCTCATGCTCTAAACAGCATTATTATTACCTGTCAGCACCTCCTCTTCCTGGAATGAAGAAAAGAGAACATGAAAAGCCTCATAAGTCTTGAGGAAATAAAAGATTAAGTAAAAGACATGAAAAAAAAAGAATATTCTTGCAATGAAAAGCTCTAGGCTGTGGTTTGGGATGGCTGCAGCAAGGGAGTGAGGTAGGCACACCACTATGGCAGAGAGAGAAGGCATCTTACAGCCTTTGCTGATGAGTAGCTGCTCAGTCCAGCAATGTCAGGCCACATGCTTAATCGAGGTAAAATCTGTACAGTCTTTGCCAAGAATAAGTTAAATTTTCTTCTGGAATCTACCATTTCCCGCACCCATGTGAACTGGACAATTTAAGCAGACAGATTAGAATGCGTGGGATAATTACATCTTAGCAAGTTTATCAATGAACGTGTTTTTGCTCTCCACATAATGCAAGATAGATAAACCAACAACTGCCAAGTGTAACACCTCAGGGGCGCTGTCAGGAATGGTATCAATGGTATCAATTTTAGCAGCCTTGGGAGTACAGATGTCTTACATGGTCACGTAACTTGTTAACAAATGACACTAACTAGAATCTATTCCTGAGTGCTTCACTCCATCTCAGAGTAAAAAGAAGAAGTAGCAGTAGAAAAGGTCCAGGAAAGTGCAATGGATGGCGTTAAGCCTGGAAAGGCTGCTATCTAAGGAGAGATCGAATAGACTAGGATCTTCAGCTTGGAAACAAGGCAGCCGAGGAGAAGTATGAGGGATAAAATTATGATGTTAATATTTCTAGAGACAGATGAAGTTCTGAAGGGTGTGGAGGAAACAATGTGCAATCACACCTCAAAACCACTTTTCCTATCAGAAAAAGCAGAGGACAGGTAACTAGTACCTTAGAAGTTTTTAAGACAAAGCAGACCTTTTCCCCAAAGTATATAATTAAATTATGGAACTGCTGCTGCACAATTTTATAGGAATTCACAGAAATCCATAGGCAAGAATCAAACCCATAGATAGGGACAACCTCCATCTCAAGAGGCCTCCAAACTGCAGATTTCTGTAAATGAGGAGGTATATTGGAAGCTCACTGTCCACATGGGCTGTCCATATATTTTTTTAACGTGCATCCACCAGCACTCACTGTTAGAGACCCTTCTTGAACCAGCACACCTGACCCAGGCTCAGCATTCTCTTATAAAGCATAGTACTGCTTTTTTTAAGTAGTACTTTTTTTTTTTTAATGCAAAGACATATGAAGCCCATCTGTCCACCCAGGGTTTCCTTAGTCACACTGCTCCTTCTTGTCATTTGAGATAGGCAGAAGATTATCTAATATGTTGTAATTAAATTGGCAACGCAGTGTTTCTGTTGTCAAGACATGAGTCACTTTTTCATGCACAGATCTGATTCCAGGGACACAGTTGCAAAGGCATCTTTTCAAACTCTTCTCCTTGACACTGGATTAAAGTTTTCTTCTGAGCTAAGCTGTCAGCAAAAACTGTTCTGCAGTGCACGGCAATCAATCCAGCCTTGTCTCTGAACAAGTTAAGAGTTTTGACATAGCGTGGTTCTCACATACAAGTTTGCTTATGAAAAGGACATTTAAATGCTTTTTAAAAGCGTACTTTTATTAAAATCATCCCCTTTTAGAAAGAAAAGCTCTATCTAAAGAAGTAGGCTGTTTGCCTCAGCACCTCTTGAAATGTCAGTAATATTGCCATGCACGCACTTGGGAAGATGTATTTCTCCAGTTTCACTTGACATTTTTCACTCCCTAATGCAGAAAGAACTGTCAGCCAGGACTTGCCAGGAAATACGTCTGCTGGTAGATGGCTCACCATCTCAGTGAAGTATTAGCTGTTCAGCAACTGGTTGCTTGTCTCTTGCATTATTTGAAAAACAAGCATTATGAATTATTCAGCTACAGTATGAAATGGATAAATATGAGACATTTCCCAGATTTCATAAAAGTTAAAACAGTGAGTGCAGTATAAAGGGATTACATTATGCAGGAGAAAAAAAAATTGGGATCAGTATGAAGAAAACATTTCCTAACAAAGATGCCTATTAAATGGCTGAAAAGTCCCTTGTGGGAAGGGGTGGAGGCCTCATTGCTTGAGATATTTAAAACCAGGGAAGACAAAGCATTCATCTCTACAGGGGCAGAGGAAATGGATAAAATTACTTATTAGGCTTTTTTCTACCCGTCTCTGATTTCTATGATTTAATACATTTTTTTAAAATGCAAATCACATTTATATAACACAAGAAAGAGGCAGAGATACAATAAAATGATTTGTGTTGCCCAACACAATGAAACTTGATTTAAAATGAAATTTATGCTAGCAATTCAGACTGCAAGATAACTTCTCTTTGTTTAAGGTCTAGCACTGAAAGCCTTGCTACTGCCACACATGTCTCTAAACCCAGACTGAGGATTTATTCTCTCTGCCAGAACTCTTTATAAACTGTGACAGTTCCAGCTTTTGACAAGGGGAGCTGATGCAAAACGCAGAACGGTGCTTTAAAGAAAAACAGGGGAGTATGGAGTTTGTGCCTAAGGTCTGGCAGACTTATAAACTCTTTCAAGAATCTCCAGCACTAAATATTTACTGATGTCACTCAAAGGATAATATCTAATCTGCTAGTATGAAAGTAAAAGTAGACTCTCTGAACAGCCTCTTCCCATTGCTTTGATATCTTAAAATGCTTTAAAAATTCTCAGTTCTTTTTTTTTAATCCTTGGAGGCACTGCCCTATTGAAAATAAAGCACACTGTCTTGCTTTCGTAGAAACATGAAGAAATCTGGAAAAAAAAACCAAAACCCTGAGAAACCTTAGGATAGTTACAATGAGCCTGTTTAAGAGGGGAACACTATGGACTTTTCACTACAGCCATCATCCACACAGGAAGATGAAATCATGATGTACAACAGCTGTACAAGAAATCAAGATGCACAACTGAGGTGAACTGTCACAGAGGCAGTGCAGGGGAGGGTGTCGAGTCATGGTGGTCCTCAGGCTTGGGACAGACTCCCACTAGTTTTGAACTAGCCAAGACAAGGCAGGATGTAGCCACATGTTTTCCTTGCTTTGACATCAAAACTATTTCAACAACCCGCTGCCATTTCCCCTCTGCACCCTGTTCACTCTAGTGTCCTGGCTGCAATTTGCCATCTTTTCAGTATGAATCTTGTTGTGCTGGACTGAGCTACAAACTCAGTGTAGTAGACAAGGTTGTTTCATTTCAAAATACTGTTTACCCACAGTTCCATACAGACTTGTCCCAGCAGAGAGGCCAGAAAAGTAATGGGGAAAAGCAAACTGAATCTCATCTACCCCTGGAACTGGTTAGAATTAGGAAAAACAATCGTTCTGTACCCTAATAAGAAGGAACTCCCTGAAACATATTATCATCCACCCTCCTGTGAAGCTCCTCAGTTCTCTTTTCTCTGGTCGAAGTGCTGTGTAGCCATTTAGCTGCAAAGTCATGTTTTCCTGTACTGTACTCGTCTATTTGGCTTGGTGCTGCTGGACTTATCTGTATCTTCAGGTAATAAAGTCCATCAGGAAGAGTGTCTGTTCTTGGATGTGTCCTAAAAAGCTGACAACTCTCAAGTTTGCCAATAGCGTTATCAGGCCAAGAGTTGATCTATTTGAAGTGTTTTATATTAGCACATACAGTTTTGCAGGCATATAATCAAGATAGTAGGACAAAGCTTACAATGCAGCTAAATCAAAGACATCAGCCCTTATTTTGGTCAATCCTGTTTGAAAGATTGTAGCTTTAGTTAGCATAATAGAGAGAGTATGTCCAAATCTAAGGTTCTCTTTAAATTATAAAGTTCAATACTTTGCCATTTGGAAAGTAAAGATACTCAACTATAGTAGCAGCAGAAAATTACTTTTAATTACCAAATGAATTTTAAAACCCAGAAAGGTCAGTATGAAAAACATTGAACTCTGCAGCAGCTCTACCCCTAAGTCCTTATTTAAAACACAGCCACCTTGTCCCAGGCATAGACCCCTCTCCGCTTTGCACACCTTCTCAGCCACAGCCCGTCCCCAGCCCTGAGGCCCCATGTCCTGTTTAGGAACTCACAGGTTCCTAACGCACCCTGCTTTCCACGTAACCCACTCTCTGTTAATTGCCCTTTATGCTCTGGGCTCAAGCCACGCTTGCAGGAGAGCTTCACCCCTCACTGGGTCCTGCTCAAAGGATGGTCCAGATCAGCACATCCTTCGGGTGCTGTGCCGAGCAACTGCTACTGCATCATCCTGCCCCAGGATACCCCTGTACCATACTGTACATGAGCAGCCGGTGAGGATACAGCCTGCATCTACATGGTAAGTAGGAGTTAAAAACAACAACAAAAAAATCTTATCTGGACTAAATTAATCCTGTAATAATGAATTTATACCACTTCGTACCTGGTTGAGTCACATGTCCGGGCAAAGCAGGAATAAAATCCTAGTGAAAGGGAATTGCCTTGGTGTGCAGGCAGTATTTTACCACCACAGGAGCCATTACTCTCCAAGGAGAGAAAAAAGTCACAGAAAGGGAAGGAAATGCAGGCAGGCAGGTATGCAGGACATGATTCTAGCCCCATTTACACAGACTTCAGCAGAGTTATTCCACTGCAGAGGACATGAGAATTTTCAGTTCTAAGTCTCAAAGATGGTGTAGAATAAAAATAATGAGAGAGTAATATCTGAAGTTCTTCTAGTCTCAGTCACACAGCAAATATCTTCTCCACAAATAATTGAGATTTAGACCTCGTAGCAATTCTCAGTGGCCATATTATAAGTCATATAGAATTTTATGAGACCAAAGCTGTAATAACGTGCTCTGGCTGAGCGGCAGAATAGCTGTACAATCAATATGTTTTTGCACGCTCGCATTTTTGAGTGGATTAGTATTGCAGCACAGTCTAATATAACAGCATAAATGTAACAGGCTGGCAGTCTTAAACGTAGGAAGTGTAATAACACGTGTATTTATTTGTGCTGTGATGTGTAACTGATACCACTGTAATCCTGCTGAGATTAGGCTGTTTTAAAACCAAGTACAAAATACCTGGTGCTGGAGCTAAGACAATCTTAATCAACTGAAAATCAAAAGGAAGACAACAGGTAGCACTATAGACATGTCATGCAGAGGTAATACACGTATGTCACACATTTGCAAAACCTGCTTCCTCTATTAGCCAGCCCTTTATTAGAGAGACTATATTCAGACAAATTGAACAAATCCTAAAACATATAAAACCCTAACACTACAAATACATCTTTTCCCAAAGTTATGAAGTACTATAAAACCACCTAGGTTTCTATTTTTCTTGCTTTTTGACATGATTGTTGTTGGATGCTTAAAATTTGTGAGTTCATAGATGAGTCAAACCTTGCAGCATACCAGAACTGGAGATGATACCTCTTCTAATTACATGTGCTTTACCACAAACATTACAAACAATTACTAAGGAACAGTCTTTTCTAGGAATTCTGAAAATATTTTAGTTATAACTGTTATCAAGTCATTACAGAAAAGTCTGAAACATTTCCTTTAATCATTCAGTACATAGCTCCATAACTCCATACACTTGAAAACTATAATTTCACTATAAGTTTTCTTCTTACATATGTGTCTATACGTACATACACACACATATATATGCACTATTATAAAATGAGCATCAAGAAAAGCAGGACCTTTACGTTTCCACATTTTTCCCTATGTTTGCAATAGGAATGAAACTGTAGATCCCACCTGTGCCACCTACAAAAACTGGACCAGCTTAACTTCAAATCCTCTTGACAGACACAACAACCACTTATGCTCTGCTTTTCCCATCAGTATTTTTCATTCTTGCCAAAGTCAGTTTGCTCTAAGAATATATTGTTAGGCTATACATTCGGTCTTCACACAACAAACCTCTCTCCCTCTTACACTGCCTTGAAATTACTAAATTTTGTGCCTGACCCAAAAGCCATGCTTGCACTGCTCAACTTGTCCTTCTCAGTTTTCACCCTGCTGTGCACAGGAAAATGAGTTTGCAGTTGTGGTGTTGACTAGACCTAGTTCTACACATAAACATTAAATATTTCTTATTTTTGTGCACTTCCTCTAGTTCAAAAAGTAGCCTAAACCTTAAAACATACAAGCAAGCCTTACAGGGCCTGATTCTATTTGTAGAGTGGTAAATCATCAGTAATTCCTCTGAACTCAACTAATCAAGACTGTATGTGCTAATTGCCACATCTAGACTGCCATCAACTCACAATGGTGACAGAGGGGGTTCAATATATTAAACATTTTGAAGGATGATACATTAAACAGAAACCTTCCCAAAGCCATAGTGCTTTCTTACAATGCCCATTCTGAACTCGGAAAGCAAAAAAAAAAATCCTATTTTTTAATAATTATAGATTTTAAAAAAAATTTTGTATTAGTGATTGAAGGTCCATTTCCTAACGGTTGGGAATAAAAGTCTATCTTGATAGCTAAAGTCACATAAGCCAAATTCTCCAGTGTAGCTGCCATGGAGTAGATGTGCATGAAGTTGGTCAGACAATTTGTTAGGAGGACTAATGCCGTGGGAAGGTGGCATGGCGGTGGAAATGCTACAAGGGAGGGTAAGCATAACAGAACATAGCTAGAGAAGTCTGTGGAGCTCTGAACCCTCAAAGGGAAGCCTAAGGTCTATGCTCACTGAAATAAGCGCACCTAAAGAGCAAATGTGTGGCTGTGTTCGTGGAAGTACTCATTAGCAGGAGTATCTCAGAGGGAGCTACAATTATATGACAAGTAAAGGGGGCTTCTGTTTGAGGAAAATGTTTTGGAGACATGTTTTTTAGCATGGTGAAAAAAATATTCCTCATCTTGCAGAATGCAAAAAAACTGTAACCATTGGCCTCCCATAAATATTTTTGCTATAGCAAGAACTGAAAAAAGCAATGGCAGCTTGTCTTCTTTTTCTTAACTAACGAAGTTATTACATTTGCTATAAATTATAATAAATGAAAAATAACAGATATTCGAAAGCATGAGATGCTTTGGATGAAGAGATGCTATGTTTTGAGCTGCAAGGTGCCTGTTACACTAATTTCTTCTCAGGTGGATCCTGCAGCCTTGACTAACATGATCAAGCCAGTAGAAAGTAAAGGGCTATTCATTCAATTAGTGTCAGCAGCAGCACGCACCAGGTTTCGCAATTTTGCTTTATCCCTTTCTACAACTCAGCCCTTTAAAATCTGCACATAAATTTTATTTCCATTATTTAGCTTAAAAAAAAGGAGGGGAGAAGGGAATCAAATCAAGTATAAAAAAAAAGAACGGTATAACTCGGGCCACTGCTTCCATTTAGTGGGATGGACAACAATAAGAATAAATAACAGTACAAAGACAGGATAAATCAACTATGCTACACATGTGGCAATACATCTTATTTTACTGTATTTGTTATCAAGATGACATGCAGTCTAGAACTTCATGGCAAACACACTGGCAAAAGCCATAAACCATGAGAATAACAAGGCTTGAAGGAACAAGGCTTACAAAGACAACTCCAAGGGTGACTTTCTTGGATACCAGTAAATAAATCCCTAAAGGCAAGGAACTAAAGTACAGCAACCCTAGCAACCACACTAGCACCCGAATTGAGGTCTGGAAGAGCAAAGAGGTGCAGTTCCACACTGTCCAGTTGTGGGACACTGTTGCAACGGAGTCAAAACTCGTAGGCCTGTAAAATTCCACCACGGGAGTTGAGTTCAGAGTCTGGGGACTTTCTCTTTGTACTTCCATGATTGTTATAACCAGGCAATTAGAAGAGGTGTGAGAAGGGCTAACCAGAGATGCCAACCTTTTGGGAGTCAGCAACAGTTCTGTAGGGTTGTCTGGTAGGCACTTCTTTCCCTTTCCCCCACAAGCTAAATTCAAGAGGATGTTGTTGTCATCAGGAAGACTACTAACCTCATCGTCTGGCAGGCATGTTTCAAACCTGCAAAACGGGCATACAATGACTCCTTGTGGGGAATCACCAAAGTCTATGATCTTGCAAAGGCATTTGGCACATACTCTGTGACAGCACTCCAGCACTTTCGGTTTTCTCTGGCGCAGGTTATAGCGGTTGTAACAGATCTTGCACTCAAGCTCATCTGAGCTCTGAGTCTCCACAGACTCCTCTGGTAGCTGACTGGTCATTTCTTCTGACGGTTCTTAGGCTTATGGAAAGAGGAGTCAAAGGATGAAGAGGTCACTTGGGCTTATTTTAGAACTTTTTCCTGGTGATCACATCACCCATCTCAAACAGGAAAATCGGACATGAAGTTGTTGAAAAGCATCAGTAGGCGTGATCCATTTTCAGCTTTTGCTAGGGATTGTGCACTGCATGTCCTTTATTGTGAGCCAGGAATACATCTGAAAAAGACGACATGGAATTTTTGTGGAAGAAAAGAAAAAGCTGCAGCAGGTGAAATATGCAAGTTCCATCTTTTACGAGCATAGCTTCCTTCGCTAAAAATACCTCTAAGGTATTTTTTTTTTTCAGTAGCATGGGGCCTATATAGCAGTCATGCTGATAAAACTTCGTATCATGCTGCACACATTTGTTTTAGACTTGTAACTTTGACTGTATCAGCCCATGAAGTTCTTAGCAGAAGCTGCAATCTAATCACTGATCTGTGACTGTTTGTTTAAACTCCGGTTTCCTAAGGAAATGAAACCTGACCCCTGGAGCTTTTTGTCTTTCTCAGTAACTTGTGAACCTGCTGCCCAATTTCAAACAAATCGGCAGAGGGGCAGCAGTACTGAAGATAACTGAGTTTCTAAAAAAGCAGTGAACACTGGCAGTTGGGTTGAGGGGAGGGAGAGGTATTTATAACAACTACCACTTATCCTGGAGGGCAGTGGTCAGCCAGCCACACGCCCAGCCTCTGCTCTGAACAGGCAGGATGCCAGAGAGGAGAGCAACACAGGGGGAAGCTGGTGGTACTTGCAATAAAGAGTTTTGGGGAGTGCAGTGGGTATGGAAGAGGGTTGGGGTTACTGCAAAGAGTTGTGTGGGGACCTAGGTCAAATTTGGAAAAGATCAGGCTTTATAAATTTTGCTGCTCGTGGAACAGCTCATTTCTCTGTCTCCACCTAGCTGCTGAACGCAGATTATGAAAATGAAGGCTCTTTAGCTTGCAACGAATATCTCCTTTAATGTGTGGATGCTAGGGTGAAGGCTAATGTGCCTCTCAAGGGCATTCGCCAGATGCACTGGCTTTCAAGTGTTTCATGGCTGTGACAGCTGTTTCACACCTCGGCTAAGGAGAGGCCTGTGGTACGCCTGCGCTGCTGCACTCCTGTTCTGCACAGCTTTTTTGCCACCAGACCCATCAGCCTCGCTTAAACAAATGTATTGTCATATTTTGTAATCGTGCATTTTCACAACTTCAGGAAACAGTCCATGTATTATAAACAAGATATTAACCAGGACTATGTACTCTGGGGACCAATAATTACCAGCATTTACAAAAACAGCTCTATCTGCCAGAAGATAAAAAGTTATTCCAGATTCAGGCATATGTTTACTCACAGAGATGGATGCGGCATTGCATTTTGCCAGCTTTCAAACTTATTCCTTCACTGCTAGAGTAGCACGGAACATGCCACAGCCAAATGATGGGGTCAGCACTTCATGTCCAGCTGCCTCCTGCATTATCAATAAACAGGCACACGGAATAGGAAAAAAAAAGTGGTCTATTTCAATAAACTTGTTTCTTGACTATTTTGTAAATATTTGATTCCTTTTCCCTGGGAAGTTTTTACTCACTCCTAGCATTCAGATCTTTGTCCTTTTTTTTTGAGAACAAGGCAGGAAGTCCTCTCTGTTAAGAAATGTGCTCCTTCCACCAATACATTTTACCTGCCAACCATCAGGTCCTGTGAAGTCTCCTTCATGGACCTCTTGTTCCTACTGTGCTTGAAGGATTTTCCATTCTCTCCCTTAACTTTCTGCACCGCAAAGTTTCTATATGTAACATAATTTCTAAAACTCACCTCCTGGATTTTAAAACAAAGACGTACTTCAGACAATGTAGTAATGGAAAAAACATGACAGTATAGTGAAGAAAAAAATCCATTATTTCTCTAAGAATTTATAACAGACATGGCTCCCTCCCCATTCAATTTTCTTAACTTTTTTTCCTGCCTCTTCCAACTTATTTCTTTAGTGCTTTAAAAGTTTTCACCTCTGTCTTACTGTTGTTTTTACTGTTTGCACTGTTGACTGTGGTGTGTTCCATTAGGCAAGGCAAACACAAGAAGGCTGATCCATAATTTTCAGAGTGTAGAAGCTAAACATCTTATAAGAGACAAATAGTACATCTTTTACAGATCTTATAACCTATCCTTTATCCTTTGTTGGACTGTGTGCTTTATTTTTCATTTCTACTACTGTTTTTATTTCATTCCAAATATCATATTCTAGATGACTTTTAGGCATATATAAATGTCATGAGATGCTAACTTACCCAAGGATGAAGAAACCACAAAATGGACCTAAAAAAAGTGAAATGCCAGCCTACAGGAAGGCAAAGCACTGCTGAAAAGTTAAGAAGTCAAACAAAACAAGTGATGGTTTTGAGCTTTTACATCTTGAGTATCATTCATCTTCTGTGCCTGAGGTGAATTGGGTTTACTAACGATAGGACAAGGAGTAATGGTTTTAAAATAGAGGGAGGTAGATTTGGATTAGATATGAGGAAAAAAATTTTTACACTGAGGGTTGTAGAACACTGGCACAGTTTGCCCAGAGAGGTTGTGGAAGCCCCATCCCTGGAAATGTTCAAGGCCAGGCTGGATGAGGCTCTGAGCAACCTGATCTAGTTGGGAATGTCCCTGCTCCTTGCAGAGGGGTTGGACTAGATGACCTTTGAAGGTCCCTTCCAACCCTAACCATTCTATGATTCTATGATTCTATGTTAATGCTTCACAGGTTAAGACTGGCAAACGTTGTCCTATGACATAAAATTATATTTATGATTAGCTAAAAATCTTCCAGAATATGTGTCTGCTTCTTATGGAAAATTTTGACCTTCCTCTGAAAACTCACAACTAGAAAATCTTGGGTATTTTAGTGTTTATCTTTCTCATGAATATTTCCAGGTTTTCACAAAGAACAGCCCACTTTCCAACCCATTCTTTTCACACACATGGATCACTTCTGCTTGAATCAGTTTTCAAACTGAAAGTATTTTCCTGATTCTATCCCCTTTAAGCGGCCCAATTTAGCATTAATACAAACAGTAACAAATCTCTGGGATTAGCAATGTCCCAATTGCTAAATTGGGACCATTAGCTTCATTTCCAGAACACAGTGATCCTCCTATTGTAGTTTCTGTCATGAACTACTCTACAAATTATTTTCAAACTTTTTTTTTAAATGCACTGTACAAGAAACAATGTACTTTCATCATCTTTCTCTCTTCACAGTCTCTTTGAAACATATCCATCAGCAATAAAACATCAATTGTTTTTTCTTTGGCAAAGTTTAGATGTTGAATTTCTCCTTATGTGTTCTAGTGTGATTACTACTTAGTACTGTTCTTCATTTACACATCTTTTCCTTTGAAAATTAAAATTTAAAGACTAATTCCTATTAATGGTATTAATACATATTTTACCTTCTCAGCTTTATGGTTGTTTTACATGCTTCTTCTGTCTTTTTTGTTTTCCTGATTTCTTAGGGAATTTTCTATTTTTCCTTCCCAATACCCACTTTCCTGCTAATTTTTTATCTGCTGAGAACTGACACTTTTTTCAGCGTAATTAATGCTGCCCTGCTATTACATATACCACACATACTAAAAAGTATGTCTCCGATGAGAGACTTATTAAAAATATAAGAAAACTGAGGATTTTAAGTAAATTTGACTTCAAATTAGCCCTATTTCTTGAGAAAATGAGAAATTTGTTGAGAAATATGGCCAGCTACTCCTTCAAGCAACTTCTACTCTATGTCAAAGATTTTCTAGCTTGTCTTTTCCATGTCTCCCAGCTGGATGTTTACTGAAAGCAGGCAGCATAAGGAATTAAAGTAGGGAATAGATTAACTGCTGCCCCTATGAATCCTGGTCCCCCACCAAAAAGGTGGCAATTCACATACTTCTGCTTGCTCTATGCTGAAAGCAA
This sequence comes from Chlamydotis macqueenii, assembly GCF_036417535.1. Taxonomy (NCBI): domain Eukaryota; kingdom Metazoa; phylum Chordata; class Aves; order Otidiformes; family Otididae; genus Chlamydotis; species Chlamydotis macqueenii. The sequence goes on from NC_141557.1 coordinate 67,291,195, forward strand.
GAGAAGTTGCAGTACTACGCAGAAAAAAGTGATTGTGTGTCTCTGTGTTTTGTCCTCTTCTTCTCTGAGCCACTTTTTTACGATGCCATGAGAAGGTATGTCCCTATTATATGCTCCAGTACTCCATTAATGTTTGAGTTTTTAAATATTGGGCTGCAATCTGCATGTTCTTTCTGACCTTGACATCCAGAGGGCAGTCAAGTAAAAACGCCTGAGTGCAAATCCTATGCTGGGTCTAATCTCTTTCACTTCAAGTACAAAATTGCTATTGACTTGAGATCAAGGTGAGGTCTCATGTCTATTTTTAAAGCATTATGTTTATTTTTATTAATTCTGATATTTTTCATTACTTTAAACTACTCCTTATGTCCAGTTTTCCACTTGAGCTGATTTATTTTTAGATAGAGGTGTCTCACCTGCTTGTCTGATACCAACAGACACAAGTTTTAACTAGGGAAATTCCAATTAGGTATTAGGAATAAAAAAAAAAATTCACAAGGTGTTCAAATAGTGGAATAGGTGCTGACAGAGGTGGAAATGAAATCTCCAGCCTTACAGATGTTGAAAACTTGACTGGATACAACTCTGGTCAGGCCATTCTACTTTGGAATTTGGCCCTGCTTTGAGCAAATGGGACTGGATGGTGGCTGGAGATTCCTTCCAACCCAAATTATTTATGATGCTATATTTTGGTATCCTGAACTCACTTTATGTGGTCTGTTTGAGAAGCTTTGTCTCTTACTGAATAAAGAATCAGTCTAACAGTTGCTTATGTAGCTAAACATCTCTCCTAGATAATAATTCTTTCATTTAATATATGAATTCCTTTTTACAAGAAAGCCTAGATGCCTTCTGCTACTCTGTCTTCCACAGAACCTGTTTGATGGAATCAACAGAATCCAATTGCAGGACTTTTCATTGCTGTGTCTGTTATGTAGCGCATAGCAGCTTTCTGAAAAAAAAATATAAATTACTAGACACGTACAATGATAACAGCATTCACTGCAGTTTATCCAAGAACAAGTACATCTGTTATACTACAACAGGCACTTGTCTTTTGTAAGAGTTCTGTCTAAGTACTGCAGGAGTGAATTCATCATTCCTGTTCATGTCATGTTTCTGCTGCTGCTTGAGCTTTGACTCTCTCTCTTCCCCTTTCCGGTGCCACCTGTCCTGTTCCTTGCAGAGTCCTCTACCTGACCCTTTTACCAGAAAGGGAGAAAAGCTGAAGACAGAGTGGCATCTTCTGGATGGCAGAAGATTGCCAGCAGTCTCCGCAGTGCTCCGTCTGACTGCTGGAGGGCACCCCCAGAAGCAGGAGGAATATCCTCCCTTGAGAGCAAGAAGAGGCCACCCACAGAACCAGACTGAATAAATAATAGCAAGCTCCTGGGTGTGACCCCAGGCATGGCTGGACAGAGTGCAATGGACTATGCCAGCCCAAATGGGCCACTGTCCACCTATCAGTTTTTCACTAATCACTGCTGGGTTGCAGACTGCAGATTGCAGGCTTTCATCCCAGGTCTGGAAGGAAAGGTGAATGGGGTGTGCAACATGTTATGGCCCCTCTTTGCACTCATCTATCAAACACGGCATAGACAAAGTGTCCTTATGAAAGGGCAGAAGCAAATAGTTGTTGATGGAACTCTTGATATTGGAGCTCAGTCATGCTGACAGGGCAAAGTGGATGGGAAATTTGTGCTTCTCCTCCCTAATGAAAGATAATCCTTGCCCACTTTATCAAACCAACCTTTTCTCATTAATCTCTCACACTTTTTTTTTCTGTGAAGGGATTTTGCCAATATTTCACAATAACCTATAATGAATACATGAAGTCAGTAATCAATTTCCATAAGATAACATCCATGGAGCTACCCAATGTGTGATATTTTCAAAGGTTTTTGAAGCTTCCTCTAAATGCAATCCATGTATTTAGTGAACAAGAGAAGGAAAAAAGCAGAGAGAGAGAAATAAATACAGAGAAACTTACTTTCCAAGAAAAATAACTTCTTGCACAGGTTCACTTGCAGGGAACACAAGAAATGTCTACTTTTCTCCACACAGGCAAAAACTGGTGGAAAGGAGGGAAACAAAATTAGTAGAGCAGGGATACAGCTGGGAAACTTTTCAGTCTGTTTTCTCTGAAAGAGAGGAAGTTGTCCAAGTTCTCTAGTTTGGATGGAAATACCCATATGTTAAGATTTCTGGTTAGAGAAATATATTGAGTAAATCCCATTTACTAAAATTATTTCTGTAAAACTATCCAGAATTATCTTTGCAGATCTGTTGTTGATTTTAAGCCTCTTTCAATATTATGCACTAAACACTCTGAAGTGCTATCTCTTCTAGCAACCACATATTCACCAGTGTTAGCAATTCACTCAAAAGAAAAAAAAAAAAAGCCAAAAGCAAAGCAGCTAAAGAGATAAACTGTGCTTTGAAAGAAGAGTTTTAAAAAACATATCAAAATACTTTCCTTCACAGATCTCATAGAAGCTCTTTGATCACTTCTACTTTTCCAAACAAACTGCAGTCTCTTCTCCAGCACAGACCATCTCCTCTGGACCACTGCACTCACATTCAAGCAGCGTTGCTGCATTCTGACTCAGCAGGAAATGACCATCGCACCAGATTTTTCCAGCTTATGCTAAGCACAATGCAACCCCCAACCCCCCCAAACTGCTTTACTAATCTGACATTTGAATAGACTATGTTCAAAGTGCCAGTAGCTATCACATGGTCAACCTGTTTCATGCCAGATTTCTGCTAACAATCGGATGGGTTTAAAATCGGATGGGTTTTAACAATAGGCATTTCCTTGTCAACTCTAATCAATGCAAGACTTTGCACAAGAGTTACAGCATGTGACCTACTGATCCATGCTTGGTTTACGGTCAGCTGTATAAACTGCTATGAAAAATGCCTCGTTGTTTTCACAAAAATATAGTTCTCAACGGGATAGGTAATGAGGTTATTTCTCAAGTAACTATGCACCAAAGAGGAAAGCCTGCAACATATACAGCAAGCATTTGTGTGTTATTGATTGTTGCACAAGGGACTAATATCAAATGGAAGTATTTTTATCAGAAGTTATTTTTACAATATTCAGAGTCCTTGCCGGATCTCCCTCAAACCTCTACAATCATATCACAAAAATACAAAATACAGCTTTTCATATTCAAAGTAGAGCTCATGGGTCTTTGATCATTTAGTATGAGAAGTCATGTAATATTAATGTGCCATCTTATATTTAAAAAAAATAAAATCAACCGTTAAATGTTCTTTTTTTTTTTTTTTTTCATTATTTCTCCCCCCTGGTAAGTAAGCAGGGATATTTTCATCTAACACAAGGTTCACTTTATTCAACATTGTGACACTGGCTGTTAGAGTACTTTTGACATCCTTTGCAGATGCATATTCGATATCACCAGACTCTATTTCCCCTTGACAGTATCATTTGCAATACTTTTCTGTTATTCCAATAACTGATATTATGTGTCAGGTAGTAGTGGAAAATGGTATGAATAAACAGTGAATGCCTTATTGAAACACTACTATCCTCAATGACTTTCTCTCTAGCTAGAGGCTACTACAGTATTGATATGAATCTTAAAACTGACTGTGATGTAGAAAAAAATGTTTTATTAGTTAGGCTTGTAGACACAAGCAAAATCTCTTCCAATATTTCTTAAGAAGAATTTTTCCCTCATATATAATTAATGAGCTATTTATATAGCAGTATGCTGAATTACTACTTATTGTGACATATGGTTGTGGGTTGCTTTGTAGCTGTTTGAAGAATAAAACTAATAAAGGACAAAGGATCTGATCTCTTAATAGCTGTCTTGATTTAAAAAGACTATTAATTACACTAAATCGATAAGTAAAAAGAGATAGTTTGAAATTTGTATCTAAAATGATAACATTTAATTTTAGAAATATGCTAGTTAAACAGAATGTTTTCCTTTTAAAATGATTTTTAATTGTTTCACAACCTGCTTACTTGGGCTGTTTTAGCATTTTTTGTTGTGCTGTTTTCTCACTGCCAATGGCATTTCCTTTGTGACCCTGAAACCAAGAAGTGATCTACTCCAATGAGAATATATTTCACAATAGAACTCATGACCTTACTGTTATTTTAGGGAAAGGTTAGACATTCTCCTCTTTCTTGGTAGGGGTGGTTTTTGGCAGCTTTCTCAAATAAGATGGAGTTCTGTTTCTCTGCTTTAGTGTCTGTGTCCTTTGGAAGCTCTTCTGAGAATTGAACAGACTGTAGGACATTGATTCTAGAATATGACTTGAAAAGATACAAAATGATAAATAAATAAAGAGCTTCCCAGTATTTCTTAATATTGCCATAAATGTTTAATCATATGACCTACAGATATGTCTAGCATTTATCTTTAAATTAGGCATTATTAAAAGCCAATATGATTTTGTATTAAGTTTCAGAATACATGAAGATAACACCATAGGAGTTTACCTCCTTGTTTTGCTTGCTATTGTATGCTTGAATGTGAGTAATTAAAATAAGTCCAGAAATACAAGTAAATAACTTTTTCTTTTGACTATTGTACTGGAAGATATTAAATGACACATAGAAAGTGTAAGATCCCCAAAATATGACAGAACTCTTTTTCTTTGGACATATTTTCTATGTTATATATTTTGGGAGGGACCAGGTGAGATAAAGTTACAGAAAATTAATCTTGATTACATCATTCAGTGAGGCATTCCTCTTCACACAGGGGAATCATTTAAATGCATTTCCAATTAACCTCCAAAATAAGACTTAAATATAAAGTAAGTGTTGCATTAGCTTTGTCCTAATGGAGCTGAAAATAATCCCAGAATAGACTAGAAATGAAGCTGTACTTCTTGTTTTTTCTATTGTCATTAAAGGAATCCATCTAATACTTAACTATATTTAACTCGGTTCATTCTGTTTCAGACATTTTTGAGGACGTAAGTATGTATAAAGATTTTACTATATTGCCTATTTTATCCCAATAGGTTAGTGCAAACAGAAAATAAAAAGGGTGGAGGCTTATAAAGGGCAGTACTGATACTGAGGTTTATGTATTGTTTACATATATTTGGTAACAAGGTTTTCTGCTGTAACTACTGCTCAGAATTTGCGTGTTACCGTGTGCGGAAAGGAAAATAGTAAAAAACTGCAGTTACTTCAATCACAGAATGTTTGAAAAACATCTGTCAAAATAATCCAAATCCAATACAGATTTCCATTTATAAACAACTTTTTTTCCAGACTTGGTCTTCCACCCGCGTATCATTTCTGAAAAACTGGCAACCAAAATCTAATCTAGCTGATGTTGCAGATAGTCCCAATACCTTGAAAAGAAAAAGGAGTGGTTTGAGGAGACAATACGTTAATCTGGATATAGTAAACTGTAATTTTAGTATTTAATTTAGTTCACTTAAAGCACACATCTAAAAATAATTACGCCGGGATCAGAATTTTTTTTTTTTCCTGGCAATATAGCAATAGTTGGCATATATTCCCTCCTCACTTGACATTATAATATATTAATAGAATTGCATTGATGTAACTGAGAAAAAAAATTGTAAAAAATCTTATTGATATATTTAAAAAAGGGTAAACACAAAAACTCCCAGATGTTATGAAAAATATAGTATTAGTAGATCTTGTTGAGAAGCAGTAAAGCTAAGTTGTATGTCTTCAACTGCATTCGTGGGAACTGAATGGTCCCAACAGACAAGTGTCAATGAGGACAGATTAACTTTGACTGTAACAGGTATTGCCCTCTTACAAAATATTTGCAGGAAAAAGTCCATTTGGCCTGATCTATGTGTGAACCCAATTTGTTTTTAACTGCATATTTTTTTTTACATGCAGTTGTTATTATTACCCTGCACCGAACAGCCTTATTTTTATCTAACTTTCAGAAGTATTTTTCCTTGACAATGAAAGATCATAGAATCATAGAATGGTTAGGGTTGGAAAGGACTTTCAAAGGTCATCTAGTCCAACCCCCCTGCAAGGGGCAGGGACATCCCCAACTAGATCAGGTTGCTTAGAGCCTCATCCAACGTGGCCTTGAACGTTTCCAGGGATGGGGCATCCACCACCTCTCTGGGCAACCTGTTCCAGTGTTCTACACCCTCATTGTAAAAAATTTTTTCCTAATATCTAATCCAAATCTACCCCCCTCTATTTTAAAACCATTACTCCTTGTCCTATCACAACAGGCCCTACTGAACAGCCTCTCCCCACCTTTCCTGTAGGCCCCCTTGAGGTACTGGAAGACCGCTATCAGGTCTCCCCGGAGCCTTCTCTTCTCCAGGCTGAACAGCCCCAACACTGTCAGCCTGGCCTCATAGGAAAGGTGCTCCAGGCGTCATCCCTCCAGCAATAAAAAATAAAAACTTCTTGTTAGGTTTTTATACTAACTATAAGCATATTACAATGTATGGCCTCTATGGTATTAAGAAAATATAGAAGAAAATTACCTGTCAGTAGTTAATTTTTTTTTTTTTAAATCTGAGTGCTTCTGCTGAAAATGAAGCAGGATTACAATAACTTCACAAGAACCATCACAGCAACTCTACTTCTGTCTAGCAGGGCTTCACAGTTGCATGGCTGCTCCATGCAAATAAACGACAAAACTGAAAAAAAAAACAGTTACTGCATGCACACCCATCATTCTAGATGCAGGTACCTGAAATAAAATTGCACATATTTAAAAAATAGATGAAGGGAGTTAAATTAATTTGTGTCAAATGATATCCACCCCTTTTATTTTATGGCATTAAGAAATACAGGAATCCTCTTTAAGTATTAGTCTGAAGGCATCTTTGTAGCTTCTGTGAATGATCTGGGACTGTCAGAGCTCCATAAAGTGCTACACCACTAGCCACAGAATCGCTGGAGTGTTCTGCTGGTGAGATTTGCTTAACTCAGATTCATGCTTATAAAGCACTTAAACTTCAAGGAGATTGATATGAATTGCTCAGCTTTTAACATGTTATTTAGCAGTGAAATGGGGTATTTTTTTTACTCATTGTGAAGTGTCAGTGAAAGAGTTTTAGTGCTACTGGATGCAGTTTTTCAAGCAAAGGACAGAATCCTCATGGGCTGAGCCTCCATATTCAGCAATAATACAGCGACTACACTCTGTAAGGAACCAGAGTTTTGTACGACTGCTTTCCCAAGATAAATCCTCTCCTTTGATAGTCTCAATGTCTACTTGAGAGTTGGCTTTGAAGAGCTAGCTCTCACCAGACTTCAGACTTTGGGTCAAATTTTCCTCAGTGATCAAAAGAAAAACTGGCTCTACTCATTATGTATACATCATCTCATCCCACATCAGTCCTAAAGTACATGGGAATTTGCTGAGGATAAGCTCAAATACAATACCGTCTGGATATTTCTGAAGGCACCATTGTCACCAGGGGTTGCCCTGAGACTGGTGCTACTTCCAGAAACATGTTCGGGTCTGGGATGCCCTTCAGACTGGGTCAGAGGAGCAGAAACAAGCAGTCAATTTATCCATAGCGTGTATCAAAATTCAGTTAAGCATACAGTGCACCTCCCTCACATGTGTTTCTGATAGAAATATACTGCTACAATGGCAGCTAATCCAATTAAGTTAAATCTAATCAATATGAATCTGCAAAGCAGTTGGAAAATATGTTTCAACAAGAGTTGCCTAATTCTATTTTGGGGCAAAGGCAACCTGGACTTTCCAAATTTTCCATCATCCAAAAGAGTTACATTGGTCAAGTCTCATGAACTCAACTGAGAGTATGAAATTATCTTTGCTTTGAGGAGAACTACAGTATTTTTATGTCATTTGTAGCTATAACTGTTGAAAAGCTAAACTAAATACAAATATTTGAAGTGTGCCAGTTAAGCACATTTAAAATACAAAATTCAGGAAAGGAAGGCATTACTTCAGAAATTTTGGAAGTAATCAAGACATATTCAGAAACAGAGTTTATCTATTAAACTAATTAGAAAAAAACTCCAAAACCAAAAATCCCTAAACCAGATAGAAAGAACATAAAAGAGAATTTTAAAGGTTTAAGAAGCAATAAAATCCATAGAAAGTCATTGCACTTGCCTGTTTAACCTGGTTTAGTGTAAATTAATAACTGATACCAAATATTGGTATTTTCTTAACTGGTAATAATGAATGGCAATTTTAATTTAAGTGTTTTGCAACATACAGTACAAGGCTAAAAAAACCCAGAAAATAGAACACTAACAAGTTCTGGATTTCACTTAATGTAATATAAATCCCAACATCAACACAGTGGCTTTTCAGTGAGTATTCCCAAGGATATCAAGTTTTCTAAATAGTATCACAAATGAGCAGCTTGGTGGAGGCTTATGCAATAAAGCAGGAAATGAAAAACATTTCTTGCCTTCTACTAACTAAGAAAAAAATTTTTGACAGAACAGAAACATAACCAAGAGCATCTTAAAATACCAGATGTTTTAAATGTCAGTTTTCTTTGAAATATTTTAAATAATAAATCTCCTCTGCTCTGCTTTTACTTAAGTAAGTGAATAGGAGGGTTCTGAAGGTTCTACAAATAAGTCTCTTTTACAAAAAAATGATACTAGAAAGATGACTTAGTAAGTGACCTAATTTACTAGACATTACAGGATAACACTATGGCTTCCTTTCCAGCATCCTGTATGCATGCAATTTGCAAAGACCTGAAGATCTAGAAAAAAAGACTATAGAAATGTACTATCTATTTGGAAGCTAGGAAGCATTATTTTTTATTTATTTATGCTCTTACTTTTCCACGGAAAGCTCCATGCTTGAAGCACTATTACAGCATGGTGCTGTTTGTTAGCCTACCAGATCACAGTTTATAAAGTTAAAAGTATTGCACTAATAATCAGTGCAAAAGGCAGCACAGCATCCACTATCAGTCTATGACTTTTTCACATCTCTGACCACATAATTTGTGGCAAGCTAACTTCCTTGGCCTTGGCTTCTTGACAGAAGCAGCTCTCTGTGAAATTGAATAAAATTCAGTTCTAGTTTCTTCTCCAGAGTCAAATGATTACAATATTCCTTGAGGAACTCTGAGTTCATATTTGTCCTTTTCTGTTTCTGGAGGGCTCTCTCAGAAAGTGCACCTTGAAGGGCATTTCGCATTAACTGTGGTGGATATATTTTGCAACAGCGAGTACATCTACACTTTAAACTGCAGTGCAGTGTTAATATAACTGAGCCAGATCTGGTACTGGAATCAACCTAGCTATAATAACATGTAGTTCTAAATGAGCTAAGTTAATCCAGTTTGTAGGAGAATCGGCTTATGTACCGTGTCCCACTCCATCATCCTGTGCCAAAATGCTGAGGTTTGTCTACAACCTGTGCTAACATCTTGCCTATCTGTAAACAGTTACTGTACAGTGTTAAGCTACAGAAGGCTGCATTTTGAAATATGATATCCTAGAAGACAGTAAGTTTTACTTTTCATTCTCAGAGTTCCCAAACTTAGACATGTCTCAGTTTGAACTGGGTATCTCAGAAGATCAGTAACCACAGAAAATTGAGATCTTCATCTCCACTTACTCAAAACTTCACACAAATGTTGCTATTCACATCATGTCTGGCTGTGTTCTTCCATACAGATGCCTTCTAAAGGTCTGTCGTGCCCATTAATGTCTTGCATGCTTGAAGGAACAGGGCTTGCAATAGAAGGTTTTAAAGAATTTTAACTTTTGTGACTTTTTCCCCTGAGAGACTCCTGTTTCTGAAGGGCCTTCACAGGCTCTCGACCATCAGACAAAGGTGTATTGAGGGAGAAGCAGCTGCTCAGATAGTGAATTTTATGTTAAGTAGATTCACCAAACCAAATGGCTGTTGCAAAAAACCCATCACATGACAACAACCACGGCTTTACATAGCAGATCAAGTCAAATGACCAAACTGTAAGGATGGAATTCAAAGACAAGTTTGCAGATCACAGATTAGTTGAACATGCTAACAGTTATGGCTTTAAACAAATGAACAAAAAAATCAACATACACGTCTAAGATTGACTTCTAAGGACAAAGCTGCTTTCTTGTACCAAATGCACTGCATGTATTCAGATAAACGAGAGCTATCTGTGTAGTCCCACTGGATTGAATGAGAGTATCCGGGAAAGGACTGCTAGAACATGCGTACCCCTTGGTGAACTTATTTTGATTGACTGATTCAGACTGAAATTTCTGACTTGCTTCAGCCAATCCTAGTGGCAATTTTGCCTTGTTAATGAAGCATTACCTTTCTACAGCAAAAGGTGTTAAAGAGTATCATGCTGTCTATGCCCAAACCTCTAGCTTTCAATGATCCCATCAACTGCATAAAATAAAGAGCTCTGTACGGCATTTTCAGTGATGCAATTTATGGTATAGTACACCAATAAAAGTATTATTCACTTTTAGGCCACAGTGGTTAAAAGCCTTTTGATTAGCAAAATGGCAATAGGGCATATTGATAATTCATTAGACAGAGATACTGTAAACTAGATCCTCTTCTGTAAATCAAGAGCGATTCAATTAAATGAGATGCAAAGCTTGCAAATACAATGTGAACAAATCACCTCAGCTTTTATCTTAAAAAAAGCTCTTTGTTTGGAAAAAAATCTTCTTCCTGTTGCTGTCCATATAGTAGTCTGTAGTTTTAAAGATGTGTTAAAAAAACCCGCAAACTTAACTTGAGTGATTCGTTCATCAAATCTTCTCACTGAGATTAGCTTAGAAAATGACAGCAGAAATTAAATCTTGGATGCAAATGTTTTCTTAGGAGATACATGCATGCCTTTCTCTGGCAAAAGTCCTATTTATTGGAGTAACCGGGAGAAAGCTGGTAGAATTAAGCACTAGAAGAATAGTGTATGCTTTTCTTGGTTTCTGTTTCATAGAATAAAAATCTTTTGATGTTTCTCTTTTATTCAGTTCCTAAATCTCTAATCTCTGCTAAGGCAAAAGTCAGATTGAATTAACTAGGAGACTGATACAAACCACCATTAATTTCTCCTTGGCTCTGTTATTGAAAAAAAAATATATTAATTGTCATATTATTAAATCTTGGAAACAACTGTGCTTCATAATATATAACTCCAACCAGGGAACATCATCAGTAAAGAATGATGATGGCAATCTAGTAATTCATAAAACCTGCAGGATACTGTTCCCTACCCAAAAAGATATACTACTTTTAATACACTGGGTTGTGCAGAAAGGAGCAGACAAGATCTCAAGGACAGTGTTTATGAACAGATGAATTGTGGCAGCCCCACTGGCAGGATATCAAGTCTGAAGGACTTACTGATCGAACATTATGTGGATGAAGTATTTGATACACTCACACAGACTTGGTATCATGTCCAAATGAGACATAACAGCCTCAGATGTGTCTCAGATTCTGTGAACATTTCAGGTGGAACTACTGGCTCATTACACCAGTGGTTCTGAAAGAACTGTAGATCCCACTCACCACCAACAGCAATCCTTAACCATTTCACTTGGTAAGATTTTAACTTAGTTACTCAGAAAAGGAAACTAAGCACTATGCATTATAATTGCCTTCAAAAACTATACGTTATCTTCCAGTGACACCTTAGTAACAACATCATTAAGCACTAGATCTAAATGGAATAAAAAGGGACCTTCAAAGTAAATGCCCACTATCTTTTCTAAGCATTCTGCAGTAAATCTTACTCTTAGCCTCACCACTGAGCTCAGTTCCATTGAGTTACTGAAGTTCATGACTGTCACTGAGCACAGACCACAATTTGCAGGATTGCTATCTCAGATTCTTGGGATTGTTACAGAAAAGAGTTTTGAATCAGAGAAAAGAGAGGACAGCAATGTATTGAATCTGGAAGAGTTTTATGGATAGCATGGACAGAGGGAGGTAAGTGCAAGTGAAGAAAATTTAGGAAAAACAGTTTCTAAACTGGCATGCTAAGGAACACAGAAGAAAGCACATACGGGGGAGAAGGTTCGAAAGTAATAAAAACAAGTCTGAGTTGATACACAAGGTGCATTTGTGGGGAGTTTCAAAGATGCAGAATTATATGGTTTAGGAAGACAGCCAAAAAAGATACAAAGGGTTTAGATAAGGGGAAGGGAAGCAATGGAAGTGTAAAGTCCACTAGGAAAGAGTAGGTTACAGGTTACAAGGTACAAGAATCAAAGTAAGAAATTACAAGGCATAGGTGGAAGGTGAGGAAAATTTTGTATGCTACACAAGAATAGATGGTAGGAAAATTTGGTACTAATCTGAATATAAAAAGATATGGAGAAGTTAGATATGGCTTCTGTTTCCCACCACACTGATGAAAATGAACGTGACAAATAGTAACAGAATGATGAAGTAGGAGAGGAACAAAGCATGGAATTCATTTTGATACTAGAGATATCAGTAATATAGCTACAGTGAAATGTTAGAGAACCAGCCAAAGCAAAATTCTGGAGAAAACTGTTTTATTTTATTGTATAACCAAATTCTCTCACTACCAAGAGCAATCATAAATGTTAGTAGCTATTAAAACAAACAAACAAACAACAGGAGAGATTGAGGGAGGGAGGAGAGTGATGCAGGGAGGAGATGCATTCACAACATTTACTCCCAGAGTTGTCAGACCCCCAACATGACAAATGTTAACAGGAAATTCTTTCAAGGGTAAAGGCTTGACAAGGAGTGGATGATGGGGTCCACAGCAGATCCTTTAGTGTTTTTAAACAATATTTTCTCAGACAACAAGCAAACCAACAAGCACAACTTCTGGTCTGCTGTGGAGCTGACAGACATGCATGATTTTGAGCAACATGCCTTCATCCTACATAGACACCAACATTACAGTAGAGACAAATGAGAGAATTATTTGTGGCTCCAGCCTCATGTAGTCAACTTAGGAGAGTGAAGAACATGACAAGATGAGGTCTGCAAATTGGGGAGTTCAGTCTGGGCACTGTATTTTTTTTTTTTTTAAGTGAATACATAATCCTCATTGTTTGTGATGGATCCTGTCTCAGTCAACAACCAAGATGACATTTCAATCCCAGCTCCCTGAAGTTCAGAAGTGTACAGCCTTCTGACCAAAAAGAGCCATTGAATAGAATTTTTTCAAGTGCAAGATTATTTAACAGATGGTCAAAATAACCCCTCTTGGGAGTATGAAACTAACTTTTATGCTCTGAAAATGCTTCCGCTTTTTTTTTCTTGTACCGGTGTGACTCAAATAAATTTTTAAAAAAGAAAACAAAAAAAATTCATCCTTACCTGCGAGGACATGGGTAGTTGGAACAAATGAAGACAAAAAAAAATGTACAATTTAAGAAACGACCACAAAACTATACTAATCCTACATCCTGTGCAGTGGAGACCATGCAACATACTCCACTAATTCCTGCATTCAAGTGACAGAATCACAGAATTTAGATTGGAAGGAACCTCTGGAGGTCATCTGGTCCAAACCTCACTTCCTGAAAAGCCTAGAAAACAATATTGCAACACTGTGTACCAACAGCGTAGTAGAGCTCAATGCGAGATCTCACAGAATGGGAGGGTGCTGATCTCACTCCAACCCATGTACTCACAAGCACCACGGCATATGTAACCAAATAGTCTGTCCAGAATTCATAGTGGAGATACATTCCTTGCAATGACATGGTGGACAAGGGACGCCAGCTATCTAGTCCTCATCCTAACTTCTGGTTTCTTTTTAGGTTGGCAACCATGTGCTGCTGCTGGATGTACCATTCTGTTGTCTTTAGGCATCAACAGCAAACAATCTCTTCATCTTGTCTCACTTCTGTGAGTCACGAGGATTTACTTGTTAACTTGTCTCCTGATATAGATGTCCTGAGAAGCTGCATATAGATGTGTGCCGTTACCTTTATGATCTCCTAATCTGGGTGCCGTCAACAGCCATTCTTATGGTGCTTCCACATCCATGTAGTCCCATTCCCATCAATCAAGGTTCCCATTGCAATTCTCAACAAAAGTAGAGACAGGTCTGAAGTTATATTTGCTCAAGGCTTTGTTCATTTTAGTATTGAATGTCTCCAGTGATAACGGAGGGCCCACAACCCTGCAGGGCACCTATTTCAAAGCCTGACTCACAGGGAAGAGTTCACTCATATCCCCCTTGGCTCTTTCACTGATTCAGGGAGCAGATCCAAGGCAACCTCTCATACCATGCACATTGCTACCCCTCCCACCCCTAGCAAACACAAGATAATGAGGAAGCTCTTCACAGCCACACAAGGTAGAGTAAATTGAGTAGAGTGTATGACAGGTTTGACAAGCATTGACATCCACCTCCTACAGTCAGCACAGATCACAGTGCTGCTCTGGAGAAACAAAGCTAGTTTAATACCCCCTCAGCTTCCATAATCCCTAACTAAGAGCATACCTGCTTGGAAATGTTGGCTACTGCTATAAGATTTGTTAAATTCTTCCTGAGTCTGTTTGGCAGCTGACATTTTACCCTTTACCTATATGGAGCTGTGAGCTGGGTTATAGCTTGGGGCCTAGTCATCCCTGAGGGTAGCAATCTTCTCTCTACCTCTAACATGAGGCTGGCCATTAAGGGAGTGTCCTCAGCTTTAGCAAAGGATGCCATTTCCATATGTCTTCCTTCATCCATGGGCTTCTAATTCATTACACTTTCATGGCACTGTGAAAAAACATTAAAAAAAACATACAAACAAGACTGACCATTGGTTACTTTTATTTGAATCGTGCATGAACTGCACTATCAAATAAAGATAAATTTTGCATGTGTATATTTTTACATGAATGGTTACATTTTCAGATAATTTTATTTGTAATACATTACTTTTTGGATGATTCTGATTTTCCAAAGCAGATCTAACACACAGTGATTTTCCAGGATGGTTACAGAGGAGGGAGTGTGTTGCCTCACACTCTATGCTTCTGTGCTTCTAAATACAGTACTATATATTGGGGAAAATACAGAGATATGTAATACTGTTGCTAGTGGCTGTTTTTCAACTGGAATAAAACACTGTATTTCTGCAAATGCAGAAGAAAAGTAGCTCAATATATTTATTTGAACATTACATTGATAAATTAATGTGTTCATCTACAAGTAACGTGTACAATAATATTTAGGTAGATAATTTTATCTGACGTTTCAAGAAAAATATACAGTTATAGCTGTGCTCTACAATCAGTACTCTAAAGGGCATATTGCTGGAGGGAGAGAGTAACACACACATACAAACACGGACATTCCCCGCCTCTAAGCCCACTTCAGCCAGAGGACACAAGAAGTCTCTATTTTAAATGCCGATTCAAGACTGAAGATTTAACAGAATTATCAGGGAGTTACTTAAAACAGAAGCTTGGTTTAAACAGTTTAAAGCTGGGACACAATGCCATTATCACAATGCCTTCTATTAATTATTATGTTTGCTCTTTCCGGCCCGTCACAATGATGAACAATAATGACTGCACAATGCAAGATATTCACCATTTAGTCAATTCACTCAGTCTAAGCAGGGGATCAAAGATGTTGCTTTCCTCTTCTGTTCCTTAACAACGGCCTTTTTTGGTTCCAAATGCAACTGAAAGAAACTCTAAAACTGGTGTGACCTGTGCACATCTTGCCTGCCATATCCCAGAGCCTAAAAGCCAGCTGCGGGAATGTAATGGCCACAACTCTTAACCTCAGTCTTTCCAGGGCAGCTGGCACTGCGGAGAGGCAGAGCAGTGCTACACCACTTCAGTTCCCTTCCTCTCAGATCTCCAGCAGACCAAGGATCATCTCTGTTGTGTCAGTGCCATTCTTTGCTTATGTGAAAGTAAAATTGGGAAAAAAACAGGTTCATGGACATCTGGAGCTGTACACGGGAAGTGAGCTTTGTCAGTGTCCTTGCTGGAACCGGCGGGTTTAACGGAACAGACCCCCAGTCTTGGCCCATTTCCTGTCGACACAATTCCCTGTAGTTTCCCCATTATAACTTTGCTCATCAGTGAATGGATGATGCTTGCTGTTTGCTGCCTGGCACATTGCATTTCTTTTTGCAGATGGGTGAATAACCATTTATATCTCTGACTAGAGTCTTTCTTTTGATGGAGATATGCAACTGGAGTTGTGTGGGGCAGCTGCTCAGTATTTGTGTGCCAGTCTGAGTGGCCTAGTATGTCACAGTGGACAAATGACGTCGTTTCTGGAGCAGGCTTTGCAGGAACTGTGCCACTGCTTAGCGCTATGAATGCTGATGAAATTGCTTTCCCAAGATTTGTTTCTTCTCTCAGAACAACATGATCTTGCAAAACATGCATTCAGTTTGTTCTTTATTTTTTTTCCATGAGTCTTTCAGACTTTGCTTATTATCCCAAGATTTGTTTCTTCTCTCAGAACAATATGATCTTGCAATATACGGGTTCAGTTTGATTTTTTTTTCTACAAATCTTTCAGACTTTGCCTATTATCTGAGCACTCCACACTCCTTCAGTGTATTCTCCAGAAAATTTGATCTAAACATTGCAGTGTGTACTTGTAGTGCAAAGTTAGGTATCTTAACAGGCATACTGTCAGGACAGAAGTTCATTCTCATCCACATGTCAGTCCAGAAATCCCACTCCTAGTTCATATTTCTTCCCAAAGACCCGTATCTTCCATCTTTCCTACTGTAAAAAAAATTAAATCAAACCAAACAAAAACCCCCACAAAACCCAGCAAACTATTCCAATCCATTTTGACTAAAGAGTGATGCCAAACAGTATTAATCTCTTTCTCTGGAATTTTCTGACATACCCCACTGGCTCCACTTCTGTCTGTTTAGACCCTAAATTCTGCACAGCAAAGGCTGCATTGAGCTTGTCCATCAAAAATATTGCTAACATTTTAACAGCAAATAGCACATCGGATCCATCAGCTATGTACATTACTATAACACACACATTTGAATTTTAATTTTATGCATATATAAACATCAAAGCAAATGCTGATTAAAGCTACCTCCTGCCAATTCTCCAAATGTCCCAAGACAAATGTAACCCTTCAAACATGATCAAAAGAGCTTTGGGCCAGAAGTAATGGGGTGATATTAACCTTACTTTTCAATAGAGACAGTCATGTGCCGACCACTGTATTTTTTTTGTTTGTTTCCCAGGAGTTATTATTTGTCATAGCATTATTTAATGCCTTTTTTTTTTCCTCTTTTTATCAGTACTTTGGTTAATGTTGCTAGTGTGTGAGCAGCAAAATAAAACATCGAGGGTAACTCTTTGAAACACCTGTTAAAAAAAGACCTGTGTTCCAATGACACTGGCTTTTCTGTACTCACACAGATGATCGTAAATGAAAAAAATGTTTGAAAAAAATGAAATGAAAAAAACTAAGTATAAAGACAACACTGCTACTGAAAAAGGTGCAGAGTGAAGCAGTAAAGAGGACGAGCCATCAAATATGCAGCAGGATTGATTGTTACAAGTTTCTATTTTACAGTCAGCGGATAGATGTGGACACTCGCATAGAATCATGTCCACAGTTGCTCTTTATTGATCATATTGTGTGAAATTGTTTCTCTTCCTTGAGCAGCAGACAAACAAAAGGTGACAGGGATGAACTTATTTGTACAGTAATTTACTATATGAAGTTCAGAAGGCTGTTCAACTTAACCATAGCCATATCTGAATAACACAACTGCACTAACAAGAACTCCAGAAATTTTCTTTCTACATGTTATTGTGACATACCTCCCCCCTCCTTGTACCAAAGTCAATGAGAATTCTTATTTTAGAAAGACTATGTCAACATGTGTTACTGAAGCCTTATATTTACACTGATGAACACACTGAAAATTCTCCTCAGTCCCCATGAACCACACTTCAGCATGAAGCAGATGTTTTGGCCATGTTACAATAAATTCATAAAAAGAAGATTCATAATGCGAATGTCGCCAGATCCGTAAGCACAGCACACTACTGTGGGAAAAGCTATCTTGGGAGATACGCCAGAGAAAGGTAGGGAGACACTATTGCACTCAATGTTTCTCCATTCTAGAGTTAGAAAATGCTTTAACTTGCCTGTCAGATGGCATAGATGGGCAAAGCAGTAATGTAAGAGAGCTTAATTTATTCTTAAGAGACAGATGATGTAAGATTTACTGGAAACTTAGTTCATTTGGGATTTTTGTGGGATCCATCCATATGCAATATTATTACTTCATTTTTACATCACTTGCACACCATTAATTTTCAGCTCTTGTAAGAGCTGCTTCTCTATTTTCCCATCCAAGAAAGCATTCGTATTCAGATCCCTACTTGAGCACATGTACAAGTATGTAAATGCTTAAGTTACACTGAAAGTAGACATATGCTTAAGTGTGATCCTGTTGTCTTAAGAAGATTCTTTATAGGCTAGGATATGATTTGGCAAAATACAACATGTAAAATAGAGATGTGATGCTTGAGAAAGCATTTTGGTGAGCTTCCAAGGACTTACCTGCCAGCTGCCAAGCTGGCTTACAGCTCTAGGCTCGATCTATTCATCCAAAGTGTCTGAATGACTGGCAACAAAAACAGATGATTCATAGCTGGTATGTTCTCTATTCTCTCTTTGTCCTGTCGGAAACATGGTATTTAACGATTAAGGTGTTAATATTTCAGGCTAAGAGAAACTTATGGTTTAAAGAGGGTAGTTTTAATCTTACTGGATAGATACTTGTTCCTAATTTTTAAAAGACAGAGAGGGTCAGAAATGAAATTTTTCATAGCTGATTAATCTTTACATGAGCAGGTACCCATGCCTATCTTCTCAAGCGTAAAATATGAACTAATGGCCAATGAAGAATAACATAAGCTATACAGTCAGAAAGCACTCTCCCTTTTGGGCTTTTTGGATAGATCTGACTAGTAAGATCATATTTCATTTCCATTTACTTAATAAGCATTATTCAAGTTGTTGACCTTGAACTTAATAGCACAAACATCAAGGACTTATCTCTGAGACCTACAGGGAGGATAAGACAACTTCAGGTCTGCCATGGAGGGAGCAGAAAGGAGAAATACATTAGAATATTGAAAAATGCAGAGTGCTTCCTCCTAACAACAAATTATTTAAAAAAAAAAAACAAAAAGAGGAATTAACAAAAGAAAATAGCATTTCTCTTTAACATTAAAGTACTTTCTAGTTGCACTGTTACCGTATCAGATTGCTATAGAGAACAGCATGACTATTTCTGTAAGTTGGGTGCCTAACCCACACTGTGAATGAAGTATGTAGATTAGAATTTCACAGACATTTCCCTACTGATGCCTGCCAGAAGGGACCATCAAATAGGCATGTTTTAAAAAGCGGGGGAGGGGGGGTCGCTGAAGACTAGGCTAATAAGCTTTCTCACTGGTGGACTTGAAGGAGATACAAAGTAACTTCTGGTAAATAGTACGGATTGCACAAAAATTTGGCAGAACAATAAATAATTAAGAGGACAAGATTATTTGGCAAACCAGGCTTATTCAAACAAAATGCATCTGAATATAGCCAGACAGAGAGTCTGGAATTATCAAACCAGTCCTTGAGGATGGGGAACTATCTAATGGAAAACAAATAATCTGAAAGAATATAGAAGTCACAGAGGACACATCCCTGAGTATGAGATCTTAGCAACACGGATTTAGTGACATGGGATGACTGAGGAGGGAAACATCGCTGTTTTTTTACCTCTACATACCATTACCATTTATGCTTTGGTGAGAATCTTAAGATATTTTGCACAGTTCTGATGTTCACATTCTATAAAGGATATTGAACGATTGGATAGTTTCTCACAGAAACTGTGAGATCAGTCACAAAAAAATTATTCAGGAGCTGAATAAAACTTCTTCCAGTGAAGGCTTTAAAGAGCTTAATCTGTTTGGCTTATCAGAGAATGAGAGGCAACTTGATTACAGGAATAAAGCGTTAGGTACAAAAGCACTGTTTGATTTAGTGGACACAATAGAATGTTTGCAACATACTGAAAGCAAAGTCGAGTACTAGAGCATTACAAAACATCAGCTTTCTGTTGAATATATGTATCATAATACAGTTTTAGTCATACAATCACACATCATATTCTTCCAGAGGAAGCTTCACTGAGCATGTGAGACAGTCAGTGGTTATGTAGTGAATGGGTTGTTTTATTCTCATTGTTTAATTTGTGGCCCCACAACTCACTCACTGTACACCATTTAAACCTAGTACCAAACACAGCACTGTTTCTTTCTTCATCTGCTTTCATTTGGCTGTCTCTTTAACAGCATCTGAGTGTAATTCAGTGAACTGAAAAAGATACAGGAAGATAAAAGCCCTCATTACACACGCATGTTATACAACACTCCACCTGGACAAAGGGTGATTCAAACACTCGCCAAAATTTCTGCTTAAGGTGTTTATAAAATCCTAGTCAGTATTTTCAGTAGTGGCAGAAGCACTGGCAAGCCTTTTCAAGACTTTTGGAGAGTTACTTGTAGGACTTGTTCAAAGAGTTGAAAGGCCAGCATCAGCTTGAGGTTTGAGAAGGTTTGTTTCCACCATCACAGAATACTACTGTGGAGATGATGCTCCAGGACTCCCATCATGCATTAGGAGGCAAATGGCTTCTGCAAGTTCTTGGTAAACACCTGCAGGGTAGCTCCTCAAGGGTCAAGCCATACTTTCACATACAGCTACTCCACAGCAGAAACTTCAAGGTCAGACGCTTTTTCAAGCAGACTCTGATCAGGTCACTGCTTGTGAGTCACCAAGGGGGGAATATTTCCTTTCTGTTCACAGGAGCACATCTCCTGCCTGAGATTTACAGACTGGCTATCCATCTATCATCTGAAACAGTTTTCTTTCTTTGCTGTGAACTGCCTGCCAAGATGAGTTCCCCTGCCTGGAACACCACCTGCCCTGAAACTATTATGGGAAGGTTTGGGTTTCCTGACCAACACCTTTTGCCACAGATATTGCTGATGAAGCCTTGAAGGATTACGAAAGGGGGCCTAAAAGAAGCCTTCAGCCCCTATCTGGCCATGCACTGGGAGGAACTGGGGCACACAGTCTGATATCTAAAGATCTTCCTGGTCAGAGCTCCACCAGCCTGTCCTAGTTCCAATCCCACCTCAGCTTGACTCCTCATACCATTCCCAGGTAGCCTCTCCCACCATGCCCCTTGACTCCAGGTCTTCATCTCCACCAAGGGCTGCACATCAAACCCCACCTTGTTCCTCACTTCAGTCCCATACACCATCAAGTTTTTCAGGTTTCCCTACGGCTGTTCTCAAGCCCAGCTTGTCACAGCCCTTTCTTTCCACCAGCCTGCCATTTCTTCTAAAAACATGAGCAATTCCTAAAGGACAGAGGAAAGCTGAGAGATAAGACAGTCCATCCCCATCCCTCCCCTAATTTCTGAATATCACAGCACCAGCAGTAGTCATCTTTATAGATGCTATTTTCAAAATGCAGTATATAACACTTGTGAACCTGAAGCTTTCAAAGAATCACAACTTTGTTACACTTTGGCTAAATTTCCTGGAAATGGCAAGGGACATCAGGCAAACCCTTGATGAATTTCAAGTTTCCACTTAGAACTTTGGAGGTGCTGGTGCATCTCAGGTTTTCACACTACCTGGACTGAACTTAAATTGTTGCTGTGTAATTTAAACTTTTACTGAATGTTTGCGTAGATCTTGTCTGAAAAGTTAATACAGACTTCTGTCTGGAAAGTTAATAAAGACTTCCTTCCATTTGGAAATTCACCAAAGTTAAGCCCTCACATCAACATCCTCTCATTTAAAAATAATTTTGCTGCAAGTCGCCATCAGATCCGAAAAACTGGATTCATCTGTCTATACTGAAAAAGATAAAATGGGAAAAGGAAAGGTATGCTTAATTATGGCATCATTTCTGCAGGAAAATCAAGCTGAATGAAACCACAGAGGACTGGGTTTAAAAATTTGTAGAGCTGTAGTAGGTTAAAAGCTGCACATCTTCTACTTCTTTATTTGTCTTTGCAAATGAATTTGAAACCTAAGGTATGTTTTCAGGCAGCCTGAGCTCTTTGCAGCTTACTAAAGCACTCTCACTGTTGCAAATGTTTTCTTTATACTAGGAAGTCAAAACTATCATATGTTACACTACTCTAAGGTACGCATCTGCCCATACTGTATTACTGTCAGAACATCAGCTTACATTGGATAGGAAGTGCTTCAGCACACAATGCGTGCAAAGGCCACAGGAGAATTTCCCAAGGTTTGCTCTCCAAGGATCCCTGTACTCCTTAGCAACCTTGCAAGGAAGGACTGAAATCACAGCCTCTAGACAGCAGGTGGTAAGCGTCCCTGTATACTTGAAATAGCTGCTGGCTACAGCAAGTGCACATACATCTCTGGAAAAACATTTATCAGAGATTCTTCAAACCTAGGATATAGACAAACATGTTAAACTCAGAACGATTAAAGCAAGAGGAACACTGGTGAGCAGACTTCTGCAGTGGCCTTATATCACTGTATAGAGCGCACAGCTTTAGAGGATGCTTTCACGATAATTTGAGAATAGGCTTCCTATAAATCTAGTTTAGACTGAGGAGCAACAGAAAGGTATGAAATGACAGTCTGAGACTGTGATCTAAGTGCTAGAACTGTTTAGATCATTAGAAGCCCTTACACATGTTAGGCTATATTATGGAACATATTATCTACAGCGAGCTATCTTATTCTTTCCTGGTACTGCCTCAACTACTACATTGTTTTTTCCTCTGATACACTTGATCAAGTGGAGTTTTGCAGCTGTTCTACACAGAACAATTTCAGGACTGGAATGTTACATGGCAGCGTAACCATAAATATTTTGCCTATCCCTTTAGCTTTTAGGGTAAGATCATATTGAGCTCTGTTGTTTCTCATTCTCTGCCATGCAGCTAAGGGAACAGAAGTCCTCAGGTCCTCATTATACACAGCTGACCTTTTCTTTCCTGCTAGGTGCATTCGATTTCAGATCGCCCAAAATATGGCCTTGCAATACTGTTTTCCATCACGCTAAACTAATCCAAGGTCTCAATTTTTACACATTTAATAAACTCAAGAGTTTGCTTTTCAGTGTTGCATGAAAAACAGAGGTCATTCAGAAGGTCATAACTTTTCCAACAAAACAACTGTTGTGACACTTTTGCAAGAAGCAAAGGACAAACACTTATAAATACTGGGCAAAACACTGCAACCAACAGAATTAAGGAATTCCACTACCTTTTTTTTTTTAAACCAAACTAGATCTGAATTCCACGGTATCTATTGCTATGATATTTCTCATTTGAATTTATATTGAGAAATGTTTAACCTTGATTAACCCTCATTTAAAACTTAATTTCAGTTATACATCTCTTGCAAGAGAAGCCTGTCTCCATTTTATATTCTACTTGCATTCATGACTGCTGAAGAGAGCTGTATCTTCTCTTTCCAACCTATAAAATACTTTCACATCATTTACTTAAATGGTACTGGTAGCTCCACTTTTCATTTAATGGTCACTGTTTTTATAAACCTCTCAAACGTCTTCCAGTCAATACCTAGCCTTTGGGTTCTGATACCCTGATAGTACCTTCCATATAGTGTTTAAAGTCTCAAATAATCTGATATTTAGATTACGTATTACTTACATTTTCAGTTCCTGTCCACCCACTCAGTGACTATGATAGCCACACTCTCCTCATCTTACAATTCCCCTTTTTTTTTTTTTTCTTGTTCATATCCAAGAAGATTCCCATCTAGAGCAGCCTGCTGGCTGCATACACATCACAGTACAGTTTTGCCTTAGCCCATCAACTGGTTTATTTCCTGAACCACTCACCAATGAACCGTAATGGCTGCTCCTGAGGACCTCATCATGCAAGGTCAGCCCTTCTGTTATCATTGGGAAGTTGCTCTGAATTTTAAACTTCTGCTGAAAGGCATGGTTATTCATATGGCCACTACGCTTCGGATGTTGTTCGTACAGCCCCTACAAACAGTGCTCTGGCAACTGTGCTGCTAATGACCTTCCCATCGACCCTCTGGCATTACTATCTCAAGAGCCAAGGGTGGCTAACTTTTGACTAACCTTGGTTGCCGGAGATAAGAAAACGTGTTATGCATTATCAGCTGTACTATCTTATCTTAGTTTCATATTCTAACGAGTAAGGCTGACTCTGAAAGCTACAGACTCATTCCACATAAAAGCTTTTGGTATGCTTACTCCTAAAAACAAGCAGTAATTTCTTGGTTACTCCTCAATACCAGTGCTTTAAATTATTTTTTTTTAAATAAGTAGCTAATTTTAAAGCCATCACCCTATTCAACATTAATTCATAAAGCTGAACAAATTAAACTTTCCAACCCCAAAATTTCCAGGAGGGGCAAAGCATATTTTTATAACAACAACAAACAACAATAATAACAACAAAATTATTATTATCAAGGGTAACCTTAGCTGAGGCGGGGGAGCGCCGTCCCTGGCGGAGCGGGAACACTGAGCCCACCGGTTGCAGCCCGGGGCAGGGTAAGGCGACCCCGGTGAGGGGCGCTTGTCCGGCAGCTGAAGCCCCCCACCCTCCTGGTGCCCCCGGCCCTGCCGAGGCGAAGTCGGCAAGGGGCCGCCTCGGCCGTACCTGCGGGCGCTCTCTCCGCTCTCCATCAGTTGCCACAGACGCAGGGACCGACACGTCCCCCCGCTTCCCCGCTCTGTCCCTCAACCGCCCGCCCGCCGCCGCCCCGGGCCGCGCCTCAGGCGGCGCCTGGCCCGCGGGGGAGCCTCTCCCGCACGGCGGTCACCCAGGTGCCGCGGCGGTCGGCCCCCCTCTCTCCGTACCTGGCTGGGGCGCGGCAGGCGGGCGGGGTGTCTTCGGGAGAGGGGAGCCTCGGTTCCCCCCTCAGCCCCGGCGCGGCAGCCGGCTTTGTTACTACTCGGAAGAGCCGGGGAAGAGCGCGGTCGCTATAGAAACTGGCTGCGCCTCGAAGCGACACCGGAGAGTGGCGGGAGGGAGGGAGGGAGGCGGGCGCCGGGCGGAGGTGTGGGGTGACGAGAGGAGGGAGCCGTTCATTCAGGAATATCCTCGCCTCTTCCTCCTCCTCCTCCTCCTCCCCCGCCTGCAGCCAGCTCCTCGGCACCGCCCAGCCCGGCCCGGGGCGGGTGGAAGGCGACTGGGCATCGTCACCTTACCCTAGTTCCCTGGGCTGGGATGGGGCTCCCTCCGCTCAGAGCCCCCGCTCCGCCCCATCGCCTCCTACTCAGGGAGACTGTCCTCCGCCCAAAACGCACACAGGGGTACACTCACACTCACTTCCTGGCTCCCCCGTTCCGAGAGCGGACCCCAGGGCAGCGGGGACCCCGGGAAGCGCTCACACCACAAAATGGCAGAGGTTGACCTGGACTCCTGCTCCAGCCCCCGCCGTCTTTGCAGCCCATTTGGTCCCGGAGCGTCACCACAAAAAAACCCAAACCAAAACAAAACACAAACCCAGGCCCAAACTTCTTTTGCAAATAAGTTTTTTTTTGTTTGTTTTACATTTTGTAAAAGTGATTTAGCTCCACGTCCTCAGGTGAGGAACTGCTTTGGTGTGGGAACTTGCTGCTGAGCCCCTCTGGCCTGCAGCTTATGGTGACTGAAGCGAGATCCAAGAGCGCAGTGGGGTTTTTGCCTGCTGCGATGCATTTCATTTGATGCAGCAGGCCCTAGGGGACGAGGAGGAGTAGGGCCCCTTGTCCTGGGTGCTGTGCAGGCAGCAAATGGGAAGGGAAACATGGGTGGTAGAGAAGAAGAAGAGGGAAAGGCTGAGAATGGATCAGGGTAAAGCATCCAGGTGGGTGGGAGATACCGCAACATCCTGAGGCTTATGAGAGTCAGGGTCTCCCTTGCATTATCCTGAGTCTGGGTAATGTCATGCTTTCCTATACCAATAGCCTACAGCATGTCATGGACACCCATCCTCACATCCTTCTCCCTGCTTGGCATGACTGACAAAAGCTGAGGCAGTCCCTCCTTTCTTCTTCCTTTCCTCCTTGTCCACTGAAGGCTCAGTGGTAGCAGTTTGTTGAATCTATTCTTTTCTAATTTCTCTCACTGAAGCATTCTTATTCTCTCTCTCAATAGTAGTAAAGTTGATAAAACATCCTTCAAAGTGCAAGATGGATCTCTCCTTTTCTCTTTCCCAGTTTTATATTGATTAAATTGTCCTTCCAAGTTTGCCAAACAGAACAAACCCAACATGCAAGGTGCAACTCAGAGGCTGCATGATCCACCTCGGCTCCTGCCACTGCTAAGCTACAGGGGATGACTATTAAGTATCAGCACTGCAAGTCACTGTGAGCTGACGAATCTGTGCCAAGAGCTGCTGGCACACTGCAGAAAATACTCTTTAGGAAGAGTTTGCCAAAGAGAAGAAAGACCCCCCACAGGAGCTCTTCACAAAACAGCGAGGCTTACAGCAGAACTGCTGGCAGACTGTAACACAACCAAGTGACAATGACGGCACAAATGAGGGAGACAGAAGGTTGAGTATGAAAGATGGGGGGTCACCATATATTTCTCTGTCTAATTTGCATGCTAAATACTAATTCTAGAGTTTAAAAAAAAAAAGGATAAATCCAGTCAGAGCATAGCAGAACTGTTGTTTTTTTTTCCTGGTTTTTTTTTTTTTTTTTTGCTTTATCTTACAGAGCATTTGCTTGCTCTGAGGTGGAAAGAGTAACATTAGAGAAGTGAAAGATCTGCCACATGCTAGATCTTATATAGGAGAAATTATGCTCATTTCTGCTGTTATAAAAGAATGCTTTCATCCTTTTAATTAAATGGAGTGACAATATTGATAATAGATATAGTTCTTTAAAAAACCTGAAAGCTGGAAAGCAATTCATATTCTTTTGGAAGAATAAGGATGCTTTTTAACTTAAGATGTATTTAAAAAAGAGAGAGTTTAATGACACAAATGTTGCTAAAAGAGATGGTCATTGTTTTGACAGCAAGAAACACAATGCTGTTGCTATGACGCCTATTTTTTTTTTTGTTACAAAATAATTTCATAGCACTTTCTCCCAGGTGGAAGCCCAGGAAAGGCTAGAAAAATGATAGGAAAGACTGACTTACTATCTGGTCTTCACTGATACAAAGCACCTGAGGACGGATATTATTTTGTGTATTCCTGGGGCTTTTAATCTTCAGTGCAGTTTTACCCGCAGACTTCTAAACACGTTTCCCTCTCTAGGCTGAAGGTAAAGAACAGCACCTTCAGAAGGTGCAGTTGAGACAATTGGGTGGTATGTTAAAAGAGTGGCAAGCAGGCACAATCGGATGTGTCTTAGTATTGTGCAGATATCTGTGCCTTCTAGATAACTTTTCCTATCAAGGTTACAATGACATTTCGCTGATAGAGATGAGCCATTTTTGTAGATGAATATCACATGTATCTTTAGGACAGAGCCTTAGCCAGTTCACCATTCTAGTGCTTGTAAAGTGTTTTACTGTTGTTTTTTTTTTTTTAAACTCTGCTTGAAATGTACTTAATTTTAACTACCTTAATGTCATTTGGATCCTAACTTTCGTAATAGCGTTTACAAAGTAGGGCACTAACTGCAAATGTGCCAAGTTGATGCTCAGGCTGTTTGCAGTCATAGTATTTCTATAGTTATAGTGAGAGAATGAAACATAAAAGATACTAAACTCTTACATTGCAGTAGCAAATCAGTATTAGATCAGCATCACATTTTGTAAAATTTTACCACTAAACCATCTTGCCTTTGTGTTTTGATATTTTGTCCCTATTTCTCCCAGTTTGCGTTAAGCACAGTACTTTTAAAATCTACAACCGGAATGCCTTCTGGCAACATTTTTTTTTAGGGAAGATATACTTCCTTGGGGGAGGGTGACGAAAAAAAAAAAGAACATTTAAAAAAATGGTGTGCTGATATGACTGTTGCCAGCTTCTGACTCAGCAGAGACATGTGCGTCTTTCTCAGCGTGGAGGATTTTTTTCAGTAACTTGGTGTACTGAAGGAGTTTATCATGGAACATTGAACAAGTGTTAGCATTCACGTGGAGCAGGAGAACAGCTTTTGATGGTGTCCCCTCTCTTTTGCCATTTGTCCTCACTCCAAACACCATTCTTCCCACCAAACACTTACTCCATTGGACTGTTTGTTCCCTGTAAGCAGAGCAAGGTATCCTTAGCACAGCACTGAAACATTAAATAAAAAATGCTTTAACTGAAGGAACGAAACACATTCTTAGCACACCATACTAAAACAAAAGCGGAGGGTAAGCTGTGATAAAATTGAAGTAACAGTATTTAATACTAATATTAATTATCATTACTACTATTATTATTAGGATTATGGTGTGGCCTAGAGGTTCCACAAGTGCCAGGCACTGTATTCCCACAGAAAAAAAATGTAGGTAATTTCTGTCCTGAGGAGTTTACCTTAGAATTAGATGTTTTTCCTGAGGGCCTGTAATGCTTGTTGTTATGCATTTGGGTAGTGGCAAGCATAATGGGGCCTAATTTAATTGTGGCCTTTTAGATATGTGTTGTGTAAATTTTAAGTAACTTAATAATTGTAATACTAATTTTGTCAGGAGACAGTGCAAAACCATTTTTCTGCATCTATAGGCTAGCAGTCCTTTTGGAAATTAGAGACTTTGGAACCTGGAAAATGAGTTGAAATGATAATTGAAGGAAGCAATAAAACATGAATATGCTAAAATAGGGGATGAATTCCTAGATTCTGGCTTTGTAAAAGGCAAATATGCTTTCCCCAGGGCTTTCAATTGCGTTTCCTCAGCCATATCCCCCCCTTTCTTATTTTTTTTTTTTCCCTTGGGCAGAAATGTGTATTTTAAACCTTTGCTTGAGATTTCTGGATGTCCTACAGAGACAAAGCTACAGCAGTACAAAAGGGACCAGAGTGCCAAACGGACACAGTCCCTCCCCAGCTCTGCTGCTCACAGGTGCTTCTGGCTGGGTAGAGCCACCACAGCAGCCGCAGTGGCTGGAAGTGGTTTTAAGGAGTGAGGGACACAAAAGGGTTGTTGAGAGGAGGAGGGCTTGAGAGGGAGCACTGTGGTGACCAGATCCATGTATCTGGGGTGCACACTTGGATTCCCAGCCTTTCCATACCTTTTTTTAACCACATTGGGGAGATACTGGCAGAAAGAAAATCAAGTATGTGTAAATACATTCAGACTTGCAGCTGATCATTTAACAAAATAATTATCAGATGTTTATAAAGGCTCCCATCCAAAGTTGTGGTGGGAGGGAAA
This sequence comes from Chlamydotis macqueenii, assembly GCF_036417535.1. Classification (NCBI taxonomy): domain Eukaryota; kingdom Metazoa; phylum Chordata; class Aves; order Otidiformes; family Otididae; genus Chlamydotis; species Chlamydotis macqueenii. The sequence continues at coordinate 67,320,482 of NC_141557.1, forward strand.
ATACTGTTGAGCATTCAAAACTGTTGAAAAGCAAGTATTACTGCTATCTGGTTGACTTGCAACATGGCTGGGCTCATGCCTGCCCTTCACCGTGTAGTGCCCTCCTGAGATACCACAGCTGCTCAAAAGCAAGGCAGTGAAGTAGCCTGCTGAGAAACAGGCAATATGTGAGCTGAAGTGCGATGCTATACCGTTATATCTGGCTATGTCTGGCTATCGTATTTGAGAAGTCGTGGCGGTCTGGTGAGGTCCCCGATGACTGGAAGAGGGGGAACATAACCCCAATTTTTAAAAAGGGGAATAAGGAAGACCCGGGTAACTACAGGCTGGTCAGCCTCACCTCTGTGCCTGGCAAGGTCATGGAGCAGATTCTCCTGGAAACCATGCTAAGGCACATGTAGAACAAGGAGGTGGTTGGTGACAGCCAGCATGGCTTCACCAAGGGCAGATCGTGCTTGACCAATTTGGTGGCTTTCTATGACGGGGTGACGGCATCGGTGGACAAGGGACAAGCAACTGACATCATCTACCTGGACTTGTGCAAAGCTTTTGACACTGTCCCACATGACATCCTTCTCTCTAAACTAGAGAGGCATGGGTTTGGTGGACGGACCACTCGGTGGATAAGGAGTTGGCTGGATGGCCGCACTCAGAGAGTGGTGGTCAACAGCTCAATGTCCATGTGGAGAACAGTCACGAGTGGCGCCCCTCAGGGGTCTGTGCTGGGCCCAGGCCTGTTCAACATCTTTGTCGGCGACATGGACAGTGGGATAGAGTGCACCCTCAGCAAGTTCGCCGATGACACCAAGTTGTGTGGTGCCGTCGACACGCTGGAAGGGAGGGATGCCATCCAGAGGGACCTTGACAGGCTGGAGAGGTGGGCCTGTGCCAACCTCATGAAGTTCAACCAGGCCAAGTGCAAGATCCTGCACCTGGGTCATGGCAATCCCAGGCACAAATACAGGCTGGGTGGAGAATGGATTGAGAACAGCCCTGAGGAGAAGGACTTGGGAGTGCTGGTGGATGAGAAGCTTAACATGAGCAGGCAATGCGCCCTTGCGGCCCAGAAGGCCAACCGCATCCTGGGCTGCATCAAGAGGAGCGTGGCCAGCAGGTCGAGAGAGGTGATTCTCCCCCTCTACTCTGCCCTGGTGAGACCCCACCTGGAGTACTGTGTCCAGTTCTGGAGCCCCCAACACAAAAAGGACATGGACCAGCTGAAGAAGGTCCAGAGAAGGGCCACGAAGATGGTAAGAGGGACAATTGAGTCACTGGCTAGATGTAACAAAGTGGGCCTCCATTTAAATGAAGGAGATTATTAAACAAAGTAGGAATAAATTCTGATTAATTTATACATATTTATTTAAAATATCAGTCTACCAGATGGGATGGCATAAAGAAACGACATGATAGAGCTTTATAAAAAATAATGAATGGCACAAAGAAGATAAGTCCTGCATTTCTAGTAACCTTTTTTTTTTTTTTCATAATTTAAGAACAAGAGTTCATCCAGTGGAATTAAAAAGATACAAATTTGAAAATGATGAAAGGAAAAATTAGCTATAAAAGTGAAAGCTTCACTGTTACATGAGATAAAAGTTAAAGAAAGGATTAGATTGTATAAAACGTGTAAAGGGATAGAAACCTTCATGTTTCAATGCATAAGCCTGTCATTAAGCCAGAGGAATAGAGAAAGGAGTATTAACAGCAACTCCTCTTTGGGCAAATTATTGAATTTCTTGAAACTTCTTCTGAAGCTTCTACTGCTGGTGATTAGGAGGAGAAGATATGACAACAGATGATATTGGTTCTTATCTGATATGCAGATTCACTTTCTCATCTGGGGGGACTAACACCCCCCCATCACAGTCACCCATTTGTCCCTGCGTGAGCATCCTCTCCCATTGCACAGCACTTTATCTTTCCACAGATCACCAAGGATGATATTACTGGGAAACTGCAAACCCTTCTTTTTAAACTCATTTGCAAATCTGGCCTTTAGGATTCAGATATCTAAAGATGCATCCGTGACAGGCGTAGTCCTGTATTTCTATGGTCCATGGTCTAAGTAGCCCTGCTAAGCGACAGCTGATTTTCCTCGGAAAACCGCTTGACTGCTGGAGCTAGTAACTTGATATGCGGTTCGTGTTTAATCCAGATCAGGGGTAGGTTGAATATGTGACCATTCTTCAAATAGATACAAACTTACTAGGTGAAAACCAACAGAAGCTAGGCAGTTTGGCAGCAGGCTATTTCAATTCTTTTGATATGTCACAATCCCCAGTCAACTAGTTGCTTTTGAAATTTTCACCTCAAGCCTCCCAGTCACTAGTCGCACAAAATTCCAAAATCTTAAAGAAGATGTTAGGATTTTTAAAAAAATTATTATTACTTTTGGCCAGAAGAAATTAGATTAAGCCATTTTACATATACATTTTTCATATAGTGCGAGTTCAGTACTACAACATACTAAATGTGCCTAGTAAAAAAAGTAGAGGCTTCATACATCTTGAGAAAGATAATAATGAGACAAGATCACATATACCCTAAGATGCTGAGCCAACTGAAAACTACTTATACCTCTCACAGCCATTACTGATATATAAATTTGAATCATGCTTAAATTTTAAGGCAAATTATGATGCCAGTACTGCAGAGCACTACTACACCTTCTTACTCTTTTATAAGCTATGTCATCCAAACAAGCCCTCCGGCTGAAGCTATCTGTTCATACATAGGAATCACAAATTTTTCCATACTACTTGTGCATTAAACCAACCTGAGATTGTTCAAGTAGATTGACCGACTTGTTTTAGGCCTTCACTTTTTTACAACTTGTGGAGAGAGGCTGTAGTACAGATCAACTCTAGGCAGGCTTTACTTTTCACCTCATCTGTGCGAACAGCCAAATGCCTCCTTCTGGAGCTTGTGCCATTGCCACCAAGAGCTATTCTATTCCATGATGGTGGTGCTCTGCCAAATGAAGTCTGGGTAACCCTGGTAGAAGACCAAGAGCCCCTGAAAATGTGATAACTATTTTGCAGAACAAAACTTATTTTGAAACAGAAACAGCTCTTGAGTATAAACAAGGAACAGAGTGACTTCCTTTGGGTCAAATATATGGAATCTACATTTATGGGGCATGTGGACATTTGGTTTTGTTTTGAATGTTGTACTGTTTCACTTGATTATCTGGAACTGCTGGTAGTACTGTAGAGAATGATATTTCTTATTGCACTGAGTGACAATCTGTTTCATTGCAAACATGGGATAGTTTCATCTAGAAAATAAGATGCTTTAATCTGAACAAAGTAATATCTGACTGTATTTGAGAAAAAAAAACCCTAACCAAATAACAGAATGTTCTGAAAACTATTTTTATTACATGATGCCTCATCTTAAAACATAACTTGGCGTCTGACATATCACTTAAAGTTTCTGTGTTTCAGTGTCTGGTTGAACAGAGAAGGCTATTTTATACAACTTCATGGCACTTTAAGCTTAGGTGTGATGTGGCTTTTGATTACTAGACCCATTCAGAAAATTCAGGGAACATTTCAATCATCTAGGAAAAACTTCATTGATGTGGATGAAAACTGGGGTGGAGGGATGCCCAAGGGGTAAAGAACGGTGATATAGACCCCAGACTTTTATACTGAAGAGTTAAAGAACACATGATTTAGCAGTCCCTACAACTTTAATTCTCACTGCCTGTAGTCACATCGATTTTGCCTGTGTCAATATTGGATAAGACAGTGGTGAGCTGCTAGCATATGTCCTACCCAGCTCTATGTGGAAACCCAGTGGGCTCTCAGCAAGGAATGCATTTCCCCACATTTGCAGGAGGGACAGCTAGCATTTGCAATGCACTTGCTAAACTGTTGATCAAAGAGCTGGTTGATGGCAGATAAACATGTTAGTCTCAATACACTACTCATTTTATTTTGTCCTTATAACCCTGTTGTAATCAAAATGTTGACACATTGAAAGAGAAAGAAAAGAAAGGAGTAAGAAATAGGAGGAGGGACAAAAACTAGACGGGGCATACAAAGCTTCTGGGACGGAGGAAATATGGATTTCTAGCATGGAGCCCCACAGTGCAACACAGATCTGGCATGAAGGAGAAAGAGAAAACCACAGCTTAAGCAATGTGTGAAAGGATCAACAGAGGCATTGGTATGGAGAGAGGAGAAATGGAACAGAACCGGGTTGCAGCCTGTTGGGAGAAACTTGACTGGGTGAAAAAACAGTGCAGAGCATATTAGCGTGGGATAAGATTTTGGGAAAAGACGTGGAATGTGGTGTGAAAATACCACCTCAAAGGAGTGTGAGAGGACCTTACTCTAGCGTAAGAATGGGGAGAATGGCCACATTCTTGGGGCCCTGTATGGGAAGCAGAAAGAAAATTATGAGCATGCAGGGCATATGAGGGAAATGAGGGCTGCTAGCATTTGAAAGCAGAGGTAACACGTGGGACACTTGGGGGAAGACAAACAGATGTGAGAAGCCTTGTCTACCTCAGATGCCATAAGGTGAAAGACTCCTGAAAATAGCCACAGTGGTTGTAATGAAAATGTCACTTTTTTTTTTTTTTTTTTTTTGCATTTGAGGGTTTCTGCAGATTAGTACAGGATGAGTGTTTTGATAGATATACCTGATAATACTTTATCAAGCTGTGTGGGAGACAAGTTGAGAAGGACCTCAGTGTCTGTCCAAAATGACTCTTCTGTGCTGTTGCACTCAAGTCTCATGCCTCAGCTCTTGGGGTGGTATCCACGTCTCTGAGTAAGGGTCCTAGGACTTTGATATGAAGTGTATCTTGGAATACAACTGAAAACATCCACCATGATTGGCAGCATTGTTTTTACACAAATATGACTTTTTAACTAATGAAAACTTGAAAAACAATATATTATGATATGTATTTGGACAACATGTCATAGATAGAACCATTTATTTCCAATTGTGCTTCCATGACTTTTACCATCATGTGTCCACTTTTTGGAAAATGTGTAGTAAAACTACTGCTTAATTGAAAGGAAGAAAAATGAATAAAAATAAGCGTTATACAAAGTACCTTGACACGTAGAGGGCTAGTGAACTCTGTTTTAAATTTTTAAGGCACTCTTATCCCAGGTAGGTTTATTTATTCCTAGCTATTGCTCAAATACTAAATATTGTGGTGATATTATAGTGGTATTTGCCCAAATAATCAAAATAGAAATGCAAGTTTCTAGTGCATCTCTATTATAGAAGAAATTGTATTTATTTGTTTATAATTCTAAAATATCACCTTTACTTTTTATTTTTGCATATTATTAATTTTCTGAAGACAATTGAGTCACTGGCTAGATGTAACAAAGTGGGCCTCCATTTAAATGAAGGAGATTATTAAACAAAGTAGGAATAAATTCTGATTAATTTATACGTATCTATTTAAAATATCACTCTACCAGATTTATAGAATGTTATAAGATATTGATTTAGAATACTGTAGATCTGGAAACCTCATGCAGTATAATTTAAAGGGAAATTCCACACTTCAGTAAGAAAGGAAGAAACTGCTTTCAGGTTATGCATTTTTACATTTTAAAGGACAGTTCTTCTTCTCTTGGAAAGCAGTGTAGAGGCTTGAAATACTGGAAATAGTCCCAGAGGAGATGAATTGACAACATGGAGGTGAATGGGTCAATTATATAAAACAGCTGATTTAATCACAGGGTTTCACAGCTTTGTCACTTTGACAGAGTAATAAAGAAGTTTATCACATCCTGGAGATGCTATCAGACGACACTTTTGCCATGCTACAAACATCATGTCATCACACGTGAAAGATTTTCTGTGGTCATTATTAGTATATAGAATGGTTGCAATGGCAGTTCTTTGCTGCAACGGGTAATCAAAACTAGTATTTTTTCTCAGGTTTCTCCCTATGCCTATGAACACATCAGTAGCATATTTAAATATGTCAAGGGTCAGTGGAGTTAACAGCACTGACTTTTGAGAAAAATGAGAAAACACTGCATTCATCATACTTGTAAAAAATTTTATATCGTGCAAGTGTTTGCTTATCTACTGCTAAGCCCAGGAAGCTGGATACGTAGTGAAGAGGAAATGAAATAGGGCATTACAAATCTCTTGGCAGATAATGCAGTGTTTTACACAGAAGATGAGGCAAGCATTTTGTAGGTATCTGTGTGGCTGTTTTTTTTGACGAGGTGATGAAGTGGCATTTCAAGAGCATCACTAGTGAATGCTACAGATCTGCGATTGTACGTACCCATCTGTGCACTTTTACGGGCATCATTACAAATCAGGATTATACATGCACTTCCTGAGATTGCCCGTCTAAGCAGGATAACAAAAAGAGAATAGTTTGCTAATTTTCCTCTGTACACCTGCAGTATTATGCCTACAAAATGAAACATGCAGCATCTTATTAAAAATACATGTTGAAAACCAGGTCCCCTTTTACAGTGAAAACTGACAGAATCTGGAAATGTTTCTAGCAATGTGCAGCTGGTGCAATCAACTGGAAAATTTTCTAGAAGCAGTACTGAAAATGCTATAATTTTTTTTTTTGCCTCTGTGTAAGCAGCATTAAATAGTCTTTGCCTGACTAGCCTCTGATAAGGCTACGCAGCGTGTTGTTGCCACCTAGAGTCAGCTCATCAAACTGGACATGCTGGATGTCTTTCTCCCCCTCCACTTAAAGAAAAAGGAATCCTCCAACATACGCAGACATCTCCCATCCTGACACTTGGTGTCAGTTTTCCCACTAGAGAAAAAAAACAAGGTGCATTTCCAAGAAGTGAACTACCTCTGTGTGAATTCCTGGAGAATGCAAGGCAGCCTGTAGCTTTACTTTCATTAGAGTCTGCAGAGGGTCCACTTCCACCCATCAGTGATCTTGACCTTTGACGGTGGAAGTACAGTTCTGGCCTCTTCAACTAAACCAGCTAACTCAGGAGTGGCAAGTGTGTGTGGTGCAGTGCCAAGGCTATGTGTGTGGCTATTGGGGCACTTTCTTGGTGGGTAATCTGGATCTAGGACCCCCACGCCATCTCCCCTTTTCTTTCTTCAAACCACATGGTTCACGTATTGTTGCTTTTGGTCATACAAAGATTTGAATACACAGCAAGCAGGGCCAGGAAGGAAATGAACTGTGGAAATGAAAACCGTTGGAAATTAAAATCCCAGTGAAGATTCAACAACCAGTGTAGATTCACAGGTCTTCTTTTTTGTAGGTGGAGTATCCACTTCTACAGTGGGCAATAAAGCACCTACTTCTGAAACAAAATCAACTTATCCACTTCTATGTTTTTTCACATTTTATACCCAGAGTAACTGCAAAACAGAAACTGAACAGAATTTAGACTAAGATCCCAATATCATTCTCACTGCTCTGTCTTGTATCAATTTTTAATAAAAATTTAGAAATGACTCTGAAATTTATACTCAAATATCATCTTGGGGAATCCTAGAGCAACTACAACTAGTGAAGTCTTCAGAAAAGAAAGAAAGAAAAAATGTCTGTAATACTCATTCTGAAGTGCAACCATTCCTAAGGCAGAGAATAAAGGAGAGTAAAGGAGATAAGAGATATTTAGGTTCTTTTCACTGACTGCCTGGTGCCTCTCACCTCCCATTTCTGCCAGATAAAGAGCCCCAAACATGAGCTTTTGTAATCTATAACTGCTTGACCAGACATTTCACAAAGATAACTCCTTGATTCCAAACTTTAGAAAGGTACAGTAACAGGACAGATAAGTAATGAGGGTGAAGTGGTGGTTGAAAAAGTTAGGAAATCACCTCAGGAGAAATTTAGATCTTCCAAATGTGTGGAAAAAATATTACAGATATGTATTTAGAAACTGTAGATGAAAGGAGAAAACCAAGGGCTTCTGAAAAATATAAATTCCATCAATTTCTTCAGGCTGAATGTGCTTTTGAGAGTGGATTTAGAATTCTACTAGAATAGATTTCCCTCTAGGATCACTTGGTTTTGACATTTATCATTCAGAGCCATCAAGAATAATTTATAATACAAGCATTCTGCTTTGACTGTCAGTAGGAAATGTCTCAGTTTCCATGGCATATGCAGCTATGTACTGAAATGTTTGTGGTATTTTAAAATTCATATAATTCTGCTTTATTTATTTATTTACTTATTTATTTTTTCTTCTGAAGAAAGTTGCCATTTTGGTTGGCCACTGTAGATAGTAGGAGACAAACGCTCTGTTCTCTCCTGGAAACGTGGCCAGGCTTCCTGTGACTTGTTATTCTGCACCTTCATTTAAGAAAATCACTCAGACATACCAGCTAACAGTTGCTCTGTCCTTGGATGCATAGCAATAAAAAGCTCTTCCTGAAAAAAAAAAAGTATTATTTTCTCCCTTCATCCACCTCAAAACCTGCCCAGTCCCTCTCTGAAAATGAACAAACTAGAGTTTTAGCTTAAGATACAGTTTACAGAATATTCTGTAAGTTGAGATCATCACAAACAAATGACACATCCACTGCTTGTTTGGGTGGCTTTGATGTTCTGAACACTCATGCAACATTGATTTCTCTTCAGCTTTTGAAATACACGGATTGAACTGTAATACTCAGATTCAGAGGATGAGGAGGAAACACAATGAGCTTTCCAGTAATTCCTCCTAGCCATAACTAGTGACAGATCACAGCTTTCGTTTCACCAGCCTGTTTTTACTACTCTGCTTAGGGCCAGCACAGAGAGTTTTGAAGAGATTGTTTTCCCTGACATAATTGGCACAACTCTCTGAGGTAACCAAGCCTCCCATGGAAGGAACAGAGTGCTTGTCCTGGGCACAAACACCATAATTTTAAAGCCAATGGCAGTGAGGTTAGTTAAATGCTTTACAGGAAGAGTACAGTGGCCCACAGATATGGCAAAGCCATTTCAGACTTTAATTGGAAAGAAGCTTAAGTCTTGTGAGAAATATACTTCTCAGATGGGCAGAACTGTAGGCATAGCTGGTAGTGGAAACCACTCAACTTGTAATTCTGCAGTGAAAGCTGCTAGACTGATTTATTGGAAGACTTGGAATTTTCCAAATTAAATACTGTAAGTAGAAAACCAGATGCTATCCTCTGCAGGCCACTAAAACAAACATTTTCAAAATGTATATTTCAGTAGTTCGTAAAAGTTTAAAGAAAAATAAATTAAAAATAATTTCTTTATAGTCTACTTTATAAGCCTTCATTACCAAAATTGGGAAACCATGGAGCAGTTTGTTGCTGGCTGGCTTGTTGAGAAAGATTGACCTTTGGCTCAGGTGTGCTTTCTGGAGTGTGTTTAATCTGCCTCATAGGAAACGTTCAAGCAGCATCTGCTCTTTTTCAAAAATACATGAACAAGTAAACCAAAGCTCAAATCAATATAAAATGTAGATGTCATTACATTTTAAATAGTCCTAAGGAGAAATTACTCATAAATGTTTATATCTAAAGCTTGAACTTCCCTGAGAAACAAATACTCACATTAAGCAGTAAGGCAGTAAGGCTTTTTAGCTATTGAGCAGCTAAGCATCAGTAAGAGCAGCAACCTCTGCTCCTTCAGGTTTCAAAGTACAAGAAGGGAAAGGCTAACATGGGAAGTGGACAGGGTGAGAGGGGGCTTAATTTATAAAATGAGGAGAGGGAAGATGGTAAGTGTAGCTTTGAAAGATCTGGAATCAAATGTGCAAAGCAAAACCTTTAGTCTCTGAAAAATGTTTACGCAAGCCCTCCTGCTGAGGCTCAACCATGCAATCACTCCTTCCCAGAGAAGACCATCAAGGGATGGAGTCTAAGCAATGGCCACTTCTTTCTGAGCTCCTTTAGCTTCTCAGGCTGTTAGGGAGGCAGACTTGTGTAGAAATGAAACATAACCCTCATACTAGTAGCTATCTGCTGGTTGTTAACACACTTAAAAAATCTATGTTGCTATAAAACCGAGTGCTTTCTTAATACAACAATGCTGTCTCTCTGTCAACATCCACACAATCATCTAGCTACTCCTAATAATTTCTGAATCCATTGGGCAATTTAAGCTAAGATTAATAGAGGAAGAGTGTTTTCAAAAATATTAAATTCCTACCAGTTTTGCAGAAATAAGTGGCTAAGGAGGGGAAAAGTAGTACATTAATGCTCCTCATGGAAGGGAAGAGGTAAAAGTTCACCCTTTATTAAATGGTTCATTATTTAACAGAGCAAGAGTCATCAGCTGTGATTCTCATGGGACTACTTGCCATTTATTAGCAGCTCCTCCTAGCACGTGCAGAGATTGCCGTAGTCAGAGCTAAATGAAATCTCCAGAAGCACTGCAAAGCTGACACCAAGTGTAAGGCTGGCAGCTTTTTGGCTCCATATTGGTAATGTGCAGTGTGGTGGTCAGAGCACATGACCAAGGTAACAATAATGATTTTTGATTACACTGGCTTAGTTTTGCAATTCATTTGCTGGAGTAGGTTTTTCTCTGTAGTTCCTTAGTACAACTAGAGATGATCAAAAGTGTTGGTCTTGGTCAGTAGCATTGTCAGGGCTCCAAGGGCACCACCAGCCCTGTCTGTCCCTGCCTCAGCTGCCCTGGGCCCCCTCTGACCCTGCCCAGGGCCCAGGACACCATTTCAACCTCCCAAGGCTCCAGTGCCACCCTGACCAGAGCCCAGGACTCCATTTCAGCCCCCTGGAGCTGTGAATCCCTGTTCCAGTGGTGCCGCAGCAGGGCCTGTCTCCAGCTCCCCACAGCCCTGCCCTGCTTGGCCATGGGCCCATCCCCATGGAGGTGCCAGATGCCCAGGGCTAGGGCTTCCTCTGCCCAGGAAGGGGCCAGGGCAGTGGGATGGGCCCTGGCTGTCAGGCCCTACCCTGCCACCCTGGGATTTCTCCCTGGCCCTCACTACACCCTGACAGCCATGCTGTAAAACTACCAGTGCTCTTCTCTAAACCATGTCAAGGGATTACATCCCGCCTGTGCTACTCAGTCTGGCACTCAGGTCTCTAGAGGAAAGACAGCTGAATGAAAGAACAAGCTTTCAGGGCTTTTGTAAACCTTCTCCAATGCCTTCTGCAAGCTAGAGCAACAAAAGAGTTTATGAAAAGCAGAGAAAAGGAGGTCTAAAGAAAAGAAAATTGGCTAAAATGGTATTTTTAGGATCTCTTAGTGCTCTCTTGGCAGCTTTTGGTGCTTGTCAGGTTAAGCCGTGATGGCCTAGGAGGTTTCTGACTTCAGCTGGTCACCTATTCAACTAAAACTGATAGAGATCAAGGAGATCCCTTGGGCCCCAGTCCACATCCTAGTGAACTGAATTAGCCACAGCCACCTCAGTTTATGTCAAGATATCAGTCTAGTGCCTATGGTGTGGGCACACCGCAATTTCTGACAAGTCAATGATGGGGCAATAACCCATAGCAATGGGTGGGCACCTTGGACCAGTAGCTTCTTAAAATCACCTCAGTGTGAACCCCCAGAGCCTGAGAGTCAGGGCCCTCAAGACTGTTTACTAGGTCAGTTTAGTATCACATACTTGTCACTCCTTCCTCTTTTAAAAGGCCACCAAGTTGTCTCTGCCCACTCTGCCGTCTAGTTCCATTATGCTTAGAAAAGCTATAATTGTCACAGCTCTAGCGAACTTTCAATTTTTCATTTCTCCATTTCTCACTGCTCATCCTCCCACCACACGTCACCTGTTTCCTCAGCCTCCCCCTCAAGAAGCAGTGGTTCCCCTTTCCATCTCTCGTGCATCAGCGTGGTTACTGAATGTTTTGCTGACGACATCTCATGTGCAGAGCCGTGGGCTGAAGGAAAGAGGGAGGCTGTAGCAGCTGAGGACTGGGATTGCCCAGTATACTACTGTTTTGAAGAAAGTGGTTCCCAGGGAATTTATGGGAACTTGGATGAACGTGCTACTTTGTCTAGTTGTTCTGGTCCCTCATCTCCAGATAGACTGTGCTCCATTCTAGGCTACCTCCCATGAATCTGCTGTTCCAGCGGTGACTACACATCTGGTGCTTCACAGTCCTTGCTAGGTGTTGCTGCTCTCTGTTTTGCTGTTGCCTCCTGGGTCGTCTTGTCTTCCACTAGTGTGGAGCTCTCAGGAGGTAGGCCTTTCCTTTGAAAGCTAAAGGAGAATGAAGGACCAACTGTCAGTACATAGAAGAAATGTAAGCCGAAAGACTGAACATATTTAAATCACAATAGTGTTTTTGTGTAAGGTCTCTTGTTTCCAAGTCCCCATTCCTGACTCCTGTGGAATGCCTCTGTTCAGGGCAGTTGAACTGAAATGTTCATACAATGTTCTTCCAATCTAAAAAACCAAAGATCCAAAGCATACCTGAGGGCAAATCAGTGTAACAGTATATAGTTACCAATGGCCATTTCTTTCAGCATCCCTTATACTGTGGTTTTTGTTCTCACTTTCCCCTCTCTAGATGTGACCGACAAGTAGTAAGAGAGAAACTGAAGACTTGCGGTGGGATCACAGCAGGTCCAGACAGGCACTGGGGAGTGCCTGAAGCTGGGTGATAGAAAAGGTGATCGGCCAGAGGGGGAGTTTGCCTGTCTCCTTGTTTTAGGTATCCGAATGGCTTCTCCTTCAGGGATCTGTGCCTGGAGCTGCGGATAGAGCCCATCAGACCCCACCTAATCACAAGCAAAACGAAGCAGCAGCTGGCTATTTACATAGTGAGTGGGCAAGGAGTCCTCAGTTTGCTCCACTGAGCACTATAAATCATTATCTACTCAGTTCATAGGTAATTAGCCCAGCATCCTAGTCCTTGAGGCCATGACATCTGATCTAAAAGATTTCAGGGTAACAGACAGATGCACTGACAGCCACTTTAGGATTATCACTGAGCAGTCCTACTCCCATGCTGCTGAGGTGGGTGAAGGCTTTGTGGCTGGAAATCTTATCCTGGGGAGGGCAGAAATGATCTCATAACTTGAGGCTACATACACTTTTGCACTGAGATTTCTCTTCAGATCCCAGTTTTCAGGAAGATACAGTGGTAGAGGGACACTGATGCTCTATCAGGCATACATCCATGCGGTTTTGTGATACCAGAAGGACTGCATGGTTATTAGACTGCTGGATGCAAGATCTGCTTGCTGGATGATGTGGAATATCTAAGCAGGCTCTTGAGGAAGGCTTGAGGGAGCCTTTGGACACAGTGCACAGAGCAATGATGTCGAGAAGGGAGGAGAGAGCTTCTGAAGACAAAATGCATGCAGTCAGATGGTAAGCTGGAGGCCAGGAGCTCCATAGTAGCTTCCACTAGAATGCCTCCAATACCATGCGCAGGGCTGAACTGGGAGAAACAGAGAGAAATTCTCAACAAGTGGCTAGGAAATGGCTGAATACAAAAGATTTGAACTTGTTAGAAAATGGGAAAACTTTTAGAACATTTGTAGTCAGATTCAGGTAAACTAAAATGAAACCAGTGATGGCACTTAAAAATGTGTTAGGAGATTTTTTAAATTGAAGGGAGGAAGAAGCTGACAAGTGCTAAAACATGATTCAGGACACATATTCAGAGGAGGAAGTCAGCAAAACTTTATCCTTCAGTGAATAACAATAATTCGGTGAAACTTAAATAGAAATAAAGAAGAATAATCAAACAAAAAGCATCCCATAGTATTGAGAAGGGGAAAAAAGAGATTTTTTAAATTAATGGTAGAAGTGTAACAAACAAGATGGGGAAGAAAAAAATGCCTGACTTTAACCAGGGGTAGTCTCATAAAACATGTTTCAGAAACTTGATGGGAAGAAAGTAATTGATCAGATGCCTGATCAGAGTACAAAGTATAAAAAAAGGCAGAGGAGGTAACAGCAGTAGAGAAGTGGTAACATATTACAGAAAGCTTTGTGTCAAATCAAAGTAACAAGCTAACTGTATTTAAAAACAGCACAGAACCTATACAGCCTGACATTCCTGGCTTAAGCCAGTAACATGCCATATCAGGTTAGATCAAATATCGGTATCTATTACACAGCGAGGGAGAGCAGAGCTGCTGGCAGCGTAAGAAATGCAACAGGAACAGGAGATATCAATTTCCCACCTGCATATTGGGCAAATGTCACATCAGGGATTGATGCTGCAGCAAAATAAAATAGTGTTGCTACATGAAAGAGCCTACAAAAGAAGAAGAAACTTTTTTATTATCCCTGAGCAGCACGCAGAACCTGGTCCAAAATGCCCCTGCTCAAGGGGCTTTTTGTAACAGTGACCCTACTTAGATTCAACGTTCTTGCCTAAGGAACAAAACCCAGCCCTACTTAGATTCAACATTCTTGCCTAAGGAACAAAAGCCAAAAAACCCCAACTACAATGGAATTACATAGGAACAAGGAACCTTGTAAAAAAGAAACTAAAATGGATGCCTGAAGGCTAAAATATTTGCATGGTGACTATTTAAACATTACGTGTAGGAGTACATTTGCTCTAAGCCTCTGTATATGGACAAAGACTTTGGAAATACCAAAAGGAAAGCTGACATGGCTAACAGCAGGACAAAGGAATTTATTAGAAGCAGAAGACTTTCTTCAGAAAATATAAGTTGTGTCAAATAATGGAAAATAGAAAAAAAACAAACTCTGGCAAGTTGAATGAAAACCACAACAAGGTCAGCCATATAGAATCCCAGCAACGATTCCCAGAGACATAAAGGTCCATCAGTAATGGCTCTGAAAGAAATTAAGGCACCATGGGACAAGAGAAAAAGTCTTCATGTGAATAACCTCTTAAAAAAGAAGGATAAATGGCCAGTGTTCACATTTGAGGGAGGTCACCAGTGATGTTGGAGGGGGATTTGTTCCTGGGCTCCTGCTGTTGAACCTATTTATAAATGAACTGGAGAAGAGGGCATATGGTGAGAAGACAATTCAGCGAAGGCACAAAGTTATTACATGTAGTAGCGGCAAGTTGTCTTAACTCTTTTTAAGGCTAGACAAGTATTCTCCTAAGTGTTAGTATATGCCTGCACTGATTTTACGCTCTTTGAAAGACCTGGGGAAAGCCAAATAAACACAGGGGACAACAAAGGAGATGAGAGAGGATGGTAAAGGTCAAAGGGTCAGAAATGTACAGACAAGGAACCAGAGGGGGAATGGAGGGCATGCCACCCTGAAGACATCTGAAGAGCCAGTGGACAGTGCCCAGTGATGCCGTGCTGCGAGACCTGAGAGGCAAACGGAATGGATATAGGCCCTGCAGTCACAAGGACCCTGTCACCAGGCTTCCTCTTTCTGCTGCTGGGGATGCTGGGGGAAGTTGATCAGGAAGTCCCATGACTCAGTGGGACCTCAGATGAGGAACGTATAAAAAACCCCCACGCCACAAGAGGTCTTGGAAGCACCGGGAGAGGGGCTGCAGCCTGGCACGGTTGGTCTGTGTGCATAGTCAGGTCCCCAGATGTTGAACAGTGGCCACAGCACCCTGTGAGACCTGCTGTTAGTGCAGACTGCTCCCAGGAAGATTTCCTGACTTACATTCCTGGTGGACCATGGGATCAACTAGGAGTACAAGGTGACCTCCTGGGATCCTTCATTCTCTTCCAATGTAAGAAGTCCCATAGCATGCCTGTCTAGGGAGGATGTACAGAAAAGAGAGGAGCACCAGGAGGACTAAGTATTTCCACAGCATGATTTGGGGGTAGACCAGCTGAACATTAGACCTCTACTAACACAGTGTCTGGCTGGGTGTGGTAAGGAGATGCAAGGTCCAAGAAGGAGCTCTGCAAGGCTGGGACTATGTGGGGACTACTGTTGCAGAATTCAGTAGAGACAGTGGCAATAATTTGGCCTCACCTTCTGGAAAGGCAGCATGGATGACCCCACATGGAGGGTGAGCTATGGAGGGTCCACTGAAATCTGCATACCCTCTGCATACCCAGCACCATCTAGCACGCTGATGATAAAAGAAGAATCAGGGACCTGTTACAAATGAGATTTCAATGTGCACCTCCAGCAGACACTGCAGTTTGAATGCAGCACCTTGGCCTGCTTGGCTACCCTATAGCTCACTGCCTGCTGTCAGAGCCAAGATGCTGAACTAGATGGAGCTTCAGTACAGCCTTATTCCAATTCTTACAGTCACATGTATAGACATAGGATAAGTTCTTGCTCCGTTTGCTTAAAGGCAATTCCTAAACTCCCAGGCCAACAGATTCTAAAGAGGCTTCTGATTTTGGATATCTCCATTTTGGGTCCGTATTTTGGGTCACATTTCAATTTCTGCATGAGTACACTTAATCATTACTTTGACAAACAGGGCTGGCACATCTCCAGCAGCTCACTCCAAAGTACAGGCACTTCAGAGGAGTGGCCGCTTGTGTATAGTTAATTGGGTGTCATTTACTGAGCTGGCAGTGGGAGACAGTCTGTAGCACAAAGCTCTGTGCCGCCCAGCAGGTCACAGTTCCAGTGTTTTGATTTCTCACGATTACTGGATTGCCACTGTTTAAACAGCAAAGGCAGACCCTGACCCAACATCTGCTGTGAAGGGGCCAAGAAGAGAACTTTGTCCTTAAACTTTCCTACCTTCAGTTTGTGAGTAACCTATGCGCCTCTCATTAGCTGCAATCTGGAAAATCTCAGTGGCTTTTAATTGTTGGTGTGGTGAGCGTCAAGATCCTAGCATGACAGGAAAGTAAACGCTGTGACTGCAGCTCTGCTGGGCCCTCAAAATACATGACTACTCCGTGTTTGTGCCTGTGGATTCTTCTGTCACTGTTGCTTCGACTGACAGTGCCACATTACGCAGGAGATTAGTAATAATAAAAATAAATAAACAACCTCCCCTCACCAGTGGCTTCACGATAGACATAAGGCACATGGATGAACCTTATTCAAAGCAGGAACCTAAAGGTTGTGGAACAATGGATATTTGATAATCATATCCCAATACAGAAAAATCTGTGCCTTACTAGAAATGCTAAATGTTGTTTTGACGCCTCTCTCTTAACCTTTGATTCTTCATTGTGCAGAGCTCTGCACTCTTTGTAGAGACCTAAGGTTTTGTTTCTTTTAAACTCTGTGGTTTCTGGTGAACACTGGCACTCAGGGGCAAATACATGAAATAAGAAGGAATCTGACATATCTTTTGCATCCACACACTGCAATAAAAAATAAGAAAGATCCACTACCCAAATATCCCAGGGAGTCAGTGCCTACCTGGTTCAAGGAAAAAGGATACAATTCCACGAACAGCATTCTCAAGGCTCTATCAACACTGAAAAAAATATACAGTCTTGACTTTTTCACCTTATCCCATGAATCCATTCCACATCCTTGTGCTTCTAGCCTCATTTCCCACAGAAAACAATGTGATCGTGCCATCTGGCTGTCTATCAGCCAGTATGTTCTGAACCTGCTTTCTATCAAACTGATAGAGGGATTTGGGCTCAAAGAGCATTAAGTGTCTATGAAATTCATGAAAATCAGCATGTGGGTCAGAGACCCAAACGAGTGCCCTTGCTAAGAGAAAGGTAGGCAGAACACAGCCATTTTGCACGCTGCTTGCTAATGTCAGTCATCACGTATGCAGCTCTGGACTCACCAGAGCAGATGGTGAGAAGCTTCTTGCTTAGTGAGATCGAGGGCTTATGGTTGGTGTAGCGAGTGGTGTGAGCAAGGGAAGGAGAGGAAAAGGCAGTAGGAAAGCAGGTCTCATTAGGTCCACAGAACAATACGTTTAGTGATAATCTTCAACTTATTCACAGAACCGTGCATCTCCTGCGGTTCCTGAGGGCCCTGCAAAGATGTAGGTCTGTTTCTCACGGAGAAGGCTGACAGGCAATTACTGGCTCTTCACTCCCACACCCGAATCCATCCTGCTGAGCTCCCATTGCTTCCACTGCTTAGAACTGGAGTGAAACTTGAAGTAGCTTCCAGGGCTCCGACGATAATAGATTTACTTTTTGAAATAATATAAAGATTATTAGAAGTTAGGATGGAAAGTACAGGCTGGTTCAAAGATTCCCTAAAGAAAAACTCCCAACCAGGGAAAGTTTAGAAGCAAAATGAGTTCTCCTTCCCCAGCAAAGGGAGTTTCAGTTTTTGTTTTTCATATCTTGCTCTCTTGCTTCATATACTGTGCTGTGGAACAGCAGCTGAGCTTGCAAATACTTCTGGAGGAAAAGAGCTGTTTTGCTTGAAGCTATGCCTGCCCTGGTGGGTGGGGGGGGGGGGGCTGGGGAAAAAAAGTGTGTTTTTAAGAGTCCTAACTCCTGTATTTTAACTAACTGAGGAAGAGTGCTGTTTAACATCACCTTTGTGAGCATGTGTGGCATGGACATTTCCCAGATTAAACTGAAGCCTGACCCTTTAAGCTTACCTTCAGTGTGTGTGACCTCAGCCCTAGGCATGCCGCAGCCCCTCCAGACTGCATCTGGTCAGGCCATTTTGGGAAAGATGACTGTGGGCTGATCCACAGCAGGGGCAGGAGCTTACTGTGGTTTGTTCACTGGGGATTTCCCCACAGTGAAAAGGGAGGTAAAGAAGGTTTTTGCCTCTGGATTGGTTTATGAAGGGTAAATATGTAGCTCTGCAGGACTCGAAGAAAGAGGCTCTTGGGTGAAAGCTGAGTGCCCTTCTTGGAGGTGGGCTTGACGTGTGACTGACTCATGGGGGCAGGAGAGCCATCATTTTAGTGAAGAACAGATGTGAAATATATTAACTGGAGCCCTCTTCTCTCCAAGATTTCCTACAGCAACACTTCCCCCCTGCCCCCTGCCCCAGCTTACTTCTATCTTTTCAAGGACTCTATTATTTCACAAAAGAGAAAGAAGTGAGAGTTCAGGATTTGTTCTCCCTCTAGAGAGATACCCTGAGACTGACATTTTACTTGTACTCAGTAACGGACTGAGGTCCTTGAAACTGGAAAACATTAAGAGAAAAATAAAGCTCATAGCCTGTCATATTTACCATGCCAACCAATGAAGATAGAAGCAAAAAGCTTTAAAAATATATAGGCTATTTTAACAGCGAGGCCACCGGTGAAGTTGCTGTCTGACTTCCTTCACAGAACAGATTGGAGTTTCTGAAAGTGTTACTCACCCACGGTGTTTACTCATCTGAGTTGGACTTTTGCATGCTGAGGACTTGTCAAACTGGCTCACACAGCTTTCTAGAGGTGATTTGGCTTTAGGGTTCCCAGCCTGATGTGGCTTCCAGGAACCTGCTTTTCAAAATGGACTAACCATATACTCTTCACACATCAAAACTCAGAAAATTCCCTCCTAAATGGCTTCTCTCCATCATGATCTCAGTAGCCTAAATAAAGCAGCCAGAACTGTTTTCCAAAAATAACATGTCAGCAACTTTCAGAGTTTCATGATTTGTAAATGCTTCTGTGATCAACCTTAGACTTCCTCAAAAATTCTCCAGGGGGTAATGGCTCTCACAGCTCCCAAGGAAAGGATTTTTTTTTCTTTTGTTTCATTTTCAGATATCTAGAGGGGATGTCCAAATCATTCATCTTCTGGGAGATGCCTCGATTATTTTTTCATGAGGAAATTTTCCAGCATATAATTTGTTAGAATTATGTCACTCTAGCTGCCCCTGCTGCTCTTGCAAATTACAGAATACACTAGGAAGAGATGCTGCTGCTGCATCATGAGTGCCTACGTGGGGAGTTACACATGTAACACTGCAGTGTTACTACAGCACTGCAACACTACAGCAATACAGTTTGTATTGCTCAGCCATGCTGTAAGTTCCTGCGTAGCCCTTAGACCCGAGTCACAGTGTCCTTGTGGTGTAACGACCAGAGGGGTTAAATGTGGTTTTAGAAGTGCCACTGCATGTGGCCAGCCTTTGCACAGGCACTGTCACGTTAGAGCTGCAGAGAGAAGGTCGAGAGGGGATTTTGGGAGGCTGACAAACCCTTTCCCTTGCCATTTTGTCACTCAAGAGAGAGATTCTTTCAGAGATTTTGATGCTCTTCACGCTGACCCACAGTGCCCCATGATCAAGCTTATTTCTTTTCAGATCAACACAGAGGGGAAAAAAAAAACCCGAAGAAAATAAGGGAGGTGAGGTGCTACCAGCGCAAGCAGTTGCAGAAATGGGAGTGACCTAACAGACCGCATGGGAGGAGCACTGGCTCCTACACGTAGGGATTTTCCCTGTGACGGGGACCTTCAAGATAGATCATCGGGGGGATTCCCCAGTCTGCCTCCAGAAATATCACTCTAGAAGCAGTAGCAGTTTCACTCTGCTCTCACCATCTGTCCTGCAAAGAGGCACACCATTGTTGCTCTGTGATTTGAAGCAGCAAAAGCCATGTCTTCGGTTGTCTACACTCTGCTCATCATCCTGTTCAATGGTAAGTGTGGAGCCTTGCCTTTTTCATTCTGGTTCTTCACGTTTATTTTGTGGGGACGTGTTTTGGGAAGATGGGAGAGGTTACTGAGGCAATCTCTTCTAAAGGTGTTGTGTACCTGTGCTTTGCAGTTTGGTGCTTAGTCCATGGGGCTTCTGTAGCAGTCCCAGATGTTGCTGTGAGATGTGCTGAAGAAGCACTGCTGCCCTGTAAAGTTCTCCAGGACTCCTCAATCACCTACCAGACAGCATCTTGGTATAAAGTAAGAAAAAAGCCTAAGTTACTTGAGCAATCTGCTTTGCTTTCCTACCTGATACTGGCTTGTCTTGTACGAAATGGCTTATTTTATGAAGAGGCATCCTTCTGTCAGTGCAGCAGAAATAAGGCAGCAATGAAAGTGTATGAGCTGATTGTGGAGAACACGTGTTTTCCATGTCATTGTAAACAGACTATTTGAGAGTGATCCCTGAATTGCTCTTGGCCTGCTTTTCTGTCTAACTATTGCTGACTGCCAGGGATCAGAATTCAGGTGATGCCACATGTACAGCCTGCCAAATACTACTCCAAAGAGGAGTCTTTCCAGTATTTTTCTTCAGAGCAAAAAATTGTATTTAAATCTTGCAACATCAATGATGTTGTCCCTTGGTTAATCTTCCCTCAAACAGGAGTTGATTTTTTTTCTTTGAAACAGAAGAACTAAACAAATACTTGCTGTTCCTTAGGAAGATTTGGCTAGTGGTGGTGTGTATAAGGACAGGGTATGCAGAAGGCGGATGGAGAACTAGAAAGTCTGAGTTATCTCTTTGCAGTCACAAAGTAAAAGCCACATCTTTACTGCCCTGATTCAGAATTCCTATCTACAAAGCAGGAGAGCCCTGCTGACCATCTGTTTGCAGGACGGGCTAGAAGGATCAATCAGCTAATGAGCAGAAAACTCCTGCTCAACACTTTTAAGATTAAATTTCTCCTAGAAAGAGAGGCAGAGTTGCCTAGTGATTGAAGAAGTGGCTGTTGAATTGCTGTATGGCGCGATGTATTTGCATCTCAGTGCATAGATCCAGTTTATGGTGTAAAGCCAAATTAACAGGAAAAAAAAGAAGGTTTTGTTCTCCCCCATTCCCCACTCCCAGCCATGCACTCCTGCCACTTATCATGGGCCAGTCCTGGTGGTCCTCTGGTTGCCTGTTAAGTCAACTCTCTGTTGCAATAGTGAAAAATCAATCTGTGAATAAAGATTTTTGTGGGTTACGGAGTTGAATTACTTTCCCATGTGATGGGAGAGAGTGTAAGGGAAAGGAGAAAAAAATCCTATTTTTGGTGGGCAAAAATGGTTAATTCATCTCTGTGAGAATGTAAAGCCACAGCCTTGGCTTCTACAGCATTTTGGTCAGATATAGTTCTAAAATTATTCCTTACAGTAAACCAACAAACGGTGTTATTAGACAGGGCTTCTATGGTTGAAACTTGCAATGCATCTGAGTTTCAGTGCTGGTATAACAATGAGCACCTGCCTACTGACTAGATGACAACTGCAACCAAAAGTACCTAACTCTGAAAGAGCTATTTTGAACATCTGGCTACTAGCCCATCAGCAAGTGCAGCATCTATAGTCTCCTTCTTTTTCCAAAATACTGAACTAAGCACGGGTGGGAGACAGAGGAGAGAATAATGCATTTGTTTGAACATTATTATGGGAGCTGGAAGAGGTGTCAACTTATTCTTTTTTTTTTTGCTTTCTGCTTGAAAAACTGTGTAAGGACATGTATTTTCCATACAGATACATGCTAATTATTTAAGGCCCCATGTTTCCCACAGAGTCTAGGGCAGGGAGCTAATTGCAGGCAAACCATGCAGTCTGGTGGACCTGGAGGACTTGAGCAGAAGTGGTAAGGGGTAGAGGAGGAATAAGCAGAGAGGTTGACTAGATCCCTGAAAATTCTCCCCCAAACAAGTGCTGAAAGTTGACAAAAAAGAAAACAGTTTCAGAAGGCTGACATGTGGGGGATTCTCCAGAAGTATGTCCTTCTGAGTTCAGTGGCAGCTGGGAGGGCCAGCCAGCAAACCAGAGCCAAAAGCCATTGTCCTAATGAAAAAAGTGTAAGGAAACCCTGTAGACCTCATTCTGTGCTGTCCCATAGCTCTTTACAGTTCCACCTGGGCACAGAACACCTGCCAGTGCAGGGCAGGGTGATATTTGATGATGCCTTTTCTGTGTGCCCCTTCCTCAGCTGCTCTCGCTAGTGCTGCTTCCCTTTGCAGCAGTCAGGCTGTTGCAGTCCAGACTGCCACTGCACGTCCCCTGCCCTGTCCCGCCAATCTCCTCTCACTCCGTGGTCTCCTCGCTCTTCCCGCTTCATCCGTTTCACTCAGGAAAAGGCTGTTTTTCCTGTGCCCAGCATGACAGCACCACATTTTTTTTTTTTCTCTGCTAGCACTGCCAAAACTACAAGAAGAAACCAAATCTAGCTGCCTTCAGCTCTTGCCACTATCCTAAGGTGCTGATGGCACCAGCCATGGTACTGCAGTCTTCTGGTTACTCATCCCGGTAGAGAGGTGGGAAGTGGGGACAGGCAGTTCACGCCACTCTTGGTGATGCTAGCCCAAGCCACAGTTGCAGCCATATTAGGAAAAGCACAGCACCAAAGCCTGATCCTCGGCAGGAAAAAGTAATTTAGGCTCCGTGTTATATTACTTCTACTTGAGGGGCTAGCTAAATAGGCAGCAGCTTGAAGTCCTCTTCTCTCTTCTCCTCTCCTCTCCCCTGCAACATTGCAAAAGAAGGGGTGGGGGAATGTGGGGGGCATGAGTGGGCTACCCAACATAAAGAGTTAATTTGTTATTTAAAAAACACCTACTGAAGGATTAATCAATAAATGCTACGTATACCCCCAAAGGGTTAATTAAAAGGCAATTCCAACAAATGGTATGAAATTTCAGACTGTAAAGTTCAAGCAGCTGTTAAGGCGAAATCTTTTCTATGAGGTCGCTTTGAACTGTGCAGTAAATGCAAGCAATTAACCTTTGCTTCTACTGCTTTAAAAAAATGATGGCAACGACGATGTTATGGTGCTGCACATGCAGCTGTTTGTGCAGGGTGAACGCTCCACGAACAAACCCCTCCTTCCTGCTGGCACCTCTGCATGCTCTGACCAATTAAGGGGCACTTTTACATAGTTTGTTACGATCTGCTTAAAATAGGAAAGATACTGCTTAAAAGTACTTGCTTTTTCAGTTCTATATGGAGAAATAATTGTTTAAAGAAGTTAACATTCTGGTGTCAAAATCCAAGTGGATGTAAAAAGGAAGGATTGCATTCAACAGTTCCTTCACTTTTCCTAATGTCTGATACTGCAAAAAGATGTGCATGTGTTCAACATGTCGTGCGCCCAGTATCCTTGGAGGTAATTAGATTCATAGAATAGTTAGAGTTGGAAGGGACATTTAAAGGCCATCTAGTCCAACTCCCCTGCAAGGAGCAGGGACATCTCCAACTGGATCAGGTTGCTCAGAGCCTCATTCAACCTGGCCTTGAATGTTTCCAGGGATGGGGCACCAACCACCTCTCTGGGCAACCTGTAAATGATGATACACTTTAAGTGTGGTTCATTTTTAGGACTGCTGGGCAACCTACATGCTATAAAACTGTATATGAGCAGTGTGGAAGTTTGCAAACTGAGAACTGAAAATTCGACCATATTTGCATAAGCATCGAGGCACTGGGAATTATATGTGGAAATACTGGTTTGAATCTCTACAGCCCACCTATGAAACAAGAATCTGGATAATGAAACTTTACTTACCTTTCTGCTTCATAGGGCTATTGAAAACTGAACAGTTTCTCTTTGTGTAGCACATTGAAAATAAGAACCACTTCATAAAACCTCATAATTATCACTTTGTATCCAGTTAGAAAACCAAGTTTAAACACACAGAAATGAAGTCCCAGTGGATATTTCACTATTTGCTGTTCATGTGATAGCCAGAAAAGTCTTAATCTAAAACAAATCTTGAGGAAGAGGAAAGAAGACTGTACTTCAGTGGAGAGAAGTCTGTTAACTTTATGCCACTTCCCTGAAAAATATAAAATTGTGGCAGAATTAGAGGGGGAAATAATTACAAAATAAGAATAAACCTCATAGACATTTAATATTAATTGCACCTTCCTTCAAAGGAAATTACTTTTGTTAAATGTACATAGCTATTAGCTACCAGCATAGGTAAATAGTTGCTAAATTATTTCAGCCTGATTTTTAACATACCCAAAGAAACAGTCAAATGCTCCTCAGACATCTATTCAGCTCCAAGTAGCTCCAACACATTGATGATCTAGACAGGAAGGGAGCACTGGAAATTATTTCATGACCAAAACAATTCTTTTGCCTGACATGAGCTACTGCTGGATGCCCTTAGCTAAAAACAGAAAAAACAAACCAAACAATAAAGAGGCTGTGTGACTGAGTCAGAGGGCTTTTCCAGCTGGCTCATGTGTCACACGCAGTTCCTTTGCTGTTGGTTTGGCATTGGGTTTTGGTTTTTCTTTTTTTTCTCTTTTTTTTTTTTTTTTTTTTTCTCCCTGTTAAAGCACAGTCAGAGTTCACTCACATGTGCCCACAATTTATGTCTCTTTTTTTTTTTTTTCGAATTTAACATTGGTATCTCTACATGACACTGTATAAGAACTATATGGATGTACCTTCAGTGCTAATCAAAAGTGAAAGTGCTTTTGTGCTGAAAAATACATTTATTAAGCAATTTCAGCTCAGTTGTGATTCATTATATGTTGGCTATTGGGCACTGCCAGAATTCTAGATATTTTGCTTCAGAAAATAAATTCCTTCTGGCTGTATATAGTTTTTAGATCTCTTTAGCAGTCAGAAATTTCAACTTGGCCATTATGCCTGG
The DNA here is from genome assembly GCF_036417535.1 of Chlamydotis macqueenii. Taxonomy (NCBI): domain Eukaryota; kingdom Metazoa; phylum Chordata; class Aves; order Otidiformes; family Otididae; genus Chlamydotis; species Chlamydotis macqueenii. The sequence goes on from NC_141557.1 coordinate 67,345,709, forward strand.
TATAATTTTAAACAAAACCATTTTTACAATCATCCCACCCTCAGAAGAAAATAAATTAATACATTCCACTTTTAAACTGACATCAGTTTTGGACCTGAACCATTTTGTTTGATATAAAAATTTGCTTTTGTGGGAAAAGTGGATTATACTGGCACTTTGATTTACCTAGGAGCCAACGTACCACGTTAGTCTGGGAAAGGTTCAATAAGAAGAGGTATTTGATGACAGCAGAGAACACAAGTAAACTTAACAACTGCTTGCTTTCACATGTACATGATAAAATTAAGTTTTAATTGATTAGTTGGGTGTAAGTACTACAGCATTTGTGAACTGTCTTTTTTTTAGTGTCACTATCATGTAATGCTGTAGCAGTTTTCGAAACTGCAGCTAAAACCCAGCCAGCTAGGACCCATAGAAGTGTTCCTCCTCCTTTTTTCCACCTTGTTTTTAGTTATCTGAAAAAGAAATATTTGCTGAAGAGCACTTAAATGTTAGAGGTCTAATTATTCTACCTACTCTACCTATTTATCATAATTCATCCAGTCAGAGAATAGAAATGTATCAGTTCAGGTGGATCAGGTTGCTCAGAGCCCCTTCCAACCTGGCCTTGAATGTTTCCAGGCATGGGGCATCCATCACCTCTCTGGGCAACCTGTTCCAGTGTTCCACCACCCTCATTATAAAAAATTTATTCCTTATATCCGGTCTGAATCTACCTTCTTCTATTTTAAAACCATTTCCCCTTGTCCTGTCACAACAGGCCCCGCTGAAGAGTTTGTCCCCATCTTTCTTATAAGCCCCCTTTAGATACTGGAAGATCACTATAAGGTCTCTCTGGAGCCTCCTCTTCTCCAGGCTGAACAGCCCCAACTCTCTCAGCCTGTCCTCACAGGAGAGGTGCTCCAGCCCTCTGATCATCTTTGTGGCCCTCTGGACTCGCTCAAACAGATCCACATCCTTCTTATGTTGGGACCTCCAGAGCTGGATGCAGTACTGCAGGTGGGCTCTCACAAGAGCAGAGTAGAGGGGCAGGATCACCTCAGCCTGCTGGAGATGCTCTGCCTACTGAAGCCCACGAGGCTGTTGGCCACCTTTACCACAAGCGCTCATCACTGGCTCATGGTCAACTTGGTGTCCATCAGGGCCTCTTCTGAAAAGCTGCTTTCCAGCTGGTCAGCCCCAGCCTGTCTTGGTGCATGGGGCTGTTCCTCCCCAGGGGCAGGACTTGGCATTTCCGTCTGCTGAACTTCATGAGGTTCCTGTCAGCCCACGTCCCCAGCCTGTCAAGGTCCCTCTGTATGGCAGCACGACCCTCTGGCCTATCAGCCACTCCTCCCAGCTTCGTATCATCTGCAAACTTGCTGAGCATGTGCTCTGTCCCAATGTCCAGGTTGTTAATGAAGATGTTGGACAGTATCAGCCCCTGGGGACAGCATTTCCTCTCATTGCTGTGGAGGTGATGGAAAACAACAGACTTAGCCCCCCAGCTGATTTCTGAAAAAGCCTGTCACAGACATTGCCACTGGCCAATGTGTATGTGACAATAAACATAAACTCACATTTGTTTTGTTGTTTAATTTTCTTAATGGGCAGTTTTATGCAGATAGGTGGAATGATGGTGCCAGCCTGCAGATCCCCATTTCCCAGAAAAATTATTGCTTCAGTAACCCCCAGCAGCCAGTGTGGCAACGAGACCCTTTTTATGCAAATAGATTCAGTAGCATTTTTACTGATCTCAGCATGAGTAATGATTTGAATTTTGTTGAAGCCACTAATAGCAGACATGGGAGCAGGGAAAGACCAGCTCCCTTTCCTCCTTCCTTTGGAGGCGGCGAGCACGGGGAGCCGGCGTGCAGCAGCTTGCTCGCCAGTGAGGTTAAAAGGAAATGAAACGCAAAGGAAATGTGGGTGGAAAATATTTTGTCACCGATTAAAAAAGAAGATGCTCCCTATGTAAGTGCATTGCCGCCACCAACAGTGCTCGCTCAGATCCCTCTAAGCTGGTGTGGAATTAATTAGGTAAAACCCCCTAGCATTTACCTTGGGCTGTGGTGTCACCTGGAGGAGACTTGGCATGAATTAGCACTGGATTATCATAGGAGCTTGAGCTGTGAAATGATCTGTCTAGCGAGAGTCTGCCAAGCAATTCACAGGAGGTGGCAAACAGAGCGGCATTTTCATAATTTTAATTAGATTTGGGGGGAAAGGAGGTTAGCTTGAACAGAGCACGAGGCAGAATGATGATCTTATTGAACACCTCATGGACTTCCTTTTACACGGCTGGGATACAGGGACACATACTGCAAATTTGGTCAAATAGTTCCTCGCTGCTTAAAAGAAAACAGGAGATAAGATTTCAGTGGAAAAAGGCTTGGTTCAGGCATCGGAGAAAGGGCTGCTGTGACCTCTGAGCAGGGATGGATTCGCTGCGTGTAGAGGCTGGAAAAATGCCACCAGATGTCTCTGTAGCCTAAAAAATGTGAAGGGAGGCTGCTGGGGACACCGCCACCTCCAGGGGCTGTCTTCCCCACCTTTGCTGTTCAGTACAGGGGGGATCTAATGGAGAAGGAAAGGCAGGCAAACCCCAAATTGAACAGACATGTGTGACCGTTCCTCCTCCTCCCCAGGTGCAAAGGTTTGCCACCCCCATCCAGACCACCACTGGTTTGCTGAAGAGCACTTAAATGTTGGAGGCATAATTATTCTATTTATTCTACCTATTTCTTGTAATTCATCCAGTCTGAGAATAGAAATGTGTCCTTCACTCCCAAGTGAGGGAGCCAGATTAGGGCGAAAAGTACCTTTTTCTCCTGTTTTGGGGAAAGGCTGTTGGTGCAGCTTCACGGACAGTGCTTTGCCTTAGGCAGAACAGGTCGGTGCGAGGCTGCAAGGCAAAGTTCTGACTTGCTTGTCCCCAGGGTCACTATCACTTGGGATGGCAATGGAGCACCTTGAAAAGCTTTGGAACGAATAAGCAATCCTGTCCCTCGACGCCCCATAAAGTAGGAGAGTTAAATCATTTAACAAAAATCTCACTGGGAGTAAGTGCGTGGTCCGGCATAGGATACATGGGCATAATTTACTTCTCTCTTAAATTAGCAGTGGTGATTACAATTGCATACAGAAAGATCAAAGTGCTTTCTGATTCCCAGGTCTCAGCCACAAGAATCACAGCACCATTTACCACCCAAGACAGCAGTTATTTATGCTACCAGTTAATTTAAAAAAAAAAAGAAAAAAAAACAAAACTAATTTTCTGATTGAACCTCAGACCTCCTGTCTGCAGTTTAGGGCAATGCGAAGGGCAGCCAGGCTGGTTCTCTCTATTGCTCTGTGGGCAGTTTTAAATTTCACTGAGGAAGGGGGTGGCAAGGGAAGGGAGAGTGGCAAAAATTAGATCTGAGGGAGGTCAACTCTATCCACTTAACTGCGATTGACCCAGTTGTAACCAGAGCTGAGCCCAGCCTGGGTATTGGAATTCCTGTGGCCACATCACTCTGACAATGTGCAGGGCCCGAAAATATCTAAATCCCTGCAGCACAGTGAAGTCCCTACAGCCTGAAAGCCAGCATAGATGCTGCTTGTCTCATAGCTGCTTGCGGCTGAGCGTAATAAGAGAAGCTGGAGTAAATTTACTGGGGGATTAAGAGGAAGAAGGTACTTTCTTCCCTGTTGCTGGGTAAAGTGTGGAAAGCACCAGGGAATTACTGCTCTGTGTTTCAGTTGAAGCACTAAAAAAACCCCCAAACCTTTCTGAGAAAGGATCTTTAAAATTATGAAAATCTTGTGCTTTAGTCTGATTCCCCAGTTCCTGAAAAGTTCCCCCACTGGCCGCTTGTTTTACACCGTTTTGGGACTGCAAAAGTAGCAAAGTATGAAGGAGCATCAGGCTGATATTTCTCTCCAGACTGAGTACGCTTTCCTCATGCAAATACATGAAAGGGAAACCAGATACTCCTAGCCTCAGTATGAGAAAATGGTGTTAATTTTAGTAACTTACAGGGTAACTGTTATACCCTGGTGCAGTAGCTATACTGATAGAAAGTAAGCACCAACATGCAACTCAAAAATGTGTCTATTAAAATGAAATAATAATAATAAAAGAGCCTTGGCTTGCATTAGTGATAGGTTTGGCTGAAAAGCTGAGCCTTGGACTGTAGGAGCTGGCTCTGCCTCTGCTGCTCCGCAGAAGGACTGAATTCATTACTCAGGAAACCTTCACGGAGGGCACGCTGCCTTGAATACTGGGGAGCAGCGTTGATGAATAAGAACGGACACAGGCTAATTCAAACCCTTCTCCCATCTTTCAAATCAAGTTAGTGATTTCTCTCTTCTTTGTGGTTCCCAGCCAATTGTCATTTTCAGTGCATCCCATTGCCCCGCAGTACAAACTGTTCTGGGAATACACTTCATTCCTCCAGCAGCCTCTCAGCAATGCCAAGGAATGTAGCTCTTCTGGTTATAATTAAGAAATTCAACACACAACTGCTCCCCAAGTGCACCAGAACCTGCTTGTGACCTTCACGCAACTGAATCTGAAGGAGTTGAAGCAATTTTTTGTTCTTCGGTTCCAATAAAGAGCAGAGAGGAGGGGAGGGAGGGGAGGGGGGGGAACCCCTATTCCTCCAGAGAGGCACGGTGGTTCCAAGGGTCAGCTGTACAGAACCTGGCACAGGGAAGTGCAAGTTTCCAGGGCTGTGTTCCCATGAGGAGCTCTGGGCTGCGGAGTCACTGGGAGGATGCCAGCCAGTGGCTGGCAGAGCCGGCGCGCTGCGGCATGCCTGCCAGGCAGGCAGGTTTCATTCCCAATACCGCACGGCAGGAAAGCGTGCTGGCAGAGCGAGCACAGGCTGCGGTGGAGCTTACCTGCCCACTGCCAGGCTTGCCTGGGGACCTCTGGTACCCCGGAGCCACCGCTAAGCAGCTGGCTAGGCCTGCCTCTCACTGCCTCAGCTCCATCCCCATGGGCTGCCTCTCTCGCTGTCTGAACTCTTTTGGGGCCTCTGCGTAGACTCTTTGAGAGCAAGCTCTACTGCTGCCTTTTATCATGTTACATCTCTACTGGGATTGTGCCCAGGTGAGGCAGATTAAGAAGCTATTACAGAATAGCTCTATAGTGTCTATTTATAAATATAATGTCTATTTAAGAAAAAAAGCAAATACTTTTTTGAGCATGAACGTATTAGACGCTATTGAGGTTCCCCTTCCCCTGCCTCTCTTCAGCCTCTGCATTTTGAGCCATAAGCCAGCTTTAAAACTCTCTTTCCCATAAAACTCAAGATGACATTGTTGCCCAAGATGCGAAATATATTTGTGTTTTCCAGATGGCTGGCAGTGGCGAAGGAATAGCATGGAAAATCCTTGATGTGGAATCTCACTATCCAAAAGAACTTGGGGGGTCCCTGGAGGTCTCCAATGACACCTTCTTTTCACTGAGGATCAGAAACGCGACCAGCCGAAACAGTGGGACATATAAGTGCACTTTGGGGGAGCAGAGTGGAGATCGCAATCTGAGCGGCACAGTCACATTACAAGTAACAGGTACAATAGAGACCTCTTGACTGTCCCATGCTCCACGTGACGTTTCATGAAGGCAACAGCTTAAAAACACTTTACAAACACCAAACAAGTAACACTTTCCTTTACATTTTAGGTTGCCCAGGAATAGAAGACGAAAAATTAAAAAAATACAAAGCTGAGCTTTTCATGCTAACTTGCCTTGGGATTTTTTACTTGCTGCTCATCTTTTTCACCTGTGTAAGTAATTCCCTTTCTCAAAAACAGACCAACCAAAACCAACACCACAACCCCCCCCCCCATAATTTTCTCTGCTAGCACCACCTTAACAAACCTGCCCGGAAGTTGATGTTCCTATTTAATTTGTGACCGAATCCTTTAAATACTCATCTAATATTTTCAAAGCCAGAGGAAACTCAGGTGCACGAGGAACACAGGACAGAGTCCTGAAGAGATAAAAAATTTCACTGCACCCTAATCTAGCTCAAAATGGACAGGTGTTTTCCTGCACCCTACTGCCTATTTCTGCTTCCAGTTACTATGAGCGCAAGCTGGTCTTCAGTTTAAGGGCACATCAACAGCTCTTCTGGTTTGGTATTTGAGAGCAGTGTTTGCCTGAGATAGAGGGACGAGCCCTTGGGATCCCTTCCTCACCTAGGGCATTGCTTTGTGTGGCAGTGTGACGGACAAGTTCAAGTCCACCTATTTTTTGCCTCTGTTTCCACACCTGTAAATTGGTGACAATCCCATTTCAGGTGGGCATTTTTGTGAAGCTCCATCTTTCTTTTTAGATAGATATTTTAAGATCCTTAGAAAAGAACCCGCTTGGGGTTTTATCTGTACCTTTGATGCTGGCTGGTAGTTCTGGTAAAGGTGGGGAGAGGACGTATTTGGGAAGGTCACTTCACAGAAGCAAAACTGTGCTTTGTCTGCGGTAGCGGTGAGGTCAGCACCTCGTGCAGAGGTCTGTGCCTCCCAGCTTAGAGGCAGCATGAGCCTTTGGTGTTGGTACAGTGCAACACCAGCTGCATTTCTAATTAAAACCAAAACAAAACCAACCCCAGCATTTTGGGAGATGGGATTTAACTTTTGCTGCCTATTTCATATTTGCCTTCTTGTTTTGTTCTTCAGCAAATGAATCATAACTGTTGATTGGAGAATATCTAATTAGCTGCAGCTAAATGTAGCTTTTCATGTACCTTCAGGGAGCAATTAAATTTATGCCTGTCTCTTTTTTAGATTGACAATGCTGCCAGTAATTTGTGCTGTTCAGACTAAAGTTTGACAAGACAAATCTTGTAGGAATTTGTTAGGATGAAAGTATGAAAGCAAGGATATCACTCAGAGAAGACAGATGCCCCTGTTCTGCTCAGTGTCCTGAAAGAATTTCAGATTGCTAAAGAAACCTCTCCTTCCCACACGTGAAAAAAAGTCCCAGTTTTAGTGGTGCAGTTAAAAAATTGCAGAGCCATGTAGTGAAGATAACCACTCTGGTGTAATTATGTGTATCTTACTCTTGGGTGAGGTCCAGTCTCAGATATCAACCTAGCTTTCATCAAAGTTTAATATTGCCCTGATCTCACAAGTGAGCTTCATTGTTTAAAATACCTGTTAAGTTCTTACAGGTTGCCTTGTTCTCTCCTTTAGTGGAGATTGTGCCTAATCTCCACTAAACTCAACAGCAACATTAAGCTTAAGACTGGTGTCAGGACTGGGTCTTTACTTTGACAACTTAATGAAAATATTTTGAGCACTGACCTGTATTGAAGGCAGGTGGAAACACACTTGCAAGAGCTTGATGCAAGACCTGTTCATATGAAACCTTGAAATAAATATAAATTTCCTTTTGTGACTAAGGGTTTTGTCCTACAAAGCTCCTTGACTGAGCAAGAAACAGCAGCTTTTCTTTGCACTGAGTCCTTGTTTGACAAACAAATAGAAAAAGTGTAATGTATGGTTAGCAAGGAGAAAAAGCAACACTTTCAAACGTTTTTAAAAAATGCCCTTCATAGGAACCCTCAGTTTTAACCCTTCCTTTCTGTTTTCTGTTTTAGACATGTCTAAGAAAAGAGAGTATGTCTCCCAATCATCAAAAAAATAAACCAGATACAAAACACATGCTCACCCTCATCAATGTACATGAAATGACAACTTTCCAGGATTTAAACAGCGACAGCACTTGCAAAAATTGACTTACTTCAAGTTCTATCTAAGTTGACGACGATGGCGCTGTGGGCTCATCAGTAAACATGACACGAGCTGGATGGCTGAGTGTTACGGAGAGGAAATAAATGATAACATATGGCCTCTTCAGAACAGTCTGAAAGTAAAGGCAACCTGTCAGTGATCTGCTTGCACTGGACAAGCCTTTGAAAAGCACTGTCATGCACTACAGTAACTTTTGAGAGTTAGGCGGCTAAGAAATACCATTGCAGCAACACAACAGTGTTATGATGCTGTTATGAAGTTGGTATCAACTTTATTTCACTCTGCTGTGCAGCCCTCCTGTTCTGAGCAAGAACACTCCTGTGATATGAAGACCAGGTTGTAAGGAGGCCATGGCATCACAAAGCTGGGTAATTAAGTCCTTCACTGAACTAATAGCTCTCGTCCTTCAAAAGCAAACACAACAGGTGCTGCAGTATGAGAAGCTAAGTGTGCGAGACTGTCTCTGCTCCGAGCTTGATTCTGGATGGAATTCTTTTACTGCAAATGGGATGTAACTTATCATGTGATGGTCAAGTAAGCTGGAGAGGTAACTTCATGCTCTTGTCCTGGGTGGATCAAATCAACATTCACTTTTAAATCTCAAAGTGAAAGGCAGCCTGAAATGTAAGAAGGGAGGAAATATTCTGGAAGTCGTTTTGAACCGAGAGGAAATTTTTGTCTCTGCAAGAGATGCAGGGACACATTTCCCAGGGGCATTTCTACATGGGGCAGTCCATAGGAAGCTTCAATGAGACTGTTAACCTCAAAGCAACAAAAATAGGAATGAAGCAGCCAGTAATATTAAGAACATGTAAAGATGACTTGTTTTGTGGTTTATAAAACATGAAGCCAAATGTGAGTGACACCTATGTCAGCCAAGTTACACGAGTGATAACGAAGCCATGGCTTGGAAGAAATCAAGTGTCCATGTCTTTGGGATGTACTGAATGAGCTGTGAGATATAGGAATGGAAGATGACACATATGAGCACCTGCTTTTGGTGTTAAGAGTGTGTAGTATATATGAAACAAGGACACAAGAAAAGCTGAACTCAGGCGCACAATATAAGGGAGAGAAGACTTGTCCTCTTGGACCAAAGCAAGCAAGAGAGATTCCGGAGTCTGAAATCAAGGAACCTGCCTTATCAGGGTGCTGGTGTGGAAAGAGAAGCAAGAGGAGTCCAGAGTGACTGTGGGTGTTGATGGCACAACATGAGAATTTGAGCCAAAAGATGTGAATTTGCAAGCACTTAAGAACACACTATTTAAAAAAAAAAAAAAAATCCTTCATGAGTTAAACTTTAGGATTTTTAATGCAGTTTGGAATTCCAGGCTATGACACAGCAGGTTTTTCTATAATCCTTTGACTAATTTTGAAGTGCTGATGGGAGGAAAGCACTGTACACCAGTCAGTAGTGCCTCTTTGAGCAGGGTAGATGCCTCCATTGGTGAAGTCCGAGGGGCTCCTGACCAGAAGAATGGTTACAAGGACATGGTAAATTAATGCCACATTTGCTTTTTTTATAATCAATTTTTACATATAAATATGTGTAACATACTTGAAATAAAAATTCTGAGGTAATCTACCATTTGTCTTTGTGTGCTACACATGGCAAATAAACCCAGAAATACTCCATATCAATTGCATTTTATTTTACAACCAACATAATTACATTAAATAATGTAGATGCCTGAGCCAGGCTCTTCTGTTAGAGAGGGCATGTATGTGTGTATAATTGATTAAGCAATGGATAATTTTATGCATTTCTAAGGAATTAAGGTAATTTCAATTTTCCTCAAAACTTCGCTTTGTGTCCGAAGTACAGTCTAAAACATCTGTTCCCTACTGACAGGCAAGTCACCAGGGGAAACACAAGGGTGTTTCAGTCTACCCATGGTCACCTCTAAACATGGGGCACCATCACAGGTGAGCTGTACATTTAGATGGTAGTGATATGAACTGAAGGTGCAAGTGTAATAACTGACCTAGAGTATGTCAAGTTTCTCCATTTGGAAGTTTCTCCATTTTGTCAGAAAGGCTTCATACCTGACAGTCACAGGTTTTTTGTTTATTATTATTATTATTATATTACTTTTTTTTTTCTAGGAGAGAGGACAAAAGGAAGGAAGGGAAAATTCAATTGAAAGGGGTCGATAATTAATCAGCAGCAAAGGCTGAAACACTTTAAAGTTTATTTCTTCAGATGTGTAAACAGGATCAGATCAGATAGGACAGAATGAAAAAGGGACTTTGTGTAAGCAGCTATACCCATTATTTTTTCCCCGTGCCAAACTGTCTGCAATACAGAAGATGGGGCCTGAGGCAACGACAGTGGGAGTCAAAGTTCAGGCTCAGAAGTTTCAGCCTGGTTGATTCTGGGGATTTGCAATAGGCCCAGCTGTGCAGTAAAACTGATCACGTTCAAGGCCACTTAAATGCATTAAAGAGTTTAGAAGGCATAAGCAGTGAGAAAGTCTTATGCCGAGATGCTTGACTGAATCACAGAGCTGGAGAGAAACAGTCAACGTCCTAAAGCGATGAAGGTGCCTGCACATCTGGGATGTAAAAAAACTGTTGTGGCATTGTAGGACAAAAACTAACATTAGCTAGAAATATTACAAATGAGAACCAGACAGCTGAAGAATAAAAGCTAATATATTACAGCAACTTCAGCACTAACAGGGAAGGAAAAAGAAAAGCCAACCACATGTCGGCTGAAAATCGTACAGAATGAGCTACACATTTTTCAACATAGTATCTCAGAAGAGGCAGTCCTTTCCTTGCAATAGGGACCTATTCATATTTCAAAATTAGTGCCTCGGCTAGCCCGGCACACATGGGATGAGCACATGCACGCGTTCTTTAGACTTTAACACTTCATTATTTAAGGGAACGTGTTGCGGATTGCACAGTTGAGAGGCTATTTTGATTACACAGATAAATTGCTTTGTTTGACAGAAAAACTTGTTTTCTTTTCCACCACTCTTCTTATTATCCATGTCTTTAGTTTTGTAAGATAATATAAAAGCATGTGTGTATGCTAGAACTCTTCTTTGTAATACTTTCTTACAATACATTTTGGAATCAGGAATCTCAATAAATCCATGAGGCGGGACATACCATAATCTCTGTTTTATAAATAAAAGCTAAGACACGTGGAAATCAGAAAGCTCCTGAAGAAATCTGGATCAGAATTGGAAAGATATCTGAGGTTTCCTGAGTCTCCTCTGGGTGCCTTAACCACAGGAGTTTCCTTGTTAATATTTCTTGTGGGTTTTGTAACTTTTTCATTTATTTTTTTTTTTCGTCTGTAACCTACATTTTTTTCTGTTGTTTTGTCCAAAGGTGAACCATCTGCATTCAAAGATAACAATAAGCATTATGCATAAAATTATTCATACAGAGCGAGTTTGTATGCCTGTGATTAAGGAATATGCAGTGAAACACTGCACTGCACGGGGATATTAGCCCAAAGAGAAATTGCTACAGTCATACACCAGAGCTAAATGAACATCCAAAATGGCAATGAGGGAAAGCTACAGGACATAATCCACAAAATGCTGAGTGGCTGAGTTATAGCCCTTAGCTAAGCCTGATTTGTGTGGCTAGCACTTACACAGCAGATAACCCATGCTGGCAGTGACCTTGACAGCATTGCAACGACAATATTTCCTGTGAGGGCTGAAGAGTTTTCAACCTTTTTCTCCTGAGCAGGAGTTACGCACATGCTTGTATTCAACAGTGTGGACCAAAGCAACCCTCAGTAGGTGCCTGTGACTGACAAATGGAATATGGCTCTTTGGGCATGCCAAACGCCTGCCTCCCTTCTTTCTTCTGCCCTTGGTAAGACCATTTCGGGGAGCATAAGGAGCATTTCCCTAATGCACGCATTCCCTTTCTTCCTCCTCCCATCCTGGTGCTGAGCAACCATGCAGTGCAGGGGGGATCTGGTTCCAAGTCCTCTGAGCGACTGCAAGTATTCAGTGACCTTCTCAACCAATACCTCTGCCCCTTGGGAACTGCCATTGATTTTCCTCACCTCTGTATGCAAAGACAACACGTCCACACTATGTTACAGCTACATAGTTAAAGGTAAATTGGAAGTGATTTCCCCATACCCCACAAAGTCTAATTCTTAGTCATTTGTGGAACAAACTGCTGGGGAGATTAAAGAGTTACAAACAAACGCAATATCAAATTTTTCGGTTGAAGGTCTGTTCTATCTTCAGTTCACTGCCAAGACCTGTGTTTGCAGTACTCTGCTTTTCGCTGACTACAGTTGATATTACTTCTGCATAAAGCTGTGAGAAGAGTGCTGCTAACTCTCTGGAGCAGTGAAGTAAATCCTGAAAAATCCACCAAGGGAATGGGTGGTGGCAAGACCGACACGGGTCGCTGCAAGGAGCAGAGGGTCCTTTGAAGGCTTTGTCTGATGTCCAAGTTATACAAGTCTTCCCACCCTTTGATGGAAAAGCTTGGTACATCCCTGTGGCTGAGTTACGAGTGCATCTGTTACGCTGCGAATGAACAGGCTGGGTTGATTTTAAGAGTTTGCTCTGTTACAAGACAGATGTGACAGCCAGTACAAAAAAAAAAAAAAAAAAAAACCAAAACGTAAAAGCCCAAACCAACCAAACCAACCAAAACTAATAAACCCAACCCCATGGACAGATCGAAAGCAAGGGGCAACAGCTAAGAGAAAAGACAGGTCCTAAGGGAAACACGGATTACACAAGCCCAGTGCAAACATGGGCTTCGTAGTCTGCAGAATCTTTCAGTTGCCTCTTGAAGTGAGTGAGAACAGCCTGTAGTGGTTGGAGTGATTTCATTTGGTTGTTTTTAAAAACATTTGCACTGTGTGCTTCAGTTTCCCTATGGGAGCAAATGAATTCAAGAGTTATCTCGTGTGAGAGGTGGGGAAACTGGCAATATTTACACCTTGTTGTCTACTTGGAGCTGAAAGGAACTTTTTATCCCAGTTGTCTTCAGAGGGAAGAACAGGAGGCTTGAACTGCTGGACATTAACATTAAGGGAAAAAGGCTCTGCTGACAAGAGAAACTGGATTAATAAGAGTTGTTAAGAAGAAAAATACAGGAGTCTCTGCAAATGCTGGGGTCTAGACCAAGCACCTGTAACACAAATGTGTGACAGTTTCCACCCACTCTCTTTTGCTATTTTCATCCCATCTGAATTCCAGCTCTGCCAATTCACTCTCACATCTGTTCTCAGACTTGGTATCAATGCCGATTTAATCACATTCCTTCCATCTACGGAGCTGGAAGTGCAGAGTTATGTACAAGCCAGGAGAAATTAACCCCTTCCCTTCATTAGCACCAGCTAGCACCATCTCTCTTGCAATGGGGCTGCTGGCATTCAAGTGGGCTGCAGAGGTGATGGGGCTGTGTCAGCTCCCCAAATGGAGTGTGCTGAGCACGTTACTGCTGAAATAACCTTGCAGGTATGCACTTAGCACAGGAGGTCTGGATAGCCAGCAACATCTGCAGCTATGTGAACAGGAACACAGCAGCAAATGGAGTAGATCCCCCTACTCAGCACCCCTTAGACCACATCTAGATAACCTTGTCCTGTTCTGGGCCCCCAAAACTGCTCCCAAGGCAGTCAGAGCTGGGGTGCTTGCCCTATGAGGAAAGGCTGAAGGACTGCGGCTTGTTCAGCCTGGAGGAGAGGTGGGTTTGGGGATACCTAAAAGCAGTACCCCCAGTACTGCTGAAGAACTTAGTCTTTAATAGTAAGTCCAGTTGTACCTGGACCCCTGAGATGGAAGATAGGGAAGAGGAGCAGAATGAGGCCCCCTAATTCAAGAGGAAATTATTAGCGATGTGCTACACCATTTAGACACGCACAAGTCTACTAGACTGGATGGCATCCACCCAAGGATACTGAGGCAGCTGAAAGGAACTTTCAGTGCTCACCAAGCCACTTTCCAGTATTTACCAGCAGTTCTGCCTAATTGAGGAGGTCCCAGTTGACTGGAAGTTAGCAAATGTAACACCGATCTCCAAGAAGGGGCAGAAGGAGGATCCAGGGAACTACAGGCCTGTCAGTCTGACCTCGGTGCCAGGGAAGGTTATGGAGCACATAATCTTGAGTGCCGTGACTCAGCACGTACAGGACAACCAGGTGATCAGGCCTAGTCAGCCTGCATTTATGAAAGGCAGGTCCGGCTTGACTAACCCAATCTCCTTCTCTGACAAGGTCACTTGCTTAGTGGATGAAGGAAAGGCTGTGGATGTTGTCTACCTAGACTTTAGCACACCATTTCCCACAGCATTCTCCTGGAGAAACTGGCTACTCTTGGCTTGGATGGGCATATGCTTCACTCAGTAAAAAACTGGATGGCTGGGCCCAAAGAGTTGTGGTGAATGAAGTTAAATCCAGCTGGTGGTTGGTCACAACTGGTGTTCCCTGGGGCTCAGTACTGGGGCCAGTTCTGTTTAATATGTTTGTGAGTGATCTGGATGAAGGGATCAAGTGCACCCTCAGTGAGTTTGCAGATGACATCAAGTTGGGTGAGAGTGTTGATCTGCTTGAGGTTAGGAAGGTTCTGCAGAGGGACCTGGACAGGCTGAATCAATGGGCCAAGGCCAATTGTCTGAGGTTCAAGAAGGCCAAGTGCTGGGTCTTGCACTTGGGTCACAACCACCCCATGCAACAATACAGTCTTGGGGAAGAGTGGTTGAAAAGCTGCCTGGTGGAAAGGGACCTGGGGGTGTTGGTTGACAGTCAGCTCAATATGAGCTGGCAGTGTACCTAGGTGGCCAAGAAGGCCAACAGCATCCTAGCTTGTATCAGAAATAGTGTGGCCAGCAGGAGTAAGTAAATGTCCCCTTATACTCAGCACTAGTGATGCTGCACCTTGAATACTGTGTTCAGTTTTGGGCCCCTCACTACAAGAAAGACATTGAAGTGCTGGAGCGTGTCCAAAGAAGAGGAACGGTGCTGGTGAAGGTTCTAGAGAACAAGTCTTATGAGGAGTGGCTGAGGGAAATGGGCTTGTTTAGCCTGGAGAAAAGGAGGCTGAGGGGAGACTTTATCACTCTCTACAACTACCTGAAAGGAGGTTGTAGTGAGGTGATTCTATGGTTCTGTGATTCTAAGTTATCAAGAAGATAGAGCCAGGCTCTTCACAGTGATGCATGGTGGGGAGATGAAAGGCGATGAGCATAAGTTGAAACAAGAGTAGTTCAGACAGGAAGATAGTTTTCCCTGTGAGGACAGCTGAGCAATGGAACAGGTTGTTCACAGGGGCTGTGGAGTCTCCATCCTTGAAGATTTTCAAGACCTAATTGGACAAAGCCCTAAGCAACCTGGTCTGATCCTATAGCTCCTGCTGTTTTGAGCAAGATGTTGGACTAGAGACATCCTGAGGTTCCTTACCACCTCAATTGTCCTATGTACACTCTTCATGGTCAGATAACAGTCATTTATCACTACTCTTCAAGATGTCCATCGCAGTATGAGTGGACCACTCCAAGACATCTGCCCTCTGCCAGTAATGACCAAAGGTATCTCACACAAAATTTGTAGACTACAGTATGAAAAGCATAGATAGACAGAAGAAAAACAAACAATGGACAATTTGTTGCTCAAAAATGGATAACTAATCCTTGTCCATTGTTAAAATGCAGATCAATTTGCAACAAATTTGATTTTTTCAACTTTACCTCTTCACTCAATGACAAAAGCACAAGAATACATGGGGCACTAGCAGCGACCCTTCGCTGTGTTCTGGCTTTTCTCAATATGAAATACTTCTGCTGGCAGCTCTTCCAGAAATTCATAGTCTACAACACATCTTGCACTTGAATTTTGGAAGTTTTCATAACACATAGTATTTAATAAAGACAATTTTTGTCTGCATCCCATCCCTGGATCTCAGAACTATATGACAGCAATAGGCAAGTGACTGCACATACTGGCTCATGGAGCCAAGCACATGGTCTCATCATTTTATGGTGTGTGCAGCACTCAGCCATGCTGGATTTTACATGTGGATAAAAAAAAATTTAAAAATTCCTAACCGGTGGCATAACAGAGCGAAAGAGCCAGCCTCCTGTTTACAAGGCAAAGATACATTTCTCACATTGGGATGCTATATATGGCCTTTGTCCTTGCAGACATAAGGGCTCAGGAAATGCTCCCTCATGGGGCAGTTTAGCAGGTGGGCCACTGTTGACAGTGCTGGAGCCAAAGAGAGGCAGCTCCCATCCTTGTGCTTGCAACTGTGCCCTTAGATTTTAAAAAATTACTATCCTAGGTCAGATGTTGGGATATTTCTGCTAGGCTGCAAGGCACTGAGAATATGTTCTTCAGCTAAGCCGCCTTACACCTACCTTTTTGCAGGACCTAAGTTATTTAGAAACTCCTTAGCACTGTCTTACTTTCTAGGCATAGTGACAGGAAGCCTATGTGAAGGACTATGAAGTGCCTCTGTATTATGATAAGTGCCCAGGATAAACAGATCTGTGTGGGACTTTTTGGAGGCCACCTGGTGCCCAAGCAGAAACAACAGAGTTGCCTACTACAGTAGCACTTTTGTTAAGTGCACAGAGCAGTATCTACATGCAAATTGGGTGGCTAAGCCCTCTGTCCTACTTACTATACAAATACAGTCAAGTGGATTACAGCAATTGTGACTGGCTCCCCGTGCTCTACTTAAAAGAGGGACAGGTTGAAACGCTCCTTCCCTTGGAGAAACAAAAAAAATCCCCACCACTACCCCTCCCCAACCCACTCAACATCAGCCAAAAAAAAGACAAGCAGTACTCCTACAACATTTACTACAGTTCTTAAACAACAGAATTTGGTGAAGTTTGCCATGAGCCTAGAATAAGAGATTCTCCCCTCAGTTTGTACTTCCTGTCACCTAAGCAGGTGTTAAATCTCCTGGGTTTGTCTTCTCACAGCTTCTTCCCATTTCACTCCATCTTAACAGCCGTAAATGTCTCTGGTAAATTGTGCTAGTACATTTCCATTAACATTAGCAAAAGAAAAAAAAAGTCAACTCCGCTGACAACAACTGTCAGTGTATGAAGATTAATTTTATATAGCACGCAGAACACGTATCTGTTCTACATCTTCCAGTACAGCCCGTACTTTGTTTCTACTCCTTCTCAACAATCGCTTTCATGAACAAAAAAAATCACAATATTTTAGCATTAATATGTTCCCATTGCTATTCTCACAGTCTTCACAATTCATGCTATAGTTGGCAAACTACTTCCCTTTCTGCTAGCAGCACAGGGGACAAGTGGAGTTACTCACCCCAAATTCCTAGAAAGGACAAAATACAACTTTCTTCCACATTGCCGAAATACTCACAGGATTAGCTTATTGACAGCTCATAGCACAGAAAGAGTTAAAGCTTTTGCCATATTAAATAGTGGCACACGACTGAATGCACGGAAGGCCTACCCTGACATAAACACAATGGCATGGGAAATGTTAAAGCTCTGTGTATGGTAAATTAGGACTTCGAAAAACATCTCAGTTGGGAGTAATTTTGGAAAATTTTGAAACACGAATTACTGTCTCTCCTTCTCCTCCCCCTTTCAAAGCAGTCTTTGAGGATTGGTCACTTTGGAGAAAAAAAATAAAATTAAGCGTTGACACTTGACATACTTGATCCATCCATAAACGTAAACATGCCTGAACTGCACTTGGATTTTTCTTTTACTAAAGAGCATATGGAAGCAATTACCTGAATGTAAATGTGATAAAGAATGGATGAAATGCAAACCAAATGATGCCTTATTACTTAATATAAAGAGACTGTTCTGTGAGATCAAAGTTGTGCAGCACAAAACGTAATGGGCTTCACTGGAGAGACAGGCTTCAGAGATTTGTTTAAAACATGGCTGCATTTTGATGAAATGCTAAGTAGACAAAATTGGGGTAAGTTTAAAGAGTTTCCCAGAACCCGACCTATGATCTTCAATAACGTCTTTTCTCTCCTCCCTCCTTCTCCCACTCTGTGCCGTTCCCAGATGCTGTGAGGGTGGCAAGGAGAAACTTCTGTGGCTTCATCTTGGCTGGGGCCGAGAACGACTCTATCCCAACGTGGGAAGGAGTATGGTCACTGACACCCCCTGTGGACACCAGAAAGGACAAGACCTTCTTATGACATTTGTATGACATCCCTTATGCTGGGGCCTCTGCGCGCCCCAGCCACTGCTCCGTGACCAGTCTCTACCTCAGCACATATTTGTCCTTTGAGTCATGAAAATCAGGAAAGGCAATGAGATAGCTCCTTCCAGGAACAAAAGAACTGAAGAAGAGGAGAAATCTCGAGAGTCATTTCTGAATGTTTTCCTACCACGGGCCACTTAACAAAATACAATTCCCACCAAGAGCCTGCCTTGTCCTCCACCCCCTTCTCCAGCATTAGTTTTGCTTCTCTATCATGTTATAGTGATTTATATTTTAAAGAAGCTGCGTGCAGTAGACAAGGAGAAGGTATGCTGGGAAAATGGGGTGGTGGTTTCTGCAAAATTCCACAACCACCTCATCTCAAGTTGTCCTCTTGGCCTTGCCTTCCCTCCCACGTGTCCCCTGCCCAGAAGCTGCTGCTTATTGCTTTTGTCCAACTGTTGTTTCTGATCATGTAGACTGGGCCATCATCTTTGTCAGAAGTCTGTAGAGTATCTAATGCAATGATTGATAGTGCTGAGTCCCACCATAACATAAATCAATGAACAATAAAGTTAAGTATCCAAGTCACGTGTAGAGAAAGTGACCTAACATTGGACTATAAGCATTAATTAAAAAAAAAAAAAGCGCACGTTTAACTAGGAGCATTGGGTCTTGAGTTATTGAAAGGATTATAAAGTAATGCAAGTTAAAAAGAACATGCACAGAATTAATGCTGCTTATCTCCTTCAGCTCTTTAAAAGAAGTAATATATTTTAAACTCCCCAAAAGACTATTTTCTTTTGTTTTTCAATTACATGCAATAATGGGGAGCATTTTGTGAATGAGTCTGATGCTTATGCCTCCAATAAAACCCAGGGTACTGTACCTTATTCATGCTTACTTAAGCAGCCTGTAAAGAAAAAGAAAAAAAAACCCACATTAAAAGTATAATTGAATTAGACATTTTCCCTTCTCATCAGTGAAGAATTGTTAAGTATTGTTACTGAAAACTCATTGTTATGTGTTATTTTTGCAATGGCCACAGTGTTCAAAGCAGCTTAAGGAGCAAGTATAAAATACACTTGCCACCTCAGAGAACACAGTGGCTTTGATCATGCAAACACTAATTCTTTCATTTTAGAGGAGTTATTTGTGGGAATAAATATTAAATTGACACCAAGCATTTGCACTGCCAGAGCCTAATTAGATGTGAACATGACATTGCGAGACAAAAGAAAGATGGAAAATATAATGAGTGAGTACAGCACACCTGGGTGAACCACGTGCTCATCCTGATACTGTGACAGCTTTTCTGGGTTTCCTGCTCCTCTCCAGTTTGCTCGGAGGTGGAAACCAGAGAGAGCCAGGAACAACAGGATGGGAGCTCAGGTCACTGTTAAATTGGCAGCACTGACAGTGTGATTCAGAACAACAGCAACATGGCAGAAACAACCATCACCTGAGAGACTCCTTTCCTTACAGCAGTAATTCAGCTTGCAAACATGACTTTAAATTTGGAAGGGTTTAATCATTCCTTTCCACCATTATTCATACCCCCTACAAAATTTACCTCTAAAGCAGACAAATGAAGAGTTTGAAGCTGCTTCTGTGCTAATAGCTGAGCAATTTGTTGTTCCCTGCAACGGTAATGGGTTCAGGCCAACATCTCCCACTCGAGACCAACACCGGGTTGGCAGCTCCTCGTTAGCTCATTAGCTTCATTACCTGTGGGTAACGGTCAAGTCAGAATAATTTGCTGCTATGTGGGTCATATGCTTTGGAGCTCATTTTGTGCCCTACAATGCATCAGCAGTCCATCATTTCACTGATTGCTGGGTTTTAAAAATAAAACCTACTACTGCTGGCACACAAGCTCACTCTGAGAGACATGTCTCGTTTGAAACATGCTGTGTGATCACTCTTGTGCTAGCATGGCCTGGTTTCTTCTTTGCTACAGAGCTATAGAAAAGTGAATTGTTGCCCCTGATGATTTATTTATTTGTTTATTTATTTTGGCATTTCCTTTAAGCTTTGGGTTTTTTTCTAAGTTAATACTTGGGCTGTGAGGTTTTTGTTACTCTTCCAGGATTGAGATGACAGTGATTTTAGTGAAAAGGTCAGATATCAGTTGTGGGGATGGACTTCAGTTTAGGATACTGGTTACAAGCTTAATGGGTTTGTACCAATGCGTATGGTAGGGCAAGACATATCCATTGCTAAACAAGCCCGAGTAAACCGAGCCAATTCTGTTATACAATTCCCCTTAAATTCTCAATGATTTATGTGTGCCTTCCTGTAGGATAAACTCACAGCTTCAAATCCATAATGCTTGAGCTGCTCCGTGCATGCAGCACCTAGTAATTGCCTTGAATTCACACAGGTATAACCGCGAGCAGAATATGGTCCCAACCTCTGAATTTCTTAAGAAAACAAGGCTTTTAACTAGGAAGATGAGAAACAGAAAAGCTCCTAATGCCAGGAGCTGAAAGACCCCACATGTCCAAAACGTACCAGGCTATCCTGAGTATGCCCACTTTAGCTGCCTGAATTCATCGACCCAAGAGACAGATTCCTCCGGTTCCCAGCTTGTGTTCCTTGGAAATCCCGGTGGCTGCTGTGCCCTCTCTGGACTGATGGTGCTTCAGTCACCTAAGAAGCAGTCTAGGTGGTCTTGCTGACACCCATGTTTAATTATTGTACCTGGATGCAAGAGGGTGCTGGGTGAGGTGTGTGTGGATGGGAGCGGGGGCAGGGCTTGGCACAGCTTAGGAGACAGGATTTGGATCCTCTGCTTCTTAGCCAATGAACAGGTTGCTGAGGCAGCTGAAGGAGGTGCTCCCTCATCTTCTGACATAGGATGCTTTTTTTCTGCTCTCAAGACAATTCCTGTGCCTGGCAACTGCAGTCAAGACAAATATCAGACTCACTTCTGCAACCAACCACTTGTTAATCCCACATGTACCATGAGGAGCTGCAGTATCTGTCCTCCACAGCCATGGAAATGCAATTGTATTGTGGAGAGGCAATCCTTAGTCACTTGGAAATTCATCATTTCATTTCCTTTTAAATGCACTTCAGGATGTTTGTTTGTTTGTTTGTTTTTTTCTGAGTGATAAGAGCTTCATTTAAAATAAAATAAAATAAAATATGTTCATCTCCAAGGAGATGCAGGAAGCAGTTTTGGGGAAAACTAATGCTGAAAAGAAGTTATGGCTAACAACAGGAGCATGTGGCAGAAGGCTGCGATGGCCCAAGTGCCTTCTTGACTATGCCCAGGGGGTGTCCCAGGCTCCAGAACGCTTCCATGTGTCCTTTCAGACCACTTCACTGTTCTCATCTACTTTTTATTGCCACGTCAAAGCTTCAGAAAGCAGACTTCGCCCTCTTTTAAACTTGACCTGCACTACCTAATTGCGTGAGGACATAACCCGGTGTCTGCAACATCACAGCCACTTCCATGATGAATTGGATTTGTCAGTCTCTGGGCTATGGTCTTATAATGTGCTATATTATTAAGTTTCTTTGCTTTAAGTTGCCAGCTAATGGAATAATCTCTTTGTCTTTATTAGAAAGAGTCCCCAGCTTTATTAAGTTATGTAATTTACAACCAATAGCGTAATCAATAAAACATTAACAAACATGTAACCTTAGACAAACCTCACATATTGATTTCTTTAAACATTCTCACAAAGCCTGCCTTTGGCTGAAAAAACATTCAGTCCCGGTGGCAACCCCAAAAAACACTTAATGCGCTAAGGTGTGGGCACTGGAGGACAAATTGAATTGGCTTCCTTGGAAATAAAGCTGACTCTCTGCTGGTCTCTGTGGATCCACCTCAGAAAGG
Organism: Chlamydotis macqueenii; assembly: GCF_036417535.1. Lineage (NCBI taxonomy): Eukaryota > Metazoa > Chordata > Aves > Otidiformes > Otididae > Chlamydotis > Chlamydotis macqueenii. The sequence continues at coordinate 67,367,431 of NC_141557.1, forward strand.
ATATTTTGGGAGCAAGCTCTGATTTTCTCTTCTGTGCCTCATCTTTACAAGGAAAATACAGTGTGTGGCAAAATACAGTAGTTACCTGCACAGTTAAAAATGAACACAAGTATTCTCTTAACATGGACAAAAATGAATACTGCAAAACCTGTCTTTGCCCATGATGATTAACCCTGGGGTTTCTCAGGTGAACTGTAACTAGCTGTGGTATTATCAAGCTTGACCTGGGCCTGTGTCTGCTTTAGGTAGGAAGTTGTGTTTTACATCATGTAAGCAACTCATTTTTCTAACCTCATCTAAATATATTTTCCAGCTGTAAAAAAAATCTTCCAATGTTGCCTGAGTGTGGTTGAGTGGATGATACTGATATACTCACAGTTACACTTTTGATGCAATCAGGAGAGCTAGTATTTTATTATCGCTACCTCTCCATTTTCAAGTCTGTGGAAAAAAAAAGCTATCAGACACTGTCTGCCGGGGAATCTATGTGCATTATCACATGGCAGAATTGCGCTAATGATAATTTCACAGGTAATTTAGAACTAGACGGGAGGAAGTAGCAGAAAAAGCATTGCGGGAACATTTCCGCACAAGCAAGGAAGTAGAGCAGAGGTGCACCTTCTCCATCTTCAGTTTCAGTGATTCGGTGAAGGCATACATATTATTTCTTGAACAATGAAATGCTTAATCTTTTCATAACCTATATCCTCGAGTGGTACGTTTCTGGAAGGAAACATTTATGGACTTTGCTTTTCTTTAAAAACAGAATCATCTATTCATTTTGCAGGACTTTGAAAGGTTTCCTTTTCAAAAGGGATGCAGGTGAGATGGAGCAATAAAGCTTCCCAGCAAATGTTGGGGACTAGTGTGCAGAGTTCCCACGTCCCCTTTGGAGACTTTATCATTTAACAGCCACAACTCCCCTTTATTAGATCACTATAAAACAAGCGCCTGGGGGGAGTCAGAAATGAATTGAATTTTGTAGATATAAATGATTGTGTAGGACCTTTTTGGTTTAATATATACCCTGGAGAGGTTTGCTACTAGAACTTAGGAACTTTATAATAAGAATAATTCCTTATCTAGAGATCTTTATCTTGTTTCATTAATGATTCACTGGGGGGTTATACTGGAAAATGAAGGCAAATTTTTAAAAAGGCTATTAGATCAAATGTTTTTATGGAGACACATATAGAGATGGTCAACAAAGATTTATAGGCTGGTGAGATAAGGAGTTTACTGCCTTTGTAGTCTATGTACAGGGCAGCCAGTCACTTCAGAATGAGGTCCTCTTGGCACTGTTACTTGGTGGTGTCTCCAACCCACAATCAGCATGCAACAAGGTAAGGCTTTGCAGGCTGCCTCCCACTTGTGCACTGCAAAATAAGAATGCAGCAAGGCAATTCACACAACAGTGGTTGTAACTACCTTAGCTTAAATGGTATGGGCCAAGCTCTGCATCCAGACCCATTTTTTTCACTTCTCTGCCACTATTCACAGCACGATTGCTCAGCTCCAGCTATGCCATGTCAGTCCCAGCACGTACTATTTATAGTGCCCACAATTCCTGCTGGATTTTGTGACCGTTCCAGGTCTCTGCATAGCAACCACGTGGTCTCCCAGGATGTGCCATTTGGAGAATGCAGATTCTGCTCATACTGTGCCCAAGCGAAACATTTACCATATTTCTGCCATTTATAGTTGTCACTGTCATGGGCTTTCAAAGCCTCTTTTCTGTATAACATGGTTTTACTTGTGATCATGACCCACCAGTTTTAATGATAATACCAGGGAATCTCAGGATCAACTGCAATCCCCATAGCTGATGCTAAGCATCCAAAAATAACAAGGTAATTAGGAACTTGCAGAGTGGCATTTTAGGCCTGAGTAGGGTGATTTTTCATCCAGCTAGGATGAATTTCCATTGATAGTCAACAGAAAAAAAGACCCTGAACTCTCTTGTAGCCTTTGCAAGTCTAAACCCTTGAAGCAAAAATGGAAAGAAATGGAGAATGCAGGAACATACACTTGGACTTTACTGCCAAGTCACCATCAGGATCTGAGAAGAAATTGCTGATAACAGATATATTTATGATCATAGACAGTGCTTGGAGCTTAAATGTGACAGTGGGGAAAGAGAAAGCAAGCTGGCTTTTGCTTGACAGGGGCTGCAAAGAGAGCGGTAGCCATCAGACATGTCCAAGAAGTCCAGTTCAGTCCATTCACTAAGAGCATCTACTCCCACTTCTGTAAAAGTGTGGGTGTTGTCCCAAGTGCTGTACAAGCACCAAGCATTCCTTGGTCCATTCTTTGCTGTCGCTATGTCATCCCCATGTCCATGATGGGTGAAAGGTAATTCCCTTGGCCACTTCCTCTCTCCTGTGCACAAATACCTCAAGATAGCGGTAAAGCTGGATGTAAGAACCCCAGGGAGACTTGTGGAGGAGAAAAGCCCAAGGCTAACCTCTGCTGCAACAGATAGGAGGAGAATAAAATCTATAGTGTTCCTCTGTAGCTCAGTGGGAGCTGAGGAAATCTCATACCTCTTGGGATCAAGCTTCTTGAGCGTGATTTTAGGATAGTGCTGGACGAAGAGCTCTCCATGCTTAACACTTTTATGAACGCAGAATGAGAGCATTGAGAAGAGCGTAATGTGCACTTTACTCAGTATAGATCTGGAAAAATTGTCAAAGGAAGTGAATTTAAATTCCTCTAAATGCAATTAGAGGTGACAAGATTTCTCATGGTGAGAGACTGCGTTAAAGCAAAAGCTAAAAGTTCCCATCCAGTTCATAAAGCCTTAGGTAGCTATTGGTAATATGAATTAAATTAATCAAAATGGGTAAAAGCTAATGATCCTCTTGGGAACAAAATTAGCTCCTTAATGAAAGAAATGGAGTTCAGAAATTATAATAGAATATTAGCAGATGTGCCCTTTGGAAATTATAAATTTGCAAAATCCCCTTATGTAGATATTAGTTTGAGTCAAATTATCACTAAATCTGACCCTGGAGATGTGATGTGAATACAATCTGCTCAGGAGGACCTGAAATCCTCTGTCAGCAGTTCTGCTGGGCTGGGTTGGGTGCCTCAGAGTGCCTTCCCAAGTTAGCTACAGAATACAGTCAAAACCCAAAACTACTTGTCATCTGCTATGCTCTGGCTAAGGGGTCCTACTATCTCTTGTGGATACTGAGTTGCTGAGAATAATTATCCTATAGGAGATATTTTTAGGAAGATCCACATTTCACTGGGCATAGGTGGTCCTTGTCCTTGTGGCCATCCCACACAATGGATGTTCTGCTCTGGATCTGGGTCCCTATCTTGAAGCCAAAGCATAAAGGATTTGCCTGGATCAGCATGTAGTCAGGAACAAGAGACTCATCAGAGATCTGAGACGTGTCAAAGTAATAGAAAACGAACAAAATCTCAGAAAACAAACAAACAAAAATATCATCAATTGCTAATGTTGAGACTACAAAGAATTTATTACATGTTTTTATCGCTCTTTCCAGCCAAGAACTTTTCTCAGCCATTTATGGAAAACATAAAAGCCACTGGGAGTTAAATAGGATAAAAACTAGATTTAAATCATCCTTACACATGCTGCTCACATCAGCATACAGCTGTTTTTCAGCATTTGGAGTCCTTGAAACTTTTAAGCCATTTAGAACAGCATGTGATTGGTATGAAAAATAGCACAGGCTGTCTTTTTATAAAAAGAAATCACGCTCTGGGGTGCTGGATGCAGGGACTGCAGAAGCCAAGAAAGATGTTTGAAGTGCTTATTGGCATTCCAGGACCCAGAAAACTCTTCCTCATGCTATCTCATAGCATAGCTTCCTCATGCCTCATGCTATCTCATAGCAATCCTGATGCCTCCATCCTGGGAACAAAACGAGGAAGACATTCCCTCTGGTGCAGATGGCTAACGTACAGCACAAAGCATGCTTGAGTCCCAGTTTCGAGGACGCAATGTGCATAGTTTAGGGAATGAGATCTTCCTTTTAGTTTTGTATTTAAGGCATAAGCAGTGACACTATAAGCTTTCTCACACTGTCCTGCCAAAGTTGATTCAGCTCTGCTTGGACTGTCAAAGAGTTTGCACGCTCCACTCAATAAGCCACTAACCATAAAGAGAACTTGGAAACAGAAAATCCAATAGCCCTCAGGAAAGTAACTCCTGCCCACCATCCCCTAGAAGGGAACAATTCCTAGTTTGCACAAATAAAAAGGCAAAGCAAAAACATTAGACAAGGACAGGAGGAAAAGGAAAGGGGAAAAAGAATGGCCCAAATCATGTCATGGGCAGTTCTCACAGAAGAAATATGCTGTGCGTTGTACCCTTGAAATTTATCAGCAAATAACTAGGGGAAAGAGGAGCACAGCTGAAAGCAGAGGGACTGGGATAGTGCTTGAGATTGCACAATGTTAGCAACAGACATAGAAATATGTGATTCTTCGGTGTGCAGTCTGAAAGGGCTTTGCAAAGGTGGATCTGTGGCATTATTACCAATTTTCAGATGAGCAAATTGAAAGAGAAAGAAAACAGAGTGATTTTGCCCAAGTTTTAAAGAACAGGAGCCCTGTCTTTAAAAGCCTCTCAGGATGCAAAATTTGAGGTTTTTTCTCAATTGCGATGAAACCTCTGAAGTCTGAAATTCTCCGCAACGGGGAATTAAAAAAATCTCAATGTATTTCAAGTTGATTGGCAGGTTTTGTTGTAATGGAAACTGAAACATTCTGTTTTGACTTTGACTTTTTAAAGTTAATATTACGTTGTAGCAAAAAAAAAAAAAAGCTAATACAAAATAAAAAAAAATCAAGGCAGAAAGTTGTTTCAAAATAAAAAAATAGACTAGGATGTTTCAACACTACATTGTCAGTACTTTTTCCACTGACTTTCTTCCAGGAGTCTGCTGAAATCAATCCTCTTTTGCAAAGTGTTTTGATTTCTGATGACAATATAGTTCTTTTGCAATTTTTCTGACCAACTGTGCCAAGAACAAAACTCTGACAGCTCGCTTCACCTTCTAAGGACACATTTTAAATATAAGAATACTTTAATACAAGAAGTACCATTTTGTACCATCAACAAAAAGAGGTTGTTTTTTTTTTTCCACGGGACATTGAAACTGCCATACTGAGTCTGACCTGAAACTAGTTCAGGCCAGCATGTCTTAGTCACCGATAGCCCTCAGTTACCTAATCTGTTTTTGAACTTGTTTTCAGTTGACATCTGCAATGTTCAGTGGAAAGAGTTCCACAGTTTAAGAGTTTATATATCTTATGGAAAAAATGCTTTTGTTTATTTCAGTCTTGCTGCTTCATAGTTTTCAATGGGTGCTTCAAAGGCCTTGTACTGACATAAATAATGAATCATCATTTTCCATACACTTACTCCACATTGCTCCCAAATTTGTAGACATCTTTGATATTCTCCCTCAAAAGCTGTCTCATATTTTATTGTCCTGAGTAATTTTATCTTTTCTGCAGAACTGGTCACTTCAGGATTCACCAGCTTTGCTGGAAAACACACAAATACATACAGCAAGAGCATTGCTGCCTGGTAACTCCCCTCCCTGCTATGTCCCTTTCTGTGTGGATTCAATAAGAGCCTCCCTTCCTTAAAAACCTGTGGTGGGAGATCTTGTCAAAAGCATTGTGAAATACAAGTACGTTACTTACCAGCTGGATCACATTTATTCAGGTAGTTGCTAGTTCCTCCAAGGCTCTCTGATATGTTTTAAAGGTAAGACTTTACAAAATCTGTGCAGTTCTTCCCCAGTAATGTGTATGTATTTTTGTGCCCAAGAATTCTGTTTATGATTGTTTGGTCTGGTCTCTAATGGAGATTTACTGATCTGTAGCTCCCAGTGAAGCCTACAGTCACTACTGGTGACACGTTTGCCACTGTATGTTACTCTGGGGGAAAAGTGATAGGTTATATACTGCAATTAGTAAGTGAATATTTTCATATCTGAATTCCCTTTTAACTTTTCAGTGACCTCTGTCTTGTTCTTGTGATTTGTCCAGCAATCTCTTCTATTGACACTTCTGTTTTAGATAGCTCCTCAGCATCAAATACAGGTCTGGTGTGAGACTTTGTCTCACTGGTAGTGAACAGTGAGACCAATAATTAGTTTCCTCTTTCCATAATGACTTTGCCACTCTTGAATACCTCATTTGCTTCTTGATCATCTACTGGTTTCATTGACTGTTCCTGTATCAAAGGTGGTTGCATTTGTTATTGCTGATTCTGCTGCCATTATCATCACTGGTACCTTTTATGTTCTTGGCAAAGATCTCTTGAAATTTTTTTTTCCTGCTTCATTTAGTTTTATATCTAGTATTTAGCATGCAAGAACTTATCTTTTCTAGTTTTCTCATTTTAATGCTTATTTGGTTTAGAATAGTTTTCTTTTACTAATAACCAGAGTGGTTTTCTGAGGGGTTGTTTTTGTATTTAGCATGGTATCTCTAGTCTGTTTGCTATCTGACAACATTTCTTGCTCCTTCTGTATTTTTGTGCATGGGTAGATTCAGTATTAAAGCATATTCTATTACAAATATTGAAAGTTACCGTTAATATTTAGCACATGTATTATTCAAGGGTTATTTTGTGACTAGTGCCACCTGAGAAGTATAAAATGTTAATAGCTATTGAATAAGTTTCATTTCTTTGTCAATTCTTGACATTTTTATTTCACCACTGTAAGCTGAGAAACAGTAAATGCAATAAATCCCTGATAAAACACACTCTGATCACCTAGTCTGGGGACTTATCATCCTCTAGTCCATTACATTTCTTAACCACCTAGCTTGCTTTTCCTAGTCCAGAAGTCATGACATTTAGATTATTTTCTAGCTTTTTTACAGATTTCCCATCTACCCATCATCAAACAACCCCACATATTCAATGAGAATGACAGCACTTCCTCACTTCAGTAACACGAGCCATGGAGAGACCAGCTCAGCACATGCTATATGTGAGAAAGTTTTTCATTTCACCTCATCATGTGACACTTTACTTATTTTCTTTGGAGGTTTCCAAACCTCAGACCCTTTATCTACTTATTTTGTGAAAATGGAGTCTACTTGCTGAGACGACCTGATACCTGTGAATATGGATTCATATCTACTGCTAAGTACTATGCTGTATTTGGGAAGAGAAATCACTTTTGTGGACATGAACAAACTTGCCCCAGAGCCCAGTGAAACACTGGAGACAAGTTCACACACAATAGCAAGGGTTGAGCCTCCTGTAGTTCAAGGTTTTATGATTCCTATGAACTGCCTTGAGGGGAACTGGAGAGTTTGTGAGCCTGGACTCAACCCATGAACCATGTCTCCCCATCTCTGAAGCATGGTGGGGGTCACAGCCAAGGAGCACCCAGCCAATTCCAGGAGAGCCAGCTGCACACAGGGCAAAGGTGCTCAGGCAGAGCTTAAAAGCAACTTACAGACAACTTTCATTTATGGCCACTTGGTAGTACCTAAGGGGCTTTCTGGCAGCAAATGACTGCTGATTCCTCCTCACCTGGGTAGAGAGGCTTTCTCCTCTGGCAACTGGCCCCTGCTTGGGCATCAAATAGCCCAGCGTGCTCCCTGGCTTGGTGGCAAGGGTTTTTTTAATGGGGTGATGTCTACACAGCATGAGGCTGCTCTGATCCCTGATCAGGCTCGAGATGCCTTCACCTGCCCCACAATACGAGGAGGCAAGGAGATGCCGCCCCAGTGCTCCACTGCTGCAAAGGCAGCATCCGGGATCCAGACTCTTTGTAGAACCTAGCCCAAAATACTTGTTATGGAGCACTTGTCTTCAGAAACCTGAAACATTTTAGAAGTTTGATTTAATGCTGACCATTACAGCTGTACTTAAAGCATTGCCTCCAAGGAGCTCTGAGTTCCTATTACAGGCTTGGACCCCCCTGGAAGTTATCTAGGTCTGACGCAGGGCTGAGAACAGGAGCTAGAAAGAATCACTTGCACTAGGAAATGCTTGTTGTCTATTCCCGTTAGAAACAACACTGTATTTTAAATATATATATATGTATGTAAGCAAAAAGTGTTTTTAAAAGGGACAGTAACTCAGAGATACAGAGAGAATAATTTACTAAAGTATGTGATACTTTGTTCGTCTGGAGACCCTTTGGGCAAAAAAACATCAAAGATAACAAGCATGCTAAATACTAATAGTCACAATCATAAAAAAAATGACATACATGATCAAAATATGTTTCAAGGCACTCTTACATTTGATAATAAAAATCTCCTTATGAATATCAAAATACAATTTTCTGTATGACAAGGACAAGCAAAAACCAAATTACATCTTAGCCTTATTTGCAGTAACCTTGCAAGATTTTTAAAAATCTGAACTCCCTATCTTTTGAATGCATTGAATGTATGTAAATGGTTTAGTTAAGGATGTCAGATGGGAGATACTGACTGATAGAGCCTGAACTGGAGAGAGAAAAAGTGAATAATGAACAACAACGTAACCGAATTCAGGGTGAAGCAGATCTTTCAGGCAACTGGGCCGGTAAATAGAAAACACAATTTAAATTAGACAAATGTTACATAATAAATCAGGAAGCAGTGAGCCAGGACAGCGAGAGTACATTTTAAGCAGAGGAGTAATTCAGAGTGAGCTGACCGGGAAAGGAACTTTCTCCAGGGGTTACTTCAGCGAAGCCCTCCGAGCCATCCGGATGGAGTTTGACTCCGGCACAAAAGGCAAGGGGAGGCTGGATGAATCAGAGAAGAGGCTATAAATCAGGAGAAGGGATAACATTTCTGCATGAGGTGGGGCACTTTTTCATTTGATGCGCTGTGCTCGGTCACCTTTTCACACAAAAAAGGGGCATTACTGCCCTGGAGCGGCTACAGACTCAGCCAGCCAGGCTGACAGCAGATTTTTGGAAGATGACTGATAAAATGTACCTGGAGTAGGGGCTTTGCTCAGAGGAGAGGCCAGCCCTCTTCAGTGACCAAATGAAATCACTCAGATGATGAAAGAGCAGGGCCGTCCTAGCTGCCCTGTGGCGAGCAACCTGTAACCAGAGCTGGGGACCTTCTGCTCTGGGCACTGTGCAGCTTGCTACCACGCAGCAATCTGAGGGGGGATTTGCAGTCTCTGATTTCCAAGGTCTGGTGAGACACCAGAGAGCAGTGTTTGGGCTCTTCTGAAATCCACAGCAAATGATGCCCTTTGAATCCCTCAGCTCGGGGTTTCACCAGCCAATCCCAGAAGGAAACTGCTAAGAAAAAGAAGAGATCGGACACCCAGACCGCTCTCAGCCTTCTCTTTTCTTTCAAGCCTCTGTCACAACACCTCCAATTTGACAGTCAGACTGTAAATGCAAGCATCACCATCCTCCTCTGGATGCACGAGCAGACATTTTAACACATGTGACTGTAGTACAGTCTAACATTGGGACGTAAAGGGGGAATACAAGCTCCTTGCTGCTACGAGCTAATTGCTCACCTCCTTTAGGCCAGACAGCAGAGACCTCTGCTAGGCAGCCAAGGTGCAGCCAAGCATTATACTTTCTGCATATGGACCATTTAAATTCCTAGCAAAAAGAACAGTTTAAACTGCTTGGTGCTCAGGTAGGATTTCTGCCATCTGGTACCCTGTATCCAACCCTGGCAGAAGCCAGGATTGGATGCAGCTCTAGGATAGTAATCATAGTGTCATTTCCATACAAATGGCTTGTAACTGAGGAGTTTGGGGCAGGCCCATCAGAAAGCATTTGCCTTGCAAACATTTCTTCTGCCTCTTGCTGTGTATCAGGAATCCAAAGGAAATAAGGGACCCTCTCAAGAATATCACTGGTGCATCCAAAATGTGCACCTAGAAGGGATGAGCCAAAGATGATGATGCTTATTTTGTTCATTCTTGCTGAAGGCTGAACCAGGAATGCTGAAAATATCCCTCCTTTCTGGTGGGAGAAATAGCCAGTGAAGTCTGAGAGGAGGTTATTTACTGATCCGGTCACTGGTGAGATTCAAGGCTTAGAAGTGGACTCGAACTCTTGCTCATTTTGTAATAACTGCCAAGATTACTATGAAATCACAAATGAAATATCATAGCTGACACACTTCTTTAAGAAGCAGAGTGAACCTCCCAGTTCACAATAATAGCTTCTGCCTTCTCTAGAGTAAAGCCTCTAAATGTGGTCCAGAGCCACCCTCAGACAGAGATCCCCACTTGACGTGAACCTGAACCCCAGCACACATGCTCAGCAGGCACACATTCGTGCTCTGGGATCCTTGAACAAGGGTGCTTTACTTCTTTGGGACTAAAGGAAGAAGATGATGGTGCCCTGATGTCAGTGAGGCTACTTGTGTAGTCCAGTTCTCAAATCATTCACATCAGTAGAATTGAGCTCATAATTTTTCCTCTTTTTAAGCTGAAAAGTACATACAGCATTCCTTCCTCCTCACTCTAGAAAGGATCTCTGTATAGGACTGATGTTACTAGCTGTGTAACAGCAGCATTTCCCAGGAATTTTGCTGAGAATGCCAGGCAAACATGAGAGATGTCGTCTCACAGAACAATGGCAGCACTGTGCTCTGCACTGCTTTACAAGGGCTCTGTATCCTCCTTTCAGACACATCCAGTGTCTCAGTGAGACAGGTCCTCAAGTGATGCCTATCTGAAAGCTGTTCAGTGGATGGCTACATATACATCTGAGGGTGATTCCAATCTTACATCCCTCATCATCTGAAGGAGACATACCACATTATGGGATAATCACATTTATGCTGCACTTAAATGCATCCTGGTCAAAATGCAGATTGTTCGAATGTCTGACTTTAAGTTAGTAAGTGCTGAACCCAATTATCAAGATTTAACACAATCTTCTTTTACATTGGCACCTCTTTCTGGAGGTCCTGCGTTAACTGGTAAGTGGTGTACTACCTACATTTTTAGTCAGGGAGACTGAGGGAAGCTAATTAATGGAGTCTGTTTTGACCACAGGACTTGCTAGAAAGCCAGTGTGACAAAACCATCATTGTTTAACAACTGGTTGTTGCTTTGGAGCAATGGAATGAATTTGATGGACCAAACTGGATGCAATGAATGCCTTTTGCAGCCACTACCACCTTTCTACAGCCCTCTCCACCTCTACCTTTTGTTATAGAAGTGAGCTATAGGGAGGCTGCCAGACAAGAACATCTCTGCACTACAACCCAAGGAACCCCAGCTCACTCCGTTGCCAAAGGCTTTTTTTTTGGTGTAGACAGACAGAGAGGACTGCTGAGTGTGTTGTCTACAGCACTCTCCCAGTGAAAAATGTATTGAAGAGCATCCCCTCCATTCTGTTAAAATCTTCCACCTATTCTAATATCTATATAGTTATTAAAAGCTCCAGGGTTTTGTGAGGTATTTTTTATTAACCAATATGAGAGAAAGGAGCCTTTGTTCAAGAGCTAAAACACCCGGCTGAAACCTGAAGGACCTTTACTGTTGATGTCTGCAAGAAGTTTTCCACCAGAGACAGATGAACAACAAAATTGACACAGATAATATTGCTAACAGTAGGGAGGTGGGAAGAAAACAGAGCCCTGAAAACAAAACCTTTCATGATTCTTTATACCTAAGCCCCAAACAAGTGGCAAAAAGCACAGAAATTACTTTTTTTTTCTCCTCACTTTTCTTTTGTGTCCCATATATCGCTAAGTATTAACCTGGCACCTGAACAACTGCAAATATATCTGCTTGCCAAACGATTATCACGTGCGTTTCACCCCCAGCGAGATATCAGTGGATCTACAGTAAGAAAGCAGAAAGGGCTGAAGCTTTTATAAATCCATCCAGCAGCCTTTTCTGTTTACTTTTTCAACTTCTGCTGCCTTTCCACTGAGGTACAGCAGTGTCACTTATAACTCCCTGAGGATATGTTAGATAAATATGCAGCTTATTTAAGCAGCCCTGCCATCCATTTGGAGCAGATGAAAGCTTCCTACCAGCTGGAAGGTGTTTGCTGTAACTCCCTGTCCACCCTCTCTCTCTCTCTGCCCTTTGGAGGCTGCAGGCAGAGGGGAGGGAGGCACTGAGAGGGTTTTTGCAAGGCGTCTGGCGTGGTCCTTGCGTGACAGGCTGGCTCAAGGAAAGGCCCGCACCTTGGATGGTGGCTGCAATAAGAGCAGCTGTGGTTCTGTACTCCCCTTGTATGCTTTAAACCAACTGTTTGTCTATTCACTTCCAACAAATTTCTTGATTTGTGGCTTTTGCAGGTTTAAAAATCACATTAATGGTCCCTAGATGCTTTTCTTTTTCTGTAGTAAGTCTAAATAAAAGAAATGAAATTATTCTCAAGCCTCTCCACCTCGAGTCCTTTCATTCAAATCACCTTAGATATCTTCCCTCATCTTCAAATATGCTGGAATAATGTGTTATTCTGACCTGAATCTTGTTATATTTGGTGTTTTCCCTTAGAACTCAAGCTACTGGAGAATCTCAGGTTCCATTAAAAATATTTTTGAAGTAGATAAGTGGTTTCAGAGAATAGCTTGAAAGCACAATTTGAGTGCAAGCTACGAGATCAGCAGCCAGATCTTAAAGTGAAGTCAGACACAGCTTTTAGCTATTAAGATGTGCTTTGCAGCAGTCTCTTCACTTCTGAACCCTTGCTGTTGGATCAGCTGCAACTCCTCCCATGCTTCGAGAAGCTGCTGTGCCCCCCTGCTCCCACCGCAGCATTCATGGGGTGCAGGCAGTCCCTCCTCTGTGCTTCCCTGAGCTGCTTGTGCCAGCGGGAGACGCCAGCTCCAAACTCAAGCCACAGAAGACATTTGAGGCTATTGGCGGCCAAAAGAGGACATTTCTGCTCTGCGCTGATGATGCCCAACTAATTCACTGTTGCTGGAGTACTCTGAGAGAGCTGCACGGCGTAACCTGGGAACGGCAGTTGTGTTGCTAATAACAAAAGATTTTTTTGCGGACTGGGTAATGACATGGGTCTGTCAACTCCCACACGCAAAGCGTGGGGGCAGGGAGCAACCACTTGGTTTTCCAGAATAATCTGGAGAGGGAGCTTCTTATTTGTGGGAGCTAACAGCCTTCTCCAGAAGATGAAGTTTGTAAGGGAGGACGTGTCAAAAGTCCTGCCCTAAGGAGACCAGGAGATTTGACCCAAGGCCAGGGGCAGTTTTGGTAAACTGGCTATCATAATATTCCTTGCATAAGGAAGTCTATGGGTATAAACAAAGATGTTCTCAAAGCATTTCTGCCTATGAATTCTTCTTTTCTAGAAATCAATACGTTTCTTCCACCTGGAATTAATAGCAAAAAAAAAATAATACTCCCAGCCCTAGTTTCGATTCGCTCATGGCTAGACTGTACAAGTTTAGGTTCCCTACTAAATGCCATATATTCAGATCAATTTCTGTGGAGCTCTGCTGACTTCACTCTCCGAGACGTTCAGCCCGGCCGTGATTTATTCTGCAGAAGCACACAGCTGGCTCACTACCTTTCCACCAGAGCTCATTTCTGAAAAATACTGCTGCTCGACCTGGGCTTGACGGCAAGATTATTACTGGGTTGTGGTGTTTGGTTTGGTGGTTGTTGGGGTTTTTTTTACTATCTTTTCTGTCTTTCTGTCTTTCCTCTCCCTCTGTTGGAGTGACAGTCACCATCTCGGGGATCTGGCAGAAAAGGCTGGAGCAGCATGATGTGGCTGATACAGGCAAGAAGCCAGAACATTTTGTGTAGGTTAACTGTCCTCCTAGGCAGAGAGCGTCCCTCAGCTCTGACATATGCCAGCAGCCAGCCATTCCTCCACTCCTCCTTCCCTCCCCAGCTATTCCTCCCACTCAGACTTTCATGCTCAGCCCAAGTTGATTAAAACATTGCTGCCATTTAAAAAAAAATAAAATAAAAAAAGAAGCAAGAGGAAATTTCCTTGCAGCTGCTGCTTCTGTCAGCCGGCAAGTTGCTTTTAAACTCCCCCTGATAGAAAGCAGCAGTGAGCTCTGGCTTTTCTTTCCTCACTGCTGAAGGGCTCCTGCACACAGGCATTTCCACACCAGAGCAATCTGGAGGAGCCTGCTCGCGATGGCAAGCAGATGCCTGCCAGCATCCTTCCCCGCTGCCTCCAGCTGGTTGCTCATGGCTGGGCATGCAGGGTGCAAGGTCCTGCTCACCTGGCAGAGTCCAGCCTGGGGACACCAGGGCAAATTGTGGTGGGATGCGCCCTGTGGCACAATGAGGTATAGAGGAAAGATGAGGTGGTGATGTCCTACCTGTCTGCGCTATTACCATGGCAAAACTATGTGTGGAAGGCTGTCATCCCCTCTCCCATACCATTTCTGATACCGGGAACATCACTGAGCTCTGAGCGGGGCTTTTTGGGGAATGTGGACTTGAATCCAGATGTGGAGCACACAGCTGGCACGTGACCTTGGAGCAGACCAAGCCCAAGCCACAGATCTGTATCATACCTCACCATTCCTAGGGCCTGCAGAACTCAACTCGAGCTTTACAGCCTGAGACATCTGCTTTTGAGTTATTATAATGAGCACAAGAAAGCTATTTGGCTTATCGTCTCTGCTTGGGAGCAAAGGTCAGTCCTCCACTCAATAGTCATAGAATCATAGAATCATAGAATGGTTAGGGTTGGAAGGGACCTTCAAAGGTCATCTAGTCCAACCCCCCTGCAAGGAGCAGGGACATCCCCGACTAGATCAGGTTGCTCAGAGCCTCATCCAACCTGGCCTTGAACATTTCCAGGGATGGGGCCTCCACCACCCCTCTGGGCAACCTGTTCCAGTGTTCTGTAACTCGCATTGTAAAAAAATTTTTTCTAATATCCAATCTAAATCTACCTCCCTCTATTTTAAAACCATTACTCCTTGTCCTGTTGCAACAGGCCCTACTAAACAGCCTCTCCCCATCTTTCTTGTAGGCCCCCTTGAGGTACTGGAAGACCGCTATCAGGTCTCCCTGGAGCCTCCTCTTCTCCAGGCTGAACAGCCCCAACTCTCTCAGCCTGTCCTCATAGGAGAGGTGCTCCAGCCCTTTTATAATCTTTGTGGCCCTCCTCTGGACCATCTCCAACCGGTCCATGTCCTTCTTGTGTTGGGGGCTCCAGAACTGGACACAGTACTCCAGGTCTGCATGAGCAGCTAGTGTCCTCCAAAGGATGCAAACAAGGGAAGTGGGTTGCTGGAAGGGTACCATTGCTTTGAAGTAAAATATTATGCTTTACAAATAACCACAAAATATGTCACATAAAAAAGAAAGAAAAACACAAGCATCTTAGGCCACCTTCCCAATTCTGCACACGCTTTCACCCTCCTTGTTCCTTTTCTGTTTCTCACAAAGGCCTTCTTCCTTTTGTGCTGTCTCTATGGTTGTGGTTCCCTTCATGCTGAAGATTTGGTAAGATTTGGTTTCATAAGGCAGGAAAGCCCTGGTGTACTCCAAAATTCCTTCATTAAATAGCCCTCCACAATTTAAAAGGCTCAAAAAACATGACCAAAAAGGAAACAGTAGGTTGAAAAATCACGTGACAACCCTTAATTCCTCAGGTTTGTTTGTGCTTCTACAGCTCAAAGCACAGAAAAAACACATTTAATTCATTACAAGATTTAAGCTTGGTACCTTATGTATGGTGACCCACATCTTCAAAAATCAATGAAAGAATGATGGTTCTCCACTTCAGGTATCTCATATAGAGCCTCATTTTCATAAACCAGGCAGCTGATCTTCCTAAAAAGAGAAAACTTCAGTTATTGAGAGATAACTGGCCATTTAATAAGCCAAGCTGAGTAGTTTTTCCATGATTAGTCACTGCAGCGTTTAAGACCAAAAATGTTATAGGATACAGCAGATAAGAAAAGGAATGAACCATTTAGTTGTTGGAACAAGATTAACAAAACTTTTGCTATTTCTTCATTAATGTGCTAATAAAACATGGGTTCCAATATATCTGTTGCACGACCTACTATCTCAAAGCTGAACTTCCAAACTTTTCAAACCATGGAAATTCCTCTTATTTCAATATTAATTCATTTCCATCAAAATGACAATCCATTCAAAATTTCTCCCAAGAAAAATTTCCAGGGGAAATAAGTTCAAATCAAGTGACAAATTTCTTCTCCTATAAGTATGTTTCATTGTACTTTCAACTTTAAAAACAAAACAAAAATACCTTCTAAAGGACAAGAAAATGAAAACGAGGAGTACTCTATTCTAAAATACTTTGAAATAAAATGTTCTTACATCTTCAAGACAATTTTTCTTAAATTGTCTCGCAGCACATTTTTGGGTTTTTTAAATACAGGAGCTCTTTCCAGGCAAGAAAGGTGACTTTGGGCAACACTGGGCTAGCTGAAACTGCACGTGTACGGGGAAGGATAGGTAGGTGCCTCTTGACTGATAGGCTGCAGGCCAAACTTTGCCCTTGTAGGATCTAAAGGGATAGATACATATGACCACCGGAAAAATGGTTAATGCAGTTACCAGCTGACCCATTCCAGCAGCGAGCATGTTGATGCTGGAATTATCCAAATGACTGCCTGATGAAAGGATGCATTTGTTCAAAGCACATTTGCCTAGCTCACTAATCTCTGCAGATATCCTGTTGGGAAATCCTTTGAATCCAATACCTGATAAATGAATTTGGCAAGTGAATAAACATCCCACAAGGCTATTACGGAAATATTACGCACCTGTTACAAGAATGCTGCCATGCATTCATTTTCACACTGTACCATTGCTCTTTAAAAAGATTTTTTTGATGATGGAGTGAGAAAAGCTGTTACCAAAACTCCTGTTACCTTGAGCACAGAGTTACAAACCACATGCTTGGATGCATCTGAAGAAGAGCCTATCCACCATGGGTCGGGCTTGCCACATGTCCCCCTTCTCAGAGTAGCAGAAGTCCACTTCTGTGGGCAGTGACCCTGCCCTAAACCTGGACAGACCGATACGCAAACTCGGTTGCCCATTGTGAATTTTATTTGCCCTAGGTGTGGAAGTCAGACAAAGGGAAATGCTACTAGGGAGCAGTGCTTCTTGCTGCTTGGTGGTGGAGGGGCATTACAGGCATGATTTAAGATTTTGTTCTGCTTGTAAAGTATTCTGTAATCTTTACTGTGAAAAACAGTAAGCATCATGAATGCTTCTTGGTGAATAAATACCCACCTTGCTGACAAGGACTTCAGCAAGTAGGCACCAGATTATTGCAATGAATTTTATGACTTTGACTTTAACAACTGTGCTTCATGGCTGCTTTGATCAGACAATTGATATTCCAGAGAGGTTGCCTCAATGTGGAGATAAGCTTAAGCAAAGGACTCTGCACAGGTCTGGTGAAGGAGAAAGAGTGGAAATTCCCTGAGCATGCCAGAGGGGAAGGCTCACAAAGACACACCATGTCGGACACAGGAGGGGAAGTGCTGGACAGACTTTCCAGATCATTGTTCTAGCAAATGGGTTCACTGGCAGAGCTGTTTCTATGCTATGGTTAATAATATTCATGGAAGGTCACCTCTAAATTTCTAACAATGAACAGCAGTATTTCGAGGCACATGTTAAAAGCTAGTTGTTTAATCAAGGAAGAACACCAACTCCAGTACCTCTGCCCACTGAAAAACTAAAAGCCAGAGCTTACTTTTCAAACCCCATGGAGGTCAACTGCACGCAGAGAAATCATTCACTGTCTGACAGCTGAATGCAATAAAATTGTAAACTTTTCATAGGTAATTTGCAAAAGAAAGAGAGGCTAAACTAATTGAATAAATTATTTCCTATGAATCACTCACTCTGCTCTAATTAACAGGAGCTTGTGTACTCAGCTCCTTCTGCACTATCTCCATGACTGCCCCTAAGGGTCAGAGTCCCTGAGAAATCCATAATTTTACTTTCAAATGTGTTTTCATTAAGTTATAGTTGGAAACAACAACAAAAGAGGTAGTCTGCAGCAGAAAGGAGGAGAAATTATCAAGGGGACGTAGTAGCGGTTGAACTTCAATTAGGGATGGCATTCCAGCTCTTCACAGAAATATTTGGGTGCTTATCTGAACTCCCGCTCACACCACCTGGATGAAGGGCTTCTCAAAAGCTCCCCCTTCCAGATGTCGCAACTCCCCTAATTAATCCTCCTTTGGACCCCACAACCCCATAGCTTGCCTGCACACTGATGTCTCCCAGGATTGCTGCAAACATTATTAGCGTGTACATTAGAACAGTTGCCAGGAAATTAGAGGACAGGCACAGATTAGCTGGCAGTGGAGGGATGGAGGAATAAAGGAACATTAGTTCCCTCATGGGTACCGGCAGATGAGCGCCTGCTTATGCAGCGCGTAACACAGTCATTGCAATGCAGCACCTTCCCTCTCCTGACTTCCAGTTAGGTTACAGAAGCCTCTGCCTTGATGCCATCATTGCAAAGATTTTAGCTGCAGGGTTTTTTGTTTGCCGGTTTTTTGAATGGTTGCATCTAATATGGGAATCACAGATACTACAATAAAGTAAATGCTTTATTGACAAAGTAAAGCATTTGCTCCACTGTAATCCTCCGGGCTGATAGACCAGAGGGTTACAGTGGAGAAGTGGACAGTCCAGTTCCTTTGCTGGAGATGAGACTCTCCCTCACAAGCCAAAACCCTGTCCCATCCAGAGAATTTGTCAGTGGATAAGGAGAAAGGGGAAGAGAAGAGGGAAGCAGGGGGTCTAGCCAAAACCACTGATCCTCAGTCAGGAAAAAGAAGCAACACAGAATCATAGATTCATAGAATGGTTTGGGTTGGAAGTGACCTTAAAGATCACGTAGTTCCAGCTCCCCTGCGATGAGCAGTGACACCTTCCACTGGACCAGGTCACTCAAAGACCCATCCATCCTGGTCTTGAACACTTCCAGGGATAGGGCATTCACAACTTCTCTGGGCAACCTGTTCCAGTGCCTCACCACCCTCACAGTGAAGAATTTTTTCCTTAAACCTAATTTAAATCTACCTTCTTGCCATTTAAAGCCATTACTCCTTGTCTGTCACACTATGTTCTCTTGCAAAAAGTCTGTCTCCAAGTTTTTTGTAGGCTTCCTTTAGGTACGACAGGACGACTGCTATAAGGTCTCTTCCCTTCTCCAGGCTGAACAGCCCCAACTCTCTCAGCCTGTCCTCATAGGAGAGGTGCTCCAGACCTCTGATCATCTTCGTGGCCCTCCTCTGAACTCGCTGCAACTGGTCCATGTGCTTCTTATGTTGTGGGCTCCAGAGCTGAACGCAGTACTCCAGGTGAGATCTCATGAGAGCAGAGTAGAGGGGGAGAATCACCTCACTTGACCTGCTGGCCATGCTTCTTTTGACACAGCCCAGGATGTGGTTGGCTTTCTGGGCTGCAAGCATACATTGCTCTCTCATGTTGAGCTTCTCATCCACCAGTACCCCCAAGTCCCAGCCCAGTCTGTATTTGTGCTTGAGATTGCCTTGACCCACGTGCAGGACTTTGCACTTGTCCTTGCTGAACTTCATGAGATTCTCATGGGCCAACCTCTCCAGCCTGTCAAGGTCCCTCTGGATGGCATCCCTTCCCTCTAGAGTACCAAACACATTACATAGCTTGATGTTGTCTGCAAACTTGCTGAGGGTGCACTCTATCCCACTGTCCATGTCACCAACAAAGACGTTAAACAGGGCTGGTCCCAATACCAACCCCTGAGTAATACCACTCAGCACTAGTCTCTACTCGGACGTCAAGCCATTGTCCACAATTCTTTGAGTATAGCCATCCAGCCAATTCCTTATCCACTGAGTGGTCCATTAATCAAATCCATATGTCTCCAATTTAGAGACAAGAATGTCATGTGGGACAGTGTCAAATGCTTTGCACAAGTCCAGGTAGGTGATATCAGTTGCTCTTCCCTTATCCACCAATGCTTTAATCTCGTAGAAGGCCACCAAATTTGTCAGGCATAATTTGCCTTAGTGAAGCTAAAAGTTAAACAAAGAGTTAAGCCAAGATCTTAGATTTTAAAGAACAGTTTGCTCCCAGCTCAGGCCAGTAAACATTTGGGAATTTTCAGGGTTTTGCTCGTTCTCCATCCTTATTGCATGCCTCAACAACTTTTTTTTCTTGGCCTATTAATGACTTCCATTGCATTTAGTGCCTCAGGGCCCTAACCCACATTAGAGCCCCATTGTGACAGGGACCGGTGGCAGACACTGCCCTGAAGAGCTCTCACAGTAATTAGGCAAGGCAGAATGAAGGTGGGAAGGGGAATGGCAATGCAGGGAAGGACTACGGTTTCAGCAAGGCCTCTCTGACCTGCTGCAGAAGAAGCAGGGGGAGGGTCTCCTGGCATGGCATGAACTGGTCTCCTCTGTCTCATCTGCAGTCACACTTAGATGGGTACGTTGCTCCATGTTAAACGTTGACACGCGTTGCATGCCGATATCTGTTAAATCCTCTGCAGAGAAAGGCACTATGCAGCCTCCTTCCCCTGCCTGCCCCGAGGTAAAGCCAGGCAGTTGTGTTGTTTGGTGGCTGTCCGCAACTTGGCAAGGTACTTCCAGGAACCTAGGTTTTTGCTGTTTTTCAGCATGCCAGAGTTGCTTTTCTGTCTGTTGATAGAGAGGAAGTATGAGGGGAGATTTAAGGGGAAAAAGCTCACAGAGAAAGATAATTTCCTCTTATAAAAGGACCTTGGAACAAGAGATGTGTTACAGTGACTGGAGAGAAACAAAATTAAAACAAAATACATTCATCTGGAAAAATGAGAAGGATTATGTTCCTGGAAAAAGCCCCCTGTCCCTTTACCCAGTAGTCAAACAGAGGTCAAAGTAATTAATATTAAAATTTCCATGTAACAGGACATGTAGAATCCAGTTATAAACACAGATTGCATTATAAAAACATCTTTTGACACAAGACAAAATTATAGATACAAGATTCAGAACCACTCTTCCAGAGAGTATACACAATTATGTCTAATCTGGGCAAGTTGTTGAAGGAGTATATCGGTAGCAGAACCATTATAAATAGGCCAGTTTGTTTCCTCACTTCCTCTGGTATTGTTCTATTTACTTCGGAGACTTCTCATACTTATATAGGCATAGGAGAAGAATAGGGTCATATGTTTTGTGACAAATAAATGAGCATACAGGTGAAGCAGAAGTAACTTTGCTCACTGACTCTCTTCTGGCTGTAGTTTGTGTTGCTGTGATCGCATTCTGAATCGTGACCTTGCCATACTCAGTGCCACATAAACATAGAGGATGATCTGCTTCTTTATTTACCTTAAAAGTTTGATGAGTTTTTTTAATCAAAAAAGCACAGGGCAACTCAGCGGTGTATCCATATTTTCCCTTTTTCAAGGAGACTTGAAAGGCTAGTATGTGTACGCACACACATTTCCCACATTGAAAAATAATTTAGAGGGAAGCAAGAAAGCCTGGGCCAACTTCCCTGACTGATGGTTTTACAGCAAAGGCGATCGAGCTTTCTGCTTTTAAAATAAGATCAGATCCGTATAGTTCCCTTTGCTGAGACAGCTCCCTATACTCTCAGGTCTTCACTTTCCTCCAGACTGGTCAGTGCTAATACTGAAGTTAATATTCTTTAGAATAACACCATAACAGGTATTATTCTGCTTGATTCAAGGAAAACAGGAGAATCATGCCTTGCATCTGTCAAAGGGCATAATTTTACATTAATGTTTTCCCTCAAAATCTAAAAATGAAGCCACAAAGATCAACATCAAGCAGTATGTAGAAATGTCTTGGCTCACATTACAAACAACACTTAATAGCTTGGTACTCAAGATGCAGAGCTGCTCAAGAGGGAGGGGGTCTGAGTTTCTGAAGTGGTAGGCTTAGCGGTCCTTTACTATTGTAAATGATACTGCTACATTCCAAGTATTCCTTCAAGCTGCTCAAAGGTGCATCGCATCGAAGATCGGACGTAAGCCTGATTGAAGACATTTTTCAGATAGCTAACTGCATAACCAACTAAAGCTTCCCAAGGCAAAGGTTTAAAAAAACCCACATTTTTCTCTTTCATATTGGATTTCTGTGTCTTGGAGTAATAAGTACATCAGACTGTTCTGTTCTATGTATTGCCCATAATCTCCTTTCCTGGGTGCAAAAGCTAATGATATGCAACAGGGGACTGTTTTTATTCTCTTTCCAACTGTTCTGTCTTTCTCTATCATACAATTAAATGCAAGAGTGATGGAAATATTTCTAGTTCACATTCAGCTTCAGAGAACTCAAGCTGTGTATATATTAAATTGGCTTTTCATACAATTTGCTAATAAATACTAAGTTTGGTTCAGTAAATGCTCTAGAGACCTGCGATGTTTTTAATACCTGCATAAAGTGATATAGTGCATATAAGCGCTTTCTTCATTGCAAATGACCTAAAGTTATTTAAGTACTCTATTCAGTACTAATCTAAATGTATGATATAAAAATATGAACAGCCATTATGCTAATGTTCTTCCTCACTAATAAAAAATGTTTTTGTGCATGCTTCTTCTCAGCTATGGAACAATGTCTTTCAACTGAAGTGCTGCCTATTATCTTCTTTTCAGAGCCAGAACATCTTTCTGGGCTTAGTAGTTAATCCTATGTTAAAAGGCTTTTGTGGTTGTCCACAAAATTTGATGTTTCTTCTTAATACCCAGAGAGACAAAACTCAGATTTACTAGATGCAGATGACTGAGGGGATATCAAAGTCAAAACTTCTGTGACTGTATTACCATGATTCTCCTTACTTTTTATTTCATCAGCTTGGTGAAAGTGTGGCTTTCTTTATCCTGCCGTTGACTTACGTGATTTTGTACTCTGGCATATGACATTCCCAATGTTGGCTACATTGAAAAAAATCCAAGCAAACAAAAACTTACCACGTTAGTAAGAAAGTCTGGAAAAGATTTTTCAAATTCATGTCATAAAAATTTTGATCTTGACTTCATAAACAGGGCAAATTTGCCCCTCCCTCTTGGAAATGATGCAGAAAGAGTAACCAGGATTCAGGACTGTTCAATATTTCCTTGCTTTCTTTACTATCCTGATTCTTGCTATACCTAAAGGTGTATTCATCCTGTGGTATCTTTTGCACTAGGAGCCAGGGCAAGACACTATTTAGCATTCAAAAAATAATTGCTTAGTTAGGAAAAACATATTTTCTAGGCAGAATAATCTACCTGCACAAGAAAAATAATACCAAACTCCACATATATGACTTCTGGCAACTGTGACCCAGTTTCCACATTGTGCAGTTACCAGCTTCAGGCTGCATTGGATGGAGACCATCATGCTCCTGGGCCAAGGTCTTTGCTGTCCTCACAGCACTACTAACCATGCAACTTGCAGGCAGCCATTTGGCAGGACTCCCAACTGCAGTCCTTCTCTTCCTTTTCAGTCCCAATTTCCTTCAGGATTTTATATTTTCCCTCTCTTTTCAGGTGCTTTTGTCTGCCTTCCCATTTCTGGTGCCACAGGGCACAAAGCTCTGCTCCTACCAGCCCCCTGCTAACATCACCCCTCCATCTTGATTGTCTGCCTGCTGTTCTCCAACTCATCCCCCACAAAACTCTTTCTTAGTTGGAGCTCCTCCCAAAGCAGAAACTACTAGAAATAAGGAAGAGAGATGATAGAAGAGCTACCTAAGAGTCGTGTTAAGATGGCTTCGTTAGCTACAACCTGGATGCAGCAGGATTCAAGGGTTTACTGCGCACTGCTTCAAATCCAAGGTGTCTCACATAGCAGGAATGGCAAAGGGCTGGCATTCAGAGCCACTGTGGGGCAGAGCCAGGCCAAAAGATATGGCCCTTTGCACTGCCAGTCGTACAGAATCATCAGAGTACAGGAACTGGCTTATTTTCCACACCACTGAAGACACCTGGACAAAATAAGCTACAAGTAAATTCTCCAGCTAGATGTTTATGCAAGATTTGGTGGAGCATAAAAGTTGTCAAAGAGGCCTCAGACAATAGTTAGGAATTGTATCAAGTGTTGCTTAGAAATTATAGACTCCTCCATGTTAATTTTTTCACCAAGAATTCATCAATTTTTGTACCTCCATCAGCCACTTTCAGCAACAGCAATTACATAGCACAAGTGAAAAATCATATGAAACCATTCACATATTTCTCAGGTTGTCTTTTTTTTCACTCCTTCTCAACTGAGCAAGTAAAACAGCAGTAATGTTGTATCTACTGGTATCATCTACCTTGACAAAATACTTGGAACGAAGGACCAAAGTGCAAAACTGCCTCTTAAAGCATCAAGAGGCAAAGGCAAGACTCTGCAAAGCTAACTCCTAGCATAAGGAATAGATGTAAGTAGGTAGCTGGAGAAGTACTGGTTCCAGCTGTAAGCTTTACTGCTTGAGAAGAAAACATCTGGAGCCTTACCAAAGATAGGAGGCATTTGTCAGGGCTGCCCTTAATGTGTCATGCATTCCAGTTGACAAAAACCCCACTTATATATTGAGATACATGATTTGATGTGAAATAGGGGTGTACTGCTGTTTATTTAAAACCCAGTGTTTACATATAAACTTAATGAGATGTGGACAGATTGATACAAGAGGAATCGGAGCTGACATTCCTCACCTTGAACAAAGCTGAGCCCTGTCAGGGACAAAAAACAAACAAAAGGGTCTTTTAGTTGAACATACAGGGCAGCAGAGCCGTCTCAGCCTTGCTGCCACCAGACCCTGGGGCTTCTGCCACCCACAGCCTCCGGAGCACCTTGCTTTCTGCAGGGCCACTCTGTGCAAAGCCAGCTGCAGTGAGAAGCCTCGCTGAGGGACATCAGTAGCCCAGAAAACCCCAGCATGGACCTCCCCTACAAAAATGATGTTAATTCTTTCCTAATGAGTAAGGCCTTTTATACTGACAAGGTTTATTCATCACAGCTGCTTTGAGGTTTTTTTTTTTTTCCATTTACCTGCAAAGTACTGTTTGTGGGCTATTTCTGAGGAATATTTACACATAAACTTTAGCAAAGCTAGAGTCACTTATCTTTAGCTTGCATTTTTTATTTCTCAGCCTGGATGTGGAAACAAATCCAGCCATCACCATCTGCCCCTATTCACCTTTTCCTTGCAAAAATTTGCTGAGCCATTTCCTTAGAGCTGCTCTCTCTCCCCAGCCCCTCTCAGCACGCTTTCCCCACTTCTATTTAACGTCTGCCCTGCTAATATGATTATATGAAACTCTGAAAGATGAACTTTACTGAAACAGAAATGCTTGACAAATAGCCAAAAAGCACCACTGATACCCAAATGTGGAGACAAACAAACCGTATTAACATATTTGCTAGATGGTGTAGAAAGCATCTCTTTGACAGGCACACATGACATGCTAAGAAGATTAAAACAAGAGATGAAAATAAATGACAGGGAGCAGAGAAAACAAAGTAGAGGGGTCCTGGGTGTCTCAGGGGGTGCATAATGGGATAGAAAGATTTTCACCTTGAGGTCAGCCGCCTGAATCCTACGCAGGCTCACAGCAGCAGAGCTCTCAAAGCTCTCAGATACCATGAGTGATTGGCACTAACTGATATGAAGTAAGTTGTTAGCCTGGGTTTATCCCCGAAGGAATAACGGTCGGACCTCTTCAACCTCTTCAAACACAGCCTCCCGCGCCTCCTTCCTTACCTTCCAGGGGCAAGACAAGCCTGGCCGTGCCAGCTGCCCAAACCAGTCTAACCCACGTTCCTGTCACTGTATTTGGCAGATGCATCATCACAAAGGGTGAGCATCAGCCAGGCAGTTCATGAGAGGTGAGTCCAGAGCCACCCAGTAACCATGCAGAATGGAGAGAGGATCCTTCATGTGGCAAGGCGAGGACGATGCTTTGCAGACACTGGATAGCAACACATTGCCAGAGCTGGCTGAAAACCACAAATTCTGTTGTTTGGAGAAAGAACCTGAAAAAAGTACAATTTGGAATTTTGTTGCCTCCAAATTAGGAGTGCATAAATGCTGAGAATTTCTTGCAGTGCACGAAGTCTGAATTATTTCATTTTGAATGTAGTGAAATTGAGTATTTCATGTTGAAAAGCTGAGGTGACATATTTTTGTTCTGACCTTTTCAACTCAATTTTCCTTACATTCAATCAGGAAAGCAAGAGGAAGTTCAGGTGTTTCTCACAGTAACAATGCAGTGTAGATTTCAGAAGAAAAGATTCAAACAAAAGATAACAATCTTATAGCAAAATATAACAAAATATCCACTTTATTCTCAATTGTCCTTGGAGAAATACGTTGACAGATTAACACCAAAATTAAGATGGGACCAGAAAAAAGCTTTTCATTTCTGCAAAGCATGTATTTTTTTTTTAAATGACAAATGTTTTAAACAGGTTTTTTCCCCAAAGCCATGTTTAATCCCATAATACATCACAGCCTTTCTGCGTGATACATCAGACAAGTCATTTTAGGGGAAATCCCAGCCCTGCCAAGGTCAGGCCTGAGAGTTCATCTGTGGATTTCAGCATAGCCTGGATTCCTCTCTAAATCCATCTGTTGTAAATCCCTGATTTGTGATGTGAAGAAGGGATAATGGTACCTTCTGTCACGGACAGGGAGCTGCCATAGAGCAATTAAGGAAAACAAACAAATGGATGAGAAACTATGCTTTCAGCTTATATTGCCTGCATGGGCGGTATTGTCCATAATGTTAAAGGGGGGAAAAAAGAGAAGCATCCTTGCCAGTATAGCTCTTTCCAGTCTAGGTGCATTTCAGTGGAGGAATAATGTCCACACTGCTGAAGTGCCCCTACCTACTGTTGAGAGGGACAGAGAAAGCATTTCTTTCACTGCAAATTTATGGGGCTGACAGCAAGGAAGAGCAGTCCCACCAGTGTTCCAGTGGCTGGGAGGCAGCAGATTTTGTCAGATTTTGGTCTAGAAGCAGCCTGGTGTTGCTGCACGCTGCCTGGCCGACAATTAAAGCAGATGGAGAGGAAAGACAGATAACAAAGCAGGGACCTGAGATGTGCAGTGCTGGCTGCAGGCGCTTGGCCTCGCAGCACTGTTGATGGATGCTGGATGCCTGGAGTGAACTTGTGTCTTTCTGGAGAGCTTGGCTGCTTGCTGAGATGGTGGGGATAGAAGCTGAAGTAACCAGGGTGCCTTTGGAACACTCCTCGGTGTCCAGCTCACCTAATACAGCAGCAAAACTCCTCTTGGCTTGGAGAACCCCCAAAAGCAGTGTACACATTATTGTGGTGGAGGAGAAAGCAGGTGGCACAATCCCCTCCGAGTTTCACTTGAGCGAGGTTGGGAGGGCTGGCTTAGACTGGCATTTTAGCTGGAAATTACAGCGTGGCTAGTTTTGTACTTGTTTTGGGTTTTGGTTTACCAGGACACATGAGAAACCAAGAAGGAAAGAAAAGCAGATTTTTTTTTTGTCATCTGGAAGTTGCATTATCCTATAATGGTTTTAGATATAATCTACGTATATGTGAAATAAATCCAACACTAAGTCATACTGATGTTAAGAAACTGTGACTGGGTGTACTTATGCAGGTATATGCATACATGTGCATACGTACTTGACTTTGTGTGTTTGTATGTGCATGTGAGACTGAGCTCTGATACCGCTTCATTTAATTCCTTCTTTTCTCATTTGTTGAAGTACTGTAAATCAATTCAACATAAATCAAGTTTGCATGTTGAAAGTTTCCAAGATTTCATGAAACAGATATACTAATGCTGAGAACATGGTGCCTGAGCCACCAGGAGCTGTGCATGGGACTTGGACTCCCCGTTGTCACGTAAAGGAAACTGCTACTTATTGGAAAGACAGCAGGACCCCCATAGCAAAAGCTTACATTACACACTATGATGTGTAACTCTGACCAAAGCAAGTGATCTAGCAGAAATTGTCAACTCTCACTGTTGTTATATCACCGATGTTACCCGTGATGGAAAAACTATGCAAGGCAGAGCTCACTGAGACTTTCAGTGGGTTTTGAAAAAGACAATCTATACATTGCAGCTAGAATGTTTGCAAAACATTGTGGGGTTTTTATGGATATTTTCTTTGCTCTTTTCAGTTTTTTATTCAATGTGGCACTAAAAAGCATCCAATTCACTGTATAAAATAAACCGAATTTTCAACAGGTAACATAGTTTGGTCATACAGACAAGAAATAAAGCTGATACCAGGCCAATTTGTATCATTTAAGACATACACTTAGTACAAAACTCGTTCAGAATTTACCTAATAGCAAATCTATGCCTCCCTGTGTCAGAATTTACCTAATAGCAAATCTATGCCTCCCTGTGTCATGCGCAATTTTAGCAAGGTGATAGAAGCAACTGCTTGTTTCACTTACTTAGGGATTTTTCAGGAGCTGGCTGTAAGTGATTTCAATCAAGATTCAGTGTTTCTGGGTAGAGCATAGCCCCGCGTAAGGAAGGACAAGGATGGTATCGGTGGCTATGTGCCCCCATCTGAATTCACAGATCATAATCTAAAGCTGGCTGGAGACTGACAGCTCCATTTCCCAGTAGCTTTCAAGGCCTTGAAATTGGTTTTCACCCTTTCTGGGAACAAAAATAAAAAGGTTTAAACTTTTTAATGGAAATGTAACAGCATCAAACCAGCCATGTGGGGATCAAAATTTTTGTCTTCTCTTTCAGAAAAGAAGGAGGTCAGGACAAGGAGAAAGGTCGTGAGAAACTGGGTTCTTGCGCTTGTGCTCCTATGTACAGCACAACACTTATCCCATCTAATGCAGTAGGGAACCCATTTTCCCACCTCCGTAGATATTACTCAAAGCTCCAGGTTAGCAAGAATGTTACTTGCCGCCTTTGATCTGCTGCTTTTTCTCCAGACACTAAATGATAACTTTAATCAAATCCAATTAATTGCAGGAAAATTTCACTCAGCTGCATCTGTTCGGAGCTGCTTTGCCATCAGCCCAGCCCTGGATGATGGGATTATCCGTGCTTATTAATATGACTCCATTTAACTCTGCTGCTGCTTGATATTCTGAGGCACAAAAATTTCTGCAGCAAAGCCTGTTTCTGTGTGAAAAAATGCCTCTCTTCCATAAAGTCTTTTGCATACTCTGAGCTTTATTAGCCTTCTTCCACACATCTCAAGTGTAGGCCTAAGCCCTTGCAGGACTGGAGCCAAAATGCGTCAGATTCCTGTGCTGTCTGTGGATGCTTCTGACACACAACATGCTCCAGGCTAACCTGAGCCCCTGGAGTCTCAGCTGCTGTTCTTCATGTCCCCACTTGCCCCGTTGTTAAGACCTCACCGACTCAGAGCCTCAATTCCTCTGGGCCTTTGCCAGTTAGGAATTGTATCTCCAGGTCATCACCAGACACGTAATACTTTTTTCTTATTTGTATGATAACTTTAATCTGTTTGATTTCTTACCATTCACTATCCAGAGATAGAGAAAAAAATGTAATAAATTAAAGTTTGTCTAAGAAATGAAATACTCTTGAAAAGATAATCAGCTGGATTAGGAAAGAAAGATAAGCTTCAAAACAGTAGGTCTAGAGCCCAGACTTTCATACATCTATGTTAGTTAACCCTCCCATCCCGTGATGTCCTCATTGCATGTGTCATTGCAAGCCACTGCACTGGCTGTGTGCCTTGCGCCCGTGCTATGGTGCAAATGCTAGCATTTCCCTCACAGGCATTTGTTCTCAAGTGGTAGTAATGCAGCCCAGCTCCTATTCAAAGTGTGGTAGGAAAACACAGCATCTGGCATGGGATTATTCTATGCTATTTACATGGCAATAAATAAAGCTCAAGCATCTCCTGAGCATCCCGAAGCAGCTGACATCCCATGCAGACTCCTAATTCTCCAGGGGAAGAGTTGTGCGAGTGCTTTTTCCCTCCCTTTTCTGTCATGTGCTGCTCTTTATTCAGCTGGGCACAGTGCTTGGTTTGGCTGCTTCTAGCCCCCCCAAATTAATGCCCGTTAATGCTGGTAACTGTGTTCCTACAAACTCAATTTCATGTCTAATTTTAACAGAATATGCTTCAGATGCAGTGAAACCTCCAATTAGCCCAGGTGCTTCTGGGAAGGTAATGGACAGGAAGGATGCTTGTAAGAGCTGAAGAACAGCCCTGGTGGGAATAGAATTGCTGGGATTCTAGATTAAGTAAAGGATTGCCCTGATCACTTCTAGCCTATAGCTAAATAAGGAATTATGGAGACATGTCAATGCAACAGAGAGAATAGAGGAGTTGAGGAGCTTGAGATCTAAAACATTCCCATGCCCCCTGCTCTCTGACCAGAAGAAAGTCACATTTAATGTCTCAGTCTTCCTATTTATACAATAGAAAGAGTAGCACAGGCTCATGGTTGCTAAACTCTGAGATTACAAAGGAAGGGTAGTAAATATAGGCAATCTACTTTGACTTAAATTGAGCTTTTAAAAAAGCCCTTTTAAATATCAATCTAATGCACATTATATGTCTATATATATGTCATAATAGCTTCTAGAAATACATATAATGGTCCTTATTTATGATTTAATTGTGCTGGTGTCACCGTGACGTGATTTCATTTGAATTATAACTCCAGTGGGAAATCAACATTTCACCTCAAAGACAGGCGAAGTCTTCAGGGGACACTATAAGAGAGAGAGAGGCAATCTGGGAAGGAGATTTCAGAACTATGATAAAATTCATGTGATTTGATATAGTGGCTGGAGCTAAGTGACACATTCCTGCACTGGTCAATAATGATCTACAGTAGCCCAATTTTGAAACTTTCTTGGTTTTTTTCTTGCCTTCGCATATGATGTGGCTTGACCTCCAACTGCCTCATCCTTTATCCCATGGGAAACTCCAATCTGATTTTCAATACCAGAACTTTTATTGTACAGTTCACTAATGTCTTAGCTGAAAAATTAAGCTGGAACCAAGTAAGTTAAATACGTATTTTTGAGCTTCTCTGAGAAAGAGTAAAACAAGAGCAGAAAGAGCCATAGTCAATCTACTATTACTCAGTCAACTAATAGCGAATCAGCAGACAATGGAAAAAAAAGTCTTTAATAGTGCAGTAAGATTCTCAATAAATACATAAATTTGTACTTTTCCAATACATTGATAGGCACTCAAGAAAGACTTAAGGAAAAAAAAAGAAATTAGAAAAAGCTGAAAGACATTAAATTGGCAAAAAATTTTGGTAGCACTCTATTGCCAAATATAGCTACTGTATTATTCTCCTTCTTACTGTTGTTTCATTGTCTATAAATTCTGTAAGAACGAAAACTTTCAGAATGGGGCTTTGCCTAAATATAGCTAAAACGACAAATGACTGGAAGTGAGCCCAGGCAAAGGAGTCTTTGCTTCATTTCTCCTTGAATGGGTCACTCAAACAAAGGTTGGCAAAGCATGCAGCTGTGATGTGACGCTTTTTTGTTCACAATTCCATTATTTATCCTAGCATTTATAAAATGTATTCTTTACAGCGTATCTAGGGACATACAAAAAATGTAAATCTGCAAGTATTATAGACCTCTTTAGATTACTTACCTCTTAGATTACTTCCTTGGAAGAAAATTCTACGTTCCTCACAATAGCTGTTCTGTAAGTTAGAAATGGAGGAAGCAGACAGACTTCGTTTCATGGGCTCGTACTTTTTTCAGACCAATGGAAAAAGGAAATGACAACAATTGGGGCCACATCATCCCAACAATGCCTCTTCTACAGTTGCAGATTTTAAGTCTAAGCTATAATGCTCATGGTTATAATAATTGCTCTAGGTACTTCCAGCTCTTGCCATTGCACACCACCAGTGCAACACAGCTCACAGAGAGACATAATCTACAGCCTGAACTGCTTCTGTAGAGATAAGGAGCCCAGTGCAGACACCGGTATACTAACTGAACAGACTTTTTAAAATTAAAGCAAGCGGGATAGTGTGCTTCAAGGCCTGTGCTACCCAAAGTGAGCTGTAGTCATCACAAGTAGTAAAGGAAGGACGAAGCAGCAGGAAACAACACTCAGACTGGACCTCAGTTTTACCTGGAGAACCAGGAGCAGGCAAGAAACCAGTACACTCACGCTTCCCCCAGCTATAATATTTTGACATCGGGACTAGAGGCTACCCCAGCACAAACTCTAGGTGATTTCTCTGACTTAACAGCACTCTTCAGGAAAGCTAGCCAGAGCCAAACCAGCAAAGTTGTTGAAATAGTCTCTCCTGATGTACATCTGTTAGCACAGCTAATTGTTCAAATTATCATCAGTTCTAACAATTTGATAAATAATTGCAAATATAGTTCATGTTTATTATTAGTTTTATATTTGTAAATATCTTAGGAATATGTTGGAATAAAAAATAAATTGTTATAAAATGGTACAGTATCTCAAAAATTGACAGAAGACTGTGTTGACATCTTTGAATGACAATGGTTTTTAACAATCTGTAATATGCTTCTTACGCCTGTAATGTCTTGACATCTATTAATGATTTATTAAACTTTTAAAACATCACTCTGTTTAAAAATGTAAGCTAACTAAGTCAGTGAAAATTATAAAGAGTACAGAGAAAATGGAGAGGAAACTCAGTGATTTAATGAAGAGGAATTCTTTATGTCTCCAGCAATTTCACCCAGTAGTAAAGACCTTAAAACAAGAGCCAAGACTGGGAACCGGCTGGCTGATTGAGGGCAATGCCACACATCAACAACAGAAAATCTGGGAAAAAAAAAAAGTTAGATTTTTTTTTTAATGGGCTTGTATGACAACCCAGGGAGAGACCAATGTGCTACTTAATACTGGGAAGTTTGAAGATGCATGTGTTTTCTGAAAAGCACAAGTTTTTGACAAATATTTGTTGCCTGGAAAATAGCACTACTTAATCAGCCAGACAAGGTGCTGGTGGACGAAGCACAATGTGCTGTTCCTGTAGAAAACAGGAGACGAGTTACCACATCACACTCTGATCTCTCACACTGTAGCACAAGAACATGACTAATAGGTTGGGTCAAAATATTTACATTAAATAATATTAATTTGCTTCTTCCCAAGAGGTTCTCTAAGCCTTAATGCATTGCTATTTTTATTTCTTTGATTCATATCCTGGTAACTCTAAACAAATATGCACTTGCACATTTACAGCCAATCTAAACATCCATTAAAACCATGTATCGTGTAACCCCTTGCTTCCTTTTTCTATCTACCTTATCATTTGGATCTCTGAGCTGGGGACACATCTGACTTACTTGGTCAGATGGTGAAGCACCTAGTTCCGAGTTTGGAGAACTCAAACCCAAGGAATAACCAAGTGCTTCTCTTGCAGAATGTTCCTGCAAACGACTTCTTCCCAAGAAGGATGGCACACAGTTGACCTTGGAGACACACATTGGTGTTTTCAAGTAGCTAATGGGGAAAGAGGCAGTATGGAGAAAGCCAGGAAACATAAGCTCCCCTTGTAGGGTTGTCCTCTGTCCACACTGGGTTTCCAGGGATCCCAGAACAAGATACCCGAGGTTGTTTCTCCATAAAGAGACTGCTGAGTTTATAGGCTTCTCAGTGGGTTATCTGGACAGAGCTGCAAGAAAACTCACGGGGCTGGTTTCTTCAGAGATGCCAACTGCAGACTGAACTGGGCTTATTTCAATCCGTTCATTCATTCTCTATCACTGTGTCTTCCCTCTTTTCAGTCGGCGAAAGCTGCTGTCTCTGTGTGCCAACTCAGTGTCATCCAATAGACAAGAGCTGTCCTACCAGTGACCTTTTCAGTCTCTGATACTACTCTGAATGACGTCCTTGGGAAAGGGACCAAACCCAGAGGGCAATGGTATAAAATGTACTTAGAGATTTTTAAATCCCCTCATTCAAATTAAAAGTGGATTAAGTACTATCCTGGGCAGTTACTAATCTGATGGATATTAATTCTAACATTGCTCACAGAATTATCACAAAATAAATGCAATTAGATCATATAAAAGATACCTTTTCCAAATCAAGTGCCATATTAAAATCAAATCAGATAAAAACCTAGCTCTAAATATTTTTATAGCAGGGAATCCTATTAGAGGAAACTACCAGCTCACCTTTGTATCAGTTTACGAGCCATTTTGTGAAAGATTCTTAGAAAATTGTCACCAAGAGGCCCCAGAAAAACATCTGGAGGCTTAGGAAATGTTTCTGATTCCACAACTGTGGGTTCAAACCCATTCCTCCAATTCCAGAGTGAGAGAGATGCACAACGGGACCAAGGACAAAACAAAATTATTTATATACCAGGTTTGAGAACTGATTTGTATCTACTGCACGCTTAAACCTTGCACGTGGTGGTTTTATTTTTTACTCAAACCATAATCTATCCGCTACTCAGGGAAAAACATATTTTAATGAGCTAAGTCAGCTCTTTTGCTGCATCCCCAAATAGTCTTCTGAGATTTACATGAATCTTATTGCATGCTTGTTTTATCTTCCATTTTTGGTAACTGCTCCTCACAGGGCTACTTTGGAAAACAGCAGCTTCTTCCTATGAGCTCCACTTTCCAGGGGAATGAGAACAAACAGTCTGTCTGCAGTTTCCAAGTTTTCCACAACGCTCGTATGGCCAGGCCTGACGGCAGGGTTTCGGAGCGGCGGTGTATGCTGCAGCTTGACAAACGATGCACAACTGGGCCTCTGGGCTGAAGGCTTGCAGAGGCTATTTTTTTTTCCCCTCCTCCTGAAGCTGAGTGACAGAATGATGGAAAGGCGTGACGGCCCTGCTCTGCATTGCATGTCACTCATCAGGCTGGGGGACAACCGATGGTGAAGGCTTTAATAATAAATGCCTTTTTTCCTCCAATTTCTTCGTCCCTCTTGCTTGCCAGCTTGCCTCAAGCCCTCTTGGAGGTCTATTGCACCAAACACAGGGGAGTGCCATGCTTGCACCTGCCTCCATTGCTCCCAGAGGTGACCTAAAGAGGAATAATAAATTGCATGTGTGAGATTCTTACGCATCTTTATAAGGTATAAAGATGCATGAAAGGATTTGTTCCTGATCTGCTAGGTTGTAAGGATTTAATAAATATGTTTAGAACCACTGCCTTTTGCTTTCTGTGAGGGCGTTTTCGTTTTTGGTTTTTTTTTGGTTAGAGGATTAGTGGGGTTAATGATACCGCCAGTGCAGTTAACTCTCTACTGTCAGAGGACGTGACAGCTTGCAAGGGGCCCTGTGAACACATGTGCTTGATTTACTGGGTAAAAGTTGTAGTGTTGATATTATCGGAGGTTTGCCATTACCTGGGTATCCCTCCACCTTGGGGCACCAGGGAACATCCTCAAATGACGATATAAAATGGAACAGCACTTTTATTCAAACTGTTACAAGTTTTGGAGACTACTTTTATGCTAGAGCATCCAGTGGAAGCTGTGCCCATGAAGCATGGCAATGGGGAGGAAGAGGAGTAGCTTCCCCCTACACAGCTGCCCTGATGCACGTGCCACCTCTGTGACACAGAGGGACACCTCCATGGCTTGGGGAGGTATTGAAAAGGAATGGAATGAAAATAAAACACATCACCTAGTCTGACAAAAACATGTGGACCTGGCTTAGCTGCAGGGTAAAAAAGGTCCAGCATCGCTAATTAAGGTTGATCTCACCAACATGAGCTGGAGTGTAAGTGTCAAGGTCTTCAAGCAGAAAAGTCTCTGGAACCATAGGGTCTTAATAGTCTACTTAGGAACAGTGGTAGAGATTGGGTTAACTATGAAAATAGTTAAAGCTGTTTCCACCTTGCAAAAATGTAGCCCTTATTTTTATGACAAAAGACTTCCTCAGCTGCAAGTGTCAGCAACGCGTTTCTCTCTCCAGGTATTTATCTAGTATAATTAAGTGTGGAGTAGGGTTATATTGCTGAAATGCAACATAAATTAATTCTCCATTCATAATGTATAGTCACAAGAGTGTATATTCATTACTTCTCAATTTTTCAAGCATATTTTGGCACTTCTGCAGCAATCTCTTATTTCCCTGGTTCTCTGCCTGAAAAGTAACATACAACCAGCCATATATAAATGTTTTCTATCTATAGCATCGTTATACCCCTATATATCTTCTCCATTTCCATGATGCATACAGTATATATTTTCCACTTGGTAGGAGGACAAATGAGCAATGCTTTTGCTCCTGCAGCTGTTGATTATGCAGAGGGGAGGCTGCTGCAGTTTTCCCAAAGGGAGTTTAGCGAGGTTTCTTTTCACTTATTTTTTGTGGTCTGCCTCTTCAGCCAGCAATTCACTCAGCACCTTGACCATGAATCCCTTGTAAACTGGCGTTTCCTAGCCTGTTTTTAGACACAGTACTTAACACTGGTCTTAGGACGTTTCTAATTACGGAATGAGGGGCACTATGTGACAGGTTTATAGTTTATTATACCTCGGTGGGCCAAGTTGTAACAACATTTTGGGTCAGGTCAGGGTCTCAAGAGATCATTAAAATCTGAAGTAGGCCACTTGACAGTAAATACCAGCACAGAACTAAATTTGATTCCCGTAGTTCTGAAAGAAAGCCAACTCATTAACTAGCTGCCCAGGCTGATTTCATATGCTATTATTATTTTGTTCTTTTATCTGGCACAACGATGTGTTTGGATATTTACTGGTTGTTGGAAAAGACCAAGGCAAAGAAACCTTCACGTGCTAGTGGAAATTGTGCTCTGATTGGTGATAAAGCATTTATTTTCTATTTCATGTTTTTAACAACAATGACCAAGAAAAAGAAGAAAAAAGGAATAAAGGAGATCTGCTACATGAAAGATAAGGATTGATCAGCTGGCTTCCATAAAACCAGATTCTTTAATCTGTTTCCCAAATTTATATCAAGTCTGCTGAGGTCAGCATTTTCGCTTCCCCTTTTCACACGACTCCTCTGAATTACAGCAGACACCAGTAGGGATGGATTTACAGCATCTCCAAAGACATTAAGTAAACACATCTTGGGGCTCATCACTGCTGCTTCTGTGTTTCTCTCATGTCATTGGACTAAAAAACGGGCAGTTAAAAATGATACCTTTTCTGGGTACAAAGAAATGGTTTAGAGGTATGTGGAGAAATATGACTTATTTTCAATAAGGTATTCATGTTTGCTAACTTTATTTCTATAAGTTTCTAAACCAAAGAAAATACTTACAAATATGTATTTGAAGACTATTCTATAGGAAGACAGCTGAAACAGGCCTGAGTTAACAAAACAACTTTGCCTTATCCCTTGCCCACATCTGAAAGCTATAAATTGGAAACTAAATAAATGGATAGAGAGACAGAAGGGACTGGACCAAGACATGAGGTTTGCATCTAGATG
Organism: Chlamydotis macqueenii; assembly: GCF_036417535.1. Classification (NCBI taxonomy): domain Eukaryota; kingdom Metazoa; phylum Chordata; class Aves; order Otidiformes; family Otididae; genus Chlamydotis; species Chlamydotis macqueenii. The sequence goes on from NC_141557.1 coordinate 67,404,694, forward strand.
TGAATTCTCTCCAAGTTGCTGAAAGAAAATTAAGAATGGATTTTTGCATTCAATTTAGAGAAATAAAGCTAGGAAGTCTTGCCAGGGTCATACACTGGAAAGCTCCTTACTCAAAATAAAAGTGCCCCTTCTAATACAAGGGTATTAAGGTAATTAACTCCTCCTTCCCTCCTGAGTCTTCCCTTTCCTCATAGACATTTCTGCATTTTCTTTTGATCTGTGCCTTCACTTCCTGGCTGCCCTGGTCGTTTTACAGTGCATCCCCTGGCAGCTGGTCCTCCCATGGATGATTTCTACTCATTTGTGAGCCCCCGGCCACCTCTCGCCTCCTGATGTCAGCTCTCCAGGCCAAGGACCTTTTCCATCACCCTGCACAACTGTGACTTCATTCACGGGTGGGCTCAGTGAACGCAAATGACTACACAGTGATAAAATACTAAAGTTGTGGGGGAAGGCTCTGATGGGATGACCCAACACAACACCTGAACAGTACCACATGGAGAAGCCCATCCCCCACCTCCCATCTCTCCTTTCCATCCCCGCTCCCGCTGCCTCCCTGGTGCCTCCAGTACCCATCATGCTCGCATTTTAGCTGAGAAGGGGAACAGGAGCAAGTGGCTGGAGGCAGGCAGGAGGGGAGAGGAGGAGAGGGGAGAGCAAGCCACCAGCCATCAGCACAGACCCATGCGATGGGTGGAACCATAACCTTGCAGAGGAAAATAGACACTGGGAAATCAGATAGGGTTATTTTTTTTTTTTTTCCCCAGAGGCCTGGAATTAAAGGACCCAGAAACATAGGAAGCTATGCTTAAGCGAGAAACCAAGTTAATGGAACAAAGCCAATTTAAAATAACTAAGTAGGTTTGGTCCCTAAAGCTCACAAGTCTCTCTCCATTCCTTTGATTTTCCTAAGGATCACTTCATCTGCCTCATTCTGCAGCACTTTTGCACTGGTGCACTCCAAAGGTCCCCTTGCAGGGTAAGACCTGGCACACACTGAAGCTGAGAAATGTGCTCTTTGCTCTCATAGTTTATCTTCCAAGTGGGGCAGTGGGGTCTTTCAGTGCCAAAAAGGGAATATCAAATTAATCCAGGAATGCACTGAAGCGCTCGGCGCATCTACCGCAAACCTGGCCCAGCTCAGTCACAGATCACAGAGCTGCCTTTTTTGCCTGTCTGCAAGTACAATACAGTGATTTAGACACTGTGTACTTTTCTGTTACGGCTGACAAAGTAGCCAACCTTTCCTAAACCTGCAAAGAGTTAACCTTGCCTGGCAACGCAAGGAGGGGGAGAAAGCAAAAGACAGCTCATAGGGTGGAATTAAACCCTTGTGCTATTAAAACTAGTAAGGTCAGTATCGCTGCTCGTTGAGCTCATAACAAGGCCTAGATTTTCTAAGCATTTTCCATGACCTTGTCTAATCCAAGCAAGGTGCTCCTGTCGTTGGTCACACTTGTACAGAAAGAGACTGGGAGTGAAAGGGAGGAGAGGGAGGGAGGAGAGGGAGCGAGAGCTTGAGCCTCACCCTGAAAGGGATTACAGCACGTGCAGTTCTATTTCATAGTCTGCCAAATGCCCCTCGCTGAGTCTCTGAATGGAAAATGGGATAGAAGAGTGAGCTGGAATTTACAGAGCCTTTGAAAAGCAACTGGTGTCAGCATGTGCTCCAAATACGCCAAGTACTTCTTTCAATAGAGAGAAGGCCTCTTTTGGCTTTTATGGGGCACATGACAGTAGGCAGAAGACAACAAACATCGGACTGCTGCGACCCTGGCAGGGAGAGAAATCTTCCCACATCTCCCCACCTACGAGGCAAACAGGAGGAAATACGATTGCAGCTATTTTTGTCCTGCGTGCATCTCACAGCAAGGCCGTAGCCAATATCTGCTGAATCCAGCTTAAAAAATGCACCTTTCTTGGACGAGATGGGAACGAGATGTAGCTTGCTGGGTTCTTATCGGGTGCTCAGCTCCTCCAGGGCAGTGCGTCTAGGCTGTGTCTGATTTTTTTTCCCCACAATTGTGGGAGACAGATGGTTTTTTTTGTTTGTTTCTTAAGGTGAAACATTTGTCTTATAATCCTCCACCTGGGGTTTCCAGTACCAACCCCGAGAGGTGAGAGCTGGTAGTAGGACCACCACATCCATTGCACGGGCATCCCACATGGCATGGCTGTGACCTTAGCCAGACAGCATGGGTGGAAAGTGTCTTGGTGGTTTTAAAAATGATTTCAGCCGAACAAACGTAGTGCAGAACAACATGTATAAGCACCCACTGGTTCCTACTGGAGGACAAAGCCCAATCCAATGGAAGTACCATGAGCTGCGAGAGGAGGTGGGCTCTGGGGTGGCTGCTAGGCAGGAGAGGAATTCAGGGGGAATGACACCCCTGTGTTTATAGGGAGGCTATATGTTATTATTCCTTCTCCTCGCAAGCTTTGTTTATTGTTTTTGGAATGGGATAAAGAGAAGAAAATTTGGACTTAAAAATAACTTGCGTGGTCTGATGTACAAAGATAATATACATGACAGCCTAAGACACAGATTATGGGAATACACATAAGAAGTATGGAGAGTCTGCTCCTCCAAGCAGGGGAGTAACTGTGCTCAGGAGTGATTTATCCGACTTCAAGAAAAATAAAGTGACGTTCATGAGAGCCCTTTGCATGAGACTTTGAGTTCCCCCTTTTTGCTTGAAGGCAAATCAAGCATAGGCTTGCAATACTTAACTGGATGGTGGCCTGGCTCATTTCAAGACCTAGCCCTGAGCAAAGCATGTGCTTCTTCCTACAGGCTGAACAGGCACACGCGGTCGGAAACTCTCCTCTTTGTAGCAGCTCCCTGTTTCTATGGAAGTTGCTGAGCTGTTAAGGTCTTTAAAGAATGTCACTTCAGATGATTCACTTTCAATCACAGCAGGCCTAAATGCAAAGTTAAAAGGGACATGCATGTGTGTGTGTGTATGCACGTATTTGTGATCCATGGCAGCCTTGAATGCATTGTTTTACAGAACAAAAAGTTTGGATGCTCCTTTTTGAAGCAGATGCATTAAATGCAAACACACCAGTGACGCTCCTAAAATTAAATATACTTCAGGAAATGAAAAGGCTGAGATTCTCCTAGCAGTTTCAGCTTCCTTGTACTACTTGTAGTGTAGCTGTTAAGGCATGTATATTAGTGCACAAAAATATGTTTCCTATGAAAAAAACAAGGTGGGTGGTGAACAGAGGAGATTATAAATAGGTTAAAGAAGAAAAATTTCACCCTGATTGGTATACTTTTTCTCACCCTTTCCTAGTAAAAACTAGAATGTTTTGTATCAACACAGAAAAGTTTCTGTCAAAAGGAAAAATATTTACCAAAAGCTTCAAGTGACTGAAAGTAATGTCCTGTAACATAAACTGCAAGGCCACTTTCTTTCTAGCACCGGGCAGGTCTGTGTCAGCAACCTGCCCTTGTGAGATATCCTGCTCTGTAACCATCCAACAGGCAAACCACCATGTGCAAGGATAGGAAAATGCCACATTGCTATAATTTAAGTTCCTAAAATCATAGTCAGAAAGGAGGAGAAAAATTACATTTCAAACTAACAGGGAGTTGGAGTATTTTTCACATTGAAAAGTGCCTCTAAATAAGCCTTTATTTTCTATTTGCACTGAGGCATAAAAATATTAGCTTCACTGAGAAACAATGATAGGGTATTATGTTCGATAGAGTAGCTATGTTGTAAGTGGAAACAAATACTGGTGAAAATGAATCTAAAGAGGCTTGTGTTTCATTTGCCAAAAATTTGACTTCAAAGAAATGTGATATCGTGGTACCTTACAATGGACAGGACTAGAGTTACAGTGTGAAAGTGTGGAACGGGAGGGTGGATATGCCTGAAGGTGGTCTTCACACATTTCATACTAACATTTTGCTTGGCTGTTCCCTTCTGTATTTAAAATACAGTTTCAGCTATGAAATGTGATAATGGTAAAACACTATCACATGATACTCTCATGCTGTTTGTTCAAAATACGGAGCACAAAGGGACAAAATTTCAAGTGAAAGTAAATTATGATGGTAACAGACTTGACAGCTAAATGAGCAACAGCATCCTACAAGGGCTTTGCTGTCTAGTCTTCCAGAGCCAAGCGCTGTCAGCATACTTTAAATGTTAAGTTTCTGAATGTAGTGCACAGTTTCTATGATCAGGGTATAGGAAACAGCTTACCGTCCCATCTGCATCGTGCCTTACATTTAACTCCTCTCCATATGAGCACGGGATGTTACACAGGTAGCATATTGTATACATGGCCATGCAAATATACATGTGTACTATATAAATTTCATATCTATTTCTCCCACTCTGTTATATGGAGCCAGACACAGGCAAAACACCAATCCAGGCTCAAAGAGAAAACATGTTTTTCTTACAGCTACGTCCTTGCTCTTTGTCTTAATGTAGTCTTGAAACTCTCAAGTCTGGAGAAAAAAAGCGAGATCTAGTGTGTTTTAGTATCTGACCACTAGCAGCCAACGTGCATTCAGGCTGCAAGCTTCCAGGACCCTGCTGAAAAACCGCTCTCCAGTTATTTCCAGCAGCTTTAGCAGGGGTCAGATGAAAGGCTTGCACTTTCAACATGCCCAGAGTCCCCCCACGACGGAACCACCATGCAGAGCAATCCCACAGTCCCCCCTTTGTGCCTTTCTCTCCGCAACAAACGCCAGTCTAGACGGGATGGGGCTAGAAATTCCCATCTCACCGCTCCAGCCAGACGACATTTATCATCACCTTCAATGCAATGCTAGCTTGAGACCTCCAAATAAATGAATTGGTGCAGTTAAAGCTCTGCTGAGAGCTTGCTACGCTCTGGTCAGGCTCTGTCAGCTTCTGGAAAAAACTCGCTTTCCAGAAAAGTCTTCATTTGTCAATAGAATATAAAGTTCAAGTAATAAATTGCACAAGGCAAGGGTTAGGGTGGAGGATGCTCGATGCAGTGTCCAAGAACAGCCTGCCTGCTAGTGTCCCTCCTGCCAGGCGTTTTGCTGATCCTGCTTGAATTTAGGAGGGGAGGGACAAGGAGGAAAGGGGCAAACGTTTCACCCAGGATGGGAGGCAGGGTGCAGGCAGGCAAGGCGCCGCGCAGTCACGCTGCCTGAATAGGAAACCCAGCCTGAGCGAAACAAAACCACGAGGCTATTTTTCCTGATTCAAAGGGGTTCAACTTGTTTTGCAACACGAGATAGCTCTTCTTGTAAAACCCTGGCACGGGTAGCTTTTCCCTCCGCTAGCTGATCCTGTTCCTTGTGTTGGTTAGGGAACCGCTGCCCTGCTTTGTCGCTCCATCCTGGCGAGGCACAAGCGTGTAGCCTAGGCCAGGCCTCTTGTTTTAGCATCCCAAGGGGACTATTCCAGCTGCACAGCCTAAGCCAGAAGATGAAAGCTTGACCGATCGGATTTAACAAGTGGGAGCCCAAGTTCTCCCTCCCTCTCCTTTCCCCTCTCTGATTTCTTTCTGGAGGCTCCCAGCAAGGAGAGATTATTGCAGTAGGATTTTGGGAGGCACCTGACATACAATAACTTTTATAACACAAGCCTGCTGATGACCCGCACCCCCTCCCTGCCTGTACTCCGTAAATGCTGTCAAATAAAAGTAAACCACTTGTGCCAATAAACGGTTTGATCTTTACGAGTTTTCAGAGCCCTTCCCCATAAACTAAGGCCTCTCTGGGACTAAGGGAGAGCTTGATTGCATGAAGTTGAGAAGTCAGCCGGGGCCAAAGAACGCTCAGCACCTTGCAGGGTCAGACCCTTCCCACTCCGGGCGCAGCTGAGCTGGATGCTTTCCCATCAACCTCAACGGTGCTGGTGCTGCCGTCTCACCCGCAATGTCCATCACAGCCGGTGGCAGGGGCCCAGCTGACTACAGCAACACTGGGTTGTGTTTGGAAATAAGCCAGATCTCGGGGTTCATTATCCTTTGGAAATCACAGGGTGAGAGTGAGGGGAAAAAAAAGAAAGAAAGAAAGGGAACCTTGACCATTTTAACAGCAGCAAGGCAGTATTTAATTTTCAATCAAGTACCTAAAACAGACTTCAAAGGGCATCTAAGCTAACAGTTTTATTTTCTCAGGGAATAGGAGGAAAGATGAATAAGCAAAGAGTCAGATCTTTCTCAAAATAATGGCAGCCTTGACATATCTAAATTAGTTTGTAGAAGAAAATTCAGGGGCAGTTGATCTTATTAATTAGAGATGCACCAGGACTGTAATACCCAGTTACTCAAGGGCAGCCTGAAGCTACTAAAGTAAAATAAAACAAATCTTCCTCCTTCTCCTGTGAATTCAGAACATACTCCCCTCCCTCTCCCCCTTCCCCATTTTAACTAAAAGTCATAACCAATCTCTTCAGTTTGGAGGGGGGAGGGAAGAAATGTCTATTAAAAACATGTCATGACTTCCTCCTCCCACCTTACGTTTCGTTGCATTTATGATGGATTGCACTGTCGTACATGTAATAGGTTTTGTTACAAATGAGTGAGAAAACAAGTATCTCCACATTTAAAAAAGCATTACTTAAACACTATTAAAATCCTTTGATGTTGAGGTTTTTTTTTCAGAGGAAAATAAGCAATATTCTTTCATTCTGCAGATGCTCCTTCTCCATTACAATGATTTTTCCTTGTGGTACTAAGCCACCTCTGTGCAGAGCATCCCGTGTGCTCGGTGGAGGCGCCTCCGCCTTGGGGAACTTGGAGCCCAAATAGGTGGGAGAAGAAACCCATGAGGCAGGAGAAGAAAAGCACAGGGCTGAGCCTGGGGTGGCCCGAGGTCACACAAAACATCGTCGCCCGTCGTGTGCCTGCAGACGGGCATGGCAGAGCTTTACATATATGTGGTGGGCAGGCACAAGCACAGCTCTGCCCAAAAGAGCTGCGCTGGGTTTGAGCTAAGCTGGGGCTTCAGGGACCCCAGGGTAGCGGCACCGCACTGGATTGAAAAGGATGTGTCATGAGCGCATAGCATCCCTGCAAAATGTCCCCAGGGTTTTGAAAGTCACTATCTTCTCTTTTTTTTTTTTGTTTGAAACTTGTATTCAGAGGAAAACATGTTCCACTTGCCCCCAGAGTGAAAATCATCAGTGAAGTCACAGGGCTAGAATAGAAAATAAACTTGCTCGTCCTTTCCTGCCTTAACTCATGATGGATGACTGGTAATGGGAGACAAATAAAACTGTCTGTAGGCTTGTTTGGGCTTAGATAGCCATGCAATCCTTCTTGCTTTTGAAGCTTGAGGAGAAGACACTAGGAATGGAGAAGCCATGTTTCTTTCTTTTCATAAAAGCCAGGCAGCTGGCAGTAAAGTTTGCTCTCCCCAGGCTGCCTATGTCAGGGAGATCAAGTATAAACAGAGAGGGCAAAGAACAGCTCCTTCTGAAAGGGAGGCGTACATTTAAGAGGGGGATGCTTTGGATGGCTGTGCAGGCAGTAAACCAACTGGAACAGGGAAGAGTCAGCAGTGTGTTGCGCTCATGCAGCTCATTTATTAAAATATTTCAGATCAGAAGTATAGTTAAAATTTTCATTCTTAGTGAAGGAAGCAGAAAACATGCCTCTTTTCATGTCTTTCTTCTATGGTTGAATTACAGCTGATTTTTTTCCCTCATTAGCTGAAAAACTTCCAAACTACCCTGTTTTGCAACAGCCAGGAACTGCAGGCCTGACCCTGAAGCAAATAAGAGCAGGTGTCTGGGAGTAGAGGGGAATAAAGCACATCCCACATCCTGTCCCTAAGGCCCCCCTGTTAATCTGGAAGCATCACCTTATCCCAGGGAGCGGGTGGAATTTTTGAGATCCCCTTAGGAAAACAGCGCATTGCATTTCCCGATTGACACAGCATCTTTAGTGAATCTTGAACAAAATGTTTAAGGAATGCTTATTAAGGCTACAGGACCTGAGAAGACAGACCTGTGATAAACCACCCAGAGGACAGCACAAGAGAGAGCTTGCTAGAAGCGAAGGTTATTCGAGACTACTGAAGGAAAAGATTAAACGGCCAACCCACCATCCAACAAAGAGAAAAGCTATCTTTCCTCGTGAACCTTGGACAATGCTTTCACAGCAACTGAGAAAGTCCTTTGAAACCCAGCACAGATTTCTCCCTCGGTGCTGGAGTCAAAAGGCGGAACAGAGCTGGTCAGGCTGCAAGGGACAGTGCTTACATGGTCCTCCTTACATGCTGCCAGTGTATATTGATGTGGCCATAGTAAAAGACAGCTAATTTGTCAAAAACCTGCCATAATCCTTAACAGAAGTTAATTATTACAGAGCACTGTTGGGTTGTGGGGTAGTAAACATCACATAAACTAGACTAACAGAAATGCACTGGTACAGGAAGCACTCAAAAAGCATTTCCCAGGTCACTGAGATGCTGAAGGGGCTGCGGTTCTCCTGTTCAGCTGGACCCTGGCTCACTGGCACCCCAACATTTTATCAGGAGCTGCCCATAATGAACAAGAGCAAACAGCTCCTAGCATTAATGGCTGGAGTCATTATTTTTCACAAGAATATCCGTGATCTTTAAATTTCTAATCCTCATTCTTTGCAGAGTTAAACTTGGCCTATGCAAACCTGAAAAGTTCAAAGTGCAGCAGTGCTTTTTTTTTTTAAATAGCAGAACTCAAACTCAGACTTCAAAACCTGCCTGTTACTTATTTTCTAAACATATATTTATGATTTTTAAGCAAATACATGAGCTTGCAGGGAGGCTTTTTGACATGGTTTTTGAATGCTAATGTCAGCAAAATTGACCTGGAGAGGATGTTAAACAGGAGCAAAGAGTGACTGTTGCTGGAGCTTACTTTCGTGATGACTGGTACTGTATCTGTCCAGCTGTGAAAATAAGGGGCTGTATATACATATATGTACACAGATAAATAAATAAATAAATTTAAAAATAAACCTAATGATGACATGGATTGCAATTGTCAGAGATGGCGGGAGTACCAAAGCTATTAAAAGTTCTTAGACATTTTGTATGATGTTGGACACCATCCATCATAAAAACTGTTCACTCTCTATGGAAAGCTCAGGCAAATTTCACAGAAGCAGCAAGACAAAAGGCAAACCTTTCTGCACAGCCACATTGCTTTTCTTGGATTTCATTCAAATGTAAAATGAAAACAAATTCCCATACCCAGGAATCTGCGGCAAACTGTGGATGTCGGCTCTGAGTCCGTCCCTGTGTGTTTTCAATGGAAGCCTCAGTCCAGGAAACTCTCAGCACGGGCTCGAGCCCCTTTCCAAATGTTTTCTTGCAACAGAGTTGTGGACCCTTTGAGGGTAGAAACCCTGAGACTAAAGAAGGACAAAAGGATGTGAAAAAGGAACTGCAAACATCATCTTCCTTGCATAATGTTTTACCACAAAAGGAAGAAAATACAAACCCCACATGTACACTCTTATTTTAGTATATAACTATAGTTTGTGGGGCAAAGAAAAAAAAAAACTTGTGGAAATTGCTCTAGAAGGAACTGCCTCGGAGGACAAACTGAAGGATAAAACAGTGATGGCTGTTTGGTCTAAAGAGGTATTTATTAACAGTATCTCTCCCACAGTGCACTCAGGTTTTTCAGAGGATCATCCCTTCACACTGGAGGTGAGCCACCATGGTGAGGTGTACCCTGCCACCCTTTGCAGCTGCCCCAGCAGCAGCAGCAGTGACAGGCACAGCAGCTCCTGGGGAGCAGTGAGAGACCCCCCCCATTGCACAGTGCCATTGTCCAGCACCCACTAACACACAGGGATGGTCTTTCTTACTTACTGGAGGTGATTCCTATCCATTTGTGACCAAAATTCAGATATATCTCATTATCCCATGAGACTCTTGCTTGCGTCCTGCCAGAGCCAGGGCGATGGACGGTGATGCCACCCTTGGGCTGCTCAGACTGAACCACCTGTGCAGCAGGACCTGGGGGTACAAACATCCTTCTCAGCCTGGGAGCAGGCCAGGGCTCCCTCCCCTTCCCGTTCAGCAGCAGGATGCAGCTGTAGCCCGGCAAGCTGGGCCTCAGGAGCTGGAAATAAACACGCGCCCTAAAGTTTGGGGCCAAGGGATGCCCTCCAGGAGCTGAAGGGGATCTGGCATGTCTCCCTGGCGATGGAGGCAGTCGCCATGGTAACTTCAGGACTGCACACATCAACAGATTTTAACATGTTGGCAGTTTGGGAAGTGACTGTTTAGGCATTCCAATTAGGCCAGATATTTACACGTTTAAAGGTATCAAATGCTTAAAATAAAAATAAAAAACCCCAGGAAGATCTATCCGAGAGAGCCTAAGTAGTGCCAAACTAGAAAGTAAGCCCTAAATACAGCCTTCATGAAGGCACATTTGAAAAACAGTGTCTAAACACAAGGAGGAAAAGGGAGCAAAGAAGGAAAATGAAACTCCCATTGAAAACAAAAAAGCCACTGCCCACGGCTCGGCAGTGGGTGACAGGGCTCTGCCTCGTCCCCTGCCACGGGTCCAGTCCAACCCAAGTGTGGTGAGGTAGCCATAGCCAGGGCCACCCCGTGCATCTCCTCCAGATCCCTGGGGGAACCCCCAGATCCCCACGCAGCTTTGGCTGCAATTGGCCTTCACCTGTGAAACGCAACTGGTTCAGTTCCCTTCCTTGTCTGTCTGTCAGTACTGGCCTCTGCTGTCACCCCGTTTTCATCATGCCACAGGCATTGTGACTGACTGTACGCGCAGGAGCTGTTGGGAAGAAGATGGAGGTCATGACAGCGGAGCTGAAGGCGTTAAGTATGGGGCTTTATCTCCTGGCATGGCAGTGTGAAGCTGTGGGGTACAAGCTTTTGCCTTCAGCCGAGAAGATCAGCTTTGACCGATACCAGCACTGACTTTTAAATTGCCATTTTAAGTGTCAGGCTTAGCCACTCCTGGGAGCATATAAAGCAGTTCACACCCCTCAGATCTTTTGTTCCACAGAATAATTGTGTTTACACCTAATTCAGATTTTCAAGGCGTTTATTTACAGCTGGCTAAAGCTAGAGATGTGGAGACAGACCCCCCAACTATAAAGTGATACTAATTAAAAAGGACCCTTGCAAGCTTTGATCCTGGAGCACTGTCTTGTTTCGAAAGGGTGCAAGCTCCGTGCCTGCGAAGTATGACAGCCCTCCTGCCGCAATTAGAGGGATGACTGTGCACACTGTTGCCAAGGAAGAGGAAACTGCCTCCAAATCAAGGAAATCTGAAATAATTTAATCACACTGGCTTAGCATCCCCATGCAGGCAGGGGAGAGGAAAGATCCATGGCCACAGACATCAGCTTCAAATCTGTGACTGCTTTCCTCGCAGCCTTGTCCATGTGCCAGTCCTCATTTCGGCAGAGCCCCCTCTCGCCCTGACCCACTGGCAGTTCCCATAAACCTGCTGTGTGCTTCTCCTCAGACCTTCTTCCCTTTCTCTCCCACCACTGCAAATTCACAGTATCTATTCGTGCCTTCCTCCCCATTAGCATCAAGTCCAGACCTAACACCCTGTGGCAGCCTGCCACCCCCAGCTACTCTTCATACCCTTGCCATTGCCTGCTCCCTCTGCCCCAAACTCCCTTCTAGGTGACTCTGGCACATCCCTCCCGCAAAGCCACCCACAGACCCTCCCATCTCTTAACATCAGTGATCTTCCCAGCTACATCACTGCACTACTTTAGCTTGACCAGATGGTGTGCAGTGCCAGCTGCTTTGTCACCTCTCTTCTTGATCCACCTCTTAAGCCCTCCCTTCCTCCTGGTTCCCTTTTTCTTGCCATTCAGCATCTCACTCTAGCCTCCCTGGAGCAAAGAGGTGAAAACAAAGAGGCTTTTCACCTGTCTGACCTTCCCTTGTGCCTCATCCTCTGCAACTTCTTGTCCTTCCAAAGCGCAAGAGTGTTTCATCCTCCCTTCTAGCCCCTCCATCCATCTCATCTACCCTCTTCTCACTGATTCCTGGCTCTTTCCTTTCCCTGCAGAAAGATGTCCAGTAACCCCACCTTAGGAAGCACCTTGACTTTTGACTGCTCTTACCTCTTCGAGTAGGGCCCCTCTCTCCCCTTCACCCCTTCCAAATACAGCCAGCTATGCATCCAGCCAACCACTGTCTGGAGTTGTTTTCTTGTAATTGCATCTTGGATGCTCTCCTACCTTGCACTCAACAGAAACCTTTATTGCCAGTCTGTACCTACCTCATCTTGGCCAAAGGTTGGGGCACTGCTCCATCTTGACTCATAAGCAGTCCATAAATCACATGATTGAGGGAAATTCACAGGTCGGTATCTCTCGTCCCAGTCTGCCAACCTTACAACCATAGGCACCCTCTCTCTTACACCTCTGTTAGCTATCATTTCAAACTCAACTGAGTAAAAAAAAAGAGAAGAGTTCCTTTTGTCTCTTTTGACATCTTCTTTTGGTTCACTCTAGTTACTGCCATGTTAGCCTCTGCTCAAAGCTGTGTGCTGCTATCTGGGCACCGTCTTCAGCATTCATCTCTATATTCTTGTTTCCTGCCTATGGCCAAGTCCTGTGCATTTTCTTTGCATCATATCTCTGTGTCACACCATGCTGCTAAAATTCTCATTCTCCTGCATCTGCATCACTGCAACATCCTTTTATCTGGCTTCCTCACTCTTATTCACCCAGGATGTTCCTAGGCTGCCCGTGATCCTTGCCCATTATTTTGATCCCATCTCTTTTTCCTCCACTGTTTTCCATTTCCCTATTGCACTGAATGTGGGTTGTCTGTCTTAAATGTCCATGCTGACCATCCTCATACTAATGTCCCATACTCAGTACAAAAAGCTTGTGAATTTTCAAACCAGCACTCCTTCCAGAAGTTCCTTGTCCACACTGACACCTCATTAGTCCCCTTCTAATCTTTGAAACTCTTCCTTATCACAACATTTATGCAAAATCCATGTAATTGTTAGACTATGGTTGAGATCTCTGCCTGTCATGCTGACTGATACCATGCAGTTGTTTGTGTGGGCTTCACCATCTGCCTGTATCTGCCTCGTCTTGTACTCACACTGCGAGCTTCTCAGGACAGTGGCAATCTTTTGACTTCACTCAGGCTGACCTTGTCTACTTGTGCTTGTCACCACTAGGAATTTACATTGCGATAGCCATCTCAAATTAGCCACCTTGACATAAAAACACAAGGTCTGCCCTTAATATTGGTATAATGTATCTAATTGGCATGAAAATAATTCATTAGATCTGTAAAATAGTATTTTTATCAAATATCTATAAGCAGAATAAATTATTCATTAATCCCTTTCTACTCTAAAATGAGATCTTTCTTTCTTTCCACATACCTTTCCTGCTTAATTAACTACCATATCAATAAGCCAATGAAATTACGGAAAGTTGCATTTACATAATCAAATCGATTTTAAATCAATCTAATTAAATCGGTGCATACCTCTAATGTAGACATTTAAACCACTGTAATCCTTACACGCACTGTTTTTAGCTAGCATTGATAAATCACCATAAACTGATTTAAGCAAAGGATTAAATTGGTTTATGTGCATCTAATTAAGATGTTTGTACTGTTTTAACTCGATCCATGTTAAACTGATTTCTTGAAAGTGGTGCAAGTTTTTTGTACAAACAAAGCTTTGGCTTCCTGTCCCTTCGGTTCCCTTGCAAGTCCCAAGTCATGGTCTGCAGAGCTGACAGATCACATGGTGCTAATGACCCCCAGCTCGTTTCCAGGCTTTCAGTCTCTTTATTGCTAGGAGGAACTTCAGGTCAGTAAAAACAGCAGGAGAAGAAGGAGGAGCAGTCAACCTAAACTGACCTCTGACTGAGAAACTCACCGGTCTGGGGAGGCTGCGTGAGTGACCCCAGGGAATGCCTCTCCCAAAGTCTTTTAATGCTCATCATCCCACAGCTCTCAGATCCTCTCCTGTGAAAATTCCTTATGAATTGGTTAAATTGTGAGACACCTCATTTCATACCAGAATGGCGCTGTGCTCATTCCCCTGAAAGCCATATGAGAACCTACTCTGCTCCTTCAGACTCAGTGTGCATGAGGATGACTGTTGGATGAGAAGAGAAAGGCTTTGCAATTTGTAGACTCTACTTTCAGTGTTTCCTTATGAATATGAGAAATTATTCTCTTTCACACTGGGTTGCAGTCCACTGGACACTTCCAAATTTATCTTTTTAATTCCGAGATCAATTCAATAGCAGTTCAATTGAATTTTTGTAGGTTATTAAAAAAAAAAAAAAGCAGCCAGTTTTGGGATGGTATCTTCTTGTCACATTATCTTAGCTATTGTATTTCATCTGTATTATCCTGCATCTAAGGGCTTTGTTTGACTCAGCTGTAACCTTTCAGAGCTTCTGAATGAACACAAGGAAAGTCAGGAATTAATCTTTATGCTACAGCTTTTTAAGCCATTTCAATTGCAACATTTCTTAACCTATAATTTGGCATAATATTGTGGGGTGCATCATGCTGTGGAACTAACTGTTCTTAAATTGTTCTATTTTAACGAGTGAATTTCTCCATTTTAAGGTTATGTCATGGTGAAAAACAGTCTTAATTTTAATGAAACAAATACTTTTCTCTCTTCGTGTTTCTATGGTGAATGTATCAGCCTGAAGCCTTGAGGGTGCCACTCTTTTTTTGCAACAGAATGTCTCACTCATAATTTAATCATTCAGTTGCACAGAGTAAATCTGTAGCCCAAATTACTCTGAAGTGGCTGCCTAGCAGGAGGGACATTTATGTCCATTACACTTTCTTACCCAAGCAATGGCTGAGCATAACTAGGGGATGCGACACAGTTTTACAGCTTTAGCTTTTAGGAAGGTCGTTAGACTGATCTAGGAACACAAAGATGATGAAAAGGTGAGTGCTGGATTCCTTTCAAGCTTATAAAAATATGGCTACCACTGTTATTTCTAGAGGAAAACCTACAAGTTGCACAAAACTGTTGGTTTGTAGGCCAGGTGCTAAGACAACTGTGATCTGACATAGAAACAATATCTTCTTCTCAATGCTATTGTCTTAGTCTTTGCATGCACGATGCTTCTCATCTGCTTGCCAGCATACGCTTAACGCAAAATGATCTGAAGAGATATTTAACCTTGTCACTTTGCATGCAAGCAAAGATTTATGTCTGCAGAACAGGAAATTTGCTATAATGGCAAATGTCTTACACCATTAAATGGGCTGTTGAACATTGCTAAAGTTACTTGGAAGGTGTTAAAATTCCCCTGTTGCTTACTATGATTCGTTACAATGATTACTTCCTTCTAGTTTTAACCTTTTTTTGGCAGGAGGGGGTGTTTAGACCTGAAAAACAACAGGTGATGGAATCTGGAAATCAGATAATTGAAGCATAAAGTCCATCCGGCTACGCAGAAAACATCAGTCTGCCCTATCCACGGCAGCAATCTTCGTCTCTGAACCCAAGCACAGAATAGTAGCTGAAGGCCAGTGCAAGTAGAATTGAATTGGGAGTAAATCATGTGTTAAAAGCTAGCCATGGTCTTACATACCTGAATGTCCCAGTCAGCAAGACCAGGACAGACACTTCTGGAGGAATTCAGTCTGTGTCCGCAGCGCGCGCACACAGCCACCTGAGAACAGCACACATACTTGTAATCTGCACTTTTTAAAATTCCCCCAGCTGCACGCTAACAAATGTCATCAGATTCAACAGACGGCAAAGCAGGTAGGCAAAACACAGAAACCTTTTTGAAAATCTGCCAAAACAGAATCATCTTGAGATCTAGCTGCCATTTAGTGCACAGACTATTTTGTGTGACAGGGATGCAGACAAAACCACACAAAGCAAACAGCTTCATCTGGATACATTTCTAATCGATTCGTCTGAATCCTCAATTGTAGATGAAACCATGCTTAGCAGAGTCCTCTACAAAAGCAAACATAGATCAATAAACACCCCATAAGCTGGTGAAATAAGTCTTTGCAGGGAATCAAGATTTATGCTAATCTGAAAGGGCTCCTTAGCAAGTATGCTTCTTTTTTTAAGAGTACATTTTATAACATCCCTTTATAAAAGGGACAACCGAGTCCTCTGCAGGAAATCATTGCTGGGGGCAGAGTCCTTCCCCTGTGCTCACTTCACAGGAAGATGTCACCTATCTCTGCTCCAGTACTTCAGAGTCACACAATATTTAGAAATGTCACCTGCAGTTTCCAAAACCTGTTGACCTGAAGCCCACTGGCTTATTTGGAGATTTGTGCTTTGAAAAATGTCTCGTAGTTGACAGCTATGGCTATGTCTTGGCTAGGATACAGTGTATTTTCAAAAAATGTATTTAAGTACCATTTTAAACCTCTGGTCTAGGCAGAGTAAGTGACCTTTTGACGTGGTGACTATGCATCATATAAGAGATGCCATATAAACAATATATATATACATATAAGTAATATAAATATTTATGTATATATAAATAGAAACATATAAATTTTCTAGATAAGCAACACACACACATATATAGATCTATAGACATATAAATACCTACGATTAAAAAACAAACCAAAAGCTCCATCAGTTTGGTGCATGACTATGCAGGCACTATGTGTTCCAAGTGCTGCTCAAAGGTGTGAAACTGTCACGGTGATTTATCTGGGAAATAAAACCCCACAAATCCTGCTGTTCAACTCATCCAGTGGGATTTTTCCCTGCTCTACCCACTCCTCAGTGCTGCCCCTAAGCCATGGTAGCCTTGATGCTATTTTACTGTCCCTCTAACCTTCAAATCCCGAGATTATTATAATAATTTGCCTTCTGGCTCACTGCCATATTCTCTGTGCAACTCAACCAACTTCATTGGTACCTCTGGGAGCTTCTTTGCAGAAAGGGACACTGGAAATCTCCCATACAATAAGATTTTCTTAGCTTTCATTCAACAGTGGAGCATCTGAAATTCCAGTCCTTATCGCAAACCTAGACTCTTCCAGGACTAAAAGCCATTTGATTTTTTTTTTTTTTAATTCTCCTTATGGCTGTTGCTAAATGCTTCAGTGGAAAGGGAGAAGAAAACCCTTACTGTCTAATCCAGCCTCTGTGAAGATGTCATCCTAACTCCTGCTTGTTAGAGAGCAGTTAAAGCCATGGGACCCTAAAGCTTTATGTTCCTTCCTGGGAGCGTTAGCTTTAAGTATAACCTCTTTTGATAGTCGTTTGCATATAAATATGCAATCCCTATCTGAAAGTTGATGAATTCTTGGCCTTAGTGATTTTCTCTGGTAACCAAGTTTTCACATTTTATTTATAGGGAAAACCCCTTTTGCCATATATGATTATACCATCTTTTGATTTCAATGACTATTTCAGTATTTTTATTTTAGCGGATGGGGAAGAGATAGAATTGTAGAATAGTTTGGGTTGAAAGGGATCTTTAAAGGTCATCTAGTCCAACCCCCTGTAAGGAGCAGGGACATCTTCAACTGGATCAGGTTGCTCAGAGTCCCATCCAGCCTGGCCTGGGATGTTTCCAGGGATGGGGCATCCACCACATCTCTGGGCAACCTGTTCCACCACCCTCATTGTAAAAAAAATTCTTTCTTGTATCTAGTCTAAATCTACCTTCTTATATTTTAAAATCATTACCCCTAGTTCTATCACAACAGGACTCACTAAAGAGTTTCTCCTCATCTTTCTTGTAGCCTCCCTTTAGGTACTGGAAGGCAGCTATAAGGTCTTTCCGGAGCCTTCTCTTCTCCAGGCTGAACAGGCTCTTCTCTCAGCCTGTCCTCATAGGAGAGGTGCTCCAGCCCTCTGGTCATCTTTGTAGCCCTCCTCTGGACTCCCTCCAACAGGTCCATGTCCTTCATGTTGAGGCCTCCAGAGCTGGATGCAGTTCTTCAGGTAGGGCCTCATGAGAGCAGAGTACAGGGGCGGAATGACCTCACTCGATCCGCTGGCTGTGCTTCTTTTGAGGCAGCCCAGGATGTGGTTGGCTTTCTGGGCTACAAACGCACATTGCCCACTCATGTTGAGCTTCTCATCCACCAGCACCCCCAACTCCTTCTCCTCAGGGCTGCTGTCAATCCATTCTCTGCCCAGCCTGTATTTGTGCTTGGGATTCCCCTGGCCCATGTGCAGGACCTTGCACTTGGTCTTATTGAACTTCATGAGGTTTGCACAGGCCCACCTGCACAGGGTCCCTCTGGATGGCATCCTGTCCCTCCAGCTTGTCAACCACACAACTTGGTGTTGTTGGCAAACTTGCTAAGGATGTACTCAATCCCACTGTCCACGTCACTGACAAAGATGTTAAATGGGGCTGGAATACTGACCCTACGGAATGCCACTTGTCACTGTTCTCCACTTGGACATAGAGACATGAGTGTGGCCATCCAGCCAATTCCTTGTCTACTGAGTGATTCATCTGTCAAATCCACGTAGACTTTTATCTTGTTTGTAGACTTTTATCTTGCATCATCTTGTTTATCTTCTTTCAATTTTAAGCATGTAATGCTACATTATATAGTATAAGCCAAGCATCTATCTAAGCAGCAGCAGACAGAAAACATGAAAAAGAATCCTGAATTTAAGCACACAGTCTGCACCATCTGCCATAAATTGTAAGAAGTCAATTAAAAACTTCTTTAGCCAGTATCAGTAATGTGTAATGGAAGCATTTACTTGATTGCTAATGGCTGGGTTTACATGATGTCTCAAAGCATCAGTTGTGAGGGTTGGCAGCAGCACAATGTTAGGATCATCACTATAAATTAAGTTTATGTTGATATAATTAGTAGTTGCAAGCTAAAGCAATATTTATATTGATCCTAGCAAAATCAATGCTGCACCAATGAAAACATACTCCGAAAGTTCATGTGGCCTGTGCCATGGGATCCCAGCTGTTTGCTTGTTCCAAAAGACGGGAAGATGGAGAAGCCCAGCAATTTAGCTGGTGCTCAGGGCCTCTGCAGGGGCAAAGACGCTTCTTTGTGTACTTTCTCTGGGTGGGAGGAATGGGGAAAGCCTCAGGGGAATCCAGCCCCAAGTATGATGCAAGAACTGTGCAAATAGCAGGGTGTGATGTTTATGTGCATTTGCTTTAGTCCTTTGTGGACATACATTTACCGAGTGTTGACTGTGTTGGTCTTGGTGTGCTAAAACGCAGTGAGTTGTTCTCTCGAAGCCCATTGTACAAGGATTAGAGAGAGGGGAGGCCGCAGCGTTGCCACTGGCTAGAAGGGTGCAAGACAAGGTGGGCACGCTCCTGACTGTGGCTCTGCACCTGCGTTTAGTTAGTTTGCTCAGGAGAGAGCTACTTCTCGAAACCACATCGTTTGTTACTTGGATTGCTCCACCTCTGCCAGTAAGCCTTCTTGTTGGCATTTAAAACTTTGTGCTTTTGGTTCTCTAAAATGTCTCACAAGACGTCCTTTCACTTTAGTACATACCCCGATGCTGGCAGAGGTTTACATTAAACCTCAGTTTAATTGCAGTGTATAAATAACATTTATACTGCAGGAATAGCTACAGGCCCCAACTAAGCTGGGGCCCTCTGGTGCCAGCCCCTGTACAAAGAATGAGTTAATAATAGCCGGCGGAGCGAACAACCTAGTGTCTTACTGCCAGGTACCTGAGGTACGGGGCTTGCTCGGACAAGTTGCAAGTTAAATTTCTGTGACTCTTTGAAGGGCTAAGAGGAGGGTTAGTGGGGAGCTGCCATATTACTAGAAAATCCAGCTGAGCACCCAGGGTCTCCTGGAGGAACCAGCTGCAGACTTGTCCCCAGGTCCCTGGGGTGAAGGCACCCGCCGGCAGCGGGGCCGCCTACCTGGGCTGCAGGCCACACCAAGCTGTGCTCAGCCCAGGGTTAAGCCTTACCTTTGGACCAGACCTTGAGTTTCGTAACCCCTGAACAAAGGAGAGGATGTGTAGCAAGAGCATCATTTTTTTTTTGTTTCTGACTGCTACAAACAACGTGACGTATCAAGAAGAAATGATGAAAAAAAAACCTCAACCAACCCACAACACATAATTATTTTAAATTAAAACAGCTAAAAAGCAAAACAACAACAACAATCGAGCTGAGCACACTCTTCGAATTGGAACAAAAACAGGAAGCTAAACTCGCTGCTGGCCGAACTCCACCGAAGTCAATGTTTTGCCAGCAAAGGATTTGGCTCCACATTTCTCAACAGCAATAATAAAGCAATATATTTATTGCCTAAGTAAAAAAGCAGACGCTGCTTTATGTATTTCAGCGCTCTGCTCCCACAGCCTTCCTCCAGGTGAGCCAGTGTGATCGTGATGATATGCTGCTCGTCCCTAAGGAGCGTGCTGATGATGGTCAAGTGAACCAAACCAGTAAAATAAACTTCAGGTTAAACAGAGAACGAATCTGCCTGGTAAATACATGGCTATGACAGTGAAAGGACTTACAATGTTCCTGCCAGCTTTTACACTGTGTGGCACAGAGAAGAGTGTGATTGGGATAAAGGGATGCCATCTACCTCTAATTAACAAAATCAGAAATAATCACCTTTTCCACCATGTGCCTGCATGGGCATGATTCACGTCACACTCACAGAAGCAGCTCTGACAAGAATCCAGCGTCCATGTCGCAAACTCCATTGCACAGCCCATGTATTGAGGTTTTTTTTGCCTGTATCTGCCCTTCCGCTTGGCCAGTAAATCTGTTGTTTCACCAATAATGCTGCTATTTAGAGAGTTTGAGCTTCGCTCAGGTGTCCTGAGGGTCTCGCATTGCTGTTTGTGGGTGGATTGCCAGAACACGGGGCAAGGGGTGGTCTTAGGTGAAAATACAGCGCAACCAATCTGTTTTCGCCTAGTGAGACAGTAAGAACTGAAAGAAAGTAAAAAGCACAGCTGCCCATGGATGCAGGAATGCAAACGCTAATTCCCATCTCATAGAGGTTGCTGAACTTCTCGGACACAGCAAAGGTGGTGCGAGCGTGGGCATGCGGGACATGTCTGGCAGGAGCCTGGCACTGCCATGGTCTCTGTCAGACGAGAGCAGGAACAGCCAAAGCGTAAAATTGGCTGTGGTCCCACCCTGTCTGCTGTACCCCCCCTCCAGAGCGGAGCAGCCATCAGTCTCCACCTACGGGAGTCTGCTGACATAGCCTCCACTTTCTCAGAACAACAAGGCTGCTGATAATATTGGGAAATTATTATTTCAGCTGTTTCAGGATCCATAGCATTTTATTCTCTCTCTTAAAACATAACCAGGGGAGCAATTCTGAGCCTTGTTAATCAGAAAGGGCCTTTTAAAGTGTCGCACTGTCAATATAATACTGTATGAAATTGCATTATAAATGCCAGTTTTAGGCAACTACCATATTTTAATAAGGTTTTTAAATGCAATCTTACTTTTACTCTTGCTAATGAAAGGCAGGTAACTGAGGATGGACCAAGTCCTAAAAAGATGCAGAGATGTGATCCTCTTCTCTGGGGCTGGGGACACCCTTTCAGTCCCAGCCCCGCCACCAGTAGCCAGGAGGTCTGGCTCTGCGCTGGCTGCCAGCTTCTGCGTCTCTCTCGAGAGCAGGGACAGGGGGAACAGGCTACTTAATGGGTGTATAGCCTGTCCACGAGCAAAGGGATTTGCCAGCATTTAAAAGGGGCTTTTAGGTGTTACAGTCAATGCAAATGATTTTAGCTTGCTCAGGATCCCTTGCTGCAATAGCTAAGGTCTTTCAGGTCCCAAGCTAGCAGTTACACCACTCAGTGGAGTCTCATATAGACGCTGCCTGGCTGCAGCCTAAATTCAGAGGCTGTCTCCTAAAACAATGGATTAAGCCTCTTCCTCTGACAGTCAGCAAGCAGCAGAGCGTGGCAAGCATGCTCTGCTGCACGAGGCAGCTGGGTGCTCTTGCATCCCTGGGAAGCAGCCTTTCCCAGCACTCCTAACTGGGAACCATTTGGGTTTTGCCCATCGATGCCTGCAGCGTTCCCTGCAATTGCGATGTCTATCCAAAGTGCAACTCAGAAGTTACTGTACTTCGCACAGGGAAATACTACTGAGTGGAAGGGATAGATCTCCACTGTTTAGCTAATTATTCATGCACAATAAATACACGATAAAAGCATTATAATGATATGAAAAAAATAGGCTAATCACAAACCACTTCCTGCTTATGAAGAAGTTGGAAGGAAGTCTGTAAACAGAGACCAGTGTGACCCCAGTGTCCTTTACTCTTCCCACATATCCCAGAGGTGAGATGTGATACGTTCCAGAGGTGGATAATGAGGAGAAGACACAGACTCAGACACACGCACACACACATTCATCATGCAGGAAACTTTGCTGGTATATAGTGTTTTCTATGATTAAAGCGGAGGCCAGTGTAGGCAGGACTGAATGTAGGGACTGAAATTCAGGACTGAAATAAGCCTTGATTTCTAAATAAGATGTAACTGAGAAAATGCCCAGCCACATGCAGAGAATGGGTTCCTGCCTAAACAGGGTCAAACAGAAGTGACCACAGCAAACTGCTGAGGACTTTGCCTGGCAGCTGATTCCTGCACGCAGGAGGAGGCTGCGTTGCCGTGCAGATATTTATCCAGAGAATGTTCCTGAGCATCTCTAAAGATCTGTTTATGCTTGGAAGTTGTCCTTGCTCATCTCTGGATTAAATTTGACTTTGTGTGGGGATAAAAAGCCTTTTCCTTCCAAATAACAAATATCCTGCTTTCTTCCCTCACCCTTTTTTTTTCCCCCAGATGACCTGGCAGTCTCAGTCTGCTGTAGCCAACTGTTGGAAACAGATGTATTTTGCCTTGGAACAAGCTCCTCTGCAACAGGCTGGAGATGGACACCGCTCCATTTTCTGCAAATGGCTTTGCTCCTGGCAGTCATCCCTCCGCCTTCGCACACTGCCCTGCGCTCCCCCAGCCTGAGTACCTGTGTGTCTCCAGTGCTTTGAAGCTGAGGTGGATGAGGAAGGGCTGCATGAGGAGAAAGAAATGGAGGGCTGGAGGGCTCATAGCGGGTGTTTGCCATTAGGAACAGTGGAGTGTGCGATTTCCACCCCTTACCCCCCCATCTGCCTTTGCACAAAAATCTCCTTCCCAGGAGGGTGAAAGCACATTTTATAAATACAATTACGAAACTGTTGAGATCAATACCAGGAGGCAGATGGATAGCTCAGCAGAAACAGATAGATTAGATGGCGAGATAAAATAGATTAGTCAAATTGATCCGGGGCCGATGAGATAAGGCCCTTCCGGAGAGGGCAGCAATGGTGCACGGGAAGGATGCCTCCATGACCTCTGCACCCCTCCACCGCTTTCCCGTCTCCTCTCCCTTCATCCTGCTTCACGCTACACTGAACTAGAAGAACGAAAAAAAAGAAAAAGCAGAGATAAACACCGCTAGGCGACTCAAAGCCCTCTCCTCCCCATCCTCCCCCCCTTACCAGCCACTGAGCAGGAGATTTCAGCTGGGTGCTTTTCTTCTCCTGTCTAAGTTGGGGTCCCAAAGTTTGCCACTGACAAGAGGAACAATAGAAAGAGCCGGGAGTTGTGGCTTTGAGTCCAACAAAACCGGGGCCTGCCGCCGAGTGCTCCCCTTCCTGAGAATAAGCATGGTATAAAAATACTGGCTTGAATTATCTAGGCAGATTTAGGAGAATTGCATGAAACCTTGTTTTACTCGGAGGCTCAGCAGAGAGGTGTGCATTGTATACACATATTATAAGCATACTGGCCTTTCATTTTCATTGCAACACATCTGCCCACACACATCCCTCTACTAAGACTGTTGGGAATGACGAATCTACCCGAAACCATACCTGTCCATCAAAACCCAAGGAAATAACAGCAAATAGTCACATAGCCAATTTACCATTGCAGAAGAAATCTTGACTTTTGGAACACTTTTGAGTGCTACATTTCACAATGTCTATGGCTTTATATTTAAATTCCTTCTACTCCTTCCCCCCCCCCCCCAAGGAAAAAATAAGAGAAAATGAAAAATCCAGAGACACTCTCTTTTTATAAACTCAGTTCCATCAGCAGTGCTTGTAAATTCTTTTACCTTTGGCTATTTCGCTCGCATGACCGACATGCTGCATGATACAAAAAAGCCACTCTTGAGAGGAGAACAAACATGCCACTTTTTTCAATCCCAAACTGCCTCTGCCACAGTCAGGAATAAATGGATGGAAATTCAGTGAGGCTGGGGGGAGATAGCCCAGCCTTGCTTTATGCCCTGAAGGACTGAAACCTTTGCTTGCAGATTTTGCCAAATGGTCAGGGCTCAGTTTATCTAACAGACTTAATGAAGTGCCCTATTTTATGTTACAGCAGTCCATGGAGTTGCAGCCCCTCTCCGTCCTCCTCGCTGCTCATGTCTGCAGGCTGCTGACTCTTCTTTCTTTTGACCTCATGGCGGGCTGGTTTAAGGGGTTCAGCTGGGAGAAAACTAACTGTGCTGCAAGGACAGAGGCACTTGGTGCTGGTTCAGCCCTCTGAAATGGCTCGCTGCTGGCTCAGACAGAGCCACATAGGAGGGGATGGGTAGCCAGGGATGAGAGAGGTAAGGGGGGAGTAACGTTTCCCCTTTGAGCAGCTCATAGGTGATGAGTTCAGCTTAGCCAAAGCCTTAAATGACACCTTAAGCTTTAAAGGGGCCCAAACAAGGTGTCTGGCATGAGGAATTGATAAACTCAATCCCTGGTCTTGCAATGAGGTTTGTTATTCCCTTATAAAACAGCACCGGTTAGAAAAATCGAAGTTTTCTTATTAATTTTCTTACAGAGAAAGATTGAATTTATCAAAGTTTTCCTTTGGAAGGAAAGACTGGACCAAAAAAAAAAGTCCCAAGTCAAAAGTCTTCTATCCAGAAATCTTAGAACTGCAGAGTTTCACAGCACTCAAGAGACCCTTGTCCAGAGCCCTGCTCTGAGGCAGGATCAGCTGTGCTCAAATTCTTCCCTAATAAACATTTATCTGGCCTCCAATGGTGAAGACGTTGCCCTAGGAAAAGGTTAGCCAAAAGTCTCATGCTTCCATTCTCCCACATGGCTTAAGCTGTTTGGAGAACATCTCCCAAAATACATGCAATTGCTTGGAGTAGGGACAGGAGCTGGTTTAATCAGGGAAACTCTGCAAAGAGCATCGTGCAAGACCTGGTACCTCTGGACAGTCGAAGCCCTGCAGCAGCATGGGCACCTGGAGAAATTCGCACTGTGGCAGAGCAGCCACAGTGAAGTGCATTTGGAGGACTGGCCTGAGTATTCTTGTATTTCGACACCCAGCTCTGCTTTTCCAGTGTTAACTATCTCAGCCATATCTAACAGGTAGGCACATGTAGGAAGCCCGTAGCAATCACCTTCTATCACACATACAGATTGCCACAGTCTCCTGCTGGTGGAAAAGTTACTGCATCAG
This sequence comes from Chlamydotis macqueenii, assembly GCF_036417535.1. Taxonomy (NCBI): domain Eukaryota; kingdom Metazoa; phylum Chordata; class Aves; order Otidiformes; family Otididae; genus Chlamydotis; species Chlamydotis macqueenii. The sequence continues at coordinate 67,430,088 of NC_141557.1, forward strand.
TAATTTCGGTTACAGGCTGGCTTGAGCAGCCGGTAGCCCAGAAGGCATGGAGAGTGGCTTTTGCCCCTTGGTAGAGCAGAAGTATGCAATGAGTCTCCACATGATCAGTGGATTGCTTCTTGGCTGGTGTAGACCAGCAGAGCAGCGTTTTGTTCTCCAGGACTGAAGCTGCAGAGAATCTGAGCCATTATATTAAAAATATTATTCATATCTGGATATTTAATAAATTGAATACATTTCAATAAATTGAAACTCTTCACCCCTGTACGAATATGGTTCCTATCTGATTCAGAACAGTTAATATACAAAAAAAAGTTACATTAGGGAAAAAAAGAAAGGCTAGTCAGCTGTTCAAAGGTGTGACATCTATGAAAGAAGCCAAGTCAGAGAAGTGTAAGTGATTAAAGTGGCCAAGTTAAACAAGATACAATTAAAACCACTGCTTCTCCACCATCTCCCCAAAACTTCCAAGTAAGGCTTTATGAGTCCTAGGGGACCAGGTTAGCCCTAATTGTATCTTGTTTAACTTGGCCAATTAAACAGCAAACTCTTCTTGGAGTTGGCCCTGCCTGCAGATATCACACCTTCTGTGCTTCTGAGTGCTTTCTTCACTTTCTGAAACATATATGCCATATATTTTTATTAGCTCTTGGGAATGTGTTTCAAAAATGCCCTTTGGTTAATGCCAATTGCAACTATACAAACAGTATGCCATTCCCCTGGAATACTGGGAATTGTCACCCTGAGCTGTGGTACCCTCACCTGTGGAGTTTTTAAAGAGAGGACATTGATTTTTCAGAAGGATTTGAGAAAAGACCAGAAACACCTCTTGCCTCAAGTCCCCATTCGCAGCAGGCTGGAACTGAGCTGAATGCAAGGAAAGCGAGCGAGCCAGCACTGCAGACATTTAGGATAGGCAGGCCTGTTACTATTCAGAGGAGACAAAGGCTAACACCTGAATGGAAGAAGAGGGAGCTGTATTTCCTCTGGGATAAGCGAGTAAACGAGAGAGAGAAATAGCCTCCTTCCCATATTTCCCAAAGATTGCCAAAAGATGGAAGGGAAATGAGGAATTTGCTAATGCTTTTCCATAATTAATTAAACGCAACATTTGGAGTTTTATATGCCTCTACCTCAATTAATGAAACACATGCAATGTTTTGAGATGGCAAACTGGTCTTCTGCCTGCAACAGGATTTTTTTGTTTGTTTTGATCTATTTTAAAGTGGAGGAAACAGTCATTGTGATTATGTGAACATCTCAGACAAAGATCTGAAGCTTTGCAAGCTCATTCAGTGCTAAATTTTACCAGTAGCTACTCCGCATTTGCATGAGGACTACACACTGCACCTAAGACCAGCCTCAGTAGACCCCCAGATCAGGGGAAACCCATAACTGTCTATTAAACAAAATGATACACAAATCATCAACTCTTACAGAGGAACAATCATTCTTCCTATTTTGGAGAGGGGGAAATGGGCAAAGTGACCTGAAAAGCTGATGACAGGCACACCAAGCCCCAGAGCAGTGTCACACCACCACATTATGCCACAAAGGGGGACACCCCAAGGGACAACACATCCTGCTCTTGGGAAGGAGAAAAGAAGCAGGCATCCATGTCTCTAACCTCCGCTCTGTTAAAGGCTCATCTCAAACAAGCACCTCCAACTCATTTTCCAATAAGTAACACAGGGATAAGGATTCCGTAACTCACTGAGGAGCGGCAGCTGATAATATTCGCTTACCACCTTGAAAAAGCCAGGTGCCACGCACATGCATATGGCATGCTAACAACATACCTATGGCACTTTCTGGGTGCCAAGAAGAGTGCATGCCTTTGTCCAGGGGTGCAGCACCAGCACAATCAGGCTCCTGATGAAATATGAATGATTAGGAAACACTCCCTTTAGTACCGCTTTGCCATCCATTTCTTAAAATCAAACTGCTGCTCATAAACTTGATTAAGAGTACATTTGGAAAATGTTTTGATTGCTGTTTGTTGAAGTTTCCTATGTATTAAAATGCTAAAGAGTTAAAAAAAAAAAGTCACACATGACAAGATGCCTAAGGAAGTATGCTAAGCAGTGCAGAACAGTAATAACGCTGCTGGAGCAACCTGATGAGCGAGCTTCACCCACTTGTATAGGGGAATCACCAGATGGCACTGTAACAACACATAGTTTTCCAAATTCTTTCTCTAACTGGGCAAAACCTGATGGGTTAATGAAGAAACAATACCTTCTTGTTGTTATTGTGAACATTGTGTTTTGGGAGTGGTGCTGAGAGGGGGAGTTATGATAGGTGGTTGCTGCTTCTGACCTACCTTCACCCAAAAAGCCGGGTTGACCCATGGATGGTAACTCCGTACTTGCCTGGATGTTGCTTGAGTAGCTCTGGCTTATGTGTATAGTTGAGTAAAGATGGTACACTAACTAGTAGAGTCTCTCTGTCATCTTCCTTTCATCTTTTACAGGATTTTAAAACATTATTTTAGCAGGAAATGCCTGTATATATAGTGATATATGTACGTATATGTGTATGTACTGACATACACATATGCACATCGTTTGAATTAATCAAAACACAGAGACTTCCCTAAGGTTATGAAGAGAGGCAGTGGTAAAGCAAGACATGGAAGCCAAGAAAACTCTCTGCTACACAGCTGTAACAGAAGTACCTTATTCATGTGTGAGTCACTAACACATACTTACTCTGATAACAAATAACGCATTCTTGGAGAGAGTCTCAATTTTGATTTATGTCACAGTTTCAATAAATATAGAGGGGCTGCCAAATTTGCCTATATAAATCCCAGTGATCTCATATATTTTAATCACAAGTTTTGGAAAAATAGACAAAAGGAGCTTCCCCTCCTCCCCTTTTTTTTTTACCTTATTAATATTGTGCTCTGGCATAAGGCTCTATTTTGAACTCTGCTGGAGAAGTGAGCATTTCTGAGGCCTGTTTATGACAAGATATAATTAATACTAGTGAGGAATTAAAGGAGATTTAGAGGAAAAATATTGTACACATTTGGAGTTAAATAACAATTTGGCCTCATTAAAACAGGTTTCCATTTACAACTAATTTTATTCCTAGTTACAAAGGCCATCGTTTGTCTGAGCAAAGATGAAAAAGTAGCTGTTAACATAGTGCAAATGAGAGTAAAATTGGAAGGGACATGTATGTTAATGAGCATCTGAGTGCCCTACAGTGCGCAAAAGTGAGCAGGAAAAAAAAAAAAAGATTCCCCTGATATTGTTGAAAAGCTAATGGTTATTTGACATGGCAAGGAATGCCTTGAACATTCAACCTGCTTTATGCAAAGATACAGTTGTTTGCAGGATCAGGGGCTACCTCAGAGCACTTCAAGAACAATATTAATTTCTTGATAGGATATTAATTATTCATTTGCAATTTTGGAAGTAATTTCACTTCCTTGCAAGGGAAGATCTGGCAAGGAGTGGCCATTAACTGTGCACTTAGGACCTACCCCGGATACGTGAGCTCTGGTGTCTGTATGTGGCGATGTGCTTAGCTAAATCCCTGCAAATTGTTGATTCTCTCCCTCCATGCAGAATATGTAATTGGGCTTGTGAATAAGCAGACAGAGCGAGCCACATTTCATGCATATTTATCCCACGTGCACACTCATCAAAGCCAGAGGGACCACATAGTCTTAAAGCCTGAACAGAACTTGGCCTATCAGATTTGCATTAAAACTGTACTGTATGGTTTTGTGTACGGGACTCCAAAATCAGAATTGAAAGTCCCTTTCAGTTACAGAAAACTAATTGAAAACAAGATGCTTGAATCCCCACTTGCCAACAGCCGAAGTGCTTGAATATAAAAGAGACAGAAGAAGCCCTGTACCCCTGACAGTAGCTTAAACAATGATAGATCTGTCCCTTTTGAATGGAAACCCCATGAGCAGGAGAGCAACGTTAAGGGAAAAAGATATGCAGGAAGGAAACCATTTGCTGGTTCCAGCAACGAACTCCATTTGTTCTGTGAGTACCCAGAATGCCGCTCCATATTCCTGCGTGCTGCCTGCTGGCAACTTATTTGCTGTGCAGCCTTGTGGGTGCCTTGTACATGTCCACAACAAGCTGAGCATCTTTGACACTTCAAAAAAACATAGTAAAAAACAAGCCATCTCCATCAACTTGGAAAATATTGCGGAAAGTTTGTCTCCAATTGCTGGTCAAATGTGTTTGCAACAGCCTGAATTTGCAATAGGTCTCTTGTCTGGGGCACCCTGTGGCTGCTGTGAGGGCAAGAGAAGTCGCACTTCAAGCTCAAAAAACCAAACTTGGGCAGGCGTTAAGCCTGGGAAGACATTTCTGCTCCCTCCCAAGTGATGCTGCAAGCAGAAAGGGAGCTCTTGGACACACAGCCAACCTAAAAAGCACTATTATCTCTAAAGCAATCATTTTGCCTGATTGTTGAAAATCTAAATGGGGGTCAGTAATGTCTCAATCCAAGCTGCTCTATTGTTTTAAACATTGCTGTGTTTATTTCACCCCTTTCCATTCATTATGCAAAGAATCACTGTGAGATAAACAACAAGCATGAATAGTTGTGTGGAGCCTGCCAGAATTCCCAAATATTTCATATTTTGGCCCCCAGGATGAATTCAGTCTCCAGACCACCTAACTAGAGAATGAGCTGGATATTGTAAATGTGTTTGGCTAAGATTACAAAAACTTTTGAGTGAAATCATTTTGCACTGCTCTGCTAACAAAATTTCCTCAGTATCCACCTTTTTTTTTTTTTTTTGATCACACCTTGCCAGGGTGGTCTTGTGCTTGCACACCAACCAAGAGCCCATGGAAATACCGATTCAGTGATGGCATTTGCAGTGTCTGCCAGATACGGGGCCTTTAGAGGCCCCCTGGGTACCACTCAAGATAACTGACGTGCCGGCACCCTGGCAAAGCATTTGGAGATGGAGAGCCAGGCTCAATAAGGGGTTTAACTAAACACTGCTCACAAGTCGTTGTGCAATCAAGTGACCTTTCTTTGAGCTTCATCACTATAACATGCAATCATTGAACAGATAATCATGGCAGAATCCAGGTAAGTTATGCATTTATTGGGACAAGTAGTTCAATCATGTAAAGTATGAGATAATTTTCCTGAGGACTACATCCATAAGGCATCAGTCCTACCAGCGTGGCATTAGATGCATTGCCTTGCCGGGATGAACTTTTTTTAATTTTCCTTTTTTTGTATCCCTTTCTCCTCTGCTTTTAACACCACCATCTCCTCTGTGCTCCGTCCAGGTGTAGTTTGCCAGGCTGCTTCATTCCTTTCTAGGTGTGAAATAAATTCTTGCCTTCAGCAGAGTCCACAGGCTAGTCATACACTTCAATTTCTTTGTGTTTTCTACTTCAGTCTTTTTTTCTACATCTGCTGTTTAACAGGTCTATTTTAGAAGACATTTCTTCTTTTTTTTTGCATTCATCAGATTTGTTGCACTGGCTAGGAAGAAGTACTCTGCATATTCTGATCTGTAATGTTGCCTTACATTCTCTCCAGATTATATATTTTTGTATAACAAATCAATAGGCTATTATCATAGAACTATAGAATAGTTTGGGTTGGAAGGTACCCTTAAAGGTCATCTAGTCCAACCCCCCTGCACTGAGCAGGGACACCTTCAACTTGATCAGGTTGCTCAGAGCCCCCTCCAACCTGGCCTTGAACGTCTCCAGGAATGGGACATCCACCACTTCTCAGGGCAACTTGTTGTATTAAAGTTGCTATGTCTAAAAATAGGAGTTCATCTTCCCTCCATTCAACTGTCTGCCTGGACATACAGCTCTCCAGTTCTACTAAAGGATTTAAAGTGATGATGTCAATTAAATGTTGACGGCACATCTTCATGGCAATTGTTTTACTGTGATTGAAACTGTTGTACATAGTGCCCATGTTTCAGTCAGCCTTCACAAATGCTCTGTCACTGTATTGATGTGTGGTTGCTCATCCTTCTTGGCTGAAAAATGAGAGGAAAAGCTCTGGTTGTGTTCCTGTGCTAAACTGCATAAACACAGTATTTCCAGAGAGCTGAGAGGGAGTTTGCGGCTTCATCCTGGAGGAGAGAGTGAAGATGCATCTCATGAACTCACTGCTCTCAGTTCTGATTTTCCAGCAGCTGGCAAAGCAAGGCAAGTCACAGTAGAAAGGTTCATCAGAAAAATTAACTCTTTTCTGTTAAGAGTTTCCTTTTTCACTGTGAAAATACTGATAGTCACCAATATCTACTCCTGCAGCACACAATGCCCACTCATATGTGGCAGGAAAGCAGCACCATGCTAGTAGATCTAGAAAAGACTTTAAAGAGAATAGCACATATGCCAATGAGCCTACAGCCTAAAAACGAAAGAAAGAACCAAGTGGAAAAGCAATATAAAGACTTAAGGAAGAGAGCCAATGTGTTCACGGGCTACATTTCCTACCGTCCTGTCTCCCTGAGAAGCTGAAGCTGTCCTTGCTCGCTTCTCAGTCAAGGTATAGGAAATCACATTAGGCGTTCCCCTAAACTTCAGTTGTTGCCTTTCACCTTAGTTTTCACAGATAAACACAAAAAGTTGCATTACAGGTATTTATACCATTACCATCACCACATATACTGGAACTAGAGAGCTCAGGAAGCTTCCCTGGGGAAACAGTTTACACAGGTTTGCACCGAAGTACTTCTGTGCTAAACCCACCTCTCCACCTTCAGTCTCCCTCTCCTCGTATATTCACACGTGAATACATCTGCACAGCTTAGGGTCCTGCTCTGAACAGAAAAAAAAAAAAGAAAAAAACAGGCTTCACATCAGCTTTGTGTTGCAATTTGTTTTTCAATAATTGTTAGACAGCAGCATGCAAAGCATTGCCCTCAAACTTGGTTCAACAGAAGCGCTTCACAGCCAGAATATGAAGCCCTGCATGAGCCTTGGAGAGAAGAAGGGCTTTCATCTGTGTTGTTTTATGATGGGCCAGTCTGGCTCCTTACAAAGTTTATATGGAGTTGCCAGGGGAGTAAGAGAAAGGAAAGAGATTTGCTAATAACATATTCTCTTTCAGAGGTTCTTTCTCAGCATGTCCTTGTCCTGGACACACATTTATTTATTTATCAGACTTAAAAAATTCATACTTTTTCACAAGCAATTTAGCAGCAGACAAGAACCCTGCTTCTTGTTGAGGAGTTTTACCGTTATTTCCAGATGACAGGACTGGTCTGGCCGGGGGCCCATGCAAAAGTAATCCAATGTTGTTATTGTTACTAAGTTGTCCTAAAGAAAGTTGGAGGCGGTTTATCTTTTACAGCACTCCTTTCTAATGAATTGGCAACACATCTGACTTGGGTCCTTGTATAGGGCCTCCCTTGAGCCCTCTCACCCCTACTTGTTACTGGCTTCCTGCTGATTTACAGCAAAACTTTGACGTTTGGTCTGCTCCTTAATAAGGGCCTGTGACATTGCCCAGGTATGAAGAAGGGGAATAAAATTATGTGGGTTAAAAATGATATAGCTCTTTGAAGGTGGAGACAGCAGAACAGGGCTTCAAAGTCCAGAGAGAAAAACGATACCCACAGAAGGCTCTTTGTTCGGACAGCTCAGCTGGCATAAATCTCCCAGCTGTGCTCCTTTTATACCGCCTCTGATTATTTGAAACTCATTTATCATTTGAGCGTCAAATAATTAGAACTGGTGTACAGAAATGGAGAAGAAGAAGGAAAGAAGGAAGGCAGAAAAATGGAGCAGACACTGCAGGCCATTCATTGGGTGATTTTGAACAGGAAGACCTTATTGAATTATCTTGATAAGGTGACTTAAATAATTCCTGAAGTTCAGGGAAAAGCAAACCAAGCCCCTTTATTGTCTGTAATACAGCAGTATTGGAAATCCTTGGGCAGCAAAGGAGAATACAAACTTAACAAAGAAGATTCAAATTAAGCATTGGAGCTGTGGTAACTCCCTGAAGTTCCCATTTGAAAAAGCAGCGCTGTTTAGGTGCGTTGCCTACAACTCAACGCAGCGTTACAGCTCTCCAGTGTCAGAGGCCTGAAAAGGAGCCTACGTGTTCTTGCACACAGTAAATGCCAGCCTAATTGAGTTCCTGCACTGCCGCATGAGCAATGCAGTGATCAAGCACTTTGTTCAAAATTTCCTGAAGGGCTCAAATCCTGCCCTGACTTACCCTTTTTTTTGCAAAACCATTGACTTCAAAAGGATTGCATGGGTTAGCAGCGAAAGCAGAGTATTTCTTGCTGGGTGGTACTTTATTGGCCTGGCCAGGAGCCAGTGCAAAAGCAAGCTAGTGTTGTTATTGTTATTCAAATGTTCTAAAGTTCTTCTTCTATAGAATTATATAGCAATATTCACTCCTTTTAGTCTTCATTTATTGCATTATTTCTCTGCTTTCTGGAGAAGTTTAATACAAAGTAAATTTGGCTAGAGTAAGGGGAAGACAACACGACTTTTATGGAGAAAATCTGTGCCTCTCTAATATGGCCTCTGTATCTAGATAGGTGGCAACAAACAGTGGATAAAGGCAAGGGTATCACTCTGTTTTCACTTACAGAAGTTCCCTTAGAAACAAAGAAAAAGATGAGAGGGAAAAGAGATTAAGATGGAGGAGCAAAAAAAAAAAAACAAAAAACCAAAAAACCAAAGCTTGAAGCTGGCTAAGAAACAGAAAACACACGAGGAATGAATTTCCAGAGTTATGCAATGGGATCTGCGTTATCAGGTACAGGGGTCAACATGCTGTAGCTACAGGTGCCAAAGATATCACACAAAGATTTCCAATGGCCCCCAGGAGGATGAGGAAGGAGGAGCGACCCTGCATCTGTGAGAGGCAGCTGCTCCTGGCTCCCACCAACCTCAAACCCAAGGGGAGCCGGGAGCTGAGTATGCATCTCGCCCGGCCCCACGTCCTTATCTCATGCTGATCAACCGACCGGGCAGCATTTTGCCTTGCTGAGCAATAGTGTTTGGCTCCTGTGGATTTGCTACTGTGGTTTTTAAACTGTAATTTGGGAAAGCAAGTGCTGCTTGCTATGCCACCGTGGGCCTGCTGTGCGGATGACTAGCCTGGAAAGGTGAGCAAGTTGAGGAAAGAGAAAAAATGCTCCAGGGCTGCCTACAAGGGACTGGAGGGGTAATCAGGACAGGAAGCATGCATGCTGGTGTTTTTCACGGATGCCTGCTGGGACCTCAAGCAGCAGCCCAGGCCAGGGAAGAGATGGTCAGGAGGAAATACCCTGCAGCAGAGGTCTGGGCTTGTCATCATCTCCAGCACCAGCCTGGGAGCCCGAGCCCCATGGATGAAGCGCAGAAGCACTGGGCTCAGCAGTCAGCCCCGGATTTGCTTCCCGTCCCCGTCGCTGTGCCTCCAGCTCGCCTTGCAGACCCCTCCTCCTCGCCCTCTTCCTCCACGCAATGACCCCCTGTGCTAAAAATACCCCCCTCCAGGACTCGGTACAATAGATAAGCTTGGCAAAGCTCTTGTGGGAGAGGCTGTGGCTTCACATCTGCTTGTTAAAAATATCACATATTATTAAAAAAAAAAAAAAGAAAAAGTTTCTTGTGACTAATTTCAACAGCAAACCATATGGTCTTTTTACTTCTCCTGCACTCATAATAATTAAATGGCTAATTTCCCCTCTTAAACTACCTTCGGCCCACAGAAGGAAACAAAGGAAATCACAGCTATTCAGCTACAAAACATCTTGTTAAAGCACAGCAAAGAGTTATGCAATTAACCCCACAAAAGCTGGAATTTCACAGTTATATCTAACACTCTGCCTTAACAAGAACAGGCTTTAAATTGAGCCTTTTTCTGTTGTTGTTTCTGTTTGCTGGCATGGCAGTCACAGTTAAGGTCAGGTGTCAGACCAGATTTAAGCCATAAATGTCTGTTTCCTTGGGTTTTTTGTGAGACGGAGTCAGTGCCTTATTGTGATTTAAATCAGCCGCTGGGTGCTTTGGAAGAGGCTTCCATTAAACTGGGAAACAAAGAATATGATTGCTTTCGCAGAACAAACGCCTGCGTATCTCCCCGTGCATTGTACGTACTGCGGCAAGAACCCTTGATGCTGGTGTGCCGCCTGTGCGACCGACGCCTTTTATAGCTTCGTTTCGGGGCTGTTTTGGGACGTCTCAGGCCTCGCTGACAACACCTGCCAGCTCCCGCCTGCCAGGGCCTGCCCAGCCCAACTGCGCTCCTCTGCTATGCACCTGTGCCAGAAACGTCCAATTTTGCAATCCCGTTTGGAGTCTGTCGAGCCATTTCCCAGGAGCAGTGGGATGCTAGGGATTTATACTTTATTTTTGACAAAGCAGCAGGGAGCCTTGTGGCACAGATTCAAGAAAATACTTTAAAATGTGCCTGACTTGAAGCACGTGGCTGGCTCAATTTAGGCAAAAGGAGCTGGGATGGCCCTAGAGAGATTATTAAATTAGCTGGGAAGGTGCTGGAATTGAGCCGCAGTCCTTCATGCTATAGACCGATAGCAAGTCAAAGCCCAGCAAAGGAGACCATGCTGCAAACTGATACTCCTGGCTGATGCTTTCAGCATCATCTCTTCTTATGGGCCGTGGGACTTAGCAGCTGCCCCCAAAGGTGGCAGCTTTGCTGCAAAGCCAAAAGCGCTCATATTGTCTTTCAGTTATCTTCCCTTTCCTCCTGCTCCTGGCTAAACAACTCCAAGGTCTGCAGGGTGGGTCGTGCCGGTGGAGCCTGGGGACCTCCGTGAGGGACAGTGAGATGCCGCACAGGGACACATCACTGGTACCCAGCCAAGCGGTGAGCTCTGCTGGAGGAGCAGCAGTTTCATGGAGGAAGATGCGGGTGGCACGGTACAATGAACTGCAAGGTAATTGCATTCAATGAGACTGAACGACGTTTCTGAACTTGATGGCTTAGGTGAGGGTGCCCATTCACCTGCTGTAGTGGAGTGCTCAGATTAGCACTTAGGAGATTAAAACGGGTATTTGGGTGCCTAAATGCCTGTCTGAAAATTAAAATTAAAATTGGGTGCCTTCATTTAGACAATCAGGTTTGAAAATTAGAGTGAGAGATTGCATGCCTGAGTATAATTTAGAGTGCGGACTCATTATGGATATTTTTATTGTTTAAGAAAATCCTTCCTGGCTGGAAACGAGGCAATGACCAGGACTGTAAAGACTGAAGAAAACTATGATGGCGCTGGGCAATTTTCTTGATCAGATGAGCCACTAGATGACACTTTGCATAATAATATAACGGACTGAACATTTCCATGCTACATTTTAATTTTCTGGCTTGGTAAGGACTATTATGGGCGGGTGCCAGGCAGCCCATAGACCATAAAGCTAACTAGGGCCTTCCTAAAGTACCTGCCTTCTCGATAAGGCAGGTGGCTGTTAGCTATGTCTCTGGCATCCCAGCAGGAGGAGGAAAATAAAAGCAGAGAGAAGAAATTAGCAGAAAAAGGATGACCATAGAGAAACAGAAAGAGACGGATGGAGCTGGGGCCTAGAAACTGGCCAGGGGAAGACGTGGTGAAGAGGAGGCACCACAAATGGGAGAAGGGTGACAAGATGGGACACCAAGAGACGAGAAAGGGTGAACAAAGTAGCAGCAGGGCCTGAAGAGATAAAAACAGGAGACAAAAATAAGAGTGGGAAGGGGGAGGAAAAGGATAGTGGAGTTGGGGAAGATGGAGCAGAGCAGAAGAGAGAAGAACAGGAGAGTGCCACTTGGGAGGAATTAGAAGCTAATTATCCACTCATAAATTCTAGCAATATAAAATACCAATATTTCAGTCAGGAAGAATGTTCCACATGTTTTCCCAAGCAGCAGCCTTCAAAGCCAAGAGAGAAGAAAGAACAGAGGAGAGCAGACAACATGACTGTATGTTTCAAGTCGGTTTTTTATATTTCAGACAGTTTATTTATGTGTCTAGCATTAAATATAAAAACCCAGAAGAACATCTTTTGATTGTACTATGAGGTACAGTTGCCACTGATTAAAGAATTGAATTTAGAAAGAGATGTAGCTTTTTGTACAAACAGAAAATAGCTGATTTAGATTTCTTACATTACACCATTTATCTATCCCTGTTTAAGAAAACAAATACACACATCTACTGGAATTCTCTTGGCCATTTATCAGCATTTCTCCCTGTGATGTGGATCAAAATACTTCATTTTTTTCCTGTGATCTCTTTCTTTATGCTCCAGCTGGGAAATGACCAAGAATGTAACCTTTATCATAAAATACTGCAATGTGCAAATTACTTGCACCAGTACAGTTGTGGGGTGGTTTTTTTGTTTGATATGGGGGTTTTTGAGTTTGGGAGGGTTTTTTTTTGTTTTAGTTTTTTTTTTTAATTCATTTTCTGAATGACTTGTTAGTTTTCAGTGAAAGCAGCTAATTCCAGTTAAGCTGACTGTTGTTATTGTCTTTTGCATGAAAGCGCACAACAGCCGTACCCAGTGAAACGTCAAGGGAAGCTTCTATTCCTCCTGCGGGCTAGCAGCCCATCTGCAACCACTGGTATTTAAGCAGAGCACACTGACTGGTGTTACCTCTCCGCTGTAGCATCCATGCACTGTGAGTCACTAAAATACCTAGGTCCCGCAGATCTTTGATGATTTCACTCCCAAGGTGTTTGGCCTTGAGTATAACTTGGAAGGCTGCCTAACTGCGTAGATGGTGTTAGCCTTTCTTTTGTGAAAGTACACAAACAAGGCAGATATATGGGGCAAAAAAAGACTGTTCCCTAGTCCTACTTTTCATCCTCTCCAGACTCAGGAATCTCCAAACCTGAGGATGGTTGCAAGAGAGTCCAGCAGATTTGCAGTAGCATGTGTACATGAGCTATTTGAAATAGGGAAGGAGCAGATCAAATACTGAGGAACCTTTTTCTTCCTTTGCTTTTTGTTACTACCTTTACCTAACATAAGAGAAGCCTCATTTAATATTACAACACACGACAGCGGTTATAGAGGTGCTGTGTAGGTAATGCTGACTGATGACTTCTGGCTGGCAGAGAAAGTCAGTTAGTCGGAGCGCAAAGGGAATTTTTTAGCCTTTCTTTGCTGCTGAGGTGTCCCATGTTTCTGCTGCAGCTCTTGGGAATATCATGCTTACAAACCAATGCTTAAGAGTTACATAATGATGCCAGAAACAATCGACTTTAGGACTGGGGTATGAAGACTCAGAGAATTAGTAAATGTGTAAATCCACAGGATGGTGGGAATGCAGCACCTTACTAACATAAAATTACTGGGTGCAAATGGATCTCTAATTATAGCCCACCTCTCCACAGCTAACATATTGCTAGCATTATCTTCACAAAACATTTCCACTTCCCCTTAGGGATACTTACTTCTGTTTTGGAAAAAAAAATCACAGTTGCTTGGAATCTAGAACACAGCAAAGTCATAGCAACAGAACAAGTGAATCTAATTTAACAATGAGATTGCTCATTTTTTTAAAGGTGAAAATCAGTTTACAATTTCCATCTGTCCCCATGGAAGTCAAAATACGCTTTGACTTTCACATCTATGTCTGACAATCATAATCCATAATACAAACAGTAATAAAATTTCCCTGCCCTATGACAAACAGGTACCCAGAAACACAGGCAAGCGTTTATCAGTTCCCTCTCCCACCTCACCAGATGTGATGTTTAAAGCCAGATACTCCTGCCCAAACCTGCCATAGACATGCCCTGCACCACCTTGCTCTTTAAAATGTGATTTAGGCTCCCAGTTGTGGCTTCTTGACTCGGAAAACTGTGAACGTGTTATTGTCAGAACACATAGCACATTTGGCTGCTTCTCCAAGGGTCGGCATCTGATTTCTGTGCAGAAAGTTAGGTGAGTAGCTGTAGGTCCCTGTAGCCATTTAGTGGCCTCTCTAAACTGCTACGTGTTTCAGAGCAACTGGAAGTCTTGCCTGAAATACTAAGTCTTTGCAACTGGAAATCTTTGCTGAAAAGATACGTCCAGCCGTTCCCAGGGAACGGTGAGTCAAAACAGTGCCACTTTGCTGGAAAACCAAGTACAGAGCATTATCCTAGCAAGCACTACTAATCCTTTGCTTCTGTCAGCACTTAGATTTGCACAAAAACAACAAGACCAAGTGGCGAGGTGAAAGATGTAACTAAGGCATATCCCACTCAACTCCAGTGTAGAAAGTGTCAGCAGAAAATCTTGAAATCCCTAAGTTGAATTTTTGTTACTGAATCAAGGCTAACAATTTTATTTTTATATTGATTGCCTCTTGCATTCTGAGGTCCTTGAATGAAGGGCATTTTATAAATGTAAATTTGATGGACTGAAACATTTATATTCATGAGAATGTAACTGGAACTAAGCAGGTTAGCATTCGTTTACACTCCAATTTTGTCAATAATAATCAGGAAAAGGAGGGATTAATGGCTTACCCTTATAATCTAATCATATCAATGCTATCCACTAACCTGGACAATGTAAGAACATATCTGTTGTGTCAGGCTTGCATAAGCAATGATTTTCCAAATCTACTGTTAACCTTTAGAAGATGTTACGTGGGTTTTGGCACCATTTTCATCTACCATTTGCTGCAGAAAAGTTTAAGTACAGCAATGTGCAAACAATTCGGGGTGCATATAATAAAGAGGATAAACTATGAACGTGAACAAAAGATGGATAAATTTATATAACTGAACTACAGGTGGACAGCAGGTATTCGTGCTATAGACAAATATAAAATGAGAAAATAAACTGTAATGCAGCTGGTTTCAAGCCCATTTTCCTAGGCAAGGCTCTCAGAAAAGCGCATTTATACCCCTTGCTAAGTGCTATGGTAAGCATGGTAACACCCCCCAGCAGCAAAATCCATGCTAAGACCCTTCCGCACTGCACAGCTGCAGCAGTGGTCCACTGGCAACACTTGCTGTAAGAGCACTGACCTACATCATACGTTGATATTTTATCACTCAGGCTGTCAAACCTCATCTGGAGCAGAAGCACAAACACAGTGATAACACGGGTAGCTGCTAGCACCCTATCTGTGTTACTGGCCAATGCTTGCACAATGGCCCTACCTCTGATCACCCCAGTGTTGCTACCACTGGCAGCAGGACAACAGTAAGAAGTTTCTTGAGCAATATCATCCCACCGCTCAACCTCCAGACAGTCCATTTTCGTCAATGCAAGCCTTCATAATTTTTTTTTTTTTTTAAATTGAACTAGCATCTAGCCCAACTTCCCCTGATGCGGTTGGGTAGAAGATATGTCTTTCAGCTCTAGCCGGAGATAATGCTTTGCCCACTGTGGCGAGGAAGCGTACATCGAGCCTGACATCTGTCAGAGCCTATAGCCCTCTGCTTGCCTGTGCCAGGAAATGCAGCCCAATTTCTATGCTCCTGTGGTCTAACTGACAAGATGATTTCTCAAGCCCTTCATAATTCTTGATGCTAACATTCTTCTTTCTCAGGGCTGTTTCATACAAATCAAAGTGATATTGCAACTGTGAGGCTGGTGGTGTAAAGGTGACAGTGGTTCTTGTTCTGATGCTTTTGGTCTTGGTTTTCACAAAGGCAGCGGGGACGTGGGCCACAGCATGCATTGCTACTGCCACTCCTTTCACCAGCATGTAGGCCAGAAAATGGCTGGAGTTAGACGACGCTGCGGTAAAAATACAACCACCCTGACAACCTCAGGCCTCCAAGAGCCACCGCCATCTGCGCAGCTAGACGAGCATTAGTGAAATAGTGGGAAATGAACGTCTGTGTGTACCTCGTATTGTATTATATTACATTAGTGCAAAAATGGCCTGAGTGACCTCGTGGAGCTCTTGCGTGATGAGAACACCCTCGTGAAGCTACAGCTGTTTTGAGCTATTAAACGTTCATAAGCCAGACATGATTTCCCTGCAATGCCTCTGCTAAATGAGTGGCTACGTATTGCATTAGCATTCCCAGATGCCCTCCCTCGGCTCAAGCAGCCTGGGGGTAAAAAGGCAAAGAAGGCTCTGGGATGCACTTCTGCGCCTGAGAACTGCAGCGCAAATCGGCCTAATTGTTTGTTAGATGAACAATGATCACTAATTAACGTTGTTAAAATGTCATCAATGATCACTAATTAACATTGTTAAAAATTTGTTAACAAAGGAAATTTAACAATATCTTAATTAGGAAGGATTTCTAATTTGTGATATAGAGCATGTTAGACAAACAAGGCACAACTCTCCCATTGTTTTTCAGCTCTGCAGCAGGAGAGATTACATGATATGACACAGCACATTCTGCGTTCGCCGTTTATCATTCTACATCCTCGACACACTTCTGCTGTATAATTACAGCCGGGGCTAATTTTACCTGTGTTATTGTTTGTCCTGCAATTTAGAGAGAATAGGACATGTTGATGCTACGTGATTTAGTCTGGGGCAGTCAGTTGGCTTTTTGCCACAGGACTACTGCTCACACATTACTGCGATGAAGTGCATGCTTTGCAAAATAAAAAGAACCTTTTCAGTGTTTTAATTTACTTAATGATACGGTGTGAGGGTAGCAACCTTCTTCAGGTTTTCTTCTCCTAAATGTAATTTAGCCACAGACACTAACCTTTCAGGGCTGTGTTCTACTTCAAAGCCACTGTACGTTGTTGGAAAAAGTCCCCTCCTATTATCTATTACTTAATTATTAAAAAGCATCTACTCTGTTTTCATAAATTATCTATGTATCAGGGATGTTGGCTTACAAGGAGGAAAGACACACATGCATACATGCATGCAGGCTTGGAGAGTTACAAAGTTAATTATTCCTGATGGAAAATCAGCAATAAATAAAAAAACATTAAGATATTTTGGACAGTCCTGGAGTCAGAGACTGAAATGGTTTTGAGAACTTATCTTTAAAAGTAGCACAGATAGATTGGAACACTGACCTCAGTTACGCTTTGCCTGGCAGAATACTCCAAATATCTGACATTGTTCCTGAAAAGAATGTATTTATCACATAATGCTAAAGTCTATCTTTAGTGGACTCCTGTTACCAGAGCAGGGGGAACTTTCTTTTGCCCATTCATTTTGGTGGAACTGCTATACAAGCCCTGCTTATACGGAAATGCAGCTGAATAGTTAACGCTCTGCTTGTTTTTATACGTAGGAATATAAAGATTTCCTGCTTCAGCACAGACCTGCCCATCTGGTCTAGGGTCTAATTCCATATGTTGTGTGGCGATCATCTGCTTGGGGTGATGGATCACCCTTCCTTTTCTCCCTTTATAAGGTGCTTCTGCATGTTTCTGTCCTCTACCATCCTTTTTCCAAAGGACTGGGAAAACTGGGATTCACTTTTGCATGGAAGAAATCATGGGGACTCCTGTCTTCTCCCCAAACATGCTCACCGCCACCTCAAAAGCAACTTGATGGGTTATGAGAGATGTTCTTCTTCCTAAAATAAAATGTCTTGCATTCAGATTGGCCAGGAAGACTGGAAAAAAATATGTTTCATTCCTTGCAGAGCCCCCTACATTATCCCTGGTGCTCACCCAGGCTATGCTCAGCCCACAGGGACACAGGCTGTGTACACCCACAGCATGCCGCTCATGCTGGGGGTGTTTTGGGGAGGAGAAGGCTCCTTCAGCCCCTCAATGAACACATGCAGACATGGGGGTGTCCCACTCCCTATACCAGTGAACACTCCCACACACAAAATGGGGAAACTCCTCACCCCTAAACCATCAGCGTACAGCCTGATGTTCAGCGCACTTTTCTGGAAAATGACAAACATGGGTTCAAACTTCCCCCAGGTGCAAGGGAAGTCAAACTTCTGATGTTCCCCTTTCCTTTCCTTACAAGTGCCAAATGCTGGGTCTGGGGTTTCACCAAAGGTTTCCTGTCCCATGTTTTGTTTTCAGATTTTGGTTTAGCAAGGAGGAAAAAAAAAAAGAGAAAATTTTAAATTCTGTTTACTGCTATTTTTCTTTTTTAAATCCTTGCTTGCTTGGGGAATAAAACTAGCAAAAGTAATTATTCTCAAGGTCTTGTCTTGCCTTCCTAAAGTGTTATTGGAAATTCAGTAACATTTGTTTTCTTAGGAACGACATTGTTTGGCTCTAGTTACATAGGGACACTTACTTTGTCGCCTCTCTCTGTGCTTATTGCACCCTCATGAAACACATTGCCTTAATGCATAAAGCCATTCTGATATTTGTCCTCAGTTAGATTTTGTAAAAAAGACCCTGCCTTTTTTAGGCCACTGTTAAAGTGGCAGTCTGATGTGCTTTTCCTGGAAGGTTCATTTTTTCAGACTTAGTTGACCATGTAAATACTGAAAACAATACATATTATTGCCTTAATTTGGATTCTGAGAAAGTTTTTTAATCTTGATTTTTTGAAAAATAACACAATTTTAAACTCTATTCTTAAATTATCCTGTTTGCTAGCTAATCTTTTTCTCCTTCAGATGCTACAATTATATTCTGAGATTCTTATGGAAGCATATTCCAAAATTTAAAATTTGTTGTAATTAAAAGAGTCCTTTACACACAAGGCCATGTGTGCATCATTTTTATTCCTAGCAGGTTCATCACTCCCTTCTGTATATCTCAAAATGCTCTACCTGGTTTCCAAAGCTCTCTGACTCCAGGTATTTTGCTACGTGATCTCGCATTTACTTCTTCTGCCTCTTTCATCATGTTCTGCAGCTGAGACTGTCACCTTTTTGGCCAAACACATGATGGAGATACCCATCTTTCCAGCTAGATGAGCTGCCTTGATTTAAACAGCCCCTAAGATCTGGTTTTGGGGGTTTTTTTTGGTTTTTTTTGGTTTTTTTTTCTTTCAGTATGTCCTGGTATTGGCAGGGATGGAGTTAATTTTCCTCTCAGTAGCCAGTGTGTTTTGGATTTCCTATGTGAAGAATGTTGATAAACACCCTGATGATATGAGTTGTTGCTAATGAGACCAAGGACACTGTCTGGCTTTCCAGATCTCACTAATGTGCAGGAAGCTGGGAGGGAAACAGCCAGAATAATTGACCCAAACTAGCCAAAGAGAGTTTTTGATGCCATAAATGTCATGCTCAGTAAAGTAGGGGTTGCCTACCCCTGCCCCCTGAGGAGGGGGCATAGCTTGCTGGCATTGCTCTAAGTTGCCGGCTCCTCCTCACTCCTTTGCTTGCTGCTCGGTTTCATTTCCATGATCACTGCTCAGGATAGGCTGTATTGGTCATTGGGACATTGGGTGGTGAGAAATCGTACATTGTTCATTTTGTATACTTTAGTATCCTTATATTTGCTTATTATTTTTCCTTTGATATTCTAGTAAACTGTCTTTATCTCAACCCATGAGTTTTCCTTTCTTCCCAATTCTCTGCCCCATCCTGCTGGATGAGTGAGAAACTGTGTGGTGATGAGGGCTAAACCACCACACACTACAGTTCTGACATTTTTGCCGAACAGTAGGTATGCTGGGTACTAAGCATTCAGGAAAAAGTCCTTCCTTGTTCTCAGGCTATAAGATGGTTTTGCTGATCTGCCATACCTATCCTACCCTGGCTATAGGTGTCAAAGCTAGCAGCAGAAAGCTGTTTTGAGAAAATATTCACTCTCTTTTTCCTCTCATACCCGTGCCTCAGGCTTGATATGGAAATAAAAGGAAATTTTAGGAAAAAATGAATAAAATACTATGTGAAATACATTATCACAGTATAGTCACTGAAGGGATATTTAGAATATGGTTTGAAATTAGACTTTTCCTCCTGCACATTGAATTATTATTTTTTATAGTTAGCACATCAAATTGAGTTACTTTTTTCAAAACAATTTTATATTGTCATTCCAATTCCTTTACGTCACAGACGAAATTCAGTGCTGATATAATATGATGCTACATTAACTGCATTATTGACAACACACAAAAGTACACAGAGGCATCTATGAATGTCATGCTGATTTTCCAGAATTCTTCTGTAGAAACCAAAGGGTTTACAGCAGCTGTATTATTAGCTTTCTGTAATGTAGCCTTGCTTTTTGTTTATATACAAAACCCTGTAATACTTTCTATTTTCAGGATTTTACTTTCCCCTATATTTTAGTGACCAAAAATACCCCTGAAGTACATTAGTGCACAAAACAGCAGTCTCTGAACGTAGGCATTCCAGGTCTACATAGAAGTAAAAACCTGATGTACTACATATGCTTAGATAGCACTATTTTATACACCATCGCTAAATCTACGAAATACAGTTCAGATTCTTTAGACATTAAATAAAACAAGTAGACATTAGACATTAAATAATAACAAGTAACTACTGTAGTAGTAGTTTTCAGTTTTCTCCCCTCGTGTCCAAGTAGGGAAGGAGACAGGAAAAACATATGAGATCTTTTTTTCCTCCCACATTGTCAACATTTCCAGAAATTTCAAATAATTATGGTTTATCAGGAAGAGGTGGGCGAGAGTGCTGGGTAAGGGTGGGCTGTGCTCAGTAAGACTGGGATTAGCATACAGCACTCCCTCTGCAAGACCGATACCTGCCTTCTTAAAGGAACTCCATAGCAGAAAGCCAGCATTTACAAATTTATTTCAAGAGGAAGTAAGAGGAATATTTTTCAGCTCCTTTCACCAAACTCTCTAATGCACCCCAAACACACTTATCATCATAGAAATGTATTGAAATAAAAGATAGTATGAATACAATGGTTAATTATAAGTTGATGAAACAACATAAGAATAAATGTAAGGTAGTAATAATGTAGCTGAAATACTGTAGTGTATGCACATGTTGCAGACAGGTGGGAGAGATATCATTGAAACTACTGGGAGGTGATGTAGGATGGCAATAAAGGTTCATCTGTGTCATCATCAGGCACAGGTGGTGCAGGAACAGGGAAGCAAAATAGTTTCAGGTGCAACAGGTTGAATTCCGCTTGAAACAGGAAAGGCAACACCAGGGGTTAATGGGCTCTTTAAAAAACCCACATGAAATCAATGACTACATTTGCTTTTTGTATTTATACATTTCTTGGCAAACTGCAATAACCTTGGTAATCTTTATCTTCAAGCTTCAGTTCATGTTCAGATCATAAACATAAAAAGAATTAGCTGTATGCCTTCTTTAACATTTTAGAAAGATGTTTAACTGTTGACTGTCATCCCCTGTTTGTATCACCTCTCTCTGCCCTTCTTCCGTGGGTTGAACCCACGTAACTCTCTCGAATACTCATGTCTTCTCTTTCATCAAATGTAGCTTTCCATCCAAGGCTTACTCTTTGAGCTACACCGTCATCTTATTCCTCAGGCTCTCCAGAGCTGTGAGTGCACCCATGCCACACAGGTTCCCACACACCATTAATTGTCTTGCTGCTTATCGAGTCCCACACAGCAAGAACGTTTTCCAAGACATGTCAGATGTTGAAACTCTTCCAAAACATGCTTAACTGGTTTCTTGTTTGCCTTGTCCATCACTCCAAGTAATTGCATCCACATTTGTCGTAAATAAAACGTTTCAGAGTTAGCAGTTGCTCCAGGGGCTGGCAGTTGCATAACTGGGGTGGTGGCAAAAATGCAACTTGAACATTTGGGTGCAAATCACCCGGGTGAGATGGATGGATAAGTGTGTTACTGAGGATCGCCAAGGCTTGTAATACTCAAAATACTGGAAACCACCTATGCCCTTTTATTTGAAAGCTGGTGAACATGTGGCCCACGTAGGCCACGTAGGCCTTCAATACCCTTGGGTTTTGTGGGTGGGTGCCTGCAAGCCTCACCCCACAACGTGTAAGCTGAGCTGTGTTATGCAGCCTTGAGTCCTGGCACTCATTTCTTCCCTGAAGGGATAGAGGTTCTTGGTAGCGTGGGTTTCCAAAAGAGTCCTGCTTCAGCTATACTGACCACCTGCTGTTGTGTGTAGCAATGCTGTGTAAATTTTAAATGACTTCTGCCAAATAATACCAGAGCATAGTGAGAGAGAGCTCTGATTTTCATCTTCCATCCACACTGAGCACGTTTTTTTTTTGATCAATTACTTCCTCATATGACCAGATATGACCAGATATCTTCATAGATAAACCACTTAAGTTTTGCACTGGTTTTTAATGAGTCGGTATTTTGGCTTATTGATCTTATGCTGGATTCATCCTCTGCTATGCATAACCAAGGGTTGATGCAGATTCACCATTTGCCCATGCTCTTTGCATTTCCATCTATGTTTCAAAGGATAATAGCTGTCATTGATTTTTAACTGATATTTTCTGTCAGGACTGAAACACACTTTTTCAATGCCACTGGCCTTTTGGAGATGTTGTATGTTGGAAGACTGTAAAGTAGAAGAAATCTCCTAGACAGCACAAATGCATGATTTGAACACCTGCAGCCCTGCCAAATTCACATGTAGCCCACAATCTGTCTTGTGCTGCACCTGAAGTACACGGTGTGCGTTGCCACGCTATTGCAATTCCTTGCAATTCCTATTTTTTTCATTGTTTCTAATTTTTTTTTTCCCTAAACCATTCCTAAATCCGACTCACTGTTTCTGAATTTAGTAGCGGGAAAGGGAAGAGCAAGGGGCTTAAAAAGTACACTGTGCAGATGTGAAATCAGCAATGTGGAGATGTTTTTTCAGGGGGACTTCTGTGAGAGTTGCATACAAACGAGTCAGGTGCTGTGTTTGCTGAGCACGCAGCTCCTGCGTGCCATTAGCATGGGTTGCTGAATATGCAGGTTAATTCAATGGACAAAAAGCAGAGGGTGCAAAAGGGAGAGATACTGCCTCATTTCCCAGGGCTTCTGGAAAAGCTCAGGTTGAGAGCTGTTAGAACGGTGTCCAGTCGTGCTTCCAGAACCATGTTGCTGGCCCAGCGCTGCGTGGCAGACTGAGCCCACACTGAAGTACTGGGGCTGGCTCACAGCCCCATGAAATCGAATCCTAAAGGGACCCTTCTCCCAGGTCTTCTCCCAAAAACAAGATCCAAGCCTAATGGCAAGCCTGTGTGAAGGTGTCACCTTCTATGCTTAATTTACATCCTTTTAAATGAACAAAAACTTGATTTTCAAGTGGAAAATGGAAATGAACCTTGGAAGATGACTATTGCTGCTACTAGAAGAAATATCTAAATTCTTAGAAAATTCAAAATTAGAAAATTCTAGAAAAATTAGAAAATTCTTCAAAAATAACTATTTTCTGATGGTGCAGCAACCTGTCCACTGGGGACAATTTATAGGTGGTGTTTTGAAAAAAAAAAAGCAACGTAGAGACAGAGAGGAAATATTACTTAGGAAAATAATAAATGTGTCCTGCATTTTACAGTTTGAAAAGGTTTGACTGTAAATTCCACTTTTGACATTCATCCCAGAGCCACTTTAAAGGCAACCCACAGACTCAACAGGGAGACAGTAAACGCTAAATCATAATTACCTCATAAAAGGGGAGCCTGTTTCTCTGAATGCCTAAGATCTGGTTTTGCTTCACAAAAAAAATATCATAAATCTATTGTGTTCTACCCAGTTTTATTTAGGGCCTATTAGTGCTTATACTAAAAAAGAAAAAGAAAGAAAACCAGAAACAACACCTTCCAAACTTTACTGTCATTTGTGTAGATGTGAAACTCTTGATTCTCCACTCTCATTAAGGAGATGTTCATTAGAGGACAGCATGTTCCACGAGAGCTGAGGTCTTACATTAACAGTGAACTATGGAAAATCTCTCCCATTTGGCAGCCCACATTAACATTTCTTCTGCAAAGGGATTTCTTTTTAATGCAATCTAGTGCTGTATGTGTTACTGTACGGAAGAAAAAAAAAATATTTTTCAACACAATCTTGACTTGGCTTTAATATCCCACAGGGTGACATCTGACATGATACTGGGAGAATAACACCTCTCTGGGTAATCTTTCCAACAGAGCCTGAAAATGAGCAGTCTGTGCCATTAATATGGCCAACATAATTAGCAGAGCAGTATGACTGATCCTTTTTTTTTTTATCAACATTTTTTAAAGCTATTTCTCCAACCAAAGTTACTCTAGACTGTGGAGCCAGGGAAAGCTAAACTTGAGCATGTCCAAATAGATTGCAGTTTTGAAGCACAGGTAGGGGGAACAAGGGTAACATAGCTGCTTGCCTTGGACATGATTTCTGAAAAAAAGCACATTATCCAGTTACCAATATTTTTTTTAATGTTTTTAGCTGAAATTACTTGAAATTAGCCATGCCACAATAAAGTTTCAAGGCAATCTCTCTCTATATTAAGAGAAAAATGAAAGATGTTTGAGTTGTGCTTTTTTTTTTGTCAGCAGAAAGCCAAAATTCTGGGGGAAGAGTGCCCATATTGTATGTTCAGATATGCTGGGACTGTGGCTTTGACTAATTTAGATATGATCACACAATTATAGCACTTCATTTTATTCTGGTTGTGTGGGAAGGGCCCTTCTCTCTGCAGGTCAGCATGAGTCAGAGAGACCAGTGGCATAGACATATTATGTCACACTATAGAAGTCACCAGAGGTGCCTTTGGGAAGGTCTAGGACCTGCAGCTGACATTTGTCTGGGCATAGTTGGCCTTCCTAGGCAGGGCTGTGCTGGGAAAGGGAATTGGTGAGGATGATGATGATGGCTCTAGGAACATGAAGGTCTGGATGTGGCCAATGCCTGCGCTTACCTTCTGGGATTGGCAGCCTCATGTCCTGGGATGTTGAAACCACACTGGTTCTCTGCTAACAAGACAGTCCCATTTCCTCTTTAAAAAACGTCCGAGTCCCTGTGGATTACGCTGCTCTTCCATGCGCAGTGTAGTTGATTCAAGACTCTCAGATGTGTATTCAGAAGTTGAAGGGCATGAATTTAATTTTGAAACATAACTAGTGAAAGATAATGAACTCATCTAGATAAATGCAAAAGTCTTGGCTCAAAAGTAGATTATCACAGCAAAAGACATGGGTGTTAATAAAAACCTGATAAACAGCCCATACATTACTAATAATTACTACCTCTCTTCACTGGGAGAAGTGATCATAAATACATTCTACATTGCAAATACCTTGTGCATAGAGGCTAAAGAAGCAACGTCATTAGGACTGTACTGATCATTATGTCTTAGCATTGTTCTTCAGGAGTATTACTTTAAGAAGTCTGTATTGAACAGCCTTAAAAAAAAAAGCTAAGGAAAGGAAAAATATCAGTAGTGGAAAATGGTTGCATACAAGATGTATTAAAAAAGGTAGGCCGGATTTGGCACTGGCACAATAATAAGGAAGGTTCAGTGTACCATCGAGAGCAAACACCTAGCAATGACCAAGCCAAGCCCTTGGGCCTTTGGAATTAAGGGCTGCAGTCTCCTTGCAGAGCAGCAGCAAAATCTAGTGGGTCCAGTGGGTCCAGGATCAGTAGGAGCGAGTTCCTGAGGTCTGACAGACCAATCCCAGACGCAAAGTCAAGTTAGATGTTTCCAATGAAACCCACCATTGGTGGCTGGATTTGGCTGTAGTTCTACTCTTGATTTGGTAGGAAAATCCATTTAACCACCCTGTCTGTAAAATTAGCATATTTCCTGTCACATACAACCTGTAGACAAAGCTTTCACGGACTACCTTATATGTGAGCAAATTGTTAGTCTCATGAACCCAGGCTGCCTTTAATCTCTGATCTTTTGTTATGCAAGGTGTGGTTTCTATTGAGTTCTGGATGAGGAGTACAGAAGGAAAACTATCTGCTTTGATCCTTGATAATCATAGAATAATTTGAATTGGAAGGGACCTTTAAAGGTCATCTAGTCCAACCCCCTGCAAGGAGCAGGGACATATCCAACTGGATTGGGTTGCTCAGAGCCTCATCCAACCTGGCCTGGGATGTTTCCAGGGATGGGGTATCTACCACATCTCTGGGCAAACTCCAGTGTTTTACCATCCTCATTGTAAAAATTTTTTTCCTTATATCAGCTTTTCATCCACCAGTTCTTCCAAGTCCTTCTCCACAGGGCTACTCTGAATCCATTCTCCATCCACCCTGTATTTGTGCTTGGGATTGTCCCAACCCATGTGTAGGACCTTGCACTTGGCCTTGTTGAACCTCATAAGATTCACATGGGCCCACTTCTCAAGCTTGTCCAGGTCCCTCTGGATGGCATCCTGTCCCTCCTGTGTTTCAGTCACACCACTTTGTCTGCAAACTTGCTGAGGGTGCACTCAATCCCACTGTCTATGCCATTGATTAAAATATTAAACAGTACTGGTCCCATTATGGACCTCTGAGAGACACCACTTGTCACCGATCTCCATCTGGACATTGAGCCATTGACCACTACCCTCTGGATGCAACCATCTAACCAATTCCTCATGCACCAAAGAATCCACCCCGTCAAATCCATATGTCTCCAATTTAGAGACAAGGATGTTGTGGAGGACCATGTCAAAGGCCTTACAGAAGTCCAGATAGATGATATCTGTTATTATGATTATGGCAATTCTTTGTCCAGAATAGTTTCCCAGAAAATAAAATATTGCAATTAGGCTAAAATTAACTTCCCTCTCTTTCAAAAATAATTTTTTAAAAGTTTCTTTAAAGTTTAATTACCCTGATTCAGTAATGGTACAATACAACAAGTTACATTTAAGCCACACTAAATGCCATAGTCCTGTTTTTCTTCCTTTATCAGTCCTTAAAAGGGTGCAGCCAAGGGGAAAAACTGTTATCCTTTTCCTCAGGAACAATATAAATCTTTATCTCTTAATGTTTTAATGTTTATCAGTTAATTATAGATCTTTATCCACATAATCTTTATCAATTAAACATTCCAAATGCAA
Organism: Chlamydotis macqueenii; assembly: GCF_036417535.1. Lineage (NCBI taxonomy): Eukaryota > Metazoa > Chordata > Aves > Otidiformes > Otididae > Chlamydotis > Chlamydotis macqueenii. Next base: position 67,456,862 of record NC_141557.1, read on the forward strand.
AAAGCTTTAGCACATATTCAAATTACCAAGCATTAATAAGCAAAACCCCCCTAAAAGATTTATTTTTAACATTTTCATTTTTTAAAAATAGCGTATTAGCAAACACCATCAATATCATATTTGCTCACATGATAGCATCATGCTGTGATTAAAGTCCTTGATTTGCAACAGCCAACAGACTGCCAGCCTTAGAGCTGTCATCCTGGCACTGGAGGCACGTGGGGGGAGGGAAAGTGAGGAGGAGGAGGAGGAAGCATCCCCCTATGAGGAAAGAAAATAACGTCATCAGATAAAACAAAAAAGGCTGTGCAAATATGTACTTAGCACTGGAGGAAAAAAAAAATGCTTTGCTATATTCAACCGCCATTGGAAGTATGACCGAACAATGACTAATGACTTAATGAGCTTAAGGAAAAAAAAACACTAACAAGTAATATTCCTAAGAAATATTCCGAAATATTCACAATTAATGTTGACCTGCTCTGGTCACTAAGATGCAGATGAGAAGAAAGTAAGACTGCCTACACCCGTATGTATAATATTTCCTTCAGAAGGCCCTGTACAGGAGAAAAATGCCATCAACAAGTTAGCTTGTAGACAGGTACCTGCCTACAGATATAGCACAGTGTTTGTTATTTAACATAAAAACATACAAAAATCATAGGATCATAATTCAGGGTGAGGGAACTAGACCCTAGTCTAACTTAAGCATGGCCATGGGATCTGACCAGGTTACTCAGAGCTTTGTCCAGTCTGGTCTTGAAAACCTCTAAAGATGGAGACTGCACAGCCTTGGTGAGAAAGCTTTTCCACTGCTTGGCTGTCCTTATGGGGGAAAAGGTAATCCCTTAGGATACAAGCTCTTTAGGCTATCAGTGTTTTTTAAGTGCCTGGCATAATGGTGTCCTTGTGTACACCCAGGACCTGTGGCAACCATAGTAAACCAAGGCAAAATGCCAGTGATAATGGCAGAAATGTACATTGGTAACACTATTACATTCTGGAGCTGAGCCCTCATCCTCTTCGTAGGAGCATAAAATAATGACTGAGTCTTGCTTAGCTGAAATTTTTGAGTGTGAGGATGAGGGTTTGGACTCCCTGGAGCAGCTCTAGCACCTTTCCTGTTCTTCCTCTTTTGGCACACGCAGCAGACTTGCTGCACATGCCCCAGTCCTTGCTCACTTGCTCCCTTCCTGCCATGGTGTCACACTGCATCCTCATCCCTCACACTGTATGAGTACTGTATGTGCATGAGCAACACTTGTTGCTCTACCTGATTTTTGAGGATAATCTGGAGGGAAATACGCATCTTACATGTAAGCTGATACACAAGTCGGCTTAAGGACCTGGAAGTAACAGCTCAGTAATGTTCACTTGGAGAACTCATGTTGTGTGGATACTGACCTTAATGATAACTGTGGCTAATTATTTCACCTCCGATCACAGCATAAGCCTCCAGTAAGCCTTATCCATTGAAACTGAGTATCTTCAGAACTAGAGGAAAATGCTACCCCCACTGGTATATGCCTGCTATCTCTGATAGATTTTCCAGAATTGTGCTTACTTCAAGTTCAAATTATTTCAAGCAATTAAGTTCCATGAGTTGTTTTTAATGGTAAGTTCTTCCAGAATTAAATTGATTTTTCTATCACATCAGTTCCTAGAGGTCATAATCAGGACAGATAACTGTTCCCCTAGGCACTGCGCTGCGCATCTTCCAAGAGTTATCCTCCCTGGAGATCTGTGCGATCTGTATATTTTTTTTAAATTTTAACTAACGTAAACAGCTGTGCCAGAGATCATGCAAAAAGGGCCAGATACTGAGCAGGTTCATCTTGTTCACTTGCAAAGCCAGTGCCGCACTTTTCTTGATCCAGCAGCGTGACTAACGCAGAGAGTGTCTTCATTTACCGAGGGAGGACCCATCTGTATGAACGTGGGATAGAAGAATTACAAGCTGCTGGAGTACAATGCACTGATGTAATTAGTTCACTTGTAACTGGCCCCTTGATTTAACTAATTGCTGCTGGTTATACCCATTGGCCCCAAGCAGTTCCCCTAGAAGTAAGCAGCCACCAAGGAAGATCCCTGCCTGACCCTGCACATCCCAGGCGAGTGGCAGCGTCCTGCCATCCTACTCCTCTGTGGGGCCAGGGGACCAAGTGCCACGTCCCCTCACAGCTGAGCTGATCATCCAGCAGGCATCCTTCCCCAACTCCTTCCCCATCCCCGGGTGAGGCTGACAGATCGGGCGCTCTGCCAGCATCCGAGACACAATTACGGTCACACATGTTGGAAGTTGAGAGAAAATGTGTGGGATTTATTTTATTTGGGGAGGGCAGGAAGAGAGGTGGGAGAGGGACTGGAAGGCTTTTAAGTAGTCAAGGCCGCTGACAAAACAGGATTGAAAGCTATGTGCTATATTTCATATAATTCAAGGCTGGATCACCTGCATGTGTTATTAGTTCTCAAAACCATTGTATACGGCAATTTCTCCATCCTCAGTGAGCTTGTCTGGCTGGGAGGCCAAAGGAATAGTTGGTACCAAGCCAAAGCAGTTTAGGAATTTTTCCTGAAGGAGGGAGGGAGAAATGGAAGGGAGCAGAAAGCAAGAAGGGCTCTTCTTTGAGGGTGCAAGAGCCTCTGCTAATGTTTTCTATAGTTTCTGGTGTCTTCCCCTCCAAACTCGCTCTTTTTGTAGGGAAATCCCCCCTTCCCCTCTCTCCAGTTCGGGGACAAATTAACATTAGGACAAAGTGGTCTGTCTCCTGGCAGTGCCTGACTCTCACCTCCCAGAGCAGCTATCGCCCAGTGACAAGATCACAGCAGCTGGGGATGCTCTGACAGATTCCTAGGGTCCTCGCAAATCAGGAGAAATCCGTTACCACAGCTTTGACAGATGTCTTACACTCATCTCTGGAGCTTAGGAGGGAGGTGAGGGAGGAGGAAAAAGGAGGAGGAGAGCTGAAAGCTTTTCAAGGACTATTCAAACAGAGGCTTTTTTTTTAAACAAGGCGAGAAAATAAGGTGGGGAAAATACTTTAAACCAAAACATTTATAAATTTATAGCTCCATTTTAACCACAGCTTTATTTTTCTGTCTGTCTCACACCATATTTCCATTATTGTCAAGAGAATGAACCGCATGCATGCCAAATCAGGTCATTCACAAACATAGAACGAACGTCTGTCATTACAGATTTACTACTCTGACTACAGCATATCCCTTCTGTCTATAAAAATCCCGATCCATTAGCAGGGCAAGCTCTCTGCGTGTCAGCCCTTTAACACTCCATGCACCTCAACAAACTGGAGATACAGCCCTCCTTCAGGTCAGCCTACGCATTTTCCTCCGAAACGATGGCAGGACGTGTGGGTGATGTCCATCAACTCTGCAACAAAGGCAAATTTCTTCATGTGAAAATTCACCACATGCTGAATCCTGGGTGATCTCTGCACAGATTCAGGGTAAGCCCCAAAGCCACAGTCACCATGAGCCTCTCACCTTCTTTGGAGATGACGTAAAGTTGCTGATGCACAGAAAGCAATATTAAGAGACTTGCCAAGAGACATCTCAGTTCCCCTGCAGAGCAAAGGAGAGCCCAGGTCTCCAGATTGCCAGGTCTCTGCTTTAGCCTTGGCTACCTCGAGTCAGCCTAACGGTTAGGTGCTTCCTTATACCCATTCCACTTCAGGATGGACCTGTGCTGCCTAAATATACTCTCGCAAGCTGCTCTGCCATCATGCAGAATTTCAAAATAACCCTAAACCAGCAACATTTGGGGATTCTTTAAAAAAAAGCATGGCCTCAGTGCAAAGCCTGATTTTCACTGTGAAACACTGTCAGCCAGTCAGAAACCAAGTTCATGCTGGACAAAGCAAGATTTTCATATGGGGAACTTAGGCAAGGAGAGACTGAGGCCCAGATTTCAAAACACAGAAGTTTGATGAATAAAGGATTTTTTCATGGAAGTGGAGCACATCTTCCAAGATCAAGACTAATGTCCTGATCAATAAACTGGTCTCTTCTCTCTGGTCACACTAGCTTCTCACTGGGATGCCCCAGCTTCTCACAGTGTAGAGTATGTGCTTTCCATTTTGGAACACACAAATGTTCTTTCAACAAGTACTCCAATTAGAGAAAACAAATAAATAAATATTAATAAAGAGAGACAATACATTGTGTTGTCCAGGATATTGCATGTACATACGAATCTGTGTTCTGGAGATAATGCTGTGCATCATACAATGCAGCTAGTCTGAAATCAACATTTTAACTTGAAAATCTCAATGGATTTATTTGCCATCATGGAGAGCAATTAGGCTTTCGCCAGTGGACAAAGCATCGCTGTTAGATTGTCACAAATGCTAGTATCCACAGTTCAAACAGCACAGTGGATAAAGCACCTGTTTAAGGCACCGCAGTTAAACCTTTGTGGATTTGTAGTTTTATTTTAGAGCTTCAAGGGATTTTTCATTTTTAAAAGGAAAAGAAGAAAGCAAGAAGCCTGGGTAAAGTGTGCATTTACTGACGACAATGAAGCTAACAATGTACAAGACTCCAGCTAAAGCTAAGCCTCTCTACAAATCACTTATAATCTAATAGGCAGACGTGCAGAATACAGAAGGGGAAGGGGATGGGCAGAGGACTGAAGAACTTACACAAGTTTGTTCCATTTCCTGAGCAAATCGCAAGAGAACTGACTCTTTAATGGGGATTAAAAGGGAAGGAACAGTAGCATGGCAACTAAAGAGGAAGGCAAATATTTCACATGGAGAGAGCATTACAGAAAAAGGCAGGGGGATGGCAAATAGCCACAGTGTTGCCTGGGTAGCAATACCATGTACTGCCATGTGTGACCCAGCCTGAAGAAAGCCTTTGGGTTTCTTTTTCCCCTGTCCTTCCTACATGCCGGGAATTAATAATATGGTTGCTTACATGGTTGTCCAGAGGTTCCTCAAGTTCTCCCACCAGCTGATTCATACTGAGCAATAGGTTTCATGACAGACTGTATTCGGTAGGTCCCCCCATATGGACACAATAACCTCCACAAACACAGGCCATGAAGCAAGCTTGCCTCTAGGCTCAATGTTGAGTGCCAGGGAGAGGAGGGGAGGCCGTAGGAATGGGTCCCAGCAGGATGCACTGGCTTTAACACTCTGATGCGTGCCAGAGGAGAAGGGAACCTGAAATATGAATGCTATGTAGAAATTAAATGCATAAGCCTCCTTAGATATAAACAGGTGATATAATAAACCCACCACAGCCGAAGAACTCAAAGGCTGCTCTATGTTCCAGAGGGGCAAAATACAAAGATAAGGGGGAAGAATGAAGGACAGAACTCTCAGCTGCATCTTTGCAAGTCTTGATTTTGTACTTCCATGCTGATGCCATTCTTACATGAAAGGCTTCGAAAAGCCACTAGTTTTTATATTGCTTATCAGTATTTCTGATTAAACAACAAAGTACAGTAAACAATACTAATAAGATGTTTAAGCCAGCTGCAGCACTCTTAGGCTTACGAACATAAACAGACAGGCCACTAAACCAACCGGAGGAGCTCTTCCACCAAGATAAATGGGTGCTGCCTAGAGCTGGTGACAGATGGTTTTAGAGCAGGTCAGGCATGTGGTATCTATGCAGCATCTTGTATCATATGGAAAGCAAATTCTCTTTCACGCAGTTTGCTCCAGCTGAAGAAAAAAATCCTTTTTGATTTTATCGCCACGTCATCTTCTGATCTCCAAAGGTGACAACAAATTAGCAACATGTCCTTCTAATTCACAGTGATAACCTTCCTCAGAAGCACAGGGATGGATGGTGAAAGTCTAAAGTCTCTTGCTTTATCAGGCACATTTTAGTTAATTTGCAAATATCTCTGCTTTATGAACAACCCTTTCAGTCTACATAGTTCCCACTCTTCATCGTGTCTGTCAGTAATGTCATGATGAGGCTTCCCCCATAGCCCAAGGCTGTGCAAGTAACTTTGGTGCTAGAGAGGGGACAATGGTGGAGAATATATGTGCATATTCTGCTTACACTGCCTGGCCAGTCTGCCTTCACACCATCTCTGAAGGGATGGTTTCTAGCTGTGTGTGTCTTTGCAGCACCCTCAGAGGGTGGCTAGTAAAGCAAAATATTCTGTTGGGGAGCAACAGGAGATGTGAATGCTGGGGACTGGAAAGAAGATCCCTAACTTATTTCAGATGCTAATGTTGTTCAGCTAGTATTAGTCCAGGTCAGCAATGAACTCCTGACCTAGAGGGGAAAGACTCTGACGCCCGTTTTCAATCCCCTGAGCTGCTCAGTCCCATGATAATGTCATTTCTGAAACAGCGCCAATGGAGCATAAAAGCAGCAGGCAGGACAGAAGGCATGAAATGCTAATAGCCACTCCTTAACAGAAGAAAGAGTCTAATCCCGGGCTTTAAAAAGCACTCAGCCCTCGCTTGCTAAAAAGAGGTATGCCAGAGCGCTCTACCCTGTGTGTGCCAGAGGACGTGGGACAGCAGATGCACGCGTACCTGTGAGTATACTTTTTCCGAGAGCATGAGGAAAACTTATGTTCCCAGGCTTTTCCAAGGCACAATTAAACCAGACCTTTACTTCAAGGGCACTGCCAAATAAGTGGCTTGTTTGAACTTGACTCAATCAGGAATGGAAAACACAGAAAAGAAAATAGGAGCAAGCAACCGGATGAGGCTCTGCAAGAGAATTCAAGCCTGACAGATTTATGGAAACCTTGTTTCCATATGGATCAGTACTGCTGCCTCCAGAGCTCCAGCAGCAGCAATCAATGAAAACAATGCTAGCTCCAGCGGATGTCTGCACGCTTTAAAAAAAACCGTCACGTATATGTGTTTTTACATAGCGGCTAAGTAAACAGAAGTGCAGAACTGGCGTGGCTTCCTTGTTCATTTGCTGCAGCAGGCGTCCCACCCCAGGGTACACAGGACTCTGCTCTGATGTACAGCTGCGCTGGTGGGAGGAATCAAAAGAGCGAGCTGATTTCCCGAGTTATGGAGCGGTGACATACTTGGGCATGAAAATGAAAGGAAATATATCTGGGCAGGCAGCGAGAGCGAGGCGGCGGGGGGGCGAGTGGGAAAAGGCAACGTCATTAGATCTACGGTCATACAGTTACAAAGTCAAATGGATTTACATGGTGGGTGAGGAGAACTCTTGTCCCGCTGCTGTATAAATATCAGACTGGTTGTAACCCCATTACACTTAAACACCTGGTAGCGATTGGAGTAATGGAACACAGTACTGTCTCCATAAACCCCTCTGTGTGCGTACGCGTGTGCACACGCACGCATATGTACATCTGCGAATTATTGATCTTCAGCAAATAAGAGTGATGAGGCTAAATTTGTGCGTGAAACAAATTCCGGTGACGTCAGTGGTGTAATACCAAGAATAAAGCTGGAAAGGGTCATGGTGCTCCTCTCCATCATCCATGCTTGGGGGGATAAATTGCAGCCAAAAATGGGCATGGCCTGTGCTTCATTTGCCCTTTTCTGAATCTAGCATCTGCAAGCTTCAAAGAGGAAGAAAATTTCATTTCTACTGATTGGACTGCTGAGTAAGAGGGAAAATCTGCAACTAAAGCAGAAGATAAAGCAAAAAAAAGGCAGAACAGTTTGATTTCCAAGCAGTGTAAGAAATCAAGTTTTAGGAAAATGCTTCATCTTTACAGGGAAAAGCACTTCCTCCTTCATCTAGATCTTTAATTGTGCCCCCATTCCCCACCCTTGGCATCTGGCCACGTCTTATCCTGCATAAAAGGAAGTGCTGCCTCTTCCAAGAACACTTCCTCCTCCTGATTAATTCAACAGTACATCCACAGCTTTCCCTAGAGTTTTTTCCACAGAAGAAGCTGAGCTAGGCTCAGAAATAGCTAGCACATCTCTTGCTCTGTATAAATCGGAAGCCAGACGTCCACAGCCAATATAGACAAGCAGGCAAATCTGACAGTAAACAAAGCACAGGGAATGATGCACATAACACAAAACATGTATTAAGTAAGAAGGCACCCGAGCATACATTTGTTTTGCATAATGCATTCAAGCTATTACAAAATGCAAACCAAACGAACCCGAAAAATTGATACCAATATCTCTGTCCAGTGATGGAGATGTTAAAACCTGTCACCTATCCCCTGCCCAGTACTGACAAGCAGATGTCAATGGCGGCTGAAGGGGAGGCAAAAGCTGAGTGGGACATAATGAACACAGCATCTTCCTTTAAGAAAGGAGCTGAGGTCTAATGACAAGGTCAATGCTTAGAGATGGAGTTGCAGCAGCCAAGCTGAGATCTATGGATTTCTGTTGCTTAAGTATTTGATAGGAGATTTTACACACCCTTGGCACAGAGGGTAACAGAGTTCCGACAGACAACAAAGTTAGTTTGGGATTTCAGAGAGCCAGGATGAACTTCTTGAGATGTGGGGCAACCAGCACAAGTACCCCAGGGCCATTTTTGCCCTGAGAAAACTGGGAACAGTTGCAATTCTCTTCCTCAAAAGCACTTTGTGACAATGATACAGTATAAATTGGGATACAATTATAGTTATGGGGGCCATATGGTAGGCAGGCATAAGAGATAGGCAGGCACCCAATATATCTCTCTAGCTTATATAAATGGGTCCCTGAGGGCAATGAGCATGAATAACTTATGAACTGTCAATGCATTTGCTCCATGAAGAGAAAATACCATGGGTTTGCCTCGCTGTAACCTCCAAAGTCAATATTCATGTACATGTGGACCGTCCAGTTGGTAATGGGGAAATTAGTTTGAAGGTGCACATATGACAGTGGAAAAAGTAAGTGGAGAGGAAAATAGGAATCCCCATCTGTATTTCAAGTGAGAGAAGCAGCTTAGATTCCTTGTTTTGAACTGCCTCATATGGTGCTGCAAGATGCATCTTTAGGACTGTTTGTCCTGAAAGTAAATGCAGGTAAATGTTTGACAGCAACTCCTGCATATAAACACATATGCAGGCACAGAACTGACAGGCAAGGAGGAAGAGAATACGTATTTTTTAAGTGTCCCCCTTCCTCTCCTCCACAATTGTATTTTCATCCATCTAAGCCATGTGCAAATGGGGTAGGCCCTAAGGCTCTAAGATAACCCAAGTGGAACAAAAACATATGAATGCACATGCAAATGCTATGGTAAGTAGCATATGTTTTAGATACTGCTGAGATCATATGTTGATATGAACTAACAACCTCTGCTTTTCATCATGGACTGTACTCGCTACACATAGGTAATCTATATAAAAATATGGCATGGTTTAGATCTGCATGAAACGCAGGTCATTTGCACATGGCGAGTATTCAGAGAGGGGAAAGGTTAAAGACAGAACATACATGGAGTCACTGCTACAAAAAGCTTTCCCTTTGCAGCAGCCTGGCTTGCTTCCCCCTCATCTGGCAGAGCACATCAGGTTCTGCTACTCATGTAATCTTCCAGTTGCTTTTTTTAAAAAGTGTATTTACTTATTAATCACTGGCTATAGAGAGGCCGCATTTCTCCCTGCAGTCTGGGAATGGAAAAGATTGGGGCAAATCACAAAGTAGGGAGTCGCAACCCAGGACTAGCTAAGGGAGGGAGGACATACAGCTTCACGAAAGCAGCATTGTTTCTTCACACAAGTCTGAACCCTGCCTGCCTCACTGCGTGCGCGTAGTTTAGTGCAGTCGTTGCAACTTGCTCAAGCCTAGTGAGCAGGACTTTGGCTGCAAGAAGGATTTTTGTTTTCCTTCCCTGGGTGCTGGAGAATATCAGGAGAATAACCTGAGTTTGATTGCAAACAGAATTTAGATTCCAGATCCAGGCAGCTTCAGTCACCTTTAGGTATCTGAATCTAGCTCCAAATTTTTCACAGTCGTCTGTGCTGCAGTCAGATTATTATAATGAATATATATATAATGAAACAGAATTGTTCAAAGAGCTTTGTATGGACCCCTATTCTACTGGAACATGCAGTTCTGTAAAATCAAAATGCTTTACAAAATTAAGTAATATTTTAAAATTACAGTTAGGAAGAAACACCAGAAAATATGTCATGGTCTCCAAGAAAGCTGCTTAGACATCTTTGAGGAAACTGTTGCATTCAGAAATCCTTAATTTTCTTTCTGAAGGTTTTCTTGCTCTGCAGAACAACACTAAATCTCAAAATCCTTGGTGAAACAGCATATGCATCTTCTAGCCACTTCTAAGAGAAGAATAAATAAAATACTGCAAAGAACATATTTGTGCTTACTTATATAATATAAGAAACTCTCAGAACTCAGGAAAAGATAAATTAATGTGACACTACTGGAAATGAATGAAAGATCTTTTACTTCTTTGAACTTAGTAAGAGGTTATACGCATTTTTTTAGCTGAGGTTATGGTACATAAAACCATATTAAAACATTACTTCAAATGCTTGTTTTTCATTTGGGAGAGATGGGCGTAGGCCTCCTGAAGCAATATTTGGAACAACAATTTTCCCAAATGTCGTGCTCAAACAATTCCAGTTGCATTTTGCTATCCCCTACTATTCAACCAGGCCAACTTACAAATAGATATATAGTGTATGTGACACTGTTTTAGACTGATTTCAAAATCCTTCAAAAAATATGCACAGAATCCTGAGCCTAAGTTGCAAGATGTGCTTGCTACAACCTGATCACCTCTTCAAAACTGATTTTTTACCCAATGACTGGGCAGGGACAGATGCTCAGCTAGTGTAAAACAGCACTGTTTTGTGATCTTCAGTCATTTTCATTTTTTTTCACACCCCAAAATTGTTCTAGTGGAGGAAGAAGGCCCCACGTATCAGAAATTCAGGCCTATTGACGTTAGGGTTTGCTTTTCTTAGTTACCTTTTGCAGACTCTTTTGAAGCAGTCCACAGAGCCCCTAGGGATCGACAGACCACAGCCTGAAAACCACATTTCAGTAGAGCTGCACCAATTTACAACAGATTAAACCCTCAGGTTTTAAAGCTGGCCAATGGCAACCAAATGAAATAGCTGAACAGGAACTGCTGCAGGAAGATCGCACAGCCGGCGCATGGTGGGCTTTGTCCAGCTCAGGTTTATGTTGGAAGGGTGGAACACCGTTCCACCCCTCTTCTTGCCTAGGGCAATAAAAAGTTCCTGCAATATTGAAGTTTTAATTTAAAACAAATTTGAGGTGTAGTCATTTCTGGCCCACACTAATGCCTACCAGCTCCAACAGAGTTGCAATGAGTGGCCCAATACAGGTAATGGTCGTAAGTTTATTGCTCTTCATGCTGTGAGGACAGTCTTTGAAGGCATCAGCCACAGTGCTGAGGCTGCATGAGAGCAACTGAAACGACTGATGTCCGGAGCAAAGTGAGAGACCCTCTCACTGCCCTAAAGCTGCAGGAAAAGCAGTGGCTGCAGTGTTCACTGATGAGTTAACAGTCAGGGCCATAGGTATGAGATCCACACTTCCCTCTCCCCTCTATTTTTCCATCCTCAGCCCCTTCTGGCTGAGGTCTAGTGTACCACACCACTCTCAGCTTTTCCTTGTTACTGGTTTCAGTGGTTCCCCTGTGGTCCTGCCTAAATCTCAAGGCCAGGTCTAGTTTCACAGCATCAGTCTCTGTTTCTGCCCTGCCTTTCATAGTGGGAGTGGGGATGGTGAGGCTGATCGTGGGGCTGGCTTCCTAAATCCTTGTTCTTCCTCCCTTTTGCCTGGCTCTGGCTCCAGCCTCCTATTTGGCCTGCCCTCATTTCGGGCAAAACTCATGTTTGCTCACACTCCACTGCTCTTGGAGGGTACGTGACCAATCTTCATGGAGGACCTGAAGCGTCCGAGGGTAAACATGAATCAGGGAGGAGCTAGAGCAGGAAAAAATGACCAGAGAAAAGGAATGCAAATGGGAAAGGTGAAGCATCTTGGCGGAAGGAGATCTGGCTGCAAGAAAGGTGTGGCAAAAGCCATTGCTAAAGTGAGTAGAGGAGTAACTGCCGCAGTAGCAGTGACGCCTGCCCTATCCAGAGGGGAGAGCTTTGATGGGATGAGGAAGGAGACACTCACCTGAGGAGGAAGCAGGCAAGCAGGAGTGGTAACCTGACAAGAGACAGAGGGGTCTGTGCGTGGAGAGCAGCAGTGCTAATTAATGGAAAATGCCAGGCAGGGAGGAATGGCGTGAGGGGTGGGTTCTATCCATGTGTGAGCAAAATGTGCATTAGAGGAGGAAAAGCGGAAGGCAGCATGTGCTGAAGTATTTGACGGAAGCTGAGCTGCCCCGACACAGCTGTGCTCATGGGGGAAATCTGCCCCTCCAGGGTCGTGAAAAAGCTGCCAGCCTTTTCAGCCCTGTGCAGTGTGGAAGGATTTCCTAGTAATAGCACAAATTCAGGAGACAAATACTTCACCATTATTGTAGCATTTTTCACACCCAAGAGGATCTTTAGCTGTGGACTGGCAGTGGCATGGATTCGTGCTTTTTGATTAATCTTTTATACCATCTGCTCTCCCTCCACCTATCCATCATCTCACTGCTGGAGTGATGATTACTTCAGAGTGCAAATCACCTAACACCATTCTGTCTGATAAATTATATATGAAGGACAGGACTTGGTGAGTAAGCCTGAACCCAGCGACATCAGTTTAAGTCTGGGGATAAGTATGGGTGCTCAGATACCCTAATGCCTGGCACACTTGAAAATAAGCAGATTAGATTAGATGGACGGGCTCCAGTGGAGTTTGTCCAGGTTTACACAGGTGTAAGTGAGATCAGAATTGGCCTTCAATCTGTGGAAAAACTTCACCCATTTATGAAAGGAAATTTCATGCACGCGGAAAAGAGCCTATCCTTAATTAATCACGTGGAAAATACTAAAAATATGGATAAACCAGCAACACTGGCAGCTTCTCTCTACACTAGTATCATCTCTGAGGGATACACCTGCTTGGCAGCTACTGGTGTAGCAGGTTAATCACCTTTCTATCCAGGGAAAAACGATTCTACTTCATTTGTTTTGTTTTTTCCCCTTTACCTGCATAAATAAAAAAACCCAAACATGTGAAAGTACAGCTTGAGCTGAACTGCAAGTCAATTGAAGGGAATTGCTGACAAGAAGCACTGAAGATAGGCTCCTTGCACAGCAGTGGTGAATGCCACCCCTTCCCAGCTGTCTGCAGAGAGAGCTGGTGAGTGGAGCTGTGGGCAGCAGACACTGGCTGGAGGTGAATACCCACAACATGGACTCCACAGGCGTTGTGGACTTTTGCCTAGAAGGTGAAGATGATAACAGCAGATATTCTGCTGTGTTTTTAATCCATCACCCAATTGCCAAACACCGAGCTAAGGGATGGAAGTGGAGAAAATCTGTTGTTCTTCCAATGGGAGGGGCATTTATCATGGTTTAGCCCTAGTCACCACGCAGTTGCTTACTCTCCTCGCCCCCCCACCCCCAGTAGGATGGGGGAGAGAATGGGAAGAAAGGAAAACTCATGGGTTGAGATTAAGACAGTTTACTAGAATAGCAAAGGAAAATTACACTAATATCAAAATATAGGGATACTGAAATATACTAAATGAACAATGCACAATTTCTCACCACCTGACGACCCAATGATTGAGACAGCCTGTCCCAAGCAGCAATCACAGAAATGAAACCGAGCAGCAAGTAAATAAGCCAAAGAGAGACCTGTCCCGCAGCCAGCCCCCACTTCTATAATAAGCGTGACGTTTGTGGCATGGAATACTCTCTCTGGCCAGTTCAGGTCAACTGTACTGGCTGTATCCCTACACCCGCACATTAGTGAAACCCGGAAAGCTGGAAGGTGTCCTTGGTCTCTTTAGCAACAGCTCATAACATCAGTGTATTTATCAACATTCTTCACATACTAAATCCAAAACATAGCAGCTACATAGAGGAAAATTAGCACCATCCCAGCTGAAATCAGGACAGCATCAGAAGCAGTGACTGAACAAGATTGTTAGCATTGCTAATGCCTCTGATTCTGCACTGAGCCACAGGCAAGTTGACAAAGCCAGCCAAGATGTTTTTGCCCTTGCTTTGAGAGTTCTCCACATGTCAAGGCTAACCTTTATTTTGTTTTAAATACTTTCCAACCTTTTTTTCTCCTTTGGAAATAACCTACAGAGCGTGAAACCAATTACAGAGGCTGAAAATTATCATTATAACCTTCCCCAGAGACATGAAGTAAAGCACGCTCCCCCCTGTCACCACCTTCAGCTGACCCCTGAGGATGATAGAAGGACTCACCAAGGGCAGACAACCCGTTACACACCATAGGGAGCCAGGCAAGAGCATTTTTTGCTTATGGTGTGAGGCCACAGCAAGATGCCATCCCGCTGAGTGCAGGTGGCTGGGCTGGTCCCTCCATCGTTATCTGTGCATGGCTGGCTGAGCCAGTTGGTAATTCAGGGGGTTTCAGCGTCTGTGTTGAGTCAGTCTGTTGTCTTCAGGCAGCATCTACCAGTAGAGTAAGTAACATATCTCTGGCAGCTAACCTATAAACTACAACCATGCATTGCAGCTGATCGCAGACCTACTGACTCAAGGGAAACCACAGCCTGTGCACAATGTTATAGCACATTTTCTTACCAACACTGGCTAGGGGAAGTGACCAGACCTGCCGGACAGTCTATAAAGTCACATGTTGTAAAATATCTAATCAAACTTGACATCCCTTTCAGGGCTCCGGCTCAGTGTGAGAGTGTAACCCATTTGGAACAGATACAGGAGAACTGCACCCTGTTTCCCTCCTGGAGGAAGCTGCTCTGTGCAGGAGATAGACTTTTAGGAGAGGCCATCTAACACTGGGGGATAAACTCTACCAGGAACTAAGGAGTAGCATTAGACTTACCCCTTTTCAGTTCTTCTCAAAATTGACTTATTAAAATTACATATTAAGAAAAGGAAAAGAAATGTATAAAAATAAAATCTTCCCAGTCCTTCTTTCTTCTCTAACCCAAAGGCAAAACCCACCTCCACCCATGCAGCTCTCCCACTGGGGAAAGGATGAAAGGAAGAGCACACTGCGGCTGTGGCCATATCATTTAATGTATTAGTGGAAAAAATTTCAGATGAATCAAAGCTCTGAGAACTACCTAGAAGTGCATTCTGAAGGAGAGCAATAGTCACACAGTCTCTGTGCATAAGTGCAAGCCACTTTATGGGTGAGTGGTGGGAAAGGAAGCTTGAAATTAGGCCAATCATTCAAAACACTATATCCATCAGAAACTGCGGGAGATAGAGAACAAGTGGAGGAAGGACCCACCAGGGCAATGGGACTTATTTCTGCTTCTCCTGAAACCAAAGAAACATTCCTAGATGCCTGCACACTGGCACTGAGAAGGAAAAGTGCACATTCAGGGATGCTACAACAACAGTGGGAGTCCATTTTACACCACTCCGAGAGAACAAGGGAGGCTTTCTATGTCTAATCACATGGGAGAGATCTGATCCTACATCCTGAAATGCTTCAAATAGTAGTTGCTTCTAATGGGATATACACTGGGTACAATTAATGTCTCTGATTGCAACACTTCAGTGAAACCCCCCTCAAAGCTTGATTTGTGCTGTTTAGAAGAGAGGTGTGAATAAGAAATAAAAACAAGTAGATACTTTCTCTCTTACTACTGCTTTCAGTAAAATGTTGAAACTAAAAATAAGTGAACAATATTGCTATCTGAACAGCTGGCTTGTATTTTCTTGAATAATTGAAACCAGCATATCTGAAAATATTCAAAATAAGTGAAACACATTTCAAATTTTGCAGTAGATGAAGTTCTCGATTTATTTTTTTTTTAAATATCACTCAGATGGTTTTATTTTTCCTACTGAAGAAAAAAATATGGACTTCATTATTTAAGCTTCTGGTATCCAAACCTACCATAAAGAGTCAGCTGCTAAGGACTTGCATTGCCAGTGGTTTGGGACTTTAGCCAAAATCACAGATTACCAAAACAAATCTAGCCCTGCACAGGACAGAATGGAATGGTTCAGCTTGAGAAATCATATTGGTCTTTCATTGCCTAAAATGTTAAAAAAAAATCACTGAATCCCGAACACTCCACAATTATGGAGCATCCCAAACAGACGTTTTGTTTGGTTTGAGAAACTTCAAGGCAGGAGGGAGTTTGGAGGGAGGCGGTGTTAGCAGATTTTATTACATCAAATATTTGTATCGTACATGGATTGGTAGCCCCATTAGATCTAGCATTCTTTCCTCTACTTGGCTGTAGCTATACACAGGGTAGAGTTTCTCAAAGCCTACACTTTAATAGAAAAAAGGCCTATATCGTATCGAGTTATGGGGGCACCAGAAGGAGAGGCTAACTGTGGGGTTTTCCAGCTTGCTCTTATCCACTGAGAATAATCCATGGCATTCTAGTGTCTTCCTCAGGAAACAAATGCAAACACATTTGTCTTTTTCCAACCCTCCAGAAAGGACAAAGCTCACCTGTGGGACACTTGACACTTTTTTTTTTTTTGGAGAACAGTGCTGCTGTTAGAGCATTTGCTAAAGGAGAGCTTTGGAAATGTGTTTGAGATTAAGCACTTGATCTGCCTAGGATAGAGATCATTCCTTTCTGCCTGAGTTGTGTCCTGTGTCCAAGACCTGGCTTGTGTAGATACTCGTCTTCTCCTCCTTCCTGAAAGCTTTATTCTTCCAGTGAAGCAAAGCTGTCACAGGAGGCCACCACCATGGAAGGAGCAGTGACCTCTCAGGTGGTTGGGATCAGCACCAGGCAGGGTAAGATAGACTAGAGCGGTCTGCTTCCCCCTCACATGAGAGATGGTCTCAGGAGTACCAGGCACTGAATTAGCAGAGACCTCATCTTTCAGTTCATGTTGTCTAATGCAAGATCAGTGGGGCATAAAGTTTCTATTATCTGTGTTTTAATAATGGATGAACTTCCCCTCCTCCTGCCCCAGAAAGCCCTACATACAACCCTGCTCTAGGCAGATGACACAGCTGGTCCTTTATTTGCTCAGCTCCTTCCAGATGGGTATCTGGTGCCACCTGAGCTGAGTGGGCTCAGGGAACTTTTTGTTACTTGCATTTGATTTTCGACACTGGAGGCTCCCTCTTCTGAGCTCAGCTTTATTTAAAGGTGTCAGCCCTGCAGATGACTAGGTGATAAAAAGTGTGCTCCTGGATGTCTGCATTTTCAACTTCACTACTTCAATTATCACTTACCTATTGACCAACTATCAAGGATGCCAGGGAGTAGTATTATTATGGGTGACAAAAATCCATTCAGACAACAGGTTCCTCAGATTTGGATCTCCAAATCTAGCTCGATTCAGATGACTTCCTGCCAGGTTGCAGAAGGATGAACACTGAAGGTGCAACTCTGAAGGGCTGGTCACCCTTTATGACTGTTTTTGTCAGGACCAGGACACTCTCTGCTGTGATATAATTAATTTGGAGATCCAGATTCTCAGCCTAGTGTTAAGGAAATGCTAGGAGCAGTTGAGCAATTCATCATTATTTCATAAAAGTATTGCGCTACCAAAGAAAATTATGTGCAAATTTTTAACTGAAGAAGAAAAAATCAAACTCAAAGCAGGCACAGAAGAGTAAGGTTTGCCTGTGGAGAATAAGTAGGAATGGTGAGATAAGAAAGTACCAGAAGGAGTGACAGAAGGTTTTGCTGGCACCCAGCTCTGCAGGTCATCAAAATTACAGCACATCCATGTGCAGCTTCTAAGGAGACCTAGGTAGGCGAAACAATGGACTGCCTATAAAGAAGGACAGCAGTTAAGAGATCGTGAAGAAGATTAAGAACAAGGTTGGAGCTTTAAGACATCCAGACAGAGAGATGAAAGACTGTGAGAAAACCCTGATGACTCGCAGAGGTAGGAAAGGATGGAGAGATGAAAGTTCCTGTTCACTGTAAGCTCCCGAAGAGTTCAAAAGGCTTGTAAATATACAAGTAGGGGAGCGTGAGCAAGTAAAATCTGCTTGTTTTGTAATAAAACCACCTTTCTCTGCTGTCAAGTCTAACTTCGGGCTTTGCTACAATTGCAACGCTGTTTGCTACAGAACAACAACTTATACAGTTGCTGCTAAGGCAAAACTCGAGATAATATGGTACATTTACAAAGCCATGTTTAGAGCTCTTTCAAGTATCTGTGCAGTACAACTTCAGCTTCCATCACTTACAATTTCTAGGAAAAATACCCCACCACACATGCATAAAGTGTACATGGATGTTGCAGTCCTCAGCTGACTTAGAAACCCAACAGGGAATACAGGAGGTGGTCTCTTTTCCTTGTGCCAATCGTTGCTAGTGTTGTACCACTCTCCTGGTTAGCAGCAAATGGATAGTTTAATGCAGTGCTAAGAATACCTTCTGCATTCAGATCAAATGGAGGCCATCACCATTTGTTCTTGATTATGCTTGATGGGACTGAGCCATAAATGTCAACATTTTGAGGCTCCAGATTCACTTCTTTGTCTTGGGCCATACACCACTTTAAAAAATCCACTTTGATTACTGTCCTGACAGCTGTGGATTTCTATCTCTTTTCCTGGGGAAAACAATAGAACATTTTTTACTTAACATTTTCACCCCAAAACCACAACTAAAACTTATTTATTTGGTTCAGAAATGTCAATCAAGAAAAGAATTATAGACCTGTCTTGTTTTCAAATACGATCTGTATGACAGAGGATTAATCAATAGCCTACCATTCCCAAAGCACATTGCAGAAATCATGTCCAATTTTCTGACTCTCAGACAAAAAAAAAAAAAAAAAAATCATACAGAGTCAATTTTAATAGTGAAATGGCTATACTTATATCTTCCAAACAAGATTATATTATCAGAGGAACTCAGAGAAGACAGAAATTGAACTCCTCTCAAGCAAAGCATGACAGAAGGGAAATGGCACGTGGCCAGCAGGAGATGTAACAGCCTTATTCCATCTGCACTCAAGAAAGTGACCTCCTTCCCTAGGACGTTGGATGTGTCCCACAGAGACTGTCAACAATAGGGTCTAGACAGAAATCCTCCCTCTTTAATTCCCAGAGCTTTAATTTGCAATGAAGCAAATGTGACAACTATTGGATAAATGGTAAGATGGCTCTAGTATAAAGCGCAAACTCAGGTTGTTCCCCCTCCTGCTCCTGCTGGAAAACCCCACACATCTGTTCAGAGGGAATTAGAAACTTCAGCTATCTGTTACAGCTGAAGGCACAGTGCCTTGTGTTTCTGGCATATGCTGGTACCGACAATAAACTGCGCTGGAAGAGGTCAGACACAGCTTGCATCTCTAGCAGCAGTGTTACCACTAAAACAGTCAAAGTACAGAACCATTTTAATGGAAAAAGAAGAGCCAAGAACATGCAGAAAGTATCAACCTTCACTCAAAGCAAACCAACGGTGCATAGGCAAAATGAAGTCTGTGCTGGTTCTCAAAGTAAATTAACTGTCAATACATTTAGAAAAAGTAATATCAAGTAGACATGTTATGATTTCTAATTTAGTAGTGCAATTTACTGGGAATTGTATGCACATTTCAACTGGTTTTCATTTGTGTGCTTTCACAAGAAGAGCCCATGCTCTGCAGTTGGATATCAGTGGCTGAACAAGCTCTCTGCCCATTTCTCCATCCATCCACTTTGAAGAGCTGAGTAGCTTCAAGTTTTTACTTTGACCAGTTAAATGAGGCTAGCCGAAAAATTTTACAATGATGAACCAGAGCAGGGACCCTTTCTTTCAGTACCAAATGACATATTTAAAAAGACTTGTCTTGTATTTTGATGCCTTTACACTGAAACATAAATTCAAGGGGAAGATGCAGTTATTATTTAAGAGGCTTATTGAGGAAAGTTCTTACGGTTTGTCTCCCTGTGAAGAGGTGTCGAGTTAGAAGTTTAATGGAGACATTCTCACAAGTGAGACACAAGTTAGTTGTATAGTCAATCATAAACTCAAATTTACCTATATTCATCTAAGGGAATGAGCAGATAGATTTGATCATCTTTTTATTCACCACTACATGATCAAATCAGTTGAATTTGTCTGCGTCTCACAGGAGAGACATTTTGCTCTAATGTTGCAGAACTAAGTACCTACAAAATTGACTTAGAAAAATCAGATGCCTGGAATCCATAAATTCTGAGCATTTATTCAAGTCAGTAAGTGCCAAAGCGAAATTACTATGTTGGAATTCTTTTTCCCCCAGGTGATCACTCAAGCCCCAACTCTTCAAGCTTTACTTACATGTTTGGGCACACCAATGGGTTCAGATAAAATCAAGTGTAATGATCATGGTTTTTGTGGTTAAACTTAACCCCAAGAACCCCAATATCATCTTACATCTGCTGTAGGCTTGGCCTTGTTACTCAATATGTCTTTCGACTGCAGTGATATAGGACAACTACCTAGAATTTTTAATAGGTGCCTGCCTCTTAAGTTAATGTAAATCCTCTTAAGCAGGAACTGTAGTCAGTTCTCTCTTTTCGTAGCACTCCAGGAAAAAGAGGACAACTTCTTGATGCTCACAGCCTTACTCAAACAGTGAAACTCTCTAGAAGGTCTATGGGAATTATGAGCGTGCAATAATTGCATGGCTGGGACTTTATCTAAAGAGAGCAATAACATTAGTAAAACAGCAAGGCTAATTTGCTATTCAGGGATTTTTTTTCCTAAGTCATATCTAATTACTATCCTTGTTTCTTTGCCCACCACCCTTTTCCCCCTCCTTCCCCTCTGAAGAGCTGTGGAACTTCAACGCTGAAGGAGAAGCTGATTATGCTGCACACTGGCACCGAGCTGTCCACGCTACACACAAAAGATCATGAATAGGCAGGCATGTACTTGCTCTAAATATAGTTCAGACACTACTTAGGCATTTAGAATCAAAGATCTGCTACTAGCAACAAGTCCTCCAAAAGTGTGCGATTTGGCATGCCTGGAGCTGTTAAGTGGATGCAGGCAAAAACTGCTGAAGTTATAGGGAAAGAATATGAAGGGTGCTAATTGCCATCTGCCAATGCCTCAGAAAAAAAGTCTTTGCGATAGACTTTCAGCATGGGAAAATGTAATAGCAGCAACAAAGTGTTTACAGGAGAATACATCTAACAAAGCAAGAAGCTCTCAGACTTAAGAGACACCTGGCAACAGAGGAAAATGCTTCTGTGCTATAAATCAAACATTAATGCTTCTGCTCCAATGGGCATCTGTTACTTTTTATTCTTGAGGACCCATAGCTATAAGGTCCCCTCTCTAAAATAATAATTAGTGAAATAACAGCAAAAGGCTTTTTTTTTTTTTTTCTACAGCATCTTGTGCTGGCGTTTCTTCTTCCACAACTGTGTTTTTAGTGGACAATGGGATCTGAATACAAGGATGATCGGCAAGGTGCTCCATGCCCATCACACACCTCTGCTCTGACAGCCCTGCAATGAACTGGGTAGTCTGGACACTTCTCCCTGCTTTCACACAGTGAAATCAGAATATTTCAGGCTGTCTACAGTATACTCTTGATAACAGTGAATAGTCTTTAAATTAGCTGGTAGGTATATTACCTTTTATGTGCAGGAACTGCTGGGTGCCTCCCTTTCCCAGTCACATATGTACACTGCAGGGTGTAGTAAAGGAAAGAGAAGAAGATCTAAGGGGGAACTTTGCCAGGTATTTTCCCTCTTAAAAGTTTATAGAGTGTCTTGGCTTATTATATCACAAAATTACATCAAAAATTGAGGATTGTCATCTCAGCTTTTGCCCTTGCCTCCCAGAAATGTTTGTGTGGCTTTTTTTTTTTTTTTTTGTGTATTACAAATAATGTGGACCTTCAGCTCCAAAAGTACAAGGGATTTCCCAGGTGGAAACATGCTCACACTCTTAGTAGCACACACACACATGCAATGATTCCCGTGATTTTGGGGCTGTCAGATGGACATGTTCGTTAAGTGTGATCCTTTTTTTTGACTGACATGCTTAGTAGGCGTTTCTCAAGACAGCCACCTGACAGATGGCCCACTTATAGCCAGGCACCTTTTCCAGGCAGAAACTCAGAAGCCTTAATCTTTCTGGTACTGGTCACTTGAGAAGTCATCCCTACATGGCATTAAACCATTGCACAGTCATAACTACATCCATTCAAGCCCCTGAAATCCTCATGAGCTCCAGTGCCATCCAGCAAGAAAGCCAGCAGCTATCTGCTCTTGACATAAGCCATCCCAGATCCAGTGGAAGACCTGGAGCAGCTTGCCCATCCCTCACCCCAGGAGCAAGTGAAATGACCCCAGCGTGAGCCCAGATCTGGCCAACCACGAGAGGGAGACAAGCTCACATGCTTGGCCAGTGCTAGCCCTTGCTGCCAGGAGGAAGTTTCAGGAGGTCCAGTTGTAAACTTTGTTGATGGAACATTTGCGACAGGGAGGAGAAGAGCGTGCAATGGCAGGAGGTCTCACAGCCTGCTTGCTGCCTCAGTCTCCAAGGGTAGCCAAGCCATGTGATAATTTGTCCAAAGGAGATGGAGAACACAAAGATATTGCCTTTTTTTTTTTTCCCTGGAAGCTTGGAAGGCATTTTTCTCCATCCAGCTGCAGGACAGGCTGATTACATTGGAATTATCAGGCAAAGCCAGATTTATTAGACGTATCTGATGGCCATCCCAGGTTTTTCTTGACTGAAGGAGTGGGACTCATAGGGCAAGAAAGGCAACAAAGGTAGGCTGTTGGGACATTCAAGCACTACGGGGATGAGCGTGGCGTAAAGAATAAAATAGATTAGATTAGATTAGATTAGATTAGATTAGATTAGATTAGATTAGATTAGATTAGATGAAACAGGTTGGATCACAGACTGCTGGAGAAAAGGGAAGGTCCGAGGTAGGTCTGGGAAAACAGCCTAGGAAAAAAACAAGGTCCAGCACAGCTATCACAGAAAAGTATTTCACAGAGAAGGAAATTGTCTTGCAATTGTCTCAAATGCATGAAGAATGGGCAGGTCACAGCTAAGCCTTTAGAAAATGCTTTAGACAGACTGAGCTGAAGACAAATACATGTAGACAAACCTGAAGTCTGACTCCCAAATACTTCTCCCTTTTCTCATCACCAAGCCTTTAATGAATAGGGAATGGATCCAAATACTATAGCTGCTACATCAAATCCATGTTTACAACACCTTAAACTCCAGTTTCCTTAGGAGGATGTAACCAACTCCCACTATTCACCATCTAGACCCTGAATTTGGGGAACATTTTAGACAGATTCAAGCTTTGTGAACTAAGTCCATGTCTCACTAAAGGAAAAATTTGTGTTTTCAAATGTTCTCACTACTGGAAAACAGAAAGGTCCAACAATTGAATCAACATGAAAAATGTTGTTTCCTCCATAACAGCAACAGACCAATTGGATCAACCATTCTACTTCTGGTATTAAATTAAGAAAATTAGGTTTCTTTTGGATCAAGCAGGAAGCAAAGACGTTAATATTTTAGTGAGATCTAGCTGACGTTTCATTTGACTTTGCTGTTGCTTTTCTGCTTTCTTTTTGAGAGCTGCAGAAGTTTTAGGGATTAAGACAATCAAGCCTCACTTCCTGTAACAAAAGTGCCATAGACTACCACCCAGTATCTTCTTAAGGAGGAAAATAAACTGTATCTGGTCACAGCATATCTTCCATGAAGATATACAGACCTGAAGATGAAGGTGGTACGAAGCGGCACCTGCCCACTCCATCATTACAAGAACCCACGGCTCTTGACATCCCTCCATCTCAGTGAGGCTGACAGGAAAGACTGGTGGGAGGACAGGAACACCTGTATCTTGCATATGAAAATGGCATCTGTAGTTGGAGAACGCAGCTTCTAGGAGACACTGCAGCAGTCCTGCATATTTCCTTAAGCAAAGGTCTTACATGTTTTTTCTTAAGACTGTGACAGAGGGCTTTTCCTAAAGCTGGTTCAAACACTGAAATCTCAGCTCTGGATGAGGTTGTATTTTTATACCTGGCTTGGCAAGCAGGTGTGATTTTTTTTTTTTATTGGTCTCTTGACACTTAATCAATGCCTTTGTCACCTGCAGATTAAGCTAGTGCAATGCATCGTAAAAGGCTGTTAAATTCAGCCGTCATTCAGAAACATCTTTTAGCACCTGATACTGACATCAGGCCTTACTTCACACAAGGAGCGTATTGTATAGTCATGGTCTGAGGACTCTCTTGGCTTCTGGTGGTTCCTAGGTTAAGATGGCAGTCCAGTACATTGACATATAAACTCCTAAGGGATTTGAGACATGACTACCAAAGAATTTGCCTTCTCTAAACTTAATTTGCTGCTATAGTAGCTGTCGTCTCTACTGGTGCATATAAACAGACCAGGGATCTGTGTGACGTGGACTGGCCCCATGCAGCTTCTAGGCACCTTGTGGAGCCCCTCTGATGCTAGGATGTAATTACTTCAGGGTGTGTGTATGGGGAGCAGGATTACTTCCAAAATGTCTGTAGTGCTAGGAGTCCTGCTGCCTCCCAGAACAGTATGGGTGTGTACACATGTCAGCATGACGTGAAAGCATGTCAGAGCGAAGTTGTAAGATGCAAGGCCCCCCAGAATAGCACTGGAGGATGTGTGGGACACAGGGAGTCAGCTCTGGTGCAGCCTGACCCATACTATCTCTATACACGTTGAGGACAGTCCTAGAGGCCTGTACTACATCTGGTCACTGTCTGGTAGAGGGTTACACCACATCTGCTCGCTTTCCGGGTTTTACACTTGCAGGCCTCTTGTTCAAGGTGGCTTGATCTCATCACTTTCTTAAAAGATGCTCGCAACTCTAGAGCTTAGTAAAGTCCTTGATCCAACAGAGAATGTCCACTTTTACAGGTGACCTGTGGTGGTATGAAGGGGATTCAACTGATTATTTTCAAAATATTTATGTCACCAAGTTTTCAAGCACCCTTGTTACACTAAAGGAAGTTAGATTGAAAGAAAGCTAAGGCTGTGCTAGTACTAGAAAAGGGTAAATGAAATGACCCAGGTAACTATAATCCTGACAGCCCAAATAAAATAATGGAGAAGCCAATACAAGATTCAATTAATAAGGACTAATGGGAAGATAATTAAAAATGTGAATCAAGTTTTTGAAACAGACCTTGTCTGACTAACCTAGCATTTCATTTTGTTTTGATGAAATTGTAATTTTGGCTTATAAAAGTAGTAGTATTGCTGTAATACAACACACTTAAGCTTCTGTGAGTCTTAGAATCATAGAATCATAGCATGGTTTGCGTTGAAAGGGACCTTTTAAAGGTCATCTAGTCCAACCTCCCTGTAAGGAGCAGGGACATCTCCAATTAGATCTGGCTGCTCAGATCCCCGTCCAACCTGACCTTGAATGTTTCCAGGGATGGGGCATCTACCAGCTCTATTGGCAACCTGTTTCAGTATTCCACCACACTCATTGTAAACAATTTTTTCCTGATGTCCAGTCCAAACCTGCTTCCTTCTATTTTAAAACCATTACCCCTCATCCTATCACAACAGGCCTTGCTAAAGATCATCTTTCCTGTAGGTCTCCTTTAGGTACTGAACGACTGCTATAAGGTCTCCCCAGAGCCTTCTCTTCTCCAGACTGAACAGCCCCAACTCTCTCAGCATGTCCTCACAGGAGAGGTGCTCCAGCCCTCTAATCATCTTCGTGGCCCTCCTCTGGACCCTCTCCAACTGGTCCACATCCTTCTTATGTTGGAGGGTCCAGAGCTGGACACAGTACTCCAGGTGAGGTCTCACCAGAGCAGAGTAGAGGGGCAGAATCACCTCCCTCGACCTGCTGGCCACAATTCTTTTGATGCAGCCCAGGATATGCTTGGTTTTCTGGGCTGCAAGCACACATTGCTGGCTCATGTTGAGCTTCTCATTCACTAACACTCCCAAGTCTTTCTCCTCATGGCTGGTCTCAATCCATTCTCTGCCCAGCCTGTATTTGTGCTTGGGATTGCCCTGATCCATGTGCAGAACCCTGCACTTGGCCTTGTTGAACTTCATGAGGTTTGCACGGTCCCACCTCTCCAGCCTGTCAAGGTCCCTCTGGATGGCATTCCTTCCCCACAGTGTGTCGACTGCACCACACAGGTTGGTGTCATCTGCAAAGTTGCTGAGGGTGCACTCTATCCCACTGTCCATGTCGCTGACAAGGACGTTAAACAGGGATGGTCCCTTGAAGAACATCACTCGACACCAGTCTCCACCTGGGCATCGAGCCATTCACCACAACTCTTTGAGTGCGGCCATCCAGCCAATTCCTTATCCACTGAGTTGTCTGTCCATCAAATCCATGTCTCTCCAGTTTAGAGACAAGGATGTCATGCAGGACAGTGTCAAATGCTTTGCTCAAGTCCAGGTCTTAACATCAAAACAATATTTTAATTAGGAATTTAAAATAAGGGAAATTATTATGGTTCATTTGAAATGTGAGATAAACATGGTTCATGAATGGCAATAAACGGAGACAACATCAGTGAGTGGGTTTGCTTCCACTAAGACCCAGCTGGAATCCCGTCCTTGCTTTATTTGACTTTTGCCAGATAGGCAAGACAACAAAAGATGACAACAAAACTTGCTTGAAAACCTTGCAGATAAGAGGAAGATTTAGGTAAAGATACACAAATGAAGATGACAAAGTCACACAAACAGTACCCCCTGCCAAACTGCATTTAAATATGATTAAAAATGCCATCACATGTATTCTCTAGGCATAGAGAATGAAGGCCACATCACATCCGAATGCTCATATGTGGGTAACTGTGCTGGTAAATCAAGATGGGTTCACAGAAGGGCCAAGGAAAAAAGTATTCAAAAATAAATCTAGTTAAAAGACACATGTGGCCCAATTTATTTAGCTTAAAATAGATGGAGGGGGTGAGAATAGTCAATAGCCAAAGAGAAATTTAGCCAGAGAAGCCACAGGCCAGATCAAAGTCTAGAAGGTGTGGTTAGACAATGGCACTAAAAATAAGATCCAGGCTTCAGAGGCAAAATTTTATATCCCTGGATTTCTAAAAGATATCTTAAACACAAGACAGACCATTTTTCAAATTAAAATAACTAATCAAGGCAAGGCTTATGGTCAGCATAGATTATCACACAAAACCCCATCTGGCTTTGTAACCTAGGGATGGCAACACTGGACAATTGTTGTAAAGCAAATCAGTTGCAGCTGGTGACATTATTTTACTACAGGCACCCTGAGTCAGGCTTCTGGCCATACACATGCCCAGAGCTCAAGTTACTGATTTGAAGAGATGCAAAGAAGTATTGATGTCCACTGAGAAGGTGTTAGGGGCAAAACTGCATTCACTGTTGCTGTGGTATGAAGAAGTGCCAATGAGTCAGGCATTGTGTATGCATTCTGCAAGAGCAGAGCCAAGCTTACAAGTTAAATAAGATAGGTGGGTCAAGAACAGGAGGACACAAGGACTTCCTGTTGTTGGAGACGGAAAACAGAACTGCTGGGCAGGGCCAAATACAAAGGGTGTAGTGGATGGAGGAAACCAGTGCAGATTTCTCCAACACCGCAGTGCCCGTCCCAGCCTCATGCTTACACTCATCTGCTGCTGCAGGCTGATGGACAACCTGCTCTCCTTCCTAGCAAGCAAAGGCCTCCCATGAGCACAGATTTGTCATCCCTCCCCTTTCTGATGCTGACACTTCCTTGCAATGTCCCTCGGGTCAGCAACACTGCCCTCACACAGAAGACTGCAAAGCACAAACAGGCACTGCTCCTCCACTGCACCTCAGTGCTCTAAGAACGCTTTCCGCCGTGCTCCAGAGGCTGATCTTATTTATGCTGCGTTACTTTGAATCACACAAACACATTTGATCTGCTCCCTCCCACATTGCACGCTGCATGCAGACTCCTTAAAGACGTTTGTTAACTGCAAGTGGCATTTTTAGAACTGCAATGCATGGGTGGTGTGTGCTCCTCCAGTACACGAGCTGCTTATCAATCATTTAATTGGGATGTCTTGGTCTTCACCCAGATGGTCCCTTTCAGCAGATAGCATTGTGTTTTAAAACTTTGGATAATTATAGCCCTGTAAGTGGAGAGTGCAAGATTTGTTGGCTGCAGCCAGCTCATCTTTCTTCTGTAACAGCCTCATTGTCTAGTCATTGCCTTATTCACAATGGGAAAAGATCCATGCAAATGGAGACACCCATTTAAAGATGCTCCTCAGCTGGGTAAACAGTAGCAGGAGCCTAGCTGATAGTAAGTCCGGGAAGGATTAAAATCTAGCAGTAAGTTTGACTCTGCTGTTTATCTTTCCCTCCTTCCCTGGGCACACAAAGTAGAAAGGAATGAACCCTAGCATCTTTTCTGCTCTGTTAGCTGATTTAAAACATATTTAAATCCTGTCTACACTGGCCAACAATGCCCTGTCAGCACTTTGCTTTTCTTTTTCCTTTTTAAACAAAACCAATTAACCAGATCCCTGAGGGAAATGGGCCCATCATTTTTCTGTTGTTTCTCTCCATAATGCAGTGCTGAAAACACAGCTTCAAGTAGGACTCGAGCATTTTTACAAGCATGTTGCCTGCTCCTCTTCAGATCAGCTGGCAGCTCAGCTCCACCGAGGGGTCTCCAGGACCTTCCGGTGGGCTCCCTCCTGGCTTGCGCTCGCTCAGGGTGGCCAGGGCAGCAGCTCTGCTGTGCCTGGGCAATGCCACCCTCCTCCCCCGGGCCCCTGGGCACCAGCAGCAGCTCCTTGAAGCCACTGCTCCTTGGCGTCAGCCCACGTCCTCTGCACCACACCGTGGCACAGAAGGACTGCCCGGCTCTGAGGTTTAAAAACTACCTTTGTCAAAAGGGAAGATTAATCTCTAAACAAAATGATGGAAAGCAGTAGCAGAGTGCTAATGCGGCGTATGTCTTTCAAAGACAGAGTTAATGCATACAAGTAAAACCAGCTGCTATTCAGATTCTGCTGTGTCCTCCAGTGAGGGAGGTCTAGCACCCTGGGCATACCCTGGACACAGGGTGCCTGGATTTGTTTAAGGACACCTCAGATAAACGGAAACCTTTAACTCAAATAAAACATAAACATCTCAAAAATAAAGCACTGTGCTCATTGCATTAAAGAAAATATAAATTTCTGTTTCTTTCAGAGGTTTGATAGGCCAGAAAAAATGGATGTGCTACTTTTTTATTGCTTTGCAAACCAGATTTTCTAATTTCCCATAAGATTCAATGAATGGCTGGAGAACAGGCTGTACCATAAGAGTCAGAGGGAAAGCAATTTTTCATCAGCCTCCATCTTTCTTTACGATTTAACTTGTTTAGGAAAACACATATCTGTAAAAACATCCACAGAAAACATTTAGCACTCCATTTGATTATAAGACAAGAAAGCCTGGACATCACCTCTGAAACCTTAGTGCAAAACCACAGGACATCAGAATCAAGACAGATGTTTTTAAATTTTAAATAAAATACAAGAAAACTTTGGAGAAAACCTTTACTGCCTTCTCCATGTTGTGGGTGTTTGGTTTTTTTTTGTTTCGGAGCATATGCGAAGTTTACAGGCCTTGTTTACCACTTACGCAGAAGGTTTAAAAAGCACATTTTTTCCTTTCCATTCAAGACACTGTGAGAAAAGGTTACTTAATTTAGGAGTTGACTTACTGAAGAACTTGAAGATAAAGCTATAAGTTAACCACAGTGTTTAAGTGGTGATGAAGCATACTCAGAAATGATGTATTAAGGCTGAGCATGAGAACATTAACAGCACATTCTATTCAAATTTCATTCAGCAAAACCTTCTCAGAAAAGCTACACGCACAAATTGGCAATAGGTGGCTTTTAAGGCAACAGTTAGGAAGATCACCAGAAAGGTACTAACTTCATAAAGACTTAAGCATATGAGTAACTCCTCTGAGTCAGTGTCTTGTCACACAACGCACCATGCCAAATTTAGGCAGGAACTGGGTTACAGGCTTCAGATTTTCAGAGAGTTTCAGAGTGATTCGTGTCTATTCCTACTGTCACAAGTGACCACACTAACTACGCCTTCTTGCAAGACTCATACGAAATGCTGAGAGCAAAATTTAAGGGATTGTTCAAATCCACGGGTTCCTGCATGGCATTTATCTTGTTGCCTCCTACCAGTGTATTAAGAAACATGACTAACATCGGTCACGTATCTACTCCCATAATCTTTTCCTGGAGGTAGAAGCGCTCGTAGGAGAACATTTCGTTTTGGGCTACGTGTGCATGTGCACGCATTCACACTCATGCCGGGTATAGCTACCTAATGCTGCTTATGTTAGGGAGGGAAACCAAAGAACAAGGAGCATACCATAATCAGTTGTGATTTCTCAACTATGTCAAGGACTTAACAGGAGGTTTTGCACAGAGGAAGCCTGCGTGCCTGTTTATTACTGTTCCGACTTCAGTGGGGCCGGTTACCACCCTTAAGTCTTTGTGATATTGCACCCTTGCTTCTGAACTTCGTGGCTCATGCCACATTTCTAAAACTGAAAATAATCACTGTGTTATCTTTTGCATGCTATTGTTTCACAATTACAGTATCTTTATTACATATGTTATTTATTTCCACTGATAGGGGAAAAAGGAAAGTTAAGATTCCCCCACTATTGTTCCTGATTAAACTATTTGTTTACATAACGTTGGAAAACTGTAACAAAATCAACTAGAAAAAAACAAGCAGCTCCAAATGAAAATATAGCTGCTTTCTCCTTAATCTCAGGAATTACATTGAATTTACTTGATTTAAACAGACATGCTTTACTACGACTAACACTGAATTTTGTTCATGGCACATGTTAAATAAAATCAGCTCCCTGTAGGAGAAAAAAAAAAGTTTATCTAAAACCAAAGGGCTTTATTATCGTTACTCAGACAGTTCAAACAGCAATGTATTTAAACAAACATAGCATTGACATCACTTGCTAGTTATAAAATGTTTAATTTTGCCCTAATAGCCAATTAATAAAATAAAATCCCTGTGTTCGCCTGATCATTCAGTGCATTCTCAAGCATCTTATTTCTCAGTGACTAGGTTGCTCCAAAACTAATGGAAATATTTTATTACATTTTGAAGAGAATAATGCTAGACTAATAATGTCAGTAGCTGAGAGTGGCAACCCAGGATATTGGATAGTAGCATGCAATTAAATAACTTTTTAATATATCAGAATTTTATCAACAGTAGCATATATTTAATTTAATCTTATCCTGATGTGTTTGTATTTAACCTTCAACATGCAAAACAAACTTTCAGTTACTATTGTTTTAAAGTACTTTTGCAGACTGCAAATTCACAGCCATTCACTAAAATGCACAGCTCATTTCTCACCCATATTTTGGCTTAGGTTTTACTCATTCTAAACTGATACAGCTCTCACACTCCGTATCTGAAAGCAAACAGAGATACCATCACAGGAAACACCCTGGAACAAAAAGAAAACTGGGAGAATTTAGCAAACACTTGCTATTCTCCAGCACTAATGAGGCAGAATCTCCTCAAGATTAATAAGTAACAGTTGACTGTCTGGAAAAGAAGAGGGTAGAGAAAGGTAGGGGCAGGGGCTGCTTTTCTTAGCCAGGCTGAGCAGAATAGGTCAACCACTACTTTGCAGAGGTGTGCAAAAACTGACAGCCCTTTCCTTAACCCCTTCGAGTTTGCAGGACAGCGCTTGTCTGAAGCTCCAGCTCTGCTCATCCCCTCCTCATTTAAATCAGGCACCCACGCATATCAGTTTGACCTTCAGTTTCATAAATTAAAAACTCTTGAGGAACTTAAGGGCTTTTAAAAGCCTTTTCTAATCAAGAGATCTGCTAGATAGAGTCAGGCTGACCATTAACTTGGGCAGACCAGAGAGGGGCGTTCACAGGACACAAGGGGTACCGCTCTCACGTGCAGCACATGCAAAGCTCATCAGAATTTCCCTGCCCTGCTCCTTGCTTGCACCCCTGGCCTCAGCTGCCCTCCCCTGACTCACCCTCACAGGAGGCCCTCGTAAACAGAGATAAGCGAACTTCAAAAAGTCCAGATTTTGTTTGGGTAAGTGCCCGAAAGTTCACAAACTGGCTTGGAAACACAGTGAGAATAGGCTGTCTTGGGAGGTAGCCAAACATTCTCCAGTGAGGCTGGGCTATAAACACTTCAAGAATAGCCTCTCTCGTAGTATTTTGGTGGTATTTGTTTCTCATCCTGTCTGGCTGGGAAAGTAAAGTATCACAAAAACAAAAGGACTCAGGAATAAATCTGCAGGACTGTTTCTCTCTGGTCTTGTGCCTGAGCCCCAGGTAAAGGGGGAGCAGTGCTTTCTGCTAGCTCTGCCCACGCTGTGTACACCATGCGGGCAGGCAGGCGGTGACGATGTGGTACGGGTTTGGTGCTTAGGGACAGCGAGTGCACATTATGGCTAAGCCGACCAAAAGTTGCCTGCCACCTACAACAGGCCGCCTTCCTCCTTGCCTGCCCCCTGATACCGGAGCTAAACTCACAGAAAACTAAGCCTGCTGAAAATAAAAAAAGAAGGGGATAATTTTTGCCTGATCAAACTCCCTATGTCAGCTCACTGTGGGGGTCAGACATGTACCAGGGTACCAGGGGCAGGATTTTGCAAGGCTGAGGACACGCGAGAGGGAGCAGGACCAGCCCCGCTTAGCAGCAGCCAGTTATAAATGTGAAACCACAGCTGGAGACCTTGAACATTGAGTTAAAGACTCTTCTTGTGGTGTGGAAACAAATACTTCTCTTTTAGGAACCGAGATGAGTCACTGTATTCATTCAGCCTGCAGTCGAAACCAGCTCTCCCTTCTGAAGTTCACTCTCAGCTTGATCTAGGGCATCATCAGCTCAGAGTATTTACTCCAGTGTGGGCAATGATCCGGATGAGCGTAACCGCATCGCTCCACCTTAGGGCAAGTCACACCATGGCCCCTGCCCAAGGCACACGTTTACCATGAGTGGCAGCAAGCCAAGGAGGACACGGCCATCACCATGAACCAGGCCAAGGCAGGACGGCAGAGCAAACAGAGCAGATGGAGAAAACAGCAGCCCTGGATAACAAAGCAAATGCTTCCAGAAAGAGGGGAGCGTATGAAACCTGTCTGGTGTGTCTCACGCTTTGTTGGCACCAGAGGTTGAGCAAGCCGCCTGTGAAGCACACGCCTGCGATCGCTGTGTGGTTTCTCAGCAGCCCGGGGGCTCTGCAACCATTTAGTGAGATGCGAGCGCATGCAGGGAGGATGTCAGTCTTGCAGTCTTCCACCCCAAAATGGGGGCCTTCCCCTTTCCCTCCCCCTTCTTCTCTTATGCCAGACTAGGGCTCATCCGACCCTCTCCTCTGAGCCAGCCTGACTTGGCAACCTGGAAGAAAAATGAGCCAAAAAAGCTCAACAAGTGAGCAGTTTTCTGAGAGGCTGAAACTTTGGATCCTGCCCCACAGTCAGGCCTCCCTGATGGCCTCACTTGCACGCTGGCTGGGGCTGGAGGGGGACAGCCAGGCCCACATCCCCTCACTCCTGGGTAGCCAGGGCGCAGAGTCAGTGGGGGCTGTGGCTTCCCTGGGATGTTTCCCCTGAGCGGAGCGCAAGATGCTGGAAGCTCTTTCAGGGGAAAGGGATCAGATGGGAATGTGACGGCCATGGACGGAGGCATTGCCCTGTTTCCATCAGCATAACTTGGGCCATCACTGCTGGGTGCCCTCGTCCTCCACTCTTTGCACAAGCATTACCCCCCCAGGTGATGTGCAAGTAGTTTTGGGCGACTGGACCCTGCACCCTCTGCCAGGAAGCCAGGTGGAGGCTCCAGCCCACAGGGTGCAGGCGCCCTGGTGATGGCAGCCGCCCGTCACCTCTGCCAGGAGACTCTCCCCTTCAAAACAAGATTCTAATCTCGCCTGCCTCTTCCAAAGCAAGCACTTGAGCTTACGGACGAGAGGAGCTTGTGGTGAGGTTATTTATAGCTGCAGCAGCTTCCGCGACAGCAAAGAGTAACAGTGCAACGTGAAACCGAGCCAAACAAAAGTATTTTTCATTGAAAAATAGATGACAGTTTGTTTATACTATCGTAGGGGAAAGGACTACGAAAACGAGTGGCGGCGGCAGCAGGCTTTCAAAGGGCAATGTTTTGGGTCAGGTTGTTGGCCCTTATTTGGGGCGCCCGCCGGTACTCTGCTGTAGCAAGAAGCCAAACTCTCATCAGTCTCTGTGCAGCGAGGCCCATGGTACATGTGGTATGGCGATTCAGGTCTCTCAGCATGGCCCTGCTGCCCCAAAGAGCACCGTCACGAGGCTGCAGTGCACCACAGGATGTGGATCTGTTGGAGCAAGTCCAGGGGAGGGCCATGAAGATGATCAAAGGGCTGGAGCACTTTTCCTGTGAGGACAGGCTGAGAGAGTTGGGGCTGTTCAGCCTGGAGAAGAGAAAGTTCTGGGGAGACCTTATAGCAGCCTTCCAGTACATAAAGGGGACCTACAAGAAAATTAGGGAGGGACTTTTGATAAGGGCATGTAGTGATAGGACAAGAGGTAATGGCTTTAAACTGAAAGAGGGTAGATTTAGTTTAGACATAAGAAATTCTTCACTGTGAGGGTGGTGAGGCACTGGAACAGGTTGCCCAGAGAAGTTGTGGATGCCTCATCCCTGGAAGTGTTAAAGGCTAGGTTGGATGGGGCTTTGAGCGACCTGGTCTAGTTGAAGATCTCCTTGCCCAGGGCAGGGCGGTTGGAATTGGATGATCTTTAAGGTCCCTTCCAACCCAAACCATTCTATGATTCTATGACCCACCACAGGCATGCCAGCTGCTGCCCTTTCCTGCATCCGTAAGGCTAGCTGCACAAAGAATCATTCCTGCTTCAGGTCAAAGATGTTCCCCAACTTTATTTGCAGGCAGGAGGCTGCTGCCAGACCTTGGCCAGCCATCTCTGCAGCTCTGCTATCTCCAGGTAACATCTACTGTGCCTGCAGAAGCACATCTCCCCCTGCTTCTATTGGCTTCTCTCTTAAGGGAGGCTAATTACACTTGCCTGCCTCTGCATCATTGGAATGCTTCAAGATCTGTGGTCGCAAACGTCACGCAGGGAAGCGGCAAGGGTTATTTCATTACTTATTCATTCCTTGATGTAGCAACCTTCTCTTGATTTGAATTTACAGTCCTCGAAGATGGCTCACTGGGCCATCTGATGAGGAATGTAACAGTTAGTAAGATATCACCATCTCGGCACCGCTCCTCCTTTCCTCCCTCACATGCATCAAGGCCGTGTGAGAGGAAGTGAGGTTGCTCACACACATGTTCATCTGAATCAAGCACAGATTGCCCCCACACTTGCCGCCCGCCCAGCTTTGCTCGCCCACATGGCACCACTCCACCAAGAGAAGAGGCTTTCGCACCTACACAAAGGAGAGGGAGGCTGAGGACTTCTCCATAAGAGGAAAAACTGTGTGCGGATTTAACAAATCTCCTGTGATACTCAGCTGATGTCAAGGGGGGTGATCTATTTTTCTGTCACCTCATAGGCTTTTGCACTTTGGTAAGCTGCTGTCAGAGGCCTCCCCAAAACTGTAGAAAGAATCTACCCACCTTTCTGCAATGTGGGAGGAACAAGAGGTCCACTAAGAGATGACCTATTTAACCTGTGCCTCCACCTGAGGGGCAGGATCAGGGCTCAGGCTGCGAGGGAAACACATCTGCACCACTGGAGAGGAGTGGGTTCCTCTTCCTTCTATTTAATAGCTGGCATGTGAAGTGATGGCTCTTCTTCAGTAGCTGTTAAGGGGGTTTACAGAAAGGGGAAACAAACTGATGAGGAAGCCTTTTTTTTTTTCTCTCCTCCCTGTGGCAGTCATCCTTGTTGCATGAGACACCTTTGAAAATACATTTAGTGTCATACTGCTCTGTAAAGTGAGAAAACACTTATTATCCTCACTTAATAGTCAGGAGGATGAGGAAGCAAAAGATCAGGTTGTGCTCTCTTCTTTATTTTTTTTAAAGTGACGGCTTATTTTGGACATCTCAATTTCTGAGGGCCTGGCTCCAGCCAGCTGTCCTATTATCGTTCTCCCCCAAGGGAAAGGGAAAGGGAAAGAAAAAGGGAAAGGGAAAGGATCACACCTGAGACATCCAGAAGAACTGATACATCTACCTGGGGTCCCTCATAGTCTCCTCCTGCATGAGGTTAATGACTCTCCATCATCCCCAAGTCCCCCGGAACTCTTTTAAGGCCAAGATGTGCATAAAGATCCACCCAGAAGGATTTGATTTTAGTGAGTGTAAGGGAAGGGCAGCATGGCTGCAGGTCTCACAAGGCACCATAGTGAAGCTGATGCTGAAGTCAGTGGGGAAGATGTATGACATGCTCTATTGATGCTGTAGGACAGGCGTTCCCAAACTGTGGCTTACAGCCTAACAGAGATCTTCATCATGGACCTTGCTGGATGCTTTAGAGGCCCTGGAGGATTGCACAAATGAGGATGTCCCCCTTTGCTCCTGCATCCAAACTCTCATGAGAGTGGTTGGGAATGCTGTTCTCAAAATCCCTTCTCATATTCTCACAGCTGTGACAACCAGAGGGGAGCTGTGTGTTAAAGATCAAGGGTCCTCCTAAGCCAGCAAGCCTCTCAGACCAGCAGGATGTATGGCATGCTCAGACCACATCTCTGCCAGTCTCTTTGACTCTCAGTTCAAACAACTAGTCACCTACAAGCAGACAGGTCATCTCCAGGGCTTCAGCTGGAGTCCAAAGGAAGGCTTGAACCTCCAGCTTAGACCCTCTGGGTCTTACTTCAAATGCTCTGCCACTGCACTTCATTTAGGGGAGAGGTGGGAAGCTGATACATGCTGCCTGGAACAAAAAGGGTGAAGGACTATGACTCATTCCAAGCCAGTGCATGCTGCAAAAGATGTTTGAAAACCTCCTGACCCCCACCATTTATTATCCATTACAGTCTCTCATTCATTCCCACTGGGAAAAGCTCCTCTAACATAAAACACTCCTATATTTTGGGTAGACGCAAACAAAACAGCTTACCCTGCCCTGAAATTGCTCTTTTTTTCCCTGCAATCTCACAAGCCTTTATTTCCGAAGCCAGATTTACCCTCAAAGCAATTGTATTTTCAGAGCAGGTGAGATGTTGGTTTAAATTATCAACTCACACCTTTATGAAGCACACAGGATCAGGACAGCTGCTGGAAATTTTGTGAACTGAGCTCTGTTTGCAGCTTTGCCAGAAAAATGCAGCTCAAGTTTTGTTATATGCATTCACAGCCTGATGAGTCATTATGGGCCAGGGATAATATAAAATAAAACCACAAAGTGATAAACAGTGGAGTAATGTAAGTAACTCCAAAGCAGAAGAAACGCTATATATCAAGAGTAAGGCCAGCCTAACGAAAGATCCTCAATAAGGGAAATGACCTGTGAGCTGGCCTGTAAGCTCTGCACATCTGCGCTCTTCAGAAGTGGAGGAGGGCCTAGGATAAGCTCCAGTTCCTCGATTCCCAAGGTAACTCACATCATCTGCATGGACAAACCATGGAGGGAAACGGACCAGGCAACTCTGCAGCAATCCTTCTGGCTGATATATGAGCTGCAGGAGTAGCCATTGCGCAGAACTGAGTGACAATCAAGTTGTTGGTCCCATTGGAATTGCTGTCACATTTAATATTTATCCCACCTTATACAGGAATGGAAAAAAACCAAATCAACAAGTGAAAATTTGAGGATGGGGAAAAGGGAGAGAGAAAAGTCAGAGCAGCTCAATCAAAATGCTTGGGAGATTTCCAAGTGTTTCCCCTCAAGTTTTACAACTGGACACATTTGTTTTACTATACACTAATTTGAAATGTGAAACAAGAAGGAATTTCCAACTTGGGGAAGTAATTTTCCACTTAGTTTTGAAATGAGGCATGTGGTGATTAAAAGAAAAACAACCTTTTTCTTTTTCTGGAGTTTTTTTTTGTACAATAAGGGGAATTCAGGTGTGTGTTGGGGATAGACTTGGCCATTTACTATAACCAGGCTATTTTTCCAATGAATTTCCAATGTCAAATGTCTTTCAGGAGGCATTGAAGTCATTGCAGTCTGCTGTCTCTTCACTTGCAGCATCTTGTCCTTTCCTTTCTGGCAACGTGGGCCAGATGGGAACTTTCCATGGGCCACCTACACCACTCTATAAATGAGCAAGCTGAGCCCCTGTGACTGGCACTGCAGATTGCTGTCAAATCCTTAGAGATCGGCCACTACACAGCTACTTCTCCAGCATGAGAAGTGGCTGCCTTAGCAAAGGTTGCTGTAGGGAGCAGTTTGTGCACACCAAGAAGGGAAGAGCTGCCCTTTGCGTGAAAGGGGATGGACTGTCCTGAGCCCAGGGTAGGTCTTAGTGGCTGCAGATGACCAAAAAGTCTTACACACAGTTTGGAAGTGGAGAAACAGAA
This sequence comes from Chlamydotis macqueenii, assembly GCF_036417535.1. Lineage (NCBI taxonomy): Eukaryota > Metazoa > Chordata > Aves > Otidiformes > Otididae > Chlamydotis > Chlamydotis macqueenii. The sequence goes on from NC_141557.1 coordinate 67,495,289, forward strand.
GATCCAAACGTGAGGTCAATATCAAACCATTTACATGTGTGTAGGAAACAAGAAAGGCCACAGAATTCATTATCCCTAACAAAAAATTGCACTGTTCTTTGGTGAGAGCATGGAGAGACATGGCCCTGTGGCAGATATTGACTGCGAAAGCCACCCAATAAGCACAAAACCAGTGGCTCTTCCCCATCGCAGATCCCTCACAGATGCTCCACACGTTGGATGTGTCATGGTTGTCATTGCAGTGGACAGCGTGGCTGCACCATGGTGAGCACCCCAGTGGGCCCGCATGACGTGCCATTTCCATCCCATGGTGCTTCCCCAAGCACGCGAGCTGATGCACCAGCAGCATGTCCTCCTACAACCTGGCACATGTCACAAGCTGTCGAGAGGCCTTTGTGTAGTCCTGGTCTGTCTTCAGCTGCTATAATCCAGAGCGAAGTGTGTGTGACAGGGTTCACATCAAGTTAAAATAAAACAAAATCAGCATCATTTTCATCCTGCCGGGCTCATGGTAGCAGCAGCAAACTAACAAGTACTAACTCCAGAGCTGCAAACATTTTGTTGCTAGCACCACTGGTAATTTATGAGGAATTAAGCTAAATGCTGCTTGTGCTGGGCATCCTAGATGCAGAAACAGGAGATAAAACCCGTCAGTGTTTATTCACTATTGCAGAGAAGATATTTTTGCATTGTGGTCATGTGAAAGGCAAATTTCACATGGATTTTCATGCAGACCCATAAATCAGTCCATGTTCCCTCTAAAAGTTCATGGTCCTTAGCAAACTGCTCAGTGAGCCAGGGCTGAGCTTAAAGATTGTAAAGAAACCCGAAACCAAGCAAGTTTCAACTGATTTCATATTTTGCTGTGAACATTTTTCTCAGGTCTAACTAGTTTGTTTAGGAGTTTAGGCAGGTACAACCGTGTCCTTCGGGGGGAGAAAAAAAAAAAACCCCAAAGAAAACCAACTCTAAGAAATCAAAAAGTAATTACAAAAAAATCTTTTGTGAATCTAAATTGTCCCCTGCTCTGTGTTCATTGTATTACTTGCAAAAGTTTCAGTTCAGGTAAGGATTCACCTTTCATTTTGACACCTGATTTTTGTTTGTTCGTGATTTCTCCCCCTCAGTAAACTCAGTGTGCTGGCCTCAGTCACTATGTGGCTTGCTTGCTTTTGTTCAGGGAGGCATAATGGTTTCAGACACACGTTAATCAAGCAGTCAGAGGAAAATATCTCTCCTCGTTGCAAAATAAAAGTAAAATTAAAAAAAAAAATCACCTGGCAAGAACAATTAAAATCTGTTAGATCTTGCAAACATATTCCTACTCTTTCCCTGTCTGCTCGTGCCCACCTCACCTTTTTGGTCTTGTAATTACAGTGGGAACACTTTGAAGTAGGAACTGCTTTAAAGGTTTCACTCCATGGTGCTTAAAACACAAAAACACAGTCCGTGCCTGTGGCTGAGCCCACATCTGAACTTCCAGGGTGGATCACCATTAGGCTGAAATCCCAGTGACATTTAACTGGGCAGGTTTGTAATGCCAGCGTCGATGCCCCCAGCACACCGGAGGTGCAGCCCTGCCGTGCTGCCGGCCCCGCTGCGTATGGGCGGGTTGGTGCTTGCCTTCCTGCTGCAGCTGCAGTGCTGTTGGGGAGGTCTGGGATAAACCTCACGGCCAGAAATTAATGAAGGGCAAGGTGCCACAGCATGTTTGCAGCTCTGGTGTGCCCTGATGCTGTGGCCAGCGCAGCAGGATTACAGCTCAAGCTGCTTGCCTCAAGCCCAGCCACCTCATAGCCTCAGCATTGAGGAAACTTGTAATAAAATGCTGAAAGTGGTACCATAGCTGCAAAATATTTTCCTCCTTTAGCAAAGCACAGACCTTCCCACCAACAGCCCAACAGCCTTTGGGTGCCTGGAGATGATGGGGAGGGAAGTGGCCCTCGGCCCCGCTCTCCTGGCATCTCTGCTGAGATGGCGCTTTCGCCTGCTGCGTGCGATGACGGGCGGGTTTCCCCACACCTCCGCAAAAGTTGTTTTTGCAAAGGCTGCTTTTCTTAGCCCAGCATTTAAAAGCAGAAGTTATCAGGGCATAAATCATCCTGTGACTTGCTGCGAAGCCTGTGAGAAGAGATAAAGGCAAGACAGTTTGACAAACCGTTGGGAGAGGGAGGAGGAGGGAAAGTGCAAGGGGGCAGAGAGAAGGAGGGAGCCACAGTGCCGACCCTCCTCGGATTATGTCATAGGTCAGCCAAAAGGATGCAAATAAGATCAAAAAGCTGTTTGCAAACTTTCTGAGGCCTGGCTGTGACTACACGTACCCACTACAGAGCTGGGCGTAATAAATATCGCTCTCACAGAGAGCATTACATCACATAAAGAGAAAAGCCAGCAGATGAACTCACACCGTAAAACCTTGACTTGGTAGCTAGCCAAGCTCAAGCAGACAGCCTCGTTATTATGGAGCTGACAGAGCTCCGCATGTTGCTGCAGATTCACCCTTCCACTTGCCACCACCTCCTCCAGCACAGACAACCCTTCCCTGCTCCGTGCTCCTACAGCCCCCCCGAGCAGCCATCCCAGGAACCCATAGCTGGCCACACGGTGCAAAACAGCAAACCAAACATCTGGCAAATTTTAAAAACATTCTCCTCTCTTTCCAGCATACTTTCCTCACAGCAGCTTCAGTTTGTTTTTCTAATTTTCCTAGTGAATTTATTGACCATTAAGGGCTCCGAGTGACAGGCCTAAATTTATAGGGCACAGTGGGTCTGATTCTCATTTACACTGAGGCTCTCTTATACCTGTTGGGAAGCACTGAGAGTCTTGAAGTGAGTCTAAATTTCACTTAGGACACTCAAAATGCTTTTTACAGCAAAAGGTGTGTTGAGATTTAAGTCCATATCCGGTGTCTGTCCGCTGAGATTCCCAACAGCCAGTGTCAGCGATGCTGGGGAAAACCGTGACAGGGAAAACTGGAGTTTGACTCAGATCCCAGCATCCCCAGCCCCCCTTTCCGGGGCCTTGGTAAGGATAAGAGGCACAGAAGCCCATCCCACTGCCTGGCTCACCAGACCAGCAAGGTTACTGCCAGTGAGCCTTGGCCCCACCGCACGGCTGCAGGCATTGCAACCCTCAGCCTCGTTCAGCCTCAACATCTTATGGTGCTGGGGTCTCCAGGGGTCTTCTGAGCACAGATGAAATATCGAGATCAGGATGAGCCAAACTGGCCCACTGGGGCTTTTTCTCTCTAATATCTTCATTCTGTCAAAATTATACTTGATCGTGTTGCATTATTGTTGTTTCTAACTTTCACCTCTGCCTCAGCAATTCCATCTGGTAGGTCATATTCCTCTCTGATTGCCTTTTGGATAAAAACATGCTCACTGGGGCCTGCTTGGAATTAGTTTTTCTTTTTATTTCCACTAGATGCTCAGCTCAGCCCCATAGTTTCCCTGACTTAACACAGACAGGGTCAACCCACCTTTGCCTTCCTGGCACATGCATTCAAGTGCTGATTCCCATGTGCTACAATAACCCCATTACATTTTTAACAATCTCCAAGGGGGAGTCATTTACAGGGACTTGAACTGAAAAGTGCAAGTTTTGTATCATCCTCTGGCTTGTGCACTTGTGCAGATATTAAATCAGCAATGATAGAAGGGAAAAAAAAATACTATCTTGGCTATGTCCCCAGGACATTCTTCGAAGATTGATGATATACATCTGCCTTAACTGTCTGCGTCTGAAATAATTAGAGACCACTCTTCTTTCCCTCCCATTCATTTCATTGAGTAGCTGAAAACACATTTTTATTTAGAATTTTATACCTGCCCCGTAAGAACATCATCCCAAATAAGCTCATTTCCACCTCCCGTAATTATAGCAACTTGACCGCTAAGGTACAACAAGTGGCTGAAACACTACTGGCTACTGCACAGTTGCCATTTACACCCACTGGTACTCTGTTATGTGATGATAGGGTGGAATAAAAAGATTTCCCATGTCTAAAAGACTGAAAAAAAAGCCTCTCTTTAAGGTTACATCGCTGGCTTGCTCTGTGCATGATCACAATTTTCAAAGGTCTGGAGGCTTTCCAGAGTGTGTACAGGCAGGGCTGCAATGCAAATCCTCCTCCAGTCATGAAGATGCCAGACTGGCTTCAGGAAAGGAGGACCTGGGTGACCAACCAGTTAACCAACCAATCAACCAATTAATGGGTGATCAACAGATGCTAGTCCTAGTAGACTTCTTAGAGCTCTTAAAAAGGCAGACAAAAACAAAACAAAGCAGGAAGAGTTTTATAGATGTTTTTAGCTAGCTAGCTGGTGTGTGGCAACCGCACTTCATGGTGGCAGGTCCCAGGGAGCCAAAATTTTCACCACAGAAGAGACACCAAAAGCTAGTGGACCTGTGCAGCTCCACATCTCTCCCTGTGCGAGCTGAGGGTGAGCAATGCACTGGCAAAGTGTCTGGGCAAAAGGCTTGGACTCCAGCAAAGGAGAAGAGGTATTCTTGTGAAGATCTTAAAAAGACTCCTTTTCTGGTGGGAAACGTGAGAAAAAAAGTGGTCTGCCTCTGGTCTCTTCTTCTCACCTTGCATTTCTTTCCTCCTTCCTTATTCTTCTCTTCCCTGGATATTCCTATAGACATTGTAGGGAAAAAGGGCTATTTCTGACCTTGGTCTCAAAGGCTGGGAAGGGAGGAAGGAAGGCTGACTCTCAAATGGAGATGCTGGCTTGGGGAAACAGCAGTACACTCCTTCAGACATTTAAAAGCTTCTATTCTAACTGAAAAATATTACCTCTTCCCCAGACAGGACACCAGGTAAATGTACATTTTTTTTTTTTTAAGCAATAATGTGAAAAATAGCAATCCCCAACCCACTTTTTTATTTTGCCCAACTTCTGCTTCCTTGCTTGTACATGTCAATATTTACAAGCTCTACCACTTCTTGGATTATTTATTTTTCCTGGTCTATTTCACTCAGTGAAAAATCTCTCCAGCTCAAGACTTGACAGTTTGTTGCCGATATCCATCTTTATTAACTTCACTGCTGCAAAAAAAAAACCCAACAACAACCACATATAGTCCTAAAACAAAACAAAACAAAAAAGCCAAACAAACTCAGGATGATGCTTAAATCCGGTGGGCGAAAAAATTCTCCAAAAATAGCTGGTGGTTTTCAGCGACATTTTCGAATGGATGTCACTGAAAGCCACTTCTCCCTCCACTTCATTAGCAGTCAGTAAATTCACTGACAATCAGCAAGAGAGCTGCTGTCACCACACCTGAGGGGATGGCGAGGACGGTCGCTCTTCTTTCCTCATCTCCCTGCACCACACTTTTTTCTGCTTAGGGGCAGGACCAAAAGGGCTTAGAGCTGCCAGGCTCCCTCTCATCACCCCCAGCGAGCTCTGACATGCAGGAGCCTGACAGATAGCGACAATCTTTCCAGATCACTTTTAAAGTTGGCCTTTGAAGGACAATGAACCACACGCTTTTAAAATGTTCCCTGTAATGTATAATGCAGGATGATGAAAAAGGTTTCTCCCTCTTCGTTAGATAGACCAGGGCTGAGGCACACCTCAATTTCGCAGCCCACCACCACCAAAGGGCACATCAAGATTAACTGAACTTCCCCAAGGTGTTTTAGCACTTCTCGGATGGAAATGGCTGCTCTCTAAGCGGAGCTGCCAGAACAACAGGCTGTGCTGATGGATCTCATCCTCCTTGGTGCAGCATCTGCCACCTTGGCTCAAGCAGAGGATTTCTTGGAGCCTCGCTGCCTTTGCACCAAAATGAATCAGAGCCCACCCCTGTACTACATCCACTGCTCAAAATGTGAGGGTAGAGCCCTCTTTAATCAATCTGGCTAAATCGAGCCTATCTCTTCACTTTTTCCCTGTCCTGTGTTTTCAGGGTCAGAGCATAAGCAAGACAGTCTGGCATGCACAGAGCCCTTCAGGCTGGCTCTTTTCATCTCTCTGTCCAGACTCTACAGAGTAATCTAAAAATAAACAAAGCCTCTAGCCCTGATAGTGGCAAAGATAACCTTCCCACCGTGAACCACCTCCCAGCTGTGCAGAGGTGGGTGCAGCTCAGCAAACGGAGAAGTTAGGGGAGGTGGCGGGAAGCTAGTTTCGGTCTACAGGCACCCACTCTCACAACCTCCTCAAGACCTGGTGGGTCACGCTGCAGTGACCAGTGTGCCACCAAACACCGCAAGTCATGAAAGAGCAGCTTCAAACCATTCATCTGCCTTCATACAAACAGAGCTCAAAGGCTTGTCTAATCCTAATAGGAGAGATCCCTGGATCAACAGCAAGCTGGGATGCTGTAGAACACTCATGGAAACAGCACAGTAGTTCTCTCCTGAGGGTTGCTAGCACAGGTCAGCCTCAGGATTGTGAAAGCAAGCGCTCGTTTCTAAGTGTGAGCACACCTGAGAAAGGGTTCAGTTCAACCAGCTGGCATCACACTAAGTCTTAGCCAGGCTGTGGCCCTACTAAACAGACAGCAGAGCTGGCACCGGAGGTTCACTGCTCTGGTCACAAACCATCTCGTCGGACACTGTTTCTGCTACTGTTAGCTTTTAGACAATCATGCTCTTTCATATTTTCTCTCTTTTCCACTTGTAGCTATGCTTATTTAAAAGTAGCCATGTGCCTGGATAGAAAATACTTTTATTTGAGCTCCTGTATTATCCCGTCTCAGCAGCATTGTCTGCACTGTGAGGGACAGAAAGTCAAAAGGCCTGGCTTGCACCCCAGCACCATGGGCTCATGCAAGCTGACAGGTCAGAGCACAATGTATATGTTTCCAGTTTGGCAGACACTCACTCCAGAGGGGTTTCCAAATTTCCTCTCTAGCCTCCTGTGACAGACTTGGATTAATTTTGTCTGGAACAGAAGATTTATTGCCTTTGAGTCACTGTGGTTCACTTATCTGCTCTACATCTTGAACCCAAAGTTCAGATGGCATTTAGCTATCACCCTTCTTATCAATTCACTGTGGGAATACCCTGGCAAGACCCCATTTCTTCCTGCTGCCTGAACATCATGTCTTTATCTCTCCGACTTTCTCTTTCAGCTGCAGCAATCCAACCAGGGAGCCCTTTCAAAAGGATGGCTGTGGTTGCATCGGCTGTAGGAGATTAACAGTACGGGTGGTGAGATTCACAGCACTCCTGATGCTTCCTCTGAGCATTTCAGGCCTGCTAAAGCCAGAATACCAAAACAAGAACTTCCAAGTTTTTTAATGAGATCAGCTCTATACCCAGGGGCCTGACTCTGCCCCTGTGGCTTTAGCTCTGGTTTACGGCCAAAGTTTAGAGAAATCTGTTTTCCAGTTCCCATTCGGATGCAGCTGAAATCCCACCAGCATGGTCCACCCTGGGAGCGGGTTGTGTCTCTGCGCCCTGGGACCTGGCGCTGGCCCAGATGGCAGGAGCACTGTGAGAGAGGCCGGTCTCGCGTGGTTCTCATCACTTTGGGCAGAGGTTAATTCACAGGATCTGGCATCTTCGGACCCAAGCCTAGGCAATTCAACTCAGACTTAAATCTGTTGCCTGAACGCAGTTTGGATCTCATTGTAAATAGCTCTGGATGGCCCTGGTGAGCGTGGGAGATTTTATTCTTTCTGCCTGAGAAAAGCTACTCCAAATGCCGCGTTGTCAGGTAGCCCATATGTTTAGTTTATTTGTCTGCTCACTTCCTCGGTCCCTTTCTGATTAATTTCTTGATGGATAGTTATGTCTGGCTTCAGTGACAGGTCCTTCCCGCCAGCAGTGGGTTGGGGACATTCGTAAGCTGCTCCGTGGGATGCGTGATCGTGGGAGGGGGAGGAAGGCAATGACCTAAAGCTCTTCCCACTTTGAGGCCGCCAAAGACGCTGTGGGGCTGCGGAGGAATTTTCCGCTGAGCTGGAAAGTGTCCCCATGCTTTGGCGTGGAGTCATCTCAGTGGCACGCAGCACGCAGGGGAAGGACTGGCTTTGAGTCAGAGCTGCGCAGAGCGGAGCAGCTGTGCGCTTTACGCAGCAGTGTGCGTGCCAGCGTGAGTCTGCCTGAGGTCAGCGCTGCTCCACAGCCGCGCACGGTCGTGTTGCTCACAAAAGCGGGGTGCTTGCGGTGGCTGAGGATGCAACGGGTTGTGGTAATTTGTTATTTTAAATGAAGGGTTTATTTCTGGAGCTCAGTGTTTTATTTCCCATCCTTTATGACTCATTAAGTCAGGTGAGCCACCTCTATTATTTACGTATACTTTTATATTTCAAAGGCAGGTCCTAAATTGATATTTGTATCAGCTGAGCACCTTCTGAGGCCAAGCTCCCTCATTTATCTGCCTGCTTAGCTAGGGATTTATCTTGTGTTCATACCATGCTATATGAGTGCCTCCTTGAAAGTGAAAGTAGCAAGTTTTTGACAATTTGCTTCACAACCACTGTCTAGCTCCTGTGTTCTGTGCTTGTCCATAGCTATTGGTGCACTAATAGAAAAGAAAATAACTTCCACACATCTCAGTTAGCATTTTTTCTTTGAAAATACAACAGGAAAAGAAAAAAAAAATCTTAAGAAACTTGTGATGCTCAGGTAGTGGAAATGCTGCCGTGTGGCAAAAAGAGACATTGCCCATGCACAGAAGAGCTGAGAGAACAGAGAAAACTACCGATAAACATTTTTTTAAAAATATAAGACAATGACAAAATGATGACCAAAAAAGACCAGCTAACCCCTGTTTCAACTTCCACATTTCCTTTCCGTTTGAGAGGAAAGAGGGGGTTTCAGAGATTATACCCCCCCAACAAGAGCACTTAATCAGAGATTTACAAACCAGTAAATCAAAGGAGACTGTGAAATTCCAGCCAGAGAAGCGAACAGCGAGATTAAGTGGATTAGTCTACTGTACAGGAATCCGAGGAATGCAGCCCGTATGTGCTTTTGTTGTGGATTACTCAGCAGCAACATTATGGTTTTACATCTCCCAGAAACATATGGGCATGTGCACTTGTGCAAACCAACAAGAAATAGCAGTCCCTAACACGCCGCTTCGCTGAACTGGCTGTGCTGATTTCAGCAGATACAGCGTTTTCCAGGGAGAGGAGGAGAGCATCTGAACATTTTGCTGTATCGGTCAAAAATGAAGCAGCAAACAAGCTACTCCTACCAGAAACAGCATCCGTTTAGTTCACAAAGACATCTCCCTTTAACCATTAATCATCCATCTGTTAACGATCCAACAAAATCCATCAAGTTCCAACTCTGCAAAACTTTACGGAAGTCGGGTCCTGGTCGAAACTTGGCAACTCAAACCAATAATGGCTCTAGGGTGCAAAATTATACGTGGCTTTATAGCCTGCGCAACCTGTGGAAAGGAGGTGGGTGGAAACACGGAGAAGAAGCAGTAAGTGATGGATAAATGAACAAACTATTGCTAGCCAGAGTTAACAGTTTGTATTAGCAGTCAGTAATAAATAATTAATATAGCCCTAGGAGATACAAAGCCGTTGACATGGTATCTCACATTTGGCTCTAAATGGAACTCGAGATAACCTACTTTGAACAGTAATGTGTTCACAGTATGTGGGAATTAACTGCTCAATGTAATAAGTACTATTGAATTTCCCATCTCTGTACAGATAAAGGGAAACTGCCACCAAAAACCACAGTAATAACAGTAACTGAATGATAAAAAAAGCAAACAAACCTGCTTTTCATTACATCCTTAAAATGTTATAGGTTAAAATAATCTTAAAAGGGCTTAAAAAACAGCAATTAAATCTTTCCATTTCTGTTTTCCAAGACTGCAGCTGAGAAAACGAAAGAGGCCTAAGTGCCATACCGTGCTAGCCTTGCTAATAACTCCCTGTGAAAAATCTCATTAATTCAGTCTGGCTCTTCAGATCAGGCACTAAGACCTTGTATTGTCAGTCATCCTCTGGCCTTTTCAGGATTTCCATAGCCTAACTAGCAGAGTCTCCATGGAAACCATGCAGTCATGCTTTGCACATCCCCAGAACTTTTTGTTCCTGACAAAGCTTGAAAAATCACATGCAGCATGGAGAGTTTAACACAGTGAACTAAACCCTGACCCACACTTATAAATGATAAACCCCAGCATACCAGCTTTATTATAAATGATTTCCTTACAAGATACTTAGCCAAGCCAGCAAAATGCTGAACCAGACAATACAGGAGGAACGCAGCTCCGGAGAGAGGAAACAAACAAACTAAAGAGAAACACAAGAGTTTCGGGCTGGTTCTGCCTCCTTTGAAAGCACTGGAAGCACACAGGTACGGAAACAAGCAGAGAGCAGGACGAGCATTCTGAAGTTGCCTTTCCCTGAAAATGGCATCCCTGCAGCCCTCCGAAGAGGAGTCAGCTCTCTTGTGACTATGCGTCACAGCGCTGCTGATTCACTTGTCTGGCTGCGCAGCCCGGCTGGCAGTGGCGGCAGGAGCAGGAGCTGGGTCTCTGGCCCCGTGGCTGCATGGTGCCCCTGAGACCCTGCCTGCACCTGGAGTAGCCTTGGCCAAGCATCACATGCCTCTCTAGCTCAGGAGCAGGCATTTGGGTCAATAGAGCAAAATTGATACCAAAAGCGGTAGTGGCACTGCCCTCAAAATGGGATTCTCTGGCTTGCAACTGGGAACTGCCATGCTCGGAGCACACAGGGTCTTGCCACTGGAGGGGAAGAGGTTGGTGACCCATCTAGCAGCCTGGCTGCCTTCACTTCAAGCCTGGATGCTCCCCACTGGCCTCTGCCAGGATGGCCAGGGACAGTGGTCACTGGTTACACTGACCCTGCTCATCCCCACTGATGCGTGGAGGGAGTACTCGCACCAGCAGCATCACTGCCCAACATAAAGTATTGATTATAGCCAGCACGGCAGGGATGAGCAGCCAGTCACTGCCCCCAGAAACGAGCCCATAGAAAGCCCCCACCACATGGCCAGCACCTGGTTATCACTTGATCCTTGGCACTCCAAAAGCCCAATGTTATTTTTCCTCTCTCCTTCCCAAGCAGTGCTGCCAGTCCATGCTCGAGGAAGCACTTGCTCCAAGATCATCTACGCAGGAGGACCAGCAAGAGTCAGAAAGGTCACGTGCTGAGAAGGAGTCACTGCAGGCCAAACTCACTTTGCCGCAGTAAATTCTCAGTGCTGGTGCAGATGAGCAACCGCCTGCTCAGCACAGCGTCTGGGTTTGTGAGAAAAGATGTGACTCATAGCTGAAGGTCATGCTGTAATCTGGGAGGACTGTCAGGGGAAGGAGAGAGCCACACTCAGCCTGATTCGTGGTGAGCTCACTCCTTACGTGGGGTGGAAGATGCAATCCACCGCAAGGGGATCAGAGAGCCCCGAGTGGGCTGAACCAGTCATTCAGGAGCTGGCAGCCGCACGCTTCCACCTCTAAGTTGCAAATAATGAGTTTAAGATTAGGAAGTCAGCCTCACATGGGATAGCTCAGGAGGTGTTTGGCACACACAGTCCCTCTCCAGTGGGATGCAGGAGGTCAGAGCAGGCTTTGTTTCCATGGGATTCCCCCGGTGCGTCACCACAACGGATGGAAAACATTTCCCCACCTTCTCCTCCCCCAGTGAGGAGTGGTGTATAATCAGCAGGAAGCCTTGTATCTCTGGAGCCCTTCACAGGATAGCCACAGGCATTGGAGCCAGCATAATGTGGGACACGCAGGCCTGATAGAGCTTGCCCAAGCTGGCTGGGACCCTCTGGGGCCTGGCCCTGTACAAGCTAGCAGAATTACCTTGACACTGCTGTTCTTCAGCGAGTGGCACATGCTGATGCTCTCTCTCAAAGCCATTCACCACCAATGCCAACCATCTGCTTCGCTCACCACCCAAGCAGCTGCCACTTGGCCGTGGAGTGTGCAAGCAGCTAGGCTACCTGAATGGTGGAAACCGCATCTCTTCACCTTCAGGTAGACATCCAGCCCCTCTTCCCTGGCACAGACCTTGCAGTGCCCTGCATGCTATTTTCAAGGCCACAGGAAGCAGATGGCATAGGGCTGGAGCAGTAGCCCAAGCAGAATTACAGTCACCGCTTGAGGTATCTTCAGTTTATTCCTTTGCCCATGAGGACTCAGAGGACCAGACCTCATATCCTTGGGAGGGATATGCCTGGGAGATGATTTTATGGAAAAGCCTTGATTGCTGCTTGCTGTTGTGACAATTTGTACATATGTTGGATTAAAAGCAATAAAATATTTTTTGCATCTCTTGCTCTGATCTCTTATTTTCTTCAGCTTTGCCTCTCTGTGCAGCCAGGTCCAAGCCTCTGGCAGCCCAGAAGCCATGGCTGCCTGAAGTGCTGCCTTGAAGGCCCCAGAAATTGTAACAGCTGCTTACCTGTAGTGTGAAATACAGCTCCCGCCCCAAAACCAGTAGAATTATTAAAATACAACAAGACCACCACAAGTGCCACTTCAAAACTCAGGAAGGAGCAGAGATTAGTAGACAGCAGGATTTGTTGCCATAATTGTCAAAGTGAAGCAGGTCCCCCTGAAGGAGTGCTGATCTTTTACCGGCTGTACTTGGCTCCTGTCCCTCCTCCTGTTCCACTTTGGGTGTTGGCACGTCAATGAAGGTGACACCTGAGCTCAGTGAATACCTTCTGACTACATTTTGTGCTGGCCCCAGATGATCCCCAACCCAGGACGAAGCAAACTCACATAGCCAAAGCTGTCTTGATTGCATCAACTTTTCACAGTTTCCATGCCATATATTAGCAACCTTCTCTGTGCTGTAGTCCACTTCAAAGTGGAATGAGACCCTCCTTCAGCAAGAATACCCCAAATGTGTGATTGTTTTCCCTTTCAGGCAGACAAACTTCTCTTTGCCATGTCAACAGTCCCTCTCCCCTTGCCTGGTCTAAAACAGTGATGGTATTTTTGCCATGCAGGCTCCTGGGAGAGGATGTTCCCCAGATGTGTAGCTTTTTTTTTTTTTTTTTGCCATTAGCTTTGGGCAGAGTGGAGAAAAGCTATTTACAGGCAAAGGCAAGCTGTGCTGGCACAGTCCCCAAAGACGCAGCAGGAGGTGGATCAGCCAAGGCAGAGACTCCTGCTGCCTACTGCTCTGACTCTTCCCAGGCAACTCTTCCATTTGACACTAGAACACTCAACTGTGGCGCTCGAGGTCTGCAAAAGTACCTCCAAGCCCAAAATAGGGAGTTCAAGACCACATGCCTTGGCCCCACTACTGCACAATGTGTTTGGACAAACCGAGGTCCTGAACAAGAGCTACAGGATATGATGGGTCAGCAGAGACTCCCACAACCCCTGTGAGTACCTGAGGATGATAATTCATTATCTTCAGCTGCAGCTCAGTAACTCTAAGGCACTCGCCAAGGTTCAGCTGCTGAGTATTGAAATGACAATGGAAAGCCTGCAAGCTCTAAGCTACTGCATGAAATTAGAGTAAGCAAGGACTCTTCTGCTTTGCTACTGCAACTGTATTTATTTTCCTGAAACTGCAGCAATATGGTTCTCACTGAAATCTGGTTCTCAGCCTGGGACATGGCTGTAGAGCAATAGTCCTTTGCCTTGGTCAGAGCAAACGAGGCTGAGCACTGCGAAGAGACTTTGATCCTCAAGAAGGGCTTGTCTGGGATGACTCCTAATCAGCAATGCTAGATCTGCATTTTGAGAAAGTGATCATAACTTGACAGCATACCACAAAAAAAAAAAAAAAAAAAGATAAAAACCCTAGGAAGCAGGCAGAGAAAGCACTGAATATATCCAAGAGCTTGCTGCTTGCTTAGTCTCAGCTTGCCCTTACCCACTGCTTTCAGGGGATAGCTCCCACAAAAAAAAAACCCTCTGCCATCATCCTTAGACCACTCATCCTTGCTAAAAGTGGCAAACCATGTCCAAGCAAAGAGGATGTTCAGCTGCAGGATCTCTTTCCAGAAGGCACCTGCCTGCTGTCCTCGGATGCAGGGGAGATACTGGCAGAGTGGAGCAGTCCCAGACTCATAACCACTGCTCTCTGCTTCCTTCTGAGACCGTGCTGAGGCTCTGAAGAGCCACAGATCCAGCTGGGTGTCTGGGCTGAGGCTTTTGCACAGAAATAACATGGTAGATCACATAACTTCAGGCATTGCCAATCCAAACCTGTTGCATAAAAGCCTTTTTCTATGAGGTCTTTTGTTTTCATGCAGGCCCAGTTTGGATTGTGATAGACAGGGCAAGGAGAAACTGGTCACTTCTCGGATGCTTGCTCGGCTCAGAGAGAACAGCAGGTTCTTAAAATTCTTAGGTATACAATGCAAAATCCAAGTAGGGTGGTCATAGAAGTTGCATTTGTGTGAAAAAGAGACTGTCACAGGGACTTGAGCTTATGTATGTAAAAGGAAATGGCACGCGTGGGGCATCCAGGAACACAGATCTTTATTTGAATCCACAGAAGAAAAAGGGAGGCGAGAATGGACAGGTGAGTCAGCCACTGAGCTGATTGTGGGAGGTCAATAGTGAAGGACAAGCAGAAACTAGACAGCAGAGATTACACAAAATCCAGATGAAAATTACCTCTTTCAGGATCTTTTCAACAAATTTAAACCAGGAACAAACACGAACCCTGGTTCAGACATTTTTGTCACAGGGCTCCTGTGGTTTTGATCTAGCAGTAGATACCCTACAATCTTGCAGAAGCACAACCTGACACTCCTTGTAGATACGGGTGACTATTTACCATTTCTCTGACTTCACTTTCCCCATCTTGACAAAGCTAATAGCAGATACTTTATCAAGCCTTTCATAAAAACTATTTATCAGTAAAGCACTTGAAGAGTAACGTATGATGGCCATCCTCCTCCATTTCCCCCTGGAAGCAGTAGGAGTTACCATTTTTCAAGTTAAAGTTTCATCAGTGGTCAGGTTCTATGAGAGTTAAATATTATCCTAGATTGAACCAACAGCTAAGCAAACACATGATAAGCTTTTAGTGAACTCAGGAGCAGTATAGAAAAAAAAACCTTCCCGTGTACTTTGTCAACAGGTGTGCAATGTTTATTCTCTTCAATTAAGTTGTGACTGAACTTTGCAATTGGCTCCAGAGTGATTCAATTACCATAATATTTGTCAGGGATGCAGACTGGTTCCTACTTAGCTAGGCAAAAGGCAAATAGGTCTACTGAAATCTCACCTTGAGCTGTCTACTTTCTCACTAGTTCTGTTAGCAGTCAAAATTTAGTTCATACTTGATTTTACAAAGCTCAGTGACAGTTGTTCCTGGCCCACCTCTATTATGTACAAAGTCTGAATAACTTCCATTGTTAGAAGAAAAAAATCATTTCCTTCTATGCCTTAGATACTCACAGATATTTTCATTAGAGAGGAAAGAAGAGAGAAGATAAACTCTTCACACTATCTCCAGGGAGAGCCTCTGGGTCTTGCGTAACACTTTGAGGCTCATGCTCATTTCCAAATGCCTTCTGAACGTACAGAGAGTTGAAAACCCATCACAGCAAGGCGGCAGTGAGATGACAGATCTTCTCCACCTGTCTTAGATGCTGCCCTCTGCCTACGCTCAGCCGCAATAATGTGCATGTATGAAGGAGACAGACACTGCTGGGATACTGCTTAGGCCATGTCCAAATCATATTTCCATACTGAAAATGGAGTTGCTCATTTCTAAATATTAGTAAAAGCATAACAACTCAAACAGTATGAATTCGAAATTTAGAAGCTGAGAATGAGTTTGCAGCTGTTTAAAAATGCCATTAAAAAACAGCTCTCCTGAATCTAAGAAATGTATTTGTCTCTTCTCTGAGGAAAGGCTGCAGGCGAGACAAAAATACCTTTCTGGTAAGTTCCTCTGTAACCATAAAATCCTTGTGTCTCCCTCTTCCAGTTGCATGTTCCCTTCTCAGCATCAGGTTGGGCATTCAATTGGAAGATGCTGGTATGAACTTCTACGTCAAGGAGAAGCACGGATCCAAGCCAGAGATTAATGCTGAGCATGCTCTGAGGAGGCTGTGCAGTTTACGTTCTGTAGCTGGCATGCTAGACTGATGGCTGAAAATTGGGCCTCAGCATTCAGGCTTTCACCCCCTAAGCCAATGTAGCACTAAGAAACTTTGAGGACAGGTCTGGTCTTGAGCCAGAAAAGATGGTCATCATAAAGAGATGGGAGAAGCAAGAAGAAACAAACAAACAAAAAGGAAAAGAATCTTTAAGAATCATATATTCTTTTTACATTTCACACAGAGCAGGTTTCTTGTGGGTTTCAACACCCAGCTGCTTCCAGGAACACAACAGACATGCACGTGCCTGCAAAGCAAAACACAGCTGGAGAGCTAATTTTAGGCCTACCAGTCTTGGCAATGTCCCTTTAACAAATGAAAAATGTACATTTTTCATGCATATGTACAAACACGAAATTCTTACAGTCAATTTGGATGGTTGTTCATGCAGTTTGGTCCAGGTGCCACCAGGGATGTCTGTCACCTTAAAGTATGTTACTTTTGCCTGGATGGTAAGATTACCTCCCTCTATTCAAAATGCAGTTCTTGTCTCTGCAAAACCCAGTAAAGCATCTCTCAGACAACAGCTATCCCTCAGCAGAAAGGAAAAGCTGGGTTTCAAAACTATTTTCTGGTGAAATTGTAGTAACATTCAACCATTGTAAGGCTGCTAAGTGATTCAATCTTTTTCTTTAACTAAAGGAAAAGTAGTCGTCTTCTTTCCTTCAAAGAAGGAAATGCTGCCATTTAAGGAAAGAAATAATATTTCTACCTAGGACTGGATTTCAGAAAGAATAAGATCACCAGTTGCAGTCAAGATTTTTAAAGGAAGGCATTATATCTATTATAGTAAAAATTTCCCATTCAGGTTCTGTTTCTACTAGACATGGAAAGACCTGTTTGGAATTTGATTTGAGGTTTATAAACCAGGAATGATCTGGATTTTAAACCTTTTACCTGAACCCTGGAGATGGTCCAGAAGATTTATCTTTTGCTTATATTAGGCAAACTAACTTTCTTTCAGAGTTGGCCAAATGTTCTAGTACCTGGAATTGTTAGTACCAGGATTCAGGAGGAGATGAGGCAAACATAAAAAAAAACCCTGGTTTTGCCTGTCTCAAGTTTGTTGGTAGTTCCTGACCCTGTCAATACTTCCTTTCATTTCCCAGGAGAGGCACTCATTGTGTGGCAACCCACTCTGTACTGGTGGTAAAGGGATAGGGTCTCTGGTACCAAAGGGCTGATTCAGAGCACTCTAACTACAGCCTCCCCCCACTAACCTCTACTGGACACTCAGCAGGAGAACGACATCAAACCACCCTTTAAGTCTTGCACATGCAAACTATCCTTCTCGTATCACTGACGTCCTCTAAAAGAGAGATCTTCCCAGTCCCTCAACCACGTATGCCACCAAAACAAAGCCACAAACTTTATTTTCTCTATTGCCACTTGCCAGTTCGTGTAAAGTGGGGGACATTCTCTGTTCACAGTGGTGTAAACAAAGGCAATAGATTCACTAACTCAGTCAAAATATGGAGCAAGTCCAACGATACAGCAACAAGCTGTGATTGAGGACACTAAACATTATGCAGAAAAGATAATACAGTGCCTTTTGTCTGCTCAACACAAATTACACTACAAAAGTGACTGGGAAATGATGGATTTCTGCTCTAAGTGACACATCTGCATTTTGAGGAAACATGTAAAATCAAAAGCTAGATGTGCAGCTCCACTGCCTGCCCCACTAGTTCCAGTTCAGGCTTGTTCCAAACATATTTATCAGACATGTTTGTAAACTCTTCTCAGACTGCTAGGTAATAACTTGTATGACACTAAAGGTAATCTCAGATATATCTTTCCTTCCCTTTTTATCTTCCTTAACACCAGAGGCATCCATCCCATCATTTATGTAAGAAACAGACTGGATAATTTATGGAAACAAAAATAGCCTACTGAATTGAAATAAAATGCTTCAATATGTGGCAATAATAATGAATGAAATAAATTCTGTCATCACACAGACACTGAGTTTTACAAAAAACTGTGCCCACACCCAGAGCAAATGAAAATATTAATTCCATATGAAACCACCTCCCCAACAAATGAGATAAGCAAAACAGACCCTTTTGACAGTCCGTGTGTTAAGAGATTTCAGGATTAAGCAATGTCTTCTTGCTTGTAAAACACTATTACCTAATTCATTTCTAATAGACAGAAGCATTTCACATAACAGCATGCCTTCATCAGGTAAGGTAATACTTGAAATAATCTGAAGTGTGCATTCTAATAAAATTGCATTTCAGCTCTGTTTCCAGCTAAACTAAAAACAAAACCAAAACAAACAAAAAAAAAAGGTGAAATTAATTAATGGTGAGTTTCTGCAGTTGTGGTCTTTAATCTAGCAATTTGCCAGATACAGTAAATATTGAAAAGAATCTCTTATTGCACCCTCAGGTGCAATCTCCCAAACTTGATCCAGTTTGCAATAGGCACATTTCCTTTGAAAGGGAGTGCTAACACAGGTATGTATGAAAACCTTTCCTGCTAGTGAGCTAGTCACAGACTATTCCTCAAATCAATCAGATTTCAAATTTTTTTTCTGAAGTTCGATTAGCAAACATTTACAGATTATTTTTTTTTGTATACAAGTTCAAATCAGCTCAAGATGATGTGGCATTCCTCAGTCAGTGTGAACCTCTACAGCAGAATGAAAACACTGCACCGAAATAATCTGCACCAGTTTAGAATAGAAGCCTGGTCTAAAATTCAGATAAAATATTTAAATATGCTAACTGCTTGGGTGGTTCTTCTTAATACTTTAATCTAGACTACTGGAAGATCATTTCTAAAACTAGTTGTGGTGCATATTAGATCTGGCATCTGTTTTCCCCAATAGAATGGTGAGAAAGATGCTAACAGATCTCAGTAAAGAATAGATTTTTAAATTTGGTGAGGATGCTGAAAAGACAGTGAAGAAATAGCTATGGTTTAACTTTTTTTAATGAAAGAAGTTCTGTTGGCTTGACTGCAATAATTTCACTCAAGCCTAAACAAACTCTGTTATATTTTCTGTCTCGACTTATTTTTGAAAAAAGTTAAGTGCTTATTTTACAATAAAAATTATGACTTCAAAATGGAAAAACAAACACTTCTATTTCTAAATAGAAATAGAAGTAAGTTGGAAACATTTCCAACATACATAATGGATGTAAGTTGGAAACATTTCATTTTTAAAATATTGACATGAAAATTTATAAGTTATTATTAGGAGTCAAAGGACTTTCTTTTCTTCTCTTTGCTTCCTTTTCCTTCTGTCCTGGTTTTGGCAGGGATGGAGTTCATTTTCCTCTCAGTAGCTGGTGTGTTTTGGATTTCCTATGTGAAGAATGTTGATAAACACACTGATGATATGAGTTGTTGTTAATGAGACCAAGGACACTGTCTGGCTTTCCAGGTTTCACTAATGTGCAGGTGCAGGAGGCTGGGAGAGAGAAAGACAGAATAATTGACCCTAACCAGCCAAAGAGAGTATTTCATACCATAAACGTCATGCTCAGTATATAAGTAGAGGTTGCCTGAGGTGGGGCCATCTATGGCATCCCTTGATGGCTCCCTCTCAATTCTTTGCTTGCTGCTTGGTTTCATTTCCATGATCACAGTTTGGGACAGGCTATATCAGTCAGTGGGACATCAGGTGGTGAGAAATCATGTATTGTTCATTCTGTATATTTTAGTATCCTTATATTCTGTTATTATTGTAATTTTCCTTTGCTATTCTAGTAAACTGTCTTCATCTCAACCCACATGTTTTCTTTTCTTCCCAATTCCCAATTCACGTTACGGTGGGGGTCTGTTACAGGCCGCCTGGCCAGGAGGACAGAGCAGATGAAGTGCTCTATAGGCATATAGGAGCCGCCTCACAGTCACAGGCCCTGGTCCTCATGGGGGACTTCAACCACCCTAACATCTGTTGGAGAGACAACACGGCAGGGCACAGGCAGTCCAGGAGGTTCCTGGAATGCGTGGATGACAACTTCCTCCTGCAGGCGATAGAGGAGCCGACAAGGAGGGGTGCCATGCTCGACTTTGTGCTCACCAACAGGGAGGGGCTGGTGGGGGATGTGAAACTGAAGGACAGCCTTGGCTGCAGCGACCATGACATGGTGGAGTTCAAGATCCACGGGGCAGCAAGGAAACTACATGGCAAGCTCTCTGCCCTAGACTTCAGGAAGGCGGACTTCGGCCTCTTCAGGGACCTGATGGGCCAAGTGCCATGGGAGGTGGCCCTGGAGGGAAGAGGGGCCCAGGAAAGTTGGTCTATATTCAAGGAGCACCTCCTCCAAGCTCAGCAGAGGTGCATCCCGATGAAAAACAAGTTGGGCAAAAAGGCCAGGAGGCCGGCGTGGATGAGCAAGGAGCTCCTGGACCAACTGAAAGTGAAAAAGGAAGCCTATAGAGGGTGGAAGTGGGGACAGGTAGCCTGGGAGGACTATGAAGAGGCTGCGCGAGTGGCCAGGGATAAGGTAAGGAAGGCCAAAGCCCTGGCAGAACTTAATCTGGCCAGGGATATAAAATGCAACAAGAAGAGCTTTTATAGGTACCTAGGGGACAAAAGAAAGTCCAGGGAAAATGTAGGCCCCCTCCAGAAGGGAACTGGTGTCCTGGTTACCCAGGACATGGAGAAGGCTGAGGTTCTCAATGACTTTTTTGCCTCAGTCTTCACCGACAAGAGTTCCTGTCCCACCACCCAAGCTGTAGAAGGTGCAAGCAGGGACTGCGAGGATGAAGAATTGCCCATTGTACTCGAAGAGCAGGTTCGGGATTATCTGAGGAACCTAAAGGTGCACAAGTCCATGGGACCTGATGAGATCCATCCGTGGGTCCTGAGGGAACTGGCAGATGAAGTTGCCAAGCCACTGGCTATCGTATTTGAGAAGTCGTGGCGGTCTGGTGAGGTCCCCAATGACTGGAAGAGAGGGAACATAACCCCAGTTTTTAAAAAGGGGAATAAGGAAGACCCGGGTAACTACAGGCCGGTCAGCCTCACCTCTGTGCCTGGCAAGGTCATGGAGCAGATTCTCCTGGAAACCATGCTAAGGCACATGGAGAGCAAGGAGGTGGTTGGTGACAGCCAACATGGCTTCACCAAGGGCAGATCGTGCTTGACCAATTTGGTGGCCTTCTATGACGGGGTGACGGCATCGGTGGACAAGGGACGAGCAACTGACATCATCTACCTGGACTTGTGCAAAGCTTTTGACACTGTCCCACATGACATCCTTCTCTCTAAACTAGAGAGACATGGGTTTGATGGATGGACCACTCGGTGGATAAGGAGTTGGCTGGATGGCCGCACTCAGAGGGTGGTGGTCAACGGCTCGATGTCCATGTGGAGACCGGTCACGAGTGGCGTCCCTCAGGGGTCTGTGCTGGGCCCAGCCCTGTTCAACATCTTTGTCGGCGACATGGACAGTGGGATAGAGTGCACCCTCAGCAAGTTCGCCGATGACACCAAGTTGTGTGGTGCCGTCGACACGCTGGAAGGGAGGGATGCCATCCAGAGGGACCTTGACAGGCTGGAGAGGTGGGCCCGTGCCAACCTCATGAAGTTCAACCAGGCCAAGTGCAAGGTCCTGCACCTGGGTCATGGCAATCCCAGGCACAAATACAGGCTGGGCGGGGAATGGATTGAGAGCAGCCCTGAGGAGAAGGACTTGGGAGTGCTGGTGGATGAGAAGCTCAACATGAGCAGGCAATGCGCCCTTGCGGCCCAGAAGGCCAACCGCATCCTGGGCTGCGTCAAGAGGAGCGTGGCCAGCAGGTTGAGGGAGGTGATTCTCCCCCTCTACTCTGCCCTGGTGAGACCCCACCTGGAGTAATGTGTCCAGTTCTGGAGCCCCCAGCACAAGAAGGAGATGGACCAGTTGGAGAAGGTCCAGAGGAGGGCCACGAAGATGATAAGAGGGCTGGAGCACCTCTCTTATGAGGAAAGGCTGAGAGAGTTGGGGCTGTTCAGCCTGGAGAAGAGGAGGCTCAGGGGAGACCTGATAGCGGTCTTCCAGTACCTCAAGGGGGCCTACAAGAAAGATGGGGAAAGGCTGTTTAGTAGGGCCTGTTGCAATAGGATGAGAGGTAATGGTTTTAAAATAGAGGGGGTAGATTTAGATTAGATATTAGGAAAAAATTTTTTACGATGCGAGTTATAGAACACTGGAACAGGTTGCCCAGAGAGGTGGTGGAGGCCCCATCCCTGGAAATGTTCAAGGCCAGGCTGGATGAGGCTCTGAGCAACCTGATCTAGTGGGGGATGTCCCTGCTCCTTGCAGGGGGATTGGACTAGATGACCTTTGAAGGTCCCTTCCAACCCTAACCATTCTATGATTCTATGATTCTAATTCTCTCCCCAATCCCCTGGGGAAGGGGTGTGTTTGAGCAGCTGTGTGGTACTCAGTTGCTGACTGCACCTAAACCACGACACCTTCCCTTCCCTTTCCCTTCCCTAGCAGTAAGAAAGTGTGTCATTTCCTTCTGAGAGACAGACTTGTGGTCAGATGGAGCCAGCCAAGAGTGCTGCTCTGATTTCAAACAGATTTGCTCCAAATAATCACCTTGTTAGAGGCATTTCAAGGTACAGCTTGGTGCCAAATGACACCATCCTTGTTAATTGTGTCCTTATCCAAAAGCAATAACTTAACCCAAGTAATTTTTCACAAACATGAATGAAACATGCACAGCAGGATTCTGACCAAATAACTTCCAGATTTTGCTAATGTTGATATTCTGATGCCTAGGCTTCATAATTTTGACCTGTGCTTGGCAGAGCAGTAAGCATCTGAGGATAACTGCTACATGGTTGGTATAAGATGACTAAAAAAAGCAAATGGCTCGTTCAGGCTCCACAAGGACACACAAAGAGTAGGTGAGGGATCAGTGGAACTGAGCCATTCCCAAGCTGGACCTGAGTGCCTCTTACAGGAGAGGTATCCTCATGCCCTCATCTACATCCTACCATCTTCTTAGCAGACAATTTGCTTTGGATCCCAACCAAGCAGACGGATCACGCCTCAGCTCCTCAGGTTTTATTAGGTGAAGTTAAAGGACTCCATATATCCAAATGAGGCCTCCAAATCTGAATTGAGCATTAGCCTGCACTATGAATGGAACTACAGTGCCAGAAGTAAGAATCACCCATGTATTCACACAGATGGGTTATTAACTTCAATAACGTAATTATATCAATTTAAATGTCAACATTTTAAATGATGTTACTGTGCATTATTTTAGAAGAAGCATCCAGCTTCTGTGACTTGGGAATCTGGGGTTGCATGTCTCTTGTTTTGTCTTTGGTCCTAGAAGACAGCCGAGACATCTTCAGCTGCCAAAATTTCTAACTCCCACTTCTGACTTTGGCATCCCTCCACAATGCATTTTAATTTATTTCTATATCTATTCGCCAGCCCATTGGAAATCACCAGTTTAGAGGCAGTATAAAATTAACATCAAATTAGAAAACAAGGAAAGCTATATGATTTGTTTTGCTCCCTTCTCTGCTCATTCAATAAAATAAGCCTCACAGCTTATTATCTGCTGTAGTAGAGGATACCTGATCCCTGACCTTGCTGCAGAAGGCACTTTGCCACTAGATAAAAGGAAAAAATGGTTTTTTTTGCTTGCAGAAATTCCTAGTGAATTCTGGTAATGTCAGTAGGGAATTATTTCCCAAATCAGTACTTTTTTGAAGTGCATAGTTTTTCCTTTTCCTGTGTTACAGCTCTAGCCTTCTGTTTTTATAACCTGCAGGAAGCATATTTCAAAAATATTTATTAGCTTATTAAATCAAATTACCCTTGCTCCTGCTGGACCAAGTTTTATAGAGTGCCCACAAAAATCAAAGAGCCTGTGCTGCAGCGACAATTTGTACTGACGGCAGAGAAAACTATTCCTTAATCTTTTTAATTAGTGATTGCAAATACTTCAATTTACTAAATCAGAAGCTATTGGCAAGAATTTTTCTGTCTGTTCAAGTTCTGTGCCTCCAGACTGGAAAGGTAAACAGTCTCAGGGAAGACTGGCCAAAATGAATAAGCATGTTTGTTGAAAGCTCCTAGTAAAATGATTAACAATGAAATGGTTAACAATATTGGCCTGTAAATACCTGTAACTATCCTTTAAATTTAAAAAGCCATTCAGGTAAATGAGAGGATTTCACATTTCTCTTTCTGCTGTTTCTTGTCTGCCTGTGGACTCAATGAATCTGGATCAGAAGAAATGCACCTCTTGAGATGCCTACCGTAACATACAACGACAGAGGTCAGCTTGGTGTCTGGTCAGCTGCCTCCAACCCCAACTGCCCTCACAGGGTAGCTGAGCTATCACACTCTGGTTTTATTCCACCACTAGTGAATGTGTTTGTCATATTAGCCAACTCAACATTTAAGCACCATTTTTTTGTTGTTCAGATGAGTTCTAAATAAAATAGGATATATATTTGCATTGCATTTGATTTTAAAATTAACATTTATATGCTGGAGAACGAAGGAAAATATGCAGTAAGTCTGGGAAGAGGGCTGAAATCCTCAAGGTGCTGTTCAATTTTTTATATATACTGTTCATGTCTATATATGTATATACATATGCACATAGGAATATGAAATCAAAGGATTTCCAGGAGTCTAATACAACAGCAATAAGAAAAGTAAGTTTGTTAACACTACAGATTTTGCACTCAAATTCAGAATTCCCAAACTATCTGGGAGAATGGTTCCTGAGTGCCAGACTTTTGTTGAGCTGATTACAAGCAGGCTCACCAGTTGCAAAATAGGAATTGATTAAAAAAAAAAACACACCAGCACCCACTTGGAATTTGGAAGGAATGAGATGTAGGGATATGAGTTGTATTTACCTCCAACATTAAACTAGGAAAATTTGGCAGGGTTCCTTCTGGTTTTGGTTGTTTGTTTTTTTTTTTTTTTTGCATTTTCCCACTCTTTAAGTTTTATATTAAAAATTCAGATGTGGCATGTTTTCCCTGCAGGTGTCCCTTGATGGTCAATAAACAAAACTGGTTAAATAAAGTGTTTTGTAAACTTTTGAAAAGTGAAAATGTGGGGCTTCAAAGACTTCCTTCCTTCTTTTGATTTTCCTCACCCTTTCTGTAAATATGTTTCGGTATTTAGCTGCTTTATAACCCAATCTTAGATGACATTCTTGATTGGAAAATTCAGCAACTTAATATTGAACAGAAACAAAGCCTCTCTTTAGATATTAGAAGCCAGGAAAACAAAGTTTTTCATCCGCACCTTTACTCGGTATTGCAGCTGTAGAGGAAGTCAGGATAGTCTTTGCTGTTCCCAACTTAGGGTAACTGACCATACACAAATTGTGAGTGCGTGAGGGGGAGTTTCAGATCCCACAGTTGCCACTAAAACAAGGTGTTGGCGCGCTGAGGGCAGCCTTCCTTGCTCTGCTCTCCCACCAGCTCCCCTGGTTCAAGCCACCCTGTGCCACCAGCCAGTGCACCCTGCCAAGCTGGCTGCGCAGCCAAGCCCTGCAAGGTTAAAGCTGAAACCTGCTTGTTCTCCCCCCCCAGAAAAAAATTACAGTACATCCACTGGTATAAAACCTTACTCTGTATAAGACAGCAGAAGAGAGAGGGCTAAATCCTTAAGTGGCTGATGCCCAGGCAGCTCGGTGCCCTGTGCCAGGGTGAAGGCACTTGGGGAAGACTTAGGATGCTGAAGCAACAGAAGGAGGAAAATAACTGCAGGTATTGGGCAGTTAGCCATGGTTCTTTCCTGCCTCCCTGCCCTTCCCGTGCTCACAAGTGCTTTGCTTGTGTGACAGATGCCTTGGGAATAGGGGGAGGTTTCCCCCAACTCTAAGGGCTGGAAGTTGGGTGCAGCCAGCGCAGGAAGGGAAATTAAAGCTGACACCAGGCAGTCTGGTGTTACAGCCGTCTGCATTCCTATTGATCTGAAGGCTTAGTCTGCATTGTGGCTTTATCAGCCAGTGGCATCACAACTGCCATCTCTTCTCTCTCATCCTCCTAACCTGGAAAACACTTCTGAGGGTGCTGAGAGGCAGTTATCAAAGATCCACTGCCTCAGAAAAGAACAACATGCCTCAGAAGAAACAGCCGCCTGGCACCTTTGAAGAAAGTTTCCTGACACTTTTCCTATTTAATTAAAAAAAAAAGCCAACCTCAATATATACATGATGTTTCGCCTTGCAGATCATTTCAGAACTGCCTCTGACAGTGGTGGATTATAATGAACCTCTTATCAAGACATTGCCAGCTCGAGACAGACAATGTGTGTGTGTATACATGCAGATCCCAGTCTTGTTAACAACAGAGAGTGAAAGGGATGGTGTGCAGGAAGATTTATTGCAGAGAATTATCCATATAGACAAAACAAAGCAAAACAAGCCTGCATCTTTTGCAAGGTTTTTTTTTTTTACTCCTGATCAGCTTGTAAACCAGGAGTGCTGACCCAAGGAGTAAGGTTGATGAAAGGATGATCTTCCCAGATTTTGCTCAGTTTGATTTAATTATTCCTCCTCTATAGCTGTTGCAAAAAAAAAAAAAATTTCAAAGAATGAAATAAAAATAATCCCACCTCCAAAAGAAAAATGGACTAAAAACCAGATGACTGTGTCAAAATGGGCCAAGAAAGAGCTCTCACTTTCCCGCATTGTTATTGTAGTTTTAAGGCAGCATAAACACTTCATATGGGGAGAGAGTTGTTTAAACAACGGTATCACATTTGGGCAAAACTATAAACTGTCCCTTATATCTTCATTTGGCATATTGAGGTGAAAGTATACTCCCGTGAGGCTATCAAAACTACCTCACACACTGGTAAGAGGTAAAGCAGGAGCAGGCTTTTAAAGCTGTGCTCTCACCCGTGGCTTCTTACCAGGGACTCAAAGCGAAGCTGTAATTAAGCCCAGAATACTAGAGCTGCTCTGATCTTGAATATTTAACATTTAAATTCTGGGCCACAGAGCTAGACTGTGATACTACCGAGGCTGGCATTTCATGGCAGAAGATCTGGAACCACAGCTGTCATGCTGTTATTATTCCTGATATTAATTCTTATTAATGAGAACTGCTTACAAAAAAAAAAGGCAAAACCCAGATATTTTCTGTGAATCTCACGACTGGCAGGTGGGCTCAGATAACACAGAAAACCAAACAGTCTATGGATCAGTGAGGTTTTACCTAGCCAAACGTAAGCTCCTTAGCTCAACTCTAACATTTATGATAGGCTTAATCCAGTAAACAGATAAATTGGTATAAGCGTGAAGGACCACACAACTGCATGTAGGCAATAAAGACCACACACGTACCTCTTTTCAGGCTTAGGGCATTAAGAAAACAAGGATGTGACAAAAAATTTAGACTATTGGACTGAACAAATAAATACTGGTCATTAGAGTTGAATAATGGACCATGAATCCAAACAAATAGTCAAACTTACCAGGCAAAAGCTTCCACAGTTTATTTTAGCAATGCTTTAACGTCACTTTCATGCTAACATAATGGGCAAAATTGTAATTCCTTTCCAATCTATAGAAGGTTTTGTCATTGATTTCTTTGGGGCAAGAATTTGACCTTAAGATTTATAGCACACAAGATCTGCAGCAGTTTGTAATACCCTTAATGTGAATCTATTCTAAAGTCAGATAAATACAACCCAAGTAGTAAAACACAAGAAGCATAACTGAAAAAGACAAGTCCATACTAAATATACAAACTGAAAAAAAAAAAAAAAAGATCTTGCTTTAAGCATAATTTGAATCATTGCAGGAGACCGATGCAACATTGGAAAGCTTGGATTCTACTTTCTAAACCTTTCTGTTAGAAATATAGGGCTAAATCTTGCTGATGAGAAAGGTGCTCACCGGCTTTACTAGCAGAAATTTACTTTGGAAATAAAGACAAAGTGTTCTTCCGAATTCCATGTTGGAGTAAAATGGTTTTAAAACTCTGGTCCATGAACTCTGTGGGGTCAGCGAGAAATAATTGAGAAAAGGAAATCAGTTATCAGAGAGCTTAAAATCTCCTGTTCAGAAGTCTGTGTCTACACAGGGAACTTCTCCAAAGGTAAACAAATGGGAAAAAAAAAAGTTGCAAAGCAGAAGCTTAAACAGGAAAAAGCACAGATGGTCCTATGGCTTATTACTCAGGCAGCCGTATTAGATAATTCCAAAGGTAATTTCTGGCCTCATCATTTACATGTAGCACAGGAAGTGATATCCTAGGACATATAAAATCCTACTCTTATTGCACCATTCCACATCTCTATCTCTAATTAAACCTTATATGCCTACGGTGCTCTTACATTACTGGATATATGTAAGTGAGCAACTTGATACTTGCATACAGCTTTGTACATTCAGAAAGCTTTGCAAACAATAACCAGGTAAGCCTCACAAATACTGCGTGTGGGAAGCAGAGAAGTCATGAATCCCACTTTTACAGGTAAGGAAAGGGAAGCAAACACTTGGATGCTCATGGCCATGCAAATATTCGTAACAGATGACAGAAGTTGCAGATTCATAGTGTGGCATAATTCATGCCAACTGCTCATCTCTCCTCTTAGCAGAAAACTGTTGCACACAACAGCACAACACTATGTATTTTACTTAGATGTGCAAAGGGGCAGAGAAGAGGTGTGCTGAAACACTATGTGACTTAGATGATCACAAACAGCAACATTAACTACTTCTAAAGTATAGCACATGCCCCGTTTGTATTATGACAAATTAAGGTCTATATTTTTTTAACTAACTAGCAGTTTCCAGTATTTCACCTTTGGGTTCAGCTAAGCCACAGCTTGCACCAAGCCATGTTTTCAGGGCTGGTGATCAGCTCTTTCTCACATTAACTCAAATCCTTTGAATTCTCAGGCAGGGTATTCAAAACCAGACACCTAAGAACCTTGGTAGGCCTAAAATAGAACTTCCTCAATAAGAACATATTTGAAAACTATCCTTAAGTTATCTGCTAATAATCAGAGAAAACTTGTGAGGAGAAAAGGAGAAAATTAACTATTCTAATGAAGTAATATTAACTTTCCCTATCCGAGTATCAATAACTTGCTCTTCAGTAATATCTTCCACAGCATTGCCAGCTCTCATTACATGATTATGTATTGCAAGATAATTGGGTGCTTGCTTGGTTTTTTTGAAGGGTTCTTATTATTTTACCCTCTCCTTCTATGGCATTACATTCCCATTCTCATTCTGCAAAATGGTTGCCACCTCCTGAAATGGCCAGTGGGGCAGAAACCACAAGCGGCCTCGCTGCACAGGCTGCTTCACCCTCGCAACCGTTGTAAAGGGAAGCGACGCTGTCCTTTGGAAAGAGTATTTATTATTCATGCTGCAATAGTGCCTGGAGGGCCCCTTAGCAGATAGGGCTCAGGTTGTAGCTGGCACTCTACGTGTATGTAAACAAGACGTAGAACTCTGCTTAGCACGTAAACGTATGGTTAAATACAATAGAGGAGCAAAATAGGTAGTAATGACACATTGGGCTCCTCAGGGTGCTCACTTGTCCCAGCACAGCAGCCACCTAAGCTCAGTTATTTTGCAGGGTGTCAGGTGCACCGGGAAGGAGGGAAGAGGGCTTCAGGGTGAAAGGCTGCCATGAGGAAGGGCCAGCAGACTCCACAGGCTCTTATTTGGGGTTCACAAGAACCAAAGTGGGGACTTCGCTGAATGCTTTCCTTAAGGAGGAAAGTAATGTGAACGAGCATCCTGGGCCAAGCCACTTGCTCTCAATAGGAAGAGGAAAATGACCCTGCAATGGCAGGGAAGCATGTGGTGGGGGGGGGAGGGGGACGGTCTCTATTGTTTAAAGATGGATGAGGTGAAAGAGCAGAGGAAGAGCAGCTCCTTAAGCAGTGCAGAAGAGGAGAGGCAATGCAGGCGTGGTGAGAAAACAGAGGATGCTCTGTGTGTGCATTTGCACATCTGAGAGCACTTAACATGAATTATTGGCACACTACACAGAAAAACAGATCCCAAAAGCAAGATTCGATGCCGTGGGTTTCAGTCCTCTGATACCTCAAAGTAACCACCTTACGTAAGTAACCACCTTTATTTAAGTAACTTGGTACTGTATTAAAATCAAAGAGGCCATTTGCCCCATCTGACTCCTACAGGACAACTGTTCTGGAGCCTCTCTTCAGGACTGCTGGGAAGTCTTTGCTAAATTTCATCTGCATCCAGTTGTTAACTGGATACTTTTGTCCTCATGCCAGAGCTGTCCCTCAGCTCTTCTTCTCATCACTGAGCCCTGTGTCTTTATACACAAAAAGTGGCTTAAATTTATTTTCCTAGATTGCACAAAGCCCAGCTCTTCTAATTGCCTCCTGGGATATAAAGTCCCTATTTTCCCAGTTGCCCAAGCAGCCTGTCTGCTCCAGTCTGAGTTCAACTATTGCCAGTGGAGGTGACTAGAACCAGACAAAGCCCCCTAAATGGGAGCCCAGTGAACTGACACTCCCCTTCTTCCCTGCTTTGCTGAAAATAATCCATCAGATACATCTTTGCACTTTTTGTCTTTCTTTTTTTTGCCCCGGCCACATCACTTCAGAGGTTCACTGACATTCTGTGATTGACTAATAGGCCAGTCTTGTCTTTCTCCTTCTCTGTCATTTACAATTGATGGATTCCCATTTTAACATAAATTCTTATTAGCTCCTAAGTGATTGCCCATGCCATTACATTCTATCACTCAGCTCCTCAAGATCTCATCTCGTGTTGCTGAAGGATATTCCATTAATCCCTTGCATGAAGGATGCATCCCAAATTTATCATCGGTAAAGGAAGAGTACTACTTTTCTAAGTTATGAGATTATTATATGCATAGGTGGGTGGCTTTAAAAAAAAAATACAAAGAAGAGGTCACAAGAAAGGTGAAAAAGGTCATTCAACAACCCATTTTTAAGCTTTGTAACCTAAGGCTGCCTGTACCTGTTCTTATTTTTTAGAGTGGTGAGATTGCTTCCGTCTGGAGAACCTAAATCCCCTTAGCACACTCAGCAAATGATTCTCACATCGGTCTGAGAGATCATCCTTCCCATCTCCCTGTTACATGGAGAAGAGAGAAGCAGAGAGAGGTTGAACATTTTGGCTAAGGTTTCCTGAACAGCTCTAGGCAAAGGGTGCTAATGTCTGAGGACTCTCCTTTCTCTGGAGAGACCCTTATTTCAAATGTGGCCTGCTGAGAGCTGACCCGCTCCCCACTCCTCTCTCTTCACCCAACCTCTATTCAGGTTTGACTCTCAATTAATCATGAGAGATACCTGGGCTTGAAAGAGTCGACGAGAAACAAATTGTCAAGTGTCCTTCAGCGTGGTGGGGGAGGAGGACGTGAATATTGTGGCAGATTCAAAGGAACAGCTTGAAAGCAGCTGGAGAGCTTTGCAAAAAAACCCCCATACACCGCACACACACAGAGCAGCTGCATAGAGGGTACCATTCACAACATTAATTATAGGCACGTTATAGAAGACAATATTCAGCGTTTGCAGTGCAAAGCGTTCAGGGTAGGAACAGCCAGTGACACTATTTCACACTCCCCTACACACCTCCACTAGGACTTGATTTAACATTAGAAGGTTCCAAGTCTGTCAAGCTGTGTCAATTTGTATGAGTGAGATTTTGAACGTCTCGCTGAAACATGCGTTACAAAAAAAAAAAAAAACAAAAAACCCACCCTCATTGTAAGCCACAGAGATTTCAAAGGCTGCCTTGGAAGATGAATAATAAAAGTAAGGCAGCGTCCCTAAACCAAATCAAACTTGGCAGGGCTAAGTTTCCTTGTGAAACTGATTTTTAGCATCTTCTCTCCAGTGGCCTGTCTCAGCTGTCTCCCTCTGTGCGCAGTTAATGATCTTGTTTAGCAGATAACCAATCTCTAGTTAATTTACAAGGCCTTTTATTGTCTGATCTGTCTATAATTTTTTTTAATAGAGTTTCAGTTGATATTGCAGTAAAACAAGGTTCATTTTACATATTTAATGAAAAAGTGAAAACAAGCCAATAAAGATACCAAAGGACCAATTTGCCAAATTGTTCCACATAGGCTGAAATATCTCGCGTGCCAAATATCTGCAAAGCAAATGCACAGGCTCTCTGTGCTGTCTTACGCTTAACACAAAAAATAAAACCGACTAGCATGCTGAACACCTCTTTCACGTTGTGAATTGTTGATATATTTTCCCCCCTTCCTATCCCAAGCTACATTAGAAGGATTTGTTCCACCTCTGTCTCTAAGCAAACAGCAATATATGCATATCTTAGCAGGGTAGCGTGAAGGTTTTAATTGTGCTCTGCTCCGAGAGCCCTATCTGATGGGAGCGCAATGTGTCGATATTTGAACAAATCCTCCTGAACGGATGTATCTCTACACAATACACACCCCATCGGGGAAGCACAGACTGGGAGCTAGGTATTTCAAAGTGATTGATTATACACTGTGCGAGCACAAATGAAGCCAGTGCATAGAAAGCACACGTATTCTCAGTCATGGCTAAGTCAGGTTTTCTCTAGCATAAAGTAAAACACGCAGGAGCCCGAGAAAACGCTTGGTTACCAGTTATGAACCCCAGCATAATGCACCTGAAAACGTGTTATTAAGAAAATAGAATCATAGAATCATAGAATGGTTTGCGTTGAAAGGGACCTTTAAAGGCCATCTAGTCCAACCTCCTGCAAGGAGCAGGGACACCTCCAACTAGATCAGGTTGCTCAGAGCCTCATCCAACTTGGCCTTGGATGTTTCCAGGGATGGGGCATCCACCACCTCTCTGGGCAACCTGTGCCAGTGTTCCTCCACCCTCACTGTAAAAAATTTTTTCCTAATGTCTAATCTGAATCTACCTCCTTCTATTTTAAAGCCATTACCCATACCAAATAAAAGGTATGTCGGTCCCTGATTACTCATTGCTCTCCCTTTGGATGGAAGTAGCCCCAGAGTCACAAGGCAGTGTGAGTCCCAGCCCCAAGTCACCATCAGCCCACAGGACCAGAGCCAGCGCCCACCCTCCTCGGTGGCAATGTGTGCTTACGAGGCTCTCCACCACACCTTTAGTACGAGTAACACACTAAACACCACACACCAAACGTACTGGGCTCTGGGCAAGCACCTAAGACAAGTTTCTGACCGTAAGAGCATGGCCTGGCATAGGGGTGCTGCAAGCAAGCTGGTAAGGCTTTCTAGAAAGGGCACTTGGAGCCAGTTTTTCCTCCCTGTCACCTCTGCATTTTTTAAGCCGCTGCACACTGTTGTTGCCTTATGGCGATTATTTTCGCTGCCAGCAGAGTCTTTTGCATATTAGCAGCCATTAATCCCATTGCATCAGCCAGCTTAATTGGGGTAAGGCTGTTCTGATTCCCAACTTCTGTCCTTTGCTCCTTCCCCCCCTCTCCCACCCCGGGATGTTTAAGGGGTGTACCAAATCTATAGCGTTTCTACATCTGAATGGAGTGTATAAAAGCTACTTGGTCAGATCTGGTTAATTGGGGGGACTTGTGGTTTAGCAGTTAGGAACGGGCCTAATCAAGGATAGAGGAGGAAGGAGGGGAAGGGGGGGGTGGCTCTTTTTTTATGAAAATATGGACCTCCCTACAGTAATTCCCCTTCAGCTGCTGCCTCACAGATGGACCTTTTAATTGAATTTTCTTACAGGCCTGAGGGAGGGAGTTCATTTCAGGTCAGGTGAGGCAATTGAAGTGAATCTAATAGCTCTAGTTTCTTTTCATTGGGAGCAGAAGGAAGTGTGTTGTTTTGTTTTTTTTTTCTCTCTCTCTCCCCTTTCAGCTCAGCTAAAAAGTTTCAATTAAAAATTGAAACACACACATGGTGATTTCCAAGGATTTGTTGTCTTCATTTTGCCTCAAGTGGCAGCAAGGTCAGCAATGGGAGAAATCTGAAGCAGTTTGCATCCTGTTCTGGTTTTGTTACCCACACAAGGAGGAATGCAGTGTGTGCAACGTTGACAAAAATGGCATGAAAGCATCCTCTTATCTTCTGCTGGCAAACATAAGAAACATCTTCCAAATCTAGAAACCTGTTGTGGATGAGTTACCAGATTACTCATCCCTGTAGCATTTTTTTTTTTAATACTGTGATACTGTTCAGGCACAAGAGTTCCTGTCACAATGGGTTGATATTTACACTAGCGATAAAAAAAGAGGACGCCATCCCAAATGAAGCACTCTCGAGCACAGCTTGCTATGTCTGCGTTAGGTAAGAAAGGCTGGGCTTAAAACTCAGGTGGTGTGAATGTAGATTATACTACTAAAAAGTCCTTCCCGTGTTGATTTCCCATCTTGCAATGACTTCCAGAGCTAAATAAGCCATGTCAGCAAAATGACATTTAATCTAGCATAATATGTCTACATAAGGGTTTTTCCATGGAGCAATGCCACAGATTTCCTGGTGTGGGCCATGCCTTTAGCATGTAAGACCATCAAGGGTACGGTCTCTTCTAGCCCAGAGCAGGTACAGCTCTGCATGGAAGCACAGGCAGAGGAGGACCGACAGGTACAAGGTACAGGTTGACCTTGTCCTCTGGGAACATTGCCACCAGCAGTAGCAGAGCCAGGATGGCTCCCTGGGAGCTTTGCCAGCAAAGCAGACAGGATTTTCTCAAGAGGCCATCTAGTCACCTATGGCCAGGGCAGACAGAGACCAGGGTGCTGCTCCTGGTCATTCATGGGGAAGGATAGGTGATCTGCAGGGAGAAGGGAATTGGGATCCCCCGTAGCTGCCAGGGCAGAGCCTGGGAGGTCTTGAGTGGCTTGTGTGGAGGAGAAGATGGGCACTTTGTGGTCAGTGAGGTCTGGGTGAGGAGTGATGCTTTGAATTGGCTGAACCAGTGCACCACCAGCCACAACCTCACGTTTCATTAGCCAGTGTACATGCCTTTCAGATCTCCCTTTCTTCTTAGTCACAGTGGTGTCAGATGGGGGCTGGAAGGGCTGCTGGCTTTTTGGGGTGAAAAGTAGCTTCCCACTGCCACTCAGACAAATGCAACTGGAGCCAAGCATGGAGCATGGGACTGAATAGCTGCTCTGGACCCAGCGCCAGCCCCCAAACTAAGCACAGTCACCTGTAAGAGGAGACCATGCTGCTGGCAGCTCTTACTACTATTTCTCCCTCCTTCAGTTCAATTGTAGAACTCCGGGGAGTGACAAACCACCTGCAAGGCTTTGGAGCTCCACGTGGACCTCCTGAACAAACCTGCTCCCACCTGCCTTAAATTCTCTGTAAAATGGTTTGCGTCTTCACTGAAAAATTACGGAGGTTCAGCACACTAAGAAAGTTTGAAAACTACTTCTTTAAGGATTTTTATGATGAAAAGAAGACTCCTATTTCTTGTTACTTTCAACCTAATATAAACAAGGAAATCCAGAAGTGCTGATGGTCTCTCGTGTATGAGAGAGAGTGAGTCCAGGCAAGCACCAAAGCAAACCAGATCCTCCCCTGCAGGAAGGGACTCATTACCTCACCTACATGAAGCGGCTAGCATAGCTTCTACAAAATGCCTCATCTAAAGACGTACACAGTAACAGCACACCTAGGAGAGGGATGAGAAAAGAGAGACACTGCAGAGCAGATAGCTAAAAGCCAGTGCAAATGGCAAGAAGTTACTGCAAAGGGGAATCGTGTTGCTGATACAGACTTTTCAGGCCATCAGTTTCTAAGAAAAAGCAGAGCACTCCCGAAAGAGCATGTAGAGATGCCTATTCAGACAATCTCAGAGAAGGCCCAAATCAAAAAAACACCTTCCATAAAACGCACGTTGACTGGATCACTTCATGGCTTCATCTCATTTCTGGTGAACCACTTTGGTCACAATTTATAAGTAAAAATAAATCACATCTTCTGTCAACATATGTTTCAATATTTCTTATTGTAATGATACTTCTTTTCTAAAACCAACTTCACCTAATTTTAAATTTTCAACTTATAAAGCTGCAATTAAATTATTTTGAAACTTTTTTGAGGAGGAGGAAAGGGAAGGTCTTACTTGGCGTAGCTCTACTTGCAATATCAAATAGCCAAAGTCTGTATCCATGTAAAGCAAATAGTAAATGTCTGCATGTGTGTAAAGCTAAGCTAAACCACAGGCTAAAAAACCACCTTTTGCAGGTGGGTCCTTTGTCTTTAACCATTCTGGGTGTTGTAAGACAACTGCACCTAGCATTTGGTTTCCCTGCTGGTGTTCCCAGCATCATTTCATTCACACACTTCTTTTTTTTTTTTTCCTTAAGACCCAGTGTTGTACATTAGAGCAGCTTGGCCAGTGGGGCCTGGGCACGGATTAAATTTGGGGAGAGGGTCCAACAGAAGCCTTGGGACTTCCTTATTACTATTCCCTTTATACAGCCCCATTTAGAGGCCCCACGTGGAAACAAAGGTAGCAAGCCATCGCATCCCTGCTGCCAGGAAAAAGGAGGGGTGGTTTAATCAACCATCCGTGTTGCACTGTAGCAGAAGGGGCAAAAAAAGCACACATTTAGGACCAGATGCTTCTCCTTTAGATGAAAGGATGATTAAAGCACTTGTCCTAAAAACTGCAGCGATCCCTGTGTTATAAATACAGCAGCGCATGTCTGACCCTGCCCTTTCAAAAGCACGGAGCAGACTCTGCGGCTGTAGCAAGGGTATTCAGGGGTGAGGGGGAAAAAACCAGCAGCGGGTAACGTGCAGCTGAAAAGTTCAGCCCACACAGGAAAATGTAAATGCTGCATTTGCTCCTCTAAGGAAACTCTAAGCTTTAGTTTCAGATCATACCACAGGCGCCCTAAAACTTTTCTAATCAGAAAGAAAGGGCGCTGACTAAATCCCTGTGTGGGATTAACCGTGGGCAACATATTTGTATTTGTCTCGAGACGCCCACATTTCCATGTGTAACCAGAAAGATTTCTTTCAAATGCAAGGAAGGATTCAGAAAAAAACATTGCCCGTTATGAACAATCAGCTGAACATTACAAGACAGCTGCCTCTGCAGTGTATAAGACACGTGCAGGATGCAGTGCTGGGGATTTATCATCGTTCTTGCTACAAGAGCTGTTTTGTTTGGTTTTTTTCTGTAGCACCACTTCAGCACCTATAGCAGTATGCAGAAAGCTTTAACATACTGCACTAGAAATGCCAGCTGGACAAACATCACATATATTCATTCTTTAATAAAACATTATTTCAAAGTATTATTTTAAACTTCATGTATCAAAAGGGTTCTTGCTTCCTGGGCAGCTTTAAAAACAAAACAAAACAAAACAAAACAAAACAAAACAGATTGACAATTAAGATGGCATTTCGATCTTAAAAGGAAACAAAATACAAATGCAATTTTCCTCATTGTTCACTCTATTGTTAAGCATCCACACCCATAAAACTGTCTGGTACTGATAGTTGGGGTTAAGTCTTTACGCGTGAGACATATCCTGCTGGATCCTGAAACAATTGTGATCTATAAGTTGTCTCAAGCTACGGATAGTTGCAGCGGTTTCTTAAAACCAGAAAGAGTTTGTAGAAGCAAAGCAGAAGGCAAAACTGTTTCCGGGCAATGCAATCCAGACATAAATGAGAGCACAAGATGTGACACACACCGTTCAGAGACTAATAGACCAGCCTGCTCAGTCCAGAAACTCTAAATGCTTCTGTTAAAAGAATCTCCCATCTAATAATCTTCTAGAGATGCAAAGACCTGATTATAGGAAGCACCTAATAATGGAAAACACAAGCTTTAAAATTGCTAATAGATAAAGGACAGGGAGCTAAGAGATTGAGTATTTTGCATTGGGCATTGCTTTTCTTTTGAAATTTCAGCGTGCAGGGATGAGAAAAAAATGGGTACAGTTTCCCTTTACATGACAGGAACAATAATTGAGTAGGATTATATGTCATCCATGAAAATAGTATATTTATGCGTCACTGTAATCCATTCATTGGTTTATGGATCTGAAGTCCCACGGGTAGTGTCACAAATCCACATAATGTCCCCGAGTAGTGGATTTTGCATTTGGATCTGTGATGTAGCTGGCGAACACAGAAAATGACATGTAGCCAGACAGCTCCCAGGAGAGCACGCAGCTGGGCAAGCCGAACACAGCGGCTGGTCTGCAGGTCAGGTGGGAAACACAACCTTTGGCTCCCAGTCTGGCAGCTTCAGAGAGGTT
Organism: Chlamydotis macqueenii; assembly: GCF_036417535.1. Taxonomy (NCBI): domain Eukaryota; kingdom Metazoa; phylum Chordata; class Aves; order Otidiformes; family Otididae; genus Chlamydotis; species Chlamydotis macqueenii. The sequence goes on from NC_141557.1 coordinate 67,533,480, forward strand.
CTCTGACCTACAGACCGTTTTCGCCCCAGTCATCAGAGATTTTACACACCTACCACTTACAGGCATCAAAGGTGGCTATGTCATATCATGTACGTCGTATGGAGCCATTTCTTCTTTTGCCTAAAGACAGCAGAAGCCCAAGTCTAATTTTATCTGTTGGCCTACCTAGACATATCACTACAGCCAAATCTCATAAATCTGAGACCTGGTTGTTATTTCTTTCTTCATACATTAGGAGTAATCCTGAAGTAGCACAGTAACATGTGATAACCCTCCCAGTAGAAGATTTCCTGTATGGCTTTGTACAAGATCTATATTTCAACTTCCCCCTGGAAATTGAGGGGGTTTGTTTTTTCCTGGCAATGCTTTCCTTACTTAGAGTTTTAGAGGTTGTACGTTTCCTGAGACAAAGACCATTTTTTATTTCATGCCTGCACCAGACTCAGCTAGGCTGCAGCCTCGGGTGAAGCTTTAAGGCCGTATGATATTTAATTAAAAGGGATATTTAATTAAAAAAAAAAAGTAGTCAACAAGACTTTATAGCTACTACTTACACAGACTACATATGTCTGCTGGTAGAGGGAGGTGCACTTTGTTAAAAAGCTTTCCTCATAAATTATTAATTAGGTATTTACAAAGATCTCAGATGTCAAACCTTTGGAGCTTCTCAGTCTTTAATGAAGACAGGAGGAGCAGTTAAAGAAGTTGTCACATTTCCTTAGACATGCATCTGAAATAAAGATATTGGGTGCTGGTCCATTTTTGAAAGCTACAGTAAAGTCATAAAATTCTCCATCCAGTGTGCAGGCTTGATTGTCAGTAGAAGCACAGTCCTTTGCTGCAGTTACAGCTGACTGTGAGTAGCCTGTAATTATAATATGAAATTCAGCAATAAGTATTGTGCTACAACTAAACAGACTCAAATGGAAAGTAGCAGCCTAGTGCATTCTGAAGTGTTTATACCCAAAGTATATCTTCACGTCAAAAACCCACCCGTGGTAACAGTTGTACGGTAGTGCTCCTATCATGGGCAGAAGTATTTCTGTGAATGATGAGTGCTAGGGCAGAAGCACCAAAGATCTACCTACAGTAGATCTACACTGTGGCCAAACTAGCAAGATGCAGCTGCATCGTTTGCAAGATGAAGCACTTTAATCTTAGACTTTAAGTTAAAAATCAAATAGGTCATTTCATACCAGAACTCTTGAATGCAATGTGATCTCAAAGCACATTAAAACTGGAGCAACAATTATTCCAGCTGCTTGGGTACCCCTACCAAGAAGGCCCTAGAACCGATCCAAAGTGTGGACTCAATCAAAGGCAGTAGTAAAGCAGGTAACCCTCTCCTTGCTGTCTTGGTTAACCCTTTCATATATGATCATTGCACACCAAATTTGACACCTCAGGTCTTCAATTTTTGTTATTGTCAGAAGAATCTGCAGAACAAAGCAGACACAGTGCTCTTTTGAAATAAGAGTCCACATTGAAAATGATGCCCAAGTTATGAATGGAAAGACTGAAGGGCAAGAAAAAAGGAACCAGATGTTGAATAGTGTCTCAACCTGCAATTTCCCAGCTTATTTGCTTTACATTTTCCTAAAACAAGATATATTTGAAGATTTCACTATATAAGTGTGTTGACAATCCTGGAACTTGTAATCCTGGTATACATTATGGCTCTTTTGTTTCACTTGGGCCACCTGATAGTTCATATATGATCTTTTTCAGCCACTACAAAACTTGAAGAACAGAACCTTTCAAAGGAGTTTTTTGACCTCAGTAACAGCTAGTGCTTATGTGGTAGTACCAGTGAAGCAAGGGTGAAGCAGTGAAGCTGGTCTCAGAACAGTACTTATGAGGAATATCTCCACACTGCAAGATGTCCAGATGTATCTGATGTGCCTCATGCACAGAGCATCTCCTTAAAGGACCAAGGACAATGTGAAGCAAGCCCATCTGAGGAGAAGGAACTTTTGGGAAGACACAGAAGTTCATTATTTTAATTGTATTGGATGTGTTCTCTCAGTTACATTAGTGCTGCACCTGCTAAGCAGGTTAACAAAGGATAACAGTCTCTTGGGTACCAACCCACCCTTCATAATTACTAAATCTACCTAGGAAAGCAAGTGGGAGAAATGTTGGAAATCCTACTCTGGTAAAATATGTATCAGCTGTGGTCGAGGAAATTTTCTGTATTGCCCTGACCTTGCAGGCTATCTATCTTAAAAAAAAACGCCAATGCAATTTCATAAAGCTTTTGTGAAAAGTTATGAGTGCTGTGCACCATGTAGACTGAAAAAAAAAAGTGGTCTTCCTGGCCTTTCAGGATCTTGAGAAGGTGTTTAGACTTATGTATGATAATATGTGTCTTAACCGATTTCTACAGACCTATCCTGAACATTGGGAACAGAGGAGTCAATGGCTCAGATGTGGGTAAAAAGAAGGCACATCGTCACTCCCAGTTTTCTCCCAGGTCTTATCACAGCTTCACTGTTCCTACCCCAGACACCAAACCTTGTGTGTCCTCCCCACCATGGCCTTCATCCCCTGCTTAGGTGAGTGCACCTGGCAAGGAGCCAGCACTGCAAGAGTTAAAAAGTGGACTTTTCCACCCAGAAGGCTGAACTGACTCCTTTGAAGCCCTTAGTCTATTGTATAAATCCCACCTAGTTTTGAGGATTACAGAACAAATACATTGTAATGGCTTCATAGGAACCTGGCCCGTGGGGTCACCCTGACTTTAGTTTGTACGTTATGTCCCAAGTGACAAAAATCGAAGCACATTAAATGCTTCATGAATGTGAAATGTCCAGAGTTTTAATCTCAGGAGCTTTGTGGTCCTACAGTTTGTCTTGAATGCACCAAAATGCACAATGCTCCCTGATTAGAGAGAATCTGGCTTCAGTTGACACACTTGCACCAGGCAAATTCAGATTTAGAGTAATATTTGCTCAGTGTGTGTTAGGGTGGGGTTTATCTAGCTTTATGCATTATAGTAAAGCATATCCAATAAAGACATGCATAATTTATGCAGAAGAAATTATCTTCTATTAAAAGAAAATCCTAAAAAATATAGGTTAGTCTAATAAGGCACTTACAGACCCTTCATAGCTGAATGACACCAAATAACTACACGATTTCACTGCAATTGCCTCCAGGTGAGAAATATATTAATGGAATTTATGAGCAAGAAGAATAAGTTTAAAACTTAGCAGAGTCCCTTCAAGACTGTCACTTGACAAGTCATCTTAAAGCAACTCTGTCCTCTTGGTTGGAGGAAAAAAAAGTTACCCCCACACTCTCCACCCGTTAATTTGAGCGGTGGAAGTAGAATTTCTGCAGCCTCCCTCATCCTCAGCTCTTCCTCACTCTGTTTCTTTTTCTGTAAGCTAGCAGAGCTTCGGGTCAACTTGAAACTGCTTGACATTGATAGGCAAATTCTGGCTGGTTTTACCTACTGCTCAGCATACTCTGCATCAGTTGTATTTTCCACCAGATATTTTGATAAAAGTTTTTTTTCACCAAGAGAATTTCCATTCCTGGCAGAGACAGAGAGCCCGGTAGTGCTTACTGAAGGACGGGAGAGAAAAGCAATATAACAGGACTGAAATGCTGCCATTTAATATTTGAAACAGTTAATAGCAACTGGAAAATACTGACACTTCCACAGACACACAAACATATGCTACAGTATTTGGCTATTTGCTTCAGGGGTTGTGTGGCATTTGTTAATTATTTTTCTTAATAGATGTATTCATGACATGATTGTGATTTTTTAAATTGTTTTATTCACATTTTTTTACTTATCCTCTAGGGAATAACATGCTGCATTCTCTCTCACAAATACAAACCTTAGACACTTCAGAAAAAAAATAAGCATATATTCTGTTAAATTACATTTGAAGAAACACTTTGCAAAGTTAGATTTCACTTTTCAGTGTGATAATAGGGCTCACCTTCCCTCCTGCTGAACACACTTTTGCATTAGACAGTTTACCATTTTAAAGGAACTTCCTGAATTTATTCTTGATGGATTTACTGGGAAGGAAAAAAAAAAAAAAAAAAAAAAAGTATTACTTCCTAAGCCAAGGCTTTGCAAAATTGCATGGCAGTGGATATTTTCAGCCAATCTGATGCCTTGCTACAATAACATCATAACATAATGTTATCCCAGTGGGGATGGGAATGCGCTGATGCCTCTCCCACCACCAGAAGGATTCCCCCCCTCTTGCCCTGATAATGAGTTTCAGTCCATCTAATCTCTTTCTCTCAAAGATCCTAAGATATAGCAACCTTGCTCAAAAAAAAAAAAAAAAGGAGAAAATTATATCTTTATAGCCCCATTTCTTGCACGCTCAGTGGCACTTGCGCGATGCCTGTGGTTCTGGGGCTGTGCGAACAGGTAACGGCGGCTGCCTCCTGCCTCCTGACTTTGCAGGTCACAACTAGGTCTCATGGCACATCTTCCCCCTGAAATGATGGAGAAAAGCCCAAGCAGGTGCTCAGAACCGGAAGCAGTGCAGCCACATTGGTGAGTAGCCCACCTGAGCATTCGGGCTTTGGCTTTGCTGCTTTCTGGACCTCTGCTACCACCTTCACATGGCACCGCTCTGCAAGGGGAGGATTTCCAAACTATCTGAGAGCCACGTGCCGTGTTGCTACGGCTGCTGCACAACAAAGCTGTGCTTTGTATTACCTTGTGCAATTCACTTCAGGTATTCTAAAACTAGGGTAAGGACCTTCCCAGGCTTCCAGAGGTGCTGTGAGCTTTCTGTAGGCACAGATAAGTATTGAGGGCTGTTCCCTGTGCTGAACAAGGAGTACCCACCACACCGTTCACTGAGCTCCTACGGCTGCAGGACTAAGGAGTCAAGTGAAGAGCAAGATCACAAGCCTCTTACGCTGCAGTGATTTCATTTCAATCCAGCGTTTAATTTGTCCTCTCCTTACTGTGGAGAAGTCCACGTTTATTAAGGGACTCCATTAGTCTTTGCCCCTCTCCACCTTGCTGCAAAATGTTTTTTCCTCCAGGGCTGTAGCAGCAGCTGGCACACTATTTCCTTCTGAGGTGTAGCCAAATAATGGCCTTTTGGAGGGGAATCTGTTTAATCTCTTTTCTCCGTATGCTCCTTTCAATTGAGGGTTTTAATACACTCATTTTCACAGTAGCTATCTAAGTGCTTTTCCTTTTCTGCATCTATTACTGAAATGAATAAATGTGCGCAAGGCAATGAGGCACAAGAGTCAGGTCAATGTACAAAGCTTTATTTTGAGAGTGTTCTTTCTGGGGGACCTGGAGAGAGTGGGGTTTAGTCTTGCCCAAAAGTTGATCCCCTCGTCTGGAGCACAGGGAAGTTAGTTGTGCTTGGGTGAGACAAGAGTACAGACTTCCTCCAACAATATAGGAATGCTTTTTCCAAATGGATGCAGCATCCCTGGTCCAGAGGACAGCATTTGCTGCAGCAAAACTACTTCATTTGGGGCTGCAATTTTTTACCAAGATGGCCATACAGCAAAGCAGGTGTGGGAAACTTGGCAAGCACTGCATATGCAAACAGATAGATAGGTAGATAATGATGGAAATATCAGGGCAGGAACAAACAATACGAAGTGAAGCCTGCACAAGTGTACAGCTGTGCTGTCAAATGCCTCCTGTTCTAGCCTGGCCTAGGACACCTATTACAGCTGAAAGTGTTTCAGTATATCTGGATCCATTCTAGGGGAATTAACATGTTTAAAATACACACCTTGGCATGCAAATTGCTATGTACCTGTACATAAAGCAGAAAAACAAAGGAGCAAGCCAGGGAAGTGAGAAACCTGAAAGAAAGGGTGGAGAAGCTGGCAGGTGATGGCAAAACATGCGCTGCGTCCTCCCCTCACCTGCCACAAGTGTTTTGTGCTGAACAGCACATGGAGCAAATCAACTCAGGAAAGCCATCTCCTACCGAGGAATGTGATGATGGAAAGACACAGCAAGATGCTTTGCTTGGTATCTGGGAAGGCAAGGTGCAGGTGGCAAGGGAGGGTCAGACCTCAGAAAAAGAAAAAGCTAATGACTAAGCACCAGAACCAAGAAAGCATGGGGTGTAAGAGCTGTCACACGCAAGATCCTCTGCTGTCCAGCTGATTCCCCTTTTCCTTCAGTAACATCAGTAACACAGACTCTCCTTCACTTGGCTGCCTGTTTTCACAATGCCTGTAAAAGCATCAGATCTTGGAGATACCCACTGTTCTGTCAAATTTGGATGAAGTCATTAGAGGTTCAAAATTTAGACAGATGTATACTGACAACATGATTTCCTATGGCGGATAAAATAAGGCACATCAGTACAATGAATTAGGAAAGGGCCATGAAATAAAGAACAAGGAGCAAGGACACTTGAATTGGATGTGATGAAGGACACAAACTGTGGAGGGATTTGAGGAAGAGGTTGACATGAGAAGAGCAGCAGATTTCAGAAAATTAATCTTTGCAGTGGTGTTTTGCGCGGAGGGAATGTGAAAGTTGAGGAGGCCAAAAAGGAGGATGAAGGCACAAATATGAAGGATTGCAGGACCCAGACTGTCACTGTCAACAGTGATGTGATCAAAATTAGCAGAGTTAGGTTTTACTTCAGGGTAGAAGGAAGGAAGCGTTCGCTAATCTGCCCAAAACTGCTGCAGCCTGTTCTGGTGAGACATTAAGGTGCTTATTGCCAAATGCCGGGTGTCCTGCTTTTCCTCTGCAGAACTAAGAATCACAGCTCTTTATTTATGGGCAACATGAACAGATCATACAAAATAGCCCAAATGGGGGAAAAGACCAAATTTGTGCCTTGGAGAACTTATATCCTTGAGAGGGTATACATGAACACACTTTAAAATATCTGAGGCTTGCCAAGATGCGTTTCTTACACCATTCAGAACTGACTTTGCTGCTTAATTTGCACTCCCTGCAGCATGGCTTGCGAAGAGAAAACAAATGGCATACCAGACCACACAGAGAAGCAATATGGTTACCAGCAAAACATTTATTAGCTTAGGAAAAAAAAACACAAAGCCTTCTTTTCAGAATTTCACCCTCTCCTTGCTATCCTCGCCTCATGTACATCATTTTCTTTGCCTGGGATGTGATTTTACAGCTATAACCTGCATAAAGTTGTAGTTTATTTAAAGCAGCATTTTATAGTGAAATCCCACTCCCGTTATTTAAAAGTAAGTATCCTAATTCTCAAGAGCAAGACAAGAAACAAACCTCTAGAATAGCCTCTAACAATGCCATGGATCTTGAATTTATCCTCATTGGCTGAGGTCACCTCATCACTCAGAAGAACAGTATCCAAGTGAAGAAAAGGGGACGGAAAATATAGCCACCCACACCCAGTAACAATAAATTCAATTTCCTCTGCAGTGCTATTACGTACTTCCCTCTCATAGCTCATACTTTTCATTTATATTCCCTTGGCTCCCACTGGCTGGGCTTTTAATCTTTCTCACACCAAGGGTTATGCAGACTCTTTTTTGCTTTCTACCCAACCTTACCTGTTCGTTCTGCACCTTGCATGCCCTCATTTTGTCCTGTCCCCCTCATTCTCCCTCTCTTCCCCCTCTCTCCAGCTGCAGCAGCTCTTTCTGTTCCTCTGGCACAGCATCACAGGGTGGAAGCTGAATAATAAACAGGCATAACACACTAAACCGCTATTCAATCAGTATACATGCTGTCAGTACGTACGCTGACTATCCATCTATTTCCAGAGGTCCTGAAAGAGCTAGGGTTTATGCTATTAATATACTGCGGAAAGAGGGAAAATTCCCATCAGAGGACTGAAACAACTCCACAGTGCCACAGCTGACCATCAGCCCATTCCTGTCTCCACATCATTTCTAGGGTTTGCGCAATTTTCCAGCTTGTTTTATATCCAAGCAAAAGGACTCGACTCCTGCTCTCTTTGCTGGAATCGAGCAGCCTGGAAGGAGCCTTCACAAACAGCAAGCATAATGCCAAGGAGAGAGAAGAATAACCAAGGAGACAACTCACTGCATTGGCTCCTTCGTTTCTCTGGCAGGACTCCCTGGCTTCGCTCAGAATATGACTGACTTTGTTGCTTTCAACATTTTCTTCCATTTCGAAATATTTTACTCATTAGCAATCCTCCTTATGCTCAGAACAGGAGATAGCAATCAAGTTCTCCTCTTCCTAACCACTAAATGCCTTGACGCCGGCACTTGAAAAGCTGCCCTCTCCACTGTGCTTATCTTTCCAGGATTTTTTGCTGTTCTCGCTTCACTCTCCCTTTCTGGTGCATCTTACCTGTCCTCAGACATTTGGGTACTGTTTTCTAGGCTGAGGATTCATGCATACAGCCTTTTGCCACTAAGGTAATCCCTCATCCTCAGCCCTGCCTCTGTGTAACACATCTTCCCATCAGCTTTCACCTACCTGCTTCATTCAGCCCTTCCTGCTCCAGCTTCCTCCAAAGCCATTTTGGCTCACTCCTCTTTTCCTCCACAAAATCTGCCCGTACCTCAAATCCTGATGCTTCTTCAGTCTCAACATCGTCCAAAAGACACCCGTTGTGTTTCATCCTCACAAATGGGTCTCTCATTCGGGCTTTCATTTATTCTGTCTTGTTCCTGAAACATCTTTGGGGCTCTTCCACATGTACCATCATATTTCAGTCCCCACTAGAGACAACTGTCATAACTGTTTCACTTTCATCTCCGTTCGAGTCTGTTAAAATTCCCTTCACCAAACCTCACTGTTCACTCCCCATCTGTAGTTGGACCAAATGTAAGTGTCCAGTTTCTAAATTCAAAGCTTTCTGGTTCAGTTTCTCCTTCTTCCCCCTTAGTCAAGCCCCCTGGCATCCCTCCTCCACCAGCTATTAGACAGGCAACCAGTGCAGGGCACTGTGCTTTGAAAGGTCTCCTAAACTAAGAGGTCTCCCCGCTTAAGTTTCTCCTTAGGGCCTGCTTCTGCCATGCTCCAATACATCAGTTTATGTGGTCTGTGTAATCTGTCCCTATTAGGCTTTTCCTCAGCTCCCCACTGGTGTCTCCCGTATCATTCTCTTGGTCCACAAATTGCTAGTTGCTGTGTCGAGTGATGTAATGAACATCTGATCCCTCAAACACGTTAATACCACCACCACTTCTTGGCAGACATGCAGTGCTGATGCACTGCCCACCGAAACAACCCTATGGAAATCTCTGAAGCTGGCAGCATCCCCTTTGGACGAGGACTAGCTGCTAGCCCAAGGGAGACAGTCACTGTGCAGCAAGAACACTGCGCTGTGTCACCAGTAATGCTAAAAGCCAACCTTCTTTTTCCTCTAGTAGTTTGCTAGAAGACACAGAAAAGATGTGGTAGAGGTGTTAGAGTATTCGTGATGTTGGCTGGATGTCACTGTGGCAACCGTACCGTGTGGCAGCCCAAGGACACGCAGCAAAAAATGAGTCAGGATCTGCTAGTCATTTATTGACTTTTCAGGCAAAAAAAGGCAAAGAGGTCCCCCGCACGCCTACCTCATGTGAATGCTCTTGTAAAACAAACCACACAGACAAACAGGATTTGTAGGATCAGGCTGGATTGTTTCCAAAACACACACTCAGTGCAGAAAGCTGCGAGAAAAAGAATAGGTACTGGGAGGAACGTGATAGCTTACTGCCCTGACAAATCAACAACAGGACTACCTGAGGGGAAAAAATGGTTGAGCTACTTAGGATAATTTATTAATATCATTTTTTACAGGGATAATAAATAGATAAACTGATCCTATTGCAACTTAAATAAAACCAGAAACTGCAATCTATGTGAAGATATCAACGAAAATCAATGCATCACAGTATAACTCATATACTGACACTTCATTTTAAATATCATTAAAAGTCCGCATTATTGACTAATCACTCCTGAAATGCAGTTTCGAAACAGAAAACAGCATTTTTGATCTACTAGAGTGCAAAATAAATCTACTTGAACTTCTCTTTTGAGATATTTTTACTAATAGGTGAAAAAAAAAAAGAGGCCTTCACATTTTATTAAAGAAAACACTTTGCTTTTAGGCTGAGAGTTTGCTTCTTGTTTTTAACAGCTAAGTTTCAATAGAGCATTAGTTTTTATAGACAATATCAAAGCCTCCGTAAACACAATGCTATCAAAGGAAGCAATGATAGATGTCCTTTTACAGTTATATGAACACAACCATATGGAGGGTGGCACTAAAGCCCCCTGATACCCAGACCCAGACCTGAAAGGCATTTCAATCAATTGACTATTGTTGGCTAAGCCCCCTCTTCTTCCCTGGCACAATAATCAACATGCTGCCCTTCTCATCTCCCTTCTGGGTCTGACTCTTCATACGGGAGCAAGATGATGTCTGAGCTCTCACCGACAGCAGTGCTTCTGCTCTGGGACTTATGTCCCCACTGGCTTAGCACATAGGATAAACCCTCCCTTTACCCAACTCCATGGACCAGTTTTTTTTTCCAGTGCCCCACAGAGTCACTCCATTCCCCATTGCTACTCTGATGGCTCTCAGAGGCCCATAGACGAGTTGGTTATTTCAGTACCCACACTATCTCTGATAAGGAGGGCAATTAGATTAGTTGACTGCAGGCAAAATCAATAGCAAGCATCTGGGGGGCAGATTAGCCATTGCTAATTAGAGCTTTTAGACATTATTCAAATAAAATGTATGAGGTTAATCAACCAAGGTGGAAAAAATCCATAATATTCTAAGTCTGCCCTTGATTCATCAACCCAGCTCACTTTGGATTTAGAAATGGAATGAAATTCCTGAAGGAAAAGCAAGCTTTTCTAGACTGGAATAGATATGATATTATTTATTCCCAGGGAGATAGCCATTTCTTTGTCAGATCAGAGGTACAATACTACTTTCTAGACATTTAACCTAATTTGCAAGGCATTTAGGAATTTATTTGAATAAACCTGACAAAAAAACCAGTCTCTTATTTTGAATCTACTTACTCTTAATGAATTATTTTAGTTACAGCTGTTTATTTTTAAAATATGTATTTAAAAAATTGTAGAATTACACATGTAACTAGCCAGCTATAATTACACAGCAACATGTTACCAAATTAGCCATTTATTCATATTTCTCTAAATAGTATTTACTTTTTAAAATCTGCTACTGTATTTGGCATGTAAATGTCTGTTTCAATACATAGGCCACGCATTAGTTTTCAGTCCATATAATGTATTACTTTAATATCTTCAGATCAGATTACAATTAGATAAATATATGTTCAAATATGAACAACACATTTTCAGGGTAGCTTCTTTTGAATGATCTTTTATAGAACATTTTGCTTAATAGGAATTTCTGCTGTAGACTATTTGAATTCTTATTTCTGGAAAGGATTATTTCTCCATGCAGTGAAATATCTTTTTCCCAAAATCATATTTTTAAGGAGTGATTTAAAATACAGCAGGAAGATGAGTATGTCATCTATAGTACACTTGAAAAATGTCTTCCTGATTCCCAACAATAATCACAAACTTATAAAGACAGAAAAGTTGTCTTATTTTAGGTGTCTAAACCAAAATTTAATTATGTCTTCTAAGTAGAATTATAGAAAATGCAAGTATGCACACACACTTTAAAGAGGCTTTCTACTTCAGAGATAGAACAAAGATTGATTGATTGATTGATTGACTGATTGATTGATTGTCAGGGAAAATATAAATCAACAAACCAAAATCCGTAGTAGGACTAGCTATCTAATTCTCCCTGTTCACGAGAGAGATTTTGCAGTTTAGTACAATCAGCCTAAATTAGCCAAACAACTCAAATTAATTTTTCCTAAACTGTCTGGATTCAAGCACATCCTTAGAATATTTGAACTGAAGTGCAGTTAATTTTTAAGTACATTTCCAAGAGCTTCAGTGAACCAGGGCTTTGATGAGGAATGTGCTCATCTCCTTTGTGTGAAAGGAGAGCGGCTGAAATCCCACTCGAGTCACTGTGCCCAGTGTATTTAGATCCAAGTGTAGGAGCTGACTTTCTGCCCTGTTTGGACTAGGGTTCAACAGCAACACGTCAGTGAATGTACCTTAAATGTTGGTCTACAACAGTGGAGACCAAACCCTGCTCACACTGTCACCCTCGTGAATACTGGAAAAGAAAAGCATCCCAGTGATACGAAAGAGCCTTAAATGACCCCAAGACAACACTGCTATGTATAGCTTAAGCATGAAAAAGTGATCAGGCAGGCAACAAATTCCCTACAATTCTTTGCAGTTTTGGATAGGCAGAAGCAGATGCTTGCCAGCATGTGGGATGCCTCTCACTGCTAGCCTGAAAAATATGCTGGAAACAGGTTTTGGTTAAACTGAAGGTGGTTTTTCCGATCAGCCTCTGAGATGACACAGAGGTGTGGAGCAGCCCTCCTTCTCACAGCTCTCCGCTGCATGCATACAACACCGTGCTGGCTAGGGGGATGCCACACCTACATACAAACAGTAAAAAACGTGTTGGTACCTTTCACAGTCCATGGGATGGACTTACAGTCTCCGAGGTGGCTGGAAGTTAGGGCAAGAAATACAGTGCCCCTGTCACATACCACTACCGATCTGCTGGGCCATCCTCTGCATCTAAGCACAGGCAATTTTTTCACTAGGATTTAATTTTTTCACTAGGATTTAATTTTTACACTATTTTTCCAGTACCTCTACTTTTTGTATCAACTTTTTAGGTTTTCTTATTAGACTACAGCACATTTTTCAGCTAGTTGCAACTGCACTTTTAAAAAATTTCTTCTCTTCTTCACAAAGCAGCAAATACTTTTGAACCCACAAATGCAAAAACTGATTTCAAGAAGGTTGAGCTCCTCTTTGACATCTCGCATGCATCTCATCTCATAAGGATTTGGAACAGAATGGAGGAAATCTCATGCCAGAGCAGAGTAATACCATTAGCATTACACCAGTATAAATGGCATCAGAAATATAATTTTATTTTAAAATACATTTCCATGAGAAAGTAATATCTCCACTAACACTTTCTGCATAATCCATTTTTGTTTCGCATTAGCTTCCTACAATATTATAATATAGTAGTATAGCACGGTTATTACTATATTTATGGCCTTTTCTTTGTGCCTAACAGCACAGCTCTTGGACAATTTTATTTCCAAAGACTGAAGTACTCCATTGTGTGACATATCCCCAGTCCCTCGAATCTAAGCAGAAGGGATATATTTTTTGAAACCAGGAGCCCATGATTAACAAAACCATTGCCTTGTTTAAGAGCTGAACAGGAATCCCATACCATTGAGATGCCGCCTTGGGTAGAGCTCATGGTCTGGGGACATGGGAAACCAGTGCTCCTGGGTCAGCATTTTTGATATCTGTTCACGAAGGTCCCTGTGGCTGCAAGTAAGTAAGGAAAGTGGTGGAGAGAACTGAATGTTGAGGATCAGAAAACAAAATAGGTCTATAAAAGGTACATAGGGTTTATGCCCTACTACAGCATCTTCAGCATTTCCCACTATATGCATAATAAAAATTACTTTATCAGAGGAACGTCCTTGTCTTTTGGTAGCTGGACATACACAATTAAGAGGGAAGCTGCTGGATCTGAAACCTGAGTGAAGCTTTCCACCTGCTTCTAAATAAACTGTTTTTTCCTGTGTGCTTTCTTTATGGGAGGCCACAGCCTCTGGAGTCTCTACGTAAGGCTCAGTGTTCCATGTGAAACTTGGAAACTGTGAACTCTGGTGAACTAAATCTTTTACCTTCAGTTCAGTGAAACTCAGTGAACCAAACTCAACGATCTCTGAAAATACTGGGACAGCAATAAACCAACTCATCCTGTAATCACTAGCAATCCATCAGAGATTTGAAATATAACTACATAGAATTTCTCTAATTCAGTACAGGTACTGAAGAGCTTTATTTGACAACAGTAGGAGATACATGATTACATAGATCAAAACTCTGAGAAATTCTAAATAACTTATCTTTTTTAAGTCATAGCAAGTAATTAAAAAGATAGCGAGTAAAAAAACCACCCCACTTTAGGGCTTCACTGTTGTAGAAAACATAGGAAACAGTTTCCCCATCCTGTGAGATTTTTCACATTGTCAAAACATTTTCCAGTCCAAATTAGGACAAAACTAAAAATCTTGATAGGACATTCTAAAATCTCTTTGGTTCAGATAAAAATGTAAGTTTGCCTCATTGCGAAGCGTTGCACTGGTATTTGTTACACAAGTCACATCCAATTGTAAAACCGCACTCGTTACATCAGTGTAACAATTATAACTACACTTTTTCTTGCTAAAAAAAAAAAAAAAAAAAAAACAAACCAAAAAAACCCCGCAGAAATCTCTCTATTGCCTCTTTCATTCAAAAAAGCTCCAGCTCATAAACAGGCACTTTCTGATAAAAATCATTATGCAAAATTTTTTCAGTCGTGTTATCTGAAGGTTCAATATCCATCTTTCCTGAGGGTTTACAGTTATGCAAAGATAGTGAAGTAAAAATTAGACTACTGAAAAATCCAACCCAGACACATTTGCCATCCCCTCTTGTCTTTCCCCTTCCTCTCTGGTGACCTTAGCTTCTTATTTTAGACAGAGTCATCCCATGAAAACCTTGTATAAGCTGGGCTGGAGAGATGATCTGAAGGGGATTCCCTTAAGACTACCCACATTTGGCTGTAGAGGGTGAAAGCTCTCAGGAAATACTGTGCACTAGATAAAGTGTAACACTTTCAAACAAGGACCCTGCAACAGGGCTTATATGCCTACCAAATATTTAAAAGTGCAGACTTGATGGAAATATGGAGTTTTATGAGATTATAATTTTTCTCCTCCCACTAACCTGTGCCACAGGTTATAAATGACTTCTTCCTTCTGGTTTTCCCATAGGAAACAGCCACCTTACCATTGATCTCTTTATTGGCATCCCCTCTGCTCCATGTTTTGTCTCAGACAGTTCAGCTGATTAACATTTCCAGTTAATCTCAGAGCAATTGCTCTCAACCTGGATTTCATTTTGAAGTCTGTTGCTTCTCTGCTTTAGATCTGATTAAGGACTTGCTTGTGCCAGAGAGTTGCTCCCAAGAGGACCAAGCTGCTCCAAGGAAAGGTCCCACCTCTCTGACAAACCCTGCCTTGCTTCTGTGCTGAACACCCACCACCAACCTGAGATGTGGCTCAGGCGCAAGGGGTTAATATGTTCCCTAAAAACCTGTCATATGAAATAGCCTTTTGCAAGGTCTAAGGTGGCATAGAGTCTTTACTGTAATTTAATTGCCTGTTGGCTAACTACAACCGGTGCAATGGCCAGCTACCACACTGTTGCTAAAGGGAGCTGAAAGAGCGCGCTTCTCGGCGTGACTTGGATCGTGTAGTTCAGCCAGTTCCTATCATCCCTTTGTCCCTCATGTGTCTGACATGTGGATGAAGCCTCCCCTATTGTGCCTTCTCTTTTCTGGGAGAACAAAGGGGAGCTGACAATGAAGTGGCTTCCAGCCCATTGCCACAGTCCATATATCCACACAGCTGTCATTACGTAGTCAAAGTAGTCGTGCTAGCAGGAGAGAATAAGCAGCCTATGTGAAAGACAAGTGGCCTTCACTAGAAAAGCTATATTATCATCTACAATACGCATACTGCTATTAATGTGCTACTGAAGGGAGGAAAAAAAATCCCCACGTGCAACCCCGTGACCTCGGGGAACTTTGGTAGCAAAGCGCACTTAAAGAGCAGGCTTGGAGGGATTCCAGTGCACATCCTCTTCCTCCCACTATCCTGAGCAGGCACCTAGCCCCTGCCCTAAAAATAAGCAAAGCCAATTGTGTCATTACGTAGGTATGCCTAACACCCAGGTTTTTCATTAAGGAATGCATTGGTTTGCTAAGGTAGTCAGGACTCCTCCTGCCGAGCGCTGACGTGTCACATCAGTGGATTTCTTGTTTACAGAAGTGGCATATTGTTAATGCGAAGGCAATTTCCTGCATTACAACAAAATCCCATTATACATTTTCAGTTGTTGAAAACCTGGAATGAAGCAACAGCTCTGTGATATGGAAATGCCACTGAGAGCTAAGTGGTAACTGGAACTAAAGTTTATGAAGTAACTAAGCAGAAAAAAAAAAAAGCAGCTCCCCATAGGCAATAAGGTTCCCTCTGGAACTACTCCTTACTCCCATCGCAGATGGTGAAGAGTATAGAAGCCATGGGTTTGTTGTACCTTGTTAAAATAAAGAAGAATGGAAATTCACAGGACAGTTGTTCATGGTTTACCAGGATAGGGTTAAACCTCAGAGAAAGCTCTTGTTGAATTGCTCATATGGCCTTTCAATGCAAATAGGTTATACACCAAAAAGCAAAGAGTGTGGGAGAAATAGACATGGTAAGTGGGACCGAGACTGAAGTCACATGGGAATTCTGATGCTGCTATACATCCACCTCCTCACCTTGAGAAAGTCATCTCAGCACTGAGTCTCACCTTTGACTTGTAGAATGAGAAGAGTGATATTTCTCTTTGGATTGAATATTGTCTCTTTGAATTGCCTTAACATTTACACAGAGGCTGTAACACCCTGGGACCCCAGGGATCTGCCTGGAGCCTGGCCAGAGCTAACTCCATCACTCACCAGCCCTGCAAACACGGCACTGGGCCCAGGGGATGGCTGGGACTGTGCGTGCTGGATTGCCTGGACAAGTGCTGCTCTCAGACCTACACAGCTGCCCCAGAAACCCTGGTGGGTTAGAGCAAGCCTAGCTGCCTGGCAGCATTGGATCCCCATCCCTTCAGGTGCTTCCCAAATGTTTCATTGCCAGAAACAACACAAGTTGCTGCATAAGCTCAGAAAAAGAAAAAAAAACAAACCCAAACTTAAGTAAAATAATGCTCAGGCTGATCCTGAAAATTTCTGTGTCTGGACAGGCCTTGGCACTGGCACAGCAAGAGGTGGGGCAGGATAGTGGGACCTTTCCGGAGCTCTTACTGCGTGGTGTGGACCACTGAGTCTGATCTTGCATTATGCTTCCAGCAAAGTGCATAGGGCCAAAAAAATATTTAAAATACATATAAACTAGACACCCAGATTGTCCAGTCCATCTCTCTGCTCACATCCCCTCCTTTCCCCTACAAAGCAATCTATGTTCTGTGCCTCTGAGTGGCTTCACAGAGGTGTCTCAAGGTCTCTCCCCAGTGGTGTCTCATTGGGATTCTGGCTCCTTGCTTCCTGTGTATGCTGGCTGTCCTCTCCATGTCAAAGCTAAGGGCCTGGCTTTATCACAGTACAGGACTGTACTGTACTGTACAGCTGTAACTGCTTTTTGACATCATCTGCTTCCCTGTATACTTTCTATCTCAAGCATCCTTTCAGGACAGTGATCATATTGCCAGGCAACTCCGGTGCCCCCCTGTTGATCTCAGGAGTCTTCAGCTGCTATAACTTTCCCTGACATTTCAAAGTAAATGCCCCATGATCTCTTTGAGATTTTTGGGTTGCTTCATGTCCACTGCCTGTATCTTCAAGTACAAGTCTACCTGCTGCCCTCCCCTAATGAGGGTGAAAGAATTTCCTTGCATCTCCTAGGTTTCCCATAGCTCTTCTGCAACGCAGCTGCCTTATCTCTCTGCATCTTTCATAGCAAAAAAAAAAAATGTGTTTTCCTCCTTGCTTCTAGCATCTCTTTTTGTGATTTTGTTCTATTCTGGGGTTTTTTCCTGACAATATTTATGCTTCATACAAAAACCATCAGCCAAAGTACATCACAGGAAAGAATATCATCTTGTAATAATCAAGCTACCTCCTCAACAATGGAAAGTCCCCTTTCCCTGTTTTTAGAAAGGGTTTTTCCAAGTTCTCAAATCAGGTATAAAGTCACCCCTACACCCCTAAAAGTAGGATTCAGATTTGTCATGAGGGGATTAGCACCTCAGCTCATGTTTCAAGCCTACTTATCAGGTTAAGTCCATCTTTGGCTGTGAGCTTCATTTTCCACACTAAATCCTTCTCTTCCTCCTTCCTCCTCCAGGCCCCTGCCACCCCATTATTCGTCCAGGATGGTCCCCAATTGTATGACAGCTTTGTAGTTTCAGTAAACCCAAGAGAAGGTTTTCTTTTCTTATTCCAAGCTACTTAAGATACACTGAAACAGAAAATGCTTTGTGCGAGAATGTCACGCTACCCTTCTCCAACCTCAGTGAGACACATGAGCACTGAGGTGGTTTTCTCACCAGCTCTCAGCTCTTCCTACAGAGATTTCCTTGTAAAGCAAAAGTTGCTTCAGCAGGCTGGAATGAGGACTTCATAGGCTTTGTTTGAAGTGTGGAAAACTGAAGCGTGATTAGTTTTTTTTCCTAACAGTTTTTCAATAATGTGGATTGGGGGTACACGTATCTATTTGAGGGTGAAGGAGAGGAAGAATGAGTCGTTTAACACTTCCATTGGGGTCAATACAATCAAAATAAAAGTCTTGAAACACAGACCAGTTTTGCAAGAGCGTTTCATAGTCTACCAGACAAATGACACACTGGTTCAAGCCGTGCCAATTTATACCAGCATCAACAATGTTTCTGAGAAGAAGTATCTTTAGGAGATGGACAGAACTATTATTGTTTGCTAGCAATCGCACCACTTGTGCAATAATGTCGTAACGCAACACACGGTGGTGTTTCCACACGCAACTGAGCCAGGCTAGCAGTTCACCACCATTGAGAGAAAGATCGTGCTCCTCTCTCCCTCACTCCTCGCATCAGCTCTAGCACCCATCAGAGACCTCCAAGAGTAAGTTTAGCTCACTGGCCCCGCTGAGGACCATCTTGTTCTGGTGGACCAGTGAACTGAACCAGTTCACAGCGGTGCCTCAGGAGCATCAGAGCTGGTGCAAGGCCAGGACGTGGAAGTGGAGGGGTGCTGGGAATTACCTATCTGTATCATCCTGCCTCCTTACACTGAGCATCACATTCAAGGTCTTCGCGCTCTCTGTTACCCCTGGAGGAGGGGCAAATTTTCAGCAACACACTGTGGCAGACAGGATGCAACTTTTTCTGCAGTTTTTCCCAGAGGTGGAGTGAAGGGAAAAGAGAAGGAGGGATGCATTAATGAAGAAGAAAGCCTTTGATAGCTTTTGACCATCTCTAGCAACAGGCCTTGCTGCTACCGAGGTTTATTGATTATGAATTCGGGGTTGTTGCTGCTGTCACGTTTGGTTTTTATTTGTTAGAGCAACACTTTAAAAGCCCAGAGTTGTACAGATTCAGCAGAGGTCAAACAAATTGTTTGCATTTTTGCTATAAAAGGGGCGTGAGGGAGAGGGAGACAGATGGTAAATTGGCTGCTAGGAAGCAGAGCTTGAACTTTTTCAATCATGTCTCCCTCTTAACTCACAGCTGGCGAAACTCAGTTCTGCGGCAGGTCTTTTACTGGGCAGATCAAATCCAGCAGCACAGAAAACAAAACTCACCAGGAGCCACACAGGGAGAGAAATTATTTCCTAATAAAACTACAAAGCCCAGAACAATAACTGGGCAACACTGACATGTATTGTTGTCCTTTATCACAATCTCTTTATAAGCCTGGTTAAAGAACAGAGATGCAATTGTCCTTTGATGTCTTCGTTCAAAGGACTTTACACCCGCTTCCACCAGCGATAAGCCAGGGAAGGGGGAGACGAGAGGCTGAAACACAACAGAAAAGTCTTGGCAAATAAATACCTTGTTATACTTCTGTATTTCTGGAGACACTATCATAAAAGATACAGCCACAGAAATGACAAGTCGAACGCGAGACAAGCAGAGCAGCTTACGCCTGCGGCAGCTGCTTCAGAGCCAAGAACTTACTGGAAACTCACTGGCGGTTTAACTAGGGGAGATGGCAGAGCTTAGCCTTGCTCGTGGGACACCAGGGTTAGCCCTGCTCAGAGGCTCCCCAGTACCAACTTTTTTCCTTGTGCTACACTAGCACACAGCTGGGACTTCCCAAATACTCTCTGGTGGTTCATTGGCTCCTGATGCTCAGCTCTTTTACAGTGAGCTGTGGGAGAACTCGCCTGTTGGTGAACACCGCACCGTCACTCTCCCACCACTAAGAGCTCGCCAGACATGGAGCAGAAGCACCTTCAGTACAACAACTGCATAAATCTCTATTTTTTCCCCACAGTGACAACAAACTGCTGGAGGATGCCTAAACGAAAAGAACACGGCACTGTCCCCACCAGGTTCATAGCAAGATGTTGTTCCTCACCGTATTTTCTTCTTGCTCTGCGCCCCTGCTATGAGGCAGTAATTTTTGGCAGAGGTGCTGGAGGAGATAATGTTTGAAACAGTTATATCTACCACAGATCCTCTGTCAGAGCCCTAAATCCCATATTCAGAAACAATGTAAACACTTAGCAGCCAAGGACCAGATGCTCTTGAAAATTCTGCTCCACACCATGCGCTGAAAAACCTAGCGATTGCAATACGACTCATGAGAAATAATCCCCGGTTTGGAGTTTGCTGCTGCTGCAGAATCAAGAGAAATTCCAGCTTGGCTCCCGCTCTTGTTCACACAACACTAAATCTATACAACAGGGCATTGAGCTACGTAGACATGGGGACTTTTTTAGGTAATGATCAGATTAGCTGCCACAATCTGAAGAGTCCAATAATCAGTCTGATCCCAGGTATTACCGTTGCCATTTTATTCCAGACACAAAGACAGCATACTACTTAGCAAAGGTCAGACATGAAGTGTGTGCCAGACCTAACAATTGAACCCATATGTCCCATGTTCTAACCTTTCAGAGTGAGCCCACCCCTCCTCAGACAGGATGTTGACCACAAAGATGTGGTCACAATGTGTGAAGATGCTTCACATTTATTATCACGTCATGGTTGAAACCTGGTTTTGAAAACTGTTCATAAATAAGGTCAAGTTTCCCAACAACATAGGTCAACCAAACAGATGTCACAGTTGCTTAAGTGTTTTCAGCATGTCTAGACACCACGTGGTGATTAACACCAGTGGACCATGCTTCCGTACTTGCTAGGAGGAGCAGAGCCCAAGATGTGGTAGATGTACAGCAGAAGGATCTTGGAAAATGCACACGAGGGCAAAGAGCAAATCAAGTGCTTTCTCACGTCCTGTAAATAACTGTCTGAGCCTCAGCAGTACCCAATTAAGAAAACAATTAAGATTGAGATAGACACCAACCACAACTCCTTTGTCAGGATCATTGTAAGGTGCTGCCAAAACATTAGCCTCCCTTGTTCTCAAACACAGCTTGGCAAATGGCAGAAAGACAATTCCCAGGAGTGTCTGCAGTGAGCACTCCAGCTTCGGCAGACTTCGGAGTGTAATAGTTTGGAAATTGTGTTAAAGCTGAGGGTGAGGATTGCGAGCTGAAGCAGTGAAACATTATACTTCCTAAACCACACGCAGGAAGGGGAAACGGTGGATCCTGGAGGAGCCAGCAGAGGAAAACAGCATGCTGCCTAGTCCTGCCGCAGCGAGCCTGGCTAGGACCCTGCTGGGAACAGCGCAGTTCCCCTCACTCCCCAAAAGCCGGGTGCTTCACGCCAGCACTGAGAGATACGGCATCAGTTCCGCTTATCCCATGCTTTCCTGCTCAAAGCGGTGTCCTGCTCTTGAAAGTCAGCCTGCTTCTCCAGCCAGTCATGAGTCTCACATGGTCACACATGCACTGCAGAGAGTGTTAGCTTTATGATTAGAGCTGTCTGCTGTGAGACACATTTTAAAATTCATGACCTTTCCCATCAGAGTTCAAAACCGGACTGGCCTGAAGATGAAAGACTGGCTTAGACTCCTGCTGTAAGCCGCTTCCCTTCCTTCCTCCCCCCAGTATTTCTCCTTCGGCGTTTACTTCCAATTATTTCACAGGCTGTCTTCCGTTAACTGTGATTTTAAAAATTGCTAATGAATTGAGGTAAATTTAAGTTCATCGGTATCTGAACCAAGCATGTGTTTCAACTTTGCAGTCACGCCTGACTATCAAAGGTATCTTCTTTTGTCAGGTAGAGGATGCTCTAGGAAGGCTGCAGCTGGCCAAAAGAGATAGAGACGAGTTTTGAAAGGAGAAAAACAAGAGGGAGAGCATTTATGTTGGCTGTGAAAGAGGTATTTGCAGGGGGATTGGCCATAACACCAGTAAGATGAAGGAGGGGGTGGAGGAGGGGAAGAAGACAGGAGGAAATGCAAAACCAGCCACAGCACACGCATTGGCACTCGCACAGTCCTGGAGACCTTGCCAGTGGAAATTAAAGAGGAATGTGTTTGCTCCTTACCACAATTAGAAGCAACTGAACTAAAAAAAAAAAAAAATCCTCCTCTCAGTGGGATTGTTGTCATGAATTGTATTTTACCACTCTAACACACTCCCACTGTTGGCTTTTTCTCAAGGAAAATCCATGAGAATATGAATGCATTTTCCTAATTTACACTCTGCAGACCAGGATGTTTCTGCCAGTTCCCAGCAACTGCATGAGCCACATTTCCTAGTCAGGCTGGCCAGAAAACAACAATTCATTTTGTGAGGCACTTTGGGACTGAAAACAAGACCTTCTGAAGGCAAAAAGGGGATTCTCTCTAAATCTAAACCACATGAGACAACTCATTGCCAACCACCTGGCAGAGAGGCGGCTGCATACGACCACCAGCCTTTGCAGACCTAGCCAGGGTGCATGGTTTGGCAGCAAGGATGCCCTGAGCTGTGGGGAAGCCACCCGTCACCCCAGATAGCGTTGCTGCTTGCATGCTGCTCCTCTCCTCTGCTGTCATCCCAGCCCTGGGAAAAGCCCCCAGCTGCTGCCGGGATGTCGCTTGCCAGCTACCAGCATTCTTCCCAGCACTGCCTGTCCTTTCCACATGTACCATTTGCAGGCAGTGCCACACAATAGGCTGGACCCACCCCAGGTATAGCACCTCCAGCTGATACCTTCCTGGCCAAAGTGTGCAATCCATGCTTGTCATTGCTTCCCGGGGCTATGGGGGGAGCTGCAGGGGCAGTCACAGATGGTGATGCCCTCAAGGCCCTTAAAAGAGCCACCACTGAGACAACACAGTGCAGAGCTGTGCTCAGCCCACACTACTACTTGTAAATGAAGAAGCAAGCAGTAGTAAACATCACTTTCATGGGATTTACCCATTGCATGGAAGCCATTACCCCTGCACCTACACAGCTTCACCCTGTTCTTTGCTGGTGATGAAGCACATCTTCAGGGACAACCTCCATTACCCTTCTTAAAGCTAGCAGTGGAGAAACACCCTTGGGGATCTCTAGGTGGCCTAGCAAGATGCATGACCATCCAAGCTCTCTATCAGTGTTGCATGGGGGAGAGTAGAGAAATGCCTCCATGCTGGCACTGGACCCATGGAGATTAGCAAAGCCATCGTTCTGTTAAGTAACATGGAGAGAAAACCATGGATAGGCACTCCCATGAGAACCCAGGCAGCCAGAAAGTGCCTGGTGCCTGACCCTTGCATGTTGTTTAGGTTACTTTGAATGCAACAAAGCCTCACATACGCATCTCTTGGCCTTGGGCACTGGTATTTGCAGATCCTGTCATCAGTGTAATCAACACTTTCTCAGCTCTGGGACTAATAATCCTTCTGCCCTCCCATCCTGTACGACCCAGCCTTCATGATTCCACAGGTTTCCAGCCCTCCAGAGATGCCAATAGGATGTGCCTGGAGGATGTGAAGCGTATGGCTTTCGTGCAATACTGAGCAGAGCAAGCCTTTAAACACAGCTCAGCTACTTAAAGTGAAAAGCCATAAAAAACTCTCTATGATGTCAGAAACCCAGTGGAGTGAGGGAAACAACTCAGGTCTCCAGGAGCACTGAGTCTTTAATGGCTAGTTGTCCTGCCTTGTCTCAAGCTGCGGGCCTCAGCAGTTCCTGAGGGGTGAGACTCAACAGGACTGAAAGTGGAGTGGCTCATCCCAGAGAGTGTACAAGGGGTTTGAGGAGAGAAGGCAGCATCCAAGGAGAGACTGTACAGCTAAGTTCTTCACCTCCAGCAGTTCCTGCCTCTTTCTCCTCTGAAACAGCATACCTGTTCATATGGTTGCATAGATGACGTGATGACTCCAGTCCTCTTCTGCACCAGCGGGTGCTCACCTGACATTGTCTTTGCTCTTCTTGTCAGCCCAACTTCCTCCCGTGAGTGCTGGCATGTCTTCTGCTACAGTACATGCTCATAGCCATGCTTTGCCCAGAAAGGACACCTTTTTTTCAAACAGAAAATAAAAGTGATGAATTATCTCTCTACCCTAGAGGAGACAAAGCTCTTTCATCCTTGCTGGGTATCAGAGAGAAAGCATCATCCATTCCTCTTTTCCCCAGTAAGGGCCAGTTCTGCTAGTTCATGCCAGGGTGGCACTACTAACTCACAACCTCAAATAAAAGGTTGTTGCATTCTGCCTCTGAAAAAGGCAGAGACAGTTTGTGAAGACCTGTGTTTCTATCTGCAAGGGCTGGCAGTATGGCATATCATGGTGCAGATGCTGGACAATGAGAGATTGATTCGTGTCAAACCAGGCCAAGTGAAAGCACTTTACCTAAGCTGAGCAAGTGTCCCCTTGTCATTACTCTGCATAACGCAGGATAAACCTACAGATAGGGGCAGTGACTGATGCCACAACATCAGAGAAGCCTGCTCTCCTGGGAAACGTAGCAGGTAAGGGGAGTGGATTCACTTTGCTGAGTGGAAGCTCAAATTTATCACCCTTGATGTCTTGCCATCTTTGATTGATGAGCACTCTCCAAGGGTGTGTAGAGGATGGAGATGAAGGTCTGCCTCAGTATGCATTTCTGCATGCTTTTTTCTATTTAATAAACAATGATTGGAGTTAGCCACAATGTCTGTGTTTGCTGTCTTGAGCTTCCCGCAGCATAGTTAGAGACAGTATGGACAGGAAGATCCAAGCTTCCCAGGATAAAGAGGACCAGGATGGACCACAGCCCAAAGGAGCAGCACGCAAAGCTGTGTGTCAAGAGTAGGAAAGTGGGAGCCATGATATAAGTCACTGCCAGTCCATTTCATCCTCGGATCCACACATCTGCAAATCAGGGCAAGTTGAGAACATGGCAAATGACAGGGGCTAAGGGGCACACCACGCCCGGTTGCCGGGGCTCCTAAAAACTGGCAATAAAGTCTCACAATTGCCAAATAAGATGCAACTGAAATAGGCAGGGATATCTTGCACTGATGTGCGACCCTGACCCTTCAATGTGTGAAGGGTAGCAAAGAAACACCCATGAACCAGGGCCTTTCTGTTCCAAAGGCTTCTTTTCAAGTGGCTGTTACTTAAAAAAAGCCTGGCTCCTGGGAACAGTGGGAATTCTCCTCTGTTCCTCAGAGTCTCTTGCAGTCCTTGAAGGTAAAAAAAAATATTTTTTTTTTAAAGCAGTTCTTAGATGAAGGGAATATCCAATTTCTGTCTTGTAAAATACCTATTCCGTAACAGCACAATGTTCACATTTTGAGACATATCCAGTTTCTGGCCCTGCTATGGCCCAGAATTGTTGATTATTATTTTTGGCATTCTTACAGGTCCACCACAGTGTATGTGCTTTGACTCTAGACACCTGCTTGGTCCATACTGTGCTTTCTGGGAGAGGACAATCTGCTTGATTTTCCAGCTATTGCTGCTTTCAAAGTGCTCTTCATCAAAGATCTGAGTAAGCCCAGGACCTATCCAAATGATGCTGCTGCAAACCACACTGAGAAAACATGTTTTCCTGTTGTTCTCTGGGAATGGCTTTGGATTAAAACTTTACAGTGTCCCTAGTTTGTCCTGGGACAATTGTGTTGTTTTATATCAAGACAGCTGGCATCAAAAGGGTAGGTCCCTGATAGCACGACCCCATAGGGAGGAGATTTTCCTTAGGGGTCCAACTAGAGAGAAGGTAACTATAGGCAGAGACCAGCCCAGACTCCTGGTAGCAAGCCTACGAAAGTCCAAATCCAGTAGGCATCCAAGAAAAAGGAAATGCCATCATCCCACATCTACTGATTAAGAAGGATGTAAACATCTGACATCCATGAACTTGGAGCACAAATCTCAGAAAAGGAACAAGAAACGATCAAAGACACAAATGCTAGACTAAGCGAGATCCAACCGACTGGGCATGCCAATCTGCCGAAACAGAATATGACACAAATCTCTATCAGGACTAAAGCCGAAATTCAGTTACCCTCAGAACATTCTCTAGACAAATTAGATCCAACACCATCGAGATTGTCTCATGTTGCTGAAGTGTTTCTAATCTGACCCAAGATAACTTACCAGGTGTTTTATCCTAGCTGTAAATGCACGCTATTCTACTGGCTAGGGCACTGTCTTCTGATATGGGGGACACAGGTTTGCTTCCTATTCTGAATTGAGCAGTGGCCACCTGATGCCATACTCTGAGTCAGCAGTGATGTGAAAGTGAGATACTAGAAATACACTAGTCCAAAAAAGAAAAGAAAAAAAAAAACTTCACTATTAAGACAGTTCAAACACTAACTTGGACAGGCAAGATGACTGACTTCTGTTAGCAGATACATACACTTTCCACTGAACTCACTATTTGCATCCACTTCCACCTGAGCTGAGCATGGTTCTAAGAAATATGAAGATTTTTGCAGTGCAAGTAAAAAAGAGAAGCCACCTGATCTCATACCCCCTCAACCCACTTGCTTTCATGCTGCTATACTAGAAGATAATTTTGTCTTAAAAGAAAAAACCCACTAAATGGATTACAAAGATGACACTGTATAGAAGTTCGAAATTAACCTAAAGAAATCCTGCACTCTGCAAGAAAACTCTATTGTCTATTAAACTCTGCAGGGTGGTTTGAAAGTTCAACAAAGAAGTTTGTATCATTCTCTTTTTTTATAGAATTTAGAGCTATTTTCATAACCCCTATTTAATTACCCTACATCCCCACTGGTTTCTTCCTCATTACATTCAATAAATATTTTTCAGATGGGATACCAGCATTTCATTGCCCTTTCATAAAATGGCAAATCAATGGCAAATTACATCTCTTTCCCCCATTATGGATATTTGATTCTCTAGCACTCGCAGTACAACACACCATCACTGAGGAAACTGTCGAATTTGGTCCAGGGTGTACTAAATAAGGCCCAAAATATTGAAGCTTTGAGAACAAAAAAAATTTTTGCACCTCTGTGCATGCCAAAGCATACTGACCTGACAGCCACAGGGCAAATTTCTTCCTCTCCTGTGCAGATGCCTTGTTCCCTATTACACAAAACAACGATTGCAGAAGTAGCTGCAACCAAAGCTTCCTGATGCCGTTTAGATGGAAGCTTTTGATCTACACCAAAAGGACCACTCCTAAAATCCAAAGACCATCCCACTATCCCTGGTTCCTCAGCAGGTAGCTTCTCTGCTCTGAAGCCAACTGGAGTGCCAGTCAATATGAACTGGGGGGTTGGTGCAGACGCATCTACTGTGAGGCAAACGGAGGCGAGCATTTACGTCAAAAAGCAAAATATATTATTTCACCAACCACTGCTTGTACAAAGCAAGAATTTGAAAATAAACTGGCTCTAGAAGGTAGGAAGAAATATGAAACATTTGTTGCCTCAGATGCATGTAACATGCCTCGGCACATGTGCATTTGTCACGTCTGTATTTCTTCTTCTAATGGAAACCGTTACATTTTGTTTATAGGCACACTGTTCATCTGTGTCCTTACCAGAAACTGAATTTGGGGAAGTCTCAAACACCACTAGCAATCTTTCCAGAAAGAATATCACTGGTGGCTCTTCCTGCGTTTGTAAGAGATTTCTCCCAGCTCATGCATCGATCACTCGCACAGGCTCATTTCAGTTCCTCCGTAACAAAAAGCCAGGTGTGCTCTGTGCTGAGTAAGAAAAAATGAGCAGCAGAGAAGAGACTGTCTTTAGTGTAACCTGTTTCGTTTACTATCACCTAAGCTTGCCGGGGTTTTTTCCACTCAGCCCTTGTCTCCTTTTCCACCTTTGAGTCTATTAACACCTCTAAGAGGAAGAAAAATGTCCAACTGTTCTCTCAGATTGGAACACACTTGATGAATGCATTGCACATGCAATATTAGACCATCTCCATTACCCTCTCAGAAACAAAACATGTCAAATTCTGCTTGTTTTAAAACTAAGAGAGGTCAGAATTTTTATCAGCTACATGTTAGCTCCCAAAGGACTTAATGAAGACCAGGGTGTCAGGGTTCCAGACAACGGCAAACAGCAATGAGGCACAGCAGTACTTGGTCTTAAAAAGTGTACAACCTCCAGCCTTGTTTACACTCCAGTGTAGAGTTTTACAATTACAGCAAAGTGAAACTGCAGAGTGTATTAGCAAAAAAGGTGCTCTAGCTGCAGCTGCTTTTCCTAATAAATCCAGTTTCTGGGATAAACTAGCCTAGCTAAAGGCGATCCTTACTATGACAGTCACTTCCATTTTAGGGTCTTTCACAATGATCATCAGGCAGGGATGCTACTCTCTGCTCTGCCTTGCTACCCAGTAAGTGACTGGCAGCATATGATGAGTGTGGAACAAGTCCAAGGCAGGCAGAAGGAACTGGGATGACCAGTGCCATGAAGCTAGTCTGCAAAAGCCAGAGAGAGCAGAGCCCAGATCTCCCGAGCATCAGTTCAGAGGCCTAGTTGGGAAATGCTTGCTCTCAGGAACAGATGGAGGGCCTGTACTTGCAGCAACAGGATTGCAAAGGGAAAGGACTGGAAAAACAAAAAGGAAGACATCTCATCCCTCAATACACATGGACAGAGCGTGCACAGCTCCTGCATGTCTCTGGGCCCTTCGTGGCTGCTATGCGTGGGTGAGGAAGCTCTATGCAGAGTGGCAGCCCAGCACAAGCACTGCCCAAATTGGCACCGTGCATGTCCCTGCTATACACAACTGTTCTGCCCAAGCTGCATGTTTCTGCTCCATTTCCTAAGTTTTAGCTTATGTCTGGCAGATACAAGAGCATCCATCAATCAAGCTCAGCAAGGCTGTTATCCGCAAAGGCAATAAGTCTCTCTCCATACTCTATCCTCCAGCTGCCTCCTCAGCTAAACCGTCTTGGAGATCTCAGGACAGGCCCATATGCCCAGCATCTGGAGAAGGCACGCAGAGAGCACAGCCTGTGCCTTGCCAGGGCCGCAGTGACTGTTGGAGGTTTTCTTCTTCAGCACAGCCTGATCTGGATCCTCACGCAACCCATCAAAAAGAGCAGACGGCAGCCACCTCCAGGTCCCAGCAGGAGCTCCCAGAAACCATAGGACAACGTGACAAATGTCTCCTGGAAGAGCATCTCTTCTCACTCTTTCCATAGAAAGCATCCCCAAGCGATGCATATCCTGAGATGACAGATAACATTCGTTGTTGGAAACTCTCCTGAACATTACACTACTGGGATCATCATAATATTATCCATAGTGTCTTGCATAATGTACTTAACTGCATCCAAGATAAAAATGAATACTTAGTGGATCTTGCTACTAAAACGTGTCAGAAAAATTATTAAGAGCAGTAAATGATGATGATGAGAGATAATTTTACAAATGAAGGCCTGAAAAAAGTCTGTAATTTCATGTTATTTTTTAAAAAGTAGCAGAAAATTGAGAATAAAATGCTTATAAACTTAAGACACAGAAATGAAAGGCTACATGGAGATTAAATAACAACAATATATAGGGGGAAAAGATACATATGCACACAACAGTTTTAGAAGTTGCATTTCCTGTGAAAAGGACTAGCAAGAGGCTTACACAAAGCAAGCAACTGCCTATGGCAACTCTCAAACCTACAAAATGACTAGTGTTACCCATCCTTCTTTGTCTGTGCCAGCACCCCAGCGCCAGGGAGGCAGATGATGGGGTGGGGGTGGAGGGATGACACCCCCCAGTCACTGCAACTCCTCCAACAGCTCCCTGCCCACCCAATGGCAGCGAGAGCAGGGAGCTGCTCCCCAGCAAGCTTCATCCCTGCCCCAGCTGTGCCCACCTTCCCCTGCCTCCTCCAGGAGCTCCCCGCCCCGGCCCCACACCAGCTCCTGTTCTTCACCCTTCACATGGAAACACTGCGCAGCTGAGGAGTTTGAGCAATTAACCATAGCTGTTTCAGAAATAACATTTGTGGTGTCGGGAAGCCAAAATAAACCATACCTTCCGAACTGATTTACTGACTTTCATTATTTCTGGAGGAAAAAGGCAAAGCCGTGCCAATACTACATTACTCAGCACTAAAACTGCTAGTCTGGTCATCATGAGACTTGTGCTCTTCCCATGGATTTGTTGCCTTCTAACTTTGACCTGGGCTGACTGTTTGATCTCTGTGTTTTAAGGAGCTCACCTTTAAAACAGAAATCAGACTATTCACACAAAGGGCTTTGAGTTGCTGAGATGAAGGCATGGATTAAGCCAGTAACTATATAAAATTAATTTTTCACTTCAAAATGGAGGAGAGCACCAACCTAGAGAGCCTTAGACAAATGACTATGAATAAATACACATACATACTTAAAACTCACTGTGAGAGGCAGTTCAGATTTGAGAGTCTGAGAGAAAATGACAGTAAGAAGATCAGCACAAAATAGACCAGGAGAAGTTTGAAGGAGAGGTTTGAAACAGAAGTGTGACTGGCGTGCAGAAGGTGGGCAGATTTTCCAGACACAGAAAGCAGCATGAGAAAGACTTCCAGCGCCAAAGGAAACTGCCTACCAAGCAAAGAAGAGTAAAAATGGGAACTGTGTTTCCAGCAAGATAGATGTCAGTGTTGCTCCCACAAAATATGTGCAAGTATTTTGCAACATCTGTTCTCAAAATGTCACATTTCAGCAAGAATGGGCATTGCCCACATGCGTAAGAACCTAACATACACGTATTTGTATTTAGCATGGGCTCATCATGTTGGTGCAACTAGAAGCTGATGTTTGAATATTTGGCCCCAAATAGCTTCACTGGAAGCAGAATGCAGACAGATTTTCATGAATCTCAATGTATTTTGTTTTTATGGCACTATCTTTGCTAAATCCAGCAGAAATACCATTACCATGATAAGCTCTGTCGTGTTGAGTGCCTAACCAACCCACATAAAAAGCAGAGAACCTTAATCTTGCATTGGAACTAATTTATATATTAGCAGATTGTGGGTCCCACAGTTCCTATGGCGTTGACTATCAACAGTATAACCAAAAGTGGTAGCAGGAGTGCTACTTCTTGAAGTTGCCATCACATCAAATAGTGCTGGCTGGTCAGAAGGCTGGGACAAAAAAACAGATGGAAAAAAGAAAAGGAGCAGGTAAACAATGTGGTTGTACAAAAAGGTCACGGATCACAGCTATAGAGAGGCCTAAACAGTATCAGGGAAATGGACTGAACTGGGACTTCATCAGGAGGTCCCCAATTTCATGAACACCTACTATGCTCTCTCCGCAGGATTTCTGTTTCAATCAGCTTGGAGGCGTTGAGGATGGATCAAGATGGAGCGGTGAAGGAATCTAGTCCTTGTATTGCCTGTTGCAAAAGTGGGGACTGAGACTGGAGACTGCAGCAGGAGAAAGAAGAGCAGACAGACACTGACCTGGGGAGCTACATCTGTCTGCTGTGGGATGAGGTGGGTCTCTTAGAGCGAGTGTCTATTAGAATTTCACCAACACAGAACTCAGAGTACTTCCCCTGAACTTGGCAGAACCATTTGCTGAGCAACAGCAGCTGAAATGGAAGTCGGTGGGCTGTATAAAATGCAGACATAGGAGCAAGATGATAAAAAGACAGTAGTCTGGGAAAAAAAAAATAATGGATGCTTCAGATTAGGTGTCTAAACCTTGCATTCACTTTGACCTTGATCTTGTGCTCTTTGCTGCTGCTCCCACCTACAATGTGATGCTCTTCTATCTCATGGTTCTACTATGAAAATAAACCCATTAATATTTTTAAAGCATTCAGGATACTGTCATGCTGAATGACAGCAAAAGCTCTCTGAGGAAATTAATAACTCTGTCTTCAGTACAGTATCTGAATAAGATGTTGGAATTAAGGGATCAGCTCCTCCTTCCCCCGTTAAAAAATGATGAAGAAAAACTACTGAATAGCTGCTTAGTGAATGAGGACTGTCAGTCTCACAGACTGGGTGAGGCACCGTCCTGTGAAGCTCATTTGTAATTGTGTCCTTAAAGCCTGCACCATAATGCCCCTCCACAAGGCAGCCAACTTAAAGTTGTACTGGCAGCTCAGCTCTGGCTGTGATTTCAGCGAGGGCTGCAGGGCAGGGTGTGAACGTCCTCATGCAAAGCACTGGATGACCAACGATGAAAAAACCCTCCTGGCTCTGTCAAGGCAGAATTTAATTCTCTCGATTGACTTCCACTGAAAAGTGTATCATCCTTACAAGTTTACAGCCTAGGTGAGGTGAAACACCCACCACACAAAACACAAGAAGCTCTGGAAAGGACAAGATAAGGCAATGGAGATGGAACAGGCAACAGTGTTGATGATGTCTCCATCATGTCGGTTGCCTCAGGCAACTGAGTGGCAACAGGCAACTCACCTGGCTAGAGAGGAACCCTGAGGAAGCAAAGCTGGGAGAACAATCCCCAGGCATAGGCGGGGAAGCTCAGAGGTGCATGGGAAAGGGGAGCTGAAACAAAGATGAGGCAGGCTGCATGGACAGGTGCTGAGGGAAGCAGACAGCAGAAGGGATAGCTGACAGCAGCCAAAGGAAACTACATCCCATGGGAAACAAGGTATGCAATTAAATCACGCCTGAAAAAAAACCTTCTCTTAAAAGCCTAAAAGCTATGATGGGGAGGCAGAGCAAGATGCCTCCTGTACAGCTTCTTAAAATTACTCCCAGTAATGTCTCAGCTGTGAAACTCTACCAGCTGATGGTAAAACCCTGTATGGGAAGGCTACGAGGAGAGCTCGTCCAGGCAGGCACTGCAATCCAGGTGAGAAGTAGCTAGCAATCTGGCACAGGCTGTCGCAAAGCCAAATCCTTCCCCGGCATTCCTGGGATCCTCACGCTCCTCTCCAAGACAATAAGGCTTTCCTCAGCCTTGCCCTGTGGGGAGCCCTGCCTTGCCTTTGGCACAGGATGCCCAGCTGATGCTCTCCACGAAAGAAGTCAAACATCAGAAATTAGCACCCGTCATAAATAAACCACCACGAGCTGAAGCGAAAGAAGCCACGACCCTGGGCCCAAAAGCAGAAAGCCATTGTTGTTTCAAGGGCTGGGTTTGTTCCCTACTGCGAGCATGGTAAATTTTTATATACAGATCTCCCTTTCAAAAATGCCAGTCCTTTCGTAGGCCTGCACTTTGAGGTGATTGTTGCTATTTGTGAATGACTGGGGAATTAATTAATGTAAAGCCAACTGGCTTCTAAATGGTTGGCATTGTGAACAGCCCCAGAGTCATGGGGAGAGCAGTTTATGTGGTCAGAGCCACATTCAGTGCTGTATGTCAAGGGAGAACATTTATTATCACAGTAGGTCCATTTTCCAAAAGTTTGCAAGGGCTGTTTCATAATGAAGGGGCACTGTTCACAGCACAGTCAGCACCTATTTTTCTGGGGTGTATTATAAATTTCAACTAGAAAAAGGTGGTGGGGGAGGGGTATTTAGTATTAAGGAATGAAATCTCTGCATCGGAACAGAATGAATAAGATATTTACTATAGAAAGAAGAGAGGAAAGAAAAACAGAAACAAGACTTAAAAAAAAATACAAAGAATACAAAGTGGTAAATTTATTTCTGTCTTGATGACAAGAGTTGAACTCCCACATTACAGCTAATTAAATTAAATGAGCCTACCAAGCTGAATTATAACCTATAAATATTTTTGGTTGCTTGCCTCCCTCAGAAACCATCTTTGATTCAAAAATATCACACAATAAAAACAAATAGCTCATAATATGGTTTAGGCACTTAATAATTAGAAGAGGGAGGAAATAAAGGCATGTGTACTTTTGTATAAACATAGCCAGCTGGGTATTTTTAACTAAAAAATAACCCTGAATAGACCAAAGGTAAAATGGACAGTGGCAGCGGTCACCGAAAACCTCCCCACTGATCTCCAAGCAAAGTAGCAAAGGAGTTCTGCTTCAGGTTGTGTCCTTGTTGGTGGGCGAGGGGTTGGGAAGGAGCTAGGGTGGCTGTGACCGGGCACAGGGGACAAATGGTGTTTGTTCTGGTGGTGGGGGACATCAACAGGGCAAGCTGCGCTCTGTGAGAAGTCGTTTGGTACCATCTGTACATGTGGCAGTGTTAATTAAAGGCCCAGTGGGTGATGATGAAACAAGCATGGTACTGTGGTTGCTTTCTATGCCCATTTCTGCCACTGATGGCTACACAGCCTTGGGCACATTCCCCAGCCTCTCTACCCAGCACAACAACCTTCTTTGATCCTTTCCTGATGTGTCTCTTATCTTCACCAGTTCACTGCCTGCAGTAATTTGGCTACGTGTCCTTGGGGCCAGGGATAGCGCAAAGATCCTCTGTAGCTGTGATCAGTCTTCCCATTTCTGCTCTCTCCGATGGGGCTGGTGGGGACGGGGATGAGGTTGCTGGGCATGGCTGAAGCTGACTGAAAGAGCTCTCTCCTGCATGTAAAAAACCCACTGAAGCAAACACAGCTGGTATCCACGTTACTCCATTTCCCAGTCACCACAATTCCCTCTCCTGCCACAGTCATCTTACATCCTCCCTGCAGCTGGGATGCTCCAAGGCTCCTAGAGGTCTGTAATGGGGTTTTACCCTGAAATTACAGTCCTGCAATGAAATGTGCATCAAATAGCTCATGATAACTGTGTACATGCAAAGGTATTTAAGAAGTATCCTATGATTTGCCTGGAAAATATTACACCAAGAAAAATATCTATATTTAATTCTCTCGGCTAAACTGTATGTGTGTTATGATCTTCCCCAGAAAGCTTTGTTATAGTTGTGCTTTCCTGAAAAGAGAATAAGAAACTATGATGATAGCAATAAAAATTGTGATGCTGCATGTTCTCTTGCCTCTTACAGTGGAATTCTAAAGCCGTTTAATAATCATCCTGTACTTCTCTACATAGCAGGGAGGAAAATGAAAGGTAAAGTGAAAGAAGCCAAAGATGCCCCATGAGGAAAACTGGAAAATTCATGCTTTTCCCAAACCACAAGTGAGGAACCAGATAGTGTAATGTATATAAATGAGAGCAGCAGCTCTATTTCATGCTAGTTAGACCATCAGATGTAGAGACCATCATTGCCAAGAACTCCCATGTAGTTAGTTTTAAAAAGAAATCTCATATAAGGTGAAGTAATTTGCTGAAAAGATGTTTTTTGAATCACTTGTCTAGTAGGTTTCCATAGAAGCCATCCTGTTCTCAGAGCAGTCTAGGAGTCATGTTAAGATCCTGAAATCATTCACAAGAGCTAGAAAATTCAGAAATGAAAGATACTGCTCATTCCCTGGGTCACACCTTGTGTTCAGACTTGGTTACATTCAAATAGCATCTTTTTCTTTAAAGAACTCTGACAAAAGCTTTCCACCTCTCTCTGATAATGATAAGAAAATAGAGGGGGAAAGGAATAAACACTGTAGAACTGAACAGCATGAAGGGCTTATCTCCTTCTTCAGACACTTTAAGTTTTGTGGGATTTCCCTCACATTTATAAGGGGATTAAATTCAGCACTTTAAAAAACAAAACAAGAAAGTCCTTGCCATACTGTATTTGTTTCCTTTGAGCTTTGTGACCAAGAAGAAAACCACGCGTATCATGTCAATTATTTTTATCAACAAAAACATCCTGCGCTGAGAGCCTGAACCACAGAGAGGTTTTCCCTGTCTCCTCAAGCCCTCTTCTCCATCACCCCACAGCTGGCCGCCCACTCACTATCCCATCTTCTGCCGGTAGCAGGGTTTCTCCTCCCTACCCCTTATGTCCTGTTACTGCTGCAGGACCAGCATCTGGGACACATGGAGCTGCTCGAACCAGATCCTGCCAGGAACCAAAATCTTTGTCGTGGGAGTGTCTGAGCCCTTCCCTGTCTCTCCTGGAGACTTGCCTCGGCATTTTACAGAAAAGGTGCAATGACACAGCTTGCAAATGGTCAGACAGAAGCTATGGTGTCATAGGGAATTTAAAGCAGGACTTTGAATCCCAGAATGGCATCCTAGTCCCTGGGTGACCCTTCCCCATCAGTGCAGAAGAGGAGAAAAGGGGGGAGTGCAGTACCAGCCTCCAAACACCATTGGCTCCTCTGCTGCAAAGTCACCTCACGCTAGACAAAGGGGCACGAATTTTAGCTTCAGTCTGCTGCTAAGGAGAAAGTCCAATCAGTTGCTCTCTTGTTTAAGAAAAAAAAAAAAAAGGAAAGAAAAAAGAAGAAAAAGATAGCAAGCAAGAGGTTTAACTGGAGTATTATCAGAGATTTGGAAGTATTAAGAGCCTGTTCAGCTGTGTCCTTGCTAACAGGTGTCACCAGCAGTGAAATGCAATTAATACAGAGAGGATTTCTGAGAACACAGGCATGGATAGGTCAGCCAAATAATCCCACGTTAAAACCAATGGGTGTTTACGGCTAGTAGCCCAAGACAATTCTGATTAAAAAATACAAAACATTCAGGTGTCACTGGGCTTGCTGAAAGGTTTTGAAATAAAATTCTTATGCTTCTCACACCATAGTGGCACTCACGCTTCTGTAAAACCCTGGCAAGGAGCCAGCAAAGCCAAAAATGCCCTGCACCACCGCATTACACGCTAAGAACCACTTTTCTCCTGCCTTATCCCCACCCTCCATCGCCTTCCTGAGCGTTCTGGTCTTTACTCTCTCTCATTTTCTTTGATCTAGTTCTCAAGAGAAGAACATCTGATCCCAGTAATCTCAAAAGAGCAACAACAGTGGGAGGCCCATTAAATCTCATTTTCAGCTTGTCCTGAGAAACTGAGAGGAGGGAGAGGACGAACAAGAGAATCCAAACATGGCAGTTGCTGTAAATAAGAGAAACAGAGGACACATCAAAAAGGGAAGAGGTTGTTGGAGGATCAGTGGTCCCAAGCTAGAGATTATTAAAAGAGTAAGAGAGAGAGAGACACTCCAGCTGGTTTTCTACAAGAAGCAAATATCTGCAGCGAAGGAAGCATGAAATAAAATACTGGGAAAAGCCTGCACTAATACGATATCAAGATTGCAAATGTGAATGCAAAGAAGCCTTTGAGGGCCATCATTACACATCCTGGCCATGAATGCTGAAGTTGGACTAAAGCAGGAACTGGAAACCTGAACCTTTTCGATTATATTTGGCTCTGGAGGCTCAGAAACACACCTCCACAGCCCAGGCTTGGATATCCTTAGTTCTGGATGCCCCACAGAGAAAATACATTTCCACTCTGTATTCAAATGTGGGCAAATGCAAGGGAGTCTTTTTAGCAAATGAGTTTTAGCTTACAAAGTTTTTTTGCAAAATAACCTTGCTAGGCTAACTGGTACTAAGGAGAACAAAATATAGAATTTCTGGGGGTCGAGAGGAGGCTGAAGTAAATTAATCCCTATATAATGCAGTATTCAATACGCCTATTTACTAGATGTCAGGAAACCAAGACACCACTATGAATTCAGTAAACTCTGCTCTTAAAGCAATGATTCAGAGAAAGGGTTTTGAAGATTAAAAGAGACCACACAGGTTACTTCTGATCTTCAAAGTAAGTTTGGAGCTCAGATGACCTACGCATTTGTGGATGAACGATCCTGGGAGGAATCCGACTCTGCGCACAATCTGGGCAGGAACCTGAAAAGACGCATGGCTGGGACCCTATCAGTGCTTCCCTTCCTCCTGCAGTCCTCCGAGGCAGCTGATGAGTCTCAGCAACTTCTAGTAATTAAAGAAACAGGTGGAACAACATCACACTATCACCCAGGAACTTAGCACGCTCCTTTTTCTGCTGCCCTCATGCTCAGATGCTTTCCTTTCATTCTCTTCCTCTCCTCCCCCCTCTGCCACATCCATCATGAAAAATTAATTTCCCTTTACTGGAGTTCACAGGCAGGAGGGGAAGTTAAAAATAAACTGCTTACATGCATTCATTCATACCAGGGAAAAAATCCAATAATTTCAGGCCTTGGTGTATCTAAAGTTACGTAATCATGTCCACTAGCCGGGTGGAAACATTTCAGCTGACAAACAGGGGTGCAGAGCCGACATACCGCTGGAAGCTTGAAATAGCAAGTGGCAGACACTCAAGTAAAATAACCATAGTGAAACGTAGAAGATTAGAAGGGAAAAGGACACAAGCCAGCTATGACTTGACCTTGGTTTCAGTTTACTCCAGTTGAAAGAACTGAGATACTTATAGCCCTAAGCCTCATCATTTAGTCAAGAATTGCCTGTGATGAAAGCAGTTGGAGGGAAACATTTTTACACATATTTGCCTGCTTTAATTTTCCTCCAGCTGCTGCCTTTCCAAATTTGATCTCCAGACAAACAGCATCAAGACAGGTGATTTAACAGACCAAACTAAATTGAAGTGACTCTGGCAGCCAGTGCACAGAAATTATATCCAGCTACCTCACGTGAGGAGACCACTCCGTGCTGGAGAATGGGCAAAGGAGATGAGCCTTGGCTCAGGAGCTGTCACTGGCACCTCCTGGCTCTGCCACCTCACAGAGACACCATGAGGACGACCCAGCACTGGGGCTGCCCTGCCCTGCCTGCTGCTTACCATCCCCTCTCCCGCCCTAGCCCACCGCCCAAACTCGGGGCCACCACGAAGGGCTGCATTGCTTAAACACAGCTTGGGATGCAGTGTCACAATCTGTCTACATCCACCTCAGATGGAGTGCAGAAGAACAATACGGTCCCTCATTCTTCCTCTCCATCTGTTTGTCTCCCCCACCACCTCCTTATCCTCCTCACCACAGCTCCATAGCATCAGGGCTCGCCCAACCCTATGGAGGCTGTGTCAAGGAGCCCAGGGCACAGAAAATTGACCCTACAAGGAAGGAGAAAGGGTATCTTGGTCAACACAGCCCCCTTAATAAAGGATGCAGCAGGAGAGCTGCACAGAGATGGGCCAGGAGGCGACAGCCCCTCCTGAGAACAGCCTACCATCAGATGAAGGCATCTGCAACATAAAACAGACCCCTTGGCTTTCCACTGGAGATGTCCTCTGCTCACTGTGCAGCCATGACATTGCTGGTGCCCAGGCTAGGGGAGAGACAAGGACACTGTCCTTTCACCTGGGAGTGGCTTCAACTTCCTCTTTTTTTTTTGTCTAAGTAGGCCCTGAAACTGAGCGAGAAAATGGGCAAATCTCTGACTCAGTAGCAAAGCCTGCTCTGACTGAAAGTTGCCGGGCTCATGGTTCCTGCTCAAATGAGGTGACGGCATTATGTGCACACACCAGAGCACAAAGAGCCTGGGTACGGGGCAGGAGGCAAGGGTCATCCCCCATCACTTGCATAAACCCACAGCTCCCATTTCCATCCCCTACTCTCCAGCAAAACCAGCTCTGCATCTCCAAGACACTTGGCATGACCGGAGCCGTGCTTGCTGGCAAGCAGACAATTCCCTGGGAGAGTCCCTCGGCCGCAGCAACAGCGCATTTCTGTTTGGCTGAAAGGTACAAGCCGTGCTGTTTATCCCGCGCTTGTGTGGGAGCGTGTTTGCATTCTTAAGAGCAGTGGTGCAAGTCACTTTCCCTGGGTATTATCATAAAAAGCTAGGTTTCCCCCAATTGCTTTTCTGTGCTTCACAAGATTGCCACTTTGGGTTTTGTGCTGGGGCAGCGGGGGTGAGATTAGCTTCCCAAAGAGAATTAAATCCATAAAAGAGGTAGAGGAGGGCCTGCTGGTGCTATTCAAGGGCAGTGGGAAGATACACTCTTCTGCAGACGGAGCTTCAGAGCATGGCCCCCCTAACCTTTATTATTATTCTTTCACTGCCAGGGAATTTAATTGATCAAAGCAACCCAATTCTTGGCACAAGTGCTTGAAGCTGTGAATCTGTTCAGACCTTGAGCTTACAGCCAGAAACCCCCAAAAGTCCTTAGCAGGTTTTGCACTCAGCTCCTACGGGGAGCACATCCCAACACCACAGTAAAGAGATGGCGATAGAAAACGCTGAGAAAGAGGGAGGGGAAGAGGCTGATTAGACAAGCTCATAAGGATTTGATCTCAAGTGAGCCTGCTTGGCTCAGAAAGTTTGGACAATTGGGATTATCTCAGCCCTGCAAGGCAGGAAGCCAGAGATAGCAATGGAGCACCACTGCTTCCTCAAGGCTATCAAACCTCAGCAGCACCTCCGGCCCCAGCGGCATCATTTTGTCACATTTATTTTGGCATGTGATGGGACGAGTCCCTGCCGGGGGTCCGAGATCAGGGCCACAAAGGCAGAGAGGACGGCCACTTCGGCTCCTTGCATGGTTTGAAGATGCCACTCACACGCTGTTAGCAGCCACCTCAAAACGAGGGGAAGAGGCACAAAACAAAAGAATTGAGAAAAAAAAATCCCAGCTGGGAGTGGGGCACTGATGTCTGTACAGGCAGACAGGCATCTCTGGGCAGGCAGGCATCTCCAAGGCAGCACAGTGGCTGTGAAGTTTTGATGAGGAGCGTTGGCCACCGAGCAGCTCTTGTCGCTGGTACGGGCAGACGGCAGCAGCAGCCGCTGGTGGCTGGGGTGCTGCCACCCACTCTAGCCTGTTTCTGTTGGCTCCTAAGCACCCACAGCCCAGATGGGACATCCTGACTGGGCTGCTTTGATTGCTGCTTGGCTGTTGCGGGTTATCTATAAAAACCACCCAAATTACAGCTCCCCTTAAAACTCCAAACCAGTTCCTAAAACAGCCCGAGATCAAGAGCACGGACCTGGCACAGTCCTAGAAGCAATTGGCAGGGGCAGGCTTTTAAAATTATCTACCTAAATATGGATTTCTAAGAGAGAAAGCAGAAATTAAAAGAGTGTAAACTGTTGTTATAAATATTTGAGCAAGATACAGACTGGAACAAGAGGTTTTTGGTCTGTTGGCTGTAAAGATGCCTTTTACACTTCCAAAACATCCCCTGACACTCTCTTTCCCCACCCGTTCTTTGCTCCTGTGGCTTTTTCCAGCCTGACTTTACACAGAGTTGATGGCATCTGAAAGGAGAGCTGCCTGTGTTTTATGCTTTTCCTAATTTGCAAGAGAAACAAACGTAAACCACACCTCACATTCGCAGTACTGCAAAAGAAAACGTTAGATTTAAGGCTCTGATCTGTACAATAGCAGAATAAAAAAAATGTAGTCAGAGTGATTGAATATCAGAATTATTTTTTTTTAAGGTCTGCTTGGGGAAAAAAAAAAGCTTGAATATGAAATACCATTTCCCTTTGACTCACTTAGTATTGTTTTGCATTAAAAAGGGAAAAGCCACACTGTACAAAGCGTGCAGCACTCGTGTGAGTGAAGTATGTACGTTAGAGCAACGTACCCAGCATCGCTCCTTATTTATTAAAATTTTCATACAAGGTGAAACTCAATTTAGTGGATGTCAGCAAGCTTCCTAATTAAGCCTCTTTTATTTATTTATTTATTTTTTTTAATGAAAGGGCAGCTTTGTGCCTCCTCTAATCAGCTTGACAAGGGCCATATGAAAATGCAAAGAGTCATAAATACTACTGTAATTACCAATGAGAAACACCACAGACAAATGCGGGAAGTAGCTGCAGATCCCTCTGTAGGTGTAACAGCTGAATATTGCGGGTTACTTGTTCTGCTCTGGAAAGGAAGGGCATTTCATAAACCATAAACCACTTTGATCAGAATCTAAAACCAGCCCCAGATTTGCAACTTTTTCCCCAGACTCAGACATATTCAGAAAGTACCTCTGACTAAGCACAATCTATTTTCCTGTTCGCTGGTTCTGCAAACGCTGATGTGTCCCAGTTTACAAGCTTTCTGCCAGGCCCACACAGGGGCTTTCCCCTGATCTAGTGGAAACTGCCCTTCGGTCCCAAGCCCAGAGCACGGACTGTCAAGTCTACAAAGAGCCTGCAAGGTGGCAGCAGCAACATCAAAGGTAGGTAGGTGCAAGTGAAGGCGTCACTACTAGCCTAGGAGTTGCTATGCAAATCAAATGATGCAACGTAAGGGTATGTTAATGCCTGCGTTAAGCCTCTGAACATGCCCGGTGTGAACCGTTTCCAGAAGCCTAAGCAGATTCATTCTCAGCTGGAGGCTTGTATAATTAATAAAGGCACCATGCCTTCTCTCCTGACCCAAGTGGCTAGGTACCAAACCATTTATAGGTTTATAGGTTAACACCAACATCCAAAAACGTATTGGCAGCTTGTACAGATCCTGGCATATTAGTGTGATGTGTTCCCAGCGTGAAACACTACTTAATAAGCGGGTCACTGCATTCTGCATTAGCTTCAGTTTCTGAGTGGGCTCAACGTATAGCCCCATGTAGAGTGTATTATGGCAATGACATCTCAAAGGGACAAAGGCATGGAGAACTGAAGCAAAGTCCATTTGAAAAAAAAAAAGTAACCCTGTTCTCATTTTGAAAAGGGCACTAACACTGTTCAGGCATCCTAGAGCATCTTTCAGTCTAACACATTGAAGCAGTTCACATGTGTTAGAGGGAACAGTTGTTGCTCCTTCATGTAACGGAGCCCATACAGATTCAGCCCACTTCTTCCATGGGCCCACCAGCAACAATCCTGTTTCACCCACATGGACGAGCAGCCCAACTTGTTCTCAATTCCAGGCCCAAACTCAGCTAGCATGTGAAACACTGCTTCTTCACTGGAAGAGAGGGTTTATATGAGTAGAGAAGTCATTTAAGAAGCTACTGGCCCTTCTTCCAAGTGGAGCTTGCTGCTTGACAAGCAAGAGTTTGTCTTGCATGGGTCTCCATAACCAGAGTCAGACTAGTTTTGGCAAAAATGATCCAATAGGAACCAGGCTGACTTTGCACCATGATACACCAGGAAGGTCAAAGTAGTACTCATCTGACTCTATGCAGAAATCAATGAGATGCGTACAGTGCTATATGCTCACATATGTGCAGTACCACATTTGAAAATGGAAATGGTAGCTACCAGCACAGACCAGTGTGCTCAAGTTCCCTGGGCCAGAAAAAGTCATAAAGTAAAGGAATGATCTATCGCATATGTAGTGCATTAGAGCTCTTCATTAACAGAGAGACTAATCAATTTATGGAACTCATGAAACAGTAAAACTATTACTTATAATGATTACTGGCAAATTAACATATCACAGTGTACTGACCCCGATTCATCTCCCATGTATGCCTACCACCCATACACAGCCAGTAAGGGGCCCAGCACTATTTGCTGCATTTCCACTCCATTCAGCTAGACTGGGTCCATTTAATGCCAGGGATAAAAAAGAAACACTGCATAGTCAACCTCCAAGGTTCCCACTTTGCTAATCATACATGTGTGCAGGCTGTACAGAAGACAGTAGAGCAATAATGTGAAATGTATGGAAGATCACAAGCCTTGGTCTCTGGGCATGAATTTACATCCAGTACAAGCAGACCCAGTGGCTGGATTTAACCTATGAGAAAGAAGGAGGTCCCTTGCAAAATTCTGATGCTGATCCAGTTGGCCACTTAATACTTGCTCCCATTTTTAAGGTAGCATAATCCAGCACTTTAATTTGGACCCAACTTTAGCCCAACAAGGATCCTAGTGAGGAAGAAGGTCTCTTTACACACTAAAATCACAGGGCCAAGCTGCCTGCACCTCAGTTATGCAGGGGTACTACAGGCTAAATCAACCAGAATAGGACACATGCAAACACCTCCATGCAAGATCAAAAAAAAAAAAAAAAAAAGAAAAAATTTTAAATGTGGTATTATTCAAACTACACTCAGCCACAGAGCACAGCGGGCCACATGTATAAAATGATTCTTTATTAGCAATCCTGTGGCTTTAAACCAGAGGAGACATGGGCTTTGAAATCCTACAGACAGGCAATCATTCCCTATTTAATTCTACTAGGCTTTTTCACAGAGGCTTTTTACGGTCTAAACTGACATTCTTCTCTCCATTCATTACTGCATTCCTGGCCTAAAAACTGTATGACAAGGGAAAGGAAGTGGAAAATTAGGTTACAGTGCAAACAAACACACTGAAAACATTGCACATTTGAAAATAAATTAAGTTTAACTATACTTTGCAGAGGTTAACTTCATAGGTTTTATTATTAGAAAATA
Organism: Chlamydotis macqueenii; assembly: GCF_036417535.1. Lineage (NCBI taxonomy): Eukaryota > Metazoa > Chordata > Aves > Otidiformes > Otididae > Chlamydotis > Chlamydotis macqueenii. The sequence continues at coordinate 67,577,661 of NC_141557.1, forward strand.
TCAAAACACTGTTCATTTACTGCAAGGCTCTCCTGCCTGCTGCTTTGTTTCTGGGTCATGTAAGTGTCACAAAGGGTCAGCTCCACATTACTTACAAGCCACGCTTGCTTAACAAAGTAATCCACAATCTTTCCAACATTCATCTGCTATTAAGCACTCTGGCATAGGGTATCATCGACATCAACAAGGCACTCGTAGGTTCACCGACACAAGGGAGCTCCTACCAGCTGAATCCTTGGCCCTCTGAACATCCATGTGAAGGGCCAGAGACTCCAGCTCACCTCAAATCAACATTTCCCCACTAAAATCAGAGGAGGCATGCTTCTCTAGATCACCGGAAAACCCATCCTTGACATCGGTCATATTGATACATACTGAATTGAGTTTTAATCACTGGCTTTGCTCATTCATTATAGCTTACTTTTGTCCTCAAAACAACAGCCCCACCAATACAGAGTGTCTGAACTTGCAGGATATTAGTGCAGGGCTCTAAACTTCTCTGACCTCCAAAGAAGAGATTTTCAGATGTCAGCTACGGCCAGATGCACCTTCCAGCTTCATGATGACACCACAGCACCAAGTAGTCCTAACCCTGCTCTCCACCTCCTCTGCTCTCATTTTCACAGGATGCGGAAACAAGCGCCAGAGACCCCTGCATGTTGCAGCCAGGTCCCCATTCTGGAAGGTCAGATGACAACAAACGCCACAACAAACCCTGGCATATATCTACAGGTCAGGTTAGAAGCCTTTGTGTTTCCTTTTCTTACGTGCTAAATTTGGCCACGCATATTTGAGGCTACACATGCCAAAGAACAGGACCTTGTTGTGATATGGAAAAAAGCCCACATTAAATTAGCAGTCTGGTTTGAGGCTATACCTCAGACAAGATGACATAACTGGAAAAAAAAGGTCAGTGTTTAGAGCTGCACAGGGTCTTAATGGGTTTCATCTTTGTGAGCAAGTTAATTGCCAGTCCCCTGTCCTGGTGCCGTCACTCCACAGCTCCCTCTTGCTGAAAGGGAAGAGCTCTCTTGACTAGAGCTACAAACACGCACATCTTAATCGTCACCATCTTAAACAGACTCTACAGAATAAGCTGCAGAAGCCTAGCTGCAATATTTATGTTTCTACAATGAAAGTCCCCCAGGGTAAAAAGAGGTGGGGATGGGGAAGAGACCCTTTCTTTCTTCTGAGCACTCAGTGTAATTACATTCCTAATGGTGAATTTATGATATCTTATCTTGTGCACAATGAATACTCTATGCGGGTCACCAGATTTGATATGACACTGAAAAGAAAGAGTGGCTCGCAGTCAAGCAAAGCCGGAGAACTGGATGGCCAAGTTTTTGTTCTGTCAAGCACCAACATTTCATCACCTTGAGGGCATTACTAAACTTGCCAACCCTTTTGCTCCTCTTATTAGTAAGACATTTCCTGGAGAACAGGAAAGGAGGAGGGGAAGAGGCACTAAAACATACGCACTCTCTAAAGACTTGAAGACATTTGTCCATTTTATTACTCTTATTTGTTCTTGCTTTCTCTGTTCTCCCCATTGTGCTTCTCCCCCATTTGGATCGTGTTGACATCACTCCTTTGTTATCTTCCTAAATTAGCTGTAACGAAGTCCTTTGAGCTACATGTGCATGCCTTATTTTTTCAGTTTTCGCTTCTCTGAACAGTCCTTATTCACTTTCGCTCACACTAGAGCCTCCCTTCCCCCAGCCCACAACATGCTTTCTAATCTGCTTTTCATTTGCTCCCTTTCACCTTTGGTTACCCAGTGGCCAACAGTCGGTGTACTTTACAAAATAAATTACATTATAACTGACTCTCATTGAGAAGTGACAGGCACACACATGGATAAAGCTGAGCATTTAGAGCAGGAACCATATGAAATTTCAGTGCCCCAAAATACAAGGACAAAGAGGGGGGAAATCAAGAGGAGATAGCATGAAAAAAAAAAGCTTAAAAGGGCACTTGTAATTTCTGGCACGTGCAAACAAGTCTAAGGGATGGTTGTAGCCATAAAACCACTGGACTGCAGATCATGTAGCCACACTACAGCAGCCTGTCTAGCCACCTGACCATCACTTCACTAGATTTGAAGCAGGTTTTATGTAGCATCTTTCATAACCATGGTATTTCACAGCACTTTTTAGAATAATGAGTTAGCGTACTACAGCTATTATGCACCTAGTAATAGCACACGGACAACCTTGCACATCTAGAATCAATTTTATTGAGAAGCTGATGGGCAGGGCAGACAGGTTATTCCCTGCCTTTTTGTTTTGAGAGGTGTCATGGATCTTTAGCTTGCCTCTTGCAAGGCAATATAAAAGCTGGGCTGAGTCTTCAAAGGAAGAAAAGAAAAGGAGTGACAGCTTGCTTAAAGTGGGTGACAAGGACTCTATAACCCAAGAACTTCCTCCTATTCCCTATTAGGATGATGGGAATATTTTTATGGTTAGCTGCTGTGTCAACTAACGTGATTTATATCATCCTGGATCTACTTGAGAATTTGCCTCAAAATACACACAAAGTGGAATGATTCAAGCAGAAGATGGAGAGGACACTGTCCTTGAATGGCAGGTCCCAGGGGTGGCAGCAGCTTCCTACATAGTCTATAATTTTCCCATTGTGTTAGCCACCTTGCTGGATGTTTACATATTTTTAATGCATGCATGCATTAATGCACATGTGTGCCTACAAGTAATGTTACACTGTGTGGCACACCCTATAAGCTTGTAACGCTGGACACCGTCTTTCTCCACTGTACGCTTACTGTAAGAGCAAAGCACACCACTCTCCAGGATCGCTTCTGGAAGGTGGGTTGGTGGGAAGCCCCTTTCTGACTGCTCCTCTTTCTCTGCAAAGCATCTGGCACATTGCCTTAGGAGATGGGCCCAAATTCTTCTCCTGGAGTTGGTCTCAGCCTCACACAGCTCCACTGACCAAGAAATGAGATGGGCCACCTTCCTGGCCAATGTCCTGTCCTGGTAAAACTATACAAGGCCTAACCAACTGAAAACTTTGTTTTGGTTGAAAGTTAACTCATCATCATTAACTCAAAAGAGAGCCCACAGCTTCCAACACAGGGTCATATTAGGGCCCAGAACCTTAGTTTTCACTAAAGTTCTTCAATGTGTTTTTTTCTTGCTTAAATGAAAGGCGAGATCAGCACTAGTAGCATGCTACTTTTGAGTTTTCAGTATTCTTTTTTTTTTTTTTTTCCTGAATGCAGGCTGTATTCAGAATCTTTCTTATCACTCTGTTCCACAGTGGCTTTGTAATTCTTCTCAATGTTTCCCAGGAGAGCCATAAATACCCTGCAAGACCCCAGCAACGTTTGTAACGGTGATTATTGGGAGGGAACCACAACTGCTAACATTAGATATCCTTTAATTTAGAAACAATAGACACAAGAAAGGCAACACGGCCCAGCAAAATGGAGTTGGAGGGACTTACTCGCTGCATTTGCCCTCCTTTCTCTTGCACTTTGTCTAGCTTATCCTTTTAAATGTTAAGCTCAGCAGAGCAGGAGTTGTCCTCCCTCTCCATAGAGGACCCAGCACATGGGGGCCGTACTACAGAACATCAGGAGCCTCTTTTCTGATACAGTTACGGAACCATACTGATGGTGTGAGATTTTACCAGCCACACTGATAGTCCATGTTTAAATTATGCATAATTCTTTGTATCCAACTTGGATTTCATGTAAGAAAGGTAATTTTGCAGCCTATATGGTTACAGGGAAGCTTTCAAAACAAATACAATGCAGAAAGATGTTGTGACAAGTTACCTGTAAACCTGGCAGATAATAGCTCTCAGAGGTCAAACTACTCCATTTACCTGAAAGAAGTGTTAACTCTTATATCTGATAAGAATGTCAATGTCACTATTCAATATGTGAAACATCTTCTTTGCAGAAATACAAAGACAATCCGTTTATCCATTAGCGCAGGGTGTCACATCAATTACTGGGATAGACGTACCAGGGAAAGTCAATTGCTCTCATAGATTTTTCCCAAAGTTAAAATTGCATTTTTAAAGTTACATTTGCTCCAACCCCAAAGGAAGCAAGAGCACCCTTTTCCCATTATTTAACATCTCACTGTTGCACAAATAAGAAATCCCAGTCAACTTTCACAACCTCATGGGTGCAAAATCCCTCAGCAGTGTCCTGTAAGGATCTCTGTTCCTGGGCAACTACAGGGCAGGCACTTTTCTTCAGTTCATAGATCCGTGGTGCAATTGAAAATTGAAGACTAGAGTATCGAGTATCAGTAATACTTAGCCCTTCCCTGTCCCCTGCCATGCACACATCAGGTGTCATCATCACCATTTTAGATACAGCTGTTATGGCTATGGATACCTTTGTGAAGTAGAAGAGCAGAGCTGGGTGTCTATCAGACAAGATTTGCAAACGAGGGTGGAATATCACACGGAAGGAGCAGAGAAGTGACATCAAACCACACACTAATGTGATGTTACCACCCTCCCATCACCCCCACAGCCTGAATTTATGTGCAGTAAAGCATGTCATGCATTACTTTTGACAGACAATTGGGTGGGCAGTGTCGAGTTTAAAATCAGTAGTGCCATGAATGTCCTTAAGAGAGCTGGAACCCCTGATACCTAGTTTCACCACTGCAGGTGAACTCCTTCCCCCACCAGCCATGGACAGAGATTTTCATTCAGGTGACAAAACAGCACCCTCAAAAGCTGTGCTGTTCCCGCAGGTCTCCAGCAATTGCAAAAGCTGCTGGATAGGTCAGGTAGCTTCCCAGTTCTCACATAGTACTAGATCAGGCGAGAGGTGAATTACAGAGGACAGTAGAGTGGCTTTCAGGGGCACTGGAGCTGCATTAGATGTTTGGGAGTCATACTGAAACTTCCAAAGGCCGAGGCCTTTGACCAAACCTGCAGTTCCTTACACTTCTTATGCAGTATCCTGGATCCATTTAAAACCGTTATGTATTAGCTTCTGGAATCACACCTGACAGAATACCACAAGCAAGGCTAACGCCTTCTTTCCCAGGACTGGCAGATGTCAGAAACACTTGGAATCTGTTGAGAAACTTCCATCTCACGAGATTTCTTCAAACCGGGGAGCTCTACATAACTCACTCAACTTCTTCAAACACAGCTTAGCTTTCAGGTCCTGACCTTATCTGGAAAAAGGTACCACAAAGGCAAATATGAGATGTAGCGTTTGAGAAGCAGCCAAAACTTTTTCAGACTACGGAAATACCTCGTTCACTCTGTGTTTGCAGCCCAGGCCTGTGTTTTACTCTATTTAAAGCAGTTCACTAAATAAGAGGGGGTTCATATTCTACAGAAATGCTTTGAAAGGGCAAAAGGTAAGCTGGACTCGTTGATCTTTTCCATCTTACATCCTCATAGGAGGACTACTCTCTGGAGAGTTTATCCATATATCAAAAGACATGTTGTGATTCCTGAGCTGATTTCAGTCTGTATCGTTTCAGTCCCAAGCGTGTTGGCACAGTTAATGAAAACACAGTCAAGAGCAAAGCAGCTCTGTTGCTGACATTTCACGGTTTGTATGCAAAGTACGCACATGCACATTAGTCACACGGTTATATTGTAACCTAGGCGCTTGCATGATTTACTAGTACCAGGCACATTTCTTAAAATTTTGGAGGTTAGTGAAGTGATCCGAAATATGCAGTTTCAGCTCACTTGTGATGCTGACCTCTCCTTGAGGAACAGCTCCTGCTGGATTTCCCAAGCCCAGCCCGCCTCGCATACCTCGGCCCTCTTTTTGAGGATGAACAGGGATGGAAAACACATCTGAGAAATGGAAATGATATCATGCTTCTCTCATCCCACAGTCCTGCGATTCCAGCAACTTCCAAGGAGGCAGGAAACCCATCTTTAGTTCTCTCCTCTCCCTCAGAGCCTGAACCCACACCCTCAAAAGCGCAATCAAATCCCATGATAGCATCACCTGTCTTTCCAGCGCTCCTGTTGATGTTAATCCCACCAAGCATGAACGTTCACCAGAGCTGCGCAGAAATGTGAGTAGACATTTTGATTCAGAAATATTTAGTTATTTCACCCAGTGGGAAATACTGGGAGGGGAGTCACCATAGATAACTCCTATCCCAGAATACCCAGTAAGACGGTGGGTATTCAAGGATTCAAATTTGGCATGAACTGCCCAAAATAGTGTGCCTTCTTCAGCTCAGCAGCTGAACAGGCAACAACCAAACAAGGTTTTGAAGAGCCATGTTACTTGTATCTCACCTTGTCAAACACATTTTCGTAACTCCAAACTTAATTTTATCACCCATTTATTAATTACTGTCTTCATAATCAAGCGCTAGCAAACAAGGCATTAAGTAAACTGAGCAGCAGTACTAAGGCATTTGATAAACAGAAATAACACATCAAAGGCTAGAGTCTCATGGTAATACAAGTTCTAGTTAAAGGCCTCCCCACGCATATATGCCTTGATCTGTTAAGGTTATTAAAAAGGCAAGCACAGCTGTATTTTAAATAAAATAATTAGCTCCTTCAGTCTGTTTTGAGTGATGTTCCTCATTTTGGATTCAATTTAAGCTCCATCCCATCCAAAGCAGCGTATGATTGCAAATTATCTACATCAGAAATGAAATTTACAGTGGTATTTAAAAACTAATTATTAACTCAATATTGTAATGGCTTGAGCCTGTAAGGTGCAGAGTCCTTGAAGGCCATTGTAATTCACAGGCATCAAGGTATCATACAGCCTCCTACAGAAAGCTGATAGCTATAACCCTGCATCCCATTGCAGAAATGTTCCTAGAAAGCCCGCGTCTGAAAGCATTTGATGCTTCCTATAGACAGCAGGCAGCCTTCACCCAGCACAAGTGACTGACTGTGAACTACTCTACAGCAGGGTTAGTTTAAGTAATAATAATATTTATATTCTAAAGAACACTATTTAAATACACCTCCCACACAATGAAATTTCCTATTTTTAGAAGGAAGATGCCTGCACATCAGAAAAAAAATGAGTGGCAAAGATCAGAGAAGGGAGGTAGAAGTCAAAACACCATTTTTATTGTTTCATTGGGGCTAGGGATGGGGATGTATGATTTATATATATTTTTTTTTTTTTTTTTGGCTACCTCCCATTGCTAAGCACCTTTCACATGGAAGTCTGCAGAAATAGTGAAATCCCAAGTGAACTTGGTGAGGTCTGCCACAAGCGCTACTGCTGGGTCTGGACTAAATGTGCTAAACGCTGCGTACAGGAAGTTACCCCTTGTCTAATATGCACATAACTCTTTGCCTGACAGAAAGGGACCAAATTTAAGTTCCTCCCTGCCAAGGAACACCTGATGAGTTGTACTACAAGCTGCTCCATCAGTGTGGGCATGCTGCTACCCCAGGTTCATCACCCAGCCCCATGCAGGGTTAGCAGGGCTTGGGGGCTTTGCCACTTGGCAGCAGCTCCTGGGCTCCTCAAGCTCCACCATCCCATCTTCAGCACAGGCATGCCCCATTCCCTCTTGCTGGTATCAAAGCAGTGGCCTTGCACAGCAGTGGGGGGCTGTGGTGCTTCAGGTATGAGGGAAGAGCCTGCAGTGCTGCCCTACAAGAAGCACTGGCTAGAGGCACGTTCTTGGCTTGGGTAACCACGCCACACCAGCCCTGTAACAGGAAATGCCATTTCTCACTGTGAGTGCTGCTCCTTGCTTCAGAGCTGCCTCCCAGCCTACAGAGGCTGGGCTTCATGCTGAGAGGAAGAGAAAGAGCTCTTTGGAAATCCTACTAAACCCGCTTTCTGAATCTGGGACAAGTAATTAATTATTTTACGATAATAACACCTGAGAGTCACAGATGACCAAGCAGATTTCTGAAATTAGAGGGTTTTATCACGGTAGCGAAATGGAGGTGTATTTAGGATGTAATTGCAGTTTGATGTTCTTTTTTGTTGTTTCCCTTGATGGAGTTTCTTCCTGGCTCGTAGTGCGCTGGCCTTCCCTCACTCCTTGCGCTTATTTGCAGCCACTACTCTCACGTCTGTGACAAAACCCTGCACCCAGGGTCTTAAACAAAAATAAACTTTTCACCTTGAGCAGAGCAAGTAATCGGTGCTGTTTGAGCACTTTTCACAATTGGCAATTTTTGCACTTTGGCAATTTTGTTCTCTGCGTCCAGAAGTAAGTAAGTAATATCTTGCCCATTGACAAAGAGAAGGTGATTATAGAAATTGCTAAAACAGAAAAGGTGGCAGGTAATGGTATCAACATGAAGGCACAGATTCCGTGCAGACAGGACATAACTAAAGAAAGGAAAATAGGCTTTGCAATGGACGTAAGCAATGAAAGAGATAAAGACACAAGAAAAGTTTATGCACTTTTACAAAATCAGAACTGAACTTTCATAATTTATTGAGATACTGTTTATATATACACATTCCTCTAAATTAACCTCAAAAGTGCACTATACTTTAAGCAGCCTGCCAAGAATTAATAAAAATAATATATGTATATTTCTCTGTATTTACTCTTTTCTGCCAGTATTTCACATAAACAGACCAGAGGAAGGGGGAGGGGGGGAACATACACACGCAAATAAAATGGTTGAACACTGTGCAATCCTTTAAGGTTTTTGGCTCCAAGATTTTTTGTAGCTGCCAAAAAAAAAAAGAAAAAAAAGGAGAAATGTTTTCACTCAAGCAATCAAACACCACTCACATCCTATTTAAACTCCAGTGATGGACTGCCAGTAATGCTCTGTGCTAACACCAAAGGACGGAAGATACACATATAGACACAATAGACCTAAAAACCCACTGGTTGGTGTTTTCTCTTATCTGCTTAGTTCTCACAGGATCCTAGGCACGGACAGAGGTTATATTGCTCCTTAATGTGCTAGCCCTACTAAACTTTTACAGCTTCCTGCACCCATGAAAACGTGTGCTAGTGTTCAACCACTTCCCTGTTAGTTATCCCAAGCAAGCCTGCACTGGAATCGATTTATTCCTGCCCCTTTTATGCCATTTCCCCACAGACAGGCTACACAGAGCTGTGCTGAGAGCTCCCATTTTTCTTTGCACAACAGGTCATCAAAACAGCTTCTCAGTTTGTCAGCAAGCACCGCGCATGTATCATAACCAATGGACTGGCTCTGTCATGTAACGGAAAACGCTAAAAAGATCAGTTTTCCTACTGTAATACGGCCCTGTCACATAAAACTATTGCACTGGTTATCCCAGAGGCTTGGGACCATGACATGTGGGTTCTTCCCTGTATTTTACCACTCGCATCTTCTTGTGGTTATTCTTTCCGTATCTCCACAAATAGAAGTCCTCAGGAATGAAAAACACCTAGGGATTCATCTCTTCTGAGTTCATGGATGTTTCAAAAAATGAAAAAGCAACTCTGGTGCACAACTTCATCAGAAAAACACACTCTTTCCTTTCAAAAATTTCTGCAGAGAACACATTACCAGAAGTACGTTGAGGTAGGCAGGAAACATTGCTTCTGTGATGTGAGACTTCAAAACAGAGAAATATAGTCTATTTTCTGAAGTTGTCTTTTTTTTTTTTTGTCTTCCCCCCAGTCTCCCAAAGTTGCTGCAGTTCAGAGCTGTTAGCTTTGTTTCATTCATGGGTCCTGGCCCAGCTCCAGAGGACTGGGCTCTCTCTGATAATGCTGGATACTTTTTTAGGAGACATTTAAAAGCTCCATCAGGAACACAGTGGTCTGAAAGTTTGCCAAAAATCTGACTGACTTTATAAGCTCTATTAGTGGTCAGCCTCACTAGCAGTGTTTGTAAGCATTGCCAAACTGCTCTGGCTGCAGTTAGACATGCTGTTCTGGCTGCAGCTGATGCAGGCTGAGACCTTCACCCCCCTACCCAGCTCTCCCCTAGCTTGTCACCACCTTTCTGTCAAAATTTACCACCCTCTTATATCTGACAGTGCAGCTTCACATGCAAGCACCCTCTTGGCCAGCTGTGTTCATACAAGCCGGATTGAAAAATACAGCTATGAGAAACGCCTCAGCTCACCGAGGTCATACGGCTAGGCGCAGGACAAGGGCGACTGCAAGGTGGGAAGCCGGGGGGAGGCTGCAAGCTTCAGGGAGCTGGGGGACCAGGCAAGGTTTGGGGGCAGCAAAGAGCTCAGGGGTCCTGTTTCAGGAAGACCTGAAAGGAGAGGGCTCTCCTCTTGGAGGTTTCCAGAAGCTCCATCCAACAGAGCAAGTCTTCAACCACTGCAAAAGGCCATTGCTCTGCTGTTTCCAACACAATGCCACAAAGCATACAGCCAAAAAGTTTCATGCACAAAGACAAAACCTCTTGTTATCTCCAGGCAATTTCAGACATAAGGAAGCTTGCATATGTTTCTATTAATAGTAGTAACAGCTTATCTAAAAGGAATGAAAGGCAGCTAATACTAAACTTGGTGCATGGGTTAGTCTGTAGACAAAACATGTTGCCTGCTTTGTTGTAACTGTTCTAGCATAAACACAAGATATTTAAAGAACAAACCTTAATTAACAGTGCATTTGGGTGGGGTTTTCCTCCCTCTCCAAACATGTAGAGCTTCTCCATAAATTTCAGGCCTGTTGTTTCCTAAGAAACATATTTCAGGAGCAGGACAAGAGGAAGAGAGAAGAGGACAGGGGTTGTATACCACCTCATCAGCATAGCCCCAGGCAGCATATGTGCCCTGAGGCACACAGTGCAGTTCCCAGATCTGTATTTTGACTACAGGACACGCTAGAGTGACCCAAGTTGTCCAAAGGCCCCTAAGGAAATATATCTACCACTGACTGAAGCCTTCCATTCCCCTCTCCCTCTACAGATACTTTTACAGAATTGGCTCTCAGTCTTTATTGTGTCACTCTATTTTAATTAAAACACACAAAGCAGACAGATGATTCATAAAGAAACCTCCTCAACAATAACAAACATTCAACAGACACTGCTTTGAATGGCCACCTATCTCAACTATCAAATCCTTAAAAAAAAACCCCACCTCACTGGAGAGCTGAGACTCAGGCAGCTCTCAAAAGCACCTTTATAATTCATCTCCTCCCACAGCCTACCACAAGACTACTGTGGGCTTGCTATACTTAAACTAGTGCTTAGACTCCTCTTTCTTTTTCTACATCTAGTGGAAGTTTTTCCCAGGACACCTCCCACTGCCTTTCTCACCACTGAAAAATTGAAACGGAATAAAAACCCAGCGATCTCTTGCCACTATTGCTACTGAAGTAACTCTGGGCGAGGGACCTGGATTCATGAGAGAAGACCCTTGCTCCTCTGCAGAGGGAGCAATGCCTTGGAAAAAGCCAAGGATATTATACTGCAAATGAAGGTGATTGCTGCATGGAGAAGCTCTTCCCTTACAAGACCCCCATGGGATCTCACCTTGCCATGAGGCACAACCTGTTTCCATGGGACTTCATCTCACAGTAGATCAGTAACAGGAGGTGCCACTAGGCCCAATGTCCCTCAAGGGTACAGCACCCTAGCAGCCAACTGGCTCCCTCTTCCACAATCAGCAGAGTCCCGTCACAGCCTTTGCTTCTACAGGAAAGCTCACCTTTGAGAGGATCACCTCTCCCCAGCAGGCAGATCAGCCAGCCATTAGCCCTTCCACCTCTTCACCACCAGAACAAGGACAATACCTTCCTGGCACACAGGAGAAAGGAGGGAGACATGATTTAAGGAGGTGAAACCATGGTAGTACTGAGCACTGTAGGTACCAGAAGTCCCACGAATTTGTGTTTCTAGTGGTAGTGATGGTGCCCAGTGTTGGTATGGCATGTATCAGCACATCCAGTTGTGTTGTAGACGCAATCAGAAACCAAACTTCTGTGAGCTATGAACTGCTGCCCTCATCTCAAGATGAAGGGCATCAAGATTCAAGAAGAAGATTCACCCAAATGCTAAAACTTTAAATGTCACTATTGTTAACTCACAGCTCAGCAAAGTATGCAAGAAAAACTGGGAAGGAATGGATTAGGAAAGTCTACATGATTAGTGTGAGTCAAAACCACCAGTGAATAGGCCATGTGCCCACTGCTTTTTCCTCGCCTTCAAGGAGCTGAACCCCAAGGCAGGCTGTCTGAGCCCATCTACAAAGGGCCTAGGCTTCAAACTGAAGCCAAACCAAAGGAGCCAAGCAGAGCTCATGGGTGTATTCCAAGCCCACAGAAGGAGAGCTCAAAGGGTCTGAAAATATTTGCACAAGACAGTTTATCGTAAGAGAAACAGATGATTTTCCCTGCTGTAGCCATCTTCATGGAGGCTTAAGGAACTCTTGTTCACAAAGCCTACACACCAAAGGCTGGATTTCTGCTCCCCTCCATGTCAGGTACTTGTTACAATCCTGTCTTTGCTGAGCGGACACTTGACTAGATTTTTTCCAGTGCAGTTACCAAAGTGTATGCCCAACTCCAGTCTTCCTTGACCCAGCGTTGCATCTTACACCAGAAATTAAGGTACAGGCTCAATAGCCACAATGCTGGATGGAAGCTGAGTTTGCTAATTTGACAGTGTGCCAAGCAGGCATGGTTTTGCTGAGGAGCACGCAGTACAGCGCCTGTTGCTTTCTGTTGAGTGTAAGTGAAAAATCAGAGTGGAATCTCTATCAAATACAATGGAAATAGAAATTTTGTGGTAATGAACAAGAAAGTCATTGCTGCAGGCCAGAGAGCAAAAACTCATACCAGCCAATAGATGTAGGGCAGAATGAAGTGCAAAGTGGTTTGGAGAATATGGACAGAGGAAAATAATTTATGCTAACTGCAGGATTTGCCATAGAGAGGGGAGCGCATGGATAGGAAAAGTCCTACGTTCTTTTTAAATTCTAAGACTGCTGTGACCACAATACAGTTTTATTTAACACCATAGCCATATTACCAAAGGGACTGAGAACTTAGAAAGCTTAGAAACAGCACAGCACTGCCATTCTCACATTTTGAAAGAGTCTTGCCATGACTATAGGGAGACTGTCAGCAGATAAAATGGATATGGTATCACTAGGCATGCCAAGGATGTATGAAAATGGGACAGGAGACAAACAAATGCATTTGCATGCAAAACTACAGCTATGCTCTAATTTTGAATCTAGGTTATCAAGACTTGCAAGCTAAAAAGAGAGGAACTTTACAACATCCTTACCATCCCTCCATCAGGTAAATGCCACAGCGCTGTTGTTGGAAGTGATGTGCTAATGAAGGCATTGTATTTAAAAATCATATTTTCACAAGTGCACAGGCAAGTCAATCTCACATCATCCTTGATGCTTTATTATCATTTGATTTGGTTGCCTCTTATTCCAGCTCCAGCTTCACAGATAGAAGAGTCTACTCCTCCTGCCCTGCAAGGGTGTACGACATTCCTGGAGAGCTACACAACGGTGGGACTGAGTCTGCAGGTTCATAGAGACCTGAATAGGTCTAAGCCAGGCTTGTGGCATGCCAGCCTTCCTCCCACTTCTGCATTTGCCATTTCTCCTTCACCAGTGCTGGGGGTTATCCAGATATGTGGCAACCTGGCTTGCAATCTTCAGATTGCTTTTCTTACCCTTTTGGTTTTTTTAACTGAAAAAGTATTTTATGCTTTTCCTCAGGACTACATTCCCAGAGATGCCCTGTATTCCTTACACTTCACTCCTCTCTCTCTCACACTCAAAAAACACAAATACGCATCTATCCTGATGGGCTGGAGACTCCTGGACTTCTACCCACCTACTTCAAAACTAGTATCCTGTGCACTGGGCAGTGTCATCTGTCAGACTAATTTGGCTTTCAGTGTTGCACTGCTGCTCACCACTTCGAAGCAGATTTTACCTAGTCCACAATGTTGGAGTACTAGAGATAATGAGGAGATTTATTCTTCTTGTGTATTATCATTATGCTGGTTATGCTCAATATGGCTTTATTTGGTTGGGTTTTCTTTATATGTAACTTCAAAAAGATACTTCCCAATGAAAAAAAAAAAAACCAAAACTCATCTAAGAAATAAATAAATCAAAACATCCATTCAGAAATAGATTCCTCCAAAGCCTTTCTCTGTCACTGAAGCATGATGTTCAGTATTGCTCTTTGCTTTTTGATATGCTGGGAAGAAAGAAAACAGACCAAGAACATTTCAAACTTGTTTCCTGCACAAAGTCTTGCAAGTATTGTTGATATCTATTGCAGATGTGCGAGTTATGTTTGGATACAGGCTCCAGTGCCTCACAGCTTTTAGCCATACACAGATTGACAAAGCCACAGTCAAAATAGCTCTTTTCAGTTTCCCACAGCACCAATGTCATTCACCCTAGCACTGATGATCAGCATTTCCCTGATTCTCAAGCATCAAAGAGCCTTTTACAGACCTGAACAATCCTTGTGACAAGACAGCTTGGGGAGAGAGGATTTCCCAAAATCTAACATGAATTTTGGGGCCTGCTCAGTCTCTGTGTGTACCTGTCATCAATTCCTTTTTTTTCTCTAGGACAGCATAAACCATCAACGTGCCAGAAAGTTGGTGTTATTACTCTCTGGAAAGGGCTGGCTTGTTTTCTGCTATGCAGAGCATAAACATGAGAGAGCCCTTGAGCAGGTGCAGACCAATGTATCTTGCAAAGAAGTTACTACCACCCCCAAGCATCTCTAAAGTAAATGCACACAATAAGGAGCTGCTATGCATTGGTAGGGGGTGGGGAAAGGCAGGAGGACATTTATTCCATGTTTTTAAGTCCTATAAAGGCATTGGTTAGGTTTAGCAGCAATGGATGGATTTGGGGTTAGGATCATCAGGATAGGAAGATTTAAAGTTTATTTCCAGTGTCCTTCCCCTTTTTATGGTGTCTTTTTTTTTTTTCCACCAGTAAATTAAAATTGTTGCTGCAGTATTGCTGGCCTCTTTCACACAGGGCATCAAATCTCCAAAGAGTCCCTTAAAGCCCTGTCCTTTCCCAGCACTGTATCCTATTAGTGCACTGACCCTTTGTGCATCCAGCAGAGCTGCTAACCAAAAAATGCCTTTGGAATCTGAAAGCTGTGGCACAAAGGCAGCTCTTGGATTTGAATAGGACAGAGCGGAGGGCTTAATTCTCCTCAGAGTGAGCTCTTCTCCATGGCACAGGGTTTACGGCAGAGCAGGCAAGGAGATAGTTTGGTCCCTTCAGCAGATATAATTCTACTATTAAAAAGGAAACAAATTGGAGTCTATACCAAGGGTTTCCCAAAACAGAGCTGTGAGATCAGCTGACTTTGGTTGTGTAAGCAGCCTCAGATGCAGCCAACTTCCCAAGCCTAGTTGCCCATGAGGGAAAAACTCTGGGAAAAAATCTGGGTTTGAATCTGGATCAGAAAAACAGCAGTTCAGTTGTGTATCGCAGAAGGGTACCATTCAGAATGTAAAAAAGGAAGCACTTAAAAAAACAAAGTGTCTTTCAGGTATTAGAACTACAAAAGCTTTCTTGAAACATTCCATAAACTTAAAAGACGGGAACAAAATGCCTAGTGGCTCTATCAGGCTAACTTTTAAATAAGCTGTTGTGAGTTGGTTTAGAAAGCAGCTTCTTCCTTCATGTCTTCCAAAGTTTTGAAAAGGAATGGGAGAAGTCACCATGCAGAGAGAAAACAGATGTCCTAGATTATCTGGGACAACCTCAAAATACAGTGATTGTTCTGATGAGCATAGCTGGTCTTCAGGAAGAAAAATCCAAGATGAAATCGTATCCCAGAGTAATGAGTTCTCTCTTGCCTTCCATCACAAGTCAAGGGCCCTAAGCTGACTTATTTCCAGTATCACAGTAGACGACTGATAAGACAGAAGCACTGAGCCACATGGCATACTCCCACATCCCGAGCGCTTGATTTTCTTTCCCTTCATCCACCTCCACCAATGAATCCTTTACACTAGGTATTTTCTTTCTCAGTGACAAAACTGGGGAAAAGGGTGAAAGACAGCTGAACTTCTGAAGATTACTATCCTGTCACAAACAAGAGATCCCATGAACACAGCTGTGTTTAGCATTTCACTTTGAAAGTTATTGTATCTACAATTTCAACTGCAATTATGTTTCCCCTTCAATCCCCACCAACTACACTTAGTTCATAGGTCATTTAAGACTTCTAATTTCTCTTATCCTTCAATCCAGGTGCTTAAGATTGGAAATAAAGACTTAAAGACTGGATGTCGATGCCTATTACAATACTTTCCATGATCTGCCTTTCACATTGTCATTACCACCTTCCTTTAACAAGCAAGTCAGGAAGCCCTGCCAAGTCTTCAGAGACGTTAACAGGAGGCTTACAATGATACGTTTGTCATCCTACTACTGGAGTCAAAACAGAAGTCTGTTTTTCTTCCTTTCTCCACCTCAACACTTGTTATTTATGTATTTAACTAACCTACCTAGTTGACTGACTGTGCCTTCCTGCAGAAAACAGAGATGTCGGTGTCTGGTCCCTTCCCTTGATGCAGCCCAGAGGAATCCTGGCTCACCCAAATCCCTGAATCACCTTGGCTGCAAGGGAAGCATGGGACAAATCCAATGGAGCTAATACTGAAAACACAGCACTCAGAAGGGCACTTCAGGTACAGAGGCTTTAGAGTTTCTGTAAAAAATTTTTAAAATACTGAAAAAAAAAGATACGATCCTTTAATATTTAATCAACTTTGGCAACAGTACCTCATCTTCAAAATAAAAATTAAACATGAATGTTTTGTGTGTATTTGCAGCTATTATTTGCTCCCATAGCTGCAGAGAAAACTAAACAAAAATACATACTCTGGCCCCTATGTGGTCTAAAAATTATACTTCTTATTGGGAAGTTAACTTCTTTAAGTGCAGCCAGGAAAGATATGGATAAAACAAGAATATTGAGGGTAATATAGTGAAAATAATTTACTCTTTCTCCTCCTTCCAAATATTTCTATTATCACCAAAGAGGGTAAACTTAGGAACAGACAGAGGGAGAGCTAGATACACCACTACTACCACAGCTTAATATCAGCACAGATCAACACATCAGAATCTTTCCATACTGATTACCTGTTTCTCCTAACAGCAGACCTTCTGCCTTTACAGGAAAGGCCTGTCTTCTCCACACCTCTGTGCTCATGTAAGTCTTCTCTTACAAAGAAGGGCTCTGTTCCCTCAACTATTCTGGGGTGCTTCAGTCTTCCAAGGGAAGGTGTTTGAACAGTAAGAAGAAGTGACAGGTTTTCAGTCTTCCTTTCTTTTTGATTTTTACTGCCTACGTTAGCCAGCTGCGTCCATGCAGCATGTAACATTCATATCATAATAAAACAGTCTGCTAACATCCTTGAAGGCAGGAAAATAAACCCGAAGCATTGATTTCAAGCTTCAGCTGGAACAGGCACCTAACATTGACTGCACAAAATGAAAGATGAAAACCAAGGCCTTCGGCAACCTCCACACGCCACTGTCTCTAGCAGAGGGCTCTCACCTGGTTATATCTGTTACCCTAGAACCACAGGACATCACACATCTCCACTGCACTGGGTTCACAGCACTAGTTCAGTGAAATCAGTACTGTTTCCATAGCTGACTGCTTCCAGGCCACCAACACTGGTCCTCCCTCTCCCCTTTGAGCCTCCTCTACTGCAATCACAGCTTCAGCAAACACCACAAACTCACAGCCACACTGAGAGACCTAAAAGGCTGTGAACAAATCCAACGTGGAGAATAAAATTAAGAACTATAGCTAACTAAATCAAGATGTTTCACCCAGGACTGCAGTGACTGGAATATAGCTCTCAGGCTTACTTTTTTCCTCCCATCTATCTTCTTACTAATTGATGAATTACTAATTACTATCACTTAACTAATTGATGACCTGAGCAAAGAAGAGAGCAAACCCACCTCAAGTTCATCTGCTCCTACACTCTCTATTTAACAATTCTCCTGCTGCAGTTCACCCTGTTTCCAGTTAGGTATTTCCTTCATTGCTAGAAAATAGGCGTACAAATTTTTGTTATCTCAGGGTAAATAAGACACTTGCATTACCCAGATCTTAATATACAAAGCAGAAAGCTAAACTGAGGCCTTCACCAACATCCTCGTGCCATTGACTCTAGCAGAGGGCTCCCAACTGATTGCTTTTGTTACACCACAACCGTGGGACTCCTTTTGCATTGTTTTCAGTGCAGCCAGTTTGTAGAGGTCAGCTGCAGACAGACAGCACTGACCTCAGTGTAAACTAGCTCTGTTGTCCCTTTGTCACAGGATAGGTCACATGCACCAGTTACCTTGATGTTAAAAAAAAAAAAAAAAAAAATACATTCTGTGTGTCTTGGTTAAGAGCAAAGAGCCTGCCTCACAGCAGCTTCTTTCTAGGCTGTGGCAAAAGAAAGGAAGAAAAAAAGTACAGGCAGAAGCTCTAGTAAGACTGACAGAAGAGCACCTCCATGATCAATGCAAGTGAAAAGGATGAGGTAGTTTTCATCACTTTATTGCAGAGCTGGCTGCTGCAATCAGAAGTATGCCGTTTGGTCCGTCACTCTGCAAGAGGCCTCATCTTTGACCCTCTTCTTGGTAATTATCCCTTCAAACAGCTCACATCAAATGAGAGTTATCAGGAGCTCCAGCTGCACTCATTCACCATCTTGGTGCACACATCTTGTGATTCCTTCTGAGAACAAGCAGGCAGAAGCCAAAAATAGCTTCCTCATCTTATTTACACAACAATCATGAACGCTGTAATAAACAAATAAGCTCTGATGAAGCTGCTTTATAAAATTACTTCAGATTTAAATATTTTTTTATCTTCCACTAAGAAGGATAAGCAGAAGTGCTAGCACTATCTTTAAAACAACAACCAAAAAGAAAATCATAACTACTCAATTGTTTATTTCTAATGTGTGTGTGAATATTGAAGATAATCAGAAGCATGGAAAAAGTATAATATTCCATTTTTTTTTTTCCTCTTCAGTTCTTCATAAAATGTCCCAGTCAAACATGTTTAATTCTTGTCCTTATTGGCACAACCTATGCTTAAATTCCATTGACCTTAATGAAATTTAGGCGAGCACCTAATTTATTTTTTGATTGAAGTGTTCCCCCAAATCAGAGCATATAACCAAAGGCAATATTAAAGCACAAAGAAGATAAACTGCAACAGAATTGTGATCCTGGGAGTGAAGGAGTTCACTCTTGGGGGATTTGCTCTGTCCAGGCAGTTAGATCAATGAGTTAAAGGTCTACAAGGGAAACAGTCTTTATGGTCCTATTGTACACCTGGAAGCTTCAATTCATTTTTTTTCATTTCATGTATCTTTTCTCAAGCTTCCATTACAAGCAATTGATGGTTTTTAAGACCAAAATTTTGGAAACAGGAGAGGGAAGCTCTGAGCCACCCATTTGTTCTCACAGATACCTTGGATCCAGACGACTGAGCATGCATGGCAAAGGTGACTGGCCTTACCCTTACTGGAAAGACCCAGTCGAAATACTACACCAGCTTGGAAAGAGTATCAACACCTTATTGTTTCCCAAAAGGTAAGCAATCGTTAAAGCCATATGACCTTTGAAAGTAGCAGAGGAACTTGTGGGAAGATCCTCGTTTTAATCTCTGGTGGCACTATGAATGTCCTGATAAGCCCTGATTAAAAAAACAAAAAAAAAACAAAAAAAAAAAACAAAAAAACCCCACCACTCTGTTTCCCTCGCATGATGTACTCTAAAATGGAAGTGGACTGACAGGAGTTTGTGGAGATTGTGTTTATGGAAGCTTTGAGCTTTATGCCAGGAAGCGATCATGGAAGAATCCTTTTCGTGGACCTTGCATGGACATCTGCAACAAGGATCAGGCCCTAGCAGAGGAATCAGGACCCCGGATCTCAGAATCATTCATTTCCACTTAAAGTACTTCCTAAAATCTGAAAGATTCAGAAACTGAGCATTGCATTTACATGTTTCTGTGCCAACATAACATATGCTTGACAAGTCTAGAAACATTATGGTGCTGCTTCCATTTCCTGCCAACCAGTACAACTCTTTCTTTTCCTTCCTGATTTTAGGTTTTGTGAATTGTTTCAGTGCAGGAAGAGGAGGAATAGAAGAGCACTTTGGTACCTGGGAAAAGAAAGTGTTTAGAGGAAAGAGGCAAAGCATGTGTTCTCAGGATCAGTTGGCAAAGGAGGCAGAAAATACCACAGAGTGTGACACAAACTGAAAAAAGATTTTGTACTTGCTTTTCATTTGTTCCCACAACAGATGCATGCTGGCCTGACTCAAATACTCCATGAAGTAACAGCCATTGCATATGCTTCCAGATCCACCTCAGCCTAGTTGAAGGCAAACACACTGCTAGCTGAACACGAGTTGAAGAATCAGCATAGTGGCTGTGACTGAGATGGCTACGCATCTTCAAAGTCCCATTACAACCTGCAGAGTGCAAAGGTCCTCTTTCACTCCCTTCAGGGCTAAAATTGCTTTCAGTTGTCTCTGCTATGAGCAGCACTGGGTTCAAGGTACATAGAAGCATTGGTAAACTTGGTATTCAATTTTAGGAAGACCACAAATGGAGAATCCACCCTTCAAACAGGTTCAGATCTGGGAAATGATCAAATCTTTCAGATGTTTGACTCTTGTCTAAATGATTCAAACCATCCGAGCACCACACAAGTTTGCACAAATGGACTGAACTCCCTAGAGAAAGCCCGTTCTCATGAAATTTTGAATATTTTCAACCCTGGCTTGGCAAGAAGTAACGTGAGAGCAGACTCCCTCGTGGTATTTTGGTATTTCTGATTCCAAACACAGCCAAAACAACAGAGCAAGAAGATGGATTTCAATACATTATCTGAATTTATTAGACAAATAAATTATTTAAACTTTTTTTCTGAATATAAACTTTCTAATGTTTTTGTGAACAGACCCAATAATTTTGATCTATGTGATGGCTCAACTTTAGTATATGCTCTAAAGCCTAGGTTCTAGGCATTGAGCTTTCACTTGTTTCAAAAATAAATGCATCACAGGGCAAAATTGTCTCTTCCCTCCTTCCAAAAAGTTATCCCAGTCCAGTGGGAGGCCCCTGCTCAATAGAAAGGTAACAGTAAGACTCTGCTGACATTTCTACAAGAAGTCCTCTGCCTGTTACACTGTTGGCAAGGTAGCTCTAGCAAGGGTTGGTGGGAACCCATGTACTCTCAAAGGTTAAAGACTGACTGACATCTATAAATCTCAGGGTGATTTTAAACAAAGTAATAAAGGGCATAGTCTCGCCTACAGGGAAAGCTGAAACAGTGTGATATTTCACCCCAAAATCTAACAAAAGTGCAACTAAAACCAGAGATTAACACCTCTTGCCTGGCTATAAGGGGAAAGCCATATTTTGGAAAAGAATGAGAGAGGGTGTGTATTTATATTCAGCAGTTACAGGAACAAAAAAAAAAACCCAGTATTTTACCAAGAGTCTGATTCCTGAAGAGGCCCACAGTGGCAAAAATAGGATAATTGTAAAATTGTAAAGTAATAGCTCACGGTGTTCTCACACTTTTTTTTTTCCATGCTGCTAAAAGCAATTCACTCAATCAGCAGTTGGCTATCACCAAGATTCCCTGCTTCATCTCTATATTCCACTTAGGGAGTAGCAAATATAGGGCACTCAGCTCATAACTTTTGGTTTTTTCAAGCAAGAAAATGCTTATAAAAGTGAAATAAGCCTCTGGTTTAATGGCCATCAACTGAGCACAACAGCTATGCTGGGAACAAGAGATCTTGAAAAAATTCCCTCCATGACTATAGGGCTGATTCTCTCATATTAAATGATTGTGGCATGATTCCAGATGCAGAAAAGTCAACTCCTTCAGGATGGTTTGTTCTTGATTTTAGCTAATCCTCCCAAGACTATAGACTATTTAGTAATAAACCAATCAGCAAGGGGGCTCCCAGGGTGCAACACCCCATTTCTCAAAACTTGGATCCGCACCCAGTCATGCAAATGAGTCTTGTCCTACACGAAGGCACACGTTTATGCACCCACTGCTGTTTTCCAGAAAGCTTTCATCATGGACATTCTGGAAAGTGGTTGTCTTCCATCTGTGCTTTCTTTTTTTCAGCTGGTCTTCATAATCAGTTGGCTTCCCTATACCCTGTTGATCACAGTCAATATTTCTATAGCATGATCTCTAAGACTGCTTTAACCTGGCATGAGTCTGGACATTTTCTACTGTTTCCACAGCCTCTTTGACAAAAGGTCATTCTTCCCAGAATATACTAGGGTGATCCAGCCTGAAAATAATTCAGGATCCAACCATCTCATTAAAAACAAAAAAAACTAGTTAAAAATAGAAAGACAAAGGAATTGTATCTCACATTTATTTTGTTTTAAACACTTCCAGCAGACGCATCTGCTAAATTGAGGCTAAAGAAGTTCAGTTTGCATTTATACAGCAAAAAACTTCCTGCAATTACAAAGACCAGGTCCTGCATAGCAGACACCTCTCTCCTGTGCCTTTCTCCTCAAGCACCCTGTCAGCAGGCATTTTCTCCTTTCTGAAGCATTATTCTGTCTCATTGAAATAACTGTAATTCTACTATGCCCTCTTGCAGTTTCCATGGACCAGATATTCCTCTCCTCCTCTCAAACCGTTATTATGCACAATCGGCAAGTTGTGCTCCATCTCGAAGGCAGCTGAGGTCTTTGAGGATTAAGAAAAGGTGCAAGGTAAATGTTAGATACGTTATTGTTACTTTAATTAGGTGTCCATCTGCTAACAGCTCCTCACTAAAAGCACGAATTTAAAACTGAGTTCTACCAACTTCCTGCTCCAAGCTGCCCATTGCCTGCTAGAGACATCAGGAAATTAGCCGGAGCCTGAGGAAATGGGAGACAAGGGAGGAGATTCTGACCACACAGTGAACATTAATGCAGAGAAGAAAGGGCCCCTTTCAGAACCAGCATCCTCGTTTTGTGGATCCCAAGTGTTTCATCTCTCAACCTACCGCCTTATTCTTTAGAAGCCCCAACATCTGAAATGTGTCTAGAAAGAGGAATGGATGGGCTCAAGTTATTCTTCCACCAACAGCTCCAAATACTGCCAGCACAACACGCCAGAGCTGTCAGCATTTTGCCTTTCCTTCCCCAGTCTCTCCACGACAGCCCACCAAAATAAGAAGTATTTCTGGAAAGCCGCTGTGAAAGTCCATGCCAATGGAGCAAAAGCCCTGACTGGAGCACTGGCCAACAGTCCTAGAATTACCACCTGACATGGATTTCACTTGAGCTAGCTAAATTTACCCATAGTTTGCAAACATTCTCAATTCATAAATCAGTAACGATTCAGAAGTGATTATTGCCACATTACATCATCTTCTAAGAACAGCATCACAATGCAGCTGCTTGCTACATCTGTGAGTATTTTATGGATACTATCCACAAGTCAAGAAAAAAATTTTTCTGCCAAGATCCACCAATTAACATGCTGAGAGAGTAAAGGTAAGCTAAAATAAGGACTGATTTACCCTTCACCTCTTACAAGTTATGCTTCTATCTGCTTAAAGCTTCAACTGAAAGGAGCCTACCACACTCTTTTGAAGAGTTAATTTGAGTCTCCACCCCTAAATCCATCCTTTCCAATTTGGCACGGTGGGAAGATTCTCCTTAGAGGTGCAATACGAGTTGCTGCAAATCAGGACTCAGGTGCTTGGCAGGTATCTGCATCCAAAGTTCAGATAACACCTGGCTGTATTGTCCTGCCTGTGGCTAGAATGATGATTCTCTATCTACTGTAAGTGCAAGGAAAGCAAAAATGCAGACACCTAGAATAACAAGCACACAGCAGATTTACAGAAGCCACTGGGTCTTGAAACACTGAAGGAAGCATTGAAGCAACAGTCTCATGGTGTGGTGAGAAGATAATCAGCTAACATAGCTTGCACTATCTCCTTTCTCTTGCTTTTGGATAATCTGTTTTTCCTATCAACTATTTTAATAGTGTTTGCTGAATAAAACATACCAGGTTTTCAGGATTTTGCTTTGAACAGTCATGTGATTTGTGGGTCTTTTTGAGGTTTAGCTATGTAATCCCCTTTGGCAATTTTTCTGTCAGAGGTTCCAATACTTCTGGAGACAACATCGAAATTATGCATATATTTATGATTATGTACAAAGCTGGTATTATTCAACTGCAAATCTGTAGCCAACAGAAGAATGGAAACTCCCTAAACCAAAGATGATTTTAAAAAGTCATTCTTTTCAATCAGGGTCTGGTGCCTCTCAGGTTGCCCTTTTTCCACCTAGTCCTCCTGCTTTATGTCCATTCTCTGTGGACTGACACATATGGGTGGCTGTTCAATCCTCATACCCCTGCCCATATGTTTAGGATGCCATTAACATCACGTAAGAAACTAGCTGGAAGAGACACACTCCAAGGAAAACGGAGCCAGAACATCTCCCTTCTCTGCAGCCAACTGCACCGTACTGCCAGCACATCTGCTCCCCACCAAGCCAGTGAGCCTCAAGGTTATTTTGGGACCTGCATCTACACTAAATTGTAGCACAGAGCACCAGCAGTATGAAACACAGTAAGGACCATATAACTGAAGCCTGTGACTCGGGGACCAGCAGCACAAGGGCAACTCCACCTCCAAAAACAGAAGGCAGACATGTTTTGTGCCCATGAGGTAGTAGCTCCTGATGCACTGAAGTGGAGCAAATGGGCACAATGGAGACCCATAAGAAGAATTTGGGGGTGATGCTCTGAGGCCCTCCCTCCATTTTCAGATGTGCCTTTTAGAGGCAAAGCTTCCAGTGAGAAAGTGTGGCTTGCAGTGACTTCAGGCCCTTGAAAACCAACCATGGAGGGCACCTGGGCCTTTGTCCATTTCGCTGGTGGAGAGGCAGTGGGCACCTCACAAGCCACCTTTTCCTTGGGGGAACAGATGAGGCCTGGCACCTAAAGCTCAGCCAACCTGCCATGTGGGGCTTGGTAAGGGGAGAGAAGCAGGTGACATGAGGGATTATCTAAGCAGGAACGGGTGAGGGGAGGAGGAGGCGAGTTTGGCAGGGAGCAGCCCTCCGCTGGATGCGGGGGGTCACCCAGACTTGGGAGCAACATGCCTGTTCCCTTCTTGCGGCCAGAAGGCCTGCTTTAAAACACCCACACTTTCCGTTTGATTACTGTTTCTATCATTTATCTGCCACGGGGGTAGGGAAAACTGCGGTCAGGTGCAGCTTTCAGTGAGGACTCCATCCCTAGTGAGCACTCGGCCTCTACCTGTGCGGGGAGCCATTTACACCCCATCGCGAGGAGGAGCTGCCTGGCTGGGTACCTATGACCTGTGGGGCAGCAAATGCTGCTCAGCCCTGGGCTTGCGCAGGATTTTGCGACACTTCTACCTTATCTACCTGAGCACAGAGGGATTATGGGGTAGTAGATGCTCCAGTGTCCTCAAGTGCCACAAACTAGTCCCCAGCCTCGCCATACCTGGCAGGTATAGTCTGAGCTGTGCCTGCCCGCAGGGTTAGCACTGGGTAAAGAAGAGTGAAATACGGCTTCGGAGGTGGGGAGGGAAATGTGAGGAGACACATCAGAAAGACATCGCTGACAAACAATGTTTAACCACCTCTCCAAACAGAAAAATGAGAATTATGATAGCTGCAGGAGGCTTCGCCTGCTCTTCCCGGAGACAGGCCGTAGCATCGCCTGAAGTCTGCTCTGTCTCTTCCATGCCTAGAGAAGTGTCCACTGGCTCCAAAGCACACCTACTCATCTGCACAGCTACATGGCCTCCTCCTGCAAGAACAAACCCCTCCCTCCATACAAATCTTGTTCATTTATGGCCTGAGATCCATCCTAGCAACAACACTATTACTACAAAAATTATTTGCTCAATTGTGAAATCAGTAAAGACTGCACTTAGGGAAATAAAGTAATGAAAATCCTGAAACACAAGTACCCTAAACTCTAGGAAAAGTTCAAATCTCAGGCTCTTCTGTCATCAAGACAAAACACTACCAAAAAATAAATAGGCAAGAATATATCTAATCAATAAAAATGCTCATTTAGGATCCATCAGTAACAGCCTTTCACATCCCTCAGATTTCCCCGAGGGCTACATCCCCTGGTCAAGATCCTCTCTGCTGTGGGCAGCTGGAGTGCACAGCGGAGGCATCACCTGACGAGGACCCAGCCCTCAGATGAGACTTGGGGCATGCAGGGCTCCAGCCACAGCTGTCCCCACAGACCTGCTTCCCCAGGGAAAGGTCTGATTTTCAGGCAGGTGATATTTTGACAGCACATTGAAACTGCATGCAGAAAGCAAATGTGTTACACTGTTACTTATGCAGATACTGAAAACACAGGGATTTCCCTGTCATAAAAACATTTCAGTAACAACAAAATTACTGTAACCCTTCTGTGAAACCAACAAAACTAGTACTCTCCACAAAGGCATGAACTGGGTTAGAAACTACATAAAACTTTAGTTGGCATTAAATACATGATGCTGTTGGAGCCATTCTGTACATCAAGATCTAATCAGACCACTATCTGCTGCTGGATAGTCTGTGATTTACATGGTACTGTTTGTGGGCACATTAAAAAAAAAAAAAATGCTTAGTTTTTACTCAAACAAGCTTTGGTTTCTAGCTATTTGAAATTTAGATGCCAACCTAAATAAAACATTATTCTAGCATGAATTTATGTCCCGTCTATTGTCTGGCCTTTTTGTTCATCACCTGAACAGAAATACACCTTCAGTTTGAAAACAAGAGAGGCATATTCCAAAACTGTGCAGGTTACAGTTCTACCATTGCATCTTGGACCATAACAGTATGTAAATTAAAATAGTTTCAGTTTGTTTTCACTAGAGAAAACATCCTTTCTTCTTTTTTTTTTTTGCCAGTCTTCACACTTAAATATCAAATGGCTTATCCAAAGAATTACAGCTGCTGATTGACTAAGAATTCTGCACAGCAACTATTTTCCTAAAATATTCTGTATTTTTTACCTGTCTCATTTCCCCTCAGTTATCTGTCACACAGACTTACTTTTGGGGCAAGGAACACCTTTTAGTATCCATATGGACCAAGAAGAAACAGAGGCTCAAGATGGGTGGGTTCACTAGGCTCTACGGCAATATGAACAGCTAACATCATGAGCCTTTACCAGTTTTTGCTTACAAAAAGGAGATAAGTCACAGTAGCAAGTATTAGTCAGTGTTCTCACCCAGGGAAGAATTGCCACATTTTCACCTATTTGTTAAAAACCTAGGTATTTTATCTAAGAAGTAACTGAAAGAGAAACTTTGAGGAATGGTGTTAAATAATTCTCACAGAACAAGCAGCCTGTAACAGAAAAGTTAAACCCAGTTCCAGTTAAACCCTGGAAGGTCTCCTTGTAAGGACTAGGAGTACAACAAAAGCACCGCACTTGACACGACAGGAAAACAAGCAGACAAAACTACTAAGACGTCTTCTGCATCCAGCTCTGATGAACTGTCACAGGGGAGGTCAGGTCATCCTCTAGCCAACAGTGTGCAAATAATTTCTATTAAATTCTGGTGGAAAAACTCAACATCCGATGGGAAAAAAAAAAAGTTTCCTTCAGCTATTGTTTCCTCTCCAAAGATCACTTTTTCAACTAAAAGGATGGGGAAAAGGAAAGAAAGAAAGGGACTGGGTGAATAATGCTCCGTGACTAATAGCCATAGTCTGACCAGTCTGAAACAGCTTCAAGTATCCATGACCTTTTGAAGAGCCACAAGTTAGACGCTAACAAAAACGCATAACGCAAACTCTCACAGCCCCTTCTTTTTATTAAATGGGCGTTAGGATGAATAAGCTGACAAAAACTACATGGAAGTAATCGGCTGAGTAATTCCTCTAATATTCCACCGTGGGTTGGCTCTGAGAGTTTGAGGCACACAGCTACGAAGGTGCTGCTCTGACTCTGTTTCAGATGACAAATTCTCATTAATCACACGCAAATACTACGTGTTGTTCCACAGCTTACACGAATGTTCTCCTGGAGCAGCACTCAATCCATTAACAAATCACTGAGCCCTCCTGTGTGTCTGATTACACAATTTCTCCAAGAGGACGTGAAAGCTCTCACCCGACTGCTCCATGTATCCCACTCCCTGTTATCAGACTACGGAACTTCATTCAGCTCACACATTCCCCTCGTCATTTAAAGGTCTTCAGTATAAATTCTGCTTTCAGCTAACTGTTGAGGGGTTATTTTGTGTATCTCTTCTGTCAACCAACACAAATACAGGCTGCAGCATCATTAGATCAATCTTGTCAAAAGCAGATAATAGTAGTAATAATACCATCCAACACTAATATAGTATTTTAGTATTTTTTTTGTCAGGAGATCTTAAAGAAGATCACTAACACTGCACAGAGGAGTGCAATATTCTGTGGCTCTTCCCTTCGGACCTTCACCCGCAAGGAAAGTGCTCAGCATCTTTCATATTGTTGGATTGCCGAGATATATTCCACTAAAGCAATGCATACCAGTCCTGTGTAAATGGAGATGTAGTGATTCCTGTGAATATCATTTTTAAGTCACTAATAGACAAAAATCCATTGTATAATTATTGTTGAAAGGGAGGGAATAATTTACAAGACATAGTTTACTTGAGTCTTTTTCAACTCACAGAATATATACTATAGTCATTATTCCCAGATTCAGTTTAGTCATTGAAGTTTCTTTTTTTTTTTCCCAAAATCACTGTTAACACATTGAACTTGACTTACTAATGTCTAGATTAAGTGATTAGCATGACACAAAATGTTTTTTTTGTTTGTTTCTTGAGTAGACAAGTAGACAATTCTGGTTCAAATGCTGAAATTCACTGAAACATTTCTTGAAACAACAAATGTCAGCAATATGATCCATTCTACACAGAAGAAAAAATACTATGCTGGTTTGATTTTGAATGCATGCTGCCAAATTCTCAAATGATTGCATGATCAGAAAAAAATGCACACCATTAACTATAACTAGTTAGCAAAGACAACTCAATAAAGCTTAATGGAAAGTGCTCAGAACTCCCAACTAAATCATCTACTAGCTGTAAAAATCAAATCACATTTACTTAGATGCCTAAATATTACTTAGGCAGCACTCAAGTTGAGAACATTATTCTACCTTGGGGGAAAAGCAACTTGGGCTAAAGCAAGAGCTGTGATATGACTGCCACTGAAACCTTTGGGGAAAATCTGACAGTGCATCCAGAGCCCACACCTAGCACATGCTTCTGTAAGGCAGAACCCTAACATCTGCATGTAACAACTGAAATATAAGGGAAATTCAAATTCAAATTTCACACCATCCCTATCTAGAGGGAAACTTGTTTAAAATTGTGAGCAAAACTCAGGATCCAAAAACAGTGAAAAGGCACTACGTGAACTAAGTGTAGCTACAAAACTGATTATAAAGCAACAAAGCAGAACTTTTAGGTACAGCGTGAGCGGTGAATACCAGAAGACAAGACCTCCCCTGTCCTGAGGAAAGCTTAAGCAACAAACATCTCTAAAACATTGTGGTGGCAGCACAACAAACTGTGAGGACTGTCTCAGTTGCAGACTTGTGAACAGGAACAAGAAACCACAGATGAGAACAAAAGAGGGATGGGGAAATGAACGTCTCAGGCTCTGACAATTCTGAAGATGAAAGGTGACAAGAAAGATTTTGAAGAGAGAAGTAAACAGAGTGGAAGTCACAAACAGGAGAGCTGACAACCAGAAACTGTTTGGATTTTAAATGAGCTCAGTGGACAGAGAAGGGGAAAGATCATTGAACTGTTACCCATGAATGACAAGGATGGAAGTGGAGCCTTGTGAGAAAGAAGACATCTAGCATATTTGGCAGCAATAGCTTTAGGAGGGTCTTGAACAGGGACACAGTGGCAACTGATCCTACTAGTCTCTGACATCTATCAAAGAAGAGGAAGATGGGGATAAGTGGAAAAGTGTCCAGCCTAGGAGGAGAGATGAAGAACAAAGAAGCACCAGAAAATTCAGCAAAGACAAGACAGGAAAAACCCTTGGGCATGTGCAGAATTGCTGATGAAGTGTTTACTGATGAGTGGTGAAAAAATCTCATCATGTCAGCTCAGCGAGCTGGGAAAAGCACCTCAAGACTGAAAAGGGGCAAAAACAGTCCCTAGAACAAAGGCAGCAAAAGTGCAAAGGGAGCTGAATGCATTCTTAAGAGACCATTTTCAGTACGGTATGGGGAAGCCGAGGGAGAGCATTGCAGCAGAGTCCAGGGGGAATAGGGAACCAACTCCTTGTCTCCCGATCTGCAAAAGATATGTTTCTTCTCCCACCCACCCCAAAGAACAAGATCATCTTTGAAATTTAAAATTAAGCCTCTAAATATGTGGGGAGGACATCAAGGATCTAAGGGATAAGAGGACCTAAGAAAACTCATGTGCTGTGGCTAAAAACTCCACAGGAGAGGTCTCAGCAAACATCAGCTAACAAAGAACCAGTGATAGCTAGCAAAGGCCAAAAGCATATGCAGTGCTTCAGTTGACCCATGATGTAGTGTTTGCTGGAGTTACACATTCATATTTCTCAGATAACACTTGCTAACAGGTTTCACACTCACTGTTTGTCCCCTCAGAGTAACTTCAAGGTGACTCTCAGTAAACAGATTTCAAATAGGAGGGCTGAGACCACCAGTTCTCACCGCAGGTAGTGTAACATGCTGTTGCAGTTGCATCTTCTCTCCTGATGGGTCAGCCGATCTCTCACAGCATCCCATGCTCACCATTGGATAGGAGCCATCTCCACCCTGATCCGGCAGACCCTGCTCCTGAGCATCCCAGAGAGCTTCCTAGACACCGTGACACAAGGTGCTGCGTCCTGCCCAGCACAGATGAGCCACACTACTCTGAGCTAGGGAGAATAGACACCTTTTTCCCATATAATGGAGCCTCAGCCTTATACAGATTAAGCACCCTGTAAGAGGAGCACTGGAAAATGCAAGGTGGTATTGTATTGTATTAATGTCACTTAATGGTAACTGTCAATGATCGTGATGGAATAAATATGGAAGAGGAAATTACTGTAATTGATTGACAGTCTGGAAGCTTCCACATACAATCTAATGAGAGAGACCTGTGAGAAGCTGCTGCAGCCGAGGCTATTAATGCAAATCATATGCACCATGCCTGCTCTCTGAATTATGCAATGCCATGTGAATGTCTAATCCATTTCACCAGGCTTGTCTCTATCCAGAAAGAATATTTCACTGACATGCTGATTAGTATATTAGGAGAGTTTTAGAAGTTCAGTGCTAGAGTGGGTGCCATTGTGGTGTTATTAATTTAGTTCAGAACAAAACAAACAGGTCTGTACAGCCATCAAAATCACTACATAAGACTACAAGATAAGTTTGTCACTGCTGATGGGAATTTGCAGAAATGCCTTGTGATACGTGGTAGGAGTTAACAAATAGATAAGGAGAGTATCACTTTTCTAGGAAATGATTGTTGAGGACTCAGGAATTGAAAAGACGACAAAAGGCTTGACATAGCTTCATGATGCTTTGTGTGGATTTCCAGAAAGAACATTGTGATAAGGGAAACAAACAGGAAATTTAAAGAAGATAGTTGGCATACTTATATTGCAGCAGTGCCACAGACACAAAAGGTAGTGTACAAACACATTGGAAGATGATGTCTAACCCAAGCTTTCTGGGTTAATGCCACAGTATTTTGCTTCTAAAAATTATATTTAGATCCAATGCCATTTAGATCAATGATGGAAATTATTCTGATGGAGTAATTGCGGTCCCTGGGGACCACTTGTCCTTCACACAAAGCCGTAACACAATTAGCACCACAGTGTCTGTTAAAGGGAAGCACAGACCTGAACCACAGGAGACCTCACACAGTTTCAGATTAAGCTTGGGGATGTGAAGAAAGCTTGCGCAAAGCCTCCTGTGCCTGTGCTAGCTGTCTCTCCCTCATTTCCACCAAAGTAAAAATAATTTGACTTTAACAAGAAGTTGAGAGAAGGCACTGCAATGTATGCAGGATTCCTCACCACTTTCTTAAAAAAAAAAGCCATTTTACAAGTCTGAATCCTAAATAATAAAGCTGAAAATTAGCCTATGTCGCTCAGTCCAGCTAAAACAAACACTTAGAGCAACCATTTTGCCTGAATATTGCTTGCATCAAAGTCTCACAGGCTAGTCATATGAAAAAAAAGAGGCAGAGAGCCCAGAAGCCCAGTCATAAGAGTGAAAAATGGGTGAAAAACAGCTTTGTCTCAAGATAAATGTTGCTCTCCTCTTAGTATACCATTAAAGTCCCAGCCCTGTGACACATCATCTCCTTTTATACCTGCCTGGCACGTGGCAAGAGATGGGAAGGCTTCATGCAGGGCAACTGCATAGACATGGAGTTCCCAGGGCAAAGCCAGGCTTTCCAGGTGAAGCAATGTTGAAGGCAATGGCCTCACCTCATGCAGGGGAAGGAAAAGCATGTTTCCCACCCCTCCTGGTCATGAGAGGCCCCAAGGCACCTCCACATCTATCTCTTACGTGGAAAATGGGATAGACACCATGCAATAGAACGTCAGGATCCTCTTTGGTGATCCATACTGTATCGCTGTTTTCTAGCAGTTTCTCTGCAAATAAACCTTCACTTTTGTGCAAGTGCAAAGATTTCATAGAGCTATTACTTGCACAGTGACAATACAAGACAGCTCCATTACAGTCTAGGTTTTATGGCACCTGGATATGCCTGGGGACAGACACTGACAGCAGAGCCAAAGGGGTCTTGAAAATAAGCACAAGGAATTTGGCAAGTCAGCACCGCGGAAGCAGAGATCCACATGTCACTGTAACATTACATACTTTTCTAGGGAAAAGATGCTGAAATCCCCCCTGCATTCAGGCATTGTTTCTTTATTAGCACTATTTGCAGTGCCACATCACAGCAGAGCCTCAGCCACATCAGCTGTGCAAACACAGCATGAGGAACTGGAGCCCATCCCCAAAAAGACTTGCAAATACACCAACAGCACCTCAGTAGGGGACACTAGTTTTCTGAGGTGGGTGCAAGGATCAGCACTGAGGAATTACACTTGAGTATTACTTCTGCAAGCAGATGAAAGGCTGCCTCCACCCACACAGGGAGACCATGGGCCAGGAGTCAGCTGCGAGCCAGACACAAGGCAGTCAGGCTCAACAGGGCTCTGGGTGCAGGGACACTTTCTTGGAACCTGAGCCTCAGCAGCATGGTGGGCAGCTTCACACCCAGTGCTCATGGACCACAAGATACATCTTTGCAAGGAAATCTCAGGTCTCTTCTGTTGGGATAAACATGTGTTTGGAAGCTAGTGGTTTAAAATCTTTTCATAGTGATTTCAGAAAAGAGATAAATATATGTTTGTAAGCTCCCAAGAAATCACTGCAACTTTCTGGCAGTTACACAACTCCTGAGGAGGCTGCAGGCACCCTGGAACCTGCAGATCCCCAGCTGTGGACAGGAGCATCTATGCTGGCACAGTGTACTTTCCTGGTTTTTCCCCTTTTCAGCACTGCCCAACCTCAGATGTTGCTTTGGGAAGGCAAGGATTAGGGATGTTTTAATCAGATTTGCTTCATTAACAAAAAAGGATAAACTCTCCATGACATTTTGATGTTTTGAATTCTCACCACAAGTTTATTAATGTTCCCTGGGAGGGGGGCTGAATTTTTCTGGGAGGGATGCACAGTGCAGCTTGCTGCTTAAGGAGCAGGGATAGGGATAAGGAGGGGTTTTTCAGGAAACAGAAAGCTTCTCTAGCCTTGGAGGAGTTATTTGCCACCCAGGGGACAACCCTTTTAGATTTTTGCAGAAATTGATGTTTTCAACATGTAGAAACACTGAGGGAAAAATATTGCATGTGTGTTCAGCATTCAATATTTCACTATTTTACTTGCAGAAGAGACTGATTCTCTCTGTGCTCATTCTACAGAAAGTTTGCTTTTGGGCAGGATAGGCCAGGAAGGCAGAATCTGGGTAGAGGTTTCAATTGTTCCCAGAAGTGCAGGCACCTGAGGACTCGGCTGCTGCACCACTAGTAGCCAGCTGTGAATTAGCATTCCTCTGACACTGGGGCAGGCTCAGCTTCTACAAGAAAACTGATCCTCTACCTTAAACCGCATGGCACGCCACTCCACAGAGCCCGGTAATGAAGGAGGACGGTATTAACATTCCAATCAAAACATTCAGGAGGAGGAAAAGGAGAACTGGTACTTCCAGTGTCAACTCCAATTAGGAGGAACTAGAAGCCACAGATGAGAAATAGGAAGCATCTGTATGTGAAAGCATATTTAGCTTTGAAGCTGGTGTGGGAATATTGGCTTAGTCCTTACTTTCCCCAAGTGTTATGTCATCTCATGTGTAATGTTGACACTTACAAGGATTACATATTAAATAATTCCTCTACAAACAACAGGGAATAATTCTGGCCTTTGATATAGATAGATTATGATCTCAGATGCTACTATAAAGATCTTATATTCTTCTTAACAGGCTAAGCACATTAAGAATCAGGGAAGAAAATAAATGATGCAAAATATGGAAAGTAAACCAAAGAACAGGAAAATCAGAAAACCCATGCTGAGCTGCAGGTTTTAGTACCTAAGAAAGGGAAATTATTAAGAGATTAAATCAGTCCACACCAGTCTTCAATTAATTAAAAATTGTGTTCTATGCCAATCTGGGCAGAAGGTCTTCATTTTCTTCTTTTTTTTTTTTTTTTTAATTTTAAACAGTTCCCCATTTTGGGACTGCAAAGAAAGAGAAAAGGGTTTAAGAATAGCCTGCAGATGTCTAATTAACCTGACACTGCCCTCCGGTCAGGCACAGCCAGCTTCCCAATTACCTGCAGGTGCTTTATCCAGGTTGTAGATGAAGCCTGGCATGATGCAGGGACTCCCAGGCCAGATCTGTGTGGGTGCAATGCTGCACGTACACCGCTATCCTGCTCCTCCTAGTACTGGAGCAGTTCAGCCTGCTTCAAACAGCACAGAGCCTGAGTTAATAAGCTTTGCTGAGCCTGAACCAGCTCCCTGAGGAGCTGGCCTGGATACTGCTGCTCTGCTGCAGAACCAAGAGCACCAGGGGAGCACAGCACATAGACACCCACCACTTCCTCAGGCTCCCAAATGCTATGAGCAGACCAGGGGACGAGAGCAGTGACTTCCCCAGGGCTGTTTGACCCAGGAGGGCTCATTATTCAAGCACAGGGATGGAGGAGCAGAAGCCCACCAAGCTCAGACCCTCGCACCCCTTGCACTGTGTCCATCTGTGTATTGAAGAGCACCCAGTAACTTCCCCACATTCTGAGGTGTCCAGAACAGCAATGAAATTGCTACAGATGCTGTAGCTGGCCCTCACTTGTACCCTGAGTGGTTTGTGCTGTGGTCTGTATTATAACCGAGTGCCAGAAATCAGATCTGTGCCAATGGAGAGACTGAACTGGATGCTCAAATCAGGCCTGAAACAGAGCTGCAGTTGCTGTGTTTGGAGAACCTGGACCCAGCATCACAGTCCAGGCAGGCTCTGCTTTGTGGAGAGGCAGCCAGACTCCTTTAACATTTTACAGCAAACTTCGAGATCTCTCTGCCTGAAGTCTTGAATGGGCAGATGCAAGGGGTCAAATGATCTCCCCTCTTACAGCACACCTTGGCTTCAGGGAAATTGTACTCAGGGTCACTTTGGCACCAACCTTTTTTTTTAATTTAAAAAAAAAAAAGCTATCCTTTCACTAGGACATTTTTATTCAAGCTGTCCCCATCTGAGCATCTGCTGTAACATGGATGTGGGGGAATGACTCCTTTAGAAAGAAGCTGAACAAAAAAAAAGAAACAGCACTAGTTTAATTTGTTTTCTCAAACTGCAAATCCTTGTACATGCTTGAAGCAAATGAGGCATTAAAGCTGAGAAAATGCATTGAGGCCCTTCAGCAGCACTTCCTTCAGAGGAATGAGAATGGGAAAGGCCCTTTTCATACTGTCTCATTGTCCCAGCCAGCCATCTAGGTGTTCAGCCCTGGAGCTCCAACTAGCAGCACAGTATGGGGTTACCCAGGGCAATGAGCGACAAACAATTTAAAACTTTTCCATAAATCTGAAAAACAAAGGCTTTTTATCTCTGTACTGAAAAGAGTAAACCAGCAGAGCCTCCATCCCCAGAGCCCACTGCAACTGCGTGATCAGAGCAATCAAGCTGATGGTCTGACAGCAGACCTGCAGCAGGCAGCCCTGTTCATACAGCAAAGAGAAATCGCTCAAGAAATCCTTCCCAGTTGCCTACTACAAAAGGGGAGGCCCATCCGGCTGAACCCCAGTATCCTTCCTGCTGCTAAAAACGCACTGCCACTTCTCCTGCTAGTCACACCATCAAGAGGCCCAGCTCCCTCAAACCCTAAGGCTCACAGCAACATGACAAAGGCAGAATATGGCCCACTATTAGCCTCTTCCTGAGCTTTAAGGAGAAGCTCATGCTTTTCCATAAAAGAAATCAAGCCAGAAGCACTTTTTTAAAGCAGTAAGTGGAAAAGCAAAGCAAGAACAACTTTTTTCCCAACCTAGAGTGGTACAGAGGAGAGACTAAAGACTGAAATGACTGAAAGCCTGCAGAACATTTCATAAAACAGTTATTTTTCCCCCCAACAATGGTACTCTGTCCCTGACATGAATCAAAAATGTCACAAGGCAGTTTGGTGAGGCCACATGTGAATGCTGGGTATTGAGCTGCAGCAGCTGCAGGCAGACTTTGTGGTTAACCCTGTGAGACTTTCACTGCTACAGCTGGCTTCGATTCTGTCGCTGCGTCCAAGCAGCCGCTCCTTCCCACTGTGCTGCTGCTAAATGTAATTGCAGCCTTATCAGTCTCCGCGTTTCATTCCACCACAAGCATCACAGGACCAGTTCAATGGTAAAGACATCAAATTAAGAGATATTCATATATAAATTACACATAAGCCTACTTTCTTTTAAGGTCTTAAGTATACACTTGGTATACCTTGAAAATGTAACAGCTCAAAGGGACCTGAATTCACACCTGTGCTCATTCAGGAAGCATCAGTTCACTTTGCAAAATCTTGAAGATGAGAATAAATCATTGTCTAAGGAACATCTCTCCCTATGTCACTCTGACATCTTCTCTCCGACACCAGTCCTAGCAGGTCTGTTGCAATTCAAAGCACTGAAATAGGCTACCCACTTGAATTTTTATCTCTGTGGTATCCAACTCTACAACAGGACACTTTTTTTTCTGCAAAATTTTCAGCAGAAGTTATGAGCTCTGCTTGTGCAGAGTCCAACAAGGCAGTAAATAAGGTTAGTGAAAAGCAAATATTTTGTGTCTTGAGTGTCATGAAAATTTTTGCAGTTCCTGTTTTTGGTATAAATTTCTCTTCCTTGCAGCATGCCTTCCCCACAGAAAAAAGGTAAGGAAAACAGAGCTGGAAGAAGAGGTGCACGATTCAAGAAACACAAGCCTGGTTCTGAATGAAAATATTCTGTTTAAAAATACCTTCTAAAAAGTTATACTTTTTAGCAATCTATAACCAGCTTCAACCACCACATCTTTCCCAAGACATCATTTTGAACAGAGGTCTTGACTAATATCTTTCAGCAGATTCAGAAATGCTCTAGTGACTCTGAAGTAAACCCCTCATCGGAAAAAAAAATATAAAGAATTGCTTTTAAATTCTAATCAAAACAATTTAGCTTAGTGCAGTAAGTTGCATGGCACTTCTATCCACCAGTGCAAGTCCTTGCATATTAATCGGTTTCATTACAGAGGTACAGGCTACCGCAAAGGCAGAATGTTGGTCCAGAGCACTCCTGAACTAGATTCCTGTGTAAAAAAAAAAAAAAAAAAAAAAAAGGAAGCTTGAAAAATCTTACATTTCATCAGTGGATTTATACGCACACAGGGATTTACTTATTTGGTTAAGCTTTATGCATTTGCATCAACATAAGCCCACAGCCAGGTTAACCAAGTGGAAGACCTGTTCACTACTACAGAAGTGATTTAAAACAAAGGCTCTATCATCCTCCGCCTGTGGTAGCTGCAGGAAATTCTGCTATGGGCCTACTTTCTGATTTTTTGAGTAGCTTTCCTTACAGGGAAGGCTTGGTCTTCTGTAGAAGGAAGGCCTCAGCCCTAAAAAATATTTGGTGGCTTTTTGCCATTGCATGAGTGATCATCCTCTCCCAGCTTTATCACCCTACTCACACCACTCTCCTCCTTGAGCCCTCTGAAGTACATCCCACTTCCCTGCAATCCAGCCCTGCAGGCAGTGTTGTCCTTCCAGTACAAATATGCAATTAATATTTTTTAAGAGCAAAGAGCTAGAAGATACATATCAACATAAAACAGAAGGCCCTTTGGATGTGGCCTCTCAAAACAAGGCATGTGAATATGCATTAGCAGCAGTAGCTCCCCCACCTCTTTATTCCCAGAGTTTTTAACAACAGAGGCAAAGAGACAAAAAAGAAAAAGAAAAAAGAAAAATTCCAGTGCAATTAAATTGCTTGTGAGCACACACTATGTGTGCAAGACAGCAGGGCAGCCAGGAAAGCTCCTGTTTCTCTCCATCACCCCAGGCCTCTGCTCCACCTGAGAGTGTTTTAGCCTAGAGCATACCTAAGGGCTACAGCACAAGCTGCCCACGAGGAGAGCAGCAACATGAAAAGCTTCATTGCATCATTAGGCCACAGTTTGTGCTAATCTCCCAAATTCTGTGGAAGAATGCAGGCACCTAGGAAATAGCCTGCCTTTGAAGGGGAGAACTCAGGGTTGGATTTAGACCACCTATCATCATTCTCCTTTACTTAATCCCTACCCCATCCCTCAGACCTATTTTTTTTATACTAGGGAAAAAAAAAATTAAAAGCCCTCCTTCCCTAATTCTACTGCAAGCCTCCTGACAGTGAGCAGCATTGTTTTAATAAGCCTTGGCAAAGTATGCCCATTTTTAATCACACAATTAGAAAAAATAATAAAAAATGTAGATCCAGAGAGAGGAAGAACAAGAGGAAAAGAGACTCTGGGCTGCATACAGGCTATCAAAAGTGGAACATGGTGCCATTATAAAATGTGGGAATCTGCCTATGCCAAAATCTGCCCATGGTGCCCACCACCAGGCTCCAGCCTAGGGTCTGCAACTGAAAATCAAGAGGGGGATGGGCAGGAGAAGGAAACCGTCCTCATGGCAGTGACAGGGTGGAGCTCAGGAGGGAGCTTCCCAGCAGGCACCCTGTCTCCCGGAAACCCTCACCTGTCCATCACCTGCCAGGGCATTGGGCTATGCAAAGCTTGGCCTTAAGCGGCAAGTGCTACCAGAGGATTTGTGGTGGATGTAGGTGGTCCCTTCTCTTTCTTTCCTTCTCTTCCCCATCCTGATTGCAGCTTGGTGAACGCTTTGCTGTCCAGAAGCAGGGTTTTGTGCTACAGGGCCTCCTGCCTTTCACATAGGGGCCAGACCTGAGAGCCTGACTTTCTGCAGGCTGGAAACCTCACACAGCATGTGCTGAAGAGGAGGAAAGGTATTGACTGTTTTACCCAAGATAGAAACTGCTTTGATTAATTGCATCTAGCAGCCTAAGCACTCCTGCCTCCCTCACTGCAGGCTGGCCTCTCCTCTCTACCTTTCCCAGTAGATGCCACCCACCACCCTGCCTGGCCCAGGGGACAGAGGTGGTCAGCACCAGCATCACCTCCTCAGCACCTCAGGTACAGCAAAGAAAACAGCTGTAATTGCCCAGCAGCTTTGGGGCTATTCTTGAAATTATCAGTGCACCTGAAAGATATCAGCCAAGTGTGGGAAGGGTCCCAGGAATGAAAAGCAAATGGGTGACAGCTGAGCAGTACTGTCTCATCCAGGCACCAGCACCAACCAACACTGCCTGCTAGGGCAGGGCCTGTCTTAGTAGTTGCTGGGGGCAAAAATAAAAGAGCATTTTCAGATCTTAGAATCATAGAATAGTTTAGGTTGAAAGGGACCTTTAAAGGTCATGTAGTACAACCCCTCTTCATCCATCTTGCATCTTCAGAAATCTTCTACACACCTTGCAAAATCTTTAAGGGCTAGGATGCCACTTTATGTAAAGATTTGGAGCTGGACACCATAAGGCTCTGGCCTTTTCCATAAGACAGTGAAGCTGAAAAGCATCTTTTTAGTCATAAAAAGGGTTTATGTCACTTGACTAGCCCAACAGCTTTGTATTACTGATATTCTTTAAGCTTAACCCACCCTGTGGTAGCAAGCCTCCTTACCTGGAAGTATAGCATACTTATATTGCTATTCTGTCAGCATAACTTACACCTGGATTTACACAATGCAAGCAAACCAGTAAGATCAACACCCGAAAGCTGTTCAAATAAATTATCAGCATTCCCCTAGGTCTCCCTTT
The DNA here is from genome assembly GCF_036417535.1 of Chlamydotis macqueenii. Taxonomy (NCBI): domain Eukaryota; kingdom Metazoa; phylum Chordata; class Aves; order Otidiformes; family Otididae; genus Chlamydotis; species Chlamydotis macqueenii. Next base: position 67,618,050 of record NC_141557.1, read on the forward strand.
TCTTTAGGCCCTGTCTCAGAGACTTCTGCCTGTGTATAACTTTTCAACATTGATTTGTCCTTTGAAATCAATGGGCCAACTCATACAAGTGAAGGCAAAGCACTCACAGGTCCAGAAGCTTCAGCTGTGCAGCATCAGTGGTTGAACTTGAAAACAAGCACTATCATTGCACAAATACGCTTTAGGTTCACAGCCCCACAAGGACAGGAGATGTGTATTATAGTATATGACCAAATTTCCTTAGAAGACGCACAGAGACTTATATGTTCCATGCAAAATTCTACAACTTTGTTCTCACTAACAGGTGTGCATTATGCATATTTTTAAGACTACTATGAAATAGATGTTTCCAAATTTAAAATGTTTGGACAATTATCTATCAGATTGCACAAACAGGTGTCTGTCTCTGATTTAAAAGATCAATTTTCCACTGTAACGTTAACAGTTTAAAAGACCGCAAACCTCACCACACAAGCTTCTTACAAAAGCTATTTTGGTCAACTGTACACTGCCCATAATGAAACCTATGTTTCTCTGTAGATTTACCTACAATAGGAGCCGTAAAGAGAGGGTTAGCATATGACAGATCTGTGTCATATCTCTGACAATTTCTGCATTTCATATTTCGCTTTTTTAAAAATTAGTTTTTGAATAAGATTTTAGTCACCACAAGATCTAAACTCTGTTTGACACTGTAGCTGAGGAACAATACAGTTTTCTTCTGATCTGTTCTGAGATTCCCCACCTTTTGCATGCTCTGCACAAAAACAAGTTATGGGACCCTGAAACAGTCTAGACAAATTGTGTTACAAAGGTTTCCTTCTACAAGTTTCAGGGAAAATACATTGGCTAACCACATGCAGTACTATGCCTGAGAAGCAAGAAGTTCATCAACAGTAAAAAAAGAGAAGAAGATAAAGAAGTTGTTGTTCAGACTGCTACAAACGTCTGCTTAAGCCTCTGTACAGTAACAAGAATCATACGAATCCGTTAGCACAGCTCAACAGTATCTGCAGAGATACAGAGATCAGTAGAGATGCACCCTTGCATCAACTTGCTTTAGTTCTTTTCACATACTTTTGGAGAAAGTGTTGCAGAACCCACACTCAGAGCTCAACTGCTAAAGAACATTTCTGCTTGGCTATTAGTAGGCAACACCAAACAGGGAAATCTTAGTGTGAAGAGACATAACTGCAGGCTTTCGGGAGGGGAAGGCTCATGTTTTTGTTCTGTAGGTGCCAAGTGCTTGGTATCATGAAGTTGTGGTTGGTAGCCAAGCCTCCTAGACATCACTGCAAAATAGATAAGTAGCAATTAAGAAAGGCCAGAATCCCACTGAAATCAAGTTTTGCTATTGAACCAAAACAACAAAAGAAAAACCAACAAATTTCCATTTCAGTGGATTTGGGATTTCACAGGAAGTATTTCCCTGAAACTTGCTGTATTATTTCACTTTTGCTTAAGTGTATCAAATTCTAGGTATAGTATGGCCAAGAAAAATACCTGCATACAACAAGGAAAAGTTTCCTTGCTCAAATGAAGCTTGAAAGGCAGGAGAGGGCAAGTGAACTCTTTGTTTCGTGGTACTTCAGGCCAGACAAAGCATACATTTGCTTTCTGCCAGCAGTCACATCATTTTGGACCATCTTACTGTCATCAAGGGAAACCCCAGATCTCTGTTCTGTTTTCTAAAGCATCACTCAATTCAGTGACTGGCAGAAAAACACAGAAAAGAAAAGGGTTATTTCTTTGCAGAATTCCCACTCCACCACCACCCCAGATACATACTCCCTTGCCACGAGCTCTGTCAGTTCAGCCTCAATCCTGCCCCATGGTTGGTATCTTACCCACCCAAAAAGGTTTTCCCCCATACTCAGCTTCTTACAGGAAAGGGACCTCACTAGTTAAGGTGCTCCTAAAGGACCATAGCTGGTCCTGCAGCTCCAGCACACTTGCCCAGTTTGGAGACCTACACTTAATCGCAATCTTTTTTTTGTGTGTGTGATTAACTGGTAACTGAATGAGCAACAAAGCCAGAGCAAGATCTGAGACCTGCTGCCATATCCCTCCTACCTCCTGGTCACTGTTGAGGGATTTTGTTTCTTGTTAGGACAAGCACATCCCGCCATCCATCCTCTGTCCTGAATTGCCCTGCGCAGGGCTGATTTAAAGGGAGAGGAGAGAAATTCCCAGCCTGAAATCCCACTGTTGCTCACCTCCAGGCTGCTTGGCCACAGCCTTTCCAAGTCACTTTCCCAAAGTCTACCATGTTTATGGTGGTGGCCTGACTGCTCAGTGTCCGCTTCCAACAGCCACCACACATTTCCCACTCATTGTCCCCCTGCCATTATCCCAGTTCTCCTTCTGCAGAACGGCCACAACAGCACTTTTCATCCCTGAAATGCACCGCACAAATGGGGAGCACAAGTCAAACAAAAGCTACAGCCACTCTGTTTACTAGGGAGAAAGATCAATGGGCTTCAATGAAAGGACAGGAAGCTGATGTTCTCACTGTAACTTGTTGGTAAAACAGTGAATAGTGCTATCGAGGCTGACAAAGGCTCTTTTTTTGCACTCCTTTTACTTTTTTTTTTAAATGAAGAATCCAATAGAGAGGGTTATCATGTAGTTATCAATAGGCCATGAAATGGGGAACATCAGCAAGTTTGTTCAACTCTTTTGTTTGCTCTTCGAGGGAGTTAAAGAGAAGTCTAAAGCGCACATCGGGAAGAAAAAAAAAAAAAACAACCAAGAAAAATCACAGAAGCAAAAACTCAAACTGTTAGGATAAAAAAAAAAATACATCAAGCAGGAGCACAGGTCAGAGAGGTTTGCAACCATGTTTGTTCAGCATTTTTCCTGTGTTCATGGTGCACAGAGCATCCCAATGGATTAGCAAGGAAGAGCATGGCCAGCCTACAGAAACAGCTATCCTCTCTGTACATCCCCACAAGGCCACTGCTGTGACAAGCCAGACCTCAGGGCCCTATTAGAAGCACTACACCTGGTATTTACACAACTAGGTCCTTCTTCAGGTACATCTGGAGCACTCTGGGATGCTCTGGTCTAGTCACCATCTACATCTTGGTGTTTCCTGGCACCATAAAAAGGGAGCTATGCTCTGGTGGAATACCACTGAAGCATACTCCTAAGTAAGGAGTGTGTTGTCCTTCCACAGACATGGCCTCTCTTCTCTTACCAAGGTTTTTTCCATGTAGTGAAACAACGTTTTGCAGCTACTCACGGAAGTGTTCTTAAAACTCTGGATGTTTTAAAAATGTGGTGATACGACTGATATCAGAAGGCATGCTGCTGGAAGAAGGGCAAACTTATTTATAAACATCATATTCCCCAGCACCTTCAAACTATGTGAATCTGTCATACAGCCTGTATGCATGCATTTGGCATGTGCATTAAAAATAATATAGCTGATTATTTAGGTATATCTTATACATGGTGCACACAATAGGCATCACATATGCATACATAGGTCTGCAATGCTGGTAAAGAATTAAAATGCTATGATACAACTAATGCCATTTTTTTTGCAAACATGAGAAGCTAAAATCTTTTTGCTCTTCTGGGACTCCTTCACAATCTCCTATATATAAAATTTCAGACTCCAAATTCAAAGTGAAGCTTAGCACAGGGGAAATTGTGATTTTCCTTGAAGGCTCAAAAGAAAATTCAGGATTATATGAAAGACATGTTAGTTATTAGTAATGTTGTTCTTCAAAGGACTATAGAAACTGAGAGGACTCATGTCATGGGAAACCCAAGTAATTGGTGAAAATGTTTTTAAAGTTTAACCCTTTCTTTTACTGCTTTTGAAGAACTGTAAAGAGACTTGATAAGATTTTCTTCTTGCTTGCTTTGTGCCTGACATACGATTCCTTGGACTTATCGCTTGCAGTGAGCCTTTTTTCCTGCTTAGACTTTCTGATCCCCATTTCATCCGTTGATATACTGAGTACACATTGGCTGTTGCAAGGCCACCAAGAGCCATCCAGTTCACGCTAACCTCTGAGGGGTCCCTAGTGGTCAGGGTTGCAGATGTGCACGGTGTATGGCCACTCTCATTCATTCCATGCGAGCGCTATTTGCTCAAGCTGCTGTCATGGAGCTAAATTAAACCAGAAGCATGCAGGTATTACACTGTTCGGCCTCAACATGAGCATGCTTGAAGAGCAGATGGGACACAGTCCTCCACCTGACTACCCTCTAACATTGCTTGCAGCCCACTTGTCTTGCACAAGATGCACAGAGAGGGAGGGATGCAAAGGCAGGTATGAAGTAATCTCACCCACATTCAGCTATGTCCACCTCTCCCTCCCATGTCAGGCCTCAATAGAGCCAAAACAAAGGTAAAAGCACGCTGCCTTCTCTAGGATCTGTGGCAAATGTCCATGCACTTGAGCAGCAAGAATTTGGTCTTCTTCCTATTCCATCTTTTAAAGAGAATTGACAGGCCAGTGCCTCTATTAGGGTGGCTTACAGCAGGCATAGAGAATGTGTAACAATGACTCACTCCAAATAAAAATATAAGAAGTGTTGCTTCTGCTAGGCATTAAGTTCAAATTCTGTAAATTCCTTGGCATGGTCCTGGTTATATGTAACTTCAGGTTTTTCACTAAATAATTGGACAAATCGAAATTATTATTGTCCAGCTATAGTTGAGATGTAGCTTGTATCTAGATACAGGTAGTGTCAAAAACAGCCATCCCTTGACATTTCTGAACATGGGTGCTTCTTTCAGAATAAGAGTTTACTTGACAAGGTCTTCAGCAACAGTTATTACACTTGAAGTGTATATCCTGCCTTAATCCAACAGAACTTTCAGCTTTCTTTTGGAGGCATAACAGTTGAATTGATCTTTTATACAGGGGACAAATTTAATTTTCCGGCTCCGATTTGGAAAAGAATGCCTATTCACAACAGCACTTAAGCCTCATGGAAGTCAATGGGACCTAAACACGTGTTTACAATTAACCATGTGTTTAAGTGGTGGTCTGAACTGGTGAATAAATGTGAAGTCAGTAGGTCTGCTTGCATAATTCTCTACAAGTCTGGGAGAGAATTACAGAATTTGGCTATAAGAGGCTGGAGGATTAGTAACAAATGTGTCATTCCTGTAAGTAATTTACTTACACTAAAGCCAGGGCAGAACTGTTTAGAGTATGCACTCATATTAATTTGAAGGACAGACTTAGAACATAATTATCAACCAAGGGCAACTGTAAATTTGCAATAATATATCAGAATCACCAACTGACTTTCAAATGAGGTCTACAGAACCAAACATCCTGCTCCAATGTAATGAGTTCCAGCCCATTTTAGAGCTAGGTTGTGACTTCACACAGAAAACTAAGTAGCAGTGCAGGCCAGAGGAGTAATTGTGGCTTCAAAAAATGAAACCAAAGAGCATATGTAAGAGCCTCCAAACCCTTTCAAAATTATCTTTGCGGTGGCAGCTTATGAGAAAAATATGAGAAGCCATCAACAGAGCTTAAGGGGTTTAAGCCCACAACTCATTGACAGATAAGGGTCCTGTAGACTGTCAGAAGTTTCTCTAGGTACTCTTAAGATAATTCAAGAGTGAGAATAAACCCCTGTATTGGCCATATTTAAAGAAACAAATTAAGATTTTCAGGCAAGTTTATCATGTACATCACTCACTGTCCTTCTTGTGCTTGCTCAGTATCACTGGCACATGAATAGCTGGTATGTTTACATTTGATTAAGTTTGCACACTCCTATGTTACATAGGAGACTAGGAAAGGAAATTATCTCCAGATGTCACTTCAACTCTGTAAGATCAATGAGAAGCTTAACAATTAAGAAGGCTTGGACCAAAAGTTCCTTAGGTTTTTTGGGGGGTTTTTTTGTTTGTTTTTTTTTTTTTTTTTAAATCAGTGCTCTTATTGCACTGTTAATGCATTAGTCACAGCTGGCTACGAAAGGTGACCCTCCAAACTGGACTGACACCACTTTTTTTCAGTGCCAGAAGCTAAAATTGACAATAATAAGGATTTGAAGAACATACAAATGACTGCAGCCCTCCAAGGTAATGCAGGGCTTCAGCAGCTCCAGCTCAGCACCCATCATCCCACCGGCCCTGTGCCAGAAGGCTGCAAGTTCCTGCAGGACCCTGGGGCAGCAGTGTCAGCCATTGCCTCCGGACATCTCCCCTCCTCTTCAGCATCTCCAAGAGCAGCAGAAACAGCAGGCAGGGCATCTGTGCTTGCTTTTCCCTTTGCAACAGATAACATTGGTGTCCTTGTGCTCATAGAGCTGCATGTGACTATTCTAAGGCTTTACAGGTAATAACCCAGCTCCAGAGGCTGCGACAGCTCTGGAAGTTACTAATTAATTCACCACAGCTGCTCTGCCCTCTCCACAGTAACTAAATCTGGTAAATGTGTGGGTTGTCAGGCTATAGAGTGCAGGGCTCTGAGGTATGAGGAGGGATATGCTGCTTCCTCAAATTTTCCTCTACTGAACTCAAGGTACAACTCCAGCGAGTCAACACAGTAAAAAAAGTGTTCCTTCAGATGCATGCCAAGTGCCTAGATACACAAGGCACAGCATGCACATGAGCAGGGACAGCCTTACTGCCACTGGAGTGATTTACACACACCAGAGCCCTGGTAGGGTGGCTGCTGTGTTTGGATATATTCATGTGCCTCCAGCTTCCCAGGACAAGCTCCAGCACGGTGTCCTACCAGGGACCCTCTCAAACACACCCAAGGGTCAGGCTCTCTGCCTGCAGACCCTTTCAGAGAAAGGGGACTGCCCAGCCTAGCTGCCCTGGGCTCTCAGGACACGTGCCAGTCCTCCAGTTGCTCAAACAAACTTATTTCCAAAACTTAGACATTACACACACAGAGGAATACAGCTGGTCTTGGAAACACAGGAAAATCAAAGCAGGTAATACTCTTGACTTTAGCAGACCAAAAACCATTTAAACAGCAACAAAATACCAGTACCTATTTACCTGCTGCCATTCCTTCAAGACCCTGAGACATTTCTGAGGCTAACATCAGTCTTCCACAGCACTTAGGACTTTTTTTTTTCCACCACACACCTTCAATCCTCCTGCTAAATCATTCAGTTTGGCTTCAAACCCTGCAGTCACTGCATCCTCTTTCCTGAAACAACTCCTGAGGAGCCTCTTTTGAAACATCACAGCTTCTGTTTCAGCTGACCCACCTGACCAGCATTAACAGGTGATACATGTCCCAGGCACATCATCTATTGCTTAATTACCACCAGCTCAGACTAGGAAAACAGGTTAGGAAGCCATTCCTTTGGCCAAGCATGCTCTGCCCTGGTGCATGATCATCCAAGTGTTGTCTTCATCACTGTGGGTTCTAGGCCAGGTGCAGGAATTTCCCCCGCTGTTTGCTGTGGGGTTTAGATCAGCACAGAGGCAAAAAGCAAAGAAAGAAGGCAAAGAAGTCCTATGCATATCCCTAGTCTGACACAGACACACCCAGCTCAATATCAAACTCCCCAAGCAATTCCACAATTTGCCACACCACATTCACGACAGACCAAAAGTCTGCTGAGGAGGCTCTACATGTACCCTCCCATTTTAGGGAGTCTTTGCTGCACCAGGGGTAGTGTAAACACCTCAGTTTCGGAGCTGATCCCCGCACTGATGTCAGGAGCTGGCAGTTTGCTCAATGGGCACAGGATGGGATGCAGGATGAGAGCAGCGGGGCGGGTCTCTGCACCTCCAGCCCGACTGCAGCCAGTGTGCTGCGACCAGTGCTGGGCAGCCATCACAGAGGAGCATACGCTCCACAGCTTCTGGCTGGCTTTAGATGGACCAGATGCAGCTGGTCAGCAAGTATTTGGCACATGGGCTCCCAAAGCCGGAGAGAAACCACAGCGCAGCGCTGGGAATATATGAGTTGTCAGCACCGCAGCGGGAGAGCAAGAGACAGGGATGAACGGAGGCCGCGGAGCTGGTTAAATCCACCCCTGCGCACACAATGTCTGCCAGGGGATGCACTGACACAGGCGATGAAGCTGGGGTGCAAGGGGTCAGGCAGCTCAGCCAAGACACGTGGTGAGTCAGTGGAACAGTTGAGTACTCAAAGGAGGGCCCAGGATTAAAATGACAGAAGGGACATAAGTCTCCTGGTTTTGAGTCCTCTTTCCTTGCCCCTACACAAAACAGCCCCTGTGGCCATAGCATGCCTTTCTTCAGCTTGCCTCCCCTTATCCTCGTTGTAAGAACGGGCCCTGGCTTCCAAAATGCAGTATCTCCACTCAGCAGGCCCTGTGCCTTCGGTTGCCTGCTGCCTTGCAAAATCCTCCATGCCAGAATGCCGGGGTCTTCGCATCCCGCTGCTGTTGCCATCAGTGCCGTCTGTCACTGAGCACAAACAGCAAGCAGCAGCGGGCTCGCAGCAAGTATGAAGGGAAACAAAGCAGGGCTGGAGTGGCAGAGCAAGCCCCTCTGGGAAGCAGACCCCTTGTTTCGCTGGGATGCAACGTGCGGCGCTGGCTGCAGTGTGGTTTGGAAGCAGCAAAAGGCATGCCAACATCAAAGGGGCAGTCATCAGCCAAGAGCAGCTTCTTGCAACCATTATTCTTATTATTGTTTCCTTTTTTTTTTCTTTTTTTTTTTTTAACTTTTTTTTGGGGAAGCAGACTTCATGACACATCGCCTGAAGTATTTTGCTTATCTAACTCACGTCCCAGGCAACAAACCCGAGGTGCGCTTCTTGCGCTAACGAACAGCCTCCCATGAGCCCATGTCTGCGGCACATGGTCCTCACACCCACTGCAACTCTTCAGGCCAAAACTTTGCCCCTCCCTGATTCCTGTGCACATACGTGCACACACACATACACAGAGCAACACTATATGCTCCTTCTGGCCAGGAGGTGGGACAAAAAAAGCTCTTTGCTCTTCCACATGGCTCCTAAACCTCACAGAGGGGGGACGTTTGCGTGGGGCTGCTGGGGGTAGTGGGGCTGGCAAGGGCCACTGTGTGTCCCCGCAGTTCCCTGCAAAAGGTGCTGAATGAAGGCCTGGGGCAAGGGTGCAGGTGGGAGGCCGAGGAAACCCAGCTGATGCAGCATTTCAGCCAGGGCAGAGACTGGAGTAACACTCGCCATCTGCAGCTGCAAGCTGGAATGACCCACCAGGCCCTTGCAAAAGTGCACAAGAAGATGTCAGGGCCCTCGGGATGGCCGGGCAGGCAGAGGGTGACTGTGGTCGGCAGGCTGGCAGCAGGAGGAGGCAGGGCAGGCACCGGCTTACCTCTGGCACCTGCGGCAGCAGCAGGGTGGTTGCGAGAGGGAGAAGGTCTGGGCAGAGCAGCCCAGTGGCTGTCCACGCTAGGGGCATGTTAGACCCGCAGAAGCACAAGGGGGGTGTTTTCACTGTGCTGAAGTCAGCAGCCTACTCCTTTCTGTTCTGAATACAGGTAACCAAGTTGGATGCCCAAAGGAGATGCTGCCAATACCCTCGGAGGCTGTCACTCCAGTGGGCCAGGAAGGAGCCAAGTCACTCCCGACACAACCTTACACCTCGCAGAGCTGAGAGGCCTTCACATCTTCTGAACAGAAATGCATCTCTCTGACTGGCCCACTTTCTTCTATTTCACTGTTATGCACAACAGTCTGATTTTAATTGTGTTACGGAACTCTTCTGTACCTAAAATCTACCTATGGGTTCTCCTGCAGACGCACGATAGTGAACTGTTGTGTTTGGCACCAGCTGAGGAGGGAAGCCTTGGAAAAGAGCTTGCTGTCTTCTCTATAGCATCATTTAGGATGCTTGGGTGCTTCTCCACAGAGGGTGGATGTAGCACTAATGCACGTTGGGCAGTACAGGGCATGCAGATCATCCATTAGTGTTGGAGAAGGGAAACTCGTCATCATGGAATGCTGTGGGCACCGGTGGTTGGGATGGGTTCAAAAGGCAATCAGGGAAATTCAGAGCAAAGACATGCATGGAGGGCTAATAACTGCAATGATGATCCTAGGTCAGGCAGTCCTTGAGTCACAAAACGCTGAGGACCAGATGAAAGCCATGCAGCAGTGACATGATCTGCTTGTCGAGTCCTCCCGCTTCATCTGTTCTAGCCATGCAGAGACTGGACGCTGAGCTGGGTCGACCGCTGCTCTCAGTGAGGAAGGAGGGAGTGGGATCAGCATTTTCCCAGCCTCTCCTTGTTCCAGACAGGTGTTTTATCACCTGGAGGCCCTGGGAGGCAGGGTAGCTTTGTAGTCCTGCCAGGGGACCGGTCTTGCCAGCACGAGACAGCAGGGAGTGTGCCTCTGCACACGCACCCCTGCTGTGCCATGCTGCCGGCTCACCTGGGGTTCGCAGGGATGTGGCTCCCTGGACCCCGCTGCCTGCTGGCAGGAGGATAATGTGGATGCGTAACACTAATGGCTGGCCCGGGCAGTTTATCGAAGTTCTTTTGTGACAGCTCATGCCCTGTGAAGACAAAAGAGAGACTTGAGACATTAGATCACCAAATTTAGAGCCTGACCCGAACTTTGAAACAAAGCTTCATTGGAGAGAGAAAAACAAGGGAATGACACAACTCTGTATGTGCGCACGCACGTGTGATCCAGGTGACCTCCCTTCACTTTGAACCGTTGGCTCTCACAGGGCATCTCACTGCCCAGCAGGATTTGGCACATTTGGAGGCCATTGAGATGCTTTACAAAGCAGAGTCAGCTCAATCCAAGACACGGCCCTGGGCTGCTGGCACAGTCCTTCCTCTGCTAACATGGGGGCTGGCAGGCTGAGCAGAGAGGCCAGGGATGGAAAGGACCATGGAGGATAGACTCATTCCTCCCTGCCAAACAGCTTTGTCTCGAGTCATAGTCAAGCACATTTAACACCACAGCATTTGGAAAGAGCTCCTGTGGCAAATGTAGGCTATGCTAGAGACATACAGAGCAGTTTTCTGACCTGGTAGTAGGCACAGTGCCAGTGCTTTTATATTTTTTAAATTTTTTTCTTAAAGTTTGGCTATTTATTTACTTGCCTGTCCCGGTTCTGAACAGGATCTTCTGACTAGTCATTTGTAATAACCCTGAAAGGCAGGAAACGGCGTGTTCCCACACTGGAGACTGACCATGACATCACACCAACAACTGATAGGAAACACTCCCCACAGCTGCCCCAGCAGCTCCACCCCGCCAGCACACACAAACCAGCCCACTCAGTGCTCATCGGGACAACAAGGAGCCTCCCCGATCACACACTCACTGAAGCCTGGACCAAAGGGACTTGGCAGCATTTCACACAGATGTGCATTGCCTGCGCTGCAGACGAAAGCGAATTGCAGGCTGGATGGCCTGGGAACATCAGCAGCGGGAGCAAAGGCTCCATCTTCCTCTTCTGCCCGCAAGGGAACAGGCACACAGGTAGCAAACATAATTTATCAGACAACTTGTGCTGAAAGATCCTGGAGCATGAGGCGAGTCAGGAAAGAGGTCTATGGGGGTGATAGAAATAGCCTGGAGAGCCTTTCATTGCAAGGTTACTGTTCTGAATCTGGCCCAGTCGACGGACCTTATCAAGCATTGTTACTACATAGCACCTATTTCATGGCCATGAGTTCATCATTAGGCTTCTTAGGTAGCAGCTGTTCACATCATTAAAAAATACCACCAGCAACCCTGTCCATCTTAGCAGAGACACTGAGGATTTAATTGGAAAGGACACCAGAAATATTCTCCTTTTGTCAGTCGAGATGATCCACCCCGACCAGGCCTAAGGCGTATTGATGGAAAAGCTGCTGCCGCCCCACTCCCCATCTAGTGAGTTCAGTCACCAGAGTGGTGAAAGCAATGCATCAGTGATGGGTCTCAGGGAAATATTTGTTTAAATGGTAAAGAATCCCCAGAAAACAACTACCTAACATCTGCTGAACTGCCGGCAGCTTGATTTATTTCACTCTTTAGAAAACCACATATTTAGGAAAATACATCAAATGACAGCTGGTATGTGCAAATATTCAAATTGAAGACTTCGACCAGCAAATTCTTGCTACAGAGGTGGAAAGCTAGTGCTTTTTTAAAAACTAAGCAAGCCAGTTTCTCTGCAGCCCCTTCCCGAGCCATACTGAAGGCTACTCCTCAAAGGAGCCTTGCTCTCGTAACAGTGGGAGTTAATATTTTCTCACTAGAGATGCAGGTGAAGTAAGGTTCAGACTCACATCACCTTATCTTCTGTAATGTACCCCGCCTAGATTTCTATCAGGTGCTTCAGTTCTGGGGCAAGCCTTCACCTTTGAAAAATAAACTGAAAATAAAGAATTGGAGTGTTAGTTATGTACATCATTTTCCAGGGTTTTCATCTCCCCTTCTCCCCTCATCTACCAGACATAAATTATCACATTAATCCCAAAATGGCAAATCACTTCTGAGTCCTGGGGAGGTCCCTGTAGCAAGGAAGTAGCTAGAATTTTACTTCAGAGAATTAATCTATAGATTAATAAAATTTGCATACTTTATAGCCATAATAAATGAGCCTGGACCTAATAGGTACTCAATGCTTGTTACCACTGTTTGAGTTCAGCAGTCAGGATCTGGCCAGAAATATTGCAGCTATAGCAGATATTTTGCTGTACCAGAAGCTCTTTATCTTTCCCCAAAGTTTTAGAACAACAGCCATCCTGCAGTCCTGTTCTATTTAGCTACACGTTCATTACTTTTTTCCCCATATAAATATATTGCAATCATATATATATTGTAATGAAGGCTATGTATCTAGCCTATCTATATTATACCAGCTATGTATTTACTATCTATATCCACATACTATACATAAATGTTGGTTTGTTTAGAAACATAGCATATAAATATACTACATCGCTTTGCTGCTTCAGTCATGAGTGAATACACTGAACTGCAGCTGTAAAAATAAGAGGAATAAAAGTCCATTTTACGATATGTCATCACTTATTTTTTCCTGTTTATCCAGTAACTCACAGTGTCAGAAAGGCTGTAAAGCATCCTCAGCTGTTAGTGTGGATTCACAAAGTTCCTGCTGTATATATAGATTTTTCTTATGCTTGCTCTTGCCTTGAATGCTCAGAAATTTAGCAGTCAAGAATCTGAAAAGGAGGGCTGGGATTTTTTCACTCTACAAAAGCAGCCCTTAGCACCCAGGACACTGGCTGAGCCTGGAGGATGCCTTGGAAATCCATTAGAAACAATGCAGGACCAACATATCCTCACCTGGGATGCCCCATCTTCTGGTGTGGCTTCTCCAGAGACCTCAGCCCGCATCCCCGGTCACCCACCACCTTCACCAGCATCCATCGCCCCATGACACCCTTCCTGCTCCCTGCTTGTACTGGGCTGCAAAGCACTTCCAGGGCACCAGCACTACTGAAATCACCCCTCCACAAGCCCAAAACTTGGGCAGGGACCAGGCAGCTGCGCTCCTATCACACAGCATGGATAAGGGCCACGCTGGATGTCATGTGCAGAGCAGGGCCATTGGGGAAAGCTTCTCCCTTAGGCACTTGTAGCCTAAGACACAACCTGCATCCCATGTGTTTATGGTTGTTCTGCATGGCAATGGTAGAAAAGGATGTCTGTGGATATTGCTTCTGACTTAGACAAATCACTCCAGCTACAGAGGCTGTTTTAGGGCTGCATTTGCCTACGTGTGATGTGCGCATGGAAACAAGATGAGTATATGCTCTGAATGTGCTCCTGTGCTACAGGGACAAGCCCCAAAGTCACATTTAGAGAGCATCTGTCCCCAACACTGAATTGAGGCTAGTTATTAACTCTTGGGCCCAATCTTAGCGGTGTGTTCTAACTCAGGGCAATTAATGGGCACGAGACATCCTAAGGCAAGAAAACAGCAAAGAAGGCTTTAGTCTTTCTGTAAAATTAACCAGGCAAGGCCAACAATGTTCCTGTGAAGAAGGAACACTTGCCCTTGTGGTTGATATTACTATTGAGATAAGCACTCTTAGAAAGATGACAACTTTGTGCCAATTCCCATTTTTCTGGGTTCTTAGGTTTTCTTTTTCCTTCAGTCATATCTTGCCTTTCCATATGAAGAAGGACTGAGCTGAGCAGAACCCAGCAGCAACTAACACATGGCATCAAGCTCTGCTTTCGAGAACAAGGTGAGGAAGTGCACTGGCTATTATGCAGAGACCACGGACACAAAGCAAGAGTCACACTAATGAAGACAGGAAGGATGATGAACTCAGACTCAGGAAAGCGAATAAAAGCATCAGCTGAAACACAGCAGCAATTTTATTCTAGTAGATATCTTCTGAAACTGAAATTGGGATTAAAAGCATGTTTATAATGAATGACATACCCCCTCCCCCCCTGCAGCCCAGCAGCATTCACGTGGAGAACAGATAGCAGAGCAGGATTAGTCACCAGTGAAGTAAGGACCTGCAATGGGTGGTGGAGCCACACAGACCCTGCTCAGGGCAAACCTCCTCAAGAAAGGGCAGAAGCAACATGTCCCAGGTGGAGAGCTCTCCTTGGGGCTTATTGTCCATAAAACATAAAAAGAATAAAAACAAGGACAACGATTTGTGTGTTAAGCTGTTTGTTCTGGCCAGCAATGTCGTAGGGCAGTGACTGGCAACTCTGGCCGTAAAATATGAGCTGACCTGAAAGGGAACTTTTTTTCTTTCTGCTTTTTTCTCAGCTGAGCCACCTACACAGAGAAATCTGTTATCCCCTCTACTCCCCTCACTCCAGCAAGCGACAGACCTGGCAATTCTTCTGTAGGCATTAAGGTCCTGATCTTGTTCCCAGCAAAGGCAAAGACAAAATTCCCATTCTATGAAGGATCACAGATAATTTCCTGCAAGCTTGGTGAAGTTGTTTGAGCCAGCTTCCCAAAATAAGCCAATGCATTTTTAAAACCACAGCTAGGGGTCTACTGTGTTATAATGTGACCCCTGAGAGGGTAAAAATTGCTGCGAGGTGAGTCTTCCTAGCTATTGTTTTAGGCTGCTGACTCAGGAAGACAGGGCTGCCTTGTTTCACATCTGAAAGGACTTTTTTATTTGTTTGGGGACCACACAGGCAAGAAATGGCTTGGAGTTGTTGGTTTGTGGGTGGAAGCAGGGGTGGGAGGTTTCCTCTATCAACACAAATTGTGAGGAAACTCAGGGTTCGTGAGAAGGAGCTTTCCGGTGCCCCAAGACCATGGGAGGCTGGTAGGACTCTCACCAGGGCTCCCCGTGGGCGTCTGATGCTGGATACAGCAGTGGTAGGGCGGCAGGTGCGGCTGGCAGAGGGTCCCTGGGGCAGGACGGGGTGGTGGGAGCGACCTTCTGGAGAAGACAGGAACCAGATCAGAGTGCACCGCACAGGAAACTGCTGGGGATGGTCAAGCTCCAAGAGGAAGCTGGGGCTGCAGTAGGCGTCGTGCAATTCCTGTGAGCCAATAATAAATGCCAAAGAGGAAGGGAATTGAGTCAGGATGCTGATTAAGGCCCCCCCTGCTCCACAGAGGATAGAGGAGGGCCTCGGATGACACACCCTTGGTCTAGAAAGCTGGCTGCTGCTGGGGTCGAAGCCATGCTGTGCCACTGGCACAGCCAGCTCTATGTCATCTCCAGGACTCCTTGGCGCAGAGACCACCAGCAATTCCTATCGAAGCAGGTACTGGTCAGTCTACCCCAGGTCTGACTGTCAATGTTGCTGAGGGTCCTGATGCCCGAGTCTGTTTGATCAGTCCTGAATTAATCCCAGCTCAAACACATGCAGAAATAAAATGGGCCTATCACTTTCCTATCAGCAATTTATGGAACATTGGAGTCTGAATTGGCAAAAGTCCTGCTTTGATGAGAGCAAGATCAGGCGCTCGCGCGGCACTTCATGTACAATTACTTTTAATTCAGCTCAGTTACCAGTGAACTATAATATCTGTGAGAATTTTTAAATGGATCATTTTGTCAGTTTTTTTTCCTTACACTTGCTCTGCCTTAGACACTTGTCACCAATTTTATTTAATTAGCACCACAATTGTATTAACACCACATTTTTTTAAATTTAATTATGCTTCTGCAGTACCCCAGCTTGTTTTGTGCAATTAGCGCTCTACTTTCATACAAATTAATCTCCCTGGAGAACTGCGTGGAAAACAGAGAAAAAGAAGAGACCTCATTTAATGGAAATAACAACATCAACTGACTATATATGTATATAGCCCTCATATGTTGCCAAACATGCAATTTGAGGTTTGTGCCTCCCATACACACGAAATGATCAAGCAGTTTTCTCAGGAGTGAATTCAGTAATTTTATTTTGTCCTGGCTTTCTGTCCTGGACGTAGTGCAAAGAGTTAACTCTATCTTCTGCTCTATCAGGCAATTTAATCTAAAGAGGACAGGAGGAAGACTGGTTCCTGTATCTGGTAAACATTTGCTTTATCAGGGAATGTAAGAGAGCCTCTAACATCCCTTTCTCACTTTAACCACAGCCGCAGAGAATTTGAGGCAGATTTAGGGTATTTAAAGGGACTGGCTGCTTAGTCTCTGTGATGCTTCTTCTGTGCTGAGGTTTTTTTAGTGTTTTGACTGCCTTCCACATAAACAGTGATGAACCTGAACCACTAACTTATTCTCCAGCTTGCTTATACAGCAAAGAGCAAAACACAGCTAATTCCTGCAGCAGAAGAAGCCAAGTGGGCCTACTTCGTTCATTACCCTTCTTTGTGTCACGGTGTCAGAAGCAAGGAAGAAGTGTGGCCCAGGAGGGAGAGTTTTGCTCAGTTATTTGCTTCAAATCTCTTTGTACTGTCTTTTATATTAATTTGTCACCACCTGCACTTGAGCATGCTTCATCAAACAGAAATGTCTGTGGAAAGCCCACAGGAGAGTAGACTGCAGGATCAAAAGGTGTACACACACCCACAAAGTCAAGTGGGTGGGGTGGTGGAATTCATCTGGAGCATCTCAACTAAGGGACACAGCAGAGTACGCGGGAACAGTCTGCAATGCCAATGCAATTAAAAGACAGCGAGCATGATGGCATGGTGACCAGCTGGTTAGTACCCATTCAGCACAAACCAAAAGCTAATTCTGAGTTTTATGAAAAAAAAAGTCAGAGAAATTGGACCTAGGGTGGATGCTTGAGACCATCACCAAAATCACAAGTCAAAAGAAGACGTGGTTCATTTTTGCACTTTTCCACTAGCTGGGTTTCACAGGAGCTCACATGCTTGCTCCTGCCCTTGGAGACTATTGACCTCTCCATCCACCCCAAACCTGACAGGGTAGCAGGGTCACATCATCTTTGGGTATCCCTCTTAGAGACACCTGCTCCTCGAGCAACTGCAGTCCCAGCTTGTTGCACCATCAATTGAGAGTCCACAAAGCAATCCGAGCCTGCTCGGCTAAAAGCTGCTGGTGAAAAGGAAACAGAGGAATTTGTGCCTGAAGCGTGTTCACTTGCACTCATTTCTGCCTTCAGAAGGATGCATTTGAGGAGCCCTGCATGGGGCAACTGTTAGAGGCTTCTCCTGCAAAATATTGTCCGCATCATAGAGGAGCTGGAAATAACTGTAGAGAGTTCAGGTCTTGTCCCAAATCCTTTTTGTCTTTTGGAATGGCACTAGAAATTTTGCACAAAGATAATCCACAACATTTACCATGTGATCAGAAATACTACAAAAATACACTTTCTCTTACTGCTATGGCTTCTCCTGCTTGCTAAAACTGGGATGGAGAACAGATATACCTAGAAGAAAGGCACAAATGGAAAGCTGGTAAAAAAGTGGGGAAGAGTTAATCAGCTACAGAGAACTGAAAACAGATCAAAGACCATATCAATGATTAACAGGAGTACATCAGGGCTCTTTGGTTTTTCAAAGCTTACTCTCAGCCAGCTGAAAGTGAAATGTGTTGTGCTGCAACCTTCCAGTGTGTTTTAGAGCAAAAGAAAGTCCTACGTAACATACATCAGCAAACTACATGCTCAATATTTCTTTCCACGACTGACTTCTTGAAACTTTACCCTTTGAGCCAGTCAAACAGGCTGTTTTGAGCATTTGACAACCTTGCCCTAGCCAAGTCAAATTAACTGTCAAAGAAATAAAAGCCCAGGACTTGCCTTGATGTTTTCTGGGTTGTGGGATAGCTGAACATGAAAACAGTGCCAGAGTGACACTTGTCTTCATCTTGTTGCCATCAGCCTGCATTTTGTTGGTTTGGCATCTTTTAGTTTTAGGTGTGTAAGACAGGAGAAAATTGGGCATCCCCTACTTTACTTAGTGACAGAGGAGCTTAGTAAGGTGCAGAGATTTGGATTGTTGTGGAAGACAACCCAGAAGTTCAGAAGGAGATGTCTTCCCCACCATCCCCAAATAATTTCTGGAGGACACAAGGGCTGTGAGCAGCTTGGAAAGAACAAGTTGCAAGCTGTACCAGCACAGCCCTCTGGCAGTCATAGAATCACAGAATCACAGAGTGCTTAGGGTTGGAAGGGACCTTTAAAGGTCATCTAGTTCAACCCCCCTGCAAGAAGCAGGGACATCTTCAACCAGATCAGGTTTCTCAGAGCCCCATCCAACCTGGCCTTCGATGTTTCCAGGGATGGAGCACCTACCACCTCTCTGGGCAACCTGTTCCAGTGTTCCACTACCCTCATTGTGAACAACCTGTGAGCCCTGCTAGCACAGTCCTTGCGTGGGAGTTGCCTTTTGCGGGTGGTGGGGGCAGAGGTGCTCTTTGCCACCTGCCCTGTGTTTCTGAGATGGTCCAGTGGGCTGCAGAAGCAGGACACATCTTCCTATGGGAAATCAGGAAAGCTTTGCAGCCACTTTTACCTTTGTGTTCCTCATAGACTATGCTACGGTTTGACCTCAAATCAGTCAGAAGTCCTGTCTCTGTGATCAACCAAGATCTCTAATACAGGCAGCTTATCCCTCTGTTTTTCAGTCCTCTCCCTGCCTGCAGCAGTTTCCAGTGAGCATTAAAAAGGATTGTGCAGGTCTTTTTCTGCTCCAGGCCAAGGTATAGTCAAAGGCCACATTTTCTGTAGTTGGTATGAAATTATTCCCATGTTTTTCACTGCAACAGTGTTATGTTTCTAAAGCTTGTTATCTAGTATAAGTTTATGTGAGTGGTCCAGTGAAGGGCAGAAATGCCTACATGACACCTTGGTTAGGGCAGAGCCAGCATCCACAGGACAACCTGGCACCTTCAGAGGTCCCCTGAGTAGTGACCCTCCATGTTGCCCCATTTACACCCCCATCCTCACAAGGATGGCTGTGACCACCGTTTGCCCTCCCTTGGGGTGCCCAGCGGAGGGGAGGCGACATTTCATCCCTCTTCTCTGCTCACCAAGCCAAGGAGGAGGATGTTACCCTTGAGCTCAGGACAGCTGTGCTTCCCAGGCCTTCCCGCGGGCACCGCGAGCGCAAAAAGCTGCGGCTAAGTGTCACGGTTTAGCTGCAATTATTCCCTGGAGACAATCCATAAGGGTCTCGTCTATCCCAGGCATCCACCTCGGTCACAGCCAGCAATGATCTCACTAGCAGCAGAGGCCTTCCAGCGCCGACAGACACAACCAGGCCAAAACACCATTTGCACCTCCAGGGTTTATCCAGCGGGGACAAGTTGTGGGGTGAAAGCTGCGTCTGGCCATCCTGTGCCCAGGGTCTGGTGTTATCGTGGATGAGGCCGTAAGCATCAGCAGCATTGGTGCCTGTGAGCTGCAGCCCCTTCTTCCTGCCCTGGCAGGTGTTTGCTCTTCTGATCGCTCCGATGCGACGCGCTGGGGGATTTCCAGATTTACTGGCAACCCATGGGAGGCTTCTGCTAGCCTCAGAGGACTGGCATTCCGAGGCTCAGCCACAGGTCTTGGTGATACCTCCAGCTAAAGGGCTTCTCCTTAGCACCTTAAAGCACCACCGGCTAAAAACCCCTTGTTAGTTCTTGCTGCACAGAGCAGTTGATCACTTCAGCAGCAGACCAATTTACTTTGGAGATTAATGACACAGTTGTTCAGCTTTGTCCTTTCTATTTGTTAACTAGTTCGCTCTGCAAATAATAAATACTGGAGGGGGGGGGGGTGGAACCAAAACCCCAACCCTATTCTCCAGAACACCACTGTGAGGAGACAGGATTAGAATGACATCAAGTGGCTTTCAGCGTGACTTTGTGCAGTGTCAGGGTAGACATTCATACTGCAATACAATTAATCAGTCAATCCCACTCCCTGTGAAGTCAACGGACACTGTGCCAGGGACTTCAAAGGAAGAAAGATCATGCCCTCCTGTGCATTTTAGGGTTCTAACAGAGGCTGCTAAAAGCAGTTTTTAAGCGAAGTAATCCCATTTATTTTTCGGAGAAGCATGCAGAAACACTAGATTTGCTAGCTGCTATGGGAATTCCTTTTTTTTTTTTCCACTTAATTGTGATCCTAAGCAGAACAAGGATGAAAACAAAGATTTTTTTTTTTTTAATCTTCTGCAAAATGAAAATTCAAAAAACCACAAAGTTCAGTTTGGATCAATAAAAACCTTGTTTTCCAGTAACATCAAAACATGGTTTTTTTTGTTTGGATATGTGCTTCATAAGAGATTATGCTTTGTTGTAGAGCATGCAAAATAAGTATTTCAGTGATGTTTTAGTTAAATGAGACACCAGAATGGTCCAGTATGACAAAGTCTGTAAGGAATGCCTGGACCACACTGCAAACTTTTCACTCTGTGCTTTTTTTGTAACTGAAATCCAGAATGCCTTGATGTTTCACTCTCTGAGAGTGAAAACAATGACGTTTTTGAGTAGTTCTAACCATCATCTACTAGCTCACAACTTGGATTACAGAAACATTTAATAAATGACCAACAGATACTACGGACTTGCTACAGACATGAAAATCATGTATTATTATAAATGCTTATAGGCATACAAGTGTTACAGAAATTGAGAGAAGCCCGTTGACCTCCTATCCTCTTTAGTAATCAATTAATCATATACTAAACCATCTATTTATCCTGTATTAACCGTGGGTCCAGCTCAGTCTATTGACAAAGCCTACCCCTCACATAAAGTATAACCATTTATATGAGAGCTACTGTACGCCAGCGCCTGGGGTGACATTTCAGATGTGGAGGTCAGCCTCCACAAAGGCTTAGTCCCCATCTGGGGCCAAGTGCCCTGGATGAGATGCCGAGAGCGATACCAGGAGGTGTTCATACCCCTGCTCACGTCAAGCAGGGCACGACACTGGAGGAGACAATGAGATCCGAAGGGAATGGGAGCTGGGGGGAGATTTATGCACCACCAGGTCACGAAGCTGGTAATTCCCATGCTATCCAACTTAATGTACTGTTTAAAGGCTACAGTAGTGAAAGCAAATAATCCATCAAGATTTTTTTTTTTCTATCATCTGTAGAATCTTCAGCAAAACTGTCCCACATCACTGGTCCCCTGAGTTCCTCCATTCCATGCTAGCCCCTATTTTTGGAGGGTGGATGCTTTTCACATGCACCAGGCGATGAAGTGGTGCTGCCCAGCCAGGGGTGCTGCCCATCACCTTGTGGGGCAGCTGTCAGCAATCCCACTCTCAGCTGCAGCAGCCGCTGCTTTAGCTTCATCTGTGAGATGCAGAGCTCTGATGACAACCTGGGATGTAGTAATCTGTGTATTCCTAATACAAAGATACAGTTCCTCACAATCCCCCTTTTGGATACCCCTCTTACACAAATGTGAACAACAGATGATCTCAAGCCTGGGAGGCCGTCACGGATCAGCCGTTCAGAGCAGCCATTTCCTACTCAGTGAGAAAAAGAAAGCCAGAGAGGGAGGGAGACAGAGATAACCTACAGCACAATTTACTGCCCCAAGACAACCTCCTCAACTAAAGGCGCAACTGTAATCATTGGTGAGAAAAAACACTCCCTGCTAACGTGTGAGAGTGATTTACAGTGCGGCTCCCTTCCCAGCACAAGGGCTCTCAGCAATTAGGAACACCAAGCACGTCAGCTTGGGACTGCAGCACCTGGGACCACGTGCAAGTTGGAGGGGTGTCTCGCGGGAAGAGGGGTGCTTTCTCCTCTGCTAGCCTGACACTGTGCAGCCACAACATTTCAAAATGCCGTTAAAACACAAACACAATTATGATAATGGCAATGAAGACCAGCGCGCTGAAATAGTTTTAGCATTTGAGATAGCCCAGTTAATGTTTCTGGTTTACAGAAATCTTAAGAGGCTTATAACATTAGCTCTGTTTCCTCGGTTAAGCAAAATCAGCTTTAAATCACTCTTACCCAAGAGAGGCAAATGAAAAGTATAGGTGTGGTGTATTAAAGGAGCTCAGGTTTTACCAAAATCAGCTTAAATTAGCACTGAAAATCTCATCACATATATTTGCTAATTCATTTAAAATGGGTCTATATCAGTTTAAATTGAACTTGCGTAGAGGTTTCCTTCAGCTGTTACAGAATGAACTAGTTAAATAGACTGCCATCTATTCTAACGATTGCTAACATTATCATTACTTCTAAACTGAACGAGGCAGGCCAAGCTCAAGTTTCGATCTGCTGCTGAAGGTGTGAGGTGTCGAAAGTCATCTTTTAAATTTAAATACCAAAGGCGTAAGGGTGGGTATCTCAGGGATTACAACACATGCAAACCTTAAAAAAGAGTCCAGGAAGAACAGCCTGTGCTGTGAAAAAATACTCCTACAATTTTAAAAGGTGGTGGATAAATTCAGCTCCTGTGTGCAAACCTATACATTTCAACAGAGTTATGATAGCTCACACAATGTCTGAATTTGGATCTACAAAATGGCCCCAGCGTCATCATGGTTATTGTATAAAATATTTTCATCTTCCTATACCCTACCTTCTGGCACCCTGGGACAAGCTACCTCCTATGCCGCCATACCCTTGCATGTCTTTTCTCTGTACATAAGCAAACCCATAAGCGCTGGGTCTGTGGCTGCATAGGCATCTCGCTGTGCCCCTCTAGCTGCAGGATCAGGTCGCCAGATGGCGAGTTGTTGCCTGGGCCAGTTCCTGTGTCTCTAAAGCACAAGACAATTCCCAGGAACTAAAAAACTATATCCCCTCACTCAAAGGACAGAACTGTGTGGATCTGTACTGTACAAATCCAAATACATCTACTGTTCCTGAAATACCTCTTTTCCTTGTATCCAAAAGCAGCATGTGCATGGTGTAAAAAAATGCCTATATAGGACTTTAATGATAAGACTAATCATCCTACATGCTTCCCATGGTGCAATACAGCATCACCGTACCATGAACCATCAGAATTCTTCATTTCACTGCACAGGCAGGTATCACTACTTTTTGCAGAATCGACATGGCTCAAGTCAGTAAAAACAAAGTCGCTACTCAGAGCACTGCAAGCTTCATTTAACATCATCACTGACAGAGTGAGGAAAAACTCTTGCAGAACAAAACAGGAAATAAAGGGCAAGGTAGAACTCCATTTCCTAGTTCTCAGTAGTCCATATATAAGCCTCCATACATTCCCCCACGATAGGCCTGTTATGTACCGATTAACCCATACTCCAACTAATTCTCTAACTCTTATTTTACTGCAAAATTATTCCCATTTTATTAGAGAAGGGGAAACTGATGTTTGGAAACACAAAGAACGTGAAAAAGAACCTCACCCAGCCTCCAAGATTGCACTGCAAAGAACAGAAGGAACATTTCCAGTCCCAGCGGACACAAGGCTTGTAAAAATTATCCATACAAATTATTTCAGAATTTTAACAACTGGCTGCTAATGGTATCATTATTACAGAATTTTTTTTTACTGCCATATAAGAAACAGCAGTGGCCCTGAGTGCAACATTGCAAGGCAAGAAGACAAATTTGCTAGGAGTATGCAATGAGTAGAGCTGCATCTCCATACCAGACCGGAGATTCTGGTCCAGTATTTCCCATTCAGCTTGTTGCCTTTCTCTAGGTATTTCCTGCACAAATACAGTCACGTGTCATTCACCCTAAAACTACTTTTCTTCCATCAATAGATTAATCATTTGTTTTTCTTCAGGCAAATATCAGGTGGTGAGGTAATTTGCAGTTTCTTTTAGAAACAGGTAATCATCCCATCAATAGAGCAGAGGTGGCTCAATAAAAGATGCAGCAAAAGGAATTAATTGGGTCCTGAATGAGTGAATTAATGGTTTACTAGATCTTAATAAATCATCTGCTACCACCTCATGTATGTCATGGGAAAAGCTTCAAACATACCTAGAAGGCCAGATTCCCTCATTGGTGGCAAAGACCACAAAGAAAACTACTTACAGTTGAAGGCCTGGGAAGTGGAGGAGGAAATGGTAAGGTCAGGTTACTGCTTATGTTCAGCTGTATTCAAAACTCAGGAGAGCTGTATGGGTGCTCCAGGCTGCTGGGAAGTAAGGGGGGAGAAGACACCTGCACAGTGTGAGTGGGCTCCATGAAGATCCTTATGCCCTCCTGGATCGTTGGGAAACACCGCAAGAACCAAGGAGTCAAATGCCAAAAGAAGCCCGCACTGCCTGGAGATTAATTGCAGCCGTCAGAGATGAGCAGTTACATGTACATGCCCGTTTAAAATTAACAAGGCAGCTGTTAGCTTCTATAGCTCTTTAGAGAAGTTGTGGAAAATGAGGGAAGCTTCTCAAAAAAAAAAAAAAAAACAGAAAGAAAAAAATGAAAACATCATTTTGTCTTCTGAATGAGATGATATAAAGCAGACAAAAATAGATATCTGCCCAGGAACAAGAAACTTCACTGAAGGTCTCAACGGACTCAAGAAAAATGTGCTGACCAGAGCCCATTGACATATAAAATGTGTGTAAATCAAGACACCTAGACTCTTCTTCTTTTACAGAACATTTAGTACAAAACCCCCTACTGTCACAGCTCCTTAAAAAACATCCCTTGCATGATGTGATCTAACTGTGGGGTGCATGGCAGCAGGTGAACATGCAGCCATGGTAGCCAAGACTTCTTGGTGCTACTCATGAAAGGAATAGGACCTCTTCTTCCTCCTCACCAATAAATTGGTGCCTGCTGTTGGCGAGGCACCAGGCAACTTGCTAGGGAGTGAACCAGTGGTTTTTGCTCCATCCTTCTGTGCTGTGCGGGAGAGTGATGCTCGCATGTTTATACAAATGAAAGCTTCACTGCCTTGGACTGCTGCCAAAAATGAGAAAGATATTTCCATGCAACATTTTAGACTAGCTTTCTTTTAACATTTTTATTCTGTTTGATGACTTAAATCCAGTCTGTGATTTCGTGTTCCTGGAGGTATTGTAAAAGTATAAAATAAAAAGACAGGCCCTATCTCAAGGAGTTTACAGTCTAAGCACGAGGCAAAAAGAGAGCAGATGACCAGGCAAAGTGGGGAGCATGGCTGAGATTAACCAGGGATAAGATACAGAGGAGGAAGAGGTGGGGATAAAAGACTCAGCCCATTAAAACCCATACAAAAGTTGGAGGGAGATAAGAAGGTCCACCAAAGGATGTGCTGAAGGAGATTAAAGAGGTAGGAGGAGAGGCAGGAAATGATAGCTCCATGGAAGCCAAAGCAGAAGAAGATTTCCAGAGGAGCAGCACTGACTGTCTCGATAGGGGCTGGCAGCCCAAGAGAAGAGCGCAGCGAGATGTTTGACCACATGCCTGCTGCCCCTTTGAATGTTTTTCAGTAAAAGTTCAGAGGTATCCATTGCTACAAACCATCAGGGGGAAAGGGGTTGTTGGTTTTGGGGTTTGGTTTTGTTTTTCTTCAACAGGGATAGGGCTTGAGAGATTCCCTAGAGCATACTCTCTTTATAATCCTTTTGGGATTAAATAACTCCAGACACATTTCCCTGAGGGCTGGATCCCCTTTCAGTTTGGCAGGCTGGATAGGCAGCTGCAACCTCTCCCTGCAGAGGGAGAGAATGTTAACTATCTCCCTGCCACACATTGCGTGCCATGCCTGACATCCTTTACCCCAGGATCAACTTGACTTTCATCCTCTAGGCCAGCTATGATACACAGAGGGGCAGAGGGCTGTGCTGCCATCCTTTGAGAAGGGTGAGGCTCCAGAGGAGTTTGGCACATCCAGACATCACGGCAGGGGAGTGAATGGCCGACCGAGCCTGGTTTCCAAATGCCAAGCTGAATACTGCAGCCGTGGCTGCACAACAGAGGGTCGAGGAGAGCAGAGTGGTGCTGGCTAAAAGAGCAAGCAAAGACCGTTGTGTAGGCAAACACTTCCTTCTGTAATATACGTATTCATATATTCAGGACATCTGCTATACTAAACCACTGGAAAACGAGGCTTGTTTTCCTGCTATGTGGAAGAGAACAGAGGAATCTCCTCTCCCGCCCCAATAAGACTCATGAGAACATAAAGCCATATCATCTCATCAGATATGGAAGCTTACCTCAAATTGCAAGTGTCCTGTTCGGGATGCTCTGCTGCACGGCACGAGTGCAGTCCATTCCCATGGATTTCACAATGTAACTCGTGACGGGCCCGTCTTTAGGAAGCAACTTGGAACGTGAACTTCCCCACTTTAGAGATCATCAGATTTATTTCCCAATTGAAAAAACCCTACTACTTGCTTCAGCGAGAAGAAAGTCGGCCCACGTAAAAACCTCCTCCATATTATTTTAGTCTTTCTAGTAGCAGCTTTGTTTTACCTCTCCTTTCAAGAAGCTCCGTGTTACAACATGCTCACTTACTTGTTTTCAGTGTTCGGTCTGTATTGTGTCCAATATCTCCTAGGAGAAGGCAAATGTGACAAACTTGCAGTGATGATACATTTCATTTTGCAAGGATGTGATGGGTAGTGGAGCAAGGAGTCGCCTACCAAGACAGAAAGGGAGAACTGGGAAATGGTCCTTATGCTCCCCCTGAAAGTGATATCATGAGGTGAGTAGCTGGTGTAGTAATTTACACGAGTCACTAAACTTCATTAGTGGAAGATCAAGTAAACATTGTCAGAACCTGACCAGCTCCTGCTCTTTGCTCGCTTTGTTTGGGGAACTCGCAGCACTGGAAATCAACTGAGCAGAAGGCATGTTTTCTGATCTGAGCTGGAATGTTCCCACCACACGGGGACACACGTCTTTCTTCTTGCTTAAGTTTAGCTCCCATGCAGTGCGTGTGGGAACACAGCTATCGCTGCTTCCCCTTTACTGCTGTGACAGGGGAAGCATCTGCAAATTTATAAAAAGATTAAATTAGGGAAATAAATGTTTCAGTGATACCAGCCGTGCTGCGTGAGGTGTCACATGCATGTGGCCCAGTAGCTCAGTCATTTTCCTGGTGTTCCCCTCAGCATGGAAAGTCAGCACGAGCCTCGTGCACCTGCAGCCGTGGCGGCTGCAGCTTCCTCCTGGTCCAGCCACGCTGGCCAAAGACGCTACAGCTCCTTCCCAGGGAGAAGTTTCTACTATCCCAGCTGATTTTGCTTCATGTGCACACAGGGCTGCCTTCCTGCAACAGGGCCCAGCTTCAGTCCCGCTTTGTGTTGCAGATTCTCTGCAAATAACACGACCTTTATGTAAACAGCAGGTATATGTGTTTATTCTCCGTGGGCACAGAGTAAATCTAATTAAATCAGAAGGCTTCCAAAGTGCCATTAAGGCAAATTTGTGAAACGTATTAAATTACACTCCCACCATCTTCCTGCGGTTTTGGCCTCCCAGTCTGAGGGACAGGAGTTTACAGCAGATAAACTAATGGAAAGTTCCTCAATCTCTAAGGAAAGATGGGAGAACGAGTGGTCTGTTCAGATTTTCCCATAAGTATCACAGTAGCAGTCTGTGAGAGAAGGGTTTATTTTAGGAAGAGCTATTTTGAAAGCTAAAGTGTCACATCCTGGCTGGCTCTTTTCATGGTGTTACTATAATCATCCGGTTATGACAAGCTTAATGCAGAAAAAGCGATCTTTTTTTTTTCTTTCTTTTTTTAGGAAAAGAAACAATGTAACTGGTATATTTTTTTGGACAAAGGCTGTCATTTTATTTCTTTTTCGGTATTCTTTTTACTTTTCCCTGTAATCTAACCCTATTTATAAAGCGCCAGATGTTAGATCTAGGAAGTGCCTGTCCTTTTTGATGTAGAAGTCCATGCTGGCCGCTCTGCCTAGCCCCGCACGCTTAGGAGGATTTTCTGAGTCTAGCACAGCAAGCGCTTTTCTGGCTGGCACATGCTCTCCTGAGTTCCCCTGCTCTCACCCAGCTGTGGCTGGAGGTAGGAAAGCATGGGTAGATTCTGGCTGATGAGAACTCACCATCTCCACTACCTGAGTTAGCACTCTTCACTGCTAAACGAAATCATCCTGCAGGTACTTGTTGCCACGTTAGGAGTAAGCCTGCTCTCCCCAGGGCCATGCAACTGGGTGGGTAGCTGTCTCGCTGCTGGGCTTGAGGTGGAGGAGCTGAGTCATAGCTTAGCAGGCCTGAGAGCTGGGGAACGACCAGGCTAGCTGGTCCTGCTGGTATGACGCACAGCAGCAGTCAGGTCTTACACCTGCCTTCTCCCCTCTGCTCTGCAGGCTGGACTCCAGCTGAAGGCCAGGGCAGCAAGACCAAAAGACTGAGTGCTTTCATAAAATGAAGTTATTTTTGCAGCTAGAGTTGAAGCAGAGTGGCTCATTCTGACTTAAATTGCATTTTCTGTCA
The DNA here is from genome assembly GCF_036417535.1 of Chlamydotis macqueenii. Taxonomy (NCBI): domain Eukaryota; kingdom Metazoa; phylum Chordata; class Aves; order Otidiformes; family Otididae; genus Chlamydotis; species Chlamydotis macqueenii. The sequence goes on from NC_141557.1 coordinate 67,646,673, forward strand.
ACCAGACGGACAAACAAGACAAACGCAGTCTGCATCTTCGCTTGCACTTAAGTAGCTCCTGCTTTGAATTCAAGGAGCATAAGTAGGAAATTGATATACTTTCTAATTTATTGGAGGGAAGATAACTCTTGGAAAACCAAGGAGACTGCTCTCAATTTATGGGAAGCAGACGCTTTTAAGCAGTGAATGAGTGAATGTTGAAAGAGTCCTGCCTATAGAGCTACACGCACTTAATATTCAGAAGTCTCACAGGAGATGCTAAAGTGCCCTCAGCTCAGAAAATTAATAAAATATTATCTCGTGAGTGAACTTCAAAAGCTTTGGCACTGCCATTCATTCCACTTCAGATAAGCAGCCAAAATATTGCAATATCCTGCTAACCTGATGTGAAACATCCAGCTTTCCTTGGCCAGTAACATTAAGCTGGAAATGTGTGAACAATCTTTATTATTAAATATTTAGCCATTTCATCTGCTCTGTTGTGCCTCCCTATGCATGGATCCAGTAATTCCTGCTTCTAAAGGTGGATCTAGGTCCAGATAGTCAGCAGGGCTTTGATGCAACAGTAAGTGTCTGAAGACTCAGAATTTAATGACTGCTTTTGGCAAACCTTGCAACTATCTATTAAAGGGGCAAACTATCCAGAGATCTCTCTTGCTGGGGCAGGAAGACCCTGTTTGGCTGGTGGCCAAAATGACCAAGTCTGCAAAAGATGTGACAAGAGGACACTGTCTGAGGAGAGGACATTTTAGGGAGATCCCAGACTTTGGTGGCTTTGTGCTCACCTCAACTCCCAGCAAACCATCTGCTCCGGGCTGGCTCAGGGGCAGCTTTGGTAGCCTTGAACCCAGGCTCTCAGCCATTTCTCTCTCCCTCCCTTCACAGTTCTGTTTTTCTCTTTTGTTTTCCTCAGACTCCTCATGCCATAATGAGTTACTGGCTGAACCTTTAGATTTTGAGCTGTCAGGTGCCCTGCCTTTCCTGGGAAAGCAGAAGGAGGAGAGAGGAGGTCTCAGGCTGACACATGCCAACATGTAGGGTTCGTGCTCCACAGCACTGAGATCTGGCACTCACTGAGGATACGGGTGGGGGCCCTAACACTGAGATCCCAAATTAATCTGACGTCTGTGGAAGTCAACGTGGAGTGAAGTTTCCCTGTTATCTCTTCCCTGCTGCAATGGCAACTCACCTAGCCAGAAGTGGGATGGCACATCTCAACAGCATGCTGATTTGGAATGTCACCAGTGTACAATGTTTTGGCACCTCAGTGTTACTCTGGCAGTGCAATCCAGGACTGAGAGATCCTGTGCTCCTCACCTCCTCTTCATTGTTTCCTGGTTGCCACTTCCCCAGAAACCTCCAGCAAACGTAAGGGATAGCTACCTCTCTCCACTTTCTACTAGAAGAGAAGACAATCGTAAGCCGTGTGAATAAATTCCCATAAATCCCCCCGTCCGTGACTGGATGCTGGTTGGAAATAGGACAGAAATCCATTTCTCAGCCACCGGTTCAACAAGAGGCAGTAACAGCCAAGAGCCAGCGTCATCTCAGGGCTGTCTGGTTATCCATACGGCACCAGTTGTCTCTGTTAGCCCAGATATTCACTTCACTCCAGCCCAAACTGACACTCTCGTCAGTGTAGTCTACAGACAGAACAAAAATTAAATCCCTGTGGCATCTGATTCTCCTCTCATCCCTGCTGGCAGTCCTTCCACATGAGGAAGGGAGCCCAGGGAAGCTTTATTAGTCTGTTGATGAACATAAAATGATAGTGCTTGCAGAACTGTCAATCCAGCACAAGTAATGAGTTAAATATATATATATATATTTAATTTCCAATTTATCAGAAATTCCCGACAGATGGAATCCTTGCATTTCAGGTCAACTTGACATCACCAGCACTCAAAGGTCCAAGTGAGCATTGCCAAATCTAATGAGCTGCAGTAACAATGTCTCCACATTATTGGACTAATTACTAGCTTCTGAAAAGAAAAGAAAAAAGGAGGGAGGAAGGAAGAAAAAGAAAATCCTCTAAACTGATGAAACTTTAATTAACAGCATTTTGAGACGTTACTTATTACAGAGCAAACGCCACTTCAAAGTGAAAATAGCCTCTAGGTGGATAATACATCTAATGAAAGGTACAGTAGTCAATTTAGCACTAACTTGTTTCATATGTATGGCTTTAAGCCTTCAGACTAACCAGACTTCATGGCAACAGCCAGTGCACGCTGGTGCTGTGACGCAAAGTCTCCATTCCATGGAGCACAGACTATCCAGAAGAGTTTGGCGTGAGGGCAGCCAGCTGCAGGTGGATCCCGTCTGTCGAAGCAAACCACAGGACATGATCACTTCAGCTGGTGGCCAGTGAAGCAAAGGCCTGGCAACTTGAGCAACTTGCACTGTATTTCCAGGGCAAGATTTTTACATTAAAAAATAATTGTTTTTACTAAAAGTGGTGGCTGCAGCCTTGAACTTCCAGGTTGAAAGTACATGTTTCATTGAATCCAGTGGAAATGTTGCATGTTAAACTTGTGGAACTAATAATAGAATTATCCTCAAATGAATGAAGCAAATGCAAGGCTAATTTCTTCACATTAACTTCCAGCAACTTCTATTTTTTTCTCTCTCTCTCATACACACACACACTCATTCATTCACTTATCTAAACAGTCATAGAAAAAAAAATCCTAGCCTTCAAACTAGTCAAAATATTTTCCTGTGAACTGAGAAGGAAGAAGAGGAAAAGGTTTGTTGCTATTTCTATTTTTGAATACTGAGCATTTCTCAGATCTGCCGTGATGAGGGGCCACGTCAAATTGGCTAGGTCAGGTAACAGCAGGCTGCAAAAACCTTTCCTTATCCTGCAGAGACCTTCATGGTTCTATTCATACCTTGCCCGCTTCACACACCGGTGTAACCACCTTTACAAATCCCACCAACGTGAACTGAGACCACACCAGCAGAGCAGGATGGCACCTCCCTGCAATAAATTCAGAAGATCCGGGAAGCGCAAATCACACTGCTCTGCACTGGGAGACCTTGGCTGATATCACAACATTTGCATGCATTTAGGTGCGTTCCCCAGACCGGGACCTATGGAGCAGTAAAACTTGGCATCATCCAGCTGTGCAGAATGCACGCTTGCTGCGAATTGAGCTTGACTATTGCTTGGAGGCGCTGAGGGGGAAGGGGGAGGCATCAGATTTGTTTAGGCATAAGGATGTATCTCAATTTGCTCCTTGGTTTTCTTCCCGCTCCTGCCCCGGTAGGCCCATTATTTCCCACTTCAGAGTTAGCACCTTTGCCAGCAGAACATAAAGGCGACAGCTAGGGAAAGCTGCAGCCTCTGCCCCTGGAGCATATTCTGCCCTGGTGATGGGACCTTAATTGAAGCCATTTGCTATCGGAACAAAACTGTAAGTGCTCTGCTGCCAGTATATGGAAACTCGAGGGGCTCCGTGAATCCGTGTTTCCCAGGATGCTGCCAAGGCACAGCCTGGCAGGGTGCAGGAGAGCGGGCTCTGCATCCTCAGCCACAGCAGGGACCCTGCTCTGCAGAGCTCTCCTGCTCACCTTCAGTGTTGCCTTAGGTAGCTCTAGCCATGCATCACAGCTTCTCACCTGAGCTTTTTCCTTGTGTAGATCTCTGCCCTTCTAAAGCAGCATGTATCATGTCCCAGAAAACCAGATCAGCAAAATTTCTGTGCTTTGGTAAAGACCCAAGACCACACCTACAACTGGGCTAGTCAAAATCCAGGACTTTAATAGTTTAATATGGAGAGTTCACTTTACCATTGCCTCTCCCACCTCCTCCCTCAAAATAAAACACTTTTGAAAAAAAAAGAGGTAGCAGCTAAGAGGCTGGTGGCTATGTTTAGCTGGAACAGGATTTGAGATTTTGAGGGAAAACCCCTGGCTGCAAAGCACCTGGCTGATGCAATTTGAGGAAGAAGAAGGCAGATCCTGACACCAGTGTATATGTGGCTGTTCAGTTAATGAGAAGGAGAGGATTGCAGGACCCACAAACCAAGGTGTACCACAGGAGGATATACCACAAAGCGTGTCTGTGTGGCAGGGGTTGGCTTCCATACCGTCAAGCTGCACTCAACTCATAGCTGTACAATGGCCCTCATGGCTGTCTCCCTGCATGAGCCTCCAAAATAATCCTTGGATAGGCCCTAGTCCACTTAAGCAAAAATTATCTGCCATAATGACAAGAAGATGACAGCCACCACCTAGCCAGATGTAACTTGCTGTGCTCCCACATCTAGCCCAGGCTGCTCGCCCAAGCCGTTCTAACCCAGGTTTGACATATGAACCCAGGTTCCTTAGACGTCTGGCTTGGGGGCTTTTGTGAGGCTTCATGCCAGTGTTCTTGAGTATGTGGGAGTTGGCTCCTCTTCCAACCATTGCAGTCTTTTCCAACGCCCTCAACTTTGCTTTTGCCCATGAGTTTTAGGACACCCTGACCAACAAAGTGGGACCCTGCAAGGCAGCCTGTGGGCTCCAAGCAGCTGGCTGCTTCCCAGGCTTGTGGTTGCCATCCTTTGTTACTGGAAATACCTCAATTAGTTTCTAATGTGCTGCATTAACCTGACAGTCATCCACCTTATCCCACACTGTTGGCTTCTCCAAACACCAATTGCAGACTACAAACACTTTTCCTAGCATAAGGCTCCTTGCTCTGCTCACAGCTGAAGATAGAATCATAGTTTCATAAAACAGTTTGGGTTGGAAGGGATCTTTAAAGGTCATCCAGTCCACCCAAGCAGGGGCATCTTCAACTGGATCAGGTTGCTCAGAGCCCCATCCAATCTGGCCTTGAATGTTTCCAGGGATGGGGCATCCACCATCTCTCTGGGCAACCTGTGCCAGTGCATCACCACCTTCATTGTAAAAAAATTTTTCCAGATCTACCTCCCTCTAGATAGTCTGTGAAGACACTGGACAAGTGGTGTGTTTGGCTGTTTGACCAGGCCAAGCAGATGTATCTACACTGCCAATTCCTTTTCCCTGCCCCAAGACCTTGGGGGAGCAGAAGGCTCTGGATGGGGAGAGCTGTGAAGTGTCCTGGAAGTCCCTCAAAACACCTACTTGGGACTTTCTCCTCTGAAGGACCTTTTCTGCAAAGAGGAGGTCAAAACTCACCTGGGACCCAAAACTCACTTAGCCAAGCAGGCAGCTATGTTTCATAGCAGGTATAAGCAGAGGCACTACCAAATAACCAGGCACAGTTTAAGCTCTAGGACAATTAAGAGTCCTGTACTATAGAAATATCCTGACTTGCAACTTTCTTGTACTTTTTTCACTTGCTACACACAGATGCAGACTTCTCACAGCACAGAAGAAAAATATGTGACAAGTCTCCTGTTATTCTCACTCTTCATGCTTAAAACCAAAACAATTTACAAATTAGTCTCCCTCACCAAAGGATGAGAGAAAGAGATCCCCAGTGCAAACTGTTTCTCCCAACCCTCTGGTATCCATGAGGCACAACCCTGCAACCTGGGTGTTAGCTTTAGCAGCTGTTCACAAAATTTCCCCCTGGATCCAAGTTCTCCTTTCAAGCATCTCTCAGAGGCCACGAGTCTGAGACGTGTTTGATTCTTGTCTAGTTAGCTCTTACCCCTGACTTGCTACAAAGAAGGGTGGGGGAAGAGATGGATCAAAGAGATGACGTTGACAAAGTGGGTGCCTGCAACCTGATTTATTTCAAGTCCTTGAAAGTCTGTTACTGAATGTAAAAGAGGAATAAAAAAAACAAAAACAGTAATAAAAAGGAACTAATGTATCCAATTTTTATGGCCAAAAATAAAGGCACTGGAAGGCAGGCTTTTTAATGGCTATCATTCCTCCTGTGTTATTTGAAGATCCCCTTGTAAACGGGAATCCAGGGTCTGTTTCGCCATCTGCTCCCTCCGCTCCTGCCTAGGAATCCTGAAAGGGTATTTATTGTATATGCAGGTTCAGTGAGGCCCACTTACTATAAACAAATACTGCACGAAATATGGTGGGGCCAGCTCTTTCTACAGTGCCTGTATTTATGAGGAAACAGTATAAAAACAAATATGTAATCTGGAAATAAACCTGTTAAATGAATAAGAAGTCCTACGGAGCAAAACATAATGATTAGCAGAGCCAGTCAGTGAAAGACCCTGTTAAGGGAACACATCTGCTGTCATCCACTTTGCATCAGTGCTTTTCCCCCCTGATAAAAATCCATCTAAAAGCAGCCATCAGAAAATCATGGGGGAGGGGAGCGGGGAGAAGGAGGAGGTGGTACAACCTAAGAGCTAGGAGGCCAACCATGGCACTTTTGCTGGTCCTTGAAATGCCTCTTGAGTCCTGCACCCTGCTGTCCACCAAATACAATCTATGTTATTTACAGCGTGTACTAGGTACAGATTACAGTCACTCAGCTGAAGAAAAAAAAAAAAAAAAAAGAACAAGAAGTAATAAAAAAAAAAAGAAAGATCAGCAAAGCAACTGAAGGCCAGCATGGTGCGATGAACAAAGACTCAAATAAAGAACTTGAAGTGCAACGTGTTTGTGCACACATGCATAGAAAATCATATTTTGCTTCTGACGAATTCCACAGAGCCTAAACACAGGTTATATAGAAGAGCAGCGCAAGACAGATCTGCTATGGAAATGCAGCTCAATCATGACCTCTGACTGCCAGCTTCGCTTGCGTGCAATATCGCTCTTCAAATGAGGAAGCACTCTTCTAGCAACCTGTTCCTATTCACTCTATATTTACAGACCTCGAGCAAAATCACAACCGGCTCTGCACCCACTCCACCCCGCCCACACGGGCACAGCCAGCCACAGACGGGTGAGTAACCGCACTTGTTGTCACCCTCTCTCCCCACAATTTACATTTGCTCCAAGATGTTCTGGGTATTTCCTATCTCCGTTTTTGCTTTCCACTGTGGGTTGCCTGACCTTCCCCATGGAGCCACTTATTAATACTCCAGTCTCTACCCACAACGCAAACAAAGTAGGTACAAGCTGATGCAACTCTGGAAAGCGCCGTACCAAACACTGATGCAACCCCCCCGAGAGCCACGATTACTCCCCCGGAGCACATGGGACGAGGATGCTGTGCTTGTTTTCAGCTTGACTCTTGCTTTCGCCTTTGCCTGCCAGCACAAAAACTGACAAACCCACATCTTCCCAGCCTGTGACTTGGAAAACCTCTGGTTTTACCCTCCCGCTAACCATTCCTAGGTAGAAGTATTACACAGACAACGTGCTTTTCCTTCGTCACGCGTGTGACTTCACGGTCAAACTGAAGTGCATTGTCTTGCTCGTGTTTTTACCATCAGGATAGCTTCTGCTTCTTACCAATCAATCAAAGTAAAGCAATAAAACCTTCACCTTTGTGGCAAGGGAGACAACGCATAAGCATTGACTGGGGAACTAAGCAGTCGACAGGCCTGTGGTTCCCCTTCCCCACCCAAAGCACGGAGTAAGGCATCTCGTAGCGTAATTTGAGTACTAATTGGCAAAACAGGCACAATAATTTGCTTGAACGTGCACTATGATGCTGGTGTACTGTTTGCAAATTATTAACCAGCACAGACTTGTTGCCTTCGGTGTATGTGAGATATATGTAAAGGCTTAATGGTTTTACATCACTACAGTTACTACTACTGCTCACTGACACAATTTAGTATTTTTATTGCTTTTTCATAGCTGACATGATTCTGATGGTATGTAATTAAATATTTTACAACGATAGGGTTTGATCTGACAACCTTTATGCACATGAATAATCTCATTATATTCAATGCCTCTACTTATGTACCCAAAGCAGGCAAGACTGGGTTCCTACTGCTACAAAAGTAATTTTTTTCCCCTTCTGGGATTTTGATGGAATTAATAATGAAAAAAAAAAGACCCACAAAACTCCTTCACATTTATTTTGTGCATTGAAACCTTCACCTAGGACTTAAAGAAACTACAAGAACACCCTTGTGGCAGTTATTTTTGGCTGGGGATGGAAAGAAGTAAGAGTTTGTATTTTGTCACAAACTGAAAGACATATTGCTTTTTTTGCCAGTCTATATCTTAGTGTGGTTTCCTGAGACTGATTAAGGGCTTGAAGGGGGGATTTTTTCAAGAATTCATGACTCATTTTTAAAAGTGATGTATTTCAGGCATGAGGGGGATTGCCCAAATGTTTGGGTTTTTTTAATGCTGCCTGCAAAATGTGTCAGAGTCTTATGCTTCCTTCAAACTGATACGCATGCAAAATGCTCACGCCCCAGTGTCGTATATGCTATGCACATCCTCTTCCCCGCTCACCCAGCACATCTACGTGTTCACCGGGATGTTTTGCTCAGCTCCAGTAAGAGGCAAGCCCAACTCAAAGCTAGATCAGGAGCTGAAGATCTTTGTTGCAAAGCATGGTTTGGGGTTGACCTGTTGGTGTTGGAAAACCAGATTTTCAAGTTTTGATTCTGATCTAAGCCTACAGGCAGACTTGTCCCAGGTGTGCTGCAGTCCTGGCATCTGGTGAAACTCATTGTTGCTCACCCAGAATGTCCCAAAACAACCGGGCAGCAGGGAAAAGGCACAGGTGGATCTTTGGATCTGAATTTTAAATTTGGATTCATTTAAAAGAAGTATTTTTAAGCCGTTGCAGCCACCCTTTTTCCAGAACCAAAGTGCAGACAAACAGAGAGGGCCACTGTGAATCCCTAAACAAAAGCTTGGGTCACTTTGGGATGCCTCTGCAGCTGAATGAAGGTATTTTACTGGTTTTCCCCCAGCAAGGAATGCAGGAGCGCTCTCAACACAGCTATCGACTTTCTGGTCATTTTACGCACACTCCCTTATTATTTTACTACCTCTTGGACCCCTGAAAAAGCCTCCCTCTCATCTTTGGGCAAAAAAGGAACCAAATACGAGTTTCTGGAAACAAACAGGCCTTTTAAATTAAAGCCTACTAAGTTATTATCTTAGCATGAAAAGCAAGATATTGCATAGTTGCCCCTAATCTGCGCCTGAGAAGCATTAAACCTGATGACAGCACTGCCCAAGCAGGAGGAGGATAGCCGTCTGGCTTTTGGGTAGCTCTGCTAGCCTAGTGACTGTGTGTGACTCTAAATTGTAAGCCATGACATGGGGTGAAGCCCTTTCAGCACACAAAGTGCAGAAGAGCTTTGGTGTCCGGGTAGGGATACAAAGCCCTCTCTCTATCCTGTTTACTCAGCAGGGGTCACGCCATGGGCTAATCCCATCACCTTTCAGCTGCTGCAGCTTTTGCAGCGATTTTACTGTTGCAGCCCCGAGGGGTCCTTCAAGAACAAGCCCAACCCAAATCTGAACTCCTCTCGTGACAACGATCACAAATTTGTTTTGAGACCCAAACTGAATGGAAAATACAAAAACTCACTTATAAATTATCTGCTCCAGCCGTCCTGACCTACTGGTCGTACAGTAAGGGAGCATTACCCTGCCCCAACAGCTAAGCCCAGAGAGGCGATGCTTCTTTTGAGATTCATCAAATCCATCAGAGGATGTTCCTCAAAAGGGGCATCAGGGAATGCTCCTTTTGAGATCCATTATCAACTGTTTTTCCAGGATCTGTTTAGAAAAAGCCAAGTCTACCAGTCACCTTCCAGCTTGCCCATCTTTATATTTTGGTCAGTGTGGGGAAACAGGCTGTTAGACCTGTGCCTCCTCTCCTTCCCTCCCCTCTGGATGCAGCGTTCAGTTGGGCTTCAAGCCTGCTTCCCTAGGCCTGACATACTACTGCCAAGTTGCCATCAGGAACAAAATCAAGAGCACTGAAATGGCAGGAGAAAGCTTATCTCATATAACTCATCAGGGAAAGACAACATACACCAAGGCCTCTGGAAAACAGACTTTCTCCTGGCTTCCCAGCCACGTGCAAATTTATGAGGTTTGAATGAAATTCAGCTAAAGCATCCCATCCAACAACTGCTTATCCAAAATGAACTCAATCGCTGGACTTTTGTCCATTTTAGAGTCACCTGACCATGCTCCACATTGCCTAGGTTAAGTCCTGTCAGTATCTGAAATACCTCAAATAGCATTAACCCTTCTATTGGCACTGCAAAGCAGGATGAACTTTTAAAAAACCTTTTAAAAACATGAAAAAAGCACACAGATCGAGACACTACAGTCACCCCAGCACATGGATGTGTGACAGCCCTTCAACAAATCAAGGGCAACACTTAAGAGAAGTGGAAGCACAAGGTTTTCTTGCCCATGTGCACCTATGAACATGAACATATGGATTTCTTTATGTCTTGACCCCAGAGAACGGGCATAAAACTTGAAAATTGCCACCTGGTTTCTGCAGTTATTTTTCCATTTAGGGATTAAACAACATCTAAACCCATGCGTGTATGCTTCTTTATTCCAAATAGGCAGCACAGACAACTGCAGAGCAGGGAGATGGGTGTGAGAAAGGATTTCTAGTGACCCAGGGGGAAAAAAAAATAAAAGGATGAGTTCAGGCCTGCCAAACAGCTGGTTAAACTTCAGAGCTCAGTTGAATGCTGTTCTGAGGCTTGTCTACTGACAGCAGAAAAAGTACCTTCTCCTGTGCCTGCCTTTCATTTTGCACAGCTCCTCAAACACCAACACGCCGGAGGGTGCTTCATGCAGCAAGATCAAGACTTGTCTCCTCACCTGAGTGAAAAAGGAGCACGTTTTTAAACATTGTTTTCCGAGAGAGTTACAGGCATCTGGTCAGAAAAGCGCTCAAACACTTTTAATGTGTTACCACTCCTTCCTTCAGCTGTTACTGGCTACTCCCATCCCCCTGGGCCCGTACACACAGCTAACCCATCGCGTGGCAATCGGCGGTGGGGCGGTTGAGCCCACCTTGGCGCAGCGCTAGCCCAGCGATGCCTTTGTCTTGGCTGGGGTCCCGAGAAGAGACTGCAATACCTATTAATCATAAACCCTGTTGATTAAATCCATCTCACTGCTTCGCTTAGCTACAAGCAGGGGCAAAGGCTGTCCAGCAGACAGCTCTGTCCCATGATCCAGCTGCCCAGCTGCGTGCGCAAAGCCAAGGGAAGAACTGGGTCTCCATCTATGCCAAATTTGCTGCAGGACCTGGGTTTTCCACTTGCGTGCAGTCATGGTCTGACATAGCTGAGTGTGAGATCTGTCAGGATTATGGAAAAAGCTGAAAATTTCCACCAGGCCCTGAAGGAGCCTGTGAAATCTTCGAACCTTTGCTGAGTAAGGAAGGATGGACCCTGTTCCTGTGCTGCAGACTCCCTGCTTCACGCCCTGGGAACAGGGTATGCTGGGATCTCGAGCGCAAGTCCAGAGCAGTTCAGAAAATGAAAAACAAAGATCCCTCGAACATTTCTTTGTTTCTATTCATAACAACAATTTCGTTTGCATTGATGCTTCCTGACCAATTCTCTCCTCAAAATAATTGATGGGGAAAAGATCAAGAGATGTAATTAAAAGAGAAACAAACAGAAAACAAAGGGAAGAGGGTAAATGGGCATGCGACTTCGGGTCAGGGAAGGAAGAGGAGCAGGTGGTGGAACTGATGAGGGAGATTTAATGAACTGCGATTGACTTTGAATAACAAAGGAGGAGGAACCTAATCCTACCGTTGGATCTGTACACATATGGACTTACCATAACAAATGGTAATAAATCCATCAGCCTTAAATTAAAGATAAGGTGGGCAGGAAGGAAGGGACACAGTTTATTCCCTCTTCCCCACCCCCCCACCATCAAACTCAATCTGTTTGTGTCTGTCTGTGTCTGTGTCATCAGAGTTAGCGTCTGCCATCTCCTCCTTCTCAACCAAAGCAGTTGCCTTCGCACGCCTGGCCATGCCACCACAGGCGGGTCTCTTTGGAGGCTGCCCCTGGAATTTTGGGTCCTGGTTACCCTCATCCTGCAGCGTCCTTTGCTCAGCAGTGATTGAGGCTCAGCAGCCTCAGAAATGCACTCATAGGACTCTGCGTGTAAATGCTCGCTGAGCTTTAATCAAATACACATCACAGATAGTCCTGCATGACAGAAAGCAGAGCCGCCAATCCGCAGACCTGCCAAGAATAGCCTCATCTGCAATACAAGCATTTTTCCTCTTTTGTATCATTTTGGCTCTCGCTTTCTCATTCTAGGACAAGCTACAGAAATACTCTGGGTTTTATATGGTAACTCCTTGTTTCAAGCTGAAGGCAAGTTCACTAGATTTTTCTAAATATATACCTAGGTTTTATGAGTCCTCATTAATTTTTCTAGGATATAGTTTCTATTTTAAGGCCCAGATCCTCCAAAGAGAGCTGCACGGTTGGACACCCCTTTCCCACATATTTGGCCAAGCATGGCCTGTGCATGTGGTTTTCTTTGCAGGATTTGCTCTATTGTTTAGGCCTGGCAGGCAGTTTCCCCCAAAGAAAATGCTTCTAACCTGGTGCCTCTGGGGCCGGTAACTAATAGTTATTTCTCCTTGAGCAGCAGGCAGAAAATGCATGAGCAATTCATGAAGATCACTATGGGCGTACATTTGAAAGACTGAAAGCTTGTGACTTACAGGGTAGTATCAGGAGCTACAAAATAACATTTTCTGTTTCTGCCCAAACCTTCCTATGTGATTTCCCAGCATGATCCGTATTTCAGTGTATTCCAGTTATTCCAGAAGAATATCACCAGCCAGGCTGGGAAGTGGGAGCGAGGAGCTGCGCAGGCACCTGGGGTGTGGGCTGTATGGGGCTGCAGTTTGGCACAGAGGTCGGATGTCTGGGAGAGGCTGAGTCTGGCAGAGGGGGCACAAGGAGGGCTTCCTGTCCGGAGGCATTTCCACCACAGCTACAATTTGAATAAAGCATTTGCCAATTAAAATAATTCAAACAGTATCTCCTGTATCCCCAGGAAAGGGCAGGGCAGAGACAGATGGACAAGGACGCCACATCACACCAGGAAAGGGGGAAGAGAGGGGAAAACAGAAATTCATGAAATAGACACCAAAGTTAAGTTCTTCTCTCTATTTATAGCTCTTCAAAAGGAGCAGGAGGGACACAACCCAAGCACAGCTTAAACATGTTTCCCATTTCCCTGCTTGCTCAGGTCCTCCTAACCTGTGCATTGACATGCAGGTATTCCAGCAGCACAGCAGCTGAGAAGCCCCCACCACAAGCACCACCGGGGTTGCTGGAGCAGAGAGGAGCATCCCTTGCCCTGGGCACCAGGAGCGCCAGCAAGCGCTGTGCCCTGTCAACGGGGACGGGCCAGTCTGAGCTGGTCCCCTGTGCTGACTTATTCCAACCTGGCCATCAGAAGTGCGACTTGAGGTGTTGGATGGGAGTTGTGGGAATTCAGGGTGCTATAGGCACATGCCGAGGAAGTACGGTCAAACGCTTGCCAAGTGCTGAACCACAGCACTGTGGTATCTCATCTCTGTCTTTACTTTTCCCATCTTCCACATCCTAAATGACATTGCACCTGGAGCGTGGATTTGCACCCCATGGGTGTTTTCAGTGCATTTTGGGTACTAGGTGGGCTGACCGAGGGGTGCCTGCCCTCTGCCAGGCTCACTGGAGCTGACCCCAGCCCTGCAGCCACAGCCTGCTGTGTCCAGATCTCTCCTTACCCCCCCATCAAAGAGGGCAATTCCCTCCAGCCTGCAGAAAGGCGGCCACAGAGCTCCACAAGTGGTATCATTTATCTTCACCTGCTCTTGGGAAGACAGCCATTTTCCAGCGAGAGCGCAGTGCAGCATCACTCACCTGCTCCCACAGAAGCAGACACCAGGGTTTCTGGAGGAGTGGTCAGACACTTCTCACCATATGCATGTTAGTAATTCACCACCTCTCAGCCCTCCGCTTCCTCCTGTTAGCAACTTTAGTTTTACTCAGACTTTTTGCTAAAGGGCTTCTCCTCTTACTTATTGTTCAACAGAGGCCTGGAAGCAAAGCACATCAACAGCAGAGGAGGAGGGAGAAGATTGAAGCTGAGCTTGGCGGTGCATGATCCCCCTCTCGGTCTTGCAGTTTTGGGACCTCTCCCCTCTTCTTTTCACCTACGAAAACCTGGCTGTTTGCCACAGCATAATATAGCAACGGGAGAAAGAGAGGAAGAAGGCTTAACTTTTATTTATTTTAGTGCGATCATTAGGATTATGTCAGGGGGAAAAAGCATTAATACATAATCTTTTCCCTGTGCTATACAACACTGGTTGCTTTTAATTTAGAATTAAATTGAAACACTCACTCAGAGTGGCTTTGAACAGCAGCCAAGGCCTTCTCTTGCATTGTGTGAGCAGCTGGGTAGCCTTTCCACTCTTTTTTCTTTTTTTTTTTTTTGGTCCACGGTGCCTTTTTTCAGACCTGTGCTGAGGGTCAGTCACTGGAGGTACTCATCACCCTTCCACAAGTGCTCAGGGTTTCCCTTGGCTTGGAGCTGGCACAGCAACCAGAGGTGGAGGGGGAACACCTCATCAAAGTGCATGAGTGCAGCCCCCAGCTGACAAAACCTCAGCAAATAAAGCTCCATAGCTACAAATATTTTGCAAATTAGAGAGAGAAGGGACATACTAAAAAGTATATCAACATGCACATTTTTAAAAAATGCTAAATAGCAGTGATTTTTTTTTTCTGGACGGCGCACGTTATTTTGTACGCTTTGTTGCACATGATGAGGCAAGTTCACAGAAGGCGAACATGGTTTGAAGGTATAAACAGGACAGACAAGGCTGGGTGGGGTAAAGCCAAATTTAGTTAAGTGAACTGGTCATCCTGTTTTGTTCATGTGACAAGCCTGCTCTGAACGGTTCTCACCAAGCCGATGAGAAAGGTGCCTCGGTCTCCCTGTTCATTTTAATCTATATAAATACTAGGTTTTGTCAAGCTAAAGAATCCACTGCAGACTCAATCGTTTTTCTTAATTATTGGTATTCATTGAAAGAAAGGGTAAGTTTAAGGGGGGGGGGGGGGGGGAAGGAGATTGCCACCCTTTCAGTGCTGCTGTGAAGGGAGCTCTGCTTATCACAACAGGTGCAAAGGCCACTCACAAAAACAGGAGCAGTTCAACACTGAAAGGCTAAGAAATTACTTATTCTCTTTGTCAGCTGCTCACACAAGCAGGGTAAAGGCTACTTGGAAGGAAAGGGAGAGGGTAAAAAGAAGGGTTAAAGTTTGTCACAGAAAAGAAAGAAAGAAAGAAAGACGAAAGGCACACAAGCCTACAGGTTCACGGGAGACTCTGGGAGATATATTGACCTTAAAAAAATAATAATAATTTTTTTTAAAAAGAGAGAGAAGAAGAAAGCAGAAACAAAACTACATCCCCACATAGAGCAGGAATAAGCAGCACCAGCAGACTGGGGACTGGGGGAAATTTTAACAGTCTACCACTCCAGTTGAATGGGGAGGGGAACAATGCCGGCTGAAAGCGCAGCATTCCTGCCCTGCGCCCCGCAGAAAGGGGCTGTGCAGGTCTTTCTGATGGCTCCCTCTAATTACGCTTTCTTGTGTATGGCAATTCACAGCCAGCTCAGAGAATGTACTCATTCCTTGTTGGAGGGGTGATTTGTATACCAAACCTACAGAGTCAACATATTGGGGGAAAAAAAAAATATTTATTTATTTTTAAAAAGGAAGAAAGTTCCTCTGATGAGGAGCCTGCAATTTTCAGGGTTCTGTTTTCCCTTGGGTTCTTAGCTAGGGTTTTTTCCTCCACCCTTCCCCTTTCAAGATAAGGCATCAGAAGCAACTGAAACTAGAATTTCATTTTATAGCACCCCTCCCGTTAATCCCTAGATCTCTCTCAAGAGCTGCATAAATTTCACCCTCTCTTCACAGAGCTAGAGGTTGTTTTACATCTGGTGAATCTTATTTTCTAAGAACGATGGTTCTGTTTATTTTAACCGGGCCTGGGATGATGTGCAAACCAGCCATGCCTCTTAGATGCTGATTGTTCCCAGAACCAGATGGTCAAACCTTCCTCTTTTAAGACAGCTGACTCAAAGCCATAAAAGAAAACACCAAAAATGAAAAACAATCATCAACAACAACATCAAAAAACACCCTGTGGTGGGAAAAAAAAATGTTTCAATGTTGGCACTGTGAGAGAGAAAAAACTCAGAGAAAATAGAATGTTTGGTTTCCAGACTCTGGAGGTCCAGTGTGCATAGGGGAAATTCGCTCATCGGGAAGTTTCCACCAGTGGCAAGCTAACAGGAGAAATTCCCTAGCTTAAATATGACAGATGTTCATACCTCTGCTACCCAGAAGCAGTAAAAACCACCTGTGGTTCTTCTGACTGCCCTGCTAAATGAATGGCGAGTTAGAGGCCTAATAAAACAACACAGCGATGCGAGTCACTGCTGCCCGCACCTGCAGGTTCTCTGATACTCACTACTGGCTTCACAATTTACAGCTGATCTCAAAGGGCTTCAACTTCATTTCAGTGCCATGAATAGTCTCTTGCCATTCTCCTCCTTCCCAGGCCTTTTCTATTCAAACTGGTCCTGGTTTAAATGGGCTGCTTTGCTGTAAGCCAGTGAAAGCCACCGAGGAGGCACTGTTAGGCACGGCCTAAGCAGAATCACCACACGAGACCAAACGAACTTGCCCATGGCAGGTCTAAGGCAGCACAGGGTCTCTGCTGGTAAAGCTACTCCAGCCTAACTAAGCCTGAGAAATCCTACACTGAAGGTTTGATTGGTCCAATGTTAGATTCAAGCGATCCTATGTGTACAGCCAACTGGTTGGTTCTGGTTTAGTAGAACCAATTTCTCCTCACCTTGACTAAAATCAACATACATTTTCACATCACTGTAACAAAAAAAAAAAAAAACCAAAAAAAAAAATCCCAGTCAGGTTATGGACAGAAACAAACAAGAGACCACAAAGCACCTTGTGAATTTTCGCCACAAAGGTGTAAACTTTCGTAAACAATGTACAGAGCACATTGGCTGTTCTGCAGTGGTGGCTGGCGTGGAGGCTCTCACGCTCATAGACATAAGGTAGGTTTTTCTTATTCTGCCATCTCTCACCTCTCTAGGGGAAAACAGACACACAAGTTGCCTAAGGACTCTAAAAAAGCCAATCACTTTCTCTTCAACCGTCGTAAGAAATAAAGAGCCATGCAAAAATAAGAGATGCCTGGATGCCTTTCATCAACTACTTTTCCTTACCATTTCCTAATAATCTGTGAGAAGTATACAATCCCAGCATGAAAAGACTTTGTGAACATTGCAAGAGAGACAGAAAGGCCATTTCAAACATGACAAGTGGAGGAAGGGCTTCAAACAACTTTCAGAGTTTCTAATTCAATTTTCTACGGCTCCTAAAAATGGCAAAGTCCCAGTGAAAGGTTACATGCTCTGTGTCTGGATCGCTGCACACTTAAGCTAGATATAAGACTAGATTTAACAGAAAAGGTCATTTACAAGGCTGTTTACAGTTGTTGAGCTGAAATCAGATTTTGAACTCCAAAAGATTAGATATACAGTCAAGGCCTCAGTGCAAGTATCTAATGTGAAGCCTTTGGTACTATGTTGTAAAAGTCTTTCTATTCAGATTAAAGAGTTTTGAATAATGCTATTAGGACACACTTTTTGCTTACAGTTAGGTAGAATACGTGAGTTCAACACCTCCTTCTGCACGTAAGCATTCACAGATAGTAACAGCAGAAATAACTGCGTACCTTCATGAAGTATCTCAAAGTGTAATGTCATTTAAAAACAACCCCCCTAATGCATGTTAAGTAAATAACAACACCACAAAAAATAAAGTAGATAATGCTGTTGAAGATATTGCTGTTGTACAAACAACTGAAGATACTGTGTAATGCCTGCTCTGGATTGGGGACGTTCTCTTTGCAAAGTCCCCTGGACAATGGGACTCTAAGCTTCTTGCCACCTCTAGACACTGGCCCAACGTAGATGTTTAATAACAAGGACCACATGCCCAGTGCACACAGCCCTCACTTGTCAACATCCCGTATGCTGAAAAATATTTTCTGTGCTAATTGGCAAGGACGGCCATTAATCCACCATAGAATAGCTCCCTTACAAACCTCGGTGAAATCCACTTAGCTTTGAGTCAGGCGCACTTCAGAAAGTATTTGTCCTCTTTGCACTGGGATTGAGAGAGACAGAGAGAGAGAAGGGGCGAGGCAGAAACACTGGGAGTGTAGTAGGGCTTTAGTAAGACTTCAGAAATCCTGTAAGAACGTGAAAGAAGCCACAGGCTCTGTGCTGAGGAGAGCAACTGGTAATTAAAACCTTGATACAGCAACTCATTTGAGTTTATTTAAACACGTACTTAAAGATAAACGCAAAGCATTTTGCTCAAACATTTTGAGAAATATGATCCTTAAGCAAGATTAACAAGTCTTTAATAACACTTGTGTTATGAAATGTCATTATAATCAAGCAGTAAATCAATAGTACAGTAGCACACACTGCAGATTGCAAGGGCTGTAGTTTGAGGAACTAAAGAAAGGCCAACCTCCTCATCTTTTATGACAGTGACACATGTTATATATACATACATCTTTCAGACAACGACATTTTTGTTACCTCTAGTCACCCCTGAGGCCATCTGTCTGCACGGTAAGGGGTATATGGAAAGGGATAGCAATGTTTTTTTCCTTTACCACATTCAGAGCAGGTTAAAGGCAGGACCCATCGCTACTGACTGGCTGCCCATCCCAGTGCACTGTCTTGTTTCGTTTTACAACTCTCCTGACCTCCTCCTCTTGCAGCAACAGCAGTCAGACCTGACACAAGGCTGCTCAGAGAGCTCAGGGGGCAGATGAGCCATTGCAAAGAAACACTGGTGCTCCCCCAGTTTAAAGCCAGGAGGGGCCTGCTGTGCCTGTGCCACAGTGCTGGGGGGAGAACACCCAGCCAAGGCCACTGATGGGGACAAGGGCAGAAACAGGGCAGCAGAGATTTAGTCTAAACTGAAGCTGTCAGAGCTACGCCCCGTGAGTGAGATAACGCATGCATTCCCCTGTCTGGCCCAGGCTGCATTAGCGCATCTGGGGCCCACATTTACCACTGGTTCGGAGCACCTTTGCCATTAACACTAGAAACACATCCTGGAGGACACCAGGACTTGAGATGAAGGAGGTGAGAGGGGAAATAAGACACCTTGCCTCTCCTCTCACCTTGTTCCTCCCCCCTCCCACACAGCTCCGAAACACTTTGCGACCTGAACACTGTCAATCTCCTTATGGGAGAAATATATTTATAGAAACCTCATCTCTTTGGCTGAATGCTTTTATGATACCAGATGTTGGAGGACATGAAGCTGATAAAATAAAGCATAGTCCAGGAAAGAGAGTCAAAATTATCCGCTGCCAGCGGTGAGAATTACAGCTTCTCCAACTTCCATGGAGGAGTGCCAGTTCACCCCAGTGAGAACTGGGGCTGGCAAGCGGGTACAGACGTAAATAATTAGGCTGAGTATACTGTTCAGACAAGAAGTCATTTGTCCTTCACAGGGAAGATTTTGCTAGAAAGGGTTAATGCTTTCTCCTTTGAAAAACAGCACAACAGCTGCAGATGACACCAGATTTTCTGCCATACTGTTTTATATCAATGCACATGAAGCATCCAGAGAAGACCAAGCACTGCTTGAGACTGTAATGAGAACAATAGTCAGACCTATCACAATAAATTATATCATTTAGAGATTTCTCGATCAAATGGTTGTGTTTAAAAACACAGATATCTTCAAAACACAGATGCAGATGGAGCAAAACACCAAGGGTTCAGGCATCTTTCTGGTTATCAACCCAGACATGGATCTCAGGTACACACATGAAACTCACCTGCTTTCAGCTGAAGCCAGGAGCCCAGGAAAAAGCCAGCGTGCCTGACTGAAGGATCCGTATTGCTATATTTTAGCATTATGCAGCAAAGCCAAGGACGAGTAGGTTAATTAAAATTCGTATGTCATTTCCATTTCCTCTGCATGTCTACAAGACTGTTTATTCTCACCATCTGAAAGAGATTCTCACCATCTGAAAGAGATATTAATTGCTGCTCTTGGTTGGTGAGAATAAACACTACAAGAGATCAAGTTCCCTAGTGAAGCCTTCTCAGTTTTGCTTTTAAAACCCAGAACAGCTTGAAAGGGCTGAATTACCCACACAGCAATTGGCTTAAGATGCAAGCCTAGGGTGAAGTCCATTACCACTTGTCCACTGAAATTTTGCTGACAAACACTAGATCAGTGTTTGTTTTCCATCAGCCACGGCTCAAGGCAGTAAGAAGATTTCAGACATAGATTAGGTTTAGGTGATTTGCTTGAAATAAACCCCTTTCTTCATCACTTGTGCCAACACTGTGGCTGCTGAAGCGACTGGGAGCAGGTAGGATCTGGAAATAGGACCTTGCACACAACCTATAGAGACACAGTATGGAAATAATGCATATGTTTGCTCATCAGTATTTCAGCATTGATGCAGTACTAAAGCTAAGATTAGGCCTAACAAAGGCTGTGCTGCAGCACGGCTCATGGTGCATCTTGGAGATTGCTTATCTCCTGCAAGCGTAACACCTTGCTGTAATACAGAACACGCAGTTTGGCGGCAATTTCTTCCCCTGTACCAGGGATCGCAGGGACAGGGGTGCCAGCCCACAGCTGCACAATACCCATGGCTGGTTTGACTTTGGTATCACTTCCATTGTGGCTGTAGGTGTTTTTAATGCCTAGGTGCTTAGACTTATAGAGTGACTGTGATGTGGACACTTCACTTTTGCCAGCGTCACTGCTTTCCAGGCCTTCAGAGCCACTGCAGCTAAAAACCAGTAACACCTGTTTCAGCTGGATCAGCAGCGGAGGCTCGTTCATCTTGGGAAATATGAGGCCAACAAAATTGGATAGAATTCAAAAGGAGGTGCAATCTGCCTACTGTCAGACCCCAGCCAACCTTTGGGATGTGGAATAATATACCCACAGTTTTCACTGATTCCTGGCAGAGGGCTGGTCCACAGCACTATGACCCATCCCAGCAAAAATTATGATAGGAAAAATTGATGTCCATGGCAAAGTGAGACACTGTAGAGTGAAATACACTTCTGGGAATCTTTGGCCAACCCAGAGATGCAAAATGTGTGTGCTATTGAACTATCCAACAGACAGCAGGAGAGAGGCTATATACAACAGGCCAAAATAGTTAGGCATCCACTGCGTATACCGCTGCCCCTTCCCAGCTGAAAACAGCTCACAAGAACCTTTTAGGCGGATACATTATTCACAGATCATTGTACTTCATAGAGATTTGAAAATGAACACCCATATTACTAAACACCTACCAGCGGGTGATGAAAGACATCGGCCAGCCCTTCAGCCACAGAAGAAAGGTTAATGAGACAAAAAAAGGGGGCTATGCTACTCACGCAGGAGGGTAAGCAAGCTCCAGCCAGCATGGATCTTCAGCAGGTCTTTCAGCTCCTGGAAGAGCTATGTAATACTAAGGGGTTTGCCAGGGCTGTAGATCAGGCTCACAGTATTTTCAAAAATGAAACATTCACTGCAGAAATGTTGGAAGAAGTGCATTAAAAGCAAACAAAATCTATTTTGAAAATGTGTCTGACACTTGTCTATGAATATAAAAATTCAAAAGTTGCTCATGCAGTATTTGTTAGCCACTTCAGTTACACGTATTGTGGATGAAATAGATTTCAACTGAGCATAAAGAAAAGGAATTACTATGGTGTACTTTCAGCCAAAAATTCTAGAAAAGAAGCAGAGATAATAAGTAATTAATTTCTTAGAAGAGACAGTCTGAGAATACTTCTCAGTCAACAGTATTTCTTTTGTCTCTCAACCAGTTATTTACCTGAACATTTTAGTTCTCAAGAGATCTGGAGTGATGCAAAAAGCCTACCTCTCTTGCAGCATCTGTTTACAAAAGCTGTACCTGCTGCAGAGCCATCACTACAAAACAAATCTGGCTTCTGTGCTAATTTTCTCACTATAAGTGTCACTTGAGGCAAAAGCTAGACCTGGAGTAATAGACAGCAATCTCCATAAACATAGCCAAGGCAAATACTTCAGTAAGATGAAGGCTGTGAAAACTAATGAGAAAATATAGAGAAGTTAAAGTAGTATCATCTTTGGGGCATTTCTGGGATGCAGGACTTTCCCTCTTCCCATTCTTTGGTGTACCTGCATTACATTTATTTTGTGTACAGGCCAAATGCTACACTGATGCTTTAAAACTCACTCCTGTTTTCTTCCATGTATCACCTTTCTACTACTGTAAAAATATTTGGCTGACTTGATGGGGTGGGGAAATACTATTTTGTACTCACTTCTGACCCACAAGAAGTCAACAGGATTTTTGCCATTGTCTTAAAGACAGCGGCATCACACTTTTAATGAGAAATAAAGAGGCTGTTTGTTGTATTTGAACACATATACCTCTGTTGCACTGCCATGGCATCGTAATTTGCTACAATTCTCTTGGGTCTGTTTCTAATACAAAAACATAAGCCAGCTCTATCAAATGCAAATAATGACAGTTTAAAAAAAAAAAATAAATCCTACTCTTTTTGAGTAAAGGAGAGCACATCAGTGACTCACTAATCAATGCATGGACCCCTTTGTGAAGTGCTAAGGACTCTGTGGAAACACATCGTGTATACTTGAATTTCCCCCAGAAAGTTTTGTCTATGAAATCATGTGTTGAGAATATGTAATATATGTATCCCTGCATCTTTGCGACAATGCAACTGCCATTACTGGCAGTGCAGGAATCAGATCCTCAAGCCTATCCATCACTTTGAAAATGTCACTCTTTAATACTAGCCCGACAGCTCCAATGCACAGCCTCCCCTGGAGATACTCTAGCCCTTGTACAAACAGGGCTAGAACATCCACTTCTGAAACTTTCTCTTCACCTCAAGAGCAAATATATACTTATTTATTATTACCTATAGAGCATCACAGGCATTCATACTTTTAAAATGTTTTTAAGCATAATGCCTTTGTCCACCAGAAACCATCACACTTGGAGCTATCCCAGTAGACAGAGGAGGAGATGGTCACCAGGAGGCCAAAAAAGAAGTGGCATTTCCAAATTCCCTTACTATAAAGTTCCTGACTGATGAGCACAGATACTTACAGGACTGCAAGCCACTCTGTGACAAAACATATTTTCCCCCTTGACCAGTGAAACATCTGGCGTTGCCCCCAGCTGTCTGTAGACGCAGGTCCTAGACCCATCAGAGCAATATTGCATGCATGGCAGAACTCCAACAAAGAGCACCAGGAGCAAGGTTAAATATCAGTCAAGGAGGTGCAACACCAAATAAAAGGTGAGATCCAGGGGGAGGAGAAGGATTACAGCAGTGCAGGATCCTGGGGTGCTCCTGTTACACACGCATCCTGAAAGCTCCTCTGTGCTTTTGGTTTTAATTAGCATTTGTTAACATATGGAGATATTTACCCAGAAGGAAGGTTGGTGGAGAGGTTACCAGAAACAACCTCTCTCCCTTTTGCCTTTCCCCCATCCCCTTCCCACTGGGGCACAGGGACCAGCTCCCCAGCTGGTATAAATCTGCGGTGCTCCACTGATTTACACCAGCTGAGCATCTGGCTTCAAGACATTTCCGATCGTGTATAAAAAGAACAGCAACGTGGTGTACAGCTTATAAATCTCTCTCTCGAGCCAAGCCTGTGGTCCTCACCTGTGCCCTGCTTGGCCATGTTGCCCCGAGCCACAGCATCTCCCATGGCATTGGATGGATGCAGCCAGGCCCACTCCTGGCTGCTGTCACCTGGAGAAGACAGGTGCAAGATCCTACCTCCCATCTCCTCTTAGAAAATGGAGGCAGGAGAGATGAGGGGAAATCCCTGCCCGCTCCCTCCCCAGGCCATGCTGAGGGGATTAGTTAGCCCATGTTTATAAATCGCTCTGAAGGGGTCAAGTGCGGGAGTGATTTGTGTCAGCTTCTCAGTACCACATTTAACAGCTGACTGAGGGTTGCTTTTAATTTCTCTTAATAACAGAGCAAATGGCACCCACTGCCTGGCCATTGGCTTGCAAGGGCAAAGCTTGGCCTTGTACCGCCGTGCCCTACAGTGCGAGAGGCATCACTGAATCCTCGCGCAGCTCCCAGGAAGAGGCAGCGCAGCCCCAGCCACTGTCCTCACAGCTCCTGATGGAGAGAGGACCCCCTGCCAGGACAACCCCCCTGCCCCCCACCTCGCCCCTTGCCCAGGTGTCCTACTTGCTCAGCTTTCCAGCTGCTTATTTTAATGCATGGGGACACCTTTCCCCTTCACTTTCGTGCAGAGCACGCTTGTGCCTATGTGCCAACATTTTTCCCCAATCTTTTCCTCATTCCCCTGAAGAAAAAGCGATTCCCTTTATAGCAGTAAAGAAATTTTCTTCAAAATTTTCTGGCACTTTAGTCTTCAGGCTAGTCAGGCTTTTAAATTGACTTGATTCCCTTTTCACAGAATCATAGAATCTTCAAGGCTGGAAAAGACCTCCAAGATCATCAAGTCCAACTATCAACCTAACACCACCATGCCTACTAAACCTGTCCTGAAGACATGGTTTTTCCTGCTTGTCCTTCATAAGGAAAATATCAAATTTATATATACGTATTTAATTTCTATTCAGCCACATTAGTTTCAAAGATAGTTTCAGTGAGAATGAAATTAAAATAAAATTTGATATAATAGAAATCTTTTTGCATTGTGGACACAATTTTTTGCTCATCCTTCTGCATTCCCGTGACAAACGTGACTAAGCCATAATAACATAAGATCACCCATATGGTAGAGCCCACTGCCTCTGGAGGAAGGCATGGAAGAAGATGAATGGTTGCAGGTGAGAGCAACAGAAGAACAATTTTTTTGGCCCTGGTGGAAACGGTCAGTCTAGTTGATGCCAGAGACAGCCGTGGGGCCAAGAGATGGCCCCTGTCACAATGAGTAAAGCTGGGAAAGGACAAGAACCTGAACCGGCAGCCACCCTATCTTCTCCAAGGCCACAAGAGCAATTTTGTGCAGGTCTCCTGTGGCCAGAAATCAAAGGTATCACCTTCCCTCTGGACCCCACAACACGGGGGCAGCTACACATTGCTGAAGGTGGGATCACGGCTCTCACCACATCGCTGTATCTGTCCTGTTTCCTCTGAGAGGTAACAAGACAGTTGGCTGTAGAGCAGGCAAGGGTGCAGCCTCAGCCCTGTGCCTCCCGAGGTCCCTGGGAAAGGCAGGGCAGTCCGGGTCACTGTGTGGTGCTTAAGCAGCCCCTCTGGAATCACAGCCCCAGACTGCAATTAGTGCTGATTTATTCTGGGTGACTACAGTTCAACATAGACCAGCACTGATCTGGCTGCCACAATTCATCCTTGAGATTTGCCAGTAAAGGCAGCAATTCTTTTGATCTTCCTAATAGAGAAAATTGGAGAGCATACAATTAGCCTTTCTTTTTTTTCCCCACTACTATTTGGATATGACTGCAAGCAGTGTGAGTGGGAGCTCTCTTTGGAGCAGACTGCTCCTCCAGTCCTGCTGGCCACGTTGAATGATTTAAATGCTCCCAACTCCACCCCTGAACATGTCAAACACATGTAAGGGGAAAGAGCTTGAAAGAAGGGTGAGGGCATTGCCTGCGGCAGAAAGGATGGAGTGGCAGAGGAACACCCAGTATCATTTTACTGTAAAGCAGCTTGCTTTACATAGCTCACACTGCTTGGTCTATCAGGGGTCAAGGCATGACCCAAGTTACTGACTGTGACCAAGTTCACAGCAGGATGAGAAAAGAGCCCAAATCTGTCCTTCCAGCTCCTTTGACTGGGAGCTCCTCACTGCTCCTCCAGTACAACTCAGAGAGGGCTGTAAGACACCAGCTCTGGACAAACACAGCAGCAAGTGGCCAGTAGGACATAAAGAAGCAAAAAACCCATTTATTTGGCTACAGGAAATGAGAGGGATCCAGGACACGTATCCAAGATGGTGACCTGGTCATTTACTGATGCTCTCCATATTGCCCTTGTCCTTGAAGATGTTTTCTGTGCACCATTCAGCATCCGTTCAATCTGCAGACAGGATGTGATTACATGTGATGGCTGCTCTTAAGGACAATTCTCCTAGGCCAAAAGGAGTGAAGGATCACAAGCCCTTTCTGAAGCGGGGCAGATGGGAACAGAAGTCACCACCCCAAGAAGTGGGTTAGGCAGCAACGCTTGAACAGAAGCTAAGCCACAGGAGTGGGGTGGGGGCTTCTCCAGCAAACCCCCAGCAAATTAGTCCTGTCCTCCCACCCCCTGGTATGGTCACAATTATTTAGAAGCAGGGAAATACCAACGATTACATCTGTACAAACACGCCACAGGAAACCAAATGGTAAAGACATCAGCAATCAAGACCAGACTCTTGGCTTGTTTGTTCGGATATCAACATGCTCTAAGGACAGCCCTGATCACGGCTGTAATTGGCACTGCTGTAAGTGTTCCTGAGGTGACATGGAAGGTGAACAGGGTGAGGTGGGCAGAGCGCAAAGCTTGTCCCTCTGGGATACTCCCCTGTTTCAAGAAGAACTTGTGAACTGTTGTGGAGCAGGGCATAACTAAATTTACCTGCGGAAGAGAAGGGTCACACAAACATGTCCCGGTCAGCATCATTCACTCTGGCATTTCACTTGACATTCATCCTGAAGTTCAAGCCAGGAAGCTGCCAAAGAAATCATTCAGCTGCAAGCTCTTCTCTCTCCTCCTGAAAACATCAAACAACCAAGAATACTCACAACCACAAGTGTGCCTGCAGTTCCTCATGAGTCTTCCAAAGTGTAAGGCATACTTTTCCCACCAACAATGATAAAAGGTTGGTTTGTTTGTTTGTCTGTTTGCTTTAATGATTAAACATTTATCCTATAGGGGATTTCTTCTTTGGAGGTTAAAATAATGAAAGAGACCAGAATTTTTTTAACAATTCACCTAATGTGGCCCAAATGTTCGTGTATCATCTCTGTTCTTGAATCTCAGGCGCCAGTTAAACATCACACCTACTGTAAGACATCCAGTTATAATGCAAGCATTAGCATTTAGCACACATTTACTCGGAAAAAACAAGCCCATGCAAACTATGAATATCTCAACTTCAAAAAAATCCAGGAGAGTCTCTTTTAAAAACCTCCAGGAGGAGACTTCCTTTAATGCTCTGAGTGCCTTCAAGACATTCACAAATTAGTAAGCACAGAGTATTAATAAACTGAGATGTGCATGTGGTCTTAGTCTCATGGGGGTGGTGGGTGCAGAACCGTGCCTTTCTGCATTGGAAGATCATACAAAAAAAAACACCCCAAAACCATAAGGCTGCAGGGGATTCAGCAGCGCACTTTCCTCCAGTGGTCTTCCACTGTCACAGACACCCTGAAAATAATGGGGAAATTCTGGTTTGTCTTTTGCGATCCGTACAGAAGAAAATTCCACCTCTTCTGCACGCTGTATGTGTCTGTAGTACATCAAGCACTACCACGCACAAGCATGACATTCAGTAATAAAATTAATAATAAAAATAACTATTTCTGGTGCAAATGTGTTCTTTTGCATCAAGATCTCAAGCAAGTTAGTCACTTCAGTAAATACTTAAGAACACGCTGAAGCCAATGGGACTTAGGCTCTTTCCCTCACTGGGCCCTCACTATGTAAATATGAGTGTCTATTTGATCAGCTCCCAAAACCAAGAAAAGAGTAAGTGAATGCATAACTCCCCAGATTTTGCCAGATCCCGCAACAGGGACACTCCTTGAAACTAGGAACAGTTTAAAATAGGTAAGAAAAACTGCTTTTATTTACACAGCAGGTAACAAATTTCTGGAATCTCTCTGCCTTGTCTTCTTTCCTGCCTCTCATGGGATGGAAGCAATGCTGCTTACCTTAATCTTTCCCAAACCTCAGCTATCATTATTCCCCAAAGTAGGGAAACTCAGACAGCAGAGAGAAAATCTACACTACTAGAGAGAAATGTGAAAAGTTGAGTCACTCTAAGAAATGGAAAAGATAGCAAAAAATAGATATAACAATATCTCTCTCCTGTGGTTTGTTGGGTGGGTTGGTTTTTGGTTTTGTTTTTTTTTGGGGGGGGGGGGTGGAGGAACCTAGAAATAACAACAACAACAAATTCTAAAACCAGTTTGCTCTAGTTATGATAATCCAGGCATAACTTTTATATGAGAACATAAAATACAGCACACAGCTGTAAGTAAAACAATATGTGTGTTCCTGAATAATGGGAAAATAGCTTGCCAATAAGGATATATTTTGAGCAAATGAAAGATGACCTGGAATTGACTCTGGAGTAACAACTTGATTACTTATAAAAATAGGAGGTAGGGGAAAAGAAAAAGGGAGAGGAAGCAGTGGTTGGGAAGAGCTTATGTTATGTGGTATTTGATGTATTTACTTTGAAAAGATTCCTTTTGATGAATAATAAAAACAATGCCGTAACAGCCACCTTCATGCCAAAAAATAAGATTGGCTAGGGATTTTACAACTAATATGGCTTTACTCACCCAGATTGTCCATGTCGTAGAGCCACGCTTAAGCTCAGATGGTGAAACTGGAGCAAAAGATGTTGAATAAAGAATGACTCTGAAGGCGAACGGAGGGAAGAGCATGTGGTACAGCTCCTTGAGAGAGTGCTTACCGGCTCTCCTGCCTGCAAATTGTTTCCATGCCGGCGTGCAGAACAACGCACTAGTGTTCCTTGGAAGAGACCCAACATGCTTACCAGCTAATGCATTTCTTTCTTTTAATATCCAAGGTGAGCTCAGAGTTCATAAAAGTGCAAGATTGCCGGGCTTGTTGGCTGAAGCAATCCCCTGCCATGGGTGAGACACTTCCCCCCTTGGCTCTAAGGCCTCCATGTATAAGACTGAGACACCAGGTATGCAAGGGGAAGAGGGGGGACAACATAACCCCATGCCAGGTTATTACTGGGAAAGCTTGTTCTGTATGCTTGCAAAAATTTTGGGAGGAGTGTTGTCATCCAGGGCCCTGGAAGAAGCCACGGGTGAATGGTAGCACATTCCCCTGTATCTATGCAAGTGATTAATGCCCAAATTAACCCTACCCTCCTTGAGCCCCCCAGCCCTCATCCCTAAGAGACATCAGTGCTAACGATGTCACTGCTACTCTGTCGATTCTGCTCTTTCTATTGATGCTGCATGCAATGATATTTTCTAGAACAGCACTGGTATAAAGCAAGAAAAAGGAGAATAAACTCAAGTTACACTTGTTTCAAACTTCTCCACAGTTAAAAAAACCTTTCTTTCAACCTGTACTTGCATTCTGATTTCATCCCTGTGAAATAAGCACCACTCTCATCCTTGTTTGTCTTCTCCTTTCCCATATGAGTAATGGACCTTTTCCCTTTGCCTGTTCTCTCCACTTCTGGATCTTTGCCCATCTCTCTCTCTCTTTCTGAGACATTATCTTATTTTTAAATATCAGCCTAAAAGTCTTTCTCTCTAATCGCTGAAGAATGCAGTATGGAGATCAACTGAAATGCATTTCTGCCTCGCTCTAAAGCTGAAGAGCTTCCTTGAAAAATACCCAGCACAATTGCTTTTATAACGATGAAGGAGTAAAGTTCAGGCCTTGTCCTGATTTCCAGCTAGTCTGAGCTTACATGAAAGCTCCCCATGATACGCAAAGAAATATTTACTATACGAATTTAAGGAACATTTCCTGCTTTGCAAAAACAAAGTTAGTGTTTGAGCTAGGTCTTCTGTCCAGTGGGTTTCTGATATACAGTGCTTGTTATGGCATCCTGACAGGTTTCTTCTTCACTTTCTCAGCTGGACCTGTTCACGGGAAATAGGAGGACCAAGATTTATGAAGTTAAAGCAGCATTTTGTTGCTTAACATGACTAACTCAACAAAGGTCAAGCAGTGAGAAGAAAAGAATGGAGGAGCAAGTACAGAGGCAACACAACCTGATTAATTTTTCCCTTGGAAACACTAGAGAGAGGATTGCTTTCCTTGGAGAACACGCACTTGTAACAGAGATGTTGCCATCATTACTGAGATGACTAAAATGTGGAGTGCAACTACTTCATCTTTTATACAGCTCTGTGTCCACAGAGGGTAAAGCTTTTAGAAAGCAATAAGCCAGCAGAACTTCACAGTTATTAATCTGGGGTATTTTATCTCTTTTCTCTGGATACATCTATTAGCCATGCATGTGACTGTTTAAACAAAACCCTCTCCTATGTCCCCTTTTTCTTACATCCCACTCCTTTGTTCTTTTATTGGTTTAAGCTGCAATTTACTGGGTCAAGAAAATCATTCCCGTTTTTATTACAAGTCTCTATAAATAATAAGTCATACATATGTTAAGAGTAAGAACTAGAAGTAATTATTTGCAAAGGCCTGTCTTTCCTAGCAAAGAAAGGGTAGCCATCGTTTGTGTGGGTTTTTTTAATAAAGTGGGTATTGCCATGTGCACTGGGCGGAGAAAGGCCTCATCAGAAAGAAAACAAATGTGAAGGAATCTGTTGGCACCTTGGCTTCAGTGAAGCCATTTTTCAGGGGGCTTTTCACCAGTAATTACTGGGGTGGGTGGAGAGGGGCTCCATGTCACATTCATTCTCAAATCACAGATCATCCCTTATCACTCACCTTGACATCAGGCTTTTTAATGCTGTTTTATAGGACGATACAGGATTTCTCTATAATTCATTCCAGAAGTCTACCTGCGCTCCCCTTGTAGGCAGGGAGTTGATGAGAAAAATACCTCTTCACTCAGCTGCGCCAAAACTGCAGTATCTGCA
The DNA here is from genome assembly GCF_036417535.1 of Chlamydotis macqueenii. Taxonomy (NCBI): domain Eukaryota; kingdom Metazoa; phylum Chordata; class Aves; order Otidiformes; family Otididae; genus Chlamydotis; species Chlamydotis macqueenii. The sequence goes on from NC_141557.1 coordinate 67,677,447, forward strand.
ACCCTAAAAGAGCAGTCCAACTCAGATTAAAACCTGGGTTTTCTTTCTCTGTTCCTGCATACACCATTACCTCTCATGGGGGGGATCTGGGTACCAACAAGCGTTCAGATGACGTCTAACCCCAGGGAAAGTGTGCATCAGTCAATGCAGGCTCTCTTCGCTGGTATCCCCTTCACTTTTTTCCCAACAACATAGAATCGTAGGATCACAGAATCATTAGGGTTGGAAGGGACCTTTAAAGGTCATCTCATCCAACCCCTCTGCAAGGAGCAGGAACATCTTCAACTGGATCAGGTTGCTCAGAGCCTCACCCAGCCTGGCCTTGAATGTTTCCAGGGATGAGGTATCCACCACCTCTCTGGGCAACCTGTTCCAGTGTTCTACACTGAAAAGTAACCACCCAGTTTTATGCACTACTTTAGTCTTCAAGATCTCAGCCAGCACTCTTCCTTTCCTGAGTCAGCACTTATTTAAAACAGACACTTTAATGAGGTTTGCCATGTAGGCCGTGAGCCTTTTCCCTTATTCTGCCCATCGGCCACCTTAGGGGTATGAGGACCCATGATAACCGCAGTCATCTCAAGGCAGATCTTTGTCTTTCTGAGAGCGAGTTTCTTTGCTCTCCGATCCACTGCTATGAATCACATTTCCTGCGCTTCCAAGGACTGCGCGGTAAGCAAGCTTCCACACAGAAATACCCAGCGTGTTGCTTCAGCATTGCTCCATTGCCTTTTGATTTTTTTTTTTTTTGTTAAATACCCCATTTTATGACACATAGCATTGTTGCTACATTGTGACAAGCTTTTAACTCATAAGGAAGAACCTTTTACAGTTGCATTTTTGAGAAGGCTCCAATTTATTTCTTATAAAGATCCTTGGGATAAAAAGCAGATTAACATTCAGAAGTAAGTTAAATGAAAAATTCAAGCTGCTCACAGGGAGATGTTAAAGGCTGACTAGCACAAAAGGGTACTTTCTGGCAAATTTCTCGAAGCACTACAAGAAAAGGGTCAAGAGTCATCTGCTTAAGTAACAATCTCCAAGGCAAAAATATTGGCTGGCCAATCCCATAACTACAATGGACTATTATATGTATGTTCTATAGGCTGAATGCATCAATTATACTCGTCATGTGGCTTCTTGAACATGCTTAACTTGCTATTTCCTTTTATTCAATGCAATAGCACATAAATTCATGCAAAGGCATACATGAGAGTATTTTATATCTTCTCTCCTCTGTTTTAAATTTTGAGGATCAGTGATTTCACTATGAATAATTTAGAGCGACAAACTTTCAGAACTGAGGGGGGTGGTAGGGCATGTCTGTGTCTGGGAGAGAAGTTCTGTCCACTAACCACACTTATGCAGGATGGGAAATAGCTTTGCCAATCAATAGAGCATCATAATTCCTCTCCTAACAGGAAATGAGGACTCAGTGCAATACTGCAGTTTTAATTTTAATGCAATTCAAAAGAAGAAAAACACCCAACACCAGATGCTCATCAGAAAGCCATTAAATGTTATTACTATATGCTATTTCCCTTAGGAACTCTCATGGTTGAAAATCAACGATAAGCAGGAGCCTATACCCTTTTATAGTGAATCTCTCCAGCTGCAGTTCAGTTAAGAGGTCCAATAGGTCACAAGACTCATCACAAGTTTGATTATTTCTCAATAGGCAAGCTGAGATGAGGATAATTGCTATATTTTTACAAACCTTCTTACCACAGAGCCCCTCATGCTCTCCTTCCTTCAGCCTGATGAAACACGACTCAAACACAGCTTTGTGTCCTCTCCATTTTTCTGCTGTCCTTTCCTAGACACACGTGCTGTCTTATTTCTTATGAAGGACTGAGCACTGGCCTGTTCAGATACAAGTGGCTTGCAACAAGCCATACAAGTGGAAAGCAACAGCTGTCTTATTTCTTACGAAGGACTGAGCACTGGCCTGTTCAGATACAAGTGGCTTGCAACAAGCCATACAAGTGGAAAGCAACAGCATGCCACAGCTGGTGGGTGGGTGGGCGAGTGGGTGCACCAGCAGCCCTACTCGATTGCCCTCGCTCTCCTCCTTCCCCATTTGACCACTGCAGAAGGAGCTCTCCCTTCCAGAAGTCACCGCTCGGCTCTCCTGGCGTAGAGTCAGTGCTGTAAAACTGGATGTGTCAATGCTCCCAGATTTAATACAGCAATATCCTCCTAGAGTTTTATGCACTGGTAGTTCGATATATTTCTGGGAGAAGGAACCAAGATCGTTCAGGCTGCAAAGGTGGTGCAAACTGAAATCAAGGGGAAATTCGTTGCTAGTTTCTTGGAGCGTTAAGTCAACAGTTTACCAAAAGTGAAGAACTCCAGAAGTGAGGAAGGGTGGTCAGGACACACAGCAGTCAGAGTCTGTGAAAGCTCAGGTGACTTTTCCTGCTCTGCTGCAACCTCTTTCGGTCCATCACACAACAGCAGCAGTCTTAGGGACTAACTATGTCATGTGAAATAGGGACATTAGTACCTCTCCATGGCACAGGGACATGAGGATGGATACACTAAAGATTGTGTGGTGTTCAAAACAGTGATCCCAGAAAAATCTTACATTGACATCAAAATTATTAGGGTGGTTTTTTAGCTCCACGTACTCCAAAAAGGGCAATATGGAATACCAACACCTCAACTCTGAATTTGAAGAGACCTTTAATTCACAAATACAGATCTTCTCAGGCCTCTCTAAGGTTGGAGAACTTAAGCAGCAACCATGCTTCACCTGTTCACATTTCTTTTTCTCAGCCTTCAAATAAACATGAAACATACTGACCCAAGAGTTGGTGGTAACTTTCCTCCCATAATCCTGGGAAACAAAAGGGTAGCATACTGCAGGAAAAAGGAACACTGAAGCCTCTCCAGACTCAACAAGGATGGGAGCCAGGGCTCTTAGCATGCCTCCTAAACATAAAAGCACAGATAGATGGACAAAGACTCGCTTCTTAGGAACCGGCAACAACATTGTACATCCAGCTCACAAATTAGATAGAAATAAGTCATTTGCAGGGTCAAAGAATCCAACACCGCTTTCTGTGAGAAGGCTGATGTTCAAAGAGTGCCAGCTTCATTTTCACACCAGACATCTTTGAGCAGTCAGCTAAGTAAACCCAATGCTGCAGTGAGAGTGCCAAGAATCTTCTAGGAAATTAAGCCAAACAGCTACAGCACCTCATCACTGAGGAGCAATTGAACACTTTGATATGATAATTGATTATCGTGCATTGATTAAAGCTGGCAAGAGAGCATACACTCTCCAGACGACTTTCAAATTACAAAACCACCAACTTCAAAGCTTATTTGGATTCACACAGCAAAATACATTTTGTATTTACAATGTAAAAAAAAGTATCTTCGTAAATGAGGCAAGAATTTTAAAACAGTGAATGGTGAAATGGCAGAACTTGAAATAAAAAACTAATCAATGCTATCAAAATGGCTTCAATCTGTCCTGAGGACTCTAATCATTTCCAGATGACAACATGGGACTGATTGGATGTCTCTGGAAACAATTCTTATCAAGGCCCAATGATAACAACTGCAATAGGAAGAAGAAAAATTGGTTGGTAGAGGGTGGTTAAGAATGCCTGAAGAAATGTGCAAACAGTTGCTCAGTTTGGTGTAAATCTACTTGATCTGGTGGTTGCAAGTAATGGCAGTGACTGCTGTTGGCCATTTCCAGCCATGTTGAGATGCTTTTCACAAATTCAGCAATAAACTCATGCTGGAGAACAGTTTTACTTCCCAGTAAAAGCAAACCAATTTGCAACCACTTGCAATTTCTACAAACTAGCAAATCATTAGCAAAGCATCTTGACTTGCTTCCTGGTTTTAAAAGCCTTTTCAAGCTCTCCTTAATTGCACATTAATTTAATTAGAATTAATGATTCTACCTCTAGAGCTGTAAGGGAACCACACAGTTGTTACTATTTATTTGTATTATTACTCCAGCCAGGAATCAAGACCATGTTTTCCTTGCCATCATGAAAAACTTTACAAAGATATGACCCTGCTCAAAGAGCTTTATCTGAATCTGCATGACCAGAGGCAACAGGTGGCTACAAGAGAGCAAGGGCAGCAGCAAAATTTTACAGAGCTCAAAGGAAAGCAGTGGGCGCAGTACAAAGTTAGGTCTTCAGTCCTATTGCTGCTGCAGCGCTACATGTCTGGGCTGAAACTCAGAATTGTAAACTCACATTGGAGATTATGCAGTTTTTATGAAGTTTCTTTAAGGTTAAACAAATTTCCTTAGGCAGGCCTTGCATTGCTCCATTGTTTCACATTGCGTTGGAAGAAGCATTCTCTGCAATACAGCTTTCATGACACCAGGTGAAATCAGGTGTCTAGAGCAAGGCTGGGATTCACTTATATTGGAAAATCAAAATAAAGGTCAAGAGATACGAAGCAATTCAAAGCCAGTACAACTGAGAACTTGAAGTTATGCCAGTGCCAAAATTGCACTTTTAATATTTAACAAAAAGCTACTTTCAGAAGAAGCACAGATAAGACCAGTCACAAGCCACGTAACACTTGCTGCTTAGTGAAGGTGCAAAGTAACCAGCTAAGAAGCGCTGCGGGCACAGGTGACTGGATCTGACTCACCAAGCTGTTCTACAGGAACGCAAGCACTGCTCTTTCCTTGAGGGAGAAAGCACAGATATTTTGTAATATGTTTGCGCCAACTGTCTGAGCTTCAATTTCTTAACAACACAGCATGCTGCTTCTAAGCTAAGGGGTAGGTTAAAAGTTTGGTTTGGGGCAAGAGGTAAGAAAAGAAGAGGAAAAAAGTATTTTGGAAAGGGAAGGAACATCCCGCTCATCCCACTGATAACAAAAATTATCTTTTCTAATAAGAGATTACTACTGCTGGTCTGTCGTGTCTCAGACTGGTTACATCTCTGTTTCAGAGGTCTGGTCCATGGGGTGCCAATCCTTAGACAAGGACACGGCAATCTTCAAAATATCTGATGAACCAGAGAAGTTTAGCTGTGAGAGGAAGCTTATTCAAGATTAATGAGAAGGCTGAAGCTCCTGAACACAGAAAACAATACAATTTTTACATATTTCTTACCATTGCTATCTGAACTTCAACTCAGAAGTGCAAGAAAAAACACCAGAACTTTATTTAAATTCACATTTCTGGCTTGATTGCTACATTGGCTGGAACATTTATAAAATTGCCTTGTGCAGATGTCGTTGCGGAGAAAGACACAGAGTCAGTGTCACCACTGTTTCAGTATGGGGCAGTCCTGGTAGCTGAAACAGCGTGACATGAAACAGCCATGGACTAACAGAAGCTAACCACATCAGGTGGTACTTTCCACCAGGACCCAGTTACCCACTGGTGTGCAGTACCATCAGGGTGAATCCATGCCACAACCACTCACCCTTTTCAACCACAGAACAAACACCACTTGCAATGAGAACCTGCTTTTAATTAATCCTTTCTCCCTTCATTCTTGTTTCAGTCATACCTTATGCAACCCAGACTGAAATATTAAGTCAGCAAAGATCTGCACATCCACAAAATACTTATGAGGCAATTAGTCCATTAATTGGTCACCACCATTCCCCAGTCTCAAGGAAAGCGTCGGTCCCTTCTCTGACACGAGCGCAAGGATTTACTTTTCATCAGTATTGGCAGATTTTGAATCAAAAGCTTCAGGCTTATTGCAGCAATTAAATGTATGAGTCATGTATCCACTCATTTGGAAAGGTTCCTACTTTGTCTTATTGCTCACCACAACCGTAAAAGGCACATTGCAAGGAGGAAATCTGTCCCAGGCGCCACGGGACAGATTTGTAACCTAGGACAGTTACAAATACACCTGAGTTCTTCCTGTGGCATCATGCCCTCATACCCTTCTCCTCCTCCTCCTCATCTAAAGTGACTGCCAGATTCCCACCAGAGATGCTGCTGCTGTGTGTCCTCCTCCCTGGGAGGCCTAGCAGGACTGTGAAGGAGGCTGCTTGCCTCTCCCACCCTTGCTTTTACAACCCCATCCTGCTGTGGGAGGACCTACAGAGCAATAAATGTGTGGCCTGCCCACCCTCCAGGGCCTGGGGAGTTGGTTGTGTTGTTGAGAGGAGAGTCAGAACTGCCCCTCTCCTGTCCTGTGCCTACCCGAGCTGAAAAGCCATGATGGTTACGAGGTTGTATGTGTGTACTGTTACACAGGCCGAAGAGGAATTAATGCAGCTGAATTTGGAAGGACAAAGAAAACTCGTGTTCTACTATGATTGATGGTCATTGATCTGATGCTAATTAGTAAAAAATAAAATATTTTTAAATACTGGAATTACATATAATCGCTTGATTATTCATTCTGGCTTAGTACTGGTTCCTTGATGCATTTGACCCCCACTTCTAACAAATATTTCTTATTAAACAATACGAAGTATGTTTATAACACAATGAAAGGTAAGCAACTGAAGAAAATTGCCACCTCCTTCTCCTGTCTTTGTTCGGCTTAGCACTGCGCTTTGCATCAGGAGATGCTTTGCATGAGAAGCTTTGCATGAGCTTTGGGATTTGGATCCCTAATATCATCTCATCTAATGTAAACATCTAAAAACCTCTAATCTTTTCTTTAATAAAGCTTCTTACAGACCTCTCAGAGCTGATTGTGTCTTGTGAAAGTGAGTCAGCTTCCTGTGTGAAACAAAATTTTCTTTAACAGATCACAAAGCCCTGTTTTCTAATCTCTGAAAGTTTCTGATGTTGGTTTCTGTATGAATGAGTCCTTAGAATGCCTCGTTAACCTGGCCTGTAGTGTCCTTTCATAGACTCTATTGCCTCTTCCTTGCTCATTTCCTTTGTAACCAGCCTCAACCTTTGCAATTCTTCATTGAAATGGACAGTGTGTGGAAATCACATACCTCAGGGCAGCCTGCACAGTGGTATTCACAACCCTCTCACAAGGACAATGATTACAGCTGCATGCAGTAGCTGTCTCAGACAAATATCTGGACCGGAATGATGATGGTGTTCCTGTCATCACAAAAACATTTTTCTTCCCCATCTTTCTTGGTCGTATCCCCCCACCAAAACCACAGAACTTCAAAATGCAAGAACAGGATAGCAAAAGGGGTGAAACCAGCAATGAGGAGGCCCCAGTAACTGGACTTGCCCCCATTTCCCACACTCTGCTAAAAGAGGCTCTGCAACCTCTGCACTGTGGGTCTGTTCTGGGTGGAGGTGTTGAGCCCGTGCAGAAGAGAAGCTCGTACGATGCGCATCAACCGATTAGGTAGAGAGGTGGCAATGGTCAGAGAACCATAGCTGTAAGAACCAGCTGAAGCAGACAAGGAGTGTAGTGAAAATTAAATCCTTGAAAGTGGTATATTTTAAACAGACTAAATTTCTCACGGGGCATAGAGTGGCATATGGTTGGAAAGGGCAGTTCTGCAAAGTTGTAAATTCCAGAAATAAGTGAAAGACAAAAACCAAAACAAACCCCCCAAAAAAAACTTTTCCTTCGAGCCGGAATTGAACCAGCGACCTAAGGATTACTTTCTGGAGATAGCCTACAGTCCTCCGCTCTACCAGCTGAGCTATCGAAGGAAGATGATAACAATGTGCCAAGAATGAGTCAAGACTATATCAACAATAGCCTTAGGCTTTAGTGGGCCTCCATATGTATTGCTTTTCACAACAGCAAAACAGTACCCAAAAAAAGGCAAAAAGCTAACTTTCCTGCAAAATTGGATTTTAGTTACAAAACTGCCAGTTTTCTGCCAAATAGTTCGCAGCTCTTGTAAGATTGTTGGTGGTGGGAGTGCTAAGGTTGGAGTTCCTGTCATGACCCATATGAAATCTGTCTACAGCTTGACAAAGAAATTTGCCCACTCTTTGGTGACCTTGACACATTTCCTAAGCTGAGCTGGAAGAAGAGGGAGAACTCCGCTCCGCACAATTCCCCACAACAGTTCTCCAGCCAAATCCAATAATGAAATAGCAAACAAATCAGTTAACACACTCTCCAACAGCTTCCATAGCGAATGCGGAGGAACAGTGGAAAAGGATGGAAAGTAATAACCACTGAGGTTTTAATTCACATCTCACCAGCTCCCACAGTGCATGTCAGACCCCTCGTACACAGATGAGGTTGCAATGTCTGGTATTGCCCCTCTCAACCCCTGGGCCTGGGACGCTGAGCCCTTTGTGAATCAACTGCACTGTGCCTGTGCGCTGTGGGAGTTGAAAGCAAACTGCCCTCGTTGTGAATTACAGTGATTCAGGAGCATCTCAGCTGTCTGAGCAGCAGGGTGGGCAGAAAGCCGTGCGCAGACACCCTGCTTGCCAAAACCATGCCATTCTACTTGCATTGGGAGTGTGTGTAGCAATGTTACCTCAGTTACCTACAGCACATCCATGCTTAACCCATGCTTACGTCCACCTCTTCCTTGTGATTAAACCCCAAAGACCGGGCTGTTTCAGCAAGCATGTAACCAGCGGGGTGAAGGAAGAGATTCTTCCTCCATATGCAGTACTTATGAGCTTGCATTGGGAATGCTGTGTCCAGCTTTGGGCTCCCTGGTGCAAGACAGGGACGGACATACTGGAGTGAGTCCAATGGAGGGTCACCAAGATGGCCAGGGGCCTGGAGCACACAGTGGAGAAGAAGCTGTGAAAGCTGGGCTTGTTTGGTCTTGAGAAGAGACAAATAAAGGGGGATCATGCTGCAGTCTGAAACTACTGGAGGGGAGAATACGAGGAACGCAGGGCCAGGCTTTGCTTGGAGGTGTGCAGTGAGAGGATGGGAGGCAACAGACACAAGTGCCCCCAGAGAAATTTTGACGAATATAAGGAGAGAAAAACATTATGAGAGTAAAAATTTTCACCACTGCAAAGGCTGCCCAGAGAGTGGAATCTCCATCTATGGAGGTACTAAAAGCTTGCTGGGACACAGCCCTGAGCAACCTGACCTAACTTTAAAGTCTACCCAGTCTGGAGCAAGCAATGAGATGATCTCCAGAGGTCTTTACCAAACATACACGAAAGTGACCCCATGTCAGGAAGGTGACTTCACAGAGCAGATGAGCAAAGCTATCATCATGTACTTCTCTGTCTGGAAAATACAGCTCTTCGTCTCACAATCAATACACATTTTATTTATTTTCATGCTAACAGATATCTTAAACCTCCTTTAATGCTAAAAGCAGCACAGATCTTGGTAGAAACTCAATAAGACATCTCCCGGTTTAAGTTCATGGGAATTTAGGAAAGTCAGGAAATATTTGACTTACGTACAAGGTATGGTTGCGGCTCCTCAGAGGCCTAATCCTGGAGCTTGTGTTGTGCCATGACATTTGTGTACACACCGACGAATATCAAATCAGCTGACGCTGTGAAGAAAAACATAGGATGGAGATAAACAGAACTGCTGTATGCCATCAGGGCAACATCTGTGCTCTCTGGGGTCAGATGGTCTTGGTGGGAAGAGGTCCTGGAGATATCCATATGTGAGAATGTGGGGTTAATCTTGTGCTGGAGAAAGCATGGCACAACAGATAACATGGGCCCATGGATCAGCAAGGTCTGAAATCAGAGCAGATAGCCTAGCCCCAGGGCTCTAATTTTTTCCAGTCTGCAGACCCCACAGCGTTTTTCCAGGGGCACTTCAGGCTCCTTTCAAGCAAATCTAAGCCTGTTGTCATGAGTCAGCCTTATCTGAGTTACCTTTAAAAGACCCCTTAAAAATAATTCACTAGTCTCACCCACGCATTCAAGGACCCCAAAACTGAAAATCACTGCTCTATCCAGTTTAATTTATTGGCACTGTCATCTAATCCAGTGGTGAGGTACCAAATACAGACTTTAGGGGAAGCACCACCATTTCTTTGATGTCAAATGTTGTTACTGGTGAAGATAATGCCAAACAACTTGTATTTTCCTGTAAGAAATCAGTGGCAGTTAAGTCAAGATAAAAATTCAAATGGATCAGATAAAAAGTGGATGCTGTTACTATCTATGCATGAACAAATGGGATGCAGAAACCGGTGTTGCCTTGACAATAAAAAGCACTGGAGTTCTCTTTTTGTGGAACTTGCTAGCAGTGATGTATAGGTGATTTGTGAGAGATATTCTCCTAAAATACAAATGTACCCCCTAGGGCAGCTTTTCAAAGTAGACATTCCTAGGGAAAAAAAAAAAAAAAATTATTTTTTGAACTTGGTAAGCTTTGAACGCTTAACAGAATTAAATTTTGGCATGGAGTTCATGAAAGATCTCTGATTATTTCAATTATTTTAACTGATTAAACGAAGATACCAAGCTTTGAGATTCGTGTGACTGGAGCCCTGAGCTATATAAAGGGAACAGCTCACCTGCTTCATGCGGTGTAGAATGAGATGAAAGGGAAAGGATGGAGAACAGCCAGAGGTAAAGCTACTAATAGTTGGACTGTATAATGACACTTGGTAATGCTATGTGTTTTGTTAAACTCCCATTAGCATACGATGGTCTCCAGTGTTTTGTATACTTACAGGCTGAGTTTCTAACACGGCTTTAAATGGTTTAAAGGGTTTTCTTCTATTGAAAAGCTTTTAAAAATCCGGTTGATTCTGAGGGACTTCGGGGGATTGTTTTCTTTTGAGGTGGAAATACACACATGCTCTGAATACGAGCATCAGGTTGGACTTGCAATGAATTTGTGAAATGTTTGTGTTCACCTCAGTTCTACCTGCTCTGTGTTATGTGTCACTGGTTGGCTGCTGTGGATTCTGCACCACCAGCTAATGATGAACTGCAGGTATCTCAGTTTGGCAGCCTTGTGTGAAACCTCCTCTACAGAGGAGGAGGTTTTCCTAAAGACTACCATTCACAGCAACTTGAATGGAGAGTCTGAAGCATCACCAAAACAATAATCTCCCTCTGTCTATCTGCTAAAATTCAAGATAGAAATCTCTTTGGGCCGACTATCTTTGTCCTTAAAGGCTGAATAGCAGCTGGCACAGCAGACTCCCAGCCCTGTCTGATGCCCTCAGACTCCGTTGTGATGTAAATAATATGTAGGACTCCTTGGGCCATCTTCAGAGACAACTTTAATAACACGTCAGTGTGAATGAATGCCAAGGGGCAGGCGGGTGGGAAGGCAGGAAAAGAATTGGGAGAGTACATGGAGGTTTCATATAAAGGAAGTTTGATTGCATTGCTGCAGTGTAGGCTGCATTTCAGGAAATACAGTGTTCATAGGCCATTACTTACAGCTGTCAGGTTTTGTTGTGCTCTGAGAACCCGCTTAATACTTCTGATGCTGCGCCATTATCAGTGATAGACATCCAGAGGAAAGTATCCATTGGGTATTCAAAACCTAAGCTGTACATGCTTATCCACAGATATATCTAGCTTAATTTGTCTACGTAACAACCTTACAGGTCTGGAGTGGCTTTTAACACAAAAAATATTTGTTTTGCAGCTAGTTGCTTTAACTCAGCTTTCTTCCTCTGTATGACCAGTTCCATAAGCAATTAAAACACAGACATTGAAGACCCATGGCAGACATCAGATTCAGATTGCACAACCCTCTTCAAGCACACAGTTTAGCAGCAGCAGCGATTATACAAGTGCCTGAGAGCTCACCCCATCAGTGGGCGTGGAAAGGAATGGAATTGTCAAACTATTCTTCAACGAGTTAAATGTTCAGCCATGTAAGTTAAGCTGAGAAACACGGGGAGTAGCATCCCTGTCTTCTCCCCCACAAAGGGTTCCACATCTTGCCCTTCTCCTGGTGAAAGACAAGATTAACAATGTGTGAGCTCTTCTGAGATGATGATTAGCCCACAAACTTTTGACAACTGGGCAGCAATTAACCACAGTCAGGACATGACATTATTCAGATACAGTGCACTAGCTCCTGGCTGCTGTGAATCATAAGTCATTGGAAAGCCTGACCCCTATCCAGTTTAGCTTGGTTTCCATCCAACAAGTACCCACACTGGACTTTTTTTTTGCTTAAGCAAAAGCTCAGCTAGTCACCCACAGGCTCTCTATGCCCGAGTTTCATCCAATCGGCAAAGCAAAGGAGGGTATTTCTGATCAATAACTTCCACTTTCCAGCCCTGTTTCTTCCCCCTTGTCAGTAAGTATTGCTTTGTGACAGCAGTTGTAAAGGCCGTGGTCTCACTGGAGGCTTCAGTGTCAGCAAAACCCTGCAGCATCTGGGGAAAAGCAGCGGTGCGGAACACTATTTGGGACACGGGAGAGCCCACTGCCTCCTGTGGCTGCTTCCCTTTCGGAGACAGCCCTTCCACCCAGACACTTCCCTTTCCCTTCCTCATCAGGCCTCTCAAACTACACACGTCCCAATGAAAATGAAACATGCATGTCATATTAATGAGGAGAGGCTCAACTGCTGGTGAAAAAAAAAAAAAGTGTGAAATTACAGTATCAATGTGAGAGGGAGAGATATGAGCCTTCATTCCCCAGCAGAGAATTTGAAAGTGCATAATTTTTTCTAATCACAAGCAGTGTTTAAGGGTGGCTTTTGGAAGCTGAGAGAAAAACCCAGAAGAGAAACAGCATTTACAAGTGGAGTGAGTATTTCTGCCCTAAACATTTGGACCCTTTTTTGATACACCAGCTTGGTTTGGTATGGGGAGATGTACATGCACAGCCCTGATGAACAGGTGTGGTTCCTCATGTCTTCTGCCCACAGCTTTTTTCTAGCCTTTCTGAAGATTGAACAGCAAATCCTCTAGGGATCACAAAAAAAATAAAAAGAAAAAAGAAAAAAGAAAAAAAGAAAAAAAAAAGAAAAAAGAAAAAAGAAAAAAAAGAAAAAAGAAAAAAGAAAGAAGAAAGAAGAAAAAAGAAAAAAAAAGAGTAGGGTACAACTTTTTGGCTGGCTTTCCTCTTCATTCAATGAGAATTTAGCAGTCCTGGGTAAGGAGGAGACTTGCTTGTGTTGGGTCTGGCTGTGCTAGGGGTTATTAGTCTCTCTCACTCATAAGAATCTAATTTATTTTTAAAGAACACTTTACTATAGCATAACAATATTACCACACATCTTGCTCAAGCAAAGAATTTTTCCAATCTATATTCAGTGCCAGGTAGAGTGACTATAAAATGAGTTACTGTACCTTAAATTTCTGCCTTGGCTATAGTGACAGGAAGCTAATTAGACAAACTGTGACCACGTCTTCTGGACCCAAATCCACATTACTTGGACGCATAAGAATTACCAGCTGCCTGAGAGCTCATGCTTCTGGAGGGAGTTGGACTTAAAGGATGAAATAACAGGTAAAGGAGCAGAGAATGATGGCCACTGTGGGGCCCAAACCAGTAAAGACAGCCACATTTAAACTCTTTTCCAGCTAAACTTTAACACTTCACAATGTGGCTAAAATATGTTAGAAGCATGTCTGAGACATGAATGCTGGGCTCAGACCACATGTAAAACTAAGCTCTAGACACAGTTTGACTTTCCTAGGTTATTCTTAAATTCCGAAGACTGGTGTGTTGGAGCCAACTGCACGCGCTAATCCTGATGGAGCAGACCATACATTTCATAGCCCACAAAGCTGCTGACCTTCTTGACTCTGGAAAGCTTTGCTGAGTGGTGATAAACCCAGACCTACCAGAGCTCAGCAGGCCAGGGAACAACAGTTTCAAATCTGAGCTTCCCTTCAGCCACCCAAAGCAAATATCTTTGGTCAGGCATGAGTGTTTGCTGATGCCTCTTTTGCAAGCATCTGTGTTTCTGGGAAATGACTCTCGAGAACTACTGTCTTCTTATAAAAAAATCATCTGTCCTGTTCCCACTTCCTCAACAGAAGTTCAGACTGCCTAGATATTATATGGTTCTCTTTTCTGGTATTCCTACCTCTACATAGTCAGATCCAAACATTTCAGAGATCACTAAGTATCGAACAGGGAGAAGGGCAGGGTTAACATCAAATTTAGTTGCAGGTTAAAACATCCTTTCTGAAAGGCATGAGCAAACTTCAAAAAGGTAACAAACACCCAAAATAATCGCTGCATCCCTATGAACTGCACAGTCCTTCCTTTTTCTTAGGTTAGGCTCAGCCAAAAAAGGGGCACAGCACTCAGAAAGGAGCTGGGCCAAGGGATCTTATTGCTACTACTCTGTGTGTGTTATTTCTATTGCTATAGCACTCAGGGACTTCAAATGGGGATTAGTGTCCCATTGAACTGAGCAGTATAAAAACAAACACCACAAAGACAGTTCCCTGCCCCTCAGAGCTGATCTTTGGCCGTTTCTCTGCAGCATCTGGCTAGAGCAGGGCGTAAGGAAGTATTAGGATGGACTGCATGGACCGCATGTAATGTTACTTCTATAACCCTTGTCCTTCCTTAACCTACTGTCCCACTTCTGTGTGTTAACCTAACTCATCACCTCAGTCTAAATTTAGTTTGTGAGGTCCTTGGACAAAAGTCTGTATGTCTTTTCACTTGTTCTGGTTTTTTTTTTTTCATTTTGCATGGTTTTGAGCCACAAAAAAATAACATACATTATTAAAAATATGAAACAAAATAACTTTCTTCCCTTTCTAAGAAACAATGCATATATTATATCATATGTGCATCTTGAAATGTTATGTTTTTGTACCTCTATAGAGCCTAATGTAATCCTTTGGATCAATGAGCAACACAACTGGTATGGCAATATAAATAAAGAAGTCTGGTCAACATGTATATACGCACCAAGTACTTCTCCAGATGATATGCAGACAAAGGAGATACATCTGCAGAATAATTCCTACTGATTAAATAAAAAAAAAAAGCTGCTGGTATATTGCATTGTGGTGGATAAATGGGATTTGCAGGTCCCCACAAAGAAAAAGGAATATGACAAAGTCAGGGCAATACAGTCTCGGCATCTCCAGGACCTGGAACAAAATGTGGGCATTCTCCCATCTCTACAGTCATTCCTTCCAGGCCAGCCTCATGCCTGCAGCATCCTCTTCCCCTGCCTGCAGCCACAGCAGCTTCAGTTGCATCAAGGGACCATTTCTTGTCAAAGGAGGGTGTTGGAGCATAGGCAGTTTCTAATCTTTCCTAGGGAAAAGGGGCTACCTGGACAGAAAAGTCTCTAAGCCAATAGTTAGAGGAGTGCAGTAGGGCCCAACAGCTCTGCCACCATCCATCCATCCCGAATCTTACATAACCCATTCATGCTCTAGAAGAGGAAAAAAAAAAGAAGACGTATTTGTTTAAAAGACTATCCTGAAGAACTACAAACAGTACGGGATGTTAGTTTACACAGACAGAGTAGTGAGGGTACAGACAGCGTAAGGGTGCAATTCACTTCTGCTTCCCCTCCAGGCCATGCAGATCTGCCCCATGGTCAGCTTCACATACAGCAACTCTTTCCGCAGGCTTGCATGATAAAGAGAGTCTCCAAAGAAACAAAGGACTCCCTCAAATACCATTCTGCTTTTTTTTTTTTTTTTTTCATGAAGAGCAGAGAAGGCTTTTGAAGGAGTATCTGCAAGCAAGCGAAAGCGTCCGGACTTTGTGAGCGCGCTGTCTTCCCCCAGCCCGGAGCACGGCACGCCGGGGGAGGCGCAGGGCAGGGGCAGCCCCTTCGCAGCCTGGCAGTCAAGGCTGAAAGCTATTTGGATTAGATGAGGAATTTCAAGTGGAAACCATCTGAATGTGTGTGCGCGCCTGTGTGAAGTTGAACTGTTTAAAGAAAACAAATGGCTTGTTATAGTAGCTCCGCAAGGTCCGATTCTAAAGAGGGCAGAAGTAAGCCTCATTTTTCCTGCCATTGCAAACTTAAATGGGGTTTTTTCCCCTGCTCTGAAAGCAAAGAATCAGGAAAAAACCGTGACAGCAACAGTATGAATAAACTGGCAAGAGATGCTGTAAATAGCTTTGGTGCTAAACAAAAATAAAACAAAAAAAAATTCATATTGCAGCCATTTTAAGATTTCAGCTTCCTTCTTCACCCCTGCCACTAAGCAGGCTTCTTCAACATGTGACAAGAAGAATTCAGAGGGATGCTTGCCAAGTGTTTTCTGACCCAAATCCTAGAGGTATCCTCCATCTGCAGCAACAGACAGCTCGCTGTGGTCTGTCATTACCTTCTGTTTGGTTTTCAACACCAGCTACCCTAGTTAATGAGAGAAGATGCAACCATCAAAGACAACGAACGCACAAAAGTTAGCAGCATTTCTGAGAAGCTTTGAGGAAGACTTCTCTAATCTGGAATAGGCCGGGATACAGAACAATAGCGACTGAGGCATGCATATATAAGGGTGTTGCTTTAGTGAACTAGGTAAGCTCAGCTATTAGGAAAACAGGTTGTATAAAGCTTGGTGGAGAGGATTTAAGGACAAGAGATGAAGGGCAGAGCTAACCGTTCAGTTCTTGTCACAGCGCCACACCTCCCTACTCAGCCTGTATCTGCAGGCAATAAATTTCATAGCCTGAAAGAGCCAGGCAGTCAGAAATATTTTTCTTATAAGACTGAGACCCAGCTCCACATCCATAATATTCCTCTATGTAAATGTTTGCAAGCGGCCCTTCACATCTAAGGTTTGTAGCAATGCATGGTATTTAGCCAAATGCCATTCCCCTAAAGGGGAGCATATTTTTGTTCTCATAATCTTGCATGGAAATTGAAATGGACATATTTTAACATGGGAAAAGTAAACACGTTTCCCCTCAGCTAGGCGCTGCTGCATCACTGTGCTGGAGATGACGGTGGCCTGAGATTTTTCTCTGCGCATTCCTGACCAAGACTCAGACACCATTAAGGAAGAAAGTTCCCCACAAAAAATTAAACCCCTCAATCTGACCTAGGCACTAGGCTGGGGATTGGACCTACTTAGCCAGATGATATAGGTGGCACTGGCCTCATCAGCAAAGCTCCATCATTTTGTTCTTCATCAAGCCTTTCCACTTGATGTAACAAACTCCCATTTACCCACCATGTAAACATGCTGTGTTTAAAATGCTTGTCTTTGATAAACCATTCTCCCCTTTGAGGATCCATTAGGCCTAACGTGAATAGAGCCTAAAAAGCTACTTAAAGCTCTTGGACAATTCTTTGGATTTCCAGCTTCCCATTTCAGTTATTGCAATGTTTGCATTAAGATGCTTGTCTGAGTTCTGCCCTGCAGGATTTGGAAACAGAAAAGTGTTCCTTTTGTACTGAACACAACCGGTAGGTATTTAGCTATTTTTTGTGTATTATGACAGTACCATCTGGCATTCATCTGCCAGGTACCTCAGGAGAATGTCCCCTTCCTACTTGCCTGTATGATGCCGGCCAAAACGACAGAGTACACCAAAGGTTAACTTCCTGTAATACGGTCTCTTGGCTTATCTTGAATAAGACAATAGTTCCTTTATATTCTTAACTTGGCATTTCACATGTTCTCCTGCCTGCCTGGAAAACAGGGTCATGAGAGAGATTCTTATGGGTCAGACACCTCCTAATGTGAAGCCAGGGATAACGCTAGCAAATATAGTAACAATAATCTATAAGGCCAGTTGGCGATGCACATACAGAAGGAAACATGAAATGGAAATGGAAATTTGCCCAGTTAGATTTGTTCTGTTCCACTGAAATGCTTTGTAGAGTGGAAGAATAAACAAACCACTGCTCTTAGAAGTCATGGTTCACCTGCTGACTCAAAAACTCATGTCTGTCAACCAGCGTGAGAGAGGCCAAGAGGCCTATCTGTTTGGGTTTCTCATTTGGTCCCAGACTAATTTATCTTGTCAGTTCCAAGATCTCTGTTCCTTTCTTGAGAGGATGAGAAAGGAAGTTTGGATTAGCCATGCCCTCCAATTACTTGGTTATTTTTAAGCAAGTGAACGAACAAGAACTGCAGTGCTAGCTCTTAGCATGGACCAGTTCAGATTGACTAGTTCAGCTGCTGAGTAACATCTTAAAGCTATTTTCATCCTAGCCCCTTCCTCAAACGGCAGTTCCTTCATCCCCTTCAGGATATATACTTTAATACTCCCAACCTGCTTCTTGCAAACAGCCTTTTCAAAAGAAACAAGCCAGTCTTGAGCAATTAAGACCTATAGATCTCCCTTCACTTCCTTCAAAGCCATTGTGGAGGTGCAGCTGAAACCCATTAAATTCAATTGAGCCCAAATGGCCCATAAGTCATATGGAAACTTCCTCTGGGCTTTTAACAAAGAGCTTTGCTTTAAATTCCAAATTACAAACAAATTCAGTCTGTTCAGCTTTCACATAAAACATAAAAACTAAAGAAAACATACAGAGGAAAAGTTGCATCAAATCACAGGGAGCATTATAGGAAAGTACAACCAGCTACTCTTGTTTTGAAGTTACATTCTTCAGTTAGAAATGTCATATTAAGTCCTGGCAATATTTTCTTTAGTCTGGACTGGAAGCATGCTTTATTCAGTGTATCACAAAGTAAAACTGGTGGGATTCACCACTTGATTCTCTGCTCTGACTTTTCCCCACAATGGCTACAAATTATATGTATTTACCCATATACACACAATATGATGTGTATATATAATGTGTGTATATGTATTATTATATTATATCATATATAGCTACCAGACTAATCTCAGGTTCATACATAATAAATAGATAATAAACATTTATATACTCTATATATTTAACATTAAGTATTGCTTTATTGTGGGTCAGGTTTTTATCAAGTTGACAAATTTATTAATGTGGTTTTATATTGGAACTCTCAATCTGGCTAAGATTTGGGATCAATATATGTACTGCAACATCGTAAGTCAGCTGAACACTGAAAAGATCTAGGCAGATACTGAACTTGAAAATTATACAGTAAAATTGTTCCATAATACATCTTTATTCAGACCCCCCATGGGATTGGCATGTTGTAAAACCTTAAAAAAAGCCTCTGCTTGAGGGTTAATTTTACCCTAAGGGTTCTGAGAATAACTGGAGGCCCAGATCTTTATGACTTCGCATCAATTAATGTTTTTTACATTCTTTTTAATAAGAACTTGATGAAAAATATCCTGCTCTACCTATTCTATTTGGCACCCAAGTAACAAGTCATTAGAAGTATCCGAATCATTTTTCTAAGTGCTGTGGAGTAATATTTTCTAAAGATAATGGTTCTGAGAGGCAGACACACACGTGTTCCTGAGGCACGTGAACCTGAAACAAAAAGTAGCAGGTGTCCTTTGTGGCTCATCAGGACCATGCCGAGCGCCGCTTCAAGACCTACGGGCTCAGCGGTTGATTCCTGTGCAGATTCAATGCATTTGCCATGGTGGGGCAACGTCCCTTGGATGCTGAGGGAGCAGGGCACCACTATCCATCGATGGACTTTGCCGCACCACTGTAGGTCCCTCAGGGTGCTGGGACGCTAGGCTATCGAAACACAGTGACCGAGGCACAGACGTTGCCTCCTCCTTGTGCCCCTGTGGGAAATGAAGCAAATCCTTTCAGTTGGCTTTGTATAAACCCATTGGCAAAGGCATAGTTTAGATTACAGCAATGAAACAAGCAGCTCTTTCTCCCATTCCTACTCCTCCTCCTCTCCCTCTCCCAACCCCTTCTCCCGACCATGTGCTCTTGTTGCTCCCTCTCTACCAGCCCAGAGCGGCTTCAACTCACTGAACAAGTAGAGGAGCAACTCAGCAAAAGCAAACACTTCAAGCGAGGCTTGTATAACAAGCAAGAAGGCTGACAGCACAAAGGAGATAGGACTGTGAAGCCAGGAGCAGGAAGAGAAGAAGCAAGACTGAATTATGGCAACAGGGAGCAATCTGCTTCATGGACCCACACCCTAGAATACATCAAGTTTGTTAAATTATCAAAAGGAAAGGACAGCTGAAATGTGTTAGCCTGTATCTAAGCCAAAAAAAAAAAAAAAAGAGATCAGTATAGTACATTAACAGCTTGACTCTCGCCCCCTCTCCTTTCTCAACATCTCCAGAAATTCATTGGTATTTAGACCTCACTCCTGGGACAGTGATAACAGAAACTATAGAACTTCTAAGACTGTGACTGAAGTCTGGGAATATTAAATAGACAACTAATTTCAAAACAATTAAGGAAGTAACATCTATTGGGAAAGTTTTAGGGGAGGAAAAAAAAAACCTAGAAGGAAAAAAGGATGCTGAAATACCTGTTTGGAAGAAGTATGTTCTCTGGTTTGTTTGTTTGTTTAATTGTCCTGAATTGCAGCTACCACAGGAACACCATAAATCTGAAAAAGTGAGGACGAGACATGTTGAATTTCAAGTAAGAGGGAGAAGGAAAGGGGAATCGTGCTCTCTCCTCTGATTCCCCACTGTCAGGCAACAGCAAATTAACACTGCCCGAGAAACCAAGCCTGCTGAAACCACTACTTCTGGTGGATAAAATTTATCCGAGGACAAATTCATTCTCATAGCTATAATACAGTTACCCTAAGCTTCATAGCCCTGCAAATGACAAGAATTAAAGTAATAATAAAAATCCCCCTAAAAACACAAGCCAGTGTTCTGGCCCTGCGGAAGGAAACAGTCCAGCATAATTCAGCTGATGGAATATAAGGGGAGAGATGAGGAATCTCGGGGTGAGTGTGCAGCGTTCAGCACACCGATGGCACCAAACTCAGCGATGCCTACGGAGCCAGCACATCCCTGCCTCAAGCCTGGCTCTGACCCAATTTGTCTTGGGCTGACCCAAATACAGGAAAACACTGTCACTGGTCACTGTCAGGATACTTTTGTTTACAAGCTAACTCATGAGTGCTTTTCAAAGCACTCTTCGTTTTTTTTTTTTTTCCTGAGCAAAAGCCATGACTTCTAATTTGAAAGGGGATTTAAAAGTGGTGATTCATGGGGATTTATGGACGCTTCCCAGCGAGTTTCAAAAGCCTGGACTTTCTTCCCACAACCCCCAGGAAATGCAGTTAAAAAGTCTTCCACAGGTTGTTACTTCAGTATATTCAGACCGGCAGGCAGTATGGGACAGTCACCCACCAGCCTCCATCCCAGCGCCTGCGAGGGGCAGGACTCCTACAGATGCTATCCAAGGTGGGCCCAAAACCAGGGGACTTGTGTGAAAACGTGGTGTGAAAACCATTTCCTAGAGTAGCCTCAACCAGTAGCATTCACTTTGACAGCAGTTACGTGTCATTTCCATTTCTGCATGTTGCTGATTTATAGAGTAACGGCATAGTACTGGAGGCCAGCGGAAGAAACGGAGAGGGCGGGCAGAGTGGATGGTCCCTTAAGGAAATGAACATCAGGAAATTTCTTAAGCCAAAAGCACACTGAGGACACCATTATATTTAACATAAGGACGATTTTGCCTTAATCCCGATTTAGCCACTGAGATTTTCAGCCCTGACTGGTTACAGCAAGTAATGCACTGGAAAGCCCTGGGTGAGGCTTTCTCCCTCACCTCCCTCGCACAGGACTGGCTTCCAAGAGCTCTTTAAATGTCAGTCCCTGAGCGACGGCTTTCATGCACCAGAGCCAGTTGCCTTGCACAATTTGAAAGGGAGACCTTCTGCATTTTGCTTTCCAGCTACTTTGACTCTTCTATTCACCCTGAAAGTTGCCTTCAGTGATAAAGCTAAAAAACCCCACCCTTGCTTGTTGTCCTGACAATATTTAATTCTGACAGAGCATTCAGTATATTTCATGAAATATGCAACCCTGTGACTAATGAGGTATTTGCACGTAAGGGCCATACACAGTAAATTGCAGGGCAATAAAAGTAAAGGAAAACCATGAACGGATCAGCCAGCTGTTAAAATGATGCAAAGTGTGTCTCATTAAATGTGCTGTGTTATATCCAGATGCTGACTAGAACTCAGCCCTGGGTCCCTCAGTAAAGCTTCACCTTAAAAAAAAACTATAGGTCTCCCTTTCTGTTATTACACGTTAGCTCCCTGCTTTTCAAATACTGATGACAAGTTCACCTCTGTACTGCCTCCCAGCTTTCCACTCATCATGTAAGGGGAGGGCTATTTTGATTTTATGTGCGTGATTGTGTCCGCTCCGGTGCTAAGCATCCTATCAGCATATGACCAAATAGCAAAGCTGACATTTTTGCCGTGATTATCCACGAAATGTGTTTCCTACCTCTGATTTACAAGAGCCCTGTTCATAAGAAATGATTAATAGCTCACTAGCGCTGCCAAAAAGCACATAAATCTAGACATCCTCTATGCTCCTGACATGCTGCTCATCTCGTAGATGCGTTCAGATCTCTCTCCCCCTCTCTCCCGCTTATCTGTGTCTGATCCCCAACAGGCACAGGCTCATGCTGATGAGGCAATACAGTTGCTGACTGGGACAATCTTGGGCTTATATTACTGATGGCACCCAATTAGATGTTGCAGAAAGCAGTGTCCTTCCTGGCTGGTACTCGACAAGCATGATTAAGTGTTAAACGCCTTCTAAATTAAGAGGCAACATCACCCATGTGTCTGCTACAACTTAGCAGGGTAAGAAACCAGCTCCATTGCCAAGTTTTCTCTCTTTGCAGTCAGTCTCCCAGGCTGTAGACTAATAGAGCCAAGAAGAAAGCAAGCTGCATACAAGCATACACCTGACTCAGCTGATGCTTAACTTATTCAACAAGGTTTCATACACTTGGCATTAAACATGCCTTTAAGTGCCCCACTCAGATGTGATAGATTTAAACAAGCACTGTCTGAAGCGAGGCCCATGATACCATTTTCCATCCTCTCAGCAACCCCCCCGCCTTGGTCTGATAAAAGCTATTTCACAGTTCTTGAGCATCCTTCTTCTGAAGATCCTAGAGTGTTTTGCAATTATTAAAGAACAGATCATACCATGCCTACCCATTTTGTTCCATAATTTCAATGGGGTTGCTAGCACAGCAAGACAGACACAAAAAAAAAAGTAGCTTGTTGTGGCTAGTATGTGAAGAGAATATCAATGTTGCAGTGCTTTCCCTACGTTTACCCACTATGACACAAGCCTTTAATTGTACAATCATGTTCTACTTTACAAATAATACAGGGTACAACACGCCTTTTCCTTGCTGACTTTGATACAGACGGGTTACAGCTTGCAACTCTTTTTCATTCCTGTGTTCACGATACTCACTGTAGTTACAATACGGTGCATTTTTCATTTAAGATACTACCATCAGACCTCAGAATCACACACAGCTCCCACTGACTTCTCTGGAAACCCCAGCTATTACCTCAGCTGTAATAAAAAAAAAATCAATATTATTATTAATAAAATAATAATAAAAGAGCACTGTTTTGTCTAGGAGTGTTTTGATAATATTTTTGGCACTCATGTTCTGCTCAGTTTTTTCCTTCTTAACTTCCTCATGATTAATTACTGGTCCAAGCTTACAAGCAACTATCGACTTTTGAGTGCACCCACCCAGAATTTTGCCTGATCAAGCATTTTCAGCAGAAGCTCCTGTTTGCAGCTAAGTTGAGGCTTTATTACTGCACATGCTACTTCTCAGGTAAATACCTGGAAAGAATTGTGCCAGCTTGAAGGGATACTTTGCCTAGTCAGACGCTCTTTAGCAGTGTAAATAATGCTCCACCACATACTTTGTCTTCAAGTCATCTGGTACTTTTGTGAAGTAACAGATAAGCTTTCTTTAAAGTGGTACTCAACTATTTATTTAAAGAATGAAGAGTGGCCTATATAATTTTCATTTCTGTGCCAAGGATAAGAAAGTTATTAGTGTTGCTCCTCTGGTGGCTGTATCAGAAATTCTTTCAGAAGCAGAACATTTCATTTCTGTTTCTTGCCATGACCTGATATCCAGATCTGTATCCTGCACAGCCATATGTGCAGCACTAGCCATGGGCAACATCCCTGAGAAAGAAGAAGCTGATGATATGAGCAGGTGTTCGGTGTGGTTGTATCTTGTGCAATGTTATTTGCAAAATGTATAATCACACAAAGTAGAAAAACGAAACAGTAACAGCCACTTTCATTGCTCAGCATGCCCAAGCCTCCCTGGCCGTTGAGTCATAAGCCCCAAAGGGCCTTGACTCTGCTTACTCCTAAGTCACACTCATAGCTTCTTACCTGACTTTTTTCTTCTGCTGCATTTGGAACCAGTCTCTCAGGCTGCACGGCCTAGTTGTGCTCAGCCTTTGCTTTGCTTGACTACTGCCTTCCTACAAGCAGCTAAAAACACATTTAAATATTCCTATCATTTAGCCTGAAGGAAAGCTGCTTAGCACATTTAATATCTTTACCCAGATCTGAGACTTTCTACAGATATAAGAACCATCTGACGGCAGCCACTAACACCTTCCTGTATATAAAAAAATACATTTCTAAAATAACAGCTACCTTCAAAGTAAATAGAGAATTCTTCCATAAAACAACACAATTTGTTGCCCCAAGTGCAAAAGGAGATGTTTTAAAAACGGCAAGTTACACATAATGAATGATATTTTTTCCCTCTCATTTCTGTCATGTGTGCAAAGCAGAGCAGTTAGGACGAGGTGTTAATTTTATCATCTTCCAAATGGCAGAATCAAGGCAAATGGAAACTGCGATGAAACACCTATCTACTGGGTATCTACCCACCTTTCGGCTTTCCAGATAATACCAAACCTTTACTTTCCTTCATGACCGTGCTGAATAACCTGGAATTGGATAGATCACACACAAAAAGACCCACCCCAAAAAACTTTCCATGTATTTTATACCAGTCCATATCTTTTCTCAGCCATTTAACTGGGAGAACAACACACCAACTTCTCTGACATAACAACCCTTTGTGGCGCACGTAGGAAACATTATCTATCGGTGTCGGCTGCACTATCTAATCAGAGATCTCCGGACAGCTCATCTTCACTCTTTCATAATTACGTGACTCTGAGCGTCAGCGATCCTCACTCAGCAGTTCCATGGGAACATTCTTGGTAGACATTGTTCATCATATTTCTTTTACTTTCATTCTTATTTCACTGCAGTATTCAGAAGAGTTTTCAGATACCCTTTTTTCCACAAGAGATGTTGCTTGTTGCTTTGGGCACTCATATTGAAAGAAGCGCAGGGAGGAATAAATGACATTTAGGGTATTCCATTACAGCTATAACCTGAAAGGTTGGAGGAAAACAGAGAGAAGTTTAAAATAACTTTCATTCCTCTTGTCCACAAAAACATACTGTCAAATTACTTATTTGTGTTCTGGCAGTAGATGAAAATTTACAAGGGTTCTTCTGCCTGTCTCCTTTTGTATAACAAAATGCTCTTACTCAAGGTTTGAGCTGTTTCAAGGATTGTTCAATGCTGGCTTATTCTATGGCTGACAAATGCATGATTTAACCAAGGAATGCCCAGAAGAAGTAAGTGTAGGAATCGACACTCATCTTGACCTTATACTCCTTCTGTACTTTCACAGACACAAATACAACTAGAATAACTCTCAGGAAAAAAAAAAAAAAAATATTCTCATGGATCATTTGCCCTAACTTTCCAAAGTTGGTTCCTATTTATTTATGAAAACAAGAACAAACCAGTATCTGAATTCAAATTACTGACATAGAAAACCTTGATACACTGAAGTTTCATATGGTACTGTGCGTGTTCTGGGTGCTGTTTTGGCCATTCTTAAAGCAAATGAGCAGTCTGCCTCCCCGAAGTTCATGATGCTACTTTGGCAGGTTAGAAACTAATGGACACCAGTACCCAGTAAGACTTGAAATGTAAGAAGCAACTTTCTCTACTTGCTACAGACTTGCTCATTTGTCAAGACCATGTGTTTAAACCTCAAACACTTAATGAGAGCAGTGTATACTCCCATCTGCTTGGCATATCTAAATGATACCAAATAAATCTTGACATGCTTTGGGAGAATTTTATCAGTAAATATTTTGCACACATCATCTTAACCCTTATGCAGCTTGACGGGAAAAAAAAAATAATCTGGGTAACATAAAAGTTTTTCCCTAAGCGGAGAGCCTTACGTGACCAAAGCTCTATTTTCTTTACTTAAACAAAACAAAACAAAGAAACAAATAAACTGAAAATCCAAACCTTGGGCTCTCTGAATAAATTAATCCTAAGTAAGTAAAGAAAGTAAAAGTTGGGTGGTTCTGGCATCAGCAGAATCAAAGCACTTTCCATTATTTCGCTAATACGAATCATTTTGTTAAACAAACTATACCTTTGTTCTGCAAATTTCGGAAGTTAGGCTTTGGACAGATGTTCCCGGCTGGATGCAGACATGCCGAGGGAAGGTTATAGCCCCTGAGGTTCCTGCTCCCTCACATTTGTTGGCAGAGCTTGCTTACAGCCACACTCCCGAAGACACTGGGAGGGAGAGCCAGTGGCGTTACCAGTTTAAGCTAACCAGTACAGCTGCTGGATGGGTTCCTGCCTGTCGGTACCTTTACACTTCAAATGTTCATGAGACTGCAAGTTTTCACAACTTCTTGTCAGGGCAGAAGCTTTTCTCACCTTTTTGCGTAGCACCAGAGATCAAATCCCAAATGAATATTTAGCTTATATATATCCCTTGAATATTTAGCCTTAAATGTCTCCTAATTAAACACGAACAGTTGTGCTAAATGTGCCAGTGAACTACAGCCCTGTTTCAACTCTAACTTTCTGCTTTGATTAGCTTTCCAATCACTTTTCCACCAAGCTCAAGGTCTCAGAAACAACAATCAAAATCCATGTTATTTCACTGTGCAAGGGCATCCTGCAGACCTGTGTGACACATCCAAGGACAAAACATTAACAAAATGCAGCTCAGATATTGGGAGACATCACGCTATGGGCAGAATACGGTACTTCAGACGTGCTGCGATGCTCTAGACAAGCTCCTCACCTTTATCTGCTATTTTCCCACCTACAAATAGTGAAACTTCTGCAGAGTTCTTTGAAATCTGAGTAAAAAGTGCTATGTGTTCGTGCATGATAAATGTTATTAAGAATATACATCTGCTATTCCTTGTCAAGTTAAAAGAAAATGCATTATACAAATATTTCATCAACAGATAATTAGTATTAGTATATGAATGGTTATGACTTTAGAACAATGCAAGGTTTATTTTCTCACTCTTTTATAAGTAATATATATCTAAGAGTAAATTCCAGTATATGTCCAATTAAGGGATGCGTTGAATTTACAACTGGTTTTTGAGGGATTTTTTCTGGTTTTTCTCCTGGCAGGATATTGATTGAGCTGCCTAAAATGTCATTCACAGCAGGCTATTTATGTGATGACATTTCTATCCAAGTGAAATTGCTATGTCTAACACCTTTTTCCTCTCCAAGGAAAAATATTATTTTGCAGACAAAACAGGAAATTATCCAAGGGTTTAAGAAAATAATTTCTGTTTATTTCCTTCAGTGTAGAATTACTTTATTTTCATGCATCTGTCTACTTCCTCTACTACTTGAGCTATAGATAATACCAAGTAGCAAATTCTATGCCAAAAATCATATTAAAAGAACATTACAGACACAAAGTCAATCACTCAAAACTCACAACCTTTCGAGATTTCTCAGACAATTGTATTTCAGGCCCTTTGGCATACATGTTGCATGCAGGACTACAGATGACACGATTATTTTTTCCTAAAGTCATTTCCTCGTTCACTGGACAGACTAGATGATAATTAGTACACACATGAATGTTCAATTTTTTAAAATTCTTACTGCAGTCTGTGAGGGATCAGATCTTATTTACTGACCTGTACTCAAGACTTGCTGCGAAGACACGATTATGAATGTCTGTTGACTTTTCTGTCATGCAATCCTTGCAGTACTTGAGTGCTTTGCAAGCAAGAAATCACTGGTGTGATTTTTGTGAATGGGATGAGTTTTGCCTCATTTCCAAAGATGAAAAGATCATATAAGGATAACCTGGAAAACAGCAGTTATTAAGTACCTTCACTTAAACGTCCACAATTAATTTACTTTCTACTACATTCCTTATATGTTTTAACAGTTCTTGAGCTCTTCTTGCATGTGTGCTAGGACATTTGTAAAGCCTGGGCTCTGGCAACATTGGGCACACTGCCTCTACCTTCCAGTTATTGAATTCTTTCTCCAAATCGTTGGAGCTTCTCAACAAAATGGATAGATACATTTATTTTTAAGACAAGCAAAAAAGCAACACATTTATCTCGAACTTGTTCTCAGGAAAAAAAAAAAAATCAGCCATTTTTTTCTGAAGCTTTAGATATTCAGCCAGATGCAGTCTCCTAGTCTATACATTTTCAGTGCAAATAATATACATTTGACAAATTTATAAGGAATGGAAAATAAGGTCTTGTGATGAAAAGTGTCAAGCAAGCTTAACTATAGGCAGCATTCACAGCTTTGCCTATAATTAATATCTCCTATGAGGAGTCTGATGGAAATCCAGATGAGGCAGGCAGCAAAACAACTCTCTGCATACCTACACAAAAGAGCGAGGCTGCTTTAAGAGGTCTCATTCATTCCTCTGATGATCTGAAACAAACAGGCATCAAATGATTGATACCACGTAATCAGCGTTCACAACCTCAGCAGAGTACCTTAATGCAGCGCAGAAGCAAAAATGAGTATCTAAACCCCCTTCTCGACACTCCTACACATGAATCAGTAAGTTATTGAATGATAAAGCAGCCAGAAGGGATAACTCCACTTGCAAACAAGCCACTTATAACTAGCTCAGAGGAAATACGTGACTTTCACCCAGCTAGTTTTTGCCCTGGTGAGTCACGGCGAGATCCGTCCTGATATAGCGGACAGCAATTACCAGACACGTCTTCTCATGGTTGACACTGTTCCATAAAGGAAAAGACAAGAGAGGAAAAGTCCTTTTCCCTGATAAACTTGGCTCTGTGTCATTGTGAAGAGCACCTTAAAATGTGACTGACACCTGCACGCCCCTTTGTCTTAATCTGCTAATGTTTCCAGAGCTAGCTTTTCCCCAGCTTGGTTCTTACATGTGCCTATGGAGTACATGAGTAAATTGTTGTTCTATCACAGCTCATTTGCTCAACATACTACAACATACTGTAGTCCCATAAAGGGCTAAGAAATCCTTGATGATTTGAAATTCCATAGTATACTACTGCACTTAGCAGAATCGCTAAATAATAGTAAAATAAAATGTGTCATTAACTGAATAATTGTTTTATTCGCCCCATGGAAGTGGAAGGAAGCATACAAACAGTTCATATCTCTTTATGGAAATGAAGTCCAACACATTCAACTAGCTAGAGGGTGGTTTCTCCCTTTCTTAAATCACAAAAATATTTTTTAGCACTTATTTATGTTTTCAAGACTGTCCTGACATCTGTTCCTAAAAAGCATAATGAAAGGCATACTTTTAACTGCAAACACTGATAAAATATGGTAACACTCTGTTTCTCCCTGCTGCAGAACTGCCAAGTAATAAGGATTTGCATGACTAAGCTTCTATTATGCTGACATATGCAAAACTGAGGAACAATCATTCTTTCTGGTGTGACAACGCTTAGAAGGGAAACACTCCTTTTACTCTCCTCTAGGACATGTTGGCCCTCAGACAAGATGAACAGTATCATTCAGCCAAATCAATTTCTAAACGGGTGTTTAAATGCTGAGTTCTCTTAGCAGAGACACTTGGATAGCAACCTTATTATGTGAGCTAAAGGGCACTAGGGATTTGACTAACACTTGCAAACATACAGTATTTCATTTGACTTGTCTTTACACAGAGACTGCCACACCATTGGGAATCCACTTCTTTGAATGTAAATAAGTGTCTAAACAAGCTTCTTGAAGTACCTTTGCAAAAATCCCAGATCTGTGATCAGTATATTGGATTAAAACAATACCGAGCTAAAGGATAAAAATGTTAACAAACACTTTCAGACTTGGGTGCTTAGGGTTATTTTCA
This sequence comes from Chlamydotis macqueenii, assembly GCF_036417535.1. Taxonomy (NCBI): domain Eukaryota; kingdom Metazoa; phylum Chordata; class Aves; order Otidiformes; family Otididae; genus Chlamydotis; species Chlamydotis macqueenii. Next base: position 67,707,266 of record NC_141557.1, read on the forward strand.
CACCAGTAACTACTATTGGCCAACTTTCCTCTGGGAGCAGCATCTGCAGGTCCAATTGACTTGAAGTGACTGGCAGGTGCCCAGCTGGTACTGAAGACCTTTCTAGATACCTTTCAGATACCTAATCCATACCACAACTTACAGCATATATCTGCTTGAATGGCCATAAACTCAGATGTGTGTGTCTCCTACCTGTCTAGAGCACCTAGATACACATACAAAATGAGATATATTCTTATAATTTCTAATTAAAAAAAAAAAAAACAACAGTATATTTTAAAAGATAAAACTGTCAGTTGCAAAATGCTTGGAAACTGGCTACCAGAGTACAACTATTATGTCATCTCTTACTACAGCCTCATGCAATCTCCCAGACAGGGTGAATAGCCTGTGGAAATCTGTATGAAAGAAGCATTTCCAGGGAAAGCATATGATGCCACATTTGTAAAGACGCAGGAAGAGAGCTGGTTTCCAAGAGACATCAATCTCCACCTCTTGTGAGGAATTAAATGGACTTTGGATGGCGAACCCAGCAGGGCTGGCAATGGCAATTACAATTGTTGACAAAAAGATCCTGAAAGTTACTGGAACTGCAATTAAAGCGTGGGGATGAGAGGGAGAGGCCACTGCCTCACAGCCCAAATACATCGCTGGTGCCGCTGCACCTTGGACATCTCATTGCTGCATTCTGGATAAACTTTCATTAATGGCAATCACCGGCAGCCATTTTCAGCTTAGTTTTGTACGTAATGAGGCTTAAATGATTGTGCTATCGGCCTCTTTCCATCTGTTTACCTCTTACTGCTCCCTCCCTCTCCCCCAACCTCCCTCTCCAAAAACGTTCTGAGCTGCTGGCCAACCCAAATTAGCGATTGCTCTGAAAGAAAAGCAGGCAGAGGTCAGCTGCTGCAGTTGGCAACAACCAATTGCCCAGCTAGCACTGGGCATGCACGGTGCTGAGCTAAACAACTGCATGCGGCTCTTTACGGAGTGGCATGCCATAAAAGAAAAGGAGAAAGGTCGACGTAGTGTACTGTGAAGGGGAAGGAACAAAGGACACCAAGCCAACAGAAACCATGTTTTATTAGCCCCACTGCTCATGAACTGACTTCTTTCAGTGGTGATTTTCCTGCATATATGGTCTGTTTGCATTCAGCACGTACCCACTGACAGCGCTGGAACTGTCACAGAGACAGGGGAAAATGCCCTGGTGAAAAGACAGATTTGTTTTCCTACCGACCTAGCAGTGGTCACCTGGAACAACCAAAAGATGGAAACGACATGAGAAATAGAAAATGAATTTAATAATTACAGAATAAAGAAGTAAGCCTCAGTGCAAGTCTTTCCTAAGTAACTATACATGTGCATACAAAATCTGGATAGTTTTCTGCTTATTGTTTTTTCATATTTTCAACAACTCACTGAGTTTTATCTAAATACCAAGAAGAATAGTTTCCCTTAAAACTTATCAGCAGCTAGAAAGTGTCCTGAAGAAGACACCCGTTTCCTTCCTCTCTGTTCCCCTCCAGGACCACTCTTCTCAAGCAGAGAGCCCTTTATACTAGGATTTGGGCCAAGAAACCCACACTCATAATCGTAAGAATATCAGATAAATAAGGATGGAATTAACCCATGAGTTAATTATTTGGTAATACTGTCTTCCAGATTAATGTCTCCTTTGGATTATCTGATGAATGCTGCAGTTAACTAACTTTCTTTTGATCCTCCTACTGGGAAAACAGAAAGGATGAGATGGTGGGGGTGGAAAGGTAATTATGCTCCAGAAGATGACAGTATCTCATCCATACTAGGAAGGTTAAACCCACGTAGTTCCTTTTCAAGACTCCTCCTACAAAATGGAGATGCCATTGTGAAGCTGTTTAGCCAGTTTCAGATTGGTTCATGTTCTCATGCTCTTGCGACACCTGGCACATGGTGAATGCATTGAGATTTGTAAAAAAACAGTGATTCATTGTTAATTATTCAGAAAAGAGCCAGAGATTCATGGTAACCCTGTATTTCTGGAAAAGTATATCTACACCCCAATTTTCACCTGTTTTATGAGACAGAAATTGCAGGTGAGGTTGAGAACAGAATCTGGATCCTAATTTGTTCCACAAAATTTTGGGGAGCATCACTTAAATTCACAGTTAATCTGTGCAGTACTACGTATGGTGAGCTGTGGAGATTCAAGAAGTGACTCCACAGTGAGGAAGATCTTTCAGCAAGAACTAGGTGCTTTTCAATGGCGGGCTCAGCCTTAACCAAGTAGCTTCATCCATGGGTTGAACTGGATCTCTTCTCTTTCACATTGTAATGGCTGAATTCTGATCTCCTGGTTTGACACAACTACTTTTCACAGAACAATCACATTTCATGTGTGCCTATTCAAAAAAAGTATTGATTTGCATTTGCTTAAGGAACATTTTAAGTAACTTTTTCTATCGAAAAGTTGCCATTTCACTCTCCCATCTGTGATTTTCCAGAGTTAAATTAGTGTGGTCTGAATTCCACACTTTGATATCTCTGATAGGCCATTTTTACCATTAAAAAAGGCATGCTAATTACTTCTCTTGTATAAAATAACTTCAGTGCTGCTCCAAGCATAGCAGGAGAGATGTTCAGTTTTAGAAGTCCCTGCCACTTCTTTCTTCCTTTCTCATCAACTCAGCTTAGCACCAGGAGTGAGGAAATTGAGAAGACAAGCCAGCCAAAGCTGAACCTGTGGAAGACGACACAGAAGGGACAGGCACAGCTCGTAAAGGATAGGTGGATTGAGGAGGGGGTTGAGCAGGTCTTTGATGAGTTGGGGGACAGTTTAGAGGGAGTATGGGCAGTATGGAGAGAAGACCTAGGAAGTGAAAGCATGCATAGATGTGTAATGGGAGGCAAAAGTGAAAGGATGAGCTGAAATGTTGATTCTTGGAGGAGCTGCCCTGTGCTAACCCTTGAGTGACATAGACCTGTCCTCCACGCTAGTGGTTGTTCCTTCTGTCCTGCAAGAGCAGAGCATTTCTGCACCAGGTTATCAGGGCATCGAAGGCTCGCAATGGAACATCGAAGGCTGACAACGGAGCAGCTTCTGCACTGTCCTTGGGAGCGAATGCAATAGCACCAGAAACTCTCTTCATCTGGTACTAGCCCTGTGCTGGGAAAAAAATAATTCCTAAGAGACTGCATGTCCACTTACAGCAGACACAAAATGCAGAGCTAAGCATTATAAAGTCTTGGATCAAGCTGGGTAAGCCCTCATGAATTCTGGGCAAGCTGTGGATTTGAAAGCATGCTTCCCTGGACCCATGCTCATTTCTGCTGTAAATCAGAACCAAGGAAACATCACCAACAGATAAACAACATCGTAAATCCTGTTGCTTGGCTCCTCTTTTCATTGCAGCACATTGCATGTGGCACCAAAGACACTGAATAAAAATGCACCAAAAAATTTAATAATCTTTAAAATTGTAGTCCTCCTCCCACTTCATCAATTACAGAAGGCAGACCTTTCTCTAAGTAAATGAGATCTAAGCTTGTTTTCAACAAATTAAAACATGCCAATAAATTAAGTTATCGTATACAGGCCAGGTATAAACTTCATCTAGAGCAGCAAAGGTGCTAGCAACCATGACTGAATTCAGTCTTTACGTGCAGAGCGCTGCCTGTATTTTTTTTTTCGTTCACAATACAAAATATTGAGGTTATTGTTTAAACATATCTTCCAAAGAATACAGGAACAGTTGGGAAATCAAGAGATAGATGACGTGATAGGGAAGAAGTTTACATTTAGATCAGTTAGTCACACTGCACCTCCTGGTTCTCTGGAAAATGTGAAAAGCAGGCAAGAGAGTTACATGGGGCAAGACAGCAAGGAGCACATAAGGCTGGGTTTGTTCAAAAGTGCTTCCACAAAAGAAACATGCATAGAGCTATCCAATTCAACCTCACATCTGCTTCCAATTTTATAGTCTTCTGTGTCTTTGATGAAAATTCAATTTTTCCCAAAAGGAATTGCAGCACAGTTGAGTAAAGAAAGGTCTATTAATAAATCTAATGCATCTTTTACAGAGTGTGATGCTTCAGGGGTTTGGGGTGGGGGGGAGGGGTTTGTCTCATAATGTTGTGCTGCATCTCTTAAAGCTCCCTTTACATGTCACCACTTTCTAACCTAAGAGGCGGTCTATTTAGAGCAAGACTGAACCAGAGGCTCCAAAACAGATCCTTTTTTTTTTTTTTGTCAGAGTCCCTAGGCATCTCAGACACTCGCCTCCATCAAACCAGATGCAGTCTGAGACTTTTTTTAGCGCACATTTTATGCAATGTGAGGTAGCTCACGTCCAAATCCACTTGACACCAGCGTGCCCTTTTGACACCCTCTCCAAATAGAACCGCAAACAAAGAATAACACTTTAGCAACAAATAGTGCTTATTTTTCATAGGCGCGCAAGAAAATTCCTTATCCTACAACGAGCACTGCTCAGACAGTTTTTAGGTAATGCTAGCCCTACCTATGGGCCACTTCTCATTCCAGCTACATATTAAACTCTTGGCCTTTTCAAAGTTAAGAGAAATCAACAGGGACAAGACACACTGCTCCTGTTTCAAGGCGCACAAAAACTTTGGGGTCTTGTCTGTCATCAGCCCACTATTTTCTGCTCTGCAGCCCTGCTGTCAGAAACAGTCCTCAGGCTACACAGGACACATAGCTTTTCAGGGGGACATGAAAGGTACTATAAATTGCCATCCGACACAATTGAGCCAGAAATCTGACTGGTATAAGGATGCAAAATTCCACTGAAGTCAGGGGGCCTGTGCTCATTAATGTCAAGGCTTAATTTCACCTATTAAAAAGTGAACTGTCAGCTAAGCTATGCTCTGTGAACTCTGGTGGGATTTCCTGCCTTCTTAAGTTACGCATTTGCAGTTTACCTACGAGCCCAGTCTAAATGCATGAATTTAAAATAAAATACGTTTCTAGACACGCAAGACAGACTGTCTATATTACATGCTGCTTCCTCTGTCAAAAAAAAAAACCCTCAGAAATATAATGTTTTTAGTGTAAAAGCACACATCTCCTCCTAACCAGCCTGGGTAGAGGAAAGGCAGAGTACTCTCTGAAGAGACAGGAAGGTCAGGTCACCTGTAGGACAAAGGCCTTAGTGCTGATCTTGCCTTTTTTTTGCAGCGTCTTTTAACTTGCACAGGGATTGTACAAGTTAACCTGCTGCTTAAGAAGGACAAAAGAACACCTAAACAGCCCAATAACGTCTTCCTTTTCTGCAGCCGAGACAAAGCCGTGAAGATGTGATACTAGTGCTAATTTACTTAACGTAATTTCTTATTTGAGCACCTGTCTGGGAGTCTGTGGAAGCATTGGGACTGGATAATCTGCTGAATGATCTTTAATCAGACGGTAATATTAGGTGCTAATAGCGCTGATAAAGGGGTTGTTTAACCCAACTGTTAACACAAAGGCGTGCCTGCCACGATGACTATTTCAACAATGCATTTGCCAGTCATATTAATTAAAACTAATTCCTTGCAGGCCACAGAAAGCACAGAGAAAACCCACATGGAAAATGTCTAGGTTCTACCATGACAAATCACATTAAAGAAAAAAAAAATTTAAATTATCCTAAGGCAATGAAATTTGTCTCAGAAAATATATTCTCTTGGAAATTCTCAAATTGTAAATTCACAGCAAAGCTAAAAAGGCCTTTAATAGTCTTCTGAATGTATAACTATATATCTGTGACTTCATACTAGTCATTAAAATCTTCTAATAACTCAAATACCAATAAAAAGCATTGAGCCTTGCTAAAGGTCCTGATGTGACAGTTATTTACATGCCATTTAGGTTATTGTCCAAGACTACAGTAGCTAAGCAGCATAGTTAAATCTCCTAGATAGGTTAGCAGGATTTTATCTATTTCTCTTTCTATCTCTAGAGAGTTTAAATAAATTTTATATCTATGCATTTATCAGGCTACAAAGGGATAAATTCTTAAGCCCCTGCATACAGACTTCAGATGTAAAACTTTTAACTAGTTCAGCTGGAAAGTCTTAATTAAGATCATACTCACAAATGATGGCTTATTCTTGACAGGTATTTTGTTTTCAGGAAAGTGTTTGGCTCTCCAAAGATCCTAAAATACTAAAATGAATACAAGGAAAGGACACAATTTAAGCACTTCAGTACTCAGATGAATCCCCAAGAATATTTTGGTTAAGAGGGAAAATGCATCCAAGTTAACTCCCTGCTTCAGTTCCTTCTGGAGTGTATGAATGGAGAGAAAATCAGCTAGCAAAATGTGAAGTTATTAACCATGTGAATGTAGGCCCCAAATCTGTACTCAGATGTGATAGCATAGACTCTTCTTTCAAGACCTGTAAGAGTCAAAATCTGGAGGACAAAAGAGCGTTATCAAAAAGCATACTCCAGAAATCTGTGCAACACTCAACACTCTTCTGGTAAACTGGAAAGACACGGATTTGATGGATGGAACATTTGGGGGATAAGGAATTGGCTGGATGGCCGCACATAAATAACAGACAACGAGTCAACAGCTCGATGTCCAAGTAGAGACCAGTGCCAAGTGGCGTTCCTTGGGGGTCGGTATTGGGACTGATGCTGCTTAACATCTTTGTCGGTGACACAGCCAGTGGGATTAAGTGTACCTTCTGCAAGTTTGCTGACAACACCAAGCTGTGTGGTACGGTAGACATGGTGGAGGGAAAGGATGCCATCCAGAGGGACCCTGACAGGCTGGAGAGGTGGGCCTGTGCAAACCTCATGAAGTTCAATAAAGCCAAGTGCAAGGTCCTGCACATCGGTTGGGGCAATCCCAAGCATGAATACAGGCTGGGTGGAGAATGGGCTGAGACCAGCCCTGAGGAGAAGGACTTGGGAGTACTGGTGGATGAGAAGCTCAACATGAGACACCAATGCACACTTGCAGCCCAGAAAGCCAACCACATCCTAGCCTGCATCAAGAGGAGCGTTGCCAGCATGTTGAGGGAGGTGATTCTGTCCCTCTAGTCTGCTCTCGTGAGACCCCACCTGGAGTACTGTGTCCAGTTCTGGAGCCCCAAACATAAGAAGGACGTGGACCTGTTGGAGAGGGTCCAGAGGAGAGCCACGAAGATGATCGGAGGGCTAGAGCACCTCTCCTATGAGGACAGGCTGAGAGAGTCTCCGGGGAGACCTTATAGCAGCTTTCCAATACCTAAAGGGGGGTTATAGGAAAAATAGGGAGAAACTAGCAGGGCCTGTTGTGATAGGGCAAGGAGTAATGGTTTTAAACTAAAAGAGGGTAGATTTAGACTAGACATAAAGAAAAAAAATTTTACACTGAGGGTGGTAGAAGACTGGAACTGGTTGCCCAGAGAGGTGGTGGATGTCTCATCCCTGGAAGCATTCAAGGCCAGGTTGAATGAGGCTCTGAGCAACCTGATCTAGCTGGACATGTCCCTGCTCCTTGCAGATGAGGTTGGACTAGATGACCTTTAAAGATCCCTTCCAACCCAAACTGTTCTCTGATTCTCTGATTCTAAAATGAGAGCAGTGGAGATTGATATGTTAAAAGTTTTCTTGCCAGAAGGTCATGCCAGTTACATATATCTATCTCCAGGGTAAAGAAGATTAAAAGCCATCTGGACATAGTCCTGAGCAACCTGCTCTAGGTGTCCCTGCTTGAACAGGTGGTTTAGACAAGATGACTATTAGAGATAACTTTCAACCTCAGTCTTCCAACTATGAAAAGAAAAAAGAAGAAAAAAAATCTACAAGAGTGATATTCCAACTATTAACATCTACTCACCTACCTCACTGGGAAGTTCAGACACTAAATAAGTGTGTAACTTTTGTTGAAGATGATGCAGTGATGTTTCTGGAGCTCCATTCACTTTCACCAAGTTAAATGTGACCCCAAGTAGTGTGTTAGGAATGTAAAAAATCTTTTATTTACAGTATTTTTGCAAACCTTTAGCCTTGTCTTAATGCAGTTTTGTTAAATGAATTATTTATTAACTTGATCCTCTCATTGATCAGCACAGGGAACTCCCACCAAAGCAGTCAATTTGACTTCTGAGTGCAAATCAATAGCAAGCATTTAAAGGGATAGTCTTTCTTTGATGCACATAGGAAACTCCCATTCAAAAATAATGGAAGTATACAAGGAATTATCTTGCTAAACATGCAAAATAAATACATCTTCTTACCACACCTGTTTTGGTGTTGGTTTTAATTTTTGTTTTTAACCTTATTTACATCATGCATTACTGAAAGTTAGCCTGTCTGTTTTCTTACTGGTGTTACCACCAAGTTCTTCACCATACAGGCTTCTATAGAGTCTTTGAAAATGCATTTATTCTGGAATCATTACTCAGTTAATAAAAGAGAATAACTGTTACAGGACTGAAACATCATCTTTATTCTCAAATAAAGCATCCATACAGGAGACTCTTTTGTAAAGTAGTTTGTCCCATCATAGCTGTGTCAGTTAATTTCCCCATTTAGGTATTACGTATGCCCTAAGCTTAGCTGAACAGAATTTTAAACTCTCATTAGCAGAAAGCCAGGCTTTATTGTTTTATTAATGTTTACAAGCCGATCACTTCCTGGTTCTTAGTAAATTTACAGCCCAGCATTCAGTGGACTGTAAATCGCTATATAGAATTATGTTAGCCAGGCCTTGGATTGAGCTATTTTATTGTTTGGGAGGCAAATTAATTTCATCCTGGAGTTGATTTTTTTTTTCCCCAAGTAAAATGCATTGAAGCCACTGGCACTGAGAATTAACAGAATTCTTGTATTTGTCAATAAGGTCGTGCAAGTGTTGATGCCTTCTGGAAGTAAACTTCTGTTCGAAATGCTGTTGTCATTCATTAAACAGAAAATAGTATCTTAAAAACTCAAAAAGCATCCCAATTTTCCAGAGTACCGCCATTCAAGAGTAGTCAAATCACTTTGCACTTTTTCTTGGTACCAACACACTGCTGGTAAATCATTACTATAGTCACGTGACCACAAACAATTATCTATCATTAATTTGGACAGAACATTTTATATAGCAAAGAACAGACAACTGCTAATCACCATGGCACAAGGCCTTAGACGTAGGGATTTCACTGCCGTTATTTGAACTATGGCATTTAAACTGGTGGCCATTTTCTTTGTCGCTTTGTCCTTGGACTTGATCGACATTCCAGATCCTGCCTGCATTCTGTTTAGAGCCCAGCAATAGATAGATCAAAGATATTAAATTAAAATAAACTTAAATTAATGTGACAAGAGTGGCTTCATGCTTATGCTTCCCATCCAGTCATTTATATACTCCCTCTGTATACAACTTTGTCTTTTAGAACAAAAATCTTTCTGGTATCTCCTCCTCATTTTCCAGAATGGTTCTATTATTGCATGTGCTGCCATCCTCACACAGACATTGGCATCAATAAAGCTGATCACAGATTAACTTTTTTCCAGAAACATATCCACTCCACCACCCCCATCAAAAAAGGGGTGGAATGTTGTCCAGGCCAACGAAGATGCAGGCACAAAAAAAGAACTTGGCTTAAGGGATTATTTGCACACTCTTGGGATCCCCCACGAACTCTCCCTCACCTTAGACTGACACAACCCCATTTTTCTTTCATCTGTGGTACAGAACAGTCTGCTGTCTAAGACCACCTGGAGAATTTTATTGAACTTTGGCTACTGGAGAAATTTAGTCGTGCCGTGACCTTCCATGTTGCCTTCCTGTCGCACATTATGCTTATGCTATGTATTATTGATCCTAAGCTTTCTATAGGGTACTCAAAAATATGTTTTTGCGCACTATAGCAGAAGTCTCACAGGGCAGATTTCTTCTGTACCCTTCTGGAATAAACAGCTTATTTATGGCCAAAACCAGCTTGCAGAAGCTAGACTGAAAGATTTTGATGCTTTTCAATCTCACCTGTCTCTATCAATATCAGTATTTTCTGAGATATCAACCACATCTCTTTGTTTTAACGGCATGTTTCAACATTGTGATGGAGTTGGGAGAATTCCTTTTTGGCAACTGGAAGTTACTTTCTTTAGAAAGAATCATATTTGCTTTTGTATCACAAAGGAAAGGCAGCGTTTCATGGCAAGTCCTAATTTTAACCTAATGTAGCTTCTCTTTCAGGGATTATTGACTCATTAGAAATTTCTAGATGCATTGACAGTAAAGAAGGCAGCAACCATAATGTGGGAAGATGGGAACACACTGGAGAATTCCTGGAGTCAGTTTGTACTGGGTAGCAAAAATGTCTACTAACACTGCTCAGCAAAAAGGAGATGCATTGTAACATGAGCCTCTCCACCGTTCCCTGAACCAGGACTTTCAGATTACAAACATTCGAAGCTATTAAGAAAAAAAAAAAAAAAGCTTCTTTGTAAGTTTGATCAAAAGTGATGAGAATTTCTCTTGTTAATTTCTAACATTCCCTATGCAATTGTACATACTATAATATGCAATTACTCCCCAGAAACCGACTAGAAGCAGGGAAAAAGGTATACATCTTTTCAGAAGCAGGTATATCCATGAACTATCCATGAACAAAAGTCTTCTGGAATATACTTGGAAGTTATTTTATTTATTAAAAGCATGATACTTTGATAAGAATTGCTGGATGACATGTCTGCTTTCTGTCCAATTCTCAACTTTTACCCATCAAAGAGTAACATACAGTGAGGTCCAGTGAATTAGGCATTTTTGTCCTGAAAAGCAAAATTGACTGCTCAGCCTACAGTCCTGTTTCCAGATTCTGTAACGAGAAGCACTGGTAGAAATTTTCTAAGAAGAGAATGATTTCCCATCAAAACACTCTAGCCAGAGACTGAGGATGCCAGGCTTCCCGGTTTTCCTGGCTCCATATCATATTGCCAGGTAGGCAACTGGAGGCTCTATTGCATTTTTGAAAATATGGGGCATGCCAGGTATGGAAATGGTTCTGTATTTAGCGGTGCAATGTTACAGAATATACAATAGACAAAGATAGTCCAGCTTCAGAGTGTGTTTTTCTGCAACTTGAAACGAAAACCTTTCCCAAAGTCAAGCTTGTCCTTTTTCTTACTTGGTTACAGCACACACCAATACAGTCTTCATAAAATAAAAGCTTCATTGACTGCAGCAATTGGAAATTACACAAGTAACATTTTAAATTGCAGCCTACGCAAAGCCCTCTCTCTGGAAAATCCTTTGATGGCTAACCAGTGTTGCTGAACTTCCCACATACCCTGAGCATACTCCTGAACGTTGCTCCTTCGCCTTGTGAAACGGAACATTTCCAGTCCCGCCAAATTCAATTGTTTTTGTGAGTTCCTGGGCTTTTATCCCTCTGGCTAAGGGAGGCCCAAAGGCTCAGCAGGAGACAAAGGCAAGGTGCTGATGGCCCAGCGTGCTGCCATTGTGTTAGCAGCTCTCAGGTGACAAGTGAATGCCTTATCTTAAGTCATCCTTTCCTATGGCTTCTTTTTTTTCCCCCCTGCCCCCGGAGAGTTGGCTGGCTGGCTGGCTCCTCTTCCAGGAGGCCTCAATCAAGTTACATCAACATATTCCTAGAATTAACATACAAAATCTAGGTCAACATAAGGTGTTCCTACATTAATCCCACACTTCAGTAGATGATGCTGTTTTCTGTAGTCAAAAATCAAACTACTACCAGTATAAATTATTGATGGAGGTGGTGGACTTCATAATCTAAGCACACCCATGCTCCTGGGAACTACCAGTGAAACAGCAAAGAAAGAAAACCACTTAAGATTGCAGAGGTAAACACTGTCGTTCAGAGTTTACTGCATACTTTGGCTATAATTTTACCAATTTCAATTCTATCTGCCCCCTTTGATTTCTAAGATGCTATTTTCATAACTCTGTATACAAATGTGTGTGCAAATGTGTGCAAATTGGTATTTCAAACACACAGAAGCTGCACTGAAAGCTGTGGTGCGATTTTTGTAAAAGTAGATCATGAAAGCCATTGTTTTCTTTTTCACTCCTAAAAAAAAAATACATTCATACATACATACATATGTAGGTAAGCATTATGAAATCTTAGCACAATTCACCTACCCACTATCATTCTTTCCTTACTTGCTTCAATTAAAGATAAATTAAGAGATCCATGGATGTATCTTGAGAAAAAAATATTTAATAGAAATATTTAATATTAAAATTATACCTACAATGACAGTATGTGGTAACTTGGGCTTTTGATTTTGATTCTGAAGTTCTTAGCCATTTCATACGGCAGGATATTCTTGCCAAAGCGTGCATCCAAACTGCAGCAGTAATTCTAAAATGTTTAGTAGTGTGTTAATGAAAAAAGGGGCTATTTCTAGCCTAATTTTGTGTCCCTAGCGATGACAGTAGATATATTCCCCAAAATATACCGATAAAAATTAGAACACTTATTTTATCAGAAGAGAAATACAAATCAACATGCGTGGATAGTTTACTCATAAATGTAGCTACCCTTGAATCACAATTATTTTTATTTTAGCATTTTTCTTTCCAAGATCCTGGCTTTTTGTAGGACTCCGCAAGATCGTGTTTTTGCCCTGCCTCTCCCTTTTCTTCTACTGTGTAACTGCCTTATACAAAGTGATATTTGTATGCCAGCAGGTAATATGTTTATGGAGTAGTCACCCAGACCTGACAAGTACGGTAGTGTATTTCTTCTGAAAATTGCCCAAGGTGGGGTTATTTCGTCTGCCTTGACAAATTGTATATGCACTACCCACATTATACTGTCATATCTACCTTAGGTTCATCAATATCTTATTACTGATGCTGTTGTTTTCAAATCTAAATACGGTACAGGGAAAGCAAGCAAACACACAAACAAACCTATCTTAGCAATAATTTTAAAAACAATGCCCGAAATAATAATGCTGTACAATAGCCTTGAGTAATTTTTTATAGCCGTGTTCTAATTCTTCAGAGAACAGAGAGGAGAGCTTTGAAAAGCTGCTAATAGACCATGAATTTGCAGCAGTGTGGTTCACAGCTAAACACACTCCCACTTCAAGCTTGGGCAGGAAAAAAAATGAGGGCACCACAGAAGTGAATTAAAAATCATGCAAACAGTCCCAGCAGCAACCAGGGCAGTAGCAGCTTATAGGATCAGCTTCATTTGGCAGGGTGCCCATCATACCACGACCTAAGAGGACCAGGGCAAGAGGATATCTTATGGCTTGCAAAAAGAGGATGGGGTGGGCTGCAAGGAGGAGGGATGGAAGCAAAAGAAACATCTTTTAAGCTTATGTTTAATGTACTCGTTTTACAGAAAACTAACAGCAAACTTTTAGGTCCTTAAAATGAGAGTTCTTCTGTAATTTATTTTAGACTGTAGATAAATATTCTCTCTGGATCAGCTGTGCTACTTGGAGAGATTACTCTCACAATGCCCCTCCGCCTGCCTGGGGGTATTGTCCCCTCAAATCTCCCAAAGATGTCATGTGTCTGGTCCAAATGAGATGGTGGTTCCATGACAGTCTAATCCCACCTAAACTGGGGCTGCCTCCAGCCCCAGCTGCTGCCCTCTCCCATGCCAGCAAGGATGCTTGTCTGATCCCACACTGAACTGGTTTGCAAAACACAGAACTAACAGGAAAAATCCTAACGCTCTCCTGCCAGTTCAGCTCCCTGTGGAGTGAAACAAGCACTAGCGCTGGTGCAAGAGATGGGGTGGGGATATACGTGATGCAAAACCAGGCTGCAACAGCTCTGGATTGGATCAGCTTAAACCATCTTGGAACCACACTCCAGGCTGGGCTAGCCAACGCCTGTTATTTAAACTGCTTGTGCTGACCTAGCTCTTTCTGCCTGGCTCAAGTTTGGGAGTGGTCCTAAAAAGAGCTGGCTCCCCAGATCTGAAGGGGTGGCAGCCTCCCCTTGCTCTCAACTAGCCATTTCCTCAGACAAACCTGTGCACAGGGTTTTGTGGAAATGGCCTTGCGTGATTCATGAACCTACAGGGAGTTACTGCGTTCTTGTGGCAGGACAGGCATTGGTGTCCTCCGTGTTGAGCTGGGGGAAGCTCCCTCTCAGGAGCAAAGCCAAGCTCCCAGGCATGCCACAACAGCCAGGGCACTCTGGGAAGGTGTGATGAACTACTGGGATCCAAACCCCATGTGGCAGATTATTTGAATGTAGAGAGATGCCAAGGGAAGATAGTAAAAGGGCCACATCAAAGTCTATCTGGAAACTGAAATAATTTCTCCCCCTTTCTGAAGTTTACCAGGCTTTTAATCAGATCCTGAGTGGTAAGGCAGTAAGCAAAGTGGTTTGGTACTTGCTGACTTGTTTGCACACATCATCATGTATGATACGTGCATGCTGGCACGTTCAGAGATGAGAAGGAACACACAATATCATATGGCAAGCATGTAATTAAGACAGTTTTCCTAGCTCCAAAGGTCAACTGCTTCTTTCCAGTAGAAGCTGTGGAATAGTTTAGAACCAAAATTCTGGAGGGCAGAATCAAGGATACCCAAATTAGCCACTAGAGAGGGAGAATATCGTACAAGATATACCTTGTGTGTTTTCTTGAAAGGTGGGTTTAATTGCCAGCTCTTCTAGCCTTCCATCATCATCATCCCTTTAGTTTCACAAGTATTTAGATCTGCTGGACCCACATACACCAATAAAGAGCATAGTCTCCAAAGTATTGTGATAACAGACACATCAGGAACTGGAGCTGCTCAAACAGCAGTCATGAGGGCTGTATAAACAATTAAGAGAGAAAAAATTAATAAGTTCAAGGAACAAGAGAAGAAAGACTGGATTCACCAGGAAAAGCACTTGAGCTTCTGAGGGAACAAAGGGAGAAACCTGTTAAGTTAGAAGAAAACCCTGAAGCCACCTTTTAGATGCCAGGCTTGGTACTGGGAGGCAAGTCTGTACCTACAGGTTCCCAGCCTGTGACATTTCACTTACAGTAGCACATCTGAATGGCTGAGTGATGTGCCTTGTGAAAGCAGCGGGAGTAACACTGCTCAGATTTCAAATTGTGTCAGGCAGGAAAATATCTTAATAACCTGAAACTACTGCAATGTTTTCTGAGGGGAAGGGACGTAAATTGAAAACATTTATACTGGGAAGGGAAGGAGGAAGACAGAAAGATGTAGTCAGAGTTAAGTTCAGTAAAGCAAAAAGTCTAATCTGTATCTGTGCAGAACTGCTTACTGGGGTGAAGACTAGAACTAAAATTACTTTTTTAATAAGTAAAACTCTTCAGCTTGTTGTCGAATGGCTAGTTATTGTTTATTGCTTTATTGTCAGATGCCAATTTATAACCTGAAAGTCTTTGAGTTGAGACCGCTGCCCTGCTCAGGGGACAATCCAGTGGCCAGCACAGAACTGCCCCTTAGGTGCACTTCATTTGTAACATAATGGAGATTTGCATGCTCTGTCGTAAGGGGAATGCTCCAAACTGTATTAACACTCAAGCCAAGAATGCTATCATCTGTTCTGCCCCCCTCCCCCCAAAACTGGATTGAGTTCTGCTTTTTCACTGATTCTCAGGAGAAATATAAAGATCTTCTCTGCCAGTTGCAGATGTGTTCTATTTTTTCCTTACATCAGAGCTTCTGAATCATTCTTAATGATAGGCGAAGGCTATTCATACCAAATGGGGAAGTTCTCACACACTATGATGATAAAGCATTTCATCAATTTGCAAAAAAAAAAAAAAAAGAAAAAAAAAAGAAGAAAACACTACCCACAGAACTGCAACATCACATCATCTGTGCTTTGCCTAATGTTCACCGAACAACATTGGAAGTTATTGAAGTGTCAGATAGTGATTTCATCATGTGTCAGGCCTCCCACTAATAAATGATTCATCTTTCTCAGTACTGACACCTCAAAGAATTAAGGAGGAGAAGAAAGAAATCCATAAACTTTAAAGTGAGAAGTACTCTTACTGATATTGTACTTCCCAAGTAAACAGAAGCTTACGCACATACTAAGAATGTGTTTAGAATGTGACCTTCCATTTATCTGAAGTGTACTTTTAAGTTTTAAAAGTGAATCTATTACAGGAAAAAAAAGGTAGCATGGAATTCCATGTATATTCCACCATAATACACAGAGTTAATTTGCTCAGTTTACAAATACGAGATTTCACACACGCACACAGACAGCGCTTTGTGAACTGAAACTAGAACTGGGAAGAAATCTTTTCTGGTTTATATAGCAGCGATTAAAGTGTGTTGGTAACAATAAGCCTGCCCCAACCTCCGAGTACTGATTACAGTTGTAAAAGCAAATCTAGCTCCTCTTGAAGGCAAGGAGGGACTTACAATTGATTCTAATGGAAATGGGAATGGAAGGAAATTTATCATTTTAATAGGAATTTACATAATCGTTCTTTGATGCTTCATAAAGCCAGAACGTCTCTCATTGACGGCAGTAGCTCTACTGGATGAACGGGACTAACTAGTAATCCAAACTTATTTCTCTCGGGAGGTATGAACTTAAATACAGACCAAACCCAGGCAATGTACTTAGCAAGACACTACCATTTTTGCTTGGTTTGCTAGGACATTGACGTTTGCGTAGTCATACACTGGGTTCCAGTTTTGTTTTGGTTTTTTTTTTGGTTTTTTTTATTTCAACGCAATACAGTATAGATACAAAGGTCTCAAAATTCCTGCATTCTTTGTAAAAAATAAACAGCTAAGAGAAGAAAGAGATTCTAAAAGTGTCCTAACTGGGGGGGGGGGGGGTGCGGGGGGGGAAAGGTTGTAACATGAATTTAAACTTCATTAAAGAATATACATGAGAGAGAGATCTAACAAATGACTCCACTGTAGGAAAAAAGAGACAATTGTAATTCACTATGAAACCATGAAACATTGACCTATCGAAAACCAGGCTTTGCTGGTTCTGTTACTAATAGAGCTCCTTTGGCTGTAGTAGGTTTTTTTTTTCTCATCAAAACAGAGTATTATAAACAAAACACTTCAATCAGTAGACTCAAAGTTGGAGAAGCATATGGATACAGAATTTATCCCACTTGATTCCTCTCCTGGAGTAGGGAAAAGAATTAGATGAAGATGATAAAGTTTGGACTTGGACTAGGAGACCCATTCTCAGCAAAAAATAATTAGGCTGGTAGGAAAACTGCTGGAGGCAGAAAAAAGCCACAAACCCCTGAGACCTCAAGTCCTAGGCAGGTACTTACTTCTTTGGCTCAGTCTGAATATGTATGCCAGAGATACGAACATGACGAATGGAGTGCTTACAAGCAGTAATACACAAAAGCAAATTACTCTTTGCTGTTCCCGCCCTTTTGTTTTGGTAGAATTAATTTGGGCATACTGGGTAAAGATGATGTCCAGTTTCTCCATCAATTTGATTTAGCATGACCTCTTCACTGTCAGCGGAGGAATGTAAAAGACGGCAGTGAACATTTCTATGTAGGAAAGTTTACATGGCTGAGGGGCAGGACTCCTAGACGATCAAAAAGAAAATAAAATATTAAATACTTAAAACACTTTTACCATGAAATCGCCTTCTCCCCCTCCCCCCATCCCCTCCATGTTAAATCAGGTAGAAAAGTGTGATAATATTAAGGCTTAATCCAATTTAAATAAATTATTTTCTTGTAAATGTTAAAACAATCATTACATGCATCATTTAGCCCCTCCTCTGCCCATAGTCTTAAATTATGCTCCATTATATCCAGATGGAAAAAATATGCAGAAATGTTTCTTAAACATCAGAAATTTTGTTTTTGATTCTATTCAGAGGTAAAAATCATTAAGGAGTCCTAGGAAAAAAGAAAAAACAAACTTAAAAAGCATTATGGGATTTTGTGTAGCAAACTTAATTAAGAAATTTCTTTGCTAGGTTACCAGCAATATTTTATTACAAGCTTAAGGTATAAGATTGTTATAGGTCTCTGTCATGCTTGGCAGCAGAGAAAGAACACATGCAAAGAACAATCTTGTTCTTACAATTAATTACAAATGTACAAATGAGCGATATATCAGACCCTGTCTACACCGCATAGTCATGCACTTACAATCCTTTCATCATAGTTATTAAAAAGCATGCTTTGCGTCTACAGTAGCTTGATACCACATCACAGCCATGGGTAGTTACGTTTATTCACGCACAGCTACCACCAACCAGAACTGTATGTATGTGTCAGTGCATTTGAGCAAAATCTGCACCAACAACCAGTAGTGCAGGTCTCTTCAGCTAGGTTTTTTTTTTTTTAAGGGGGCAGTCTGGAAGCAAGATAGGAGAAGACAAGCCAGAAACGCATGGGTGGCAAGGGGCAGGTGGTGACAGACAGCAGTCTTCAGCCACCAGCCATTCTGGGTCAGTTCATGCAATGACAATCACCCAACCCATCCTGTTTATCTCACACATTCTTAATGTCCCAAAACACATCTGCCACAGAAGGGGTGAGGAATTTTCTCACTACTGGTAACATAAATGGCAGAGGAGAAAACACTTGAGTCCTAGGCACTGCAAAGCCCCCGGCTGCCGGTGGGCCCCACAGCTGACCCTTGCAGGGACCCTCACTTGCGGTCTGAGGATTGTCACTGGAAGAGCCCTGCAAGAACATCTCTGCAGCATAGCAATCTGCAGCATGCGGGACAATGAGCAACAAGACACTGATAAATTCTCGTAAGTAGAGAAGTCCACCCTAACTCCTCCCTTCAGAAATCTCAGTTCATCCATCTGGGTTACTGGACCGTGGTAAAGCCGAGTCTGAGTCTCCAGCAAGGGTGGAATACAGATAGATACAGAAGAAAGAACAGTTCAAAGGGTGTTCACTTCAAGATTGAACCAAGTCATGAACCAACCAGAAATCTCTGCTACAGCTACAAGAACACTGGTACCTACAGACACCCGTCCCTGCAGACACAGGACTAACTACACATTGCTCAAGGCTTATAACACTGATCTCCCAGACAAGATGTAAAAATCACCACTCTGCTTCTCTCTCTCCAGGCCAGCAGAAGATATTTTGTCTTAACCTCACACCTTCAGTTCGTGCTTCTCCCTAGGAACATTTGTTTCAGTCAGCTGTCCAAAGCCAGTCCTAGCCGTGAGACTGAATAACACCAGTCTCACTGAAAAGCGTTTCAACAAACCCAAACCACTGCAGCTACGAGCACGTAACTTGCCAGACAGTTTTACTGGTTATAGAGGGAATTCCAGTCTTTGACTCACAGGTAAGTAAGAGTGTTCCCACACTGTTTCCTCATCCATATAATTCCCTTGTCCTGAACTGTTTGCTAAGAAAGCCTGAGATTATTTGTGTTACGTTCCATGCAGAGAAACTACAACATACAAACATATAATTATATAGTGACGAGGTGCTCCAGTTCCAAAAAGCCATAACTTCTAAACAAGACTACCTTGCTTTTAAAATTCATCTTCCCTGGTTCACAAGAAGAGCCATCTCATGGCCCAGATAGGCAAGAGGACATATTATGGTTTATGTTATGATTACATAAATTACCAGGCACACACTTGCTAGAAAGGGCTACCAGGGCTGATGCCCACACTTTTCATGACAGCTACAGGTGTCATGTTCTCCTGTCAACCGATGGGAGAATGGTAGAGGAACTCAATATGACAAGCATATTTTTAATTTGCAGGCAACACTGGCAGTGTGAAAACTTTTTCATCAACACAACTGACTGGGTACACGTATGCTGCAAAGCTGGCTAAACCGCTTTGGGTACTAGAGGCAGACTTGGCTTTCTGCACTAATTTACCACTGCAAAGAAGTAATCTAAGAGCAAACATACTTTTCAGTGGGATAAACGAGCACATCCAGACCCCTCTACCTCAACAGCTAGAGTGCCAGAGCTACTCACGTTGGCCTGCTCAAAGCTAGCTTTGGTGCCCTTGCAATCTGTAATATAGATCTAACCTTTGTTTTTTGGAAACGCCACAGGCAGAGCGGCTTCCACCTCACTGTCCTGCCTGTAGAGCTGCGGGGAACCATCCCTACAGCAGATCTGGCAGAGATCAACTGGAAAAGGGAAGAGAGGAGATCCCGGGATGCTGCCCATGGGGCCTGCAGAGCTGCGTGTGTACTTCTGATCCTGGGGAAGCAATAACCTGATCAGTGCTTTACACAGGCTTCAAAAAACTTGTTTCCATTGTGACCAGATATGCACTTTAACAAACAAACTTTAATAAAACAAACAATTAAAAAAAAAGCCAGATCCTCTCACACAGCATTCCCCACAAGCCAATTATGCAGAACCACTCTCGTGGGCCAGCGAGCAATCTCTTGGCAGGCCAGGCACCAAACAAGAGTGGAGCCCGCCACGGCTGCTGGGCAGGATGGGGCTGGGCCCACCGGGGCTTTGAAATAGAACAAACAGCTTGTTCAGCAGATAGCTATTTCTTCGTGGACTGATCAGCAGGCGGCATTGTGAAAGCTGTTTGGCTGGTGACTTGAGCAAGCTTGCTGCCTTCCTAATGTGTTGTGTCCACATCAGTGAAGGAGGCAAATCTTAAGCTGTACCCAAATTCCTTAAGAGTTACAATGACATGACCAACACTTGGTGGGGCCATCCTTTCTCTGCTGTCGCTGATATTCTACAGCTAATTCATTTTTTGCCACGACTCACTCATGCCCAATATCCTTAATCTACAAACACTCAAGGACGATAATTCAGCTTTATTATCCATATTCCCTGAGCTCGCATTTCATAAAGTATAAGCACATTCAAGAAAAGAATGATTCCTAAAATAGACAGGCGTCTACATTTCCACCCTCTCTTCAGGAAAGCAGTTATAAAACACAGGTCCTACAGGTCCTTGTAACACTTAAAATTGCTAACCTGGACCTCTTGATAGCAGCAAGCAATATCTTCAGAAGTAGCTGGTGTTTTATCTTAGCCTCTCACACTAAGCTACTACATACCATCAACTGTGCTTATATAGGCACTGCAGTGACAGAAGACATAGCATGAACCAAACAGCAATTAGAGCACAAATTCTGTCTCATATCAGCAGAAGACTTTGAAACTGCGCATCCAAAGCCAGCACATATTACAAATTCAATAAAAACAGAGACCACCAATGGAGTTATTATAATCAGCTATCACAAACAAGAAATAAACACACCCAACTAGTATCAGGCCTTTTCTATGCTGTCACTGAATTGTCTGATGAGCTTCCTTATTATGACAATAATTGCTGTCTCTGTCCTTTCAGTATGAGCCACCACTATGTGTGTGTTACTCGATTATTTATAAACCTGACCTTTTATTAAAAACACAGCTTCCATTGTGCTCAAAATTAATTCTACTTGGTTGTAATACAAATGATGTTTCAAATGTGTGAAATTTATGGTCAGTTACAAGGCAAAATGGTGGCTAAACTTTGGCTAGTAAATTGGAAGCCAGCAGTGATGACCTTGGCAGCACTGGAGCTGGGCTTGAGGCCTTATTCACCACTTTTCCACACTACTTGTTAGCTAGAACCAGCTCTGGGCAACTGAGCTGATTTTTTTTTTTTTTTTCCCCAACAGGAAAACTGAGTGCATTCTATGCTTGAGAGAAGCATCATTACTGCCTACAAAGATGGACTCCAGCATGCCACATCTCATCTCAGAGCCATATGTACTTTCTCTCTCTGCAAATTAAGCCACCTCAAATAAGAAAAGATTATTTCTTTCCCAGAAAGGCCTCCGTGTTCCCTGCTGCTAAGGCAAATGGCCCTGGAAGAGAGGCTCTGCCCAGACTGAGCTGATGTGCAGACAGGAAAGGCAGACATGCAAATAACAGGTTTGTGGGGTGGCAGTGGCTGAACTGGGAGCCTCTGGAGCCTCCAGTCCACCCTGGAGCACAAAAACCTGTGCTGCCTCTTCCCTTCCTCCCCTAAAACCACCAAACAACTTCTAGAACGAAGCTAACTCTTGCCCCTTTCTCGCTACCTATTCCCTGCGCCTTTCCCCAGTCCTTTCTCCCTTCCCACTGCCTATCTGTGTCTCTATGCTCACACCAGTTCTACCCTCCACCTTCCCCTCTCAATTTACTCCACTTTCCCACGCCCCTAGCCAAGAACGAAATGCCAGCAAGTCAATGATCTTTCCCTCCCCTGCTCCAGCACTGCTCCATGCCTCTTCTGACTATGCTGGGCTCCCTTGGGAAAAAGAAACACTGCCATGTTCCGTCCACTTCTGCACACGCTGCAGTGTCTCATGTCAGATTGGGCTGGCCTACCATTGTATAAAGGGAAGGGCAGAGGTGGGCATGAAGAGATCCTCCCCTTGTCCATCTAGCCAACGTTATCTTCTGATCAACATCTAGTCTATGCTGGTCCAATGAGTTTGATCTTCCCCACAGCTCAAAGTAAGGATTATGCTTTTCGTAAGGCTGGAGGGGGAAGAGAAGAGGAAGGAAGAAACATAAACTTCAAATCGCCGAAGAGGAGGAAGAAAGGTGGGATGAAGCATTTAACTCAGGTCCCCTCTTCCACACACTAAGACACACTCCTGTTCCCCACACAGAGCTCTTACTTCAGTGCAAAAGCATCTTACTTTAACGTAATTAACTGGTTAAAATTACCAACTCAACTAAAATAGTTCACATTTGTGCAAAATAACAGTTTGTGCAGTAACTTGCACTGAAACAAAAGAAGTTCACAGCAATTTGATAATTTTTGTTCAAGCTTGTGTGCCTCAAGGGTTACTGTCCCCCAGTCCTATTTCTCAACAGAGGCGGGCAACTAAGCAAACTGCAGTAAATGCTGAACAATGTGGCAAGGACAAGCACCCTTACATTGCCAGCTGTAAAAAGCAGTGAAATAAAACGTGAAGAAAAGAAAAGCTGACATAGTACTAAATTCAGCATAGAAAAGGCAGACAAAGAGCCAAATGAAGAGATACTGCTTTTTCTGCTGTGCTCGCACTGAGAACATCGTGACTGTCCATGAGTGCTATGTTTTCATCAGTTCTGTGAGCTGAAGCAATATTAGCCCCATTTTACAGATTGTAAACTGAGGCAGTCAGAAATTAAGATGTGATGTGTCTCAAAGTACTTAAAACTCGATTCTTGCTAGTACTAATAATTGCATATTCTTTTGAGTGTTCAAAGGAGACAGCTTTCAGCAGCCTTTGGTGCAGATGCACACGTGTAGTCTTAAGAGAATCCATAAAAAGAGGAACACAATGCAAGAGCTACAACAGGAACACTTTAGCAACCACAGACATTTATTTCCCCATCTCCTCTTCTACAATTTCAAGTGGGGGAACAAAGTATCCTGCACACTAGGAGATCTGGATCAAAGAGCTATGATGGTCACAAGTCACAACTCATCACCCACCTGACAACTGTAGCTATTTATGTACAAATTAGTAGTGCTGACCTGGCCACTATTAAAAGATTGATGTAAATGGCTTATCCAGCATCGCACTCCTTGGCAGAGAATCAACTTCTCCAAAGCAACATTCAGCTGCCTTAACAATGAGATTATGTCTTCCCTTCTTGCATTCATAGGAACACAGGAGGGTAAGAGTTCAACAGACAACACTCCCCTTCAGCATGCACTCTAATTCATCCCCAGAGCAGACTCGTTTAATACACTGAATAAAAACCAACCATCCTATGGAGGGGGGTGGGGAAGGTATGCAATATATTTTAAGATTATTACAAAGCAATATATAGATGCATGGATGGAATTAAGATTGCATAAGCATTTCCCAATTCTGGCATTTTGTAACTTCTGAGTGCTTAACTTAGCCACTTTAATATCCTTTCACTCTGACCATCTGTGTAGTGTCTGTCTGCACGTGTACATAAGGCTGCCTCAAGGATCCTGGAGATGCTAGGCACCGTGTCTCAATTGCCCAGAGGACTTGAAATCACAGGCATAAATCTATGTTGCACGAATCCAGCCTCTCTGTGTACGTGATACAGAATCCGCTACACATGTAGAGCTTAACTGCATGATGGCAGCTGTTTGTTGGGAAACCCTTAGGCCCAGAATGCAAGACACCACCTTGCGTGTACACTGCCTTACTATGTTGCATGGTCATTATGTTTGCATTTTATGTATATATTTAACAAGCGTGTACTTTTATGCATATATTTAACAAGCAAAAAAGGTTGTGGGGAAGTGGCCAAACATATTGGCAGCAACTGGCAACTCATATCTCCATTTCCCTAAGGGAACAAATAAAAGGAAGTTCTACTTCATTCATACACAGCAATAGCCATTTTTCTCTTAGATACATATCTTTAATACTCCAATATTACAGTAACATGCTATGGGACTTGTAAGATCAATGCAAAACACTAAGGCAGAACACAAATACGGGAAAGACAGGACGTAAAACATGACAGAAAGAGGAGGGGGAACTCAGATTAGGGGATGTGGACACTGGAACGTCAAGTCTAGACACCAACTCAAGGCAGTGGCAAGGTATCCATAGGCAGAGGTCCCTCTCTGATGGTTTCACATCCTTCTTACCTACTACAAGAAAGAGTCAGCCGCCTGTGATAAAGTTTTGTCTTCTCAAACACAAAACAAAACATGGTATACATAAATAGTGTAGATATTTGTGGCACAAAAAGCTACTCTGTAGGAACGCTTCTGGATTTTACAGACTTGGGGGTCTACTTTTATATCCAGGAAGCCATTCAGACCTCAAAAAATGCAAATTCCCTGTGCATTACTGCATCTCCACAGATCGCCAGCCTGATTCTAGGGCTCTAAGGAAGTTCTGTATCCCACAGTGCAAAGCTAACAACCCTCTCCCACCCTCATCCCTCTCAGTGTAAAACATTTTGTTTTATCCTCACAAGATATTACATCTCAGAATTCAAAGTTGCATCCTTTTCTGATGCTGAAAACCTGTTCAACGCTGGAGAACTTAATCTTGCCTTTTCTGAGGCAGGCATAATTCAGGTAAATACACCACAGTTCAGGAAAAGGTATCCAGAAGTTATTTTTATGAACTGGTAAGCAGCCATCTGTCCACAAACAATCACAGCCTGCCCCTAAGACAAGGCTCCTTTATGGCTGAACTTGTCTGGCATCATGCCCTTTGTTTGCTGAGTGGTGAATTATGGCTCATGAATTCACCCCATGTTCTTTCTGCCTTCCCCGTACTGCTTGTGCCTATTGTTTTTTCTGTTTGACCAAAAAGAAGAAACAACAACAAAAATGAAATGGTTGTGCTTTGGTTTATATCAGATCCTAATTTTCCCTACAAACTAAATATGCTTTTTAATTTGTTTTGACAAGCAACCATACCAGGATCTTCCCGTTTACCTTCCTGAAAATCTTGCCCCAGAACTCTGAGGACACCACAAACCATTTTGCATGTGCATCTGCCTTCCAAGTTTGAAAGTGTCAAAAGAAGTAGTCTCTGATTAAAAACCAGAAGTGCAGTCATACATAAGCCAGCTACGATGAATGTTCTTTTCCTATAACCTCAAAGAGATTTTATCTGCGTTGAGATGTGAAGTAGGCAAGTATTATGAAAGCTCTGGCAGCTGGAGAGGTATCACCAAGGTTCCTTCTAATGAAGCTTCCTCTCACTTTTCACTGTGTGTACTAAAAGATTATCTTATGTGCTAGAAAGTGACCATTTCACCTCTTCCTCAGAGATAACTGCTGCTAGGGTATTTAGCATACACAAGTCCAAATGCACAATGCATAAAATGTGTCATTATCATGCAAAGAAATAATCCACCATATCATCACTCTCCCCTCCAAAAAAAAAAACCCCACCAAAGCTTTTTGAACAGTATCATATGTCAGACCACTGAGCCTGTTCTGGGCTTTGTGGGTTGCTGAGAAAGTTGACTCTGGGCAGTGATAAAAACTAACTGTGAACACACAAATACAGTTTTGGGGCTCCTTTAAAAATCTGTGCAATTCCTTGTAAAAGGATTACGTACAACGAAGAAATTAATGAGAAACAAGGAAACTCTACCATGCTAACGTTAAGTCACTTCTCAAACGTTTTCAAGGTACAATACAGTTGGAAGTGGCCAGGATAAAACTCACTATCAAATCAGAAAAAAATGGGACCCAATGTAATAGCAGCTATTCTAGCAGTAACTCCTGTTGTATCAGCATTTCACTGATTTTGTAAACCAGTTTAGCTTCAGTATTTAAAAGGTCAGTCTCCAAAATGCACGCAAGCTAG
The DNA here is from genome assembly GCF_036417535.1 of Chlamydotis macqueenii. Classification (NCBI taxonomy): domain Eukaryota; kingdom Metazoa; phylum Chordata; class Aves; order Otidiformes; family Otididae; genus Chlamydotis; species Chlamydotis macqueenii. Next base: position 67,733,435 of record NC_141557.1, read on the forward strand.
AACTGAAAGGCAAGATCTAGCAGAGACACATGATACTCCGCACATACATAATACGATGCTCTGTAAAACAGGACACAAATGTAAATAGAGCCACGGATCTATGGGAAAGGTTTCTGCTACCCTGCCTCGAGAAGAAAATTCATTAGTTTGCACTGACAGTAAGCTCTTGTTCAACACATGGCACAAAAGCCAGTAGCAAACACAGCAACACTGAGACTTAAGCACACTCAGGAAGTGATCTCCAAAGTGTGTGTGCGTGGGAAACAGTTGGTTTTGCTACCTTATGTTATTTGAGAAAAGCCAGGTAGGCTTGCTACAAGAACCTTTTGCTCGATTGTTGACTTAGAAATACACAAATGACTATATTGTCTCTTCTGGCTTTCCAAAACATCTCCTGAAGAGAGACAGAGTGTCACAGACTCATCATTATTAATTGAAGAAAACCTGAGACAAAAGTGTTTTCTTCCAAGTTGGTCCTAGACCTTCAAGCTATATAAACAACTTAATAAAAGAGGGCAGAAAGTTAAACAGTCCTAAAACAAATGTGCATATTTCCAATTTAAAGGAACAAACATCTCTCTTCAGACTTAGAAATAACATATATTTTCCTACAGGAGGCCTAAAGAAAGGGCTTAAAAAGATTACTTTGATCACAAGTAGTTTTACCGTAGAAGTTTAATGTTGGATGAGGCCAAGCACAATTTTTCTCAGTTTAACTTTTCACTAAATAAGACTAGGGGGAAAAAAGCTCCAAAATAAATAGTAGTAAGCACGAAGAAGTGAAAGAAATATGAAGAAATTATGATGTAACTTGATTTTTTTAATTTAGTGTCTTAAACATTATTTGCATCCTACTTCTAGAGCAAAGGGAGAGCACTATGCTCACTTATGTATGTGAGGAAGGATGGCCTCATGGTTAAGACTGAAGACTAAGAACCAGTGACTGAGATTCTGGGAAGTCCTGGGTCTCCTGCTCTCCTGACTTTAAGCACAGACACTAAATAGCCTTATGCAAAAGTTTTTTGCCCTTACGGGGCAGAGATAATACTCTCCAGAAGGGATGTGAACATAAACTGCATCTAGAAGACAGGGTAAAGTCCCTAAAGTATAACATAAATCTATGCATTGGCATAGAGGTATGCCACCTCGTAGTTTGCGGTGAGATGTACAGAAAAGCACAAATGCCAATCGAGTGTAGTGATACCTCACCAGGGAAATCATCAATTACTCTCCTTCCTCCCTGCCCCTGGAAGAGATGTAATCCATCATTGCAGAACTGTTGTGTTTTCTCTGAAGATGCACCTTCCAATTCCCGTTTTTTTTTCCTTTTTTTCTACTGTAAAAAAAAATATGAATAGAGTATTTGAACTTCAGCTTTCCAAATCCCATGAATGTCCAGCTAGTCCAATGGACCCAGCAGCCTCTCGGGGAGGACGCCCGCTGCTCCTGGGGAACCGCGGGGCTCTCGGCGGCGTGCCCCAGGCTCCGGCACAGCCGGGGACTGAACAGCCCACATCCACACAAAAAGGTCATTCTCCGGCCCGCGGGACCACCGGTCCGGCCGCCGCCCGAGTCCCGCGGGGCTGCCCAGCGCGGCGGCAGAGGCGTTTGGGAAGGAGGAGGCGCGACCTCGGGATACCTTTGAGGCAGGGAGCGAGGCTCGCAGGCCGCGGCCCGGCAGCCTGTCCTGAGCTGACACCGCCCGGCAGGCAGAGCGGGCAGGGCAAGCGGGCGGCCCCAGGGCCCAGCCCGCCGCCTCCTCGGCGGCGCGGCCCACAGACACGAAGTTTCGTGCCGCCGCTTCCCAGCCCAACCCAGACACATTAATCCCCGCGCTCTCCCGGCAGCCTCCCGCGGCGCCTGCCTGCCTCCCCGCTCCCTGTGAGCGATTCCCAATAAACTTCCCCCTCCCTTCCTCCCTCCCGTGCCCTCCCTTCGCCGCCACCATGCCTCATCTCCACCTCCGCACCAGCACCCGGCAAGGCCCAACCACCCCTCACGCAGTCACCCCCGCCCCCCCCCCCCAGACAGGGCAGAGATGGTAGGGGCGGGGCGGGGTGGGGGAGACAAGAAGGAGGGGGAAACCAAGAGGGAGAGGCGGGGGGAGGAAAGGATGAGCGTCGCGAAGGGGGTTCCTCGCGCAGCAGCCAATCGGCGGGGGGGTGAGGGCGGGCGGGCGCGCGCGGCACGCCGGGAGTTGTAGTTCTTCGCCGTCGCCATTTTGTGGCGAGGGAACTACAACTTCCCCGCCAGCAAGGACAATTCTCGGGCCCAAAACGGAGCCCCACCGGCGAGGCTAGGTGCTGCCAGCGCGGCGGGCCCCGGTGCGTGCCCGAGCCGGGGGGAAGCGCGGTGGGCGCAGGGACGGAGCGGAGGGAGAGCCCTCAACAGACGGGGGCGGGGAGGGGGGGGGGGGGAGAGGCTGTTGCGGGGCGGGGAGGGGAGGGGGGCAGGGCAGGGCGACCGAGCGTGCTGCGCGGTGAGGGACCGTCGCCAAACTCCCCGCTCGGGTTATGGCGCAGGGGCAGCTGCGACCTTGGCTGTCGGGTGGCCGCGCTTAAATGCTAAAAAAAAAAAAAAAAAAAAAATGAGGGGAGGAGGGGTGGAGTGGGGGGGGGGAGCAAAGGGAAGCGTGTGACGCTTAACCCGCATCAAGCGTGTAGGGAGGCCTGTTGCATGCGTTGAACGCAGCGGGGGCCGGGCGTTGCGGCTCCTGTCCCGCTTGGGAGTTAAGGCCAGGCCCTAAGCGGTGTATGTATGTGTGTGTGTGTGCGTGCGCCCGTGTGTATATATATATATATACAGACACGCGCGCACACACACACGCAGACATATATATTAAAAAAAAAAAAAAAAAAAAAAAAGAGCCAGGTCCATTTAAAGTTGCTGCCGGAGAGCTGCTCTCATTGGTTAGGGGGGAGCTGGAGGAGCGGAGACACACACGGTGCGCGCAGCCCTCGCTGCCGCCGCCGCTGCCGGAGCCGCCGCAGCCGGAGCCGGAGCCGCCGCCGGAGCTGGAGCTGGAACCGGAGCTGGAGCCGGAGCTGGAGTTGTCTCCGCCGCTTTCCCTGCTGCAGCGGCACAAACGTGACTTCCAGCGTTTTGGTTATTTATCGTCTCCTCTCGGCCCCTTTCCTTCTCCAAGATGTGACTACAGCTCTGACACTAAGGACCTGCAGCTCGCTTAGGTGGCTTGAGAAAAAGGGGATATCAAGGGCGTCGGTTTTTTTTTGTGTTTAGGGGGAAATTTTCCATTATAATGTTTCACTAAAGTGATTTTTTTTTTCCCCCCTTCGCATTCGTCTTTTTTTTTTTTTTTTTCTTTTCCGTCCCCCATTTCTCGGATTTATTGCTAGGAGAATCACATTGTGAGGAAAGAAAGTCGGATTACAAGATACCACTACAAACAACCCCCTTCCCCCAGGATTTTTTCGGTATTTTTATTTTTTTTTTAATTGTCGCGGCTTTAATTCATGAAGCAATTGTCCCCTTTTGCAATCAGAATTTGGATACCAGAATGAGCAAAGAAAGACCCAAGAGGAATATAATTCAAAAGAAATACGTAAGTGGTCATAACATCTATCGTTTGACTCCCAGTTTTAGGAAATGGCAGTGAATGTCAAGTTTATAGCTAATCCTGCGGCTGTAAGGCTTTCGAAACAAACGCGATCCTGAATTTTATTTTTTCTGTGGTGTGGTGGGGGAGTTTCAGAGGCCCCTTTTGACGGGGGAAGCCTTCTATCCAGCTTGGTTATAAAACCAGATTTGTGTAGCGATTCCTCCAGTGAATAAATGTATTGACCTCAAATGACACAATCATAATCTAGTTTTAGATGAAAGGCGGGGAGCTCGGGGGGCTGCCGCGATAACGCCACGGAACTGCATTTTCGAGCGGTTTTATTAATATCGGGCTTTTGCATGCGAAAGGAGGTGGTTGTGTGTGGTGTGTTGTTTTTTTGGTTTGTTTTTGTGTTTGTTTTTTTTTTTTTTTTAATCATCTGTGTGTGCCTGTCCCCGTCTGGTGAAGCGGTGGCTGCCGAAAGCCCTTTTAAGTTGAAAGCGGGTGTCTGGTCATGGCGAGCTCCTTCCTCGCACTACCACATCCCCATCCCCATCCCCTGCCCGCGGTCGTTCGCTTCTCCGCTTTGCGATGGGAACCAAACCGGTCGGGGAATCGTGTTACGGGGGGCGCGTTCCTTGGGATTGACTTTAATAACGGGGGGGGGGGGGTGTGTTGCGGCGGGGGGGGCGAATGGCTCGGTACAGTTTTGAAATAATTCATTCTGATGGCTCGAAAATTTGGGCTAATCCTGCGCAGCCCGGGCTGTGTTTCTGCCTCTCTTTTATTCGACCGCTTAACCAATCCCTTGTAATTGTCTAATCCTTTAAACATATAAATGTGGATGGGTAGTTGGATTTTTGTTCGTGCTCCAGTTACGTTTTGATTGGCATGGGGGAGTTTTTCTTTACGTTTGGAAAAACTGAGGGGATTAGCCAAATATGCAGTAGAGCGAATAATGATTTTTATCTGCGCGTTTAAAAAAAAAATTCTTTTTTGGGGAGGGGGGTATAAATCCTCGCTTTGGGGTGTGTTTGACGCGAGGCTTTAAAAGTTGTAGTTTATATCGCGCCTGTCGACTGTGCCGGTTTTTTTTTTCTTCCCTTTATTTTTTTTTTTTTTTTTTTTTCAGCGGGGGCTATTTCTTGGCAAGGAGGGTGACCTTCGGGACACTTTCCCTCGCTATTCTATAGATTTGGTAAAAACTGCAGTTGACTCCAGCTGACTGCCGCGATCGATTGCCCGCCCCGCTGAAACGCAGCCCGGGGAAGGCGGGGGGGGGGGGGGGTGAGGGGGGGGGCTGGAAAGAGGGGGAGGGGGGGCTGCGCGCTATTTCGGAGCTGCCCCCCCCCCCCCCCCCCCCCACTTTACTCCTCCGAAATTTCCGAATTAAAATACATCCGCATTGCAGAGGAGCGGGGAGCCCGGGGCCGGCGAGTTTAAAGTGTTGCATCGAAACGGGAACGGCGGGTGGAAAGTCTGGCGAAACACGCGAGGCGTCCACGTTTCCCAGGCAGGCAGACAAAAGCGGGGCGGGGGGGGGGGTGGGGTGGGGGGGTAGAAACCGCCGTGTTAATAATTAAGGGGGGGGGGTGAAGGGGGTGGGGAGGGGATCGCCCCAAACCGCTGCTTCCGCGGGGGGCGAACAATGCGGCGCCGCTCCCGCCCCGCCGGGCAGGGGCTGAGCCCCGCGCCCCGAGGGAAGGGGGCGGGCGGCGTGCCCTGTGCTCCCCGCTTCCAACTTCGCGGCAGCCCATTTTTTGTATTTTTATTTTTTTTTTAACACCCCCTCCCGCCCTCTTTCTCCCCCCTCCCTTTTTATTTTTGGCAGGGGGCGGGGGCAGCGGTGCCGGCGGGGCGCGCTGGCGGAGGCGGCGGCGGGGGCAGCAACAGGTTGCCGGGGCTGTGACGGGAGCCCGCGGGCCGCCGGCCACGCCGCCGCCCGGCCAGGTTCGCCCTACTCCCCGTGACGTCACAAAGGGAAGGGCCTGCGCGCCGCGGAATCTTCGTCGCCTCGGCGGCGCTCCGGCTCCCCAACACCCACCCCCCCCCGGCGTGACGTCAGAGCCGAGGCGGGCCGGCGGGGGCGGGGGCGGGGGCGCGGGGGGGGGAGGCCCCGGGGCAGCGCTCGGCGGCGCTGCGGGGGAGGGGGGCGGCCCGGCGCCGGGCCAGGTGAGCAGGTGCGGGGCCGCCCGGCCCGGCGCGGCCCGGCCCGGCCCTGCCCAGTTTCGGGGTGGGAGGTTGGCAACCGCCGCCCCGCGTGGCGGGGAGGGCCGGTCACGTCTCCCTGCGCGGGGGAGGGGAGCGGCGGCGTGGGGAAGCGGTGACACGCGTGGCACGTTTCCTCCTGCCCGTGACCTTCGGGCGCTGCGGCGGCCCGGCCGAGCCGCCGCCTCGCCGGTGCCAGCCGGGCCTTTTGTTGTCTGCCTTCGCGGCCGCAGGTGTCATCACCCGCCCCCGGGTCGGGGGCCGCAGCCGTGTCCCGGCCTCCGCGGGGGCCGCTCGTCCCGGGCTGGGGGCCGTTAACCTCCCTACCTCCCCCTCCCCCGTCGTTTTCCATCAGTCTCGGCCCCACGGGTGACACTCCGCAGCCCTGAGGCAGGCTTGCGGCCCGGGCCCCCGCCGCAGGTGAGCCGGGAGAGGCGGCGCAGGGAGCTGGCAGGGGCTGAGGCAGGCCTCACCTCGCCGGCCTCCCCTCCCCTGCTGCCGGCCCGCAGCGGAACGATAGCCCCCGGCCCCGGGGGCCCCTGGTGCTCCCACTCGTGAGGGGAGGGCTGCTCCGGGGGTGATGCCCCGCCGTGGGGAGCGAGGGTCCTGCCAGTTCCACACCGCCCCTTCCTCCGCTGCACAAGCACCAGGTGCTGCTTCCTTGGCCCCGCTCCTTAGCTCGCTGCGAGTTGTCATACCGGGAGCGGAGCTGGTTGAGGCTGCTGCTTTTTGGCGTGTGCGAAAATGAATTCTGAAAACAAAAAGGTGGTGAGAACAATGGAGTAAAGCCTGCGCGTTGCAGGCCGCTGTCGTGAGGCTTGGCCCTCCCCGCTTTGTAAGTGGTCGCAATTAAAAGTTCTCCTAAACTTTGAGAGCGTTATCTTTTGGGACTGATAACCCGGGAATGAGGAAATCTGTGTATGTATATCTTTTTCTGTGCTTTAAAAACGGTATCACTTAATTTTTAGAAGAACTGTGGCTGACTCATACAAATCTTTCTTCTCACTTTACCCTCCTCCTTCTCAAACATCTTTACATATCAAATATTGCCTTTTGGCTCAAGCTTCAGAAAGCTGACAGCTTTGTAAAGCATCAGCCGAGAAGCCAGACTGCATTTAGTATGCGCTTGGAATTAATAGTTCTTAAATGAAAAGCTTTGAAGTCTTAAGTGTAATTTCACAGGTGCATTTTTCTGCCTGTTTTTGTGATGCCGAATAGCAAATCTTCTGTTCTTGCCGGCTTAGGTCTCCGAGTATCAGACCTGGATTACTGTCTTTAAATACCTGCATGGTTCTGCCACCGTAGCAGATGGCAAAATATAATTAAGGAGTAATGTCACTGCTGTCACCTCGTGTGATTTGTTTCCTTGTCCTTGCAGAGGTAAAAGTGCTGTAGTCTGCCATGAGGTGACACGCTTCACCTACGGACGGCCCTGTAAGCCCCTCAAACAGGGCCGGCAAGGCCTGTCCAGGATTAGCGCGCTGCAGGCGTCTGAGGAGAGCTCCTGTGAGCGCTGCAGCCTTTGAAACAATACTCTCTGCTTTGGCGCGCTTCAAGCGCGCTCAGGGAGTTTTGGAGGGGAGGGTGACCATGCAGCACCACCTCCATCCGAGTAAGGGATGTTTGTGTGCAGGGGCCTGGCCCTGGACACCCCTGGGCTTCAGCCAGACCCTCCTGCCCTGCTTTTTTTTTCTGCGGGAGTTTCCCTCGCTTCCCTCCCCCAGCCCCACAACTGACGGTGGGCTTTAACTTTGACCACTTCTTGCAAGAAGTAGTGTAAGTACACCGGTGGCAGCAGAAGTGGTACTCAGTGTACATTGCATCTTATTTCAGGACTTATTTCTGGAGCTTTCTTGTGCTGGATCTTTTTCAGAGTCGCAGTAACAATTCCAGCAGCGTAGCGTGCTCAACTCTACTTTTTTCCGCATGTGTAACTTCGGCTATCGGTGTAAGAATGCTAGCTGCGCTTGAGGTCTGAGTTTGGGTTCCTCTTTACTTCCTCCTGGTCTCTTGAGACTACAACATTACGTTGTAAGTGGCTACAGGATAGTGTGTAACTAGAAACTAGTAATTAATTTTTTTTTTTTTTAAGGAATATTTACTTTCTGCTATCAACAAAGCTTTGCCCTGAGATACTGATGGACTCCTGCTCGCTCGGATGGACTGTGAGCTAGGAGTCTGTGTAAGGTGCTGTCCAGAGTGAATTAGAATGAACCAAGGTGCCTGTGAAGAGTTTCTAATGTTTGCTGAGCACTTTCACGTTCTCTTACGAGGCCTACAAAGCCAGTATTAAAAATGTTTTACCCCTTCCTTTTCTGTAGACGTGAAATAACAGCTAATGTTATGCATATGCTAAAGTGTGGTATAAACGTCAGCTGATTCTGTAAGGCAGCAGCATGCCCCCCATTTTATTGTTTGATGAAACAGAAAGAAGTCTAAATTACTTGCCTGAAGCTACGTACTGTAACGGTGGCAGAGATGGAACTAATCTGTATTTCTGCAGCCTCGTCCAATATTCTATCCTGTAGCTTACGGGCTCTTGCTACGAGGCGTCTGCTATACAGGGACTGCTTGATGTGGTTCAAACTTTAAGATTTTTCTGCCTCCCCAGTTATGGTCTGGACTGTTAGATTAACAGTGTATTTTTAACCTAATGATAAAGTAAAAGACGCATTTCAGTACGGATGCTTGATTTTTTTTTTTTTTTTTTTTTTTGGAGTGATGATCATACCCTGCAGCTGATAGAGACCAGTTGATACTGTGATGACTCAGCTGTGGGAGTATTACATAAAGTAGGTCAATTTTTAAATCTCATAGTCTGAAGCTGAGGGGACTCCAGGTTTAAAATTTATGTTTGTTTATACACATTACTGATAATTCCTGGTTTGAACATAACTGAAAGTTCTTGAGGAGGAGGGAAAAAGTTTTTGGGGGGTGTTTTTTGTTTTTTTTTCCATTTATATTGTAGTGACTGAATTAAATCAACTTGAACTTGTGGAGCGAGGGAAGACACCAGCTGCTTTCATTTCTAAAGTTTCCAGTTTGCAGCACTCAAGTGAAAGGGAGGCTTAAAGGTAATTTTAAAGTAGCGAAAGGAAAAGCAGAGGCACGTTTGTTATTTTTTTTTATTACAAGCACACAGCTTTTGTGTGATTTAGCAGATGTGGAATTTGCAGAGGAATACAAGCATTGCTGCAAAATCCAAATTTGCATTTTAAACATTCTGTTTTTTCCCCCTAGTCCTTTGCATGGCTTTCTTCCCAACTATAAATGTAAACCAAGTGTAAATGATGCATTGTTTGCCTTAGTGGGCAGACAGTCTGAAAACAATAGTGCTGATGGATTTGACTGCCTCTGTGCAAGATTAACGGGACATTAACTTTCAAGTCTAATAATGCAAATTTCAGTGTTGCCCAACCTGAGGTTCCCTTAAATGTTTCCTGATGCTGATGGCCCTAAGTGTCCCTATGCCACAGGCCAAAACTTCAGTTGACAGTTTTTATGATCTAGCTCTTCACCTTCAATACAAAGCCCCCGTAACCTGTGGTTAAGACTTCAGAGAAAAGGGTAAAACATACCTGGAGTTTAACGTCCAAGTGAATGATGGAGTATGGTACGCATATACTTTTTATACTTACTACCATTTTTTATTTAAAGCATTTTTCGGTGGTGGGAAGCTACTAGGAAACTTAAAAGCTGCAAATTGCTTGTGAAATTCAGGTCTAGTACGTGAGAAGTACTTGGTGCTGAAATTCAGATACAGGAAATAATACGGTTGCCAAAAATGTATTTGGTGTTCTCTTAGATCTTTGATGGGTTGGTTGTTTTGCTGGCTCGTTACTGCCGGGAATATTGGATGTGATCCTTGGTTTTTAACGGGCAGGTTTTATTTGGGAGCTCTTGGTTTTCATTTGTAGGGGTGAGTTTATTTCGGTCGGTCACAAAAATGTTTTCTCAATGAATCAGTAGGTGGAAGGTTTAAAACCATTTGCCGTTTCACTTGCTCGGGTTTCACACTTTCCCTCGTGTAATGACATCCTGTTCTGATGTTGTTCCTTTGGTAATCCGGCAGAGGCCTGGTATTTCCAGTGGTGGGCTGTGGGAAAGGAATAAACCCTTTAATTATAGCAGCAAGGGCTTGTTTGAAAATATGCTAGCTCTCTTCTCCTCCATACGTGCTTTCTTTTTGTCCATCGCTTCCTTAGGCAGACGAAGGATCCAAAGCTGTAAAATGCTGCTCTTCGATTTGCCGTGCAAGCGTGGCCGCTATCGGTGGCAACGCTGAGCGGTGGCTGAGAGCATTGCCACGCTTAACGCCGTGTCTCGAGGCTCTCGGCTAGAGATGACGGCTCCCTGGTCTGCGAGCAGACGGATGATGTGAGTGTACCCCATCTGCTCCCGTGCAAAGTTTGTCGGCTTAATTTATGCTGCTGCCAAAAGCCGTTCAGAGTGACCAGCTTGGCTGAGCATGGAAGCAAGGAAAAAATGCTCAGGTGGAAATCATCATTCCACCAGTTCATGTAGGGGAGAGTGGCATCCAAAACTGCTTCAGCATTTCTGCAGCAAATGTTTCATCCCAGACTGAGGCATCGTAAACCATATTCCGTATTTTTATCTGAGAGAACAAAACCTCCTTTAATGAGGCATTAAAATGGGATTGTGTGATTTAAATAATGCATTGAAAACAAAATAAGAAACCTGTACTAAGGTCTCCATACGCTTTCTGCATCTAGGTCAGGCCTATGGAGCAAAAGCAGTTTCTGGTCAGGTTTGGTTTAGTGCCTCTACCGTTGCAGTCAGACTTTTTGACACTGCTGAAATCTGTTCAGCAAAAAAATGTGACGATGCCCCCAGAAGAGTTTATAATTGCATCACTTCAGGGGCATGACTTAATCCTTTCTATGTCTCTCTTCTGTAACGTGTAATCTGCTTGGTCTCTCCTACTTGGGTCCTTGCAGTCTTTTCTGCTAGATTCTTCCCTGATTTGTTCTGCAGAAAGAAAGCTTTGGATCTGTGGCTGTTACTATATTGCTTTTACTTCCAAAAGGCTAGAAGACATGCAAATAGTAAGAACCAAGATGAGAAACTGTGGCCTGCTGCCGTGCTCCAGGAGGGCTTGTGGTATTTGCGTCCCTGCACTCTGCTGTCGGTTCTTTGGGCTTGCCTTGCTGGTCTGACATCTCTTGGATGACGTGATGTTTTCAGGAGCTTAGCGTGTTTTGGCACGCACAAGCTATGATGATTGGCTAACGATATTTATAAAGTTCAAAAATAAACCATGGGAGCTTATTCTGACATAATCTACTAATCTTAGTTTTGCACTTTGATACTGTGTTGTCTGAGCCAAGTAAGGACAACTATATATTATAAGCAATTCATTTTTAGCTTTGCTTGCAGATCAGTTTTGAAGCAATGCAGACTTTTAAATTAAGAAGGATGGGAGTGAATTTGGAGAAATTATTGGCTCTTTCAACTATATGCATATGGAAATAAGCTCTGTGCCTGTTTTTAAAACAGATTTATGTGGGTGGGAGGAGAGATATGTGTTCCCCAGTATTTCTGGACAATGTTGTGTCCTGGCATTTTGAGTTGATGTTTTCTTCCTTCACTGAGGTCTTCTCTGCCCTTTCCCACATTTGTATGTTAGGGGAAGGACTTTATTTTCTCTTTGAGGATTGTGCTTTGTTTTCTTCTGGATACAAAATCTGCTACTGCTTTGGGTAAACTTTAGTCTCGTGCTAGGCATCCTGCTGGTCACGCTGCGTTTTGGGGAGTCCAAGCAAGACAGTAAGCTTTTGAGGCTCCTCAGTGACAGGAATTCAGTTTCCCCTGGGCTCTGACAACTCAATTTAAACAGCTGATAACAATTTTCTAGCTATGTTCGGGAATGGCTTGCTTTTTTAAGAAATACAAAGAGGAACTTGAAGATATAAGGCATGCGAGTCAAGCAAATTGCAATGTACAAATATTTTTTGAGGTTGCTACTAATAAAGTGCTAATAAATGCTAAGAAAGAAACCACGAGTCTTGGACAAGAGCCTGTCCAGTGTCTCACTCTTCGAGATACTTACCATTATTTTTATTAGTTGTTGTCTTCAGTGTATAATTTTCTATGCTGTTCTAAAACTGGGAATCTTTATGCCCAAAACATACTTAGTCTAGAAATAGCATTTAGAGTTTTAGGTTGCTGCAGGCTACCACCATATGTTTATAGTTTGGTGTTTTTTTCTTTTTCTTTTTATAAGGTGCCTGTTAGGCAGACGAAGGGTGATTTAGAGAAGGGATATGTTTCCTTCTTTCTCGCCTTTTTTATTTAATGGATATTACTTTCAGCCAGTTTGTCCCACAGAGTTCTTTCTGATACATCAAAGTTGTAAGCCAAATCTCTCAGCTGCAATGTGCATGCTAAAAACCCTGTAATACAAATTTCCAACCCTGCACGTATGCCAGATCAATTAACTTCTTAACTCAACTCAAGCTGAAAAAAAATAGAACTGCTTCTGTTTTGCTTTCAGCCCTACAAAACTTGGTCCAGACTTTTGAGTTCACAAAACTCAAAGCCAAGCGACAGGAAGGTTTTCTGCTATTGTTTGTAAAGTTGACTGATAACTAAGCTGGTGTTGTACGCTGTTCCTTTTTTGGTGATGTTCCAAATGACTGGCCTCAATGTGAGTGTTTTTCATAGAAGGATGACATAGATGGACGCCCAAAATGCGGTTTTCTGATTGATAGTCACTTTCCCCCCCCCCTCTCGAAGCATAGCGATAATGATGAAAATTCTCATGGCCTATTGCCATCATGCAGATTGGCTTTCTGAGACCAGGGAACGTCCCTTTCAGTTTTGGATATAAAGCAGAAGTTAATGTGCTGGAATAGTATTTCCTCTAAGCATTTATTAAAAGCTGTACTACACCCAAGTAAGTTTGTAAGAAGAAGGTAGTCTTTCTGCTACTGAGGCCTTTATCTTAAGTTTGAAAAGCTTTTACCAATGTTATTTTTTTTTTGTTCTAGTTATTCAACATGTAATGGGGACACAGTAATATAAGGCTTCGTGTTACTTAAAAGCTGGAGTTACAGCATGTTACAGTAATTGTAACTGGTGAATTATTTATAACTTGGAAGAAATAATGGTTGTCCTAATGGCAAATAATTTTGAAGCGGGCTTTTTCTTTTTTTCAAGTCTGTCTGTGATGCCTTGAACCAATAAAACCTACAAAAATAAGAAGTAGCTGTCGAGAGAAGCTGTCTTGTCCTATCCTGGTGTCCCCTTCTTCCTATCTGGTGGAAGTCTCCTGAGTGTAGCTTTTGCGTTTTATCTTCGGTAACAATCTTGTGAATGTGGAGACCAGTAAGCTTCCTAATGCCACGTTTTTATGATCACTTTAAGCCTGCAGCACTGCCCTGAAAGAAGCGGTTTAGCCTTCCTCTGGTTGCTTGTTCCCCCTCTTTTGGAGGCCAATGTGTACCAGGTGATAGCTCCCACCACGAGTTGGGGACTTTCCACGTTAAAACTGAACTGTCAAAACATGCTTGATTTTTAATGTGGATTTGTTTAATATTGCAGTTTGTGATGTAGCTGAAAAAATACTGGGTCTGGGGAAGGTGTTGCAGGGACACAAAATGAAGTGGCAAGGGAGGGGTAGAATTGCTTCTGTTAGGAGTAGTGTGAGTTTAAATGGGCTCTGAAATTATGACTAAATAGGATTCGAGATACATGTTTTATTTCCTAGCAAACAAAATTAGCTATTGTTGTCTATGCAAAGGATTGTTCAGGCATGGATTTTGCTGTACTGTCCTACTGCTGGAAACATGGTGAATATTAAATAAGGTTGAAACAAAGTTAGGCCACGCAGGTGAAAATGAAGCAGAAAATTTTTGTGCCTGTGTTTATGGGAGTGCCATAACAATTTCCAAAGTGCTAAAATATGTTAGAAGAGGTTTAAAAATGCACTGCTGTTGTTAACGTGCTATGCTTGCTTATATGGGATTTGAACAATTTTAAACTTAAACAAGAGAGGAAAAAAGGGAAAGAATATTAAGATGGCCATGCTACTGGAAGCCGAGTTCCACTTCTAAATGTGGTAGGAGTAGTACTCTAATTCAGCACCCACACGTACTCACCCCACAATACAAGAGCTGCACTGGGAAGTGAAGCCAGTGTGCTGTTCTGCTTTCTGCATCAAGGACCTGCTTGCAGAAGGGAGTTCCTCCAGAAATTTCCCTTGGCTTTATTTGTTTTATCTTGGACTACTGACAAGTAAGTTCAGATAGCTTTTCTTGTTAAAACCACTCGTGTCTGTTGAATGTGGAAGGAAACTGCAGTGCTGATGTATTTTTGCCCCAGGTTCCCAAGTACTGTGAGAAGGTCGAAGCATGTCAAATCAAGAAGCTACAAAAAACAAGGTTTCCTTTAATTATAGGAACATCAGGATGTAGCATCACATGCCTTTTTCTCACCATTGAAGTCAGCACTGGTGACCCTACTGATCTTTCCTTCCTAGTATAGTTCACGTGTGCGTTGGCCATACCAACACAACTGCAGAGCTGCATATGAAATAGGATCACTGAAGTTATCTGGCTTAAAAAATAGCTGTGGCAGTGCTCTCCTTTCTTCCCCCAGCTCCTCATCTTTAAATGGTCTGGTTTCAGTGGAAACCTGCAAAGACTTTTTAGTGGCACAGTTAAGGGAATGATGGGTGTGTTGGTTTTGTGTAGCAGGGCTACAGTGGCAGCTTCTGCGAGAAGCTGCTAGAAGTTTCCCCGTTGTCTGGTGGACCTGGCCACGTCTAGGGTGGACCCGCCGCTGGCTAGGGGTGAGCCATTGGTGACAGGGATAGGGCCTCTGTGATAATGTATTTAAGAGGGAGAAGATAGTAAACCAAAAAGATAAGAAGAAGCATAAGCACGGTCAGAGAGGGGGAGGCGTGGGCCTTGCGGGCCTCACCCTCTGGCCTCCCGCCAGGCGGCTGACTGGGCCCAACTCGGCCCGGCCCGGCCGCAAGAAGTGGAGAGGAGATGAGATGTGAAGAGAACCTGAGAGGCGTCTGCCTCAGCCGATTGTGAAGAATTTCTTGTGAGAGGAACGCTGCAGATGCCAAGGTCAGTGAAGAAGGAGGGGGAGGAGTAATGCTGCTCCTGGCAGATTCCCGTGCAGCCTGTGGTGGAGCAGGTTGTCCCTCTGCAGCCCATGGAGACCCACAGAGGAGCAGAGATCCACCTGCAGCCCGTGGAGGACCCCACACCAGGGCAGGCGGATGCCTGAAGGAGGCTGTGACCTGTGGAGGGCCCGCTGGGGCAGCCGGTTCCTCAGGAACTGCTCTCTGGAAAAACGACCTGCACTGGAGCAGTTCACGAAGGACCGTAGCCTGTGGGAGGGGCCCCACAATGGAGCAGGGGAGGAAAGTGAGTTCTTCCTCCAAGGAAGAAGAAGCGGCAGAAACATGTTATGAACTCCTATTCCCTGTTCCCCCTGTGCCACGTGGGTGGGGAAGGAGATGGAGAGAATTTGCAATGAGGTTAAGCCTGGGAGGAGGAGAGGGATGGGGGGAATCCCCCCCCCCCCCCGCCCCTTCCTCTCATTATCCTGCTTTGGTTTTAATATTAATGAATTGAAATAGTTTTGCCCAAGTTGAGCCTGTTTTGCCCTTTGATGATCTCTCCCTGTCCTTATCTCAAACCTCAAGCTTTTTGTTGTATTATCTCTCCTCCATTCCTTCGGAGGGTGGGGGGAGTAAGTGAGAGACTGCATAGCTTGGTCCTTAACTATGACAGCAGGACACAAGGACCTCTTTGGCTTTGGTGCAAATTAAAAAGACATGTGGAACTGCACCCCCAGTTTTGATCCAGTAAGGCGCTGTAGCACGTGCCTGTCTCAAATGTATGAATACTCTTACTGACGTCAATTGAAGTACTTAGAGCTCGTGAGTTAAGCGCATGCCGAAGTGCTTTTCAGGGCTCGAGATTTTGCCATTCCTGTGTAAGAGTGTGTGCAAGTATTTGCAGGCAGGATTGTTAGTTTTCTAAGAGGCTGATAGCCATTTAATGGTTTAAATGGCTTTACTAGATGTAGTCCTGCCCATTTGTTTTTTATTTTTTCCCCTGAAATACTTATTTTTCTTTTTGCTTTTCCAGTGTCTTCTCTTAATATTTTATTTAAATGTAATAACGGTTCTTTTTCTTTCCTTACTCTTATCTTCATTATAGTGTGCGTGTGTGGATAGTACTGGCATTTTTTATGGTTCACTTCCTGCCCCCCTCCCTCTTACCTTCTAGTTCCATGCTTTTCTCTTTCTTTCATTTCTGTGTATTTCTCCGATTGGGCTCTATCCACGTTGTCTCTGTCTGAGGAAATTAGCTCTTATGAAGCTGCTGACATCTCTTTGCGAGAAAGCAAAACTAACTGTTGTCTCAGTATATTTTTCTTTTCTGGAAGGCCAAAGGAGGAGATGAGGAAAGATTTCTGCAGTTCGTTTTAGGGGCAGCTCTACTGTAAATACTTTGGAAGGGGAGGGATTGCACTGTTGCTACTTCTCTCAAGCCTGTGTGCAGAATTTGAGAAAATACTGGCTGTGTACTTATGTTTTGCAAGGCTCAGCAAACTGCTAATGCGCAAATACTGTGGAGGAAAAGTAGAACGTGGCCCTGCTCATCTCTTTTTACAATCCTTTTATGAACTTTTGGGAAATAGAATCCTGCTGATGTGAGCATTCAGGAAAAGCTAATTTCATAATTCAGATACATTAAAGGCTTTTATTTATAAAACATTAATATTCATGATCTTTCAGTCAAGAGCAGCATTATGTGACATGACTGACCAGTCATAAAAACTAGTGCACAGCTTCCGTTATTGAAAGGATCTTTGCAGTCTCCATTTGAGCATCATCTTCCAAATTAACTAAAGGTAGCCAGATTTTTTTCTGGGCTTGGTGGTAGACCAGGTGTAATGATTCTAGGCCCTATTACTTTGGAGAGCAGGAATACAATTTTCAGCATAAATATGTTAAGAAAAGTATGGTCTCTCAGTCTCTGGTTAATATAACTTCTTTATATCATACTTAGTATTTAATTGTGATACTACTTCAGCTGGCTCCTATGAAAGCTGATGGTGTATCATGCAGAAGACGGAAGTGTGTTTATGATGTAGGTAGTCATGTTTCTTCCCCTCACAAGCAACTTTTGTTATATTCTTGTTGTGTCATTTTATGCCTGCCACTCTTGCAGTCAAGGATGCAATGAGATTAATTCCCTGTGGGCATTTTGGAAGTACTGGTTCACTAATTTGGATGGAGGAGGGTGAAGGGATAAACTGTTATTTCCTTTTTTTTTCCTGCCAACTTTTCTCAGATCCTACCAGCGACGAGTCTGTTGTTTTCTCCCCTTACCGACAGCCCATCTGTTTGTGCATTATAACCCCTGGTCTACTCATGCCTGATGACTGGTCAGGCCATCCCTACTAGGATCTGCCTTATGGCCCAGATGGGACCAGGAGCAGCATTCCTGCATGCATGCTTGTCCATACTTGTCCTCCATTCCCCTTTGGAACAGTGTCAAGTTGACCATAGGGATTCCCTTCCAAAGTGGCCATAAACTTTTTAGCTTTTTTGAAGAGTTTTTCTGAATACGCCTATATGCCCTTGCTTCTTTCTTTTCTTTTGTCCTTTCTGTGTCCCCATTCACCTTGCACAACCACTAGTAGGTGTGTAGTACTGACTGAGGGACTGCCTAGTTATCAGCTCTGCAGAATCCGTCTCCTTCACATGAGCTCTCTTCAGAGGTGCTTCAGAGCGTTGTCATTTTGTTGCCTGCACGCTACAAGCATGAATGCAGCTGCATCTGGGGCTTTGTCAGGGAAGCAGGAATGTGCTTACCTCTGGAGAGCTAACCTGCCCTCTGGCACAGCTTGTGAAACCAAGGTTGGTGTAATGTGAGAAAAATGGCCAGGATATGTATCCGTGGTTGGAGTCCTGCTTGTGTGGAGGATTGCTTGCCCTGAGTTCCCAGTTAGGTCCTACAGCCGTCCCTATCTTTAGTCGTCTCAGCAATATTTTTGCTGCTTTTACTTTCGTGTGCTCCCTCAGTCATAGTGTCATGGTTGTGCCTTCAGAAGATCAACTACAGCTTGGCTGACGGGCATGATAGCTTGGGAGGGAAGTGTTGCTTCATTTTTTTACAATGGAAGAATATACATGAGCACACTCTACTGTTGTCTTTGGAAGAAGACTTTGAAGATGTCTGTTCAGGCATGCTTTTGAAGGTGTTCTGAAATTTGCTCTCAACTATCTGTATAGATGATTTATCACCGTTCTTCTGTTCCCATGGAGCAGTAAATTGCATCTGGGCTGAAAGGTTATCCTTTTTCCTTAAAAGGCTTCATACTTTTGCACCACTTCTTCCTTTATTCCACACTCTCTAAATGTCCAGGTATTTTTTTCCCCACCAGAGAAGACCCAGGATTTTAAACAGGAGCCCATGTGTTACAAAGCTGAAGGAACATAGCACTTCTGCTTTGAAAACTCATTACTCCGTGGAAGAATGCCATTGAGATAGTTCCAGCTGCATTCCAAATTTCCAATCCACTGGAGTTTCTCAGCGATTAGATCACTTTCTTCAATAGAAGCAAGGATCTGCAGTTGATCTGAGGGAGTTAATACATAGTTTAATTTCAACACACATGAATAATGTTAAGCCCATGCATAATCTAGTCTAGTTAAGGAAAATAACAAAATAATAGGTAATCTCTTGAGGCAACCCTTTGAAAGAAGAAGAAATATCTTACAGATTTTTAAGCACGTAAGAAGAAGATGGAATAGCTGGCATTATTTGAGACAAAAGTCTATAGGAACAATTCTAAGACTAGCTGACTGACCTACTGTTCAGCTTAGAAACTAGAACAACATCTACCAGTAAGGGAAACCTCGGTTATAGCGGACTGGTTATCAGGTCTCCTAATCCTGTCACAGATAAGAGAATATAAAACTGTCAAAACCAGGGTCTTAAATCTGTATCTCCCAGGTTGCTGTCATTTGCATGGCTTTTTTTTTTTTTTTTTTTTTTTTTTCTTTCCCTAAATTGGTTTGGTTGGTGGTTGTGCAGGAAGTCCTTAGAGAGAAACGATGAATATTTCCACAATGACAGGACTTTTATGCTCTTGAAGATGCAAGTATCAGCTCTCAGGGTTACCTGTAACAAAACTTCAGTTGTTATTCTTGCATTCACATATTCCATATTTGGTTTATGCTGCAGCATGAGGAAGTTCTCTGGAGCAAAGTGTAATGCTATACAGCTTCATCTAATGATATTTTGCAGTGCCTGGCTTGTCTAATGCCTATCTAAGTAAACTTTCTCAGCTCTTCTGCGTTGGCAAGGTCAGTATTCTCACTGTTCTTTCTGTGGAAGGTTCATGTGTCCAGCTCTTCCTGGACTAGGTTGCAGAGCTGCTGTATTGTCACTTCTGAATAGTACCTCTGTCCACATTTTCTTAGCATGGTGAGTCTCCTTCTTATTGTCAGTTTAACTTTCTGCTGTGGAGAACCAAAGCAAATATTGCTAGGGCTTAATAAACAACCTACCTTTGGATGACTATTACTGTTGTGGTAAAAATAATACAAGGTTGGTTGCTCATTGATTTATGCTTTTTGGACATCTTCCAGGATGAAACTGTACCTTCATTACGCAAGAGTTTCAGAACAGTACAGAGTTGTCCATTTATTTCCTTCAACTTTTATTGAGCTGACAGCTTGCCTTTGGAGGGTCATATATTCAAAAGCTGCCAAGTGTATCTTACTTCATTTTAGCCAAATGTGGCACAGAATCTGAAGTTCGTTTTCTCCCTAATACCTCCCACTTTTTTTTCCCCTTAAGTTTTTTACCCTCTGCTCTCCCTCCCTTCCTTCCCCTTCCCTTCCCCTCCCCTCAGTTCCTCTTGCTGAAAATAAAAAAGGCCTGGGAACAGAGGCAATGCCACAAATAAAAGGAATTAGTTTTTTTTTTTGTTGTTGCTGCTGCCTGTAATTTTGGTTTCTGTTAATAAGACTAGTTTCTCTGGCTAGATCAGTTCGCATTGTGGAGAAACACATGGGTTTCAAAAATGCTAAATGGAAGATATTTTTCATCTTGCTATTTCTGCAAACCGTACTCCTACCTCTAAGTTAGCTGCTTGTTTCCAAAATGCTCCTTGTGACTTTGTTTTCCTCCTCCTGCTTTCATCAGTGCCCTCCACTGCTCTTTTGGTACCTTTACTTTGGAAGTCACCATTTGGAAGGTCAGTGTGATGTTGTCACTGGGAAGCCTGCGCACTTAGCCGAGTAATCCTCTAGAAGAAAGAGAAAGGGGGGAAAGACAAACCACGCACAGTATCTGCCTATGTACTACTTGACATCGGAGAGTATATTGATGTTGTGGTACCCAGAGAAATGGTTTCCCCACATTGCGAAGTTATGAGGACAGGCTTAATTTTTTTTTTTTCCTGCTAGTGGGATAGCACCTTGTATTCTTCTAGGTGTTTTACACAACTTAGCTGCTTTTTTTTGTATGTCTCTGTGCATTCCTGGAAAAATACATGTTTTTGTGGTTCAGTCTTAAATAAGTGTTCTTAAAAACAAAGCAAGATGAGCTGAATAGTCTGTTTTATAAATTAGAAAACTTTATTTGGATTTCTCCTTCCTCTTTTAAATATGATGTTAAACGCAATGGAATAATGGAGTTTCTGTTCTAAAACAATGTATTCTGTCTATGAGAACTCTTTTGCAATTAATTACTTTTAAATTACTTTTCCCAAGTCATTTCTGACTCTTTTTTCTTTCACTAGGTATTTATGCCCTTCATGAGTGGAAAAATAATATAATCAATATCTGACTAAATATTACTATTTAATGCATCAAGCTGCTTGCTTTAGTCCCAAAAGGAACTCTAACAGCGGTATTAGATGAAAGCATGCATACGTCCATGTCCTCTAAGAGTCTGTCTCAATTTTCTTCTGATCTCAAGATGGATAATTTTGATAGTTATTTTAAATTTTAGCTGTTTTTACATTCATTTTATAGAAGTTTATCATGTGTTTTATAACTTTAGTGTGGATTATTTCTTAATTTTGCCTTGTTTCCTACTTCAGTGATATTCTGTAATTACCTGATTCACTGTGGTTGTGTGTAAATGAAACTATGAAATCTGTTGTCAATTAGCAATCAATGTGGCATCCATATTTTTAAATGTTATAAATTGCCTGCTAGAGCTAATTTTCCAGGGCATCTCTATCTTCGTTCTTAATGTCATGCAGAATATTTTACAATAATGCCTAGGTTAACAATGATAGTCTTGCTGTATTGTGCAAAAAAGGCTTCTGTGCAGACCCAGCTGGGTTTCAGGCTTAATTCATTGCTCTATGGTGGGATCACCACAGCTGCTGTGGGGCCTTTACAAATGCAAAAAAGCTGTCAGTGTTTGTTTCATCAGATGCATAAGTGATGAGGCCAAGTTGAGGAATCCATTCCAGCGTGCGGTGTGCATGCTGGAGGCATTATTGTTTACAGAATTAGTGTCTTAATGCTTTAAAAATACATGGTGCTTGTTTTGCCTTGGAGCAAAATATTTTAGGAGTGAGATGGTTTGACGACCCTCTTCAGTTTAGTCCCCTCTTCTAACAGCGTTTGCCCTGGCTCATGTAAATATGTGTGCCTGGATTACTGTGCTATACCTGCCTTGCTGGTGAGTAATTCAGTTCTCCTGTCTCGTGCATCTTTTTTGATTACCGCAAGCAGTCACAATTAAATAATTGCACTGTAATGCAGATTTTGTTCCCCCCTTGACTGTCAACAGGAGGAGTTGCTGCTAACGTTCTCCAATGGTCACCAGAAGTCAGAGTACTTCTTTTCTGCTGTCAAGGCTTGAACAAGGTTCCTTCCAGCCAATTAGAGAGTAAGGGTGATTGGTTTCAGAGGGTGCTGCTTAAGAATGCAAAGCATGCCGCTGTGGTGGGGCCGAGCACGCCGTTCTTCCACCAATTCTCCTTTCCTTTGCTTGAGGCTCCAGGAATGTAACACGGAGTAGGGTTTTTGCTTACATGACGCCAGACTGGCTTTTGGGGGATAGAAGGTGGGGGGGGGTGGTTTGGGTCTTAAATTGTTTTTCTCTGGGAGCGTTCATGTGATCTTCCAGTCTTTGTTGCAGTCTGTTGGCTGCGCACACGAGGTTTCATTAGGGCACGCCACCCTTCCCCGTATCATGTAACTCCACCGATAATAGGCATTGCAGGAATTTTAACTAATGCACTGTTTAAGCTGTCGTCGCTATGATTTTATTAAATGTGCTTGCAGCGTGGAATTTTGCTAATGCTGGAGAGTGATCTGTTAGGCAAATTGAATGTAAGAATGGGCTGGTGGGGATTTATTGCCTGTATGTTGGAGAACTGTCTTTTGCATTTGGAAATGAAATGAGTGAAATGGTGTCAGCGTAGGCTGCTGCTGCAATGTTGAGGCAGCGTTTGCTTTCCTGGTTGGGGGTGCGATATTGTCACTGGAGGGGCTACGTTTGGTTTGTAGGGAGGCACGCCTGTCTAGAAGCAAGCTTGCAGGTGGGCATTTCACATGAACAATGTGCGTGTAGGATAGCTTAGGCACAGTCATATACAAATTAGATTACGAGATTTATTCTGGCTGGTTGTCATGGCCGGGCGAAGCTGTGCTCTCGCTTAAGCTCTTCGGCCAGAATGCAGGCAGATTCCTATGCTGGAGCAAACGGTGTTTAGCTCAATGCGTGACTGGTAGTATCCATGTTTGTTGGCTAAACCGATGGCCTGTGGCTAAAGCAGCACTTCTCCAGGTGTGATGTGTGACTAGGACACTCTGGAGTCCTGCCAGGTGAAGTGGGAAGGCAGGGAGTTTGGCTTCATTTCCAGATTTGCCGCTTCCCTGAGGCACATGAGCCGCTGTAACCCAGCAGACGTGAGAGAAGGAGCCGCCTCCTCCCTGGGCTTGTTGCTGCTTTCCTGGCCACTGTAATCTCCAGGGTCAGGCTCAGAACACGACCAGTCTCCTCTTCTCCCGCGCTTGCAGGGAGCAAGTGGCTTGCAGCATTCCCTCTGCCAGCGCTTTGTAGCTAGAAAAGCCACGGCAGCCGAAAGAAATCACCACCTGGCAGCCGGTGCCCTCTGTTCTGTCCCTCTTTCCCGTCCCTCACTTACAGTCGCTGTAGGCGCTGCTGTTTATTTCCCTTGGAGTCTCGGTTGCTGTTTTATTACTTGTTGTTTGCTGCGGGGCTGGAAATGGTGTGGGAGGGCTGCTTCAGGGGTGCTGAGTTGGGTAGAGCATCAGCAAGCACTTAGCCAGGACCTGGAGGAGCTGTGCCGTCAGTGCTGGGTCCGTCCCTCCGCTCTGTAAATTGGAGGAAGAAAGCGGGCTTTAAACTGCAGCTGACGAAACTCCAGCGTAGCACATTCTCTTGACAGAGAGTGAAATGGGTTGAATGTTTTTGAGGAAGGTGGTTTTAAGAAAAATGAAAACCTCCTTGGCAAAAGGTCTATCCGTTTTCTATTGTTAGGACCCTGCTCAGCCTTAATGTGCAGTAGTTTGGCTTTGCATGGATGAAATAAAGTGTCTGAGCACATCGTGGGGCGTTTGTACTTAGGGTGCAGTTACAAGTACTGTCTGGGGATCCCTGCACCAGCAAGGCTGAGGTGGGAAGGCACCGTTCTGGGTGTGCACACAGTGTGGTGGATGTGCCGCTGTGCTAGTCCTCAAGAGGTGGAAACATGCTTGTGTGCGACGTGGGGAGGCCTCTCAGGCAGCAAATGGGCACCAGAGCACGAGGAGGTGAGGGTTGTGCCTGTGCTGTGGCTGTACTTCCCCATGTAGGCTGCTCCAGTGCCCTGTCCCTGCACTGAGTGGCCCAAAGTTGAGCAGAGATTAGGCCTCTGTGCTGCAAGGGACCCTAATAAGGGGGCCAGATTGTGTCCTGAATGTCTGAATCCTTCCTAAGGGGATGGGGGGCATGTGAGCCCACCTCCTGAGGTCTCCCTCAGCTTTATTTTTCCTCTAGCTCTCTGCTCTTCTGTAGGTGAGGTGGCAGAAACAAAGAAACGGCGATTAAATCCAAAAGGTGGAAGCAGCAGAAAGGGAATGTGTCTTTTTCCCCCTTCTCCCAGGGCAGGCTGGTTAGCTGTCTGTGCTGCCTGCGCTGCCTGTTCCCGGGGGCGGCCGCTGCTGCTGCATCCCTGCCCACTGCAGCATCCTTGCTTCTGCCATAAGTCCTGACTGACCCTTGAGTTTGAGCTTAGAGTTACAGCTGGTTCATGGTTCATTTTCAAAATGAAACCAAATTATCCACAATATGATTTATTTATTTATTTAAAAAAATGCATTGTTGTATAACCAGGCTTCAGAAAAACTCAAATTTTGAGCCACATCAACTTTGTGGTTTCCTGTTGCCCTTTGGGTTGCTGGTGCAGTGCCAGATCGTGTCAGTAAAGAAAACACTTTAGTAGTTACATATAGGCTTGGATACATTTACCTGTCCTGAAAAATGCAGCAGTAATGTTTGAGGTATAATAAGCGTTTTTATTATTCTTATTTATTAAGATTTCTCCCCCTACTTCAATATGTTAAGCCACTAATGAGGAAATAATGGAAACTGGGATTCCAGCTTTATATTTAGACTTGAAAATGCATTGGCTTTGGAAATACTCTTGTCAGTGTTAATGCTGATGTTTGCTGCACCGTTGTCAGGAACGTATTTCATCATAGGAGGCTGTGTTAAGCAATTGTCCCCTCGCTGATGAATTGGCTCTTGATGGAGATTCAGAAGAGCTTATTTTAATTAGGCTTTGTTTGAAAACATGGCTCAGTCTACTAATTGAGGTAGGTGCTACTTCCCGGTGGACTTCTCACAGTGTTAATGCAAAATTGCTGGATGTTTGCGCTTTAAGCATACTTCTTCTGATCTATTTCTATGAGACACGGATGATTGTGTGGCAAGAACTTCACATTTAATATTAGAAAATGAAAAAAAACAAACTTAAAGAAGCACATGGTTAAAATAGTATATCAGAACACTTTACTGGGAAGTTGGATTTTTGGATGAGGAACATGAAGGTAATGTGTCCCTAATGAGGCACTGAGGCTTTGGAGGCAACAAATTGGCCTTGGGAAAGCAGTAGTGAGGACTGAAGACACTGATGTATGCTCTCTGAGGTGATACATGGCTTTTTGCTTGATAACCCACGGTCACTGGTGTGCTCACCTCTTCCTGTGGCAATTTTAGTTTAGGAGAGAGCTGCTTTCTGTGTTTCAGTTGACAGAAGGCATGTTAATATGTGGCTGCCCAGTCTGCTTTTCTTTTAAATAGCTTAGCTTGATGTTCAAGGCTGAGGGAAGTACAAAACAAACTCTGAAAATCTTTCAGATGTTTTAATTAAAAGTAATGGAAGTGGAGAATTACAGCTGCTTCTGTGCTAGGATGGCTTATTCAAACATGCAGCTTAACCAGTTAGACTGCAAGGTGGAAAATGCTAGAGATTGTGTATCTGAATTAAGCAATTTTAATTTGGTCTTTCATCTGTGTCATTACCGAGGGATATCCTGCAGGCTGGTTTAATGAACTCAATCTAGAGGTGTGTAGAGGCACATCTCTTTGCTTGACAGCAGCAAGATGGCATGCTATGACTGGCAGACATATCTTCAGCTTGTGTAATTGTCTGCTCTTGTCATATGATGACAAATGGAGCGATGATCATATTAAACAACAAAAAAGTTCAAAGTAACACGAAGGCTCTGAATAAACTCTTGGAATCAAAGAGATTCTCACATGACAGCATGTCAGCATGGGTATTTTTAGCCTGAATTAATGCAGCTATAGGAAACTCCCCTCCCCCAGAGAAGTATTACCGTGTTAAGTTAAATGTTAGTCAGAATTTTTAGCTTAAATTCTCCACTTCCTACAGGTGTGGGAGCTTATCTTATCAGCCCACAGTCTATGTTGTACATGCAGGCAAGTAGTCCCCGGCCAGTAGCTTAGAAAAAAAAGGTTTAAAAGGTTTAGTAACTAAAGTTTGTCCGTTGATTGACAGATCTGACTTTTTTGAATGAGCCTCTTCCAAGCCCAGATGCAATGAGGATGAGATAATGCAGAAAAAATTCATCAGGAACTCAGCGTAGTTTGGCAAATATGTTTCAGGGGAACAGAAATTACGTACTCTTCCCTTTTATCTGTCCAGTTGTCTCTCTCATCACGGATGCAAGCAAATGCACTTCTGTGCATTATGATATGAGATTTTAAGTTTTGCAGGAGAAGCTATCTTTTCTGAAGCCTGAAGTCAAGTGTTGTGAGAAATATTTTTCCTTTTGTGAAGCAGAGGATTCTGCAGAAGGGAAGTACCCTCCTGAAAATCCAGGAAAATTGTTTTAAAACAAAGTGCAGTATTAGAGCATTGGGAAACAGGAGCTACAAGGTAGCTCCCCAAGCAAAGAGCCAAGGG
This sequence comes from Chlamydotis macqueenii, assembly GCF_036417535.1. Taxonomy (NCBI): domain Eukaryota; kingdom Metazoa; phylum Chordata; class Aves; order Otidiformes; family Otididae; genus Chlamydotis; species Chlamydotis macqueenii. The sequence continues at coordinate 67,759,665 of NC_141557.1, forward strand.
GACAGAAGCTTTTTTTCCCCCTTCACCCCCCTGCCTTCTCCCCCGCCCCCCTGTAGGAACTGAGGCTGAGCATAGTTAACCATGGGGGAAGATGAGTGGTATATATTACCAGCTTTATTTACTTCTTGGTGCTTATAGTTCCACTTTGGTCAGGTTGCTGTCTCTGTCACAGTTTTAATTAAGATTTCCCTTTTCTTTCTTTCTTTCTTTCTTTTTTTTTTTTTTTTTTTCCTTTCCCCAGTCTTTCTGTCTTCTGATAGGGGAAAAGAAGTTATCAGCAATTAAAAAACCACATACGCTACCACATGTAACCAGATTAAGACTTTCCCTTCTGAATGCTTTATCCATCAACCTAGTAGAAAATTGCTTTATTTCTGGATTGCCTTCCTTGTGTGACATCCTAGCCCCAGCAGCGTATTTTAGACACTGTTCTCCAAAAAGACTTTTTCAGGGCAGCTGGCCTGGAGCTAGGTTTTGTTACCAGGATGGATGTGGGGAAATGCAGAATGCCCAGCTCAGAATTCAGCAGTGTTCATCACAAAAAGGGGTTAAAATACAGCCTTTTTCATTTTCTCCTGTTGGTTGAGTTAGTAAGTGCAGGAAAATGCTTTGTCTTTGTGATTGAAGTATCCTTAGTTTACTTTAGATTTGAAAATTTTTACTATGGTGGTCCTGTGGTGGTTTAATTGTAATGAGAGTAGGGCTTTGCACATGTACGCCTCGTTAGCTGGTACAGCTGGGCCTCTCAGCAAAAAAAAGAGTCTTAGTCAAAAGAGTGCTTGCATAAAAATAGCACTCTACTACTCAGCAGTTAAACCTGTGTGAAATATGTCACTGCACGAAATCTATGTGTATCAGGTCTCCTAATGCATTGACAAAGCTAAGTTTTATTACCTGTTTTATTCTTAACACTGTGCAACCTCCATCTTCTGCAGAAATTATGTGTAGCTACTGCTTTGGTACAAGTACGAGTAAGGCTGTATCTGTATCAAGAAAGCGTGTGAAGTTAGAAAGCTTAAGTATAATTCCGTACCTAGTTTTGGATACAGTTTCTTGTCAGTTTTTAAAAATGTGCTAATGTAGCATTTTTCCCATAGGGATGAGAGGCAAAGGAGCTGGATTCCTTTTTGACTAGTGCTCATTTAAATGCTGAATAAGCTTGAATCTTAGAATTGTCATTGCAGGAAAACCAGTTTGATTTGCAATCTCGGAACTACAGAAAAATAATGTTACTCTTTTTGTACTGCTGTGTTTCGATATGAAGGACCACAGAGAGCTGGTAAACCTGGACTCCACATTGCTGCCAAAGCTGCCTTCTGAGTATAAGTGTACCTTAAGAAGATCTGCTGCCTTAACCCTCTTCTCTTTTCAGTGAAGTAAGGTTGATGTAGCTTAAAAAAGGAATAAAACTAATTGGGCCTATTTGCTTGTGTTATGGTTTGAAAAATAGGCGGTAGATTAATCAGAGGTATGATTCAACATCTGGATCGTTCATGCAAAGATGACAGGGAAGATGGAGATAGGTTGTAGAGGGCTTTAGAGTGTGAAACAGCAGAGAAAAGGGAAGCAGTCCAGAAATGCAAAGATGGAAGTGACTGAGCCAACAGTAGTCATAAAAATTATTTCTATTAAATATTCTGATGGAATTCACCAATGAACCAATGAAATAATCAATGAACAAAGTGAAAGAATATTGCAGTAATGGGGAAAGAAAAGAGTGAGAGTCTTTCACAAGGCATTTTAGCTCTGAGGACCATTGGTGTCTCTGGACGTTTTGCAGGAAGAATTGGCAAGAATTCTTGGTACGAATACTAGTGCCTGCAGAGGAGTTTGAAACACTTGATAGCCGTATTGTGTTTTGAGTGATGGGTAGTCAGTCAGCAAGTTGCAGGGTTTTACAAAACTGTTCATGCAGTTGTGTGCAGAAAGGTGGGGGCTGGTTGTGTTATGAGTCTACCAACAGTGAGGCAAGAGATTGTTGACTCTTAAATAGTCTATCTTCATTTTGACTACAAAAAGAAAGTGTGTGGAAAGGATACAGGCAACATGTTTAGGGACACTAGAAAACAGCGTGTTTATTGTGGTAAACGGACAGTTGACTTAGTCCACATCTCAGTGATCATTTTCATGTTGGTTTTAATCTGAGATTCATTTATATGCGAGCCGATGGCTTACATGTGGTGGATGCTATCATTGACTGGCTTGCCAGCACGCAGTCAAGTGCTCTTGGTTAACATCACTCATCAGCCACTTGTGTAATTGCAATGTGTTGGTCAAGATGATTGTATAGCATCTTTCAGTTGAGCAGCATGAATTTGGAGTTATCTGTGCTGGAAAGAATGCATTTTCTCTGGTCAACTTCTCCTTTTTCTTATTTCTGTTACGAATGGAGTATACATATGTGTGTGTGTATATATATGTGTGTGTGTGTGTGTATTTATATATGTGACCCGGATGAGTTTTCTAGCAGTTGGAGAGTCCAGTGGGAAAGCTCCTGCAGGTTGATAGGAGAGAGGCTCTTTCGGAAGCTAGCCGCTGTGAGGTTTTTCCTGCCTGTCTTTTTCCTTCATCCATGTTACTTTAGATGGCTTTTACCCTTCTCTCTCTGTCCCTCATGTTCTTGTTACCCTTCTGCCATACACGTGCAAATTGTGTGGCAGCAATATGGGGTTATGGGGTCCCAGCTGGACTGCTGGACTGGATTGCTGGGCCTCACACTGGTCATCCTGTACACAGGACAAGAAGAGGTTGTAACTAGTGCTGCATGCCTTGACATAAAGAACTATATAAACAAACACGTTAAACCTTTGATTCTTCAAAATATTGAGCTGATCTTTCCTTCTGCCTCTCCGCTCTTTCTTCTTCCTTACATCTTCTGCCCTCACCTTTCCACAGAAATTGTCTTCTACAGTCTCAGTGTAAAAATGAGTCTCTAGACTTTCAAAAAAAGACTTGGGGAATTCTTAGCCCGATAGTTGATGCACTTTGGTGTGTTACCGCTGTTTAGTTTACACCAGCTAACAGAGCTGCCAAAACTCTCCTGTATTACCTGTCGATTCCAAGCTATGACCGACCGGTTGCTATGACCGACAAACTGATCCAGTATGAAAATACATTCATTTCACAGCATAATCCATGATCTCTCACTGATCCTGGAGCCATCTATGTGCATCAGATTTGTGTAAATATTTTGGGGAGAATCCTTTCCATTCTGAAGGCAGCACTGTTTGATCAAAGTGTCAATAGCTGATACCAAGTGGCAGGATTAGTCCTTGCTGTAGCCAACAGAGGAGAGGTTGAGTGCTTGGAGGATGTAAGCAGTACAGCCAAAACACCTCTGCTACCTACTTCAGTCTCATTTATAGAATTTTGAACTGTGTGCTAAGGAAGAATAAAGCAAACGTAAATGTATTATTGCTCCTATTATAACACTTCAGTAGGATAAAAAGAGAGAGAAAAACTTCAATAGCTCTGATGATAGCCTGCCAGAGTAAATGTTGGCTCAGAAGCAAGTGTGGTAATGTAGCTTTTTCTCTAAATCTGTTTGAGTTAAACGAAAGCAGGGCCAAGCTGAGAAATGAGTTTCTGTGTAGTGCCGTCTCTGCTGCTTCCAGGGAGCTCTGGGTTCTGCAGTTCCTCTGTCCTCTCAGTCCCTCCTTGGGTCCTCTTAGCAGAGCTGAGTGGGTCGGGTTGGAGGCTCTCTCAAACTCACTGGCAGCAACAGGGTTTATATTGTACATGACATCAGATGGAAAGAGTGGTACCTGAGCGGGCAAGATCTTGCACTTAAATGTGAAGCTTACTCATAACATGGTATAATAATAATAATTTTATTTTTTAAAATATATTATGTGAAGAATGCAGGCTGGCATGTGTGTCTGATTCTTTGGTATCTGACTTCTGGCTTTACTTCTGAGTTCGTGGGCATGAGTTCAGCTTTTGTCTGGTCTTACAGCTAAGACACTCTCCTGCTTTTAGGACTATATAAATGGAGAAGCTGTTTATAGGTGGCTTCTGAAATACGTGGGGAAATTACCATTTTTAGAATTTTAATTTGAAACACGTGTAGATGTGAGTTAAAGTCTTGTTTATTTAGTATATTTTGGGATCGGAGGGAGAAAAACATCTACAATGAAGACAAAGGGTTCCAGAGTTTGTGGAAAGATGTTCTCGCTGCCGGTAGCTGTGGTCATGGTGCTTGCTTTACTCTCACCTGGAGGGAGGTTTGCTTCTGCTTTTCAGTTCCTTTAAACTGGAGGCTGAAGAAAAGATGCTGGGCTAGTCTTGAAAATTTTTAGCACTAGTTTTTCTAGGTCATAGGTGTTAAGTAGGAGAGGAAGGTGTAATTCAGTGGAGAAACTTTCTTCAAGATGCTATCAGACATGAAGGTAGATGGGACGCGTCTTGATTTTGGGTTAAACATTGTGATTGGTACAGCAAATGCTCTCCTTGCCTCTAGTCATTTGTACTGAGAAACCAAAAGACACCTGGAAATCAACCAGTTACAAAACCAAGCTTTTGATTAGAAACAAACAAAAATTGTAATAGACCTTCGAAGGATAGACCCACAGATGTTGCATGGGCTTGACCTGGTCTTGACTAGAAACAAAATGTCAACACAAATTCCAAAGATGCCCTTGATCTTGGATCTTTGTGTCCATGTTTGAAAATATAGCTGTGGTTTCCTGGTATTTAAGCATAGGAGAGCAACAGGAACCACAGGTATTGCGGTATTCCTGCTCCATTGTAGTTTTGGTGCACCTTTCTATCTTAATCCCACTCAAATTTCAGTTAATGGTGAGGTGAGATCTTTGTCTGGTAGAAACTGACAATTGTATTTTAACAGATCTCTGCTGAGGAAATTCCTCCGCATAGGGTTCTTTACTTTCAGTCCCCTAGCATACCCAACGCTGCAACTTAATTTGGGAGGGGAAGGAGAAGAAGAATGAGAATGGAAAGAGCAGCTGAGAGGTATTTGTGCACACAAAACAAAAATCATAATATGGGATCTTTTAAGGTGAAGGATACTAAATAAATACAGAAGATGAGATCCTTTACCTTCGCATCGCAAAATGTTGCTGTTTAATAATCAGTTGTAGCTGGGAGAATTTGTTAGGGCTGTGCTGTTGCAGTATTGTTTAATTTATATATGTTTCTTCCTAATAAAACGTGTCGGTACCATAGTACGTTAGTCTGGTTTCCTGCCTGTCTCTTTCTCTTGCAGTGTTCTAGTTGGAGACAGGATTACAGTCTTGGGAACCTCTGTTGTGCACATGTCTATGCGCTGCTCACGAAGAAGCAATCACTGTAACTCATAAATATGTGCACTCGTCCTCCAAAGGCATATAAAACATATTTGAGCTATAAGGCTATACAAACACGAAGCGATGCTGATGACGACACTGCAAACCACAAGGGGGAAGCTCGACTAGCGCGATCTTTTTAGAACCTGGAAATATTTGCATAGCCTTGGTGCTCGACTGTGTTTCTTCCTTGATAGATAGATAGGTAGATCGGTATCAAAGACTGCAGCGAAACGCTTTCTTCAGCGTTAAATGTTAAATCCTATCTTGTTGTCCAGCTTTTTAGTGTAAAGTCTGGTTTTCTAGTTTTCTCCACCGTGTCTCTTACAGCTGCAAAACAAAAATGGTAGGGACCTGACGACCAGCACACACAATGTGGTTCTCAGTCTGCAGCAGTTCTGCTGGACAGTGGGCAAGAAGAGCCGTGTAGCCTAGAAGAGATGCCTCTGTACTATGTGCTGCAAGTCACATGCAGCTTTATAATCAGTGTGTTCCTGTACCTGAAGCAGGTTCAGGGAATGTTGGACCGTGCGTGCAGTGAAGCTCGACGTGATTATGGCCAGAAAATATATTACTGTGTTGTAAGGAAGACATTGAATAAGTTGGGTTTTATTTTATTTTAAAAACCCCATTTCAAATGGATTTTCTTTCCTTCCTTTTACGCTTCTTCCTTTCTCAGATTTGCTTTCTTAGCCCAGAGGAGGAGACAGATTGTTCTAATAGCTGTTACAATTTTTCTTTCTGTATGTTTTGCATGCTAAAACAGTTCTGCAATACTCCAACTGCAAACAGCGCTCTTTTATTTTAATAACTGCAGTAAAAATTTGTAGTGTTCCTCTGTTGTCTGATAATTATGGAAAAATGGGTTTGCCAAAGCCATGACTTCACGTAGGTCCAATTAATCAGGAAATGTTTCTTTGAATTTTTGTAAATTTGCGACTGGGCACCTTGAGACTGAAGGGTATAGCAGGCCTGAGGACTGGCCTGTTCCTTGGACAAAATGGCAGGTCGTTGAGGCAGAATCAAATCAGTGTTTTTTCCATGACCAGTAAGAAATGACGTGTATGTAGTTGTTAGTATGTTATCAATTAACCTATGATTAAATAGAGGATTTGAGAGCGTTGGTTGTTATTTGTGATTTCCTGTTGTAGGGATGCTGAACTGCATGTTGCTTACAGGAGCCAGATGGAGCTAAGGTTAGTTCTGACTGTGTCTAAGGTGCAAGACTCTGTCTTGGCAAAATAACAGCCATGAACATTTCCAGACAGCTGGAGCTGGAGACCGTTGCCTGGTTCTGCAATGGGGAGAAGAGAGGCTTTAAGAAGGGTGCCACCAGGTGCCATGCAGTGAGACACACTGAGTATCATGGGTTGACAAAACTTGTTTACTTAGTTTTGAGTAATCTAAAGTAAGGAGAATTTTTTTTACTGGGAATTTGGAGCAACATTTGATCTGCTTGTCCTTTCTGAGTCTTGCAGGAAAGTGTGACTGCATCTTTAATTTCCCCTGGGCACAACTGCCAGAAATAACTTGTGCGGCGCTCCAACCCTGGAGCTGCCCCTCTAACCTACTTCCCTGCTCTGCTGGGCTTGCTGTAGCGAGCGATGTCTCTGTCTCAGCTTCCCGAAGGAGATGCAGCAGCAGTGATACCTGCGCCGTGCTGACTTGACCCCTCTTCTCGGTAACTACAAGGCTCTTCGGTTGATGGACCAGACCAGACTGGGCTGGACTGCCAGCCGTGGTATTTTTCTTCTAAAAATGTTTTGCAATATATTTATTAAGTTGTTCTGTCCCTCCTTGTATTTATGAAAGGAGATGACTGCTTACTTGCTTCACTTGACAGACGTGATGGATGTCTTAAAATTGGTTGCGAATTCCTTTGGAAGAGGTTTTGCTTTTGAACTATGTGCATCGTTAGCTAGTAGAGGGTAAAGACGACTCATTCCTTAATTTTTGCTGAATGTTTTCATGAATGTTTTCATTTGTGGAAGTGCTGAGAGGGAGAGCAGAGACAAAAAAGCACAAAAATTTGCCAAAACTAGTCATCTGGAGTTGTGGAAAAAGTTATATTGACGTTTGGTATGTGTATTACTGTTCGTGTTAGAATCACGGAATTGTAGAATGGTTAGGGTTTGAAGGGACCTTTGGAGGTCATCTAGTCCAATGCCCCTGCAAGGAGCAGGGAAATCTCCAACTGGGTCAGGTTGCTCAGAGCCCCGTCCAACCTGGCCTTGAATGTTTCCAGGGATGGGGCATCCACCACCTCTCTGGGCAACCTGTTCCAGTGTTCTACCACACTCCTTGTAAAAAATTTCTTCCTAATATCCAATCTAAATCTGCCTCCCTCTATTTTGAAACCATTTCCCCTTGTCCTGTCACAATATTGGTGAAATTGGTGCCCTAGTTGTGACTTTTTTTTTTTTTCTTTTTTTTTTTTTCCCCTGTGAGACCTGTATCTTAACAAAACTTCCTGCTGTCACGTAGCACTGCTGGGTATCTGCTACCTTACTGACAGGACAGTGGGTACCATCCATGCAGGACTTATACTTAGAAGATCTCAAGAGTCTGGCAGTTCGTGGATGTTGCATTTGGAAAATCAGATTTGGGTAAAAAATGTTGTGTTACAATGGCTTTGCTAAGACCCTGCTTTGATTTAAAGAAAGAATGTTTAAATGTGCTTCATTGTAACAACTGAATTCTAAAAAAAAGTATATATTTGCATGTTGTTCATTCACTATTTCTACCCATACAGTGAAATGTAGACTAAGTTTGAGTGCAAACCTGTCTTGGAGAAAAATTTGCTTGGTGTAAATTCAGTCTAGAGAGAGTTCTTTAAGCAGATTTAGATTTAACAGACTAAAACCGTGTATGCTTTCAAACAGAGGCCTTTTCATCTTAGAATACAAAGAATTAATTTCTCTCGATCTCTAAAAAGAAGCACAGCATTTGCTCTTCTTTTCAGTTTGGCAGCTAAATGAAGGTGGTGCAGTCAAAAGGAAGTGGCTACAAAAAGATGGAGCATATTGGTTGTGAATCTGCCAAAGGTGGCCTGCTGTATTGCTATTTTCAGCTAATTCTATGCACTTAGAGTTTTTGCTTAAATTAAAGACTAAAGGTATATTAAGTGATCATTAGGTTCTCCTCTATAAAAGTTTTTTTTTTTTTTTTTTTTCCGTGGTTTAATAGTGGGAATGGCAGAGAAACAGAAGGTGGCCAGCTAACCATTACTGTGTCTTTTTTGCTATGCTAAAATGTGTCCAGGTCCCTATGATCTTTGGGGGTTTTAATGTGTACTTTGCAATAAATGCCTCTTTTGGTAGAGCCACGTCATTCCGATTCTTGACTTTTTCTCTTTGGGGGGATTATTTTGGAAAGAGTGAGCCGTTGGATACATGTGAAAGGGAAGCACTGTACAAATGCTGATATCAAAAGCTTGAGCTAAATTCCTTGTAAGCAAACCTTCCAGTCTGGATATCTCAACTCTGTCTGGCGTGAAGGCTCTCTGGGGTCAGAAGGTTGCTCATCATGCTCCTTGTTTCTCAAATTTTTTGAAATATGCTTTGCAAACCTATTTCTGAGGGAAAAAGAAAATGGAAACTAAAACCAAGGTTCTCATCTGGACATGCAAAATTTTAACATTTCTCTGAGACTTACAGGACTTAAAAAAAAAAAAGCAAGCAAGAAGTGGTGGATTTAGTTTTATAAGGGCAATTAGAAAAGTTTATATAGAGCTTTTATATGTTAAAAAAAATCTGCTAGGTCATTAAAAAAGAACTAGGCAATTGGCATTCCTACAATTATGCCTGTTTTTTTCTCATTTCATGGCTTTTGTCTTTGTCCCACTAGAAGATCTTAAATTCTGTGAAAGGCTGCTTTTCCGCAGCCCTGTAAATTTTGAGCCCTACAAAATTGTGAGTGTTCTCAACGACAGTAGGGCACCTAAAATGCTTGGACATTGGGCATGCTAGCAGATTCTTTTTACAAAGCGCAAAAGGCAGTAGCCGCAGCCTGTTAGCATTGGTGGTGAAGAGTCACGGCACTCTAATTCTGCAGAATTAAATAACACGTTTTCGGTGCTGCCCTTGCGTTGTTTTTCTTGCTCTCCGTCGAATGGACTGTCCTTGATCTAGCATTGGGGTGCACTTTTGACTTTGTTCCCACAACGACGAGTAAAAAAGAAAACCGCCTCCCTGTGCCGCAGCACAATAAATATCCTGGCAGGTCTCGGCCCATAAACTCTGTTATAATCTTGCAATTTATGATTATGTTGTTATTTGTCAAAAAAAAAAAAAAAAGTGAGCAAATCTTTTGTAAAGGAATGTGAAATGCTAAATAGGGAAATGTGAAAACACCAGTGCGTTTCAGGAGGATTTTTTAGGAGGTTCGTATTGATCGCCTTGCACCAAGAGTTGCAATGGGTGATCTGTGGTGTGTTTGAAGCTTGACTGAGAGCATTTGCACTCTGCTGATTTATTCTGCAGAGGCACAGGTTTGGTTGGCGTTGCCTTAGTGCTGCTACAAGCTCTTGCAATTTACTGCCTTCTTAATAAGTAGTCTGCAGTCCTATAGATGGCTTTTGGACTGAGTGGGGCTGGGGAGATGCCCCATATGTTGTGGGACAGAGCTATGGGAATGGTTTGACCCTGTGAATGTTTGTGTACTGGTGCCCAGTGGGGCTGGTGTTTGCTGAACTAGCAGATCTCTCACACACATTTTTGGTTATGGATATATCCCTTGAGGATAGATAGGATTTGTATCACAGCCCTACCAGGAGAATGAATGTTGTTGGGATGGTATTGGGTAAGCCTTTGCAGAATAGATGTGCTGAACCAGTTAAAGTCAGTGAGTAAAGAGCATGTCTAGTCATTTCAAGTTACCATTTTATTGTATTATACTAGAACTGAGTGTTAGACAGTTTGGCATTCTCTAATACTTGGTTAGCAAAGTCTTTTCCTCTCATCAAAAATATCTTCCCAGTTGGATCGCCTTCTGTTTATTTGTTTGCTTGTGTTTTGATCTTGAAAGACTAAATAGCTGTTTGTGCACAACAAAATAGCTGGATATAGTTTTTTGAAATGTGTGCTTAGAGGGTAATGTATCTGTCTTCCTGAAGTCTTTCGTGGGTTTAAAGCATACTAATAATGAAACTACTCTCAACGTGGGCAAGGCAGACTTGTGTGGAAAAACTCACGTGGACCTGTGGTGGCTCAGGGAAGAACGTGTTTCTGTTAGCCCTTGAAAGCAAATGGCCGAACATGAGAAGAACAATTTTCTTCCTTTGCTGCAGCAACTGGAACTGAAATTAATTTTAAATAGCTCCCTTGCCTTTCAAATCTGCGATATGTCTCCTCTCACTTAGAAGATCTGAGAAAGCAGGCTTTAGAAAACAAAAAACATTTTTCCTGGTAACGAACCATCAATTGGTCCGTCATGGTTTTCAGTTGTTTCTGTGATTATGCTTGTGAAAGAGATTAAAATACTTCTCTTTTATTATCAGCAAAGTGAATTCCCCCGCTGCCCGCTTCTAACAAAGCGTGCCTGGCGTGGCTTTGCTGTGCCTTGTCTTTCACTTTCTGTTCCCCACGTGCTTATTCCTGCTCGGGCTGGTGTATGTGGCAAAATCTATTTGAGTTCAGTATCTTCGTGGTGGCTTTAAATTTGCAGATTTCTCACTTCTTTCAGACTCGCTATAATCGTCTAGAGAGCTTAAGAGTAACTGCTACTTCTGTTTTTATGAATTACTGTTGGAGCATTCTTCACGTTAGTAAAACCACAGAGCGTATCAGTGAAACCTTGCTCTGAAATGCAGTTGATGGGGGTTTTTTTTTTGGTCTTTTTTTAATTGTCGTTGTTATCGTGTTTCTATGAAAGCAACTCAGTGGTCAGGAATGCTTATTGTTTTATGTTTAGGTCTGCCTTTTGATTGGTTAAACAAGCTATTATTTTTGTGTTGCCGGACAGTAAGTGAATATGTTTTATCAGTAACTCACTACACACTTATTTCCAGTCTGCCATCCCTTTTGCATGTGCAAAGCAATTTCAGGACAAAATATGGACCTGATGTTACTTTTAAAATTATTTTACCATACAGACTGCCTATGGTGTAAGTTTATTCCCAACCTGTTGAACAGAGAGAGTGTGTGAAGAGAAGTTACGACATAGCATATTGAAAGTGAGGACTGTGCACACTTTGCATCATTGTTGATTGATTTGTGATTGATCCAGGAGTCCTGAACAACCCAGTCGGAAGAAGCGTTGGCTCCACTTGGCCTGTATGAAGCCATAAACTCTCCCAAACACTGAGACCCAACAGGAGGCTCTCCTTAACTGCGTGCAGACAGGAGAGCAGTGACGGCATTTGAAAACACAGATAGGTTAGTTCAACCCCTTCCAAGTTACAAACAAAATTTATGAAGTTACAGGATGGAGGAGCCTGCCAGTCCCTGTACCTGCTGGGGCTCGAGGGGGTGGCGTGGGGAATGCAGGGCCCTCCTAGCTCTTTTGGCAGAGGTGCTGCTTCAGCATCACGTCACTACCCGGGAGTCTGGCGGTGCCTCCTGTAATTAACAGAACAATGTCCACATTCTCAGTTTGGGGCGGTTTTGAGGAAAGGTTAATGCTGCCCAGGCCTGTAAACTTATTGCTAATGAACTCTTTGCAGTAATACAGCAAGCAGCTTAAGCACATGGGTTCAGTGTTAATGTTTGGTACAAAACACCCCATCGACAGTATCAGCTGACTTATCTCATTATGAGCTATGGCTGTGTCATGAATCTAATAAAACATGAATTTTTAAGACAGGGTAGTGAGAGTAAGAGGAAGGCGTGAAATTAGATTAGAGTCTATAAACATAAACTCTGGCTTCCCTGCCCCTGTCCAAAGCTGCATTCAGACTTCTCATTTACAGAATGAGAAGTGGTTTTGAGCTTTGAGGCTTTGGTTTTGAGCAGGAAGAGCCGGGATAATATCGTTCTGGGAAAGTCCTTTTATCAGTCCATTAAAGATGTGTATCTCTTCAGTTTAATTTACTGAAATCTAGGGCTTCTGACTCAATTGTAGTGGAAGATTTAACAGAGCGGTTAGTTGGTGTTCAGAGAGTCCTGCTCTGAAAGGACCAGCGTTGGTCCAATCTCCTTTGCTTCTGGAACATGTTTCTGTGAAGTACACCAGTGACTGCATGGCCGCCATCTCCCTCTTCTTCCTACCCTCTTGGAAGACAAAGGCTCATCTGTGGAAAGGAGAGGGGAAATGGTAAGTGCTGACTAGCGCAGCGGTAAAAGCCGAACCTTTGTTTGTAGAAGCATGAGGAAAATCCAGCAGTCCCAAATTGGATTGCTCCTGGGGCAGCCATGGGTTTGGCAGGGTGAAGGATGGACTGCAGCGTGAAACTGAGCTGCACGATGTCATTCAAGCTGGTGATGAAAAGGGTGACTGTACTGCCCGCTGTGACGGCGGCCGGGCAGAGCTGAGTTGCTGGGGGAACACTTACTGTTAATTTCCTGACTCCAGTGCAATTTAAAATTCCTCTCTAAACAACCTTTATTTTAAAATTGTATTTTTTATTTAGAAAGTAAATAAAACATCAGGCAGATTAAGGAATGCTGCGCATGCTCCTGGAAGAAACAGAGTGACTTCTGAAATCTGGAGCATGAAATAAAGTCGATGCTAAGGCATGGGATTGGCGAGCAGGAGGAGGAGCTTGGGCTGATCCCTGCTCTCATCAGAGCCTTTAAACAAGGCAAGAATGAACACGCCATAGAGTTATAGGACGTCTGAGGTTACCTACTGTGAAAGAGGAGATTAGCATGCTGTGGTATTTTGTTTGAGGTTTTGAAAAATTATCGTATCCGGATAGCAAATCCTTGTATAGAAATATACTGCTGTTTCTTCGTAAGATCGTTTCCTTCATCCTGAGATGTTTATAAGAAAATCTAGTATCCTCCTTGACATGGGGTTTACTGAGAACTGTCTCATTCATAAAGCAAAGAAGTATATGGTATCTTTTTTTTTTTTTTTAAAGCAACCTCAGAATCTGTAAATGTGTGGTGTTTTCACAACAGGAGGACTGACAGATGACTAACTGGATTTCCCCTTCAATTTTTACAGCATTTCATAAATGCTGAATAATTTCCATAGGCTGAACTGTTTTCATGTGGCTGAGTAGTTCAAGTGGAAAAATGCCTGATATTGGTAACCGTACCTGGTACGCACAGTGCCTCATAATATCTTCAGTTATATTCGATATAAATACTGTAGGCCAGTCATCCTCTTGTAGGTCCTGGCTCTCCCTTAGGCAGTTCCTTCTGTCATGCTAATACCTGCAAGCACTCTCTTAATTTCCACAACCTCGCATGTCCTGGGCGGAGCTGGAGGCAGGAAGCACCCTGTTTATCCTGACCTTACTCCAAGGTGCTCTGAGAACAAGCTGTCCCCTTCTAACCCAGGGTGATGACAGTGTATTTCTTCTTGAGCTAGGATGATGGGTTTCGCTCCATAGCTTCTTACTATAAAATAATCTCCTCTTCTTTACTAAAAAAAAAAAAAAAAAAACCAAACAAAAAAAATCTATATGAATTTTAGATTCCTTTTCAGTTTTACTGAACTTCTTTATTGTCGTGTTCTTCAACAAAATGATTCATTGTTTTGCTCACTCATGATATATCACCTGTGTAGAAGTATCGTGATTGCATTTCATAAGCCAACAACCAAATTGGACTCGCAATGGGAGAGAATTAGTTTTTCATCGTTAGCAATGTAGATCCCAGAAACAGAGGCATCGCGAGTATTTGTGATCCTCACCGGCTGGGGCATTTTTGTTGTTGTTTCAGCAGTGTTGCAGTGGCATGGCAGTGCTCTGTGTTAGGTGTGGAGAAAGCGCAGAGAAACTTTCATTTTCTTCTCTGCCAGTGCTTGTCTGAAGGGAATAACAGACAGGGTTTGCTTGCTGCATTTTCCTGGTAGTTGCTAGATAGCTTCTGTAGTCAGTGTTTTTCTCTTGTGCGTCTAGGTAGTCTTAGGGGATGTTGTCAGGCAAAAAATACTCCTAGGGAAGGATATCTATAGTAATTGAAGGTGGAAAAGAAACACAAGACGCAGTCGTAGCTATTTGAGCATCATCTCCACAGTGTTTGTATGTGCACAGGGTTGTATGTGCACATCTATTTGTTTGCTTTTTAGTACTTGAGTTTTCTAAATGTGCTATTTTGAGAAGGTAAAATATCTTAAGTGTTGAGTTTGGTTTTTTTTTAATTCAGAAATCTGATGTTACTGAGTGAAAGCTAAGTAAGTTAAATAAGTGTTTTGAAATATTTGTTAAGTATTGTATCTGCTGTAGACCCTCCAGGCATTTTAGGAATAAGCTACTTTCCAGGACCTCTGATGACATCCAGATAATACATGATACTGGCCAGAGGTAAAGCTGCCTCTTTTTAATAAACTGTTGCAAGTTTCCACTACTTGCCTTGGAGAAAACCTGTCCTTTGGGAAATGGAAATTTATTTGGGACTCATTCCAAGATACGGTTATGTTCAAACCTTTGCTTCAGTCTAGAAAGAAACACAGACAAGACGAATATAATCTTAATGAGCACAAGATGCCTGCAAAGTGCTGCTCCGAGTTCATCAGTAAATGAACTGTCCCAACCCCAGCAGCAGTGTTTGGCGTTTTTGGCTCCGTTGAAGGGCCTGCCGGATGAGTGTGCTGAAGCGGCTGAGGGCAGGAGCCAGCGAGGGTGCACAGGTGAGAGGAAGGGTTTGGCTGCTGTTGGAAAAGGTGGGACCCTTTGGCATTTTTGCTGCTGCCGAAATGGGTGGTGTTGGTCAGAGTAATCAGTTACTTTGGCCTGTGGAGACCAGAGCTGATGGAGAAGGGGAGGTGGGATGTGTGGGCTTACTTTAGGGCTGGGAGGAAAGGGGAAGCAAGAGGAGGAGAAGGGTAAAGGCGAGCAGAGGAGTGAACCTCCCCCGGCCTCGAGGAGCTTCATCTTAGAGCTTTTGCTAGGCCTAAAGTGCATGGTATGGCTCTTCAGGTCCATGCATGTGAGAGTGGGTGCTCACTGGACCTGATGCCCATTGCTGTGTCCTTGCACGCCAGCTATTCCTGAAATCCCTGCTACATCCTGCAGCCTAGGGGACAGGAGGAGGGAGGATGCCATGGGAGGACTAGCCATTTCCAGTTGTCAGCAAGAAAGGATAAGCAGATTGAGTACAGGGAGGGAAAGCAGAGCAAATTTTTTGTTGTCGCCTGCTCGCGTTAATGAGAGGAGTTGTGAGGCGCCTGTGTACGGGTTTAGATTTTGCTAAGCCAACTGATCTGTAAAAGCAGAGAGTAAATCCATTTTTCCCCCACTACTTTAGTAATTGGCAGAAGGCAGAAAGTCATTGTTGACTGAGAATAAACAGATTTCAGGCATTCCTAGACGGAGAAACCTGCTTAGCTTTCTAAAATCGGTCTCCCTGGTGCTCTGCTAAAAGCTTAATTGGCTGACATTTTGTATGTGAGAGATTTACTCTGCTGGCCTAAATTGAGTTATTTTGTGTAAATGTTTTTGTGGGGTTTGTAAAATATTCTCCTCAGAACATACGTGTGTGTAAACTCTGGACTGTTTCTTTTGAAAGAGTAATAACGAGCACTAGATGTTGTGGCTTTGGCATACAGAGGATAATTTAACGTGGAATTCAGTTTACACTTTTAGTTAACCTCGTGAGGGATTTTGTTGGTTAAAAACTAAATATCTGCTCCCCCCCCAACCAGTTGCTAAGATACAGTCTTCCTGTAATTACAAAAAAGGATGGCTAATTATGAAAAAGGATAGCTGTGCTGGTCCTGCCAAATATTAGGAATGGATAGCCACTTTTTTTAAGGATGCCTTTCTAAACTTTGTAAGCATGGGGGCTTGGCCATAACAAAGTACCACACAAGGCTTTGGGAGGCACTTGGATCCTTTATGAGTTGCCACGTCTCATTAGGAGGGAGTTAATGTCGCCTCAAGCCGGTCTTGCTGCGTCTGGCTTCCACAGTGGCCAGACCGTCTCCTCTTCTCTTCCTTGCAGTGCTCGAAAGTCATCTCGCACACTTCCTCGCTCTGTTTTTAGTACGTTGTAATTAGTATTTTCATTCAAGCTTTAAAATTCCTTGGAGATTTGCCTAGGAGAGGGCTGTGCACTTTTAACCCAACTGCAGAAAAGGGATCTGCATCATATTAACCGTGAAATTTGCAGGTCAGCTTTGGAATTTCAATATTTGGTGTTTATAACTTGCTGCCTGGTTTGGGTTCTTTTGTTTCGCATTAATTTCCACCTCTTGTGTTTCCAAATGTGACTGTGTTTCTCACTCTCTTTTTTTTTTTCTTTTCTTTTTTCTTTTTTTTTTTTTCTCTCCTTGGATTCGAGTGCTGACTCCATCCAAATAGATGAACTTTCTTGGCAGGGATGAGCACAGCCACAGAGTTGCTACTTGCGGCTGTGCTGGTGATCTGGAATGAGTTTTAAACATTAAAGCTTGTTTACTTTCAGATTTGACAAGAGCTCCCCTTGGACCCTTTTTTTTTTTTTTTTTTTTTTTTTGCATACCATTAGTACAGTAGATGTCTAGTACAGTAAAGCTCCCTCCACCCTTTGAAGCTCTAGGTGTTCACCAGTCCAGGCTGATGCACCAAGGATGGAGAAGCTTAATTTCTCACGGAAGCGGGGCATGTATGGTGGCTTTGTCTATGTCATCCTGCTCTGAGTAGCTTTTGAACTTGTCTTCCACTTCCTGACCAGAAGAGGATTAGTTCTTCGAATAATTCACCATTTGTCTGTTTTTTTTTTTTTCTGATGGGAGTGAGCTGGAGAGATCCCAAAGTGGTGGCCCTGTGAGCAGAAAGGCAGGCAAAGCTCAGCAGCTGTCTCCATGTTGGGATGTGTCTGTCCCTCCTGCCTGGTGGCCAGGAGAGCTGGCAGGCGTGGAGGGAGGCAGCGTTGCTGCAGCCAGAGGAGCAGAAGAGCTTTGGGAGCAAAGGTCGTGCTACCAGGGGAGAGCCCCACTCTTCTCATCCGGCAGCCCCTAGCTTATGGCACCCTTTTTATTATTATTTATACCCCCGTATTAAACTTTGACTGGACTTCATTCAGATGTGGTAGTTGGTGGGATTTAAAATGTACAGCATGGTTGTTTTATGTAAGATGAAGACTATTTTTGGAAAATGCTAATGTCTCGGAAATCGTCGAAGGTGCCAGCTGTGTAAAAGAGGGCTGGCTGAGTCAGAGAGGCTGGCCTGCGGTGCAGCCCCGGGGGAAGGAGGGTGGCAGGAGGAAGGGCTCTGGTCTTGCTCCTGACAGGCTCTTATGCATCGCTGGTGAGGGGAAAGGAACAGCTTCGGCCAGAGGTTTTTTCACTGTGAGTTGTGGTTGTGTGTGTATTAAAAAGGTGGCTACAACAGGCACATTTTATAAACATTTAATGGGGGGCAGTTCATTGGCGTGTGGGTCTGTGCCCTGGCAGGGTGTGCTGATCTCCCATGCCTTCAGCCACTTCTCAGCCTCGGAGTAATGCAGCGGCCTGGTTGTGCCAGGAAATGCTTCGGCATTGCAGCATGGAGGAGAAAAGTAATCCCGAGCACAGTTCTTCTTTGTCTGCCAGGGAAGCACCAGGAGAACCTCTGGGGATTTTTGTGGGGCACTGGTTTTCCTGCTTTGTTGTAAAAGGGTCGTGCGGTGCCTACACTGCATGGCAGCCGCTTCTGAAATAGGAGCTCATGAACGTTGTGAACCTGTGGCTGCCACCTCGTAGCTTAGATCAGGAAATGGAGTATGTCCCTGAAGCAGATCGGTATTCTGGGATAAATACTGTATTATGAACTCCGAAGGGTTAGTAGTTGGAACTGCAGATGGAAATGAGATAAACAAAATCCATATATCAAGATGTTAACTAGGATATGGAATACTCTTTTTGAAGTTAAACGGTATGGTCTGAGCCAGACGGGTGGCTTGCTTCTGCCTAAAGGGGCCAGACCTACTCCCTCCTCCTTCCTCATCAGCTTCCAGTTGTAGGCTTCTGCTCTGCCCCTTGTATCAGCTCAGCCCTTCAGCTGTTTGCACAGTAAACATGATCAATTTGCTGATTTGTTAGAAACCTAATCCAAAAACTAGCGAAGAGGGAGGATGGAGAGGAGGGAGTGGGGCAGGCCTGGGAGCGGAGTGAGCTTGCTCAATTACATTGTCTAACCACACCCTTGGACAAACACGGGCTCTCTGACTGCCGTAAATCATCCCTCGGCCTTTCGTTTGAAAGGCGGCGGAGCCCTCCTGAGAAGCAGTGGGCACGCCGGCTGACTCATGGTGGGGAATGCCAAAGTGAAACCTCCGCCTTCCTGTGACGCCAATGCGCGGCTGTGCACGCAGATGTGATTTTACCCAATTTTCCTTTCCAGCCCCTTTCCACAAAGCCATGGCTGTGTTGCTGCTTCAGGGACTGGGCATCATACCCAGCATCCTGGATGAGCTGGAGGAGTGGAGGTGAAATCTGGGGCTTTTGTCCCTCTTGGTAATTGCTCTCTAGATGTTACTGGTGACAAAGGTGAGAAGTATATAGCAGAGAATATAACATGATGTGGTAGACAATATAATTTTTTGCAGAATTGGTAAAGTAGTTCATGTATTTCCCATCAAAAATGGAGTGGTTTATCTTACGGAAAGAATGCCTGACCAAAGTCTTGATGGATAATTTAGGCTCACCCTGTAAAAAATACTAACGTTTCCTGTTGGTTTTGAGAGGATTTTTTGACAAGGGTTATGTTCAGTGACAGCAAATAGAACTAGACAGGGTTGTCCACTGAGCTGATCTGTTGTGAACCTGTGAAAATACTGTTGAGTCTTTGACAGCCCCTTAATGTCAAGAATTGGTTGACCTAAGTGCAGACCAAGGAAAAGGCTGAGGGAAGGCTGCAGGACTGACCTAACCAGTCGCAAATGTGGTGTTACTGTAGGTGTTGTAAGGGTTTCCTTTTTATCCTGAAAGTACAGCTTGTGTCGGTACGTTTTGATAACACGCTGCTTAAGAAAATGAGTGAGCTGGGATCTTGCCAATTTGAGCAGGCTTATTTTGTTGATAAGCTCCTGGAAGCAGTAACTGCACAAAAAATAGGAAAAAAAAAATCAATATAAAGTTTAAAAAAGCTTTACTCCATTCACATAATGTTGAGGAACTTGAAACTTTATTCCTCAGTTTTGTTTTTCGTTACTTTAGAATGATTGTGTTGATTTTGAGACCCGATACAAACCCACTGTAAATGCTTTCGTGCCCATTTGACAGGAGGCAGAACCGACCTCCGGGCAGCCCTGGGTCGGTATTCACAGCAGTCCCTTGCTCGTTGGGGAAGGTTGGCAACAGTAGATGGATATTGCAGAATAATTCAGGTGAGTGTGTGGGCAGAGGTGCCCGTACTGTGGTGCTGAGGGCCACACAGGAGGGGACCTTGCCAGACGAGATGTATGGATACAGCAGTTCACTCCAGCTACCAGCTGTCCCGGAGGGCTTTTTGGCTAATGCTGCGCCATGTTGTGAAGGTGGTCACATAGCAGGCCAGGCTGGGAGGTGTGCAGGAATGGTGAGTGCCAGAAACAGGCTCCCACCACCACAGCAAATTACCTGGCCTGCAGGCTGCTCCTAGCCCTTTGCAAGAGATACCCTGGGAAAACAGAGCAGCCAAAAAGTGGGAGAGGGTCAGCTATTCTGGCAGTGTGACGCTCCCTTGGCTGGCTGGTACCCCAAGGGATTTATGAGTAGGTGGGAACGTGTTCCTGTACCTGCAATGTGTGCTGCCAGCAAAGCTCCTGTGGTTTGTGTGCCAGCTATGTCTGATGCTTCCAGCACATCCATGCGTGTCAGTTTGGTGGGGTGAGTGAGGAGGGTGGGCTGTGTGGCCTCTGCCTCCACTAGAATAAGATGTCATGGCCTGCTGGCGGGAGGACTGGCTGGAGGTAAGGATTAGGTGGGGACTACTTCTACTGTTGGGCGTTTTGGACTGAACCATTTCTATCTGCTCTCCTTTCGAAGTGTTTAATACTTCGTACTTTTGCAATATCTGCCATGAAAAAATCTTCAAGGATTTTGCAGATGTTAATTACTCCTTCTACAAATTTTGTCAGGCGGGAGGGAGTATGACCATGCTTCTGTAAATAAGGAGTCCAGTGTACAGAGCAACTTGCTGAAAGTCACACACAAACAAGGCAAGAACTTTCCTCGGATCTGCTCCTTGCTGGTGGGTTTTACCACAGGACCTTCTTCTCCAGCGGTGCCTCTTGGCTGTTCTGCTTGCACCTGCAGACCCTCTTCTGGGGAGGTGGAGTTGAGCAGAGCAAGCTGGCTGGCTGTGCATACCTAGGGTGCGTAGTTTTCAAAACATAAGGTGTTTTCCTTCCTTGCATGGTTGGCAAGCCATGTTGTGAGTAGCAAATCTGTCATGGCACCTTTGCTGTCCCCACCCTCTTCAGCGTATACAAAAAGGGACTGAGATAGGGGACGCTTGGAGAAAATACATTCTGCTCTCTCAACACCTTGTATTAATCGTAAGCGGCGATGTCATGATAGCTAACAAATTAGGTGCTTCCTCCTTCTGCTTCCCCCATAGTTCCTGGAATAGACTCTGAATGGTGTCTTGTCTCAAACTGTGGTAAATCAGCCCCGAACAAAGGCGTTATGAACAGGACTACCCACAGATGTCATGGGAAGAAATGAAAAATTGCAAGGCTTTAGTTTTGTGCTTTTGTCGCAGAACTTCTTCTTTTTCTCTTCTCTTCGTAAATGATTCAAAGCTCTAAGGAGGGTAACATCCTCTTTTTAAAACCTGCTGTCAAAACAGAAAGAAAATGTACAATGCAAACAAAAAACCAAATTCTGTTTAGGTAACAATGACCTGTCTAAGTTGTCCATGGTGTGTGGTCCACAGAGCTGAAGTAGCTTCTGTTTAATTTGCGATATGCACATGCTCTGCAGAGTGCATCAGGAAAAAGGAGGAGGAAAAAAAAAAAAGAAATAAAAAAAAAAAAAACCCCTTGTGGAAGAGGGGGGATTAGAAGCAAACTGACAGACTGTTTATTACGCAGCGTATAACTTACCAAATGGCTTCATTTTTCTTAGTGGTCCAGACTTGTCACTTCCATTTGGCAAACTCCAAAGCTGCAAAGTCTGAAAGCAGCTATTATTGGCTTCTGCCCGAAGTGTGCTCAGCTCATATAAATTTAGTGTCTGATCTTTTATATTGAGATTAATAAATATTTATTTAAGCAGACCAAATATCGCCAGGCCTTTCCTACAAAACATGAATTTAAATGCAGTGCAAGATTTTCAGGTAGGCATGCAATTGCTTAAATATGTATAATTTAACTTCACACATTTATACCTTTTTTTCTTTTTTTCTTTTAATTTTTTTGCTCAGTACCTCTCTGTTCTGCAGTGCTATATGTAAAACATAGCCAAACATATAGGCATGTACTGTTATTATATAATCTTGTTAAGAATGTGCAAAACTGGGTGGTTTAACGTGGAAGAGAACAAACAAGGTAACACTTGTTCAGCACAGCATGTGCCTTTTTCTTAGTTAGAACCATCACTCCAATATATTAGGTATATTAGAGTTTGCATCGTCTGTGTACAGCTTGCACAATCCTGCTGAATCTGCCTAAAGATTTTTCTTTTAACTCAAATTCATCCTCCTTCTCCGATCCTCTTCCGTAATGACCAGTCATCCCATAGCATGATGTCGTCGGTTTAGCGAAAGCGTTCATAGAAAAGACTTTTGGGGTGCTGTTGGAGGGGTGTTGCGCTTAATGAGAGCAAGTGATGTGCCACTATTGAGTGCTCTGATGCTCCATCACTTCCAATTTTCAGATTTGATATTGGGTCCCATGATATTATGCCTGCAGGTATAATGGGGGCTACCTGGCAGCCGGCCATGCAGCCGAGCACGGGGTTTTTCCAAGGGTACGTAGTGTGGCAGGCTGGTGAGATGCCCTGTGAGGAGCTGAGGAGCCTGCTACGCTCCTGGCCAGGTGTCTCTGGCTCTTGCAGCACCCCAATGGCCCGTCCGGT
The DNA here is from genome assembly GCF_036417535.1 of Chlamydotis macqueenii. Classification (NCBI taxonomy): domain Eukaryota; kingdom Metazoa; phylum Chordata; class Aves; order Otidiformes; family Otididae; genus Chlamydotis; species Chlamydotis macqueenii. The sequence goes on from NC_141557.1 coordinate 67,782,038, forward strand.
CCAGTTCTTCTCCTCATCAGAGGTGTCACCTCAGCCTTGTTTAGAAAGAGGGAGGGTATGCTTGAAAAAAGTGTGTGTTGACGGGGAAATAGGGAAAAATACTCTGGATCCTCAGAGGTTGCTGGCTATTGGGCTGTATTTCACTTTGAGTTTCCTTCTGCCTTCCAGGAGGTTGCAAGTGACCCTCTGCTCTTTCCCATTAATCCCTTAAGGCCATTCCCCCTTGTCTCTAGCCTTGTCTTCCCGGTGCCTGTTTAATGAGTATGGTGTTGGAGATCCTGTTCCTGGAAGGATTCTCTGTGTTTCGTCCTCTCTGTAGAGCACCTCAGGTTGGAGCTTGGGAGCGGAGTACGGGAAAGGAGCACGTGCACGGTCCTACCTTTCCCAGGCTCCTGTCCAGGAGATACTAAACTTCGTCTCGATGGAGGTTTCAACAGCAGGTGAATCACATAATTACTTAACACCTTAGGAGCTGAAATTTTCTGCTGACAGTTTTCAGACATCCTTCAGCCTGAATGATTGATTCCTCTTTTCTGCAGGAAGGCTGGAGATACGTATATGATTCCTCCTTGTCCTACTATCAGAGTTAGCTGGGAAATTCAGAGTGTATGGAACGTTAGTAATTTGTCATTCTTTTTTTCTTGCTTTTAAGACACCTCTCCCATTGCCTGATAAGGGAATTTATCTGCAACACCATATTCGTACCACATTCCCGTATTCGTAGTTCTCCTCTGTGGCTGTCCCCTGTTGCTTGTGAATTTTCAAAGATTTCCCTTTGAAGTCTGGGAAAGCTTTTATTTTAAGAATGCTCTGAAGGGCTCAGAAAGGCTGGAGCTTGTGGTCCGCATGCATAGGGTATTAAAACTTGTCCTTTATGCTGTGGTAGGTAGAAAGCTTATATTTGGATCTTATGCATGCCATTCTCCCTAATGTCTGATGTTAGAAGAGTCATATTTGGTTTTTCCCTTTTGTTTTTCCTAGGGAAAAAACGCAAATGAACAACGGCAAGAAATAGTCCTCAAAACATCAAGTCAAAACATATTCTTCGTTAGTTTTGCTTCAGAAAATTGTGGGAGGAACTTGATGTGTATTGAAACTTCTCAAACCTTTTATGATAACGGGAGGGATGCGGAGCCTTCAGCGAAGGCATTCGTACTCCTACCTCTTCATCGGTCACTGGTGGAGAGGGGAAAAGCAGCACACAGCTGTAGAGTGTGAATAAACTCCTCTCCCCTGCAGCTTTCGTCCCACTGGATCAACTGCCATTCCACACTATAATCGCCAGGAATCTTTCAAGACAAACGAGACCTCACATTTTGTGTGTACTTAAAATACAAAGCACAAACCAACTGATCCACCCTCTGAATTTTCTTGACAAAGTTTCTTTGTGTATTGTAAAGAAACAAAGGGCATAATTTCATTTTTCTATATATGCTGCCAATTTTCTTTTTCTATACATGCTACTTTTAAGGCAGATTTACAGGGAAGGCATGTTTGGCATCAGTCGGTGTGAGTCAGCAAGCCTTTCCAGCGGTTTACAAGTTCTGACAAAACCTGCTTTTCAGACACTGCTTTTGATGCACACCAGGGTTCTGGTAAAGTGAATTTCTTTCTGCCTGGCCATCTCTGTCATTAGAAGGACCTCTTAAGAGGAAGAGTTTTATTTTCTGTTGCTTCGGGACAAAATGCAAAACTGGCTTCTTTAATTTGTCCCTGTAGATAACGTGACGGTTCCTCCTCACCCAGAACATTTCTTCCATTTTTATTTCTTCAGTTCTGTGAGCATGGTGTCTTTGCAGAGCAGGATTTACATAATCTGGATATTAGGACGGATGTTGATTTTTTTTCAAACCTAACTTCAAAGAATGGGAAAAACAGAATGTTCTTTCCTCTGTTTCAGAGCTAAAAATATTTATCACGTCTAGAGGTTACTTTTTTAAAATGAAATCAGAATATTTAATCTTTATATTAGTGGTGCTCCTGGCATTATTTGAGACAATTTGATCAAATGCATGTTCAGTCTAGGTCAGAAAAGAGTTTTGTACAGCTTAATAGCTGTTACCTGCCATTCACTTGCTGAATATGGGAGATTGATGTGCTTTATTGGGCCAGCACAGCTCTCTCAGTTGCAATGTCCTTTAAGCTACTTCCCTCAGAATTTGGTTTAAAATATGCATAACTAATATAAGAGCTCTTGGAACAGGGTATGTATTTAAAACCCTGTAATAATTTATGTTTCTGGTTGGTACATGAGGCACATGTCCTGTTCATGATGGCTCCTTGTTACTGGCTGCTCTCATGAGAGGCGTCCCTGTAGCAGCGGGTAGGGTGTGTGGGAGTGGGGAGAAAAGCTATAGGAGAGGTGGGAAAGGTTTTAAATTCTGTCCTCTGAGTCCTGCTTTCTTGCAGTAATGCTCGTTGCAAAGGGAGGCTGCTTTTATGTTGCAGTGTAATTGCAGAGGACTTGATTGCGTGCAGATATTTTTACCAGTTTCTGTATCTTCTGGATTTCTGTTAACTAATGTGCTACCAATAGAGAAACGGTCTTTTGCCGTTAGGAGAAACTGTATGGACCATGAAGGAATTACCTGTCTTTCCTCTGGTACAAATAATGGGATTAGGGCAGCCTTTTTTTTTTTTTTTCCCCCCTCTTTTTTTCTCTTTTTCTGTTGTACCAACCCAAACTGGATATATTCCTTTAAAAATCCCTTTGCAATAGAAACACTCGTGTGTTTCAACAATTCAGGGGCAAATATCGCTGCTCTTACTCTTCTGTGACTTGGGAATAAGCCTTGGAGGCCGATACATAGCATTTCCACAGCTTTAACCAGGGGCAGCAATGGCGTTGCTACGCGTGATACTGAGCTCCAGAGCTCTGGATGAGTTGTGCTGGCCGTTGCTTGGCTGTCTGGCTGACCAGCCAGTCCACTCTTACTTCTGCTACCCAAACTGGAAAATACTTATCTTTTGGGAAAGCTGTGTTTGTGGCCATAATAACCTCTGACATCCCCAGGTTTGACACTTGCTCGGGCAGCCAGGAGTGCAGGTCTAGCGCCTGGGGTGGCAGGAACTGCCCCGGGCAAGGCTGCTCTGCAGTACTGATAGTACTGATGTTAATTAAAAGTGGTAGGTAATGAAGACAGGGTGGATGCAGGGCATGTTGTGGAATGGCTGCGGAGGTGGCAGAGGGCGATGGGCAGAGCAGGACTGCCGACACGTGTTAGTGTCTCGGAGAGCTTTGTGCGCAGAAGCCTTGGACCTATTCACACCAGTCTCTTTTTGCTGCCTTGTGAATTAAAAAAAAAAAATTTAAAAAAAGTTTAAAAAGTTAAAAAAATAAGTAATTGTCATCTGAAGACATTGTCATGGTCTTCCCAAGGCAGAGCTGTGATTTCATTTGCTTTTAGGAAGCCTGCGCTCTTGCTTGTGAGGCTGGAGTTGAGGAAGGAGTGTGTGGGTTTGAGAGCTGGAATTGGCTTACAGTCTCAATCTTAAAACCTTTTTTTTTTAATTTAGAATACTGACCCTTAATAATTAGCCTTCTAGGCTTATTGTTGCTGAGCTAATGGAAAGAATAAATTGTTAAATTGAAAAGAGGACCAGGACCATGCACGTTAGCCAGACACAGTACTTCTTTCTCCACTGGCTTTAAAAGCAGTGCTTTTCTTTTCCGTGGTAGAGCTGGAATTGTAGTAATTGGCACCAAGTTTCAATTGTATGCCTTTTAATTTTTAAGCAATTTGTTTTACCACAAGACTCTTTCTGGAGCAGCTTGCATGGCAGAGTGGGAGATAATTTTTTTTTTTTTTTTTTTTTTTTTTTTTTTTGTAGAGAGGTATGAGCTGTCATTCCTTTCTACGTGCTGTGAGGTATGGAAATACAATTATTGGTGTTTACATAGGAGGAAGTGGAAGCACAGAGCCGTTCTGTGTGAGGCTGGCTGGGAAAGCCGGAGCAGGCTCGAAGGAGAAACGCCAGCACCCGGTGCCCGTGTCCGGCCCTCGGGAGTGGCACGGTGTGCCAGGCTGGCTGCCGTGGCGAGCAGACAGTGGGGGGAATGCAAAGGTGATCGGGATAGAGAGTATTTGGTCAATTTTTTTTGTCGTTCAGAATAATTTATTCAATGTATTATTTCGAGTGGGTTTGGGTCTCGTTTTCTCTTTGCAAAGGCACTACGCGGGAAGTTTAAAGATGTGCGAGATTCCCTCATTGCTGATTTACGCTGAATTTACCCAAACACAAAGGCATCTCCCCCTGTTCTAAAAATCAGCATACACAGGGTTTTTCACATTCAAACAGTTGCTAACTTTAATGCTGAGAAACCTCAGCCTGAAAGGAAACCTTTTTATAGTCGCCATGTGAGGGAATATAAATAGATCTGTAGATTGAAGGGCTCTTTCATCCTCTGTCTGGAGCAGCCAGGACAGCGGCTGCTTGTGCTGTGGAGCTGGTGGGTTTGCAGATTCCTTGGGAGCTGTAGAAACCAATTAAGGGAAAAGTAGTTAGTGCTTTAAAGTACAATGCAGTATATAGGCTTTCAGATGCCTGTTCCCTTCCTCTGCACACCTTCTAGGTTTTTTGGTATTTAATGAACAAATCCCACACTTTGAATAAAATCATCATAATTTTCTTTTTTTTTTTTCTTTTTGTTTTGCCTTTTTTAATGGAAACTGTGACTCATAAAATATTTTAATCCCTGTTATTGAGCATCATTAAAATGAAGATTGTTCCCCGGCAGTGTGTTTTTGATTTAAGAACTCTTCATACTGTGAGTGCTCTCTCCATTGAAGAATGACATATAATAAGTTGATGAAATTAGAAGTTTTAGAAGACACTGTAATCATAACTTTTTCTTATGTAAATTAAAATATTTTGTGATTTTTAATTTTCTTTGCTTTTACACACACAGACACATCTTATTTGACAACATATGAAAAACATTAAACTACTGGTTTAGTTAGAAAGAGAAATGAGAAGAAAGAAATTATACGCCTGAAAAATAGAATTGTCTTTAAAAAGTGCTCAATGCTCACAGTAGACGTGACTTAAAATGAGGAAAATGTGTTTCTGAAGGACCACAGGGAAGCTGCTTATCCCCTCTGCCTGATGCATTCTGGTTAAACAGGGACAGAAGAGCATCAGACTCTTAAATATGTTCAGTAGTCGTGGTGCAGGGAGGAACAAGCTGGGAGGAAGAGTGGTGGCTTTGGCCCTTGGTGCCCATGTCCCAGTCCTTGGCCACAAGCCTGCAGCGGCCTGGCCCTGGTTTTGGGCAGGTTTGTGTCCTCAGGCTCGGAAGCCCCTGCCTTTGCTGGGAGAAGAGAGTGGTGTGTGCGCAGCTTGTTAACACCTGCACGCCACATTTTGGGGAATTTCTTCTGGGGTTTCTTCTAGGGGGCCTCCTTAGGGTGTGTGTGTGCTCTTTCCTTCCCTTATGGGTCCTGTCAGTTGCTGATGGGTATGATGGTGGCCCTAAGTTTGTAAATACAGGTTGTGTAAAAAGAAAACAAAAAACCACAAACAAACAAACAAACAAAAGAGGAGGGAGGGGAAAGAAGGTGCCAAGAGAGCAGATGCTTGCAATATCCTGTGCATTTAGCAAACAGTTTCATTTAAAGGTTTTTTTTCTTCTTACCCTTAAACTGCTAAGCTGCCTTGGAGCGAGAGGAACTGCTTTAGAAGCTGCACACTTCCAAGTACCATGTGCGTTACTGGGAAATGAAGGCAGACTGTAAAACGCTCAGCAGCATAAATTCTTCAAGTTAGTAATTAAAAATACCAGGCATTTTTTTTTCTCTTCATGCACTGCTACCTTTTTGTGTGCAGCAAGGTTAAGATGGAAAATTTTTTCTTTATTTCTTTTAAAATTGTCTGCGCGGCACTGCTTAACTCGCCGTGGCTATAAACTCATAAAGGGTAGAGGTTTCACTAGAAACCATCCAATTTAAAAGGGAACTGGGCGGGAGGTAGGAAACAATGCCGAGCGGGATGCCTAAATTGCTCAGGATGTTGTAAATAGGGCTGCCGCCTTTTGATCTTGTGAAGGGTCGCGGAGATGCCATTGCTTTGACCAAAGGGATGTTGGACACAAGTGGCAAGAAATCGCTCACCTTCCATCCTGTTTTCCACTGCCGTTACTTGGCTTAGGGCTGGTGTTATTAAGGAGGTGTAAGGAAGCAGCTCAGACAAGGCTTCCCTTTAGAGTCTTGTTGCCGCTGGAGAGTTAGAAAACGTGTTTGTTTCTGGTCTGTTCAGATGTTTTATGGCAGCCCGTTGTTCCTCACCGCCTGCGTGGCCCGGCTACTGGCTCTCATTAGGCGTAACGTCAGGCTGTTGCTGCAGGAAAGAAGAGATGAAAGCTTGTGCGTAACTGGAGAGCCTGAATGAAAAGTTAATTCCGGGAGATTGCCCGTACGTTGTGCAGAGAAGAAAATGAGCTGCGTGAAGACCTCGTTCAGCTGAAGCCAGGAACTCTGTGTATATGTTTGTATACGTGTACATGTTTCTATATAAATGATAAAAAAATGTAATGCATGCAGGGTTTTTTTTTATAAATACTTTAATTTTTTTTTTTTAACAAAGATTTAGGTGGAGGCAATATTTCAAGGGTATAAATTAGGCTGATGCCTCTGGCTTTTGGTGAAGAAATGAGCCCCCTGGTGAAGAGGTGAACAAAGAGCCCCCTGTCTCTGCATATCACTGCCTGCTGTGCACCGAGGAGGCAGAAGTGGCTTTTTAGTGCCGCTCGCATCCGTGGTCACACCCAGCATAGAAACTGCAGCTTCCCCACTCTTCTGGGCAAGTACTTGCTTCTCCAGCCTCCTGTCCCACCAGGGAGGAGAGCTTTGGTTTGCACCATCGAGAAATGTAAGGACTTGCAGCCTTCACTGCCTGATAGTTAACTTGCCTTTATCTTACAGCAGTGTAAAAACACAGCAGACCGACTGCGCCTCCTCTGCAGTGCAAAGGCAACCGGGTTTGCTTAAACTGGCTTCGACTGGGGGCAAGTGGCTCTGAGAAGTGCTGTGATCGGTTGAAAATGCGTTTAATTCTTAAATGTTCATGAATCTCTCATTATACAGCACGGTCTGAACACCGGTAGTTGGAGAGTTAGTTTTGCAATGGTGTTTGGATGCTTTTTTTATATACAAGAGGTTTTCTACATTGTTTAGACAACTGGATGTGGGGAAAATAGTTTATAAAAAATAATCACTTCCTGTTGAGATAATATCATGTCTTTATAGCAAATATAGTAAACTGCTCTCTTAAACATTCCTGGTTGTTTACAGAAGCAATCTTTTCAAATATTGGTGAGGTTGCAAACTAGAAGACCTGATGCTAATCTGTGCTAAATGCCAATGAAGCTGGAGACAGAAAATATTTTAAAGCATTTGCTAGAAAGGTACATATTGGACGTGAATAATCACGTTCTGATAATCATGGTTTTTTGCAAGCTACTGTATTTTAACTCGTCTGGGGTCCATTATGGTGCGGTTCATAAACAACATGAAACTATGTGGCTAATAACATGAAATGTTTCCTACTTTGATCTAATCAGAAGCCTGTCTTGAGCTGCTGGTTTAGATCTTCATCAGAGGAGAGGAGGATGTCGGAAACAAGTCCTTTAAGTGTTTCTCTCTTGGCAATTAGCCACAGGAGCTCCGTTATTACTTTTCGCCTGGATCAAATGAGGTCAATGGCATGAGCTTCCTGCATGAGGTCTTCCTCAGAAGTGGCAGCAGATGGTAATTGTGAACATCTCCATCCTGCAGGTCTCCGTCCCGACAACAGCCACAGGATGCAGTCTAGAACCTCGGAGGGAGGGGTAGGAAAAGCAGACAAATGGCTTTGGGGCCTCTGAGGGAAACAGCAGTTTGACCCTACTGCTTTGTGTTAAGATAAATATTAATTGCCTTCAGAAGGTTGTGTTGATGGTGGTAAAAGAACAAGACTTGTGTACATGGGAGTCCTGTTCCACTTTAAAATGATGAAAGTACCAACCATCTGAAATTCAACTTAATTTTTACGGCATCATTTTAAGAATAAGAAAATGGCTTCAATATTGGTTAAAAAATGAATGCATTAAAAGCGGTGCCTGCACATAGATCTGTGTGCAAATATACAAATGTAAGGATATAAGGCTTTTTCCCTCTACCTTACAATGGATTTCCACTACATTAAATCTATGAATCAAAAGAAAATTATTTAGGGCTGAAATCTTCATAGAATCATGGAATGGTTAGGGTTGGAGGGACCTTCAAAGGTCATCTAGTCCAACCCCCCTGCAAGGCGCAGGGACATCCCTGACTAGATCAGGTTGCTCAGAGCCTCATCCAGCCTGGCCTTGAACGTTTCCAGGGATGGGGCTTCCACCACCTCTCTGGGCAACCTGTTCCAGTGTTCTATAACTCGCATCGTAAAAAATTTTTTCCTAATATCTAATCTAAATCTACCCCCCTCTATTTTAAAACCATTACCCCTCGTCCTATTGCAACAGGCCCTACTAAACAGCCTTTCCCCATCTTTCTTGTAGGCCCCCTTGAGGTACTGGAATTCATCATGAATTTGAGTGTAGAATATTCCCTTGAAGCATCCTTGGGAGCTCCCTTAGCACCAGCCTGAGTCCTGATGAAGGATCTTGGGCAGATGAGTGGGCCAGTGTCATCTTTGGCAAATGTATGTGTTCAGTTTTAGTAGTGACATTATCCATTGACTTTCAGCTCTCTAGAATAAACAGTAGAAATGAGAAAATTGTATATTTGATAATGATCTATTGATGTGACAGCTTTAACCCTGCGACCTATCGTGCAGTTTCTGCTATGCAGTATAATTAAGTTGCCTCATCAAGTGAGGAAATAGTCGTATCAATAAACAGCTTTTAAAAAATAATATTCAAATATGCAAATACCTCATGTGATAGTAAACAGTGAATTTCATTAGTATTGCTACAAAGAATTTGGTTTGTTGAGGATTTTTTTTTTTTTGGTAGAAAATCCTGATTGAACTTGAGTGAGTCCATCCATCGTGTCCTTCCCCCCCTCCCCCTGATGTCTGAGTGGATTTAGTGACAGAAGTGATTTGAGGTTTTTTCTTCTTTAAAACTCAGGGGTATTTATTTTTAGTTTGGTGGTTTTTTCTGGAGCTGGGATGTATTAATCAGAGCTCTGTGCTCACCCGAGCCCCTGGCCCGTGGGGCTCTTCTCTAAATGCAGCTAGAGACAGGCATTTGGATTTGGGCTCCAGCATATCCTGTAAGTTGGTATATTCCTATTGGAGGTCCAGATAGATTGTGGCAATGGTTTTATTTGCCTTTATTCCTTCCCTTCCAAAAGAGAGATGTGTCCTGTGCAGTGGCTCAGGAGAGGATCCTGGATTTTTTCTGATGTGAGGGATGTGCCCTGGGATGCAGGAGAGGGGAGCAAGGAAGCAGAAATGTGGCGAGGGCTTATCTAAGAGAGTTCCTCACACCTGGCACCCACCCATGCACCTTGGTCCACCCTAACAAGGTACTTCTGGGCAGAGTTAAGGAAAGAAGAGAAATCAATTTGTGGAAATCCAGTTTCAACTATTTGCATGGTATCTGTGGAGGTTTTTAGAAGTCTTTTGGCTCTTGATGCTATTCACCTGTGTGATAAAACTAGATTTAATTTTGAAATCTGTTTCTGGCTCTCATGATTATAGAGGGAAGTTTGAAAAATGTCGGTTGTGTAGGTGAACCAAAGGGTTAAAAAGACCCGATACACTCTTCCCCCCCCCCCCCCCCCCCCCCCCCCCCCAGGAGGAGACCCCAGAATATTTTCAGTCTTTATGAAATCTGAAGATGCAGTATTAGTTTGGGAACCTTGCGCGTAATTAAGGAATCCTTTGAACAGGCAGAACTGGTGTAATAAAATAACATTGAAAAAAGAAAGGCAGAGAAATCCACCTGAAAAGAGTAATGTACAATAAAATCTCAGGCAATAAAATGGCTTCAGTCTTTCAGTACGCTGATGCTGGTGGCTAAAGATAATCTAACACTTGTTGCTGAGGAGTGTGGTTTTCTGATGAGCTGATTTTAAGAAATGAGGATATGAAATACTTAGAGGATATTGTCTTCTGTCTCTGAAAGGGAAGATACCATCTCTCTCATACAGGCTGGTTGAAATTTTAATTAAACTCGAGCCAAAAAGCATTGCTGACTAGAGGAAAGCAAATTCATTTAGATACTGAAGAGTCCAAGGGTGGGGAATTTCTATGTGAGGAAGATAAGGGAACATTATTTAATATGTTTATACCATGTCTGTCATTGAAATATTTATATGCCGAAATCTTTTAGTAAGAACCGTGTTTCGATTGGGGTGTACTTGTCAGGGGTGTAGGATGCGAAGGGTTCAGAAGGCTTGGAAGGAACACGCTCGATACAGGAAGGAAAATGCTCATGAAGGGGAGAAGAATAAATGTCTCCCCTCCTGTCGTGCCTTATTTTCCTCCTGCTCCTTCAGTTGATTGGGTTGGCAGACGTGTGCAAAAAAAAATGCTCTTTAATTTTTGTTTTGGTAATTCCTCCTCCCCACCCCTGGCTCTCCGTCACGGATGGCTCCAGCCTCTGATTTATATTGCGTGGCTGCTTGCAGTTCCCGCTGCAGGGACGCCGGGACAGGCTCCGGGAGCCGCATGGGCTGGCACCCAGCGGGCAGAAGGCAGCGAAGGATGGAGCGTGGGAGCTGCGGGAGCCTCCGTGCCGCTGCAGAGAGGCGTTGGAGGGATAACTGACAGCGTGCCTGCTCTGGTACAAAGAACAATGTTTGAGCGTGATTGCGATGATGTGTGGAAATAAACCCTGTTATGATTATGCTGCTGCATTCTTGGCAGGCTTACCGTAAACCACAGTGTGTTTTTTGGTGTGTACGTGGCTTTTTTTTTTTTGTGTGTGTTTTTTTTTCTTTCTCCTTCCTACGGGTAAGCAGATTAGTTAATGCCTGCCTTTCATGAGCAGAAGCTTTCATCCTTAACGCTGGGGTTAAACTGCATTCAAGCTGTCTATAGCCTGTGAAGGTCACGCTACCATTTTGATTTCCTCTCCGTGCGTTACGAGCTGCTGCAGGAGCGGGTACGGGAGGGCAACGCAGCCCCAGTGCAGGGGCTGAGCCTGACCCCGCTCTCCCCTGCTCTGCTCGAGGGATGCTCTTCTAGTGTTAAGCAGCCTTTCAGGAGGAGGATTTCTTTTCTCAAAACCACCCGCCACCCCTTCATTGTGCTTGCCATGCGTGTTATTAAATACCCAGTCTGAAGGCAGTAATTTGGAAGTAGGACATGCATTTCTCTCTCTGCTTAAGACGTTGTGGCTTGACTTTAACGGGCAGCCAACTCCTGCCTGGCATGCCAGAGTGAAAGGGATTGTCCTGAAATAGCCTCCTGCTCCAAGGTCTTGTGCTCAGGAGGACATCGCTACCTTCAGCCTTTCACATCTTTAAATATGCCGAGCCTGGGCTAGGCTACCTTCCCTCCCCCCTCCCCTGTCACAGCATCACTGCTGTCTCACCCACTGGCTTGCCTGAGCATCCACCATCTGGTCCCCAAAACCGAATTAGAGCGGTGCGTTGTTTCAATTATTTTCTACATGTGTGGTCAGGAGGTTATTTGGTCTGGTGAGCTCTACTTCAGGCCCTTTCTCTCATTAATACCACCTTGCGCACATCCTGCGCAAGTACAGGAATGGTTAAGTTATCCACTTGTGTGGCCGGCTCTTGATATGACACAGTGGCCAGTATTTACAATTACAAGAGGAAGCTGTTATACGTGGATTATCCTTTATTTTTCTCCAGTGATGGTAATTACCTACATAAATTTCAACTTAATCCTAGGACTGAGGTCTTGCTAAAAATATACACATAAAAATTCCATTATCCAGAAGTAAATTTGGGTCATTTAAGTTTATAAATGGTATTTATTAAAGAGCCTCTTTTCTGGTTTTGAGGAATCCTGCAGAAGTCTTTGGCTGCAAAACCCCATGGGCTTAGGAAAAGGTGCAAGACTTGACGGGAGAAGGGAGCAAAAGCTACAAATAAGAAAAATAGTTTTGTCAGCTTGTGGGACAAGGTATCATTTTTCACTTGAACAGACAAAGCAAATGCTTGTAGCTGAAACATTGAAGCTGGAAGTGCCTCTGCAAGACATTCTGCATGACTTAAGTTTTTTATGCGTCTTTCCTGGAGACCAGTGATAAAGGCAACACATCAGACAGTCACAGGCAGGCAAACTCCTGCCTCTCCACATCTAAACAGATAAGTGGCAGCTTCAAAAATATCATCGTAGTCTAATTATTGATACGTACAGGACAGAGTTTTGTTTCAGACTGGTTTCTGTCGGCCTTCTCAATTTCAGAAAAGCAAACCCTGGGGGAGGAAAACAGACTGGTAATTAGGGGCACTGTGCGCTGAATTTGGCTGGGACTTTTGAAGCTGTCTCTGCCTCCAGCCACCACTGCAGCGGTGGTAGCTCCTTGTTTGTAGCTTTGGAGCTGCAACAGAAGTGAAACCCTAACAGGGACCTTCTCGAGTGCTACAAAGGGCATTCGTGCTGGGGATCAAGAAAGGACCTGTCGCATCTTGAGAGCAAGAATGGCTGCTCGTATTGGCGCAGAATTACACTCAAGCCTCCAAGTCACCGCGGGGCTTCCCAGTGTCAGTGTTTAGATGATGCGTTCAGCGACAGCCCGTTCAAAGGGAATAAATCCTCCGAATACGTCTGCAAGAGTTTGGTATTGTCAAATTGCAATTTGAAACGGTGGAGATTTCTTTTATCTCGGGGAAAGCTAAATAGCTTGAATTCCTAGGACTTCTTTAATGAACAGACCTTAAATTTTTATATTTGTTTCCATTTTTTACTTAATAGCAGAGTTCCTCTCAAGTATGCTGCTCATATGCCCCAAATAATTCTGAAATGTGAAAGGCGGGGGGGGGGGGGGGGGGAAGAGGTGAAAAGAATGCAAAATCTTTGCCTGAAAAAAAGAGTGAATTCTGTGTCATTGGCATGTTGCAGAGCCCTGGGACATTTTGCAATTGGTGGGTAGGACGTGAAGGAAATTCAGACTTCTGGATTTGAGTTAGGCAGCCTGGGCTGCACAGCGTGCTAATGCACAGCTACTTCTGCAAGAACGGCGTGAATGGTGTAACAGACAAATCTGTGTTACAAGGAAACTCCAAAACATGTTCTTGGTAAATTAACAGGGAGGTTTACTGTAGGCTTCAGCATGTGTTTCAAAAAAAAAAAACCCAACCAAAAAAGCCCAACAAAAAGTGTTTGTGGTTTCTGAGTTCCTTCACACCACCTCTTCAGATCTGTGTGATGCGAACCAGGTTTCAGTGAATTAATCCTTTTTCTGCCCATGTGTGCGCCACCTCCCTCATGAACAGGGCAGGGCTGGGGGAGAGGGGGTGTGCGTGGGGGGAAGTACGAATACGGGGTTTGGACCTTGTGGGTTTATGAGTAACTGTTATTTCCCACTGAATAATTCAGGTGTGGTGTTGGATAAAAAGGGGCTATCATGGCATTTCTTGAGTTGGTAAAGGTCATGTATGTATGCTCATGTTAAGGGTCCTCGTCTGGTTTTGGGGGTTTTTTTGTTTGTTTGTTTTGAGTTTTGGGGGTTTTGTTTTGTTTTGTTTTGGGTTTTTTTTTTTTAATATTGCATCTTGGATGAGCGCTTCCAGTTCTGAAATTTTTCACTGAATTTAGCAGACGCTACCTCCAGCCGTTTCCTTTCGAAGCTGTATTACAATTGACCATTCTTTCTCCAGTTTTCTCCTGCCAGCTTAGTTTTTAACTTTTCATTTTTTTCTTTGCAAGAGGCTACAAAATATATACATTATCTAGAAGAAGCATAGACTAAGTTTAAAAGTACTGAGACGTCTTGGCTTGATACAGCACTTTTCAAAGGACTATTGCAACTTGTTCATGTCTTTGTGTGCAGGCTCCAGCTCTCTGACTTGAGTAGCTGGTTGAAGTGCATGCTGGCTGAAGGGAAAACTACCTGGAAATAATACAGCTGAGTATTTTAAAAATGTCCTTATGTATGGGACTAGATAAAATATTAAATGTTAAATGGGAAAATTTTGTGTCCTCAGTAAGAACCTCTTCAAAAATGAATATATTTGATATATCTAACAATATAAATCTTCCATGCAGTTTTGTCAGAACTTGGCAGATGTTTTCACTTTTAAGGTATTTTAAAAGAAAATTGTGAAAACAGCAAGAATTATTTCATATTATTATACCAGAAGACATTTCTTGTAATGTTGCTGGTTTCTTCTTGCGTATCCTTCCAGATAGACTAAAAAAATTTTTTTTGCCTCTTCAACAGTTCACTGCTGGCCCAGTAGTGTAGTATCACAGCAGCTGGTCTGCAGGTATAGCCTCTGGTGAAAATCCTTACATTTCAGAAGTAAACGTTTTGCTTTTCTTAAACCTTTATTTTGAGGTGAAATTTGCCCTGAATATCTCTAACAACTGTAGCTTAAGTTAATTTGTGAAAATTTTGGGTATTTAGACAAAGTAATTAAGAATTATTAATTATTTTTTAAATCGGGAAAGATTTGTTCTTTGATACCCAGGAGTTGAGTATGCCGTTGCTAAGACGCACTGTGGTCTGAAATCTTGAGTGACGTGCTCGGAAAGGAACATAGCCCTGAGTTTTATAAGGGGAATGTTGGCACAAGACAAACTTTATTAATACTTGCAGTCAATCTGCTGTAATGTTTAAGATCCCTAGTTTCCATGTTATTTTGTAAATACAGCTTTGCTTCATTTGCTTGAAGATTGACCTTTTGTGACTTTTGCATTTGTGCACGCTTCTACTTATGCTTTTTTCTTTTACAGAAAACATGGTGGCATTGTCTGAAATTTGATATAAGGAATACTGGTTTTGCCTGCATTGTTCTGATTGTCTAAAGAGAATTTGGATATATAGTAAGACAGCCCTAAAAGAGCTTTTTTGGAGCCTCTTCAATAAGTAGAGTATTTGCAAATCAGTCTTGGCAGGAGACTAGACACTGAAACACCTGACGCTTCAGTTCATCTCTGTTGAGAAAATATTATGTATTTTGAAAGGTAAAACTTTCATTAAGACGCTGTCTTCTGGTTATAAATACTGTCTGCGAGGCAGGTTGGGCGATGGTTTGGCTGTTGTGGGCTCCCCTAAGAGGCTGCTTCTACTTCTGCTGGCAGCTCCTGCATTGCTAGGTGCGGAGGCATCAGTTGGCCAATTTGCTTGAGAGGGGGAGTTTAACAAGGGCTTGTTCCCAGGGCTGCTGATATGATGTCTTTCGCTCTATATTGGACGTGAGTGAATTAAAACAGCTGTATTTCTCTGTGTTCTAACGACACAAGGAAATTGAATTCTTGGTGATACTCATCGCAGTCGATGACAAAATGTTGAAGATCCTGTTGCCTTTGCGCTCCCTCGAATATGGTGCTTTCTGTTCTGCTGGAGGATGCCTTCCGTGTAAGGTCAAGCCCACATCTTATCTTTAAGTCCTCCTTCCCTTCAGGGTATCATCAGACATTCGACTTACAAATCCTCTAAATCTTCTGAGGTGTTTTCCTATGAGTGTTTTAAAAAGTTTATGTAATCTCTGGGAGAGAAGCTTCCGCTTAGCTGGCACACCTTCTATTTGATTAAACCCTTGCTTTATGTTTGAAGGACAGCTTGGCTCGCTTCACAAATCCACTGGGATCCTCTGTTTGAGATACAACAATCAACTAGAGTGATTTTTTTTTTTTTTTTTTTTTTTTTTTTTTTTTTTTTTCTTTCCTCCTAGCTCATTGTGTGGAGGAAAGGGAATTGCAACACACGTACTGGAGAGGGCAAGTCATGCAAGAACTGTCTCCAGCCGATTGCAAAAAATAAGTTTGGCAGAGTATTTGGTAATATCCGCCGTTAAGACACATTGTCAGTGTTTCCTATCTTTTGTTTTTCTTTATTTTGCCTTCTTACTTAGCCAAGCCATTTCTGCCTATTAATCCTTACTGTAGAGGGCCAGATGACTATTGGTAGGGTTTTGCATTCTTAAAGCAATCCCTGCAGCAGTTCACATGTCTGTATGTACCTGTAGGTATTATTTTTTCTATTTATTTATTCTATGTATTATTATATTCTGACTGCAAAACAATTTGGCTTCTTTCTTCTGTCCCTCTCTCCTCTACTGCTGCTGGGGCTGCATCTGCCAGCATGGTTTCTCTTCCGATCTTTCTTATGACTTGGAGATGTAGCACTTTGTCTCCAGTTGCATTACTATGTCTTCTTCAGGATACTTGTTTCTGTGTTAGAGGTCTGAGCTTTTATGGGCTTGTAAGTGGTCGTGTTAACTGCTCTGATCAGAGGTGTTGATGGCTGAGGAGAAGGAGGCGGCCAGGGGATGGTGCTTTCCCCATTGACTGGGTTAAACCCCTGAGGCTGAAACTTTGGAGCTTCATCTCTCTGAGTGCAGGTGGTCCGTGCTGAAGAGCCGTGGCCTTGGGGTCAGTACCCAATTTGTACAGCTCAGTCTTACTCAAGCGTGTTTTATTTTAGATGGACTGCAGTGCCATTCCATTTTGTTGTCCTTCCCCAAGGAACCGTGATGTGAAGTTTGCATTGCAGGGCAGGTGGTTTGTGCCATGCCTTCTTCCTCCCTGAATTTTTACAGGAAGGCAGCAGAATATTACCAGAATATTCCCATGCCCTGCTCATAGCATTGGCCACTGTCTTCTTGGCTTTCACCTCACATGAATGTGTGCACCCCATATCTCCCTGGTTCTGTGTGCGTGGACTGTTGTCCTTAGGCGAATGTCTAAGATCACAGCCACCTTCTCTGCCAGATAACCTCACTCAGGGCCTTTCTTCAGTTGGCAATCTTACACTGTTTGCTGTCGTCATTGCAGCGTTATATCTTAGGGTCTTAGGGGTAATATACCGTATTTATAATTTTATATAGATCTTGTATATAAATGTACATAAAATATATAAATACATATGAAATACATAAAGATGAATGCCATTTTGATCAAACCAAACCTGGAAAATGCTTATGTAGCTAGCCTTGTTGTGTGATGCTGTTGCACTAACTCTCCTTCCTTCCCATCTGATGGTGGTGGTGGTTGTTACTGCACTCCCTTGTGCAGCTTTGTCTACCTGGTTTCGCTCTGTCCTGTCCTACCGTGAGCACTCTCTTGTTGCACAGCGGCCTCGTGCGATGGGGTTCAAGTCATTGTTTGCATCTTGGGGGTAGTTTTAAGGAAACGTGTGGTGTTGGTAGAGATTAGGGGTCTGAAAAGTAACATTTGTTTCATGCTTTCCATTTGGTTCACCTAATGGGCAGCGTGTTACCTGCTCAGACCCAGCTGTGATGGAGTACCTCCTCAGCAGTCAGGTGGTGAAAGAGCTCCTGCATCTTGTCTTCTGGTGCAGCAAAACAAAGCTACTGGTCCAGAGAGGAAGAAAGATAGGACTATCTACACAGTTCTTTTAATGTTATGTGTTTTAATGTAGAGGGAGATAACAGAAATATTTTAAAAACAAACCTGTCTGCTTCTGTGCATTGACTTAATAATTAATTTTTGCAGTCATACCCTTTGAAATTCTTATTAGAAGTGATTTTTGCCCTTGCCCATAAAATTACCTTTTGGACACTAAAGTTTGACACACAGTTAAAAGGAATTTTTTCACCGCTGAGTCATGTTTAAATGGTGAGTTAGAATTTTGATTCTCATGGCAAAGAACTCTCTGCTTTTTTTTTGTATCCAGAGTAAGAGAAGTCTAGGGTTAAAATCTGGATGACTGGTAGATAATTAGTACTGTAATTCCTTCTCTGGTGAAAATGTTGATAGCAGGCTGCAGTTGTTATTTTTTTTCCCATAATGTGAAAATATGCCTGTTGAGCAGATAACTATGTATATACAGGCATCCAAAGAGGGATATTTTAACACATACACGCACACGCGTCTTTTGTCAGGTTTTTCTCAAGAGCTACATGATTGTGCAACCTGTATCCAGCCTCCTCAGTTTCTTCCTTTCAACAGGGTGTCCCTTCAGGATGGGAAAAAACAAAACAAACCCGAAAAAAGAGTGGCTTTAGCATAACAATGGACTGCGTGCTGCTTGTATTAAATACAGACCTTTTTGTTAGCATCTTGCTTCACTCTAGTGAAGTATTTCTCTTCTTTCATTGAAGTGGCATAAGCACTACCATAAGCACTGATTTAAATGTTTATATCTTTTGAAAGATGTAGGGAAGTGATAATAGTTTTACTTTGAAGGAATATATAAAAAATATCACAATGTTGTGAGAGTTGCCTTAATGCGCATTGCTGGAATGAGCTGGAAAAATGATGGAAGTAGAAAAAGGGCAGTCTTGATACTCTGCCTATTACTCCTGTTGAGAGTGAGCATGCTCTTTTTATGCATGGGAAGGTCGTGTTCAGGTTTATGTCTCCTCAGCCCACCCGTTGAGTTTGGAAAGTCACTTGGAAAGCAGAAGCCTTCCTGTGGAAATGCCATGCCTCAGTTGTGGGGCAGCAACGAGGCTGCTGTGCGGAGGATGCCAGGCGCTGTGCGTGCAACTGTAGAGCTGGGGGATTTCTCGAGGTCAAGCCCAATGGGCAATTTCAGCAAGAAGGTGGGAAATCTCCAGCATGCGTAAAGGACTTGAAGCGTGAAGCTTCAGCGTCAGCCCAGAGCTGAGATTTGAACAGAGGGATAAAGTGGAGGCAGGCGTAGTGCAAGGAGCATGTGGTCTGCATGCTGCTGAAGCACGTAACTGCTGTTAGCAGGCAGTCTCATTTTACACGAGATGAGGTTTCAGAGCTAAATTTTTCCCTTTAGTCTTCATTACGTGAGCCCTTGTAAAACAGAGAAGCAAACAATGCGTAAATATGCTGTGTCCTGACACCTCTTAAATTTATCCTTGAGCATTTGGGAATTGACACATGCTCAGTGAGAGGGCCTAATTGGGCTAATGTTAATGTAGCCCAAAGAACAAAGCTGGTGTGCTGGGGAAATGCCTCAAAGATGGTTTATTTGTATTCGAATTGCAACCAGGTGAGTGTTTTCAACCGATACACTTCAATAACATGAGATTCGTGTTATCTAGAGGTTCAGACCATAGAGAGTACAAGAGCTACAGGGGTTTTTATGTCTGACCTGTGAGATGGTTACAGATCTCTCATTTTTATATTTCATCGATAGCATTGCTCACAGACAAAAGAAGTTTTTAGTTTTATTTTTTGGTACTGATCTTTCAAGTGATGTTTCACCCAGCCCTTTAGAGTTAAACTTTATGCCGTGTTGTTCGTTGGTCCCTCCAATACTGAGCAGATGTTTCTAAGAGTTAATGTTGCTTCTCAGTTATCTTTGACAGCAGCAGAGTCTGCTCAACATCAGAGGGCTTAGACTAATGCACATTGATCTTGGCAGGGAGAACACAGGCTCCCTCAGCTTGCTAGGCAGTACAGGCCTGCAAATTGTTGTATTAACAAGCCAGTTAATTAATAAGCAGGAAATGGATGTAACCCCCGAGGCAGTATGTACTGATACTATATTCTTAGGTATTTTTTTTAAATAGATGTTGCTTTCATATATAACATGAAGCATCCTCCGTGCTGTTAAGGTCCAAGTGAGCAAAAGCTTTTCACCTCTCTTTTCAGACCGAGCTCCGTCTGACAGTTGTTACTGCCAAAAAGTGCTCTCCCTGCGCTTTCCTCCTCTCCCAGCTTTGCATATTTTTCCAAGGAAGCAGTGGAAGAGATAAGACCATTTACCTGCTAAGTGGAGTTGCATAATGGGCTGTTTCTCTGCAGCTTAACTACTTGCTGCTGTTTAATAGGCTTTTGTGGGTTTAATTTTGGTGCTTTACAGATGCAGCTGCAGGCAGTTGAACTGCCTGTTCAGGTGTCCAGGTGTGCTGGGAGCGGTGGGTGGATTTCGGTCAGTTGCCCTTTGGGAGGCTGAGTCCCTCTTGTGCCACAGCTGGACAGAAAAAGGGGTTTCTCTTCTGGCTTAAGACATAGAGATACTTGGACGGGAGAGAGAGCAAAAATCCAGATTTGGGGTTGCGTTCATTTTTGTTTCTCATTAGTGCCTTTCTACACCCCAGGAATGTGTTTGATCTGATCTATTTTTCATTCAGTGGCTGAAAGCTCCTCTATGTAACTCATTTTTTTGATGGGCACTGTGCATCTGTAAGAAGCAAAACTCAAGTTGTGATACACTTTGAATTAAGAATATTTCTCTGTAAATGGCTCATGTCCCTCAAGAAAATTTGACTCTCAGTGGTAAGCAAATGTAAATCTCATGCGCTTCAGAAATAAATGACTTGAGTTTTTAAATTAGATTCCTTTCTACAGTGTTGATAACTTGGTTTGAAAGAGTTATTTAAAGTTATGATGTTGGCCTTTAAACCATAGGGGGTTTTATATACCTGTCCAAAGGAAATTAACTTTTGTTTGCAGTTGGCTGACTTTTTCAGTATTTTAATTGACTGTCCCAGAATTTTGTACTCACAACTTAGTAAATGACTTTTCCAAGGAGTAACTCAGCTATAATTTTTTGCAAGAAGGAGTGAGGTTCAGATGATTGCTGTTATAATTTTTTCTCATTGAAACCAAACCAAAGCGACAGGGCAGGAGGAGAGGACTGAGAGCATTGGCATGCTGTGACTGCGGCTCTGCTGTCATCTCACCATCCACTGGTGTTTGCAAGTTGGGTTTGTTTTTTTTGTTTGGTTGGTTGCTTTTTGGTTTTGTTTTTTCCCAGGAAGGTTTAATGTGGAAGCCCATGCTCTTGGCACATGCAGCTCTCTAGGCTAACTCTGCCTTCAAAGCACTGCAGAAACGCCATGTTCAAAAAGATTATTTATTATTTTTTTTTTTCCGTCAGGAGGATATCACTTGCTACGCTTCCTCCCTTTCTCTGTGGTAGTGGTGGGAAATGGCGAACTGTAAATCAAAGGCAGGTTTTGATGCAAGGAAGTGCCCAGCAGTGTGCGAGGGGATTCGGTGTCGCCCTGAGGCTGGGTGGACGGCATCCAGCTGACCATCCTCCATCCAGCTGACCATGTCCATCCAGCCCAGGATCTGCTCCTTCCCACTTGTGCTAGCACAGCTACTTCTTGGGCCACTCTGTGAAACGGAGCATTGGCCTGGGTTAAAAATAAGTGTGCAAAAAAAAAAAGAAAAAAAAAAAAGCCCATCAGAGCAAGAAGCAGTGAGTGGTGGTTCTTGGGGTGCGAGGAGGAGGAACAAAACCCTTCTGACCCGCAGGTCTGCAGTGCTGTCGCTGTCTGAAGCTGGGCTGGGGTTTCCCCATCTCCCTTCCCAGGTTGTGCCTGCAGCAGCGAGACAGGGAGGAGTCATCCTAAATAACTGGGATTTGAGACTGGAAGTCAGCAGTATGCACTGAACCACAGCAGAAACAGCTTAAATATGAGGCGGCTTTAAGAATTAATTTTGGAGTGGGCCTGGATGAAAAAGAGAAGAGAATTTCTTATTCTGCTGAAATGATGGGGGAGCCACCTTACAGTTAGAACCAGTGATAAATGTCGGACTGGTTTGTATTAAAAATGCTTTAATCTGATTTGGCCCCATTAATTTTTAAACTAGCAAAGGAGGTCATTAAATCACAAGTCCCTTTTTTGTTATAAATGCTTGCACCTCTGTGTTCCCTCTGCTTCCCTAGATTCTGCTTCTAATTAGAGCGGTGATGTGGTTCATGGCTTGTCAACCAGATTAATGCGCTTTTGAAATCTGGTTGGGTTTTTTTTTTTTTTTTATTCTTCCTCTATAGCTGCCTGCTTGTCTTCCTGGTTTTTTTTTGGGGGGGAAGGAAGAGGTGTTGTTACTGCACCTGTATACAGAGCCTGTGAAAAGGTTTTGACTCCTACTGCGCAAGCTTGGGTGAAGCGTTGAAGAGCCAGGGAGAAGGGAGGAGAGGAGCTTGAAAGAAATCTGTGTAATTGCGAATGACTGTGTAATTTTGTAATTTTCCCTTGCATTTGAGTGACATGCGTGCTTTTTCTGATGGCGTGGATGCGATATTTTTTGGAGACTGAGAAACCTGCAGCCCCCTTGATTTTGTTCTCCCCTGGATGGGACCATGCTTTCTCCTGGCTGGACTCGAACGTGGCTGGTCCCACGTCGGTGGTGCATAACCTCTGTGGTACCAGGGGCTGAACTGGCACCTGGCCAGGAGCCCAAGGGTTGCACTTTATTTGCATATGAATTTGCATAGGAGTTTAATTGGAGATAAACGCACATGTTTAAAATTTATAAAGCCCTGCAAGTGTACACAGAGATTTACTTTAAAAAGAAAACCTCCGCTTCAGAGTTGTGCGGAATGAAGGTTATAAATAGGGCTCGGACCCCCTCAAGTCAGCAAGCCCCTGACAGCCTGTGGCCCCCTTGGCCTGGGATTCCATGCCTGTGTGTTCCCCGCCAGCCTGTGGCCCCATCCACGCAGTCTGCCTTCCTCCATCCCTGATTGCACCAAAAAGGAGCGGTGGGGGGACCATCTGCCATAAAGCAGGGTTGTTTTGGAGCAGCTTCGGAGCTCGCTCCACTCTCCCTCTTATCTGCAGGCAGCCTGTGCTGTTGCGGTATTCCATGGTCATGGAGTTACAAGCTGCAGCTCAGAAACCAAATAAAGTGCCTTCCTTCCTTCCTTCCTCTCTTGTGTGATATACAGCCCCGGTAGGCTCCGTGGGCAGCTTGCTGGAAGATAAAATTAATTTTTGAGTAATGCACGTTGGAAGGAATAATCTGAACGAGACATGCACGTTACTGGGTTATAAATTAACTGTAACTACTGAAGAAAAAAGATACGGGCATCACCCAGCCCAGCTCACGCAAACCTTTTCATGTTCTGTTTCAGCGTGGATTAGTAGTCAAACAGACATGAAATAAAATGGTGCAGAACAGAACAAAATATAATTACGAAATTTCTCTGTTGCTCTCACAGATTTGGTGCTGTGGCGTCAGCTCTGAAACGGTTTAATTTTACTCATCTCAGGATACTGAGGGAATAAAAAGCTGGTCAGAAATGAATCATGCAATGAATAGAGGGCTAGAAAATGTTTTTAAGGAAAAAAAGTAGTTAAGGGGGTGGAATTTAAGAGATTGAGATGAAACGGTAAAATTCTTGCGAGGTGTGGGCAGGTGGGCTTAATGAAGGAATGCGTAAGCCACTTAGTTATGGGTAGAAATTAAATGGCAGAAGTGTGCAACATAATAAGCTGTACAGAAGGAGTAAATGGAGCGCTGCTGTATTTAACCCTGCTGTACAATAGGTCGTCCTGCTTCTCTTGTGGCTCCAGCAAGACTTCTGACACGATTCTTTCACTGGGGCAGGAACAAACGCAAGGCAAGGAGGCACTTTAGTCAAAGTAAAAGGCAATGTTCAAAATGGTTAAAGGGAATTTTGTTTTCATGGCGAATAATTAAACCGGGAACTGATTGCCTTCTGTGCAGGAACATCCATGACTCTTTATAAATCAGTCTTCATCCCCTGCAACACACTGGTCACACTGTTCATTAAAATAGACAAAAGCTCAAAACGCACGGTAAGCCATTTTTTTATTATTCATGTTCCCTAGTTTTGTTTGTTTGGTTTGGTTTTTTTTTTTGTTTTGTTTTGTTTTTTAAGCTGTGTTTTTGGATTTTGGGCCATCTTAAATGGCTGAGGTAACTGTGATCTTGCGCTCTGAGCTGCTAATGGGCAGCAGAAGCTCTTGCCGAGAAATTTAGTATGGCTGAGAGCATGCAGAGAAAGGAGGAAGATGAAAACGTTGTGAGTCTGAAAATGCAGGTCTAATTAATGTTTAAATCCATAGATTAGAATCTAAAGCATATGAAGGTTTTGACAGTGAAATGTGTTTTAAAATATTTTTTACGTTTATGTTTATGCATTTATCGAGTAAATTACCTTAATCTTCATCAGATCACTCTGAAAAATGTTCACTCTCAAACAATCCACATATGCATCTGTAATCATGCACATCAGTAACAATATCGACTCAGGTTAAACAGAATTTAATTTGCTGGATCAGAGGTAAAAGGAGAGAACAAAGCCACAGCACAAGAAACGATTTAGGCTGTTGATCTTGCAGCTTCTCTCAGGTTTCTGATGCAGGGCTGATGTGCCTGTGTGGGCTAGAGCAACCTATAATGTCAAATAGCCCGATAAAGGGTAGAAACTGCAGAAATCTAATGAGCAAAAACTGAACAAAGCCTTGCCCTTACGAGAATTTTTAAAAGTACAATAAAAGTTCCAGCAGCAGCTTTATGAAAGACTTCTCTCTATCATCATGGCCAGTTTGACTCATGTTTGGTTACAGATGGGTCCCTGCCTTTCACTGTAAATTTTTTTTTTTCAAGTCTATAAAGTACTTCCCCCCCTGCCCCCCAATTTTTCTGTGGGCTTTAGGGAGGCAGGAAAATCTGTCCTTTCTAAAGCCACCTCTCTGCGTAACCCGAATTAGAAGCATGCATCTTGGCTCTCCGTTGCGTCGCTGACTGGAGTGCTGAGGAGGTACCGAGGCAGAGTCTCCCCAGTGAGGAGGACCAGTATGTTGGTGGGCTCTGAGCTGGTCTGGCTCCCCTGAAGCTGACGGGAAGACAATGCTGTCCACTCCTTCCTGGGAAGGGTCTGGGATGTGAAGGGGTGGCAAACCTAGCTGCAAACTTGCTTTGCAGATTTCTTCTCTGTTGAGCCCAGTGCAACAAACCTGGTTGTTCTGAGGTGGCTCCAGTAAGCTGTTGCATGCCTGCCAAGTCTAGGCCAGGGGACCTGAATCGGTGATTCATGAGCTTCTGGCTGCTGCGTGGTTTAGGGGTGCATATATGGCCATCATCCCCCCCCAGCTTGCCTTTCCGTTTGTAGTAGGTGTTGCATCTCTCCCATCTATATGTAGATATAGGTGCTCCATCATCTAATGGGTGGGAAGAAAGAAGGTGAGAGGCTGCATTTCTGCATTTGAGTAAGTGGATCCAGCCAGATGGCAGGACACATAAACTGTCACTCAGACAAAGACAAGACATCAGTCCCCAGCATGTCTCCAGATCTTGTGTTGGAAACACAGGCTTCCCGAGCAGTGCCCGCGTATGGAGGGTGTATGTCCCATCATGGCACAGGTAATGTATGGCAAGACCTTTGGGAAAGAGGATGAATTACCTACAGCCTGTCACTTCTTTGTGCTTGAGGGATTCCTGGTGTCCTCCTCCTCCTTTGGGAGAAGAGCCAAACAAATTCTTCTGTCAAGCCAGATCTGTCTCTCAATAAATGTCTTCTGCAGGCACTCTGCTATGTATGGGATGACTGTCTGCCATGCGTTTGTTTTAGTTACAACAGAACTGATTTTTAATTTTTTTTTTTCCTTTGAGATCTCAAATAATCCAAACACAGTCCAAGATGCTTTATGGTTTTGATTTCAAAGGTGTTTCTTCTTGGGCTTTGCGCAGTGCTGCGGTTTGCTGACACTGTGAGGTGCCCCCGTACTGTCGGGGCTGGTTTTGTTCTGCTCTGTGAAATATTGACATCCCTGATGCCGGCTTTTGCTGGTGTTAGCACGCGTAGGAAAAAAAAAATGGCTGATTAAAGGTTTGCCACATGTTGCTCATCTGTGCGAGCTTTCTTTGTTCTGTGACTTTGGGCAGTCCTGTGTGTATCTGGCAGTATTTCTGCTTTGTGAGAACACGGTCTGTCTGTCTGTCTTGATTCTCTTGGAAATGTGTGTGGTTTCTTTAATGTAGTAATTTTATTGAACAGTTTTAAATGCAGTTCATACGTGTATTTTATATGTGTATACTTGTTAAAAAGAAAAAAAAAAAGTAGTAATTCTTTCCAGAAGGGGAAAGAAATAGGAAGAAACACATTCAAACTGAAATACTGTTTTCCCAAGGGATTTCCATAGCTGTTGAAGTAATTCTTTGTGTTTTCCCTCTGTGTAACATGCATGCTTTCTTTCTTTTAACTCCAAAATGTAAATTGCTGCCATTATGTTCTGTATTCCTTAGGATTCTTGAAACATTTGTCTTAACTTAAATGCTAAGTGCCCTGTAGCCTCTGAAGCCTACTAGAAATTGTGACTGGTTTCCCAACTTTTTCAGGCATTTTTTTTCAGCTATAGTGTTTTCTCACCATTATTTATGCTAAGTACAGTTTAGCAATGTTAGGCCTGTAGTGAATTTTCCATCACAGAGAGTTACTGGGAATGGATAAAATTGTTTTAAAAAATAATAATAAAAATATCAGTAGCTCACGGGTTTTTGGTGACTGTAGAAGTTACCTGATAAAGTTCTGCTGTCTGTTATCCTCCTGAGGCAAGACATTTTGGTCTTGAAAATTTATAAAATACAAAGAGGTATTCAGTAATCAGTGTTTCATCTAGAACTAGTGTTTTGGAAGAAAGATGTAAAGGATCATTCCAGCCTGGTATTTTTATGTCTAGTGGGGAAAAAAAAAAACCAAACCAACCCACAAACAAAAAAACCAACCACCCAAACGCCTGTGTTAAAACTGAAATATTTCTAAGCTTTTCCAGACTTAAGCATCATGTTGCAGCTCTGAGGAAAGTACTGAGGAAAGTATCTCTCTGATAAGACAAGCAGCTGTGTGAAAGCAGAATTGAATGGAAAGGTTTAGCTTCATTATTTGAAGTGAAAGGGGTTTTTTTTTTTTTTTTGGCTTAAGGACAGAGACCACCATTTTCAGATTGAGTGAAAAGTAGTCATCTACAGAGTTTATCTCTTTGGGAATGGAAAAATAATCTCAAGTGTATGTGTCATGGATAGATAAAATGATGCGAATGTTTGAACAAATTTTTTGTAGAAATAAAAAAGAAATATTGAAGGTATTTTTGATCTTAAACAATGGATTGCCGAGGCTTTTCTAGTAATAAGCCAAATGTATTTGTCCTGCTTGTTTCATGGGCTGCTAAGTAAAGCTAACCCTGTCACAGAGGGTACGTACTGTGGTGCCCGGAATGAGTAACCTTTCTGGTTGGCTGGACCTGACTGGGGGCTGTAAGCTGCGAATCATTAGATTGAAATTAAAATCTATTTATCACTTTTTCTCTTTCCAACTAATTTAGGCAGTGGTATTAGGTAGATTATTTTATTCTTTCCAGTGTCAAAAATATAATGTGTCAGTTGCAAATTCTGCAGGTTTTTTTTTAAATGCTCCCACCTTCCAAAGCTAGATTTCTTTTACAAAAAAAACTCCTTTTCTGTATTTTCTATTTCACAGACCAATTATGAAAGTATTTGTAAAAATCAAGACAAACATATCCTTCCAGAGGAAATCTGGTATTTAATGGGATTTTCCCCATTACTGTTCGTGGTCTGGCTTAGGGGACAGTTTACACATTGGCTTATGCTCCTCAGCCTCCTTGGTTTAATGCGTAGCGGTGCCACCACCCCCCAGCCTACCGCTGGCATCTTTGATGTCCACATCCTACATAGTCACTGGCCCCCCTGACTGGCTGATAGAAACATTTTGAGTGGGACTTCCTGGGGACTTTCCTGTGGCATTATGCCCTTGCAGAAAACACTTGATGGAAGGTAAAGAAATTTCAAGATTGATTTGTACTATTGTTAATAAAGCAGCGTCTGGAGATAGTGAAGCCTGGGGGAAAATTCAGAATAGTTCTAGAAGACCCAAACAGATTCCAGATGTCTTGCCTTTTAACTCAGACCTCTAGCTGACCATACTTTTCTTGTTAATTCCTCGTAATAAGTTACCTAATTTGGTGGATTGGTGAAGAAAGGCCTCAAAATGAAATGTATCCTCTTTGGATATACTTTTCTATTTCCAGCACATAGTTTGATGTAAAGGCTAGGTTTAAAATAAGAAAAGTAAGAAGAGTAAAGTTGTCATAGAAATAAAACTGGATTCTGGCACCAGTCAGCTTTAGAAGTGAAGTTTTGGATGAAGTTTATAGGTCTTGGCTTGCCAGACATAAGAGTAACTCCTGTGGAACAGCTGAATGAAAGGAAGGATACCATAAAGGGAAATTAAGCCTGCGAAGAAAATGCCAGCACTTTTTTTTTTTTCCCTGCAGACTGCAGCTCTGGATCAGCTAAACAAAGGAAAAAAAAAATATGCAAGGGACTCAAAAAGCAATTTTCAACTTCCAGCTCTGGTTTTAATCTTGTGCATCCTTCTGTGTTTCCTTGCCAACATCTAGAGGTCTTACAAGTGTTAAAGCGCGCGGGGTTTCCAGTGGCGGTAATCGTATGTAACGAAGTTTGCTTGATAAAGTCATACTCGCCAGGACAAAAAAAAACCCAAAACAACAACCCTTAACAGTTTTGCCTGAGCTGAACTCCTCTGCCCTTCTCACTTCCCGTGCAGATCTGAAGGAAATGCTGCTCTTGGATGTGAACATGTGCAGCCATACGATAGACGTGGTCAGGAGTAATTAAGATTGAGCACATTGCGATCGATGGGTCTTCCTGGATGCACCCGCGCTTACGTGGATGTGCAGATTCCTTGGTGCTGCCTGTCTGAGGAGGGGGGCTGGCTGGACTGACTGGGTTCTTGAACACCTTTTTCTGAATGCAGCGCTGGTAAAAGGCTGTTTCCTGCACAGCTTGGTTACAGAGGCAGGAAAGAATCAGATAAAATGCATTTGATATCCTCTTAATTAATTACTGTGGTGGGTTTTAAAATTTTTTTTTAAATTCAGCTCTATTACTAGTGAGTAGCAAGTGCTTATTTAGAGGAATTTAATTTTTTAACTTAGCCTGCTTCCCTTCAGCCTGACTTTCTGCTGAAATACTTAAGTATATGCACTGTAGCCGCTTCCCCTGACATTGTGGGAGTGTTGTATATGCTTCTCAGTGAAATCCTCGACTGATGAAAATCTCCCTGTCTTCTGCCTTTGACTTCCAAAGAGTCTATAATTTTATACTGTGCGCCTTTTTGTGAATTAAAATGTAGCAACACAGAATTTGTCACACCATACGTATGGACTTCTATTTTTATCTGTCTGTCTGCCATTCTAGCAGTGCTGGTGATCATTGGGCAATAAGGTACTAGAGGACTGTTGAAACGACATTGTAAAATCCCTGAATTGGTTCATAACTTCCCAGGCTGCTCCTTTTTTTCTACCTGTGTTGTTTCCGCAGTAAGAAATCTCTTTCCATTGCTATTAATGGAGGTAGGATCATTAACCGTAT
This sequence comes from Chlamydotis macqueenii, assembly GCF_036417535.1. Lineage (NCBI taxonomy): Eukaryota > Metazoa > Chordata > Aves > Otidiformes > Otididae > Chlamydotis > Chlamydotis macqueenii. The sequence goes on from NC_141557.1 coordinate 67,811,222, forward strand.
TTGCAGATGTGTGCCTGCCCTCCATCATTTTTCTCACCACTCCTGCAGCTCCAGCTCCTCTTGTGGAGGACTTTGTCCCATCCTGAGCAGCTCTGTAGCCCATCTGGTTTTCATCTGCCTGCGAGAGGCAACCTCCGTGCTCCAGCCTTCATGCCGGTGCTGGAGAGTCCCCACTCGCGCGGAACCATGGTTCCAGGCAAGCCTAGATGGGATCTTAAAAAGCATTTTCACAAACACAAGGTTGATGACAGGGGGCTGATTTACAGTCCTGTTTACATGAGAGGTTGGTCTGTTACACCTGCATTTCTTCATTGCATTTGTGATGATGTGTGTCTGTGTAATAACACGAAGGTGCGATTTCAACATGGATAGGCGTTGCCTGCTCTGGCTTTAACCTAGCAGCAGAGGTGTGAGTACGTGAAAGAAAAATAAAATGCATGAGGATGCAGCAGCAGGGGTTTCAGCCTGGGCAAGCAATTGGAATCTGAGCCTTCTGTGGATGCCCGAAATAGATGGTGGTGGTTTGGTAGCTGAGGCTGAAGCCTGTGCCGTCACATCCTTATTGCTGCTTCTACTTAACTTAGTTAAAAACCTTTACAAAATCAGACAGACATACGTGAAGATCTGTCTGAAAGGCTCCTTCAGCTAAGAGTGTGAGGAACAAGTTGCTGGTTGCTCACAGTGAGAAAGAGAAGAGGTTTTCCATACAGCTGGGCCTGGAGGGAGCTTGGTCTGTGTCTAAAGGAGAAATCAGCTCAGGTCTCAGCCCCTCGAGTGCTTTGGCTTCTGCATGGATGCAGAACTCAGTCCTCAGGTTAGACCAGACTGATGTATTTTCTTGCAGGTCAAGTACGTTTCTGACATGGAAGGAAAAAAAGGTTTGCTGTGAACTTCTCTGAGCTCTATCAGGAGTAGCAGTGTGAAATCGGCTTCAGTATTTACTTTTTTTTTTAAAAAACAAACAGTTGCTGTTTGGGAGCAGCTGAAGCAAATTCCTGGTGAATTTGCACTGTTTGTTGCTGAATGTAAAATTGTTAGTCTGACTCCTTGAGATATGCCTCTCTTCTGTTTTTGACATTTCTGAAATGATATCTGTTTGGACCTGTCATAACTGAAAGGTGAATCCTGGTTTGTTACGAGGGCCTTCAGCATTTCAATAGCACAGTGAAACTTCCCATAAATGCAGTTGACATGTGGTAAGTGCTGGAAAGCAGGTAATGAGCTCTGCGCACCAAAACTGATGTCACTTGTCACTCTTCTGATCAGTGCACTGAAAGTGACCTCACGCAACGTCCTTTTTGGAGACTGCAGTTTGATAAAAGCCATTTCTTTTATATTTCCTTCCAAAAGGTTTGGTTTTTTTTTCGTGTGCCCCACATGCATATTGTTCAATTTTGTGTTGGTTGGCTTTTTTAGGTCATCCTGTCCAGAAACTATCTCGCCACAACAGCTCTGAAACCTTAAACGAAAGTATATGAGAAGAAACATGACTGTGACAGTGGTCACAAGACAGAATTGGACATCAGTCCACTTATGTGTAGTATTTATGAACTCCACCTTACAGACATTCTGGTGTTTTGATTTAATTTTCAGTTCCCTTCATATTCTAGAATAAACTGCGGGGCCCCTCTCTTTAATTGACCTGTTTGTTTGACCTCAGAACTGTGACACATTTTAAAGTGGAGATCATTGTTGTGATGGATTTTTTGTTTGTTCAGTTTATTAAGGAGAAAAATAAAATTTCTTCTGACAGGAAGATGGAGAAGCAGGAGGCCAGCGTTAGTCTATCTATGCGTCTTAGTTCATGATTATTGTATTATGTTGGAAACTGAGTTGTGCAGTCTTGATAGATGTGAAATTTTGAAATTCACTGACATGAAGAAAAAATAAATTAAATTGAAAGTCTTGGGTTGCTCGTGGGAATGGTAACATCCTTCCCCAGTTTCTAGTTCATGGAGAAATGTGAAAGATTCTCGAACCCACGCCTAAGCGTGTGCCCTCTTAGATGGACTGGGATGCCCCTAACACTTGCTCTCTTTGTCTGTAAAGTTGAGGGAGACGATACCAGAATATGCAGGAAACATTTGGAAAAACAGGAGCACCTGTTTTTAAATACTTGATTTATAAGATTTGGCCACCTTACTCATAAACTTGGTGTAATATTTTAAAAGCTGTATTCTCCCCGTCTGTTGAGAAGGAAAAGAAAGCTGGACCTTATACGAGCCAAAAGTGAAAAGACGACAGCCATAAGTTGCATTTAGAGAAATACAGACCAAAAAGGAGGTAAATCTATTGGAAATTTGTGGGCTACATTCATAAAATTATAACATCTCTGACTTAGTTTGCAGATATTTGCAAGGGTAGGCATTTGCAGGTGTTGCCTGCAGTTGTGTTATTGGGGTGTTTTGGGCTGAACTGAGCATCTGCGCTGTAGGGGCCAGATGATGTCGAGAATGGACTAGATGATCTGACGTCCTTTCATTGGTTTTCTGAGTTTTCTAGCAATTATGTGCTTTGCCCCTCTCCCTCTGTTTCCTCCGTCTTCCTGAAGGCATAATGCTGGTAGATGCCTGCCAAGCTGTTGCAAGAAAATCTAGGAAAATTACAGCAAAGCACAAGTTGCTTCACAGCTGCCTGGAATGCTGTTCTCAGTGGAGACTGGAAGTACATGAGCAGAAATCCAGTGTGCTCTGTTAGAGAGGAGGAAAGCTGGTGGAGGGCCTGGGGAGCTGACGCCAGCATGAGGGTTTGGGCCATGCTTGTGCTACCTTGTGTGAGGAGGAGCAAGGCAACGATGCAGTGAAGGGAACAGGGCACTGGGCACAGGGGGGAGACTGGTGTGCTCCCATCATCCTTCTGTCCTTTGCTGGCAGGTTCATAATCCATTGGCAGATCTGGAGAAAACTGGAAAGAGGGGTAGGATTCTCAAAGATAACTCCTGCAAGTGGCGTGGCTGAACTGAGGAGAGGGAGGGAAGCTGGTGGCCCTTCCCAGAGGAGCAGTGGCCAGCAGCTGGCCACTGGGTGCCATATGCCAGCCAGCAGGGATTGTGGTGCCGGGGGAGCTGAGCACGTGGGTCCACGTGCAATCGGGTCTCATTAATTCGGCTGCTCATGGAGCAACTTGTTTTAATTAAGTCAAATTTATGTCTATGAACACGGTGTGTAAGATAAATCTTTTACTTGTGTCTTGCTTGGTGCAGCAGCCAGGGAAGCTGCTCCAAGATCATTGCCGTGCCTATTCCCTGCCAGTGGACAGGAGAGCGTCCATGTTTCCAGAGCAGTGCCGGAGCCTGATTCTGATAAACGAGTAATTAAACAAACAGCCCTGCTTTTATTGCTCAAATGCAGCAGCTGGGCCCCTTAAGATGCTTGACTAAAATGGAGAGATGCTCATTGCATTTACTAATTGATTTTGCTTTCAAACTTCCATAATGGTTTTATTTTCAGCTACATGTAGCGATAGAGATAAGAGGGAGAGGGAATAAAACAATGGAAAAAGCAAGTGAAGCCATTTTGTCGCCTCCTTCCTTATTGGTTCCTCATATGTTGACTTGTCTGCATGTATGGCAGATCTGTGTGCTCCTTCCTCCCTGACAGCGTGTGCTTCAGCGGGATGAGTGCCCTGCCTCCTGCCTCTCCCTCGCCCCACGCAACTGGCCTCAGGAGTTGGAACAGCATTGGGGTTGGGTAGTGGGGTGGGTTTCTGGTGTTCGGGTGCGATGGCCTTTTGGACATGGTGGCCCTTGGAGCTTGTGGCTTGCTAGGGAATTTGTGCGAAAGGCACAAGGGGATGACCAAGTCTCTACTCCTGAGAAGTGGAATCTCACTGACCTGTTCCCAAGGTGGTTTAGCAACTTGAGTTTCGGCTCAAGCAGAAATACGGTTTGTCTTTTCCTCTCTTTCAAGTAAGAAGAGAAATGTCATAGCATAAAGTTGAGGGAATGAACCCATTTGAAGTGTTTGAGATGCATCATGGGGGAAAACAGTGGGAACCTTTTTACAGCCACGTGAGTCTCCTTCTTTCCAGTATGCCTCTGTGCTTGATGTCTCCCCATCCTGGTTTAGGAACAGTGCTCCTGCTGCAGCCCCATCACCCTCCATCTCCAGTCCTGGGGACAATTTGGGACCCCCCTTTTCTGGATTCACGTTTCAATGTCTGTCCTTCCCTGATTGTAGCAGCTCTACAGTGTGAGCAGGAGCACTCACACCAGCTACCATTGACTGTGCCAGTCGCTGTCCCACTGCCTGGGTGGCTGCTGACCCTTCTCCTGAGCTTTGGCCCAATTCACAGTGCCCCCCACCCAGTGCACAGGATCCTCTTGTGCAGGTGGTAGTGCCTGCAGCTGCAGCGGACGGGTCCCTCTCCCTGAACATCCCCTAGTCTCAGTTAATTAATGTGTCTGGGTTCTTAAAACTGTTCTCTAAATTAAAATAAGATTTATTGTAGAACCTGATTGTGGTGCCATCTGCATCGTAGATGGTGCTGTGTCCTTGACTGCTTGTCCTGGACCAACCATGTTTCTAGTTACGTATGTCTGCTAAGCAAAGCAAAGGGGTGATTTCAGCAGAGGTAGGCAAACATGCATTAGCTTCCGGAAAGTCCATGTAAAAATTAACTTGTGTGTGAAATTAGACATGGCATTCAGCAGTGGCTTACTGTACGCAACATCGTAATGTTGAATACTTTGATGTCTGCAAATGCTTCATTTGTTAGATTTTAAGTTCTGCGCACTCAGACGTATGCCTTGGGTTTCCCAGCGCTGTGCAGGCCTTTCACCCAGCCTTGCCCTCCCGCTCTTCCCCGCTCAGTGGGTCTCCACATATAGTGCACTGTGCACCAAAGGCTGGTTATTGTCCAAAGGTAAAAATTGTTCCCTGGGTTGATGTTTTGCCTAAGCCAAAGGCTCTGGTCAGCCTTCTCTCACTGCCAATTTTTTTTGTCCTATTTCTCTTAACTTTTTTTTTCCCCATTAGTATTTCATGTTTCTTACCTGGCTGAAATAAAATATATTCTTTTTATACCAATAATCTTATTTGTTTACCTTTCTCTTACTGCCCTTCCCTTCTCAGTCCTCCTGGAGGTGAATTTTGAGCTTTTTATTTTCCCTCTCCATTTTCCAAGTGGCAGCAGTTTTCAGGTCAGAAACCCATTCTGCAACAGGATTGAGAGGTTTTATTATTACAGGGAGCAGGGTTTTTTGTGGGGATCTTCCCCGATTCCCATCCCTTGTGAGAGTTATGGGGCAGAAACAGAGAAAAAAGGAGCAAAGGGAGTGACTGGTTTAAAACTTTGTGATTTGTGCCTTTTTGTCCTCCTTATTATTGCCTTGATCTTATGTGTGTATTTTTGGTCATGGATCCGAGCTTTTACCAGTGAGATTTGCTGTAGAACGCACTGGATTGTTTAACAGTTAAGTCACTTCACAGCATTTTGATTATCCTTATTTTTCATCTATATTTCAAAATGTTTCCAATCTGTAAACCACTTTCTATCTCTTCATCCTTTTGGCACCATACCTTTTTGGTGAGGTAACTGGAGCAAAGGGATTTCTAACCTAGGAGATAAATATTTTCTCTTCCCTGTCCACATTTGATTGTCCTGGCTTTATTCTTGCACTTTTTTCTCCCCTGCTATCCAAGACTAGCTGTAGAAGGTAAACACTGGGGGAGCTAAATGAGATTACAGCATCACTTTGGTAACCTTTCTTAGTGAATGGGCAGTTGATCTGCCCATAATGCAAAGCACTTAATGTATTGAAACATCTAAGAAAGCAAGCTGCTAGTTCACCACTCAGAGTTCAATTCCCGGATAATAACATTTATTTATAGGGAATAAAGAGTTAGTTCTGCGATGGCAAAGTAGATATTGTCACTCAAAGCGTGGTCTTTTTATTAACCTCAGATTTATATGGTTAAGTAATTGTTGTATTAGTAGCATTTCTTGAGTGGTAAGGAGGGGAAAAAAAATAAGACAGATGTCTGTGAACAACGTGCTGCTTGTTTATTTATCTGTAGTAGGCTGGGGCTAGTAAATTGGCCCACTGTCACGGGGCTGTGAGCGATAGCGAGCTTGAGCTCAGCAGCCTGAAGCTTGAGATGCTGCAACTCACGGGCAATACGTGTCATGTATTTCTTAGTGTGTGCATCTGTCTGTCCTTCCCTGCGCATAGCAAAAGGTAAGGGAAAGACTTGTGCAAAAGTGCCACGTACTGAATTTTTGTTTCTTGAATAAGCCGGCTGACAAAATTGCTGCTTTCTGCTATTTGTTTGTGTATGTTTTTGACTTTTCTGTGGAAGCAGGACGTATTTCTCTGGAACAGAAAAGCACATATATTTAATGAATGAATAGCTTGGTAGTAGCACATGCAGAATGCTCGGCCATACTTTTTTTCCTTAGTATGATATTGTTCAGATTTTGAAATGAAGGAAAATTCTGCTAATACTCTCATTCCTACTTTGTTCTTCCAATTTCCATAACATTTTAAATTAGAAATGTCATAAACTTGGTATGAGGCTAAAAGCTTGTTACAAAATAAGACAGGAGGATATTTGTAAAAGGAAAAATATTTAATCTATCTTCTTCATGGCCATTTTCTTAAACCTGAAGTAAACACGGTGAAATTGAGCGAATTTCTATTAAGCAGGCTCCTCAGCTTTCGTGTCACGTACTGAACAGACAATTGATGGCATATTTCCAGCTGGCAGAGCTGTCGAAAGGTGGCATGCAACTTCCACTCCATTTTTTTTCCCCCTTTTCAATATATGATTGTGCAAGTCTAACTAAATTCATCAGAGAGTAAATATTCATTCAGTATGTAAAATAAAGAATAAATCTGCGAGTTGGATTCAGTGAGTAAACAGATTATCACACTGCAGGGTTTTCTTCAATACAGCGGGTGCTTTAGCTGCACAGATTTTTCAAAGCTGATATGATGATCAACTTGGTATCAACTGTTGGAATCAATACGGAGTCCCATAAGTCTCTCTGTCGCTTTTTAGGGGTTTTTTGGTGGAGAAGAAGAGGGGCAGGAAAAAGGGGTTTGCACAGCGAGTATTTCCTAATGCGTATGTGGAAAACCAGCCTATTTAAATCTGTCGTCTTTTTCAGAAATAGTGAAAAAATTCACTGCGTTTTGGTGGCTGTTATTTTTTTTCACATTAGGTACTTTGTCTGGGACTAATAATGGTGTTTGCGTTTGCTGCTGGTTGTGTCTTGATCCTGTTTTCCCAAGCATTAGCTGCTTGTCTGAGCATTAGCAGCTTCTCACAGCCTTCCTCTTGTAAAATAGTGGGAGGTGATAACCTGACCCAAATAAACGAGTGACAAACTCTGCTTGCCTCCACATGGAACAGGTGGATGAAATCATGCCTTTCCCCTCCGGAAATAGCTCTGGTACCCCTGGGGCTATTGCACTGCCTGGGGGCGTAGTAGCATCCTGGGAGCGCTTCAGAGGGCTAAAGCAGACTGCAGCACTGGCTGCCCAGATTTTGAGCAGAGACTCTCTGTAAGACTCCATGTTGTGAGTATATAGCTCTCGATGTAGAGAATGCTGGTTGTGGAATATTTCAAGAGCAAGGTGCATTTCTCCAATGCTTTCCTCGTGAACACTGTTGCCTAGTGGAAACAGTCAATATCAACCCAAAGCAAGGCTTGTGACTGCCTGTGGTTTAGTTTAGTCACATACCAGAGACAAAAAATCATTGAATTGCTCTTTCCTGACATGTACTCCTTGAATGGAGTTGGTGTAAATTTAGTCAGTTCACTTTGTTGAGTATCGAGAGCAGTGTGATATGTAAATAAAGCTTTATCAGATGAGATAGATTTAAAATTCCACAGTTGGCAAGGAAGCATTAGCAGTATAATATAATACAAATATTTACACAGTAACTTCTAAGTCTTCAATAAGTGCTTAATATTTGAAATATGTGTTGTGAAAACATTGACTGATTAAGCCGTACCATTGCTGCTACATCTGTATGCAGCAACTTGCAATGGCTGGGATGCAGGAGTCGTGGGGAGGAGTAGGTCACCTAGCAATGCAAAGGCATTTAAACAAGTCACGCCAGTTTTTTGGGTTTTTGTTGTTGTTGTTGTTTTGGTTTTTTTTTTTTTTTTTTTTTATAAATTTAATTAGGATTCAGCACAGCCTGCTCTCCCAAGGCATATGTAGCTCCATCCCTGCATCCTGTTGGAGCTGCCACTCTCGGAGGCTGTTGCGTTTGTGTAAGGTGACTGGATGTAATCATGTGCCCGGTACATCTAAGAGCATTCCAGTAGCAAGATTGAGCTACCAAGTTTGTGCCTGCCCACAACAGGGAGTGTCATCATCACTGGTCTGTCCCTCCTCCATGTATCTGTCAGGGAGTTTTGATAAGGAATTGCAATGGACTGTGATGATGGATGGTTACTTTTTTTGCCTGCATGCAGCATCACAGGAGTGGTGCTGGGCTCTAGCTGATCCGCGTGTTTTGCTGGGAGCAGAGGCTGGCCGTAGAAGAGATACACTCACCCAAAGAGAGCATCTGCCTTGCCCAGTTCATCGTTACATTCAGCCTCCAGTTCCAATATTACTCATGAGCGAGCTCACAAAACAGTAAAATCAATAGACTGCAAATTAAAATAAAAGAAACACAGCTCCTAAACTTGCCTGGATGATTCTCTGCTGCCACCTCATTTGCCAAGAGACTGCAAGAGCTGATCCGTGCCTGAAAATGTACTGCTGCTCTCTAATCCAGTCTTTGGTTTTGTCTTTTTTTTTTTTTTCTGGTGGTTATTTTTTTTCCCTTCCCTGTTTCACCTTCTGCAAGCACACAGCAAAGCCCAAAACCAGAGTGGGTTGGTATGTGCTTGAAGTGTGAGGATTGGGTTGAGTTTATTGTAGGTGGGGTGGGTATGGTCTGTCCTACAATCACAGACTTGATCGCAGTCTGCCTTCAAAACCGTTACTTCACAGTGGCATTGCTTGGTGTTGTTAGCCAGTTCCTGGAATGTTTTGGCGTAAACCTGCGATTGATAAGCTCTGCTCTGCCTAGACCTCTGTGACAATTTCATTTCACTAAAACCTCCCTTTTCCACAGAGAAGCTAACAAACAGCTCCCATCCAGCTCACAGTCTTTTCCCTAGAGAGGGGCAAAATGATGTGGCTGGTCATGCAGGAAACCCAGCCCAAATAATGAAATACTGCCTCTTTTCCTACTGCGGTCTCATGGAAACAACTGGCACCTGATGCTAATGATGTGTGGGCGGTATCCATCAGTCTGTGCTTCTGCCCACTCTCTGGGCAGGTGCCGTACTGCCTGGCTCAGCCTCTGGCAAGGCTGGAGGTAGACTTTGCCGAGTGGGATGGAAGGGCCCGTAGAGATGCCCCGAAATCCTAACATGGCGTTTGATCCTGCTGCAGTTGCAGGAGGTTTTAATGTCTCTGTCAGTTGTGCTGGTAACACACAAAGCTAGGTTTTGCAAGAGGAAAGTGTAATAGCAGGTAATTTCATCAGAAGCTCATGTCAGGGCTGTTGCTCAGCATGGTTTAGCAGGCAGGTGACATGCTGTGAAGCTCACCTGCGGAGGTCCACCTCCAAGGTAAGGCTGCAGTGCCTGCCCATCCTAGTGACACGAACAGGATGATTGCAGTCACCTTAGCTTGAAGCAAACAAAGAGGGTTTGGGGTTTGCAGAAAGATGATGCAATTCTCATACTGCTCATGATGTTTTTGCAAGGCTAAGAGCAAATAATCTTGAAATGAGCTGGCAGTTTTATGATTGGGTTTTATGAGCTTTTATGATGTTTATAATCTGACATTGAACTCACAGTTTAAGAGGTGAAAGGTTTAAAGGAACACAGTAGCAAAGGCGTACCACTAAATTTCTTCTGGGTGTAATTTTACCGTACATCTTAGAAGCTTCCCAGCCGTGGTGGGTTTGTTAAAGTATAGGCGATGCAGTTCACCGTGTGTGCCACTGAGTAAAACTGACTCCATCTTTGACACATGTTCAGCGTAGGGAAGAATTTAACAGAAAATATGATTTTGCCTTCTCTGAGGAAAGGCATAGGCTGGAGGTAGCTGCCTTGTGTAGTGTAACTGCCCAGGCCACAAAATGTAGTCTTTGCATTTCCATTGAAATCCCAGCCACAGAAATATTGTACATTGTCCGTGCCTGCTTGTTTTCTTTGTTATTTTTCTGATACTGGTAAAAATCTAACATCCTCTGCATTCTTTAAACTGGAATTCTTAAATTATGACCTTTCCCCCATGATACTTTTGGAGAAAATGAACAATTTTGTCTGCTCCTTGTCTTGCAATTCTGCATCCGCTTCTTTTGATGGATGCGTGCTTCAGAGGTCCTGCCTGCAGATGTTTGCATGCGTACAGCACAAGCCTGTTCTTACTTGAACTATCCGTTTCTGTTTTCCTGCGTTATCTCTTATCGCTCTGCGGGGCTCGGTGAGCGGCAGGTTTGCTGCTGGCTAGCTTTTTGAGGTTTCTGTTGTGCACAGTGCTGTATTTGTCTCCTAGTTCTTTGATTTGTAATGTTTTGCCTTTGATTGCTGCAGAAGGCATAAACAAGCCTGTCAAAAGCCTTGTTTAGTGTGCAGATTCTGTGGGGGTGGCTGACAGCCTCAGACCCTAAAATAGATCTAGCGATGAACTGAATGGCTCAAACCTTGAGAATTTAATTTGATCTTTCTTGTTGCTTTAAATACTGAGACTGAATGAGGATTTCTCTAACAGAACAGAAGGTGAACATGTTGGTATGTGACAGTAATAGAAGAAGGGTCCAGACCTGCTGTCATTGAGATGCTCTTCCATGAAGAGCCCGGCTGGGCTTGGCCCGCTGGGTAGTGGCTCGTCTGCTGTAAGTCCCCATACTTGGGGAGGGGAGTGCTGCATCCTCTGATTTTACAGCATCCATGGGGACGTTGTTCCGAAATGCTTCCCTGGATTCTGTTGTGGGATAGTCACTGTAGGAAAACCTAAAGCAGTTGCTCACGGATTTAGCGTCTGTTTTATGCTAGCTTTGCGAAAGGAGAAAGAAGGAGCTGCAAAATCACCCCAGGGTTCGTTTGTTTTTTTTTTTTTTATTTTCTTTCTTTTTTAATTTTTTTTTTTTTCTTTTTCATGTAGCACCATGCAGTTTGTAAAATCGTAGCTGAGGTTTTCAGTTGTGGTGGTGTGAAGGTAACAATGATTTGGCTTCGACGTGCCGTAACAGCTGCAGAATTCATTGGAGCTTAGAAGCCTGTGAGTTATAGCTGTGATGCCATTTACAGCTTTTATGGAAGAGCTCTTAAATTTGTGAAACGTGTTACTTTTTGAAGTGCATTATATTTGTAATTTGAATTCTCTAAAATCCTATCTGAGGGAAAAAAAAAAAAAAGCTTTGAAAATCCCCCTCTGCCCGCTAAAAACATGGGGGACACTTACCAGGCGGGGAAGCAAGTCTCTTAAATTGAGTGATAGAACACATAGATGGATTTGTAGATGCTAAAATGTCAATTAGCACACTTTGAAGCTTAATGGTTGTCTTTGATGTGCTTCTAATATCTTCAGCAAAGTTTGAATGTTGCCATTGATCAGGACGCAGAGGAGGGATGAGGGAATTGAACACTAACCCAAACAGTCTTCGTGGAGCAGAGGCACTTGTTCTCCACGGACCCCCCGGTCGCACGAGCTGTGTCGGCGTGGGCACCCAGCGCCCTGCCTGCGTGTCACCCCGGCCCCGGTGCTGTGCCACCTGGCATCCACCCAGTGCTGCCTGGCAAGAAACCTGCAGAAGCCAAGGAAAAATGGTTACACTGTTATTTTGAAGGTTCTCACGCAGGCTTTGTGTTTGGTTTTGTTTTGTTTTAAAAAAAAAAAAAAAAAGGAAAAGGAAGAGATAATGAAAAGGTTGAAACTTGCTTATGTTTTCTCTTTATCACTTTAACACAGATCCAGTTGTCGTGAAACACCTGTGTGTTAAAAATCATTCTGTGCAATTAGGAAAGCCTGCTATCTCCATAAGAAATAACTTTATTTTTTTCCCCTTTTCCCCACAAAACCTGCCAGTTGCCCATTATCTTCTTAATTTAACCATTCAGGGGAGACATAGTGTAGCTTCACGAGTCAGGCCAGATCTTAGAGTTACCAGTGGCTATTAGCTTTCTCTTCCCTCATGTTTTAAATTGTAGCAAGAACTGAAGCTTGTGTGTAGCAGAGCAGAGCTTCAGCATAGCTGTCTGAAATTCTTGTCTTTGGTACCCTGAGCAATCTGCTGCAACTTCAGTTCCAGGTAATGGCCTTTACCCTCCTCTGGCAGTAAAAAATGTTGGAAAAATGTTTTGCAGGCCTTCTGGGAAGTTACTGGGATGCATTCATTTGATTTGTTACTGAGTGATTTCCTCACGGAGCAAATGCCAGTTTTATTATTTGCTTCCCTGAGCTACTAAAATACCATCATTTGTTTGCTGGGTAGTATTTTGGAAATCAAATACTTTTAATACTGAAGGGCGAGCTTGGTAAAGCTTTAGAGTGTGGGTTTTCACTGATTACATAGCTTGTATTCATGCAGAAAATTTGCTGATGTAACCAGACTGACCCGAAAATACATTTAGAGTAGCTTTAGAGTCTCCTCATATGTCTTCTTTAATTGGCTTAGGAGTGAAGAGTACAGGTTTAGTTTACTTTTCCCAGCTTTGGCGGATACCCCCCCCCCCCGCAGCTTTAAAGGAAATTTTGCCAGTCAGGAATGTAAACAAGGATAAAAAGTGCCTGGTAAAAATCTCACTTTTTGGATATTACATCGAGAAAAATCAATGGGTCGTGCTTTTAGCGCAGTATCAGCGTATCCATCCCAGGAGCCTGTGTCAATACAACTGATTTAGTTCCCCATTTTGTTCAGTAAAATTGATTCAGGCCCCAATATCCTGAGATTTCCCAGCAATAGGTTCAGCGTGTTTGGCTCTGTCATTGGCTCTCCTGGGTTTAATATTTGACAAGGTGACTTGGGTGGGGTTTTTTTTTGTTTTGTTTTGTTTGTTTGTTTTTTAAATCTTCTTTTAAACTTGGTGATTGCCTGAGTAAGAGACATACTGTAGACTGAGGTGAAAGAGGAGGAAACAAAGTTAAACATTTCCAAGCTAAGGCAAGGGCTTTCTTGCGCCACCCATACGTGCTTTGGGTCAGATTTATGCAAACGAACAGGTCTGTCACTGTGCAAGTTACCCTGTGAGTAGAGTTTGCCGTGCCCCAGCTTTGGTGATGCCACTTGCCCCAGTGCTGGCTGTTGTCCTCTTGCAGGGGTTTGGTTGTGGAGCTACTTATGGAAGCACACTCTACTGCAGTGCTATTAAAGTGAGTTAGACGAGCTAAGACCTCCTGTTTCATCTCTAAACCAGCCCAACCTAACTAGAAAGATTTAAATAAGAGTGAATGAGCCACTCCGCTTGGCACGGGGTCATCCAGCAGGCATGTGGTGCCCTTCCCAAGCCTGCGAGGAGACCTCTATCCTCAGCCCCAAGCCTGTGAAAACATCACGTTCCTGATGGGTACACCTGTAAGGTAGCTAACCTGTATGGGCTTTGGGCTAATTTATTTATTTCAGTGGGGGAGCAATAAGTTATATATTGGCAGATGTGCATTTTTGCTGGTATATACTACTGGATTCCTCAGAAGCAGAGAGATGAGCAAATTTTTTCCTATTATAGGCAAGGCACCGAAGTCCTACCAAAGAAATGACGTAAGCACTGACCTCCTGTTGTAATTGTGAGGATAGATGCTAAACACATTAACAGTACTCCAGCTTCTCTAAAATATTGATACCACTGACCTTTCAGATGCTCTAAGAAGCCAAAAAAATTAGATCTCTTCAAATTCCCATGGAAATAGTAAAGGCAGATTTACAACTCGCCAGTTGTGTCTTTCTCTCTTCCCTACTACCTTGACAGTATTTTGGCATGCAGAATGGTAAAGGATCAGGCTTTCTGTTTAAGGATGGAAAAAGATCTTAAGATAACTAGTAATATGGAGCAGGATTGGATTGGCCATATTAAACTTCGTGTCTGTAGGTCTTATTAGCAGACATTTAAACTGCAGAAATCACTTTTTATTGGACCGTATTCATATGGTTGCATAGTGGAGCTTGAACACCTTATAAAAATATGAACTGAATCAAAATGAAATTAATTAGAAAGAATATATTTGAATTTCATTATCTTGAGCTCCTGAATACTCTTTGTGCATACTGGGTTTTATGTGTCTGTCTGAAGTGTACTTGGTGGAGAGTTTTAATTAGAACTGGAGACAGCGTAAGAATATTTGGAATGTGAAATTTATAAATGGCAGTGATTTTCAGCTAGGAGTGCAGAGGTTTTTTTGGAGCTCACTACCATTTCTCGCGTCTCTTTTTCCCTCCTCTTAATAAGCTACTTTTATGTTCAAATTAATACCAGATCCTGAAAAAGAAAAAATCCTGCTGTGGCTCTCAGTCTTCTGCAGCATGATCAGAGTTGTCAGATCCACAGCTGCAGGAGATTTTTACCTTTGTGTGTTTAATGGCTCGTACTGCTCTGTTCTTTGATGGTACCATTTAACCATAAAAGTGCAGGGCTGTGGATGGCACAGGACATGTGGCTGCCTTGACTACTGTCTCAGATGTCGGACATGCCAAGACTCAAAGAGCTGATTTGGCAGCTGCCCAGCAGATTTTTCTAAAGGCTCAGTTGGTGGCCAGAAACCCAGGCTGTCAGAGTTGTGTTATGCAATAAACTGTTTTTCAGCAGAAGTTTCTAATCCAATTTCAGCTGTAGGTTTTTAGTAGTCTGTAATCAAAGATAAGTATACGTTATTTCACAGCGTTTCAGAGAAGTGAGCGTCTCCCATCAGGTCAATTTGTTTGTTTAGGTTTTTTTTTAAGAAGGATTAAGACCTGTTCACCTACATGGGAGATGATGCTTAAATTATTTTGGTTTCTGACCGGGAAGCATGTATCTGTATACAGCATACCCTTTCAAAGGTAATTCAGTGTGCTTTTTAGGAGATGTTCCCTTTTTTTTTTGGAGAGCGCACCGAGTAAGGAACCTATTTGTCAAGTCAGAGCTTTTGCTGTGGTGTAAATTGGCTAAAAGTGATGGTCAAACACAAGATCATCCCTTGTCAGGCTGTGACCTACCTGAAATGTCACAGGCCCTGGCCTTGTGACAGATACACCCCCCATATATTTCCCTTTCACTCCCCTAAAGTAAATAATTCATTGTGGGAAAAAAGGGTTTGTCTGAATGCAATGAGATATTTGTGGTTTACAAGAGTTACATTACAGCAAAGTGATTTTAATTTTCTGAATACCATCTGTGATGCCCTCCCTTCCTCACGGTGACTGTCATGGTGTGGTGTCATGGTGGACTGGCATCCCTCCAAGCGTGGGTTGCTGCTAAAAGGGGCAATCCTGTCTTTCTCTCTGCCCCAGCAGTAGCTCTTGTGTGGCTACGTGGAGTAAGGGAGCTAATCTGTCTGAAAATGGTAATTTCTCTTGTCTTGGGGTGAGATTTTGACTATTTTGCCCAATCGAGCTGGTCAAATGGCCACATAAGGGCTAGTGCTGGCATCAGGGTTGGGGCAGGTGCATTCCGTGTGGTGGCAGGTGTGAATTCACTCAGGCGCTCTGTGTGCAAAATGGTTGGTTAGATTCATGGTCTGGCTTAAGAAAGCTAGAGCTGTAGAGTCACTGCTGTCAGTAAGAGATGGTTCGAGTTGAAGTCCTGCTGTAAGTTGATAAACTTTAGACCTGGGTTTACTCTGAATTTGTGTTTAGCTTTTTTTTTCCTTCTTCCCCCCCCCCCCACTCCCTCAAGTGTTTATCTTGGCAGACCAACACGGGAAACAGTTGATGTCTGGTAAGCTTTCACTAGTTTCATATTGAGTAGTAGTTTTCTAGAGGTGCAGAAACATTGCCAAGGTGCCTGAGTTTATGTAAAAGAAGCAATTAACACACACACCTGCTATTTTAAAATATTTCATTATTGAGTCTAAGATAAAGTTAGGAATTATTATTTTTTTTGTGCCGCAATTGTAGGAGCCTGTATGAAGACACTAGTGACTTGTGTTTGGAAATTTTGACTGTAACTCTCCTACTCTAATGTATTCTTGCAAGAGCAGGTAGGTTGAAGCTCACTGGGCTCCAAAGTGCCTGAGGCCTTTAGTGACCCAAAAACCAGAGTGCTTGTCTCCCATGCATTTGTTCTGAAGAGAGGAAACAATCCCCGGTGCAGCAGGAGATGGCGAACAAGCGCAAACGAACCGGAGGTTGCAGGGGATGAAAGCTGTAGGAGAACTGCAAAAGCAGGAAAATGAGAAATTTTTATTTGCCTCCATCATTTCTTTGCCATGTTAACGTCGGTTCTCAGAAGCTGCAACGTAATGTGAGTTCTCTGGGCAAGTTTTCTGGAAGTTTGAGGGAAAACGTCGCTATAATTACCAGATACACTTAAATGCTATAACAGAACCATTAATAAAGAACATTTCCCCTTTCTTCATGTTAGTTAGCACATTTTTAAAACATGACCTATTTTCCTAAACTAGACAGAACAGATTACATTTTCCAGAAGGCATGAGTCACTGTACTATAAAGTCTCCAAACCGTATCAATCTTCATCAACTTAAGCCATTCATGAGGTTTTATTTTTTCTCACTGAATATAAGCAGTTTGTTTTAAATGAGAATCTGCTACATCCTCTCTGGATAGTTAAACTTGATTAAAAGGTTAAATATTAAATAAGTGTGAACTTTATTCTGAGAGGAGAATGTTGTGGAGGGACCTTGATAGTAAGCAAAAGACTGTAAAGATATTACTGTGGGTATATATGGGTATATCCAGTTTGCATGAGACTGTGCTTGGCTGTAAGAAGTCCAAGCAGCATGATAGCTGCCAAAAGGAGCCAAAAATGTTTGTTTATGTAGATATGGTTGGATATATTAGAGTCTGGTTTCAAATTGTTACCCTGGAAGTTCAAACTTCTGCTAGGAGTTTCTGCTGAGAAGAGCTTCCACCATCTGGTTGTGGAACGACCCCCTTTCTCCTCCAAGTTGTGTATAGAGAAGGAGTTTGCACCGATGGGCTAAATATGTGGTTTTGCTCTGTGAGTAGAATGCACGCTTAGAGAGGTGAGAAGGTTGATGGGACTTGGCGATGCAGTGGAGACCTCTGCTAAGGCAACAAGGGAGGTATACGTGTTGATACAGTAGTAAGACTTTGCACTTTCTCATGAGGTTCACGCTGTGCCATATGTATGTCGAGGAAGTGGGCTTTGTAAATGAATAAGCGTGCTCATCGCACTTAGCAGTGGTAACTCACTCAAGGCTGCACAGATCTCTTTCAGCCTCAGAAGACTAATTTGTCTTAGGTCAGGCTTTTAAAGAAAAACAGGTATAACTGTTTTTCCGTTGATAATGTACAGCTAAAAGGCAAAAATCTGTTGCAGGTCTTGAATCTAGTAAACAAACATTTCCATTTTGGTCCTTCAGCTGAAAAGTAATTTATACGATCTATGAAAATGTGTTGTCTGTTTTTCATGCAAAAGACAGATTTTTATTTTGTTGCGAACTAAACACAGAAAAAAAACCCACCCTTTGAAATAGTTCTCCTTCAAAAATATCCTTGAGGAAAGGGTAGAAGCTTGTGGTTTATTTTTCCCATTGCTTCAAAATGACCTTCTTACATCTGCGGGAAAGACTCTCTGGGGGCTGTTGAACCATGAAAGCATATTCATTTAGGGCATTGGGTGCCACAGTGATTTTAACCGAGCGTTGGCTGCAGTGCTGGAAAAAGAAAAAAGACGGGGTTTGTGTTTTGTTGTTTTGCTTTCTGCAACCTGGCATGAAGAATGGGGTCAGGAGATGCGTGCTTGGGAAAGACCCAAAGAGAGCGCTGGAAACACGCCAGCCACACTGAATCATAACACACGTGCTTATAAGTATCTTTGTACCTTACAAAGTCCTGACTTTTCAAATAAAACCATCACTGCTGTTGAAGTATTTACATAAAAGTAAAACAAATAGCATGGAGTGCTGCATGCATTCTCCCTTGTTCCAGCTCTGGTTTACCCCGTGAACTGTGACTCCTGTTTGCTTAAGGCAAGGCTGGGCCAGGCCAAAGAATGCCGTATCTGGCGATGAATGAACGGAGAATCTCGAGCCATGTGAATGCGTATGCTTCTGCTGCTTCTCATGGAGCAAAGCAGCATGCAGCAGCGCCTGCTACTTCAGGCTGATGTTTCACCTACCCAAGAGGTGACGTGAAGCCTGCCTCTCACTTCTACCTGCTTTACTCTTTGTTTTTTTCTTTTCTTTTCTTTCTTTTTTTTTTTTTTTTTTTAAAGATTTGAATATAACTTCAGAGCTGAGTATAACTGTAGAGCTGAAAGGAATCTGCCAGCCAGGTGGCACAAAACAGAGCTGCTCTGCTATCTACAAGGTCGCATCCTGCGCAGGAGCATACTGTGTAGGTAAACAGAGGTTGTGCTCCTCTTCCCTGTCCCTTCGGACTGAACTTGCTGAACTATTGCTTGGCTGCCCTAGTAGCTGAAGTTCAGATATAAATGTGCAACGTGTGGTTCCCTGAAATGGCATAACAAAGAAGATGGCATGATTAATTTTTTTAGCAGTTTAGAGGAAATGATGCAGTTCTGTTTCTTAATTCTGCCCCAGGGCTTCCCTGGTTGTTTGCATCTGTTACCTTATAAACTCGGTAAAAAAGTAATCTTATTGTCAGATTGGGAGGCAGAAATCATCTTGGCTGACCTGCACAGTGAGGGCTATGGACTTGCCATGATGAACCTACAGTTTAAGATGTTACTCAGTCCTTTTTTGGGTCTAACTCTGTAATGGACAATCCATTAGTTCCCCGTAAGTCGTTTCAATGGCTAATTACTTGCACAGTTGCAGAAATTGTTCTTTAATTCTGTCTTACATTTTTCTGAATTTGAGTTCCAGCTGTTGGATGATATTTTATCCCTCTCTGCCAGGCTCGAGAGCCGTATATTATCAAATTTCTACTCTCTGTGGAAATATTTAAAGGCAGCGATCGAGTCAGTCCCTTTGAGGGTTTTTTTTTTTTTTGGTTGTTTGTTTTGAGAAGTTACATAGATTTAATTCCTCAAGGCTTTCACTGGAGGATATTTCTAAGTGGTTCTGGATGTCTGTGTGTTGTTTTGCTAACGTGAGATAACTCTTCCAGTTGTTGGCGGCGTGAGTGCAGAACGGGGTACACGGCGGCTCTCCCCCCACTGGCGTGACGAGGCAGAGACGATCTGACCCATATAATTATGGCTAAATGTGTCGGGAGCTGGAGCTGTGTTGCTGGCGGAGCAGCAGCTCAGCTGGGCTCTGAGTCAGCTGCTCTCTGGCTTGCGGCTGCTTTTGTGCCGCAGGCTCAGGGGAAGATACTGTCGACAATTGTGAAACCCTTTTATTGCTCCTGCATATGGAGCCGCGTGAATGTGGGTGTTGGCAGCGGCTTAGCCCCTTATTTTGCTGACCTTGGATAACATGGCGTTGGGGAACTTAAGGACCTTTTTTCAGGCTGAGTGATGGGTGCGAGGAAAGCCCACAACAGAGCAGGGTAGGCGAGACAGTGGCTGTGCAGCCTCAGCACAACTGGGCTGGTGGGAGCTCTGGTGTGGAGAGATTGCCCCACGTGCCTTTCTGTTGGCAGCACTGCTGTCATAGAGGCGGGATGAAGCCAATATGGTTCATCTTGAGTTTTACAGCTCTGTGAATTCAGCATGGTGTGAAATGTTACTGTGTTCCTTCAGGAGTTGCTGAGGGGTTCTTTGTTCCTGCCTCCTGGGACCCATCTCTTCGCTGGTGGCACTGTGGCCCACACAGCCCCTGGGCTGGTGGGAAGGCGGGAGCATCTCCTGCAGCAGTGCTGGAGCCTCCAGCTGGCACAAGGAAGACATCTCAGTGGCCCTGTCCCTCAGAAAACAGGGGACGCCATTCTTTGTGCATGTCCAGCACATCGTCTGGGGGGAGAGAGGTGTCTGCAGGCCGTCACAGAAATGCTTGGAGAGGATGGCCTGGACCAGAGGCCTCTGGTGTGTGGTGATCAATCTCCTTCCCTCGTGCCGCAGGGACTGTAACCACCATGTCCCAGGGCATGGGTTGTACCTGCCAGTGGTCACTGTCCCACGGCAGTTGGCTGCTTGATCGGCAGGTGCTCGTTTAAAGATCAATCATGTTAGCAGGTTTCACCCTGTGGCTACTGAAACAGTGAACACAGGTGCTCCTTGCAGTGAGCCAGCATGACAAAGCAGGTTTAAGTGGGATTCATTTCTTTGGTTTTTTATTTTTTTTTTTCTGCATTTTTAGCAGGCATAAAAGGGCCAGTGGGATCAGGAACTGATGGGTGTTTTCATCTAACTTTCAGCTCCTCGGGGATTGCAGGGTCTGGTGGAGGACGGGGTTTGTTCATGGCTTCAGGACAGGCCTGGTGTTTCACAGGGGAGAGGCCTTGGGCTGACAGGGCCTACGGAAGGCAGCGTGTCTCTGAGCGCAGCTTACGTTGACTGGGCTTGATCGTTAACACGTAGCTTGTGTATACTTGGCTTAAAGTATATAAAAATACAAGGTGATCGTTTTGTTGCCTCTTAATGGGTTTCTGTGTAACTTGTCTAGGCTTTCAGAGTCAGGAGCAGTGTGCCTGGCCAGAGGGCTCTTCATCCTCTTCTTCACGTTTGCTGCCCTGTTATATTAGGAATTTGTACAAATACCATTGAAGAGAGCAAGTGGTGTGTGCAGGCCTGTGTCCGTAATACGGATGGCTGACGGAGGTGCTTATGACCATTTCCTAACTGAGCATGATTCCATTGAGGATTTAATAAGTTGTTTCTGTGACAACAGAAATGTGTGACATCCCACCAGGCCCTTGCTGGTGGGATTCCCGTTTGGGTTTCCTCTCCGTACCTGCCAGTCAGTGGGAGCATAATGGGGCGTCTTTGGGCAAACTCTGTTAAAATCAAGCAGGCTGCAGCCCTCCTCTGTTTAGTGTCACTTCTGGTTAGAGCTGGAGTTGTGTTGGCAGCAAAATGGTAAGCTGGGGTTGTTTGTGTAAACCTCTGTTGACAGAATAACTGGATGTACTAGTCCTTTTAAAATGCTTGCCTGGAGATTTTTTTTTTTTTTTCAGGTTGCTGTGGGTGTTGGGTTACAAAGTTTGCTTTCTTGGCCCAGAGCTGCCTGTGCTTTAAAGCTCCCTGGGCATAGCTCAGCCTTGTTCAAAGTATAGTAGCTTGTCCCTCGTGTGAAACGTACATCCTGCTGCCAAAATGCCTGCTGCTTTCACTGCACTAATTGTGTTGCCTTTTTTTTTTTTTTTTTTTTTTTTGGACAAGTAATTTGTCATACAGTTTTTCTGTGGGGGGAAATACTTTTGATTACAATTCAGCAGCTGAATACTGGTATCTTGCCAGAGGTGGAGAAAAAAAATGTATCAATGGTCATCTTAAGCTGCCTAAATTATGCATATTTTTTTTTAAGTTGATGGTGTTGGTCACTTTGACACAGGAGATGCTATAAACTCTCCTGCCTCCTGGCGTGGATCACTGATGGGACTTTTTGGGGTTTCCAGTGAACTGTGGCAGTGTGCTGTGGTACACTTACCTAAATAAGGCCTGCCTAGAAATGTTAGTCTTTTCACTTGGCAGTGAATAGCCCTTGAGGAATTCAAGGGCAAGAATGCTCAAATAGTGATTTTTAAATACCCCAAGACAATTATAGGGCTTTTGAAAATATGATGACTTACCTGATCTCACTTATGTCTTTATATCAATTTGCTGACTTAATTTATTTGAATGCTAAAGGGAATTTAGGGAAATACCTTTCCAGGGAATTAATCTTTTAACTAAGCAAGTACTAAATATGACATACACTAGTATTCCTTTTGACAATATAGCATTTATCTCCTAAAAATAAAGTAGAAAACATATGCCCCATGGGCCAAATTCCACTTGGCTTTATGCTGAGATAAATTCAAAGTAACTTCGTTGTTATCAATGTACAACTTCGTTGTAACACTGCAATAAATGCAAATCACTAAACCAGAGAAAAAAAATCTTGAGCCAAGGGGCACAAACTAAGGCCAAAATTGCGACAAGAGAAATTGGTTCACAAAACTTACCTCTTAAATTTCAATTCAGTGTTGTTTGGGTTTTTTTCCTCCCTCCTCTTAATTATCTGGGAGAGCACTTCCTGGTTTTGGTAAATTTCTCCATAAGGAATTCATTAGGAGGATTTTCACAAATAAATTTTGCCTCCTGTCTAACACCTGGTACTCAGCTACTGCTGTTTGCAGGATAAAAGATTAGAGGGACTAATGCTCTGATTTGATGATAGCAGTTATGTTTCTGTTTTCTGTTAGAGCTGATCAAGTTTAGGTTGCATTTTGTTACATAGTATTTTTCTTCAGCTCCTCTCTTTTTCTGATAAAAAATAATCCATGTAGCCCTAGGCTTTTGGGTTTTGTTGTGGTTTTGTTTCAGATGCGTGCAACTAATGTCTCCTTTCCGTTTCCATCTTCTTTAGGATGACAGCGATGGGATTCCCTGGTCAGAGGAGAGGGTGGTGCGGAAGGTCCTTTATTTATCTCTGAAGGAGTTCAAGAACGCACAGAAGCGGCAGCACGGCGATGGTATTAGCGGGAGCCTCAAAGCAGTGAACGGTGAGCTGCCTCTGCGGTACCGCTGGAAGGACTCGATCCTCTTCCATGTTATTCCTCTGCTGTAGCGAGGAAGCAGGCCAGTGCACTGTCTGGCATGCACTGTGCCCTTTTGATCTGCACAAAATAGCTCGTTTCTGACGTGCTTAAAGTGCCCTGTTTGAACAATTCCTTGTGTTTCAGTTTTTGGCAAACGGATTGAGATGAGAATCAAGATGGAGGGTAGGTGTCAGGCAGGAGGACAGGGACAGGCTGCTGTTCTGTAGAAAAGGAGACTTCTGTGGGCAGTCTGCTCCCTCATGTGTCGAGTGTGTTAACAGAGAAGGTATCCATTTAAAGGTGATGGCTTCAGTTATTTTGGGGAAGGACAGCTGAACAGAATTTACCAATTTTGTGTAATTCAGATGCAAGAAACTGGCTAACCAGCATGTGTAACTCTGAAGTGATCTCAGTCTGTGCTGTTGTCCAGAGATCAAACAGCATAGGACCTACATAAAAAGATTTAGGGGACTGAGGATGCAAACGCTGGGACGTTGACTTCCCTAGTTTTAGCGGTTCACAGAGCACTTGTTTAAAGGCTCTTAAAGGAAATGTAGACAAACCTAGATGATGTGGTCTTGAAAGGAGTTTAATTTTATTTATTTAATCCAATTATTATCTGTTGCTCCCCCCTTTCTCTACAGCTTGCTTAAAAAAGCCATGGTGTCCTGAGAGGTGAATATAAAGTGTATCTCTTTCAGATTCAGTCCCTGACACAGGACCCTTTCTTGAAAAGGCTTTGTCATGCTGGCTTGAGCCTTGAAAGCGATGACTAGAAGGATTCAGATTTCTGGGCAGGCTTATGGTTTTCACTTCACTCACAAGAGCTTATTTGTTTCTTTATGGAGGTTTATGGCCGTTCCTTTTAGGCATGTGCATAGCTATACATGTGCTAATGCATTAAAGCAGCAGCTCGGTGCTTACTTGGTAGGTTATTCATATTTATATGTAGCTTGCATTTTTGACACGGTGAGTCAAATTTCACTGCATTTTCACTGAGTGTTGTTGCTGAAAAGGCAAAAGCTAGGGGAACGCCTGGATAACTACAGGCAGCATGATGAAGCTGCTGTATTGCGTAAGCAATTGCAGGCTCCTTAATGTGGTTTAAGAAGACCTCAGACTTCTGAGTTCAGTAATAATATCAAATACTGATCTGATGGGAAGGGGCATCTAGCTTTAGCAGCAAGCCATTAATAAGCTTGGAGGTGTACACAAAACAGCACGGGCTTTTTTTCCTCCAACACCTCTGCATCATTGATCTTCTGTCAAACACAATTTCTCTTGGAAAGTTTCTTATTCCATTGTGGGAGTTTTGTTTAGTCAAAGGAAAAAAAGTCTAAAGGCGTGAAGCACAGTAATTGTGTGTTGGGAGGCTTTGATGGTGTGCCAGGTTACAGAATGACTGAGGTTTTTATGGTGTCTAGTTTCTCCAAAGGCAGCTTAGATGAAAAGTGAGTTGGCTGGGAATGCTGTGTCGATGCAGGTACCAGACGCAGAGTATGCCACTGGCTTCCTCTGGCAGCGGCACGGCTCACATCTTCAGAGCTTGCCTCTCACGTTCAGAACTGTAGTGTTTGGTGCTTTTTCTCCTCCACAATAGTAGGTGATCAGTTCTTTGGGGATATGGTGTGGTGGTCTATTTTTTTCTTTTGGAGCCAGGATGATATTATGTGTCTTTCTGTTTGTTAAATGATTCTTTAAATGTCCTTTCTCAGCACTGCTCTAGTTCAGCATCACTGTCCAAAACTTTCTTTTATCCACTGATATTTGGAAGGGTGTTTCATTATGCAGAGAAAAAAGCTTTGCAAAAGGGAGGAGGATTTATATTGTCCAGTGACATTAAGAAAATCTACTTAAACGTGCAATTTGTTCATTATATCTTTTAAAAAAACGTAGCCATGTATTTTCAAATCCATAGGTGTCTCTGGACTGAGGAAAAAGCAGGTCATCCTAAGAAAAAAACAAGCTATTTTGAATTTGGGAAAATGTAATATTTTAAGAGTGAGCCTTAGATCCATGATTTCATACTGGTGGAGTGAAAAATGCTTCCTTGCATATGTCCTCTGTTCCAACATGCAGGCCGTAACCAATGTTTCTTGTGAGTTACTCCAAAAGGTAGCATGCAGTTAAATGGAGTTTTAAGTGAGTGATCTCTCTATTAATATTCAGCACCCATAGCTCTCGGGGAGTGGGGCGGGTGGGGATGGGAGTGGGGGAGTCTAGCTGAAATAATTTGAAGTTAAATGTGTTCATTGCCTCTGTAAAGCTGGGCTCCCCTGGCATGAATTCTGCTTAGGGTTGCATGCAGCGTAGTGTTTGTGCTGCACAGTCCTGTCGCTGTCCCTAGTGAACTCTAAAGGGTATTGCTCCTTCAGATGTTGAAAATCGAATAGGTCACCTTCCTGTATCTGCCAAATTTAACCATTTCCAGGAGTGGGAAGGAGGGGTCTGAGTGGGGCTCGAGCTCTCCAAGCTCCCTGCTCAGTGTGGAAGCGTGGATTGGTCTCATGCACTTCTGAGAGCTCAGGGGATTGCAAACAACTAGGTAGCAGGATTTGATCTCAGTGCCACCATCTGTAGTGCAGAGAGAGTTTCTTTGTTCCGGTTTTGTAACTGTCATCCGTTAAATTTATTTATTTATGTATAGACTTGAAACCTATAATTTGTTTCAGTAGAAAGTACTCACTTCTGGCAATAGAGAAAGGTAAAATATGGACCAGCCCCTTGCAACTGGTTAACTTTTTTTGGATTGTTTTTTATGGATTTTGAAGTGGCTGAAGTTGCATAAACACGCCGCAAAAGTTGCTTTGCCAGCATTTGCCAAGCTACAGCTAAACTTGAATGAAAATGATTGTCAATAGTGCTTCAGCTGGTGAGTACAGTAGTATCACTGTTAATGATTTGGTAGCTAGTGCCTCTTTGATTGATAGTGTGAAAAGCAAGACATTTAAATGTGACCCCTTAACAGCAGTCTTCTCTATACTGAAGTTTCTGCAAGCTCTAAGATGGACTGGTGGTGGCACAGAGACAATTAACGTCCGTTTCTCTGTCTCTAAATGGATAATAAAAGTAAAATAAAATTTAATGTAAATAAATAAAAATTCAAACTACTTTTGGAAATTATATGTATTATAGTATTTGGCTGTCTCTGCCTCACTATTAAAGATATTTGTTATCCTGAAAACAATCCTGCCATTTTCAGTTTGTGGCTGAAACCCTGCTACTTCGGTGGTTCTGATTACAGTGGAGGGATTTTGTTTGGAGGTGGCAGTGTGTTTGCAGGTCTCCTTACTCCCACCTTTTTTACATCTCCTTTTCACCTGATAATTTTTGCTTAGTGTTTGTGTTGCCAGTTACTTTTCATCCTAACTGTTTTTCTGCTTTCTTTACGCTTATTTCCCACCCCAAGCTAGAAGTATTTCAGAGAAAGATGAGCAGTTGTAGTATGACTGTTGTATTTGTGGATATATTGCATGCACGTTTACATTGACTCTAGATATTCTCATACTACAAAATGACACACTGCAGTATGGCTTTGTTTGCTACATGTTCCTCTCCCGCATGTGGGAATATAAAAACTGAAGTTGATGCTTCTGCAGATTTTCAAGAAACCTTCTGCAGCCCTAAATGGGATTTTGGAACTCTGATTATGGAAACAAGGTCACGTGCTGGAAAACCCAGAGGGACCTCTTTAGTGATTTTGATTACTGCTGCCTGCCACTTGCGTTAGGATTTTAAGAATAGGGATTGGTATTTGGAATTTTGATACCAATTTTCAGAGATCCTCGTCTAAAAGGAAAACTAATTCCCTTGGGGAATTGTTTTCTTCTCAGGCAGCTTAAAATGTGAGATAAGGCTGTAAAAAGGCAATGGAAGATGTAATTATTGCTTACACTCTGTTTATGAGAATAAATCCACTACCCTCAAAAGAGTATACCATCAAGTAAATTTTTGTGACATAAGATTTTAAATGCTATTTTTCAAAACTTCTGATAAAAAAAGAAATTTGAGATACAGAAGTGCTAACATTTTGTAAATGGAAA
Source organism: Chlamydotis macqueenii (assembly GCF_036417535.1). NCBI lineage: Eukaryota > Metazoa > Chordata > Aves > Otidiformes > Otididae > Chlamydotis > Chlamydotis macqueenii. The sequence goes on from NC_141557.1 coordinate 67,837,989, forward strand.
AAGTGCCAAGGTTTGCTTGTTGGTTTAAGGTAGTTAGTTAATCTATACAGATGACAAACCAGGTGTTAGAATTATTCAAGCAGATAGTGCATTTTCAGCAGCTATACTTTGTCCTAGAGAGGTGTCATGGCAATTTCAAAAAATGCCAGCTATGTTAAGCTTGTGCCAAACATGATCTAGTTGGGGAATCAAATATATGTGAGGGAATGCTTTGGTTCAAGGCAGAAATTGGAAGTCTTGCTCATTTACTAAATCAAGAGATGAGTAAATATGTGTAATTTTGCTATTCTGGGGGATTTCACTTTACATTTGGGATCGGTAAAATCATTTATTCATTTGTGTGTGTTCTTTAAACAGAGAAGGAACAATGTCAGCACTTTAGTGGTGGTGATGGTTGGTCCACAGATGGTTGTGGTGCCCCTTCCTCCCTTGTGCTGATCCACTCTTGCCCTCAGCTGTTCCTGCACAAAAGCTAACGTGACTTTTGTTGGAGGTTTGCTTTTTCCAAAAATAAAGCGTCTTGACACAGAGGCAGGAGCCTCCGAGGCAGCCTGTGGTGAGACTATGACGCTGGACCCAGTGGCAGCAGATTGTTTCCAGGTCTGGATCTGCCTGTCCCTGGGCTGCTGCACTGGCTGGCCAGGCCGGGTAGGGCAGGCGGCAGTGCTATCCGCAAATAGCTATTTTTGTCATTGCTGCGTGGATTTTCAAGTGTTTCCTGCTCGTTGCACGGGGATATCTGTCGATGCTCCCCAGCGGGCCATGTCAAAATGAAGGTGTCCAGTGGTAGAGTGGTGTGGGGGCTGGGTTCATCTGACTCCAACTTGCTGGTGAGACCTCTTTTCCCTGGCTGTGTAGATGGTACCCACGGCATGGCATAAACATTGCGACAGACGTGGTAGAAATGCCTAAACACAGCTAAGCTGTGTGATTCAGCTCAGTTGCCGTGCTTTATCTGCCAAAAGCCAACTATGTGGGGTGGCAGCAGCTGCCAGCAGGGCAACCACGTCTTCTCTGGGCTGAGGCCATGTTTCTTCTCGTCCCACTTGCGTAGAGGAAAACAGCAGCCCTCCGGGAAGTGCTGCTGTCTCAGCTGCGCCCCTTTGTGCCCAGAGCGGCACACGCTTCCTTCCTCCCCAGTGCAGATATGTAGGCCGGACCACCACCCTGCCTTTAATTTTGAACAAGAAAGTAGCCCTCTTTGTTCACTGTGATGGTTCAAATACACTGATAACTTAATCTCTCTTGTTTCTGAAGGCTGCAATTAAATACTGGAAGAAGGTTTTATGCTAACGTTTGTCTAGGGAGCTTTTAGCTCCATCAGTGATGTGAAACTGCATTTGTTGACAGTGGGTAATGTCTGTCTGTCTCCTAAGCTTTAGTAGAAGATTGTAAGTGTGCCAAAGACCCTTGTCTGTGTAAGTGGATTTTTAAAATGCATTTCCAGAAACAGGAATACCTCTTTCAACTTTGCAATATTTCCCCTTTACATTCCGAGTAAACAGCCTTTCTGGCTAGTTTTAAACTGTGATTAAATATAGATGTTTCCAACTAAAAGGTTCAGAAAATAAGCATTTGAGCGGATTTGTCATGGCACTCAACATCACTTTCACTTTGGTGCTTGCTGTCAAGTGAATTTAAAGATTAACAAATAAATAACAGGATGTTTGGGTTGGACTCCATTGAAAATTTCCAAATCTCTTTTCCTTTCTTTGTTTTTTAGAAGAGAATTCATTTTTGAGCCTGCCAAGGACTTGCTTGTTCATTGGCTGACAAAGACTTTTTTTGCCTTTTCCATCATCACCACTTCTAAAAATTCTGCAGGCCAAATATCGCCCTCATTGATCTCTACCCAATTTGATTATGTCCAAATTGTGCTCCTGTCTTAATAGAGTTTCAGTGTTTGGTGTTTGGCAAGACTGCCAGAAAATTTTCTCCTGCAGGACACCCATCATCCTTTTTCTCTCAAACACAACAGAAGTGGATATTTTTTAAATCAGAGAAACAGAAGAATAATGTAATTAATTTTCTTAAAACTTCGTGGCCATCTAAGAAGAGTTGCTTTTGCCCCTGAGTGCATGTCTAGTCAAAATAATTCTAAAAATAATCTTGCCTCACTGCATATTGCTAATTGTAGGTAATAGAAAATGAAAACGGCAATGAAGAATCTGCAGAGGTGTGAGCGTTATGTGTCGGAGGTTGAATTATTGTAGGTCTAAAATAAATAAGGTGAGGAAAGATAAGAAGGAGTTCAGCAGCAGCTGATGGGTCTGGTCCCCCTCCTTTCACCTCCTCTCTTGTGCTGGCTCTACCATTTGTCTGCCTGTGCAGTGCAGTCAGTTCAGGGTACTAAAGTGGCAGAAAACTAGCCTGGAAAAAAAAGATTAAAAAAAATAAACAATTGTATTCTAGTTTAATGAACTACCCAGGTTCATCAAGAGTTTGGATGAGCACTGAGTGCTCATTTGTTGGAAATGAGGGGCCAGAGTACTTGACTGAAAGCTTGAGGAGAAGGAGGCCGGACTTGTCCTTTTTTGATAGTAGCAAGCTGCTTGGTTGGCACAGTCATCTTGTCTAACCACAGCCTTAGGATTGGCACAGTCATCTTGTCTGATCGCAGCCTCAGATGCTAGAAGGGACAACAGTTGCCAGAAATAGGAGCAAAAAAAAAATGCAACTTAAAAATTTGTTGAAAAGTGCTTCACAAGTGTAAGTGTTAGATTTATGTGTTTCTTAAAAAAAAAAAAAAAAAAAGCACACAACAAACATCACTGATGTAGTGGTGAAACTCATTGCATAGGCTGTCCGTGAAACGAAACTTTGCCTTAACCCCAGCAGGGGACAACAACTTTGTTTGCCTTGACTCAGGGTCATTCTGCATAGCTGCTGCCTGGGATTTATTGTTTGTATCAGCAGTCCGGAGAGCACCCTTGAGTGCGGACAAGCAAACAGCTTCATTCTGGTTTTGGCAGCCATAAAATTGCCAGCCAGCCTAAATTTGCACCCTGGCATCTTTTTGGCTGACATATACAGCCAAAAGAATGGTGGTAGTTTTACTCAACCATTTCTTTGGTTGGCAGATGAAGAAGTTTAAATTTGTTAATAATGTTTTTTCTTTTTTTTTTTAAATGACTGGGTTTTTGTTGGGATATTAAAAACCAGGGAGAGCATTGTCCTTCAAACTGACAGGTTGGGGTGGATAAAGTTCATGCTGGTGATCTGCTGAGATGAGAACTGGTGGTTGGTGCTGGTCACTTTCTCCAGCTGTTGAGTTGTGTTAAGAGGAGCTAAAGAGGTAACTTGTGGTTTACATGGAAATCAAGACAAAATTAAACAACGGTTAAAGGTGGTGTACATGATGGAGCTCCACAGAATGATTTGTCTGGTGGATCATGCTATCGAAAGAGATGTAAAACTTGCACAGCGTGGACACAAAGTGGAGATGAAGGCAGCAATCCAGCAGTATACACAGAAGAAGTGAGCACAGGGCTTCTCTGCTAAAGAGCAATAGTTTTCAGAAAGCATGGGACTGGGGAGAAAGGTACTTGACCTCTTTTCGTCTATCAGATGCCCAATGCTTATCATTATTATTATTATTATTGTGTTTATTGAAATATTCTAGTGGAGATCAAAGGTCTGCAGGTTGAAATACGTAGCTGCTGTTGTAAAGAGGGTTTAAATGTCGGTATTCCTCTTGCTCCCCCATTGCCCATGATTGCCAGGAGGAAACTGCATTGAATAACTAGTGTTTTTAATTTGAAGGACAGACAATAAGGGATATAACCAGAAAAACAGTAGGGAAAGAAAAAGTCAGTCATTGAAATAGCATACTATATTAAGAAAATAGGAGTGCAACAGGAAATAAAATCAGTGTCACAAGTAAAAGCAAAGAGAAGTTTGTCATACACACAGACTGTGTGATACAGGTTACTGTAGTCAGTGCTAGGGAACTGTATTTTCTGAAACAGTTTCTGTGCTTAGCTTTGAATAAGGCTTTCGCTAATAATTTTTAAGCTATAGCTTTGAGCTATTAGTGCAAGACTGCATTTTGTGGAGCACTTTCAGAGTATTAGAGAGAATAAATTTTCTGTCTTCACGGGCCTGTCTTGTGTCTTAGAACATCCACAACAGTTTTTCCTTGATGTGGAGGGCATTTTAGAAATGGCTTGTTGTTTGAAAGAGTGGAAGGAGCTGGAGAACTATTTGGTCCAGTAGGATGTTATTAAGGCCGTTAGGCTGTATTTAATAAGAGCAGGTGTCATGTGCTGTAAACCTTACCGTGTCAACCCTGGCAGTAAAGTGGTTTTAAAAGAAAAAGTAGAGATTAGTGACAGATGGCTGTAACCGCTGATGCGGCATAGTAGCCACTCCTGCAAGTCGCCTGACACAGCTGCCAATGCACCTTACTTTTCACCTCAAATACCCTCCATTACCTCTTTTCCCAGAGTTTGACTTGTTAAGTATGTGGGCTGCCAATCGAGGTGGGTTTGGGGGATCCTTGTAGTGATGGGGAGTAAACCGAAAATGTCAGTAGATTGATACTGTTGCCTTCTTAGGTGTCGTCAACCCACATTTGAGCATAGAATTTCTGCTGTGAAAAGCAAAAAAAAAATCAGCCACCTTTTCGAGCAACACAACTCACCAGAAATTAGTCACATTTATTTTACGGCTCATAACAGCCTGGGAGATTGATCTGCGCCCTGAGCTCATGCCTCCACGTTTCGTTTTGGTTTCGGTGGGATCTGTTTGATTTAAAAATCTCTAAGAAACTTCTCTGAAATAACTGCTGTCTTTTGATAACTCATGATGATGAGAGGTTGATCACATAGCAGACACTTCCCAGTGCTTGTGGGTGAATGTTTTCCGGAAAATAAATATAGCTCAGTGTGTGTACTGTTAAGCCACAGGAGATTGCTCTACATCATAATAAATGCGCATGCATTTAAAAATCTTTTTGTGTGTGTCTATTTACTTTACCGGCAGTTAATGTGACGCTGTATCCAGATTTAGATGAATACATGTTTTCAATAATCTGGCTTTTGATGTCCTTTATTTCCCAATTTAAATTAATACTGTGAAGGGGGTGTCCAGTAAGAGGAGTAGATGTAGAAGCATTGTGCTTAGGACGATGGGATGACAGTGGCAAGCTTTGCTTGCAAGTGTTGTCGCTGGTATATCTGAAGGAGTTTCCAGCTCCAACAGCTAAAGGCAGCTGAATTTCCACCCTTATCCATCCTATTTTCTCCTCTCACAAGACCGTTAGCAAGCGTTGCAATTGCATTCGGGACTGTGTGATATTGCCGATCTGTCCACTAAGAGGCTAACTCATTCCAGATAAGACTTGAACAGACAACATTCATTTTTTTACTTTGCTCAGAATTTCCTGTGCTTTGTTCTGCATCTGTTTGTGAAAGACTGCATTATCTTTGAAAGCCTTCATCTTATTTTCTTTATTCAAGCTATATGCTAAAATGGAAAAAGGGAAGAGCTGGAAGGAGCCCAGCTGGAGCAATCTGCCAAGGATCCCACAGAGGGACGGAGCTGGCAACTCCTGAAACCTCTTCAGCTGACCTGTGGTGCAATTTGGGAAGCCAGGAGATAAGCCACTTTTCCTGCAAAAGATTTGGCCTCAGCTAGCTGTTCTGAATAATGCCCAAAGGCTGCGCCAGCATTTAATTACATTTTTTCTTTTGCTCGTCCCTCACTTAGCTTCAGTGCCAGTCGACCTTAAAAGTAGGTCCGTTCAGCCTCTTCCTAGTCTTTGCATGCATGTGTGTAAACAGAAGTGTTTACACACCTTGACATGCTCCATTTCAGCCAGATTGCCTCAAAAGCAGATTCTTCTGAAAACACATCCCTCAGACAGTGGTCTTCTCCTCTGGTGCTGTGAAAGGTGAAAGCATTTCATGCATGGCCAGCTGTTTTTAAAGATGCTCTGTTTATTGTGGCTGCAGAGCACCCCAGTGTTTTTGTGTCATGCCTGCTATGAATGTGGAGAGATTGAAAGAAGCTTAAAAGTGATGAAAATGGCACGGAGGGAGTACGGTTTTTCCCTTTCTTCACAATGTGGGAATTTTCTTTCTGCTTCAGGGCGTAAATGCTGTCACAACGTTAGTGAGAGGGTTCTAGAACAATGGTAGAAGCGTGTCCTCTCATACAGGACATTGAGAAAAGGCATCTGGGTTGCAATGAAGCATTTCCCATGCAGGTATATTGGATGGAGAAGGTTGAAGAGGATCTTGCTGAAGGGATTGAGTTGGGATCTCACTTCAGAGCCTCAGGCTGTTTCTCACTCTCTGGACCTGTATGCCAGAAAGAAGCAGTGGGGTTGCACAGAGCGTCAAAACTGAGACGTCATAAGGGAGTGGGCTGGGACTGGGGAGAGGCATATTCCTGTTACGCAGTCTGCACGGAGGGCTCGATTGCCCTTCCCTCCTGTTGGATCCTGTAGTGTGACTATCCAGGAACATCCTGTTTCTCTCCCAAGGAGAAGAGTCCCAACACTTCTTTAATGTTACAATCTACTTGACAGGACAGTAAGCAAAGAATTTTTATCATTTTGCAAACCTAATAAAATCTGGTGCTCTCTACAGTAGTTGTTCTGCCTCTTTACGTCTTGGGAATCAGCAATGAGTACCTCTAGATGGCAGCTATGAATAAAGGGTGGAAGTTTCCAGAATGTGGCTTAAATTCCAAATCTTCTTGAAACATAGTTGTTGCTACTCTTCTCCTCTCTCCCCAAAATCAATTGAAGATGGCCTTTTGTGCAGCAACGAGGTCTGTGGTTAGGGATGACTTGTCAAGTTTTATTTAGATGTAAGCCTGTCCCAGCAGCTTTACCTCATCTCATTGTCCTGCAGGGATGAACTTCAAATGCCAGTTTACATTTGCCTGAAAATGACCTTCTATAATTGAAATGGACAAGGCTGTCTTAGCTAAGTAGATAAACACAGCCCATTTGCAATTGTAGATTTAAAAACACTCTTTCATAGATTACCTTCACACAGTATGGCGGTGTTCTTGGATATTTAAAGTCTCACTAACAAGAGACCAGAACTGAAGAGTGAAAGTTTGTTGAGAAAGAGAGGTTTTTGCACAACAAGCTGATGTTGATCTCTCCTAGGCTGAAGGAAGACTGGTACAAAGTCCGCTTTATGCCAGCATGGAAGACACTCCAATAAAACTGGCATGCAAAATCTTGAAGGTTGATTAACATCCCAACAATAACACAGGGTTATATACAAATACTTTGCTCATAAAGTAGAATAAATGAGCCGTTAGTTGAGACATTACTTAGTGCAGAAAACCACCTTTCTTTTTGTTGTGGATGTAGGCGCCTGCCATTAACAGCCTGGAAAGCAGACTTTTTTTTGGAAGAATAAGTTGACTGATTGAAAAAAGGAGTTTAAGATACTGTCTGCGAACTTGAATATTGGAGTTTATAGGGAAGATGGTTTTGCAGTCAATTTCTCTGGCATAGCTGGATGTTGAGATGGTGCTGGATTACCATCTGGCTGGATCAAAGTTACAACTGCTAAGTGAAATTCTATTTAAAGCTTCTCAAATCATCTTGGACTCAGTGGGGGTAGTCTCGAGAACTAAATTTGCAGGAAAACTTAGATTCTTCTGAGAAAGACAAACTGCTCTTCAGTTTGTGCTTTCCTACTTCCATGAGAAAGTCTGCCAGTACATATGAAGCACTCAGAAACTTTACCAAGGTTTTGGGAAAATAGCCTTCAGCTTTTGTCCAGCGATTGCTTTATGTCTTGACCTAGGTTAACCAGGTTCTTGTTCAGGCAACAGGAACCAGAGAGTAGATTGAAGGAGATGGTGTTTCCCATGTCGGCTCTGTTTCCCTTTGCTGAGGTTGAAAGCAATGGAAAAGTACTGTTTTGATGTCCTCTTGTCATGAGGAGACTTCAGTTCTCTAAAGCGCTAAATGTGATAGGAAGGACATCACTAAGCATTTAATTTGTTTTTGTTTCGTCTAAAAGTGGATGCTATTCTGCAGCTTGAAGGAAGAAGCTGAGAAAAGGCTCCAAGGTTTGGGAGTGGGTGGTAGTGCCAAGTCCAGCAGAAGGATTTGGAGAATTCTTCCAGTATGAAGAGGGGGAAGGTGCCCTCTACAGGGGGCAGATTTTGTCCCAATGTGGCCTCTTTGGAGCAGAAGAAAATTTTGGAAGGCAACACCTACTTTCATAGGGAATATCCTACTCTAACCCAGGTGAAGACATGCCAAATGAAAATATGACTTATTTAATTAGATAATTAATTAGAGGAATTAATCTGCTAACTCTTAGAGGAATTAATCTGCTAACGTTTAAGAAACTTCTACTGATTATGTAAAAAATGTGCCCCTTTGCCCACCAGAAGCTTATACTTCAACGGAACCTAGGTACCGTTTTGAGGAGGTAACTAGGTATGGCCCTTCTGATTGAGACCTTAATTCAGAGCTTGTGCCTTGGTCAATGACAGGATTTCATTGCAGGAGCTCTCATATCCATCGGACAACCTAAAGATCTATACTGGCTTGATTTTTATTTAGAAACTACAGTGAAAAACAAAGGGAAAGCTGCTGGAACCTCGCGTATTGCAGAGTTTCCCGCGATGTGCGTATTTCCCCTTAAAATTAACTTGAGTACGGTCTATGTTTAAGGCTACGCAAGCTACAGTTTTACTTTACGTACTAACCAGTGATGTGGAGCCGATGATGCTGAACACATTTTTGTGCCATCTCTAGAAAGAGAGCATCTCAAACCTGCGTAGGTCCCTGAGACACGGACACGTGGCTTCCTTCCGAATTGCGGAGAAGCTGCTCCCAGTCCAAATGCAGCTGTGTCTGCTGCTGGTGCCTGTTATAAGAGATATTCCTACTTATACCACTTGCTCTCTGTGAAGTGTAGTTCAGGATTTTTAGCTTATGATCCCTTATAGGCAAATAATTCTCAGACACTTCTGTGTTAATACCAGAGAATTAGGAGTACTCTCTTTCTGTTTGCCGACACTCTCTTCGTTATCTGTTGTCATCATTTTTCCTCCCTTTTAATCGGAAGGAGGAAAATGTTTTCCTGTTTCTCCACGTACTTTTCTTCTCCTGCTACTTGTGTTTTTCATTCTTTCTTTGTCCTCTTATTTTCTGTCCTCCCTTTGAAGCAGGAGGGTCTGTTCCTGCGCTGTGCCATGCCGTGAGGACAACTCCAGGCTGCTTGCTGCAAGCTTAGTGTTACAGCTGTGGAGATCATTGATTTCTTTTTTTTTCCTTCTTTTTTTTTTCTCCCCTCCTCCCACAAACTCCTGGGCCATCCAGCCTAATGTGAGAGCAGATTGGCCTTAGTATTTGGAGAAAAGATCTATAATAAGCACTGGGGGCATGCTGGTAAAAAGCATCAGCATGGTATACCATCTCAGTTGGAGAACTGACTGTACATTAATTCTCTAACTTATAATTAGCTATATTAAATTCCAATTTTCTGAAAGGAACCATTATCAAATAACACTCTGTTTGAAATCTCAAAGAAACATAAGGAATGAAAGCTTAGTCCTCTTATGCTTTCATCTTTCAGAAGCAATCCCTATCTCAACATCTTGACCTACATTTTCTTTTTACCCTCTCCAAGAAACATTGTGTGGATTTAATGTCTCAGAAGGGAGGTAAGGATTTTTTTTTTTAATGCATGTGTATGTGTTGACAAAGTTTAGCGAAAACAATGAGGCCTTGATGTCCCCAGTGATTTTTTTTTTAACTTGAAAGTGTTTTCTGTAATATATCTGAGGCAGATTTTAAGTTCAGAAAGAAATTAAATGTAAAAGTCCACCTCATTCCTCTATAAGTGGTCCCCTTTTATCTATCTAGCTTCTGCCAAAGCCTTTCCTGATTTTACATACCAGCAGAGAAAAGAATTGGACTCTCCTTCCTTCTCATATCCTGCTCACTGCTTGGGATCCAGTCATACAGTTTCTTTTTACCATTAGACGAGACCATTTTTTTTTAGGGGAGAGGGGTGTGGGGGAGGTGTTTAAAATGACGGTTTTGTTCACATTCATTCTCGCCCTTACTGTGTAGCTGTTTGTTGTTACTAATGAACAGTTTTAGAGTTAAACCTTGACCTGAGTAGCCTGAGTGTGCGAAGAAGCAAAGGCTGTGAGTGCACTGAGCAGCTGGGGCAGGTTACATGCTTATCGAGATCGCAGCTTTGACGCTGACAACAATGATTTTTTGCTCTGCGTGCTGCCCCTGCAGCGCGGCGTACCCGAGGTGCTGCTGTCCATTAGATAGGTCCATCCTCCCCTGTCGGGAGGGTGGCTCCAGTACCCACAGCATGGTTAACACCATCCTTTCTGCCTCATCTGCCCACGTGGGGCTATGGTTATAAAGCAGAACATCTTCTCCCACTGCAGAATAAATGGTGGTATAGCCTCATCCCAAGTGGGGCCAGGCAGAATTGTTCTTCAGTTTGTTCAGTATCAGGTTTTTGGGGGCAGCTGGGGGGAGAGTGTTAGCACTTTGAACACAAAGTGCTAAATGCATGCTTAGCATTATTACTATTTAATAGTTTTTGTGGCTTGAGTTGGGCTTGGTAGAGATTGCTGAAACAGTGTAGGGAGGGAATGTTCTAACTCCAGGAAGACTGTTGTTGTCTGAACTGTTTCAGTTTAATATCTCTCTGTAGCTTTTTGTAGAGTATTGTGAAAGTTCAGAGGGATTCCAGTTGTTATTTTTGTGTTGTCTTTTTTTTTTCCCTTTTCCTTCAGTATTGTCACATCATCATAGACTTATGCGGTGGTTTTTTTTGAATATCAATAATGTACTTCTGGCTCTAAATCAGGTTTTTTGACTGTAGTAATACAATGGTGAACTTCAGCATACAGACAGCCTCTTGGGTATATTTTGAAAGCTCATTTACTGTTTTCATCCTGCGTTTCTATGCTGTTCCATTGCACATACCTCCCATTCTCTCACCCCCATTTCTCTGATGCTGTGCTTAAACCAGGAAATATGCTAAGGGATATCAGCCTTCAGTTACATGAACGGGTAGAAGGAAAATTCTGTGCAACGAGTGCTTGTTTTGGAGGAGAAGGAATCAATATTCTTTAAAAGTTGCAAGATAGCACTTTATCTCCTTTGCTTGTTTGGAAAGATAAAATCGTTAAATACACATCACTATATAGTCTTGATTATGTAAGTGTGTGTTGATGGTTGTTCCAAGGTTTCTATTAAGTCAGGAAGCAGCTAATGTTCTTTCACTTCCCCTTCTGATGCCCTGAAACGTGAGCAAAAAAAGCTGTTTAATAGCAGCAGAATATTTCATGGCGGTGGAATTTCTTTAACTCCTCTGGGGGGTGGTGTGGCGGGAAGTCTCCTTAACATTTCAGAAGCCCTTTCTCCAGCATCAGGTTTTCAAGCGGCTGGCCCCCTACCCCAGTTTTCATCTGTTCCCCCCGTGGTTTGCCTGTAGAGCTCACAAAAGGGAGGTGAAGGTAAGGTTAAGCTGCTGGTCTCAAGCGCTAGAAATAGAGATGGAAATTGCTTGGCATATGAGGAGCGTTTTCTTAAAAGCTGTTACAGCGCTGACATTTCACATGCCAATGCTTCGGAGAACTGCATTAGTGCTGGTGAGAATCAGTTGTCCTCCCGATTAAAATGAGAACGGTCTCCATGCACTCTCTGGCTGCTGGCTGAAGTTTACATTACCTGATGCCTTTAAGCCTGCATTGCTCTTGCTTTGGCCTGTGCATCATTCCTGTGGCGAGACCCTTGGAGCACAGCTGATGGCTGAACAGGTTGGACTCCTCCTTCTTTGTCCCCTCACCTGCTCTCCAGTCACTGCAGCACTGGAACCAGTCTGGGAGGGCAGGGGTTTCTCCTAAGCATCTTCCAGCTACAGATTTATTTCCTGGTGTGTTTATTCCATTGCATGTCCCTTAACAGGTAGACAGCTGCTGTGCATCAGAGAGACGTCAGCAAACCCCTGCCGCCACTGTTGGCATCATGCAGGAGATGGGCTGGGATCCTCATGTTAGGCAAAGGCTTAGTGCTGGAACAGAGGTGAAATGTCATCGCTCTTGTACATGTGTGTGGCAGAACAATTTGTTCATCCGTGTCGGGCTTTCATATTGCAGTTGTGATTTAAGTTTGTGGCGGTTGGTCTAAACGTTTTACTGTCACTGTCACAAGCCTCCTCTCCCCTGACAATAACTCTGCAAACACATTACAGGGGGCTGAGTCAAAACAGCAGAGCAGCTCTTCATCCCAAGTATGAAGTGTACTCCTCCGACCTTTAATTTAAGAAAGTCAGGACATGATACTTACTTGCTCACTCCTTAAAAAAAAAAAAAAAAAAAAAAAAAAAAAAAAAAAAAGAAGGAGAAGAAATCTCTTCCCTCTGGGAAGGAGTGAATATAGTTACAGTTCACAAAAAGATAAGTGGGGTTTTTTGGTTTGGTTTTTTGTTGTGTTTTTTTTTTTTTTAAGCAACTTGGTTTTGAAAATGTGTTTGAAATATGTTTGCTTACTGTATGGAAAAAAAAATTTATGGCCACATTGCTCTTTCATACTTTAAAATCATGGCAAGTATCTTGAAAAAAAAAGTATATATTTATAATCAATTTAGCAAGCTAAATGTAAAATCAGAGACAAGTAGGAAGGCATCCCAAGAGTTCAGAGGCTGAGTTTTGAAGGCTGTCCAGATGTTAAGAGTTTCTGTGTTGTTTTATGGTGCCTTGTAGCTTCTTTCTGTGAAGGAGAGGAAATAAATGGTATACTGGGTAGATGGTGTCAAGGGGAAGGGTTCACTCCCAGGAAAAGCAGCTGCTGGTTTTGCCCCAGCAAAACGTTTCCCTGGTATCAGTGAGGCACTGAGCATCGTGGTTGAGATTCAGGGTTACAGACAAAAATGCCTGGGAAGCCAATGGCTTAAAAAAAAGCGTTTGAGAATTGCTCAGGCAGCTTTCTTCCCTCCTCTCTTCCTGGGATGTCACAGCGCCTTATGCTGGCATGGTTGTCAAGCCTACGTTAAGGCTCTCAACAGATATGCAAGCACTCAGACTGGCAGGGAATTGGAAATTTGTCTGCAGGCAGTGCCGGCACATCCCTTGCGTTGCGGGAGGCAGCCTGGCTTCCCACCATGTGATGCTGCCCGGGCTGCCTGTGGTCCAGCCGGGCTGCCCTGATCTGCTGGGACAGAGGAGGGCTGGCTGTCTGGCGTGTTACTGAAGAGGCCGGGATGTTAACTTGGAAGTGACTGAGGCCTGTTTTTTTTTGTTTTAAAGTTGGTGGATATTTAATTACTCTCAACTCAGAGATCATAATTCAAGCGCTTAGTAGAAAGAAGTGGCATGCCAGAATAAAAAAAAAAATCCTTGTCAGCGAAAGAGGTTGACAGCTTGACTCCTGGAGCTGGCTGATGGATGATCTCAGAGTTAGAGAGGGCATGTTCACTAAAAAGTTATTGAAAATGTGGAGTGAAAGTAATTAAAATGGTTTAATTCAAATATCTGTCATATGTGACTCAAGTTCTTGTAGAACATTTTGCGTTTAGCTGAGTTATTTTTTCCCAAGGTAGCAGGAGGACTTTTTGCCTCCGTTTCTTTGACTGCAATTTCAAACTATCTCCAGTGAAGAGAGGGCTGAGTCCATACCCACATCTGCCAGCTGCATGGGAGAGTCGCTGCCACTGCATCACCAAACTGTGTTCTTGCAGCAGACAAGATCTTCGTAGCTCATATGACATCGGGGGACAAAGTATTTCTGTCTGTCTGTCTGGAGAGCTGCCCATGCTCCTGGCAAAAGTCGTGAAAGGCAAATCCTCGGTGACATGCATTAAAATGTCAAACGAGACTGTGCAATTAGAAGTATGTCATTCAGCGTTTGCCTTTCACGGCTTTTGTCATACAGGGGCAGAATTACAGACAATTAAGCACATGATAACCTCCCCAAAAGAGCTTTCTGGCAGTTCTCTTGTCCTTTCCCCATCCTTTTTCCTATGGCACACTGCTGTGCTAGAACCCTCCTCCTGTTCCGGAGTCTGGTGTTTTGCTCACTGTTGAGGTGTATGTAGAAATCAAGTCGTACATTTATTCCTCTCATCATTTAATTTAATTTGGCTTACATGAGAAAGAAATTAACGCAATCTGCCTGTTCTTCCTTCTCCAAAAGGCTAGCGTGGTCCCTGCTTGTGGTTGCCTTTGCGAGCCTAAGATGCTGGCCGGACATGTCTCTGTTTCCAGAAATGGGTTTTTTATCACCTTCATCTGCAGAGATCGTAGACTCGGCCTGTTTGTGTGATGCCTCACCACAGATCAGTAGGAACCGTGCTTCGTTAGGGGAAAAGCATGAAGCAAATGTTCGTCAAGATGCTGTTTTGCTGTTGTATCCGGTTTCATGCAGATACGCTGTTTTCAAATTACACAGCCTGTAAGGGTTTCCTAGAAATTGTAACGAATATAGCCAGGCCTTGCAAGGCTCTGGATTTTAGCTGCACATCTCTCCCTTTTCAGGTTCCCAAGTATTCATTGCTAGCAGTGAGGCATTGCATGCCTTTTTATTTCCCTTGTTGTTTTATTTGCGCATTCATATGTTGTATTTTCTTCCAATTAGCAGGGTCTTCCTTGCTTCACTGTGTTTGCCTTTACCTTCTTTCTTCCTGCTTCGTTTATACTCTGTGGAGACAAAATTGCTAATTTGTGCTTTCTAATGTAGAGTAGCTGTTGTCTGGAGACATGCTCTTGGCATAGCTTTCCTTCTCACATTACTTAAAATACCAGAATGTCTTTTTAAAATTTTTAATTTCATTTTTACTGATCTGTCTAGTCCCTCATTGCTGAGGTATGGGTATTTTTGAAGTGTGGATTTATTGTTTCTTTGTCCGTCCATTCCTAGTGGAAGCTGAACCCTGAAATGGGCTAAGGTATCTCACCGACTCTAAAAGCGTAGCCCTGTGATGCCAAGGCGGGGGCAATAATTGGCTTTTAAAAATGGGACTGTTAGTGGTGTATTACAGTTAAGACATATCTGTAAAAGTGATTTAGAAGGGGGAGAAACTGCACTTGCTTGGTGACATCTCATATAGGTAACAAAGACCTAAAATGCTGACTAGCTTGCTTTACTTAATTCTTATTTACCAGGATAATCCATGCTCTCTCCCTCACATGAAGAACAGGCAAAAATACATTGGAAACGGAGTCACTAACTTTTCTCCAAATAACTGTCAAAAAGATACAAACCAAATCAAAGTGAAAGGAACAAAACATTTTAAAATGAAATGCTTTCTTTCACGGGCATGTTGTGAGGGTTTTTTTTACTCTCTTCTCTCGTGGGGTGTTACCCCACTGGTTCTCCATTCAGCCATGACGTTCCCTAGAAAAGGCAGGATAAACAAGACATGAAGGTTTTGGCATAAAAAACAAAGAATAATTTATTTGTATGTCACTGATAATTTTGTTAATACCTGAGAACTTAGACTTTTCTCTTTCTCAGCAGTTATGCCCATTTTTCTCTTGCCTGTATCCTTTAACTCAAAAGAGATAAATTGCACTTGGGGGCCTGCTTGTGCCTGTAATTTCAAATAAAATGTGTGTTTAACTCAGTTTCCAGATTGCATATGTTATTACCAAATGAGAGGAGATGTCCTATAGGACAGATGTTCCTGACATAGCTGCAAATCAAAGGGCACTTGTTCTCCTGAGGGAGAAATAAAGCCACTCTGTCCAAAGCCAAAATCAACACGAGGCACACACCACTGAGGGATTTTAATAATAACCACACATCTCGTGTTTCCCGTCTGTACCCTTCCCTTGCGCTCCACTGTGATGGTTGATCTCCCTACCTTCGCTTTACAGATGGGCGAGCTTGGGGAGCAGAGGTGACCTCTTCAGGAGCACCCACTGAGAAGTGGCTGCATCTGGACAGAATCCAGATTCCCCCAACCTAACAGAGCTCTCTTCCTGGTGGCAGTCTTCCCTTGCTTCTGCAAAGGGCTTTATGTCTTCTCTACCCACATCTCTCTGAGCAGCGAAGGTCTATAGTTAGGATCTTGTATTTGACGTCCTCTTGTCCCTCTCAAGCTTTCTGACTGCAGTCCAGGGGAACTGGGAGGATAGAGGTGGATGCAAGCTGCATGCGTCAAATGCTGTGATTCCTTGGCAACATGTGGGAAGAGTATGTGATGCTCGTTTCCTCAGTGCTAACGGGGAATGCTTACGGTACTATCAAATTAACTGTGTTTCTGTTTGTCAAAACTTAATGACCTTTACATGGCCTGATACCTACTTATTAGAAAAGCTGTGCTCTCCCCTTATCATACAGCTCCAGGGGTGATTGGTAGGAGCTCGATAGCACAATGATCCTGATATAACAGATAGGAAGCAGCTGGTATGGTGGTGGCCATCAGCTCTGTTTCCTCCTCTGTGTTCTGTTTCATTTAGGACAGCCCTAGCTTTTGGGTTCTGCGGCAACCATTCCTTGGGTTTCCTTTTTTTCCCTATTATTATTATTATTTTTTTTTAAAGGGTAAATTCAGTCTAGCTGTTTGTGGTTTTACGCACTTAGTCAGCTCTCTGCATTTGTAGGAATGGGGATTTAGGAGAGATTTGTTTGTTCCCCTAGCTTTTTTTGAGTCGGCACTACTGCTGCTGTCTCCTTCACCTCTGTATGAACACGTAACCTGCTGCTCAGCTTGACTGGTATTCCTGTTCCTATTCCCTCCCTCGTCCAGGCCATGCCACCGTGGAGCCCAGGCTGATGACCTCCCTTCTGCCTTATGAAGAATAAGGTGCAAGAAGGCGTTGTGTCTTGCATGGGGGAAACTGGGGGTGACAGTTTTCATTGTATCCTTAAAAGCAGAGATGTGTCTTTTAATCAGAGAGGTGTCTCTCTTTGAATATTTTTTTTTCTTTGTATAAACCTAAAATAACAGAAGTATAGACTCCAGGTGAGGCTTCTCTTGGCATATGATATTTGCTAGCATTGGTAGATTTTTTTTTTTTTAAAGATTTCTTCCAGATGCATATCTCATAAATAAAACTGAGGCTTGAAGTATGTCCTATGGCAGAATTAAATGGCAGAATGACTGTTACATTCTTGTTTCTACCAGTTCAATACTACCATGCCCCACCCAATCCCCTCTAAATGAAAATAAAACACCCTTAGATGTGTTGTGTTGAAACACCAGAACAATATAATTTCAATTAACACTGCTAACAGGTACTTGATAGTGGGCTCATATGCAGGCAACAGTCACGCAAACGTCTTTGGTTACTTAAGAGCAATTTTGGATGGAGATGTAATGGGGGTAAGGAGCTTCTTTCAACCTGTATTATTTAATCAGTTCTCTTTGGTGATCTTGTCTTTTGACAGGCTGACAAACGCATCTTGTGCTGTAATATCATTCATGCTTGGCTTCCATAGTAATGATGTTTATCTACATATAAAAGCACTTCTAGTCATTTACGAAGACCCTACAAGCTATTTGCTAACAGTTTTTCGCATAACAGTACTGCTTGATGCGTATGCTCCATTATGTACCACAATCAACCTAATGTCCAGCGGCTTGTCATCTGAAAAGCCCATGTCCGTTAATTACCCTCATGGTGGAAACACAGAGCATCGTGCAGTATAAACAATGACTGTTTCATGCTGTGGTTTTTTTATTTGGAGGCATATAACTGTTGTGATTTTGCATTACCAAATGAGATCAAAATAGCCTTTTCTTGATGGCAGCTATCGTTAAAAAAAAAAAAAGACAGGGAATAGATATCTCTTATCCCAGAGAAAAGTGTTTCAGTTTGTTTTGTTTTCAAATTATATTACTACCATGAAAACCCAGTTCTTTAGTATCTAAGACAACCATGGCATGAAAATAGGCCTTATTTTTGAGGCGTGTTGTCTGTTTAATATGTAATGTGATACCTTGTCATGCTGTGACAGTGTGACAGATGGTATTTGCTCTATAAAACTAAATTATCTTTTGTGCATAGCTGTACAACAGCTAAATACTGTAACTCTGTACAGTATGCTGATTAATGCAGACTGCAGATGTTTTAGAGATACTGGTATGTTTTAACTTGGCATCAAATGATTAATGGTTTTATTTAACATGCCTACCAAGATTTTGGTAGTGCTTCAGCACGTAGTGTAATATGTAAGGGTGTTTTTGTTTAGGTTACAGACAGCAGGATGTGAATTTGTGTTGTATGGCAGCTTTTTGTCTTTTACTTCTGGAAAATGGATGGGGACTGTTCATTAATGATACTTTGCAAGTAAGCTTGTATATAAAGTCAGAGTCGTAGCTCATAATAAACTGTTAGGTCCTGTTCTTAGGTTGAAGGAAAATAAGTAGTGTAGGGGAGCTGTCAGAAAATAAGTCTATTTTCCTACAGAATACTATGTGAAACTAGGGGACAGTAAATACTTAAAGAACTGAAGGTAGTAACTTTTTTCCTCTACAGTTTAGGCATACAGCTCGTGTTGGTGATCTTCCACAGTGCGATTATACCGGAGTCTGTCCATGTTCAGGTGGCACAGACCTGTCAGGCCATGATGTGAGATGGTTAACCCCCTAGCTTTCTAACATTTGTGGCAGCTCTCCTAAATGGGACAGTGCAAAAAGAAGAAAATAACTTTTTTTTTTTTTTTTTTTTTTTTTTACCCAAAGCTTTTCAGTACTACTACCAAGACTGCACAGCTGAAGTTTGGACAGGCGTGTTAATCCTAAGCGAACAAAGCTTTAGCTCTGTGCCTGTGTAATTATAGTCTGTGCTCTCATAACTAACACTGTCATCCCAGTGCAGTGAGAGTGCTACTTCAAGTAAATCCACTTTTTTTAGCTTCTTGTAACTTGTGTGTTTGTTTGTTTTACCAATTGCCCTGGAAACTGGGCCTTTGTGCCAGCCCAGAGCAGTTCAGTTTGCAGGGGGATCAAGGAGGAATGCAAGGAGGAGGGTGCCAGGGGGAGGCAAACCCAGTATCTCTTGGCAGTGGGAAGTGGGTGTCCCGGTGTGGTCCAGAAGCACCTGGGAGCAGTTAGGTATTTCATGTCTAGCTGAGATCTGCAGGATGGCTCCCCTGACCTGAACTGTGTGGACCAACTGACGTTAAGTATTCATCCCATACAGAAAGCTATGAATATGGGCATGTTGAAATCCCCCTTATTTAGGTCAGTTACTGCTTTTGATATCTTTGGCTTGTGTTTGTGTGGTGTTGACTGCTGATTTTTCTAATGTGACGGCTTTGTGGGTTGCCTCTGACTGTGAGAACTGACTGGAAATAAAATTGAATGTATTTCTTCTCCTAAGCCACCTTACGACTGGGAAATGGTGAACTAAAATGGGTGTTGCTGGCTTGTTATAAGAACATGGAAATGTTCATGCTCAAATGCCTTGTTGGCGTTAGAGTAAGTGATGTAGAAATAGTGTTTTGGAAACATTGTGAAAGTCCCTTCACCCAGCCCCTGTGTTCAACTAACCACATAATACTGATATTTGTTCAGATGCCCCCCTTTGGTTTCATGATTATTCAGTGACTTTAATAATGAAGAACATACCAGTAATTGTAATCTCATCTGTTCTTAAAACCAGCTAACTAACCCCCCACTTGCATTTTTTCATCTTCCCTTATGTTGCTGCTTTCTGCTTCTCTTTTCTTCCTCTGTTTTCTTCCTATGTACTTATGCATACATGGTGTTTTACTGTATAGTGCGTTCCCAGATACTGTGAGTTTTCACCACGTGTTCAGGTGCTCCCAGGACCTGCCCTGCACATGCCTGTCAGATATCTCTCCAGATGACCAGAGATGGGTTAGGTCATGGCTTGAGAATAGATTTGTAGATTGCTGCTAAAAGTGTGTGTGTATCACCAAAAATGGTAAGGTTAGCGAATCTGAACCAGTATTAAGCCCTGCCTGCACTGGAATAGTAAGTCTCACTTGCTAGGCTATTATGAGAAGTGATTGGCTTGAGTCAGTGCAAGCCCCCTGAAGCTCATTTAAGAGACTTTAACTGTTCTTTACACACAGTTTTTGGTGAAAGGGGCATGGCCATTGCTAGAGAAGGTTCAGCAAGGGCTCTGCTCGGTTAACAACTACAGTCAAGAGGAAAAGGGGACAGTGAGATGCAGGGGAACAAGAGGGAGCCTGCTCTGCAAAGGCTGTAAAGCCATGATATCCGTATCCTGTCCAGATCACCCTGGAGGGTACGGTTCAACTCACTGTAGAGCCCTTCCTGCACGTGAAAAAACAAGCAAACTTATAGCCACAGACAGATTTGAAAACATTCAGAGTGTAGAAGGGAAACAAAAAGAAGGTGGTAGAACTCTCTTTAATAATGACTGGGGTGTGGAAGGCAGAAGGGGCTTTCTGCTCTCCCCAGCTTGTAACAGAGTGAAGGTAACGTTCACATTTCCTGCTTTTTCTCAGTGCAGTTAGAAGCTGATCAGTGGATTTTTATTTTTATTTTTTTTTACTTTTTAAGCAGCATGTAGCTAAAATTGCAGTTTGCCATTGCAGCTTACGCAGAAGTTTAAAGAAGAATTCAGCAGAACTGTGAAGTTGACATTTATATGGCTAAGATACATTTTAGAAAGGATGTTAAGATCTCCATGGTTCGGTTTTAAGTTACTGTTTTTAATGACTAGGATTTAGTAATTGCCCTTTCTCTTAAAGTATCAAGTCTTGATCAGTTAGAGCCAGCACAGGGTATTTAAGGGGCCAGAGATGTCATTTGATATGTGAGTTCCTGTATTTCTGACTTAATGAAATAATTTGTTATTGGTGACTTAGTTAAAGTGGTGTTTATTCAGTGACTTTGAGACGTTCAGTGTTTCAGTTCCTTTTAAACTTTGGCAGCAAATAAGCACTGGTTCACTCTATATATAAATTATTATTTCACATAAGTAATTTTAATATATGAAATCCTACACTGATTTATAATCCAAGCTGCTGTACTTTCAAGTTTAATTTTGATGAGGTTTAGCTTTGAAAAAAATACTAAAAAATCTAATTTAACTTTTAAAACAAACACTTTATATCATAGGAATAACGTCTATTTTTTCTGCCTAGTTTTTTCAGGCCTTGTGGTTGATCACGAGTCCAGCTGCCAGGAGAGAAGGCAGTGAGAGCTGAGGCTGAGATGAGCCCAGTGGGCAAGGGGCAGGCAGCCGCTGCCAGCTCTCCGGCAGCTGAGAACGTAATCAGTCACAGGCGTTGCCATGAGCCAGAGCTCGCTGGCATTGTGATTTAGAGGTTGAAGGGTACAGCCGTGGAAAAGCAGTAGAGGAACTATTTGTCCCTTTGATTTTATTTGGCTCTTGATGGCTTGCTGGTTCCTTGACTGTTGCTGGGTATTCTGAAGTAGCCAGGACTAGAGAGTGGTTCAGCTCTTCAGACTAGGTGAAAGAGTATTTTCTTGCTTGGTTGCTTTTCCCTCTTTATATACATACACGATTGGAGCTTTTAGGAAACACAGATGCCTTCTGCTTCCTGTAACTTGGTTGACTTTGGAGAATCAAACCCATGTGGATGGACGTGCGCTGGACTCTGTTCCTGCAGCGCGCCAGCAGACCTGTGTGTCCTGTCGGCTGCGCTGGTGCCAAGTCATTAATGGTGGTGGGGGTACCCGAGTGTCACTTGGTACAACTGCAGGGTCCCTACCCTGTCCTGGGGCCTCCAGACCCTTCATAGCTCCCGACTGATGAGCAGCAGCAAAGCATGTGGTTTATCGCAGTTGGAGATCGCAGGAATGGTATTTGAAGGAAAAGGTATCTGGAGGCAAACTGAATGCATTTGATATAAAAATGATTGAGTGGCAATAAACTTTATAAGAGCCTACTTCAGCATGTGCTTTCTCTCCAGTGCTTGGAAGGAGGCTGTGAACTGTGGCTCGCTGTGCCTTTCATCACTTCGGAGAGGATTTTGCAATTATGCTGGCCCTGAAAACCTGTAGAATATGACACCCGTTCCCATTATTTATCAGTATCTCTCATTTGTAGTTTTATGCCTCCGTTTTAGGGCACTTATTTTAATTGGTTTCAGCTGATGATAGCTGACTTCTGTTGTCAGCAGTACTATTGTGTATTGTGGTGGTGCTGGTTATGATGAATAATAGTGGACGGAGTAATATTTTTCCTTAAGGGACACAAATCATGCTTGTCTCCCAAGTTCACTGATGGTTTGGCAAGGTGAAAGGATGAATAAAAATTGCTTTCCAACTTGCGTGCAAGTTGACAGCCCAAAAGGTGATTTTCTTGACTCATATACTTCAGGTTGCCGGGTTTTACATACGGCAAGTCTCCAGAACAAATATTGCTTTTGGAAAAGCTAATCAAATTCTGCCATAAGAGTTAAGTTACTGAGAATCAGGCCTCAAATTATATGCCTGATTTAGACTTCTCTGGAGTTAAAAAATTGTAAATTTTATCAGCAGCCGAATAGAAAAATGCAAAGCAAAAGTTGAATCTTTTTAAAGAATAAACTTGGGCACTAGGGCTTCTAGTGAGGGTGAATTCAACATGGACGTTAATCTATTTAATGTTTTTTAAAAGGTCACCTTCATTTCCTCAGGAATGCTTTGAAGGGATGCTGTCACCCTGTGTCGTATCATGTTACATTACGAACCCTCTTGTAGTATCATGCGCTGATACTGAAACTTGTACTATTTGTTGAGTCACAATTTGAGATCTCTTTAATGGAAAGGAAGCATCAAAAGGAATTTAACAAAAGAGGAGTGAAATGTAAATTGGATCATTTAACTTCTCCCTGCCAGTCTCAGACTGGCTAGAAGAGACATTTTAATGCGAAAATTGGTACTTAGTTTCAACTTTGGCTTTGTGGGCTCCATATTAGGAAGAAAAAATTGAGCTACTAGTTCACTGCATCTTCCTCACACACACAAAAAATTAAATAAATCCAGGCTTCTGCTATGTAGGTAGTATTTTAAAAACAGCGTATAGAAACTGCAGCATGTGGCCACCATGTAGCCGCTTCTGACTCCAAGTCAAGAGAAATTTAGTGTAGTTCAGAATGACAAGAGCAAACTTTGATTGGAAAAAGAAGAGAGCGATGTGATGCAGTGGTATGATGCAGATTTTGCATTAGGCTGTTTAAAAATGGGCGATCAGACCAATTAGATTTGAATTGGAATAGCTGAAAGGTTCGAAGCCTGTGAGCAAACGACACGTTGCACACAGTGGTGTAGTACCCAAGCAAGCAGTGAATCAGTGGCCTCGCAGGGAGGGAGCGTGTGGCTGTGGCTGTGGCCAAGGTGCCGGTACTTAGAGCAGACAGCTTGCTGAGAGAGGTGCCTTGCTCTTGCTCTGGTTATACTTTGGTGTCTCTTTGACGCTGAGCTTGGTTGAATGCTCGGTTATGCGATGAGTAAGTGCCCTGATGGTGCTAAATGGTGATTTTTCCTGAAAATAGAGTTCTGAAATTGTGTAGTGCTGATGTAGCACTGGTGGAAAGTTTTGAACTGCTGTTATTAGTAAACATTTTTGGTTTAGTACTCTTAAGCCTTGCTGCCCAGCTTATCTTGGAAGGCTTTGACCCCCTTCCTGTTTTCTTTTCTAAGATGCA
The DNA here is from genome assembly GCF_036417535.1 of Chlamydotis macqueenii. NCBI lineage: Eukaryota > Metazoa > Chordata > Aves > Otidiformes > Otididae > Chlamydotis > Chlamydotis macqueenii. The sequence continues at coordinate 67,861,549 of NC_141557.1, forward strand.
ATTATAGGAAGGAGGACTGAAATGACCAAGGGAAACACTGTCCTACCAGTGTTCCTCTGAGGAAATAAAGCTGTGAAACAAAGTTTTATTATGCCATTTGCAAAAGTATTTTGGTGGAGAGATGGGAAAGCATTCTCCTGGATAAAATTGCAGCTTCTCTGGTAAAAAGCTCTTAAACCACTGAGTGAATACTGAGCTGATAAAATTCTTAGTGATTTTCCTCCCTCTCATCCCAAAGCCTACTGAAGAATATGTTACTAGTTCAGTTCTTCGTTAGGTCTGAGCAGCTTCACTGTCTGTCTGCTGCTGTTTGTAAGAGTCAAATTATGATATGCAAAATTTGTCAAACATTACGCTTGTAGAGGGCCCAATGCTTTCTTCCCTCTATGTGACTCTGCTTGCTGCAGTAGTCTTCCAGGAGAGAAAAGGCACAAAGGGGAGGCAGCTGTGGCCAACATTTCCCCTGCCTTGTGTACCTTTGCTGGCAGTCTGGCGTTTCTGTAGTTGAGTGACATTTGGCTAGAAGAATTGGAGTTAAGAAGCAGAAGCTTGATGTTCACCCCTTGGAGATGTAGGATTTTTTTAAAAAGGATCATAAATTGCAATAGTTGGAAGCAGCATAATGAAGAACAAGACAATGACAAATTGACCAAACGGCAGCTTAATTTTATATTGATCTACAGAGAAATACAAAAGGCTTTCATCTTTGTCAGTCAACAGGAGTTCTGTAAAACAGGGATGAGGTTATGACTCTAGGCTGTGTCCCTTTTTGAGTAAGGGATGTGTCAAGATTGTAAATGTGATTGCAAACACCTGTAGTGTAGTTATTTTGGGTTGGGGGCTTACAGGAAATGCACAGTCAGGCAGATTCTTACTGGATACCTCCGTGCAACATCAATGTTATCAGCATATCTCTTTGCAAGATGATTGTTTTGGGCATCAGCTCTCTACTGTCGGTGTCACACATGCATTTTTATAAAACACATTTGGCACTGGTAATGCAGGTTTTTAATATTGTGTACTATTTTGTCACGTTTGCAGGACTTCTCACTAATGGCCAATCTAAAGGATTAGGACCAGGATCAGAACAGCTGGAGAATGAGAAGGACGATGCATCGCAAGTGTCCTCAACAAGCAACGATGTTAGTTCTTCAGATTTTGAAGAAGGACCCTCGAGGAAAAGGTCAGTAGTGCATTGTGATTAAAGTATAGCCTTTTTGCTTTGTCCCTTTTGTGCTTTAAGGTTGCAGTTATGTTATCAGTAGGGTATGGTTGAATATAGTGTCCTGCCTTAAACAGAATTTCCAGTGTGAGGTCCTTCTAGTAATAGTGAGGATATAGTAGATTTTGCTTCATCCATTGATATAGATGGTTGTTGTTTTGGAAAGCATGGAAAAGCAGTTATTGTTTTGCAGTAGGTGATGCTAAATTAAATGCCTGAAGACTCTGCCCTTCTGCCCTCTCTCCTCCTCCCCTGGCTTTGGCCTCTCAAGGACGTGTCAATACGTATGTCTGTGTAATTTCAAGGAAAGCATCACTAAAGTAGTTAGTGTTACTGTTGTTAATTTTCTGCGAATGAAAGCATGTGAAGTTACGTAAGAAAAAGAATAAAACAGATGCTTCTGAGAAGAGAAACTGTATAGTAAGGCAGCGTGGTAGGTATCAGTTGCAAAGGACTACTTTAAGATACTGCTGTAGCAAACTGCCTTCTCTTTCCCAGAAGTCAGTAATGAGGTCCTTGTTGAACTTTTACGAGTTCTTATCCTGAATGTGCAAAGTGTGGGTTAAAATCATAGGACTCAAGCCGATTTATAGAAAATATGCTGAGAATGCAGGAGGCTGGGAGTTGTCCTCTGTATGAAGAAAGAACCAAAACAGGCTGTTTGAAAAATGCCATTTAAAAGAGAGAAATGGAAAATGCTTTCTCAATCTTTCCTCCACACTCCTTGCATCCTAGTCTGAAGCCAAAGTGAACCATAAAATAAACAAAAGAAGTATTCCTGTTTTCTGCATGACCTTATGGTACCCCTGAGAAGCCCAATGAGAGTGGTGCTTTCCTGGACACTCCCTCTGTTCCTGTTCCCGTGTCCCCCGCCCTGGTCCCCACAACCTTTACTATGCCACTGGGCAACAAACTCAACGTCTAGTTAGTTCACTCACTTAGCTCCTCCAATGTATCAGAATAAAATTTGTGTTATCTTCTATACTGGTAGAAATTTTTGTCAGGCTTATTGCATCCTACTGCTAGTCAGGGGAAAAATATTTTTGTGATTATTTTTTGGCTTTGAAATATAACAGAGGCTTGAAAATTATTTCTTCTTAGAAATTTAGCTGACATCCACTGTTGGGTGCGATCCTGGGAGACAATGGTCATCGTTTCACAGCATTGCCACTGTTGCTTGCACATTATCTTAAGGAATTTTTGCTGCCCTCTGCACTTGCTTTGTCCCCTCATTCCTCAGCCGTGCTGACACAACCGCGTGCAGGGTCACACCATGAGGAGGTTCAAGGAGCTAGTTAGGATTAGAAGTAATAGCAAGAGGAAGATGGATTGAAGCCTTTTGCCAGGGTTCTTTATTTTTAATCTGAGTGAGTTTTCATCTCTTGTTCACAGCATGGCTGCAGGAGCAGCCCTCAGTGCAACCGACAGGGCATCCCCTTCCTCTCTTGGGGCTGGCGAGGGGCAGGAGGGCTTGTTCCTTACGCTGTCCCTGCTTCTGGTGCCCTGCAAGGTCCAGCTTCATAAACGAGTGGGACTGCTACATTACTGGCCCCAAGAAACTGCATTTGAGTATTATGGGTGAAATTATTTTGGAGGCATATTTGCTAGTTTTCGGCTGTGGGAATCCAGACACTTGAGAAGCAGCTGGGTAGTTCAGGCCTAATAATAGGTAATTCAGTGCCTTTGGTACTGGGAGTTAAAAACAAAACACCACCCCACCCCCCCCACCAGAAGCTAAGATGAAAAATATCTTTCTGGCTTTTGTGGAAGACAAGGCATCATTTCAGTTCTTCTTCATGCATTGTGAACTATTGAAATAATGTTACGTTTGTTGCTGCAGTTGCTGTGAAGGAGAACGTTCCTGTTTTGTTTCCATTTACACCCAACACAGACTTTTATCTACTTTTTTTCCTTCCCTAACTTCCTCTTCACAGACAGACCTCAAGGTTCCTTGAGCTGTACTTCAGTATGTTGAGTGTTTTGGCGTCTTCCTAATTTCCTATTAGATAACGCAACAGTATAGCCCCAAACATGCACTGCTTCAGGTTTATCACATCTGGGTGGTTTGGGGTTTTTTTTGTTTGTTTCGTTTGGTTTGTTTGTTTGTTTTGTGTTTTTTTTTTTTTTTTCTTCCAATTTCAACCCCTCTCCTAGAAACATAGCTTGATTGAAGAGCCACATGCCATAAGGAGAGCATCATGATGGGAGGAAAGAGATTGCAGTTCTGGTGAAACTATGCTGATTTAATGTAATGCTGCAGATTTTGTTCAGAAACTCGGATACTTTGTTTGATGGACCAGGCTTTAGAATACTGTGGTCCAGCGCTGTTAGGCTTCAAACAGCCTCAACTGGTCTTTGTGGGTGCTTTGTCAGTAATTAACGCCTTTGCTCCTTAGAGACTGGAGGAAGCTTCCTCCACAGCCAAGTTTGCAGCCAATGGGGAAAGTCCCATCTCCATTTCTCTTAAAATGCAGCATTTTAGATTGCAACAGGAATCATGGAACGGTACGAGAAGGATGCACCTTGCCGATGGTGATGCTGCAGACTTCAGCTGTGATAGCTTAGTGGCTGTAAGGAGGAGAAGTACCTGTACAGCTTTGCATACGCAGTCTCCAGTCAAAAAATTGTAACCCCCGCTTACAGAATAAATGAGGCCTGGAGGGGGATTGGCAATGGCAGTAGTGGCAAGCTCAGGACTTCAAAATACTTAATTTGTTTGACTTTATTCTCAAAGAATGGAAAATACTTGCTTTGATCTGAGCTATGTGTATTACTAGTGACCAGGTCTGGGAGGAAGCAGGGGTTTAGTATTGAGTGGTAAATACTACTTTCAGCTAGTAAAGAGGTGTCAGCATTATTCTAACATTTGGTGAAAGCTAAGCATTCGAATGTTACACTGAATCTGTTGTGTAATAGATTGCTGTCTAATTGCCAATGTAAGTGAGAGCAGTTGCTTGTTTCTTCGATGCTTTTGGGAGACATGAACAAAAGCATTTGTATACTGGCTTGATAAACTCTCAGGCTGGATCGTCTTCACGGAGTAAGGATCGTGCATTTTCAAAACACATAAAAAAGGGGATTGCTGAAGGAGAAGTTACGAAGGAGAAGTGTAACTTCAGTGTAGCTGCATGTTCTTGCTATGAATCACCGATTTCCAGCTCTGATTCTCAGTTGAGAAGGTCAATAGGTAACAGGCCAAAGGTGTTTGGTCACTGTGCTGCGTGCTCGTACATTTTTATGGGCAACTCTTAGAACTACAGCCACTGGCAATTAATAATAGTGTGCAGAGACAGCTATATGTTTTCCAGCAACAGTTGCTCACCTTCCGCAAGAGGAGACATGTGCAGAGCAGACTTGATGTGACAGTATGCTAATCTTTGGTGATAGAGGGCTATTGCTTGCTTCCTGTTACTAATCAGGTGGCTACTCATTTACATGGCCCCCTTCCCAGAAATGCACACAGGGAATTGCCAAATGCATAAATGCTGTTATCTTTCATTTAATAGAAGGCTGTGAGAAGTGGGAGGAGATTGACTGATTGTAGTAGTCGTTAAGCTTCTTTTTTTTTTAAAACTTAATATTAGAGTATTTTCTCCATTAAGGGGACAAAGAGGTTTGTTTAGTTTAGAAGAAAAATAGAATTGAAGAAATTTCTCCCCCTTGCACATCCCCCGCTCTGAACTGAGGGTGTGTGCAGCTCCTGGTAGAAGACACTTTTGTCCAGTACTGCTACCAGGAAGGTTGCTGGCAGCTGGAGAAAGGGACAACCCACTGGGGAGCAGTAGTGTTTTAAGCTACCACAGCTAGATTTGCCAGAAATTGCTTATTAGGAATCTTCTGAGGCCTTTAATTAATACAACAGCTTTCTGCTAACAGTCTCAAGCATGTGACAATTAGAAGAGTGGTTGTGTGCTGCAGCAAGTACAGTCCATGGGATGTGCTTCTGCCCCTTGCCTCGTGCTGGACTCTGCTGCCCGCTCCACTTTCCTGTTTGTCTCTTTTTAAAATTTTTATTTTTAGATGCCAATTTAACTCCCTGAACTGTCTCTCTCTGGGGCAGGATGCAAGTTAAGGTTTGTCAAATGAAAAGGTGGGGAGTATGTGGCCAAGGAGGGAGAGGTGAGTACCTTAGTCTCCTCTGGCTGGTGGCTGCACACCTACTAGGCTGGCAGAGCTGTATTGCACCCTCAGCACAAAAAAAAAAAAGAGCCGGTTGAGGGTAGGTAAGCTTTTGTGTTATTAGGCAAGCTGCTAATTTAAGTGCTTTCTTTTAGTGATAAATCCTTTTCAACTTGAACTGCAAAAGACTTTCTTGCAGCAGATCTGTCAAAAGATTGAGGGCACTAGGGATTGGTTTCTTTTTTCCCTTTTTTTTTTGGGTCAAATTGTTTTTATAGTTAATAATGAACAGTCTCTTTAGCACTAGACTTAGCACCTTCCATGCAAGACGTAAAACAAGGTCAATCCTGTTCCCACATATGCAAGTTTGTGAGGGATTTCTACTTGGTATTGTGGGTGATGGAGAAAGCAGTGTATTATGACTCAGGTGTGAAAGCAGGAGATTGCTTGTAATGTCCAAGTGTCTTTCCAAGACGTGTTTAGTGAATAGTCTTTTCACTAACTGAAACACTGTATAATGTATTTGTGTTCAACTGTTGCCTGCTACCACATAATATAATCCCACTTACCAACCAGGTACTTTTTTTTTTTTTTTTCCCCCCAATTTCAGTAGGCTATGCAAATTCACACTAGTTATTTGGTTATGAAGAACTGCATTAATCTACAGTAAAACCAAATGGCAGTAAGATTTATGTATAAGAATTTTGACTTTTTTTTACCGCCCTCTGGAAATTCTGATATGAGAGGAATATATTTTTAGTGCAGCACGTTTATATTTAAATAACAAGCCCTATAAACAAAACAATAATAGTCCATTGAAGTGGATTTGCATAGGAATAATAAAAAGACAGATTACCTGCTTTATAATGCATGTCAAGGAGATTGTTCTATGTAGTTTGAAAAAGAAAAAAAAAATCATGTGATTAATGTTCTTTCAGTATTTTCATAAGGAACAAACAGAAGTTGTTGACATGGATTTTTCTATCCGACAGACAAGTTACAAGAATCTGGGAGCACTTTAACTTTGTGGGTAGACAGCTATGTAAACAACTTGTCTGAGCAGTGATGTAATAATTATGAAAGTACAATTTATAGCAGCTGAGAAATGTTAAGCAATGTCTGTTCAAGCTCCCGTGTCCTCACCTGCCACCTTCGCTTCAGAAGTTGGAGTTGCAGGAGGAGGTTTTCATGACCTTGAGCTCAGGCTCATCCCCTGAGGGACCAGGGAAGTTTCCAAAGCCAGACTGGACAGGTGCAGTTATTTCTATGGTTCTCTGTATGGCAAACGCTCTTTCAGCTGCTTGATAACACATCCTTTCTGTCATTTACTTAATTTGTATGTCTCACCCCCGTGTATGACAGACCAGATGTCGACTGCTTAAATACAGGGAGAGGTTGCTCTGAACTGATGTGGAAAATAACTGATTCTGCACTGAAACACACTTTTCCCAAGCAAATTTGTGTGTCAGTGTGAAAGAGGGTTTTTGATGTGCACAAGCCACTGTCTGTATGAGACTCTAGCCAGATATTTAGGGTAACCTAACTGATTTCTGTCATCTTCCATGTTCATCTGTGCTGCTGCTTGGCCTTCCCTTACCTTGATGTTACAGTTCAGCTACTGACTGATGGCTCAGCCCAGTGCTCAGGCTGGTGCTGCTGAGATCTAGAGGAGAGGAGCCACCTCTTTGATTGGATCCTTTTTAGAATCTTCTTGACTTTGTTCCTCTCTGGATATTATCTTTCTATTACTTTCCTGTCCAGACAGTGAGGCATTTATGGACAATCTACTTAAGTGGCATTTCAAAAAGACAGGTTGATACTAAAACCATTTTCCATCAAGGACTCTGTCTGCACAGCCAGTGAGTGTTTTTTCTTCCCAGAGCCCAATGCTACTTCAGAAGAAAAGTTTCATGCGGAGGACATTCCCAGGGATTTTGTCATGTCAGCAGTGATGGGCTCATTGCTGTGCCCTCAGCTGTTTTTGGCTGTTGCTGCTGTTTCAAAGCCAGACTGACTCATCCTAAGTAGTGGAAGCATGGATAACTTAAAATATGCGTGGTTTTTGCTTTGGATGGTGTTACCCTCCTTGGTAAAATGTTGCATCCTCACCAAATAAACATTGAAGCCCATGAGATCTCCTACAGCTTTGTCTGCTCACTCCATGAACCTGCAGCATGAAAAAAGGGGGGGGAAACTCAACTCAACAATACAACTCGTGTATTACAAATTAGTGTTTTGACACTTATTCCTCCATCCATAATCTCCCCCAAATGAATTCAAAATCAAAGACAGGAAGAAAAAAAAGGCATATGATTGTATTTTGAAGATCACGACAATGTAATGATCTTTTTCTGTTACACTATTTTAAAGAATTAGATTCTATTTTAAAATTTGGATTCCTAGAAATTAGCCATCCTAGCATTTGCAGTGTTCTTATCCTTTTGGCAAAGAAGAGATTACTTAATGAGAAAACATTCAGCACCATCAAGTACGGGTAAGATTTCAGAATGAAATGAAACAGATTCAGTTTCTTGCATAAAATTAAAATTTGAGCTTAGAAAGATGTCAACAGATAGAAATAATTGTGGCAAGAATAAAACGCCAAGAATGGACAAGCAGAAACCTTTTCCTGAAATAAAGATGTAAAAATGCTACAATAGTTGGCAATAAGTAGTTTGCTGAGACTAAACTTAGTAGCAATTTTATGAAGTAATGCTACTTTATAGTGGTCTTTTGAAGCATTAGGAAGCAAAGGGTATGGGAAGAGAAGTACAATCTGAAGATTCTTGGTATTTTCTACTTTGTAGTAATAGTGGGCTCCTGATCTTCTAATTCAGTCCAACATTTGGAATGTAAAACTTATTTGCCAGAAGAAATTTTTCATTTTGTTGTGGTAGGCTGGACATGATTTGGTAGGCTGCATTACTATAGCTTCTCCAGTCTCCAAATGAGATCTCTGAAGATCTCTCTGCTAAGCGTTGTAAGACCTAGTTTGTGTTTTAGCTAATGTTTAAGCAAACTGATGATGGAGTTTCTTTTACATGGACCTTTAGAGGAGATTTACCATGGGTTATTTGCATGTAACATAATTGCTGCTATAATTGTGACCTGAGTGTTTTGAATGTGCACTGAGTTAACAGCCAGCCTGAGTTGGAATAACATTGTCCTATGTGCTCTGCAAAGATAATTATATTAAAAAACCAAACAGAGCACCATTCCAGTATTTTGAAGTGGAAGTGTACCCTGACATTGAGTTTTAATTATATTTGGGGTTTTAAAAATTATTTTTTGTAAGTAATTGAAAATTCTGTTTATACTGTACGCTCATTTGGTATACACTAAACTATAGAAAATCTTAGTCTGTATTTATTCCTGTGGCTGATCTGGACACTGTGTGAGTGGTAGGAATATATTCTTGGCAAGTTCCTTGCAAATGGCATGAGCATGGGCTACTGCTGATTCACCAAAACTGATGCAGTGCAGGTGTTAATGGTGTCGCCACTCAAGTCAAAGCAGATGTTATCCTAAGTAGGGAATGGGTCTCAAGTCTCCCTGATGGATGCTGGAAGTGGTGTAGAGCACAGGTCAGAACTAGTGTAGACCTTGTCACTAGCAGTGTAGCTTAACAGTGAAGAATTTTCTAGCTCTCAACTGAATTTGAAAAGCATAGATCTTATTTACTGTAAATCTCTTCTCTGGAATCCTCTCAAGTCTCTTGTCTGGATATAAAAATCACAGGCATTTAACATATATGGTGTAGCTTATGCTAATGTAGTGGTTTTCCTTTATTTTCCCCCATTGCTGCATCCAGTAGCACAGAATTTCCTGAGGGAAGCTAATTTTTTTCTTCTTCTTAACCTGAATATTTGTATTTTTACTATTTTAATGCTATATTTATTGTTAAATAATTTGTACAGTAATGGCCATGTAATCGTTATGTTTTGATTTTATGCTTTCCGTCTTTTCTCTCTTGGTATCTGTTCTTGGCTCTGATTAAATAAACTAAAGCTTAAGGGGTCATTGACCATGTGGCAAATTATTTGCAACTTGTTTTTCCCAGTTATATTACAGTCTATTTACACTGGTAGCATCCTTCTTTCAGCTTTCAGGCAAATTCTCCCCTGAGTTTCATAGTGTTAGTTACTATGGAGATGACTGTCCACTCTTCCTCTTCTCCTCCCTTCCTCTCCTCCTTTCCTGGAGCTCCTGCAGCTGTTATTTATCTTTTCCATAAAGTAAGTAGATTTTGTAGAGACCTCCTTTCTAATATCTCTTCTATTGCAACATGTCATTCGCCTGTAATGCTTTCACGTTCATGAAATCCTGCAGATATTTGTTTAAATGAATGAAAAATTTGAGGTATGAGTAGGGAGTGAGGAGATTTCTAGTTAAAAGGGTCACTCCTGGAGCTATTATGTGATTTGATCTTTCTTCATGGTCGAAGAGCTGTTCATTGGAGTAATAATTCTGCAAAATGAATTAACTGGTAATGTGTGTGTGTGTATGTATGCTGAGTGTCTAGGATAGCTTTTAGAATTTATTTATTTTAAATGGCAGCTTTTGGAATTCATTGTAAACATATTCCAGTGCAAGTTAAAATTTCTCTGATGAAGAAATGCAAACTGAGACAACACATCATTAGGCTTTTAAGTCTGAGAGGCTTTTCTTTGCACCTCATCATAATTTTGGTAGCTCTTTATACAGCTTTATATGTTCCAGCTTTAAGAGAGAAACATGGATATTTGAGTCGTCAGCTATTCTGCCACGGACAGGGTATTATCCTTTGCATGTGCGCTATTGTGTTTCTGAACCACTTATCTCGGCGAAGTGTTGTTTCACTTGGTGTCAGTGGTTTGCTGAATTACTTCAGAAAGAAATTTGAAATGTGCTCTCCAGCCAAGAAGTTCTGCCGCAACTACCTGGCCGAGAGGACATCGCACCCAGAAGGCCGGTGTAGCTGCACTGCTGTTTTGATAGATGCTAGTGTCTTGCTATAGCTGCATCTTCAGAGGTTTTCCCTCTTTCTTTATGGAGATCTTGCACTAGGTAATTATGAATTGTGATGTTGCACTGTTTTCTTTTGGCCTACTGAGCACTGTCATCTGTGGTTTTCCACAGTCAGGAGCCTACTGAGAAGTCTCTCTGTTTTACAGCTGCATAAATACCTTACCTTGGGCTGTTGGTCAGATAATGCAAATCATTTTGCCTCCTGTTGAGAGCATTGGGTTGAAATTACGGCCTAATGGCCCGCTATGCAGCCAGGGAATACCTGATAAGGAGGAATGTGCTTCCTCTGACCCCATTTGTGCTGGCTCTGCCATGGTTTGCCATCTAGCAAAAGCAAAGACAGAAGGTTTTCTGCTAGGTTAGTGGGACTGGTCGTGGGGACAGATCTCCTGGGTGCCTCAGTGAGTCCAGTGGAGGTGGTCGTGAGGAAAAAGATGGAGGCGAGGAGTGTCAACGCTTTCCCCTCTGGGTGCTAGCGGAGGCTGCCCGATCAGCTCTGCCCTCCAGGGCAACATTGCTCTCACATTTATTCTAATCAAGCAAACACCTCATCTCCTTTGGTCACTCCTTCTTCCTGGTGAGGTGAGAGAGACACTCTGAAACCCTTTCCTTTTTGTCTTCTGTGCTCTTTTATTATCTGCAAGTTGTCAAGCAAAATGTGTATTTAAAAATAAATTAGTCTAAAATTTTAATCAACTTTTTTTTTTCTTTTAGAAGGGAGTCTCATGTTGTTTTTTTTGCATACATCTAGTTTGCTGTGAAAGTGAGCAGCTGGGACTTTCTTGATTACTTCTATTTTTAGTGTCGTCTTCTTTACACCTGCACATTGAAAATCATGAAGTTTCCTTAACAGGGACTGAGAAATCTTTCAGACCCCTTGACTATTAGGTCAGAAGCCTGAAACCAAGCTGGCCTGCTAATTGCAGTATCTGGGTGTGCTTGGACTTTTTAATGTTTGTCTTACGCTAGAAAAATTGACCACTATTGATTTTTCTTGAAATCTAGCTCATCCCACCCGGTTGATTCTTAAAAGAACAAGAAGACAAACTGAGTGTTGCACAATTTCAGAGAACCTCGCTTTTATGTCTCTAGGCCCATGAAATTCTCCCATTACCTGAAAATTAGATTTGTAAGTATTGAGTCATACCTAGGCAAATGTTGCCAGGCAATCAAGGTTTGGTTTTTATCAGTTTTATTTAATTTCTGTTACGTAGAAATCTTGTTGTCAAATTTACTTTTGATATATGTGCTGCATGCCGTACCAGTTTAAGAATACTTAATTGCTTCCAGTTTCCAGATGGACTGCAAAATAAACTTTAAAGGTGAATCAGATGAGAAATGGCAAAACAGGGGAGATAGCATTTGAGTAAAGGCCATGCCAGTCTTATCAGGAGAATTAACTGGAGTAATTCAGAGAAAAAACACATGAAAAAAGATTGTTTCTTCCTTGAGACTTACAGTCGCAGGACCCTACTAGAACGTGTATTCAAGCATTTGTTCCTCTTCATGCAATAAAACCACAGTATCTCCTAGTAGCCTGGTACCATAGGTGCAGGGTAGGGAACATGCGTGTTCAAATTCTTGCCATACTGTGTGGCCTTGCTTGTCACTTAATCGCTGTATCTCTCTTCCGTTTTCAAAATTAATTGGCAGAGTTTTGAGGATTTAAGATCAGGGTAATATTTGTTTATTGTTTTCAAGGGTAAAGTAAAAATAAAATATTTATTTAGATATGTTTTATTTATATGTATGTATCTAATTTTGGCTTTATATATTTATGTCTCCACTTCCTTGTTCTGATATTAAATTATCACCGATATTCATAAATAAGCAAAAAATAAATTATCTCCCTGAAGGAGGATTTGGAGAGCTCTTTATCAGTACAATTGCATTCAAGTCCATTTTTAAATAACAAGAGTTAACTCCTGATTCCACTGAAAGACAGTGCTTATTTGTTATTGATTTCAGCAGGCAGACATTTTCCTAAGATGTCAGGAAGCTGAAGAATGCTGTAAATTAAGTGCCACTGGTTTTGACTGCCCTTGGAGTAGCACTGCTTAATATCCTTTTTTTTCCAGATTCTTCAGCAGAGAGTCTTGATTTTTTTTTTTTTTCTCCTTTTCAAGGATGTTATTTTATGGAGTTTTACACCACAGAATGAGCCATCAGAAAGTGATGCCACGTACTCTCTTCCGTGTGTTTCCCCGGGCTCTTACCTGGCTCGTGTCAGCTTGCTGCCTCTGTTGGTCAGTGTGAGCTCTGAGAAGTTAAGTGTTTATTGAATGGATGGCTGCCAGTCTGGGTCTCATGCTTGTTGGGTACGTGATTATTTTAATGACAGAGGAAGATGTCCTCTTCACTCACAGGACTGTTTGTTCAAAGCCTTTTGCGCCAAGTAGGTGTTGGTGTTGAAGGTCTGCATTGTATCGTTTCCTCTGAAGCTGTAGCTTGTGTGCAGGGTTAGTAATTCAAGGGGAGTAAAGAGTATGTGCCATTCATTGTAAAAATGGAATAATCTCTCCTTTACATTTTTATTTAGTGTTGCAGAGTAATTCATTTAAAATAGCTCAGATAACACAAGTACCCTATGTTTCCTAAACCATGTTGTGTTCCTCTTATTTCAGTCATAGAAACTTTCCAATATGGAACTTTACTCCAAATTACGGTCATTATTTTCGGCTGCTTTGTTGCATCTTCTTGAGCATTGATTCTCCGTTCTCTACCCTGAAACTGGCCAGTTTCAGGAAATTTGACTGCTTTAGCTGTTTGTGATGTGTGTCTGGCTCATTCTTTGGTGTTATATGCTGTCTTAAGTTGAAGGCTTCAGATTGATTTGCTTCTCTGCTGGGTTTTTACGTGCTGTTCAAAGCCCTCTGCCAGCCTGGGGATGCAGCTGTATGCTAATTTGCCAGTTTCTATAAAACACTGACAGGTCCTTGCCGAAATACCCTGTTTGCTTGCCATGGAGGAAGGTAGTTTCTGGGCTGGGATGGGTGAGAAAGGCAGGGTCTGAGCCTGTTGCTGTTTCTTGTTTCTTCTCAGCTCTCGGAGAGGAAGATCCTCTTCCTGAGACAGAGCTCTGATGTTGTTAGAAATGCAGCTCTATCACATCATTATTTCTAATTTTTAACATGAAAAAGGCAAGTTGAAAGGGAATTTGTTAGAAGTTCTTATTACTCTGTCTTCTAAAAGGAAGTGTGAATTTAATCTTCATATACCATATCTTTATATAACAATTTTAAAGGCTCTTTGGGCTGAAGTATGATTTGACATGAAGACAGACAACAATATTTCAGTATCCGGGCAGATTTCCAAACTCTGATACTATCCGCGCGTTCTGATCTCTCTTGTCCTCTGGGTGTGCTTTTTTTTCTGAAGACTCTTCTCACTACTCAGAGACACGTCGTTTCGAAATTGGCATTCTCAACTTTAAAAGTAAGCTGACAGAAACTTCTTTAGGTGGAGGCTGGAGGACACGCAGACCTTCAGTAATCCTTTTTTCTGTTACAAAACAGAAAACCCTATTGAGTCAAGCACCTTTTTGGGGTGGAAAATTAGGGCAGCTTTCTAGCAATGTTATTCCAGAAGAAAAAACAGGTTTTTCTACCAGTAAGTAGTAGTACAAGGGTAGTATCTACATAGAGATTTGCTTCCCCACTTGCCCCTTCAATGTTATAGTGTTTACTTCGGATATCAAGAAGGCAGGACTTTGAGGGCATTTTTTGAAGACTTAGTGTTACTCATGGTCCCAAATAAAACATAGGAAGAAGAAAGTGTTCTCTTGCCTTCTTGGATTTCTTTTGCTTTTTCCACTTGGGTGTTTGTTTTTAATGTATTATGAAGAATGTTTTGCTCTTCTGAGTTAACCTCTTCTGAGGATTTGCTGTAATTTTACATGAAAAGCACCGAACCTTTTAGTCCTTAAAATAGAAATCAATTTTCTGTTTGTGTACTCTGTACTTCTTTAGTGATCGTTAGACAGTCCATGATGCATGAATTAGTTGTTGACTTTTCTGCTTTATTTTCTTCCTTGTTTGTTCCTTACTCTGCTGTGTCTTTGGACCATCCCAACCTTTTCTACGGAAGTGTTTTTCTGCTAGGTTTTAGTCAACAGAATCTGCATGGTTTCCCAATATAAGCCTTAATGAAAACAAATGTTTACGGCATTTCCTGAACATTAGGTGAGCTGCTGTCTTTAATTATGAAGGGCTTGGAGATGGAGGAGGAAACCCACTGGTCTCATTTGCCTTACTGGCAACAAAGGATCCTAGGACTGTTTGTGCGTGGCTTATTCAGCTCTCTCTGCTTTGCAGACAAGTGAGACTTTCTGAGCATTTGAATACAGTTTATTCTATCAATTAAAAAAGAACAAAACAAAACCTGTCTCTTACATTGCTTAAATACCTATTAAGCCCATGAACAGAATACTAATTTAGGAGGTTCTGTATAATGAGCTCTAAATTTCTGAGTCATGTCGGCCATGGAACCTTTTAACGAGGATGTGGAAAACCCCACAAAAAAAAACTAATGTCAGTCTCAGTTCCTTAATTATTTTAATGAGTGTAGAAATGAAAAGCTCCAAAGCACTGTATCGCAGTAGTTATTTTTCAGATTGAATATCAGAGGGAAGACCTATGAAGATTTTCAGCTACATTGCTGGGGTGGATGAAACACAGAGCAAGAAGGTCTGAGCACTGGCAATACTCAGCGTGAGCAGCACACCTCGTCATGTGACAAGCCACGAGACTTCTTCAATGGGATGAGATAGGATGGCTTTTTGTGTTTGCTGGTTTTGTTTTGTTTCATTTTTTTTCACCCTGTTCTCTTTTTTTTTCCTCTCCCCTCCCTCTATATGTGTGCCAGCACATGTCAATCAGTGGCATTTGGCTGTTGCAGAAAGGGGGTGTTGCAGTGCGGAGCTGCACTCTACCAGCTCGATAGGTAGGCTGAGGTAGTAGCTGAGGTGCATACATGAGAGTCATTTACCCCTGGATAGGTGTCTCTTTGAGTTCATGTGAATTTTAAATAGATGATGCAGTGATGCTAGGCACTAGTTGCATTTCAAAACATGGATGTTACTTGTATGTCATTTATTCTTCCTTGAATACACCCACGAGTTGCTTGATTCTGCTACACGGTCCCTGTAGAAGGTGCTGCTGAGTGCACAGTGACAGCTTGTGCGCTCCCCATGCACCGCAGAAAGCGCTCCGCTCATTCCTCTGGAAAATGTTGTTATATAATGCAGTGCGGTGCTTTGCCATGTCTGCTGGGGGATCGCCCGTCTGTTAGGGAAGGCTACGTTATTGAGTCAGGTTTTTAAGGATAGAATTTGGCATTACTTAATGTATATGAAACATAACACATTTATCATTGCTTTACGTTTTCCAGCCACACGCAATGAACATCCCACAGTGTGAGTTTAATTTTCTCTGTAGCCTGTATTATTTTTATTATTGGTAAGTGTGCTCTTTTATACTAGGGAGAGAAAAATAAAAGCAGGGAACCTTGAGAAATGCCAGCTAATAAAAGACAAGACAGTTGTGTTTTCTGGTAAACAATGAACATAGTAAAACTGGTGATGCTACAGGCATCCGGTGTTATTGATGAAAGCAAACTGCTTACTGACATCTGCAACAACCAGCCCCTGACTGGTGCCATCCCAGAGCCATCCTGTGCCAAGTAGTAGGCAGAATTGCTGCAGTTCCCATTGTGAAAGTTGCAGTGTTTGAAGGGTTTTGGGTTTGGGGTTTTTTTTTTCCTCCCTCTCCTTAAAGGGTGCTATTTTTTTTTTGTTTGTTTGGTTGGTTTTGTTTATTTCAGATTTATATTTCTGACAGGAAATAAGGAAATAGCTGCTCTTTTCTTGGAGATGGTTTTAAAAGCCATAGCTATTTCTTTTGGATAGCTGATTAGACATGAGCTACAACAGCTGCTTTGCTTTGCATCTACACTTTGAGGGTGATGGCACTCCATTGGTTTCATTTGGATTTAGAAAACCTTCTTTAAAGGGCTAGAGCTGAAATGAGCTTAAACTCTCAGTTCCCTCAGAGGTATGTTTTGCAGGTATTATGGTGTCTGGTTCACCGATTGGGTAGGATGAGTTCCTTACTAAGTCTGGGGGAGTGTTGAGTTTTGGTTTCTGATTCTTTTTAACACTTTTCCCTCAGGGAAGGGGAGAAGTATGTAAAATGCAGTTAATTATGATGGTTTATTCTCTCATTAAATTACGAAATACCTTCTGCAAAGCTTATTATGGTAATCTAAAAATCAACTGTTCATATTTCTGATCTTTGTCTCCAGTTCTTGCTTTTTATTGCAGATTACATATATATGTATATGTGTATGTGTAGATGCATGTATAAAAACATTGAATAAAGTAAAACTTACCTACATAGCTTAATTTTATTCAGCTTAAAGCTTTGTGAGCTAGATCAGTCATGTCGTGCTGGCTAAGGTCACCCGGTGGCTATGAAGAACGGTATTGTTAGTGAGCCAGTTATTTCTAGTATAGCTTCTAATCTTGCAGATATATATAACAGCAGTGCACGAAAAAGCTGGAACGCTTCTAAAGCCACCTGGCTGTGAGGAGTCCCTTGTGGCTGTGAAGACCCTTGGTGAATGTACAAAAGTATAGATTAGCATGTTCGGCAAAATCCATACATAGATTTTGAACCCTGTATAAGACTGGGGTGTCTCCATTTGGTGTGTTTTTAATATTGCTCTTATACATTCAAAATGTGAAGTTGGAGTCGGTACCTTTTCTGAAGTATAGAGTTTGACTATTTAGAGATGGGATTGTAGCTTAAATTTATACCCAAGACAAAATCTTTCTCCTCCTGCTGCGGAAAGCCATCCCAGAAAGACAGCAAGTTACGGAGTTAGGTGGACTGGAATCTAGGATAGCTTTCAAAGTGATTTCAGATTTACTGACTGAAAATCGTTGAAGCCTTAGTGGTGGTGCTTTGCTAAGATTTCTAGATGGCTTCTGTTAATTTAACTTAAGATGTAGCTTTTAAATTAATGAAGTTAAACCAGTGCAAGAGGCTGTATGGACAGGCTGTCTTTTTGATTTATCTGTCAACAAGGCACTGGTTTAACCTGCTCTTAACCCATAATAGTCCACGTGGATTTGAACTGATTTAACAAAACTTATTTAATTAAATTGGGGCAATCTTGTGTTGCCAGCAAGGCCTCAGGAGAAACATCTCTAGTTCTGCCTTTTGGCATTTTCTTCCCTTGGTAATGGTGTGATAAAAGATGCATTTATTTTATTTGTTGACTTTGTTGACTTAATTCTCACCTTCAAGCTATTAAGATTTCCTTTAGTGCTAAGGGCAGTTGCTTACACAACCCATTGTGGTTGCATCTGTTTGTTATTTTGAGCAGTATCCCTAGCTACTGAACCCATAATTAATATAATTTAAAATAGAGAAAATACTCAGAGGTTTTATGAAATCCTCCACATATTTGTTTACCTGTAGCTCAGCAGTTGCCTGGGTATGAAAAGGATTGTATATTTTGTCAGATTTCTGCAGTTTTCTAATCAGGCATGTTGTTGGCTACATTGCCGTTCTCTCCTCAGTCATCTGGTCCTTGCAGGATTTTCATTTAATTTTCAGGTAACTTCCACTTTCCTGAACATACCGACCACTCTTTGCACTCCCTCGCAATGTTTTACTTTCTTTATTGCTCCTGGCCTTATTGCCTGCTTTCTCTTATTGCTCAAGTGCTTTTTCCAATTTCACTTCTTTCGTTCTTTGTCGACGTTTCACGTGACATTTTCACCAATTGCCTTTCCGATGCACGGCTTTTGAGAGCTAAATGAACTGGTGCTGAGAGTTCATCAAATGTTCACCGCTGGTCCCAGCTGAAGTAATTGCCAATTTCTTGCTGCTCCTGCGTAGGAGCACTCTGCCAAGACCTATTGCATGGCCATGTGGCAAACCGGCCTTGGGTCCTCGTCCAATTTAAACAGGCGTGGGTGCGTGCACACTCCATTTTTTATAGGATTTTAATTATTCTGCCTGCCCTCCTGTGCTCAATGTCTAATTTCAGCCTGGGAAAGGGACAGAAAAGTGAAGTGATTTGCCTGAGGACTCCCAGTAAATCAGTGACCGAATGTTGGCTCAGTGCTGTTGAGGAGGAGAGGCGAGCATTGGGAAGCACCACAGGGTTTTGGACCTTTTTGGTCTGTGCTTAGGGAGGTGGAGTTTCCTTGCTGAGGGCCCTCCTGTCCCCCAGAACCAGAGCCATAGGTGACAGGGCTGAGTGGACACTATCGATGGACTGTGGCAGAGGCAGTTTTGACTCCAGAGGGGTTTGAGAGATGGGCATGGTCAGCGGTAGCGATGGGTGGGAACCTTTCTCTTGCAAGGAGATTGCGTACCTCAGCTTAAACTTCTTCCCAGATGTGTGTTTTTCACAATCTACTGTGGAGGATCAGGTTGCCAATAAAATAAAAGCGGTAGGATGCAGTAAGGCGCAAGGTGTGCACTGGGGCTATCACATTTGTGTCTCCGTGTCGCAGTCCACATTTGAGACTAGATTTCAGAGCTGTAGAGCAGGCTGACACATGTGTATGTACATATACAGCATGAAATACTTAAGTGCCAGGTTGAGTTTGTAATGCAACGTAGGAAGACGAAGGTGTCTTGCTGCCTGTCACAGAGCAGGTTACCAGCAGGTTAAAATGGCTGAAGATGGTTCCCTCTCTAAGTATGAAATTAATTAACTATCAGAGTGTGTTTAGACTGATGGACGCATCTACTGAACATGACCATGAGGTTCTTGCAAGCGTGTGTTCCTGGAAATTAAAAGTGTTCTGCTCTTGAGGGCCATTCCTTTATTCTTGCTATCAGGTGTCTCCTCAGGCTTGGTGCTGGTATGACGTGCTGACAGCTGATCAGTGGCAGGGCAGGGCAGCCACACCCTGGGGACACTTCCAGAGGAGCACAGTGCGAGCCAACGTGCTGGGCACTGCCGAGCAGAATGCTTTGTCCATGGTGCACCTAGATCAGCAAGTGCTCAGCTTTCATGCAGTGTCACTGTCAGTGTAGAGAGCATATGGAATGTCATCCCCTCCATCCTATTTGAAACCTTTGTAAGCTGGGGCTTTGCTTAATGATGGTACAGGGAAGACTGGTGGCTGATCCTGCTTATGGGGGCAGAAAAGCAGGAAATTAGATTTTTGATTCCTTAAAAAAAAAAAAAAAAAAGAAAAATACCCTAAAACTCCCAAGGTTATAATGTAAAAAAAAAAAAAAAACAAACTAAAAAACCACCACCCAACTTTGTCTTCCTTTCTGCAAAATCTTAATGGAGACAAGGCTCCTTGTTGCAAAAGGATTGACAGCAAAGCGTACTACGCTGGCATTGCTGCCAGGCACATTTTCCGTTCAAATTTTACAGTTCAGTAACTAATATGTTTCTCAGTCAGCTTAGGGTGATCTTAATGCAAGCTGCTACTGGAAAAGGCACTCCTGTTCTTCCCTCCCATGAGTTCTTGCCACCTCTTTTGTGCCAACACTAGCACTTCTGTGCTTATGAAACCCAACCTGACAAAGGAAAAAATCAACCTATAAATTAATTTTCAGCTAGATTGACTTCCTCAGCCAGCTGATTATGGGGTCTCAGGAGCTCTAGTGCTGGCATAAGCAGGAACGTGTGGCTGGAGATGAAGGGAAGGATATATTCCATACCTTTTTTCTGCAGCAGCTCTTGCTGAGATCCGTTTAAACAAAACTGAGCCCCTCATTTAGGGCAGAAAGATGCAGGTGAGGCAGTGCAGTAGTTTGCTTCGCCAGAAAGGTGTGGCCCCAGTCCCTTCGCCCTGCTCTGTCCTGGATGGTGCATTCCCATCCCTTCCTGGTCGAGGAGGAACGTGACTTTCCTCTTCCACCATCAGCAAACTCTTAGTTTATCTGAGTTGTAACATCAAATGTCAGGTATCCTGCTGCTTACATACCACCACATCCTAAAAGTAAAAGTAAGGAGGGTGTTAGGGAAGATGAAGCATTGATAAATCTCATTCTTCTGTGAACAAAGAATAAATCTCACTCTTCTGTGAACAAAGTCCTCAGAGGGACTGTATTTTTGTCACTTCCCAGACAAATCTGTGGTGTATACACACAGTTTATGTGAGTATTTTTATTTTGATTATTGGTTCCAAAATTAGTTTGATCTGTGCCTTACGTTTTTACTAATGTCTGCTGTGGCAGGGGAGCGTGACACATACGGCAAGAAGCAAGAGAGTATTGGATACTTACTACTGCAGGTACCCTGTGGGGAAGGCTGTAGGTTGTGGTGGCAGAGGAACTGTTACCATAGTTTCCATCCATATCATTAGTTCCCAGCTACTTTATCTGACATTTGGGAGGAAGAGAAAGACAGCATGCTCTGGCAGTCCAGCCAGCCCCCTCTCATAGGATTTAGCATCCTTCAGAGAAGAGGTGCAGGGTGAATGGCCCCTTTCCTTTTCAGGCCAGTTTGACTGGTAGCAGGATGTGGCATGGCTTGAAAGAAGGCCTGAAGAGAGTTACCGGGACAATTGACTGCGTCTGCCTGAGTGACTTGCAAGAATAGGCTGTTTGGCTCCTGGGGAGGAAGCCTGGAGAGGGTCGCAGTTTGCTTCCAAGAGAAACTTAGTGCAAAAAATTACAACCATGTAGGAAAAGAGAAGAGACCAAGAAGTGCAGATAGGACCTGATAAAGTTTCTTTTATCTTCAGAATTATATAAGGGTAGTACAGGTTTAACATCATGGAGTATATTGATTTTTATTTCATCCCTGTCGTAGTTCAGGCCCGATCAGGACCAGACTACGCAGTCTCTCTCTCACTCCCCCCACCCTCCGAGAGAACAGGGAGAGAAAATATAAGAAAAATGGCTCGAGGTTTGAGATAAGGACAGGGAGAAATCCTTAAAGTTACCGTCACGGGCAAAACAGACTCAACTTGGGGAAAACTATTCATTTATTATTACAAACAGCAGGATAATGAGACAGAGAACAAGATAACCTCCCTCCACCCCTCCCTCTTCCCAAGCTTAACATTATCTCTACTACCTTCCCCAGCCTGAGCGGCACAGGGGGGAAGAGGGAATGGGGGTTGCAGTCAGTTCATCATACGTTGTTTTACGCCGCTGCTTCATGGTCGGGGGAAGAACTCCTCACATTCCTCCCCTGCTCCGTTGTGGGGTCCCTCCCACGGGCCACAGTCCTTCGTGGAACTGCTCCGGTGTGGGTCATCTCTTCCACGGAGTGCAGTCCCTTCAGAACGGCTGCCCCAGCCGGCCCTCCACGGGCCACAGCTGCCTTCAGGCATCCACCTCCCCTGGTACGGGGTCCTTCACGGGCTCCAAGTGGATCTCTGCTCCTCCGTGGACCTCCATGGGCTGCAGGGGGACAACCTGCTCCACCATGGTCGTCACCACAGGCTGCAGGGGAATCTTGGCCAGGAGCCGCATTACTCCTCCCCCTCCTTCTGAACTGACCTTGGCGTCTGCAGCTGTTCCTCACAACAGGCTGGTAGATGTCTCTAAGGATCTTTTTTCACATCTTATTCACTTCTCATCTCCTCTCCACTTCTTGCAGCCGGGCTGGACCGAGTCGGGCCCAGTCGGCTGCCTGGCGAGAGGCCAGAGGGTGAGGCCTGCAAGGCCCATGAGGCCTGCGCCTCCCCCTCTGCGCCTCTGCCCCCGCTCAGCTTCTTCACATCTTCTCTCTTTTTTTTTTCTGTTTTCCCCTTCTTAAATACGTTATCGCAGAGGCGTTATCACGGGACATTCTGCTACCAATCGGCTCGGCCTTGGCCAGCAGCGGGTCCGCCCTAGGCCTGGCCAAGTCCACTGAACAAAGGGGAGCAACTTCTAGCAGTTTCTTACAGAAGCTACCACCTTAGGCCCCCCCTCACTAAGCAAAACCACGACAATCCCTCTGTGCCCCTGATAGCTCATTTTTGTGTTAATATTTAGTAATCTTTGTTGGCAAGAGGTGAATGTGATTGATGGATGTTTTATGCAAAAGTGACC
Organism: Chlamydotis macqueenii; assembly: GCF_036417535.1. NCBI lineage: Eukaryota > Metazoa > Chordata > Aves > Otidiformes > Otididae > Chlamydotis > Chlamydotis macqueenii. The sequence goes on from NC_141557.1 coordinate 67,883,923, forward strand.
ACTTTGCTCCTTATCAGAATGAAGTCTGTGCAGCAGATAAAGCATGTCTTGTGTCTTTTCTTTGGTTTTTTTTTTTTTTTTTCTTCTCACTGTACGTCTAATGTAGTTTTACAAGAGAAGTGGTGAGTCCCTGGTAATAGCCGGATGGTAGAGAAGCCTTCAAAAGGCTGGCCCCATGGGAAGCGCAGATATCTGGTTTCAGGTATGGTTAAATTGCAAGCTGCAACCCCTGCAAGAGGTTAAAATGCTCACAACCTACTGACCGTGTGACTTTTATCACTTCCTGCCAGCAGATGGAAAATTTTATTCAAATGGTGGGGATTAATGGAGGACTTAATTGAACAGGAAGTTTTTCAGCCATTCAGATGATGGCTAAAATGATCCATACACTGTTACTTCTGACATCTCTGCCAGCAGTAATAATATTATGGCCTTATGGCTACTGCAAGATGCTTTTAGGGCAAAGGTGAAAGATTGCAAGAATTGAGATACTCATGTTTTCCTGAGATTGGAAAACAAGAATGAAATGATCTGTAAAATAACTTTTTTTTTTTAAAAAAAAAATTCGATGGCAGAGAAAAGGCTGCTCAAAGGGAAAAGAGAATTTTACTTCAGTGGCAGGGCTTTGATCTTCCATTCTCTTGAGTTTTAGCAGTTGGTCAGATTACTAGGGAGGGAGCTGCTGATATGTTTGGTATTATTTGGCATATCATTCACCATTCAGTCTGGATCTGCAACCCTTTTGAAGGGGAATACGGAACAAAGGACAGCACTGAATTTATCAGGAACTGGGGTTACGGGTAGCGCTGGAGGGTGTTGCATGAGTAAGGAAGTGGGAAGCTCTGTCATCTGAACCGTGCTCGTTTTGTTTAATGTCTCCTGGTTGGGAACTTGGAAGCAAGCAGGTTTTGCAGATGTCCCTCAGGTGTCTGAGAACGCTAAAAACAATACTAGAAGGATACTGAAGTTGCACAGTGTGTTGTGCTGAAAGCAGCTTTGACTTTCCTGTAATTTAATAGGGGGAAAAATGCTCAAGTTTTATTAAAATGGGCAGGTTTTAACATTCTGTAGGCTCTGTTCCATAGGGTGGGAAATCTTTTTTATGGCCAAAAAGGCTTTTGAAAAAAAAATCTGTGCTGGATAACAAGGTCCCTGTTATATGTAATCCAGCGCAGACAGAAGGACGATGTTGCAGAGTGGATGAAGTGGAAGGGGAGACCATTTTGCACCCCTCGGCTTCCTTGCACTGGCTTTGCTGAAGATCAGAAAAATAGCAGGGTTCCTTTGCTCTTTCCTACTTGCAGCGAGTCCAGGCAGCACGACCTTGCTGGTTCTTTGCCAGTAGGTGGAGATCGTGTAAGTGAACTGGAAATTACGTTCTCCTTCCAGTCTGGAAGGGGTTGGTTAGTGTGTTCACCTCCTTTACCTTCAGCACATGGGACAGGGTTTAAGGTGAAAAAAAATAATTCTATTTTTGTGGTCTTTTCTTTAAAGAAGAGTTTGTCAGGACATAGTATTTACTCAGACATCTGCTAATGATTATTAAAAAGCAAACAAATGTGAACAAGTTCATTTATTTTTTTTTTTCTGCTGCTGTGCTTTTGTATTTTAATTTTCTGGCATGTGGTGATGCTCTTCTCTGTGCAACAGCATGGCATAAAATGGCAGGCCTAGCCTAGAATCATGGCTTGCTTACGTCCTTCCTGTAGAACTTGCTGGTATGGGGTGGTGAGTTTGGCGTAGGCTGAGAAGCAGGAGCCTTGGGTCATGGTACCAGAAAAGAGGGGGAGCCCCCATTTCTGGATGCAAGGACCAGTAACTGTCCATTTACCAAGTGCTTCTGTAGGTGTTCATGCTCAGCTGTGCTTGGTAAGCAGCTTGCGGGCTGCTCTGGTGAAGAGGACCAAGTAGCAGATGGAGATGGGAAATGCTTCAGAAGAAGAATGGTTCCAGAGCATGGCGCAGGAGCAGAAGCAAACTGCACGGGATGGAACGTAAGGAGGAATCAGAAGCTGTTGAAGCTGATGGAACTGCTGAAATAAATGCTCGTCAACTGGCACTCAGTACTGATCCACACTAATGAGGTGACTCCCACCGTAGCTTAGTCCCAGAGAATGAGGCTGTCTTTTCTAGTCTCGCAAGCTACTCTAGTGAGGGATCTCTGCAGCATTTATAGCCTGGTGAACAGCAAGGAGAGAGATGTATCCAGGACATAGCACCCTTGAAAATGGACTGGTGCCATACTTTCCTGTTTCTTGTCCCTTCTCAGTGGGCATGCTTTTGAATTACTACGCATGTAGCTTGTGTGAGCATATCTGAGCTTGCCCAATTGAATACTGTTGCCTGTGGTGGCAAAGGTGTCAGGAATAATCAGGACCTTGGGAGGAGTGTTGTAGGACTCAAAGCGAAGTGTCTGCAGCATTGTTGTTTGATTCCCATGTTAACTAATGAATTTGAATTATTAGCCTGGGTGGCTTTATGCAACCTGCAATGTGGTAGACAGTGTAGACACAGCTGGAGTACAACCCGTAACAGTCAAAGGTGAAAGTACGTGTACTTGTGTTCTTAGACTAGAAATGAAGCTACTCCAAAATGGGAATTTTTAAAAACCATTACAAGACAAGGGGAAGGATGGTACCACCTGTCTCCAGTATTCAGAAGGATCTCTTCTGCCATCTGTTGCCATGTACAGCTCACCACATTGCCCACATGAAGGAGAAAAAATTCCTGTCCAATCTCAGATGGGGACAACCCTGGATTTAAAAGAGCCATTGTCTTGCTGAAATAGATTGTCCAGATCCTACACTTACAGAGGAATAAGCCTTTGGACTTGGATTTATGGACAGTCTATAGGACAGTTACTACAGTGTGATCTGATGATAAAGGCAGCTAACTGTAGGAAAATGGCTTCTTGGGAGCTTTGTTCAGCTGCCGTATCCTCATTTTGTCATGCTCCCGCTGCTCCTTCTCCCTAGGCAGCAGCTGATATACTTTCTTGCTGCAGCCATCAGCACGTCGGACGGGTGAAAGTGTCTGAGTATTTAATGTACTTAAACCTAAATCAATCTTTCTGCTGAAGACTGGGCAGGAAACACCCCCTTGTTGAGAGGCTTGAAGGTAGATGTATGGTTTTGCAATTGTATTGTGCTGGAGTTGCATCTTCGTAACTTAGGGTCCTCTTTTGGTCTGAACGTGACCAGGGAGCTTGCAACCCTGTGTACAGCAGTGCAGGAGTACAAATTACGTAAGATAAGCATAGGCTGTTCATGCATCAGGTCCAACTAAAATCAGTTGCAGCAGTAGGATGAGAAGTTACCCATGCTTCTAGAGAAGGGCTGCAGGCTTGACTAATTACGCTTTTTTGGGTTGTTTCTTGTTCCTCTTTGCTTCTGTGTATCCTGAGGTCTATGAAGGGGACTCAGGTTCACACTGGGAAATCCTACTGCTACATCAGGGTGGCATCAAAATTCCCTGGCCACCATGGATGTCCCAGGACAAAAACCCAGGGCATTTAGTACCCAGTGTGGTTTGTCCTTCTCAAGGTTATCTAGACCACTGAAACATCTGAACTGCCTGGATCTATAGCTGAAATCTGAATGCAGTGTTAGTTTTCTACAAATTCTTCTATACCATCTAGTATGGTCCTCATTCTGGCAGGCAAGATCTGTGTCCCTCTGTCATTGTGGCTGCTTGTGTATGTGAGGCTTGTATATGGTGGCTGGAGTTGTCCAGTTCCTCCACAGTTAATGTGGTGGGGGGTGGTAAGCAGTGTCCAGCGGCTTTTAAGAACTCCCACTTTGCCCAAAGGATACTTAGTGGATATAAGTATCTCTGCTAAAATGCATGAAGTGAGACGGTTTTGGAGACTGCAAACATCTTCTTGTGATCAGTGAGTATGGTCAGGAAAAATAGATGATCCCAGAATTAATGATAATTTGAACAGTTTTTAGCAAACAAGTTTAAGTTGCATATGGATTAGCTTGATTATCGTTCCTTAGATGTCATTCCCAAGCACCTTCCCACTGTTTGCAGGAGAGGAGGTTCTCAGAAACCAACCCTTGCCCATGTAAAACAAATACAAACAAACAAACAAAAAAAGCACAAAGGAAAGTGTGCATCCATTCATTGTGGCTAACATTTTAGAGCAAGAAGTATTATTTATGGAAACGGGCCCTGTTAGGCTCAGCAATCACGGACTGAAGGGAGATGGGCTTAGTTTTTTGCTTTGATTTGTTCACTTGAGGATTTAAGGCTGGTTTAAAATTGTGTCATTGATTTAGGCCCAATTTTAAATTTTTGGACCAGAGAAGCTAAAGAAGATTGAGTGATCTTGCAAATAATTTTGAAGGAGTCATGTGTTAGTGTTACTACATGTTTTGCCCTGGTTACCTGCACTTGGTGTCTGCACAGATGGAAGCAACTGAGTCTCTTACCCTCTAGTTCCTTCCTGGTACGAACAGATGTGGAGACACAGATGAGGATTCAATCTCAGTTTCCACTACTGCAGGCTTGCTGGCAGTAGCGATCGAGCCAGCATGTTGTTGAAATGGGCAACAGATACCACTAACACAGGCAGAACATACTACCCCAGAAGCTTAGTGGGATGTGGGAGAGGGAATGCAGCTCAAAGGACTCCTCCTACACCAGCTTTCTTCTCTCGCTGTGATGCCGTTTATTCACCTGACGTTGTAACTTGGGACACAGTGGTTGCAGCGGTATGTGAGTACATATGGATAGACACACTGCCTAGTACTACCACAGCTAACACTTGCCCTCGAGTGTGCTCCAGGGAGGGCCAATAAGATCTCCTTGTATTCTGAAGGCAATTCTTTTGGCTTATCCAAGTGATGTTTACCCTCACAGCTGGGGGGGGGGGGGGGGGGGGGAAGTTTAATTTAAGTTTTGGCAGTGTTGATGTAGACAGCTTGTTGGTTTGAATTCTGGAGCCCTTTTCTCTTGAACTGGTGATCCTCTAGAAGGTTACTATTTGGAGTGAGTGTCTTGGGCTTTTGGGCTTGTTCTGAGGAGTGAGAGGGTGAAATACAGCTTAGCTGTGCTTCCCGCTGGCACATGCGATAGTGATCAGGATTTCCCAGTTGTCCCGTGAGGAATGATATGTCCAGCATCGAGTTTTGCATGCTCACCTTGGGCTTGCCTAGAAGTGCCTGTCACGTGGTTGATTTTGTTTGAGCTGGAAATTACACACTTGATAATAATCTGATCTGCAGCAGATGCCTGGCTATTAAAGACTAAATTACTTTTTTTTTTTTTTTTTTTTCAATGAGGGCAGAACATGTCTACAGCCTATCTCTTCCAGATATGCTTACCTTAATAAACGAAGCTGCACGCACGCACAAGTGAGTCTTTGCATAGAGCTGTGTGGTGCGCTAGACCAATTGTCATGTTCAACAGTGCTAATGAAACCAAATGTGTAAGCTGTGTATTGGCTCTGATCAGAGCAAAAGATGGTGCACTTTGGACCCAATCCAGATAGGGGTAGGGACAAGTAAAACTCAGAGATAACTATTTCACCAAGCCAGTGAAGTGTCATAGTAAGGAAACAAATAACCCAGGTACAGGCAGAGGGGAAACTGTCGTGATATTAGCATGGAGCAGTCAGTGCAAAAGCAAAAATCAGTGAGGTGGAGCGCCCATCTGTCCAGAGCCCTCCCTGTAACAGGTGCTAGTGGCTGGTGGAAGGACAGCCATAATGCTTGACTGTGACTGCGTGTAGCTGTATGGGATGGTCAGGTTGAGACAGCAATATGGGAAACGTCCCACAGAACCAGCTGTATGCACGTGAGGAGAAACTCCTGAAGGGAAAAAAGGAAATATGTGGTGCACTGAATTTCTGCGGCCCAGATCAAGAGGCATAATACTGAAAGAGATCCAGGAACTGCAAAGCCTAACTAAGCAATAACAAGAAACCCAAACTGTAATGTTTTGATTCTAGAGAAATCAATTTGCTTAAAATATTCCACTAAAAATAAATTCCAATCTAGAGGAGCTTCAAAAAGTATATTTTGTGTTGGAGAGAAATGTCTTCCAGCATAATCTGAATATGTACACTTGGGATATTTTTGTTGTGGAGTTTTAGTCTCTGGCTAAAGACCTGAAGAGTTGGTTCAGAAGAAGAGAAGAGTACTAAAAGGAGGTGAGTCTTCCTTAGGCTGAGGCTTTTTTTGAACTCTGTGTCATACGTAGGTGTTTAAAATCTCTCAAAAGCAGTAGAAGGAAAATAATGGTCTGTTTCTGGCTGCATGTTGGGTGTTTGCGTGACGTTTAGATGTGGTATTATTTTGAGTTCTTTCCTCATCCTTTTCCTTTTTGCAAAGCTTTTTCTGTTTGCGTATTTATTGGTCTTACATAGCATATACCCTTTCAATGGGGACAGAATGAGCGATTTATTTGGAGGATGCAAGCAAGATTTTTGTTGTTCTTTTTGCCACTCATGCCAGTCTGTCTCGTGTTGCCAAATGTACACTAAATAGTTCATTGCAGCAGAAATTGTTGCATTAGCAAGCAAAGAGCAAAAGCCGCAGCAGTGGTGTTATGTGTTTATCACACACAAAATGTGTTTCTGAGCACTTTTATCACTGCCTTACCTATTCTGCTGTGCTCAAAAGTGATGCGTGAATGAGTACGACGAGCTGCTACGCTTGATCTGATGTAACTGTAGTGGAGAGGGGTACCTCCTTTTTTTGGCAGCAGCTTCACACTTACATTGGATTAAGTGTAATGTGAAACCATACCTGAAATAATTGGTTTTATGCTTCTGGAGTTTTTCATGGGGATACGTAAGATTATTAAGATGCATACAGCCCTTCACAAGGAAACAGTTTAAACTTGTTGCCCATGTTTTGAAATTTTTATGTTTCTCCTTTGCTGGCCTACGTTTTAAACTGGTCATCTTTACACAAATCTGGAGCAAAGGCTGCTTAAAAGCTTGGCTTTTGTTTCCTTACCTCAGTGCCTCATCCTAGTGTGTTGGAGCTGCAGAATAGCTTGTTTCTTGCTCATGGCTCGCTCTGTACACTCTCAGCCATTGAAGCAGAAGCCCGTGGAGCACATGCCTATCCATGCAAAGAACAGTAGTTGTTGCAGAAACCTAAAGGATGCAGCTGTTACAAAAGGATGCCTTTGTTTACTAGTGTTCGTAAGTCAAATTGGTGATGCTTCCACCTTGTAACTGCTCAGGGTTTTAATAATAATAAAAAAAGAGTATTTCGTAAGGAGCAGGCCTGTTGTTGTGGCACTGGTGAGTTCACACCAAGCGGGAGGAAGTACAGCAAATATCAACAGAGGTGTGAGAGGAGAAGCATCTCAGACACATCTGACCATACAGCACCAAGTCTCCACAGCCTCCCCAGGAACTGGCAAAGCTTGAGGGTTGTAGCCTGAAGCTGGGTGGAGGGAAGGTCTGGCATTTTCACTGCCCTCGCTGAAATGACAGGCCCCCCCCACAGGAGCATGGTGGGTAGGGGAGAACTGGTGCTGCTGCTGCCCCGTGGGAAGCAGGCAAGCAAAATGAGTGGGGAATTGTTTGTACTGGGGAAGGATGGCTAGCTGAGAGTGTATTTTCAAAGACAGATTGAACCAAAAGTACCTTCAGTTCTCTAATTGATTTCATGTCTGTGCTGGACTTACAAGTCATTCCCTAATCCTCTTTCAGTGCTCTAGGGATCAATAATGGGGATGCTGCAAACAGCCCTGGCCGATCCTTGCTGCAAAGGGTTAATTTTGAACCATGAAACAGGCTTAACCTTTACTTTTCGGGGAGGTGGTGGTTGTGGAGTCTTCCTAACTGCTTATCTGTGATCACATGAGATTTGAGCAGGCAGTTTGAGATGCGGTGAGTGGATCGTGTCTGTTCCTAACAGCCAAGCTGAGGAAGGACATCAGTGGGGAAAAATTGCTCTGCAGATGAGAGCAGCAGGCAGGTTGCTTCTAACCTTTAGAGTCTCTGGCGAGAGAGAGTACGTTTTGTGCAGAACAGAAGCCAACGCAAAGTGTTTTTCTCTGGCTACATGTGTGGTTTTGGTGATAGAAATGTAATTGGCTGAAATTAAAATCCCATTCATCCTGTGCGGGTGTCTTCCATGTGCTTGAAGGAATAGAGCTTTGCAAAGCAGTCTGAGTAATTTTTGGGATATACAGGCCTATACAAGACCTTCCTTCTGGAAGGGTAATTGTTCAAGGTACGAGGAAATCTATGTGTTCAGTTGTCTTTTAGTTCCAGTTCAGAAATTATAAGCAGCGCGATAAAAAAATTATAAACACCGTGCTGTATTTGCCATTAAGGAGGTGAAAATAAGCAGTAAGAATGGGTGGTAGTTTTTGTTGTTTGGGGGAGTGGGAGTTGGATAGTGACGACATGGACAATTTTATGCAGAGTTCAGGAAGAAAACTGCTGATGCTACTTTTATTCTCTGTTGTCGTTACGGGATGTGTGTATATGTGTGTACAAATACTGCTGGGATTTTAAATACTTTTTTTTTCTATGTTAGCCACAAAATTGTGGAAGTTTAAAATAAAGTACCAAACTACTTCTTACCCAACTATTTAAGTTTAATATCCATGAAAAAGAAGAGGTTTGCCAATTACGTGTTTCATCCACACTGAACTATAACTGTGCTTTCCATAAGTCATAACAGTCAAGCCTGCCATGGAGTGACAAGACCAGGCTTTTCCTTCGGTGTTATTTGATACGTGTTTCAGTTTGACATTATGTAAATACTCTGCTATTACGGAAGAAAATGACATAAAATTGCATCCTTTCTCAATGATGTTTTAAGTTCTTTCAGTAGCTTCTCTCCTTTTTGAAGCTGTAATAAAGATAATAATTAGAATCCCAGTTGCTTAAGTGAGAAATTAGTATGTCCTTAAATGCTGAGCCGAGTCAGGTTCCCAGTGAGACCCCCTCTGGGTATCTGTCCTGCCCCAAAGCGCTTTCCCTAATACCAATTTGCGTTCTAGCCATATTAAAGAAAATCATATTCATTGCCACCTAGCAGTTAATCAGAGGCTTCAGATAGGTTTGAAATAATTTGCAGCCTGACTGCCAAGACCATCTGCATCTGTTCATTTCCTACAGCTGTGCCTGGGCACGCTCTGAAACTTACTGGAGTGTGTCGGTCCGTTGCCCAGTACCAGGATTGAGGCAAATTCACTTCATGCATGTCCTTCGTCCTTATAAATTTGTCACAAATACTGCTTAACCCCACCCCAGACCTCCTTGCTTACTGCCTTCTGGGCTATGGCCAAGGGAACAAAAATCTAATGGCTTTTACCTGGTATTTTCCCTGTCAAAAATATCTTTCCCTAAAGGTTTTGATTTGTTTTTGTAGAACTGGGCACTAACATAGATAACTTGTCTATTAATATATGTTTTACCATGTAGATAAGATTCTAGCAGATTGGAATAAATTAAAACCTTAATGGGCTAAAATAAACCTCATTTGTAAATTAATTAAAAAAAAAAAGAAGCAAAGAACACTAACACTTAAAAAAAAAAAGACATTTTCATGGTGCAAAATACAGCTTAAATTTCCAAATAAGTGAATGGTAAACTGTAATTGTATGATGTGCGAGAAAACACTCAGAACATATGAAATAGCACTCACAGATTTTATGGTCAAGATGTTCCCTTTCTGGTTTTCCAAACTGTCACAGAAGTTATCAAAGGGTAAGCCAAATAAAATACTGTATTTGCAGTTGACCTGGGTAGGGATATGGTATTTGTGGGAGCTGGATTCGTATCTCTCTCTCTCTCTCCGTCCCCCTCCCTGTCCCCGTTTCCTTTTAAACAGTGATTTCTTAATGTTCTGATGTCTCTCCTGCAAGTTCTGCCTAACGTGCTTCTGATATGCTCTTGTTTCCACAGGCCAAGGCTGCAAGCACAAAGGAAGTTTGCTCAGTCCCAGCCAAACAGTCCCAGCACAACTCCAATAAAGATAGTGGAGCCGTTGTTACCCCCTCCCGCCACTCAGATTTCTGACCTCTCCAAAAGGAAGCCCAAGACAGAAGATTTTCTCACTTTCCTCTGTCTTCGAGGTAGGAGTCTTGCAGCAGCTTAGCGGGGCAGTCTCATTCAAAGAATGAGCCACAGCACCGGGCATGGCGTAGCAGCTAGACAAGTGTGCTGGTGCTGCACTTGAATATATTGTGTGTATTTCAGCTCTTAGCAATTTGACTGTATCTGCAGCAGGAGCAATCGAGTTCATGGTTGGAAAGACCATAAAATGAGGCCAGTAATAGTGCAAAAGGAAATTTCTTTTATGCTTAGCACTCTGTTATCCTGAATGGGCTTTTGTCTAGCTCTCTTAAGTCCTCCCCCATTCTCTGTTTTGTCTGACTGTAAAATGAAGAAGTGCTTAACTTGCCTGAGTACTTGTTCCTGCAAGAGGAGAAATCTGGTTGAAAATTCCCCTTCTCTGCCTACTCACTGTCCTTTATTGTTGAATCTGAGTGAGGCTTTTCATCTGATAGTGAGTGGAGGGGTTGCTCTTGTTCTTCCTAGCTGCTCCGGGAGCTGGATTGTTCCTGTGATGATAATTAAAACAGGTGAGCCTCTCCACTCTGCAGCCCATGTGCAGATGAGGTATCTGAAGTTGAACAGAGAGAGACCTGAATTATCTCACAATAGCACGTGCCTGAGCCTGGCTGGAGTTGAATGGTGTGTGTGTCTGGGATCACTGCTGTGTGTCTGCGAGCCTGCATGCCAGACTTGGGGACCTTAGTGTGAGGTACAGCTGTCTGTCCAGATTAAGCTGAAGAAGGAGACCTTACCTGAGTGGTCATTTTCATTTGGACTTTCCATGGCCTCATGTCCCAAATCGTGCACTGAAGATAGCATTTTTCAGTTTAATCTCCCAGCTATCCTGTTAGCTCTCGTGGTATGTTTCTATTTCAGCAGCTGCCCCCACATCCCCTTAGCTAGCCACGGCTCCATCCTTCATGTGCTGAAATGCTGCCTCTTGCTGTTGTTTCATCCCTTTACCTGATGAAAAGGTGGGCATTTGTTACAGTTAAGGTTTGTCTGCAAAAGTCTTACCTAGTGGATTGAATCCTTCAAAGCTTGTGTTTGAGTTTCCCTTTCCAGGATTGAGGTCTTCGTTGCATCTGCAAGCAGGACTGCTCAGTACCACCCATAGCTTCCTGCTGAGGCTTTCTCACCATAATGCAGCATGGTTTGATTTCTTTTTTCTTCTCCTCTGTGAGATTTTAGGGTAGTGGTAGCTTTAGATCGGTTGCTAATATATCTGTCTTGACTCTGGTCCAATATGGAGCCTCCATCCTGTTGGGACTTCTGGTAAAGCCGGTGGGTGGAGGAGATGGAGGGGGGTGGTTTGCTATCTTTTGTGTTTGTTTAAAGGATTGTGAGGAGCAGAGTCTAATGGAGTTTAAAGTGGTATCACAGTCCTCTGAAATTTAATCTGTGGAAATGTATTTCTAATTTAGTCTGCTGTGAGGTTGATCAGTCTGTTGGCAGCATGTCACTGCTGTGATCTGGGCCAACTGCCACAGTTGTTGGTGGGAAAATTCAGATGGTGGAGGGGGGATGCGTGTGTGTGTGTGTGAGCACACATGGCTGCATTCATACACTTTTTTCCACTGCTTGCTAACTAAGCATGTGTTATTTATAGCTTTGAAGGCACTTGCACTTAAAGAAAGGCAACCTGTGTGGGGATGTGACTTATCTCCATTTTTATTTCCTATTGTCTCTTAGCATTCTGCTTTACAATGCTAATAAGAAGCATGGGTACTTTTGTCCTATTCCAGTGCTTCATTCAGAAGGTTTGGTGGTGGGGTTTTTTTTTTATTTTAATCAGTGGCTGTTTAGCTCTTGCACCTGTAATTTTCTTCTTTGTTATTCATCTGTAGAATAATTGATGTTTTGTACTGTCAATTAAGAACTTGTAATTCATTCCTAATTTCTTCAGTATGCAGGAGTACTCCTATATTTCAGACAACACGTGCATTCAGACGGCAAGATCCCAATTACAATTGTATTAAAAACCGTGAGGGAAAATCTTCTCTGAGAGCCACACATGGCATATTCTTGGTCTACTTAACCAGGCTGAAGAAAAGCAGAAAGGGGAGGCTGTCAGCTCTCTGTTTCAGCACCTCTACAAGCTTATTGCTCCATCACCCTTGTATAAAGCCTGAAAAGAGCCAGTAAAAACAGGGAGGGGGAAATCTTCTTGGATACCTGGTTGTGTTTCTGTGGAGGAGCAGGAAGGTGGCTGTGGCTCAGAGGGAGAGGGAGTGGGGTTGTTGAGATTGCTATTAGCATGGTTCTGGCTTTGATATCTAAACTGCTGTGTCCTTCAGGAGGCCCTGGCTGCCTGAGGTTGTGCCTGTTTGGTCCCTCAAGTGGTTTAGCTCCAGGTGGTGGTCTCTCTTGATGTGCCCATCGGAAGAAGGAGGTGGAAGCTGGTTCTTAATATGCTTGCAGGAAGTTCATGTAGCAGCCTACTGATACATCCAGCTCCAGAAAGGTCCCACAAGTGGCCTTTCAGGGCACTCTTAGGCTTAGTTTGGTGCTGCTCTTCTGGTGGTACCCAGTGAGCCTGGGCAGGGAAGAGCCAGCAGCTTACTTAAACGCTGCGTAGAGAAAACTTGTGATTTTTTTGGAAAGGGTTTGTTTGGGTTTTGAACCTCTGTGCTATTGTTTATTGAAGTGTTGAGGGATTCAAAATTGCTTGCATAGTGGGATGTGGTTTTTCTGATTTTTGTCCAGATCTGTCTGTCCAGCCCTGATGATTTGCACTTTCATAATGAAATGCAACACACAATTACATGGAAATAAAGAGGACAACACTTCAAAAGTTTTTTTTTAGTAGTAGTAAGTGTAGTAGCAATATGATCCAGGACAGTAAATCCACGTTTGTGTGTATTTTTTGAGGGGGAGGTTGTTTTGTTTTATTTAGTTTTTAAAATTTTTTTGTAGTGTTGATACTCTCTTAGGTCCTAGTCCTTCAAAATACTCTGATGATATAGTCCCTGCATTCATTGTTGAAGCTTTTCTTCAGCAAGGGACTCTTCTCCAGGACTAATGTGAAAACAGCTCTGTGGTCACATCTCTGTCCTTGACCCTCCGCACCCAGTGGCAGTGTCAGAAGCATGGTGTAAATTCATGGCACCATGTCAGCATGCACTTTCATTTTTGTATTTTTAAACAAAGAAATTTAAAAATCCAGGTGTCCGCTAGAAGCTTGCTCTTCACTTCTCTAGAGAGTTTATTTTAAGCAGAAGCAGCTGAATTCTGTGAGTGATGGCACAGTGCTATCATGCGACAACATGGAAGAAAGGCCCTTGATGTGTGTAAGGTCCTATGTTTAGGAAAAGCAGTCCCATATACCTGGCCTTCTCCGATGTTTCAGAAATGATTCAAATAACTTTTATTTATTTATTTTAGCATCCTGTAATTTCAAAGGGGGATAATTTAACCAAGATGACCTGCTTGGTTTCATTATCCAGAATATAAGGGACTTCAGATGTATTTCTTATTAGTTTGTTTTTGAACCCTTGATTTGATAATGCAACATACTAATTACTTCTTGAAAGGTAAGCAGAGCAGAATGAAAAAACTGTAACAGTTGATGAATGTCTGAGCACGCTGGAATACATCTCACTGGCTCACTGGCCAGACTTGACAAAGCTCCTCTGCTTTCTATTATTTTAAAATCTTTTCCTTTTTTTTTTTTTTTTTTTTTTAAAAATTGTGACCTAGAATTTCCAACACAAGAAGGGAGTAGCGTAGATATCTCCGAAGTGTTTGTCTGCAACATTCTTATCTTTAAATAGCTTCTTTGAAGGAGCCCGTATGCCCTTTGCCAGAGGCATAATTAGTATCTTTCAGCAGCGCATGTAGATACGAGTGTGTCATCTCTGTGCAGTTGTACAGCAGCTTTCACTTTTACTGTATTTTCTGCCTCTGATCAAATTTTTCTTACTAGCTCCTGTTACAGTGCATTAAAGTTACCTTTATTATTGTTAAAATATTGCAAGTGAAATAATACACGGCTAAAGGTGGGGGGAGGAAGAAACAACTCCCTGTGAGCAATGGATCTTTGGCAAAAGGTGATAACAGGAAGGCTGTGATTAGGAGACTACATTTTAAGAAGTTTTCCCATGATCAATTTTCTAATTAAGCTGGGCCTCTGGGAATTACATGCTAGAGAATTTCAGGGATTCCTAAATAAAGATGGTTTAATTGAGATCTCAGAAATTGAGTTTTCAGGCTCTTCTAACAACTGTTCTGCAAAACGCGTGACTGTTCATTTTCTTTGAGTACTGCAGTGACTTAATGATACAATGGTTTCTTACAACTGGGCAAAACCAAAATAGAAAATCTCACTATAGCACAATTGTCCGAACTTCAGTAACTTCAAAATCACAGTGCCACAGTCCTCTTGCAGTTTGCTCTTAACCAAGCTTTTTGTTTTAAACACCTTGTGTAGTTGGTAGGCTTGGGGGCCTTCGATCCCAGTCTTCTATCCCCTGTCTTAGTAGGAGGTATTGTATTGTCTGTACCAGTAGACACCTACAGAGATTTTCCATCACAACAGGAGAGGCCCCAAAATCAAAACCTTGGGAGCTCTTAATTTTGGGCATGTTAGAAAATGACCATTAACTTGCATTGCTTTTAATGAGGCAGAAAGTACACTTGCCTGGTCATTCAGTGTCAGTAGGTATGCTGGCCTTTATGAGAGCCGACCACTGTCAGCTCAATCACATTCTTGAAGTCCCAGGCTTCCAAGGGAGCGCGTTCCCACTGTGGAGATGTACTCTCCAGATCAGAGTAAGCACGTTAAATAGCGCAGTGACTTGATTAGGCTGGAAGCAAAGCAATGAAATGCTGACACTGTCCAAAAACGTGATCTTCTTTGCAGCGTGGGTTAGTTTCTATAATTCCAAAATAATTCTAAAACATGAAGATTTATGATAATTTATTTAAAATCCTAAAGGGAGACTTTTTATCAATTTTGTTGTTAAATCATTTGATGTTTGAGACTGAAATTTTAGGATAGATTGAAAACACAAGAATAAACTTCAGGGTATAGAATCTTAATCGCACAAACCATTTAGTAAAAATAAGTTTGCATTTAGCCACTGAAATCTCACAATTCTGAAGTTCTTTTTTTTAAGTTAGGAGTATCATTGAAGTGTAAAAAAGAGGTATATCTCATCTCATACATGCAACCATGTAGTCCACCTGTGGAATATGCTGCACTGGGCTGGTAACTCACTCCCACAGTGGTTTAGGATAAGAGTACTTTAATCAGTGTTGGCAGGGAGAAGTGGATATGTGGGCTGACAGTGAAAAGGATGTGTATGAAGTGCACAGAGAGAGCTTGGCACCCGACACCGTGGCATTATTCCTTCCCAGGGGATGGGAGTGCTGCTAGAGGGCCATTCCTCCAGAAATGCAGCAAAGGCTGCATCTTCACATTGGTAGTGTGTAGTACGGCAGCCGAATCAAAGTTTTATCCTGATCTGCCTGTTTTGGGGTCCCTTTCTCATGTTAATGATTCCAATATCTACCTATGCAAAAAGCCACAGAGTGAAATTAGCTTTTTGAAATGGGAGACTAATCTTGTGGTTCAGCCTTTGTATTTGCCAGAGGCTCTCCCTGAGTCCCTTGGTGAGCTGCTTAGTTTTTCTGTAAAATGGAGCTCTGAATACCGGTGTTGACATAGCTGGACATTGTTTATGGATGAGCTACTGGCGTAAAACCCATGTGCTCTGATGGCAGCAGCAGTGCTTCAAAACCTCTGTGCCCACAGTTTTCGGGACCCAGGTGGGCAATATGAAGTATTCTGGCAAAGGCAATTCCTGCCCTTCCTCCCAGCCAGAAACATGTGCGCTTGCTTCTGTAACCTGTGAACGTTACCATAGGTTCAGTGCTCCGTGAAAGGCTTATTCTGTGCTAGGAATGGGGCTCAGGATCTTTTGGGTATGAAGCACAGCCTGGTAGCCTTCTGGGAACGGCAGCATGGTGGCTTGGGATTTACGGACTTGTCTTGTTCGTGGTAGAGAGGAATATAAAGTCAGAGGTCGAAGTGTATGCGGGAAGGGTTGATTTTGAGATTCAGCTCTGAATCTAGCAAGATTAGTGGAGGTAAATTGTCAGATACGAATCGTAGATGTGAGAAGCACTGTACTTTTTTTTTTTTTTATATTCAGTAGTCTGTTACTCTGGTGTATGTTTTGTGGACTTTGGAAAGTGAACCTTATGTTTTTTTTTTCCCTGAAGATTCATGCATTTCCCTAGCTTCACTCCATTTCCCTCAAAAAGAACATTTTTCTTTGGCTTTTTGGTTTTAGCTCTACTGCTTTGAAGAGTGGACCGAGAAGAAAATGGGGTTTATGTTATTACACTAGCTGATAAGTTAGCCGTAACACTAAGCATCTTGTGATTCATACAATGGCAAGAGGAAGGGAGAGTTTTAGCTTTGGTGTGTTTCTGAGCTCTATTTTGTTTCTGTACTTGGGATGGCCTTTTCCTCCTTCTCGCTCAGGCTCCAGGGAGCTCCCTCTGAGACGGTTCCTGCAGGTGGAGTCAGACAAGTAAGACACAATTGCTCTTTCCTATAGAGTTTATGCGGTTCATTCTCTTCTAGCCTTATTCTGTAAAATGACCATAAAGTGCAGGCATAAATTACATTTATTTGCACTTCAGGGACTTGGCGCTGTCCTGCCAAAACGTGGTAGGTAGGACATGTAATAAATGAGAAGCAGGCCCTAAATTTTAAGCACCGAGATGCCAGTACCTTGGGAGGATTTGGGAGGCAAGGTTTTTCCACCTGCGTACAGCCCCAAAATGGAGCCGTGTGTCAGAGGAGAAGCCAAAACTCTGGAGTGGCTTGTTATAGGGCTTGGCATGCTGTATGTTTATCAGGGCAGGCTTAAGTCCCACATACCTTGACCTGCCTTGTTCTTAAATCATTCCGATGTCTTAAATTGTTTTAAGATTTTCCCAAAGCACATCTGGGTTATGTTTAATTGTTAGGAGGAAAAAAAACAGAGGAGCTAGAGAGGGAGTCGGTGTAAATAATTCATGGAGAAGAATCCTCCAATTTTGCAGAAACCACAGCCCAAATTACAGAGAAGGCTCTTGGACTGAGATGATTTTTGTTGTGGTTGTAACATACCAGGGTTTGAATCCTGTCCAGATGAAAACATTTGGTTTGTACTTTAGTAAATATTGCAGAAACACTGCCAGCTAATTCTGAAGAGTAATGAAATAGTGCTTTTGGCAAAGCGCATGCACTTTCCATACTTCTGATTCCACTCTTCAGATCCAAATTCAGAGCTTTTAAAATATGTTTAGCTAGTCCAAGACAAAAGTTAATGTAATTTAATGAGAAACAAAACATACCGTAATTTAGGAGGGAAAATTACACATTTGTCAAATAAAAAAAAATAATAACCTCGTTAGTAAAATAAAATGGCTGAAAAAGAGTATAGTTTATTCTATTAATCAGGCACTTGCTGCTGAGGTCAACACATCTGTATGTACAGGTTACGTAAGCATCAATTCTGCCTACTGTTAGTAGCAAGCCTGAATTTTGCACATGCAAAGGGTAACATCTTTCTAAGAAAACTGCTAAAAGCAGCACCATGTTTTAAAACCCCATCTTTTACTTTGTACTTATTGTTGTATAAGCATCAAATTATTATAACAGAGGACATAAAATACATTTGTCATTCTTTCATATGCATTAGGCAACACTTTGTGTATAGTTGTGGTAATTGTTTTTCCTATATAGTTAGGTTTTCTTTTGTGTTGCTTTCACAATAGGAGGGGAGACAAAAATACTCAAGAGAGAATTTCAATAATAAAACTGCAGATACTGATGGAAAAGGTTGCCAAACATACTTCAAACCTCATTTTTTAGAGAGCTGAGTATCCTCCCTTTTTGTATTAATTCATAGTTCATTGTAACCATGATGAGTGAATTTAAGAAAGACAACTCGCCATTAATGATTTTCACAAAATTTGCCACACACAGCAATATCTCCTCACAGGAGCAGGAGCAGTAACTCCTCCTCTGATACTGGTGAGGAGGGGATACCTGAGGTTCTGTTGGCTGTCTGAGCTTTCCACCTGGCTTGCAATCCCTTAGTCAGCCAAGGCAATCTGTTAGGCTTTCAGAATTGTACGACGAGGGCCAGATTTGGTGATTTGGCCTTCCTGCAGTTATTTGGAGGAGGGAGAGAGGGCTGGGAAGTTCCCTCCAGGTTGCTGCCTGGCCTTGGCCGTAGCTTTTCTGCTCTCAACTGTGAGTTAACAGTGACTTGTTAAGTGGGAAAAGGTGAGTGGCAAGTGTCCAGATCAGGGAAGCAGGTTGACAGTGCTATCAGACAGATATTCCTGTTAAAGCTGCTCAATACAAGGTGTCCTTCCCACTTTACTGTATTTGTTACTATTTCAAGTCAGTAATTCCTTCAGTATCTTCTTTCTCCCATTGCTCCTGCAGCCTGTGTCCATCTGCTAACTTATCTCTCACCACTCGCCTTGTTCTCCAGCCCCAGCATATCTGAGCCTCTCCCTTCTTCTGCTCTGCTACTGCTGCATGTCCTTTCTTTCAGTTTACTCCTGCCATGGCTTCTCCTTCTTTCCCAACGTGTTGCGATTGCGTTTTCCCGTTCTCTGGTGATGGCACGTGCTTTTCTGCAAATATTGAAGCAAAACAAATTGGCTGTCTTTGGGGGGGAAAGGCATTTAGGAAGTGTGTGCCTAGACATCATCAAGACAGAATGTAAAACGTTCGGCTTCTACACGAGATTGGAAACATGCTGCTTTTCATGTTTTGTTTAATAACATGAAATGATGTATTAAGCTACACATTCAATAAGAAAAAGTGTTCGTAGAAATTTTCCGAATCTTTACTTGAGAGTTGGTAACATTACATTACTGTTACAGCATGTATTAATGGACTTTAATTTCCTTAGTCTGGGATTTTAATCTGGATCAGTTCCCTGATCTGGTTCACTGCATGGCCCCACAAAAAAATTACACTGCCATGGCTGAGCTGCTGGCACAGGAATAAGCACAAGTGGGCAGATGGAGGTAGATGCTGTGTAGACCACTTCTGATGCCATGAAAAATGTCTGTGCAGCCACAGACCGTCTAGATGGTTCCTTGTATAAAATGTCTTCTAAATAAGTGGTGAGAAGTCAATTTTTATTTTCTAGATTTCCATCAGATTTGCTGAGTGAGTGGGTTTTTCAGGTACCTGCTGATTAGGTGCATGGCGGGGTGGGTTTCTCGATGTGGAGGGCTGCTTGCATGCTTTTTTGAGGCACTGGAGGGCTGTTCCCCTGCTCTCGCCCTTCATCCCCTGCCGTGCTAGTGGTAGCAGCTGCCTGTGCAACTTGGGGGCTCCCAGCACAGGAGACTTATAAAATTCAATACAGCCACAGGCTCTCGTAACTCTCTCGCAGATTTTTCTGCTGTTTTCCTGGGGATAGAAAGTGAAGAAGTAGGGAATTATATATCTAGAGTGCTGAGACCTGGTATGCACCACCTCCCAGGCACAGATGTTGCCCTCTATTTGGAGCGTTGCAGCTTTTCTCTTTTGCTGTTGGTTATTAATTAAATTCTAAGGTCACTCTTTAGATTGCACTGGGTAGGCTTTGAGAATCATGCCTTGGTGCTGGGGAGGACGAGAGGAAGAGGAGGGCTGGTTGCTCATCTTTACTCTTGCTGTCTGGCTGGCAAAATATGTGCAAGAATGAACTGGCATAACTGCCCCGTGGGTCTCTGTTGCTGAGTGCGTCCTGGCAAAGACAGAGATGTGCAGAATAGTGTTGTAAATTAAAAAAATCAAGCACCTACAACTGTATGTTTTGTGAACGTGTGTGTAGGTATGTGTTTGGTGACCCTGCAGTTTTCCTTATTCTCATACCATTTTGAAGGCTTTTATCATCTTGCTGTCATACATCATTTTAATGATAAATATCTGTTATACATGGAGAAACTTGAGAGCAACAACTCTCAAGCAAGTCTGTCTGTAAGGAAAACCACTACTTTCTTAACTTGAGATGAAGACAGGCCAGATTTATGAGGAAAGGCAATATATTTTGTTAGACCAACTGATACAGATGGAAAAAACAAACCAACTCTTGAGTGCCCATTCTTCTCCACATCGCCAATGATCCTTGACATTAGTGGCTACAATAACACTACTTTGTATTGTTTGTATAAATTAGCAGCTTTGAGTAAAAAGTGGGGTCCGCTGTAGAGGTAGGCTATGGCATCATATACACATCCCTGCCTGGTCTCAGAGCCAATGAGGGATATTTAGGACAGGAATCTTTATTATCATAAAGAATGTGAGCGATCACATAGCTTCCACTGTTAATGGTGCAGCTTCGCTTGTATACGCTTCATTAGTTCTTCAGTCATGAGAAGTCTGAGTTTTATTTCCATGCGTTTTGGAGGGTTTTCTTAGCTCTATGCTTGGTGTAAACCACCAGTGCATGTCAACTGCTTACACTTACACGTTAGGTGTTGCCTGATCAACATAATTGTCATTCTTTTAGCTTGAATGAAATCACAGTGTACTTAACAGACTTGTCTTTCCTTCAGGTTGCTCATAAAGGGAATTTGCATTTTCAGTATTTTAAACTGGTCTTTTCTCAGCCTCTTGGACATGTTTAGCTACATAGATTTAAAGTGAAAGTAGTTTTAACCAGCTCAACCAATAGGTGTGAACAAATTCTCAGTATTTGAGGCTATTCCAGAACTTAAATCTTATTATAAAAGATGATGATAAAAATAGTTCTAATATAAAAAGTAAGCAAGAAAACTCAAAGCTTTTGGATTTCTTTCAGTGTCTTCCATTCATAACAATGCATAAATAAAACAGCTTTTTTTCCCCCCTTTCTTTCTGTTTTGCACGGCAACTTCAATAAATGTATAGGAAAAGCTGAGGGGGAGGAGGAGGGCCAGCTTTTCTCTGAGGTCTCATATTGCAGAGCACTTAGATCAGGAAAGTGAGGGCTAGCAGGACTCTCTTGTGTTATTGGATGTTGGTAGTCTAATTTCTCTGGAAATGTACTTCCCAAACAGTCCCAGCTGTCCCAGGAATGCAGTTTAACCATTGTTGTTCATAGTTCTCGATTGGAAAGAATTAAAAAATGTCATTCTGCCTGAAGATTTATACACTGAGATTACAACGATTGAATACCAGGACTTAGGTGAAGTTTGTATCTGCTCTTGCACTTGGGTTAGGCCCTCCCTCCTTTCTAAGCAGAATGACACAGTGCTGGATTTTATTCTGTGCTTTTAAAGAAAAAAAAGGAAAAACCAGAAAAGATTACTATTCTAATAGTAATAATTTACCTGGAGTTGTGCAAGGCATTTGACACTGTCCCGCATGACATCCTTGTCTGTAAACTGGTGAGACATGGATTTGATGGACGGACCACTTGGTGGATAAGGAATTGGCTGCATGGCCACTCTCAAAGAGTTGTGGTCAACGACTCGATGTCCAAGTGACATTCCTCAGGGATCGGTATTGGGACCAGCCCTGTTTAACATCCTTGTTAGTCACATGACCGGTGGGATAGAGTGCACCCTCAGCAGATTTGTCGACAACACCAAGCTTTGTGGTGTGATCGACAAGGTGGAGGGAAGGAATGCCATCCAGAGGGTCCTTGACAGGCTGGAGCAGTGGGTTGGCGAGAAACTCGTGAAATTCAACAAAGCCGAGTGCAAGGGACTGCACATGGGTCGAGGCAATCCCAGGCACAAATATAGGCTGGGTGGAGAATGGATCGAGACCAGCCCTGAGGAAAAGGACTTGGATATGCTGGTGGATGAAAAGTTCAACATGAGCCAACAACGCGTGCTTACTACCCAGAAAGCCAGCCATGTCCTGGGCTGTGTCAAAAGAAGCATGACCAGCAGGTCGAGGGAGGTGATTCTGCCCCTCTACTCTGCTCTTGTGAGACCCCACCTGGAGTACCGTGTCCAGTTCTGGAGCCCCCAACATAAGAATGACATGGACCAGTTGGAGAAGGTCCAGAGGAGGGCCACGAAGATGATCAGAGGGCTGGAGCACCTCTCCTGCGAGAACAGGCTGTTCAGCCTGGAGAAGAGGAGGCTCCAGGGAGACCTTATAGCAGCCTTCCAGTACCTAAAGGGGGCCTACAGGAAAGCTGAGGAGAAACTCTTCAGCGGGGCCTGTTGTGATAGGACAAGGGGTAATGGTTTTAAGCTAAAAGAAGGTAGACTTAGATCTGATATAAGGAAGATTTTTTTTTACAATGAGTGTGGTGGAACACTGGAACAGGTTGCCCAGAGAGGTGATGGCTACCCCAATCCCTGGAAACATTCAAGGCCAGGTTGGATGGGGCTCTGAGCAACCAGATCTAATTGGAGATGTCCCTGCTTCTTGCAGGGGGGTTGGACTAGATGACTTTTAAAGGTCCCTTCCAACCCTAACCATTCTATGATTCTGTAACAACATTTGTGTCACAGATTATAATTTTTGTACTGGTTGCTGTTGAAAGCAGCTGAGAAAAAAGCTCAAGGATATGGAACTCTAGGGAAGATGAGGCTTAGAGAATAGACATTATATCTGGTCTCCTATTTTAGTGTCTCAGAAGAATAAAATTTCTGATTATTTCTCTAATTATAATAGAGAGATTTTAGTCTGTGTTTGAATCTAATTTTGAGAGTTCCTAACGGTAAGTTTCTTTTACTGCCGTCATTTGTCAGTGCATTAATGCACTGATGGTGCCAGACTTCGGATCCTAATTAGAACTGATGCACAGTACAGACTTGCAGAGCTAAGAGCTTCTGAATCCTTACCACAGACTTGGGTACCTAGATGGAAGAAAAAAGACAATTTATTTTTCAGGCAGCACTGTCTTAGAGTAACTGTTTTGGAGTCTTCTAGTTAGTCACTGTTGAGACTTAAGGCTCCTCTCCAAGGAGAAGAATTAATTTGCCTCTCAGCACCTCTTACGTACCATGGTTGATTGCTTAAAGTGTGCCAAAAAGTTCTGGACTTGCATAAAAAATGTGAAGGTTTTTGTTTCTGTAAGTTGCTACAGTTCCCATGCCTTGGAATATGTCAGCAGTCTTAATTTGATCATTAGTCTATCTAAGTATGAAAGCTGTGGCATGCAAAATGCTTTCCCTCTAGGATAACCATATGTGTCCATACTTTTGTATCTAGGTTGGATGGATTGATACATGCGTTATTTTGAGGGGAAGAATCTTCATGCTGTAGGTGCTGCTGCAGTGTTGCCCCTAGCTATCCCAGGGCTACCACAGATGCACAGCATGGTGTGCCAGTGCGGAGTTTCTCTCTGCTTCTCCCCAAGGCAGCTGCAGTCCCAAAGGGGCCATTGTAGAGATCAGGAGCAAAGGTCTTTACAGGTGGGGGCTAAGCCCCACGCAGCCACTCACTTGCTTCCCCCCCTCAGTGGGACGGGGGGAGAGAATTGAAAGGGTAAGAGTGCAAAAACTCTTTTGAGAGTTGAGATAAGGATGATTTAAAAGGTAACACAAAAGTGGCGAGCAGAAGCAAAGCAAAAGGGGGAATTCATTCACTATTTCCCAGAGGCAGGCAGCGTTGAGCCATCTCTAGGAAAGCAGGGCTCCATCACACCTAATGGTTACTTGGGAAGATAAATGCTGTAACTCTGAAAGCCCGTCCTTCCTCTTTCTTCTCCCAGCTTTTATTGCTGAGCACAATGTCAAATGGTATGGGCTATCCCTTTGGTCACCTGGGGTCAGCTGTCCTGGCTGTGTCCCCTTCCAGCTTCTTGTGCACCCCCAGCCTCGCTGGCAAGGCAGCGTGAGACACGGGAAAAAAAAAAAATCCCTGGTGTTCTGCAAGGACTGCTCAGCAATAGCTACATTATCCCAGTGTTATCAACAACGTTTTGGTCACAAATCCAAAACATAGCACCGTACAAACTACAATGAAGAAAATTTACTCCATCCCAACCAAAACACTTAGGAAAGGATGATTCATTGCGGAAACAGCCCATCCCGGGTTTTATGCCATATTTAGATATTCAAATTCATTCATTCAAATGTAGTTTTTATAGTATTTTCTACAAACCTGGTGGGAGCAGAAAATACGCAACCAAAAAAGAAGCTTTAGTTAGTTGTTGGCAATGGCAACAGCAACAGCTCAAAACCAAACAAAAAATAGAATTCCTGTTCTGAAGAGCTTGAAGCCAGAAGTGTTTCCTAAGGAAGCATCAGCCAAATAGCCAGTACCTTGTGGTGTTGGTCTGTAGCCCAGCTCACTTGGTCCTTTGTTTATTTAGCTACAGGAAAATAATTGAAGCGATGAGTCCCATTCTCCACTTCTATTTACTTTCTATTTTTTCCCCTTCTTTACAAAAAAAAAATCTCTTTGTAAGTAAGTAGAAGGCTCCTAGGGCGCCTGTCCCTCCAGGGGATAGACAAAAGACTTATTTTGAAGTAGAAACTAAAACTGGGCATAAGAGAAAGTGTCCATTAGTTGTCAGCAGTATTTGTATGTTTAAAATTAGTTATTAGATTGCTACGGTCATGCCACGTGTCCTGGTGCAGTGCAGGGAAACGAATACACTGCTGCATGACACACAGAAAAGAAATTTTTTGCAAGAGTTACAGGTAAATTACAAACCTATGTTGTTAAACTTTTGAATCCTCACTTCTTTGTTACTGAATTGCATGTTGTATCGTTCCTTTGCGCAAACAAGGCAGGTTAGGGGGAGCATCGTGGGAAGTAAGCAAGAGATGAGAACCAATATCCGCAAGAGCAGCACACAGGGAATCGAGGGACCTTTGCTCTTTTCTCTCCTTTACCAGGGACCTGCTAGGCAAATTTAAGCATCTTGATTTTTGTTTAAAACTGAACCAGAATACTGCAAAACGTTGTGTATGTTACTGTAGAGGTCTGCAAAGCATTGCAAAGTTTAAATACTAATATTTTATTGTAATAATAACATTAAAATATTACTGGGGTGCAGATTGTTTTGAAAATGCTCTTTTTTCTTCTGTTTGGAAAAGCTGTAAGCTTCTACTTTGTGTGTTAAGACTTCAGTAAGGCACTTAAGCACGCAGTTGAAATTCAGCATGTGCATTAGTCCTTTTCTGGATACACAAAGCTATTAATTAGGGTCTGTAGCAAGACTGTTTGTGTAAAGTATGAATAGAATGTGCGGGGGGTGGGAGGACCCTGCTTTTCAAGCACATACGTATCTTGTTGGTAAAAATTCATAAATAAAAAACTTGCAGTTAGTCATGCACTAGTGTGACCTTCCAGCTCTGGATCCCCCTCCTCCCTTGCTATGCATAACACTGAAGTAGGTTATGATCAGTATGGCTAGTGCAGTAAGTGAATGTAATGATGCTAATGAGCTATTTCTTTATAATGAACAGGTTCTCCAGCCCTGCCCAGCAACATGGTATATTTTGGAAGCTCTCAGGATGACGAGGATGAAGAGGAGGAGGAGGAGGAGACAGAGGACGCAAAAACAGCCACAAACAATGCTTCATCATCATGCCAGTCAACTCCCAGGAAAGGAAAAACGCATAAACATGTACCAAACGGGCAAGGTAGGTCCTAGATAGTGCTTTTCTCCTGCACTGCCTAGTAAATAAATTTATGAACTGAATGTGCTTAATCCTTGTTCATCCTCTTGAATCTGAGTGAAAAAGGTCATAGTGGGAAAATGGAGTGAGATGTAGTGTTAGCATCTTTTGCTTTCATCTATTTCTGCTGATGATCTGAACTCCATCTATGGTAGAACTGTAACTGCAAGGCTGGAATTAAATATGTGTGTGTGCATACACATACACACATGCACACATGTATACTGGAGTTATACACACATGTCTGTATAGACACAGTCACACTCTCTCTGGCTTTTTTGAGGCTGGTGTTTAATCTAGAATAATTTGATTTTTATCAAAGTTAAATATAAGCATTCATAAGTGTTATCAAAACGTGATGGGCAAGAATTTATTTCTCATGTGCAATATTGATTCAACTGCAGTAGGTTTAGATAATGCATTCATGTTGTTTGAAAGATTTTATAGAAGAAGCTTTTTCAAGACAGTTATTTCTTTGCAAATCAACAAAAGTTGCATGTATTACACAGTGTTTCTGTCACAATGTCCTTGTGCCGTATCTTCTTAAATGGATCAGTATATGTTGCAACATCACCTAGTGTAAAGTGGAAGACCTAAAAGCTGAAAATTTTCTGAGCCTGCTGTAATGCTCCACTGCCAAAGTCATGTGTGATGTGGTTCTCTCTCAAGCAAGACCTCCTGTGTCACAACAACTCTGTGCCTTCTCTGCCTGACATAATTTCAAAATGGAGCCTGTGCTCTCTGTTCCCTTCCTCAGTGTTAGTTTACCATTAAAATCTTTCCTTCTGATGACTGCCCATTCAGCTCTCCTCCTCTTAGTAGGAGGACTGAGAGGAAGGTCTCTCTACAGCACACTTTTTAAGAGATGGTTGTGACCTGTGCCTGCTTTTTTTTTTTGTTCTTTTGTGCTCTTCTCTGCTTTGAAGAAGAGATTAGTAGATCTCGATTACTTCACTGTGCTGGTCCTCATCTCTCCTTTTCAAAGAAGAGTTTTCTATAAAGGGCGCCTTTGTTACATATAGCAAAACTATTTGTCATGACTATGTCTGAATCTGTTTTTTTATTGTACACCCAAGCTCAAAAACTCTTTTTTGTGAACTATTTGTGGAGAAGCGCAAGGGGACGTTACGCCTAGTAGCATTTCGACTGTCAGCTGTGAGCAGGAGCTTTAACACTGTAAAAGCCGTGGATCAAAACTTGGCACTTTGCATTGATTTCTAAATAAACTTCCCAAAATAACAGACACAAAGCTCTACGTATGAAAAATGAGTTTGCACATAACAGACCTGCTGCCTTAGAGTTCTAAATGTGATATATCGTTACAAAAGGAGCTGATCATGTTCCTTGAGAATGTCCCAGGTGGCAACCACTTTGAAATTAGCTCAAAACCAGAGACACCTGAAATCTTAATTGGGGGTAAGTAAAGGCAAACTTAATGAGCCATCTAATGGCTTTATAATCTTTATAAATACAGATTGAGCAGAGATACAGAGTGAGCATAAATGAAGCTGCTGCTTTAATAGATCTGCAAAAGACCTTTATAAAATACATAGGAGACATTGTGAGATGTTTTGACAAAGGTGATGAAACAGGAATTCCCAGAGAAGGCAGTTTCTTCTTCTTCATCATTGTAATTTCTTTTTTTTTTCCTTCTTCTTTTTTTAATTAAAATTTCCTTACCCAAGGGTATTCCCATTTTTCAATGTCTGTTATTTTGGTTGACAGCCAATAGTATTTTTGTTTCCTGTGAATAAAGTAGGTTCTGGTTCGTGTGTGTCTGTTTTAAATGAGACCACACATAAAGGCAGACCAGGGACGGGTGCAGCAAATGAACTTAATCTAGCGTGAGAGTCTATTTTTAATGAATTAAAGTCTTTTGTTTTTAATACACAATGTGTAGTCAAGCACTTTGGACCTGAAAATGCTAAGCATTTGCTATGACATACAACAACAAAGGTTCAGAGCTTGATTAATGTCATTAGACAGTGTCAAATGATTGCTTTCTACTAAGTGGGGCCAGAACAGCTTTCCTGGGCGAAGTAATTTGTCAATATCCTCTTCTGATGCCAATACGGGGCATTATTAGGGTTGCACACCAAAGTATTTGTTATAACCTAGCCTGTTGAGCCACCTTTTGGACAGCTAACTCAATCAAAAATGCCTAAGTATGAATCTAACACATCTAAGTATGAATCTAGCACATCTAACACGTGGCATATCTTGCTGCACAAATTGAAATAATTAGTTCAACTGACTTGTTGCCTTCCAACCTTACACAGATAGATTTAAAGCATGAGATTGTTACCTATGCCTTGTCATCTTTCTTTCTTAGTACTTCTGATGCGCTGCACACGTACCAACTGTTAAAGAGCAGAGCAAGATGTTTGGCAGAAGTGTTTATGCCCCACATTCATAGAAGCGTGAAAAAGGAAAATGTAACAATGTACAGGTCTTTCCTTTGTGCAGTATCTTGGTACAGGCACGAGTGATAGTCTTGCAATTAATCAGTTTTCTAAGATATTGCTGTAGTTGCTATGAGAGAAAGTGGTAGAGCTGTGCTCTTAAAAATTGGTTTCATGTCATTGTCAAACTTAGCTGATTAGGCCGGGGCTGACATATGTTAAGGTAAGTTAGCAGCAGATAAAGGCTTGCATGTCATTAGTGGTGCTTTGTGTCCTGGTTAGAAACTAGTATCAGTTCTGGGTAGGTATCTCTCATGTCATACGGGATGTTCTACATGTAACTCTTCCCATCACTGTCTTGTTCAGCGTACTTAAACTTAGATTGAACAGTTCTCACTAAGAGAAGATACCGTCTAAAGACTTTCAGTTTTTGTACTACAAGAGAACAGTTCTCTTGTAGTACAATGTGTGAGTGGTTCTTACTTGCTTATGGATTAAGGTATGATCTCACAGTACATGCCATGGATTAATTCCTGTTAGAGAAGACCACAGGAGGTCATCTAGTCTTACCTCTTCTGCAAAATACCATTAATAATTTTTCTGACAAATTCAGCAATAAAATTGACAGATATTTGTGCTTTTAATTATATATATCTTTTGAGGAGGGGGAGATTTTAGAAGTTTTCTAAAACTTGATGTGGAATTTTGGTCCTGATCAGAATTATTTTAATTCAGTTAGGATTTATATCAGGGTTAAAACAGTGAAAGGCCATAAACTAATCAACTGAATCACTTCTTTTCCATATAGCTACTGACTTCAAAAGGATATTTTCCCAGCAAACAAGCCATATGAACATTTAGTTGGAATATAGAACATAGTTCCCTTTTAACTTCAGACCTTCTAAGTAAGTTTGTGGTGAATTGCAAAATTAACATATGGAAAATTAGGGATGATGTGGTGCTGCATATTGCAGCAGATAGAGCAGGGTTTCGAATGCATGTGTTGTAATTGCAGCCCTATTACTGACCCTTTTGAATGTGGGTGTAATAACCCCAGAATTCTCAGTGTTTAGATCCAGAACATCAGGCCACAGGATGCCTGCGTGCTGCTCAGATGGATATGCTTATTTTCCAGCTTACATTTTGTATGCATCTCAAATGACCATCCATCTATCCGAGGCTGTTACACGGCATTGAACACAAGGAATTCGGTCGAAGAAGCAGGCAGGAGCATTGGCTTAAACAATATGTTTTTTCTTCAGTGTAGCTGCCAGGTGTGGGGAGGAACTTCTCAACCACAGCCTGGATGACAGGGCATCTTGCCAGCACGGAGGAGGAGATGGAGAGACATCGATCTATTAGAAAATTAACCTTATGCAAAGGGAGGAGGGCGTCAGTCATCAGCTGCTGCGGGCTGATGTGCAGGGAAAGCAGGTTCTCTACAAGCAAGATGTACTCTGCTTCCCTGGGGGACAGGGAGGTATCGAGTCTAAATTACATCTCCCCGCTGCTCAGAGGAAATTCTGAGTAGGAGGGTGGGCTTAGTTCTCTGTTTCTTTAAAACTAATTCTTTGTATTCCTCACAACTAAATAAATCCTACTTTGATTTCATTCTGTGGCACAATGGAAGGTTTTCTTCGCAGGCTTCTGAAGGGAAATGTTTGCAGCTGCCAAGAGTTTTGTTAGGCAGGCTGGGATCGGGAGCTGGAATATGCAGTTAGGGAGTTGTTGGGTTATTGATCCCATCACAAGAGCAAAAGGGGACAGGCGTCACTCTACTTGAAAGGGCTTGTAGACTGGAAAAGGGCCTCAGGAGGAGCAGCGTACACAGATACAGTTGCGGAGGCACCTCTGAAATTGCGCGCAGCAGGCTACAGTTCCTCTAATAATGATTGGCTAATTTCCTCAAGAAGGGTGATTGCAGGATTAGGTATTTCTCATACCAGCACACCAGTTCAGAGGTGGAGAGAGGTGCACATTTGGGTCAGCGTACCTGGGAATGTCGTATTTGACTTCAAACACCTGAGATAGACATTGAAGTTCTAATTTACATTTAGCAAAACGTAGTTAGCCATCATTATTTATAACCAGACTTCTTAATGAAAGAGAGTTGGTTTGGTTTTTTTTGGTTTTTTTTCCTTAGCTGGAGCAAACCAACTCCAGTGTGCCAGAAAACCTACTGGGTCAGAAGCAGTTACTGGTCCATACTGTGTTTTGTTAACGTGATCAGATAAAAACTGTTTAGTATGCCTTTTGCCTGAAATGAGCAGGGGAGAAAATTGTATAGATACTTTTTTTCTTGGGGCTCAAATTTCAAAACAGATCTGGCAGTAGTGCGTAGTAAACAAGCATTGCTAGAAATACTATACTCTGCTTTAGTGCTGTCTTCTTGCTTACCAGAAGAATGTTTTACTTCTCAACTTGCAATGGATAATTTAGCAGAGTAATTTCCTTACATGTGTGGTAACAAAGATGATGCAGGAAAAGATTATAGAGTTTTTTTTTTTTTCTTATTTCAGGATATATTGCAATACAGTGTTTGTACATCTTGGGCTTAAATGGCATATCTTTTACAGATATTACCATTTGAGAGTGTTGTAAGATTGTGATTGCAATTCCTTATTTAGTTTTGCTTTTAATTAAATTCGACATTTGTGAGGGGTGCATAAGATGGAGTCTTAGGCTCATGCAGCTTTTTCAGTGAAATTAATCCTGAAGAGGTAAACATTCAGAAGAAAAATATTTTCTGCATCCAGCTAAAATGCAGAACGAGAAAATTTCAGGCAGAGTGCTACAATAGTTAATGGGTAGGCAATTATTTTGATGATTTACAGCCTTTTGTTGAAATACCATGGAACCAGTAATTGTTGCAATAAACGTTTTTGCACATTTAATTTTTCTGCAAAAATATGTAACATGAAAATTACCCGTTTTGCAGTAATTTACATATTTAAATATGCAAATCAGGCACAACACATTTGGGGATTTGTGGATTTTCAGTAGCTAAATGTATGACCTGTGGAGAAGAATAGGGGAGCTGGAAGTTGCTCAAAAAAAATGGAATTGTTATCCTGATGAGAGACTTGTGATAACAGATAGACACTTCTTGTATGGACTTGCTGGTTAGCGAGTGACCCTTTTGCTGTTGTTTGTGTCGTAATGGTTAGGTGAGAGTAATGAATTTGTGCTAAGACAAGACACTTGATATTGAATTTTTGCCAACGGTGGCATGGTGTCTCATACCAATAATGCTCCTCTCAGTTGCCCAATATATTCCTGTGCGCGTAGGGTTTTGAGCTGTGTTATTGATAGTGTCAGAAAGAAATTCAGTGCTACCTGCCATTATTTTCCTGTTTGACTTCTGTTAGCATGCAGTTATGGAAATTTTCTTGCAGAGTTGTCCACTGACAAATTGCATAGCAGTGGGTTAGGTCTGGACAAGTGTGGAAACAAGTAGTGCCACATGTTTTCATGTAATGTTGTGATGTCCTTTTCTCCTGAAGTACACCTTTACCACTGACCCTGAGTAGGTAGATCATGTTGGGACGCTGCAGAAGACAGCTTCTGTCTGTGTAAATGGTTTATAGAAGTCTGAACATACCCAACACTTAAGGAAAACAATCAGCAGTATTAAAATACTCTGTTTTATGGAAGTAGATCATTGTTTTAGTTCCTCTGGGAGGGGAAAAGAATTATTGTCTGGGTCCTTTAAGGCAGTTTGAGAGCCACATAAATGTTTTCACAGTGACTTAAAACTGAATTAAAGCCAGAGCTGGAATGTTTTTGTACAATAACGGATACTTAATGCCAGAAAGTTGATTAATATTACATCTCTTCCCAAACATGATCTATGTAAAACATGAGGTTTGCATTGGAATAGCTTGCTCGAGTTCACAACATTGGCATGGCTCCCTTTTCTCCTTCTAAAAACAAAACTTCTCCCTTTCACTCTTTATCTTCCCTTTTTGTTTTGAATAGTTTTAAGAATGCACAATCACTTGCTTTACGTGACACGAACTCTGCAACATGTGGCGTGTGTGTGCATGTATGGCCCATGAGACTGGCGTAAAGCAAAAGGATTCATACATCAGTACTCTGCTGTCCCTGGAACAGACTCCCCTGTTATTTCAGGTATAAAACATATCCGGTGCAAGAATAATCTCCAGGAGGGCTTGGGAGAGAAAGCTGTGCCCATGGAGTCAGCAGTAGGCTGAACCCAGTCCAGTAATTCTGCTCCGTACGCACTGAAAGCCTGGTTGTTGTACATAATATAAATTGGCTTCTGAATGGCTGGCTGGATGTATCCTATAAAATATTTGTGTGCAAATTAAGTTGTAGGAATACTTCAGAAAATTGCTGAAAGCACAATAAACGTTTATTGCTCACTACAGTGTCAGTTCCTGTAGTAAATGCTGAGTTAATCTGTAGTAATTGAGCACATCTGTGGCTTTACTTGATCAAAATTGTTTTTGGCCATTATTTCAGCTGCACCTAGTACACGAGCAGTTTGCACAGTTTACATTGGTTTGTGTAGGGATTCTTTATCACAGGTTCAAATGAAATACCCCGAAGTCCCTGTATGCAATCCTGGGTGAATATTGGTACCCAGGGTCTAGTTCCCCCGATGCAGAGAGCGCTGTGATGCATCCATGGGGATCACACCTACCATAAGGTTTTGCTCTGCTGTCGTAAATTATATCGGTGGTTTCAAAACCCCCAGTGCTTGTGAGGTTTGAATGTAGTGGTTCCGTTTCTCTGCACTTGATCATCACTGCTAACCAAAAGACCCGCAAGTATTTCGCTCTGGGACTCTTATTGTTTCAGCTTGATAATAATAATAATTGCTTTGGAGGATGTGACATTTTGAGAAGGAGCATTCAGATAGATATGGATAAAAGGATATCCGTTTATTCTATTTGAAGTGTCTGAACACTAATAATTTACTTGCACTTTTAATTATTTGTTAGTAGTGCTCTTACCTTTAAGTGTATAATAGAAATATAGAGATATAGAGCTGGTTAAGGTAGCATAAAATAATAATAATTCAAGACTACAAAAGATTTCTGCTTTAATAATGTGAGTTTCACCACTCGTGTGGGTTGGACTGTTTTTTCTGTCTTACTGTTTTAAAATGAAATTATTGCTTCAAGGATGAAACGTGTATTGACTGCTCTTTCACAAGGAAAAAAAAAACGAACGGGGAGCAGAACATTGGATATTGCGTGTGTCAGAGTTATTGCTAGTACGGGAGATTGTGGCTGGGACTTGCCTGTATCTGGGCTTAGGAAAGCAGAAGGTACACCTTTTCTGCTTTTCTGAGTGCCTCAGAAATATTGACGAGCTGGCAGACATGAAGGAGAATGCAATTTGCTGCATAAGAAGACACGAAAGAATTAGTAATAATTTTATTGTTAAATCAGATTTGGTCTCAGTAATATTTAATGTAGAGTTCTGGGCTTTTCGGGATTTTATTATTTTCTTCCCTTTGAGAAGTGGATCTTTCTGTCTTCTTATCAATGACTCTTCAAGAATGAGATTTCTTGGCGGGCTTTTCGGTCTTTCCTGGCGATTTCATCTTTTCACCGAACTGTCTTATGAGCTGTTAGGGCCAGAATATAATCCTATGTACTACTAAATAGCTTATTTATTGTCTAAATAAATAACTTCTACATTTTTACTCAGATGGGAGCAAAATCATAGTCCAGGGGATTTTTTTTTTTCCCCCCCTCCTTAAATGCTTGGCTTGTGATAGTGTTTTGTAATTATATCAAGTTAACATTTTGATACTTATTCACATAGTATGTTTGTGAATTTTGTTGAACTCACTAGTACAGAAAGGTTTTTATACCTGTCTAGCTGGATATAACAATATTCTAGATGCCGGAAGAAACAAACACTGATTTTTATAGAAACTGATACTGTCTGCTTTTTAACTAGAGACAGCTTGACTGTTTTGCATCCGTGTCTCTCCTTTTTTATTGTGTTTTCAGGCTTTAAGCTTTTTAAGCATTTCCTGTGAGACTGAAATTTTTTCTCTCCCATTTCTCTCTTCGCCCTTTCAAGAATCTTACAAATTAAGACAAAAGATAATTACTCAGAGGGTAAAACTGGCAGGGTTCCCACGACGCTTAAAATTAATGAGCTGTTGCATATAAAATATACCTTGTCTCATGTTCACTAGGGTGGGTTGTTTGTTTTTTTTTTTGTGAACCATAAAAGTGCACAATTTGGCTTTTTGACTGTGTTTTCTGTTTTAGTGATTTTGGGTTTGTAAAGTAGGAACTGAATACAGAAAACTAATCTCTCTGACTTAACATTTCCGTATGAGCAGATCAGTATATACAATTTATTCCCTCCGAAGGAAAATATCACTCGCAGTGATGAAATACATATTAATGAAGCTGCCATCGGTTGTTTGTGCTATGTCTTATTAAAAATAAATAGTCATGCTTCGTGCATCTGTAGCGCCTTCCATCTGATCCGAGAACTCCTTGCAAAGGAGGATAAATGTATTGTCATGAACTCCCTGAGAGAGGTTGGCAATTATTATCAGTTCCATCACTGGAAACGAGACACGGAGGTTACGCGACTTTCACTGAAATCACTGAGAAATCCTTGGCTGGCTGGGGCAGTGCCCGTTGCTCCTTAGCTCAGGAGTGACGTAGCTGTGGGGGAATTTGCAGTGACTTCGCTGCCGATGGCTTTTCTCTTGTTCTTACTCAATTTATGCAAAAGGGAAGGGAGAGAGAAGGAAGAGCAATTGCAATTTTTTATTTTTTACCTAATCTGCTTCAACACTTACGACCGACTGAATATGGTAAGTGACCTGAATAAGGAATTTGTCAACAGCTTGCTGTAGTTTCAGCTTGTGGAGGTGTGGTGGGAAGGTAGATAGGTGGTTGAGAAGATTTGGAAGTAGATGTCTACTCAAAAGCAACTTAGATGCCCCTCTTCTGTCCAGCAGGATTGTTGGTTGTTTATTATCACTACTATTGCTACTGCTACCACTGTAATACTACAGGACATCTGTAGCAACAGCTAAGCTTCACAATTTAGATTAAAAGTTGTGTATCATAGATATATCATATTTAGTGACAAAAGAAGGCTTTTATTTCACAAGAAAACAGTAAATTAATTAGTTTAGTTAATGTTCCCAAAGAGATGATGTAATGTTGTGTATAATAAATATGCTTTTTAGATACTTGTGCTATTAAGTATTTATGAATTTTCTTATTTACATGCGTTCCTAACCATTGGCAAAAAAGGCAGGGATAAGAACTAAGAACAGAGAAGGCAGGAGGGCACTTGCTGTTGTGGGTGTTGGATCACAAGCCTCACAGACCTCTGTCAAGTGCTTCACTGAAGAGGGGGCAGCACTGACATAAATTCATCACATTTTTTATTAACTAACAGAGAAATGCGACTTTTTTTTTTAACCTCAGCTTTTCGTCTTTCTTGACAACAAAAGAGCAGTAACTATTCTTAAATAAATTAAGCAGAGGGACAGGAACAAAACTTGCTGAGTAGACTTGTATACATTTGCGTAATATTTATTGTATAAAAAAATTTATTTCTGTGCTTTCTTATCCCTTCACTTCAGCAAAAGGCTAGGGCACTCAGCATAGGTCCCAGCATTACTTTTTATGACATGTTCCAAAATGGTTTTAGTATTTTCCTTTGTTTGCAGAAGTACCTTTTTCTATTTGCAGCTTGTCTGCTGTAGGCAAACTGCTGTCAGTTTGTTTCAGCAGTTTGGATCCGGATGAAAACAAAACATACTTTTTCCTGGAACGTTTCCTTTCTTTTGCATTAATGTAAAAATAAATCCTCTTTCTGTTTAGATTATGTTTAGAATTCCCTCACTGCCACAGCAAAAAGTTAATTAAAACTGTCATACATAAAAATCAAACTGATAAGTCTAAATTTAGGTCAATCAAAACAGTAATATACCTCGTATGTTTTAATTTGGATGTTGAAGATAATGTCTGTTAACAAGCAAAGGAAACACTTTAGTAAATCTGTTCGTATAAAGAAATATGCAAAATAGTGCTTCTATTTCTGTATTGATTTTACTTTGGATATCAGAAGACTCTCACTAAATATCCAACACTGACAGCAGACAAAGTTGGGTTGTTTCGAATGAAGAGTTTGGTCTTGTATGTGGGGTTTTTTTTTTCTGAATAGTCTGATTTTTTCTCTTCTCAGTTTTCAATGGGTCCAGCAAATCATCGAAGGAGAAAGAACCTGCTCAGAAACACAAAAGCAAAGAGGCCACACCAGGGAAGGAGAGGAACAGCGAACACAAGGCTGAGAGCCGAAAAGACCAGGCTGCTGCTAATCACCATCCTACTACAAACACTGGCTCCTGTACGAAAGGGCTCACTGCTAACAACCATCATACTCTTCATAGATCGGCTCAGGACTTAAGGAAACAGGTAATGAATTGTACTCTACTGTGGACACATGGGAAACACAGACTTTTAAGGTGCTAGCTCCATTTTCCACTGCCTGGTATAGAGTGAACATGACAGTCCTTAAAAGCATGCTCTGGAGACAGCAGGGAGTTAATTTTCAGTGAAAGAGAGAGAAAGAGAGAAAGAAGGAAAAAAGAAAAGTGATACATGCATGGGAAGTCAGTATGATAAGGCATGCTTTACAACTCTGTCTTTAGATTATCCAGTGTATACATATGAAAGAGTAAAGTTCACATCACTGTTTCTTAAACCTTTCTGACTGGCACTCCTGTTGGCCTCTCTGCTGACAGTGCCAAGGCTGGCAGCACGTGGAAAAATGAACTCCTTTTGCGTACGACTGGTCTGCTCGGGTTATCTTAGAGGCTCACTGGCATTGTAGAGAAGCTGACATTATGCTCAGGTGTCTTGTATAGCATGTGGGTAACGCAAGCCTTGGAGTCTGGGAAAAATATTTTGCCTGATGCATAAAGAAGGTGCTCCAGGGTATTGCCTCCTTCACAGTGAACGTACCAGGTGGGGAGAAATCCAGAGTTTCATGTTACCTGGTTGAAAACCAGCAAAAGAATTCAGCAAGTGGTCTGTCTCACCCTGACTTGTATTTGAGTGTGGAAGTTTAGCAGACCAGTCTTTCAGTGCTTGTGACTGGCATTTGGGCAGGATGCATCTCCATTTATTTTTGATGATTGGATTCAAGGGCTCCTAAAATAGAAACTGTAAAGTAAGTTTTTATAAGAGACTTTCAAAATCCACAGTCAGTGTTCTTATTCAGTTTGGGGCTGGGTTAGCAGGGTACCTGTGCTAGGGCACTGCAATACAGAAAGTTTGCTGCGCTTACACCTTACTTTTTTTTTTTTTTTTTTTTTTTTCCCCCGCAGTGGTTAATTCTTAACAGGCCAATTAGAGACAGTGTTTAGTTGCTGGCATCTAAAGGTTTTTCTTCTAAGTAGGCTGATCTGGACTTCAGTGGAGCTGGAATTGCCGTCTTGTAGGGCCACCAAGGCCTTAAATGGCACCCCTCAGTCATAGGCTTGGAAATTAAAAATGGCAAAAAGAAAAACAGTGGGGCTCTTGCCAAGGGAATCTTTCATACCCTGTGCTGCAGTGGTGTTTAGCTTCTCCTGAAATGCCTCCACTGGATTTGTACTACCTTCTAAATCAAATTTGAGATCCTGAAGGCTATCTGCAGTATATTTCTCTGTACCTGTATAAGACTTCCATTCTTTATTCCCTCGTGGCAATTCTTGCTTATCTAGTCATCAGCTTGAATGCCTGCCACCTTTTGCATGCTTTTGGCTTTCTTTTTTGTGACTACCAGCATCCTGTGGTCATTACTATGACATGCTTTGTCGGGAGCTCTTCATGTTGAACAAGTTTCACAAAATGTAAGGATGCACTTCATATTTAATTGTTTTAACTCACTGGAACACTGAAATGAAATGCTTTAAAGTTGTATTATTGAAATATGAATAGTTAAAATTTTTATGAAAGTCATCTGCCGTCACTTGTGAAGGTAGTTCTGAGAAGGGAAAGACAGGTGTAGAAGAATTTTGTCCACGAACCAAGTTGATTTTGCTTCATAGAATATTAGATGTTTTCAGTTGTGCTATGCAAAATGGAGGGAAATTCTAAAGCAATACAGCACAACCGACAGGCACACCACCCAGACACCTCACAGTGTGGTCCTCAAGCTTTGGAAAATAATGGAGCTGTAAGTTGAGATGGGTTTGGTTTTTTTTTTGGGTTGTTTTTTGTTTGTTTTTTTTTTTAAAAAGGTTAGGCATTTAAATTTTCTTTGGCAACTCACAGTGGTATAAGTACTTTCTTACCAATTTTAATGAAAATGTGGCTGTTACTAATTAGAGGTGGATTATGCATTTTGTCTGACAGAAAGACTTAGCTTTGTGCAAAACCTTAGACTTACCAGTTATGTGACCTTGCTAAATTTCCTGCCCTTGTCCTGAGTCTTTGTTGACTTTTTCAGTATTTTCCAAAAGGAGAGTTGTTTTCCCAGGGTGCCAGCCACATGTGCCTCCTCCTTCCAGTATGTTTTTGTTCCTTGTTCATGTGCATTTACATGGTTTATTTATGTTTGTGGTTTTGTTTTGTTCGGTCTTACAGAAATAAAGGCAGAACACTAGAAATTACCTGAGATTTTCTTTTTTCCTCTCTTTCATTCTTTCCTCTTGTGATGTGCACTTGCACTTGTCGTGTATTCCCTCTCTCTTTCTTCCTCCCTTGCTATCTTCCCAAATCCACTAGTTCAAAGGGGTTGTAGGCAAAGGAAATGTAGTTCAATGGGGCCCTCTCTTGGCCTGATATGGTAATTTAGCTCTGCAAAACTCATATCAACACAGAAGTATTTTTATGAATGAATTCTAGATCAGTTGCATAACTTCAATTTGTTTGGGACCAAAACTGTGTTTGGTATTGCTAATGTTGCTGTTATTACTGTGGTTGTTACCTAACAAGTTGTTTGTTGGCTTTATTTTGTGTGTAAGTGTGTATGTGTCTGGAGGATGGATCCTAGGTGCTGTGCAGGAGTGTGTATGTAGACCAGTTCAAATCCAACAAACAAATTGCTGCAAGACTATGTGCTGGTCCCATTTGCTTTTTCAGAGACAACAAAATTTAAAATCTATCGTATCATCTTTTACTGCAAGGCAAGTGCTCAGTAAAGTGGAGAAAAGAGTGATC
Organism: Chlamydotis macqueenii; assembly: GCF_036417535.1. Taxonomy (NCBI): domain Eukaryota; kingdom Metazoa; phylum Chordata; class Aves; order Otidiformes; family Otididae; genus Chlamydotis; species Chlamydotis macqueenii. Next base: position 67,923,114 of record NC_141557.1, read on the forward strand.
TGAAGACAAATATATGTCGGCAAAACTGAGAAGATAGCTGAAAACCAAAGCTAAAATTATTCCTATCCCTAGTTACACCTTTAGCTCGAGACTTTGAGTCATGTAAGGCTAATGTCAATCACTTTGTTACTATGTGAATTAAATTGACTTCTTTCTTATGCGCTCAGTGTAAGCACTGCCTCGGAATGGAGCTGTGGCATAGACCCCCATTTGGTGAACCTGCGCACCTGGCAGTGTGGCCAATTTTTTAGGCTGACTCTGTGTGTGTATGTTTGGTTTGGGGGGAGACATATCAACAGTAGAAAGGTAAGAAAATGCCTACCGCAATTTCTTGTTTCTTTTGGTTCCAATCGTCTGATGGGTCCTCAGAGACAAGTACATACCAGGAAGGCGTAGGTCATGACTGACCAGCCAGAATTTCACATTTGTCAGTGTGAAATCCTGAATCCACCTGTTGCTTTGATGGTGGGCTATGACCACGTTGTTTGTTCCACTTGTTTCCAGCTGGAAGACATTTGTTGCAGCCTATTTCCATTTGAAGCGTGGTCTGTTCTGGTCTATATGGTACTGTTGAATCTTAAACATTATGCCATCTTATCTGAAAAACTCAAGATACCTGTGGGCATTTGGGGAGGGGAGAGGGAGAAGCATTTGAAAACCATTCTATTGTGTCTGCTCTAGAAAGACGATGGTCCTGAGGAAGTTTTCAGCATTCTTTCTTGTGGGGTCTCCTTAGTTAGCAACCAGAAAGAAATAAGTGAATTCCTTATATTATTCTCAAAGCCAAGTGTTCTCTACTTCAGGACCTGTTCATCATTGGAATAACTTCACTAAGTTTGAATAAAAACTCGAAATAGTGTGCTTATAATCTAGGATTGAAGGTCAGATAGCTGAAGGTTATGTACCTGTTCAGTTCAAGACTTGGCCCTGAGAGATCTAAGCTTTCATTGTATGGAGGTATTCTAACAACTCTAAACAGTTGTGATAAGTTGCTGTTTTTTTAATGAATTCAATTTTCCAGAGTTTTGTATCTTGGCAGTTTTAGTGCTGGCCTAAAGCTGATGGTGCTGATGGCATGTTTTCCTTTGAAGAGGAGGAGATGTGAGGATCTTGCCTTTTTCCATGAGCACTTTCTCCATCGCTGTGTTTTGTTCTCAGGCCCTGTGTTACCACTCCTTGCTGAAGGAGTGCCTTGGATGGCCCTTCAGACTTCTGGTCACAACTTCTTCAGAAAAAATCGTAGGAAGGCTGGAGTGACAAGGTACCTCCATACAGCCTGACTGCTTACTCTGAGGTGCTACCTTTGCTGTACCTCACAGCACAGTAATAGAGCTATGGCCTCCTTGAAAGCTTCTGGAAAACCTCCCGTAGAGGAGATTCCACAACATCCATTGACAGCTTCTTGAAACTCTTTCCTTTCCTACTAATGAGCAGGTTTTCCTAGTTGTGCCTCAGATCATTGTTGTAAACAGTTAAAGTTGTGTTTTTGTTTTTTTTTTCCTCCTGCTTTTCCCAGTGAACATGGAAAGGGCATTTGCTCTCTCTTTTCAGAGGAGCCTGTTATACATCAGAAGATAGTTACAGAATTGTCCCATAGTATTCTTTCAGACTAAATAAGCCCAGCTACCTTTGCTTTTCAGTAAAGATCATATTTTCCAAATACCTGATCACTTTGTGCTTTTCTAGACTTGCTCCACTGTCTGAATTTTTCTTACAATGTGGGCCCGATGCTGGGTCCAGCCCTGCTCAGGAAAGCCTATGCTCCCATCTCTTACTTTTGATGTTCTTACTAGTAGGTCTCAAAGTGATTTGCGTGCTTTGTACTACTGTTGTGTTTTGCAGCTCACTGTGGTCAAATGTTATTTCTCCCCTACATGTATTTGATTTGTCCTTCCTAAAAATAGCACTTCCCCTTATTGTAGAAATGTTCTGAAATAAGTTCTTCAAGATTGCCTTTGATTTTGACCTTGCCTTCAAAGTGCTTACAAGCCCCTTCCAGGTGTGTCACTGGCAAATTTTACAATAATCCAAATTACTGATGGAAGTACTTTGTAGAACCAAGACCAAGATAAATCCCCATAGAAAGTTACCTGAAATCCCCTCCCAGGACGGCAGTGAACTATGACAACGATAATTTCTCTTGAGGATGGATTTATTTAATCCCTTGTGAAGCCACTTTAGAATAATTATGTTTAGGATGTATCTCAGGAGCTTGTTTGGTGGAATGTCACGTGGGACAGTGACTGAAGCCCTAATGAAGCAGAGGTGCTTCTTTATCTGCTCAGCCAGGTGTCTGTCAGAAGATGACTAAATTAGCTTGATGTGCTGTTTTAGCAATACAGATGGGGGTTTTTGTTTTGTTGGTTGTTTGGGTTTTTTTTTTTTTGCTTTTGTTTGTTTGGTTTTTGTTTTAACATTATCTTATTACCATTTGTGTGTTTACAAATTAACTGTTTGATGATTTGTTCCAGAATGATTCTAGCGTTTGAAGTTAGGTAGACTCTGCCTGACCTCAACTTATTTCCAGGAGCCATGCCCTAAGTCATCTAGGTACAGTTTAGCACACTGGAGTTGCCTTGCTAGCTCTTTTCTTGAAATTGGTTATGCTATATATCTGGTAAGTATTCAGTCAGTGGTATTTTTGGTGAAGGCTCATGCAAAAGAAACACAAACACTTTAGCCAAAATGTTGCATTTGTTTTCCGTCCCTGTGTGGTGGTTGATCTCTGCTGTCCTTTGTTGTATTTGTATTTTTAAGATATTTATACTTTTCTTTTTTTTCCTATTTCATCTTCTCTCCCGTGCTAACTGAAGTTTCTTTAGCTCCTTGGCCTTTCTGATTTCACCCATGCATGCTTTTGCTGTTCCTGTACAGCTGCCCTTAGTCTCATAATTGTGTTTCCAGTTTTTACTGTGATTCTTTTCTAATTTTCCAGTCATTAGATAACTTTGTAAACAGGCATAATGGCCTGTGCTCTGTGCCCTTCCTATGAGTGGGAATTGCTTTGGTTTGTGTATTTTTCAACTGCTGTGGGTTTGTTTTGGTTTGGTTTGGTTTTTTTTTTCGTTTGGTTGCTTGAGTTTTTTTAAGTCTGTTGTCCTTTCTCTACTGCTGTCATATCTTAGAATTGAAAACTCATTTAATGATCACTGTCACCCAGATTACCTTCCCCTTCCAGTTCTCAGTCAATTCTTCTGTATTAGCCTAGATGAAATCCGTAATTGATGTTCCTGGCTATTTATAAAGCCAAAGATGTTCAATGCTTGTTCTTACTGCTGCAGGCAAGAGGCAATGTCTCAGCAGCTCTCTACCTGTGTCTGCTCTGTGGCATGAGAAAGTGCTGCAAAAGTCAAACCGGAGCCTCCATTTCAAATGCAGAGTACTGCCTACATTTCAGGGGAGATTGGTAAATGCATTTCTGTTAGCAAGTGTTTGCTTTCCAGATAATGTCTCATGTGTTTGGAAAGCTCAAGATAAAAACTCGTGTTATCAGTTAACTGAATTTTCCTTAAGTATTTTTGCCTTAGAAACACAGGAAAGACAAGAATATGGATGGGTTTTAAAAGGATGCTACTCCTGCTCCAGCTTCTGGAGCACAAAGGAGAAAATGCGCACAGTAAATGCCTGTATACACATGTGTGTGTCTGCAGAATCCCCAGGTCCTTTTCCACAGATCACTTAATGCAAGACCATAGCATGATCTTTTCAGTCTCTATTTGATCTCTATTTTGTAACATTTTATCCCTACTTTATAAGTGACTACCGTTCTTGCATTTACTTGAGAGAAGGTGCTGTGTTTACTAATTTGGCAAGGATTTTGAAATCCCACAGGGAAGTATTGTAACTTTGCAGGAATGGTGTTACTCACCTGAGCACTAATGAGGAGTGGTTGTACTGTATGCTTTAACTTTGAGCAGTTTTATCAATGTTCCTGATTTTTTGATGTGTTTTTCTGCACTCATGGTACTTTAAGGAGGGGAGAAGACAATGTTTAAGCTTGTTTAAATGCTGAAATTTGTTTGAGATTTAAACTTGAACTTCATTTATTTCGTAGCGGGGCTTAACTTCGGCAGTGCTGAGCTGTCACAATTCCCTTCGAAGCTAAGGGTTGCTTTCAGTGCTTAACATGTCTTGTAGTTAAAATATAAATTTTAGGTTCATAGCTGGGTGTAAGTGTCTAACAGAAAGCAGTTGAGTCCAGCAATTCTAAGTTGCAATGACACATTAGTAAGTGATGAATATGATGTAATAAAATGTGTGTCAGCAAAACTGCCCAGATATCAAACTTCTAAAAAATGCATTGAACTACTGTATACATTTTTATTTCAAATTAATGACTTCAGCAACAAGATGCCTCCCAAGATTTAATATGTATGACAGACTGGATCCTTCATGGCCGTCCTGCTGTTGGGTGCATAATGTGTTCAATATATCTTTCTTCATGTATGTATGTATAGACAGGAGGTTGGTTTGAATCTCAGTGTGTGTTTTTTTTGCAAAACGTTCCCAGCTGGCTAGTTTGTGTGCCTAGAAGTAAGTAGTAAACTGTGTGTGCACTTAAGGGACATTGGGTGGGAAAAAGATAGCATCTGAGGGCCAGAAGAAGAGATAACAAAAGTATGAGCTTGTAAATCAGACTACCTGTGTATTGTGATACTGTAACAGGCTTTCTGGTAGATAAGGAAGGGAGTAGTGCAAACGAGGGACCTCACTCTTCTTAATGCCAGAGGCTTTGTACCCTCCAAAAGCAAGACTGGCTTTCTGGGGACTTTTTGGTTAATTTTTAAAAAACTATTTCTATGTTATTTTTTTATTGTAAATGCCCAGTCCCTCCTCTTGCCTGGGTGAAAACCATTATATGAAGATTGTACGAAGGGGCCAGGAGTCAGGACTGCAGAGTGTGTTTGTTCAGCGACTAGGAAGCCGTGGCTGAGTGCTAACACTACTAATTTACTTTTCTGTTTTCTGTTTCCTTCCTTCTGCCCCCCCTGCGACACTCCTGGCATTGCAGGTTTCTAAAGTCAACGGGATCACTCGAATGTCATCTCCGAGTGCAAATGCAGCCAGTGCCAAAAAGATGAGAGAAGTCAGACCTTCACCGTCCAAAACTGTGAAGTACACTGCAACAGTGACAAAGGGAACTGTCACATACACCAAAGCCAAGAAAGAACTGGTCAAGGAAACCAAACTAAATCACCACAAACCCAGTTCACCTGTCAACCACACAATCTCAGGGAAACTAGAAAGTAGCAATGCAAAAACCCGCAAACAGGTGCTATCCCTTGGAGCATCCAAGTCTAACAATACCGCTGTTAATGGTGTAAAAGTCAATGGCAAGTTGAACCAAAAGACATGCACTAAGGAGGTGGGGAGACAGTTAAGGGAGGGGCTGCGCAATTCAAAGAGGAGGCTGGAAGAGACGAATCACATAGACAAAATACAGTCGCCCACCAAGAGGATGAAAGGGGCCGTCAACTTGGCAGAAGCTGCCAGCAAAAAGGCAGCAGTAGAAAAGCCTTTGCTGAATGGACACCTTAAAAAGGAAGTGCCAGAGAAGAGTTTGGAAAGAAATAGGCCGAAAAGAGCCACTGCTGGAAAGAGTACGCCAGGGAAACAAGCACATGGCAAAACTGAAAATGCCTCCTGTGAAAATCGTTCTACCTCTCAAGCGGAGTCCTTGCACAAGCCACAAGACTCAATGGGAAAGCACGAAAAGGGCAGTAGTAAGTCTGGGTGGGGGATGCTGGGGGAGATTCCCATCCTTAGGCCCTCCACCAAGGAATTTCATGACCCACTGATATACATTGAGTCAGTCCGAGCTCAGGTAGAGAAGTATGGGATGTGCAGGGTGATTCCTCCTCCAGACTGGAGACCTGAGTGCAAGCTAAACGATGAAATGCGGTTTGTGACACAGATTCAGCACATACACAAGCTAGGCAGGCGCTGGGGACCCAACGTGCAGCGGCTGGCCTGTATCAAGAAGCACCTCAAATCTCAGGGCATTACCATGGACGAACTCCCACTCATAGGTAAGGGCTGTGGTTTCATTGGCCTTTTGCCGCTGCTTGTTAGTGTCCGTATACAACTTTATGCTCTGTTTGCCTTTATGCTTAACCGAACTCCTGTTCAATTAACACTTGCAGAGCTCTGGATCTCTCTCTTTATCCCTTGGTCCCTAGGTTGTTGGAGAGCTTTCCAGGGAGACTTTATATCACCACTTCACTCCTGCCAGCTCTTTATTTCACCCAGGGAAAAAAAATGCTATGGGGGGTCTCAGTCTCCAGATTTCAGGATGTTCTCCTTTCCCTGCTGCTTATTTTTGTAGGTAGTACAACTACAGATATAGATAGCCTCGGTTTAAATGTTGCCTCAGAATATTTTTCGGACATTTCTGAAGATGTTTGCCAAACAGGTTGCAATGCTGCCAAGCTTTAATACAAATATTTTTTTTCACTTCTTTTAAAAGCATTTAACCAAGGGGGAAAGAAAATTTCTCGGAACTGACTTCTATTTGGGTACTCAGACACTTAAAATCACAAATTTGCAGTGACCTGCTGACATTTAACAACCATTAAGTGTCAAGAATAGGCAGTAAAATGTGGTTGATTGCAAAATGGAGGTTTCATTATTTCTCCCAGCAGGTGTCTGCCAGGGCTAATGCCTGAGTGAGAATCACTTATTTAACAGAATTCTTGGTTTATGGTCTGCTGTCAAATATGACACGTGACAAAAATGTGACAATAGTTTGTAAAAACATGACAACAGCCGCATGCAAATAAACTATTGAATGAGCCACCTCCATCTCTGCTGCTTTTGCAGTAAGTAGTAACAAACTTGTGGTTTTAATTTTTGCTGGCCTTTCCCTTTCTTCTTGAAGTGTTTTGAGTCAGAGCTCACAGAACCTGCATGTTGCAACTTGAGGCGAGCGTTTTGCCTTTGGGGCGTTATCCGATCAGAGGCGGCTATCAGCGCTACTTGGATTAGAGGACACACTTTTCTGTTTAAACTGTTCACAATGCTTCCCCCCTCGCCCATTTTCAAACTTTATTTTGTATCACATATGGTAAGTGAGTGAAAATGCTTAAAAGCACACAAAGAGATTGCAGAGTTTATGGTGAACCGATGCAAGGAACAGCAGAGAAGTGACAGAATTTAAAGAGGGAATGAGGGTTAGCACTCTGTTGCAATAGCCGTGCAAAAATGTTCAAGGAAATCTGAAAATTAAAATCACTCAAGCAGCAATAAGTGAACATTTTGTATGCCTAATGTATGCAATGGTTGTATGCTAATAGAGAAGAATAATGAATTAAATTTACATTGGCAGGAGAGAGAAGAAAATGTGCAAGACAGCTCGATTAACGCTCCTGGAACAATGTTAACTTTTTAATGAAATACCTTAACTTGGCATTAAGATGGCATTAATGTTAATTATTTGTATTATTTAAGCACCTAAGAGGCTAATTAATAGACAAGGCTTCTATTCTGCTGGGTGCCATATAACCAGAGAAAACAGTGTTCTCTTACAACATTTACATCCTATGCATCCTTTCTGCAGTGAATTTCCTACATATGTTGTGTTTAAAATTAAAAACAAAATGGAGAAAAGAAGCTGGACATCATCAGTGTACAAATATGAGAAATCTATTGGTTCCAGCCAGAAAACTATAAAATTATCTGTGGTGATAAATGCATAGTAATTTAAGTAGATGTGCGTACATATCCCTCCTTTCAGGGCCAAATCACGTTTCCATTGAAGTAAGTAGGAGTTTTGCCTATGAATTGTGTAGTGCTAGCATTTGGCATTAAAGACATTAAATGCATACCTGAAGATTTAAGATACTTTTTTTTTTAAAATAAGCTTGCTGACTAGGCAATTAAAAAAATTCCTAATTTAGTGAAATTAAGACAAATTTAAAAAAAAAAAAGTCTGTCGCCATTTCTTCATAACATTTGCCAGGTTTGCTAGTTAAGCCATTTTGCTGTAGGTGCTTATAAATGGGATTAAAACTTTTTTTTTTTTTTTTCCTTCCTTTTTTAAGAAAATATTTCTTCAGCCTTTTGGGGAAAGTTTAAGGAACATGCTTAGGTCAATCCTGGAAAACATCAGCCTGAGATATAAATGTTTCCAAAAGTTATGACTACGTGAAATGGAATTATAATCGAGACCATTTTGAAACCTTAGCTGTAGCTGGCCTTACAGAGGATCTGCCAGATATGCGAGGCTCTGGCTGAATGATGCGCTACTCGAGCTCTAATATTGCACAGTGATTATGAGACATCATTCCATGATGCGGGAGAAAAATCACATTTCTTAAATAGCTCATAAACAGTATTGAAACTCAGACCTTAAGCTGGGTGCGCACTATTTGTCCCACTGGAGGATGCATACAATGTTAAAATTGGACCACACTTATTTCAAAGTTAGGAGTGTGTTACTCAACTTTATGTAGGTCACTGAATCTATTGGGATGGAAAGCCATCTTGAATTATGCCTTCAGCTTATTTGTGAACTGTGCATATAAAACTCTAGACCAAAAAAAGTAATAGCCTGTAATAGAGGCCAGCTTGAAAGATATTTTATGGGGAAGATTAAAGAGGAAAGAAAGAAAACTTTTCAAACTTGTGGGTTGTTGTTGTTTGTTGTTTTTTTTTTCTACAATGATGTTTACCTTTTCTCAGCTTCCAAGACTTAACCATTTTGACTGTCCAAAAAAATTAATACGTGGGATAAATCTGTTGCCCCATGGCCCTGCCTCCACCCTTGTCATATGCTCCTCAAAGCCTTACCCTTGGTTTTGGCTGCAGCCAAAATCCTGTCCCCTCTTTTCGCACATTTGCCCAGCGCTGTGTGGGCAGCATTAGCGAGCAGCCCCTGGTGCTGCTCTGCCTTGGTCACAGCCATTGTCATCTCAAAATGTTGCATGTGGGTTTACACTGCTGAGCCTCCCTCCTTGCTGGATTGGCAGAAGTGATGGAAGAGGGGAAAGCAGAGGGAGGAAGGAAAATTTGGATCAGCTGTGAAGTGTCTGAGATGCAGCTCAAGGTAGACTGAAGAGAGGAATACTGCTTGCATGAGCAAGCAAGATGATATGGCTGGCCTTTAAGATGCTGTAGCTGTGCATACAACAGTGATTATGTACCATAACGCTGCTTCTTGCACTTCTCTGTTGTATAATAGCGTTTCTAAGTACTCTGAAACGCATATGGCGTAATGATTTTTTACTTTTCTCAAAGAAAAAGGGGAAGGAGAGACAATGTGGTGGCAGCGATGTTGACACAAGTTTTGTATTAATTGTCTTTTTTTCCTTCAGCAGTGCCCTGTTGAGTTGTAGGTGGTCTTTTGTCCGTTTCTTCACTCTTTCTACTGATGATTTATTTCTGTGCTTTAAGAGTATGATGTTTATTGTTCCTCATCCATTTGGCTGCTTTTTATGCTGCAGTTTGTATAGTCCTCCGTTTTTATTTTTTGACTGGAGTGTGAAATGTGCTAGTCATCTTAAAACATACAAAAACATAATGGAATATAAAATATGAATGGCCTCAAACTGGAAGAACAATGTCTGGAACGTTTTTATGCAGTTGCAGGCACCAACCCCAAACTCCTGCCTCTTTTTTTTTTTTTTTTTTTTTTTTTGAGGATTTTTCTACCTATAGTGAAATTAATTATGTTACTGTACTTCTTTTTAAGTACTAATTGTATTCAACGTGTTGTGCAGACATTAGATAATTTCACCTCCAGAAAGGATAGGTACAATCTTTTTGATTGCTAGTACCCATCTTGACACTTGTTCTCCTTTTTGCTGGTATAAATCAGATGTGGGACTGGTGATGGGCAAGGGGAGGGTGGGAGTGTGCAGGCTGTTAAAAGGCTGGGCCACTCTCTTTTCCCTGACTGCTGGTTAATGACGAGGGGAAAGATGCATGTCAGGAAATAAGTGGAGGTGCTCTGAGAAGAGAAGGGAATGAAACTCGAGGAGGAGAGCAAGTTTAACCATAGGGAAGGCTATTACAAATAGCAAAATATGATCTACTCAATGAATTAAGTGGGCAAAACAGTGGTGCATGCCTGTCTTTAGTAGAGATAGGGACAATCCTGCTCCAGTGCCCAGATGACCAGGCCTGTATGGGCGGTGTGTCCTGTATGTGCCCAGCCTGGTAGCATGCTTGACGTGAGCTGCCTGCAGCTTTCCTAACCTGCTCCTGTGTTTCCCTTTCCCCTCCTCTGCTGCCTGGCACACTTGGACCCCAGGAGGCTGTGAGCTCGACCTGGCCTGCTTTGTCCAGCTGATCAATGAGATGGGGGGGATGCAGCAAGTGACTGACCTCAAGAAATGGAACAAGCTGGCAGACCTGCTGCGCATCCCCAAAACTGCACAGGACAGGCTGGCCAAGCTGCAAGAAGCCTACTGCCAGTACTTGCTCTCCTACGACTCCCTCTCCCCTGAGGAGCACAAGAAACTGGAGAAGGAGGTCTTGCTGGAAAAGGAAATCTTGGAGAAGAGGAAAGGACCTTTGGAGGGACATTCGGAGAATGCCTACAAGTTCCATTCCTTGCCCCGGTTTGAGCCCAAAAACGGACTCATCAACGGCGTGGTTCACAAAAATGGCTTCCGCAACAAGTTAAAAGAGGTCGACGTCCCACTGAAGACAGGCAGGCGGCGGCTCTTCGCTCAGGAAAAGGAGACGACGAAGGAGGACGACGAGGAGGAGGAAGGAGTTCTTAGCGACTTACACAAGTGTATATACAAGGTAACCAGGCGAGCCTTACCAGTTTTGTTTTGCAGAACTGATGATGCTGTCATCTGAGTGGCGTCTGGGTGCAAATCCAGCTGGCTAGGGGGAGTCCATGGGCTGCAGTGCCACCCCCGAGGCGGCAGCGCAGCCAGCAACTATCACAGCTGGGCGGTCTGGTGGCTTTATCCTGATCTGCCTGGCTCTCGTACGATGTCTGGAAAAGCTGGAAGGCGTTATTGTCACAACAAGATGCACTAGGCTCTGCCCCCTCTTCATCTACTTGTGAGGTTCCCTGAATAGCTCTGCCCACTTATCCTTGCAGACACAGTTTTTATTTTCATTTTTTAGTGACATATAAAGCAATGTTCTGCTTTCTCATTCCTGCTTCTTGCAAGTCTCTTGCTGAGCAAAGTAGTGCTCCACATCAAAACTAACATTACTAGAAATACTACTACATTTAGAAAGGGCAAATTGAAATGCAAACAGTGTTTTCATCCACGATGCCAGATTTTGCTCAGCACTAGCAGTCACATGGATGCTTAGTCCCCCACGTATCAAATACATTCATTTACGAAGGAATGCTGACTCTCTCACTGTATTTTATTTGGCAGTCTCCTACTGTGGAGCAGAACTTGGCACTACAACTTGCAGTGCAATCTTGAGTTGCGTTGAATTGTGCCGGCCTCCAAGAGAAATATGGTGTTGAGTGTCTGTTCCCAGTAAGGGAATATGCTGTTCTTCCCATTCAAGTCTCGCTTCCATCACCAGGAAATAAAGCAAGATAGTCCAAAGTGGCTTATTGTTAAGCTATTTAGGGACTGCATGAGCTCATGACTTGAACGTGAAAAGCTTACTTCAGGTTTCTTTTGCAGCCTGTTATGATTTGTCCACCCAAAAATTCTTTTACTCGAGGATTTGCCTCAATCCCACCTTTGAAAAGCAATCTCTTTGCTGTGCTGCTGTTGGAGAGAAGCTTATCTAATGACAGCAGCATTTGTGAATAGCGAAGTGGCATTTCTGTGCTTAATAGCCTGTGCTTAATGATGTTAAATGAAAAATTTGATACAACTTACCCTGACTGCTGTGTGAACTTAGTGGGGAAATGCTTCAAACCTAGTGGGGAAATGCCTCCACCTTGTTTTCCAGTGCAAGTCCCAAGCTAAAGTTTAGAAGATACAAAGTAACTCAAAAAGCAAGATTGGGATTTGTGAGAAGTATCTTAATCAGACTTAGAAAATAAAAAAAAGACAAGCAAGCAAAGCGCAGCTAGTATAACCAGCCTGAGTCTGCTGAGCCCCAGGCCTTAACCCCAAAAAGCCGAGAGCTCCCATATTGCTGCTGCTGCCCAGTAAGTCCAGCAATACTCAGTAGAAATACTTCTGTTCTGAGCTTCTGAGAGAAGCTATGAGAGACAAGCACCGCTGAACCTGCAGGCCAGTGCTCTCCCCACCCACCAAAGCAGCTGCAGCACATGGCAGCTGCTCAGGCAACACCTCGAGTTGTCTGCCATGGTGCCGGCAGCTTCCTGGATGCTGGGGCTTGCTTGTTTGAATCCCGTCCCACACTCATCTGCGGTGCAGAGACCAGGGACTGCTGTCACAGGCAATAGACTGGGGAGAAAACAGAGGGAAGCAAATCTGTGCTGGGTTTCTGGAGAGACCGCTGCTATGGAGCACTCTGCGAGACACCTGGTCTGTCTGCGTGCAGAGAGGTGCATTGCTTCGTTTTCACAGCACTTAGGGGAAAGCTCTGTAGAAGGACTGATGCATGAGAACTGGTTATGTCACTTAGAGCAAGCCTCAAGATGTAGAAATAAAAAATTAATGCATCAATCTTGATGTACCAGGGTAAGCCACAAGACTTGTACGATGACTGTAGTTCATCACGAGGCTTTTTAATAAGACTGAGGTGAGATGGTGCTGGTTTACAGATTTAAGCAGAGAGTACTTCATAGCTTTTTATAAAACAAGCTTTTAAATCCTGTATTCTCAGGTTTTCTTAAATAACGGTATTCTCCTGTGCTTGTGTCTGTGGAGGGGAAGGTATTCTTTACCTGTTAACATGTTTGTGAGAAGATCTGAAATTTCTTTAATAGGACATGTACTTACGTTACAGTTCCCACAGATGATGGGACTGTAATGGTTCCTTTTTAAAGCATGTTTCTAATTCTAATTACAAATAAAAAGCTGACCCCTTTGATAAATGCCCGGGTCAATAGATTGAGGGCTGGAGGATAACATCATATGGCTGTAGTCCAGTTTAGTCCATAAAGTCTGTACTTCGGACCATGAAGAGGCCACATGTTTAGGGTTTCATGCAGTAATTTCTGCAACCAGCACATGCTTGAGCTGGAATGTGTTTTTAGGAAGAGACATCCAGTCTTCCAGGAGCTCTTACCACTGTATCGCATGTCAAGGTTAGAGTAAATCTCCTTTGTTGTTTGGATGACTTTCTGCCAGGGCTTCCAAATTAATTTCAGTCTTGCTGCTTTCCAGGCTGTGAGGCCTGCTGTGCTTTTAAGTGTGTGCTGCAGGCTGCTGTGCTTGCTTTCTTTACTCCTGAATGTATGGCTTTTCTACCTGACTAATAAAATGCCGTTTGTAAGTACGTGAAGTAAACCGCTGCCGTCAAAGAAGGATCTGCTGCAAGATTTTCACTCTTCTCTTCTTTCTCCAAATTTGGCTCTGAAAATATTTTAAAAATCTGTACTGGAGCTGACTGAAAGCAGCATTTGTTTCCATACAGAGCAAACTGAAGGCTTGTTAGCAGACCCGTTAGAGGGACACAGAGAAGAAATCACCAACCGCGTTTTGCCAGCCCTCACATGAAACTGGCCCAGAAGTACGATGCTGAGCTCTCTTCAGCCAGGGACTCAATGTTTTTGGACTCTGCTTCACTTGTGATTTTGAAATCTCTGTTTTCTGCTCATATTTACAGTTGCTTTAGTGTCTATAACACTCCCAGCACTGCAGTGTCCTTCTCTGTGCCTTCCCTCTGGGCTTGGTGGTGGTGGTGATGCTCTGGGTTGGCTCTCATGGGTGATGTAGAGGCCATGGAGAAGAATGAGAAGAAGAAATTGGAAATTTTGTTCCTTAAACCTTCGTCTGTTTTATTGTTGCAGCAACAGAGACTCTGCTCAGTAGCTTGAAGCTCTCAGGACAGTTGTTGAACTGTTGAGACATTTTTGAAGGCATTGAAAAGGGTATTTTACTCTTCGGCAATTCATTTTGTGTTCTGGTTAAAATGCTCCATTACAGCATTCTAAATTATTTTCTGAGTTGGCATTAGAAAATTTTATGAGGTCCCTCAGATTAAAAAAAAAACCAACCAAACAACAAAAACTGCTCAAACATTTAATTTGTGTTACAGCTTTTAAGACACTAAAAAGATACCAAATTCTTGATAGAGGAAGAAATGGGCATATGCAATTTTAAAAGGCTGAACTGTTCAGTTTTTCCACTTTCTTTTTTTCTTGTTTGCTGCATATCTGAAAATGGAAAGATAGTTAATCTGGGAAGATGAGTCCTTATTCTTATGTTTTTGTGTAAGACTAGAGGAAGAGGCAAGTAACTGGGATGAGGAGGCTGCTGCAGAAGCTGCGTTGGTTTGTGAGCAGTGAAGCCTATGCTCAAGTGTGACGACTGTTGGTGCGGGCCCTGCATTTTACGAGAGGTTTTGTTGTAAGAGGCTGTCTCAATAAAGGATTCATGAGGGCATTAAAAGATGAAGGAAATTGCTTCGTGTATTGCAGAGCATCCAACTCTGAAGTTTATGGGAATCAGAGGGCCGCAGGCCCTGGGCATTTCACAAACTTTTTTGTTACAGCTAATTATGCTGCATTCAATTAAAAAAGTGACAATGTTACAACTGCAGGAGCATGGCAAAGTGATAGACTTGGCCTCTGGGGGAAAAGCTGCTTGTATAGTTGTTTCTAGTTTACTCTTGGGCATAGTTCTTAAATAAATTAAACACAAGAAAAGACTGAGGCAGTTTGGCAGATCTGTTTCATAATTGAAAAACTAGAAAGGTAATAGTCCGAGTACTAAAACATTCATTTACGTGGAGTTTTTAAGTCTGTGGTTGCTCAGATGGGCAACCAGTGGACACGATGAGAGTTAGAGAAAGGAGCAGTAGATCTAGTGAGGGGGCAAAGATACTTTCAACTTCACATTTGCAGAGCGGTGCTAGTTTCTGCCTGCAGCAATGCCCACAAACCAGTATGGCCACGGCAGCTAGTGGGACACCTGCCAGCTGTCATGGCTCGCAGCTTCCCAGGGTGTTTCTTCTGCCCTGGAGTGGAGAAGGCAGTAGAGGTGTCCCTGTCTGGCATAGCAGTATGTCTGGGCTGAAAGGAGCAAGTGGGTTTTCTCCAGCATTCAGAGGATGCTTCCCAGAGCATCTGGTACTGCAGGTATGTGTGAAAGCAGGGATCCAGAAACTTAGGTGTAGCTCAAGAAGAAAATCAAGTCAGATCCTCTTCTCGTACAGCTCCTAGAGCAGTGCCAAGAAAGAGTGCACTCATTTGGCAATTTTACTGTGTTTTACTTTTCTCAGCCTTGTAATAACAGGTCCTGGTTGCTTGCATTTGAACTGCTTTTGTTGAATTGAGCATAACTAGTTTTTGTAAGCAGGTGATTACAATAATCTTGGTAAACTCTACTTTTTGTGACCCCCTTCCATCACATACAATACTAGTTTGATGCTGAACTTCCTGTGAGTTTCTGAAGTCTTTTGCACCTGTTTCTCTGTATGTAAAGAGCGTAGGCACATGGTCCTTCTATCACATAGTGGATTTGATTGTAAAATACAGGTAGGGTTGCATACTGGGTCCTTTGCAACCTGTCATAGAAAGCTGGGCCATGTCCATCTTCTGTATTTATCAAACACAGAGCGTCATGTTGGACGATGTAGTGTATGTGGCCTTCTGAGAATGTTCATTTGGCCTTTTAGATGGTTGGTTTGGTGATTCAATGTGATTAAATTTCTGTATCTTTTGAGATATTTTTCCCTCAGATAAGAAATGAGCTTTAGACCCATATATGTTCTGGAGATGTCCTCTTTCCCCCTATTGTGATCTGGGATTGACCATGTAAGGAAAAGAGTTGAGGCCAGGGGGAATGGAGGCACTTTTTTTTTTATTTTAACTTTTAATTTTATTTTCTTTTTCCACAGGGTAGGTCTGTTTCTTTAACAACCTTCTACCGAACAGCAAGAAACATCATGAACATGTGCTTCACAAAGGAGCCTACAGTAGCTGAAGTAGAGGTGAGGCCAACACAAGGGGTGGTAAAAGTTTTTATTTAAGGGCGTTGAGTATGGGGATTCAGTATAGTTAACATTCAGGCATTACCATAAGCAGTTTAAGGCTGTCTGTTGTGGGAGAAAAATAAATGGTTAGGTAGACATGGTACTGATTCTTCCTTTAATTTTTTTTTTTACATTTTTAATAAAGGTGTTGATGAACTGAGGGAGAGAAAGAAGCCTTAATCTGTCATGTGGTGAAGCACAGGAGCCAAGAGTATCTGAATTCTGTCTTCCCAATTCATTGTTACTTTTAAGTGTTTATATTCTTATTTTTAAGCAGTGGTTTAAGTTGAATTACACTGAGGTCGTGAAAGCCCTGTAAATTTCTAGGGTTTATATTTTAATGAGAGATACCTTGTTCAGAAAATTAAAATTGCATTATCGCTTTCTTACCACAGCAAGAATATTGGCGGATAGTGGAACAGAAAGATTGCCATGTAGCAGTGCATTGTGGAAAAGTAGATACCAACACCCATGGGAGTGGCTTTCCCGTGGGAAAATCTGAACCATTTTCAAGGTAAGATCACCAAATCCCCCCACTTTGTCGACTTATGCAAGCTGCCCTGTTCTTCTGAGCAGAGGTTGGGGCATGAGGCTGGGTGGGCAGCTTGGTGCTGGGGACGCTGGCACTAGGAACGTGCACTGACGTGTGTCTGCCTATTTGTCACCCCTCGAACAGGCATGGGTGGAACCTCACAGTCCTTCCTAATAATACAGGATCCATCCTGCGACATCTTGGTGCTGTGCCTGGTAAGCAGGTGTCCTCTAAATGTGATGATGTGGTCACCAAAGTCTTCTCCTTCTTTCTGGCCCCTCTGTTCACCAGCTTACTGGGTAGATACACACTTGTATGTAGCAGGTGGTATTTAAAGCAATGAAGGCAGGTGTGCAGATTAAGAGTTAATGAATAGTTGAGACCGTACACCTGGGAGGAACCGGTTGTGCTTGCAGTGTCCCGTTCCGTTGTTGCCAGTACACGGGTGTTCTTGCTTTGTCTCAGAGTGATGAGGGACAGAGCCGTGCAACTTCCTTACTTGCAAACCTGGGCTGTAGCACTGTGTCCTGATTCTGGCCAGGATAGAGTTAATATTTACCTGAGCTGGGTGGAGAACTGAAGCTGGTAGCCCCTATGGCTGGGATAGTTAACTAATTAGCTAACAGCTGGGGTTAATTTACCCAAATTAGCCAAAGGGCTATTCCATCCCATCTGACATCATGCTCAGTATATAAGTGAGGAGGGTGCTGAAGGAAGGCCCTGCTAGTTGGAAGAGACTGGATGTGGAGCTCTGTTGTGAGCTATTGTACTGTATTTGTGTTCCATCACTCTCTTGTTTTCTTCTGTCATTACTGTTAAATTTACTTTTTGTTCAATCTCAACCCGCGTGTTTGGTTTTTTTTTTCCTGGTTTTCTTTTGTTTGTCAAATCTCCTCCTATTCTCTTGGAGAGTGGGGGGAGTGAGAGAGAGACTGCGTAGTCTGGTCCCCGTTGGGGCTGAACTACGACACACTGTCAAAGCAGTGCACAAGTTTTGTGCATGAATTGTCACGAGTCCTCCAGCTGCATATGTGCCATTGCAATTTACTGATAGAAACATTAGCTGAAAGCAAAATTCAGTCGCCTGTGCAGGTGTTGAGCCTGAACAAACCAGCTGTGAAGCAGGATTCATGTTTACAAGTACACGTACATGTGACAACATGATGCAACCTGCTCTGATCAATGGCATTGAGCTTCAGTTATGAGTATTTGTAAATTGTCTAAAGAATAGAAGTTTTTTACAGCTATTAGAAAACAAACATGTTCAAGGGCACTGTAATTGGCTGGTAAATATTTTGATAGTGGAAAATCCTGAATTTGTTAAATCACTCTAGTGGGAAGACTCAAAACATAAGTGTCAGCTCCTGGGTAAAACAAGATTTTCAACTGAAACGCCTTCTCAAACTGTCTTTTAATTAGAAATAGCAGTTACTCAAAACTTGTTTTCAATCTCTTTGTTTTAGGAGTGACAATTCCTTGGCTAAATATTGGCATGGTCTTTTCTACCTCATGCTGGTCTCGAGACCAAAATCACCTTCCATACATTGACTACTTACACACTGGTGCTGATTGCATTTGGTAGGTATTCCTGGTTTTGTTTTCTTTGGATTCACTGCAGTAACTGCCTGTAGGCTGGTGTTAACAGCAGCTTGTGTAGTACCTTTTGCATGAATGAATCTCACATAGAAGGTCCAATGTGTGTGATTACAGAT
Organism: Chlamydotis macqueenii; assembly: GCF_036417535.1. Taxonomy (NCBI): domain Eukaryota; kingdom Metazoa; phylum Chordata; class Aves; order Otidiformes; family Otididae; genus Chlamydotis; species Chlamydotis macqueenii. Next base: position 67,941,399 of record NC_141557.1, read on the forward strand.
TTTATGGAAAAATGTACTGTAAACTTAAATGATAAAACACCCTTTCCTGAACTAAAAATTTCACTTTGTCTTCCATGCTTCATTCTGAGATATTTAGCAATAAAATGTTTCTGCTTGATACGGGGTTTAATCTATGGAGCGTTTTAATGACATGGAAGCCAAATGACAGGTAGTCAAGGTGGGCTTCCCTTAGGCTGACAGAGAGACACCTGGCAAGCTAGCTCCATATTGTCACTTGTAAAATGACTGAATCCATGCTCTGACTAAATAAGCACCGCTTGCTTATTTTATGCAAAATGTCTTGAACTTGGTGTCCACCAGGTCCCTAGTATTTTCTATCGTATGATTTTTTTCATTATCATATGACAAGCATTTTTAATATTACATGTCATCCTAGCATCTCAATGTGGACATCACCAGTTAGCTGCTAGCTACGTCTCATATTTTGTAAATACTTCATGAAAATAGACTCAACACTGGGCCTATCAATGGTTTTGAACGTAGTGAATCCTTCCTGAATTTGGTGCATACGTACTACTACAGGTCATGATGAGTTAGATTGCAATGGAAGTACAACAGCTGGTGGAGAGATTAGAGAAAGCAGGTTGCTGCTGGCATGTCATGTGCCTTTCTGACACGTTCCTGTGATGTTGATGTTATTACCCAAGATGATAATCAGTGAGAACAATGAATGACAAGTAATGCAATTGTATTTCTTCATCAGAGAAAATGCAATAAATGGAAAAGAAAAGTTATTTAAATGGTGCCCCCCTGCAAAGATGAGAAGCTGGTTGCCTTTCAGAAGTTTCAGCAGCTCTCCTCTGGAACTCTGAACTACAGGAGTCTTTGGCTCTTTGTTCCCTATGACAGGAGAAGGCCTGCAGCATTCTTTGCATCCAGAGGTCCCCATGGTGGCAGTGGCCCTGTCAACTGCTCTTCATTCACGTGCAGAGTGTACTTTGGCCATTACCTTTAACTCCCACTCTTCTCAGCTGCTGCTGATGTGAGGGGTGCTGACCCAGCTGCCACTGGGAAAGCACATGGCCCAAAAAAGAGTATTTGAAATCTTGGAGGAAGCCATTAAAGCAGGAGCTCTTCTCTCTAAATGTTTTAAGTTGGAGAAATGTTCTGTATGTGATCATACCAAAGGGTAAAGGTAAACACTGGATTGTGCTGCAGACCTAGGGGTTTGTCACTTTGTCATGGACATTTAATGGCTCCTTTCCCTCTCCTGTGAATCAGAAATCTGTAATCTTTTATAATAATATACTATCAGGACAAATTGCTGAGCACGCTATGTTGTCCTCAACATTAGGTGAGTCTGTCATTCTCTATGACATCCATCTAGTCTTAAATGACAGTAAATTCCAACGGAAGGGATTCAGGAATGCCCTAATTAAGTTCTGAGGCCGTTCTTCCTACTGTGCATGTCAAAATCTGCTTTTTGGGATTGAAAAAACTTGAATGCAGCCTGGTAAAATTTTAGGAAAGGCTACTATTTCTGTTTTGTCCAAGCCAAGAAGAATAAAACCAAAGAAGCCATTTGCTTTTTCTTGATGGGCTTATTTATACACGTGAGTACATAGCTTCAGGTGTACTTGAGATGATTGCCTTGATGAAATATCTATAGTAAGCAGGAATAACTCATAAGAAGGAGGAAGCAAAACTCTTTTGTCTGTACAAGCTATTTGGCAAGGCTGCTAGGCTGAAGTGTCAGGCTAGTATTCATTATTAATGTATTACAACTTTTAATATTGCAATGAAGTACCCGACTTTACTGAGGAAAAGATGAATTTAATAACTGTAGGTCTGGTGTAATATCTGGAGTAGCCCTGACAGTATTGCATCCAGTGGCTGCTTCAGTGATAACAAGGCAGGCCACTGGGCACCAAAGCTCTCCTCTGCCTTGCAAAATCCACCCAGAATCCAGGAGTCTTCTCTTCCAAGGACAAATCCCTGCAGTGCTAAAATCAGTGGCGCTTCGTTTACCTGCAGGTTGCTCAGGTCACTGTCTAATCTCTCAGATTTTACCTCCAAAGGAGTAAACAGTGGGGAATTCAATTTTCATGCAGGGCAGAGGTCAGTGACCTAACCTTTTTATTCTGGAGGGATCCTCAGTGCCCATTAAAAGAGAGAAAATCTTGTTCTGCCCCAGACGCTCAGAAGTCTGTGCTAGCTGTTCACGTCTCATTTTTAGAGGGACATGAAGACTTGCGAATGAGTGAAATTGCAGCATATGCCACAGTTGCAAAGAATCTCCATTCCCCTCATTCCTGCCAGTAGTCGGATGGTCCCATGCGCTTCTGTGCTGCCCCTCCTCTTCACACATCCTTCCTGTGCTTTTTTCTGGGCCCACCTTGTGAGGGGCTGCATGCCTGAATCTTTCAGTTGTTCCAGCTGTATTTTCTGACTCTAAAAGGAAAGAGTGAGCTCTGCCATGTTCTGGGTTTGAATTTTAAATATTTTCATCACCATTTAAAACCTATTATTATCGTGTAACTGGAGTAATATGCTACACACATGCAGCTGTTTTGCAGCTGTCACTGTTAGCCACACAGGTACTGCAAAGCGTTTGATACACGACATGCATTTAAAATTGCTGTTGGGACTTGATCCCTATCAAGATGAAGTTCTTACACCTCACCTCTCTATAGCCCTAGGATTTCTTAGCAAGGTCCTAATCGGTGTCAGTATATACGTAAGGAATCAGTCTGTGGACATCTGGGCAACCAATCAGCTCATTAGAGCCCTTATTGTGAGTACAGTTAGCTGTATGAGTAGATACTGTCATCTCTTCTGGCTCTCCACTTGAAGATCAACAAAGACAAATCAAAGTTACCAGTACAGTGAACAGCAATGAGATGTTCAAATCGTAGGAAGTACAGCTTCCTACAGACTCATCAAGCAGGATAACTGTGTGACGCAGACAGAGTTAATATTAGTGCACATTGTAAGCAAATATCCTGACAAGATCGGTAAGGCCAGCAGAACGCTTTATGAAATTGGTGGAGAGACTGGATGAGTCACAAGAAAACTTGTTGCCAAGTTCAGAAAAACAGCTCTGTGTGCATGTGTCTGGTGTGGGCGCAGATGGGCTCCAGGCTGAGGTCTCATCGCTTCAAGTGAGTTAAGATATCTGGAATGCTTTTATTTGTCTGAGCATAACAAACCCAAATAAAGTAATGTCACAGGTAAAGCCTAGCATGGCAGCAACTCAGGGCAGGTTTGGGAATGCCAGGATTTGTGTTGTTTCCTGCCAAACTGAGCTGTTCAGTTCACAGTCATCAGGTACCAGCTACCAGATTTTGGAAACAGGTATATCCTGGGTGGACATAAACCATTACCCTTCTGGCAGGGTGCAAGAGTAGTGGCGAGCTGTCACCATATCACCTCGCTGCATCCAGCAAAATTGCAAGTCCCTGGATGTGTGAAGCTGAGATCTGAGACTCCTCCATTATTTCTTGTCACTTCTGCATAGGAAACACTGCTGGCAGTGAGGACAGAGAGGGCAGCTGCTTCCTTGGCTTCTAAAGGAGAGGAGATTGTGCAACTTGAGGCATATACCCAGCAGAGTTTTAAGTCTCTCTTGCTGCTTTGCCTGGTCTTAGTCACGTGTTTCTTTTTTGCAACGGAGAGGAGGGATGTGGGATTTGTTTAGTAAGCAAGGCAAGATCATCTTAGGCTACTTTATGTACCAACAGTAAAGGTGATTTATGGTTTCTTGATTGTTATGAACAGAAAACATTATTAAATAAAGAGATCATTTGGTTCATGCTCAGGTAATAAATACAACAATTTATGGTAAAGATAACAGTGCTTATGAGATGCAAACTTCAGTTCCTAATTAGCTGTTCCAGTGGCATTAAAATGCACATCATGCTGTTGCTGATTTTTCTCCTCTGATCCTTCAGAGCACTGAGTATTCACATTTCTGTTTTGGGGATTTTGTGTTCTTTGATATCTAGTGAACACCATCAGACTGAGTCTAAATAAACAGCTTTCCATGAATCCTCAGTGTTTTACCAAAAAGAACTGTGTGGGAAAGCCTGTGTTTAATTTCTTCCTTTTAGTCAATGTCCTGGTCGGAATTGCCTGCTACCGTGTGACTGTGGACCATTATTTACTCCACAGTAAATCTTTCTCTTTTCCTCTGACAAAACAACAGGTATTGCATTCCTGCTGCGGAGGAGAACAAACTTGATGATGTGGTACATACCCTGCTGCAAGCCAATGGCACTCCAGGGCTGGAAATGCTTGAAAGTAATGTAATGGTAGGTTAACACTGGGAGAGGTATTCCCATTTGAGAACCCAGGGCTAATCAGAAGTTGGTTGTTTAGGGGTTTGTTTTGGTTCTGTCTTACACTCCAGTGATGCAGAGGGTGTTCTTAAAACCTGGCTACTTGCTACATGCAGTGTTTACCCACATGGCGTTTTTCTAACAAGGCTCACATGTTAAAATAAAAATAAACGTGACCGTACAATAAATGTCCATTTTTAGTACTGTCCATAATATATTTAGCCTCACAAAGGGAGTGTTTTGTAATCAATTAATCTGCCATGACGGACATTTTATGATGCCAGTATGGATATGAGAAGCCTAAAACTTTGAAAGATTGTGAAGTATTTTTTGGCTCCCTTGTTTATTTTAAGGATAACAATTTCCATTTAGTGCATTTAAGTGTAAATTTGGGAGCCCACAACAAAAACAGCTCCCTCAGCTATCCACGGTAACATCTCTAACAGAAGTGTAGTAGCAAAGTGGGTTCAATGCCAAGTCTTTCTGAAGAGATCTAGATAGGAGACCCAATGGCCTGCGTTACTTTCTGTAGTAGTAGGTAGTATTGTTTTGAGGCTTTGTGTTAGAGATTGTTTGGCAAGTGAAAATCTAAACTGTTGGTTTCAGAAGAGCCACTTCTGTAATTCTCAGTCCAAACACTCAGCTTCAGCATGTGCAGAAGGGAAGAGAGAAAGCAGAGCTGAGCTGTTAGCAGAGCACGGCTTTTCTCACAAGTAGTGTGGGGCAGTACCCAGCAATGAAGGGGATCGAACTGTAAAAGAAAGTTCTGATTTTTATTTCGTTGTTTGTTTTGCTTTTATATCTTTCTAGATCTCCCCAGAAGTCTTGTGTAAGGAGGGGATCAGGGTGCACCGTACTGTACAGCAGAGTGGGCAGTTCGTTGTCTGTTTTCCTGGATCCTTTGTGTCTAAAGTGTGTTGTGGCTATAGTGTTTCTGAAACAGTGCACTTTGCTACCACCCAGTGGACAAGTATGGGTTTTAAAACAGCCAAGGTAAGTTGAGAAAAGGAGTTAAAATGGATTCACGGCCCTGCCATCTAAAACGACAGCAAAGCAGACATTCCAGAATTGTTAGTATTGTGGACTATTAAATAAAAAAAGGAAAAAAGTTGTGCAAGGCATAAGACTATCCAGTGTTTACAGAAAAGCAACTGAGGTAATAATTGATAGCTGAAAACTTCTGTATATTTGAAAAATTCAGAAAATTGTTATGCCGGCAGACCAGTTTGCGAGGAAGCTTTTCAAAAATCCCTTCAGAGCTAATGACAATATATTGTATTATGCTTACTAAGTTTTTAAGTGATGTTTTCTAGAACCGTTAGAATCTCAGGTGCAAATATCTGAATAACTGTGCTTATTAGCTCCTGTGATAGGCAGAGTCAATTAATACTCACAGCTGTATTGCTTGTGTTTCTCTGCCCTTTCATTCAGGAAAAGCTGTTGATCAGGGCAATTTCAGTTTTAATAGGCTTGAAAATGCTTAGGTTCACTGACCAGCCCATCCAATACTAAGCTGTAAATAAAACAAACTTCCTGTTCCCTTCTCACACAACTGAGGCAGGTTGTCTGCAGAAACAAAGCAGGTGAATTGCTCAATCATCATGATTTTTGCTACATTTCTCTGTTCTTGGACAAAGAATAGATGTCACTATTGTGTTCCCAGCCTCCTCAAATACACAATGGGTTACAGATGCTATTTTGGTAGTGTTTTATAGCTCAGCCACTAGTAAATTATCATTTACAGCTTCAGACCAATTAGTAAGTAATTAAGCGTAATATGTCCACGGTTAGGTTTTGGTTCTTTAGGGTTAATGGAATTCTTCCAGTCTGGTTATACTAACTGTATATTAACTTAGTTTGAAATAAAAGGTTATTTTATTACAGATTTATTTGGGGGGAAGGTGGGAATTGTATATTTGTGTAGGAATGAGAATCCTGAGCTAACTTTTCCTGTCCGAAGGTACACAATGATATTATCCATATGCTGCTGTATTTATTTCTGTACTGAAAACTTGTTTGATATTGTGAAAATGCCACTCCTGTAAGAAACAGAAATCACTATGCAGCAATTAAAAAGCTCTTCTTGGTGCCTCAAATTCTGAAGAACGATTTCTTTTGATTAATTTTTAAGAGCTTTGCACTGGGTAAATATAAGCTGACTGCAAATCCAGCACGTTCCAATCTATGATAACCGACCTTGGAAATCGAACTCACAGCTCTCACAAACTTTGCAAGAACCACAGATATGTGTTTATATCAAAATAACCCTGGAAACACCCACTGCATTGTTCTTTTCCTTCTTTTTTTTGTTCTTTTCCCCTCCCTCTCTTCCGTCCTCCAACTATCATATGTTCTTAACTCCCTTTAAACTTTGGAAATTCTTCCTTGATTCCTTCACTTTGAGAAGGCACTCTGCCATTTTCAAAGGCTGTTCGGGATTGTGCTTTTCAGAGGTTGTGAGACATTCTGTGTACCGAGCAAGATTCCCCTTTTGGACTGTTAACGAACTCTCTGACAACCAACTGTACCTTCTGTCTGTTCTCAACAGCAATATTGACAGTTTTCAGCTGTTTGATACATTAACTTTGTTTCCATTCTGTGATACTGTGACCTGATTTTTTTATAGTGACTCTCTTTATATGACTAAACAATGTTGTTTCATTTCTGTATTGAACGACTGCTCGGTCTCCTTTAATATATGGAAAAATGAAATTCTGCATCTGAAATTGCATTGATTTCAGTTTGTAAGGAGCTGGGATAATTGTTGGAATAAAAGAGTTTGTATAAAGCCTGTGTAAAGGGATAGATAGGTTTCACCTAAACCATATGTGGAACTAGGTTGCTGGCTTTCAAAAAACACCCTAGGAGCTCTTGAAATTTTAAACTAAGGATGGGGAGGAGGTTTACAGGTGTGCTGGAAGAGTTTGTGTTTGGAATGGCAAAGGGGGTAGCTCCATATCCTTGAATAAGGCATTGGGCAAAGTCAGTGAAACTCATTTAGGTAACAGGAAAACAGAATATTGGGCTAAATGAATGCACTCTGGTCTAGAGATTTGGAAATAAGAAGGAACATCTGTGTTTAAAGGAGGGCTTTGGTAGTATAGAGCCTACCAGAAACTTGGTGGAAAGAGACGACTTGGCCGGTACTGTAATACAAGAGGAAGAACTACCTAGGAAAGACAGAGTTAGTCATTCAGTTGGAGCAGCACTGATTGTGGTCAAATAAGCCAGGTTTAACTCTGTCACCAGTGACAGAATCCCTGTGCACTGATGTTCCTGTCCTAAATAGGGAGAGCACAGTGTTAGCACTGTGCTTCTGACTGTCCAGCCAGGATGCTGGCAGGCGCTTTATATGTATCATCCCCAAGTTTTAGTTTGGGTGAGGAACGTACCTTTAAAACACCACACAGTTACCATTCCTTGGTTCCTATCACAGAGCTGTCTTAGCCTGACCAAACTGGGTTGCTTTCGGATGAAACCAAATGGGAAGAGGCACTCCGGAAGACCACCTGATGTCCTCCAAACACTGGTGGTGGTGTGGCCACAGGACCAGGCTAGACTGCTGTGAAGTAAAGCCATCGGTGTTACACACGCATGTCCTGTGGATGCTTGGAACCTTAGGATCAACTGTATCGTTTTGCTCATCCACTCCTTCTGCTTCTCCAATACTGGATGGTGTGTAGAGACGTAGCCTGTGTTACACTGAAGGAGATGGGAGAAGCTGCGAGGACAGGACATACGACGATAATGGGAAATGCTGGTCTCCTTCCTCTAGTTGTTGTGTTGGTGTGTGATGCCAGAACCAAAACAGCTTCAGGGAGGTGTTAGTCGGGAATGCCACATGAGAAGAAACACTTGTCTCTCTTCTCAGCAATGGTGGAGCCCAGTTCAAAACATCATTATCAAATAGCTGCACTGTGATGGTGAGCAGAGATTAAGAGCAGTAAAATGCAAAATATCCACTACTGTGGTGTTTCATCTCAAAAGACAGCCTCTCATAATTCCAAGGAAGCTTGTTAAATTGAGAATGCAGAAAAAAGGGTTAAGTGTTTGCGTGCAGCATAGAATTACTTAAAGATGCCGTGTTAGAGGCTCACAACACATGCACATTGCCTAGCAAAAAAAAAAAAAAAAAAATTCAAAAAGCAAACCTGCATGAAATTTGGCCTGGCTAAACACCAGCAGAAAGGAGTCTGTTTGAAAGGAGACCAAAAAATCCCTTTTGTGTCCAGAAGATGAAAGTGCAAATAAAACAAGCAGTCTAGCAAGATGCATGTAAATACACACAAATGCAGACCAAAAAGAGATTTCAAAGAAGAACTTGCTAAAGGCCAAAAGAAAAAAATAAATGTAGAAAAGAATGAGACAGGGGCAGTCAACATGGCTTTTTCATCAAGGTCACAGCCCCCAGGCCTCAAAACTTTTGAAGGATGTATGGCCAGAGAGATCCAGTTGGCAGAGTCTGTGAGCATTTCTGGAAGACTTCTGGGAAGGTTCCTCAGAAAATGCTCTTAAAGAAAGTAACCTGCCATGGGTTGAGGGGGAATGTTCATGCACCAAAAAAAATAGCTGGTTTAAAGAGAAGCAGAGGATGGGAACAAATGGTCAGTTTTATCATGGAGGGAGATATTTTTCTGCGTTCCTCAGGAATTTGTACTAAGAGCATCTGTACAAAGGAATTTGTACACTTCAGCATACCTGTAAATAACCTGGAAAGGGAAGTAAATAGCAAAACTAATTCTTTCTATTGAGGACATTAATGGTAATGACAGCAAAAAATTAAATCTATGAGGTGTTACAGAAAGATTTCATGATACTGAGTGAACTGGGTGGGAAAATGAGTTGATAAATTTTAAATGACTCAGGAGTAAAAAAAAAAATAAATCCTAATTTGACAGACACAGCGATGGGCTTCGAACAAGCTCTTGCTACTGAGAAAAGATGTCTTTGTATTCCTGTGGATCTGCCAGCCAAGTACTCTGGAGAAGTTTTTTTAAAAAAATCTTGAATTTTAGCAATTGCAAGGAGAGAATAGAGAACAAAGCAGAAACATCGCTGTGGCACTGTGTAGGCTTTTGGTATGGCCGTGGCTTGAATACTTGTGCAATTCTGAGTCCTTAATTGCAAAAGGAATATAGAGGAACTAGAAAAAGCACAGCAGAGATTGATGATTAAAGGTATGAATTAGCCTCTGCACTAAATGTAAGAGGACTATTCAGCCTGGAAAATTAATGACCAAGAGACATACACGATAGTAAGGTTGGATCACAAGTGGCAGGGTGATGATAATTATAATATGAATGTTAGCTATCTCTCATAACATCGGAAAACATGTCATTAAAAGAAATGATTAGGCAGCAGGTCAAAAGCAAACAAAAGTCTATTTTAAAATACTTATCTGTATATTTCAGTACTGTATGGAAAAGAAAAACATGCATGGATTTGGAAATCTGGATAAATGCACAGATCCAGTGAGTCATACTCATCGTAGCACAGACCTGTCTGGGGCTGAGGAGGTCGCTGAGCTGCCAGCAAGCAGGAGCGAACCTCGCTTTTTTCTCTAGCCACCCACTGTGGCCTTTTATCCTGGCTGCATTTGTTCCCTGGCTGGGATTTTGATCTGGCTTGGAGTGGCTGTTCTTACACAGCCTCGGACAATATGGAAAGCGAATCCAATGTGCTACAAAACTTTTCATACCCCTCCTAAAAGTGCTGTTGTTCTGACCCAGGCAGACTCCAGCAGAACCTTCTGAAGGTTCTTTTCTTACCTGTGACCCACTTTTGAATGCTTTTTGATCAGCAAAAATTACTAAGCCCTTTCATGATTTATCACTTCAGTGCATGCAATCAGTGCTATTGAAAATGATGAACTCTTTGATATATTGGTTCTGATAAAAAAAAAAACACACAGCAAGTAATTAGGGTTACAAAATAGAGTGAAGAAAAATTAAGGTTAAAGATGAATCTTTGGTTTTGTTTGTGTTGAGTAGGTATTTGGTGGGCTTAACATCTAACCAAAATGGCACCCTCATGTTACAGTCCAGTGTTAGCGTCATTTGAAAACTCTCTGACTCAAACAAAACATACCTCTTCAGACACTGGGAAAACTCTAGACTTCCCAGCTACTCAGAAAATCAAGGAATTTGCCTACATAAGCATTATCAAAAGAGTTTAAGCTATCAGAATCAGTCGGTTCGTATTGACAGGAACAAAAGACGTAGCTTTAAAAGCTGACAGAGAGGAACTAGCTGCTAATGGGCAAAATTGAACAGAACTGAAACCTCCTCTTTTGCCTGTTGTTGCTTTGCCCTGACATCTTCCTGTTTTGCTAGTTGTTACCTTTTTGGTGTTTTAAAATATGCAAAATAACAGCAGTCCTGGGCTTCATGCAGGTCAGAACACCAGACCTTACTGGATGGCTGAGAGTGCCAGTAGTGCATTACTGAGCCAAGTGATTGGGTTACTCCTCTTGGCCTCCACAGGAAAAAATAATTTTTAAGGAGATAATTTTGAGGTGTTTGTTGGTTCCTCCACTTCAGTGAACTGCATGCTAATAATCTATGTCTGGGCATCCTTCTTTTTATTTCTTTCGTTCTCTTGACATCTCTCCTGTCCTTGTCTTTTCCACTGTTGAAGTTTAATTTTCTTTTTTGAAGAAAAGGGTACACCTGAAATGCGGTAGCACTGGAGTATTCGCATTTTGCTTCATTCTCTTTGTATATGCAGATTTTGCCTGTCTTTTCTGTGCATTAAATTTCACAGTAAAGCATATTAAGAAAAGATAGCATACAGATTGATTTCCTAGCATTTATGCCATCATGCGGTGCAGATACTTTTTTGGCTCTCTACTGGTGACTTTGAAAGAAAACGAAGTATTAGATATTACAGGCACTAGGGTATTCTCCAAGAAAGCATGAGTTTGGTTTATGTTTTTGAGGTTTTTTTTTCTCTGGCATTGGTTCACCTTCAGCACATGCAGAAAATCTTCTTTCATAGTCCTTTCAACAAGAAGGACCCTATTCAGCAGAACAGTTGGGCACCTGGCTTTCCACTGAAAGGACTGATTTATCATCAGCATTTCAATGTGAAGTTAGGTGCTGGATGCAAGTTAGAAACATAAATACTTTGTTTAATTCAGACTGTAGAAAGGTCTTGCTTTTTGTTGGTTTAAAAGGCTACTTTTTGCTCCATTGAATTAATTCTTCATGACGTTTTATTTTCAAATTTGCTCAAGAATTAATTTGGCAATTTCTGTCCCAGGAAATGAAGAGACGACGTATAGCCAAACCATTTTCAATGGAAAAGTTGCTTTATCAGATTGCAACAGCAGAAGCAAAAAAGGAAAATGGACCGACTCTGAGTACGATATCATCACTTCTTGGAGAGCTCAGGTAACGAATTGGGGGCGTGTTGTACCTGTTTTGTTTTCATTGACAGACTGCAGAGGTAGATGGCGTAAGTAATCATTTGAGACGCATGTCTTTCAGCTGCTTAACCAAGCAAAAGCCCAGCAAACATACTTGAAGACAGCCACATGTGGAAGAAGCAGTTTCCTTGGCTGTATCTGACGTGACGGTGCCCGTGGTTAGGATGTCTTACTCTAAGAATTCCCTACTTTGGGCACCATCAAAGAATTAAAACTACAGTTTGCCTTGGGTTTTTATTTTGCTGATTTTTGATGCTGAGAGTCAAGATTTCCTGATGCGTTAGGTGAGCTACATGGTGCCAAGTGGTTAAATACTTTTCTTCAGTTTTTCAGCCTCTTGGCATCAGTAGCCACTGTCAATCCATGCCTGTAGTGGGTTTTGCACCAGGAACCCTTGTCTTCAGCATCAAGTGAGCAGCTTATGCATGAGTGCTAATGAAAGCACTCATGTTTTAAAGCACTCATGTTTGTTTTAAAGAAACAAAAATTTCACACTACTTTTTCTCTCCAGTTTTAAGGAAACATGTTCAGGGTTTCTCTTCAGATAGGTTAAAAAAAAAAATATAATGTTGCCTGGCTTCCTGTGTAATGATCTTCTCTTTTGTTCCCTACCATGTAGTTGCTACCTATCTTTCAAGTTTGTGACAACTGGTACTCGAGATGTCAAGAAAGTTTTGATGAATGGAATCTACAGACTGTATTTAACTAACTAGCATGTTCATTTGGAAAATTTCCAGTGACATATTGAAGGGGAAAACAGCCCATGTGTTGTTTTAGTGTTGAAAAAGAAATACAGAGGTGTGCTGACTGCTTTACCTGCAGCTGGTTCCCCTGTGGGAATAATCACTTCCAAGTGCATTTTTTTTTTCCTTGAAGATGAAAAGTCTGCAAGTGCGAAAGGTGAAACAGAGATGTTGGTGCTTGCTGTTAGACCATCACATCGACCTTTATCAGAGTGGTTCTCAAACTTGTTCTTATGCTTAGGTTGGAATTCTCTGGAGGATATCAGTCATTCCTGTGACTGCTTATGTGAAACAAAATCCCAAACAACAGAACCTGAAAAAAAAACACCAACCAAAGTGCAACACTGTACTATATTATTTTTTCCTTTGTTTTGTTTTGCTTGTTTGTTCTGTGTCTTTTCCTGTCTCCTCTCCTGATCTGCTTTGGTTGCTCAGTTTGCCCATGCCATTTGCTTAGCTTGGCTCTCCACCTATCTTCAACTGTGTCTGGTGGTGAGCTTTTTTATTCTTCCCTTCCATCTGCTCAGCTCACTCCACACTTGCTGTGTTCCTCTCAGCTCCAACACGACCTGCTCTCCTCATGCTGTATCATTCAGCATAGGAAGTATTGTCCACCTTGTGGATGCCGTGGGTGAAGGGCGGCTGGAGGGCTTAGCCTTTACTCATAATTGACATCTCCTTCTTTTTCCCCTGGGTGTACAGCAAGATCTTCGTCTTTTGGCACAATCACTTGCCCTGCTCCCCTTTTCCTGCCTGAAGCACCTCACGGCAGCAGGTCCTTGGTTCATCTCTGCCTCCTGATGAAGGTGGCTCTGTTACTGCTGACAGCAACGGCTCCTCCTCCTCAAGGTGGCTTTTGGCAACTTCAGGAATGACAGTCATGTTAGCCACATCTCCCAACTCTCCACATGGCCCTGAGCAACCATCGACCTCCAGGAAGTGCTCAGCAGTCCCCAGTTCTCTGTGGAGCAGTTTGAGAACCACTGGCTTGATACAGTGGTCACTGTTAAAATCCGGAGACAGCTCTTGCAATTAGGCAGCGTTTCTGTGGTGCTGGCTGTCTCTCACCATGCGTAGGGAATGGCACCAACCTCCAGCAACACTCAGGGCTTTGCTGTATGGAGCTAAGGTTTCAGTGATGATTGTGGTAAAAGGGTGATTGTATACGTGGCTTTGTGGTGGTATGAGGCGATGCCAATGTCTAATTGCATAAAACGTTCACAGGGACACAGAGCTGAGGCAGCGGCGGCAGCTTTACGAGGCAGGTCTCCATTCTTCAGCGCGCTATGGCAGTCACGACAGCAGCAGCACGGGGATGGATGGAAAGAAAAAGCCTCGAAAGTGGTTGCAGTTAGAAACGTCAGAGAGGAGATGTCAGATTTGTCAGCACCTGTGCTACCTTTCTATGGTGAGTAAAATCCTTTGCTGCTCCTGGGACTCTGTCCCCCCTGTTCTAACGTATGGTAATGGACTGTACGCAGTTGAGAGAGAGCATGTGACTACGGAGTCGTCTCATGCGCTGCACGCAAGACGCAGAGATGTTAATTTGTTTTGTGTCAGAACGTTTACCACCTTGGGCAGTGGTGAGAGAAGACCACGGTTAGTGTCAGCTAGCTTCCCTCCCCCTGTAAGGAAGGATAAACTAGTCACTCAGCCACGCTCGGACGCCTGCAAGTATGTCTGCATTGCACGAGGAGGGGTAACACAGATACCTGCAGGTTGCCAGTGGCAGCAAGTCACGGCAGAACAGCTCTTGGGATGAGCTAGCAACTTAAATACGTGCCCTGAGTCTCGGGCATGCAGCTACAGCTCGTGCTGCGACAGTTTCCCTGCAAGCCAAATGGCAGGGTAGATGTATCCTATCTATCAAGCTAAGATGCTTTTTGCCAACCTGTCTGCTCAAAAATAGAAGTCATGCCCATTAACTTGCTCTCTTTTTAGAAGTAATGGTCTACTGGCTTTTGAAGGTGTCCAAACCACTGTGGTGACACCGTGGTGACAGGTTTTTAGGTGTAGGCAGAATTCCTAGAAATACAGCAATTTCATTAAAAATACCAAAAGCCCCTCCCACAACCTTACGTACCACCTAATTCCAAGACCAGATATTTAAATAAACGTAATACAGTGCGTGTGAGTTCATATTCAGTCCTTTTTTCTGTCATCTTTCAGGGGTTTTTTGGTTATAAATGTTGGGTTTTTGATGGAAATACAATGCAACTGTTAAATGATGAGATGTAGCTGTTTCCCTCCCTAGGAGAGCAAATGCTGAGTTTAAACATGTCTTTAGACCACGGAGCAGCTAAGACATGTTTAACCAGGACTAGTTTGAAGTAACTTTAAAATGAGTTTGTTTAAAAAACCAACCAACCAACAACTTAATTCTGGTCCATTTGCTCTGGAGTAAGTGTAATCAAGGGAAGGATTTTTCCTTGTCATTCTTAACAGTAATAAGGGACAAAAAGTCAACTTGGTTGTCAACTTCCAAGCTGAATGTGCAGGCTTGGCCAGTAGCCAGCTGAGCAAATGTGATCCCTGCTGCATGAGACAGTAGCTGAGGAATCCTGGGGCTAAGCTTCTGATTTTATCCTTATTCAAGACAGCATTTAAAGTAATGGGAAACAGCTGCTTTCAGGAAATCTTTAGGCTACATATTAAATACTAATAAAACTTTATGCATATATCATTATTTTTATTTGGCTCTCATTACTATTGGTGATTTTTTTTTAAAAAAGTCAGTATTTGCCAACATTAGCACTCAAGAAGGTATATGTGCTTTCTATTTCGTACACATTCTGAATCATTTCACAGTGCGGAGTGCTTCCTGTTTATGCCTCCTTCCACTAACCTGTAGTAAAATACAGGTTTAATAATTCACACATTGCACCGGGAAATACTGTGGGTGTAACACGGCTACACTTCGGAGCTTACTGCACTTCTCTCCCTACCCCACCTCTGCATTATTACAGGTCGTACAGGAGAATGAAAACGTTGTCTTCTGCTTGGAGTGTGCCCTGCGACATGTGGAAAAACAGAAGTCTTGTCGGGGACTGAAAATGATGTACCGTTATGATGAGGTCTGTACAATACAGCTGTGGGATGCTAGTGAGCTTTGATACCGAAAACTTGAGACTAGACTTAGCTCTGCCTTTGTCCTACCAAGACCTCAGGAGACTGTGCCTTGCTGTTTGTTTTTTTTTCTTTTTGGTGTGGGAAGAAGGCACTTTATTATGAGCCAAGGAAAAGAAATAGAGGGAAACATGATTACAAAGGTGAAGCCTGAAGCATAAACGGCACGAATATGTGTTACAGTACAGAGAAGCCGTTTGATGCTGTGGGATGCTGTGCAACGTGAGGGTATGCTGTCACTGGTTAACTTGTTATAACTTCTGTGCTTTAGGATAAGTTCTCTCTGTTGGTAACTGAAAGTCCACGCTGACTTACTCCAGTCCTGCCTGAACCTTCTTTAAGGCAAACTTGCAGAGCGCATGTAGATGAGAGGCCCAGTAATGGCTGAATGGCTCAATGTGCCAGTGAATAATCACAGACCACAAGTGGGTGACCTAGGACTGTGCCTGGGCTCGGGGCTAATGCTGCACTGCAGCAGTCGAGTAATGCCTCTTCCCCTGCCTAGTTCGCTCCATTTGTGGGCAGCCAGCATGTGTGAGGGGATGGGTGGGGAACAGAGAGTGGGGGGGACCGTTTTCCTGTTAGCCTGAGCTGTGAAGCAGTGGGAGAAATTACAAAATCAGCTCTCAGAGATCAGTGCTGGTACGAGTAGCTTTTTGTGATGGGCTTCTCAACAGTTTCTGATGTATGTGCGTAGAGGAAAAATCCCAAAAGGTCAAAGCAAGTCTGGGGCAGATGATGCCCTTGGGGCTTTGTTAATTTTTAATTGTAGACTCTGTTGTGGTATCGGGTACAGCAGATAGAAACAAGAACAACCTAAGAAGCCCAGACAACAGTGAAACTGCCTTTGTAATGCAATAAACACTGAGAAGTTTCAGGAAGATACTCAGAAATTTTAATGTATTTCTCTTATTCTTGAGAATATTCAGTCCCTTACATCCTGTGTTTTCACAGATCTGTTAATTCTGTTGAGGTTTTTCAAAGCCGCTCTTTTTAGCAGAATCACATAGAATAATTACTTTTGCTAGGTTTTGTAATTACGATGTAGATTATTTTAGGCTGCGTGGCGAAAGGCAGGAAAACCGCTCATTCAATACAGGATGATGATGATGTTTTTTCAAATGCAAAAAACTGTCACAAAGCTTCTACGTTTCTGGAAGATACTAACTGCATGCCTGGTTATTCTTACATAGTTTTTTTGGAGGGCTGTGAATGGGAGGAGAGAGAACCTGTATGTCAAATGCTATTTGTTAAATCTGTTTAACTATTAGGTAGACTTAATTAAGAGGCTGTTTCAACTTTGCACAAAAATAACTTCTCAACATTCTTACTGGGATGCGACAGCCAGTTCAGAAAAACCTCTCCCCCATACCCCAGACTTCATCAAATCCCTGAATGTAATGGGATTAGGAGCAGCCTTGTAGCCAGGACACTTTGATGTGCAGTTCAAGGACTCCTGTCTCTTGCCCATCATGGTACCATGGACCCGTAGCCCCTCTTCTGCGTGGCAGCGAGCCGGCTTTCTCTATGCACAGGCTCAGAGCGCCTGGACACCCAGAGACTCTAAAAAGCATTAAATTAAAGTGGCATCCCATAACCAATGACAACACTGTCACGAGGAAAAAAGTGGAATATTTGTCTTAAATATTAAAGAAATATTTAGTAAATAGTAAGTTATAAGCAATGTCATTGACCATTTAAATTTATGGCATTTACACCTTTGTTCAGCAGTGGGGTTTACAGTGTATCTGAGGAACACTTCTGACCCTACTGAAGTAACGTTGCAGCCCAGCTTTTTTATTCTTGCTTAGTGGCCAGAGTTCAGACGTTTCTGGTTCTGCCAATTACTGTCTTTAAGTTTGGAGGGGGAGAATCTTCTGCAAGGGCCAGTATTTGAACTCCTACTCAGTACTTGTTACTGAACTCCTGGTTGTGAATAAGCAGAATATGAGCCAAGCTTCTGCACAGTTTGCAAATATATAGATTTTTTTTTTTTTTTTTCTCCCAGTTAGGTGCTTTCAGTCAAAAAGGGGGCACTACATCTCTGTCCGTGAGAAGTGACTGGAGAAAGAGCAGATGCTAATTTGTGTTTTGTTTTTCCCACTTCCTGAACAGGAACAAATAATCAGTCTAGTCAATCAAATCTGTGGAAAAGTATCTGGTAAAAATGGCAGCATTGAGAACTGTATCAGCAAGCCTACACCAAAAAGAGGACCTCGTAAGAGAGCGACAGTTGACGTGCCATCATCTAGGCTTTCATCCTCCAGTTCATCCAAAAGTGCTTCAAGTTAATCCTGAAGATGCCAACACTCTCATTTTGTCAATTTATATATATTTTTTGTAATTATTATACCATAGTTTGGAGTACTTGCTGTAGAATACAAGCTGTCTTTGCACTAGCTCTAAAGAAGATTTTCTTCTGGTTTTAGAGAACTAATTTTGTTTTAGCATTAAACTGTCGAATTTTTTTTTGTACTTAGAATAGATAGATCTAGCAGTCTGATTTTTTTAAACTGCCGTATGTTCACTGTTTTAAAACCGGCAAGGGGCTGATAAAATATTAATTTGTATTGTCCCTATGGCTGAAAAAATAAAAAGCCTTTTTGGTAACTGTGAAAAAAGGCTTTTAACCCATTTTTTGAATAGGTTAAAGTTTGATGTGTTTTATAATTTGTTCTCCAGTCATGTGAGCAGATTTTTCTAGAGAGAAAAGGGATAGGAGACAAAAACTTGAAAGAAATTGCTTTACTTTGGCTGTCTTTTATTCTGTCACAGCAAGACGAGTTTTGTAATTTTTTAAATTGGAGAATACACACTTTCTTTCGGAGGTTATGGCAGCTGAAGATGGACTTCGTTTCCTAACTGTAGGCAAAAGGAGGAGATTTGGAGTATGTTCTCTTTTTACCAGCACATCACTATGCATCTGTTTTGAGGGGGAAAAATAAAAATTAAAAAAAAAAAAAAAAAAAAAAAGAGGAAAAAAGACTGCCTGCCTTGAGGAGTCACGTGAGGGAAAACTGTGCCTGATTTCATTAGGAAATCCATTCTGTTATTTTTTGGTGCTGTTGGCTACTTTATCAAAAACCCTTCAATAGCATCCTTAAAAAAAAAAAAAAAAAAAAGAAAAGAAAAAAGAAAAAAGTGATTGAAGCCATAAGTGCTTCTTTGTCATAGACGTGCAATCTTTCTAACATTCCATTTCCATTCCACTGCTGTTTTTCACACCTTTACACAGTCAAGCATTAATTTTTGTTTTGAATTTGTTTCATTATATGATCACATTTAGAGCCACTAGCAGGTCTGCATATTTCTTTTGAATGTGAAAATGCATTTGCTTTCATCTTGTCTATTTTTTCTCTCCATGTTGTAACAAAAAAAAAAAAATCACACCTTTTGTACATATGCCTGTAAATTTTTTTAAATACTTGAGCCTTTTTCTTGGGGTGGGGGGAGGGATGGCGAAGAGACAAGATGAAGAAAAGCCTTACGTTTCACTTTCTTCATCGGTTGGATTGGATGCTTACAGGGTTTTTCTTGTAACATTTATAAGTGCTGCTTACATCACTGAACAACAACAAAAAATAATAATGGAGTAGCTGTTGCCCTTTTCTGGTTGTGTGTACAGTATGTGTGGAATAAAAAAGGGAAAATGTTTTCACAAACTGTTTTGTTTCGTAATTGAATTCAACAATACCGTAGCTACCCATATTGCACTGAGCTTGCCAGTGGTGACTGTCAGGAAAGTCCTATAATACGATTTGTTGGTTGTTGTTGCAGAAGACTGAACTGTTTTGGAATATTTAACAATAACATAAACAGAGTCAAGTGTTTTCAAATGTGGTTGTCTGGTTTTTATGGCCTTGCTGTGTACTTTTCCCTCTTGACAGTAAACTTCTGACTATGGCTTACAGTTTGACATTTAATTTATTAGCGCTGCTCTGCTCTCTTTCCTTGTAAGGAAAGACTTCATGTTGTTTATTGCCAGTTTTTTGTTTACTTTCCAGGTTTGTACTACGAGGTTTAATAAAAAACAAAACTTTTTTGACATTTTGTCTGTCTTCTGGAAAGTGAGTGAGTAAAGTAAGCTCCTTCAAGAACAATTTCTTCCAACAGACCCCTTGCTAAATAGTAAATGACTGATTGTAGGCAGAAAGCTTCTAGCTTTGATTTCCCAGAGAGGGGTTAGACAAAGCTTTGTCAGGTAACAGGAGAAAGAGTGAATCCTTAAGGAAAGTGGCCACTTTCCAGCTGGCTAGCAGCAGGAGATGCCTCATTCCCAACCCAAGGTTTGTTGAAGGGATCTTCTTCACACCTCAGCCTTTTACTTACGCTGTTTCTGATTACATTCCTTCCCCCCGTGCATGAAGAGCAGGAGCCAGAAGCCTTCTCCAAGGAGAGCAGATCCCTGCAAACAGAGTGTGAGACTTGACAAGAAACAGGTGTTAGACATGTTCAGACCTCACATTCAGAGAGAAAAATGCAGAAAAATATGGCAGTAAGATGGCGATGGCTATAGGCCCTAAGGTTTATAAAAGGTACACTCTTAATTTAGAATTCATTCAGGTTTATTTCTCTTAAATTGCTGGCTTGCCTTGGTGTGGTCAAATATGTTATGATGGAAAACTAAATTACACTGGTGCTCAGTATAAATAACAACCTTTTTCTGAATTAGTCTCCTCTCTTTACTGTCACGGATAAAATATTTGGGTAATCAAGTAAAAGACATGGTTGGGACAGAAATACTTTATTTTATCTCGAAAGAGGAGTAAGTTTATACAGTGCTAAGGTATCTGCTCCATGAGGAGTGTAACAATTCAATACGCATCTCTCCTCCTTTTCATTTTCTTTTTTCTCTTTAACACCTACAAGAACTAAATTGGTCCTGAATAAGAAGTGTGAGAGAGTAGACACTGCTGCATTAGTAGACAAAGGCAGTAGACAGACAGTAGGTAGTAAAGAGTAGAAAATAACTTTTCATTTTGGTTTGGATCCTAAATCTTCAGTTGCAGCAGCTGAAAACATGCAAGGAACAATCTGGGTTCAGTATTACACATCAAGTTTAAGTACGTCCAATCAGCCATTTAAAGGTTAGTGGTCAAAGTAACTTGTCTCTTTTCCTGTTAATTCTCTTATACATAGTATATACAAAAGTTTTACTGCTCCCCTGAGCCCCAAGACTACTGTTAAAGTGTGTGTGCTTTAGGCTTTTTTTTTTTTTTTTTTTTTTTGTTTAAAACCAACCTCCACATGTCTGGCAATTTCGTAAAAAGGCTGTAGTACTAAGTAAAAAGATCTGGCTGTTACGCTTGGTTAGCAAATTGTTACACAGGCAAGCTCTTCATTCACTTGTTCATTCATTCGGAAGTCATTCTTAAAGGATATGGTTTTAAGATTCAAATAGTTTGAGAGTCACTTTCGTCACTAGCATCTGAAGCACCCTTTCTTTCAGTTACAGCAGCGAGAGCAGTGTCCACTTGAACTTCCTCTTCATCAGACTGAATAACTGGAGACTCTCCCTCACTTGCATCTTGGCTGGCAGAATCGGTACAGGTTGATGACAGCGAAGACAGTTTCTGTCGCAATTCAGACTGGCTCGGAACCTGAAGACTTATCTCATTCACGTAGGTGCTGGAGTCAGGCCCTTATAGTTGGGAAAACAACAACAACAACAACAAAAATCAAGCTGTGGCTCAGCACGTGAATTGAGAAGCTCAGTGTCGGTTAACAAGTTGCATTCAAGCTGTTGCTTGCTTCTTTTACAAAATACCATAAAAAAAACCCACCCTCCCAAAACACAAGGCTGCCTTTTGGCTTTTCTGAAGTTGATCTGAAATGTAAGCCGCAGGCTGGCTTTAATCTGTTTCTGGCGGTGTGTATGTTTCCTTCTGTACTGTACCTAACCATAGTTTGGGCACCAAGCTTCAGCACTGAGTAACTTTAGTGAGAAAATACTCTTAAAAATCCTGTGGGATTTTATAAAAAAAATGTTTCAAGAGAGTTGGATGAAAATGAGCCGATCACTACACTTAACCTCTGCTAAGGCTGTCTGCAGAGCAGTTCACACTACATTGCCGTACAACTGGTCCCCATTGTCTTGCCAAGTATATCAGTTAAATTTTAACAGGAAAACAACCATAACAACATCTGGAGGCAACAGAAGCTTGTTGTACTAGACACTTGCTCAAGCGTATTTCTTGCCCTAACTCGCTGCAATCTTAAATTCTAGACCTAAACTTGGAGAGCAGAGAGCCCCAAATATGATATTGTTTTAGCCTCTCTGAGACCCATGGACTCCAGGAGCAAGCGCGTCCTCAGGAGGTCTCCACTTTAAACACAAGCTGATGAACATCTGGTACAACATTCACAACTCTGACAGCCGACCAACCTGACGGGACTGAAAATACCCTGCCACTCCAACCGTTAGTCTGGGATGTCTAGCAACTCTACTGAGTTGCTTCCTCAGGTACTACAGGAATTTATACTGAACACAAGAGATACAAGGAAGAGGTTTTCAAAAAGACACTCGTCCTTATGTTGTGCACACCAGCATGCATTAGATTTAGTTTACACAATACACACAGAGGAGGAGTTTTCTGGAGTGGCAGAGGCGAGTAAAGCTTTCAGTTCAGCTTACTGACTGTCATGAAATGTTGCAAAACCAATGCCGATAACCTGGCAACATTTATAGCAAGAAAAATTTGAAAACATCCTAAAGTCTTGAGCTGATTTTAATTTTTACCAATTACTAAAATGACTTACCTGTATTCTGTGGGGTTCAGTAAAATTGTGAAACAAACCTTGCCCTGACCAACACAGTTTTCCACTGACAGCAAAATGAAGAGTTATCATTATGTAATCTAATTCTTCTGAGAATGAAGACTATGGTACATTTGGCTGACACTAGGGTGCAAGGCCCTTGAGGAAAGCACAAAAATCCCTTCTAATTCAGAGGGAGATGAATCCTCTGGAACCACAACAGGAAGATTCTGAAGGCTGTTACACTGTAGCAGTAGTAACGAGCAAGTCTTCCTGCAAGGCCATCCAACCTCTGCCTTAAGGTTACAGTGCTAGAACATTACAGCACTGGTATAGTATAGTGTATGTGCATATATATAATAAATATATATACACTATCTAAGCATACACACGGTAATACTTCTGTTACAGCACAAAATAAATTATAAAGTTTTTTCAAAGGTCAGTAAGTTTTACATCTGTTTAGGAAAAAAGAACCACACCCAGTAGTTTCT
This sequence comes from Chlamydotis macqueenii, assembly GCF_036417535.1. NCBI lineage: Eukaryota > Metazoa > Chordata > Aves > Otidiformes > Otididae > Chlamydotis > Chlamydotis macqueenii. The sequence goes on from NC_141557.1 coordinate 67,964,242, forward strand.
ACTCGTCCTCATATAATCCAGTTAACACTGTTTGTTGTTAGACACGAAGCTTCTTGGTCCAACATTTGCCAAGACCCAGCAAGGGGAAAACAGTCCTAGATTCTGTAATTATCTGCATGCTCAAACAATGATCGGCTTCAATAATGCATGAACTGGATGCCTATCCTAAACCAGCCATCTGAATTTAGTTTTTGCAATAAAACACAAAAACCTTTAGTAGTCAAGTATGCCTTGACTGCTGTGTTTTTAATTTAAAAAGCACACTTCCCTAGTGGATAAAAATCCAGTACTACTAATTCCCTACTTTAAGCAGATCCCTCATGATGCTGCAACTTGCCAAAACATAAATCTGGTTTTGTTCATCAGAACACGTAAACAAAATTTTGGATTAAGATTAATTTAATCCAATTTAACTAACATCACTAGCAGTACGGAGGCTACATGAAAGAGCTGCAGTATCAGTATCGCTATTCAGAAGCTTCCAGAATACCGTCATGTTTAATATATAAGAACTGCTGGGTTGAACCATGTCTCTGAGTATCCCTCACTGAAGATCTTACGCTACAGAACCGGTTTGAATTTACTTCAAGCATTCTCAAAAATAAAACCCTAATTACCATCAGCTTTCTGTTGATGTTTGTTAAAATGTCCTCTATTAACGTTATATTGGGAAAAACGCACCTTAAAAGCAGTATGTAACACATCACCTATCCATACCGTGCCAAATATAACATGAAGCTGTAGCAATCAGACGAAAAAGAGCCAGTCCAGAAATAGCAAGGAGTTTTGCAGCAAGCTCTCTTGTAATGCAAACTAAATGTTCATGTTTTAAAAACCACTGATGAAAAATATTCATTCTATTTAAAGTGTAATGTCTTATGAGATAACATCATCCATTACAAATTAGAGCAATTCTGGTGGATTTATCTCTTTGTCTCTAAGCACACTGCCATTACTAGTATCATACCCAGCATGGGAGAAAGCATATTATTGTCTTCGCCTCCTGAGTTTAAAAAGACATCGAGTGCTTCTTGGTCAGACATGTCCATTAGGTCCATCTGTTCCAGCATGTCCACATTCACCTCCATGGAAGACATACTTCCAATCGGCTCTGTAGTAAAAATAGTGCAATGACAAAACTGACAATCAATCAGCTACACAATGTTATTACCTACAAAGGCTTCAATAGCCGCCATAATTGTATGCATTAGTAATAATTAAACTAGATACGGAAGGAGTACACCCACCGGAGCTGCTCAGCAGCAATCTCAGCCCAAATCCAAGAGTACTCTCTGCAATCTTGGTTGGGAAACTAAATGTCCCTTACAGTTTTTTGTAAAAGAAAACATTTTTAGCAACAGTATTTATAGCAAGAGCATTGTCAGAAATATGCAAAGGGGCAAAAGACTGAAACTTTCAATTTTGTAACACTCCTTTTCCAATCCTGTCAACTAGAAGTCTTTTTAGACAAAAGCTAACACATTAAAACACACGATCACTGAATGTCCATACACAAGGGGACGGGAAAATTCAGAAATTAGCATTAATGTTAACAGAGAGCAGCCAGTCTTCTTCCTCATTCAATCAGTCTAATAAATCACAGTAGTAAGTAAAATCCTAGACTGATGCCCAATACCTTCTCTCAGCACATGGATTTCACATTATTAATTACTCAAGAAAACTACTTATTATTGTCAATATTATACCGACAATTCACAAGCAAATTAAATACGTGAATGAGTATCTTCTGCCTTAAACAATAAAGCATACAAACAGAACAAGCAGATTCAGGGGTACTCCGATTTAAGCCCAGTTGCTGCATGTATAACATCAAATATTATAATAAACAGTTTAATGGTTTATCTAAATTTAATAATTACCCTATTAAAATACTTTGTATGTAAACCGAGACAAAATCCTATCATTTGATTGTTGCTATTTCTGCCAAATATACTACAGCTGCACGATTAAATCTTTCATTAAAATGTTTCTCTTGATATACGTGGGTTCTGCACTATACTGCAAAGCTGATGTTCAGAAAGTGAGGTATTCTAACCCTCTAACAGAGCCATGTATCCAGTACTAACTAGCCAGCGACAGTGCCCACTTTTAGCCTAAGTGGTCTATACATACAGAGAAATTAGAAGACCCAAACTCAATTCCTTCCTAGACCAAAGGAATTTAAAACTTACATATCCCGCTTCTAAGGCGGCTGTCCTAGTAACCTATCTAGAGCATCTTGCAGATGAGCATTTATAGGACTCACATAGAGATATGGAAACATCGGACTATATCCCCTGCTCCGACATTACAAATGACAGTGAACTGGTCTTGGAGCAGTGACAGAATCTCTAAATTTTCTCCTGCCATGAGTGATGTAATCTCCCACATGCTTTCTTTCTTAAAATCCCTAAGTTTTGGCCCAACAGATGGGGACCTCCCACACAGAAGTGTCTGTAGTCTACGGCATTCTTGTGCTTTAACTAGTCGGCAGATGCCAGACCTGAGTCATCTCATAATAAGGAGAGAGCTTAATCTGATCTCCCATGTCCTAATCACATGTTCTGTACGTTACATAGGCAACGGAAATAGCTACGACCTGGGAACTGTTTTGAAATACAACACTGAGCTTTCATCTGCACTTTTAAAATTTTTCTGAGGCATCCCTTGGCAGGTGACAAGCCCAGGCTTTGGAACTCTACTGGACAGAAGTGGCCACCTCCGTCCATATCTTTACAGATATGGATGCACTCTTCAGCTGCAGAGAGAAGTGCTGTTCCAGAGGTACTTCAGGGCTTCATACTTCCTCAGACAACAAGCAGAGAGTCTGATTGATTTTCTAAATTGTCAAGTTCCCCTGGAACCCAAAGTTTGTGTAAAGAGGTTATCTGAAGTTTCAATTCCACCAAGGAAGAATTTAGACACTGCAATGGCTCAGCTGTAAGCATTAAAATTGTTGCTGACTCTGACCCCTGAACAACGTTCTTGAAGTCATGAGTTTGTGGATTATACAGAAGGTGTTTTAAAACTTGCCTCGCCTCTCTGCTATTTGCAAGTATCCTGTAGAAAGGTATTGCTCCATGTCCTGCTGGAAGGCTTCTTCAAAGAACTTCTGACGTTCCTTTAGCTTCATCTGCTGGGTGTGCTCCATGTCCAAAACCTTCTGTGCATGTTCAGCATCTAGCTCAGCTGAGCGTAAAACAAACAAACACATAAAATATTGCACATAGAACCCCCCCACTCTGGGAATTTCAAAGCTACTGAACCAGTTCAATACTGAGAGACTGTTACTGCAGACTGTTAACGCAGGCTGTTAAAAACAGAGGCTTCTGCAGTTCGCAGCTATATTTTAAAGCTGAGAGGATAAGAATACTATATTAGGCAGCATAACCTTCATATTAAAGTGACGTCATAACTATCTATGCCTGCACATGCATGTGAGATTGTGTTTTTGTCAGCCTCCAGATAGACTGGAAAAATACCTTGAAGAATATCCTACATGTAGCACAGAAGCTGTGAAGGCAGCCTGAGTCAACGGGAGGTAGGTAACCAGTACAGATTTCAGTGACAACACCACAGAGTCATTAACGTTAATATACAAGGTCTTCTCTGTGCGTGCCAGAAGATGATGATGACACTGACACCAACAAAGCAGAGCCAACTTGGCATGAATTACTAATACGACATCAAGCAAAAAAGGCCAGCTTGTATAGCTTGTACAGACATACAGTGACAACCAAATTTGCTTATACATATCTGTGCTGGGTCTCACACACTTTATCTCTCCTCCTACAGTGAAAGAGGTATTAGACTGGATATCATTAGAACAACTCTTTGCCTCCTGTTTGGCTCTACAGGATTCACTGACCAGCCAGAGGATGTACAAAGAATCACGCTGTTTAGTGAAGAATAACATTTTCTAGAATAAAAAGATGTGTTAGCTATTGAAGTATTAACTCTAGCCAGACCACTGCTTTAGAAAAAATGCTTTTTGAAGGAATATATAAACTGGAATCCTTCCTCTCAGAGTTCTCTGTCATTTTTCTAAACTGGTCTCATGAGCTTTCTGCTTACAATAAAAAATAAATAAATAAAAAAATAATAAAAAAAGAATTTGCTAGTTGAGCTGCTGATAGAAAGGATAGGTGCAGCAAGAAGAGCTGCTGGTCTGGGCTTTTCTACTCATTAAGGGAAGCTCCAACAAACGCTGCTGGGTAAAAAAAGTCCAACCTTCCACACACCAGACAGACACAGCTAGAATATGGCATCCATATGGATAAATGCTGAAAGAGCATAAGGTTTCCTAGGATAAGCATCGTGTTACAGGGAAAATGTTATATTAATGACATTTTACAATAAGGAATTAATTAAAAGCATTTATTGCTATCAAGATTATTATCCAAATGCAGAATGTGTTTTATTAAACCAAGCAAAAACATAAGAGAGCAGTAATTCACTCTGTTGCCCTCATCAAGGTCACAGATCACATACAGACGCAACTGAGCTGTGACAGTTGCCAAAAGGAGCCATAAAACTGGACTGACACACCGAATATCCATTAAAACATCAGTAAATAAACTGAAATCTTTTTCTTAAAGCAGATATTAGAAGTAAAACGTCAGTGTATAACAAGGAAAGCATTTGCCTTTAAGTCAACACATCTTTATTATCAATTACACCGTGGTGGACGATGACTCTACGTTCCTTGAAGCAACTCCATTACTACAACCCTGAACGATGAGCAATTATTAGTAATATTGTGTATGATGCAGAAATGCTTTTCAATTGTAATAATAAAAGCCAGCGGCTTTCACTGACAACAGAAATTTCCTGTCTTTCTCATAACATATTCTGACAGCTTTGCACTCTATATTGGTACTTTGGTACTTCAGGATATTTTTAATCCCGGAACACAGACAGTATCCAAACAACTTATGAGACCAATACAACTTCTTTCTTAGCACTGCACACTCTGTTGTTTTCATTTTGCCTAAAATGTCCTGTTAACTATTGAAAATTGTCACTGGCCAAAGCTAAATGGTAACAGCTACCTGTTGTGCTGATATGTTCCAAAGAAACTAAAAATACACTAGCTGAAGAGTCGTCATCGGCTTGTTCTCCAAAGTCAGCTACAGAGAGTTAACATCAAGAACCTTGCTGCATGATTTCATGCTCTGCCAGATGTAATAAAAGTTGCTTGGCTAAGCAAAACCAAGCTGCTACACTTGGGGTTTCTGTTTGTTGTCAGAAATGTGAAGGATGGCTAGATGAAGCTAATGGTCAAGCCTGAAACAACAGAAAAACACGTATATTGTTTCTTTTACAAAGCTCATCAGAATTGTTTTCCATAACCCACGTGAAGTTTTTACATGCTGACAAAACACTGAACAGAGCCAGCACCAGAGGAGTTCTAAGACAGACAGAATTATCATCCATATACCATACCCACTGTTCATGTCCATATAGGAATTATTCTCAAGATGCAAACTGAGACCTGACACGCCTAAAATACTATTGCATTTTTCCTTTCACCATAAAAATATACCTTTGAATTAGTAACTGCACCTATTTCTCAATCACACTGCTGTGCACAGGAAAAAAAAAAAAAAAAAAAAAAAAAAAAAAAAAAGAGACAGACTACACAGAAAATGCTAATTCACAATCAGATGCAGACTTACAGTAGTTGTCATGATAACCCAAATAAGACGCAAATTCAATTCCACACCTGCTATGACTGTCAAGAGAACAGAATTAAAAGCAGGCAAAATATTTCTTAAAAATTGGGAACTCAAGTGCTGACGTGCAGCCTTCTGCACCATCCCCAGGAACGACCCCGTGGCCAAGCCCCAGCTTGCCTCCCTCACAGCCACAGTACAACTTACCACCTGCCTCCTCCAAAGCCCAAGCAGCGAGGCAGCGCTCATCCACAAAACGTCCATTTGCTACAGAACCTCATTTTCTCCAGCACCGCTGAACATCGCGCTCTGCGCTAGCCCTGCACTCCTCCCCACAAGCCGCCCACACGGGGACCTGCTGCAGCTGCTCATCCCAGCCGCTCCGCGGGCGGTGAGGCACGGAAGTCAGTTCCATCCTGGAACCAGTCACCCCAGCCCGAAGCAGCCTCTGGGTGCATGCACCCCTACTGCCCTCACCTCCTCTATCCACGTGAGGATTTATCAGGAAGTTTCAGGGAACGACTCTCCCTCTCCAAACACCTCAGCAGGAGAAAAAGCTATAATCGTCATCTGCTTCTGCCCCTGCGGATCCTGCCTGGGTCAGCTAATGGGACCTGGAAAGCTGTACCAGCTAATTCCACTCATCTTAAAGGTCAATGGAAAAAAACAAAAACAAAAACAAAAACAAAAACGGTGCCTGGAACGTAGGTCTTAATGCATTGGTTCTCCCTGTAGGTGTTCCTCTCCTTGGCCTTTTTTTTCTGGGAAAAAAATACATAATGTAAAATATAGCTGTACAAATAGGTCAAAGATTTAGAAATCAAGACAAGACTAGGAGTACAATATTATTATTTTGCACAATATCCATGTTTTCACTTCTTAATTTACATTCCTGATATACTTCTGCATATACTTAGCCACAAGGTGTGCTAACCAGACACTCCACTCCTGTTACAAGATTAATTTAAAGCCAGGACTCAAAAAAAAAAAAAAATATCCAAACTCCAAAGGAACAAATTACAATAGCTTATAACCATACACTTTAAGAGACTCATTTTTTTATATCATCCATATGCCTGACACTTCCCACAAATTAAAATCCTGCCGCAGTAGCTACAGCTTCTATCCAACCAACAACCTAAGTGACCATTTTATACTTCAATCTAAAACATTTTCCAGTTATACACAACACATTTCCCAAATAAGTATGGCTAAAAAAACCCCAACAAACAACAAAACCCGAACAAATTAGAAGAATGACTACAGAAAAAAAAACAGCAATTGAAAACACTGGTTGAGATTGCCAACACATCCCTTAGACCTAATGTGAAAGATGTCAAGCTGTCCAAATAGATGGTTTTTTGGTGCTTTCATACTGTTACAGAATCAATTTACTTTCCTTCAATTAATTTATTATGTTACTTAATAGTTCTCATGTGAACTAGAATCCACAAATGCATCTGTTCTCATGAGGGAATGACACGGAGCAATTAAAAAAAAAAATTAAAAAAAAAAAAAAAAAAAAAAAAAGGAGCCTAGACTAAATGCCCCTTTTCTTCCCACTCTGCAGTTCATCTGCTTTTTGTAGACTCATCCAACCAGACCATAAAATGTATGCAAGTATTCTTCCCAGAGATTTTTGCTTTCACTGAAGATATCACAGTTTTAAGCAGCCCGTCACTGAACTCACTCCAGGTTTTTGATGTTCCTCCTGTACTGAGGGGCCCAAAGCTGGACTCAGCACACAGACATGCTGAGTAGGGGAGGATAATCCCTTCCCTTGATCTCCTGGCCGTATTCCTGTTCGCACAGCCCAGGATGCAGTGGCCTCCCTCGCTGCCAGGTGTGCTGCTGGCCATGCCCAGCTCCGCTGCCCACCCGCATCCCACAGAGCTGCTCCCTGGCCAGTCAATCCCCAGCCAGCCTCACTGCAGGGCCTCCTCCCGCCCGGGCGCAGGGCTTTGCATTGGTACCTGTTGAATTTCCTAATTTTCCTGTCACCCACTCCTTCAGCCTGTCTAGGTCCCTCTGGACGGCAGCCCTGCCCTCACTGTATTGACCAATCCCTCCAATTTGGTGTCATCAGCAAACTTGGTGGGAGCACCCTCCATCACCTCCTCCAGGAAGGACCAGTCTGCTGCTTGTCACCACGCGCCACGTAGAGTATGACCCACTAACCGCCATGCTCTAAGCCAACCAGTTATTGATCCACCTTGTTGCCCGTCCATCCAGAGTGTAACAGCGTAATTCGGCTACAAGAATATTGTGTGAGACTGTCAAAACATATTTGTAAGTTGGCTATTCACTAAACAACTAAAAGCCTTCAAAAATCAGAAAAAATAAAAGCATAAAAACAGACAGCGGAAGGCAGACAGCCAGCCAAGTAACTTTTCAAGTGCATTATAACTTAGTAACTTATACTTGCAACTGCCTCATTATATACCCTTTTAAGCAAAAATATCAAAGCACGACAAGATGCCAGGGGAGCACTTCAAAAGAACGCAGTTTTTCTCAAAAATGTTTAAATTATTCTTGATAGAATTTAGAATACATTTTGATAACGTGAAAGAGAAAGTTCAGAGAACTCTTGCACTACACTTTGCTGAGAAGTGGGGAGAGACTGTCAACAAAACTTGAAAAAAAAAAAAAAAAAGAAAAAAAGATATATGAATTAGGTGCAAAGGCTTTCCACTAAAATGAAACACATGAAAACTGCAAGATTTAATTGTTTATAAACTCTGACTGAACAGTCTCTTTACAAAGTAAAAAAAAAAAAAAAAAAAAATTCCAAAAGCATATTCAAATAATTACAACTAAAATAATTAAGTCCTGATTCACATGAACATGAAGTCAAGATCCCACCGGACTTTGATGACAGAAAGATCATCTCAGTTGGAAAAAATATACATCATTCCAAATGAGATTTATTATCTGTCGACTCTCTACAGCCTGTATTTTCATGAAGAGATATTTTACCAAAATTACCAAAACTATTTTTATTAAAATATTTATTAATTGTAAAAAATGAGTAATTTAAAAAGACTGTATGTATTCCTTGCTAATTTCTAACTAGTGGTTTTATAGATTGCATCAGAATATGAAAACTTTAATTATCCCAGAAATAACCTAGTTAAGAGGAAAAGCAGAGATTTTACCAGTGCAGAGAAATTATTTAAGTTGCCCAAAAAGCAGTTTCAACAAGTTGGCTTACCTTGTAAACTCCATCCAAACAAACAAATTGCTTTCTTGAGATCCTTGAAAAATACGGAATAAGGCTAAATAAATATCAGAATAAACCACTGAAAATAACTGTCTGTGTATGCCAAGATTCTAGCTCCTAAAGCAGCACCTGGAGGAAAAAGCAGCTTCCGACCAACGCGACAGGAAACACAGCTTGGGAAAAGGTTTCCACATAATTTCCAAACTTTATCTGGCTACCAGGAAATCATCATCATTAAGAGACACTATAAATACACTCCACCAAACAGCAAACACTTGAATCAAGTTCTAAAAATGTAAGCACATCTAGGATTAAAAGAAAATAATCGCACAAACTTTATAATCATATGCCTCACAGGGTGTGAGAAGAGTATTAGAGCTTGACAGAATTAGGATCTTTTAGGTCAGCTAAACAAAAGGTTACTGCATTTACATTTGTTTTCCTTTCACAGTTCTCTTCAGCCCTCTCCTACTTTTTAAAGCCTTACAAAGTATGTGACCTTTCTAAGGCAGACCAGTGGCTTGCTACTGCAGGAGAGAAGACACTCGAGCTATGGACAGGCTGCACCCAGTTTGGGTTTTCAAGCAGTTCATATGGCACCCATTGTAATCCATTTAGGAGTTCAGGCAAGTCTAAAGCATCTCAAGTTAAAGATGTCTTCCTCCTACGTATAAAAGCTCAAATCTGGCCTTGCCCAACTGTACGTTTCTGCAATAAAGCAAACAGAACATCTTACATAGCAGCCATATGGCACATTACATTCTTTAGATTGCTTTCACCTTTTCCTGTTCTCCACAACCTTAAAAATACACCAGCCTGAGGACACCTCTGCAAGGTGGTCCACAGCGGCATAATGGACTACTGTTTTAGAACTAGATTTCCCGTGGTTCAGAAACAGTAAGAACGCTTTTTGTCATTTTATTTCTCATTAAAAGCCTCCTGAAACTTGAGTGTATTTGCCTACTTCTTGATTTTTTTAAATTAAGAGCAGACAAATGTTCACGCCTGCAAACGTAATCATGAACAATTTTAGAATTGCTTTAATTGGTTTTAACTATAGTCAAAATCATCATGGATATACTGTTCTAAGGCAGATTACGGATTTTCTTCCAGACTTGCTTCTGTATTTTCCTACCTTCAGATGTGCAAATGCATGTCTTACAAAGAATGGTAACGTTACAGCAAAAGCTTTAGGGGAGGAACTCCCTCCTCCAGGCCCATAATTGACTACTTCTGGGTTAACAAATCTACAACCCACCATTTTCCAATTTCCTGGTTCAGTTTCATTTATGGTCCCAAGAACACTAAGTGACAATATCTGTCTTTGCAGAAGGCAGGATTTATCAATGTGACTTCAGTGGGATGGCAGTACCACAAACCCTCCTCAACTTGTACCAGGACAGGCTCTGCTAGGAAGGGGGTCTTCTAACTCCCCCATTCCTCCTTCAGTCAGTTTTCTATCCAACTGAAAGAGAAGCAAAGGTGACAAGGGAAGGATAACATTAAGATGAACCTCCCCAGCATAGAAGGTAAGTTGAAAATAAACAAAATGGCAAGCAGCAGAGCTCACACACTTGTTTCTTGCCTTCCTACATATCCACCATTTATGGTATTGTAAGAACAATAATTCTGTTAGTAAGCTGCAAATTATTTATTTTCACTATAAATAAACCTGACGATATCACATGTATCTTCAGTATATATAGGTTTATTTGCGAAGACAATCTGGCTTTAAAATCTAGCCACACACAGAAAAATCCCACTACTACAGAAATTGTACTTGAAAGCAGTTCAGATGACTCGGTACTACTCCATGGTCATGAAAACTTGTATTTAATGCATACACTCTCCAATTACTGTTTTTTCTGTCTTACCTCAAAAATACTCATTTTCAAATGGAAAAAACTAATCAACAGCAAATCTAAAACCAAAGTACTTGAAATAGAAACCACGGCATTGCAGTATTCTATTCAGGTTTGCGAATGTCCATGGAACTGTCTCAAATAAGATTAATAACAACATCCTATCATCCGAGTACAAATTAATCTACTGAACAATTTAATTACTATTTTCCATTCCAAAAAGACAACCTCCTTTGCTGTGGAAATGGAAGGCTCTCAAAGGCAGGCAAATGGCTTCTGCTACTACAAAGAAGAGTGCTAATCTTAACCTTTGCATAACTCTGAGATATTTGCCTTCTAGATCAAATTATGTGCATGCGTAGATACATAAATAAATTACAAGATACTGTTTTTGCTGTCACAACACATTGTGCACATGTTGAAAATATGGGTTCCACAACATGACAAATCAGTTGGCAGGTATCAGCTTTTATTTGTCCTTAAGAATAACACCAAGCATCGAACTCTTGCTTTGGTGAAACTATTCTCCACCCAGACTACAACCATCTTCAGATACACAGGCTACCGGAACAATACCATTCAGTGCTTAAGTAAATCTTGCCTCAAAAAACTGACGGTGAACAAATTGTTTTCCTACTAGCTAAAACAAAATGAGGGGTTTATTCACTCAGTTTTCAGAAAAAACACTTTTTTGATCTGAACATGCAATTTATAACCTCCCTCTCCAGAGCTCGCCAAAGAGTCCTACAGGCTTCAGAGCCAAAAGGAATGAGTCCTGGATTCACAGTCTCAGTAGAGTTCAGTCCAGTCTGACTTATTTTACATCGACAGTGACTGTTTTAGACTTGAAGCAGGCTTTTTTTTTTTCTTTCCTTAAAATACACTTTAATACAAAGGGTAACATAAGCAATGATTGCTCAATCAGAAACAAAAAACCCAACCTTCCACAAAAAAAATTATGCAACGAGTTGAAAGAGAATTTGACTTTTTCATATCTCTTCCACATGGTAAGGCATTCAGTATGTATTACGTAAACAACATGTGATAACAGATGTACTTTAAAAATGTGTGGCAAATAACACTGTACATTGATGAAACTTTTATGTCCATCAGAACTCTTGAAATATTTTTCTTCAATAGTGAGGGAGACCATTTTGCAAATTCAAATTATACTTGAAGTATTCGATGCTGGAAACCGTTCCAAATCATCAGTCCTCTCTCATCTGAATTGGCCATCAAACTGAAGTTCTGAAAGCACAAAGCCTGGGAGCATTACTGCGATCAACTGCAGATCTATTTCTGGGTTATCAGCAGTGGTTTTCTGTTAGTGTTAAGAATATCAGGGCCCCGCTACTAAAACTTACATGAGGCTTTTAACAGAGCCTAAATTTCACACTTTCAACAACAAATGTATGCCCTATTTCAAGAAAAACAGATTTTGTGTCCAAAGATGCACATGAGGTACTTATGCTAAAACATGGCCTTCTATGACGGGGTGACGGCATCGGTGGACAAGGGACAAGCAACTGACATCATCTACCTGGACTTGTGCAAAGCTTTTGACACTGTCCCGCATGACATCCTTCTCTCTAAACTAGAGAGACATGGGTTTGATGGACGGACCACTCGGGTGGATAAGGAGTTGGCTGGATGGCCGCACTCAGAGAGTGGTGGTCAACGGCTCTATGTCCATGTGGAGGCTGGTCACAAGTGGTGTCCCTCAGGGGTCCGTGTTGGGCCCAGCCCTGTTCAACATCTTTGTCGGCGACATGGACAGTGGGATAGAGTGCACCCTCAGCAAGTTCGCCGACCACACCAAGTTGTGTGGTGCTGGAAGGGAGGGATGCCATCCAGAGGGACCTTGACAGGCTGGAGAGGTGGGCCCGTGCCAACCTCATGAAGTTCAACCAGGCCAAGTGCAAGGTCTTGCACCTGGGTCATGGCAATCCCAGGCACAAATACAGGCTGGGCGGGGAATGGATTGAGAGCAGCCCTGAGGAGAAGGACTTGGGAGTGCTGGTGGATGAGAAGCTCAACATGAGCAGGCAATGTGCCCCTGCGGCCCAGAAGGCAAACCGCATCCTGGGCTGCATCAAGAGGAGCGTGGCCAGCAGGTCGAGGGAGGTGATTCTCCCCCTCTACTCTGCCCTGGTGAGACCCCACCTGGAGTACTGTGTCCAGTTCTGGAGCCCCCAACACAAGAAGGAGATGGACCCGCTGGAGCGAGTCCAGAGGAGGGCCACGAAGATGATAAAAGGGCTGGAGCACCTCTCCTATGAGGACAGGCCGAGAGAGTTGGGGCTGTTCAGCCTGGAGAAGAGGAGGCTCCAGGGAGACCTGATAGCGGTCTTCCAGTACCTCAAGGGGGCCTACAAGAAAGATGGGGAGAGGCTGTTTAGTAGGGCCTGTTGCAACAGGACAAGGAGTAATGGTTTTAAAACAGCAGGGAGTAGATTTAAGATTGGAAATTAGGAAAAAAATTTTTACAATGCGAGTTATAGAACACTGGAACAGGTTGCCCAGAAAGGTGGTGGAAGCCCCATCCCTGGAAACATTCAAGGCCAGGCTGGATGAGGCTCTGAGCAACCTGATCTAGTCGGGGATGTCCCTGCTCCTTGCAGGGGGGTTGGACTAGATGACCTTTGAAGGTCCCTTCCAACCCTAACCATTCTATGATTCTATGCACGTCGACCTGTTTGGAGTAGGCTCGATCAATACAAAAGGACCAGAGATTAACTACAAAATTAATAAATAGGAGAAAGTATTGGGGTTGGTTTTCTTTTTGCATTTTTTTTTTCTCTTTTAAGCTAACAAGGGAAAAATTCTACAACTTACACCTAAATGTTCAAGTAGTCCGAACTGCAGGAGTACCAGTGAAACCCCTCTCTTCCTCATGTACAAGCCTAGTTTGTTTACAATGCTAAGATTCATATGCTGTAATATTTTAAAAACATCATAAGCCAATCATCGTATCAGTAGCACACAGAATACTTGAAGTATTCATTTTTTCTTGATGACTTAGTCTATTTCCTCTTCCATTTCTGTCAAAACAGCTTCAACAATACAAGCAAAAAATTGCTATTAATTAATCCTATTAATACTGGTTTTATTTCTTCATTCTCAGAAGTCAACAAGGAAAAGCACCATTAGATTACAAATCCAGTCCTGCTCAGCACTGTTCAGTTCATGTCCCAGTATGAATCACACTACAGACTATCTTTAGAAATCCTACTGGTGACTAAACACTTTTGTTTGATGTGATTAGCAAAACGAGATCTGAAGCACCATTGACTCTAACAAACCAGCATCCAGGAGCATCCAAACAGCTTCTACAAAATAATATGAGAGGGGACTAATTTGCTAACAGACAGCTATTAGGAATGCTTTACCAGCTGAGGAATTCTAAAATACATGCATTTCTGCATACTCATTACACATGGAGTATCAGTTACAACAGATCAGCTTCTTTTAAAAATTCCTATTTATTCTTAAATGCAAAACAAAGATGCCACCATTCTTTTAAAAAGTGAATATGTAACAGTGCTATTTACTAGTAAAACTAATTTGCAATATTAGCAACGGCAAGTATTTTCCATGTAATAGAGACCTCTTCAAACTACACTGCAATATTCTCTTACAAAAGTGTTGTTCAATTAATGGGCTGCTTTTAAATTCAGCCAAATGGGCAGTAACAACTATACAGGCACAATAAAATGAAGACAACAACAGCAAAAATCATACCACATTTCAGACACATTTCAAGTCTCTGAACATAAAATAATATTCCCAGAATTTTCATAGTTAAATTTCCTAATTTTCTATTATGGAAAAGCATTATATAATAAGAAGCAGGACATCTTATGATAAGTGCAGAAATAGACATCCATGTGTTTTTTCCACTGAATGCTTTTAGGTTTTTTTTTAAAAATAGCTTATGTGAAAGAGAAAAGCAACTTAAGACACGAATTGTGATTCAGAGGCAAGAAAATTTTCAGTATGTCGGTTCTAGACAAAGGATATTGAGTTTTAAATTTTTAATTCAACATTTTAAGCTTTCTTCCATGCAGCTGGTGTTCATATACTTAAAACCATTCCACCTGCTTCTTAATTTTACTTTTTTTTTTGCAGAATAATAAATGGTCTATAGCTCAGAAATAACAGATCTTAAAAAAAGGCAGCACAGACAGAAGTTCCAACTTACAAAATACTAGCCGTCTTTAAATAGCTCAGTTGTAAGAATAAAATTCTTTTGATTATCTGGGATTTTGTTTTTCTTGTTTGTTCGTTTTGTTAAGATAAATATTTTTAGAGAAAAAAAACAGAGTCCTGAAAGAGGACCCGCTCTCAATGGCTCGCTGACTTATTTGTGTGCCATCTTTTAGCAGAATTGTTCTAAGTTGTTCGAACTTGAAACTTTAAATATTGAAGGTGGAATAAAGGTCATCTTAATATATAGTGTCAAAGCACTTCTATAATTTTATTCCTAATCCATAACAGTTTCTGCAACTTTCCCATGTCTATTTTTTAAAAAGCATTTAAGGACAAATCTTGAAGAGCAACCCATACAACACAAGCAGAGGGAAGAGAATCAAAACCTTACCTTCCTTGCAGTCTGTAAACTATGACAGAAGAGTGTAGCTGGGTTTATTTTTTTGTTTTGTTCAACCCTGAAAAATGACTCATGCTTTAAATCTTCCAGGATTTCAGTATTCCACATGGTAGCCAATATATGCTACTAAAAGGAAGGGAAGCTACTAGGTCACAACCTATCAGCAGTTTTCAAATTTTTACTCTGACACTCAAGTTTATGCCATGCTTATTCTTTAAAGACAACCAGACTAAACTAGTGCATTAATGTTCGTAAAGTCAAGGCAGACCACCACTCACCCAAATGATAAATCTGATTTAATGGTACTAGAGCAAATTCACACCACCATCAAGGAAGCACTGGTGGCTGCGTACAAAAATAACTCCGATTTCTAAAGTTTGCTATTCAAGTCAAACTGATTTAAATGACTGCAACATTCATTTTTCAAGTACGGTATTGGGCTGGTTTAAAGATACTGTGCAAAAACCAGCAGGTCTTTTCTTATGTGTGCAAGATCTACGATCTTAATACCTTTAGATTAATACATTAATTTACGTAATTGAGATTAATAGATTAATTTGTTTGGATTAAATACAGCTAGACAGTGTCACTGGTTAACATAACTAACTAGGTCATCTGTAGCCTCATAAAAAGAGCATAATTAACAGCTAAGATTTCTTCCCTATTTGATGATCACAGTTTTACACCTGCTTCTTATTAGGAGAAATCATTATCACTAAAGCAACATAAGATTTACTAGGTTTATCAGTTGCTTAGCCTAGCAGCTCAACATACATATAACAAAAAAGAGAGACACCCACCCAGCAAACTAGGGAGAGGATGGATCAGATGTGTGATGTTACTAATGCATCAGTGGAGCGCTAAACAAGAGAAATATGAAAGGAAAGGAGGTAGAAAGTACGAGAAATGAAGATGGGGCAGGGGCAGAGAGGAAGGGCAACTGACAACTCAGATTGCTGAACAGAGCTAATAAATAAGATATCACCCTTTATTCTGGATTTCTCAAGTCTGGTAGAGATTAAACAAGTTCTGAGGAGAAAAACAATACTAACCAAGAGAAAGACATTTAAAACAGAGGCATAGAAGGCTTTGTCGTATTGAAACCAAACACCAAGAACAAAAAGCCACTGCAATAAAATCGTCTGTTACCAAAGAAATACGCAGTACTGAAGCTACTTGGCCAAACAAAAACCAAGGGAATGAGAAAGCACATACTGTGTGACCATCAATGGCTAAACCCTATGCCTACAGTAAAAACGAACTGACAGATGACACCTAGGATACAGTATCTTGTTCAAGCAAACAAAGAAAACCCACCTAAAGGATGCATAAACATCAAAGTGACAGTGAGGAGTGAATAAAAACAGAAATTCAGGAAGCTGATAAAAGCGCTTGCAAGGGGGAAGGGAAAAAGGAAGGAGGCTGACTGAAGAGGGAAGTCAATATAATTAGGACTGTGAAACCGGTAAAATACACTTCCTATGAGATCACTCCTTTCACCATACACAGCTATTTGAAATCTCTCTATCTCACCCTCTCTCTCCCACCCCCGTCTTCTCTTTTTCCATGCATGGATGCCATGCAAGTCTTCAACATCTCCTGCCACATCTTAGGACAGCAAGCACTTATTTGTGCCTGTGCTGCAATACAGTATAAAATGAGGAATTAATTCCCCTGACATCTGTATCAATCAACTTCACCCATTTGTATGCACTTTAAAAACATTCATCTTTAGGCCAAGTGAAAATACAGAATACCTGATTTATAATCTTTTCCTTATCTCCTGAATATGTATAAGGCCCTACTAATTTGATTTTTAATTTTATTCTTTAGAATATTTTAGCAGTAATTAATCATGAGTACTTTAAACCTCACAAAATGCACGCACATTTCCTGCATAGTGTAAATATGCAGTTGATTTCTGAAAAAGTTAGATTTCTTAACTCTTACTCTATTTCTCTGAACAGCACCTCTCTGCACTAGGTGTCATTTTCTATAGCTATGAAAATCATACACTACACCTTTACAAGAAGTATAGTTCCCCGTACCTGTAACAATTCAAAGAGCCCCTACAGCACTGCACAGTGATTCTGAAAAAGAAAGTAGAACTGATGATTTTGAAAGCATTAAGATAAACTGCAAGCAGGTGTGTACTGATCCTGCTTAGTGGCCAATTTTTTCTCACTTTCATATCTAAGCTTGCATAACGTCCCTCTCAAAAGCTGAACATCCACTAATTTTAGAGGAGGATATCATTAGAACACAATATGGCCTTTATTAAATATGAATTATTTGTTCACAATATATTCAGCATGACAGTGGGAAAACATTGCCTTCAGGCCACCATTATATCTGCCCTGTTTCCTTCTCTTTCTTCCCGTCACCATACATCTGCTTTGTCAGCCCCAACAGCGTCCAATTTCCTTGGGCAAAGATAGCTGTTCCCTCCTTTTTAGAGCAATGAACAGTATTTTTATTTGATACTAACACAGAAATAAAATTACAAAGTTTAAGATTTAAGCTTTCGACAGAGATTGAGGCAGAATATGTCTCATGTTTCAGCTGCGGCTATAGATTCCAACAGCTTATACCACATTTGATTTCACCAGCTTCATACAAGGAAAACTTCATTCACAGCCATGAAGACCAAAACTATTTCTTAAATAAAAGATTAAATTTGATAGAAGTGGGTTACAAACAATATTATGGGATCTAAGCATTTGATGGTCAGACTTTGTGATGCCTTTTACAACATAAATGAGGCAGGCAAGATGGGACAGGAAAGAGCAGTTAAAGAACAAACAAGACTAACACAAAAACCATCTGATCTGTTCCAGGTCTTGGCTACCACCAGACCCTTGGAACATGAAGAACACGATGACTATGAGGTCTTCGAAGAGAAACACACCAGGGACAGCATCTGGTATATGAATTGCCCTCAAAATAAGTTCCTGAATATACTAGAAATCATGAATGAGGCTTGAGGTGGAGGTGGGAATCAACTAAGAAATACTGTGGGGGCATTCCTGTTCTATTGGTACAAGTATTTCCTCTCCAGGACTGAATGAATGATATACCAAGGTGGTGGTCAGCAAACGCTGACCTTCCACCCGTTGTGATTCTCTTACACACTATCAAATCTGTTTGTAACAGTGACTATCCATGGCTAAGAGAACTGAAGCATGCATAAGAAATCAAAGTAACATCATTACTATCATTTCATGCTCTATAAAACTGTAGACATTCGGTCAAAAGCCTCCTATTTTGAAACACACTTGCTGATATTTCTCCTTTTAAACTACTTTTCATGCATGCCTTATTTATTAAACAAGTTCCCCTGACAATACAGTATCAACATCAAACAGTGGCTGCATCACACAGTGATGAATCTCACCATAAAGTGCTGAAATTTTGGTTCAGAAGGAAGGAAAAAAAAGCCCTAAGACTTCATAAGACATCAAAATAAAACTGGTAGATTTGGTGCATTATCCAAGAAAGCAGTAAGTTCTTCCCAACCAAACACAAAATATATACCAGATTATAGATTTGCATCAAGCATTAATTAGTTCCTTTCTCTCACTCAAAATCCAAACTCCCAGATTCCCTGTAAAATGCTAGTTTGTTTACATACATTCAGAACAAGCAGTTTTTTACAACATGAATCTGTTCAAAATAAAACATACATGTATATATAATTCATTATTTTTATGAATTAATTTTATATATAAAAATCTCTATACAGACAGAAACCCCCTAAGTCAATTTTAATAAAGATAGATGTGTAGGTGCACACTTAAGTGCAAATGCATTGTATTCAATGTATTACTAATAATTTCACATATGACACCATAAGTATTAGAGAGCTAGAATGAATTGCATTTTGCTGAAGAAGTTTGCAAGGTAGCAGTTTCCACTTACCATTCAAAATAGGTCAGAAATTATATACCTCAATACTGCTATTATAATCCATTTTTTAAAGTGAAAACTGTAATCATATCAGGAGCTATTAAAGACTGATGGCCTGCTTTTTCTAACACTAGTTTAATGCTTTCTAAACAGTAAATTGAATGATGATACTCAGCCTAGGGGAAAAAAATAGCAGAAAAAAAGCCTGAGAGTGATCGCATTTTATAAGCATGCACCTATAGTAATGTATTCAGAAAGTAAAACAAGAAATGCTATTCTTAAAGCCACAGGCAAAGTGAAGAACATATATTTACAGTGAAGTAGTCTATAATATTACAGGTCACATCTCATGATTGTCTGTTTGGAAATACCTTTCACGATGAGATTAGCAGATAGTGAGTTCTGCTCACATTTAAAGTGAGACTTCAGTGTAGGGCAATTCACATTTAATTTTGTTTTAAATAGTGTTCAGAAGTCCTAGGTAGCTGAAAAGATTTTACCCTTCACCTTTATTCACCTATAGGAACAGATTTGACAGAAAGGCAGCAGTCAACTAGTCAAGTCAGCAGTACTGGAAGCATAATATTCATCCACTGAGTCACCGAGGTTATATAAACTCATACAGCAAATTTATACCACTCCTTCCCTGCCTCCCAAAATACAAACTACTCAGCTACTCAGTCATTACAAATGCTCTCTTTGTTTCAATGCTGGGTTCTGTCAGAACCCAGAAATAGAGCTACCTTCTCATTCAAGAGGAGATCTGGAGGTCAGAGCTGAGGCTTATCAAATAAGGCAGCACCCAGACGTGCCATTTGCACTTTCACTGCCCCTGCTGCACTTATCCTGAAGATGAATGCAACTCTCAGATTTTACAAAAATCTTGAAGGGATCTGAAAAGAGATGAAATAGGAAGTCCTGCAGTAAATCACTTCTCAGGTGTTATGCAGACTGGATTGCACCTAGCTGAGAGGTAACAGTGCAAAAGAACAATATGAAGTAGCTGAACTATAAAACATCAAAGAGCTAGGTTTCGAAGTAGTAATGAAAAATACTTCTCTAGGTATATGCACTTTTTGACTTGCGGAATTGAACAATGTCAGTATGAACTTGGAACCTCCTGAAGTGTAACACTCCAAAGAGAAACAAAATACTTGTCCAAAATAGTCTTTAAAAAGTCATAGCACAAAGAATTCTTAAAATAGAAGCTTGCAAAGCGCATTATATTGTCAGAGCAAATCTGTCTCCATCCCGTTAGAGATGCTAGCTCGGTGATCCGCATAAAACTCCACCTATCTTTTAAGGCAAAAACTGTCCTAGTACAACTGCTTCTGGGCTTTAATGCAAAGTTCTGGCAATCGTCCAAGACTCTGCAAGCGAGGGCATACAGCTTTTAAAATTTTCTTTTTAGGTCGTGACATAAGAGATCACACTGATGTCCACTAACGCTCCATTTACAAACACTGAGGGAAGTCAGCAACTTGTACTTACAGAAAAAAAAAAAGGAAGGCACTTATAAAAAAAACCGCTACACTGTACCGAAACTTCATGTTTACGTAAGTTATCGAACCCTTTCCACAGAGCTTAGTAAAACCTAAAATTGAGAAAATATCACCTACTACACGGAATTGAAAACCAAGGATAAACCAACATATGTTTGTCCTTGCAAACAGAGATGTTTTTAAATGGAAGTTTTAATTTTTAACAGAAATGAACAAATCAAACATATTTTCATTATTTTAATCAAATTTTACCCCATCCTCTATGCTCAGAATACAAAAAGGCATGTTCATCACTGAAATGGCCAGACTGAGTTAGAGGTCAGAGCATTTTGAAGTTATTCCGTGGTATTTGGAGCTTTGGGCATCTGGGAAGGAATCCAGACTGGGTTTGGGAGTTGGGATGTGGTTAAGTCTTCTGGCAACAATAAAATCAAAAAGCTTTTCCCACATTTTTCTCAGACTCATTCTTCTGAACAGAGTGAATGGTTATATCCAATCTTGTGGCTTTACACAGGACTCTTTACAGTAGCTTTTGCCAGCAGCCAGATGCCATATTGCCTTCTATATCAAAATAGCAACTAAGAATGACGGGTAAGGACATCACTGGAACAGGGGTCCAATTATTGGAAGATGGCAAAATTGACATTTATAGAACAAAGTTTCAGGTTGGTCATCAATGACTAAATTTATACCACAAGACTATTAATTCTCATCCTCTGTGGACAGAAGAGTAGCAGTTTCCAAGAAACTCACAAAACCAACAGCTTATGCAAGAAACTTTCCTGCCCAACAGATTTCAGTAGTTGTTGTTCAAATACTCCTATGTTCCTCCTTCCTAGTAATTTGATTACTAGGGTAAGTCAGAAAACAACCAACGCTAGACAAAATAAAAGATTGAACAGTATCACAACATAGGCAGACAGTATTTTCAGTGCTTATAGGATTTAAGAAAGCCTCTTTGCTGAATTAATACTAGAACAGTTTAACACAATTAACAATTAGATGGAGGCATACTAATTACTACAAAAGAAAACCCCCAAACCACCTCACCCCAACACACACAGGCTTTTCAGGATTTTTTTCTCTTTCTCCCGATGCTAATTCCTTCAACATGTTTACATGCAGAAGTCTCCTTGTCTTCCTTCCATCAAGCAAGCCAAACTCTCCTAGCATCTTGTGAAATAAGCTCTCTTCTCATAACTCAATCGTTTCTCTAACACCTCTTCTCATTTGCAGCTGTCCACTGTAAGTCCCACGATTGATCCATCCACAGATGTTATTTACCCTGTTCACAGCTGAATTAATCTCAATAGCTCATTTCTCAAGTGTGCCTTTAGGACAGAGATTGTTTTCCTCCTAAATCATTTTTACTCAATAACCTGTCACTTGCAGAACTTTTTGGTTTGCTATTAACTACCAGAGGACAAAATCTACAAAACTATTATTATTTTCTGCATGTTTTACTGCTGTTAGAGTCACTTGTTCTCAACACTTAACATTCATACTTGTGCTTCTGCCTGAAAAAAAATATTGAATGTCCAAGTTAAAACTGAATTAAACCTATTAAGTATTTCTCAAAGGCTAATATTACGGAGTCCTATATATACTGTGTATCTTAAGCAAGAGAATCATACTTAAAGAATGCTTTGCTTACAAAACCATATCGGAGCATTTATCTCATTTTAAAAGCATTAGTATACCTATTAAAATTGTCATAGTGCTCATAATGTCAATTCAAAAAGCATATATTTTAAAAATATCTTTAAATGAAAATGTCTTATTACGTTGCCTCAGTTGAAATCTTGAGCTTTCAAGGACTGTAAAGAGGACTACACAGGAAGAATACTGGCTTTTCTGAAATTGATTCATGATGTTTTTAATAATGCATTAAAAATACCTTTAGACATTGTCTTGTATTTTACAACTTTCCTTCTAAAATAATTGGATTTCTTTTGTCTCAGAAATCCTCAAAGTTTCTATGAGATATGACTTAAAATGCATTCTTTCTTTGGTCTATGTTAGATAAAATCTTTTCTGTTTTCTCTTTTATTGTAGACTTAGTCCACAATTCTTCCATATATCAAATTCATTTCCACTTCATGAATTTCAAGACAATTAGACTGAATAATTACTAATATGCAGGAGAAGTCTTCAGTGGTACAAAAGCACCCTGAAGTCTATGTAGGGACAGAGCAAGAGAGGGAGAGAGAAGTACTTCTGCCAGACTTCTTTCCATCCTGCAACTAGTGGAAGTCTTCATACCTGTTCTGGTTTCCCAAATGTGCTGGAAATCAAGGACTTGGCTTTCTATTCTGTCAGCCTTCCTACAGCTTTGCATCCAAAACATGTTCGGGTGTGATGAGAACCAGATACTATGTGACTGGCAGCACAACCCTCTGAAGATGCACCAACAAGCAAAAAAGGGAAAATACATGTGTCACCCAACCACCTAATCTGGACAGACTTCCTCCAGTCACGTAGGTTTGTGGAGATGGAAGCTGAAGCTGCAGACCCTTCCTGAGGACTCTCCTCTCCAGCAAGCGCCAGAAGCTACCCTGCACAGGACACTTATCGCACGGACAACTAGCACTCTTTAAAACAAAGGTAAAAAGCCCACCCTTCTAATTCCGCTGTATGGTTAAACAGACTTTAAAAATATCACATTACACTTATGATTAAAGCTTAGGACAGTTGAGTCTGCAAACCTGCAATTCCCACATCACTAGTGGGTCACAAAACCTGACTTTATCAAGCACCACGTTCATTTGCTACCCATGTGAATGCACAAGATACAATGAAAACCACCCGATGTGTTTTCAGTTGTCTTCTCCGTGAAGCGTGGGGTTTTCACTTTACTGTTTGGTAACCAGAGAAGAGATAATAAATCTATGAGGATTTGAGATTATGATCTAAGTTAAAACCCTCCTGAGCCAATGGAAACACTGGCGCGCAAGGTCTGGGCTGATTACATAATCATCCAATTAAGCCAGAAACTTATTCCTATAAATGGCATCATTTCTGTTGATTTAAAATGAGACTCAGCCAAGTACATTTGATTGAGTCTCATTTATGTAATGTCAAAATAGCATTAGTTGGCTTCCACATAAAAGGAAAAAAGGGCTGAGTGACATCTCCGCAACATTTTTGTTTCATCTTAATCCATAGAGTATCCCAAGTGATTAAAAATGAAACAATGAGTTCAGTTAGTCAAAACTGCCTCTTAACCTCTTTCGGCCATAACTCACACGCTCTATTAAAAACATAACATTTAGAAATATCACCTACATAAAAAAAATGTTCTACCGACTTCTAAAATAGCTTACTTTTGAAGTATTTAATTACACTCATAATTCAAAGGCATCTTTCAAACTAATATTCTTTCACCTGCTCAGTAAAAACAAATAATAAAAAGACACACTAGCTACAATATTGAAGAATTATATTTTTACATTTTCAGCTCCAATGCCTTGATACAATTTAACATGGCATACATAACACTCGTAAATAAAACAGGCAGAGTTGTTTACCAGAATATCCACTTTTTTTTTTTTTTTTTTTTTTACATTTACTCATCGGGAGTAGAGAAATATTCTGAATTCTTACACGCCCACATGCACACCTCAGCCGTCCACCCATCCCATCTGCATCATTAATAACTGTGCAGAACAAGTAGTTTAATAACACACTGCTGGGAAAGGTGGGACTGAGATTTATGTAAGGACATGCTATAAAGAAGGAATAAATTATTTCTACTGCAGCTTTTAAAACAATTCTACTATTTCTGAACATGGTAAGGACCAGAATAGTACCATATTTATAGTACCACTATAGAAAGAAATAGTGTCATGTGGAGAAATATAAAAAGCATATAATCTATTACTGTATATTTATTTAGCTACAAATCAAACTGATGAAATGTCTGCACTAACATTTACATTTCTAACATATAATAAAAGAAGCAAGCTAAAAGAAAGAATACTGTCGTTATAAAACTGCTCAAGAATTCATTCGCACCAAGATGCATTCATAGGCCACAAGACCCTACAGCATTTCATCTTTCAGCACCCCAGACATCTGATCTTGTTATAGAGAAGCAATCTTTTTAAAAGCAGGTAGACGAGTATTTCTTAATTTCTCATGAACCTCAGCCTACAGAGATGGTGAGCAAACATTATTAAAAAAAAAATATATAACAAGGCAACTTCAGTTTTGCATTATTTTTTTTCTGTTACCAAGCCATAGAAGAAAATGTGATTTTAAAAAACCTATTAGAATAATCCTGGTTACCACAGAGGTGTCAATTAATGTCAATTAAGCTTCTACTTACTGCTACCTCTTCCCAGCAATAGTTGGAGGACTGATATTGCTAAAGCTCACATTTCAGAAGGATTCTCCAATTTCACATTCTAATCCTTATAGAAATATAATTTCAATGTTGGCCCCCGCCCCACACACAAAATAGCTATTCTACTCGCCAAGATACGACTGCAAATAAGGAAAAGAAGAAGATTCATAGCTGTGCCCCCAGTTCACCATACTTCCATTGCAATTTCAGGAAACAACAAGAAAAAGAGATAACTTCTGTCAGTATGTACAAAGTAGTTAAGGACACAAAATGGATTGTACCAGTAGTATATATATTGCTTGCAAAACTGATAATTTTGAGTGCAAAACCAGTCACACTATATTTAGTAGAAGAGAGAGTAAATTTTGTCATCTTTAAATAAAACAGTCACCTCTTCTGTCTAGATTTATATATTTATACATTATTGCTAATCAATATAAATGTAAAGAGTTATCCCATATCAGATGAACTGTTTAAAACAAAATATTCAACTTTACATTGTTATTTAACATGAATATCAAATTTAGCAGTCAGAATTATAACCTATAAGTAGAGCCTTGATAAAGGCATGTTCCAACAGGTTATTAAAATAATATAATAGTTATCTTTTGGTCCCGGACACCAACTGAAAAAAAAAAAAATCCATATGAATGGTTACAGAAAAAAAAAATAAAAAATCTCTTTCAGAGGTTACATAAAAGAAGACAAAAAGAATCAGAGTAGAAATCCACATCTTATTTCTATTTCAATTAAAGCACAGTTCTACATATCATTAGTTATAAATTAGCAGCATAAAAATGTTATCAATTGCATTATTAAGAACATTGTTTCATATGACATAGGGTGCTCATATTGATGTAAATAGCATTAACTCCTTCATTTAAAAAGATAAATTTTTACCATTTATTTATTATTTCATCTGAAGGAAACTAAGAATTAGCATGACTGCACCTATACTAATGAATTCACTGCTCTATTTTTTTATATTCGGCTTTTATCTTCACATAATAATTCTCTGTCTCCCCTCATCCTCTAATACCACCCCACCCTTGGACAAGTCTGCTTGAATTTTAGCTAACAAAGTATCTGTGAATTTGTATTCTGTTACTAATTCCGATTAATGTTACCTTGACAATAATGCAAAGTGACAGACAAAAGCAAAACAATAAACAAAAGCTCTGACAAAAGAGATGCTAAGTCACTATTTCTTTCAAATTTGCTAAACCAAGTTGATAATTTACCTCTCATTTGTAGCACACCCTTTACAAACCAGGCGGTGGTGGTAACGGAGGAAATTAATTAAGCTAACTTTAATTTCATTTTGCATTTTACATTAGCTGCTTAAGTTAAGCTGACAAATAATAAGGATGATAATAAAGTTCCACCTACGTGAATTCTTCTGAGTATTCTCAGTGGCTCCCGGAGATGACATGGCAGTAAGAAATAAGCAAGTAAAGAGAAACACAGTACTGGTCAAGGGAAAGCTCCAGTTACCAAGCAGCTCCGCCGATGTGCATCTTCATTGATGTAGAACAAAGACCGATGCTAGAAGGCTGCTTTTTCAAAGCAGTAACACCGTGACTGCCAGCTTTCAGTGGGTCACTCACACACAGATGCATACACATGGATACTTCAACTCAGCGCCTTTCCAGAACCTGAACACAAGCTACCAGCAGCTGGGCTGTACCAGAAATGCACGCATGTATTTGGGAAGGTACCACATGCTGTTAAATAAAGGGGTGCTAGAAAGAGAGACATCTTCCTGCCGGGCTATAATCTGATGACATGCAGTTACAGCATGTGTTTATCTGGCAGAGAGCTGGAAGCGTTCAAAAATGATTGAGAAGCAAGGAAAAGGTAAGGAAGGGTTCCAAATTCTTTTTTTATTAGGCAATGTTCATAAGGCTCTCCCCTCAAAGTATTTTTCCTTAACATGGCTTAGCTCAGATACCCCACAAACCAGATTACATACTATTCTTACTTCACATATAAAATATTAAAAATCTTGGATGTGATTTTTAAATAAATTAGGAGCAGTCTTATCTACTGAAATGTATATTTTTGTATTACATATCCAGGCTACATTTTAATGAAAAATTAAAAAAATGGTTATGCAGTTAAAAAAAAAATACAGAAACAGCATACGACTGTGACTCTTTGGTTAGGTTGATGCTGCAGTTACACAACAGTGCATTTATGCTTCAAAAACTGTGAGGCGTTGCTCAGAACGGGGAACACCAGCATGCGTTACCCCTTCAGTTTAGGAGGGTGCGCAGTGCTGCTGGAAACCATGATAGTCAGAACAATTCCTTCCTTTTTCTTAAAAATATCACTTTTTAAAAAGCTTCTTGATGACAATTTTCTAAATACAGAGTACAGAGAAAAGGGAATTCTGTAACAAATACTTCTCCAATCATCATCATTAGAGGAAAAATTACCAAGAACATATAGGCCTATGAAACTCGATTTTATTTCACTGGTGAAAATAACAGCAAAAATATCTATGGGAAAGATTAAAAGAATAATAATAATAATAATAATAATAATAATAATAACGAGACAGTCCCGCCTTCAGTCTGGCCTTCAGTAATTAAAGGATGAATTCAACTTAGACCTGCAGACAAAATAGGCTTCTATTTTTTTCCACATCAGTCACTTAAGCATTATAGACAACTAATATATTACACCTTTAAATGTTTTATTTTCTACATAAACTGAGTATGACACGACTAATGTTCCCATGACATTTTTTCCTATTATCTACACAGTTAGCTATTCACCCTGGCAATACCCAGAGAAAATCTCTATTGTTATGCTGGCCTCCTCCACTCCTCACAGACGCAGGACTCTGCAAGGCTGACTCCAGCACAGGGCCAACTTCTACTGCAGCCAACAGGAGCTGTACCTGCATGTCTAACAGCCAACTTATTTTTAGCTGCAGTGATGTCAAAATTGTTGTGATACATCTGACCTCTGAAAGGGCTTTTGACTTAGTGCAACACTAGAAGGCAAAAAGAGTAGGACTCAAGGAAAAAGAGAAGCTCAAGGAAAAAGAGAAGCTACATAAATGCATCAATATTAATTTTTTTTTTTTGAGAATAAACTAGCTCCCTCAAAACACAAAGTAACATAAGACAGGATGAAAAAAAATAAGGGTGCCACATTAAAAAAAAATACAAGAATCTCTAAAAATATACGTAGATGAAGCAGAATTTTAAAGAAAGAAAAATAGGGTTCCTACCCTCCACTCTGCCTCAGTCAGAATTAGCATTAAAAACCGGATAAACACAAGCTTTCAGAAGCATCTGTAACAGTAGTATTCTACGGACTATATTAACTCACTGTATGAATACTACTTTCAGGTGATAGCCATCATATAAAAATCCTGAAATCTAGTGAAGAGATCACAAACAAACAGCACTTATCAAATTTGTAACATATGAAGTTACATTCTAGCCAAAACACACAACAACCAAAATGCAAAGGAAGCATTTAAAGCATTAAACCAGAAGTGGTTTGGGGCGGAAGAAGTGACAAAATCAAAAACTATCTTTGATCAGCTGAGTTGCAAGGGCACACAATATTTGTTTCAAGGAAATCGGATTAACGAGTTTGTCCAGAGACAATCTGGTATCTCTACAGCACCCCTTTCTGAACTTTAGATTTCCTTCAGAAACTCTACTACCTATCTACAACTTGGAAAATTCAGACTCATTTCCAATATATATAATTACCTTAGAAATAAATGTCACTTTACGACTGGCTAAGATTCACCCAGGCCTGTACTGCCACTATCAAAGAAGCTCTGGTTTTCCCTCACCAGTTGAAAAGTGACCAAAAATGGGTGGAGGAGAAACAATTTTTCATCAGATTACAAATCCAGCTGACAGTGCAGACTACCTTTTGGCAAAGCATAATGGGAAATAGCATTCTGATGTAGTGATTGAAGATAAAATTGTAGATAATTGTTTCTACAGTTTAAATACACTAAAAACCCCTTTCCCCCCCTTTCCATTGAAATGTAAATTCTACTTATTTTCTAGAAAATACTGTCTGCCCTGAAGACATGACACTTGTAGACATTAACCTATCAGGTAACAAATATAATTCCAGTCATCTTCAAAACAAACGCATACACAAGATACTATGCATTGTAGTTTGTTTCACCCCAGTCTTAATCCAGCAAACGTTTTGTTGTCTTGTCAAAGGCAGCTAATAAATTTTCAACTATACCTAGGGCTCAATAAATAAGTGTCACCAACTGAAAAAAAAGTCATGTTTAGGGGGGTGGCAAAAGGCATGCAATTGCTTTTGTGGACTATCGCATGCAGTATCATTGAGACAGAAAATTGAAAACTTCCACTATTCTTGGGTACGTATTTATACGTAGAACAAGTTCAGAAAGTGTATCGTTAATTCTGATAACTCAGCCAAACAGAATCAGATGTGTGCAACTTTGCACCATCCACCTGCGGGCTACAGATGCACATTTGAAAGCTTTTGCATCTCATTGCTGGTGAAATCTTCCCCAATGTATAAAGATTCAACCATTTACTGGGGAGAATGGAAATTAGTGAACAACCAAGAGTGAACCCTCCTTAAATTTCTCAATTTAAAAGGATTATTTAAAATTTTTTTTTTTTTTTAAAGGGGTTGAGTTGAAGTCACACTTATTTCAAGGAAAGCAAAAAAGAGGACAGAAGTTATAAGTAGCTAGATTCAGATCTAAAAACTTTTAAAACGTGACCTGAGAGTTAAACAGATGTGAGAGTCTGCAAATGTGAAAACACAAAAAGCAAAAGCAATGTAACTATAAGGGCACTTTTGGTTTTCTTCTCCATCTATCTTAACCTATTACACTACAATGGAAGACGTAAGTAGTTAAACTTAATTGTCTTTCACTCAAGGTTTGACTAGAAGTGCCCAAGTCTCAAATTTTTCCATTCTCAAGAGAATGGTTATCATATATGGGAGTCTTGGTCAATTCTTGCCACAGACAATACAGGACATCCAAAGTTGAAAAGTTCTCCTCCCATAGCTCAGCTAGGAAAGAAGCTGTTAGCATACATTATTAACTAGAAATCTAGCAAAATAGCTTCAGCTCATAGTAAAATACTGAGGAAAAAGCCTGAAACCTGAATAAACTTGAAATTTTAACTCAGTCTTAGCTTTATTACAACAGAATTAAGTAATTGTTTCCCAGCTGTTTTCTGGTACGTCAAAAAAAAGAAAAGAGTTTTCTTCTTTTATAAAACAATCAGGAAACACTTGTAACAGAAGCACTGTCTATCTCCCACAACATTTTTGGAAGAGGCACCCAAACAACCAAAGACACCCTCCCTCCCCTATTTAAACGAGTCATTGAAATGCATAATCACAAAACCCATCATTAAATTAGAACTCTCATTTTTAACCAACTCGGTTAGAGGCACAATTTGTCAGCAAAAAATTCTTCACAGTAATGAAACACCTTGAATGTTACTAATGTTACAGGCTCTGGGGTAGTATATTCATAAAGTAAACAATCTCCATGTGGCTGGTATGATTTTCTGCCACAATGTCATCTAGCCTTGCTCAGAAGACACATGTAGGACTGTGTCCTCACAATTACAGCACAACTTCTAGAACAGCTACATCACTGAATGCATGAGCTTTGTCAACCACGAGCTGTAAAAGCCTCCACTGCATATTACGCGTGCATCTGGAAGACAATATGAAGATTAGGAAAAAAGTTGTTTATTTTGACAGCCATCAGAATACAGCACAATAAAGATCCCTGGACTGCAAGAAAACACAAGCATAGTTTGACACACTATTTGTTGAGGTGAGTAGATTTCAAATAAAAGGAGAACAAAAGGATGGAATTAACAGACTGCTCCATATATCGTGTGCTCTTAGAAAAGCAAACAGTGAAAGCCAGGAAATTAAAGTTCTTTACTTCATCAACCTTCTTCTCAGAAAAAGCATTTTGATAAAGTTCTTAAAATTTATCAGAACTTGTTTGGGAGAGATCTCTGGTGTGAAGGGCTGAAAACATATCTTGTATTGTAAAAATAAATGCTGAAAATGGTCATATGGCCCGCTTCCCTGAGCTTGAATGAAACTAATCCTGTTAAAGCTGAGAAATATGCATGACTCAGTAGCCAAAGCCACGCGCGTATCTGCGCTTACAGAGTTTCTGCCACCTTTCATTGTCCAAAAGCACTGCGTTGCTGATTTCTAAATGGCTTCCATTGCTTTAGTCTTCTTTCCAGAAACAAACTCAAAACATTTCATCCTAAACTTTTTTAAAAAAAAAACATAAAAAGGGACTTTTAGAAGCAATTTAAAATCTCTTATTTATACAGTTCCTATTTGGACAAAGTCTGAAGTAAACTCAGCAGCACTGTGCAATTCTACTACTTAGAATCATAGAATGCTTAGAGTTGGAAGGGACCTTTAAAGGTCATCTAGTCCAACCCCCCTGCAAGGAGCAGGGACATCCCCGACTAGATCAGGTTGCTCAGAGCCTCATCCAGCCTGGCCTTTAATGCTTCCAGGGATGGGGCATCCACCACCTCTCTGGGAAACCTGTTCCAGTGCTCTACAACTTGCATCGTAAAAATTTTTTTCTAAAAATCTAAATCTAAATCTATCTCCCTCTATTTTAAAACCATCACCCCTCATCATCTTTCTTGCAGGCCTCTCCTCATCTTTCTTGTAGGCCCCCTTGAGGTACTGGAAGGCTGCTATCAGGTCTCCCCGGAGCCTCCTCTCCTCCAGGCTGAACAGCCCCAACTCTCTCAGCCTGTCCTCATAAGAGAGGTGCTCCAGCCCTTTTATCATCTTTGTGGACCTCCTCTGGACCTTCTCCAGCTGGTCCATGTCCTTCTTATGTTGGGGGCTCCAGAACTGGACACAGTACTCCAGGTGAGGTCTCACCAGGGCAGAGTAGAGGGGGAGAATCACCTCCCTCGACCTGCTGGCCACGCTCCTCTTGATGCAGCCCAGGATGCGGTTGGCCTTCTGGGCCAACTTTACTTTTATAACTTTAATTTTTTTTTCCATTATGTTCCTCATTGCTCTGCTTCACTCTTCTATCTTTGTAAAGAGATTAGCAGCATTCTGTAAATACTACACAGTCCTGGCTGCACTTGAACCGAAGTAATGTCTACTTTAAAAAAAATACATATTAAAAAAATTGTATCATGTGCCTAGAAGGATGGTGGAATGATTTCAAATCTCAGTGCAGTCAGGAATGCACTAGGTTTCAACCATCAGGAGAAAAGAACCACATATTTGCTTTCTAATTTCTAGTTTCTCAGTTGTAAAAATGATAATTATACACAGCCTTTCTAAACCATGGAAGAGTACAATCCATCAAATACTTAAAAACATATACACACTTAAACAAATAAAAATACAACTAAAATAAATTCCACTACTGCAAGAAATTGCCCAGATCCACAATAGAACACTTTTTTTTTTTTTTTTAAGCAGCTTTATAAGCTCCAGCCAGGACAGAACAGCACAGAACACAAGCCAGCTCCTCCAAGCGGTTCTCCGTACATTGAAATTGATGCATGCTAGGAAAACATTTTCAGCCTACTTCATATGGCATACCCAGTGTTCTCATTCACAAATCCTTCACCTCTTCACCTTTTAGAGCAAAGGTCTCTGAAAGATAAATTACTAAAAAAAAAAAGTGAACTGGACAACCTTTGAAATGTTTTTTCGTAGTACATGCTCACACTTCGGGTACACAAATGCCAGTGCTATGGCAGTATCAACAGGGACATCACACGCTCGCTTCCTGGCTTTCAGAGAGAGATGCTTAATATAAAGTAGCAGGAAAGCTTCTAATCTTCACTTTCCCATCATCAGAGATTATTAAATAATGTGATGCTTACATTGTCATAGAAAACCCTTGAGGTTGAATGAGACAGGAGAGGTTTGTCCTGCCCCTGTATACTACGGGTTCAGTAAACAACAAAGGAGAATGTCTGGCCCTGTAAACAGTCTTAAAGCAAAAGGCAGAAAAATAAAATCTGCTTTTCATGATGAGTACATTATAGAGTACAATCTGTAATACAAACATCAAAAAAGCAGGAGCAAATTCTAAAACAGTATCACCACTGACAAACACAAAAATAATTCATAATTTCTTAAAATAATATTACATTCTTATTTCACGCTACTTAAAGGTAGCAATATCAGCAAGCAAGGGTGTTAGAGGATTCTTAACACTTTTCAAATGCTGCAAACAGGTATACATACTGAGCTTTGTCTAAGCCCCTTCTTGATGACAGCTAGTATCCTTAAAGAATATACTTGATAAATCAGTGAATTACCACTGTGTACCTTAGCACACAAAGCAGGAAGATCTAAATGAAACCAAAATCAATTCTGTTTCTTGGTTATTTGAAGGTTGATTTCGTTTCAATATTAAAATAAGTCTTCAGTAAATATTAGGTGTACAGGGGCACACAAAACATTTATAAGGTTATACACATTTCAAGATTTCACAAATTTACAGTGGTCTCATTCAGACAACACCTGGTATCTATATCCATTTACATTTACACACACACAAAACTCCAGGGAAGTAAAGTTCTAAAACAGACCTGAAAGACTTGTGAAGCTGCCTATCTGCCTTGTGAGTCAGACTTGCATTCTCATGGTTGGTGTCAATATACAATTAGTATTTTTTTCCCTGTATTCACTGTGAAAATGATGGGATGCATGACTGGAACTCAAGTTTACAGTGCTGTGCTATTTTGACCCTCAGACTATACCAATCAGTTCCTTAATTCCAGTAAAACTTACTTTCCATCCTGAGCAAGGCATGAGAATTCTGCACTGGCGAATGCGAGAGTTACATTTGGACACTGAAAAACATGCATACAACCCTCTTTTTACCACCTCTAGCAAACATATTTAAAGAATGTTTTTGTGGTACTTCAATTTCTGCAGATTCAGATAGAATGAACTAACATATTTAAGAAACATATTTTTATGCAAGACATTTACCATCCTTAATCTGGAAGCCAATACCTTTTAGTATATGGTATTCAAATTCACAAATAACAAGTTGTTATTATGACAACTGGCATTTCTGTTATTTTTCAACAAAATCTAATGTACAGTGGTTTCAACAGCACATGCATTGAAAGATGCAAGTGTATACAAAGGTATTTTCAGCAGTTCTTTCCTAGCCCTTGAGCTGGGTATTTTATGAACTGAATGTTTATGAACACATTTAATTCTGGACAGTTATGCAAGGATGAATTAATTGAGGATGTAGTCTATAATGGTAATACAAAAACGTAAATAATCATCTACTCAACTACTTATGTTTCTGTTGCAACCAACCTTTCTTGAATACAGCAAACCAGAGTTACAAGGAAGGCAAGATCTTATCATAAGAGTTTTACGGTACTAATACTTGCTCATCTCAACCCTAAAATATGTTAGGTAATGTTTTGACAGAAGGATTTGCTTTTTAGACGACTCTGTTAACATTGTTAATTTAGACATGCTGCCTGCCCTTGCTGCTGTCTTTTCCTTCACCTGTGCCAGGATTTCTACAGCCATCTATTGAGTTATTTCAGCATGCTTCATCAACCAAAACTAAACCAAACCATGTGACAGATCATTTTCTGCACAAATCTAGCGAGTCTTGGAAGCAGCTTAAAACAACAACAACAACAAACCCCCCAAAAAACCACCACCAACAACAACAAAACACAGAAGAGGAAGCCACCAGTTAGACCGGGCAAAGCTGCTATACAACCAAAACCCGTGTCACTATATAATCAGGAATCCTTTATGACCAGGAAGCTGTTATCCTGTTCCTAACTGGCTGATAAAACATATGCTAGATACTCAGAAACTGGCTGAAGGTCCAAAAGGCTGGAAAAAGACTGACTGAAGCCAGTCTATTGAACACCTCTATTTCTCTGCATTAGCCAGAGATGGCAGTTGAACTTTTCAGTGAAGAAACATGCAAAGACTTCGTTTTTTTTTCTTGGCATTTGTTTGCAGTTTTCCCTCTTTGTAGTAAACTAAAAACCTTCTCTTGGCTACCAAGTCAAGCCTTTCATAACCAGTACTAGAAATCTGTATGCCTCTGTATCCGTTACAGAACCAGTTACTTAATTTGGTATATAAATTTCAATTCACACAGATAACACATTCCTCTTCCATGAAAAGAATTGTCTTTGTAAAACAAATAAA
This sequence comes from Chlamydotis macqueenii, assembly GCF_036417535.1. Lineage (NCBI taxonomy): Eukaryota > Metazoa > Chordata > Aves > Otidiformes > Otididae > Chlamydotis > Chlamydotis macqueenii. Next base: position 67,999,576 of record NC_141557.1, read on the forward strand.
CTTACAATCTTTATTGGAAAAATAAGAAGCCAAGAGAGATATAACTTTGGAACCATTCTCCTGGCTTCCAGAAACTCACTTAAAATCCCTAATGAATACAAAACAAAAAAAAAAAAAACCAAGATTCATTATTCTCACAAGCATCAGGTATGACAAAGCAGCTGCCTTGCTTTGTAACAGAATGAGCTTAGCATTATCTTTGATTTTGTATTGAGCTAGTCTGTGTTGAAAGCTGTCAAATCAATCAAAAAAAAGGGTTGTTATGGTAAGCTACAGATAAAGTGACATTTTACATAATCTGTGTTGCTTGTCTCTTAATGTTAGCTTTATTATTTTCCTTTTTAGCATTATGTAAGGATGAGATAGTAATGAACTGAAAAGGCAAAGAGGGATGCAGTTGATAGAAATTTGGATCGCTTCTTTCAATTTCAAGAGACAATTAATTGACATAAGTCAATGTACTTTACTTCATTCCCGTAAATAAAGACGAGTCACAAAGACACAGATACTCCTTATTCAAAGCAAAAGATAATAGCAATTGTCAAGCTGATCAAATATTAACATTAGTAGGTACAGTAAGCCTGAATTTAAGGTGTACTGAAAATGGTAATGTGTTCCACCTATGCACCAAGAAGCAATAATACATGACAGAGTTTCTAGCCGTTGCATATTATTTAGGACAGGTATTTGTATATATCATGGTGTATATCCAACAAGTTGAGCCACAAAAACGGCATTTATCTGATGTAATATAATACTGTGAAAATCTCCTAGAAATAGCTAGACAAAAGTCTAACGAGTAACAACAGCCTGTGACACATGTCAAAAACACATTCATGCAAGAAAAGACATCGACTAGCTGAAGACAAAGCCCTTAACTTCCAAAACTGAACACCAAGGGAAAGGCTTAAATTAGATATAGAATCTCTGAAATCTAGCTAAGACAACAAAACCATCTGTGCTCTTCCTACACGTATGACTCTCCCAAAGAAACTAGTAGCAAGAACAGGTAAACTGAAAAATAAACAGCCTGCTGGGTCAACATGAAATGCAGAACTGCAACAGATCCTTACTAGTTTCACTTAACACAAGGATTACTGTAACTTTTGCAAACATTCAAGTAGAAAATTAAAAACAGGATTTACCTTTGAAGGTCTCAAGTTCCTTCCTGTTGGAGAAAAGCAGAATTTAAAAAAAAAAAAAACCAAAAAACAACAACAACAACAACAAAAAACCCAACATATGATTAGAAATAGACATCTAGAACTACAGGAGATATTTTACATAGTTTAAGATTCATTAAAAGATGAAAAAAAAAGAATTCGAGTATCATTGTTTATAAGGGTAATATTACGAAGTGTGTTTATCTAAAGCAAACACTATCAATCTGTTTAGAAATTAGACTACCACCTATTAACACGTGCAAGTATACAGATATTGCACTTTATATCTAGCAACATAATTTCTCGATACATTGTTGCAAAAATACTTAAGATTTCTTAAGGCTTTAGGTACTAAAACACCCACTGCTTAGCAGAGCTTTAACAATTTACAGCACAGTGAATAACAACTAGTGTTCCATTTTCATCAGTGCTATTCATAATGCTTTTGGCAACAGTGAAGGAGAAAAATTTGACAATATCACTTACTCAGTTACAACACACTTTAAAGGCAACAGAGGCATACAGTGACATTTCTCAGAGGAGAGGATTTTAAAGTACAGAGTGTGACAGAAAGCCCACAATACTCACATACCAGAAAGCTATGAAATGAAGCAATAGTATCTTTTTTTCCTTCACATCATGCCACCTTACATTATTAGTAGTGATGCAATTGTGAAAGCAAAGGGTATAAAATTAAGAGAAATATTTTCTCTGTTTTCAAGAAATTGCAAAAGGCTCCATTTGATATCGCTACAAAGCAGCAATTTATCATGAATTTAGAGACTAAAGAAGAATCAAAGTAAGCTGGCCTTTTCCTTACAGAACACTCATTTATAGCAAAAATCTTTTCAGGCTGTGCCTTGCAGACTGCTTAGTTAAATTCTGAATTTTGAAAGAAAAAGTTATTATCTTGACAACTGTTAATTCAGTCTTTTTAAAATTTATTTTTCCTATAAATTATTCTATTCAATATGCATAGACTAAAACATGCTTCAGTCATTACTGAATAATCTACGACATACACCCGTTTGCAACACATACGCTATACCATAACTCCTTCTCATCCCTAATAGATGATGCAATTCAGCATTTATTCTTGCACCAAGAACAGATAAAACTGTTTTGAGTCTGAAGCAATTTATTTTCTAAGCAGGACAAAGTATTCTAAAAGAAGCGAGAGAATACATTTACCTCCACATTTTCAGTGAACATCCCACTTTTGGCACTAAATGTCACATACAGGGTTTTGAAAGAATGGGTGCTTTACCAGGAAATATGCTATGGTGTGATTTACAGGAGAGAAGCCTATTAGTTGTAACTTCCCGTGAGTATCTATTTTCCTTCCTGCTTTTCTTCTATCCCCTTGCCAAGCTAGCTTCTTCCTTTTTTACTAGAGAAAAAAGCTACTTCACAACACCTACGATTTGCAGGCTCATAACGTAATAAATTTTTCCTACCTTGTGTACTCTAAATAATTACAAAATCCTTAAGCACTCTCAGAAGTTGCACTCCTTATGTTTTAATAATGGCATCCTAGCTGAGAAAACAACAATCACAGGAAATGCTTGTTTTCCACAGACTGAAACAAAACCAGATTGAGGAAACATCTTGTGAAAGTAAGAGGGGAAAAAAAAAAAAGACACTAGTTTCTCCTAAAATCAGGAGGTCTTATCCCACTTTTTGTCTCCAAAAGGGAAGACAAAACAATTACTGTCATTGTGTTCAAACAGATTGGCAAACAAGATGGTAATACAGTCACCGACTGACAGTGATATTCACTGCTTTTGTCTAAAACCCCAGAATTTTCCCTTTCAAAGTCTATCAGTATTTTTAGCGTTGATGCATTAAGATGCTGTCACTATATCCATATATAAAATTGTCATTCATTAAGAAACTTGGAAATTAATATTTGACAAAGCTTTAAAATATTGACAGCATACAGTAAAAATGCAGATACGGAATCTAAGGATTTGCATTTCCTAGCATCCTCATACCAATTCAGATCAAGATTGATGATTCTTTGTATTTTAGACAACATGAATGAATCAATCGCATCTTGTGGTTTCTCACAACACTTAAAATACACATTTAGAAATACATATGAAAAAACATGCTCATTGAAAATATGCTCTGCATCAGTAATGTGGAGGATTTTTTTTTCAATCCAATTATCCAAATAAAAATTTGAAGTTTTTAAATTTTAATCCTAAATCTTGTTCATTAGCACCTTTGGTAATAACCAGAAACTAAACTTAAAGTGGAAAGGAGACTACGACTTGTAAAGACACTGGAAAATCAGATGACTTAAGATTAAATCAGTACATTTCCTAGATGTGTAATTACAAAGTTCTAGACAGATACACAGGAAAAAAAATGTATTCCAAAGTTTTACATTTCCCTCCCCTTTGCAAGTAAATAAGTCAGGAAGAAGATACCTCCTACATCTTCTCTGTGAATCTGGAGACAAAAAAAATAATCTGTAGAAGTAAATACGTTGACATTAAGAAGGAAACTATATATTTGAAACACAGACATTCTGTAAAAGAAAATGCAGTTAGCTTGAATAATTAAAAAGATTAAAGTGAAAACAGTTTCGGAAAACAGTTGTCTTCAAAATGAGGTTAAAAGGTGAGCAGGAGGAAAAACTTCCATGGGAAGTAGGCCTGGATGAGTAGCTAGGACTGCTACCTCTTATTATTTTAGATTTTGCCATATTAAATTACCAGCTTGGATGCTACATTTTTGTATTTGTTTTTCTTTCACTTTAAATTGTTCTTTCTTTGAGATCTTTTTTCACATTAGGTTTATACAAAAGCTACAGCAGCAGAGCTCAGCCTTTGATGGATAGCTTACTCACAACATTATACTAGAAGACAAAACTGCAGTACAATGAATCATCTCAGCAGAAGAGTTCTGTCAACTGCTTCAGCTCAAAAGTGTATTGCCGTATACATGTTTTCTGCAGGAAAAGCTCGCCTTCCCCTCTACCCCATTTTTTTAACTAGTTTAAGGCAATTGAAAGCCTTCCACAGGGAAATGCTCCCGGATTTTACAAACTTCTCATAAAAAAAAATTAATGCACTTCACAGATGGATGATATAATCCCTTCTATTATTATTAGAAAGAAAACACACATATGTCTTACTCCTTGTCTCGCTACCTATGAAGGCTCTTGAAGCCCAGTGCGGGCTGCTCAGCATCTATCCAAGATTAAAGGAACTCCCACGCTGGGTCTGACTGCTGATCAATCAAAACCACTATTTGGCATCTGACTATATGCTCTTTTACTTTCGCTACTGATTTTTAGGCTAGTGCCAACAAATCTGGCTAGTTACACAAATAAAAATGTTCTTTACTTGTTCACAGTTAACAGTAAGCTTTCAGAAGAAAGGACATAATTAATAGTTGTATTACAATATAATATAAATATCTCCTCGCAGTGAAAGACGAAGTTTAGTACCACTGAACAAGAAAAAAAAAAAAAAAGTCTAAAATAACAAGCTAAAGGCTAAAATCATCAGACTATAAAGGCATCAAGGCACTTTAAAAGTAATGTTGATCTGTCTGCAGTGCAACTTACAAAGCCCAGCTTCTTTCCTGAGAGGCAAGAGGCTGTGCAGGCTCCATACACACTGGAGTTATGCCCATGAAAACCATTTGGCCACACATATAGGCAGTAATTTTCATCTCTCCCTTTCCAGTTGCCTGTTTTCATAAAATAGATGGGGGCTTAATGATTCTGTGAAATTCTACAGCCCTCAAATGCAGTTGAAGTAATCAACAGGACAGCAGCAAATAAAGGGCAACAATTGTCAGCAAAACTCTAATTGTGTAAGTCTGTTTGCCTACTTTTTCAAGGTAATACTTAAGTTAGGACAAAGATGATGCTTGGGCATATTTTAATGCTGGCATAAAAGACCCACTAATTACGTTCTTGGCCCCTTCTGAGCATGATGGACATAGATAAATGACAATAAACCCTTCTACGGACCATGCCTAAAAAGGCACAGCTGATAATGTCTCATGGTTCAAAATAACCTAAAGAAATGAAATTAAATCATTGCTAATGCAAGAGTCTCTGTTGAGAACTTCTCTGAAACATCTCATCAAGAAAGATCTGAGCCACAGGTATAGAGGAAAAGGACACAGAGACATTGAAAAAATGCAATACCTCATTTTAGTCTAAAGTGTACCTTTCACATCAATTTTTATTTGCAAGAAGTACAATGAATTCTGAAGCAAATTAAAACTGTCATGCCCTGAAGTTCTGCTGAGATAGTATGTGTCTTTTGAATTATTATTTTAAAGTTACCTGGAATGTTATGATTATTATGTTGTCAGTAGTCTCAACTTCTTCATTTACAGAAAAGTAGAGCTTCAGGGTTTGTGGTGATAATATATAATTTTGGAGATCCCAGGTGAATCAAACTGTCTACAACACATAGCTAGTCCCACAGAGTAACTGACACAACCAGAACTTATACTAACAGTTGGAAAGCAAACACAAATTTCCAATTACTTTCCCATTCCCCTCAAGCTTTTCATCACACTGTTGTATTAACCCACCTTTAGTCAACGGGCAGAAGATATGGACAGTAGGAATAAGATTCCTTTGGTATCACTGATAAACAAAAACAAATCCAGAAAGAGGAATGTGGAAGGAGAAGGAAAAGCAAGAGGGGGAAGGCAAGTAAAGATCAAATACAAATGCTCGCTGGAAGTTTCCAACTTCAGAAACTAGAACTGTGTGTAAAGATACAGACAATGCTTAAAATCCTGTAAATTCAAGTTATATGGACATGATATCATTTCTCCTAAATTCCATCCTCTGATCTTCTAGTTGATCCAGTCAGATTTACAAATGATGTAATACATCACGTATGTATGTAGTATGGCTCTCTGCAACACACAGAAGCCATCTAGATCGCCTGGCTCCTGGTTTGCACAACCGGGTTACAGGATGTGGCAGCTTCAAGGTCAGCCATAGATGTGCCTGAACCAGTGTAGGGTGAAGACAGAGAAGGACACAGAGGCCCTAGTGTAGGGCTTCCACCTGTTCTACAGCAACTGGACAAATTTATCAGTAATAATCTGTAGTCACTTCACTTACACTACACTAAAACATCTACCCTACTTACAAAAAACTCTTAACATTTAAAGATGGCATAGTTGCTTATCTGCAATTTCATTTTAAAATATTTCTGGTACCTACCAAGATCTAAAACAAAACCTGAGAGATACTGCATTTCACTCGATGTCTGATACAGTTGAGTCTTCAAAACTATATATATATATATATATATATATACATAAAATTCCTTCCATAGCTTGATTCAAGCTTTAGTCAGCTAAAAAGCCATTAGAGTGACTTTTCTCTGGATGTCATCAGAAGTAAAAGTCAAAAACTTGAGAACTCAAAACTTATGTCACTTGCATGGTATGTAGAAATAATTTAAGTACTTTTTGTGCACTCAGGATTAGCAGTTATGACAATGACACAAAAATTTTTCCCTTCCCTAGACTGCTTCAGCATCCTTTTTCAGATCACTTAGTTCAACTAGTACTTTGAAATACCTTTGAGTTTGAAGCAATCAAAAGCTTTTAAGTAACGAAAAATCAACTAAAACTACTACTAAAATACCATTGAAATCGAGCAGCAGGCAAGGTTTTCTATTTATCTGAAGAAACACTGAAGACAGGTCAAGATTCTTCACCATCAAATGTGAAATTTTATCCAGTAAAAGAGAAGAGCAAAGAACTAAGGAATTTAAATGATGTTGCAATTGAATTTTTTTGCTTCCTTATGCAAACAGAGTTACAAAAGCATCTAGTCTTTCCATGTCTTCCAGCAAGACTCCTACATCAACTTCATTCCCCAAGATGGAATGAATCAAAGCAAAATTTCATAAAAAAAAAACTGCAAACATCAACTGGTAATCAAGCTAACAAATACAACTAAAAACAAATACTATCCTCATATACTCAGCAGTTTCAAGGTACAGTGAAAGCACTTCTCTTTGGATGTTTCAAAGAAAGAAACATTTTTCTTGATGAAGAACACTGAGGATCACCTTTCAGGTGCTATCACTCAAAAGAATAGGAAAAATTAGGGAGACGGTATGAAAAACATAAGAAAATGGTAGAAGCAAAATTATTAAAAGCAACCAAGTATTTTGACCTCTGCTAAGAGACTGATACAGGCTCTTTAACATTGGAACCATTACGAATCAGAATTTGAAATGTGGGATAAATGCTTAGGTTCCTCTGAAAGCTTATGCCTTTAGAGGTAAGGTTTTGCACAGGACACAGTTTTAATGGTTTTGCTTTCATCCTGTTGCTATAAAAAAAAAAAATGACAGTTTTTAAATTTAAGGTTTTTTTAACTTTTGTCTTGGTATGCAGTGTCATTGGATCACTGAAAGATACATGTATAAGTACAGCTTTATTTACTTTTACCATACAACCAAAACTTTAGAAATAAAAGTTTAAAGCTGAAATTTGAGAGAATAAATTTAGGAGAAGCTATGAACAACTACAAGCTACAAAAAAAACCTGAGAAGCTACAAAAAAAATTTAAAAGAAGCTAAAGTTTTAGGAGAAGGTACGAACACCACCACCACCAAAGGCCACCTCCACAATCAACTCCACCATCTTTAGCCTTTCCTAGAAAGGATGAAGGTTTCTGCAAACCTATTTTTGGTAAACAGCCACAGAACAAAATACAGACCTTCCTTTAACTCAGCCATCATTTTCAACACAAGCACTAAAAAAATTAAAATTCTACAGTATTCAAAAACTGTCCAAAATTTATTCACTAAGTGATGTATAATACGCCACAAGTCCACAAAAACAAAGCAATAAAAAAAGCCTGCAACCTGATATATGCTCTTTACCTAAAATGCTGAATGTGGTTCCACATAGCATAAATGCAATTGTGGCAGACAAGTTACAACTTGCACCACTTCAGGCATCCTCAACACATCCCTTTGACACAGGAATGTAAAATCTCCCTCACAGAGGTATTGTCAATAAATGCGTTTAACACACTTCTTTTTTTTAAACAATTTTCAAACAAGTTGGTTTTGGATGCAAGTGAAAAGGAATTATTAAAGATCTCAGAAAACAATTCATAGTGAAGAAACAGGATTTATCAAGTGGCATAGTACCTTACTCAAAAGGAGAGAATGGATTTTAGTGTGGTAATGACAAACACCTAAGCCCTGTTCTCCCGCCGCTAGCCACAGTGAATGAATTACTTGGATAAATAATGCAGTTCTGAGGTGAGAAAGAGTACAAAACGATGACTTGGGCAGTCCTAAACCATTTGTTTCTATTATTAGTACAATAAATCTGGACAAAGAATGCCTGGTACTAAGAGACTGACTGGATTTGCAGATTATGCCTAGTAACCAGTATCACATAAAGGTAGAGAAAAGTTATACAGGATTGATATAATGTTTAACACTTTATAGAAAAGATTAGTAAAAGGTGCTCCAAGATGCAGAGGATCCAAGAGAAACATTCAGTCTTCAATCACAGGTCACAAAAGCTGACAAAGACAAAACCTTTTTTTATGCCTATTCAACAGACAAAGAAACTATAGGGAGAAGATATGCAAGAAATGTCTTAATAACAATGTCACTGTCTCTCGGCATCAAGCAAAGACCACCACAGAAGAAGAGCAAAATTAAATCAACTTAAAAATGACACAAATTATACTGTACATTCACACTTTGCAAATAACATAAAAAACGGTCCAAAACCCTACAATCTTTTGATCTACTATATATTCAGTCTTGCCCAGTGTCTCCAAATACGTGGAGCACTGACGGGAGCAAAATTCACTAATAATGAAGCAGCCTGCTCTTTTGGATTTGATGCATGCAAAATACTGTACTGCAAGTGTTCTGGCAAACAAAAGAAAGTTCAGAGCAGTACAATTACACAAAAGAAAGCACAATTATCACAGGAACTTTTCCAAAACTTGTGCAAGCCCAGTTTTTCAGGATCAACAGGAATTCTCATTCCATGTATCTGTCCAAAGAAATGCAATAACTGACAGATATAAAACTAATTCCAGCCAGTTTTCACCATTAAAACACTTGCTATGATTGTGCTGTATGCAAACTCATGAACAGTAGGATGGAAAAGATCGCTGCAATGTAAACTCTGCTTTGAGCACAGAACCTTAGTCATACAATTAATGACTAATGAAAACTCAAAGCCAGTCATCTACTGCACATCTACTGTGAAAGTTATCCTGAAGATAACACAAGTTCTGCATTCACCCTTACAAAATCAAAACTTATTTACCCAGACACATGGAGGTATAGCAGCTGAGAATCTATATCACCAGAAGACTGATCAAGAAGAATATGGCATGAAATCTTACTTTGATGAAAATTTTTATGAGAACTATGAAACATGTACCTGGAGTCTTAGAAATAATTTACAGTACATTTAATGTTGAAAGGAAAAAAATATACCTGTTTGAAAGATTTGCAACAATGGTATATTTTTTTTACATACAAAAAGTTAATTTGATTAATTATGTGTAAAGCTTAAAAGGGTTATGAAAGTACAATTTAAATTTATCACTGCCAGATGGGAGGGAGTCATCACTGAAGATTATGTACTGTACAAAGTACTGTTCTAGCTTATCACTTAGGGAATGCTATGGGATCTAAACAAGATCTACAGACATAGAAGTCTTCTATTAGGCAACATAATTTTGAATGGCTGTGTATTACACATTCCATCTTTTCTCTTCAGACCTTGCAAAAAAAAAAAAAAAAAAAATTTAAATTCAGGTTAAACAAGATCAGAAAAAAAAAATGGCAGCTTTTTAAAGTGATACTGCAGGAGATTAAGATAATATTCGAAAGCAAAATATAGCAGAAAACAATACAAAATATTTCTGTATGTTAGCGAGTAAATAACCATTAATTGGCCCAAGTTAGAAGGAACTTTCAAAAAGCACACTAGTCTGAATTGTCTAAAGAAGTTTTTTTGTATTTACTTTTTGAATGTTTATGTTGGTCAGTGGGTAACATAACCCACTGTATCTAACTGCAACAATCCCTACTTCCCTTATGTTCCCAGAGCAATTAGGAAGAGGAATAAAACCAACAGAAGAAAAAAACTTCCAAGTGGTAACTGATTAAGACATTTTCTCACATACACATCTCTAATCTACACAATGGAATTGCCATAAATTTTATGCCCTTCTTAACGAGAAAATGAATCAAACATTCTTCTCCTCCAGAAGCATAAAACCACCATCATGGCATGGCAATGTATCTAACAAGAATTATGACAAACTGTCCAGCTCATCAACTACACTAATTGCCAAAGCATGGGGTTACACATTATTTGACAACAAATCAACCTATAAAATACAAAAATTAGGAATAAATACACTTCTTAAAAACATATTTTCTCTTCAGGTAAAGCATTTCTTTAAATCTCACCAGGTCTGCAATATTATTAAACATTAATCTATTGAAGTATACCCTAGTATCAGTGTATACTTTAGAATCAGGATTTTAGATTTCTTCATTAATTTTCTTTCTATATCTGTGCTCAAAGCAGACAAATTCAAAAAACAGAAAGGATTCTTAAACAGGACATCCAAAAAAAACCTAAAATTCAGACAACTATGTTTAGAGTTGAATGCCACACAGCAAAATGTATTCACTCATTTCTAGTGACAAGGACTCCTTGCTATCTCCAATGTATTCCTACACAATGTTGCGGTTGGGCAGCTCCTTCTAACTGACAAAATAACCAGGAGTTTTTCAAAAAATGGGGATCCATCTGAAATGGATACAAATGGTACTAAGAGCTTCATAGGAATTATAGCTTCAGGACAGAAACATTTTATTTTACACCATAAGCCTGCACATAAGCCTGCTCACTGGCACAAACGTGAGCTTCTGACAGGGCTTCCTAAAGGACACAGTGCACTGCCTTGGGAATGCAAGAACTGCCACAGGAGACTGGAGGGCTACAAGGAGTTTTCTGCAAACAAAAACAGTCCATCCCAGTTGGAGGACGAAGGGAAGGGAAGAAGAATTGTGCTTGATTGAGAAAAGGACAGGAAACAAACCAGCATGGTTTAATGCTAACATACATGCAAACAAGAGCAGCAAGACTAACTAGAGAAAACAAGGGTGGAATCTAGACTTCATACAACGCCACTGATTGGTACCCTGATCAAAGGATTTAAAAACAAAAAAGAGAATATTAAAAATACAGAGATAAGCACACAGAAAAACAATCAATCCCCCAAACACCAGGCTTTAAAATATACTGTGGAAAATACTTTGGATTGATGAATCCACTTTGAAACTAGTACTCAACACAATGACAAAAGGGAAAAAAAAATTGATCTGTTTGACTGAAATAAAGTTGCTGTATTTCATAAGAAGACCTATTTCTGAAAATCAGTTCCCATAGTTACCCTAAGCTGCATTTCAAAGGTTTAATGTTGACCTAAAGCACTTTCTTCTTAATTTTTTATATAGGAAGATTTTTCAAAAGACTTGAAATACATGAGCTTCTACTCTAAGCTCCACAGTGACTTTATAATAAAATTACTTTTTGTTACATGCTCAAAATAACTACAGTCTCTAGAGTTTGTGTTCATCTCAGTTTTAATCCCTATATTGTCAAAACACAGGAAATACTTTTTTATTTATTTATTTTTACACAAACCACACCCTCAAAATAATTTTTGTGTTAAAAGAGAGAGAGCACAGTCTCCTGATATTTGACTTGATTCTTTCAGTAGCTAGTACCACAGTAAAAATGCCAAACACTAAAGAGAGGAAGGCAGGATATGAGTTCCAAACATATAAAACAAATCAGACTCACATTAAGTTAACTGGCTGTTTGTCCTTCAGGTATCTGCCCTGGCAAGTGTCCTTCTAGGAATGAGCTAGCAGTTAATTTCTCACCTAAACAAATACAGTGGTAATGATCAACTAGAAGTTACCTGCATTTCTCCTGTTTTGTCTAGATCTGACCAAATGTAATCAGCTTATAATTACCTTAAGTAGCTTGTTTAGCATTCTATTTATAAAACTGATTAGATGCTGCTAAGCAGAGTAGGCAACAGTTTAACACTTTATTTTGATGCTGAAAGCAAAGTCTAAGGGAGTGGGAGAGGGAGTGAGGATAGCAGAGAGAACAAACAAAACTCAGAAAACTTCAGGAAGAATACTGTATTTTAGGGGTTACAAATCTGTTGTATTATGCACATTTTTACATTTTATGCATGTTTTAAATTTGTGTGTTCTTTGGCTAAACAGCACATATTTAGAATGTTGAAATTATTACTAGTAAATATTTAATTACTTAAATAGATCTGAATAAGTGAATATTCAGCCATACTGACAACTGCAGACTCTTCCTGGAGAGAGAGAAAATGATGTTGCCCTGGCTGGGGAAAGAAAAAAAATCCAGCTTGCAGGAAAATGACAAGAACACTGAGGCCCTGGCCTGAGGTTAAACTAACTGAAGAGGCATTCTGGTTTTGGCTGAAACAGAGTTAATTTTCTTCATAGTAGCTAGTATGGGGCTATGTTTTGGATTTGTACCAGAAACAGTGTTGATAATACAGGGATGTTTCAGTTACTGCTGAGCAGTGCTTACCCATAGTCAAGGCCTTTTCTGCTACTCATACTGCCCTGCCAGCCAAGCAGGCTTGAGGTGCACAAGAAGTTGTGAGGGGACACAACCAGGCAGCTGACCGCAAACAACCAAAGGGATATTCCATACCATATGACATCATCCTCAGCAATAAAACTAGGGAGAAGGTTGGTAAGGGGCCGCTGCTCAGGGACCGACTGGGCATTGTTAATTGGTGGAGCAACTGTTTTTATTTGCATCACTTGTTTTTCTCGGGTTTTATCCCTCTCTCTTCATTATTTTCCTTTTCATTACAATTATTATTATTATATTTCAGTTATTAAACTGTTCTTAACTCAACCCACAGGTTTCATCACTTTCACCCTTCCAATTCTCTTCCCCACATCCTGCAGAGGAGGGAGTGAGCGAGTGGCTGTGCAGTGCTTGGTTGCTGGCTGGGGCTAAATCGTGACAACAGGATGTGACAAACGAAAGGACATGACATGAGGAATTGCTAGATGTCACAGATAACATCATAAGATGCTGACAAAAGCTACAGATAGCACCATGAGGGATGGTTGGACTTCACAGAGGGTTAAAGGGGAGTTAGGTGAGGAACAGCCAAATTTTGCAGAAAATTGAAAGGGGACCTTTAAGGTACTTGGGACCCTTAAGGTACTGAGGACCTTATGGGAAGCAGGAATTGCAACAGCAGTAGTAATTTGGTAACCATATCTATAACACCACAGAAGGCCAAGATTCCCTAGGTAATGGTATTAGAAACACCAGATTTGAGTAGCAAAACCAGGACTAATAGGAAAAAAGTAATTAGGGGTGGATTGTTTCCTTGGGGGGAGACTGGAATTAAAAAAAAAAAAAAAAAAAAAAAAAAAAAAAGGTATAAAGATGGCAAAAGGTGGAGGGTGGGGTCAAGAAAGAGGAAAATGGATAAGCTATGCAAAATGTGCTGCCTGGTGCAGCCCTGCCCTTGATCACCACACCCTCATCAGGACCGTAAACCAAACCAGTGGTTCTGCCCATACCACATGAGTCAAACTTGCTTCCACAACCAAGACAAGCGAGCAGGATGCCAGGGTGCTTCCCCTGGCTAACAAGATGACACCTGGTCAGACAGATCAGGTGACCTGGTTACCCCCATGTCAGTGCTGGCTCCAGGTCTGTCAGCATCCACATCTACCCACTACTCCAATATAGGTCTGTCAGAGACTGTCTTTGACAAATCGCTTCAATGTAACTCCTAATTTCCTCATTTATATAATGGACTTAATACTGTTTTTCTTATCTCCTTCAGTAAGGTTATTTTTAGCACTGTCAGTAACAAAACCAAGAAAGTCAATAGGTGAAGTTATTTACGCTCTTAATATTTATCTCTTGCTACTTTATCTTTTAGGTAAACATGAAGCTCAAGAGTTGGAGGTTCTGCTTTTTCATGTATACTGCTACAAGTTGAACTTTTATTCCAAGTAGTAATGACCTGGTTTTGAAAGTAAGAGAATGGCAGGACATTAATAACTTTCATACAGAGTGAAAGGTACTCATAGTATAGAAAAGGAAAGGAAGAGAGGAAAATACAGTTCTGAACTTTACACATACAATACAGGTGGAAAAAAAGAAATTCTAAAAACAGGGCAAGGGATTAAAAGAAACAATAATTTGTCAGTCCTTATTAACAACAGCCCTTTTGTTTTTAGAGAATAATAAGCATGACCATCTTAACAACAATGTAGTGATAATTTTCCAAACACACACTCTTTGTTCATCACCAAGTTGTTAGATCAATATTCAATGAATCTATTACAAATTTGCAATTTCCTGTCAAAGATTACTGTTTATTTAAAAGATGAAAATAAAAGGAATTATATTGTACATGGGAAAAAAATAATTGCAAAAGGATTATATTTTATGCTAATTTATATTTATAGCAATTGTTTTATTTACCTTTTTGTTTTCTTGTAGTTTTCCAGCTGTAATGTCTGCATACACTTGTATCTTTCCAACTCACACTGCTCACATAGGTCCTCAAGACACAATAGATGATTCTCCATTTCCTCAAAGTCTGCCTCTAGCTGGGCTATAAGAAATACTTATATGAATATCAAATTGTATCAATAGATGGACAAGTCACCTGAACAGAAACAGGAATTCATAAAGTTACATAATTAACATGTTAATAATTACAGATATATAAATGGCTCAGAAAGATAAACAAACGTCAGTCCATATCACACAGTAAAAAGAGACAACAGAGCCATGTTAAGAGAGATCTATCTGAAGTTCCCTTTGCAGTAAGATGCTGAACCACTGTATTTACCCCAGCATCTGGGTCTCACAGGCTTATGATCCATATTTTGGGAAAAGAAGCACCCAGAACTCATAATTTAATTTTGCTTCTTGGGCACACTGTTAGTTTACCTCTTCCTGCCTGGTACCAATCTGAGGAACAAAACTGCGCTGAGGAAGACCAGTACTAATCTTAAACTATTCAATGAAGCAAAAGTAAAGCATACTGGGAAAATTTTAACAGACTTCAAAAAGTCTACTCTGAACACAGACCCTATACTCATAGGCAAATCTTTAGATCTAGCTATTTTACATAATCATGCGGTTAAAAATATGCAAAACCTCTTAATCTTCTCTTTAACCTTAATTGTTGCAAGTCCAAACTTAAAAAAGATTATGCACATGAAAAGCCCTAAGAAACCTGATCTTATCTTATAGCTCACCCTCTTCTAAGTAGAAATTAGGACTAGAGAACTCCTGAGGTCCCTTCTGACCAGAATTATCCCATGTGAATCTTGTATCAAATGATCATATCACAGGATCATATTAAATGATTGACAGGCTGAGACAGTTGGGGCTGTTCAGCCTGGAGAAAACGAGGCTCTGGGGAGACCTGATAGCGGCCTTCCAGTACCTAAAGGGGGCCTACAAGAAAGACAGGGAGAGACTGTTCAGTAGGGCCTGTTGTGACAGGACAAGGGGTAACGGTTTCAAAACAGAGGGAGGTAGATTCAGATTAGATATTAGGAAAAAAATTTTTTACAATGAGGGTGGTAGAACAGTGGAACTGGTTGCCCAGAGAGGTGGTGGATGCCCCATCCCTGGAAACATTCAAGGCCAGGTTGGACGGGGCTCTGAGCAACCTGATCCAGTTGGAGATGTCCCTGCTCCTTGCAGGGGAGTTGGACTAGATGACCTTTGAAGGTATCTTCCCACCCAAACCATTCTATGATTCTGTGATCACTGTCCCTTTGGGTGATTAATGCTGAACTCCATGTCCCTCCTCAGGATCCTAAAGTGGAAAAACTATTTTCCCAAATTCTAAAGAGCTAGTCACTCTGGGATGGAGCTGTGTGAATACAGGACTATTATTTACCCTTTTGTCAGGACTTCTGCTATATCAGAAAGGTCAATTGCATCAAGGAGGATAAATCACATTTTTACAAACAAAATAGCAAACAAAGAATAGAAGGGAGTTCGCAGTTCAGACAAAGATACACTAATCTGTTGCAGCATATGAACTTGATTCTTGATACCAAGAACTACACAGACGGAATGAAACAGCAGAAAACCTAAGGCAAGTCTGAGTTTTGGCAAATGTCTGTGTTTCACCTTTGCTTGTAACAGGCAGAAGCAATCTTCATAAAGGAAAACAATAACTATTAAGTCCAAGGCAGAAAAAAGTGATCTAAAGTTAATGTGTTTCGGATGCTCAAAAGAAGGAAACGGCAAGCTGAAGTTATCAGTCAAATCTTCAGTTCTGGTTTGGCCGTTCTACTTGGAGCATACAAAATTTCAACTTTCCTAACCATTACTCGATTAGAAATTGCTATGCTAGTGGTCCCCCTAGAACAGCAAACAGTCAAGACCTCATAAACAAATTTCCTAGCATGCATATTCAGATGTTCAGCTCCAATTACTTCATATGATTTTTTAGTCCCTAACAAGTAAGGTACTGCTCCACAACAGTCCAAAAGGGAAATACGAATCATATAATCAGCAAACGTTTCCCTAAATTATTTATCTTTATACAGATACACTTAGGGGAAAAAAACAAGGTTAAAAAAAAAAAGGCAGTTGACTATTAACGTGGAAACAAGTTTCAGGAAAAAATATGTTTTTAATTCTACAGATTGTTTACCACATACTCAACTTCCTCTCATAAAATCCAGATGTATTCAAAGGGCAATATCATGACTACAGTTATGACTGGTAGTCTCTTTTTGCTTAAGAAACGGACTTTTCTCAGTGCATTGAAATAAAAATGTCTGTATTATGCTAATTTGCTTTTCAGAATGATTGCTTACTTATTAATTTGCAAAATTCACAAACACAGCAGGGCTCAAGACAATTTAGTAAGGCACCTATCAACCACTGTTTTTTCCACTCAAAAAAACCCACCACCTGCTTTGCTGTACTTGCTATTGAAATAACATTAAAAGGCAGCAATAAAGAACAGGAAAATAAAGAGGATGAAGAAACGCGAATACTACAGGGCAACCGACTCCTAGCACTAGGATTTGAGCAGCCTCTAGTGGGAACTGCAGAAAACGCTGCTCCTGAAGAACAGGAATGAACACTTAAGATCTCTCCAGAAAACAACAATCTTGCTTTACTGCAATGTAGATTTCAGAATTTTTATTTCTGAAGTGAAAGAAAACTTTGAAGACTAGCTCCAAAGCAATAGCACCAGCTACAGTTGTGAATTAACATCTCTCCTACCCAAATAAGAATGTACATACTGTGCATCAAAAGAAAGTTCCAAACAAAGCTACATGCTTAATCACTTTGAAACTTAAGCCATAATTCTTTATTAATCTCTTATCTATATTCACAGATAACTAAGTTCATACTTTTAAAAAGGTATTTAGCAAAAAATAAGAAATCTAGAAATTTATTTCCAATTTATAGTTCACAGTGGCACCTGCCCCAGAAAGCCAGTTAATGTTCTAAAAAATACCTGCAAGATTACCAGATCTTTTCCAGCTCTTCAAGACACCCCACAACCAAGTAGTCAGGCAACAATCACCATCTCACTCTGAAACATCATTGCTATGAAGGAGAAAAACATCTCCTACTTTTAGTATTTTTAAGGAGGCCAGAAAAAAATCCATCATACCTTTAGATAAAGGATTTTCCTGTACAGTAATATACCACCACTGGTAGAAATAGTATTTTTTTTATTAGATAGTTGAAAAAGTAACTTGTTCTTTACGTCACATCATCCCAATTATATCAGTTTGGCTTGTATTTCTTACACTATCACAGGTATAACAACGCTATTATGAGTTTCAGTTCTTAGTTTTATTTTTTTTAAATTATGTTAATGTTTGATCAGGGCACCTTAGATTGGATTATCTTCTATCAGCGTACGCTGTTTTTCTTAAGTTTACCAGGAAACTTTAGAGTATTTATCTAGAACCCAATAACCACAAAATCAAATTCTGTACCTAAAAAAGCTTTCTTTCTAAAGTTTAGCTAACTTAAATTTGTAACATATTTTTTTTTCAACTGAAACCTACGCTACCTGTAGTTCTGCAGTAGTATAAAAATTGTTAGAAAAGCTAAATCACAGATGTATATCAGAAAATATTACAGTTTTCAATTTCTCCTGCAATAACTTTAAATGTAGCTTTCCTGCAATGTCCCAGTCACCAAAACAACAGAAACCACCAAGGAGTATTAAAGACATTTTTACAAAGTTCATTCATTCTCTGACTAAAAGGCAAAAAGGCAGAAAACAGAAAGGATGGCAACAATTACATCAAATAAATTCTCTCTACCTCTAGGTCAGACAGGGACACAGATTACTAAAAGCTTAAAATGAGCAGTGAAAGACATATATATATATATATATATATATACAGGAAGAGCTGAATTCAGCTGCAACAGTTAAAAAAATATCTTTACATAATTACAGTTCTACTAGCACTCAATTTTGATTTGTTTTTCAAGAAAAGATCTTAAATCTAGCTGGTATCATGAATTACATGAAGCTAAAGCAGCTTTTTGGCTGAAACTACCTATCAAATATACTAGGATATTTTTCCTTCTGTACTCAAGCCACAGACATTTCTAAGTCTACAACATTAAACTATATGCCTTTTAAACATATATACCTTTACCTTATACAACAACCCTCTCCACTGAAGTATTCTACCCTGGAGCCTAGGAAAGAGAAAAGCTCCCTGTTGAAAATAGGTATCATTACACTACATTATTCAAATTCCCTAGTTTTACCATTTATCTCCCCAATATTTTCCCTGATTTTCTCAGTAAAGGTCATTTCATCTCAGACTATTAAACTCCTGAAAGCAAGATAAGCAACAGCAGTTTTTAAACAATGGGTTAACCGGTTAGAAATATTTTAATTAATAATAAAACATTATTTTCTTTAAACATTTTGCCAACTGTAAATCATTACTCATTTACAGTAGAAGTTTTTACAGCTCTCCTAGCTTTAAAAATAATTTTGAAATCACAAAGAAACCACTGAAAACTAGAGTCTTCTACTGGAATCTGCATTCCAGATTTCTGCATCACAAAACATTTATCCAGCTCTTTTTCAAGAACTATCAACTGCTAGATGCTAACAAAAAAGCAACTAATATTTAAGTAACACAATTAAGAAGTCCAAGTTCAAAGGCCAGCTCTGTGAAAAATCTTAATATATTGTCTGGTCTTAAATTCACTTTTACTTGACCAGTATCTGCTAATATCTAAATCGTGACATAAGTCACAATTAATAAACAGATAACAGTAAATTAATGACTTCTGCTCCTCAAAGACACTCATGTCTTCCCCAGAGAGAAGTCTATGGGCTACTACCCACTACACTTTTTCCTCCTAAAGGTACTACCTCGGAGGCTGTCTACAAACTGATGAAATGAATAAAAATTAAATTCTATAACCTCATAATACAATATGTTGCTAGAAGTATACTGTATTATTCAAACTGGAAAAATCTTTGGCATTTTTACCAACAAATTAAAAAATAAGTATACCTCATTAAAACAGACCTTTTTTTTTGCTGCAAAACAAGTATCCATAAGATGAGGTATTCAGTTCTTAAAGTAGTTCAAATTGAATTTAATAAAAACAATATTATAATCACTGTGACCTTATATTTCACAAGTTTTAGTACATTTCCTTAATGTTTGAAGAAGCCATTAAGAAGTTTTTAATCTTACTTCTTAAACAAAGCGAACATGTTCATTTTTTAAAAATGCAAATTCTGAACAAATTGGATTGAATTTTGCTGAGCTAGAAAATGGCAACTTTCATACTCGATACATAGTCTGAAAATAAAGCATAACCTTCTGCTCAAGACATAAACAAGGATACCTCCCCTAAGCAGTGTGAAAAGTTTGTTTCCCCAATTGATTTTCACACCCATCTAACTCATATTTCAGAAAAAAATGTTTATGAAAGATTAGGAAGCAATAGCTTTTATCTCTGTGAATATATACTCAGACTTATTTCCTTCGCAGTCTCACCAGTCTAAATATTTTCACCCTACATTGGATTTGTCACCTATGTCCACAAGCAGCCTTTCTGAAGGCAGTACCAAGTTGATGCTTAGCATTTGATGTTGTTGTTTTTGTTTGGTTTTTTTTTAAAAAAAAAGGGAGGGGAGAAATCAGATATAGATCAAGGTTTGCGTGCACTGATTTGCGGAAATCAAAACAGATATTTGAGAAAAATGCCCTTGCTCAAACACGAAACACATTTCATATTAAGATATCATCAAGGAGGTATTTTCTACAGCATCTCAAAAAAAAATTCACTTAAGTGATGATTCAAATTTTGGACTTTGAAAGGGCAATAACTGCACTTTTCACTTTCACTTCAGAGTAATTTTTTCTTCAAAGTTTTCAACAGCAGCTACAAGACACTGCGTAATCAAACTTATCAAATGAAGACACAGACTCTTTACTTGACATAAGGGATGACTGATAAGGTGAGTACCTAAGTTAAAGGAATTTACTTATAAAAGTGCTAATGGAAATGTGTCTTGTAATGCACAGCACAAGCTGAAGAATCTGTACATGACTCATCAGTTTTAAATAGGTCACTGAGAAGGTTTGTTTCCATTATCTGTTTTTTTGTTTTGTTTTGGTTTTTTTTTTAAATCAAAAGCAGCCAGTGTTCCCTATCTACTTTCAAAACGAAAGCATTAATAGATTTAGTAGATGCATATCATGTCACAATGCAGAACTGTTGCTTTTCTGAAATTACAAAGATGAGCCAACTTACGTCTTGGATGCACAATCCAGGACACAATAGTTTATAATTCTATTTTAACATTTTTTTTTTATAGAATGTTTCACTGGTATTTAAAATTGACAGCTACAGTATTAGTCATCTTCTGGAAAAGTTAATACAGTTTACGTTTATAAAAGCAGATAGCTCAGAGTTATAAAAACGAAAAACAATGAGCAGAGTATCACAGCAAATTTCTGGTAAATCACTTCCAGAAGTGTAGATGTTGATTTGGTACAAATTATATCTTTCTCTTCAAATAGGCTCCATAAAACTTATCAGAAAAAAAACAATTCCAAAAAACTTACAGTGGTTAGGAGGAAAAATAAAAACCTATAAGTAAATTACTTGAAATCTGACACACAAGGTGAGGCTAGAAAATTTGGTTCAAATCTCACCATCTTAGCAGCAGACTTCAAAATTCATTAGCCTCCCAGAACAGACTAGTTAATACTTCCCTAAGTCTTGCCTGTGCAGTATCAAAAATATTCTAGTGACACTGAGTTTTCTCCAAGTAATTCTACAATCAGGATGAGATTAATTCTGGTTCATAAAACTGTAACATTAGGAATGAGAAGGTAACCCCAATTCATCGGGATTTATAGCATTTGCAGTTAGGAACTATAAAGGCAATTCCATTAGATTTTTATTATATTGTTTATCTTTGGTCTGCCAGTGGACTGCATCGCTTTGTGCATGATGATATTAAAATCTGTATTTAAATAAATCACTATCTGAACTGATATTTCCTTAGAAAATAATTGAGCTTTTCAAAAAGCAAACATTAAATGGTTAGTGCACATGATAAAGCCTTACAAAACAAGGTGGTGTGTCGTGGTTTTGTTAGTGAGGGGGGGCCTAAGGTGGTAGCTTCTGTAGGAAACTGCTAGAAGTTGCTCCCCTTTGTTCAGTGGACTCGGCCAGGCCTAGGGCGGACCTGCTGCTGGCCAAGGCCGAGCCGATTGGTAGCAGAATGTTCCGTGATTACGCCTCTGCGATAACGTATTTAAGAAGGGGAAAACAGAAAAAAAAAAAAGAGAGAGAAGAGAAGATGTGAAGAAGCTGAGTGGGGGCAGAGGCGCAGAGGGGGAGGCGCAGGCCTCTCACCAGGCAGCCAACTGGGCCCAACTCGGTCCAGCCTGGCTGCAAGAAGTGGAAAGGAGATGAGAAGTGAATAAGATGATGTAAAAAAAGATCCTGAGAGACATCTACCAGCCTGTTGTGAGGAACGGCTGCAGACGCCAAGGTCAGTTCAGAAGGAGGGGGAGGAGTAATGCGGCTCCTGGCCAAGATTCCCCTGCAGCCTGTGGTGACGACCATGGTGGAGCAGGTTGTCCCCCTGCAGCCCATGGAGGTCCATGGAGGAGCAGAGATCCACTTGGAGCCCGTGAAGGACCCTGTACTGGGGAAGGTGGATGCCTGAAGGCGGCTGTGGCCCGTGGAGGGCCCGCTGGGACAGCTGTTCTGAAGGGACTGCACCTCGTAGAAGAGATGACCCACGCCGGAGCAGTTCCACGAAGGACTGTGGCGTAGGGGTGGCACCCCACAACGGAGCAGGGGAGGAATGTGAGGAGTTCTTCCCCCGACCATGAAGCAGAGGCGTGAAACAACGTATGATGAACGGACTGCAACCCGCATTCCCTTCCCCCCGCCCCCCGTGCCGCTCGGGAGGGGAAGGTAGTAGAGATAATGAAAATGTTAAGCTTGGGAAGAGGGAGGCGTGGATGCAGGTTATCTTGTTCCCTGTCTCATTCTCCTGCTAATTTTAGAAATAAATGAATAGTTTTCCCCAAGTCGAGTCTGTTTTGCCCGTGACGGTAACTTTAAGGACTTCTCTCCGTCCTTATCTCAAACCTTGAGCCGTTTTTCTTATATCATCTTCTCCTGTTCTCTCAGAAGGTGGGGGGAGTGAGAGAGAGACTGCGTAGTCTGGTCCCGATCGGGGCTCAACTACGACATGGTGTAAGAAAATTGTAATAAAAAATGAAATATTACTTGGTTCAGAAAAAAATAGCAAAGTTATTACCAGCCTACCTCAGAACAAAAGCCAATTTGTGCATATCCACTGACCATAGATGAATGAGAAATTAGACTCCAAACACAGAAAAGAACCCTCATTCTCTTCACATCAGATGCCAGCCTACTCCACAAAAAAACAAGAGCCGCAATTACATGAAGAATTTCTGCATATTTCCCAGCTGGTGTAAGAATAGTGCAGGCAGCGTCTCTAGGGAAGTCAGCTACTAAAATCCATGCACAGACAGCAGTTTTACAAAACTTGAATTTGATGCAACTTGAACAGATTTTCATGGAGGCAGCAAGAGGCCTTCTCTTGACAGAAAGCTTTGCTACTTGTCAAATGCTGCATCCCCATCTCAAGGCTCAGTAACACTAGAGCTTTTCAGAGACAAAGCAGCCAGAACATCTTTTCCTAATTTCATTTTCAACAGTGGATCAACTGGGATCAACTGTTTTGCATAAGAAGTTTCCAGAAGTAGTGCACTAAAGCATTTATCTTTTAATCTTTTAAATGAAATCAACAGGTTAACATTTGGTAAAGTTATAAAAATTGGAACCCACCTAACAAGCATGAGGTATTTGGAAATCTTAATATGTAGCATTGCTAGTTTCACCTGTCACTTCAGAATAGCTTAACCCTGTACACTAACCTAAACTACAGAAGCCAGCTTTGGAACCAACAGTTACTCTCAACAAAAAGTTTCTGCTTTAAAAGTGTCCCAAGTCAAGTAAGTTTCTTGCCCCCCACCAAATGATGATTTAAAACAAATTATTACATAAAATGATATAGACTCCATCTAAGAGAAACAACTACATACGAGTGTTCACACTACTTACAAAAGTTTATGAATTTAAAAATACTTCGATAATAATAATTTTCAGCTGTTCACATCAAGATATGCGGTTGCCATACAACTTTTTTTCTCCAAATAATGACATATACAATATTTTAACTGCTGGAAGAGCAACCACTACTAATTTTTTTTAACAAAACGAGTTTGTTTAAGAACTGTTTTACAATAGAAAGGATGTGTTTGGGAAGCAAAATTACATTTTACAATTGCAATGTTCACAACAGCTGAACTTCAGTTTAATCCTCTGCAATCACTTAAATGTTTGTTATATTTATTAAACCTTACCTAGGCTTTCTGTGAGGCATTCTAGATCTGCTAAAAACCCAGGTATTTGTTGGAGCTGATCCTGTAGTTCCACCAGACTGTTTCTTTTCTTCTCCCAGTGTGCAGAAAGCATCACAACTTCACTGTCCACCAGCTGAAACAAACAGGTTATTTACTTTACTAGCATTTACTACCTATTTACAAGCATCCTGACTAATTTTTTAGAGTTCTTGCATCTGCAAATGAAGGTCAGCACAGTGACCTTATAGCACTGTCACTTGTGTATTTTTCAAGTAAATATACAACATGCTCAAGAAAGCCCCAGTAGTATGGAATATTTATATCAAAATGCATTCATTAAAGCAATATAAAAATTATTTCTTACTATGTTAATCAATGCAGGAAATACTTTATGGATTTTATTAACTGTAAATAATATGCACCTGGAATTCTGACAGCAACATTGCACTGGTACACAATAACAACAATGCAGTGCTACAATGTAAGGCTTATTTAGATCAAGAACTTAGTTTAATGTTGCTAGACATACCAATTTAATCAATAAAACCAAGTTAGCTGAGTTCACTTGGTACCATTTTCCCAGATATTATTACTCCAGAAAACAGAGTATGTTTGATTTAGAAGAAATACCAATTCCAGAATTAGTTTCATTATTTACTGTCTACACTTCCATTTATCGGCAATGTTAAGATGTCTTATACAGCCTCAAAACAATATTCCCAGCTAACTTAAAATGTTTCAAATAATGGCAGGAAAGCACAAAAAATAACGACTTAAACTTCTGGATATGTCTTATTTTTACCATCACCTTCCTGTCGCACTCTGACAAAGCTGTACTTAATACCCTTTTCTAACCTAACATCCCCACAGAAAAACAGTAAGATGATACAATTAAGGGCAAGTAGTGACTACAACTATCTGAACATGGAAGACAAGAAATTCTGAGTGTCAATATATCAGTTGAAAGGTACTTTAAAGCACTAGGAAATTCTCATGCTCAATTAAAATATCAGAATTGAAATATCAGAAAGTAAACAGGAGAATGATCTTCAGACAATTCTTGTTAGATGATACCCTGTAAGAAACATGATCACAGAAAATTTATATTTTTACAATATATGTATTTAATACTTCAAGAACATTAATTGTAGGCTGAGTACCATCAAATCTGGAAGAGCTGTGAGAAACAAGAGGAACTGAACATTCTGATCCACTCCATCAGCTGCCTGTCAAACACCATCTTAAAATCACAGTAAAAAACAATGCAACTTGGCATTTTTTCCCAAGAAGCAATACGGAACATTACTTTTTCATTATATTCGTTTTACTGGGATGGAGTGAACTTTCTTCACAGCAGTCCATATGGTGCTGTGTCTTGGCTTTCTGACCCAAATAGTGCTGATAACATACCAATGTTTTGTATATTGGTGGACAATGCTCGTACAGTGTGAAGGCCTTCTCTCTTTCCCACTCATCTCTGCTCCCCCTGCAGTGAGAAGGCTACAACTTGGCAAGAAGTTGGCAGGGGACACAGCTGGAAACAGTTGACCATTGGCCAAGGGGATATTTCACACCATATATCATGCTCAACAATAAAAATTAAGGGTTTGTTCTTCCAAGGGAACCATTGCTCTGTGACTGATTGGGCATTAGTCTGCTTGTAGGAGGTTGTGATTGACTGCTTTTGCATCACTTATTTTTCCTCTGTCCTTCAATTATCAAACTGTTTTTATCTTGAATCATGAGTTTTCTCATTTTTGTTCTTCCTCGTCTCTCCTGTGACCCGCTGGGGGGGGGGAGTGAACGAGGCTGTGTCAGTGCTTACCTAGTGGCCAGGGTCAACCCAGTACATGAGTACTAAAAATTTTAGTTTAAAATTATCTACATTCTAAAATATTGCAAGTGTGGCATTGTTATTTTTTCTTACCTCTCCAGCTTTTGCACAATCTTTGGCTCCTTTGTGAAGGGCAGCCCAAGCATCTTCATATCTGAGGAGAAGAAATATAAACAACTATTTTTACTGTGTTTCTTTTACAAAGGAAGAGGATTTCATGGATGCCACTGTGGTTATTTACAGGGGCTACCAGAAATAACAGTTAAAGTTATACAGTTGTCTTAGTAGAATAGTAAATACCAGAAAGAAATATACAATAAGAAATAATTTCTTTCAAAGAAAAAGTGATTTACATTTCTTAAACTGCTAGCTTATATTAAGAGCTAAATGGACCCAGTAGTATTTGTAAGACTACACATAAAAGCCTTAAGCACTACTTGGGACCCAATGTCATTAAGAAAATGAAAAAAATTAACAAGATTGTAATCACAGCCGACTCTCTCTCAAAAAAAAAAAAGAGAACAGATATTAAAGATAAAAATACAAAGGAAATTTATAATGCAAATAGCTTCTGCTACTCAGAAAAAATGTGGTTAAATACACAAGGAATACGCTTTCTTTTCATGGCAATGACAGGCATACTGCTCTATTATAACAGAATGATGTAATATCAAATATGTAAAAGTTATAAAACATCAAATTAAAACCACAGGCTGGGCCTCAATGCCAGTTGTCTTCATCCCTCTGCATTAGATTCTTAACTAAAGTAATCTTTCAAACGTTGCTTTTCCTCCAGAACTTCTGTTTTATTAACATGACAGCACTTAAAGACCAGACAAGCTTTAAACATATTTATCATTTGATAACCACCCCCACTCAACTCACTGCAGAACATCCAAAAAAAACTATTAGTAACACCTTCATTTTCTTCTCATCTTTTTAACCTAATAAAGTTATTTCTGAAATTACAGGAAGCAGATACTAACAAAAGAAATGGAAGGTCATACCTGCTCAGTAATTCCAGTCCAGCAGAAAACTCTGGCAAACACTGAACAGTTCTATCAAACAAATTGTAAATAGAAAAATGTTGTTAATAAATAGAAGGATGTTATAAAAAAATGTGTGCACACATATCTGTGTTAGACAGATATGCTGAGCACAGAAATATTCCCTTACAGTTCACTTTCACAAACAGTTTGTCAACCCTGGTTTAAAATGCATTACACAGTGTATCTTAGAAGAATATTCCAAAGGGTTGTTTTTATGCCCTTTGCTATTTTATGGTAGCCCATTCTAACCTCTTTTCATACTATCCATTAAAAAACAACTTTTATGAGATAATTTCTTAGCACAGTTAACAAACACAGAGGATGAACATTATTTTAACTTAAAATAGTGGACAGAAACATTCTGAAAACAAGACTACTCACAACATCACCCTTACTGGCTTCTGCTCTGATCCCGACCCAAAAGCTCTCAGCCATCCTTACAATTAAGCTAAGCTGTATTTGTCTCAGAACTTCATCAGCAAAGAAGTCACCCTGGCATCCCCCTATTTGTGATGATCCAATTGATTTGCCCAGTGCTTTTCTCAAACAGTGATGGATATTTACAGTACACGAGATGAACCAAAATATTATGGACTGGAAACATAGAAAGAAGGCAGTTGCCTAAAACAGTTTTAATCAAACCTTCACCCATTCTAAGTTTAGCTTCTGTGTCATGTCAACACAATCACTGGTCAGTTAAAAAACCTTTACATCCAAAACACCAAGCTTCAGAACTTAATACACTTTGGGCTTGTTTTAAAACAGTTTCGTGTCTACATACTGTGTTTTAGTAAAAACTTGCTTTAACTAAAGCACACCTGAGCTTATTCAAAGAAGAAACATTCCTAGATGTCATTTACAGACCTTAAGTAGTCTTCTCTACAGTTTACACAGATTGAAATAATGAACAATACACTAAAATGCAGAGGATAAAAAAAAAAAAAATCATAATTCTTAAATCTTCTTGCAACAGAGATGAAAAAAGATGTTAAGTACTGCACTATACATATATTTTCCACAATAAGAAAGCTCGTATTTCTTACACTAAAAAAACTGAATAACAATTTTAGTACATGAGATTGACAGAGATTGCAAATAATTACATTTCAGTATACTGCAACCTGGATCTTTAGTATAAAGTACTACAATAACATTGAATAGTCACATAATTTAAGTAGTCATTTACAAACTTATTGATGGCCATCAGAAACTATTTAGGCATATCAATCAAGGCTTTATCAAGCAAAGTATTTCCTTAATATTAGGGTTAAGCTTTTATGTTATCAAAAGAATGTTCTATAAAACTATATGCAAATGTTTTTGTAACTGGCTCAGATATATAAGCTACTTTCAAATTTTTCTTTAACAATGCATAACATAGATTTAGGATGTTCTTAAGATGTTCAGAAGTACCTCTGTCTGCTTTTTTTTGCTTCTCTTGATTTGTCCCCCAAAGTCTTCAACCTATAAATCGAAACACAAAACCATCAGACGTTTCCAACACCAAAACCAGAGAACAACTTGTTTGAACACAGCATGTGTTAATTCCCGTCTATTATAGTCAGTTTTGTTTCAGCTAATTTCACAAATAAATCAAATGTCACTTAGTTTTGGGGAGACTGTCATATGAAATTATTTCCACCTACACTTCTTCTAAATTATGAGACTTTTCTATAAGTGCATCAAGCAATTGAGTATGAAAAGTTTAATGGGAGCTATACATCCAAGTCATCCAGCTCTCAATACTGTTTCCTTAGCAAACAGGTATTAAAGATCTGCGTAGAAATCATCAATCCAATCGCGAAGAGTATCCTTTACAAGAAGGCATATGTGCCAAGGAAAAGCATGACAGTCACATAGAGACATTTGTTCCCATTTGCCTTAAGTTTGCCAACACAAAACTAGCACAAGCACAACTTTCCTTCTGCCAACTATCAGAATCTCCAGCAGCATCACCACAGTGTGCTGCTACTGAGCATATCTGAGGATTCTTTCACCTATGGCCAATTTCAAAGTGACTGGTATCTTGCTCCTAAAACCCCAACCGAACAAAATAAACAAACCCAAAACCCCAAGCAACAACAAACGACCCCCCTCCCCCCAACAGCACACAACTCTTCCACTCTTTACTCTTTTTCAGTCAACCTGTATATGCTACGAAAGCTGGCACAGCAGAGCGAGAACCAAAACCTCCTCTGACCACCAGGATGATGGATGTCCTCAGTCTCTACGCCCTTTGAGCTGTCCAGGACAGCAAGGCTTAGGAAGAAATAAAAGACACACAGACACATCTTTGGAGCTATGAGCTCCAAAGATATCCTCCAGAAGTGACATAGAGATACATAATCTTGAGTGACCCAGTGACTGGAAAACACTCTAATATACAGATATTATTCAGGCTGCTTCTAGGGTGAGACAAATCACTCGCCCAGTCTCGACCACCACCGATTTCCAGGAACTCAAAGAAGAAACCTCAAAGTTCTACAGCAAAATAGGTGGTTGACAATTTGAGAAAAGACATGCTAAGGCACATCTCCACTCCCTGTTAAGAGAGTTGTTCGCAATAGTAGAGCCAAGTAGCAACAACCACGGCACACTGAGAAAGAACACTGCCTGCAATTTGCCCTTCTCCTGTCATGTTCCCCGGTATGCATGCCAGCCTGTAACAGCAGCGCTCCTCTGCATACATGGATAGAAGGAAATGCTGGGTCACAACTACCAGTTCTGTTACTAGAAAATCTGCCAGC
This sequence comes from Chlamydotis macqueenii, assembly GCF_036417535.1. NCBI lineage: Eukaryota > Metazoa > Chordata > Aves > Otidiformes > Otididae > Chlamydotis > Chlamydotis macqueenii. Next base: position 68,029,441 of record NC_141557.1, read on the forward strand.
AGTCAGAAGTAAAAGTTAAACAATTTATCACTAGACTAGTGTTCTTTGACTTCCTTTCAATAGGGTTCTCTGTGCAAAGTAGAGGTAGTGTGAGCCACATCACTCAAGCTGGCAGAAGCGCACAAATGACTGCCTGAGCACAGACAAACACAGTTCACTATTGTGCCTCCTTGCAGGAGGAGAAAAAAAAAAAAAAAAAAAAGATTGCTTGCGAGTAAATGGGTCGAAATCTAGATACAGAGGATACACAGAAGTAGAAAGCACACACAGCTGAGCAGGGGAAAAGGATCTTAATTCCTTTGTACACAGAAATGGCTAAGAAAACTAAACTGCTCTTTCTTCACATTACACAGCCCCATATTTAATTTTTTTCAGCGATACTCTTTTCTTAGAAGCCCTGGAAAAGCTTCTTCCTCACAAAGTTTCAAGAAATCCAACTGCTCTACTTTGCAAGCATTCATTGTAGTTAACAAGCTAGCCACAACTGACCCAGCATTCTTAACACTAGAAATACTTTATTTGAGTTTTGACCATTTTGAGCTGAAGTCTTAACAGTGTAAAATGACTTCTATTACCACTTCAGAGGGGTAGGGAATGGAGTAATCCAGAACACTATGGCATCGCAGTTGCATTATGTAGGAAGGGAAAAGGGGCGAACCAGGACAAGTCATGTTCTGGCTTGAATCCATGGGGACGCTACAGGAAAAAACTCGATCCTCTCCACAGCCTCTGCTATTACGGCTCCAAGATAAGGTTCCCAATGGCAAAAAAAAAAAGAATGCACTCCAGATTAAAAAAATTTAAAGGTAGGGCACACCAAGAAGCATACATTAATGGAGCTGCTAAAACACTAAGATGGAAATGATGAAATCATAGACTGTTCTCAAAACACAACAAAACATTGCAGTACAAGTAAGAAGGCAAATTAGAGACTACGTGGAAACATATTGACTCCACTGCAGCAATACATGGAGATACAGAGGTAAATGACCATCAGATCCAGCACATTATGACCTTTCTGGGAGACCTTTTAGCGGCCTTCCAGTACTTAACAGGGGCTTATAAGAAAGACAGGGAGAAACTTTTTACCAAGGCCTACAGTGACAGGACAACAGGTAATGGTTTTAAACTAAAAGAGGGTAGATTTAGATTAGACATAAGGAAGAAACTTTTTACAATGAAGATGATGAAGCACTGGAACAGGTTGCCCAGAGAGGTGGTGGATGCCCCATCCCTGGAAACATTCAAGGTCAGGTTGGACGGGGCTCTGAGCAACCTGATCTGGTTGGAGATGTCCCTCCTCACTACAAGGGAGGTTGGACTGGATGACTTTTAAATGTCTCTTCCAACCCAGACTATTCTCTGATTCTGTTGTCCTCTTTAATCACGTGAAAAAAACCCTTTTCAAAAGAACCTTACACTGTACTGAGGCATCAAACTCTGCAAGAAGTTCTACAAATAACAGCAAAACAAAGACAGACAGCAATAAAGCAATTCCTTTCTCTGTATTCTTAAGACATTTTAATATTCAATTACTGTTTGTTAAGATGAGACAGATAACATAGAAGAAACTTATCTGGTTGATTGGCTTATTCTACCAGTTTCTCTGGACCATGATACAGTGGTGTTAGTAAGTAAGTATTAACTATTTATTTTAAGTTTCTGGAGCATACAGACATCCATCACCACATAAAAAATATTTACCATACGGGTATCCTAAGGCAGCCTCAACATTGCCAAAGACCATGCAGTTTTTAAAAGTAATTGATTACAACATAATACTCTCCTGTGGCTCATTACAAACCAAGTTTTGCAGCACAGGCATGACCTTGTTCTCTAGCCAAACACTGACTTCTAGTAACGCTCATTTGGACTAAAAATAGCATTGACACAGGGCTTATCTAAAAAAGCTTTGTGAGGCAATGCAGTTAGAATATCTTTCTACTTTTTAAAGTAAGCAAGTGCCTGCTCCTTCCGCTTATCCTGTGCTTCTCTTCCCCAAGTGACAGTAACTCATCTTCCAAAAAAATAAAAGCTTTTCCTCTGCTGAACACAGGGATGCTCTTTAGGCATTTATGTTAATCCACAAAACCCTGAAGGTCGGTCACTTCATAAAAAATTCAAGCGCGTTAACCGACTCCATTCGCATCTTCCTCCTCCTCCTCCTCCTCCTCTCCAAAGAGCCGTCTCCCTTTCCGTCCCCCGACCGCAGCTGCCTCCCAAACACCGGGCACCCCTTCCCCTCGGCTCCCGACCGCAGCTGCGGGCCGCCGGGGCTGGTGAGCCCGCCATCAGCCGCTCAATCGAGGCGGGAAGGGAGGGGGTGGATCAGACCCAGGGGCCGTGTTTCTAACCACGTACCGACGGGAGTCACCGCCACCACCGCACACCCCGAGTGACCGGGAGGGGCCCGGGCCGGGGGTGCCGCCTCCGCAAGTCCCCACCTCTTCCGCCCGCCCCGCCCCCTCCCCGGCCCCCAGTCACCTGCTTCCCCCTCCCCGCCCGGCCGCGAGGCACGGGTCCCTGTCCCGTTCCCCTCGCCCCCGCCAGCCCCGCGGGACCGGGCCGGGCCGGAGGCGGTACCCACCCGGCGGTGAGGTCCTGCTGGACGCTCAGCAACCGCTCCCTCAGCGTCTCCAGCATCGTGCCGGCCTGCTCCGGCTGCGGAGGCCAGCGCCGGGCCGGAGGGGCGGGGCGGGGGCGTGGAGAGGGGCGGGGCGAGGGCGTGGAGAGGGGCGGGGCGAGGGCGTGGAGAGGGGCGGGGCGGAGCTCAACTCCCTCCTCCCCGTCCCAGCCCGCGGGCGGTGCGCGTCTGCGGCGGTTGGTTACCGCCCTCGCGGCCAGCGGAAGCCGCGTCTTCTCTCTTCCGGCGAGGGCCTCCGCCCGGGGAGGGACCTGTAGCGACATGTTGGGAGCCTCGTCCGTAACGATGGGTCGTCAATGATGGTAGCGTAGGAGTGAACTCAGGGAATCGTGCCTTGCCACGAAACCTTAAAAATATGGAAAGGGAACCCACTGGATCTCCCTGGGATTGTTGGGTTCTTGGAGTAAGGGATAGATGATGATCTTTCCAAGTCCTTGCAGAGCAGGTGGTTCAACTACAAGTTTGTGTGGCACAGCACCGTTTCTTGTCCTTGGAGACTACCAGGCTTGTATAGATACTAGTGTTTTTTACAAAAGCATGACAAAAAAAAAAGGGGAGGGGCTGTTAGTTATTACAAATAGTAAACAATGCAGTGAAAAAAAACTTAATTAAGCTTCTAGGTGCTATGTGTTCAAATAAGAACTGTTACGAGTCATTCAACTAATGTTGAGACCGTTACAGTGGAATCAGAGCTTTTCAGAACAATTACGGATGATGGCATTTATAGTCACAGTAATAGGAGGACAGTCTCTCACCCTGTGTGTTTTAGGTTAGTATTTGAGGAACATGGACTCAGGATTTAGGTGAATATGGGAAAACCTAATCTTCCATTTAATTGAGACTTCAGTTTTTAAATAAAGTAGCTGACATTTCCAAGTCAAAACATTCTATTTGTTAACCAATTCAGTTTTGGTTAAAACTTCCAAAAAATGAAGTGAAAAGCACTGAAATAATTTGTTACAAGGACAAAGCATACAGAGGGGAGCTGCTGGGTGTGTCATTTGGTACTGCAGAAGTATACTCAGCGTGGTTTGAGATACATTCAATCAACTGGAAAATTGACACCGTAATCCCATTCGTTCTCTGCTTCTGTGTTTTTAGAAGAATATGGGACCTGTAGGTTGTTTCTGATGTGGCTTATTGAAAACCTATATTGCTCTGTGGCCTTAATACAAGTTAAGAACTAAATGCTTGCTAAAAGAAAAATGATTGGACTGGTCATTGCAAGCACTGAAATTGATGCAGCTCACCTCATCATGAGGTCAGAAAGACTGTTTTCATGGCAGACTGCATATGAAGTTCTGTAAAAGAGCATATGACATTTAGACAGTATTTTTCTCTTACTTGGCCTAACAGTATCTGAAAGTAGAGACTTCCCACTTACCTGGATAGTTAACTCTCCAGAATAAGAGGGGAAGGACTTGAATCAACAAGTTTTTTCTGATGTGTTCTCAGACATGCATTACAAATGCTGACAAGAGCTTATGTAATATGTATGTTATGGGAATTAACGTTTTCAGAAAACAAGGCAGAGGTGTTAACCTTTAATTTTCGCCTTTCCTTTGAAAAGATATTAATTTCCTCTGTGTTACATTTTTTTCAATTTTGTTGTAAATGTTTTTGCCAGCGGAGGCTCTAATAATTCACAGTGAGTAAACACTTTTAGACACCATTGCTTCTTTTGCAGTTAAAAAGAAACTTTTCAAAGACTGCTGTTTCATTGCCATCTCTGTGTAGAATTTGGGAAAAGAATTGTGTTGAGATAGTGTTAACTGTCACAGTAATCCTAGAAATACAAGAGTAGAAGAGACTTCTAAAGGCACATGCTGTGCTCAAGGGCCATGGTGAGTTCTAAATACACTATGCAGAGTTTTGTTTAAGTGGTTCTTAGGAGCTTCAAGTGAAGGAGATTCTGCAAGCTCCTTAAGTTATCAACTCACAAGGTTTAGCTTGATCTTTTTTTTTTTTTTTTCATAGAGTGAGTAAGCCCCATTCCTTTATTTTTCCTTGTAGTCAGTTTCCAAACTTCTTGTTCTCATTGGTCTGATCTGTACATTCCCCAGTTGGTCCAGAAAGTGCGGAGCTATAGCATTTCCATCACTGAAGCTGAATTACGTGGCTTCATTCTGAGCCCTACACAAGTTAGATTTGTATACTAACTAATTAATATAATAGCAATTAATACAATGCCAATTAATTTAACAGACAGTGTTTATGTGGCATGACAACTGTTCATCTGCTTGACCCAACATAGATTATTGCTTTTTTGGACAGCAAGGCAAGGTTCTGAGACAGGAACAGATCTTTCAGGTGTTAATCAACACAGTGCCACCTAAAATTCTGTCAGGGGCTTTGGATCGAGTTTTCTAGAGATCAAATTAATGCTAAATAACTTTTGAATATCAGTGACCTGTTCTGCTCACTTAGTAAGTCGTTCACAGCTGGTTATCTGGTATTAATTATGACCTGAATTTGAGCCAGGGCTTCCTACTTTATTCTTCTGCTTCTCTGATACTAGCACAGGGAAAGTCTTGTGCAAGTATTCTGTAACAACAAAAGCAGAAGCTTTCTGTGCTTTTGCACGTCTGTAAAGAACAGTGATGCAAGTCAGTAGCAATAAATATTTAAAGTAAAAAGCACACAAATACATTTGACTGGATAACCCTCGTGGTAAGTGAAGATTTCTTTACTTTTCTAAATCAATAGTTCTCAGAGGTGTAAGTTAGGCTACATTTCTGTAACAGCCTAAACAGACCAAAGTCATCCCTGGTCCTGCCTTTGCATGATTACACCTTTTCTTAGGCTTTAGTGACCTCGATTTAGATTGACTTTATATTAGGACTGCTCTGGTGGAGCAACACTGTGTAGAGACTAGACTCATCCCCATTAAGCTTTGCAGTGAAAGATGGATTTAAATACTGCCCCATTCTGCTGATCTGATGGAAAATTTAGTTTGTTTAGGTGTCTTTCTGGTCTATGTCTTGATCTCTGCTTTGTAGTGCAGTTAGCTTGGTAGACTCCAACATGACATTTCCAAACTGACTCGAAATAGTAAACAAAACTCTCAGCCCTTCAAAATTTCCCAGGCTTCTGGAAGTAATTTTGTCCTCTTCTCTGCACAGTCTTGCTAGTGGAAACTGGTTTGGCTTTCATATAATTTTCGAATGCTTGAAGCAGAAATGCTGCATCAGGCCTTCTTTAACTTGGAAGACAGACCACAGTCCAGTGGAAATGAATTCTATTCTCATTAAAAGTTATTACTGTCATTCTTGGTCCAGTTTTCACTTTCTTTCAAAATAATGCAAGTGGTGCAAAGTAACACACAACATCCATTCTGTTAAAGCAGGGAGCAAAGCTCAGATTTTCTGTGTCGGAACCACATACCAGCTCCTCTGCCTCTTTTTCGGAAATACACATATCATAAATTTGGATCCGAGTTCCACTTCCCACATCAAAAACTCCTAACAATGTTTTACCTGTGATTGTAAATGGTTTAACGTGCCAGGTGAGGGCACTGGTGGAGACCAGCACCCCTACAACAAAGGTCCAGCAGAGTCTGAGGGCCCAGGTCTGAGCTTGGGAGGGGCTCCTGGGCCCATAGAAACAGCTTGATGGTAAGACAGTACTTGCTTTGATCTTGTCACAAGTCATGGTAACACATGCAGTGGGATAGATGGGCAGAATTAAAATTCCTAAAAGCATGGTTTAACAATCCCTCTTTAGTTTTTGGGTGCAAATTTAATAACTTCTTATTTTAAAGATCTGTAGAATATGATTAAAAGTCCACTAGTGGACATTATACTTCTTGGATTCTATACATAGTTTGTTTTTCTAGCTAGTTCTGTACTGATATAAAGCTTAAGTGTTGTTTGAAATACTCGAGATAAACTTTAATTCCAAAACTGTACTATTACTGTTTTAATTGATGAAGGTTAAAATAAAAGTGTGTGTTAAAGTCTGATTCAGCATTTCTTGCAGCGATTCTACTGCATGCTGAAAAGAAAAGTTGGTATCTAACAAAGATTTTTATGTGCCCGAAGCTTCAGCAGGGTCACATGACGTAAGTGGCAGCTAAATTTGAGCATTACATCACAAGAACTGTATTGTTCATATAGAACTCTCATAGCCTTACTTATCCTGAGGCCTCATTGCCATTTCTAGCTGCTTCTGTTCCCTTTTCCAAATTAACCTTTATAGCTTGCTAATAAGAGTTAGTTTCTGCTCTTAGCTGTACTAACTCTTGGGGCTTTAGCAATGTATTAAATTTCTGCAGCTGGCACAAAGCTTTTATTTTATATGAATAAAGAATATATTTTTATCTCAATAAAGCAAGTTGGTTTGGGTTTTTTTTTTTTTCTTCTTTTCCTAGAAATTAGCATGAGAAGATACGGACAGTAATCACTGACAACCCTAGTGAGAACTGAAAGAATAATTTCTGTCCAAGTAAAAATGTGCTTAATTTGGTTCACAGAAGAACAGATACGAGACTTAATCTCCAGGTTAATATAGATTCAAAGACTTGTTTTAGATGTTAACTTCTTAATAGATCACCTTTCTGACAGCATGAAAGAAAGATACTTGTACTTCTATATTTAATATTTTTCTATGGAGAATTTGAAGATTGACTTAGTCCAGACTGGAAGTTTGTATGTGTAGTACACTGCACTGAGATAATTATTAGAAAAATAGAATGGAGCTGGAGTTGACGAGCCCAGATAGGTGTGTTGTAAATGAGACAACTGGAGAACAAAAGAATCGAAGTATACATTACATCAGTTTCACTGTTTCTGACTTTGGAGGGGGGCGCATCATAGTGATAGAGATAAGTAGTAGTGAAATTCCCTGGTCCTCATCTTCCACTCCCCCTTACATCGTATCTGGTGATTGAACACATGATGAATTGCTACCTTTCTGATCTGTAGGGAACAATTGAGGCTGGGGGAATTGGTAGTTTAGCAGAATTAGGAAGATAAACAAATCTCTTCTGGAGGATCTTAATTGCTGAATCTGATATTGGGGAAGGGACAGGAGCACATGTCTGGGGACAGACATTTCTGGGGCAGCCTGTAGTTATACGTGACTGGATGTAGTGGGAAGACACTGAAAGGAGTGGGAAAGTCCTGAAAGGAGTGACTGTCTCAACATGGCTGCTGTTCCTCTTGTTTCCTGAAACCCACCCAGATTCAGTGGGATGTTTGGGTTTTTTTTTGCCTTAATCTTCTGTCACAGCTGTGTTCAGTCATGGAGGTGGGAACAATAATTTTGCTGTCAGCACTGAAGGTGGCAGAGCTTGAAAACTACTTAGGATGCAGGACATGGGCTCCTGCTATCTTTTCTTTCCCCATATCCTCTTTTCTGCCTTCACTTTATTCCTAGTCTTTTATCTTTTTTTTTTTTTCCAAATAATCAGCCAAGACCATCCTTCCTCAGTGCTGCAGCTGTCAGTGAGACAGCCAAAGACAAAATGTTAAACCTGCTGCTGCCTGGAGCCTGTCAGGTTTGATACAGCGTAATAAGATCATGTGCTCTGGCTGTTTCTCCACCGGTGAGCTTGCAAATGAAAGTTGGGACTGAAACTGTGCTTTCTACTTTTACTGATGTTTTCTGTCATTTTTGTGTGCTTTTGCTAAGAAAGTAGCGTTGGAATAGATCAGCAATGACTCCAGACTCATTTGTCTCTTCCCAAAATAGTTGAATTGACCCTTTCTCTGACATTGCTAAAAGGCCACAGAACAGGACTTTATTCTATCAAAATAACAACTAAAAGGAAGGATACTTCAAAAATGAAGACTTTATTTACAACTTCATAATTTGGATTCTCTCAGTATCTTAAAACTTCTGTACAATTAAATTATTTGATGTTAATATAACAGAAAAGAAAGCGAGGATCATAACTGCAGCTACTGAACGTAGTTCAGATAGAGTGTACTGATTTTGGGAAAAGGACAAAATGTGTAGTGAATCAGCCAGTTCCACTAGAGGGCACAGCTGTGTATAGAAAAACAGAATAGATACGCTACTGTTCGTTTCTCTGGAAGTGCACGCATCTTAATTCAGCAGAATATTACTGATAATGTATTAAGTGCAATTCATGGCGTATTTAATCTCAGAAGGACACCTTAAAACTGCTAGTGGTTTGAATGGCGTCAGGTTCAGTCTGTAGTGACCACCTGGTATTTGACATAGTCACGGTGTTGTTTTCATAAGCTCCTTTCTCCTGGTTAAGCAGGGTGAGGAGATCTGTGTTACGTTGTTTTGCTTATATTTTTATGGACAATGCTGATGATATTCAGGGAAAAAAAAAGCAGAGATGAGAGCCTCATGTCCCTGCCTCCTAGCAGAATACTGACTCTTTGTCACTGCTGTTGAAATGATCAATGGGAATGCACTAGGTAACAATTGATTTGCAAAAGAAGCCATGCTGCTCTGTCTTTGGGAGGAGGATCCCCTGGTCTTACAGACACCAGCTGCCTGTATCAGGCAGGCTTGGCCAGTTAATTAGAAGACATAATTGTGTAGACTGCACAGCTTGTATAACTGATCTTGACTCTTACAGAATCATAGAATGGTTTGGGTTGGAAGGGGCTATCTAGTCCAACCCCCCTGCAAGGAGCAGGGACATCTTCAAGGAAATTAAAAAGTATGAATGGATGCTGTGCAGTAGTATTTGGAGTAGTATTAAGTACTTGTGTTGTGCCGGTGTCTGCTGGTTTTTGTTATTCTTTTTACTAGAGAAGGCATTGTATCATATGATTAGAGTTCCCCTAGGCTATGAAGCATCATTGGTTTGTTTAAGGAAAAAGTCGTGTGTTTTCCTTGACATTTCAGTGCCAGAAAATGCTTATGTGACTGTAGCTACACATACATGGTGGGGTGGGATGTAGGTGGGGAGAACTTTAGCAAAGCCTATGTCTTTTGGAGATGTTCTGGAGGGACCCCCCCCTTCCTTTGCTATATGCTGTGTCAGCGCTGGGACGTTCTACTGGTGTCCCTGTGCTGGTGTAAAAGTGAAGCAGCAGAAATGTTCTTTGCAGAGAAGAGACTGCAAAAATGCTAGGGAACTGCTGTGAGTGGATGGGATGCCTCAAGAAGCACAAGGGGGTTTTAGTCAAATAAAATACACATTTCCCCAGCGCCTACTGCTCTATTTAAGTTCTTCTGTATTACTTTCAATTTTCTATTAACGTGCTCAATTTCTGCTCCCCTGGATGTCAGAAGCATGGTTTGAAGGAAGTGGAATGAGGCCCAGAGTGAGATTCTTGAAGGACAAGCATACTATGTGTCAGTTTTATTGATCAGAGGCAATTAGCTCAGCCAAACCCAATTAGGACACAGTTTTAGTTTTATACACACAGACATTAATCGCTCATTATCCAAGTGAAGTCTAAAGGGAATTACAACAGACTAACTGAATAAAATGGCTGTCCCTTTGCTGTTAATGGAGGAGTTTTCTAGATTTGTTTTTAGTACCAAACTGCTAATTTCACTGACTTCCTCTTACACTACATCAGCTTTTGGTTTTTTTTATTTTTTTCCATTAACAAGATCTGACTCGTCTGTCATTCTGGCCTTTCTGGTGACAAATATCATCCCAGGAGTGAATTTAATTGCTTTTTTTTTTAGCTGTTAACTCCTCCCCTTGTTTGCTGCTCTTGCTTAAGGCAATTTTTGTTGAAGCCTTCTGGCTGACTGCCTAGCATTTGGCTAATAACTCTGTGCAATTGTCAACTTCATACTGTTTCAGCATTTGAAATGGAATTCTCTTTCCTCAGTTTATGTGGATCTGCTGTTTACTAGTCCATTATGCATAGAATCTAATCCACTTAGGCTGTAAGTAGCTTGGAGACAGAGCTTTTTTTTTATCATCATGTTATGTTTTATTTATTGAGCATAATTCAGTTTGAATGAAATGAAATAGTCATAATGGTTCTTGTAGTGTTGCAGAACTTTCTTATCACAGTGCATTTTGTCAGTTTGATTTATTTTATCTGTCTATTTACAGTTGTTGTGACAACCCAGAGTTGCTTTACTAGCTACAGCAGAAGTACCTCATCTTCCTGGAAAGTACTCCATATTTCAAATTACATAGCTTCAGGGTGGACCTGAGAATTGCATAGGCGAGTTTTGATTTAAAGTGTTGTCTGCTTGTTTTCTCTCAATTTTCCTTTTTTTTTTTTTTTTTGGTATACTTTTCATTTGGAAGGTAGCTGTCATTGGCTGGATATAAAGATGCATTGCATAGACAAATACTGTTCATATGAAAAACACTGAGACAGAGAGGCTAAATGCTCATATTTAGGTGCCTGCAGTTACGGAGCTGGCTTTTCAGACAATTAAAATGGTATGTGCCCATTCTATCACATTTGAAAATAAAAGCACTTCAGTGCCAAAGTTAAGGCACTATATTTGGTCATTCTGTCCCATATATCCCAGTACACAAAATGGAAAAACTGAATTGAACCTGTTTGTTGATGGTGTACTGCTGTGAGATATAGTATTGGCTTCTGTAGGAAGTCTTCATGATCTGGGCTTTCCAGTAATGAGAGAGAGTGAGGTTAATGTTGTTCAGACCAAACCTCTGACATGGAATGCATGTGAGACATAAAAAGCCTTCAGCAAAATGTGTGTATTAAACTGAGAAAGAGAAAATACATTGCCTTTAGAGATGCATCTGAAACCTTGCCTTTTCCCAGTAGCAGGGACAAACAACATTTGTGGCAGAGTAAGGGAACTAGATGAGGCTTGAAAATATTATTTTTATTCTTAGAAGAGTTATCAATGTTATTCATAACCAGAAAACTTCCCTAGTATGTCTACTTTTCTAAGATAGTCCCAGGCTTTCGAATGTTTTAAGAATATCATACATGCTTTCTACTGGGAAAGAACAATAAAAATAAACCCAGACAGTGTTTCCAGCATTCCCTTACATCAAGAAATTTTACTTGTTGTGGAAATTATTTAAGTTCTTTCAGCACATTGCTTCAATAATTCATGCATTCAACTTTTAACCCTCCAATCTTACATGTATGTTTGCATAGCAATAATATCCATGTCTAGTAGCCAGATACCCACTTGTTCTCATAGAGCAGTTCCATGCCATTTTTGCAGCGTGCCTCCAACAGTTGTGTGATAAACTAAGAGTTTCACCATATGGCAGGGAGGTACAAGGACTATGAACTGCTCTCAGATTTTAAACTAGAAACTTATTTCAGTCCAAAGATATGTATTCAAGGTCTGGCTTTAAAAGTCTAGCTTAGAGTCCTTTGCTCTTCCATTCCTGAATCTCCGTTAGCTTCATAAAATATCAAGTTTTATTTATTTGTTTGCTTAGGTATATCCTGCAACCAGCAGCTTCAACAAGGAAATTATTTTTACTAAGCAAGCAATAAACAGACTTAAACACTACTGTTTGTATTAGCACTGTCCGTACATGGCAGTAATAGTAAAGACTTTGCTCACGTCTGCCTTGATGTTGCAAAGTCACCCTGTGTGTTTAAGCAATATGTTGAACAGGAAGAAAATATATTTTATGAATATCATTTCATATGATGGGTCCTGGTGGACATCAAGTTGGCCATGAGCCAGCGATGTGCCCTTTTGACAAAGGAGGCTGATGGTGTCCTGGGCTGTACTCAGAGGAGTGTTGCCAGCAGATCAAGGGCAGTGATCCTTCTCCTCTGCTCAGCATTGATGAGGCCACGCCTAGAGTGCTGTGTCCAGTTCTGGGCTCCCCAGCAGAAGAGAGATATGGACATACTAGAGAGCGTCCAGTGAAGGGACACAAAGTTGATTAAGGGACTGGAGCATCTCTCCTGTGAGGAAAGGCTGAGAGAGATGGGACTTTTCAGCCTGGAGAAGAGAAGGTTTGTTGGAGATCCTTATCAATGTGTATAAATACCTGAAGGGAGGATGTAAAGAAGACAGAGCCAGGCTCTTTTCAGTGGTGTGCACTGACAGGACCAGACAATAGGCACCAACTGGGCACAGGAGGTTCCCTCTGAACATCAGGAAACACTTTTTCACTGTGAGGGTGACTGAGCACTGGCACAGGTTACCAAGAAGGTGGACTCTCCCTCCTTGGAGATGTTCAAAAGCCACATGGACGTGGTCCCGTGTAAGTGGCTCTACATGGCCCTGCTTGAGCAGAGGGAATGGACCAGATGATCTCCAGAGGTCCCTGCGAAGCTCAACCATGCTGTGATAGATGTATGTATAATCTTGTTTGCTTGGAATACCATATATTATGTTTTCAGCTTATGACCATTTATGACTTAATTTGTCCTTCATTTTTACTTATATGTACAACTTTTGGAAGTAGCCTGTATACTGAAGACACAGATCTTTGAAAGTAGAGGTTGCTCCAGATTTTGTGTGGAAGACTGAGCTAAAATCATGATTCTTTGATTCTTACTGTAATAGCATTCTTACTGTAATACCTTTACTGAATTGCTTTAATCAGGCAGTGCTATGTTTTTTTGCTTCCACTAAATCATCAGTCTTTAATTTCAAATTAGCTCATTTGATACTGAGGGTTCTGAAAATGCATTCTGAATATCAGTAAATGAAGACTCAAATACATACAAACATAGAGGATTTTAAATAGTCAGCAGTTACTGATGGAATTGTTGCATAACTAGAAATCAGATCTTGTCAAGGTTCTCAGCCTTAAATGTTCATGTTAGTCCAAATATTTATTTCTGCATGAGATTCCATGCTTTTTTTTTCTATGTAGAGCTCAAATATGATGACGAAGAAAAAATAATGTAATATACATCATATTTTATGTATGTAGGTATACTTGTGTGTGCATATATAAATTACTGTCATGACTGTAAAACTTTCATTTTTGTAGTAGCAGTGGAAAATTTTAGCTATCTAATTTATACCGGACATTTAATTTTATTTTTCACAAAAGTTATTTGATTTTAAATAGGCCATTCAGTGTCTTTGAATTGTCAGATAGGCTGAAGAAGAGACATTGGGAGATGAAAAACAATCCAGCTTTATTTACTAAAATTTACTGATTCTATTGAGTTCATATGAATTGAGTTTACATGCACATATTGATGATGCCATTAGTCCATTCTGTCGTTACCAGAATAAGAATGCATCACCTACTTCCATTCATTCTCCTGTTTGAAAATCCTTTTCCGCAGTTCTTACTTTACATTTCTTTGGTATTATAAAGCAGAGCAACTTGCTTTTCATTACATTCACAAATGAAACATAGGCTCTTTTCTCTCCAGTAAAATGCATTTTATTGTAAATAAATTGTCACTTAAAGAAATACAGACTAAAAGACAGGAATCACTCGTGTTAAAGTACATACACATCTTCTGCATAAGAGATTCATGCATTCCTTTATCCGAGGCAAAATCTGCAGTTTTAAGATACTAAAGTAAGTTGTTCTGTGAGCAGTGGAACAAATGACGTTTTAAAAATTATTTTTGCTCTCCCACGTTCCTCAGTCCTTCCCATCCTCAGTGCTGAAGTACTTCTTCCAGCTCCTTCCCATGTCTTTTGCCAGTTTGGCTGAGAATGTGGCAACATATGCTGTTGCTGAAATAAGCGTGTGCTGATTGCCTGTTCATTATACCCATGGTGACTGGCCAACTGGCTGAACTGCAACTGGCTTTTCCTTAGTGGTAGCACTAATTTTGATCCATTTCTAGCAATGACTTTTCATGAAATGTATAGGAATTTACTGTCTTTGAGCAGTATAACTGTATATCTCTGAAGTCCAAAATGCTCAATGGACTCAGAGGTTTAGGAAGGGGAGGCCTGGCGGTACAGTTGCATTTTCCTTGGGAAAATAGTTTCAAAATTACTGTCATATTATACTCGCACCTCAGAAAAAAAAAATCTCAGAGTCCCTCCAAGTTACTAAAATTATCAGAATTATTAGATCTAACTAAAATTCTCAGGGCAACAGAATTGCTTTTAATTTTGCAGTGTCATTAGAGGGAGAACCATTTGTGAAGTTTTGATGACTATTGAAGTTAGTGAGGTTACATGAGTGTAACTTAATGGAATACAGTTTAAAAATACTACTATAAGGACCAGAACAAGTGAAAGATGAATCCTGATGCAGCAAAGCAAAATAGTGAAATTATAAAATAAAAGCTGTATCTCTCCAAGGATTTTTGAAGTTGCATGGGGTTAAAAACGTAGGTGGTGTATGGTCAGATCCACTGATAACAGGCACAAGGCAGGTTCTCCCTTTTTTTTAAACAAAACTCTTTCTGTTAAGGAACTCATTTAGATCTGAAATGTCAAAGCAGTACACATTTTTGTCTAAGGCCAGCTTGTATCTAGAGTACCTTTGTGTACATAAGGCATTACTGTTATATTTCCAGTACAGCATCTGTGTTAAGTGATTTCAAGGCGCTACATTCCAGACATTGCAGAAGGAATTTGCGCTGCCTCAGTGACCTGGAAGTCTGAAGCTTGCAGGCTTCAGACACCAAAGTCCTCATCTTCCCTGGAGCAGGGGAACCATCTAGCAGAAATTTATCAGCCTGCAGAGTCTGACAGGTGAACAAGGTTCCTGCTGAGCAATTTCAGTGAATAGATGCATTCTTCCATCAATTATATTCTGTCAAATTGGCATTTATCATTTGAAACCTGTTTTTCAAGAAATTTTCCAGCCAGCTCTTGTAAACAAGAAAAAGAGTGGAGTTGAATATTAATATTCCTTCATTTGCTTATTTCTTGTGGTGCCTTCTTTTAAGAAATGAATGTTTAATTTTCTTCTTTTCATACAGCATAGAGCTTGGTTGAGTTCATTCCATTTATCAACTGTTGAAGATACTTGATATAAGAACCAGTATTCACAAACACTTGAACAGAATTACTTTACCATCTATGAAACATAGCAGTTATCTGTGGTATACTGAAGCAGGACTTCTTGTTGATAGCAAAAAAATCACGCTTTGTCTTACCTAAAGAAGCCTGCTTTCTATCAAAGCAATCTTCAGTTTAAGGTACAATAACTATTATGAAAGCTCTTCAGAGACACATGCAGAAATTATTGGAGTGGAAGTAATAGATGCCTGCTGATTTCTAGGATTAAACAGGTTTAATAATTTGTTTCTGTGGTGGGTTAACTGTAGCTAAGAGCCAAACTTCTACCCACTCACTTCCTTACTCCCCCTTCTCAGTACGACAGGAGGAAAAAATAGGAAGAACAACAGGCACAAGAGAGCTTGTGGGTCAAGATAAAGACAGCAAGGTTTCTTACCAGTTACTGTTGTGGGCAAAACAGACTCAACTTGGTGAAAATTAATTTAATTTATTGCCAATTTAAATAGACTTGAGTAGTGAGAAAGAAAGACAAACGTTATAACCGCTTTCCTCCCCCTTTTGCCATGCTCACCTTCACTCCTGTACACCCAATGACTCTGCCCTGTCCTGGAGGGGCGTAGGGAAGGGTGGGGGTGTGTGTTACAGTTAGTATACAGTCGTTTTCCCTTTGCCATTCCTTCCTTCTCCCCCTTTTCATCTGACCTGGCATGAATTCTCCAAAGGCTGCAGTTCCTGTCAGTAAAATCTTCTCCAGCATAGGCTTTTCCATAGGCTGGTGGGAATATCTGCTCCAGCACCATGGAGTGCCTCTTCCTCCTCCATTTCTGACCTTGGTGTTTCCTCTGGTGTTTCTCACTCTTTTTGTTCCCTCTTCCTGTGCCTCTCCAGCATTTTTTGCACCTTCTTGAACAGATTTTCATGGAGGCACCACAAACTACTTTGCTGATGGGTGCAGCTTTGACCTGTTGTGAATCTGTTGGTGAGCCAGCTGGAAAGGCTCTTCCTGCAAAGATGACCCCTGCAGCTCCCCCTGCTACCAGTGCCTTGCATTTCCACCAAAAACAGTAACTTTTAGTTTTCCTTCCTTTAGTACTAAAATACCAGTAAACAGTACTGTTTAATATCTTCACCAATGGCTTAGACAGTGGGACTCAGTGCACCCTCAGCTGACATGGTGGGGTTGACATGCCTGAGGGATGAGATGCCATTCAGAGGGACCTAGACAAGCTCAAGAAGTGAGCCCCTGTGAACCTCATGAGGTTCAACAAGTCCAAGTGCAAGCTCCTGCACATGGGTTGGGGCAAGCTCTGGTATCAATACAGGCTGAGGGATGGAGGGATTGAGATCCTCATGGAGGAGTCCTGGTGGAGAAGGACTTAGGGGTACTGGTGGATGAAAAACTGGACATGAGCTGTCAAAGTGCACTCGCAGCCCAGAAAGCCAACCACATCCTGGGCTGCATCAAAAGAAGCATGGCCAGCAGGTTGAGGGAGGTGATTCTAACCCCTCTACTCTGCTCTTGTGAGACCCCACCTGGAGTACTGCCTCCAGCTCTGAAGCCTGCAGCATAAGAAGGACGTGGACCTGTTGGAGCAAGTCCAGAGGAGGGCCATGAAGATGATCAGAGGGCTGGAGCACCTCTCCTATGAGGACAGGCTGAGAGAGTTGGGACCTTGTAGCAGCCTTCCAGGACCTAAAGGGGGGCTTGTAAGAAAGTCTTTAGCAGGGCCTGTTGTGGTAGGACAAGGGGTAATGGTTTTAAACTAAAAGAGTGTAGATTTAGACATGATGTAAGAAAGAATTTTTTTACACTGAGGGTGGCGGAACACTGGCACTGGTTGCCCAGAGAGGTGTTAGAAGCCCCATCCCTGGAAACATTCAAGGTCAGGTTGGACAGACCCCTGAGCAACCTGATCTAGTTGGAGATGTCCCCGGTCCTTACAGATGAGGTTGGACTAGATAACAGTTAAAAGTCCCTTCCAACCCAAACTATTATATGATTCTATGATTCTATAACTGTGTGTAAGAATACCAACTATATATCAGAATAACCTCAATATTATGCATGGCGTGGCCAGGATTCTGTAACCATAAAGGTGTAGTCACTCAGAACTGACATTAAGAGACTTGCCAGTTCCTGTTCTCCCTTTCTCTGTGCGTGAAGATTTTATATGATATTCCTTCTTTTCCAAAGTGGGAGCCAGCCACAAGCTGTGGGCAGTTCCTAGCTCTACCAGTTCATTTCCTTAACAGGTTTAAAAACAACTGATTTGTCACGATGTAAATGATCTCTTTCCATCCCATAGATTTAAATGTGTGATTCTTTGAGGAGTTCAAGGAGATTATACTGTTACAGACACAGTCAAAGCTCTCACTGTCTTAAAGGAGAACTATGATAGCAAAAAACCAGCAGAACAAGGCCTGCTTCTCGTAGGCCTGATAAATTGTTGCACCCCACCTTGCTGTTGGGTACTAATCACATCCTAGTTTTGTACATGTACTGGGAACTTATGTACTTCTAAACTTCCCAGCTCACTACAGATTGAAGGCAAATGTTGTGGCCTTTCTGGGCAAAGAGGAGCTGTTTGATGTGCCATTGCAGTGGTGGCACCTAACAGGCCACATGCTTTAGCCACCCGGGAATCCCCCTGTCATAATTAACATTCTGCTTATCCTGCTCCACACAAACAGAACAGCTGAAAAGGAATTTGAGGCTAGGTAGGTGGCGATTAACTAAATCTAAACTTTCTAACTAAACTACACTTTCAATAAGGAGTTTCAAAATTGTGAATATTCTCCCTCTGTTTCTTTTAAGGCACTTTCAAAAAAAAGCTGAAATCAGAACAGCCGGCAAGGTACAAACTACAAACAAAACAGGGAAATAGTTTTCAGAGGTTTTATGACACTTGGACTATCGTAGTTTAACTGAATAAATGAAACACACTAGCTTTATCTTTCAATATAAATGACAATTGTTTAAAATAGATTAACTACTAGGTAATGAATAATGAAAGCTGCAGCCTGCTATTACTACCCATTTTCAGAATGGAAAACTTTATGTAAAAGGCTCCAATTAATCCAAAAGTTGTTGGATATGAGATTGTGCCTGACACTCAATCAGCATGAACTTCTACAGCACTACTGAAGTCAGCATTGTCTAGAAAAGATTAATTAATCTGGCTGATTCTTTCTAGATAGCTGGAGTTTTTCTGCATTGGAAATTCTCAAAAATGGTCTACATTAATGACATTCTCATTAAATCATCTAATTTAATTATATTAACAATACCAGAGGTGTTAGTGATTGGGGCAAATGAAGAAACATTCTCAGTGTCATCCAAAACTAAATGATTCCTTCTTCTTTTGAAAACTGTGCCATTTGTAATGCCTATTTTTTTTATCAAATTCATCTCTGTTAATAAGGTCTATAATTAGGAAGCAGGAAGGCATAACGAGATTGGCTGATTAAAATGCAGGGAGCATAGATGAGTACTTCTAATTCCCCGGAGGATGAAGCACTCTGGTGATGGCGCTAGCGTGCTTAGGGCTGCTAGACTTCTATTTCTAAACATGAAGAAATTGTGTTTATGGGAGATTAAATTATTAGTTTGGAATGCTCAGCAGTTTTATTGTAGTTGCTGTTTGCTTTCTTTTTGGTATTAGTTTCTGCCTCTAGCAGAATCACAATCTAGTAATAGAGACTTTATGTGGAATATCCATGGAACAACTCTGCTTCTATGGCTACAATCTGTGGACCCGTTCCTGCAAGAATTTAGTAATGCAGATATTTAGATTTGTTCAACATGGTGGCCTATTTGGATAAGAAAGGCATTGCTATATCTCCTGATCTGCTGGGGTTTTTTTCAGTTCTCTCTATCTTAATTCCTCTATGTGTGAAATTGAGATGATGTTACAGATCTTCAGTATCTCTTACTTAGGATTCCCAGAAAGTAATCCAGATGCTTTGAGTTGAGGATTGGGATTAACAGCAACATCTTGTGTTTTGGATGTTGCCCTCAGTTCTGTATCAAAGTCTAGGTGATAGGAAGCTGGCAACCTGCTTCTCTCGCCTTGCTCCTCAAGGTAGATTCTCTTCCTGCCCCTTCCAGATTCTTTTCCTGCCCATCTCCTTAGCAATGATGTGCCAACATTCAAATGAAAATCTATCTATAGCTTATTTGAGGGTTGCTGTCTTTCCTATTCTAAGCATCACTGATGTCTTCTCTCTTCCTCCTTATTGCTATGTGGAGGTCTTTGCATTTTAATGTTAAAAAAGTTGTCTGTGATGTTCTGAAGAGCTGACTGGTATGATGTAGAACTAAAACAGATGGCTGTACTTGCTTAGTAGAAGATGCCAAGTACACAGCATGTGAAACTCCACAATCAGTGTCTTCTAAATGAGCAGCATTTTGAAAGAATGTCAACCCCAGGTTGGGGAGAGGTTAGCGATATCAAACCCCAGTACGTAAAGTTGTGTCTCAGGGTAGCAGATTGAAGAGAACAGGCATATAATGTACTTCCATGTTTTATCTGTCACTGCCTGCTAAAGTTAAACTGCTAAAGCTAAAGGCAGCTGCTCAGGTAGCTTCAAGAAAGCAGCCTCAAAGCAAGCAAACTCAGGAATTGGTGGAAAAGAAAAGGGAATACCTGTGACATTGCCTCTCTCCATTCTAAAGGCACAGAGTAAAGTACTTGCCTCTCACAAGTGTGTTATCAATAGGACTATTGATTCCCATGGGCTTAGCAGGTGGATACTGGAGGATCAATTAGTGTGGGACTTGTGGGACAGTTCAGAGCAAGGCCACACTGCCAGACATTGTGCAGAGGTGGTATAGCAGACTTTTTAGCTGATGACCTCACATTCTAAACAGAAAACCAAAAGAAAGGATGAGAAGGAAGTAGTACAGTTTCTTACAAGCCAAGGTGTGGCTACAGACGACATGACATTTTTTCAATACAGAGGGGATTTTTCGATTAATCTTTCAGGTTAAATTATCCTCGGAGGATTGTATAAAGGAAGATGAGAGAGAGAAGAGAGAGAACAGGACTAGGAGTTGAGGGGAATAAAAACAGCAGTGTGCTAATTAAGGATATTACAAAGAAAGGATTTTGTTCAAAACATTCAGCAATATACAGGAATAACAATATTCAGAGCAGAAACTGTAGTGAAGAACTTGACTTTCAGAATTCCCTAGTGGAACATCTCCTGAGGGTGTTTGCATCTACCAACTGAGTAGGAGCTTGTACAGCTTAGTTTGAGAGAGGGTAGGATCAGAAAAGAGAACATGACCTTGATCCAGAAGTATAAATGCATTCATAAAACAAAACAAAAGGAAAGGCTTAGTCCCATAAACAATTGGAGGAATAAGAAGGAAAATAATTAAAAATGCACTTCCTGTTTTGAATAAGATTAACAGAGGCATAAAGAGTTAAGAAGGTTATTATGGTGGTTTTCTGTTACTTCCATGTGGAGGCAAAGGCTGCAGTATGATTGCATCTCCGATTACACAGAAGTGGAGTAAAAACTAGGTTCACACACTGTTAAAATAAACACTGTTAATAAGAGAAGATCTGAAAAATAACTTCATGTAGGGATTGGAAGAGCATCTAAATAGATGCTTACTTTTTCTTTGTATGAGACATCCTTCCTGAACCCATGAATAGGCCTGAATTAAAGGCAGGCATAGCAGTGTTTCAAAATCTTGGCCAATATATTTAAAGAGGGAGTTTGCCAACTTGAAATTTAGGCATTGCAAGAATATATGCAGGTTTGGCTACTACACTTTTCTTCAAATTAGTGACCTTCAGACTCATATGTTCCATATAATGTATTTTTCTCTCCTGCTTTGTTGGAGTCACAGAAAGAGAGCAAAGTGACTACCAAGGGAAAACAGAAAACACAATCTTACCCTTAGCACTCCAAATTTCACAAAATAAAATGTCATAGAAGTTCTGAACACTTTCAAGGGTGAGTAAATTTACCCATGTGAATATTCTCTTTTTGAAAGTTCAGAGGACCTGTTTTGGCAAGAATAGGCAAGGGAAATATGCATATTTTTTTTTCTTTACTAGCCTTTTAATATAGAGTTTATTCTTATTCATCTTTAAAGTAGATTTTCCCATTACCTGAGATACTTCAAGTGTTTGTGGAGATGTGGATACCATCCACTTGTGTAATCTAGGCTACTAAAGTTTTGCTCTATCCTAGAGCAGCTGTAAAGCAAAAAAAAGTTTTAAAAGACTATTGTAAACTGGATACTATTTTTAATATCAATAGAAAAAAAGAAAAAAAATCTGAAATGAGTGTGATTTTTAAAGTTTTAAAATTACAACTGGGTATATTTTAAACTGCCAGGATGGGATTCAGGCCTCTTTCTCTTGCAAGATTTTACCATGTCTTACAGATTTGTTTTGAAAAAAGAACACGGAGTCAAGTTCATGGAAATACTTCAGTGCTTGTAGCATTTCACTGGATGTGTAATCTGCAACGCAGAACTCCAAGCTGTGTAGGTTTACACGGCAATGAGAGAACTGAGCTGAGCTGAAAGAATTCCTTGGATCTTTCAACCCTGCAAAGCAGAAGGACTAGAAATACAATGTCCTGCTGAACTCTGTTACAAAGAGATTAGGAATATGATGTCCTGCTGAATTCTGTAATGAAGAGACTGTGACAGTAACAGTCAGGAAGAAGAAGTTTAAACCAAATGCTAAAATAGTGAAACACCTGTCCTGCGCAGCACAGTGTGAGGCAGAGGTACCTGACTGGGCTCTGGGCAGCTGCTGCGTTCCCTCAGCGTACGGGCAGAGAACACCAGCATAGGAATATTCCTAGTGTGCACTGGCCAGAGTGGAGCTGGGCATTTAGAAGACTGTAGTTTGGCTACTTTAACTTATAAATTGTTTGTCTCTCTCTGCCATGACATTACGTTGTGTGTACACAAATCCTAAGGAGAGTAGTTTTTCTATACTACAATTTCTCTTGGGGGAAGTAACAAGAATGCGTGCAATCAGGTTGATTTTACTTCGAGTGTTTGCAAAGTCAATGTTTGTGTTTCAATTTAACTGCTAAGTTATGCTAAGGGAAGCCAAAATAGTGAGAACAAACCTTGGTTTAGGGAAAAAATTAACATTTTCTCATTCTGGTAAAAACACACACAATGAATTTTCTAGAAGTGAATAGTCACAGATACAGAGTTATTGTGCCCTTTGCAAAGTTCAGACGTTTCAGCATTGCTTTGGATATTTAACAGTATTTTGAGTTAGGTCAGGTTTTTTATTTTCTGTGGGTTACATGCCAAAGAAATGACCTTTGAGTGGCTTCACACCAGTGGGCTATAATACTGCCACAAAGCAGTATTATAGCTATTTGTGGAAAAATCAGAGAAGATGAGTTTACTGTTGCCAGTATATTAGGGATTCCTTCCTTTTATTTTAACTACCTCTTCCTCCCTGCCCTCAGTCTATAATGTAGTTTTTTCTTCAATTATTGTCACCTGGGTTTAATTAATTTCTTTCTAGAGGGTGCATTCATTTCTCCAGGGTTCATCACTAGATGCTGTTGTTAAACATGGTATTGAGGCCTTTAATAGAAAAGATTCTGTGTGTCTTCAAAACTGCAAGATGTTTGACTTACAAGGATGAGGGAAATCGTAGCACATCTTTTAGAGAGTAGATATGAAGAAATCTGCCCATGGTAGAACCAGTTTGGGATGATGTTGGACTATTTTGGCACTTCTAAGCCTCCCATTTAATCTCTAGTTCACCAGCCGTTCTAGCAACTATGAGAGCTGGGGAAAGTGTGGGAAAAGTTTTTGAAACAAACACAGCATCACAGGAAATGTTGGTTCAAATCTCTTATGAAGATTCTTTAGACAAGAGAATTTCTATTGGCGGAAGCTCATGAACGCACACAGCCATCTTTAAGGAATATGCTGCTGAATAGCAGCTACATTAATTGAGCTAAATCATGTTTTGTTAATATCCATATTACTAGGGATAGAGTACTACATCCAAAGACTGAAAGTATTTAGTAAGAACTGATTATTCTCCTTTTACAAGAAAAATGCATTTCTTTTATAATAAGATACAAATCCTGATTTCCATGGGTTTGTTCCATCTTTTATTTTATTGCGTTTTACAAAATCATTCAGATTTTCATATAGGTTAAGATTCCGTGCATAATTTTCTGCATAATCTGATTCTACTCAGCTGGTATTGACTCTGTTCAAAATTTTCTTACAAAATACTACATGTCAAAGAGCTTTCAAAAGTCAGGAGACTAACATGTTTTGTAATCTCTTCATGTGTGGAAAATGTATTTGATGAAATCAAATAGAGCTACTTTTTGAAACATAAATTCTTTTTAGCCCAAGTAAAAGTTTCACCATCTGTTACAGCTTCATAAAATTCTCATAAAATATCCATGATGACAAATGACTTCATATACATAATGGACTTGTGATTTCTCTCTCTGAACTTGTCTTTTTGCAGCTCCTGAATGAATTACTAAGCTTGCTGCAAAGCAAAGTGGTAGTGCAATGTCGATTCAAAAACCCCCCCTTAGGTGCACCTTTTTTTAAGTGACATTAGTCTTTAAAATGCAATACAGCTGGCACTACAATTTTTAAAATTACTTCCCCTCTGTAGGGGCTTATTAACTAATTGTATATTAATATTTGCAGGATGATCAAGTTTTATGTAGCTTTCTAGCTTCCTGAAGATGTATTTGATTGACATAATTGAGCTTTTAGTTATAGAACAGCATCTGATTCCTATCTCAATTATGTCAGTGTAAATCCAGAGAAATGTATGTTTTTCAGTTTAGACTCTGGACTATGAAAATGGTCCATAATCTAGAAGCCCTGTAATGTTTGATTTTAGTCCACAGCATGTAAGAGCTTTTACTGTTATTACTATTATTATGTCAAAGGCATTTCCTACTGTTAGGAAATAAAAGGCAAACAAGAAGAGGAATGGAGGAAACCGTCATTGACTTTTTAGAGCTTTAAAGTACTGTACAAGGTATTCTACAGGAGTAGTATGGAAAGGAAGGTATGGGGAAAAACACAACTGTATCTTTATTTTTCAAAGTTGTTTTATCAGCATATGTACACTGAAGCAATGTTTTAATGTAATTCTACATTCCTTTTGCCTAATTGAAACATGTAATTTTTAGAATGAGAGACCAGTCTAGCAAGAATGCTAGAATTTAACATTAAGCAAAAAAATGGAGATAGATTAAAATGCAATATCACAATCAGCAAGTTTGTTCTGGTGGCTTACTTCCTACATCAGTCCTTAGAGAATGTAAGAAATAGTCCTATGTCCGGATGCTATTGCATTTTAATTCAGTTTAACATGCCAATTCAAATGCCCTTTAACAACACTTTAACAAGTACTGTATTTATAATACAGTTTGCTCTCTTTGAGGTTTTCCTTGCGTATACTAATTTGATATATTGGCTGAAAGCTTCATTTATTTCAGAAACTAAAAAATGGCTGCAATCCTCAATTTATTTCTGGAAAAGTACTTGTTTGATGATTTTAGAAAAAGCATTTCTCCTGTCTTCTTGCCAGAGGCAGGCAAAGTTTATGCAAATGACAATTTGAGTGGTGGCTGTGAGTTAGTAACAGGGGGGTGGTCTCAACTTAGAGCAAAATAACTGGAGGGCATTAGTAATAGAACAATCTACAAAAAAGAAAATGCCAGTTATTACTCTGTTCTTGCCTGAAGAACTTAAGTGCCATTAATATTTTATAGATAGAATTATTCTTTATTGTGCCCATCATAACTGGAAAACACAAACAAATCTCAACAATCTAACAATTATATATTTAAATCAATAAGCTGGTTTTTGCTTTGGGCTCTAGAAAATGCTTCCCACTTGGCATATTATCGTCCTCAGACACCATATGTCTGTCTGTCTCAGGCAGTCCATCTGAGTCACCAAAAAAACAAAGCAAAAGCAAAGTGTCCTATACAGGCCTTTACCAAAGTGCCTGCTAGGGCAGATTTTTCTAAGTTTGGATTTGTGCTGTGGAGGAAGATATGTATGTGTTTTCCCCACAACTGTGGAGTTGCATCAATGGCGCAGTTCTGAAGTTCCTGTTAGGCGGCAATGACTAAAGTAGAGTTTTGCAAAAAGACTGAACAAGATCTTTGTTACTTAGTCAAACGTCGAGTGTTAGATGTTCAAATGCAGTTAGCTGAACTGCCAGAATAACCAGAAATAACCTACCTATGCTGGAAAACTTATGTTAAAGTCTTCCTTATGTTTTTGTTCTGTCTCCTTAAATCAGCACAAAGTTTCTGCAAATAACCACTCTCTTCAACAACATAACCAAGACAAGAATTAATTAAGGATAATTAGGCCAATGCAAGGCATAGTAGAGACACATGTTCACCAATTAGAAAATGAACTTTACATCAGATATTGGGTATCTGCTTGCTGACAGGAACAGAGAGATCTCATAAATGCATAACTTATAATCTTTGTAGCATCACAAAATACTTATCAAATGTCAAAAATAACTCCAACAAACTACTTTACAACAAAATAATGCAGGAAAATAATTCCCCGCAGTTATAGTAAAGTCAAACAGAATGGGAGATAGCTTTGCATTGGAGCCTAAGTCTTCTGTCCCAAACTTTTCGTAATCTTATCTTTCCACTCCCCTGCTCTCTTTCCTGTTCAAGAAGCTAAACAGCTTTGGTGGTTTGGTGGTTCTTCTTTGGAGAAGAAGCTGTCATCCTCCCAGCACTCCAAGACAGAGATTTCCCTTGGAGTCTGTGCAAGAATTAATCAGAGAGTGAAAGACACTTTCATATTTGCTTGTTGTATAACCAAGCAAGGGCCTGAGTATCTGATACCCAAGCTAGTGAATTCAGAAATAACTTAAGCATCCATGGCAGCGACTTGCACTTTATAAAGATATCCTAATTGTGAGGAAAAATAGTACCTTTATAGGGAGTTCAGGAATAAACTTCTGTGCAGATACTCCAGAAGTAAATGATAAATAAGCAAGCAAGCCCAAGGATGCACTCTAGGAATGCCTTCCAGCCTTCCAGCCACTAATGAACATGGATCTTTGGAACCAGGCAGTAATAATACTGTAGATAAACCACAGTAGTAGCCTCCAGATACATATACTGCAGAATATCAGAGTATCAAGCACCCACCATTTGGCTGTTTATATCTGCTCATATTGCACCTCGCTATTTGCTACTGTAGGGCTATTTGCTAATTTGTAGGGTACTAGCCACTTGTTGCCAGCTTCAGGAAGTAAAGGGCTTGTGAACAGCAATGTGACAGAGAACTTGCAGTCATGCATAGTTTTGTAGGATGGGTGTTGTAATAATGGCTTCCCAGTATTACATTGTCAGTGGAACCATATGGAAGAAACATCAACCCACTGAAGTGAATGCAAAAACTGGACTGCATTTTTTTTTCCGTTCAGCTGCTGGTTTTGTGAATTATAACATGGATTATTTTGTCCAGATGCACATTGTTCTATTATTTCTTGTGACCAAGCAGTTCATTGAACCCTTTTGTTATAGTCACAGATTTTGTTGTGAAGTTCCTTTAGGGTAATATTGCAATAATCTTGCCATATGAGCTCCCTCTAATGCTGTGCTTGCTTGTATCCTAAATGTCCACAGATAATAGCCTATTACTGCTGGCTGTAATAATAACAAAATCCCTTGTTATGAGATATTGCACTTGTTTTTTTCTACCGTCAGATTTACTCCCTTCCTTTTCCACACACCCAGCGTAAAACACTGTGTTTATTTTTTAAAAATATGTGTCAGTAGAATTCTCTTTTTTTTTTTTTTCCCCAAAGACTAAGCTCTGCAGCAATAACGTTTCCAGGATCTTGTGGGTCTTATCTTCTGTTAATTTGTCTGCCATGTAACCTAAATAAAGTTCCTGATTTGTTTTCAGCAATCTGAGCATGCATTTTTATGTTCACTTTAGGGGAGCCAAGAGCATAGCTCCAAGGTTTCAAGAAGATTTGGATTCAGGTTTTATGTGACTGATTTTTCTTTCAGCTGAGGTACTCGTAAACAAAGCAGAGAATCAGGTCTTGAAGCTAGGGACTGCTTCTAAATACGATGGCTTTATGTTGCATTAAACACAAAAGATATATAGTAAATACTGCACCAAAGTACTGAAGTTTCGGGATAGAACTGCAATGCAGAATAATTCTTGCCATGTGGTTTTTTTACCTCTACATTTTGTTTGTGATAAAACAATTGTTGCATTTTCAGTTAATATGATCTAAAAAATATCTTTTTTGAACAAAGTGTATATTGCTCTTCTTAATTGCAGAGACAGTGATTGTAAGCATGTCTCCTTTGCATAAGCAGATTACATAGTAGTGAACTTGTTACCGAAATCCGGAATAAAACTCCTTAACAGCAATGAGAAGTTAAGAAGCAGGCATTTCTTTATTGCAGCGCTGGGCGCGCGGGGGATCGCTCCACCTAGCGTGTGCACCTGTCTGATCCAACAGCACAGTTAAGTACACATTCGATATACATATTCAATAGATTTACGAGAAATGTTATGCATAAACATCAGCTTTCCGAGAAATCATTATAATATGTGTCCTCCCATTCGCGCATGCTCAGTCATTTGAGTCGGGGGTCTTCTGGTGGTCTCGGGGGTCGTCAGGATGCCTCCTCCTCAAATTCGTTGGTCGAACCCCTCCTTGAATTCTCCATATATGGTCCTGAGAACAAGGTCATCTTGCCCTTGAATCTTTTGGCTTGAAAGTGATGGCTCAGAGCCCTAGCTGCATAGCTGGTGCCTCGTTCTACCACTCCCCAAACTACCCCCCGACATGCTAGGCTAATTTATTTCTAAGATAAGGATGATATATATTGCTAAAGTAAGGCTATTTCACATTTCTAAAATAAGGATGCTAAGGTAAGGATATTTCACATTAAATTTAACCCTATAGTTCTATGGTTAGCAAGAATCACCCCATATTTATATTCCAGAATCATATTGATTAAGTATTTTCCTATTATCAATCATTGGTATTATCATTGATTATAATTCTACTGATTAAAGTCCTCGATACCCAGATCGAGATGGGAAAGGTAGGGGGGTTCCTAGCAGCGAGCTGGTATCCATAACAAATTTGCAACAAACTTAGCTTTTATTTATGCAGATGCCAACTTACACCACTCTCACAGTGGTGAGAGTATTAGTATAATTTAAGCAAATAGATAAATATTAGAATATTAAAATTCTGCTCTGTGCAGATGTAGCATCTATTATAAACATAAATTAACTGTACTAATAGACTTTGTTGATGTCATCACCATGATCTATTAAAATAAAGCTTTACATGTCTTCTAAAGAATTTGTCTTGTTTTGTTCATTAGGAACATTAGAGAAATAGCTGTGCTTAATTTTCACTAGTCTTTTATCTAACTACTGCGTTGATTCTTTTATATCACTGTTTCTCCAAATCAGTTTTTTTCTTAGTCTAGCGCATGAACTTTCTAGTGCTGATAAGACAGCCCTGGGACTGCAGTAGCCATTTCACGGTCAGGTGATTATTTCTCACCATCAAGATGTCTGGGAGAAGTGGCATCTTGTATTGAAAGGAGCATCTAATCTGAATTACTTGATATAGCTATTATAGCACAGAAGTATGTCTTCAGAAACTCTTATATTGCTCAGTAATATGGAATGGTCTTTAAGAATCATGTGCTTGTTTCTTGTGAATGTACCAGTTTCCATTTGTAAGGTTGCCAGTGGTTGCTCTTGGCAGCTTTTGGCCGTTTTGCTGACACCTCTGTCAGAGCTATGTTCTCTCGTACCTCCTCTTTCTAGCACCCTGTATCTGCCCTGTGAATGGAGGTGACTCCAGGCATCCTCCCCACCCTCCCTGCTCAGAGCAGAGATCATTTGGCGTCCCCAGCACCACCACCCCTTGGTCATTCCCAATGCTTCCCCAATGCGTCACCCTTTCTAAGCCAGTTTCCCCGCCTTTCTTCTCTGACCCTTCTAACCATGAAGCAAAACATCCAGTAAGCTTCCGCAAGCACCTTTTTTGACTTGAAGTTTGGTCTTATGTAATGAGTTCTCTCAGGCATCTTCCTATCCTCAGCACGGTATGTGTGTGCATATGTTGTGGCAGAAACAGCTCCTTCAGTAACTTCCAGGTGTTTGATGTCACACATGAAGCTGTTCAGCAGTCAGCACCTATGTGTGTATCCTGTATGTCAAAAGTTTTAATGGGCAGTTAGCAGCAGCCTGTTACTGTCAGTGATAATCTACTGTTAAACAATAAAAAGTTTGTTATGGTGAAAGCATCCTCTAGGAATTTGTATTTAGCTGGTGTCTGGTACTTAGCGAAAACAGTCACATCTGTTATTGTTCATTAGGATGCTAGGTGTCTCCCTAAAGTAATGTAATTTAAGATGAAATATAGTAACTGAATGAAACTCCAGCAGTATTTGTTTTTCAACAAATTCCTGCACATTAGGATTAGAAGCAACGTGTATTTAAATATGTAAGGTCCTGAAAGCACATTGCTAATTTGGTGATAAAGCAAATGATTCAAAGGTATTCTTCTTTACTGACAGTAAACATGGAAACTGAAATAATTTAGGAGTTGGAAGTCTTGTATATGGCACTGTTGTAATAAAGATAAGAGTCTTCTGGTGTGAGTGGAAATCACCTGTGGAGAAAAAGATAGTACCAACCTTTCCTGGCAAGCAATAAATTCAGAATCACAGAATGGTTGGCAGGGACCTCTGGATATCATCTAATCCACTCCCTCTGCTCAAGCAGAGCCATCTAGAGCCACTTGGCACAGGACCATGTCCATGTAGTTTTTTAATATCTCCAAGGACGGAGAGTCCA
The DNA here is from genome assembly GCF_036417535.1 of Chlamydotis macqueenii. Lineage (NCBI taxonomy): Eukaryota > Metazoa > Chordata > Aves > Otidiformes > Otididae > Chlamydotis > Chlamydotis macqueenii. The sequence goes on from NC_141557.1 coordinate 68,059,770, forward strand.
CAACCTCCCTGGGCAACCTGTGCCAGTGCTTGGTCATCCTCACAGTGAGAAAATGTTTCCTGATGTTCAGAGGGAACCTCCTGCCTTCCAGTTTGTGCCCATTGTCTCTAGGTCTGTCACTGCACACCACTGAAAAGAGCCTGGCTGTCTTCTTTGTGCCCTCCCTTCTAGCATTTATACACATGGATAAGATCTCCCATTAACTTTCTCTTCTCTAGGTGAAACAGTCCCATCTCTCTCAGCCTTTCCTCATAGGAGAGATGCTCCAGTCCCTTAATCAACTCTGTGTCCCTTCACTGGACTCTCTTCATATCTCTCTTTTGCTGGGGAGCCCAGAACTGGACACAGCACTCCAGGTGTGGCCACACCAATGCTGAGCAGAGGGGAAGGATCACCTCCTTTGACCTGCTGGCAATACTTTGACTACTATTGGCCTCTTCTGTCACAAGGGCATGTTGCTGGCTCATGGTCAACTTGGTGTCCACCAGGGCCCCCAGGTCCTTTTCTGCCAAGCTGCTTTCCAGCTGGTTGGCCTCCAGTATATACTGGTGCATGGGGTTGTTCCTCCCCAGGTGCAGGACTAGGCACTTCCCCTTGCTGAATTTTATGAGGATCCTGTCAGCTCATTCCTCCAGCCTGTCGAGGTCCCTCTGGATGGCAGCATGGCCCTCTGGTGTATGAGCCACTCCCTTCAGTTTGGTGTTATGAGCAAACTTGCTGAGGGCATACTCTGCCCCATCATCCAAATCACTAGTGAAGATGTTAAACAGGACTGGGGCCAGTATTGATCCTTGGGGTACACTGCTAGTTACTCGCCTCCGAATAGACTTTGTGTCACTGATCAGCAGCCTCTGGGATTGGGATCTCTCATGGCTGTAAAGATGTCCCAATAGGGATATGGTGGAAAAGGAGACCTGAACAACTTGCATCGTTTTGTAATATTCACTTCAAGCCAAATAAACTAATACGTAGAATTTTTTTTTCTTAAAAAAAGTGCTTCCCTTTTTTAGATGAAAGTGTCACAACCACCTTCTACATGATTCCTCTTGGCCCTTAAAACATATTTGGGACTGTCTCAGACAGCCTTGTATGCTGATGCAGGTCACCAGTATTGCCAGTTTCTAACACATGGTGGAGACTGTCACAACACTGGGTAGCATTTAGCAAAAAAATCTTTTAAATACTTACAGAAAAAAAAAACAAAACAACACACCTCTGTGGAAACAGTTCCAAGTGCTTGCCTGAAACACAGGAGAAAATTTACTTTCTTAAAGTTATTATTTTTGTAGCTTTGACTTGTAACTTTTGGCAGTGTGGAGATGGCATCCAATTAAACCTCTGTCCTACCAGATGAGCCATATTGCTGCAAAACCTGTGCTTGGCATTGATGGGCAAGTATAGCCTCTGTATCCTAGTAACAATGTTTTTGCATTTTTTTTCTATGTACAAATGTACAAATGCCCTTTGCTCCTTTTGAATTTTTTTTTTGTACAGCCTCCCAAGGAATATTCTTTGGGCAAATCTGTTAAATTTAACAACAGTTACCTGTAGTAACACAAATCAATGGAAAAATTGCAACAACTGCATGAAGAGGAAAATAATTGTTTAATAAAGAAAAAAAAGAGATTGTTCTCATGTATATTATGAATCTTTATTCAGTAAATCAGACTGTAATATTTGTGGTCCTAACTAGTGCAACAAAGCCTCCCCTCCTTTCTCTTGCCCAGGAAATTGCAGGAAAATAGCCACCTCTATGAAACAGGCCAAGCGTGCATCCCTCTGTAGTCAGTCTAGTTTCCTAAGGGTAAGACCAATTTCATCCTAATGACTTCAGGAAGTGTATTTCTGCTGAAGAACTGGAAAATGTTCTTTCCTCTCAACTAGCAGAACGAAATAACTCTTTCTGATGTCTGTAATTCCAGCTGCTCTCATCATGAATCCATTTAGAAAAAGGAATCCTGCATCTGTGATGGTGGATTAAGTTCTTTTGTCTGTGCCATGACTTTGAGGAGGACGTGTGCTCCCAAATCATCTAAGTGCCATTACAAATACCACGCTACTCACATAGCCCTGCTAGAGAGGACCTGTGTTCCTGAACAGCCTTATTTGCCATTCTGGGTTTGTGAGTGAGAAACATGGTGATTCACAGCAGCTGCTATAAAGTGGATATAGATTATTGACAGAATCATTACTATGTCTTTTTTTTTTTCAGAAGATGTGAAAAAAATGGGGAAATATTATAATTTATTTACCACAGAGTATGTTTCAGCACTGGTTTGACAAAGTGTATCAGGCATACTTGCATATGTGTGCTTCTGACCCCGGCTTCCTTGGGGAATAACTCACGCCAGCTTATTTCTGTGTCTTTGTTTTCTGCTCTTTGTGGATCGTTTATATAATACTAGGGTGTTTGACATGTATAGCAGCTTTCCTTCTCCTGATAAATAGAGGTTAACAGTAGTACCATTTATACTGTAAATTGTAGTCCCTTCTGTAGCATTTTTGTGTATCCAGAACAGATGGGAGCTTGCTTTCAGAACTCTTACAAATTGTTTGTTTACATTATATTGCTATGCATTTACCTCAGCAGCAGCAGTACTTCTAGAATTTCATTTTTATGCTGCAGACTGTTTCCACCTCTCCTCTCTCTGTTTCTGAGAACTGCCATGCTGAGACAGATACTCTGGAAGTCCGTACTAAAAATATGGGAAAGGGATACTGTACTGTTCTGAAAGAGTATTCAAGAATCTCCGTAATGTTCTCCAGTGACTAGGAACTTGCAATCATATAATATGTATAGATGCATGCACTTAGTATGACCCATTGTTTTAGGACTAAGATCATGTTGATCTTGTTTCTCCTTTACTGTTGTTTCATCACTTTCTTCCCCCATTCTGTTAGGAGTGTGGCTTAATGCATCCATCTTGAGGACAGGGGCATTCTCTGCCTACTCTGCATTCACTCGTTTATTCCTATGACCCAAGTACAAATGGCTAGAAATAGTGAAGTACAAAATTCTCAGCCAGTAAAAGATCTGAGGAAGTGCAGTTACATTTCAAAAGTACCTTCTGGTCTAAGTATTGTGAGATTGTTTGCATTCCCCGTTTTTGACTTCCTGCTTGTGTCGACAGGTGGTTATTTGGAGGAGCAAGGGCTGATGTCCTGCATCAGTTTTGTTTTCCTGTCTGAAAATCCTTAGTGTATTTGTTCATATGCTTGCTTTCCTATCCGTATACCCTGTTCTAGTCCCTGCCATAAGGAGATGGAGAAAAAGCTTACATCTCACTTGCCATTCAGAACATAGGTATCAGAAAGAAGGTCATTAAGCAAGATGAAGAGAGTGCTTGCAAAAAGTAGTCCATAACCAACAACTTTCCCTTATCTAAAATATATTTTGAACCATTATGAAGAGTAGAGAGAAAGGTGAGAGAAAAATATCTCATCATTTTCCAACTTCTCAGGCCATTGGGTTTTTATAGGTCCCAAAAGCAAGAAAAGTCGACAGTACATAACTGGTTGCCTGCAGAAAATTCAACAATCACTTAATTGTTTTGCATTCTGGAAACAAAGCCATGAAAAACAAGTTCCTTCCTAAAGAGTTCCAGCTCTCTTCATAAACATGTCTTTCATCCAAATAAACCAGACTACCCTGAAATGCCTGCTGGCATATGATGTATTGTGTTATACCATGAGAAAATTGCAAGCGGAGGGAAAAACACATGATGGTGTGAATTATATTTAAAAGAGACCTTGCTGAGTCTTCAGTAGAGGTGATCCTGCATAGTGGTATGTCTGTCTCTGCTGAGCTCTTCCTGCCACCAAACAGTCCATGTTTGGCAGTGTCCATAATGTCATGCTGACAGATACTCTCTGTGTGCCACACCTCTCCCATCAGGGATGCTGAATCATGCTTCTCTGGGAGGGGGGAGGGTGGGCAGAGGGGGGCATAGAACTGAAATGACAAGCAAAAATTATTTTGTACACATGAATGAAAAAATAAATCACTGGAGATGGTAATTGGTACCACTGAAGTAAGACAACTTTAAATTACAACCAAACATAAGCACATTTTGCAAGTGCTCATCTAGAAGACTTGTTATGAACCTAATTATTTACACAAATATGCACAGATCCTTCTTAAACTCTGATAATTCTAATGGCTCTTATCAATGTCTCAGTCATTCTTCCATAAAAGAAAATATTTCAGGGTAAAGATACTCCCAGACAATAGACATAGTTCCTATTAAAGTAAGAAATGAAAGTGAAATCACAGGATTTAGGTTCTAAGTACATTTCTGAAATGGACTTTGTGGCAAAGCTGCATAACTTTGCTGCAGAGTTTCTATGGCAGCTCAGGAAACCTTGATCTACAAATGTGAATTCCCTTTGCTCTTTTGAATCTATATTAAAGTACAAACTCTATTTTGTATTCTGAGCATTAAGTGAGTATATTACAGCTTCACCTTTACTGAAGTCGGCTGGGACTGCCAGGAGAAATATTTGTGCTTTGCAGAAAGTCATCAGTGAAAGTTCATTAGGCCTTGAAGATCAATTATTAAAATAACAGTAGACAAAATATGGACTATTGCTACAGGCAAATCAGTTTTTTAAGTCTGTATTTTAGGTAGGTTGAAGGCCAAGATTCATGATGGAAGCTGTGAGGAAGGGTCGGGGGGGGCCTACCTGGTTTAAGGATAGGAAATTTGTAAATTAAAAGGTCTTTTAGAGGTGGAATTGGAGTCTGAGGAATGTCTACTTAGGAAGACAACGGAGAGACAGAGAGTTTCACTTTTTGCAGAACAGGGTTTCCCACTTTTATTTATTTATTTACTATGACTCATGCCCATAACACCTTTTTCTAATAAGCAGAGTAGTCTTTGTGAAAAAAAAAACTGTGCTCACATTTAGCAAGGAGGGCAGGGCTGTGGTTCCTAACTCCGCAGGACAATTGCCTTGTAAGGCACTGGCTGGAGCAGCTCCTGTTCTTTGGGAGCCATCGAACTTGCCTTGCTCTCCTTCAGTCAGCTCCTGAAGGCAGAGAACTGCCTTCTGATGCCGCACAAGCCAGGCTCCTCTCCCTCTTTCCCCAAGGCTTGTTCACTTGCAGATTGTAGAAACATAATTCCTCTGTGTTTCTGTGACAATAAACATTGTCTTTAAAATAAAAGGAGTAATATAAGTTAAGACAAGCTCCTTGCAGTTGCCAAATAGATTTTTCTCACAGTCGTAGGCATGTTTTCTGTCAGCCCACAGCTATGAGTGTTTTTGCTGTAATCAGCCCTGTGTATGCTTTGAGTTACATAGTACAAAACACCACTAAATGCTTAGATATTTTCTACCTGAAAACAACATATGGCAAAATTTTTGTGCTGGTGATGTGTGGTATATATTTGATAGCAACTCAAACAATGTATGTTTCTTTGTTACCTAAGAAAATTTTGAACAGAGAGTTTGATGTACAGTTACTTCTTTAGATTGACTGTGTTATTTCTGTGAAGATCCTGAGGGAAACCCCTGCCCATGGCCCAGGAGTCCCACTTCATCCCAGCCCCGCCAGTCCTTGCCCCAGCAACACAGTGCAGGTATGTCAATAAAGTGCTTAGCCTGTAAAAGCACTGGTCCATAAAACTTCTCTCTGCATCTGTTTCGGTTCTTATCATTATGTTTACAGAGCTCTGCAGAACCAGCTTTGTCCTTTTCACTGATTACATCTATTCCCCTGAATGGCAGGACACTCTATTCCCGTGGTGGGCTTAAACTGCTTTAGAATTAACAGTGCAGCAAATTGGGAACCAGACCACTTTTCTACTTCTTCTAAAATCTTTGCATCATTGTCTTCCAAAAGACAGAAAGGAGGTGCGTAGGAATGTGTTCATAAAGTAGGGCCTTTTGCATTTTCAGGTTATCAATCTCATGTTAATAGAGAGGATATTTTCCGTCACAGACCCATGTCATCCATGTGTCAGCTACAGCAATGGCCAATGTGGTAAACTAAGATTAGAAGACAAATAAATACATTTATCTCTTTTATCTAAAGCATTTCTAAAAAGCTTATCTAAAAGCATTATCTAAAGCATATCTATCTCATTTATCTAAAGCAGGATGAGTAGGGATTTTTTTTTTCCATTTGAGAAACATTAACAGCAGTCTTCAGGACCTGGTTTTCTTCTCCTGCATATCCTTTCTCCACACCACACACACATTAATGTCTTCTTCTTTCCCCTGCATTTTTTTTGCCAAGCCATCTGACCTTCTTGTCTCTGATAAGTATGCTGTGGCCTGGTTTCTTTTCTGCTGAACTGATTTCCTTATCTTCTATCTCCTGCTTCGCTCCCTGAGAATGTGTTCTTGAAAGATTACTGCCAGGGAGTATGACCTAGAATAATACTTAGTTTATCAGTTACTAGGCTACAAACATAATTAAACCCAGTAAAATATAAATGCAGTTGTCCAAAATTTTTGTAATTCTTAAACTTTCTATGAAAAAAAAATTAATTGGATTAATTCATGCAGAAACTGGTGAGTAAAATTCTATGTCCATTTAAATTTAAGTGTGAGCTAGAGCAGTGTGAACATCTCTGTGTCCCCCATCTGTGGACCATACTTTTTCTGGCATGCTACTTTTGCAATCTGTCTTATTGACATAAGTTCCACAGAAGGAGGATCTGGGGAGCTACAGGCCTGTCAGCCTGACCTTGGTGCCAGGGAAGTTTATGGAGCAGTTCATCTTGAGTGTGCTCACCAGGCATGTGCAGGACAACCAGGGGATCAGGCCCAACCAGCATGGGTTCATGAAGGGCAGGTCCTGCTTGACCAGTCTGATCTCCTTCTATGACCAGATGACTCACGTAGTAGATGATGGGAAGGCTGTGGATGCTATCTACCTGGACTTTAGCAAAGCCTTTGATACTGTCTCCCACAGCATTCTCCTAGAGAAGCTGGCAGCTCATGGCTTGGACAGGTGTACCCTGTGATGGGTTAAAAATTGGCTGGATGGCCAAGCCCAGAGAGTTGTGCTGAACGGAGTTAAATCCAGTTGGCAGCCAGTCACAAGAGGTGTTCCCCAGAGCTCAGTTTTGGGGCCAGTCTTGTTTAACATTTTCATCAATGCTCTGAATGAGGGGCTGGAGTGCTCCTTCAGTAAGTTTGCAGAGGACACTAAATTGTGTGGGAGTGTTGATTTGCTCGAGGGTAGGAAGGCTCTGCAGAGGGATCTGGACAGGCTGGATTGATGAGCCGAGGTGAACTGTATGAGGTTCAGCAAGGCCGAGTACCAGGTCCTGCACTTCAGTCACAACAACCCCATGCAACACTACAGGCTTAGGGAAGAGTGGCTGGAAAGCTGCTGGGTGAAAAAGGAGCTGGGGTGCTGGTAGACAGCTGGCTGAACGTGATCCAGCACTGTGCCCAGGTGGCCAAGAGAGCCAACAGCATTCTGGCTTGCATCAGGAACAATGTGGCCAGCAGGACTAGAGCAATAATTGTGAACCTGTACTCAGCACTGATGAGGCCGCACCTCAAAAACTGTGTTCAGTTTTGGGCCCCTCAGTACAAGAAGGACATTGAGGTGCTGGAGTGTGTCCAGAGAAGGACAATGAAGCTGGTGAGGGGTCTGGAGAACAAGTCTTATGAGGAGTGGCTGTGGGAACTGGGATTGTTTAGTTTAAAGAAAAGGAGGCTGAGGGAAGAACACATCACTCTCTACAACTACCTGAAAGGAGGTTGTAGGGAAGCGGATGTTGGTCTCTTCTCCCAAATAACTTGTGATAGTACAAGAGGAAATGGCCTCAAGTTACAGGAGGGGAGGTTTAGATTGGATATTAGGAAAAACGTCTTTACTTTGAAAGAGTGGTCAGGCACTGGAACAGGCTGCTGAAGGAAGTGGTGGAGTCACCATCCCTGGAGGTGTTCAGAAAACATGTAGATGTGCCACTTCAGGACATAGTTTAGTAGGCATGATGGTGTTAGGTTGATGGTTGGACTTGGTGATCTTAGAGGTCTTTTCCAACCTTAAAGATTCTATGATTCTATGATAATGGTATCAACCATGAAATTGTCAGTGTGCAGCAAGGACCAGCAGCTCCCTGAGGAACGGTCAGACACATCTGATGCCTTCAGTCATTAACTTTGGATTGCCATTTGCTTTTTGTCTTTTGTCTCTGCACAGAGACAACTTTTGAGGACATCGGGTGTTCAGTAGGAATTGGAGTTGCACCTGCAGTAAATTTAAAATGCTGGGGCAGGTGTATACAGCTGCCAATGCACATCCATAGTTCATAAAAGTAAGCAGAGAGCCTTCGTCATACCTTGACCAAGTTTTACACATTTAACTTGCTCAAAATACCTTGCTTTTACCTGAAATTAGTTCTACCCTTCAGATGATCCAAATATTTGAAAATTTTAAAAGACAAGCTAATTTGGTATACTGTACAGCAGTTAATTTATTAATTCTGTTGTACGGACACGATATACAGTCTTCCTTTTCAGGATTTAGCTTTGTTATAGGTAAGACTGATTTATTGGCAGCCACATGAATACAATTGGGCTTTGTTTTACAGAAAATGTCATAAAGAATATACCCTGAAATGCCCCTTGCAGATACAGCAGATTATAAATTACAGAAAGTAGTTGTGTGAAGACATTCTACAGTGAGTTAATTAAGGCAGTCAGGCATAAAGCCGATAACACAAAGGAAAAAATGTAAAGATATGGGGCAGGGAGAAAATCTATGCTTTTGATTGAGATTTGAAAAGAGAGAATGAATTGATGAGGCAGAAAAAAAAAGAGGCAATCTGTTTCAGATGGCAGGTTACCGATGAGAAGGTGTTTATAGCAAGAGTAGTAAGTGTGAAGGAACAGAAGGAAACTTGGCTCTAGACTGCAAAAGGAGAGAGAAACAGAAGAGGGAAGAGAAGTGTGTTGAGCTAAAGAAAATCCATAGGTTAGAAAAGCAAGTACAAGAGAAGGCTTCCAGCTGGATCATGTACTGCATGGAAAGCTGAGCTGAGCAAGACTTTAAGAATCAAAGTAGTTGTGAAGAAAACAATAGAAGATAGAGATAAGACTGTAAAAGGGCTATTGTGAGAGAGGTGGCATTCAAAGGTATGTTTGTGGGGTGATAATACAGATTTGTGCTCTGAAGACTGAATCATGTCTCATGCTGTGCTGTTGCACGTCAACAGATGAAGACTGCACAGCCTGTCCTCTCAAATATCTTTTCAGCCATGTTGGAAACAGAATAGTGTTTTCTTATTGCTCAGGAAACGTCTTGGGCTGGGGAGACTGAACAGCATAGAACTTATTCATTGTGAATCTAAGGTGAAATTGTCCATCAGTAATAACCAGGCAGCAGCTAGCTCCTGCTGTGCTGCAGGCAGAGCCCCGCTCTCCCATTGTGCTCTTCCCTCCTCACATTTTGTGCTGTGCCCATAGCCTGCGGTGAAACCCTGCTCTTCCACTGGTGACTGAATGAGCCTCTGGATGGGTGAGATGATGTCTTTTTTATCTCTTGAAAAATCACCCAAGAAAGGACTAGAGTTAAGAGATGGGATACCTGGAAGAGGGAGGTGGTAGATTGCAAGATTCGGGCTTGTTCACCTGCGCTCCAAGGGTATGAAAGCTCCCTCCAAAAGGCTGGGATGGTAGCTGGACACCACTCCAAGTCATGCCCCAGTGCACTGCCTTTCAGCAAGGCAGAAATTCACTATATTTCTAGGTAATGATTATATTTACAAAGGTTGATTGCTGCAGGGCAGTAGAGGAATTAATATTGTCTGAAAATGTTCTGTTTGTACCTAGCTTTGTGTTTACGAAACTTTAGCACAGAAGGCTATGATTCCTTTTAAGAAGGATGACTTGATCTGTGTTACAAAAAAATGCAAACAGAAAACTCCTGCTAGCATAGCCACATGGAGTGGAACAGATTTCTGTAGAAGTGCATTATTTGTGGATGTCAGTACTGTGTCTTTGAATAAGATGTTGAAATACAGTATGGGTATGCTACTTATGCACATTTCCAGAAAGATACAGCTGGGAAGATACAAATGAGCTGAAATAATAAGTAGTTAAAATTTTAATGGGATAAGGGAGGTCAAGCAGAACCAGTCAGTCAGTCAGTTACCAATAAACAAAAGTAGACATATAAGAGGAGGTCATTTATGCCATGTCCTCTCTGGAAGTCGAAAGCCCTTAATTCATTATGGAATGAAGCTCTACATGAGCACAACTCTTAGTTTGATCCCGGTTTGGCTGTTTTCCTAAAAATGTCATTTGTAGCACTTTTTTAAAACATTTTTTCAGCATTTTTTTCAACTTTCTTTTTCAACATTTTTTCAATTATTATTTAAATTTTAAATTCAGAAAATGTTTGTTACTGAATTTCTGAGTATTTTTTCTAAACTGCAGTGAACATATAAAAATGAGAAGGGTCATTTTAACACAGATTAATTGGAATATTTTTCAGTCAGTGATAGTCTTGCTGACTCCAATAAAAAAAGAGGCACCTGTAACAGTCAGAAGAATCAAAATGTACAATTTGCACCTGTTGTTTCTGAGAACTGTTCCTACATTAGGTACTTGTGGCAACAAGGTAGGTATAGAAACAACTTCTTTTTGCAAACTTTTCACAACTCCTAGAAGCAAAAAATCAGCAAAGCAAATCTGTTTGATAGTTCCTCTTACAGCCAGCAATCTCTGTCTGAATATAAACTAGTAAATGGAGCAAGAATAGTTCTCCCAAGTGCTATCACATTACTGCAGGGTAAAAGCACTCCATTGTTCGGATTCCTGTAGTAAATATTCATGCTTTTATGGGTTCCTGTAGCTGCAAGACCTAGTTAGGTATGAAATCAGCCTTTTTCATGTATTTACTTTTCTTAGAATAAATGGTTTGTAGATTGGCAGGTAAGTAGTTGTGGCCTCTATCAGCCTGACACCTTGTTAAGCTAGTGGCTAATAAATAGATCTGTAAAGCTATCATGCTGCTTATTTTGAGCCTTTCAGTAAAATTGGCTAGTATAGTGGCTCACTGTTTATCATATTCATAGTAAGATATTCCAACAGTATTGACCATCTTCAAAAGGGTCAATTTATTTTAAAGAACTGACATTATCTTAGGAGAAAAAAGGTTTCATTTGATACTTCCAAACAGCATTGTTATGCTTTAAATATGTTTTCTGATGCAGGGCAAATACTCTTAACAGAATAAGTCTTTAATTTTTTTAGAAATGTATTTTAAATGTCTAACATTCTTTTTGTTGAACTCAAATAAAATTGGTTTAGGAAAAAATAATTCACTTAACTTAAACAGAGAGAATTTTTCTTCAGGTGAGTCTACGATTTTGAGGCTTTTTTGTTCATCAAAGTTCTGATCCATGAGGTCAGTGGAAGCCTTTGCATTGAAATTGTGCTTGAATTTTGGGTTAGGCAGTAGTCAGTTAGCATTTATATGTGTAGACCACTTGAAAGAGTTATATGTGAAGGAGACCAGAATGCACATGTGAAAAACAGAGAATATCAGAGTTTGGATAGAGGCTAGAAACTGAATGTTGCTTAGCAGGGAACATGCTGTGGGATTTCAGCACATAAAAGCTCTCTCACAGGCACAAAATTTAACTGTTCACTGGTTACATGCTGCACTTGAAACAGCCATTAAAACAAACATTTGAATGGGAAAAATCTGCTCTGTAAATAGGCAGTAGTGAGTGTCTCACCGAGGCTGCTTCTGTGCAGCAGAAAAAAAGCTAAGCTAAGCTTGCATTTTAATAACTGTTTGAAGATTTGCTTTGAATGGATAAAGTTTCCTGCTAAGCAGCTCACATTATTTTTCTTTTCAACCTTATTTGCCAGACAGATAATTTGAAGCCAAACAAAACCTGACGGTAGAAGAAAGAATCTTGAAGTACTGCAATTCTGGCTGGCAGGGTCAATTACAAAGTCTTGATTTGAAGAGCTGAGAAAGTTGTGTGAAGAAAGGATCCGGATGTGAGAAGGTGTACGTGATAAGAAGCCCATCGTGCCTGTTGTACTGCAGTAGATTGCTTCCCTCCATGGGACCAGGCATGTGGGTCTCTGCATGGGTACACTAGGACTTCCAGGAAACCTCTCTAACTTGTGCTCTCACATGGACGTAACACATATTCAGGCGAAGTACTGCATTAATAGTGCCGGTGGCATCAGCTGAGAAACTGAGAGTGCTGTGGGAGATAGAAAGGCCTGTGCCTCTGAAAGCATAGTCCAGCCCAGACTGTTTGTGGATACAGCTTTGCATTGTATATGCCTCTTGGATGAGAAAAGACAAAGCCATGGGAGCTGTACTGTCCTTGGGGACCCTATGAATGAAGTTGAATTGGGAAGAATTAAGTAGGAGGCAAAACCTGCTGCAGTAGTTCTTCATCTGACCTTTACATGAAGTTTACCCTGTGTAATGTGCAGTTTTGTGGCATCTGTTTATAGAAGCAAGACTGTGTTTTCTGACTATCCTTTATCTTCCTCTCTTGGACAGGCTAAGTGCTTCCATAGCTTTAGCTGGGTGCAGTGGCCGCTGTATCTTCTCCATTCTCTTCTGCAAGGAGGAAAAATTTTGAGTGTGCTCTCCATGTGCGTGATTGGGTGACTGGTTGCAAAGGAAAAGGGCACGAAATATTTGCATACTTCAAAACGATGTTTTTTTGCTTCTTTTGTTTTCTATCTCTCTGAGGTGAGTCTTCTCACGTACTGCTGGCAGGGGTAATTCAATGTCTCCCTTCTTTGCATGGGGAGGTACCGCACTTGGTGCATGCTGATCATTCAGACAGCACAGGTATTTCTGTGTTATGCTGGACCATCTTGTCAATAAGCAAATCTTCTACTCTGGGCTTTTCTGTTACATGTAGTATTACCTTATTTCACAGCAGTTTCATTTGAGTTAGGGGATGGTTCTTAGAAAAAGGGAGGACATGTCGAAGATACAGTTGTTCCCACAATAGGTAAAGCACTGCACTGAGTGCTCGTTAATAAGACACAGCTTGCAAAGTCATAATGATAATAGACAGCAGTGACAATGTCCTGGGTCAGTGCTTTGTGTGCGTATATGTTTCAAATGCATGCAAGGAATCCTGTTAGAGCTTTAGAATAATTTCAAAGGCTTTGCCTCAGCAAGTTTTTGTGCTCATTTAAACCCCTGGTTTATCATTATGAAGTGTATTAACTTTCCCATGTTTAATGCTTATTTCTATCCAGAGAGAAATAAACAAATAATAGTTTGCAAACGGGTTTCTTGGGAAAGGAGGGTAAGTGGCAGGAGGGTATCGTTTGCACTTACAGCCAATTGCTTTACAAAGCTCTTCCAGAGTTCAAAAGGTGAAGAAAACAGACTTGGTGAACATGTGGATTTTACTTCTATTTTCCTTTTTGCTCAGAATGGATCTACAGAGCAGTCTTTTGACAGGCACGAGGCAGTGCCAGTTATTCAAGTCTTGCATGAAAGAAGAGAAAGCAGCAAGTCATATTTGCGCAGCGTTTCTGTGAGACTGCCAGCCTCCAGTGTAGGCTGCTCCCCGCTGCTGCTGCTATATATACCTCATGAAAGCCTCCTTTAAAGTGTGATGAAACCATAGTGAGAAAATATGTGTTCCTTTTCCACAGACATTTAGAAACAAATAAGCATCTTTATGAAACAATAGGGTCTCCTGTGCCAAAACATGGACACGCAACTACCCACAGCAAAGGTTCAGGTAAGGCCATTTAGAAATATGTGTTACAGGAGTGAATGAAGTTCAAGGAGTGTTGTTTGAATGGAAAGGTATGTGAAAGTAATGGATGAAGAAAGTGCAAAGAGTGGGTGAAAGCAGAGAAAAGCCCTCGGGAGTGTGATCCTGAACAAGCACTTTTTGCTATGGAGCCTTGGAGTGGTGTGCACAGACATTGTCTCTTGCTGTGCACTGGTGTATTCAGAAAACAGAACTTTGTAAGTAAGCAGGAATGCACCAGGGATATTTTGTTCTATCTCTGATTTATTTTCCTGAAAAAAGTACTTAATTCTTAAAGGAATCTTTTAAGAAAGTTGGGGAGAAACTCTTCAGTAGGGCCTGTTGTGGCAGGACTAGGGGTAACAGTTTCAAAATAGAGGGAAGTAGATTTATATAAGATATTAAGAAAAATTTTTTTACAGTGAGGGTGGTGGAACACTGGAACAGGTTGCCCAGAGAGGTGGTGGATGCCCCATCCCTGGAAGCATTCAAGGCCAGGTTGTATGGGGCTCTGAGCAACCTGATCCAGTTGAAGATGTCCCTGCTCCTTGCAGGGGGCTTGGACTAGATGACCTTTAAAGATCCGTTCCAACCCAAACCATTCTATGATTCTAAGTAACATGTAATCTGGAAATGCTTTTTATTTTCAACCAACAGTGAGATGTAGAAATTATTTAATGCTTTCCTCCTGTACATTTACCCTACCAGTGGGTACTGTTAGTCTTCAGACTTCATTTCTCCTAATCACTTACTGCCAATTGCAATTGTTTTTCAAAAGGCAAATATTGATTTTTGTAATGTGGGAAAAGTCAGTTTAGGGCTCAGATGAAGGCCATCACATTTTGTGTGGTCTAATCCACTTTTCAAGTGGAAAAGACTGGTATATTAATTTGTCAGTGGTTTAATACTGAAATTAACTGAATATGCAAATGTTTGAGCATAAGTGCTCAGTCAAACCAGTTCTTAATATCTCGGTGCCTGTTTCGTGGGATTTAAATAAAAGTAGCTTGGCTTTTCAAATAGCTCAATATTTGCATCGTCCCTTGGCTTAATAAGCACATCTTCTGTGACAGTATCACAGTACAACTCATTTAGAAATCTGTGCTTATAACATCCGTGGAATTTGCTTGTTACAGAAATGTCTGGTAGCAGCGGGTGAAGGAAAGATTACAAAAAAAATTGTTGTAGCTAGGAATCTGAATCACTCTAGGGCTTTATACTAAAATTGCCTTGCAGGAGGTACAGCAATTCTGCACAAAGACTCTGCAATTTATAAATGGAAACTTTTACTCTATAACACTTTCTCCATGCATGATTAGGCATCTTAAAAAAAAAAAAAAAAGGCAGCCATGATGCAATGCTAACACTTATGAGTGATGCATGATTGATGATCCCCTAAAGGCAGTGAGAGAGAAAATTACCTCCTTCCCTCATTTAAGGACATTATTAGAAGACTCAATGAGTTCAAAGCTCAGGAAATTATGTTAAGAGGACTGAATCAGGCTTTAAAAAAAATCAGGATAAATTATTTTCTTAGCAGTTCATGGATAAGATTTCTTTTAATGCACTGTAAAAGAAGAATACTTTGACACACTATTACATGATACTCTCTAAAAATATCTGTCACATCATTTGCAATTTACTCGCACATGTACTGTTCTCTCCATGTACTAAATGGACTGCAATCTGCAACCAACACAAATTAATATTACATTTTAAATGCTGTGTATGCCCTAGTACCTCAATGTGAAAAGTAACGGGATCCTTCTCCCAGTTGCAAAGGTAACATGATATGCTGGGAAAGAGCAGGATGAGCTAACACACTTCAAAACACCAGTGATTTCCTCCTGCAGTGTTCGAGAGCACGACCGAGTTGATGTCCGCTAGCAATGTACACTTCTACTGCTAGAGGGAGAGGGAGAGGGAAAATGGGAACCGAACAAAACAGATCTAAGGATACTTCTTTGCTTTCATTTTTTCCCTTGCATCCTCTGTAATTAACTGTCTTGTGGCATTGCTCCAGCATCAGTCAGGAGCCAGTGAGGTGCACTGCAGCTGCTCAGAGGGATGTGGAGCTGGGTCGGTCCTGTCACAGGGGCACGCACGGCAGCTCCTTTTGACTAGTTTCAGAAGGAAACAAGACTTACACTGTGTCCTTTTCTGTATCTGTCTCACTTGTGCCTCATGACTTTAGCAGAAGTTGTCTGAATGATTCAAAATTTGGAAGAGGTGGTTGTCTCAAGAGGAGACGCTTCGGCAGCCTTATAAAGGGAGCGCCCATCATGGCATGGGCTCTACCCTTAGGAAGCAGAGGAAAGTCTGTATTGGGAGAGTCTATATCTTACAAGCACTCCAAATGGGAAGGGCATCAGCTGGAACTGACACTGTGTGAGGTGCCAGCAAATCCAGCCACAAGAGACATCCTTAGGAAATAAAATTTCATTGCTCTTCTTACTTTAGAATTTCGTAAAATACAGCTAACCTCACCTGAGCTGAACAAAATGCAAGTTCTTAATTTCAAAGATGTCATTTTTTATCACAGCCTTCAAAATAAGAGGACATTTAACTACCTACAAAATACACTTTGTCTCAGCTTCTCACCAAAGTCCCGTATGGGTATGGTCTCCAAGTACAAAACTAAATTGCTTTAACTTACGTCAGCATTCATGGATGTCATGCTTAGGAAAACCTGTATGTTGAGAGGAAAAATATCTTTTTAGTTAAAGTGGGTTGCAGTGGACTTGTAACGTGTCTCTACCCTATCACAATATCTTAATGTGATTTTTTTAGATATCTTTTGTGGGGGTGGGAACAATTTTGTGATTTTGTATTCAAGTAGGAGAGAAAAATATTTCTCACCTGCCTCCAGACAGGAAGATAAATTGTTGATTTTCTTATTGCAGAACATTTATTTGATGTAATAAAGAAATAAACCCCTAAAATCCCACATTACCAGCTCACATTTAATAATAGTAAGCACAGATTATCTAATTTATTTGTGTTTGTGCCTGTTCTGAGGGGATGCAAGCAACACGTGAGTGGTAAGGTAAGTAAGACAACAAGATTATATTTTTGTTAGCTTTTGAGCAACTTACACCTGTCCCCATAATTAGCTTAACATCTCCCCTTCAAGGACTTAAGATTACTTCACCAACTCAGCCAAATTATCTGCATTTTAATAGTCACTTAAGCTTTAAGAATGACATGTGAATTGATCCTCTGTAGTCTTGGTCAAGACTAATGCTTTCCTAGTACCACATCTTCACAGCATCATGAAATAACATTAATTTCATTAGTTTCTTGAAGCTGCTGGAGTTGAACATTCCCACTTTCCCTTCACTATATGGAAATAGATTTTTTTTTCTATACCAAAACAGTATCTGTTCTTTTTCACACTATCAAGATCTAGAGAAGCAATAAATCAAGACAGAATGAAAGTAATGTATCCATCTACATCTAAGTGAACTGAGACGGAGGCACACCTCAGCTCCCATGTATAAAGCTGCTAGACATTTTGTGACCTGTCTGGGAGTGACCCAGATGCACACCATTTCCTCTCTACCTTCAGATTTGTGGTTTATTTGGGAAGGAAACAGGTATGTAGGCATGAAGGGTATCACATTTGCTCTCTGAATGAATTCTGCTGTTGAGAAAATTGGAAGCTTGTGTTTGATGCACAATTTAGATTTAGGCAGTATCTACATACCTGCACATAGCTGAATAAACCAATAAAAGCATTATGTTGCCACATGAACAGGCTCACTGAAAATTTGGCTTTAAAATCTCAACACAAACGATTAAAGTGCTGGCTTCATCATCATTAAGAACTAATCAGGCCCATCACTGCTGAAACATCAGCTTCTCTTGTTTGTATACAGAGCACATCATTAATTTATTTAAATGTCAGCAACAAACTTCATCAGGGTTCCCTGCACTTCATCCTACATCCTTATGCAGGATGGGAAAAGAAGTTATCGCTGCTAACCATCTCAGCTGGTTCAGCACAACATACTTCAGACATGGCCTTGGATACATCCTTTAAAACTTTGAGGCTAGACTGTCACAGACCATACTGGTGGCTTAGCACTTTTATGCCAGGAGTGCTTGTTCAGGACATTTACAGCTTCACCGCACCCCTCCCCACCCCCCCGCCCCTTACACAGTGACATAAAAAACATCCTATAAAGGCCAGAATTAGTGTCATATGTATGCATGTGCTGGGAAGATAATTGCATACACTTCCCTCCCAAGAGTGAATGTACTCAGTTCAGTGGTAACTCTCATTTGCTTAGCTTTGCTGACCACTGGCACTGAGAACAGTATCCTCTTCCATTCTGCCGCAGTTTGCTGTCTTGCTTCCTTAGATGATCTGTGATTTCACGAAAGCCTGATTGTTGCTTTGTTCTAAGGAATTTTTTGACACAAACTACATGTTAAATTAGATAAAAGAGGCAGATAGTGCAATTAGCATGAGGAGGAAAAAAGTCCCTGAAAGCATCAGATCCTTAAAAATGTAGGAAATGGAGTATATTAACATTAACTTCTGCATAATGAGATGTGCTTGACTCAGTGAGTTGATGCATTAGCCTTTCACCCTAGAAACCTGTCTTCATAATCAGAATCACACAGAAATGAATTTGGTAGCTTCATGCAATTCTCTTTTGAACATTAATCCACAAGTTTATACAAGTCACAGCACAGTATGATTTGCCCCGATGCTAACAAGCAGACGACTGAACGCAGCCAGCTCTCTTCTGAGCACCTAAGAGGCAGTTGGGTCCCGTTAGCCCATTGCTTTCCCATGAGTAAAGTTGTTGCTGCTGTAGGTTTTTCCTTTGTTCAGCTGATGTCTGTGCTGCCAGTATACCCTAGTTGAAAATTTGCCCCTATGGTTTTGCAGTATAAGAGTAATAGCCTGTTACTTAGATTCAATTTAATTATGACACAAAGAAAGCTAGTTATTCTGAGATGACATGCTCTGAAAGAGAGAAGGATGGAAAGGCACCTGCTTCAGTGGCTGAAAATAAAAAAGCTGTGAAAAGAGGAGCCTTATTAGGATTGCTGTTCTTCATCTCTGTGCTCCATGACATTATATCAAAATCAAATTGCATTAGGCTAGCAGAGCACCAACTGACGTGCACATTCAATCAGGGTTTCCAAAGCATGCTCCCATTTTATTATGTGCATTTTAGGCAGTACTTAAATATTAACTGAGTACAAATTTCACTTAGAAGCATTTTTAAAATAACCCTTGATGCATTCTTTTTCAGGCTTTTGACAGCAGAATAAGCCTAAGCCTTTGAGTGAGGAGAGGAGACAGCTACCCAAAATGCTCAATTTCTCAACTATGCTGAACAAGTAAGAATCAGCAAGAATCCAGTGCAAAATCCTTAGTGCTCAGGTCCTTAGAACACACACAGCTTGGGAGAGTTAAATGTAAGCAGCTAATTCAGTAACAGACTTTCAGACACAGGTATGATTTTTTTTTCAAATCACAAACACAGATATTTTGATTGCATGGTAGCAGTGCACACGTATGTGTAAGCTATGGATGAACAGTTCTTCTCCTTGATTATAACCTCTCTGAAAAGATGTCTGCGTACTTGTGCAATTGTGCAAGTTGTAAGAGGCTTTTTTCCCCCTATTCCTGGCTTTGATATTTGCCAGCTTGACTGTCAAAGCAGCGCAGATCTTGGATCTGATCTGTTGTAAACTGAAGCCACAGCAGTAGGAGCTTGTTTTTCTTTCACTGATGAATCTCATGGGTTTTGTTTTGCTCTTAGCCACTGAGATGCACTGTGTCCTGCTAGACAAGGCTACACTGAATGTCTCCCGTGGAGTCCAGCCTGCCACCATGCCTGGAACACATGTGCACTTGTAGATTTGATGTAGTCTTTGTTCCAAAATCACTGTCAGGGCTATGGATAAGATAAAAAAAAAAAAAAAAAAGCCCTAGGCAAAGGAGCTAAAACATAATCAGTTTAACTGAAAAAAACACCTTTGCCTAAAATGAAGCATCCCATTAACACTTTGGCAGTGGAAGTGTTTGGTGACTACACCTAGACTTCTGTACATGCACACCAGCCTCCCAGTCTCAGCAAGGGTGTGATTCGTATCTGTCTCAGCTCTGCTCTCAGTCAGTAAAGCTACCAAACACCCTGTGGTTTTTGGTTATGTTTGGTGTGCTTGTGGCACTCTGGCATCCACCTGGTCATCAAAAAAAAAAACCAGAGATCCATACTAATCTCCCCCACCTTGTAGTGGTGGACCATTCTTGCAATGTCAGGCTCCCTCTTGCTAGCTGCCTCTGGCAGTCGAGGCAGCTCAGGGGCACAGCTGTAACACGGGAAGTGAAAGGTCCTCCCCAACTCTTACACGATGCAGGCATTTACTGTGGAGCTGGAGGAAATATGGTTGAGATCCTGGCACTGAAGGAGGGCTACACGCCAGAGCTCTCATTTCCTGAGCAAGTTCAAGGACTAGCAAGCAATTATATAGACAATGTCTCCCACTATCACTCTGAGACAGGAGAGTTTTGTGAAGTGCTTAACCTAAGAAGAGGGTTGAAGTACTTAAACATGGAGCTGTAAGTCAGACACCTGACCTGGAGAGAATGATAATTCACATACAACTGAAAAAGTGCACTCTTCTGATGCCTAACTTTTTTCTCCTCAACATGCTACAGTCAGGTTCCTAATTTTAGTCGTACTTATGGTATCTTTCTGTGTCTCACCTTCCGCTTTAAGTCATCCTTCCCATATAGGAGCTGCAAAGCTTTGTCTCATCTACAAGTGGCTCAACTCATCTCTATAAACTGTTATCTGCCTCTTGCAACAGAGTAATGCAAGGATAAAGCTGTAACCCACTAGTTCGGATATTACAGCCCTTTCAGCAAGTTCATTATTCTCGTCATACCTCTGTGTGGGAAGCTGGGGTGCAGCAGTGCGGCATGTCATACAGGTTGGACACATGCCCTATATTGCCTTCGAAACAACTCTTTTTTGTCTTGAACTGCTAAAAAGGGGTGTTGGAGCTACCTCTTGAAGTGATGACATTGCTGTTGTCAAAGAGCAGTGTTCATGTCAGTCCAGTGCTGGAAGGAAAAGCCCAGTCTTTCTCTAACATTAGTTTATTCTGAAGCACCTGAACATCTGTAATAGAGAAACATTCTCCCATGAAACATTTTCCTATGAATCCTGGCATTTCACTACTTTACACTTCAATTATTCTTGACTAAGAAATGCAACAGGAGGATTCCAGAGGCTACCCAGTGGAATAAACAACAGCCTTTGTAAGTGCAAAGATTATAAATAAGCAGGCTGATAAGAGCTGCGTATCTGTCAATGTAAATGGCATTCAGCATGTGAACTTTTAATTGAGATGAAGGATTGTGGCACTATGTATTCCATTTATTACTTTCTATTAACTTTCATGTGACCTATTTCTCTGCCTCTTGACAGGTTCATCTTTCTGAGAACTTCACAGACAAATGATATTTTCCTTTTCTGTGTGCTCAATTATGATCTCAGTTTGAAGCATCGCTTAGCATTCACCACTAAAAGAAACAATGCCAAAGGCAGTAAACTTTGCTTCACATTCCCTCTCCTCTTACTACATTTCCCTTCTATTTCTTAACCCTGCTTATCTTAAAAGTCTGGAAAAAGTATTTGGTGATCAATCTTCATGGTTTCCAGTTTGGCCGATTAAAATCAGAGCAATGTTTTGCAGTTATTAATCTGGTGAAAGAATAGAAAGCAAGAAATACACAGAAACTACTGTAACCCCTAGTCTTTAAAAAGAATACAGGCATCTGTTAAAGAAGTGATTAGTAATTATGAATCATACTCACCAACATTTGGATTCATAGGAATATTTTTATCCACAAAATTTCTATCTTTGTGTACTTGATTCCTACTATAAAGGCAGCTAGAATGTAATTTCAGTGGTTTTGACTGTAAATACAGATTTCTGCTAACTCTTACTATGAACTGGCTGAATTTCATCTTCCTGCAGTCAGTGGGGATTATGCTACATATGTTGCTTGGTGAAAAGCCTTTCCGGTTTCAGCTAACTAGTCACTACTCTGTACCTTCATTTTTTAATACAAAACAGTTTAAAGTCCTGCTTATAAATCTAGTGGTATAATATGCTCATAACAGAGAGTTTATGAGCATATTAGTTCTTGGGGCCGCTATCCAGATAAAATGAGTGGAGATCACTAGAATCCAATGCATACCAACTAGATGGTGTCAGGGGAAGGATCTATATATCCACAAGGAAAGGGAGAAAACCAAGGTGTCTCCTTTCTAATCCATGTACAATCATTGGATAAATCACATTGTTGGGCAAGATCTAGAGATTTTATTTCTCTAGTAGTGCAAACCACGCAACTACAGCCATACTATATCTAACAGTGATTTAGCAAAATGAAGATATGTTTTTGTATTTCCTGTGGAAAAGACACCCATATGGTTCACTCATTTACCATCCCATCCAGTTTATGTTTCTTTACTAGAAATGGTGGCAGATTGAGAATAAGGTTTTAATTTACTTATTTATTTGTTGAGTCTGAATAGAGCCCCAAATCAAATATTGAAGGTATTTAGGAACAGTGTCATTTTAAGAGCTGATTTTGAAGAAGTGGGGACTAAATATTTTTAGGATGTTCATACTGGTTTACAGCAGTTATAGGGTAAGTTCCATTCACATGTGAAAGTATTTCTTGTCTGAAATAAGTATCTGTTAAGAAAAGTTGGCACTAGAGTATTCTAAAAATATTTGAAAAGTACTTTGATACATGCAAAATGCTAATGGTCATTTATGTAGTAGGAATATAGTACCTGTTTACTGCTGAGGCTGGTACCTGCAACATATAAATGCAGAATTGGCTAAGCAGAAAAATAATTTATAGTGTATGATTGATTAGGAAAGTGATCTAATTATGCTGAACTTATTTAAATAATTTTATAGTTTGCTAAAAATATTTGTCTAATTTCATTCAGTAAAATGTATTTAAATCTGCTCCAGTGTCCCATCCAGAAAACAGCATACATAATTTAAGCAGCATCCCTTCCACACAAACCTAAGGTTACTGTAAATTGTTATCCAGGTGCTCATTAAGAGATGAGCTGATTATTTACCTTTGGTCAGATAGTTCCCAAGAGCTAACATGAGGATTAAAACTACTATGTCAAATACTGGAGAGTGAATTCCAAGCCTCCAACATGCTCTGCATGAAAGATTATCTGCATCCTCTGTAACCTTTTAATCGGCAGCCCAGGAAGTTATCAATTTAAATTCTCATATTGAAATAAACAAAAAAAAAAAATACTGACATTCGCTTGATGTCCGATTTCCTTTATCTTAGCCTTTGTTTCCTGACATTCCCTTCTTCTTTCCCCAGTCACATAGTACAGCGGCTCTTGAGATCAAAAAGTCATATGCAATTTCCTAACTTCCAACATCTTTGCTTGGTTTTGCTGGAGGATAACATATTTCTGAGTTGTAAAAGGAATAGAGCTGCCATGCTGCCATTTTTATTTACTGAGAAGAGGGTTAAACCCTACAGGTTAGTTTCTGCCTCCACAGTAGAGCATGTGGTCTAGGTAAGATCTTCCCATAGGTCCAAATGCAAAAAGCTTCATTTCTCATAGGTGGTTAGAAGTGTTGTGGGAGTAGAGCACCCATTACTTGCCCAAAGGATGTTTTTCCAAGAAATATTCACTTTTCAGGAAAAAATGGATTCAAGTTTCATGATTTCTCATGGATATTTTTTCTCCTCTGAGCATGCAACCCCTTCTCTGAGAAGGGAACATCCACAGCATCCTATTCTGTCATACTTGGGTCTAAATGTTATTTGGAACATGAAAGAGGAAGCACAGACTGTGATATGTGCATCAGGGCTGCTTGCTTGTCAGACATTAGAATACACGAGGGAGATAATTGAGTCGGTGGCTCATTGAGATGGTGATGGAAGCACTGCTGAAGGTGACTGCACTATATCATCAAATTTTTTTTAGACAGTTTGCTGTCTGGAGACCTTTCTAAATGCCACCAATCTTAGACATTAAAGCAGTAACAACTGCCCTATTGAGGTTGTTGCTTAATCCTTTGCAAATGGCTAAGAGATCACAGCCTTTTCTTCTAACAAACATCTCAGCGGGTGTGTATGTATTTTTTTGTTATGGAGTTTGTTATTTAATAATAACTTGTTAACAGAAAGGCAAGCAAATCTGAAGTGGAATCATAGAGGCAGGGTAAATATGAAACCCCAAATGTTACTTGGTAGTGATATATACATTGCATCATTGCATGCATTATAGGTGTTACACACGAGCTGTTTCCTTGTCTTTGGCTCGTGTTCTATGCAGTTTAGGATATAATTTCTCAACCATTTTAAGTTCTTAATTAAATGTGCTCATTATTTCAATTTATTTACTTATCCTTCAATACACATCTGCCTAAGTTGTGAAGTCTGAGAGAAGTTAAATTTTACTGCTAATTCATTTTTTTTTAAAAAAAGAACAGCTAACATAGACTTAAAGTAAACCTTACAGTAGAGCAATGACACTCTGATAAAATAACTAGTGAGTTCCCATTCACTACTATTAATATATTTGTAATTAACAAACACATTTCATCCCCCACCTTCTCCAGTTTACTTGTAGGGTTGTATACTCCCGACTTGAAAGCACCTTTGAAAAAATCAGGTCTTTTTCAGAAGAGTCCTTCAAATCCTTACATTTTATCACTACCTCTCACGCATTTCCCACTTCAGTTACCATCTGTAGCTATCACACCATGTCAACAACGTGCTCTTTCTCACCAGGTGCAAAGAGCATTACTATTCAAGTTCCTTATTTTCTTAATTACATCTTGCACTTCTAGTTGCTCTGCCTCAGGTATCTTAAGTATTAATCACTTCACAGTCACTTGTGGTAACCTGAATGTGGCTGTACTCTTACCTCCCTATCAACAAAACAAAATGCACTGATTATGTATTTGAAAGCAGATCAATATGCTGTTTCTTCACAGTGACACAGGTTTTTTTCAAATATGTACAAACCAGTCTCAATCTTCTGTTAATTTCCTCTCCTCAGACATCTTTCTTTCTATTAACTTGTCCAGTAGGCATGCAATCAACAATGTTCTTTATAAAATTACTTGCAATCTCTCTGGAACGGCTTTTATTAACCCTCTCCAGGATCATTTTATCTCGTTAAACTCGTTTCACATTTTCTTCTCTGGGAAATAACAGTCATTGCCTCTGTCATTAGCTGAAATATTGCTAGGAAGCCTTCAATTTGTACTCTTGTTCCGTAACACATGGATTCTAAGTGGGTTAAGTTTAGGAAACAGCTGAAAGCTACTTTTTCCTGAGCTACTTAAGCTGTTGCAATTTTCTGACAGCTTTAGGAGTAGGAAGAGGTGACAGAATGACTCATTTTGTTGTACTGGGTACTGAACTGATGCAGCACTGGAGAGATGATATCTACCTGCTAAAATGAATTGGCTGGATTCTGCTTCTGGGATAAGGAGTGCTGGCTTCTTATCTCCACTGCCCCCAGGAGTTTTGAAATTGTTCATAGCAGACGGGATGTTTACCTGCCAGTTCTCACACAAGCATGCACTTATTATTATGTTAACATTAACAAGCAGTGCTCTAGGCATTGCTATGGATTATCATTCCTCTAGCTTTTTATTTGCGTCTCAACTTTTTAACAAAATGTGTTTTACCAGCTTTCTGGAAACCTTCTATGTCTAACAGTATGCTGCAGACCTACTAGGTCAAGAAGATAGCATTGCCTTTGGAGAAAAAAATGAACACTTTAGATGTATATTGGGGGATAGCAATGAGAATGAGCAGCAGTCTACAACATCTGACCTTCAAAGAAAGACTGAGTGAATTGGTGTTACTGAGAGTAAAGAACAGAAGACTGAACAGAGTTGAATTAACAGTCTTCAAGTACATAAAAGGCTGCTTCAAAAAGAAAAAGAATGATCTCTTCTCTGTGAGCATAGTGAACAGATAAAGAAATACTGAGCTAAAGCTGCATCAAGAAGATTTGCTCTAAGTCCTACAGTGCCATTGGCATACATAAGAAGTTAATTATCGCCTGCTTCATACTGGTTCCTCCATTCTAGACAGGTTCTTTGGGGTTTGCAGACTGGGTCTGTGAGATACATTAATATAGCAGTTATTTTTTGTTATTTCAATTTTAAAAGCTCTTTGACCTTTTAATTAAATTGTGGACCTGTATTATTAGCTGTCTTATAAGCACAAAAACAATTCCTGCCCTGAAGTGGAAACTCAGAGGGTATTAAAAACCATTATCATTGATTTTTTGCTTTGTGGTAGCACTTAAAGATGCCAGGCATGGCTTCTACTGCTCTGTGTAAGACAGAGTATACATACCTGACTACCCCAACTATCCAAGGGTAGTACAGCTAAAAGATCTGCTCTGTAATGGCATAGAACAAGGTCTCTTCATGTTCTCAAGCAACCATTGCTTATGATATGGAGCAATGTAGGTGCAATAATTAGTGATTCTGTTTTAGGCATTGTCTTCCATAAAGCTTTTAATTAATTAATTTGCCATTTTTCCTTCAGACAGCTCTGTGAAAAAATTGATTAGTTACAACATATCCATACAACAAGAATAAGTCTCCACTCTGTTGCCACTCAGAATGGAAAAGATGCAAATTTAAAGACAACACAAAGCCACTCATAATTTAAGTAGCTTCTTAAGATGCTTCTTACTGTTTCTTGACATCTGTTTGGTTATAGTTCAGCTAAGTGTTGAAGACTTACAGTGAAAATTGTTCATCTTTGTTTAAAGGGAGACAACTTAATTGGAATATGTCTTTTATTTTTGTAAATAAGGAATTTTGTTGTATAGATGATTGAATGAGACTATCAAGTGCTTTGGCTAAGAAATTGAGTGAAGAGTAGTAATCAGTCATCATTGTTGAAATATATAAAAAAAATTGTGATCATCATGCTTTCCACTTATATAGATTCTATCATGTAAGTCTTGAAGTGCTGAAAAAAATATTTGAAAAGTCCTGGAAGACAGATGAGTATTGAGAATCTCCCATGATATGGAGGCACCAAATACACTCTTAGCCTTTAAGACAACTTGTAAAGACACACAGAAGTCCTTACTCATGTTCTGATCAGTGAGGAACACAAGATCCAGTAAGGACATAGAATCACAGAATCATAGAATAGTTTGGGTTGTAAGGGATCTTTAAAGATCATTTAGTCCAACCCCACTGCAAGGAGCCGGGACATCTCCAACCAGATCAGATTGCTCAGAGCCTCGTCCAACCTGGCTTTGAATGTCTCCAGGGATGGGGCATCCACCACCTCTCTGGGCAACCTGTGCCAGTGCTTCACCACCCTCATTTTCCACTTATATTCTTGAACTCCCATTGTTCTGATTTTTCTTTCAGAAAAATGGTTGCTGTTCTACTAATGTATGAAACTCTATCTATCTGAAATGTATACCACTTTTTCTATGCAACTTGTTGGAGAGGATTTGTGAGTGATCAAATTATAGCAATGATATGCAATGTCTGCACTTCAGAAATGTTTAATCTTTCAGGGAAATAACTGGTTCTGCTGTAATTTCCTATCTAAATGTGGGGAAATAGATTTTTTTTTTTAATGAAGTCAAAGAGATTTGTTAGGTAACACCATAAAACTGTATTTACCGTGAAGAGAAGAGCTAGTTCCATAAAGTTTGATATTAGAAAAGATAAAAAAGACTTTGGACTATGGAATAAAATGCCTTCCCCCAATATTACTCCCTACTGCAGGTTGTTATTATCTAATACACTCCCAAATGGCTCATGCTCCGGAATAATCAGTGTCTTGAGAGTAAGTTTTAAGACTCCTTTTGCAATATATGGGTGCATTTAAATTCTGCAGACCTTGAAATACATGGGTTATAGTTACAATACATATACTATATGCAAAAGATTGAGTGAGGAAATAATAGGCTTCCTGCTTCATTTATTCGGAGAAGGCAACTCATGTCAGCTGTAAATTTGTTCTTGTATGACTGATGTTCAATTGACTACCGCTAAAGCAGAAATATATGTCATCTACTCCTGATATTAACTCAGTGTGATTTTAGAATGAGGTGAATGCTTGATTTTTTTTATTGTTAACTGTACTTAATGAGCAAAAGAATAAAAAAAATCTGTGTTTCTAGATTTCAATTTTGTGCTTGTTTGACTGCAGTTTCTAAGAAAGTGGTGACTTGACTCCGAAGGTTTTTATTTTGTCCTAGCATTTATAAGGTGTCCTCTGTTGATACAGAGGATTTTGTCATGGGCTTGAACAAGAGGATAGAAACTGTATTTATTCCATTTGCAGGTAACACAGCACTCAGAGGGACTACTGAGAAATTGCAGAAAAGATGAGAATTCGGAAAAATCTTGACAAACCACAGAGTGACTTGAAAAAGTGGGATGCAGCCGAGTAAGGACGAGGAAAGGTTCTACTCTTACAGAAGGAGAATCAGCTACAGAATAGATCGAGTTGTTAGTAACAGCTCTGCAGAAAAGGACCTGGCAGATCTAGCAGATCACAGGCTTAACGTAAGGCAACAGTTGCAAAAAAGGAAGATGCTGTAGTACACTGTAAGACAGGAGCCTGCCTTGGAAGGCACATCAGCCTCTCTTTCTGAGCCACTCAACATTCATTAGATCCCAGCTGGAGTACTGTGTCAAATTCAAGCATGACTCTTCATAAGAGAGAGGAAGAATATAATCTGCTTTCCATATCTTTTGTGAATATAACTGGTAGGCTTGAATTACAGTCAGAGAGATGTGCATTGGGTAAAACTTTCCAGCACTGAAGTTATGAAACACTGAAAATGGACTGCCTAACATTGTTATGGAGTTGCTTGTTTTGGAAGTTTTAAAGAGTTGGTTAGACTACATCTGTTCGGATTGTTGTGCACAGATCCTTTTCAGAGCTTGGGAGACAGAATAGCACATCCGTGGAGGCTGTTTTCAGCTCTTTTCTGTGATTCAGCATGGCATTGAACCAAAATGGTCTAACAGGAACTTGATTACAGTGATAGATGCATATTATGGCAAACATTTTCAAATGTAGATATTTGATCTCAGGCATGTATGTAACAATGTTCTCAATCACCCACATGCATGACTTCATTCTCTAAAGTTCTGAAGATGCACAGCATGTTTCTAAGCTTTGCATATGCTATAGATATAGAAGAACTTAAATACCAACGTGGCCTCGTACTTCAGTTTCCTGTCTGACTGCACCAGATGCTCCAATGCAGAAACCCTAAATTAGACAGCGATAGAATAATCTGCAATAGATCTCCTTCTAATACCTGGTAGCAAAGATTGACTTAAACTCTCAAGCATGCAGTTTAGTGTTTCTTCCAGCTTGTGTATTAATAGCAATAATTTAAATTCCAGGTGGTATTGTTATCCTTTTAAATGTTCAGTCATTTTATATCATTGTTTTCTGAACTGTAGCCACGGTCTTCACAGTTAAATTGCATGTGGTGTGAAAAATAATTCTGTAATATCTTTTTAGAAGTGTTCAGCAGAACTGGTGGACATTTTTGCTGCTGCTGTTAATGTTGACATGTCTTAACAAAACATTCCAGCTATCATGAAAATTTATCAGGTGCTGAATGCATTTTCTGGAAACAAGCAGCTCCAGCCCAGAACAGTCAGTAAGCCAGGGGCTACCATGGCTGTCTAAATTAACACTGAATGTAAACCTGGGTCCCTTATATCCCAGGTGAGTCCCATAATTGCTTTTGGTCTATTTAAAAACCAACAGCAGATGTTCCATAGTGCATTGCATATTCATTATGCTAGAGATGGCTTCTATTCCTTGGCATTTGAGGAACTGGGTTGGAATATGTAAAATGAAGGCTTGAGTGTCTGCAGCAAGCCAGGAAACACAAGCTAAAAAAGATTTTTCTGTTTGCTAGGTGAGCACCTGAGCATTCAAGATCTTAGCATTTCTAGATGGCTTACTCCGTTATATGATGCCCTCTTCACCTTAGAAGAATTATGAAATGCAAAACCATGTGAGGAAAACAAAACAAAACAAAAATTTATTTTTTAAATCAGTAAATGCAATTATTTTGCCTGTCAGTGATAGGAAATGGTACTTCAGACTGGAATCCAGATAATGCCTCATACACTGTTTTATGTTATGCTTCTGTACTATTGTCCATTTCTTATTCCATTTCTTTGTCCTATTTTTTTTTGTCTTCTCTAGCCTTTCCTTGTATGAAGATGGAGACTCACCATCCTCCGTGCAAACTATCAGCAAGCCCCATTCTCAAAAGCTTGAGTTGACTAATGCCAGATGGGTAAGCAGTTCAGCTTTCCCCTCCCTTCCATATGTATTAGACTGTGTTTAGCAGAACTGAACTTCATTTGCCACTTTGCCATCTACCAGACAGTCCAGGGCTGAAGTATTTGCCCTTTTGTTTCCATCCTGTGTAGGTACAAGGACACCATTACCAGTGAGTATACAAAGCAGATATTGAAGAGACATTGTAGCTTCCCCCTTCTCCCGCAGCTCCCTTCTCATGGCAAGCACATAAGCAGATTTTAAGATATAAATGCCATTCATTTCTTCTCCTGAGAGGCTAGTAAAAGCACACGTGTGACCTCTTGAGCAGCTGAGAGAGAAAGGTGCAATGCAGCTGGAGGGAAAGGGTGTGAGTGTTTGCATCACCTGGCCCGCATTTTATGATTCTCAACACCCAGTGTATGCCTAACACATTGAGCTCTGCTGACAGGCTGTCTCCCTTTCAAATGGAAAAATATGACCCCACTCACGAGCATGGCTCTCTGAAGTTCCGGCCTCGGAGCGATGAAATCCCTTTTGTTCTCTTCTAGATCTTTTCTAAAAGGGATATGAAACCTCTGCACTAAAACAGTTTTGGAAAGCTTAGTTCTTCTTTCAGAATGCCCTACCTTTTCTTTTATGCCTGACTACTTTCATTGAAGTGTCAGTTTGGGAAAAGCCACTTGGGCAATCAGAATGGGGTAAGACTCAACAAAATGGTTTGGTCTGGCCCAAGTTTACAACAGATTCTGTAATCACACTCATAAATCTGATGTTATTGGCTGTCCTTTGCTAGAATTATGTGGTTCATACCATCATCCCTTGTCGCTGGAGAGCTCAGAAGCATGCTTTATCATTTTGTAAAAAATTAACATAAGCCTATTAAAATGCAAAAGCATCACATTAATATGGGGTAAATCACCTAGTCTGGAGCCTTTAAGGCAGGCTGTGAATTATTCAGTACCATGATAGATTTCGCCAGCACAACACAGCAAGCCTCTGATTAGCCCCAGGATAACTTTTGAGAGGTTATTAAGATCAACATATTCCTTTAAATGTACCCTGTGTGTGTGAGTGTATGTGAAAGTGGAGGAAAAAAAAAAGAAAAAGAAATCCTAAGTCTTAGGAAGGACAATCAAAGAAATCCCAATCTTATGGGTTGTGATAAGACATGGCTGATACCAGACCCAGCTAAAATAGCCTGGAGGCAAAACCACCTCTTGTGTTGTCCTGCTTACAGCAACAGTTAGGAGAGTGGGATTTCCAACAAGAGATGTGAGCATGAATCCCTGATAACTGAGTGTCAGGGACTATTTGTCAAACATCAGGTAAATAAACAAACCTGGTTCCAGCAGAGCTGTTTCAAACAAAATGGAAAGCAAACAGAGTTTCAGCAAGATCCAGTCATCACTAACTCATGCACACAGATCTGTTCAGTGTTTGTAGAGGAAAAAGAACAAACAAATAAAATATACCTAGGGTATTTGTATGCTCATTTAATTGTTGGGATTTTTTTCCTTTAATCACAGATGATACCAAGTAGTGTCTTTCAGTCTCTAATTAGAAATACCACCAACCAGGGTGAGCATTTGGTGCTGTTAATCTGACCAGGAGATGCATTACAATTAATTTTGGCTGTATATTGCCTGTCCTGTTTGCTTCTAGCACAGAAAGGAGTGCTGTACCCACAAATGTATTTAATCAGGTCTAGGACCTTCTTGCTGCTCAATGTGTAATCAACTTCTGCTGTTAAGTCTCCTCTGGGAGCTGGTAAATGAGTAGCATATGTAATTTCTTCATTAGCATACCTGTTTACTCCCAGCTGTGCTTTGAAGTAGATTGGGGCAGGCTTCCTGTCTCGAAAACTCTGTTTCTAGACTGGATCCATCACAGTAGTAAGTGCCAGCCTTATGAAACTTAGGTAACCTATAGTTGCTTGTATATGTTCTGCCCCCCGTTCATCATCAAAGGAGAGTATCTTTAGAGAATACTTTTAATCTTCTTTTCATACTCTGTTCTCATAAAAATGATGCTTTTTTATTTTAGTCTAAATGTGGAGAGAGCTCAAGAGCTCCTAGGGGTTGTGCGTTGAAGGTTATCACATGCAGTTCCACTGCAGAGTGCTTAAATGCCCTTTAGGATGCTTATCTGTGCGCTACTCAGTTCAATGCACAGAAGTGAGATCTTTAGCACAGCTCCTTTCCTGCCCTCTCACAGGTAAAAGCATACTTAGAGTATATCAGTAAGTCAGTCATATATTGACTTTTAAATTGCCAGTGGACTGAATTCACGTAATGGTTTTACACAAATTTCCTGAGGCAACTTTAATCTCCATATATAACAAATGGTCAGAGTGAAAAGAGTGTATGTGTTGAAGAAAGCCTGTTCTTTGGCTGTGACCCACAGCTCTGGCACTTCTTTCCAAAAGAATTAGGGAAGATAGTGAACCTGCTAAGCTGCCAGGCAAATGTTGAGACTTAGCATTTTGAAATAATTTTCCCGTAAACACCCATTTCCTTATGTTTTCTGCTTCTTAGTCTACTCACTCTGAGAGCTCTATAGTGTATCAGATTTCTCAACAGAGTTCCTCCTTCAGTGCACCTCTGTTCTTTTTTTTTATGTTGTTGCTCTAAATTTTCTGGTAGCCACAAAGCTCTCTGTGACGCCTTTCACTGAAAAGGCTTTACCTTCACAGACACCCTTTGCATCTGTTACAGTGGCATGGAACCTTTGAGAAGGTAGCCCTGAAAGGTTTTCAAGAGTTTCTGACTGTGCTCCTGAGGAATTGGAGGAACATCACTGGCTTTTTATGGCATAAATTACAGAAGTGACATGAAAACAGTTTATTAAAACAGAGTGAATCACCGATGACATTTAAGTCTAATTAAGTCAGGCTACTCAGCTTAATGATTTTGTTCCAGAGGAGATAACTATTTTGAAATTCATAATGTTTAACACACATCTTCTGCAATAGGGCGTTGTACCTAGGGGTGCCATTATCAGGGTCTGTAATAGCAAATGCTTTCACTTAAAAGGCTGTGCCAAGTTAAATTATGGTGAAATTTATCCCAGCCATTTGATAATGCTATCCCAAAATGTTGTCATGGTTGAATAAACAGTTGGGAGTGGGAGGAAGCCAAAGGGTATTCACAATGACAAGATGAGTCTATTTGTAGCCTGGAATAAGATGGGTAAAGCCAAAAGGTAGTTGTCATCATCACCTAGGAAAATGCCTTATAGTTTTGCATTCAAAACATACAGAAGTGAAATATTTATTTCGATCTCAGTAACAAAAGCACCACAAAGTGAGAGGAAAGCTGCTAGATGCTGTCCCTCCCAGTGATGTACTCCACATGTTTCAAAATATTAACTCCCATTAAATGTTTGCCAGTACCCAGGTTGGCTTTTCTTGCTTCTTTTTCTTGCATCCAGCTCTGGAGCCCCCAACATAAAAAGGACATGGATCTGTTGAAGTGGGTCCAGAGGAGGGCAGATGATCAGAGGGCTGGAGCACCTCTCCTATGAGGACAGGCTGAGAGAGTTGGGGCTGTTCAGCCTGGAGAAGAGGAGGTCTCCAGGGAGACCTTATAGCGGCCTTCCAATACCTAAAGGGGGGTTATAGGAAAGGTGGGGACAGACTGTTTAGCAGGGCCTGTTGTGATAGTGTGAGGGGTAATGGTTTTAAAATAAAAGAAGGTAGATTTAGACTAGATATAAGAAAGAAAATTTTTACAATGAGGGTGGTGAAGCACTGGAACTGGTTGCCCAGAGAGGTGATGGATGCCCCGTTCCTGGAAACATTCAAGGTCAGGTTGGACGGGGCTCTGAGCAACCTGATCCAGTTGGAGATGTCCCTGCTCCTTGCAGGGGGGTTGGACTAGATGACCTTTAAAGGTCCTTTCCAACCCAAACTATTCAGTGATTCTACTGGGCTGCAGCATTTCTGTCTTCTGTACAGCCAAGACACACTTGTAATTAATTTTGATTTGCAGTCTTTGCCTGCACCTTAATAGTGCAAGGATATTTTGTTGTGTAAACTAGATATTGCTCCTCTGACACAGCTGCTGTGATAAAGACAGCCTTCCTGGAAATTAAACCTTAGACCCTTCCTTCAGCACTAATATGACTGGCTGCTTGCTGCTCAGCCACTTGAATAGAAAATGCTGTTTATTTCTTCAGCAGAGTGTGTTTAGCTAACCCTGTTATCACTGACAGCAAGCAATGCTCAGAGGGGCCAGTACATGCCCGTAGGCGATATCTGCACCTTCTGGGACTTCCAGAAGTCATATCTCCATCTATGTATTAGATAGATAGATTGCATATAAAGATTTTTTCCCCCTGCTACCCTGAAGTAAGGACAAAGTTGCTACTTGGCAACAAGAAGGTTCTTGACTCAGATCCTCTGGGGGCAGTTGTTTAGTTTGGGGTTTTGTTTTCTAACTTTTTTGAGTGGATTTTGCTGAGGTCACTAAACATAGCAGAAAGCAGAACTATAGATCTCAGCATTTGAAATGGTTTTTGATGACTACCCAGAGCAAGAATTATATCTGTAATGTGCCTAGCACCAAAGGGCACCCTTTGCAAGTCTTTCGCTTGCTGAAGTGCTTCCTTGAGTCCTCTTGGCAAAGATATCGCAGGGTAGTATGAGATCTCTGAAATGCTCTCTGGAAAGGCTCTTTTCTAACAACAGATTTCTGTGTAGGCTGATTGGGAATGTTTAGGTTCCTCAGTTCAAGTGTTTAAAATCTGTCAGAATGAATGCAGAGAGTTACAATTATGTGGACAAAACACACATACATTTTTGCATGCCCTTTTTTCTCCAAGGTTATCATTTTTTTAATTTTGATTTGAACAGTATCAGTGTCTCAAATTGCTCCTTGCTACTATCGCTGTGTTACAAGAAGCAAGTGGCACTGGACTGCAAAACATGAAGTGATGCACTCAGTCTGCCACAAATATTAGGTTCTTACTTAGGCAATAGCGACCTATGTACAAAATAAAAACAAGATAAAAACCCCAAGCCTCAAATCAAAATCTGCAAAACAAACAAAACAATCCCACATGCAGATAAATAAATAATTACTAAAACCTAGATCCATTTCACTACATCTGCAGCATGTGAATACAGCTATCACTTTTTTTCCTTCATGGAGGGTTATCATCTGTTGTGTCCTTGCTTCACTGTAAAATTGTACTGGATCTGCCAAATCGTACATGCAATATTAAACACCACAGGCAATGGATTCATGCACAGCAAATGTTATATAAACTGTTGAGATAATTCAAAGTCCTAATTTATGTCACTGAACAAATCTCTGTGTTTGTTCCTCCAGCTAACTTTACCGCTCACACAGTTCGTTTATTGTTTCAGTCGGGTACCTATGAACTACGATCCTTTTCTAAAGCCAGCAGAGCATTCCTAAATGGATCTTGCTCAGAAGAATGGACATTTTTTTAATTGCAGTGCATATTATTTACATATTCTATTGCCTGTAAATGCAGCTTCATTGCTAGACTTTGCCCCACACAGAGAAACATATGGTGAAGGGTAATCTTCTAGCATGATAGTTCAAGAGAGAGGCATAGCCGTGAGTGGTTAATATAGAAAGAGCCAAACTTGTTTACACAGACGGCTATACTGGCCAACTGCCAGGAACCCAAGCGCTACACTTGATTCATATAGATATTTGCATCGTTTTATAATCTAGAATAAATTTTGCTGATATTAGCAACTTTATTGCAAGTGGAAATAAAAGTATTACTACTACTGCAGTAAAAAGCTGCAGATTATTTGTTTTGCCTTCCTTGTTGAGGATGCAGCAGCTGTTTGTTGTTTTGTTGGGAAAGCTTAACTTCACACTTCCCTTCACACCTAGCAAGCTGGGTGTTTGTACACTAGTTGGCTGCATGGCTTTAAAGGGCATAGGATGGCATCAGATACTCACTGAGATGTGGTTTCTTCCTTTCATTTTCATGCAAGTCTTATCAAAGTGTTCTCATTATCTAAAAGGATAATGGAAAGAAAGGAGTCACAGCACTCTTCAGGATTCATGATGCTGCAGGGGCTAGACTGGTTGTCACGTTCAGACAATCATATGACAATACAGGAGGTCTCTAGTGCAACCTCCTGCTCAAAACTGAGTGTGTGAGGGTTTTCAGTGATGGTCTGTGTAGGGCCACTGTGGGAAATTACAAGCTACACACAGCTGTGAGAACATGACCTTGGAAAGGGGAGCTAGGAGGGTTGTTACCTCAGAGAGGGGAACTAGCAGGGTTGTTATTGAGCAGTATGTTGCTGCTATCTGGGAACCGCTGTTAGCCAACACGGCACATACTTGGCAGGCCTTGCTGCATGCGCTGGCCACGTGTGCACCAACACCTGGTCAGTACTCTTCCACTGAATCTGCTGAGGGGATAAACAGAGGTGGCTCAGAGCAGAGGAGAGAGAAAGGACACAGAGCACACTATGCACAACAGGGAACGCCCTGAAGGTGCTGCGCCTACCTCCCTTCTCTGCTCTGACCCCGCTGATAACCATCCTCCTGCTCGGCGGTGTCTCCAGTGTAGTCGGGTTGGAAAGACTCTCATAAAGGGAAAACAATACGCTAGTAACTGCTTATGCTAGGAACTGTAACTGCTTACGCTAGTAACTTCTGATGCAAGGCTATAATAGAGCAATAAATAGCGTTGTGTTTTTAAAATATCATATGTTAGGTGAATTTTGTGCATAGGAATCTTACGAACCAGTTACACTGGGCCAGTGATTCGATCAGACCAGGTCGCTCAGGGTTTCAATCAGTTGCATGTTGGAAATCTCCAAGGCTGCAGACGGCACAGCCTCTGTGAGCAATGTGTTCCCCTGCTTGACTGTCCTCATGATGGAAAAAGCTTTGCCTTATAGCTGGTCTGAAACCCTCTTGTTTCAATTTTTGCCCATTGCCTCTTGTCCTCCTACCATACACCACTGTGAAGAGCCTAGCTTCATCTTCTTGATAACCCGCTTGTAGGTACTGGCAGGCTGGTGTTGTGTTTCCCCTGAAGTTGTGCCTTCTCCAGGCTGAACGAGACCTGATCTCTCAGCCTCTCCTCATACAGCAAGAGTTACAGCCTCCAACCATCTTGGTGACTCTCTGCTGAACTTGCTCCAGGTAATCAATGTCTTTCCTGTATTGAGGTGTGTTGTGGATTAGCCCCCGACAGCAACTAAATACTATGCAGCTGCTCGTGCACCCTGCCACCTCCCAGGCAGCATGGGAGAGAGAATCGGAAAGAAAGGAACACTCATAGGTTGAGATAAAGACAGCTTACCTGGACTGCAAAGGAAGAGATAATAATAATATATCTGAAAATAATGAAAATAATAAAATATAATGATAATAGAATATACAAAATGAACAAAGCACAATTTCTCACCACTTGATGACCGATATAGCCCATCCTGAGCTGCGATCACAGAACGGAACCAAGAACTATTTCGGAACGATCCTGAGACAGAGAAAGCGAGCTGCCCACCAGCCATCCCCCACTTATATACTGAGCATGATGTCTATGGTATGGAATACGTCCTTTGGCCCATTTGGGCCAACTGTAGTGGCTATAACGCTCCCAGCTTCTTGCACCTGCAAATTAGCAAAACCTAGGAAACTGGAAAAAGTTCTTGATCTCTTAGCAACAACTAATAACATCAGTGTATTATCAACGTTCTTCACATACCAAATACCATACTAAATCCAAGATGCAGCAGCTACTCGGAAGAAAATTAGCTCCAGCCCATCTGAAACCAGGACAAGGCGTTTAAAACTGGACACAATACCTAGATGTTATCTAAGGAGTACTGAGTAGCAGGCATGCCAATCTACTGGATGTGCTCCTTTTCATACAGCCCAGGATGCTGTTGGCCTTCCTTGCTGCCAAGGACACAGCTGGGTCTTGTTCAGCTCACTGCTCATCACAACCCCAAGGTTCTTATCAGAGCTGCTTCCCTGCCAGCCAATTCCTGCTCTGTCTTGATGTTGGGTCTCTTCCTTCCCAGAGGAGGGACTTTGGATTTGAATGCAATAATACTGCAGGAGATAGCGTCAAAAGCCTTGCTAAAGTAGAGGTAAATGTCAGCCATTGCTCTCCCATTTGTCCACAGATCCAGTCGTTGCAGCACAGAAGGCAATCATGGCTTACTCCCATTCAACCCAGACTGCTCCTAATCACTTCATTCTCCCCAGGGTACCCAGAAATGTGTTTCAAGAGGACTTGTTTCATGATTTTCCCAGGGAGCAAAGTGAGGTTAACTGGCTGGCTGTTCTCTGGATTCTTCTTTTGGCCTCTTCTGAAGAGAGATGCATCATTTGTCTTTCTCCAGCCACCTGGGCTCTCTCTATTTCCATGACCTTTCAAAGATGATTGAGAGTGGTCCTGTCAGGATTTTAGCCAGTTTGCTGACCACTCATGGATATACCCTACAAGGTACTATGGTCTTCTATGGGTCAAGTTCTCTCAAGTAATCCTCATCTTCTGCTGGTAGTTCTTATCCTTCAGAGAAGCCCAGGAAATCTTGTCTGAGAAGACCAAAGAATTCAGCCACATCAGTGCCTGCTGTCACAAACCCCATGTAACAATGGTCCCACAGTTTCCCTGTTTGTCCTTTTACTACTAAGGACTCTTGTTGCCCTTGATACCCCGTAGGTGTCAACTTTAGGTAAGCTTTGGCTTTCCTAGTGTTGTCCCTGCATGCTCAGAAAATATTCCTGTATTCATTCTTTATAGCCTGTCCCTGCTTCCACCTCTTGTATACTGCCCTTTCACACTAAAGCTTCATCTCAAGTTCCCTGCTTAGCCAAGAGAGTCTCATGAAGCACCTACTTGTCTTCCTGAATATCAGGGTAGATCATTCTTGCACTTGGAGGATGCTGTGCTTGAAGACCTGCCAGCTTCCCAGAGATCCTTGGCCCTTCAGAGCTGCCTCCCATGGGAACCCACTTACAGTCCCTTGAATAAACTTAAAAATAAATCTACTTATCTGAAGTCTACTTGAGTACTCTGCTACTGTTTTTCCTCGCACCTATCAGGATCTTGAACTTCACTATTCCATGGCCACTGCTGCCAGAGCTACTGTTGATTAGTAGCTTATATCTCCAGCTAGTTCTTCCTTGTTAGTGACTAGCAGATCCAGCTGTGTGTCACCTTTGGTTGGCCCATGCTGTACTGGTTGCCTTTGGTTCCACAGACTTACTCTGTTGGGAGACCGCATCTAACTGTTTTGTTGCTTGCAGTCAACTTACAGGCAAGTGTCTGAAGCACTCAGATTTACTCAATTTTTTTTTCTTTCTTTCTTTTTTTTTCAAAAAGATTTTTCTGTGTTACAGAGCTCTGATGCAACTTTGCTGTAGTTCAGTAGATGTTTAGCAGTCAGATCAGTACAGCTGTGTCCTAATGAATCCTGCCAGACCTAAACTAGGTCTGTAACCAGCTGTACACAGCAGTCTCCTCTATTTGGATGCCTTACTGACCACCTTAATCCCAGAACACAGGTGCAGCCCCCACACTGCCAATAGTAATCTCTGTTATAGAGTATGCTGGTTAGATTCCAAGGGCAGTAATTGAAGGCTTGGAGGAAGTATATGAGGTTTTCCTGGCTTTGAAAATGGCAGTATGATTGTCATCCAGACCGAACATTCTCTGCATCTGACTCTGAGAAGCATTGTTTTTCAAAGATGCTTGCAGTGCCCTTTATGGAGAAGAAGCTCTGAGTAATCCCTGAACACAAGGACAGTAGAAAGTCCTCTTCCAAGGTCTTGGCATTACCTGTAGAAAATAGTGGATGTCTTAAACATAGGCAAAGACTTTTAGAACTTTCCACAGTCACCACCAGACTTCCCTGATTTTGCAATAGCTCATGCACCTTTACATGTAAGAAGTTAAATGTGACATTTTAATTGTCTTTGAATGGAAAAAGCAGAAATAAGTTACTGCAGAGTGTCACTGG
Organism: Chlamydotis macqueenii; assembly: GCF_036417535.1. Lineage (NCBI taxonomy): Eukaryota > Metazoa > Chordata > Aves > Otidiformes > Otididae > Chlamydotis > Chlamydotis macqueenii. The sequence goes on from NC_141557.1 coordinate 68,099,833, forward strand.
GAAGCTGGTTTGTGCTGGATGACAAAGATATGATAGATATGTTTCATACAAAAGCAAAAGAAGGATTTTATTTTTATTTCTAAATGAGTAGATGGTAAAAAAGATTATGTTGTTTGAAGTTATACTTGGAGCAACTTATATGGACTACATTAAATATGATCCCCTTCTTCCGTTTAATGTCAACCCATCTACTTGATCTTGGCTCCTACGCAATCATATTTCCTAAATGTTCCTTAATAGCCTTCAGGTCAAAAATGCGGATTCAGAGAGCCCTTCATAATTAGAGGATGTATAATTGTTTTGTACAATCCAGTGTTGTTTGATAGGCATTTGGTGAAATCCCTCTAGTTTGTTAGAGGTGTACAGTGAATTGCATGTTCCTCAGCAAAGGTTATACACTGTGTTTGCTGTCCCCTATTGCTGTGTATTTTAAGAAGAAAGAGTAATAACTTTATGCTCAAAGACTGGCTCAGAATTTGGAGTATTAAGTGAAAATGCTATCTGTGGAAATAAAAAGGAAAATTGCATGGTGTAATAAAAAGTTCTAACTCTTAACCTTGAAATATATATATATATATATATTTAAGCAACTTACCAGTATTTGTTTTTCCTTCTTGTACTGCTCTGAGGAAAAGTAGTATATATCCTTTTCGGATAACCAGAGAAACAAGAATACAGTAGCTCTGCCCATGGACAAAAATAGTGTATTTCTCTTGCATTTTGAAGGCAGGTCCAAGCTTACTGTGCTCAAACTGCAAGGCCTCTAGAAGTTGTATAAATTGAATAGTATGACATTGAGCTCAGGGTATATCCTGCTGATAAAATAATGGCTTCTGCTTGGCTTGGAGCAAGAAGAGTGAGCTCCTGCTTGCTTGCAGAATACCACGTAGAAGTTAAGAGTTAAATGAAAACTCTAGGTTCTATTATGGATCTCAGGCTACTAATACACCATTTTTTCCCTTTGCAGAAGTTGTGTGTTGCAGACTGGTTGCCCACGCTGCCATTGAGGAACAAGAGTGAAAAGCCAAACAAGGGAGGAGTTCATAATGTATAGGTGAAGTTCCATTGCACTCTTGCGTTAGACAGCAAACATATACTGCTGTGTATACATAAATGGTAGGACCTACATGAGTGTTATGTCCAGTCTTGCATCTGCAAGGAAGTTCACATATTAGCCCATGTTAAAAACCTGTCTCATGAGACAGACTGCCAACTCAAGTCTCTGAAGACAGCAGGTACAAATTAAGGCCTGCAGCCAGTAATGATTATTGAATATCTTTGACGGAGCATTACCACAGGGAACAGGGAACCAACAGGAAAGGTTACTGTCAGTGGAGAAAAGTAACTGTAGAGTTGATCTGAAACGTAGCCTTTGATGTAAAACAATGTCTCTGCAAACCTTCGCCTCTGCCCTTCTCATTTAGCAAACTAATAGCTTGAAAATAAAGGAGATACTAGAACACTAATTAGTATGGTTAAGGTAACTCTCCTCTTTTCTCAAAGCAAATCTCAGTTCATTCTGTGTCGAAATCAATCTTGGAGTTACTGAAGTGAGAGAATTATGTAAAGCACCAGCATAATTGCTGGTAAGATTAGTACTTTTGTAAAGAATAAGGAGAAACTACCCATTACTTTGGGCAGTAAAGTGTAAGTAAGTCCTTTCTTTATCCTCCACTGTGATAGTCTCATTATTAAAAATTGAGTTACTTAACTACATATAAGTACAGTATATGGTCTATTTCTAGAATGGAGAGACCTCAGATATACGTCTCATCCTTAGAATCTTATATACAGATTAATCTGTCTTTGAACAAACACTTTCTAAATAGCATGGAATACCCTTGGGAGTGAAAGGGAAAGAAGGAAAATCATAAAACTCAAGAAGAAAGGAAGCTGTTGCATGCTTAATTACCTTACTGTAATATTTATCTGGGTCAACCACAAGATCTGGGGAAAGAAGGAACTGAAAACTACCATGTAGTCAGACATTCCTTTTTAATTGTCTTAATTTTAGTAAATTTAGTCAATTTAATTTACTTTAATTTATTACAATTCCTTAAAATTTCTCACTGGAGATACAGATCCTGTACAACAAATCTGAACCTACTAATTCTAGACTTGCTTTGGCAAACTCCTTAGAAGTAATCCATGTCTCCTCAGGGATCCAGAAACCACAGGTGGAAGCAGCTGAGATACTATAATTAGTGGATCCCACACTTGCTGATTTCAGCCAAGGTGGCATCTGCTAAGTACTGCCCTGTAGATTACTTCAAGGAAGAACTTTGCATGATCATATAAGGAATGAATCTAAAGAAATGCATGAACTTGTCTTTTGATTGCATCTAATACTGATGCTTCGTTACTTTGAGCAAGTGCTGACTTTTTGCAAAGTCTGCAAAATGGAAAGGAATAGGTTAATCATGCAGTCTCCCAGCAAGGATACCAGAATACACCTTATTTATCATTATCTCTGGGTAAATACAGTTTCATAGATCACCTTCATTTGCGCTACTTTTCCTTCTATTTTTAAAATTCAAAGTTGCATCAATGTGGCATCTTCTTCCTTAGCAAGAACCCTGAGCACATTTGAACATCAGAGATGTCCTCTTTGCTGAGAAACTAAATTGAATATAGATGCCTAAATGCCCCTTATCCAATTGTTCATTGTCAAAATTTTCAGCGGTCACCAGCCTTTGCTCTTTTAGTGCTCCTTGTGCCTTTCCGCTTTCCTTGTCCGTTCTGCTATCGGCAGTCTATAGTTATCGGCATGTCTATAGCATTCTTGCAGTTTCAGGTCTCCTTGCCGCTTACTCCTTCTTTTGCTTTCATAGGTGCTCAAGTTAATTCTTTAGGCTCTACCTCATAATTCTCTCCTTTGTACTTGAGTGACATACACCCAACCAGAGGTCACATCTTCCTTCTGTTTCTTCCATCACTGAATGTCTTGGAAGGGCATTTCACGAGCCAGAGAGGCTGTCTCTGTTGAATTATTTTCAAGAGTCTTTTGAAGTCTTTCTTAAGCAGAAGTCCCACTGCTCCTATCAAGTCCCTCTTTGAGACTTTCATTTCCTTCCCTAAGCCTTCTTGTTACCTTTCTGTCTCCAAATGTCACAAAAGTTACTGACTTGAAGAAGAAGACGGAAAGGCTCTGTCACAAGCTTTTTCCATCAACTTACCTTCTTTTCTCCTAAAAGCTTTTGTTCCTGGTCTTTTCCTGATCTGTTTCCTTCCCCAGTGATGTGTGACAGCATGACTGCACTCTGTTTCCTTCCCCTCCTTCATTTATCTGATGGCTCCTTCTCTTCTTGTCCTAAATTCATTTTAATGTTCCATACCCTTAAATACGTAAAAGTAATACCACAGCAATCCTACTCTTTCATCTTGAGTATCATTAGATGATAATTTCTAACCTTCCCCCACCTGCCACATGTCCTCATTTTCCCTACTGATCTGTCAGAAATGCAGCTCCTACCACCACCTTCTGCCTGACAATCAGGTCATGTTTTTGCCTCACTGAATCTTCTCGCTCTCTTCTGTGATCAAATGCTTCATCCCAACACTTCACCAAGTCAAATCTCTGACTTTGGTTCCTTTTGCGTAGTCATCACAGCTCCTTTCTCTTGCTCTCCCTCATGTTTACTTGCTGCTATGTTATCTCACAGCCTGTCGGTATCTCCTTTTTCTCATTCAAATTCTTCCTCAAAGTGCATTTCATCAGAGCCATTGTCACTATCCTGCCCTCACCATTCTATTATTATTTACAGGCCCTTTAATGATAGGAGAAAAAGAAGAAAGCAAAAAGGAAATGAACAGGAACATTGTAAGTTGTCACTGTCTCTGCATCTTCAAAAGAGTCTTTTGACATCTGTTGTTCTTCAGGATAAAGTAGGACAGCATTTGCCTCGTAGAGCACCACAAACTGTACTGGTGCCTAACAAATATTGATAATAACTATAACTGGTCCTTTCTTCTAAGCAGTCACTAGGAATTGTCTACGTATAGGAACTGTATAATCAGACTGCTGTCTCAGAGGCCTGCTGTCAGTCTCTCCATTTCCCTTGTGAGCACCAGAGAATGACTATGTATTAATAATGAGCTACGAGATGCTTGAGATTTTCATCTCCTCACTAACGAGAAAAAGCCGAAGGAAACCTATGTGAAAGATCTTTGTCTGAAGTGAAGACAAGATGACATTTTCATGCAGTTATAAAACACTCTTTAGACTCTTTGCTTATATTATATAAGAAGGTGCAGTAGCATACACAGTCAACGTGAATGAGAAACAAAGGGGTCACTTATGTGGGACATGAATACTATTTCATTCCCGAGGTTCTCGTACTGCCAGAGGGAACCACAGTTATTCACTTGCTGACTCAAGAAGTGGGATTCTGCTACTGACTTCAGCACAAGGACAGTTTGTCCTGCACTTCCCATTGCAAAAGTTGGTCGAGAAAGATATTAAGCCCTTTGAAAAATGTGGCTCCAGTGCTGAACAAAATAGGTTACAGAGGGTGGCTGAAGAATTAAGTCACTTTCATGAATGTGTTTTCAGCTGTAAGAGAGATCAGATCATTCAGTGGTTTTCCTCTTTTGGCTTTCAGCATAAACTGGGGATTTGGTAAATGGCTTATCTGAAGACGAGGTCCTTGTTCTGCATCTTAATTCCATGGCAGGAAAATGTATGCCTGCACTTCAACTCCATGTGGATTTTTAATAGCTCACCAATAGCTTCCCACACCAGACTGTAGAGTATAACAGCAGCAGCTCCCTGGTGCAATTCAGAATAGTATACAACCTGGTACAGTGGAATATGGACATAATAGGATCAAATGAACTTTCAGCAAGGAGGGAACAATTACAAAGAGTCTCTGAAAGTCTATTTGTGCTACACTAAATCTTTGTTCTTTAGTAAGAATACTATTAGATTAAAAAACTCTCTTTATCTCAAATAAGGAGTTCTCTCTTGGGTTGGTTTTATTTTTCAGAGGAGGGGAGTGGTTATTTGGTTTTCTTTTCCCTTGAGGACTACTACCAACTATTCACACATTGTAGCTTATAAAGAAAGACTATCTCCACAGTCAGTCTGAATTCTCTTTTTCCAAAGATTTAAAACAGAGCAGTGCCAGAAACATTAGAAGGCTTCTTTCTGTGAAATTGCACTCTTTTTTTTTTTAAACAAAACAGACTTCTGAACAGATTAGGAGAACATTTACTGAGGATATAAAAGCAGAGAATACCTAATCTGAAAGTGTCTTCACCACATTGCTGTTGTGGTCACTTGTACCGATGGAAAACACTCAGTTTTAGCAGTACTTCTTTACCCACTAAGTACAGATCTAAACAGCCATACAAGGTGTGGGGTAGCTCTTAGGATTCAGCTTATTGATGCTGTCTGCAATTCATGTTGGCAGAGTTCCCAGAAGAGGTTTTCTATCTGAAGGTTATGACTGCTAGCTTGGATCATATATAAAATATCTCATTCCAAGGTGAGGCACAAAACCAAATTTGTATATAACTTCTAATAGTAAAACCTAGTCCACTATCAAAAGGAGAAAATAATTTTTTTTTTTGCTATGATTTTTTACTTCATAAAGCAAACTATTACTTGGGTCTGCAACTTAGTTTTCTTGTCTGTTGCACATGAAACCTCTTAAGGTATTGAACATGTGCTTTTGCCAGTACATATTAACATGCTTTTTTTTCCCACTCTTAGGCAACTATTTCCATTTGATCCTAATACTTCAGGTGAGAGAAAGTCAGACACTGAGGGGGAGCAAATTCCTCTTGAGTAACCCAGCTTGTTTACAGCCTGAACTAAGCCAATGGGAGGTCTCTAAATTAGCTATTAGAAAAGCATTTCAGGATGGTTTGTGTGGTGGAATGGAATTGATAATAAAAGTTGCTTGTCTGTACCCTGTGAGCTGATTAGCTCAGGAAGAGTACACACAGTGTAACAATTAGCATTCAAAGCCTATTCATCTGTACACTGGCACAGCGAACAGTCTCTGTGGGAGGCTTAACTGGGAGAATTATTCCTTCTTCTATGCTGTTTATACTTGGGCTTTAAAGGATCCAAAGCCTTTAAAAGAGACTTGGTCTTCAGGAAATCATTGAAGATGCTAGAAGCTGAAGTGCTTGGCAATTGGCAGGACTGAGAGCCACTGCTGTATTGCTCTCTATCAAGCCTGGCATTTTGCACTGAAAAAACCAAACCTGTTTTAACAGTAACACATCTAAAATAATGTCACTAGTCAGGATTCAGTAGCTAAGACAATAAAATGCATTAAATGTGACAATTCTTCCTGCAATGTTGCCCTTGCTAATACAGATGTAAAAAAGCCCAAGAAATTGAAAGTTAGTGGTGCTATAGTAATATTAACGTGCTCATTTTTGCACATATAATAACAGGCATTTTTAGTCCTGCATCTAAACAAGAAATTAAAATTTAAATGAATGAGGTTGAAATACTATGGAGCACCACAACTATGTGATTTGCTAACGCTGCATTAACAACGCTGTTGCTTGCAGATTTATCTATACAAGGCCAAAGCCTGAACTTCCTTCTGACCATACTGTAACTGTCAGTACTAGGCAAGGTTCACAGAAACCCAGAGGATACTTACCCTCTTCCCCCAACCACATGTTACACTGGGACCCTCAGAGTCCCCTATCCCTGAACAATGTGCACAAAATAAGCTACCTTCAAACGTAACTTGCAGGCAGGCTTGAAGGACTGCCAGTCCAACATGCAATGTTGCGTTTTGATTTGTGCATCCTACGAGCCAAGGTTTTCAAGGACAGGATCTCCGTGTGAGAACAGCTATGGGCCGCATCATTAGTTGACAAGCTTCCCTTCAACAAAAGGAAAGAAAAAAGCCTAATGCTCTAGGGTGAAGTTGACCTAAAAACTCTCGTAAACTCCCCAAGTTAATTTGGATTTTGTTTGTCTTTCAATTTCAAAAAGGTCTTGCTTCATGTCTATTTTGTTACCACTGCGGTTCTTTGCTCTCCAGCTGGTACGTTACTGTCGCATTGCAGGAGCCTGAGTGTTGTAAACACCCATCCCAAAGGCTGAGAATCCATTCAGGCCATGCCTGACACCAGACTGATGTGGGAGCTGGAAAGGTTGTTTGGTCAGCCAGCTTGTCTTTCTGCTCTTCGCAAGATTACACCCTGCCTGCATTTCTTTCCACTAATGCCTCACTGAATAAATTTTTAAGTATTACCAGGATGATACCCTCTTTGGCAGTTAGTCTCTTTCAGACTCCAGCTGGTTTTAGCATTCAGAAATACACTTTGAGCTTAGTCTCAACTCTTTCTTTGTTAGCTTGCTTCTGTGTCTCAGCATCTGCTGAGATCGAGTAATTCCCTTCCTTCATTTATATTTATATTTTGAAGGTATTTATAGACTGAAGCTATGGCCCCTTGAGTTTTCTTTTCTGTAGGTTATATTTATAGACCTTTGGTAATCATCCCTTGTATGTTGTGCGTATCTTCCGATACTTACATGGTGGTTGTTAGCCTTTCCCACCGCCATGATTTTGCTCTCCATTATCCCAAAAGTAGTGATACTATGACTCATTTTACTGTAACCTTGTTAATTGAAGATGATGCAGCCCAATAGATATAATACACAATCTCTCAACACCCCAGCCCTGAAAAACATTCTTAAACAGTGGCTATTTTCTTAACTTTTCAAACCCCACTGCTGTTTTTCCTGGCGCTTGGGACAGGGCCTGTTTCTAGCTGTCTGTATGGTGCTCAGCACAGTAGATTTCCTTTTGCCTCTGGATTCCTTTGGTCACTCTGTAATGTGAGATAATTAGAAATAAAGGCAATGGTGACTGAAAAGTGAAGAATCAAGTGTAAAGCCAGAATCCCACCAGCTCTGCCTTTGTAAGGACCTTAATTTTCACATTGAACATTCCCAAACTGCTGTAACTGTAAGAGAGTTAGAATTGAAGGTGATAATGATATGGACTGGTGCAGATTTCCCTGGACCATATGCGAGATCAGCAATCTAGGCTCATAAATTCAGTTCAGTAGCTGTGAAAGTGCCTTGAATTATTTAGTTTACTTGTCCAGTGAGAACTCAGAATTATTAAACTTTTGCCAGATATTGCATGTACAATTCTTTTTCATAACAAATTTTTCCTTGTATGCAGTTGGCATATTTTTAAACACACATGATCAGTCATGTTTCTGCCCTCTGACTCATTTTCAGTTCTTCTTTTTATATTTTTTTCTCCTGTTTCCCCCAAATAAATAACTGCCTCCGAGTTTCAGACAGAGCCTTGATCATATCTTAATGCTTATTCTGACCTTAAAATATCTTGACTTAAGAATTTGTCTGCATGGTAATGCAAGCTAGATTTAAGAAAGAAGAATATAATCTCCCTCGTAGTTAACCAATTTATTCTTTTAACTTCTTAGAACACGTTAAAACTTAACTTCTTCTGTAATAACTGGGGCTTTCATTTCCCCCTGCCTGAGCTTTCCTCTGGTGAGAAAGCATTTTCTTAAACAAGTCATATCAAAAGGGAGCCAGACACTGCTGTAATTTCAAATACTGGTGAAGATCCAGTTCTTGTTATTGTTGTCACCACTCATGAGAAGCAGCCACAATTCACAGGACAGCTTCTTCTTGCATGCTGAGATTCTTCAGTCTGTCTGCAGGGTACTGTGGATGCAGCACAGACTGCTTTCCATGTCTTTCTTGGAGGAAAAATCCCAAGGAATTCAGATTACCCACTCCTCCTGATGAGCAGCCTCTTTGTCACTTTTACCTCAAACTTTTTGAGCAGCTGTAAGAAGCCCAGGATTTTTTCTGCAGATAACAGAAACTTTGGAGTGTAGGCTTGCTATTGTTAGGAATGTCCTTGTCTCTTTATCACTACTGGCTTCTGATACTTGTAGAAAGAGCTGAAATTTACAGGGACCCTTACAGAATCTAGGAGACAATATAGACTTATACTGATTTCTTCAGCACGCTTTTCAAAGGGTAACCTAGCTCACAAGTAGCAAAGGTAAAACGTGCTTGCTAAAAGGTTTGTTTGTTTACTGCTTTTAACTCAGAAGATTTAACCTTTTATATGAGTCAAAAAAAAATATTCAGTATCAACAAACCTCATGGACCCATCTGTGATATTGCAGAGAACAGAGTGAAGGCACTTGCTGCAGCAGAGGGGCAGATGGCACAGTGATGGTTATCAGTGTGCTCCTGAGCCTGCACATCCCATAATGTTTTAACTTTTTGTGCTGCCTTGTGCCTCTGAGTGAGGGCTTAGGTTAGAAAGCCATAGAAGTTCAATGGGGTGGGATCATTGAAATCTTGGAAACTCCCAATTGGTGATTTCAGTGACTAGTACACTTGTAAGATTAACTTACACTTTGTAGGGGAACATTTCCCTGAAAGGCTCTTTACATCATCAGGTGGAATATTTTATGTTAGAGTAAGTAATTTTCAAGCATCATCATCTAAGGCTACGTTCTAAAAGTATAGCCTTTTATGCGTGCAAAAACATAATGGCCATAGAGCACAACCTGTGAGTACATCATTGCTGGCAAACCTGGGGGATGTTTACTGAATTTCAACGCTGTTAATAGGAGCAATAAGCTAATGACATAAAATAAGACCATTGCTAGATAAGGAAACAAGGGGTTATCTGCATAGTAAGCCATTTGTATAAGGAACTGCTTATTCAAGGTTGAAAATATGTTTCAAAACTTCAGAAAAAATCTTGGAATAAAAGCCTCCAATCTGCCATTACTTTGTTTATCTCCAGAAATCTAGGATGCTGCTGTAAGAATAAGATGGGGAGATGCTGTGTGAGCTGCTCTGCAGTACCGTAATATCTCTGCCTACTTCTGTAGCTAAAAAAACAAAGCCCCTTTGCCCCCATATTAGTTGTTGAGAAGTGATAACCTAAATGTAGAACAAATGAAGTGTGCTATCACTAAGGGATTTCCAAAAGGGCATTATACTAGTGACTGTAAAAGCTGCATGTGGCATATTGAAAAAACACACAAATCCCCTTGTTTTATGCTGTTACAGCTTTGACAGGCCCTCTCTTGGGGTGGTTGCTCTTAAGACACATTAATTCTAGCACTTAAGCTTCCATGTTCAGTAGAATAGAGGCATGAAGTGAATTTTCCAGAAGGAAAAGGTTAATGTTGAAAAACACTGATTTCAGCAATCCATCTTCTCCAGGTAACCCTAGAGTTTATGGTTTGCTTAACAGTGTTGTGGTTCCCTTGAAAAATAACTTCCTTTCTGAAGTGATTTATGTAGCTGAACCAGTATTCCCACTCATAAACTGGTAGAATTTATTTGCCTGCTATCTCTCTCATACATCTTTGTCACCTAAGAGCACAGAGCAGATGTTGAGATGCATCTGCATCTTGGATGCTGCTGAGGTGTCAGCCAGAGAGATGGCCTCATAAAATCTTTCCGGTAGTTCTTGCCTGAGGTCATTCTGGGAAGGGCCTGACAACACTGTGTCACATCAGGAGATGACTGTCATAAATGGGATCACATGATGTCCTTATCCACTTTGCATCAGTTGTTTCAGTTACTCCAATTATGTAACAGCAATGTTAATCAGACAACTGTGTCACATAAAGGACTTTAATTGGGCGTGAGTACTTCGGATCAGTATCAGGACCAATTCTTTACAGGGAATGTATTGAGTAGAAAAGTTTCACCGGAGAAACAGTGGAAACCTCATTGCCTCAGTTACCTGAAGTGACTAGACAGGGCTCTTGAGCAATGTTGTAGGAAACAATTTTCCATTGACAATTCAGAAGCATTATCTTATCTAACAGCTCATGCTTCTGCTTGATGTCCTCTGAATCTGTCTTTTCCAGCAAGCTTGACAGCCACATCTGAGGAAAGTGGTCCCTGGGCCTTGAAGCTACTAAGTGACAAGGAAATACTTCATATCTGCCAAAAGTGTCAGAAGTGCCCCTCATGGCTGCTCTGAAGTTCTGTATGAAGCAAGACCTGCATTTGCAGGTCGTTCTCCTCTTGCTACACGTAACTCAGTCTCCTTTCCGAATGAGCATATAATGGACATATGTGGTATGGGTGAAGTATAGATCACTACACCAGTTCCAAAACTTCAACTGAAATACCAATACAAGGGGATTTCATTAACTGGTTAACGTTGTGCTCTGTGGCCACAAAGACCATTGCTCCATTCATTGCTTTGCCTTGTCTTGGGGCTAATGATGCTTCCAACTGCTTCCATCAGGAGATTATTTTGCAGTTTAATGGAGTGCCAGGACATCCCTCCTGATACCATCTGACTTGTATTTTTACTCTGCTTAGCTTCATCTCATCAATTTTTCTTAAAAAAAGTCTTTTACAGCTTTGTGTTTTTACATACTCTGAACATATTTAGGCTGTTCCCGTAGTCCCCAAGTAGCCATTACTGGGAAATATTTTGCTCTTCCTTCTTGCAGACTACATGCTGCATTTAATTGTAAGCTTACGATTCCCATGAAGATAATAAAAAGTCATTTAAATTAGAACTGATTGGAAAATGTAGCCATGGGACAAGAAACCAATAGGAATGCTAGGCTAAATCCAGTAAAGCTTTTAGGCTGTTAATTTTTCAGTGAGGTACTGCTGGCACTGGTGTGAAGCTGGGACTCTACGAAGGCGCTAAAAGCCTACATTAGGAGATGGGATCCCAAATGCTTTGTTGAATGCAAGCCTTTGCATTTCCATACATTGAAAGTATTTTTATTTTCTAGTAATACGTCACAGCAGGAAGCCCTGTGTGCGGTATGCACAGGGATGGCCATTTGCTGTCTTCACCTGTGGCTGTGGGGGGATGACAGCTACCTGTAAGGCCATCAGTGGGGTGTGTGCTGGTGCTATACATACTCCCTCATCTGTAGATCCTTTTTGAAACTGTTAAAAAGCAAATTTACAGTTTGAACAGAAACCAAATGGCAAACTGTCTTGCAAACCAGGAGGCCTAGAGCTTACACAAGGTGCCAAGAAAGCACTTCAAAAGGAACAAAGTGATTGTGGCAGAGGTGGATACACAATGGCAGGCAGGCTTAGTGGGTATGCAACAATTTTCCGAACACTTTGATAATGCAAAGTACATCTTAACACTGATAGACATATCAGCGATAGATAGCCTGAGCTGTTGATTTAAAAGGCAAAAGGGGTTCTGAAATAACCAGGGCCTTTAAAACAGTTTTTAGGAAGGAGTGCATGCCTCAGAAATTACAGACTGATCAGGGAAAAGCACTTTAAACAAGCTAGAAAAGCAGTATAGTGTTTACCATTGTGTTACTTGTAATGTTAATTCCCATATCCAGCTGGCTAGTGCTCCTACATGACCTTTCCAGCACAGGCAGGATCCATCACCCCTTGTACTATGTGCAAAACATCTCCTAACTATCTTAACGATGTACAGAAGACTGTCATATGTGACCATTTCTGCATCTGCAGGAACAGTTTATACTGACATCCTATCTATGCACAGTTTGGTCAGTTTTGTAGCAGGAACCACCTGAAGGAGTTTCTGAACAGCCAGATCCTCCACCAATGCTGCTAATCAATGCAGTAACACATAGAGAATTGTGCCTATGGATCAATCTAGTCAAAGCAGGAGATGCCATGGGAAATCTTCAGGAATGTTTGAAATTTCTATCTGTGGAGCTATTTTGACGCATAGTCAAATGCTTGGCTGTGCCACTGTCCAGAAGTTCAGGCAGTGACCTGGTCTTCAGTTTGCTCTGGCGTTGGTCTGGTGTCTCTCCATTGCAGAGACTCACTGGTGAGTTCCTGTCCCAGCCTGGCCTGACCAGCTACTCTTCTCAGCAGTCAGGGAGCTGTGGATGGTGCTGGGACTGGCCAGCTCCAACCACATGCTGGAAGCTGTAAAGAGAGACAGGAAGGTCAGTGGCATGGCCACACACCCCTGGGGCAGAAGAGGCCAGAGTGATGCCCCAGTCCTCCTAGGGTAAAGAATCTCTAGCCAGGAAGATGCAGGGAGAACCAGATTTCCTCTTACCAGTGGTCAGGCCAGCACAGTCATCACACTCACATGTGGCTGCAGTGTTCCTCAAAGTGAAGCAGTGTTGGTGCATGTCTTTGGCAGTACAGGAGGAGCAGATGACCAAGTGTCATGACCTGGGAAAGCAAATGGGTTGGTGATCACAGCAGCCAGGGTTGGCCATGATGCAAAGGAAGTGGTCAAGGACAAAGTGACCCCAGCAGGAGAGTGCCCTGCAGAGGTCCCTGACCTGGCCCCAACTATGTGCCAGGAGACATTCCTCCCAGAGCTTTTGGTGCGGTGAAGAGCCTGGTCATAGCCCCAGGGGCATACTCTATCACATGGAGGACCACATGGTCAGTGCTGGTAGAAACATCCTTCTTCCCCTCGCAGCTCAGCACCCTTGTGGGAAAGAGCTGTCCCTTTCCCTGTCCCTCTTTGAAAGACTTTCAGAGATCTGGCCAGACCAGGACTAAAACAATCTTAGAGTTCTTCAAGTCTTTTGGGTACCATTTCACTGTTTAATGAGAATATAGCCGTAACTCCTAAAGACCAAACACAGGGAGATTTTTCTCTTCAACTGTCCTATGTACTGTACTTGCAGGCCAAAATGAATTTTAAAAAATTGATGATATTTCAAAGATTGCTATTTAAAATAGATTTTTTCCTGTGTTTTTTTTTTTAAAGATTCCTTCTTCTGAAAACCCTTTTCCATCTAACATTTTCATGAAAATAAAATTTTCATGAGAAATATTCATTTCAACAAGCCTGGTCAGATGACACAAGCTTCCCATCAAATGTAGTGATTTTAAGAAGAGCCAGAGAAACTTGGAGAAAAAACAACATGTGAGGATTGGAAACAATAAATTAGAAAAACACTTTTTTTTTCTTAAAACCAGACACATATTTTTTAAGAAATCCATACTTAATTTGTTCCTTTTATTTTAATGAACACATGCCGAATATGTTTTTATCCTCTTTTCAGAGTTTCTGGTATGTCCAACTAAAATTATATTTTACTGTGAAACTGGTATATGATTTCCTGAACAAAACTATGATTTTTCCTGGATATCGCTGGATCTATCCAACTTTCTATAAGTACAGTTTTAACTGTGAGGGACCCAAGGGCACCAACAGCTCCAGTGTCCCTTCCCAGACCAGGAAGCCATTTCAGCCATCAGTCCCTGCCCCAGTGATGCTGCAGCCATGCCAGTCTCCAGCTCCCCACAGCCCTGCCCTGCCTGGCCAAGGGGCATATCCCAGCCTAGCCTTGGGCTATCCCTGTCCCCTGCCCCTCATGCCCCCTGATCTGCCCTGCTTCCTGGCTGGGATGGTGGGATGGGCCCTGCTGAGCCCCATAGGGAGCCACCTCTGCTGTGCCCTGATAATTATCTTGTTTTAATTTCATTAACCTGCCAAAGATGTGTAATAAGATGCAAAATTAAGATGAAGAGCTGTCAAGAGCCAATGAGATGTGTGCTTCGGGCTGCCCTGCCTTTCCCGTATATATTCATCACCAGTAATTCCTGCCTTCTTTCTTCTCCCTGTCTACTTTCTCCTAAAACTTGGATTGGCTGGGTACTGGAAGGGGTATGACCCTGCTGCTTGCACTTCCTCCTGTCTGGCTTTTCATGCCCTCAAGCACAGTAATTTAGACACCTGCTTTCCAGTGTCAGTGCAGCAATGCCTCGAATCCCAACTGTGGTTTAAAATGCTTTGGTTTCTTTCTTGGTGCTGTTACAAATTCCTGGAAATGCCAACTTTCTAGAAGCTCAAGGTAAAGGAGAAGGTGTCTGATTTTGCCACAATTTGTCTCTTTCAAAAGAGAGAAAATTTTTACTTAGACACCTCAAGAAAATTCTGATGTAGCACTTCAGGACATGCAACAAATACTGAACAATCTCTGTTTTAGGAGCCTCCAACTTTAGCCAGCCCAGGCACTGATACCCAGGAAATAGCACACTGCCGCACTGGATGTTGGGTTTTGCTCTTCTTTGCTGTGTCTACGTTAACATTTTAATTTCCTACTGCTGTTACCAAAATGACATCCAGAGTTCTTCACCCAAGCCAGCATTTCTCACCACGTGAGCTATACTGAAAGGATTACTGTGCCAAGTGCTGGCAGTGTCCCGAGCTTTTTTGCTGTGTCAGGACATCAGCCCTCTCCTTCTTGAAAAGACCTAAAAACAAATGCATTTCCTCATTACCAGCCTGGTTCTATGGGAGCTGGCAGCACAGACCAGCATCATCTTTGTGTATTAGACCTTTCAAGTCCTTTAACATTTTTGTAATCTTTTCATTTGGTGTTGCAAGGTGCATTTCACTTTGCTCTGATTCTTGTGCTTAAGACCTGTTTCTGTAAACTCTGAGTATGTACCAAACATCTCTCCTCCTTTCAGTTTCCTTGGCCTTACCCTCTTTCCACTGGGGAAAAAAAAAAAAAAAAAACAAGACAGAGAGAAAAGAGAGAATGTTCCAATTTATTGTAGCAGTACTGACTGAGAGCTTCCTGCAGATTGGAGCAGTGCAAATAGGTTCTCATCTATCCCTACACCAGGAAATGTGAAATAATATCTTACTCTCATTCTGACAGTTACACCCATGAGAACTAAAGTGTACCTGTGAAACTAATCCTAGGTAGCTCTTAAACAAAAATGTGTAGACAAGTATGCACCTGATTGCGCTCTTTACCATTGGGCTTATGCATTACTGAGGGCAGTAAGACCATGCAGTATCTGATTCCCATCCTTTGGGGTAGCTATTTGAGAGCCCCTTGGTTTCAGTCAGGATCCTACTGCTGTTTCTGTCCAGTAGTGAACGAGCAGATGCTCACATTTCTGTTATTGGATAAACTTCAATAACATTTTATTGTCAGAAGTTAAATGTGAATGCTTAAAGTATAAAAAGAAACAGCTATTTTACTTTTTTAGCAAAATTAGAAATAATGCAACAAATAAGAACCCTGTATAATGCTTTCTGCATCAATGGGATTTAACACACATATGAATGGTTTCAGGTGGTCAAATAATACTGCAGAATGGAAATCCTGCATGATGGCACAAGTTGCGTGGAACTCTCCCTTTGCTGGGTCCTTGCATACTTCTTAGTAAGTAGTTTTTATGGAAAACATGCATTTTCTACTTATGTAAGTATCTTCCCAGCAGATAATGTCTTGCTTCAACGGCAGTAACGACTTCTTTTTATTCTGGTCTCCAGAATTGTTAAGGGTATGGTTTTCCCACAAGACCAGTAAGTTAAATTGCCAGCCATGACACATCTGAAGATTGTTCCTCTCCCAAAGAGTGAGTATGAAGCCATTCTCTTAAAGGTAGCAAACCTTTAAGGCTACTTGAAGTTGCATCTTTTGGATCACTATTTATGGAAAAGTTGTTCCAGTGATTTTTGCTGTACAATTTTTAGAATTTTTTTTTTGTTAGTTTTGATTTATTTTCGTCTTGCATCTTTGGATAAACTGGTCACATTTCTCCAGGACTGACCAGTACTATATTGAAGACGATATGCAACCAGCCTTTTTATTAAAACTTAAAATGTGAGCATCAGGAGCTCAGAAACTGAAAAACTATATTTCTCTCAGCTTTTCTAATTAATTACATAATGGACAGATTGAATGAGTAAACTGTCTGAAGTGGCTGTTATGTGTTTTTCTGAGATTTCTTTTAGGAACTGCAGGAGAAAAGTTATGTAACTACAAAAAAAAAAAAGTGGGAAAATCACTTAAAGCTCTGAAATTCTAACTTATAAATTGTTTCACCAGAAGCAATAGTGACTCATACTTTCATTTCTTTTACAGGAGATAAATCTGAGGTTGTTTGGCTCAGGCACAACTCTTCCCGGGGAAAAGAAGGCCAAAAGCCAATTCACAGAAAGATGAGTTGAATACTAAAACTCAGGATGACAATCTGACAGCCACTTGGCATCTGCTCTCAGATGGCAGCCAGCTGGCTTCTCACAACAGTATATGCACCAGAAACATTGTTAGGAAGAGCTTGCTGAGAAAGGCAACGCAGTACATGCATAGATGCGACACCTCCCGTAAAGCTCCTCTTGCACAAAGCCTGATGGTTCGGTGCACCACAGCAGCGCTGCTCTAGCACTTGTGTTTTTCAACTCAACACACGCATTCCCCAGTATCTATAAGGAATTAACAGGTTAGTGATGAGCACTAATCAGAAATAACCATCTGTTTTTCTGGGCTCCATCCTGCTAATACACAACAGTATATAGCTTTGTGCAGGGCAGGGCCAAGGGCTGACTTTGACTTCAAGGGCAGTGTGGCTGTTGGGTGAAGGCTTCAGACTGTTGGCTCTTTGGAAGTGGAATTGCTTTTGTTTGCACAGGGCCTTGCACCAGATGAACTCATCATTGTGGTCCATAGTGCCAGTACAGCTACGATTAGACCTTCTGTTGGGAGAAGGTGGAAGTTTCCATTCCTGTTCTGCTCTAGAGACAGGTTGAAAAACAATTGGCATACAAAGCTGTCATACTCTGCTCTGTCACGTGGACACATCACAGTCCTATTTTCAGGTCCCAGTGACTACAGTGCTGAAAATGTGCTAGTGACAGTGACGTGTACCTCACTTTATGTGTAAGCCATTGTTCCCATCAGGTGTAAAAATGAAAGCAGGGAGAAATGTCTGCATCTACAAAGACTTTATTGCATTAAGATGGATCTGAGAAGTCTAAACAAGATCTCCTGTCACCAGCTACTGAACGTGTATCAACTTCAGGTCTTTTTCTACATCCTGCCTGCACCAGCTTTTTCAAGTGCTTTTGTTTTTGGCTCTGAGAATCCCTGTTCCATCTCTGGTTTACTGGTAGCTGTCACAGTATTTGTATGATCATGAATTCAATGCAGAATGCTGCGGGCTTGCCACTTCTGGCAATTACCTTGAGATAAATAAAAGTGGTAAGAAGAGGCATTAAGTTACCCGCCTGCAGAAGGCTGTCTCAGTGCTGAGTGCTCTCAGCAGATGAGTGCATCTGAAGAAATGCTAATTGCAATGTATTCCTTACAGTATTTTTGTTGATGCACAAAAGATTGAGGAAATGGGAAGAAAAGGAAAATGCCTCTGTCTTTTGAGGCACAGTGGAAAATACACAGGAATTGAGCACTAGAAGAACACCGGTTATTCTCAGAATCTGCAGAAAAAGAATATGTTAAGAACAGGGGAACAGGCAGAGGACTGATGCCATGAATAGAAATCTCCGTCTGTGCTCTGGCCATGGTCCAGGCAGTATGACATAGCTTACATGATACAGCGCCCATTTGGATTATTTATATAACACCATAGGTGCTATGAGTATTGGAGGAAGATGAGCTGTGTGACCTGAGAGTCTTGTGTTGAGAGAGAAACAGACACAATCCAATGATTATTTGCAAGGTGCAAACATGGGAACGGGCAGCACTGAATCAGATGAGAAACAAAGCTCAGGTGAAGAAGCAAATGCTGATCAGGGCCATAAAAATGACATGAGAATAGGCAGGGGATTGCTAGGTGGAGACAGAGTGCTGCAAAGTAAAGGAGGCAAGGGTGAGGACTGAGAGTAGGATGAAAAGAACAGCGAGATCCAGCAAAGAGATGTATTTCTGGGAAGTGAAGTCACAAACACTGCAAACTTGGAAGAAAACAGGAAACTGGGTTATAGGCGTGGTGGACAGTAATATACGTGCATGGTATGCAGCTAGTTAAGCAGAAAATCTGACTTAGGATACAATATTTTCAAAAGGCATAAGCAAAAAGAGAGGCAGGATAAAGATAAGTGTTTGGAGTAGATTCAAGCAGTGCACTAAATGCCTGGCATGATGAGAGCTATGTGAGTGAGTTGGCACTGCTCACTTGGGATGGGTTGGCTTGGGATGAATCGGGTTCATAGGGTGGGAGGGAAATGCAATGTACTAGCATCCCCAAGGCCATAGCTAATGAGAGTAGGGAGAAATCCACACCCCACACTGCATTCTGCACCCTCTGCCCTCAAAAAGACCACTGAGTGCACCTCAAATCCACCCGTCTATAAAGACCTCTCAAAAGTGAGTGCAACAACACCTGGTCAGAACTGGATCCAGATTTAGCTGCAGTAGAGCTGTATTTAACCCATTAAACCCAACGGTTCCCTGAGGGACAGTACCACAGTTGTGCAGTTTCCCACCTGCACACATCCAGTTACATGCCTCACCCTTAGAAAGGGAAAATGCATGCCATGCGATAGATACATAGGGCGCAGCTTGAAGGCTAGATGCTATGATGGGCTGGAGACAATCGCTGTACTCCTGCACTATCTCTTCTCCATGCAATATTTCAGTGATTCTTTTTTTTTCTCCCTAGAGGAAACCATAAAAAGACTGTTGAAGAACCCTTGAAGTTTTTGCCAGAGGTAAAGCAGATCCTTTGGCTATTCATACGCTTCCTCTTTGGGAGGCAGAAGGGAGAAGTACAGCCTGGATTGCATGTGGCAGCTCAGGAACATCTTGGGGAGCAGTACAAATGTTCATGACAACGGCATGGAATCTGCCCTGTGCAGATCGGGAGCGATGACTTTACCACAGGCCTGGCGTCAGCTGAAGGGCACAGCGTGTTCGAAAGCCTCATTTACCACACAATTCGGGTTGGAAGAAACCAGGAAGGAAATTGTTACTTGAGCATTTCTTCACTGTATTGTTTACAGGATACACAAGGAAATTTTTGGCTCAGTATTTTGGTAGTTCAAAAGGCAGAGCTAGCATAGTTGAGAAGAATTGGCAGCACTGAATTTGGCCATAGCAAAGGCAGATTTCCATGCTGACTGCCACAGAGATTATGTCTTTGTTCATCCCTTCAGTAGCAGTTCTGACAGGCTCCCGCCCAGGCCAGCAGAGCTATTCCGGCAGGTTTTATCTGCTTACATAAGTAGGGAAAAGAGGAGATGTGACCTTGACCAGCGTAACCGAGCTAGGAACAGCCTCCAGTTCAGAAACAGTTTTCCTGGCAGAACCACGCAGTTACCTGGATGACCTGGTTTGTTTTGTGAAGCTTCTAATGCCCCAATTTTACACTGTGCCTGTGGTGCGGGCTGCCTACCCAGACTTTGCCGAGGGCCCTTAAATCTGGATACAGAGGCCATTTTAGTCTGACCAGGGTTTCCCAGAGAGGGACAGCCCAAAATACTGTTTCTCTAATGTATGTATTTATATGGTGGCAACAGAAAGAGTTACAGAGCATTGGTCTGACTAAATAATAATAATTATAATAAGTAGAGATATTCTAGTAACCCATATCACTGTCTTGTTGTTACACAATGTACTTTGACAGCAAGTTCGGAACATCTTTTGGACTAGGATTAATGAAAGAAGGGCCAGGATCGTTCAAACAATATTTGATTTAGATTTTCAAAAATCAGGATAAACATTCATTCCTCCAGTGGCCTAATCCTATTTGCTTCATTAAAGACCTACTGCATTGCAGGAAAACGCATTTCAGAGGACAAAATTCTTCAAACAGAAGGAAATGGCTTTAGACTTTTGTGCATGAGAAAAAGGCAAAGAAAAAGATTATGAAAGCCAAATTATGACACATTTGTTTTGAATCATTTAAACAGCTCATGGGCCGTATTTTTCAGCATTTAATTTTTTGTGTGTGTGTGTGCTACAATAGAACTGGAAAGCAGCTGATAAAATGGATGCTTTTATTCTGTACAAGGATGCTTTACTAATAACTGTTAGCAGCTCTATGTTAATGGCTTGCCCTTCAAAAAATGAGTGGGGATTTTTAGAGTCCCAGAAAAAGCATCTTGGCTTGATCCTTCCAGTTTTAAGCCCAAATTGTAAATCAAATACTAAGAATTCTTAAAAAACATAGATCATTGTATTAAATAACAGCCAAGAACCAAAACAGTTTTGTGACTCAGAGCTTTTAGCCAAACACAAGCTGAATTTTAAAAGCAAAATCATCCCTAGGATGGTTTCATTACTTCAGTGACACACGAACTGCATTAAGTGCAGAGCTGGGGTCATTTAGCTAGAACTTTTTGGTGAGTAAACATCCCTGTCTAATCCAGCTACCTCTTTTTGCTGAGGTTTCACTTCCACATTTCGCCACTTCTTCTGGATGTACCTCTGTGAAATAAGTACATTTTAATCTCTATGATACATTCCAGGGTGGACTTGATCCTGTTTCCTCAGGCACACTCTATTTTGGGTCATTTTTTCTATGATGAACCTTTCATTCACTATAAGGTGTTTTAAGCTATGTGATGAAGGAGATGGTGTTTGCCCTTAACATTGCACATGTGATTGCCTAGTTGCTTGGGACTAAATTAAATAATCCCAGTAAGGTACTTCTTCCATTTTTTTTTTACCCAAATTCATGGAGCAGTAAAATAACCAACTGAACATGAGTCTGAAGAGTTCTAGGTTATTGTTCTGACTGCTGCTCCATCCCTTCTTTCCTGCCCAATCAGACTTGGAGAAGAAGACAATAGAGAGAAGCCAGAGGGCCACCTGGAAAGAACTGCCAATGGCCTCTCCTTGTAGAAATGGTCATTGGTTAAGCTCTCTGCTGGCATAGGCACTGATTAGTGTTTCTGAAGACCTACTCCACAGACCCTGTGAACTGAGCCTGCTCTGTTCTTGAGATGCATCTAAATCAAGGTATGTGAATTTAAATCAGAACTTGAGGACCTCCAGAACAGAGAGTTGGTAATTTGTCGTCTTCAGTCCAGTTAAACTAACTCTAGGCTTTGGTTTTCATCCACAACTGAGGATCCTGAGTTGATCATGGGGAAAATATAGCAACGAAAATCCTACTTATTCCAACATCCCTGATGTTATATCAAGTTCTTTTGTCACCTATCAGCAGAAGACCAGAGCACATTCCAGAGTTGCACCTTGACCAAGTCCTTCATAGTTATTTATTATAACTATTTGTTCGTGGTTATTTGTCAGGCACGGACAGCATTTAAGCCAAACAATGTCCTTTCAGTCATGAAATATTTAAACTTATTCAGTGCCTGTGTGTGTTTCAGCCACAGCCTGCCATCCTTGGGCTCTGAGACCCCAGCAGTTGCAGTGGCCACCGGTGCACTGAAAGTTGCCAGGGAAAGTGGGAGAAGGAATCAAGCCCCAACCCAGACTTGTTTTTAAACTGAAATCCATTTAAGAGTGAGAAATGACCTCATATCCTTTTTCTTGGCCCATTCTTTTCCTCTGAGATTAATAAATAAAACAAAGGCCATGCAAGAACTTTTGTATTTTCCAGTTTGACTTCTATTTTATGTTATTCAGGGAGGCAGATGCATATAGTCTGGCAGAAGGCATTAAGCTCAGTGAACATTTTTCAGTTCAAAAGCTTCACCCTCCTTTAAGCAAAATACTTCAAAAAGAGGAGAGAAAGATAAATTGCCTTCTGCAGCAAACTTAGCAAATATTTTTGATACTCAGGGCACTTTCTTTCCTGCACATCAAAGGAAAACATCACTCTTCATTAAAGATATGAATTAACTCATCACAGGATCTAATTGATATTTCGATTCCAGCAAATAACACATTTACTTTTTTGTTCTACAGCTGCATAATATCTGACAGCCCACTGAGCAGTCAGTGTTGTGGAGAAGTCACAATCAATTTTGTAAAGCCTGCCAATCATTCAAAAATTCAAGTTCTCTTTAGGCAGAAAAAAGATTGTCTCTGAACTATATTGGACACTGGGAGTTTCAGTCTCAGGCAAAGCTAGAAATACATGAGAAAAATAAACACCTGAACAAACAATTTCTGACTACATATTTTCAGCCCCAAAGAAGGTCATTCAATTGATTGATTCGTTCTCCAAAGTGGTTATCTCAGCTTCAGCAGAAGCTTCAGGATTTTGATGTGAGCAGAAGCGAGAACTGGTTCCTGTGTATATGCTTAAAGTGGGAGTTTAGCCTTGAGGATTCAAGGCTAAAGGACACAGTTCGTTTTTTAAAGAGTGGGAGAGGAAGAAAGGGGAACAGACTAGATCTTCTTCCAGAACTTCAAGCTTACACATTAATTGTCCTACAACAAAAAGGGCAGTGACTACTGTGGAAAAATGGTTTGACACTTGCTTCAGTCTCTCAAACTCTGTGTTATTTCTGTGCAAGTCTGGTGCTGGTGTCTCTGCACAAGTAAAGCAAGAAATCTAACCTAGGTGAACAGTAATCTTATGACAAAATATTTGATTGAGACTCAGGAGACCTGGACTCATTTCCAGGGTCTGTTGTAGCCTGTATGGATTTGTACATATCCCTTTGAAACTCAGATTCTTAACTTTGCAATGGGGAAAAAACATAACGGTATGATATGTGACAAAGTCAACGTTTGTGTGGTGATGGGGCTTTAAAAATACAGAAGAGCAAAAAGAGCACCACCTCCAGAATCTAAAATTAACCTAACCACGTCATAGAAAGGCTGCGTAAATAGCAGGATTTTTTCTGGGTTTACATCCTTTCTATTGAAAAAAGACTGAAGTTTGTTCTATTCATTTACATTTGAGTTATCCCAGCTTGAACCACACTGAGGAATATCTCTTTGCCACAGGAAAAACTAATGTTGCCCTGGGAAGAGGCCTGAGTCGCTAACAAAAGGCAGAGCGCTGATTCTAGAGTGCGAATTATTGCTCTTGAAATGTGCTGGATGGTGAAGATGAGGCAGGGAAATATGCTTGCATTTGAACTTCAGACAATATCTCACATTTTGCAAGAGGAGTTTCCAGAACATGTTGTTGTTGTATTTATTCTGTAGCTTACCTCCCTAGGCGAATTCAGGTCTTAATTATGATCTGTTTTCTTTACTTAAGGTCTGGAAATATTAACTTCAAATATTTTGTTTTAGTTTAAAGTTTTAAAATCAACTTGTAAGTCTATGAAATGACAATCACTGTCTGTTATTTCCTTTCCATTTAGGCAAAATATGGTTTTTTTCAGATTCTTCTTTTCAGTATATGCACCATTAATGTGGTCAGATCATCACACTGGCTTTAAAGATTCACTCACTATCTCCAAGGTCCTAGTAAACTGTAACAATCACAGCTTCCAGTTGAAAAGAATATGCTCCATTTGTTCTTGCACCTTTCTTTGTTCTATTTCTGTCCTTTTCTTCTTCCCAGAAAGCTCGAGGCTCAATTCAATTCTCATTTGCAGAACAGCTAGAATTGCTGAAATATGATAACAAAAATAATGGGTTGCTGGTACAGAGGTGCTCTTTGTGCCTGACATCAAGAGACAGGGGAAAGCCCTCCCCTATGTTCGCCCTTGCAGTCCACCTCCCAAACTGCTTCTCCTTTAAGTGCTATATTACTCTAGTACTTTCCACAAAAAGTGGGTATCTTATCCAATTGGGTATCATTGCTTATATGGCCCTTACCTGTGTCCCCTTCTCTCTCTCTTGACAATGCCCTTGGGCAATGGCCTTCTGCTGCTGTCTGGATCCTTCAAGCTGAAGGCTGGTGTCCCACAGACTCCAGTGCCTGGTGACCGTCGCCTGCCCCAGCACTTCTTAGCTCACATCAGTGGGCGGTAGTTGCCAGGGGTTTTGCGGGTAGCTCAGGTTTATGGACAGCCAAAGCCTAAGATGAAGAAACCATCTATAGTTGACATGGGGGATAGTAGCAGAAGCTGGTGGACGGGGTGAACTGCATTCAGCCTGTGAAATGTGGCTGCCAAGAGTTCACGAAGGTAGGCTGGGATCCCTGGTTGCAGTGGAGTCCCAGGGAGCAACAAACATGCTGATGGCCCTGGGGACCGGGACTTGGGAGCAGCCTCAAGTCTCCCCATAGGGCGGCAATGCGATATCTGCAAAGGCCATAGTGCCAGGGCTGGGGGAAGCCCTAAGCAGTCCTTCAGAGCTGCCTTCATCATCTGGACATTCAGCTTGAGACCTGCTTAACCAAGCTAAGCCAGGAATTGTTTTGACTGAGTGTCTGAGCTGGGATTCTTTGAATAAAACTGTTGTTTTCCTCTGCAGCCTCTTACAAGCTTGATTATTCCACTAGAGACAGTTTGAGACCAATCCCATGAACATATTTTGAGCTTATTAAAAGCCTGTCTCAAAACTGGCACGTACAAGCAGCAATCAATGAAAACCTGGCACTGGTACACTGAACCGCATTGTGCTGGCCATAATATTGATGTTTGCTGAATATTTACAGCATTAAAGCAACAGTTCATTTAAAAGAAACAAGTTGGAAAGAAGCTTACACTGAAAGCAGTAAGTAAATTATATCAAATACCATATGAGCTTTGATGCAGCGTAAGTAAAGCATTAAAGCCAGCTAGGGCTGTTTTGATAAAAGATCTCTGTGAGAAGTTCTGCATAGAGGTTAGTGAATTAACATACATTTTAGTAGCGTAACTTTTTTTTTTCACAAAGAGCTGGTTTTGAGAAGGCAAAGTGATTCAGAATTGTGTTAAGCAAGCGTGCACAAGAGGTTAACTTGGTTTTGCCGTGAGTGCTACATTTCACCATGTGGATGGATCCAGGTCTGTGTCTAGAATATGATTTGACTGTTGTGTGTCATAAAACAGGACACAAGTTGTTTTGGCAGGAAGAAGAAGGAAAGATAAATTTGTGCTCAAGAAAATATGGCTTTTCCTGATTGGCAAAGACTCTGTGTGTTCTCAGGAATGGGGTGCAGAGAAAACCTTTTCCCCAGCTCTGATAACAGTGATAAATTGTAGGATGGTTGAAAAATGCAAATTAATATTTATTTTTTTTTCTCAAACAATACAACCAAAGCTTTTCTGCAACATTTTTATTACTTTACATGTATCATTTCTAGCTAGGCAAGGAAAAAAATCCTTTAAAAGTCTTGTTTGCTTTTAGTCTTGAGACAAAACTCACCTGAAATTGAAAACATTGAAAATATTACAGTTAGCACTTTTAACTTCCACTATCAAAATACTTTTTCATGAGTATGTCAAAGTGCACTATAAACAGCAAGCAACTGAGCTTCACATATGAACCTAAGTATCAGCTTTCCCAGATGGGGAAACAAATGCATAGAGCAAATGAACAATTTTATCAGGATTGTACAGTCAGTCAGTGGAAAAGTCAGGAAAAAAGCCTGAGTTTCATAATTTCCAAGGCCTTGTTTTAACCATTGTGCAGAGATTCAGTCAAAGGCTAACCTCATTTTTCAGGAGTCATATTGGAAAACACTATTTTTTTTTCTCTTAAGATTATCTGATGCCTACCTACTATGTATGATGCACAGAAATTATAGACACAGAACTTGAAAGCTCCTGCCCGGGCTTCATGTGCAACCTTGTGCAAATGGCTCATTAAAACCAACGCATGATCCAGTCTCCAAAAACATCAGATTGAGTTAATAATTTTTCTCAGTCTCAAAGGCTCCGTGACATTTGAACTGATTGTTTATTGGAATATTTAGAGTATTTATGTACTCCTGGACTTCATTTTAAATGACCTGGAGAGATGGGAGGAAAATCCTTGCCTGTGAAGCAGTGAGGTTCAGTTCTCTCACTCCTGGGTGAAATATTTCCCTGCTTTTGCCTTGCAGATGGGAAGGACCTGGCTGTGGGATCAGCCTGAGCATGGGGAGCTGAGGGAGAAGCAGCTGTGCTCACTTCATTCACCAATCAAAAATAATCACAAAAATGCAAAATTACATTACTCACCATGATGACAGTGTACAAAAACACGCATTGTGGAGTGGTTAAATAAAATATTTAAGGGAATGCAGCTGGCACTGGCACTTGGTCCTGAAAGGATGGGCGAGTTAGAAATACATAGATAAATGGATTCCTCCGACCTTTGTTCTAGGAGCCTGAGTAATAACAGCAATAGCAGATGGGTTTTTTTTTCACTGCAGGAGGTGCCCATTTGGTTCATACAGCTAGTGACAATTCTTAGGTGATTTTTGCTGTTATATTTTTTCTAATCCTATTTGAGTACCTGTTTTTGATGAGATTAATGGCTCGCAATCTCTGAGACACTTATTTAAGATGCAGGAAGAAGGATATTTCTGCCAGACACATCTCTCCTCTGCAGTCTAAAATTGCCTCCTGTTGTGAGAAAGGCAGAAAGAAGTGGCTAGAGTACACTTGAGCTGCTAACAAGCTGCTTTGTAACCTCGCCCCTGGCATTTACTAGTTGCCATTTAAAAGGCAACTTTTACTGAGCTGTTGTTGGGCTGCGTTGTGATATCTCCTATTCTAAATGGTACTGTCAAGAACTTGTACAGTTTAAGAACTCTTGTTTTTTCTTAAACAATGCTTCACTCACAATAAAACAATTCTGCTGTCCATTGAGGGCTGTAACAACTGCATTGGAAACCTTTCTAATAGCAAACTCTTTTCCAGGAAATCTAGTTCATATTTGAGTTTATTTCCCCTGGAAGTGAGACACTGACAGCAGTGACTAAAAACAAAGCATTGTATTAGACAGGTATTGTGATGGGCTTGCTCTTTTTCAGTCGCACATCAGAAGTCTCTACGGAAGCCATAGAGAAATGGAGGTGGCTTTCACCTAACGGTGTGTGGTGGTTTGTTGAATGGCTGTTATCTGCATTTTGAAGTACTGGTTCTGACGGCTTGCTCCCAAAACAAAGTCTGTGTTATGAAAGAAATCTGCACCAGACAAATGTAGAGTGAGCCCCAGCTGCACAACACCTAATTCCTGCTAAAATCTATAATGGATGAGGATCTAAATGTTCCTACAGAGCTGGGCCCAACTGGCAGAGCATGAAGAGGAAACAGCTTGTGGAGGGGATGGGGGTGGCTGCTGTAGCAGTGCTTGTTCATCAGATCTCAGTCCATGTTTTTCAGACTGCAAGCCACAAAAAGTAAAAAAAAAATAATAATCTTTATAAGATCTATTTCACAATATTCTGCACCTGCAAACGGTTGCGAAACAGGAGGGTCAGGGGATTCTTGTTTTTTTCCAGCTGTTTTGAGACTGAAATCTGAAGTGGCTGCTGTGACTACAGTGCAAGGTAGGGCTCCCTTGGCTGGCTCAGGCAGCAACAGCTGTCCAGCCTCGGTGGTATGGCACCAGAGCTGCAGTGGAAGCCTGTGCAAAATTACATGTGGCCCTCTTGATGAATGCTCGTTTTGATCACCTACTAGAGCCACCAGCAGTAGATCATCAGGATATCCGTCCCATCTGCAGTAATGAACAAGATTTGCAGAGAGCTCTTCCAGCTACCGTACTGACTTAGGGAGTTATTCTGATAAATTGGTCCATCCATTCCTTTCCAGTGAGCAGGCACAGATTATTAAGGCTGCGCTGAAGTCAAAGTTTTTAGAATAAAAAATGTCAAATATCAAACTTGTGCTACTAGGCCACTACTTAGAAGTTCTGAAGAATTTATAACAAATAATGTACTAAACAGCCTGGAATATATTCTTTTTTCTTCATATGGTCAGAGCTTCATGACCTGTAAAATTAAGTTGGTTTACTCAGTTAGGTCAGTACAAATATGATGGATGTCTGACACTTCATGCTATTCTCTATATGCAATAAATCATCCTAAAATGCACTGGTGCTGCCTTCTGAGCATGCTTTCTAGGTGTCATAACAAGACTGCTAAATATTTCCAAAGCATACTGATTAAAGTTTAATAATCCAGCATAGTGGGCCTGGATATATGACTGTATTTGAAACAGAATAGCAAAATAGGCTCAGATGCATTCATTTTTTAATGGCATCTGATTAATTTGGTCTGGTCACAGGCATATACAGTCAGCACACAGAACCAAAACAGGAGTCTAGTTACTGAAGACTCTAGATTACTGAAGAAGACAAAAGGAAATCTTGCTAAGGAGAAAGATATAGCTTTACAATGAATTTTACTAGCAAGTATCCTGGCCCATAAAATGCTGGAAACTGGTGTAACAGAGCTGATGGTTGCAGTGGTTAATTACACACCAGCCCTGCAGCGGGGCAGGTAGCTTTGTTGGCCAGGCAGAATATTCTCAGCCTGGCACCAGCTCCCTCATCAGCAGAACCTCAGCAGTTCGTTTCCCACTGCAGTATTTTCAGTATCTAGATGCTGATCAGCTGTTCAGATCGCATAACCTCCTAGTCATCTGGGGATGTTCATCCAGTCAGAAGAAGAGAGCAACACAGCAATTTCAAATAGTGAATAAAAGCTTCTGGGGTGGGTAAAGTGGTTCCTCCCCTCTCCCCACACCTAACATTTTTTAGTTGGAAGTTCCAAGTAACATTTTTCCCAAAAAGAGACCAAATTTTATAATAGCTGACTTATACTTGGCAAATGTTTGCTCCTTCCGAGCAGTATTTTTTTTCAATTACATTTTTGTGGACTGAAAAAAAATACCAGCAAGGAGTTGTGGATGCAAAGTTCACCAGGTGGACAAATACGGCCTGACAAACTCCAGCATGTTGATCATGTAGGATGAAGAAGGGTTTAAGAGGTAGCTGGATAATCTGCAGGGAACAAACCTTGCAAGTCTTCTGAGCACAAAAGTCCCATTGTAGTCAGCAGGAGACCAAGTGCTTCCAGGGTCGGTTCCAAGTGGAGTGGAAGGGGAAGAGTGGGAAACTTTCCTTTTTGGGATACATACAATTTCCTCTTTTACATTCATAATACAATTGGGGTAATTGAATTGGATGGGTGCTCTGTTTTCCTCCATAATGATCCCATTCCTACACTGAGATAAACTACAGGCTTTAGACCTCATAGTTAGTCCCCTTGGAAACCAGATTATTTCCTCTTAAAATAGAGAACACCCATTATCCTCTAAATAGTTTCGATTGTTGTGCTTACCCACATAGCAACAAAAGATGTATTATCCACCCTATCATGTACAGTTGAGCTTCATCCTTACAGGATACTGGCAGATCTGTATGAAGGACTCATGCGATAGCCTCCTTCCGCCTCTTAATTAACCAGCCCGGAAGCTGTGATGAGTAATGTATTTGGTGTATTAGCATTGTGCAGTGCAGCTTCATTGTAGGCCACCTTTCAAAGGTCCCATATTCTCATCAGTTGTCCCAGAGTACTTGCAACCACTATTCAGCCTTCTGCATAAAGGACCTCGGTGTTAAAGAAGGCAGAAAGAATTCACCTGACATTAAGATTCAGATCTCTAAAGTCATTTAGGTTCTTAACACCCACTAACTTCAGAGTGACTAGGATATTTCAGTGCCTGTGGGAAAATACGTGTCAGAGAATTTCAGAGATTTTTCAGCATGAACACAGACAGATGAGTTCTGTTCACGTAGGGAATTGCTCATCTTAGGAGAATGGTTTTGATTTTCTGTGCTTACAAGTATATGCATAGTGAGGATGTTTACAGACTACAGCAATGGAAAGCAATGGAAATCTATGTGAGATTTTATCTGATTTTTAATCTTTAAACATCAGGCCGCAGTTACCTATAACTAGATTTCGTATTTATGTATCTGCTCTTGGAGTTACTGGAGGGGAAACAAATAATTCCTCCTGATAACGATGCTTTCTTTGGTGTTTTTGTTCACATATTGTGAGGCACCTCAGTAGACATTAGATGTATCTCAGTAGTTACTACTTATTTAGCTTGCAGAGATATTCATTATGCTAAGCACTGTACGTGGAAAATACAGCCCTACCTTGCAGATTGACAGCCTAATGTCTAAACATTTCTGTCTTTTGTGCTTTTCAGAGCAATAACATAAATGCTAGGATCGAACACGTACAATTTTGTCTTTCATAGGAAGCCTTTCAGTCTTCCAGGTAAAATGCACTTTTGTTACAGGTGTTTTGCCTTCCCTTGGAAGACTGTTTGGACACCAAGCAACACACCAGAGGTGGAATCAGCCGTGTTTACAAGAGCATAACTCTCTGCATTTCCTTCTCTCATTAGCTGGTTAAAGGTGTCTAGTCTGCATTGCAATCATTAAGATAACGTTATATTATTAAGAAAAAAAACACCGAGTCTGTGTTATGCTGCATCCTGGGCCAACAGGCAGTGAAGTCTGAGCTCCTGTTCAGCAGTCCTGTCTCTTCCCTCTCCGTTGAAGCCATACTGATGAAACGCTTGCAGTAATGGCAGTGATGCTGTCGCTGAGCTCATCTGTTGACATTGAATTTCAGGTGTGAATAAGTGAGCCTAGGAGGTGGGAAGAAGAGATTCCTCGCCTGCTAAAAACGGAATCCCAAAAGCTTTCTCCAGAGCTTGCTAGGCATGTGAAGGGAAAAAAAGACACTGAGCGTTCACCTCCAGGGATATTCATACATAGCAAGTTTCCTTCTCTTTGGGCTACTTTTTTTTTCTGGTAAGACATAATTATCCAGTTCTGACTCCTGTCCGCAGTACAAGCATGTGCCTTTCGCCCCCCAAAATCCTTTTAGTATTCATTGTCTGTGGTGAACAAGCTGTATGGAGCTCAATTGGCTACTCTTGCAAAAGGTCTTTATTTGCACAGAACAGGCTGCTTTCCTCCTCTGTTATTTTTTTTTATTCAGAGGATGATTAACTTGTCTTGCTGCTTCTCTGACCCCACTGACCCTCCTCTCTTCCAGGTGAACTGCCATAGCTGCCATCTTAAAGTAGCTTGCTAATCCCCATCAAAAGAGCTCAATTAGAGAAATGCAGTTAAAATGGCAAATGCAGAAGGGAGAGAGAATGTGTTTGTGTGCAAATATGACGTTACGCATCAGAGGCCTACAAAAGATTGAGGTGATAATTGCCTGTCTGAAAAACTGGCAAATATTTTAATGCAGCCTGTGGCCTCACGTGGCACTGTCTGCCTCGCTTGGTGACAATTATTGCACATTGATTTGTTTCGGTCATATTCCCTTGGCTCGTTTCTTACAGTCATTTGAAACCTAGCTAATATGAGAAGGAAGGGGCAGTTTGTTACAGTAAGCATTAATTACCTGCGAGGAATACCTGGGTATTCTGTTAAGAAAACTTGGTGTGCTCCTTTTATCCTTGCATAGCTCCTAAAAGCAGTTTGAGTTGTTTTTAAAATACCAATTACTTTATTCTCCTTGAGCTGTTACGTTTTTTCTTATGTTCCTCTCTACTGTTTGTCAAGGCAGTGTAAATGTCCCCAGGGTAACTGTGATATGACCAGAGGTGCTTGCTATTGAGCTCTTTCCCTTTAATTACCTCTGAAAATCCCTGCCTACATTTCTGAAACTGTTTTCCTCTGTACACATGTGGCAACATACATCTTTGCCCAACAGACCACTTCAGAGGGTCTCAGCTCTTTGGGGCACATTAAATAGCACTCAGACCAAATATATATCTTGAGACATAAAAAGCTATCTTGATTCAATTAAATTGTCCTTTAAGCATGGGAAAAGCAAAATAGTTTTAAGAAGGGGGATGAAAATACAATTACTCCTAAGGATAATACCTGTTTTCTAATTAATTGAACAAACTATTCTGCCTTCTAGATCTTCACATTGGAAAGCACTGCTTGGGGTAGGATTTAGTAGTATATAAGTCATTTTACCCCAGAAAGGATATTTCAGGTGTTTGGTTATAGCCTTTTTAGTGGTTGCTGGTTTGAAGACACTGCTCTAAGGCACCAATCTTCATCTTTCCTGAATCCCATTGTTGTTTCTTCCTCTTTAGGTAGAACATGTACTGTCAGCTCATGTCACATGGGCCCTATTATCCAAATTTGCTCCTTTATCTAGCAGCATAAGACTTTCTGACATCTTGAATTCTTTCCTCCCCCACCTCTCTCCTTTAGAAAAAGAATAGATGAGCTGGATATTACTTAGATAGTGTAGGACACAAAATATGTCCTTGGTAGTGCAGAGGGAGATTACATTTTGTTGTACGTCTGCTTAGGATGGAAATCTTTTAAGTGGATGCATGTCTTACAGTCTACAGTCACTCATGACATTCCCTGAGCACACTGCAGTGGGAAACAGTCAAATATCATTTGATATTAAGACTGCACGATGATGCAGGTAAGCAGATGTACATGGATAACTAAGGTTTGGGGTTTTTTTTTTGTTAAATACACTGAAAATGATGATGGGCACAGACCAAATAATTCTTAACTAAAATGTTAACTAGCAAAAAATTAGATCAATCAAAAGTATGCACAAATTACCACCAAACTCAAATTGTTTTAGCAAGCCCTTCCCCCTATTAAAATTAAATTTTTCAAAACATCCTTTTTGTTTGTTTCAAAATAATATTTTACTTAGACATGTAAAATGGTAAGGAAAAAACTGCAAATCTATAGAAAATACAAAATTGAAAGTCACATGTAAGGTTTTTAAACACAAAATGTTTTTCTGGGGAATGGAAAAAGAAAAAAAAAAAGACTTTTTATATCAACTTAAAATTCAGTTATTTTCCACCTTTTCTGTTCAGCCACATAACAACTTTCTGGAGCAAAAGAGCAGACCAGAGAAGTCTGTGCTAGTGCCTTCTGAAAAGGTTTGAGGTAGCTTAAAACAGTATATCTTAAGCACTGAAAGCAGTCTAATCTTGTCAGAACAGAAGTCTATTCCCGCTAATTTACACTGCTTTCTTTTACCCAGCTTGACTCAAGTTAGCTTAGGTGTTTCTAAATTACATTGCAGGCTGTTGAATAAATACCCCTCAGTTGGTCAGGTGCAAATTGCTTTGGATCAGTTGATTTCAAGATCAAAAAATGTTTGCTTTTCCTTTTTTTTTTTTTAGGTAATGAAACAGCCTCTTGCATTTTTCTGCAAGAATTTGATCCCTTTCCAACAGTTCCCCTATTCCTACTAAGACTAATTATAATTAATTCTCCTTTTCATCTCAGCCTGTCAGTTCAGTTGTCTGAGCACAGAGAGAGCTCTTTATGAAATGTCTAACACATTTAGTTTCCTAAGTCTAAATATTTCTGGAAGAACTACAAAAAGAAAAGCTTTTCGTACCCAATATTTTGGTTTAGCTCCAGGTGAGCTATTTCATAGACTCGCACATACCTAATAGGGACTGCTTTACCTCTTTCACTCCACTTGCCCTCCTTGTGGTCTGATATCTGTTACATATAAACAATTAAATAAAACAGGAACAGTTTTTGTACTTCAAGTTAGAATAATGTGGGAACGGAATAGGACAAGGGATTGATGAACGAGGTAATACAAGCTGTTCCCAAAATCTCAAATGCGGCTGATGCCAGGGTAAACAGTACAACTTTGTACATGTTGTGCATTACTTTCAGTGTTATGAAGCATATTTCTAAGATTTACCTGAGCATCTCAAATATGTGGCACGAGAAAAGTCACTTTCAATAAATGTCATTTGTATAGGGAGACATTAGTATTCATTTTGGTCTGCAATTCCTCTTTGACTTCTCTGAGCCTCAACTTGGAAATTTATTTCCAATTTTAAAAATGTCTACCCTCAGACAAGCCGTGCCTCAAGCTGTCATGTTTTGCGGCTAAGAAAGTAGTTGAAAAACTGTGTAAAAACCTCTCTGATACCTCTCTGATCACAGAAATCATACAGGAGGAGAAAAAAAGCACACTGCAAAGTTTTGAGCGCTGTCTCTGTGGCACAAGTAAAGCATGTGATTGTGCAGACTGCTCTACCAGGGTAAACATTGTCCCTCCTGCATCTTCTCTGGAGTTCCTCTGAAGTCTTGGAACTGGCCTGGTCCATGGTAGAGTTTTCCTGACCCTGATCAAAAGAAGCAGTGTTGAAGGGACTTCAAGAAGCAGGTTGGTCTGGCTTCTTCAAAAGATAACATCAGCTATATTTAGATCACCAGATTGGTCTAGAACTTCAGTACTTCCAGCAAAGAAGATCCCAAGGGTTTCCAAAGGAAGCTACTCCAGTGCTTCAGTGTGCTGCTGCTGCTAGAAAGTTTGTTTTGCTAGTGCCTGACCTGAATCTTCCTACAGTTTAAGCACATTATTTCTTGACCCATCTGACAAGAAAACAAAGAAAAGACGCTATTTCTTTTGCAACAGTCTTTTAAGTTATGATGATTTCCTTCCATCTTCTCATCTCAAGGATAAAGAGCCCCAAGTTAGCCATATTTTTTGCCAAGTCCTAAACTGTATTCATTCACTCGAGACTTCTTCCCGTTGCCACATGCTGCTTGAAGTGCCCACATTTGTTTCTGCAAATTCATATTAACATGTGATAGAGACTTCAAATAGAAATAAGCCTCATCTGAAAAATACCTCCAACTGAATGTAGAGTTTTGAGGTGCTCCAGTCTGAGGCTTTAGCTCTGCTTCTCTCTGGAAAACATTTATACTTCCAGACTTTGCTGGAGTGTTAATTTCTTCCTTCAGGTACACCATCTCAGCCAAGGGTGGCACAGATATTAAAAAAGAGAGCTCTTGCACTGTGGAGCACGCTAGTGTCCTTCAGATTGTTGCTAGCTCTAACAATTTGATCCCTATGCCCTCCTTCTCATCACAGAAATTTCAGGAAAATGTCAGAGATTTTGATTTTATAATCCCAAAAGGGCACTACTATGTAGAATATCTTTTGGAATACAGGGAATAAATTTCATTTTTGAAAGTTTAAGGTGTAAGTGGTTGACCTCTGGGAAATAAGCATACTGCTTCACTTGCTGCTTTAATGAAGGTTCTCCGCCAGAGAACCTGGAGTTGTTTATGGAGTTTGCTTTTTAATATTGACTTACTTACCTAGGCCTGCAAAAAGCTCATATCTCCCACAAAAGTCATATTAACTACTTCACTGCTGCTGAGCATGAGGTGGTGCAAAAGGTTTAACTTGCAGCAGTAAGGCAGATCAAGGTGTGGCCAGGTAACCGGCTCTGCTTGCTGCTAGCCAGGAAAACTCAAAGACCTGTTACTCTCCTGCCTGCTTGATCCCACCTTCCTGAAATGCACTATTTGTCCTTAGTTACAGATTCTGGCTCTCAGATCAATTCCTATAAGTGCAGGTTATCCAGTGATACATTGCTATTGCAAGTGAAAAATATACAGACCAGATTAAGCATCTATTATACTTCTGCTCAATACCCTTCAACAAGATTGATGACTCCTTCAGCTCCCAGTCCTGCTCCTATAGAAGTCAATACGTTCATTGCCAGTAAGAACAGGAGTGGCTCCCTATTTCGATAAAACACAACCCCCACAAATGTACATCCCCTGTATTCCTTGCTCCCCAGCAAGGCCTCAATGCCCTTGCTGGGGGTCACACATCCCTGGGTAAGGTTGGACTTAATGCCCCCTGCGAGGGAGGAAAACACACCACAGCAAAAACATAGGCAGTAAGACGTTGCTGACTTGTTCAGGCTGGCGGGCATACTGGGACAAACGGTCCTGTTTGTCCGCACACTGGGCTCACCTCACCTATCTGTTAATTGCTTTGACCTTTTTGTTTACTTCCTGCTTGGGAATCTCTGAATTTGCTGCACGAAAAATGACTCCTGGATTGCTGCATTGAGCAAACATTGACTTAACCTTTTCTGTTACTCTGTGTCAATATTTCCGGGTCTATTCATATGCATGTGCTATTGCACTGGGTAAACCAGGATTGTGTTCAAAACTAATGCTCTTTTATTTATCTGGAGGTATCGCATTGTGCAGGCACACAAAGCACCCACATGAATGCCTTTAATAAAAAGCTTAACCCTTATCAAACAAAGAACACGTACTCATGGAGCACTGGATCAGAACAGCTCAAATATAGACAGCTTTTCTTCTTCTTCTCCATGCTTTCCCCTGCTCCATGACCTCTTACAGCCAGAGCACCAGCTACAGGCCGCAGACAAGCCCTGTTTCCCAGCTGTAGCAAGCCAGCAAACAGGACAAGCAAGATACTTTAAGCGAGTTGTGTTTGAGACACAACCTTCACCCTTGGGTTGTACAATTAAGTGACAGCTCAAAGGGCATCCTAAAATTGACCATTCAGCATTCCAGAAATGTTATCATGCAGCAGTGAGTGGTGCCATCAAAACTACTGAGGTCAATGGAGTGTTCAGGCCCTTAAGGCAGCATTTCATATGTGTTATGTGATCGGTGAGCAGAGTGGAAAATGAAAGCCATTTAGAAATATTTAATTTTGCATTTGAGATGACAAAACCAATTATTTCATTGCTGATACCCAGCATCTCTCTTTATTCTGCTAAGTCCTGCATTTCTAACCTATTACCTGATACATATTATATTTCTCAAAGGGCCATTTTATAAAGTACTTTTGGGACTCTTGCATCCAAAGGAGACTTTGTAAAAACAAACTTTGATCTGACCTGTTTGATCTAAAAGCCAGCCAAGCTAGGTAAAAGATGAAGAGCTGTTTATGCATTGGCTGCCTTTTTAAATAACACTTTCCTTAAAGTAGTCAAAGTTTCAATACAGTTCAAACTAATTGCAGTATTTCTTTTTCATGGATGATAATTAGAATTTTTCCTATTTGTAAGTTACAAAGTTCTCTTCTATGCAACGTTTGTCAAATTAGCCTTAAATCAGCCTTTAAACTGTGCCATTTTGTAACTATGATTGTCTTTCTTTCTTTTTTTTTTGTTTAAATGAGCTCATATTCACCGTTATTTTATTTTTTTTAACTTCTAAAGTCCAGCAGGCATGCCCTCCTTCCCAAAGTGGGGGGTGGGCATATGAGTGTGTCTGCCTAAAAGACGAAAAGAGAAAAATTGTTAAACAAAAAAAACCTGTTTTCAAACTCCCAGATACGCGGAAGGGAAGGCCCTGGAAGGGGCTGGGGGATGATTTTACACAGGGAAAGTTTTGTTTTACCAAATGTACCTGTTGGACTAAGTAGAAACCTGGATTTGGAGAGAACTCTCTGTTCCCTCCCTAGAAAACTGAACTCCCTGGTTGCATAGGGAGTTGCACTCCCTGAATTTCCTTCTGTGATCAGACAGTATGCATCTAGACAGATGACAGCAACCAGTACTTGTGACATGATTCCTGTTCACTCACCTGGAAATTAAATAGGCCTAGCAACTTAAATCCGTGGAAATAGTTTATTTTATTAGTTAGTATAGAAATTTATCATTATTCTCTTTTCTAGTCAGCTTCCAGAAAAGGAATGCAACAGATCCCTTTAGAATTTAAAAAAAAATCTTTCTTACACATAGTTAAAAGTATTTTATTCTGTGTGCTAGTTATGAGTGTTGAAAGAAAGTGGGTTTCGGTATGAAGGGACTGAGTTACGTCTTAGGACCTGCTTTGAGTGGAGATTTGATTTTGGTTTATGAGTTCATGGATGTGGTATGGACAAACTAAACAGCATCTTAGAGTATTTTTGCAGAGTCTTTGATAGAACAAGAAGCATCCTTTATCGGTCCAAAACCAATTCTTATAGAGTCTTATTCAGCCAAAGACACATTTGGGACCCTAAAGTAGGACAGTTTTTGGTAAGGCTGATGCAAATTGGAAATTGGAAGCTGAAACCAGACACAAAAAGTATGTCTTTGCTCAGACATCCAATTGAAGAAGTTTAAATGCTGCTTCCCTTTGTTTAAAAAGTAAAACATATGAATCAATCCTTTTACTTAAATCTTCCAGCTCTCTCTGAGAAACGATATCCCTTTCAATGAGCCTCAGGCATTCCCACTTGACTCAGGTTAATGCATTTGGTCTCTATAGAAACAGCAGCAGATCCCACATGTAACTTGGAAAGGTCACCTCACTTTTGTACAAAAGCTCACATTGTCTCTTCCTTCTGTTCCATAAAATGGCAGTAAAAGGAAGCAAAAGGCAATGCACTGCACTCATCCAAAGTCTCAGAGCAGTTCTACTCTTGCAGACGCTAATGAAAGACCAGGCCCTTCAGTGCTTGCGCTTGCTGACCATCATGGGTCAAAAGGAAACACAAGCTTTTAAATACAAACTAAATAATACCATTGAATTTGCAGGAAATTCGAACTGCTCTGAACTGTCTGGGAGCCAGCAAAGCTAATGAGCTGTACCATTTCCAAATGAGATCTTGGTAACATCATCTGAGAGCTTGTGTACATACAGAGTTGTGCAGGTTTGCCTTAAAACATAATTCAAAAT
Source organism: Chlamydotis macqueenii (assembly GCF_036417535.1). Lineage (NCBI taxonomy): Eukaryota > Metazoa > Chordata > Aves > Otidiformes > Otididae > Chlamydotis > Chlamydotis macqueenii. The sequence goes on from NC_141557.1 coordinate 68,138,770, forward strand.
TGATCTAATTAAACAAGTGAAAAAATAATATGGAAACTTAAATAGATAACAAGCAAATTTATGACAATTTGATTAAGGGAGCAGTTTAAATTAAACCACAATAATCATCTTTTAAATAGAGCAGAACTGTCTCTTATCCAGGGTTTTCTAGTGCTGTAGCTGCTCTTGGTTTAAAAAGCACTTGAAGTTAAAAGCAGTCTGCAAGTCAGTTTCCAACCTCACCATCACATCTGTTAACACAAATGATGAAAGTTTTGAGACTTGGCAATCAGTGAGAGGCAGAGAGGAATATTTGAAGGTGACCAGAAACCTACCCATAAAGAGAGCCTTTTTGTAGGAAAATGGAGTACCAGAAAGAAAAAAAATTATAGAATTTCCCACATGATTTGAGAACACTTTTTCATGCTTTCAAATGTTCAGTTATGCAACTTTTAGTACAAGGAGTGTTGTTCTTTGGGGAAGAAATGTAGGTGAGAGAGCTCTGCTTTACATGTAGAGACATTTCACAAACAAGTCCTACGCAAGCAAAGTGGTGATGAGTCGGGAAGGTAACTCCAGGCCACAACCGCAACCACACAGTCCTAGGGCAGCCCACTCAGCCTGCCTTCCTCAGTCAGATTTTCTTTCTGAGGTTTCTGGATTAGAGGCTTCAAACACCATCCATATTCTTTCACTCTGCCTTCCTTACACAGATGTTTTCTACACTGTGGTATGCAGGGCAAAAGCAGAACTTTATTGCTTGCACATGCATTCATTGAATGCATCAGATATGTAACTGATAGTGAGTATGTTCCCCTTAAAATAGTTGTGTAAAATAGGACCTGGGATTTATACATAAAAGACTAATTAAAATATAATCTCTGTATTTGATAACAAATCAGACCTTTCTTGTGCAGAAATCTGGTAACTATATACTAACAGCAAGTCAATGGGTTTTATTAAAGGTCTAGAAGAATGAGCAGTCTTGAGACACGGCAAGTGACTCCAGCTAATGCACATCTTCAGCTCCTCTTAAATTACCTGCCGTCTTTGTAGGTTGCACTACACCAGTCTTACTTTGTATTTCTACCCAATCTTCCTGTAAAAGGATGCTGCTGGACTCTACCCAGCCCAAGACTTTCAAAATGAATTTGCTTAGAAGTCTATAGTTATGTAAATTCATACACAATTTAGCTCAACCCTGTTTATGTCTTTATGAAGTTTGTTTATATGAAAGCAGAGAATATCACAGGGCATCTTTCAACTTTCTAGCTACCTCCCTGCTGCCTAGAAAGGGCAGCAAATCAGACTAGGACTCCACAGAGACTGTCTCCAGTTGCAAGCCTGAATTGTACCCAGCTCAACGGGCTCCCAAGAGCAGATGGGATCTTCAGGTGCCACTGTAGCACATACTTCTGTAAATCAAAGCAAAACAGAAATGCTTCAGAAGCAGACTTCATAAAGGAGTATGCTCTAAAGCCAGATTTCATGTACTCTTTCCACTGATTTTCACAGGAGCTCATAGTATACATCTCTGAGGGCCAAATTTGGAACTAAATGGAACTACACCATCGTTTTCAATGGCAAATACTATAGTGCAAGAGATTTGGTAGCATCTTGATAAAGTTATATTGATAACAGTACGTACCATTTAAATCTAGTATTTTGCAAGTTAGAACTGAGGTGTGTCATGCACTCATAAAAAAACATTTGTCAAATCCTGAAATGGAGTCAACCCAATTTTTTTTCAATACATGTTCTACTAAAAGAAGCACCAGAAATACTTTTGAAGATAAGACACCATTCCTCACTTGTCTTCACCGTCACAATAAAATTCATGTCTTTATACTGAGTTATTCCTTACAGTCATGTAAGTTTTTTATATATATAGTAATAAAACTGCTTGCTAGTTGAACATTCTCCACCTTTTTTTCCTAATTAAAAAAGCAAGTTTTTTTGCTCCTGCTCAAGCTCTGCCTGTGCCCAGATAAATAAATGCCTTGCATGCTTCTGCTGACATCTCCATGTTGTCAGTTCTTTTTCTGCTCACCTAGAGCTGATGCTCTTGAAGACACAATTTCTTCGCCCCAGATATTGCTAGGATGGAAATAATCAGCCGTTGTGTAACAAATCCAACTCTCCTCCAAGCAGTATGGTCCAAGTTAGGAAGATTTTATTTCTCTTCAAGGAGCTCTACTTGCACAATGGAAAGCAAATAGCTACTCTCATCTGCTGAAGATTTAGCCGGAGAGGGAAAAGGATCAATGCCAGCTCTGTCTGCAAGACATTAGTGTCAGAGTGCCTGCAATAAATTTTTAACCTTTTCCAGCTTCCCTGGGGACTGGCAGGTATTCAAAAATATCAGCACCCTCATCCCAAAGCTTCACTGTGCAAACCAAAATGAATGAGATGTTTAGCAAACCACTCACAGATAAATCTTAACATTCCCTTTTATTAGACAAATAATAGAGAGACTACCTCTCTGTGAGGCAGAGTTCAGTGCAAAGGAATATTTTATTTTTTTCAAGAGCCAAAATTTCCAATTTATTCTGGTTTTATTTAAAATTCATGCAGATGGAAGAATGTGATGACAAAGGCAGGTATTAATCTAGCACACATCAAACACCAAGTAGCTTTTGAGTACGCCGGTGATACTACCACTAAGTTGCCTGTCTGTATTCTTCTTCTTATTTCTTGAAAAGATTTGTGGTTTCTATGTGTATGTCAGGACATGGTGCTCTGGTGGGTGCCCACATCAGTTCTGAAATGAATTGGTTCAGGTCTTGGACATGGTGTCATGCTGCCGGGTGTTGCGAGAAGGCTTGCTCACAAACACTGATACAAAACAAGTGGGTGCAAACAGATCACATTGTGTAACGAGCTGTAAGATGCTGTGAGGGTTTAAACATCCTGGAATAAACTTAAGCTTTTGAAATGCAGAAGGTGTTATTTTACCTGACTCCAGTAGACAGAGGTGACATAAGAGGGACTGCCTTGGCAATGTGAGAGCCTGCAATGCTCCATGTGTCACTGGAGACGTAAGGCAGAATGTTCATTTTGTCAGCCTGTTTCAACCCCCTCCAAAAAGGACAGGACAGGCTCACAAAGAACTGGGCTTGGATCATCAGCTTGGTACATGTGTGACATGCGAGCTAAAGGGGCAAGAAGAGATTTTGCTGATAGAAAAAGCTTATAGTGAAACACACAAAACGCAAGGTGAGAGAGGTCACTGCTGGAGGCTGCCAGCAGTGCCCAAGAAGAAACATTAGAAATGTAGAACAGACCAAACTGAGACTGAGAGTCATAGGCCAGAGGAGGGAAGGACAGAGAAGGCTAGACATCTGGCTAATTATAACCTAGGCATGGCACAGTCTCAAACCCTGAGCAGGATCTGAGCTCTGTAATTGGCCACATAAAACCTGATGCAGCCACCTCTCAATAAACATTTGACCAGCAGAAACCTTCAACAGTTGGAGTCTGAATCTTGACTTTACTGTTTCATAGAATCAGAGAATGGAACGGACCTTTAAAGCTCATCTAGTCCAACCCCCCTGCAAGGAGCAGGGACATCTGCAGCTAGATAAGGTTGCTCAGAGCCTCGTCCAACCCGGCCTTGAATGTTTCCAGGGATGGGGCATCCACCACCTCTCTGGGCAAACTATTCAAGTGTTCCACCACCCGCATTGTCAACAATTTCTTCTTTATGTCTCCCTCTATTTTAAAACCATTATCCTGTGTCCTATCACAACAGGCCCTGCTGAAGCATTTCTCCCCATCTTTCTTGTAAGCTTCCTTTAGGTGCATTGTCTCTTTACATGTGGGTTTTAGATAATTTGTAAATAACAAGATACTAGAACTTTCCAAAGCTAAATTAGATATACATTGGAACTTAAATATTTTAGAACTAAGAGGTTATGTATATATATTTGCCATTTCAAAATCTAAACTGCTGGCTAAATTATTGCTATTTTGTTGGCCTATGTTTCGTTTCCATTTTTGTTGGAAAACCTCGAGGAGCTCCAACAGTCTTTTTAAGGCCCTAGTCCATCAAAAAAAAATCTTAAACGTCAAGCAATGCCTTTGAATAAATCCATGCTTACAAGCAAGTATCTGCTTGAGTCTGGGCTGGGCGTTCTGTGCTACACTAACTATTGCAAAACGGGCAGGATGGGGTGGTGTTTGGCACGGCAATAATCTGCAAGAAACTTAACTTCCCAAAGCCATCACTGCCTCCAGCTTGCATCCATCAAAGGAAAACCAGTCTTTCAGTTCTCTAATATCAAACTGTACATCTCTGCATGGCAGCATTTGTAACCCAGAAGGAGTAAACAGGGAGAAATCAGCTGCCTACGATTAAATAGTAATACAAGGTACACCTGACCCAAACCCATCTGCAGAGATCTGGGTCATAGGAAGTCAGAAGCAGGGAATGGCAGTTTTCATGGGTGCAAAATTGGCACTGATGTCACTAGGGTATATTTATAATAAATTATTCTGAAACATATGTACTATTAAATTAACTATATATGTAACTCCACCCTTAATTTCTCTCTGAACAATGTTTTGTGCTTTGTCTCACTGCCAAGGGAGTCCAGCTGCATTTGCAAATTAGTGTTAGTTTTGCAATGCAGCTGTCATATGCAATGGGTCAGAGTAATGAAAGGGTTTTAAATAAAAATTGAAATTAATTAAATCATAGTCTCGCAAGTAATTTTTCTACTAGAGGAACAAAATACTAATACCTCCTTTGTATCCCTCCAGGAATTCAGCATTCTGATATCATGTCAGTCACCTTATTTGCATTTTGTTGAATTTTGTGAATTATTCAGCATTCAATTGTGGATCCTTCAGAGTCAGTGTAGTGTATATTCCAAATGCATATTACTAATAGCTCCACAATCAGTATTCTGCATTCATAATGTGGAAGGAATTAACTGATTTTATGTGCTTATGACATTCAAAGTAAAATATATGAAAGATATTAGTGTAGATAACATCACTGTATGCATGCATAATAGCATAGTATCCAAATTATAAAAATTATTGTGGAAAATCCACACTGCTAGAGTCAGTGTACTTCTCGATCGGTAACAAACTAACCAAAGTTTAATAACATTTGTGGGTTTTTTAATAGAGTCTCATTAAGGAATATTTTTTCTACAGCCTTTTGTTTCTCATTCCCTAGGCAGCAGTCCTGCAGACACTTTGATACGTGCTTGACTTTCAGTAGCCGAGTAATCCCAGAGAAGTCAGTGTGACTATTCACAGCCTTAAACACAAGGACGTGCTTAAGTGTCTGCAGGACAGAGGACTTAGACTGTCCCCCTGCAAAGAGCTCACCATAACCCTCTGAACTAGCCAAAATCCTCAGAGTATAACAGAAATGTGCCCTTGAGAATGGAAAAGTTATAAAGCCAAATTTGGTCTTGGTATGTGCAAGCTTTTTAGAAATGAATGGCAACATTGATGTTCACCAAGGAAGAGAGGATTTCTATCCCCAAGTCCTATGGTAGCCCTTGGGGTGACATACATTTTTGTCAGTCATCTTTGTGCATACAAGTCCAGAATACAAAACTGATTATCTAGTTAAGATTAATTTCAGATCTAATCTGCTGGTTTTCCACATTGTAGAATTCTCTGGATGCTTCTTGGTTTTGTCCCTCTGTAATCAGATTATTATTTGAAGTTCCATCCATCACAATTGATTTGCTCTGTAATGCATTAAATTGGTGTGATGTGTAATCTTCTGATGTCTTCTGATGCTTCTTTCCCCAGCGCTGCTTCAATCATTAAACAGTGTCTTGATGTGAAGACGTTAGACAAAGTAACATGTAGTGTAATTGCTAGTTGTGGGCAAATAAGGAGAGAATTCTAAAATATGAATTGACAAATACGATGTAGCTTTCCCCAGTGCCAGAAGCACTGCTGCAGCCTGACAAACTTCTCAATTTTTTGCACCTTTGAGTCTCCTTGCCTCTCACCTCCAGAAACCTGTTATCTCTTCAAAATCTACTCTCTTTTTAGCATCATGGGGGTCTTAGCATTCACTATCAGTCACTAATTGATTTTCATTATTGATATTCTACGGGAAAACATGCAAAGTTCAAAAAAACCCCAACCCTCTGCATCATGTGAACCACGCCAACAGGAAACCAAGTTCTGGACCTGAAATTTCTCATTTGAATAATAATTCTAGGTCATGCTCTGATGGTCATCAGATTGGCTGAAATAGCAGCATAATGATTCGTGAAACAACATCAAGCAATAAAGACGTGAAAGCCTTCCCTCAACTGCATTTTAAGTTTTATGAGTTTCATTCCAGCTGGAGTGGAACAGAGTAGTGAACCTGAGCAGAAGTACCTACTAAGTTTTACAGCTGGTTTGACTATCGCATTATAAACCATATTTGCTCGTGCCTAATATTGGTAAAATAAGAAGTACTTGTTCAGTCAGAACAACAGCAGAAGTGAGCTACATTATTGAGCTAACTAAGGGTCTGGGTCACCCTTTAACAAGACCCATAATATCGATCCACAAAAGCAGGGCTGTTTTCAAGGCCTGTGGGATTTAGTGTCATTTTCATTTTAAGGCCTATATTAAATGAAGTAGAAGGGTCAATATAACACACAGATTTTGCCTTTCCTGGAACAGAGAAGAGATACTTGTATGATAACAGGTGTAAGCGAAATGAGTCCTAGGAAATGTTGTGTTTTTCTGTAGAAACAGACCCTTGAATTCACTGCCATAACACAGCGTGGAGATCAATAATTTAGTGGGATTAAAAACTGGACAGGGGCATGGCTTATCCAAACACCTACTGGTGCCATAATTCATGATAGTGGATTGAGGTTTAATATTCCAGCTTCAGCATCTGAAGTGGTATTTTTAAAGTTGAAATGGAAGCAGTGCAAGTATTCAATGATCTGCTGCAACACCTAGACCTAGCTGGAGTGAGAGGCAGCTACAGACTGAGCTAGACCTGCTGTGAAAAATTACTCCCAACCATTTTTCATGTTATGTGAGTCACGTCATTTTACTGACCCACTGTCCTTTATGTGGTTTTAAAAGATGCTTAATTCAGAATATTGTGAACTGGATATTGTGAGACCACAGCTAGCAGAGACATCTAACAGACGAAGCATTTTGCGCAGCAGTCTCTGGATTCGGCTTTGGGAGCTTCTTGACCTTTCAGTGATAAGGTCCAAGATCATCAGGGAATACCTGGGAACCCTTTGAGAAACTCAAGGGTACCTGCGACAAGCTAAGGATGAGGTAAAGGGAGCTGCTCTAGAAGCTTCTAACAAGCGTGATCAGCTGCTTTTGACTCAGGTGCCCAGAGATTTTGCTACAGCTGCCCCCAGTTAGGGAGGGTCAAGCACCCTTTTAGCTGGTGCTCAGGTGAGGACTGTGTAAGAGTACAGTTCCTAGAGCATAGCCAACAGATACAGCTGTTTATACAGAAGGGGCTCAGATGAATTTGTTGTGCTGTAACCATCTCAGGCATGGTGGTAACATGTCATAGAGTGGTTTTCTTGGCAACTGCCTATACCAAGGTAGTCTTCAGCCTGGAGTGAGTTTCAGATGGTGGCTGCAGCTCTGCAAGTGTCCCAGGCTGCAGGGAGTCCCTAGGATCTCTCTCTGAGGCCAGGAGAGATGGCCCTGTGTCCTGTAGGAGCTCTTCTGTCAAATGGAACAGCATCAGAGAAGAGGAAAGGAAGAGAGACAGGGCCTGTTCTGAAATGCAGAAGCTTGAAGAACCCTGAATCCCATCTGTGATAGAGGGGCTGGCAGTGTGCTCCCCCTCCAGTATTAAGTTAAGTCCAACCTCTGGAGAAGGTGAATGATGGAAGCTGGTGGCTTCTGGCACCGAGAGGAAGGCTCCTGCCCCAACTAAGGGTTTGCAACTACGAAATAGGTTTACTGCCTTCAAATTTGAAGAGGTATATGGATATTGTGTATGTTAACAGCATCCAGAAGCACTAACCTTTTGGAAGACGCAAGTGGCTTGCTCTTGTCTGAGCCTAGCAGCTGCACGCTAGAGCATGAAGCTGGGACAGCTGAACCTTTCACTGGCTTTTCTCTTGTTCTCTTATGTCATGGGCTAGAATGGAACAGAACTGTAAATCATTGAAATCTCAGGTTTCACTCAATTGCTCTGGATGGACTTTTTCCAAACTCTGCTGCCAATTGTCTTTGGAATAACTTATATCTTTCAAAATTATCATTGCAAAAAAGCCTTCCTGGAACTATGAAGCATCCTCATTTCAAATGAGAAATATTTAGGCGATGTAATAATGGTATTCTTTGCTTTGTATAGGAGAGCAAAAGTGTCAGGTACCTGCTTTTTACCCCTGAGCTGAAATTTCTCCTGTTTGTTTGCTTTAGCAGCAATGAGGATGCAAACAGTGAATTGGCAAGATCTTACAAATGCTGAATATGATTTTCTTCTTGTTTTAAATGCCTCCAGTTTTCTTTTCATGTTCAAAGCAGCAGACAGGTCAAATGACTGCATTCCTGCTGAAAAGGACTCAAGTCCACTGTTTACAAGAATTGTTTACTTAGATGGGTACTTTGAAGTTTTTATTGGTAATCAGGAGTTTAATAGATAAATCTACTTTTTCACCACAGGATAAATATTGGATTATGTGGCTACCACTGCAATGTATTTGTAATTCTCAGTGTCAATCATGAGTATGAAAAAGGCCATGTATCTGTTTTCTCCTTTACACGTACCTGCATTTCCTTAGGCAGTATTAGGACATGTCCTGTCATCAGTGGTCAGTCTCAACCAGCATGACTAACCTATGTACTTACATTACCTCTTTCAATCTCTATGAGATATATTGAAATGTAACTTGAAATCTAATGGCTTAACCGTGCTCGGAAAACATGATGCAAACAGAGATTCTGCTAAGAGTGCAATACATCAAAGGAATGTTTCACTAGAGTATCCTTTAGATAGGCTCTAAGCAAAAGTTCCTTTAATTGAAGAATGTTTTGTAGACAAAAACAAAACAAAAAAAAAAAGCAACACTAAAGGAAAACCAAAATGTCTGGGAAGTAATACATATTGGAAAATTCATTTTGGCTTTCTTATTGCACACAAAATTTTCCTTTTATATCTTTATTTTGCTGGGAAATGATGTGCCTCTGTTCTCATGATTTGTTGCTAACAATTTATGTCATTTCCACTGTTGGCTTTAAGTTTCAAGATTACAAATAAAATAAAGAGTCTGGACTGTACCTAATAAAACACTTCCTTACCTGCCACACAACTTCAAGCACTACATGGCTTTGTAGAAGTCATGTTTAGACATTATCTTGTTTGGGAGCCCAGTGTGCAGTGAGTTGCAGGATTGAGGTACTTGTTTAGCTGTCTTTAAAGCACTATGAAACTTCTGTTTAATAATAGTTAGTTAGTACTATTTATTGGTAAGGATATCTGCCAGAGTAATTTCACTACCTTGTTTAGAATACCATATGCTTCATGTAAGAAAACGCGATGTTGTAACTATAAAAGAAATCCTGTCAAAACAGCTGTATTCTTACTCCTTGTATGCTCTGGCTTGGCAATTTTCATGATTTTTCTGACTGATTTTTTTTTCAGCAGAAATCCTGTGCTATTATAGCTCAGGTAGAGACTTTCCTTTCTATTCAGCTGTGTCACACTACTAACACAAGTTCATCTGGCAAATCAGGTGAGCCATGTAGAAACCTCCATCCAGTTATGGTTCTTCCAATTTATAGAACTAAATGTTTTTTAAAAGCTTGTCTTTTTTTTTTTCCTCCAGTATAAATATTCCTAAGTGACACCTGAATAAGTGGGTTTCCTACAATGACAACGATTGTCTCTAATTTCTGGTTAACTTGTTCATTCCTACCACAGTTTTGCAAAAGCTCTGATGCTTTCTGAAAATGAGGGAGAGGAAGCATTTTAAGAACTCTTTCAAATTTTTTGTTGCAGTGGAAGTGTGTCAACTGTAAGGACTTACAGCATCACTGAAATAAAATATTAAATAATCACTATTTTTGTACAGTTGTAAACTTTGTAAACAACATGCTTAAGGGTGACAAATGTCTCATTTTCACGTATCAGTCATGTAAGACTGCTGAATCTGGGCCGCTTAACTAAAGAAATGAAAGGGTCTGACTCTTCATCTGTCGAATTCCCATGGGTATAAGTTCAATAAGAGCAGTACTACCCTCCTTGATTGTTTCCTAGATATTGCTAATCTATATTTAAGCCCTGTGTTTTATTTAAACTTGAAAATTAATTTTCTTTAACATCTGTGTAAAACAGATTAGAATTAATGAAGTCTGGCCCCCTTATGGGTTAGCGTGAGTGAAATAATTACTCTTCAGCAGCACAGGATGTATTGTACTGGACTTTCTGGCTGGAGTTAACAGTTAGAAGTCAAAGGAAGTTCAGGAAATACCAGAAGTCTTGAACTGCATTACAAAATTTAAGTTTGCAGTTTTGATTTATGAACATTAAAAATGCATTTCCTAGGCTTACTTTGTGTCACTGCTAATAATAACTATGGAAAATTACCCACATAAATTGAATATAGGAATATTCTAATTTGGAACTTGAAGCTGATTACAGAAAAATTAGTTCCTAAGGATGTGATAAGGATGCTACTCTTTTAAAATAATGCTAATTCAGGTATCATCAACTGTTCTAAATTCAAAGTGAAGAAATGTCTTCCCAAATCTTTTTGGCACCTGTAAGAAGCTACCACTGTTGGCTACAACAGCTTACCATACCAGGTGTATTCAAAGGCCAAAGTCTCATTTGGCCTCAGCTGAAAAAGGATCCAGCTACAAAGACGGACAAGGTATTATTGTGGTTGCAGATACTGGCAGCATTTAAAAGGAAAATCCAGTAGCAAAAGATTTATTTCTTTACTGGGTGAAATAAAATTCACTGAGGCTTTTATGTAAAACCCTAGTTGATCTTCGATGCTAACAAATTTGCTTGTACAGATATTTTGCAGAATGGGCTTCTACCAATCCCCGTTAAACCTGCTGGCACCAACATCGGAAAGTCTGTCTTGATGTCTTGCAGCCTTCTCACGGTTCCGTGACAGCTCTTCCTGCTTAATTCCTCAGGGCAATCTGGGAGACCTTAATTAGAGAGATTCCCTACTGTTATATTGCTATGTTTTTTTTTCTTCTCAGAATGATTGCTAGCAGGAAAAATGAGATGTGGCTGCCCTATTTGATAGATATGATGGCCCAATCCACATTTATCTGGATGTCTGCGCTGTAGGGGTACTTTCCAGTATGACTTTCCTTGACAGCAGCTCAGAGTGCAGTCTGAAGAACAAGCTGGCTCTCTCCTGGATCATAATCTATTGTGAAGGGTGCTTTTTAAGCCCCTTTTTTTGCCCCACAGCCTTTCCACATGGCCATGCTGTGGGTACTATGTACTGTGAAGCCTGAGCGGTTCTCACAGCTCCTGCACCAGCCCAGCAGCCAAGCCTAAGATGGTCTTGCAGGCTGCCTGCATGCAGACTGTTGCTCAGTCTACGATGGAAGCAAAAGAAAAACACTACTTTAGGACTGATGGGGAAGATGATGGGAAACAAAGTGAAAAATCGCTTTGCAGATAGGTTTGCTAACCTGTGAAATTCACCAGTCCTCTCTCAGACCTGTGTCAACCTGCAGGAGATGCTGGAGGTCCTAGATCCAGTCCCTTGCCCAGCAGTTTTCACTGCTGCATCTGGAGCCCCAAAAGAAGGCCTGAGATTTGGGGCATCCCACCTAACCCTGTGCTGCCCTGCATGAGAGGGATCTTCTCATTTCAGGGTCCATAGCATGAACTGAGGAAAGGCGTGTGGCAAGTACTGCAGTGGGCAGCATCCCAACCCATGCCTCTGAAACAGCATCCAAGTACTTCCCTGGAGCAAGGTGCCACACAGCCATCAACCCATCCTGCTGCAGAGACAAGGCATGCAGGAGTGCCAAATGGGTGGGCAGGGTCTGTGGGATGCACCTGGGCCTCCCAGTAGACCCCAGCATCTGCAACCTGCTGGATCCAAGCAAGACCTAAGTGTTTATACCCCTGACAATGTTGCAGTACTTTGCAAGCACAATATGATAGCAGTGTTTCAATACCCCGTCACATGAGATAAAACGCTGTAGAGCTGATATATCTTCCTACAGCAGGTACTTGCTCCTTCAATTTTTTTTCCACCCACACACTGACCCTGGTCAAAACTGAGCAGATTGTGTGGCTCTGCAGTAGTTTTTGTTTGAGTGGACTCAGATTTATCTTTATCCTTGATTGGCACAGCTGTAACTGGCAAAGGCCTTTGCTAAAAGGAGGGGTGAGATGGAGGGTTTTTTGGTTTCTTATGACCCTCATTTCTTCTTACACACTGCTTCTTCGCACTCAACCTCTGCAAATAGTCTGTCTCAACAGCTTTTGTTTTCTGGGACGGGGAACAGAGCAGTGACAGAACGCCTTCAATGCCAGAAACTGCTGAATGAGTTTACCTATAAAACGGGGTTTGTTTAGCCTAAGGAATAGAAGGTAATGGGAAGATTTTCTTGTACACCCGTGCCTAACGTGAGGGCACAGGGAAGACTGAGTCAGACTTCTCTTGAAGGTGCACGGTGATAAGAGAAGCAACAGGCACAAGTTGCAACAAGAGAAATTGCAGATAGGAAGAAAAATGTTTCACCCTGAGGGCATGGGTGCCCAGAAAGGTATACACCTCTCTGGGATGCGTTAGAGACCTGGCCCTGGGCAACCTGACCTTAGTGGTCCTAAATTACTCTAGAATTTATGGTTTCAACGCTGCTAAATAGATACCTGGCTATTTCTTTTGTTCAATAACATACTTCTGTTATTGAACTTGATACAACACTGTCTACCCTGATCTGCATTTTTACTTAGAGCAATAGAGGAATGAAGTACTGTGAAACAGACTCCTCTGAAATTTCTAGTTATGCAGGATGTTGTTCTATTTATAGCAACATCTGTAGCTTCAGAAACCTTTGATAACTTAGTTTCAGAATGCAGATATCTCTTCATCCTGATCTGTCTCCCTTATTCAGTGCATGGTGTTCCCTGTTGCACAGCATCCATTCAGCACGCGGGGGCTATTTTCTGCCTCCAAAGGCAAACGATGGCATCAATTCCTTTATTGCAACTGGTATAACTAAGAAAAGAGATGAAGAAGACAGGTGTTGGAGGCCTGTCATATCCCTTGTGCTGAAAGTCAATTGATAATCAAAATGCAGCTGAAAAAAAGTAATTATTTATATTGCATCCTTAAGTGTGATTGGAGGAGGGAGAAAAACAAGCAGAATTGCAGAGTTTGGCCCTAATGTGTTACACTACCTTAATAAGTCTGATCTGGTAGGATGTGTTTCTCAGCCAAAGCTGAAGGGTTGTGTGTAAGGCTGGGAGTGGAGAGGGCCCTGGCACAGACAGCATCCTCAGCGCTGGGCTCAGTGTGACAGTGACTTTTGCTGCATTACACTGAAACTTCTCTTATTTGTATTTTCTCCCACTCAAAACTTTTCGTGCTAAAACAGATATGCACTACACATGAAACACAGCAGAAAGCACTTTCTTGTTGATTTTCAGGAAGCCTGTAAGTGCCAAAACATAAATTGGTGAAGAAGGAGAAGGAAAACTGGGGTAAGTGATATTTGGCAAGATCCACATGTTCCATTTGTTTATGCAACAATCGCTGCTGCTGACTTACAGCTTTAGAGGCAGCTGTTTAAATATAGGCCTGTGATGGCTAAGGAAGCCAAGAGACAAGCTGTGGAAAAATAACAGATAAAACCAGACACGTTCTGGATGCCACAGGGGAAGGCAGAGCTCAGCTCTGTCGCAGACATCTTGCTGTGCTGCCAAAATACCTTCACCATCCTTTTTCGGAGTATATTTCCTGGGTTGGAGTTTTTTATAAGAACTTGAAATTAAAGTTTCATTATGAAGGAGATTCAAACAATTCCTGAAAACTTAAGGAGACTCTATGATGTAAGCAGCCAAACCCTGCTTTGCTGACCCTGGTGCTCCAGTGCACAAGGGCCAGGAAGCCTTGAACCTATCAGCTTGTGGTGTCTGCTAGGTTCTTGTAAACTGAGCTTAATCCTTTGTTTTGTGGAGCAGTCATAGGAACTGCAAACTACTGCATTTAATAAGCACTGGAGCTGCTGCCACCCAGTCCCTATGAGAGCTGACCTCCCCCAGATGAGGCCAGCGCAAGCATTTTTGTACAAGGCTAATGCCTGCAGCCTCAGAAGGGTTCTGCTCTGCAAGCTAAGCCTTGGCAGGCTCTCTAGTATCTCTTTGCTTCTGATAAACCAGCAAAGAGATCCTGGGTATAGAGGAGGACTGGATTAGAAAAGGTTGTCTATTGGATTTTTTTTAAATGCAAATATTAACCTATAAAGCTTACTAATTTCTGCATACGTTTGCCAGAATTAAGCAATATTATAAAGCAACAATATTAAGCAGAGTTGTGACACTGGTCACGGGTAAATGATGCATCTGAGCAAGTGCACCTAAGTCTCATTTTCCAAAATGCTGCCTTTATCTTTTTTTGACCAGTGTGTTACCTTTGTATTTCTTAAAGACATACTTTCTGATTTCTCTGCACATGTATTGACTTTTAGCTTATAATTGAATACATAACTTCTCCTTGCTGACCAGGTCAGATCATGCCTCTGCCAATCACACTTTTAAACGATTCCCTAACAATTCATACAATATTAATATGTCCTAGGATTCTCTTGTTTCTTATGTATCTGCTACACTTAATCATAAAATCCTTCTACATCTTTTTCTCACTTTAAACCACTGGCCAAATAGTGAGTGTCATTTAACTTGGTGCTATAGTCCAAAAGCTCAGCATGTCTTAAACAGGCTACAAACTATGGAAACAGTTGGTTCCTCTAATGATGCTTGCAACTTTCATCCTCTTTCTGCTTTTGGAATAAAATTGCCTGAAATATATGCAGAAATCCAAAATTTGACTGGTTTTATCTCACTCTGTGCAGAAGGAAAAACTCTTGCTCATCATAAGGACATAAGGAGAAGTAAAGACAATTCTCATAATACGTTGAGCTGTTTACCATTGACAATTTAAGGAAAAACTCTTGAGAAAAAACCATGTTGATACCTTATGTAGTGAAGGGGCATCTGAATGTTCATCTGCCTTAGCAAGACACACTTAAGTGGTGCTATTTTTCTTTTAGCAGTAGCACTGTCATTGCTGCATTCCTATGTTCTGCAAAAACTTTGATGAATTTTCTCCATGCTCGGTGCAATTTTATTTCTCGCTCAGATCAGCCATCATAAATCATAAAGTACTGTGATAAAATTTCACGTGTTAATCAGCTGATGGAGTTAAGCAGATACATATCTTCTGACTTCATCCCTCCAGGTCACGGTTGTATTTGGATTATACAGGCAGTTCCTTCAAGTAGAGTTCCTTATTCCCTTTCCAGGGGTACTAGTAGTCCACTACTGCAGAGATGAGCTCCTGCTCCAATTGATTCTCTCTGTAGAGTTGGGGGGAAACTTGAGTCAGAGATAGAAACTGGCTTCTGGCTAGAAAGTAAGAAAATGCATTATCTCTTCTATTTTTCTTCCAAAGAGGACAGTATTTTCTTGTGACATCCCTCTGGAGCTGTGAGAATTGAGATGGGACAGGACATTTCTTTATATTAAATTAAATAACAGTTTGGCTGAGCAAATCAATCTACAAAGTGCATCTAAAGCTGTTTACTAGGGTCTGATCCTATATTGTTGATTGATTTCAGTAAAAGATGTGAACCTTAAGGGCATGCTTCTATGTGGAGTTATTTTGGTGAAAAAAAACAACAAACTGTTGAATTGTTGGGTAACTCAAGAGCAGATGTGTAGGATAAGAGTGCTTTTTGATGATTTATTTGGATCCAAGCAGCTAAATAGAACTGTTGATACTGAGTTTCCTGCTGGACATAATAAAAACTATTCACCCAGTCACAACAAAATTTTGCCATGTATTTGAAGAGACAACAAGTATACTTACAAGATAATGGTAGCTTGTAAGATAGAAATAGTTTACCTTTCCACAAAGTCATTGATAGGAAAACATCCCAGCATTTTAAAAGTGTGTTGTCTTCCTGTTTAAAAGCATTTTTCACCCCCATTTTATAGATGAGGGAACTGAGGCACATTGAAATTTAGCAACTCTCTGATGTCAGAAACCTGGAAAAGGGCAGATCCAAAAATAACAGTTGGATCTGGACAGCAGTAACCTAGTCACTGGATAATATTGTCTTAGAACTAAAAGCCTGGAGGAAAAAGCTGAAATGTCTGTCTTCCCTACTCTGTCTTTACCCATGTCTGCATGTCAGAGTCACTGAGCTGGAAAAATGTGAATGTTGCTGTATGGCATGAATGAACTAAGTTGTCTCTTGCGCAGTGAGCGCATTTCCCAGCTGGGTAGGACATTGCAAAGCTTTTACAAGTTTCCAGCACTGTTTCACTCAAGCAAGACCCTCTTGAGGAGGTCCTGGTTGAATGCTGCTTTTATTTTTCTTTTTCTGTCTGGAGGAAAACAACAATCTCCTGTTTTCAGCACGGCCTTTGCCAGAGACACAAGGGCAGTTCACATAAACAGAGGTCTCTGATGCAACGGGGGCTGTTTCAGAGATTCAAGGGCCCTATCTGTAAGTGGAAAGGGTCTTCAATAGCTTATACGGCTATGGTGTTTTTATTAGCTGAACAGGAACCTTCACTGAAAGTACTAGCTAGGAAAAATTGCAACAAAACGCTCAAAGGGCAGTGCAGATAAAATCAGTGCCAATGTGATGAGACTGCTGTTGCTTCCCCATCAAACTGCTCCTCACTTAGCTACCTAAAAAAAAAACCCGACCAACCCTACTCACAAAAATCCACACCACTAAATCCCTCTTCAGTCCTGACATTTCAAAATAACTCACGTTTGCCCAGAGGCTCCAGAGGAGGATGCTGTGAACCTTGCTCCGCTTTGAGATGGCTCCCAGGCTACAAACACACTTCATATTCTCCAGCTGTGTTTTGCATTGACATGAAATGGAGATGGTCAGATTGCCTTCTGCTGCCTGTCTGGGCCAATAATCACTGATGGTGGCTTGCTGTTTCTCCGGCAATATTCAGAAGTGATGTGCAAAGGGAAAGAAGTCAACTATTCGACAAGGGGCAGCTTTCCTTACAGAGTGCTGCCAGGCTAAAATCAGTTGAACTGTGTGAAATAATGTGCACTTGTTTGGAAAAAGAGATGAAAAGCTGTGACACTGATTGGCAGTGAAAAGCCTATAAAACAGCACACATCAATGGAGTAATTGACTGCTTCCCTCATATAAATAATTTTTCTCCTTGCTGTGCTCCTTATGCACTTGAGCAAGCTGCGATTCATATTGATGGAATGTAACAAACTTAAGTAATTTTCTGAAAACCATGTAAGATATGAGAAAGAACTTGGGTGAGAGGATCTTTAAATATAATAATATTAATAACAATAATTTAGTGCATTATCAACAAAACCACTGACTCTCTTAAACTGTATTTTGCAGGAATTCAACCAAGCAAGGGAATAGGACAGTGCTGACTTTGCAGACCTAATACACCCATCTCCCTGTATCCATCTGCTTCCTCGAGTCCCAGAGCTGTTTGAAAGCTTGCTCAGCATCACTGTCTCGAGTGTGTTGTTCAGTTATTTCCAGGAATCTGGCGTTTGAATTTTGGAAAGATGAAAACCTTTTTATCAGGTTCCTGCTGGCCTTGTTGCTTTTAATGACTTTTCCAGCATGTGACCGTTCGCTTTGCTTTCGGAGCAGTTTTTCTTAAAAACCTAGCAAGAGTGTGTACAACTTCTAGATATGCGGGGCCTGGCAGCCCAGGCCGAACCTTGTGTGCTGCTGGTGCCAGGAAGAATTAACCTGCGCTGCAGGATGAAAGCACAACCTTGGGCATGGTGAGGACCTCAGGAAAACAGGATGCTTCTTTCAAAACAATGTACCCTGTGATACGCAGAGATAACCCCAAGCCACAACACTGGGTCTGGAGCCAAGCTGTTGTGAAGTTTGGCCTGCTCAGATGTAGGGTTTCTTCATAAACATTTCCACAACAGAAAAAAAGTTGTGGTTTCTCTTTCGCTGGTCTGGATTCATAATCCCAGGCATTTTGCTCTCAAGTATGTTCACCTTACGGCTTTCACTTGCTCTCTTGTGAACTAAGGGGTGGGAGGGTGGGGGTTCAGCTTTGCTTTATTCTGCAATGAAACCATATGCTGTTCTTATGGTCTCACATAAGACTTTGTGAGCTTCTGTCATCACAAAATTTATGGAGACTGTTGTGTAACAGCTGTGCAGCTTCACTGCAGGATCAAAGAAGAGGAGCCAGGTCCCTGTGAAATGTATGGGAACAAAGCCTTGTTTAAGTGGAAGTATCTCCGAATGCTTTCCTAGCCTCTTTCCATAACTACCAGTGGGTTATACAAGGCAATGAGGTGGAAATTTCTTTCCAGGCAGGGAAGAAGGCAGAGAGGAGGCAGAGCAAGCATCCTGCTGGAAGCAAAGCCACCCTGGCCCCTGTGCCTGCCTGGGGGCTTCCTCAGCTCCCCTCCACCCTGGTTTCTGCTCTTCGATGGGGCATGGGGCTCGTAGCTGGCACAGATGCAAAAAAAAAAACAGTGACAAGGACAAGTTGTCAAAGATGACTACTGGTGTCTGGTACTTCAGTGGGGCGTGCGACAGACGAACATGCCTCTCCTCTGTGTCCAAAGGGCTGAAGAGGATGTAATTGAACCATTTGCTTAGAGTGAAGGCAGAGTTCAATGGTATGTCTCAAGGGATCGCGCTAAATTGATACTGTGGAAGATAATTAGATTGTGTGACAGTTTATCACAGGAGATGCTCAAATAATCAGTGACTTTAAAGGCCTTTAAATCATGGATTTGTAGCCTGACTGTATTTATGAACTATAAGGAACTCCTGCAGATTTTGCTTGGCTGTTAGATTCTGTGGAGGAGCAGACTATTTCTGTCCGGTTGAGTGATGCCACCTCGTTAGAAATTATGAAGTACTGACCTGGCCGCGGGCAGCAGACTCTCTTGCTTTCAAATCTCCATCTGGAATTTCACAGAGGGTCAAAATCATCAAATGTTTAAGCGAATGCTTTGATATGTCACTTGCATTCACAACTTCTCCTTTCCTTTGTCAGTTGTTCCCTGTGCATTTTCCTCTCTTTAAGCAAATCAGAAAACACTGTCTGCAATGCCTGTATTATTCCTTCCCATGTTATGTTGGTTTCTGCTAGCAGGATAACAGAGCAACAAAACCTTATTTCTCAAGAGAGGGAAAGCTCTTCTGCGTAGGGTTCCTGATTGCAAGGGGCAAGGCCAGAGTCGCTGGGAGATTTAGGGCACAAATTCCTATGTGATGCTTAGCACGCTTTTCAAACAAACCTTTCCTAGCTAAGTTGCAGAGTGCAGGCATCATGGGAGAGAGAAAACCTCTCAGGCACACACACACAATTTTGTTGCCACTGAATGATGATGTTTTCATTCCCTCCATCATCAGATTGACTCAAATACTTCAGCTACAAGTTAGGACTCAAAAGGACAAATTAACTCATGTAGTCAGTAAGGCGTCTCCAATATATCTTAGATGTTTTGCTTTGCAAAGGCTCAATCTGATCCATTTGTATGCTTCCTGCACCATTTTATTTCTTCTTCTCTATATTACTCCGTATTTTTTTTTAATTCTTGCCCTAGCCATGCACAAATGCAAATTTCTACTTTAGGCTTCCAGACCTACATTAGCATATGTCAAAGTCATCATGGTGACCTGAACCCTGGGAGCCCAGAGCATCACAGTCTGCGAGAGCCTGGGACTGTCTGTATTTGCCTTGAATGTTGATCTGGGACCTTAGAAATCTTCTTTCCTCAGAATGGCTTTTTTTTTTCCTAATTAATCTCCATACATGAGTAGATATACATAAACATATATGAAGAGAAAGACAAGCACAAATGTTTGTGTAACTAACACTTACATCCTGCTGTGTTTTTGTCACTGGGATCATATATTACAACACTGATTAACTACAGATATCTTGAGGGATTTTTTTTCTTCAATCAATTATCATTTAGTTCCTGATGTCTAAAATTTTTCCTGTAAGAAAGAGGAATACAAGGAAAAAAATGCGCAAATAGAACTTTGTTACCCTTTTGCTATCTGTAAGTCAGTCTGTTGAAATCAATGAAACTCTGTCTGTTCAGTTCCTTCAAGATGCTAGGCACTAAATGTGTTATTTGAAATCCCTAAAATAAATCTGCGTTTAAAC
Source organism: Chlamydotis macqueenii (assembly GCF_036417535.1). Lineage (NCBI taxonomy): Eukaryota > Metazoa > Chordata > Aves > Otidiformes > Otididae > Chlamydotis > Chlamydotis macqueenii. Next base: position 68,159,087 of record NC_141557.1, read on the forward strand.
TTGGGACCCAGCTGCATCAACATGTACTTTGCACATCCTGCTATCGCTTAAGCGTTTCTAAAAGCAAATCCAGTAACTGTTTCCTGCTTTCAAATAATGCAGTTGAACTGTGAATTTAAAATATGCTAGATTTAGCAATTCACTAATCAGACAATGTCAAGAACTCTGTATTTCAAACTCTCGATTGCAGGAATGGTATTGCCGTCGGAAATGCTTTGCACACACTTCTAGTCCTGTGGCTCCCATCTGTGTGTGTGTAAAGATTAGATTTGCAAAACACCTTATTAAAAGCAAGTTTTCTAAGGTTCAAGCATCAAACCCGTATAAGATAGGAAATGCCAGAATTAAGGCAGCCTCATGCAGGTTTAATTTGCTATCCATACCTTTACTGCTGACATGTATACGTTCTGGTGTAGTCTTTAAGGATATAATCAGTTACTCTTTTCTTTCCCTAAGCTTTCTCTAGGAGTTAATTAGGGTTGTACAGTGAAGGAGATTAATAAAAAAGAGGAGCCCCATCTAAAAAACTTGGGAGGTATGTAAATCCATACAAAAATAAATCTTTCAATGAACTACAGAGTACAGAGCTAATAAAAACTGTTTTACCATGGTTTCCAGCCTTCCATTCCTTAAATCTCTTTCCCTGCTTCTTCTTCTGTAACTTCTCTGTTTGCCTAAGCGAATTACTTCCCATGTTGTGTCTGAGCCCATTGTGGGCCCATTGCCCCTCTACCCACGTGTGCACAATCTTAAGAACATTAATTTATCTTTGACCTTTTGTGAAATTGGGCTGAAACTGCCCTGCAGGTTCACACACTGTCAGGGCGGAGGGGTGGGCAAATTAATACATGGATGGACCGACAATTTGACTAACCTCAAGTTTATTATATTTTAATTATCTGTAAAAGATAAATGTGATACCAAGTAACTCAATCTTACCTATACAGCAGATTCGTGTGATATGAGGTAAGTAATTTAAGCCAGATTTTTCATAGATATTTGCAAATTTGTGTTCTTAAGTTTCTGAGCACCTTGTTTGAGGAGACTGACATGTGAAAGTGCTGCAGCATTCGCAGCTGCATTCAAAAATCAATGGGACTGTGTAATGTAAAGTAGTCAAAAAACATCAGGCCTAAAAATCTTAAATTACACCAGAATGTGCTGATGATTCACCAAGATACTGTAGAGATGACTGCCAGCGATAACCCCTGAGAAAGTTTATAATGGTCCTTTTACTAGGATTTGGCTGGTGATGTTAATAGACACTGGGGCTTTATGCAAAGCAAGAAGAAAGCAGTCTATTGAATAGCTGACGCTCATTCAGTTCCTCCTGGCCATGTTCCAAATGAGGTATGTTCCTATAAGAAAAATAATTTGTCATCATGGCCTAAGATTGTACCATTTTTAATGCAAGGGAATTATTTCCCACAGGCATTGTATGAATGGAAGAGGGGAGAAGCAGGAGGCTGAATGGCCTAAATTCAATGTAAAAGTATTTATTTTGCAACTTAAACAAAATTTCTTAACTGAAAAACACTCTTCTCATAGAAAACATGTTTATGAACAAATATAACATGCATCTTTTTCAAAAGCTTGTTTCTTGTGACCCCTACGATTAAAGACTTCCAGCAAATGTTCTACATGTAATTGCAAAGCAGAGCAAATTTTGAAAGGCAGCTTTAATGAAACCTAGGTGTGAGGAGAAAGGAGGGAGTAGGAAGAGGGAACCGTGGTCTAGCAAGTCACTTGCTATCCACCAAAGACCAGACCCTGACATTCGGTAAAGAGTGAAAGTGAAGCATGAGGGAATCTAATTCTAATAAACTGATATCGCTGATTCACAATCTTCTTCCTCAAAAATACAGGCCATAATTTCTATGTTGGTGTGCCAGCTTTACCTGTACTGCTGTCGTGGTTTTGTTTAGTGAGGGGAGGCCTAAGGTGGTAGCTTCTGTAGGAAACTGCTAGAAGTCGCTCCCCTTTGTTCAGGGGACTTGGCCAGGCCTAGGGGGGACCTGCTGCTGGCCAAGGCCGAGCCGATTGGTAGCAGAATGTCTCGTGATAACGCCTCTGCGATAACGTATTTAAGAATGGGAAAACAGAAAAAAAGAGAGAGAGAAGAGAAGATGTGAAGAAGCTGAGCGGGGGCAGAGGCGCAGAGGGGGAGGCGCAGGCCTCATGGGCCTTGCAGGCCTCACCCTCTGGCCTCTTGCCAGGCAGCCGATTGGGCCCGACTCGGTCCAGCCCAGCTGCAAGAAGTGGAAAGGAGATGAGAAGAAGTGAATAAGATGTAAAAAAAGATCCTGCGAGACATCTGCCAGCCTGTTGTGAGGAACGGCTGCAGACGCCAAGGTCAGTTCAGAAGGAGGGGGAGGAGTAATGCGGCTCCTGGCCAAGATTCCCCTGCAGCCTGTGGTGACAACCATGGTGGAGCAGGTTGTCCCCCTGCAGCCCATGGAGGTCCACGGAGGAGCAGAGATCCACTTGGAGCCCGTGAAGGACCCCGTACCGGTGGAGGTGGATGCCTGAAGGCAGCTGTGGCCCATGGAGGGCCCGCTGGGACAGCTGTTCTGGAGAGACTGCACCCGTGGAAGAGATGACCCACACCGGAGCAGTTCCACGAAGGACTGTGGCCCGTGGGAGGGACCCCACAACAGAGCAGGGGAGGAATGCGAGGAGTTCTTCCCCCGACCATGAAGCAGCAGCGTAAAACAACATATGATGAACTGACTGCAACCCCCATTCCCTCTTTCCCCCTGTGCCGCTCGGTGGGGGGAAGGTAGTAGAGATAATGTTAAGCTTGGGAAGAGGGAGAGGTGGGGGGAGTGAGAGAGAGACTGCGTAGTCTGGTCCGATCGGGGCTGAACTACGACAACTGCTAAAGAAAATAAGCCCTTACATTGCCATAGAAAAAAATACATTTTCTTCTATCTCACCATCCAGACCATACCAGAAGCATTTCCCTCCTCACATGCTTGCTTGTCCTCTAGTTCGTCCATTTCTCACTGTGAATCTGACACTGGCCAGAGCACTGATTTTTTTCTTAATGTTATGTGTAGTTTGCTCACTATGGGGGATGTCCATAAATACAAGATACACCAGCAACTCCTAAGATGACAAAATATAAAAGGATTATAGAATTACTGTTCTGTCCTCCACAACTGAAAAACACATTTTAGAGACAAATAGAGAAACCTTAGTTTTAAAAAATGAGCCATTATGTCGTGCTGGCAAGCTCGTTTAATGAAGAAAAATATATTTATTGTTTGCTCTCTAAATGCATCAGTAACTGACAACAGCACCCGATATCCAGAAAAAATGAATGCCAGCTGAAAGCTTGGGTCCAGCACATTTGGAGACAGCTAAAAGTGTATGATACTTCTTAACTGTTTCATTTACTGTAGGGCTAGTCTTGAATATTTACACAATAATTGAGTCCCAGTCCTTTCCATGACAGCCTCAAAAATTCACTGATTCTGTTGTCTGCATGCTTCCATGGTACAGATGATGACCAGGATTGTATGGATGTCTAACAGCTTTGGTAAGATTTGGCATAATTTGGAGATCTATTCCTGCAGAGAAACTGGACCATCAGTTTCCCAAAGTGCCAGTGAGGCAGAAGAATTAATGAATTCCTTTTAAAAACAGCAAATTGAAAAAGAAAGTGGAAAGACAATTCACAGATTCCCTCTTAGCAAGACACAGGTACATCTTTATGGTGCTTTGTGTGAGTCATTTTCCCCATACCTTGAACAGCTGGTAAAAAAAAAATAGAAACAGAGATCATATGACTCACGCTCATGTCAGCTTAGAGAAAAAAACAGAGGTAAAGTTCACAAGCTCCAAAGGGTAAGAAAATTGTGTGAGGTGGACTCATAAGCTCGCTCTTTGCCTTCCAGGGAGCAAAAATAATGGGGAATGAGGAAGATTGACTGAAAGATTAGGACTTTATAAACTTTATTACTAGTGTTGATAGTGTTGAAAAGAGTTACTGACAAAGAACTTTCAGTATAAATTTTAAATGGGGAGAATATCAGCAGTTTGCAGGGCCAAATGAAACAACTCATCCATCAAACTCCAAAAAAACTGTGTCCCTATCCTTTACCCTTTTGGCAGTGTTTTTTTCCTTTGCCAATTTATTTTGCTCTTGCAGAATGACTCTCGTACTCAGTTGTGGAATTTTACTCTTCTCCTGGAAAAAGCCAGCATTGATCTAGCAGGCATCAGGGCCCAGGATGACCCTACTGCAGATGTACAACGTGCATCTCCTGTGCATGACAGAGGAGCCTTTAACATGGTAATTGCTGTCTCTGTGCTCTACACCTCTTCATGCTTTCAAGCAAAGGCGAAAGCAGTGGGATCCATCTGTTCTTTGCTCTTTCGTAATTCAGATCTGAAGCTGATGGAAGGAGCAAGAAAGTGAGCACAGAGGGTGAGCCATGAACTCCTTATTGATGACTTCTAGAAGAACCACAGCAGCTTTAAGGTAAATAATTTCCTTTCATGCTCACGTGCCAGTTTGTATCTGCACAAACTGATGTTGCCTTCATGATGGTGCAAAAAACAAACACTTGGTGCATCAACCAGTCATTGCATTACTGCTCCTCTGAGCTGGCCATGTGACTAACAGTGAAGTTCAAAGTATAAAATTCTTTCAAAGGTCAGTGGCCTAGATTCGATGTCTGCCTTGGCAGTTTTTCATATTGACACTCTTCTAGATGAGACAGAAGATGCCCCTGAGCTTTGAAGTCTGGTGAAAGACACGTGGCAGGCAGCAGACGATAGGAGGAGATATTCATGTCATCTGTTTTGGACTCTGGGATAAGATAGCCGGGCTGTAGTCAGAAAGAGATATGACCGCTTTCTGAAAGATTGTCTTGTCAGTGTAGTAAGCAAGTGATTTTGCCTACAAGTAACTAATGTCTTTCCAGTTGATTGAGTGTTTTGCTTGTGAATTTCTGATTTGCAGAGAGCAGTCCTTATCCACAGTAGTAAGGCAGATCCCAGATGCAGTGATTTAAATTATGGAAACAGTACTTGATCATGATAGTGTGAGTTTAGGTGATTGTCTGAGGGCTGGATAGAGGCTGTATGAGTCTGTATTTACTCCGTCTGTAGCAAGTCTGTCAGCCAAAAGTACCATAGCCAATCAGAAGCTATAAGAGTGATGCTGGCTTTGTATCTCTTGTTTTATGGAAAGGGTACTGGAGAGCACTGGCTTTGGTGGAAGGCATAAAACAGGATCTAGGAGCAAAGACAAAGTTATCTGACTTAATGGCTGCTGCAATTGATTCAATGTCATCTGCATATTGGCCATCTACAAAAGGAGTTTTTGTTGTGGAATACGATACAGGTTGCAAGTGAGACCTGCACAAAATCATTTTATCCAGCCTCACTTAAATAACGCTTGACAAGGCAATCCAAAGAGTAGTTCAGCAGATTTAGTTGGAGCTCAGCATCTATTGATTGGAGGCACTCAGGAGAAAAAACTTCACATAAGCTAGCACTTGTAGGATGAACAAATAGTTAGTCAAGAAGAAGAAATATGATCCTTAAGGGATCTGGCAAAACCTGGAAAAGCAGACTGTTCAGTGCTGAAGAAACGGACGGAGAGTGCACGGAGTGGCAGCATTTGTTGGAGATACAGAGTAAGACCACCCAGGTGAGCTGAAGAAAGTTAATACTTAAAGATAACATTCAGGGTAGAAGAATTTAGGTTGTTCTTTCAGCGTCTTAAGTCTCAGAGATCCATAATGACATAGAGGAATGTATTTTAGTAACACTATATTTTACAAAGGATGTTACTGTTTTTTCTTTGTCCTCTGTAACTTTGTTTCCAATATTTTAATGACTATTTGCATTCAGCTACAATCAACATGCATTTTCTCCTTTAAAGATTATCTGATTTAAGAGAAATCCTGGGTGACTTTGACAGGAACAGAGCATATTGATTATCCACCGTACCCACACTCACTCTTACACCTGGATGAGGCATGCATTGAGGCCATGCATTTACCGAAGCAGCCTCAAGGCCACCTTAGACTGCCACCGTGGTGGTCTGTTATCGTTAAACTACACCATTAGAACCACTAAAGTACACCACTCGACTGCCACCATGGCAATCTAATGGATCCCAGCAAGTCTTTAATTTTTTATTTTCTTTAGAGACAGTGACAGTCTGGTGATGCTCAGTTTCATAAGCTGCTATATTTGGAACTACTATATTTAAATTCATTTCATAGGGACAATCAACAAGCCAAATTCTTCTCAGCTTCACCAGCACTTGCTCTTAGCAGTAGAAATCATGACAAGAATATGAATTTTTGTCATTGTACACAAATCCTAAGTTTATCTGAGAGTCTCTGGCCTGGAATATGTTTCTTGTCAAGCCTTGAGGAGCAAGTTGAGAATTGGTGTAATGAAAAGTGGAGTTTTGAGGATAAATCTTTCCTCTAAGTTGTTAATCAGTGGTCCTCTGACAAGGAGCAGGGAGTTGGAGAGAAGTTTCAATGACCAAGCCTCTTCAATCTATCAGGGCTGTAAAGAGAGAAGAGAGAAGCAAATCAAGTACTTGTGGATGCTTTTCAATATCGAGGCACACGCAGCCCCCGAGGACATGAATATTCAAGAGATGTGATTTCACTCACCCAAAGTTCATGCAAGCTCTCAGTGAGATCCGTGCTTTGTATTTCAGTTGTAATGCTTTGTATTTCAACCTGAATACTGACTTCAAGAATCAGAAAAAAAGGGAAGAGAAGTTCATAGAAAAATGATAATGAAAACAGTTTTGAATAAAGCAACTTCATAGGAATTTTTCAGTGAAAATGTATATGGTTGGTTTGACATTTTAAACTGCTGGTTTTACCCACACTTTACAAGTGCAAAAAAATTACAAGAGCAATGTTTTGTCTGTGTTTTTGTATATCTACGTATGTGTACATACTTATATATGTACATCTACATGTATGTACATGTGTGCATATATACACATATACATAGTTATCAGTGTCACTGAAGAATCTGAGAACCCAGGATATGTTTGAGTGTACCAGCTGTATGAACTATGCAACATAATAGTTATGCATAACCAGGGACAATTCCACTTGTTTTGTCATGTGTGGTGAATAATTTTTGACACATGCACTAATAGAGTGCCTATAGTTGAGACACAAAATTTTCATTATGGTTTTCCATTTCTGTTTTACATTACCCTACCAAATAACTTACTCTTCACTTCTCAAACCCATAGTCAAAATGCACAAGGGCCATTACTCTAATAGTTCTTATTTTGCTCTTCTAGGTATTTCTGTTCTCCTTAGGTCTTCTAATTGCTGACCAATTGTGTAAATGTAGGTTTTGCAGAGAAGTAACAGACCTTTCCCATTGAACAGCATTTGTACAAGTAAACTAGGAACAGATAATGTGCAGATACACCTTAGAGGGGGCAAAAAATTCTGGTAGGATGACGATATGCATCAGGCTATGCAAATGCAAAACTGTTTTGACTACAGAAAGGAGGACCTCAGGTTTCCTTGGGAAAACACCCTGCCATTCCTCCATGCTGTTGCCTACAAAAGAATCGCTGACAAAGGCTGGATTGTTGCAATTAGCACAATCTTTTACACAGTGCCACCTCCTGATAAGAAGGAGCTCTGATATAAAGCAGGGATGGGCTTTCAGGTTTTTAATGAACTGCACTGGGTAATGTGCAAACTGAACCATCTACAACGTATTCCTCTTGTCCTTCTGAGAGTGAAGAAGACAGAAGGCCAACTATACTGATCATTTGAGCTTAACAGCCTCCCTGGATGAGCAGTAGGACAGACAGAGAAAACAAATGGTTTCCGGAGCATCAGGGTTGCTCTGTAGGTGACTTCAGCTCAGACAACAGGGAGAAGTTCTTCGCACACTTCCATAAATGCAAGTAAGGGCAATCTATGCCTAAATGAGATGCTCTCACCCAGCCCTGTATTTTTGAGGAAGAACATACAAAAAAACATGCTGGCATATGGTAGCTGTCATGTCTGAGCTTGAATTCTTGTTCCCTTTTGTACTTTGAAAGGTTTATACCAGCTCTGCACATTTTTCACTAGCAAATGACTCCTACAGCCCTGCTGTTCTGCCGCAATCCATTGGTTTCACGGGGTGCAGCACAAATGCATACATTTGTTCTTGTCATAAATCCACTGTGCAGTTTGCCTTCTTTCTCTGGTGTTCTCCAGAGGACCTGTACATTCACTTCTAGGTAATGATCTACAAGCATTAAATAGCTTTGAGGGCCTGCTGCATCCACACTACAGTTTAATTGTGTAATTGTTGATCAATGTTTTTCCAACAGATGCAGCCCTACCTGTCTCTTTTTCCCCTAGCAGATGTAACTAATCATCAACACATCTGTATGCAGTGTTTCCTAGAAGAGCTACCACGTATTTTTTTCTGTAATAAAGGACACAGGCTGAGTGATGATATTCATATGGATGTCACCTCCAGTACAAATACTGCAGGGAAAGTAAGTATAAAGTGCTACGCTAAGGAAAGGGAAATGAAATGTAGAAATACTAATTGGGGAATATCTGGCAGAGAAAGAGCATGGCAGAAAACAAGAGGTTGTTACAAAGATTTACAGGTGAAATATGAGCCAGCAATGTGATGCCAAAAATGGGAAATGGTATTCTGGGGCGGATAAACAAAAAATGTCATATAGAACACATGGGAGATAATTACTGTGCTCCACTCCTCCTATAGAGGCTTCTGTGGGAGGTGTGTGCTGGCTTAGATGCGTGCCAGCTTAGGTCACCATGCTCTGAGGAGGCTGTAGGAGAGAACAGCAGAAAGAAGAGGTTCAGGAAATAGGATGTATTAATAGAGGTTGAAGCAACTGTCTGTCTTTGATGTAGAAGCAAGAAAATTCAAGTGAGATGTATGTCTTCTAACACAAAAAGAGCTATAAAGGCTATAAAGAAGGGATCGATAGAACTGTTGCTGTATAATTGTCATTTGTGCTAAGGGAAATGGCAAAATGAAATTAGTTTAATTTGCAACAAAGGAGAATTCAGCTGAACAACCAACTTAAGGTTTTGGGTTTTTGTTTTTGTTTCAGAAAGTGTATTCATTTGGCCTGAATATTAAAAGAACAAGCCTAATACTAAGAGCAATGAAGTTCTTCAACAGTGTTCCAGTAGGAATAATTACGATAAAATTATAAAGCTCCTACTTTCAAGGTGGACTTCAAAGCCACTCCCTTTTCCCCCACAGTGCTACATGACGTTTACAAAGAGCAAAAATGTGTTACTTAACCCCTCCAAAAAGTTAAAGACTTACCAGAACAGGGCCACTAGAAACACTCTTTGGTCTTTTATTGTGAACTGTATCAATACAAACTGGAGTTCTGATTTTACAAAATCCATTTATCTTTCTATTTAGATATGTATTTCTACAAATTATCTTATAAATTATACATGCCAATGCTGCACAAATCTACAGGCAGTGTTTGTCCCACAGGTGATAGGGTAGAACATTATTCCCTTTTCTGAAATCTATCATGTATATTCTATCAAAATGCATATTCTACAATTCTGTTGAATGCAAATTGCAAGTTGTCATCAATACATTATTTTTTTTTCCTAATTCAGTCTTAGATTTCCATCCCTATAAAGCCCTTGGTTGCCTGATATAGACTTGCCTACATTTCATCAGGGACGTGAATATTGACATTTTACCACCAAACAGTATTTCGGGACCTGCAGTAGCAGAGTTACAGAGTTACAGCTTTAGCTTTTCATCCCTTTGCCCCTTCAGCTGTTGCAACGTATTGCTGTCCTAAAGTGTTCCAGACAGATGAAACATTTCTAGGTTCCCAGCTCCTTTATAGCACAATCCAGTATCGATACTACATGCCTTTAGCATTGCTGGTGTGCTATAGGGGAACCAGAGTCCAACTGGAAATCTGAGAAGTTTCTCATAAAATAAAACAAGGATATTTTCTTCTACTAGATGTCTAACCCACTTGCCAGCAGCTGGATCTGAAAGTGTTGTCTCTAGTTGGCCCAGTAGAAAGACCTAAAGTTGAGAGGTTGAAGCAAAAGCTTTGTATGCCACAGATTAAGACCCTGAAGGAAGGCAAAGGAATTTGTTGGTCTTTGCAATCTGCCCCTGGGAGGGTGCCCAGCCAGAAAAGGCACAGCTTCACTGGTACTCTGATCCCCACAGAACAGTTACCTCTGAAGAGTAAGTGTAATTGTGGTTGTAAGACTGTTTTGAGCTGACCTAAGTAACAGCCGCTGCTGAAAAAGATGGTTGCTACCCACCCCTCTGCTGCATGCCATGCTTTCCCCATGCCTCCTTGTGTTGCCACTCACATGCATGCATTCTCATGCAAGTGGACATTGGAGGGCTGCTCTGTCTGAAAATCCAGCAAAAAGCCATATTTTCCAACAGAGTAAGTTTTTCTCTCCCTCATGCTGAGCGCAAGCACCCGTGCAAAGCTGGGAGCAGCATCTCCTGGGGTGCCAGGGAAGGGTGAGACCACGCATTTCAGCTGCCCTCTGCACCTAGGTTGTCTTGAAGATGCCATGAAAATGCAGCCAAACCTGTCTGCTGGTACACCTCAGCTTGTTTGGATGGGCATGGCAGACGTGTTTAAGGAAGCTTGAGCTCCTTTTGGTTCATCTGCAGAAAGACAGTAGTCTCCCTTTCAGTGAACAAGAGCCACCACAAGCCTGCAGAGCCAGCACAACTTGCTGATATTCCAGAATGCAGCTCTGGTGGGTACCATTGCCATGTGCTTCAGGTGGACACATAGTTTATAAAATATATAACACATACAGAAATGTGTATGTATAAAAATGGAAGCTACAAAATACTTCTGTGACTTAGCTTCCTAATTAACTTGTTCTACTTTACTGGATAAATTCATAATGTGATTTCTAGTTTCAGGGGAGGGTATTTCTAGTTTAAAAAATTCTCTCTGACTCATTATTTCTGTCTTTGTTCTCACATTTTGGTGATAGAAAAGAGAAGAAAGGAAATTACAAACTGAATAGCCTCATGAAATTATAAATTATAAATGAGGAATCTGATCTGAAGTATGTGACAGGACATTTTGCTATGCCGCTTTCTCAATCTTTATTTTTTTTATAAATAACATCTCATTTTCTAGGCAAGAAAACTGAAGTGATGCTACACAAGTCATCATTTTATGAAACAGCTGAGTACCTTTTTAAGTTCCAGTGAACATTAAGTAATGTGGTAGGTGAATTCCTAGTTCAGCTGTAACATATTCTCGTCCTTTCTTGTCTTCTTAAGTTGTGCAGGAAGCCTTTAAACCATCATGATTTATAAAGAATTTTTTGAAGAAAATTGCTCTTGACATGTTATTCTTTGTAAAATAGGTGTAGTATTCTGCTTAGTCTGCTATGAATGCCTGCTTTTTGGCATTGCTACAGAGTCTGTGATCAGAGGTGAGCAGCCTGCTGTAAACTCGGCTCTGGCCTCCAGGCAACTTCACAGATTTCTGCATCGCTCATTCCTTCCCTGTGTTTCTATTACAGTAACACTGGGTGAGACTTCTTCCACTTGACTGCAAACAAAATAAGTCAGCCTCCAGTCTTGCTCTGTTCCTCAAACCAAAGCTTCCTCAAGTAACTGAAAATGGACGCTCGTTTTCAAAAACATGGCTTCAAGCTGAAGACAGGTCGCATGCTTGGTCTTTGAGAATTGTCATAAACTTCCTGCTGAGGGGGTGGAAACTTCTTTTTGATGGAAGTAAATATAGTATAGGTAGTAGCAAAGCTGATTTTGAAATTTGCATTAAAATAAGCAAAAGAAGAATGGTATTTACATACAATAAAATCTCTGGAAGCCCCCTCAAAGCAGAACTATTGCCAGCCATGGCCTTGCCTGGCCGAGTCCTTAAAACCTCCAAGGACAGAAGTTCCACCATGTCTCTGTAATTTTTTTAATGCCCAACCCAAACCTGTGTGGCAACTGCCTCTTGTTCTGTGGTTTGTAACTACCAAGAAGTGTTTGGCTTCATCACCTCTGTAACTGCCCTTCAAGTAGTTGCAGGCTGCTGTTCCTTTTGGTCCTTTAAAATCTCTCCAGAACTATCAGGGGCAGCTATGAATCTTTTGTATCTGCACTAGAGCTGTGCTAGCTCTCTGTGCTAGCCAGCACCTAACACAACTGCAATCTCTGTAAACTGGTAAATTAAATACTAGCCTGGATTTCGAATAGCTCGGCACAGGGAACTGCCTGTATGCGGGAGGTTTGGGACCGATTGTTTGCACACCTTCCACAGCATGCTAACTACTAAAGAAACAAATATAGACATAAATTTCCTGATCTTAAGTACGTGCTAATTTGGAGACAGATTCTGTTTTGTTTTGGCAAATGACCAAGAAGATTTCCCTGCATCCTGCATGCACAAGCTGAGCTCCTTCAGCTCTAAACAAGACTCTGATCCAGCCATTGCAAAAAGAGTTTGAGCAGAAAAGCTGGATCCTTGCCTCCGTTCCTTTGACTCTACCCCAGGTGCCTGAGCTTAGTGTTTAAAAGTTCATCAGAGCCTTTCCATAGGCACCAGAGTGGGCTTTAGACCCAGAGAACATCTATTTTCTTAGAGGATCGTTCAAGAACTTAATATTGGGGCTCCTGAAAACTTTGAGGAGACTATGATCATATTCAAATCCACAAAGGAGAAACAAATGAGCATCACCCAAAGTTAGAAATGTACTGTTACAGCAAATAGGGAGTATACAAAGAGAATGCCAGTTAGACATAGTAGCATGTAATATGGCAGAATAGTAAATTTAACACATTACATGACACGGTTTGTTTAGAACTGTATTTTTGGAAAACTATTTTTTCACCTGCCTTGCAACTGCTTTTCTAAGGGAAGGACAAGGACTGTGTAGATGCTGTACGTGTGGGGATCGTATGTTGCAGGTTGTTTTAATTTTGTTAACTTCCAACTCTATTCAAATATAGGCGCTTTTTCAAAAAATTAAATCCAGATGAATAAGGAGATTTAAATGTCTGGCAGTTCAAGCCCTGAACCTACAGAATCTAAACTGCTTTTATTGCAGGATCAGTGCCTCAAGTAGGACCTAGCCTGGGCTCTGGGTTTCACTGTAAAAGTTTTGAGCAGATTTCATTGTCACCACAAAGCTCTAATCCTCCTGCTTTTTATTTTATGAGAAATCAGTTGTGACTTCCTTTGAAAAAATTCTGACAGATTGTTTTTTATAGCTAGAGAAGCAGGCTGTCTTCTTTGCCTTAAGGTTGTGAAGACAGAATAATTTTACACTATCTAGATTACAAAAGAAAAATGAAAACTGCTTCTTCTAGCTCTTCCTTTTGTAAACCCATCTGAAGGAATATTTTCCTTTCATTCTCAATAACATACACACACATATACATTTATATGTACAGTTAAAAGTTAAAATCATCTTATCCTGTCAGTTTTCTTTCTTCAGCTTTCATATCTCTCATATTAACAACAAACCTTTATCCGCCTGTACAGTACTTTATCATAGGGGTTTTTCCTAGCAAAGCGTGGCCCTATCAGGTTCAGGGAACATTGCTCGTTATTACTACGTTCAGCTCTTCATTTTGTTTAGAAATTCCCCTACACTCTATGCAATAAAAATTTGCTCTGCAAACACATAAAAAATGTCCAACATAACAGAAATTTACATCTGTGCTAAAAATGACACTTTCATTTCCTCTGACTTTTGTAATAATGAGAGAAACAAAAAGTGTCTCCTTCAGACATATAAATTAAACAAGTCTCCAAATTCATATTTGCAGTTTCCACATTTATATTGGAATACATATTGTTTATTATGAGACCTGCACTCAGTTCACTAAAATATGTTTAATTTCCTGATCAAGGGATTTCTTCAGATATTTCAGTCTGAATGTATAGCCCTTCAAATCATATTTCTGTTAATCTGCAATAACAATTGTAGGATTAGACTTCCAGGCAACTGTATAGCAGGATGTTTATGAATAGAGAATATAATTAAGTAATTTATAAGCAGAAATTGGGAAAATGAAAGAATGTTACTAAGACAAGAAAAACGAACAGTTATGCCATCTCCTCTCTTTTTTTTAGATTAGACTTGTGCTTTTACGGATCCCGTGCTGCTTCTCATAAAAACAGAATTTGTTTTTACTGGCCAAATTCCAACTGCAATTTGCCTAACTAATTGCTTCTTGTGTTCTTAATTGGAAAAAGCATTCCTCAGTTTCCAGTCCTGCCTAATTTACTTTTATAGTGTCCTTAATTGAGTATCCTTCACCAAGAGGTGATTGATCTTCGAAGGCAGACGATGACACACATATACTAAGCATGTCACATACAGCTTGCATTGTGACATCACATCTATTGCTTCTCAATATCTGGCCCACCTAGCCAAGTAATGCTCCTCTCCTATCACTAGATTTGATCAGTTCTGCAAAAATCATCCTAAGCAAAATCCTCCTTTCCATGCCTCGGACATGCATACAGATGAGAGGTGAGTGAAACCCTTCATTTCTACATCAGGAGCGGCAGTGAATTGCTGGGGCCGGCTGGGTTATCCAGAGCCCTCCCATCTCTTTGTCCAGCACTGCAGAACTTGGATCCTCTGAAGAAGAGAGGCAGATGGCATCCAAGTGCTCAGTACTACAGAGGAAGCTTTCCGGTATCCTCTTAATCAGCGGCACAGCAAGCTCTGCTGGTATCGTGTGTTTCTTCTCCTCCTCCTTTCAGAATTTCTGAGAGCCAGGCATGGAAATAATAGAATCTGCACTTGTTAGGCTTACCAGCTTGTTGACCCAAAATTCAAATTCTCTCATGATTTGTTAAATTCAGACAACCTACTTGGAAGTTGATGCTACCAATTACTCCTGTAGCTGTCTTTTCACTACTTAATAGGTTTGATACTCCCGTGTATATGAAATGCACAAGTATCAGCAGACTTTGAGTTATATAGTGTGACAGAAATACAATTTTAGAAATTGCAGTTATTCATTTAGAAATGTGATTTTAAAATGTACAAATTTCCTAGTTATGCAGCAAGTCACGGGAAATGTGTGACAGGAGAGCAGAATGGAGTGACCTAACTGCTGCTGCTGCTCTTTGGCTAATTCAGGGGAACTCCAAGGCAATATGGATTTTTACACATAATTTCTGAGTAGTGAGGATACACAGCTGAGAAAGTATCTGGGTTTTATTGAAAGCTTAGCCACTGATTCGTATTTCAAGTTCAGGACAAGCAGTTAATCTATCTGTGTCTCCGTTCTTTTTTCAGTAAAATTGGGGTAAAAATATAATTTCTCTTTCAAAAAGATACTGAGAGTTGGTGTATAATACTTTTTGGCTGTATTTCCGTGGCAGCTGCTGAGGGAGTTTTTTTCAGCCTTGCTGCTTGCAGAGAATGCAAGTGTAGTACCAAGGGCAGCACTGGGTTTGCAGTGTAAGACGTATCCTTTCAGATCCCTGAAATGAAAGATGCTGCAGTACTAAGCAGTGGCAATCTCCCAGGAGAATCACCCTTTCTCCTCTTCACGCGTTGCTGCTCTATGAATCACATGCTACTGCAAGGTAGTACGATGGTATCCTTCCTTCCAGTTTCCCGGCTCCCACCTCTGTTTTGGTATCCCTGCTTTAGCATATTTTATTGCCGCTGTGGAGAGAGTAACACTGACCTTTTCTATTCTGCCTTGCGTTCTTTGGCTCCTCTTCAGTTCATTTACTTTAGGAATAAAATTATATGACTCAAGATGAGAGTTATTTACAACATCTGTTTGAAGGCAGTTTGACAAGGCTCGAATAAATATAGATCTGGCGAAGCACCCTACACAGATTCATGTGACTGCTTTACAGGCTTCAAAATCTGACCCATTCTTTCAAAACTGGATATTTTCCATGGGGTAATTTGGTCTGACTGTGACTAAGAATCAAAAAAGTGCTTTCGTTTCGACCTATTGCTTGAGGTTATTCCATGTCAGATGTGATAATTTCACGGTACGCTGTATTCTCTGTGATGGGATATGTTGCATAACAGAATCTGCATTTATTTAACACCAAGTTCAAACAAATAATGTATTAATACAGTGCTATTTTTTATAAATTAGTAGGGCTGTGATACATTTGTGGGCTTTTCTTCTGAACATATCTTACTTTTTTTTTTTCTTAAGAGTCCCATCCAACGGACTTTCAGTAAATGCAATGTGTACCTGGATTTTTTCATCTGCCACAAGCAAGAATTTTTAGGCAAGCCGCTGAAATCAGGAGGGGACTCAGTGTGAGCCGGTAAGCCACGGGAGCACGGATAGCAAGGAGAAAGACAGTAGAAACAGCAGCTGACTGGGAAGAGCTGGAGGTGACTTTGCTGGCATGACACGTATCAGAGCCTCCTGGGGAAGCTAGACCCAAGGAGGCGTAAGGTGTGCAATAAATGGAGAACATTAAGCTTGATCTTAGCAGAAAGGAGATGGGTTGGTAGCATGGTATGGGGAGCGAGAGATTGTAGCATGTGTTTGTGAGAAAAGACAGGAAAGGAGGAGGCTTGCAATAACAGACTGGGGTGTGCAGACCTGTGGAGAAAGAGTGAGGACTTGTGACTTGGGAGAAGGAGTACTCTAGGGATGGGGATTTGATGGGAGGAGTAGGGAGCACAGCATACCACAGATGAAAAGTCATTGGGATTACTTAATGGCAATCTATATCCTTACCGCCTTGTAAAGCAGACACAGGTATGGAAGCAGAGACATGAACAGCGTTGTTCCTCACCCACCACTCCTAGTGCCACTACAGGTATGTTCTCCTCTCTCCCCTGCTCAATCTTTTTAGCTTTCGGAAATGGGACAGCTCAAAGAAGTACCTTAAATTCAGGTAATCCAAAACACTGGGGTAAATGTTTTTACCCCAGTGTTATCTGACATAGAATCATAGAATCATAGAACGGTTTAGGTTGGAGTGGACCTTTAAAAGCTATCTAGTCCAACCCCCCTGCAAGGAGCAGGGACATCTCCAACTGGACCAGGTTGCTCAGAGCCCCATCCAACCTGACCTTGAACGTTCCTGCATATTTAATGGTGAATAATTAAATAACAATCCACACACAGAATTTTATTTTCAACAAGCATAGTATTTTATTGAGTGTATGTAGGAACTCCCTTTGCTCTCATTAGTCTATTGTATTTATTTTTCACTCAAATAACAAACAAATGCAGGTGACTACACAAATATTTTGTAATGTATTCTGGCAAATTTTTCCCATAAGAAAAATTGCTATAATGTACGTTTATTAACTGGAGAGCCTGTACAATACTACCAGTCAGATGTTATCTCAGTAATAGCACTGTATTTCATTAGCAGTGTTCCATAACTGAATTGCCATAACTGAAATTACAATCTGGTTCAGAAACTGAAATAGAAACATTATATATGTGAAAGGCTGAAAAAATATCTCAATATACATTCTTAATCCTCTCATGCTCAATTCTAAACACTTAATTAATGCTAGCTTTGGTATTTACTTTCTTTGACATAATAAAAGGAGGAGAAGAGAAAAAAATACAACTATATTTCTTTAAAGAAACCTGAATAAAACTGAAATGCTTTGAGTTAGCTTTGCAGCTTGCGAAAAATCAATGTTGCTTCAATTACTCCATTGACTTCAATGTACTGATGTTGATTTACAGTAGTGGGGATCTACACAATGATTAATAGTAAGAAAACCTTGGACTTTCATAGTGCTTTCTGTCTTGAGATTCTTAATTGCTTGTCAAACTCTCTCTCTGTCTTATAGTTTGTGAAGTGTTGTATTCAAGATCTCATAAACACCTTTAATTCAAGAAAATCACAAATTTATTCAGATTAATGTCTTACTAAGAAGTGTTATTTAATTTTCTTATTTTTATGTACATGATATAAGCAAGAGGAATGCCTGGAGGCAGTTAAAATCATTTTTTGTGAACAGTCCTTTCAAGCAGTGTAAACCCTATTTGAAACTCAAAAGCAGCTTTCAATCCTGCTGTCCTGCTGCAGACAAGATGAGTAACTGTTTTATGTCTAAAATCTTGGCAAGGTACCATACAAACTATCATCCCTTGGGATGATCTGGGTTACTTATCTACTGCTCACTCTGTGTTCCCTTCAGTTTTCTCCATAATCCAAAGACAGATGTGGTCCAGCCCTTTCTTTCTTCAAGTAGAATTTTTTTCTTGCCCCGGTCAAGCTTTTCTTAATTGTTTTTTAGGCGCTATATCACTTTATTCATTCCATAGCAATTTTTTTTTGCATAACAATAATGCATTGCAGACTCCGGTTCAACTTTTCATGGCTGTTCTAAGGAAAGAGGGTGTAAGGATGATCCTCTGGAAGGCCTGTATAGGGATCATAGATAATTACAGTTGTTATGATCAGTGTACAAAATCCTCCAGCTAACAGCCTTAAAGCTTCCAAAGGATGCCCTGTGGAAACCAGTGACTGGCCAGGATGACAACTGTCTGGTCATGCTCTGCACCTGATCAGTACAGTCTGTCTTCACTACTGATTGGACATGGTGGTGTGGAGTTGCAGCAGCCTTGCCTCTCTTGGGCTGCCAGATTCGGTATGATATATTTTCCTCTAATATAATTTCCTAGGTCATTGTATTTTTTTCTCTTAATTCTGCTTTACTTAATTCTGGTGAAAGGATGAAAGCTACTTTGCCCTAGTAAAAAAAAAAAAACACTGAAAAGAAAATATTTGTTTATCCTTCAGATCTGCTTTCTGATCATCAGCATTCTGTCCTGTCACATTGAGGTGTATCCACCTCCAGACCCAGCTCATATTAATATTATTTAGGGCTATGATGGCATAAAATACTGATTAATCCATTGGGTAGCAAACAGCAATGACCTACATTATATCAATGTAGTTGAAGAACTTGGAATCTGTTCCAAAATGATACCACCAATAAAGCACTCTGCGCTCTCCATGAGTAGAAAAAGTTAGAAGCTTTACCCAAAATGTTATCAAAGCCCCAAATGTGGGACTCTGATACTGTGTTGGACATTTTCATAGGTATCCATGATTCAAGAAACAAGTTACTATTTTAAATCAATTATTTGACAGGTTAGCAATACCCATTTAAAATACCTCCCATTTTTAGACTGATGCCGACCCATTTCAATACCTGATGAAAGCAGTGCTTGTTAGAGAGTACTCAATCATACATATTGTACAAATGTGAAAAGTGGAACCAGTTTCTCCCATCTGTTGAAGTGCCTGAAGCATGAGGACTCTGATCCATGCTTAATATGCCTAAATATTTTAGTACTCTAAATAATAAAGAACAATAGTATTAGGTACTTTTAAATCTGTAGGTTGTACTGCAAGTCAGATTCCTAGCAAATTATTCAAATTTGAAAAATCACAAAAGATTAATTGAAAAGCTAACAAAAAAAATGTTTAAGATAAAATCTTCTTTTCTTCAATAAACTGTTTGCAAGACGTAAACACGAAACTCCACCCTCAAAATCCCTCACTCCGTGTTCAATATTTAAGTGTTTACAAAGCATATGAATGACGCAAATCTCCAAAAGCTGTAACTGCACACGTGATGCTAGAGTAAATAGGCATTATTTCTGCATCTTTTTAAAAGCACAGAAAATAATTTAATGGGAATGTACATAAATTTCAATTGAAATTATGTCCTGTTTTAGTAGCCTCTATTTACAATTTGTGTCTTAACATTGGAACATTTTTGTCTTGTTTTCTAAATTAGTCTTCATGGATTAGAACTGCCATCTGGCTGAAGTGCTTTTGGAATCTGCTTTGCAGAGTTCACCCTACAACACTGTTTCTCTTTGATTATGGCTATTAGTTATGGCTAAATGTAGACTAATGCCATCCAAAACTGGCATGCCTGGGTTGGAAGAGGCTTCAAAGGCTATGACTCTGATGTTCTAGATCTTTCTTTAGATTTGCTCTGACGAATGTATTCTGATTTATAATACCAATGTTTTGGAGAAGAACTGCTTCTGAATAACTGTGTTTTTTTAAGAAGCTAGGACGTGAGCCAGCTGCAAGTGGACACTGAGATTATTCAGAGACTTATGGTAGACAGCACTGATCAGTCAGAGTCAGATGCTGAATGAAGCAGGGCTCTGTCAGATATTTGGCTCTGAATGATTTTTAAAGTACGGGATGTGATACCAGCAGTAGTGGTACAAATGAAGAAAATAACCTCAGGAAAGGGACAGAGCAGTTGAAAGCTCTGCAGGAGAGGTAAAGTGTAGAGGACAACTGGGGGAGTTTAAATCAGTGGATGCCAGCAAAACCAGGATGATTGATCAAAAAGTAGCTTTATTTGGGTAGCGCATCTGAAGCATTACACGATTTTAACAGCTTCCAATTAGCTCAAGCAGAAGAAGCTAGCTATAAAACTTTATAGAAATGTACCATTATTGCATCTAGAAATAAAACACATTAAAATACATTATTGAGCATTTAAGAGTACTCAGACTGCCTAAATTTAGTCTTATAAATTAGGTAGCTAAATTAGAGGGATAGTCTTCATAGATTATTGTTGGAAAGAGAGAGGAAGGGAAGGGCTGGGAGTGGGAGGCTCTTCTAAAGAGTAATTCAGAGCAGAACCTAATTTAAATGCTGTAGCTGTCCTCATAAGGAACTCCTCTCTCTCTTGACTGACTCTATAGGAAGCTGTAAGACATGAGCCTTCTAACTTAGTCATCTAAAGTAAGGCATGTAAATATCCACCAAAGAGTACAGGAAGACTTTAGAAAAACAGAGTCTGCAATCAAAAGGAGGAGAAACAAACTGATAATTTTGGAAGGCTAATTCATGACCTAATAAAAGGCCAAGTTATAATGGGGACGTGGGACAAAAATCTGAGAGAGTGCATGTATGAGAGCACAACTGCAACAGGCAGCCTAAAATTAGTGTATGACAAAATATCCAGAATTTGCTAACAAGAAATTATTTTGTCCAAAACAACAGTTGTAGACAATAGTCAAAGCTCAGATGTTACAGTTCTGATAAAAGAAGCTTGAGGCAGGAAGATATGTGGAGGTCAAAGTAAGCCTGCAAAAAGCCAGCACATGCTGTGGTAAATAACACAAGCTAAGCTTGGCTTGTTAGTCAAAACATAAGATAGAGGAACTTCAGTGAACTTTATCACTTTGCAAGAATTTGCAAGTACTAGCAGAGCATGCTGGTGAGTGCACATACAGCAAAACAGAATGGCAACAGCACCCTTAGTGCAGAAAAAAACTGCCATCATTGCAAAAGCCAATACTTACAGTAGGAGATGGAGACCTGACAGTAAATGGGATATTTCTTTGTCCATTTTAATTGGACAAAGATGTACAAGATGGTATTAAACAGCTGGGAATCCAACCACAAGACAAATCCATAGGCTTTGTTAGTTTTAATGCTCATGGAAATAGTTATTTACAGGGTACCAGCACTCACTGAAACTGCTCATTAACGACTTCCTGCCATAGCCAAAAGCAGCTTCGCAAACAGATAATTTTTTCCACCTACCACAATGTGATTTGCAAATTGAACACAAAACTGGGAGTGGTTTGATGTTAAAAACCCTGACAAACACAACATTTCTGAACATTTGATAAAGGAATAACAGAACAAGATCGAGGACTATGTTACCTACATGCTAACAGCTTAAAAAGGGAACTGGGTTCTTAGGAAATGTAGGTTTTGAGTCGCAGAGCTCCTGCTGAGAATGAGTTCCCACAATAGTAATCAAGACCAAGGTACAGAACACCATATTTCCAGTGGCCAGTTAACTGGAAGGCCTAGGTAAATAGAGGAGGGAGATATTTAAAGACACTGGGTTGGTGATTCCAAAGACACTAACTACAGAGAAAAGAAAAAACTTCTAAAAACTATCTGGAGGTCATTTAGGGATTTAAAAATCTATGGGAAGAAACAGATGGTTTTATAGTGGCCTTAAATGAACGTTGACATTAAAGTAGTTAGAGCTCTCTGAAAAATGCAGAGTAAGTCAAGTGAAAGAGCTCATCTTGATGGCACGTGAAAAATAGGTTTCCTCAAACAAGAGATACAGTCCTATGCTCTTTCATGGGCATGTCACTCTCTACTTGCTGAATTTTTTTTGTTTTCTCCTCAGTCTAAAACAGTAATTAATATAAAGAGCGTATGATCCTCTCTGTAAATGGAATTTCTGAATCTCTAAGATTTGTAGAGACAGGGAAACGGCATTTTCTGTGCTGAAAGTTAGAGTTGTGCGTGTACTCTTCTGTAGCTACAGTTCTTTCTTTTCTTTAGATTTTTGTGAGTGCTGCCAGGTACAAATACAATATTTTAGCCAAGAGAGTCTTCAAAGAGATGCTGTCTAATGGTTGTTGAACTAAGGTTCTGGAAATTGCAAAAAATCGTCAGTACTCAAGCACTGTTTTTCCTGGCTACAAAAATTGATATAGAGCTAAAAGAGTGAGTGGAATCATAAACCAGACATTTTCTTTTTAACCTTGGCCTACACAATAATGATGGGTTTACAACAGACAGACTCTGACTTTAATGACTTGCATATGACTCACACAGACTACAACAAAACACACTGGAATTCTTTCAGAGCAACACAGCTTTCCCACAAAAACTGCAGATGCAAAAACAGTCTATAGAAATTACTCGTTTTCTTGCTAAGCTGTAGAACATACAAAGTAGCCTCTATGGATAACTTACCTGACTTCTACTTTTGTGGCATTTATTTTATAGAAAACTTTATACTTTTATTTTTGCTCTCTTCCCAGCTATGGTTGACTGTAAATCAACCATAATTTTGAGAGGCTTTCATACAGGATGCCCATTTCTGCTTATCCATTTTGCCATTTGAGAAATGTGAATATTTTTTGGTTTATAAATTTAAAAGTACAGTCCTGGCTCACTTTTCTTGGATTTTGCCTTTATCTCTGACCAATCTTACATGCTTTCACTTGTGGCATTAGAGGCTATTAAGGTATTTTGCTATCTACAGGTAGGCATTGTCAAACACTCATCAAGCATGAAATCAAATTCAAAAGAAGGCAAATGCAGAGAAATAATTGAAAAGTGGTTTTCATGTTTTTTATGATCCTGGATCAAAATATTATATTCTCTGTAAAGTATTGCATTCATGTATGTGTTCTGTGGTTAATGTACAGAGCTCTCCCAGAAGAGTCTCCATGTATCTTTTTCATATAGTTTTCCTCCTATTTTCAGCTTGTTCCCTTTCATGAGGAAAGCAAATCAAGTCTTTCATTATCAAGGAAATAATTTTTTCATTGCATCTCTTTCTACTTCTAAACTTGTATGTATTATTTTGTTTGTCTGGTTTGTCTCCTCTGCACTGCCTTGGTTTCATAGATCCTTAGCTCACTACTGACTGCTCCAACTAGTTTCCCAAATTGCACCAGCAAACAACCTCTTTCTCCTCCTCCTACAAACGCACCTTCCAAAATCCTTGCTGGTTTTTTTTTTCCACTTCACTGATGTTCTTTTCATGCTCCACAGTAGATTCATCCCTGTGCTATAGAACCACTGCAGTGCCAGTAAGCTGCAAATGTGGTTACTGGAGCCTTTCACATATATCAGCTATGCATCCTTAAAGACGTATAACATTTGTGACTTCTGTTTGGATTTTTAATTGTACTAAATTAATCAAATAACATATCAAGATATTTCTACCAGCCCTGTTAGCAGTTTCATTACCCACTTTAAAGACAACTACAGCTAAGTTTGAGGGTTTACTATGAATCAAATATCTTTTTTCATGAGCTTATTAAAAATATTTGTAATGAGCAGTCTACCTATCAGATCATAGCTTTCAGAAATTTATTACTGTTTTTCTTTTGCATTCAAGAATACCCTATGAAAGTGTCACTTTGGGGATCTGATTCATGCAAACAAATTCATTCACAACACAGTCAGTATCATGAGCTGTGCCACTGTCTAACAAGTTCCCGATCCTGCTAAGAATGTGTCATGTAACTGTGAGACAAATGTTTCAGAAAATCAATTGTCACACTTTATCCATTTCTTGAAACTGGCAATTTTTTCATTGACTTCTTGAAACAATTGGTGTCATCCATTTGGAGAAGCAATTACAATGCAAGTTAACCTTTCACACTCAGAAGGTATTAATCAAAGTACATGTGTATAAATACATCCATACATATATATGCATATGTATACATACAAGTGTGTGTGTGTTTTTACCAGGAATTAATTTTTTTTCCTAGCAGGAACCATTTTTTTTCCTGTAACTAAATGACAAAATAACTTTTTTTTTTCTGCTTATTTTTTCTGTCTTTTCCCCCCTAACTGTACTGCCTTTGATATAAGCATACAAGCTAAGAAGCTAGTCCATGAGCTGTTTTTTCTTCAGGGCTGTGAAAGAAGCCACTACCTGCTCCACACCTCAGCACTCTGTGCCGCCAGGGTGGCCTCATTCTGTGTCACTTAGATCTTCTCTTTTTTGCAGAAGTGATACGTACTGGATCTGTCAAGTGACAAAATCACTGAATTTGACCTAAATTCTCCCTAAAACACAGCACATAGAGAGAACCCACACACGCTGCATTAACTCCTCCAAACCTACTCTATCTGCAGTTGCTTACTTTGAGTTTTCTTAGGAAAGGGTAAGATTGTTCACAGAAGGGAACAATCACCTTTACAAAAGATTTATTTCCCTTTTATGGCAGAGTTGGAAGTTTCTGACGTATCTTAATTTACTCACTGTATTTCTACTTAACTGGAGTTACCACAACTTGGTATCTGTTCCTCTTCAGCTCACCATAAATTCCATGCCCTAAAGAAGATAAAATTTTGTTATGTTGTCAGATTAGAGTTTTGCTTTTGTTAAAAATAATGAGCAATGTTTGAAAGTGATGAAAACATTAATCCCTCCAATTAGTTTATGACCCTTTACTGTGGTCATCAAAGCTATAGATCCTAAGCTTTTTTCTAATTAAATAAGAAATAAGAACACTGAAGTTGCTGAAGATAGACCCATTTGAAGATCTTGTAAGAGAAAAAATGACTAACAGTGGTGAGTTATGTTGGTCTAAGGGCAACCAGCTTTGCTTCTGTATTGTTGGCAATCTTGTTGGCTGACATTTAAAACAAAATGTAATTGTCTTGACTGCACATACTTTCACTTGAAAGATAATAGTCCATCCATAGTTCATTTCCTGAAAAATATGCTCACAAAATTGTGCAAACAGATCACTTTTGTGTTCATGTGCCTTTGTTTCAGACATTCATTTGCTAAACACTGGGACGTTAATTTCTAGAGACTACATTTTTTGGATTATGTACAACTGATAGCTATCAAATGCTGTCTTCTCAAACAAGCTGTTTTAATAGTAATACTTGGGAGACATGGTATTTAGCAGCAAACAGAAGACAGAGAGATATAATAACCCAAGTATTTCCTACTTCTTTTTAGATTACAAGAAAATTATGTATTCAATTGTTGATAAGAATGGTGTGAATTAAATTTATGCTATTAGTAACTGAGATATTATCATGTAGAATGAAATAATATAAGTAAATATACTAATCATTTTTAAAATATTGCTAGGTTAAAGAAAATGGTGATGTTTCTATAAATTCTAGGTGAAATAAAAAATATAAACTAATTGATAGTAGTAACCATAGTACTCTCTTTTCCTCAGAATTAATATTTAAAAGAAGCCAGGTGAATACCTACAGTTAAATTCCTTGTCAGATTCTCTTTCTGGCTTTTTGTGAATGATTCATAAGATAGGATATTTTTAAAAATTTGATGTGAAGTTTTTTGACCTGCCTAGAGATCCCTGAAATCTGATAAGTAGCTGTAAAATGAGAAGAACAGACCATGATCACAGGACAGTAGTATTAGAAATATATCCTATTGTCTAATCAAAATTCTGGAGGAATTGACTTCACGTAATTTCAGTTTCTGCAATCAAATAACCAGTGTGACATCATCTGACCGCTGAGTACTCTCAGAAGCCTGTATTGTCCAATCATAAAAGGAAACTATGGTTTCTTTATTTTTAAATAAAATACTACTGCTTTTAATAGTTTGTTAGCTTCAGTTAGGCCAGTGTGATGGAGCTAATGTTTCCGTAGTGCATGAGAATGTCACACTGAGGTGGCTTGATGACACAAAATGTAACAAGTGAAAGAAGGGCCAGGGAGAGGAGATTTTTTTTTTCTTTTAAAAACTATTTAAAATTATTGTAATGCAGTTTGTTGAATAGTTACTGTATTTGCAAAGTCAGGAACTCCAAATTTTAAAAAATGTTACAATTGAGACCACCTTTGCCATTAGTATTCATCCTGCTTGTACGTGTGCCTTATCATACCTGGTTTTAATTACCCAGAAAAATACTTTAAAAGTGAGGATGAATCTGAGCTCAGGACGTATGGCAGTCTGTGAAATGAGGGAAAATGTACTCTCTTAAGTTCCTCTATTACAGCTATTACAAAAATTAATTTTTCACTCTCAACATAATTTCTTGGAATTGAGGTAGGTGGGGTTTTTTTTATTTGTAATGCGTGTAAGTGAAACTGAAATTTGCGAGGTAGCATAAAATAATAGCAAACAAACAACCACTCCATTAACAAATAATTAATTAAACAAGACAAGACATGTCTGGTAATCTTAATATAATCTTAATTTAGTGGTATTACACTGAATGAAGCTGAAGCTCATAAATTGTATTAATGTGGAAGGGCAGTTCTCACACCAAAACCCATTCCAAATGTGTTTTCTTGCTATAATTATACGGAGTTTCGTGAGAAAGAAAACCAGATCAATCTCTTTCATTTCTTGAGCATTAGAAAAGTATTGCATCATGTGAAATATAAAAAGATAATGCATTTAATGATATTTTACTTAAGAAAGGTAGTTCAGTGATTAAATAATTGAACTGATGCTTATTTTATTTAGAAATATATATTCAGCACTAAAAATTAAAAAGCCAGTACAGATCTATATCATCTAGCATATTATAAAGTGCATCACTAAAAAGGTACATACACTACTTCAGTGCTCTTATACTTAGTAGCAAATGTCATACTGAAAGCAGGTCTGACTTAGTTTTTAAAACTGAGTTCCATCTCCTGAGATCAAATTATGTTAATACTCAAATACTGCTGAAAGCCCTATGCCTTACTGCTGGAAAAAAACACACAAATTAAAAATCAACCTTGCAAAACAAAAAAAAAAACAGAAAAAAAGTATAAAAATTAATTACAAGAATTTACATTATTATTTTATATTCTGCATTATGATATCAAGCCTTAATGACACTGTTGGGTTATTTCATTTTTTCCATCAGTGACAGCATGCTGCGTTTTCTTCAAACAAACAACTGATGAGTTTGTGCAGGAGAAACAGTGGAAATGAATATAGGCAAAGTTAGGTCAAATGCACAGATCAAATCAACCAAAAATACAGAAACACGTATTTTGTCTAGTCTCTTCATTAGGTGTTATTTGTAATAAGATCACATTAAAAGGGTTATATAGATTGATTGTCAGAGTTTAAAAACACAAGGTTTATACTACTATAAATATATATTTTATATTATAAAATCAATGTTTGACAGCTCTGATAATGCAGAATTTAAAAATACCTTTGACTTTTTTTTTTATTATACTCCTTTGTATTTTGTAAAACCAACTTTATTATGACACTGTAAAACCTTTCTAGATATCTGTAAAAATTTTTAAATTGTGGTTATTGATTGTTTGACACATGCAAAAATAGTTATTATACCAAGTCTTTCTCTATATTTTAATCTGTTTAAATTCCGACCCATTTTTCTCAATGTCCTGGCACTTCTGAATGTGGTATGGGGAAAGGCAAACACTTGTAATATATGAGCTTACAGTGACAGTAGGAGGAACAAATACTAGTGAGAATTTAGTTTGTGAAAGCTTTTATTCTAGACCATGAGAGCACATTTTAACAATATGAAAATAATCAATGATGCCTTCATTCTACAAGCACTAAAGGAAGTAAAATGCTCAGAAATGGAATCAATGACCTGGAAAACAAGCTCAAATTCAAAGGTGATTTGATGTTAGGAGCTTCTGGAAAAGTGCAGAGACTGAGGGATTTCTTTCTGCTATTAATTATAAATAAATGGGTTATGAAATGGAATTAATAGATTTCACAAGCAGCTGATACATGTCCCAGCAACTAGAATAGGGTTTCTACAATGAGTCTAGTCTCAAACAGGGAAGGTTTTTGAGTAGGAAATGCAATTCTACTTGACAAAATTATGTATCTAACTTAAAAATAGACTGAAAGTCCCTGAGTTGCAAATCAGTGGAAGGTAGGAGGGGATTCTGGGGAGTAAGAAAAAGAGTTTCTTCTTATACTTTTTGATATACCATGAGGTATTGGCCTCGGGCACTTTGCAGAACATAGATGTCAACAAGCACCTCTTGCATCTTAAGCGTGCAGTCTACCACTGGGCCAAATCTAGAGACAGGATTCAGGGCTATGTGAATCCTTCAACTGATCTGGTGGGATTGTTTTTATGTTCTTAAAATGTCCCCAGACCACATATCCCAAGATTGAACTGACACCTCTAACTTTTTTTTTTTTTAATTTTGTCAGGAGTCTTGGGAATGACCACCTGATAATGCCTCATAAAACAGGCAGCTCATGGTGTGTTAGCTGCATGGACAATCTTAGCACATTATTCTGTTTTCATTATATTGGTAAAGGTGAACCAGCACTGTGGGAAGAATATCACGCACTGACACACATTTTTTTTCAATAGAAGCTGATTAAGCACTGCAGGACAGTGCAGAGCAGAGGAATATTTTTCAGAAAGTCAGGATAGACGCATGATATATATGAGAACACTAAAACAATCTTTCAGGCAGAAAAGAAAGTGTTTATTTGTTTATGGATGGATGATGGTGTTTCCTCTAAGCAACCATCACTGTCAGAATAGCTGAGTTTTATGCTTCCCTCCACGCTTCTCCGACGGAAGATCATCATCTACGTGAGTGATGTGCATTTGCAACATGACCAGCAGCCTTGACAGTGACAAGAAAGAAGCTAGACACTACCATTCTGTTCATGCACAAAGCAATTTTACCCAGGGAGGATATAGCAGAAGAGCTGACTACAATCATGTGATCCCACTCAGTTTCATTTCATATCATCCTAAAATGCATTTGTGCTGACCTAGTCCTTGGTTACTCAGTTTGATACAGAATACAAAGAGACAGTTAGAAAATAAAAAGAAAAAAGGAAAGCAGAACTAAAGTAACAACGGTGCGGTATGTGCTTTCCAGTGCTTTTCTCTAATGATTTGTGTTAGTGGAAAATATATCTAACCCTGTAGCCTGAGAGAGGCCAGGCTGCTGCCTCTCCATGTCCCCAGGTCCAACCAGTAGCAAGGCTGAACAAGATATTCCCAGTAGACACACGCACACAGAGCCCATGTATGCATCACAAATACACATATATATGCTGCTGGCCATACAGATCACAGACAGACACACAGAGCACTCACAACAACATCAACAGCACCAACAGCCTGGTCCTGCTCCCCACTCCAGCTAAGCAGGACAGAGATCCATTAGTGAGAATCTACATACATACCTACAAGGTTGATCTCTCCAGCAGCCAGTCTCAGGCACTCAGTCTGCCCAGTAGCTGCCCCTGGATCCCAGTTTCCCTGCTTGCTGCACCTGGACATAGAAACCCTTGAGGTCGCACCCCACTCCAACTGGTGGTACAGACAGGGCAGACTGTGCTGGTCAGGAGCACAGCATCACCAGACAAGCATCCTGGCCAGCCAGTTCTTTATACACGATGAACCCTTTTATTCCCTTATATCTCTATTTCCCACACTTGTTCTTGCCCAAATCTCCTAAATCCCTCCTTTGACCTGCCTTTGATTCCTCTTCGAAACATTCCATAATAAGCCCTGTTCAATCCCCAAAAGCTCTTCCCTTGCCTCCCCTAATATGTCCCACACTCCCAGCTAGCAACCCCCTTATTCCAAAAGGTAACCTGGAGCGCTGCTCCCCACAGCTCATGGTGATGAGTTTCACACCTGGACAGTGGGGCTGAGGCTCTGCTGCAACAGCCCTGGGAGAGGATCAGACAGGGTCTACGTTCCTCTGAGTCTTTAATTTGGGCTGCCATTGTGCCCTACGTGCTCCTCTGGGCTTATGGAGATGGGCGTTTCATGGCTTTACTATGAAGGGAGTGGGGAGAACACAATGATCTGTCAATAGCCTAACAATTTGTATTTATTTAAACCTACTTAATATCTCTTAATTAAAACCGAAGGAGAAAGCAATAATTCAGAACAAGAAAAGAGCATACACAAGGACAAGAACAGGGAAAGAGAGAGCAAGGGTCTCATATCTTCACGCTGGTTGTGACTACTCTATAAACTGGAACTACAATTAAAAATACTCTGTCAAGCAGCCATTCACTCTTGCTAGAACAAAAGGCATCACACACAACCAGCACTGTGAAAAGTCTGCTGGTGGTTAGCTTTCCTAGAGAAGGGCAGGCTGCTGTTTTAGACAAGGCTGCAGAAGCTCATAATTTGTCTGGGTTACTGTCTCCCTCGCAATCTGTAGAGCATACCTTTGGCACCAAGAGCTGGGATAACGCAGTCCTCCCACGTGTGCCTTTAATGTGACTGCCACCAATGGATAGTAAAGATAAATGATAGGTACTTCTAACTACTTGGTGAAGCCTCATCCTGAGCACATGCAGGAGCAGAGTATTTCTAACCTTTTACCCTATACAACAGTATTCTGTAGCAGTTAAGTATTCTGAATTGGAGCAGAGTCAATACCATGGGCAGCAAGCAATGCAAGAGGGGGTTTTAGAGATCTTGCATAAACATCTGGGCAAAGAGACCATAACTATTCTAACAGATTCCTCACAAGATGGAGTAACATAGCAATAGCTTGGAGGCAACTATGTGAGGAACTTTGTGAACAAAAATCTATACAAGGAGATCTATACAAGGAGAGGCATTATCTTTAATTGGAAACGAGGGTCAATATTGACACATTGGGTCCTAAATTGAAAGGTCTGGAACTTATTATTATTTCCCTTCTCCAAACAATTGGACTTTTCACAGGTTTTCCATTCAAATGTCAGACAAGGAGGAACTACAACTAACATTTGCTATATGAAGTAGGATGTGACCAAAAATTAACCTTGTAGAGGGATTACATCAAGGCAAAATAATCAACAAGTGTTAGGCAAGGGCCTTTAAATGTGTTAATGTATATAAGGTGAATTACTTACACACAAAATGACACAATAGCAAAAGACTGACCCATCACTGAGATATTTCTGTCATATAGCACATATGTATAGCACATAGCATTTCATGACACACAGCACCGAGTTAATATGGTGATAAACAATGTTCTTTTATGATACACAAAGGGTGAACATCCATGCTATAAGCAGTTTGACAGTGTACCTACCTGAGTGTTGTTGATTCATCAAAGAGACCAGGCAGGAGACTGTAAGACATTTCAGGTTTTTTTTTCTCAGACAGAGCCCAAAGGGTTGCAATGGGCACTTATCACAAGAGCTGTCTCCTGTGTGCTAATGCAGGACTCAGCCCTTTACTCTCTCCTGTGCAGCATGAATAAAATATCACAGAGAGACTGCGAAATGGAACGTATTTCTATGACAGCAGTGTCCAGATGACACCATTGAAAAGAAATACTTGTTTTACACAGGGCTTAACCAATCTATGCGATTTACTGCCACGAGCTATTTTTGTGGCTTACAGTTTAGCAGATCTCAAAGCAGGATAACACTTTTACAGACATAATAAGAACACCTGCATTTACATTAAGTCAGATAAAAGGAGAAAACTGAATGGATATTAATATATTGAGAAAAGGTAAGATTGCAGGGACAAGAATAATCTGTTTCTATTTGTCTGGACAACCCCTAACACACGGTGATTCCTAGTATACAAGTAACATGGATAAATAAGTAAAGGCTAATATATAAGGCATAAGCCAGCCCTAACTTTTTAGTGCTAGAGAAAATATACAAGCACATTATCTCACAATTACATAAAGATTTCTTGCACCTTCCTCTGTAACATCTGATCTGAGCTCCTGTCAGGGAGAGGATATCAGAATAGTAATGGCATGAGTCATCATGGCAGTTTTTGTGTTTCTTCTTCATAACAGCTCTAGAACTCCTTTGATTATGACACAAATATAGAAATCACATAAAATACTATAACATCGCAATATATAGAAGTAAAACTAAAATAAAACTACAATCTTACTTCCTGCATCCACTGGAACAGAAACTAAAGAACAAGTGGAGAGTACAGGCTTTTTTACACAGTAAAATATTTTGTGATTTTTTTTTTGCTAGTGGCTAATCCCCTCATAATTAAGTCCCTCCCAATTAGGTGCTTTTTTTTTTCCTCATAGAGGAAACATAGAGTTAACATAGTTTTGCAATTTCGTTCGTCTTTCTTTAATGTTATTTCCAGTTTTCTACCCTTCACTCTGTGAGTCTGGTCTTCTAAGACTCTGAGCTCTTCAACTTAAACTCTATAGACCTGGGCATGAAAAATCCGAGCTAGTGAGCATACAGGTAAAATGCGGCACCATTCTAGTTTGACATCTCATGTCCTGACTCTTACTTGCCTCCTACTGTTCTGCTCTATTCAGAACTGAGCACTCTTCTAGTTACAGAGTTCACATGAACAAAATGCCTACAGCTCTATCTGCACTTCTCCGGATAGCCCTATACTGTGTTTGGAGAGTTCCCAGCAGAATAAACATCTGTTCTGAGAGTTTCTTTAATACAAATTGAAAATACTAACAACCCTGGCAAGCATAGCAGAAATACCCAAGCAGAAGCAAATGACACATACACACGGGAACAAGCTAATATTCTACCCTGTGGTGACCTCGCATTAGAGCTGTGGTTTGTTCTTGTTCCTATCATCCTCCACTGCATTTTCAGATCCCCATTTCCTCTCTCAGTTCTTCCCCTGACAGCCGACTTGTTCCTCACCACTGCGCTGCTCAGTGCTTCTTTGATCTGCATTTCTTCTGGGGAACCTACACAGCGTGCGTTTTGTTCTTAGTCCTTCCTGTCGTTTCAATTTACATTGTTAAAGCAGCCATAAACTACTTTACTCTATGCAACTTGTGTTTGTTTGTCAAATAAATACTTCTAAGGGCTCACCTGGGGCAGATGTTCCTCCCCTGGACAGAAATCCCCTACAAGCTTCACACCTACAGGGTTCAAGGACCATAAAAGCCCCGTCACCCATTAGCATGACAGTGGACTAGAGGCTGCACGATCATTTGGCTGGTCCTTCTTAAAATTGCCAGGCCCTTCTTAAAATTCCCACATTCCCAGTGCATGCTGTGTGACACAAAGTTGGACCACGGCCAAAGAGAATATGGGGGAGGGAGCATTAATCCAGATGTTATTTTCCCCTCCACCAAAAGGGAGTGTTTGCAAAGTTTAGAGCTGAGCCATGAAAATATTTGGTTTTCTCATAGTCTCGTGGCCACTCGGCTCTCAAATTAATTTCGTAGAGAGTCCCCACCACTAGCTTTGGTCTCCACCCCCACTTCGAAGAACTTAATTTGCTCTGGTTTAACTGGACGGAACTGAAGGGTAAGAAGCTCTGGCCGTTGCAGGGGACGGCAGATGAAGGTAATTGGGAGAGGCCGTTTGCTAAAGAGGTGGAAGGACCCGAGGGCCTGGCTCCTTCGGGCGGCCAAGCCAAGCCAAGCCGAGCCGACCCGAGCCGAGCCGAGCCGTGGGGCGGGGGAGCAGCAGGAGTCTCGCCGGCGGCCCGTGGCCCTGCGCCCCGGCAGGAGGCGCCAGAGAGCGCCCACAACAAACCCCGTCGCTGCCTCCGCCGTTTCCCGGGGACGGCGGCGCTGATTGGTGGAGGCGGCGGCCCGCACGGATGAGCGGCTCCTCGCGATTGGTCCGCAGGTGCCGCTCGGAGGGAGGGGGGAGGGATACGGAGGGTATATATAGAGGGAGCGGAGCTGACGGACTCAAGCAGTAGGGAAGCGGGGGCGGCGGGCTGGGAGCTGGCGGTGTACGGGCGTGGGCGGCCGCGGACGCGTGCGTACCTCACTCAACCTTTGGCGACAGCTGCCATTCCCCGCCAGCAGCAGCCGCTCCGAGTGGCGACGGCGCTGGCTGGCCCCAGCCATGCTGTGCTATGTGACCAGGCCGGACGCGGTGGTGATGGAGGTGGAGGTAGAGGCGAAAGCCAACGGCGAGGACTGCCTCAACCAGGTGAGGGGCCGGGCCGCGCCGCGCTGCGCCCGCTGCCTCCCAGGGCCGCGGGGGCTCGGGGTGGGGGGGGGTAGCGGTGACCGTTGGGCAGCGCGGACCGTTGGTGCCTGACAGACGCGCGCGCCCACCCCCCGCCTCTCCCCGAGCCACCGTTGCGGGCGATGGTGGGGGCGGGGGAGCCGCCGCAGTCTCCCCCGTTTCCATTTTTTTTTTTCCTTTTTTCTTTTTTTTTTTTTTCTTCTCCCCTCCATGTTGGATGCAGAGGTTGCCGCTGCATCCCCCGCCTCGCGTTTCTTCTGCCTTCTCCTTCGCAGCGCGTGTGAGAAGGGCAGGGCCTCAGCCCCGTTTGCTGCAGCCCTGCTCTAACTGTCTCTAGGGCGGGGGGAGAGGGGGGAGGGGGACACAAGTGGGAGCCACCTGGCCGAGATGGTCCCCGTGGCCTGCTGGGGCCGTGCTGGCTGAGGCTGTCGCCCAGGTGCTGTCGCCCTTCGCGTCGCCACCGCCTCTGTGGGGCTGCGGCGGCTGCCGTGAGGATGCTGGAGAGAGCCAGGCGTAGCAGCCCAGTCTGTTGGTGGCATCTAAATAAAACTTGTGGGTTGTACTTTTGTTTTCTCCTTCTTGCCTAGAAGGTGCTGTTGGCTGTGATGTTGAATAACAGATACTGCTCTTCTCTTTTGGAAATCCACTGACCCTGTTAAGTGTCTGTCCTGGGGGCAAGGAGAGAGGAGGAATTTGACCGTGGAAGTCCATGTGATTTTTGACTAGTGGAGAAATTCCCAGTTTATTCTTAGTATTTGTCTCCATGCTGTTCTGTACACAACTTAAAATCCAAGTAATTAAGTAATATTTTGTATAAAGGTCTTACAGCAGGGTTTATTTTTTTGTGTTTTAAGTGAGCGGTCTGAAACAGTGCTTGATTCAGGTGATATTTTTCATCATTAATGTTGTAGGCTTATTGTAAAGAACCTCTTTCTTTCAGGTTTGCAGAAGGTTGGGAATTATAGAAGTTGATTATTTTGGACTGCAGTTCACTGGCAGCAAAGGGGAGAATCTATGGCTGAATTTGAGGAACAGGATCTCCCAGCAGATGGATGGTTTAGCCCCTTATCGATTGAAATTAAGAGTCAAGTTTTTTGTAGAGCCACATCTTATCTTACAAGAACAGACAAGGTAAGGTAAAGATGCTTGTAAGTATTGTTTGGTTTTTAATTTCTGTAACTTAGGAAAGTGATTACACATTGACCTTATTTCTTTCATCTTCTGGTAATCTTAGCTTGACTTTTCTGTGTAGTTTTAAATCCCTAGTTTACCTAAATATATTATTCCTTGTTTGAAAAAAAAAAAAAAGGAATGAAACTGATAGGACTGTAAGTATTGTGTAGCGAACAGTAAGTAATGAGTGTAGGTAATTCTGTGAGCACTTAGTGCTGGAAATGAAAGAAACTTAAGTTGCAAGTGGCAAATTATCTATATGGTATTTGCATTGTCCGATAGTAACCCCTCTTCAGTGGTGTTACTCTAGGTCATTCTAAACTACTGGTACAGAAAGGCAGGAAACAATTCCTCCCACAGCGCAAAAACTTGCTGAATTCCTTTTTGTCTGGTATTATGTTACAGTAACTTTCAAATAGCTACAGGCCCTCTGAGGCCACAAAAGAAACAGCTGTTTTGCTTCTTCTGTGGCCAGTCCTCTTAACTAAATTGTTGTACTGCTATCCAGTCGTAAGAATTAGTCTTCTAAGATTAGTAGTGAACATTTGCTTTTACTCCTTGACTTTGGTTACTGTGTGAGTTACTGTTGAGTTTTCATTAAAGAAAGCTGAGCACATATATTTAATGCTGACCTTTCAACTATATTTTCCTGTTAGTTTGTACTTGCTGTTTGTTTGTACTTGCTGTTTTCAATTTGCCTGACTTGTATTAACTGTACTATCTAGTACTATCTAGTACAGTTAACACAAGTTGGGAAAATTGAGAACAAGTGTCTATATGATAATGCCAAAACGTGTTTTCACTACTTGCCTTAACTTGGTACTTTTGGAATTAAGACCACAGATACAGCATGGTTGTTCTGCATAGAATATTTGTCTGAAAAATTTGACAGCCTGGTTTGGTGTTTAATAGGAAAAAGGTTTTGAGTTAGGAGTGTGCATATATTGTTTTGATTTTTAATTAATGTGCTGGGGAGAGGCTTTTGGCGAGCAGTAGTTTCAGCTCATCAATCTGGTTCAACTTTTCAGAATGCTATAGAGTTATATCATAGTTGACCTATGTAATAGCTTTAGTTAGGCAAATACATCTAACCAAATTCCAGTTTTGATGTACCTTATTTTGGAAAAATAAATTCTACTATCCATGGCATATCTCTGTGTTCTTTTGGAGTATTTTCTTTAAAGAAACTTGTCTTCTTACTTATTGTAATTGAGAATATTTTAAGTATAAAACCAAATAACAAAGGATTTTTATGTAGAACAAAAGGAGCAACACGATTTCATACCTCATGAGGCAGAAGAGATTACCCTACGCATGTTGGATGTGTCTCCACACACACACACACCAAATCAGGGAAAATCTGAGGAAACCTAAAGCTGATATGGCATTTTTCTGCTATCCTTGATGAATGTTTGTTCAACTTCACAAGGCTTTTGCAGACACCTGTGTTCCTGCCTCCAACACTGTCAATGCAAGGCTTGGCAGGTTGTGCAAGTTAATAGAGCTTGCGCTGGTGAAACTTGCCCAAGGGGCCTGAAAGGCAGGTTGTGTAGCTAGAATGTAACAGAGCTTGCATACATACAGCACAGTAGCAAATACTTCTTCACTATAAAGGTGACTTAAAAGGTGGAGGGGGGACAAGCTTACTTTTATGTATGAATCAAGACTCTTCTAAAACTATTATTTTTAACAAACAATTCTAAAATTAATTGACACTCAGTCATCAGAAGAGATCTATTAAAATTCTGCTATGGAAATAATTACTTTTAATTTTGGATAGCAACAGGCATTGAAACTAATATTTAATATCACTCTGTCTTGCGAACACGAATAGTCCTGAGGCTTCAGCTAAGCTGTTCAGTCTGCATCCTGAGTATTTTTACTGTTCTTGCTAAAAAACAAATACAAGTTGTCAAATAGTTTGCAATAGTTGCCTTTTAGTTGTGTATGCCCAGAAGTCCATGTCTAGCAGACTTAGAATTCCATAGTGCCTGTGGTTAATGCATATTTCTGTAGTGTTGACACTCAGTTTCAGTAGATTTACTCTTCTTACTTAAGTCTACTGGAGGATTTACGTATGCACATAACTGTGCATTGAAATTTAGTGTGCATGTAAGCATGTGTGATATCAAGGAGAAGACACAGAACTTGTTAAACCTGTCACTGAACTTTAAATCAGTAGGTATATCATGGAATAGAATTGCAAGGATTAGCTGTACAGTTACAGCTAACACCTTGTTCCTTACCTTGACTCGCAAAGTCTGTGTGCTGGATAGTGACAGGGAACCTTGGTTTCCTTTAGCAATTACATCCACAATGGATGTATGGGGTGTTTCTGGCAGAACTGTTGCCTTCTGCTCTCTTGTCTGAACAACGCTGAGGAAGTCTCCCAGTCTCGTACTTGTTGCCTCTGATGCTGTTTTTACATATAAATTAGATGCATGTTGAGACTGCTTTTGAAATCTGGGAAGCTGCAAGTAATTCTAAATTTTGTTGATGTGCTTTATCAT
This sequence comes from Chlamydotis macqueenii, assembly GCF_036417535.1. Taxonomy (NCBI): domain Eukaryota; kingdom Metazoa; phylum Chordata; class Aves; order Otidiformes; family Otididae; genus Chlamydotis; species Chlamydotis macqueenii. The sequence goes on from NC_141557.1 coordinate 68,197,134, forward strand.
GATGATAATAGTGAATGTTGTGACTGAGTTGTTAACAGTTTTTTCTATATACTTTGGAAGCTTTGTCAACCCCAGTTGTACTGCTTTGTTAGAGATCCTTGTCTTGCACTGAAATTGAAAAATCAGGTGTGTGTTTGTTTGTAGCAATTTGATGTTCAGGTTTCTACATGCTGTGTGAAAAGCTGATCCAGCAACTGAGCATCAACCTCTGCTTCTCTTATCTTTGATCAGTGTGCAATCCAGTGGAAGTGCGCAACCTCATGCATTTTAATCTCCTTACGCAAGGGAGCCTTCTTGCTGCGAAGCGCAAAGTCAGAGCCAGGTTATAATTGTATCTTGGACCAATGCGGCAACAGACCACCTTCACTGAGCGCTTTGTGAATGGGAGAACTGCATGGAAAAAAAACCCTTCTTCTTACACTTGCTTGCCTCTTACAGGGTTAAAAGTGGTTTGTTTCTATCCTTCTTTGGATCTCAATTTCTCATTTTTTATTTGAGTGCCTGGTACTGAATTTCACCATAGGATTTTGTAGTTTAGAATTGTTTTCAGGGGAATGAAAGTGCTTCAGTGCAAGAATGCTATTCAAGTTTAATCTGCTGCTGTCAGTTAGAGTCTTACAAACAAGTCTGAAATGTGAACAGTGTGCTTGTTGAGCCGTTTGAATAACTATCCATTTTTCTGGATGGAGAATCACATTGGCTTGAAAAGAGCTGCTGTCTTTCCGCTTTTAAAGATGGATCTGATGGTCCATGATCTAGATCATAAGCTCTGCTTTATTTCATGTTTGTTTTCATTGTTTTCTGTATTTTTTACAGGTAATGCAACAGTTAGTAAAACCAGTAACGAGTAGGGTTTTTGTCAGAATGACTTACGGGTGGGTTTTGTATCGAATTTACAGAGCATTGTGTTGGAGCGAGGAGCTGGGACGTGGAGAGACGATCGTACTTCACCGGTCGAGTTTTCAGGAGACTTTTCGACCTTTCGGAGAGGGCTTGCCGCGATCCTGGCGGGCGGGCGGAGCCGTTCCAGTTGTGCCCGGGGGCGGCGAGGAGTAGGGATTTGGGGGTGGCGGGGCGCGGCCCTGGAGCTGCCCCGCGGGAGGTGAGCGCGGGGTAACTCCGGGTCATTGACTGGGAGTTACCTCGGCTCCCAGCGACGCGGCGGGCCGGGCCAATCGGCGGCCGCGGCACTGGGACGCGGCCCAGCAGGCTGGGGAGCTCAACTCCTGATTGGCCTGCACCTCTGTCTCGGGGCAGAAAGTTGGTTCTGCTGCTGGAGCTGAAAGCTTGCTTTGTGAAACGTGTGGCAGAGAGGTCCTGAAACTTGCATCCACCTTAACAATGAGAGTGTTTGCCGAGCCGCGCAGGAGGCAAACTGTGCCAAACGCTCGTCCAGGAGGTTAAGCCTGGCAGGATAAAGTCAACATTGCAGTGACTGCACAAAAGCAGAAATCATTTTAAAGTGAATCGTTTTTTGAGCAATGTACTGTAAAATAGGCAAAGTTGTTTGCCTTGTATAATAGGACTGAAAAACAAATATTTGTATGTAAGCCATGACAATTAAAAAAAAAAAGTCTGATTCTAACAAGCCACACAATCTCGGGAAGCATTCAGGAGCTGTATTTCACCAGCCTTGAGATAGGTAATTGTTGTTTTGGAAGCTGTTGAAAGTTGTGTGAGCTATTTCCTAATATTTTTATTATATTTACAAAGTGCATTGGTTTGTAGTGTTATCCAGTTGTATTGATGAATTAGTTAAAACTAAGAACTGACTTGTAAAATATTTTGAGCAATTAGATACATGTAGTAGGTAGAAAATAAGAAAAGCATTCTGTTATCATATAGTGTTAGCTAGCCAGTGCAGCAGTGTCATGGTATTTGTTACAGTGCAATAAAACAGCGTGCTGTAATAGACACCAGGGTGAGTTTAATGGATCTATTTGTCTAAATCAGAGTTGAATTGCAGTTGGTAACCTTTCACCCACTCTGCTGAGAGCAAATAAGAACAAAGACACTGAGGAACATAACTGTAACTGTGCATGGCTTTGCTTTTTCATATGGAGTGGCCTTATATCTGCTTTTCAAAACAGAACTATATTATTTTGCTAAGAGAACTTTATCATATTTTCAGGGGGAACAATAATGAGTCTTAATTTTGATTACTTTCAACTACAGAGGGTTGTCAATTTACTTTACAGTCGGAAAGAGCTTTACCCTGTGGTAAGGAGTGTCACACCTCAGAGAGAACAGACAGTTCCTTGGGATGTGCGCTAAAATTCTTGCCAGTAGTCTGGCAAGAGAATGGATTATTTTGGCTGTATTTCTAGTTTAGGAATCATTAGTCATATACAGATACTGTTATTGATAAAGGATTGGAGTTTGTAACTTTTTCCACTAGCAGCTAAGTTTAGCACTTAAAACTTTTAATATAGCCTTTAGATTTCTATTTGCCCTTCCTTTCCTTGATTAAAGTAGTAGAAACAAAGTTTTCAGTGCAGAACTTTGAATCCTAATGCACATAATTGTCTTCAAAGAAATAAATTAATCTTGTGTTATGTATACTCTACACTTTTCATAGCACTTATTTTGTGGGGCTGTTATTGCCAGTTCAGTTGGATGAATATTACGGGATTTGCCTCCTGTAGGAATTTCATTGTAGTGAAATACTGACATCCGGTTCTGGTAGTGGTGTTCAGGATAGTCAGCCTGCATAAATCACTTCAGAGGGAGGCAAAAAGCAATTGATGTGAAATCTAGGTTTGTGACTAGTTTGGTAGCTGTAGTTTTTTGTAAAATGGGCCATCTGCTGAAGTCGGCTTGCAACCTCTCCTTTCTACAGCACTTATATCTAATTATTTATGTGCAACCGAAATACATTAATCACACCGTCCATTTGATTTTACTGAGTGTTTTAATACGCACATAGAACTTAAATTATAGGAAAAGCACTGGGGCAAAAATAAGGATACAAAATGAATATAAAATCACTGCTGTAACTAGTGCTTGAAAAAAACGTGTGATCCTGTTCTAATTCTAAAACTACTTTTTCTTCCTTTGGAAAGGAAGAAATTCTGCCTGGACAGTGACTAATGAAGTATAGCTTGGATGAACTTGATACTTTGTACTCTAATCACTATTTCTATGTACTGTTTTGAACTACCAAGCTCAAAGGAAATGTCCTATAATTGAATATACAGGAATATCTAGCTAGCATGAGGTTCAGGTGAGGAAACTAATGCTGTTTTAATTATATAGACTGTCTTTTGTACTAATACTGTCATGCATGGAACTCTATCTCCAAGTGGAATGGAAAGTTTTGTTTGTTCTTAAAGCTGCCACTGGTTGTTCAATGTCCCAACATGTCTGGCAGATGTTAAGATGATTAGGAGCCACAACAATTGATTGGTAAAGGTCAGAGTTGTGAAGACTTGTTTTCCATGAAGATTTAAAGATGAAATTAAACTTTGGCAAGAGTAATAAAAAGCTGTAGAACATGCTAAGAGAATATTGGGGTGGGTAGGAAACATACCCTTTGTCTGACTTGAGTTACTTCTCAAACTTGTAATAGGTAATATTAATGTATCGTGTATAACTGAAATGATAAATGATACAGAAACAAAACCAATTAGTTTCTTATATGGTGATCAAACTAAGACATTTTACAGCAATGCTGCAAACCGAACCTTTAGAGAACTTCATTTATAAACAGTTCAGTTTTCAGTTTTAAAACAGTTCATTATTTTAAAATTTGCTAGGTAAAAAATCCATTAAGCATAAAATACTAACACTGAAACAATTCCTTGAAAAACTGAGTGCCCTTTTAGCACTTTGTGCCCTTGGCACAACCTAAGTATCTTTGTAGGTGGGAAAAACTTTAACAATTCTTTCATGGTATCTAGAGATTCCTAGAGAGTAGAGGGATAGTGGATTGAGTGCTATTAAGTGATTTGATCACAACCTAATTTACAAAAACTTACATAAATACTTTCTGGTAACTAATAGAATCTGTAATATAACCAGGTTTTCTACAATCTGTTGGGTCCTCTACACATTGCAGAATTAGATAAGGAGCTGCCTCAAGGCACCTGATGCTTTAGTTTTTCTTGACTGTGTTCAGCAATAAAAGTACATTCTTTTGCATTTCTGTTCAAGGATCAAAAGACTTCTAAGTTTTATGTAAAAAGAAGAAAAGAAAAATCTGCTTTTGTAATCAGATTCTAACTGATGTCATGTTTTGAACCTTGAAGCGGAATGATTTTGCAATGGATATTAATATAACTTTGGAGAAGTGCAATCTTAGGCTGGATGGGCAAATCAGAATCACTTTTTCAGATGTAGAAAATGTTTGCAACCCTCACTGTCTTTCAATTTCTAGCTGCTTTTCCTTCCTCAAACACATTTAAGGACTGAAAACAGGAAAAAAAACCCAGTGAATTTGCTGCCTGAAATTTGGTTTGGTTGAGGGCAGCAGCTGTGGCAAATCAGTATGAAGTCATTCACTGTCATTCAAAAAATAGTTTCACTGGCAGGCCCTATGTTAACTGGTTTCTGATGTATAATGGGTACAGTTTAGGCAATGGACTTGGGCCAGCAATGGGTTTTTTAGGTCTAGACCACCAATGATTTTGTGAGATAGACTGTTAAATAAGGGTGGTTTTGTCTGTTTTCTCTGACTCAACAAAATAACGTACCATAGTGCAAACCAGGACATGAACTTGCATGGCTTTAGTTACTTTGCAGTAACTGTCCCTTATATATGCCATACCTTTGTCCCCTTTGTCAGAAAAATGCAAACTAGCTTAGTCTGTGAGATGTGTTCCCTTATGTGACAGGAGCCAGTTATGGGAAGTTACTGCACATTAGCTGATGTGATGGTATTTCACATTGTACCTTGAACTCGTTTGTCTACCGATGCCATTGCTGGCCTTTCAGTAATGCAATGTGACAAGCCATGTCTCTGTTGTAGTGGTTTCTGTAATATATCTATATTTGCAGGAGCAATCTTTTTTTTCTTCTCCCCTCTTGATGTCAATAAGGTCTTCGCAGTGTGGGGAGAAGACTGACTTTTCCCTTTGTTATTGGTGTCAGTTTATTTTATATGTATATAGATACAGGCATTTAGGTGTGGTAGTTGTAAACACATGTCAGCTAATGAGAAGAAAATTGTCAGGTATTTCTTTGAAATACTGTATATGTAATTAGTGCATAGCTGTAATGAGTGGAAAACCTGTTCTAGCATTAAAAGAGGATGAGAAGTGTGTGAAAAGCCATTTATTTTACAAAATGTTGCTTGGAATTAGGGAAATGCTTACTATTTGAATTCATTTTGGCCAGAGTGTTTTAGTAATTCATCAAATACTTTGTATTTATGGACTGAGCCCCGAAAGGAGTGTGTACAACCTATGCATTTTAAAAGCCACAGATACACCTTTCTGTGGCCCAAGCCAAAAGTTAGGAATTGGCAAGGTAGGAGAAAGGGTTGAGACTTCCTCCAAGAAAAGCCTGAACAAGGAGTAACTTGCTAACAGTGGAGACAACTGTACTGTCTGAAGTTCTGGTCCTCTTGCCACCTAAGTTTGTATCCTGCACAGAGTGAGGATATTAGCTTCTACCAGACCCCCACTAGAACTGCAGAAGTGTAGATTGATGTCTAGATATGAGAGTGATGCAATTAAGCACTTGCATCACAACTGCAGTGAAGCTGTAGCATGCCTCAAACTGTTTGCAAAGGGAGGAGTTGGAGCTGTGACTTGCTACAGGAAATGGATTGTAGGGCAGCTTATGGGAAAACTTAATATCCATTTTTTCCTGATTGCAAAAGTTCTGGTTGCAGGGCATCTTTTGGGCCAGTGTTTTCTTAGCTGCAGCATTTACCATAGAGCTATGAATGAAATAAAATTTTGCAAGTTATGTAATTGCTCATGGTGCTGAAAAAAAAATAGCTCTATTTGCTGTGTTGTAAGCAGAATTGCACTACAACAGATATACATAAGATATTGTACAAAATTGCTGTTGGAAGGAAAGCTAATCACTTGCTATTATCTTCAACTTCAGTGATGAGTGATTCAATGTAGCTTTTTAAGAAAAGTAGATCACACTTCATTTTAGAAAAGTAAAATGTAAATGTCCCATTACTGTGGAAGCTAAGACATATCCCTGTGGGTGCTAGCCTTCATTTACTGAAAGATTTTTTTTCAGTGATACATAACTATCTCTGCATCTAGCTTTCATAAATATGTTGAGTCTTAAGAATAAGTGGTAAGAAATTTATATTGTCTTCCCAGAGGGGAAATAAGGAAGAATTTATAGAAGTTAAGGTAGACTATAGGGGAAATTAGCAGGCTGCTGTTAATGCTGGTGGAAATCTTGATTTGTGTAATTAACTGACCTGTTAAGTAATTAGGAGCTGTTTTGTGCATTTTCCAGCTAAGTGTCAAGCCTACCTTGATCCCAAGTGTAAAGGTTGGTCTGACAAATATGCTTACACAGTAGATGTTTTAGTATTTTATTCCACAGTGCATTTTCAGATGTTTCAAGTTATTCTGTTAATCCTCTCTGTGGCAACAGCACCATCTTCCCTTTGACTGTGGTGACAGAGGCATTTCAGCTGTGTGTACATAAAGTATGGCCTATCCTGTTGATAGAAGTGTGTATGCTGTTTTGGGCTGCTCTTCCCAAATTTGCTTTTGTGAAATGCAGAATAATTTGTAAATGGCAACGAAAGAAACTTAAACATAGGAAGCTAATCTAAGTACTTTTCATTAATATTTACTCACTAAATTGAAATTACTAACTGACCCTAGGTGTTAAAACAGTTTGTATTCTTAAGAACATGATGTTAAAGTGCTCGCTTCTTTTCATAGTGCTTTTAGACACCATCTTCAGTTGTAGCCTCATCTTTAATGGATAATAAGATGGAGGCCCTTTTTTTTTTGCCTTGTGCCAGAATTTCTCTATTTGATATATTCATCGCAAATTCTTGATTATCAAACTAATGGTTTTAGTTTAGACATATCTGAGATGTTTGGTACATATCTTGATTATGAACATCTTTTAACATCTTGTGTAAGCAAACATTTCTGACTTTATTGCAGGCACATGTTTTTCTTGCATATAAAAGAAGATCTTCTTGCTGGTAATCTTCAGTGTTCTTCAGAGCATGCAATTGAACTTAGTGCATTGTTGGCACAGATGAAGTTTGGAGATTATAACCAGAACACCGCCAAGTACAATTATGAAGAGTTGTGTGCAAAAGAGCTCACCACTACTATTTTGGAGAGGTAATGAGATATAGCCTCCTTTTTGGAGACCAAAAGCATAAGATTTTCAGCCCTTAATTGTTGATGCTGTAATGTGTCTTGTGTTGTTAGGAAAAATAATTTAGAGAGGAAAATACAACCTGAAGGCTTAAGTAATGTTCTGCTTTCAGTTAATTTTTAAGCTCAGTTATGAGTTGTGGTCTTTCATGAAAAGCAGAAGCTGTGAACTCTAGTACTTGGGGAAATAGAGGTATGTAATTACTTGGAGTAGGGTAATCAAATTACAAGTATGTCTTAGACCTACACTTGTGAAAGTAAGTAATAAGAATTTGTCTTGCTTAGTGCCCTTACACTGAGAAGTAAACAGGATTCCCCAAATACCTTCATAGCTCAGTCCCTGAATGTCGAGAAACTTTCAGTGTGTGATGCTTTTCTGTTGTTTTTTTTTTTTGTTTGGTTGGTTTTTTTAGTTATGAACTTAGTGGTTCTTCTGGTAAATATGTTGGGGGAGAGAGGAGTGTTAGTTGGAAAGCCTTGATTACATGTAGCTTTCTCATTTCTGAGCATGTGCACAGTATAGTCTCTTGAACATTCTCAGGATGTTTTGGTAATTCTCAATCCTTTCCAGTTCATAATTACTGGAAATCTATAACCAGATAAAGCAGGTCAGGAGTATTTAATAATATGTTTAACTAGATCATCTAAAAACACATATTAAAACAAGCTGCTGATAGTAAGAGCACATACCTGAGTTATTTCACTTATCCTTATTCTTTTTATCAACAGCATTATTGCAAAGCACAAGGAGCTAGAAGGTCTAAGTCAAGCTTCTGCTGAATACCAAGTTCTGCAGATTGTTACAACACTGGAGAACTATGGGGTAGAGTGGCACTCAGTGAGAGACAGTGAAGGGCAAAAACTCCTTATTGGTGTTGGACCTGAAGGCATATCCATCTGTAAAGATGACTTCAGTCCCATCAACAGGTACGTGTTTTGTGGAACCATTTTGGTCTTCCATTTTTCAGAAGTACTGAGCATGCTCTGGTTTTTACACAAATATTTCAAACTGCTCTGTGAATTACTAAAAGGAACCCTTGGAATGTAGAGTTTGAGAGTACCTACCTACTTATAATCAAGACTACAATTGTTCTTAATACTCCTGATTCATATATATATATTTTTGAGGTGGCATCTTCAATTCAGCATTAGATAACAATTGGAGATCATTGTAATTTCTGATAAAAGTGTACACAGTAGTTTGTTGAGCATGCTCTTATCCTTAAAAGCTGAATAACCTTTCTTTTTTATTATTCACTTTTAGGATTGCTTATCCTGTTGTTCAAATGGCAACTCAATCTGGGAAGAATGTATATCTGACTGTTACCAAGGAGTCTGGTAATAGTGTGGTTCTCTTGTTTAAGATGATCAGTACAAGGGCAGCAAGTGGACTCTACAGAGCAATTACAGAGACACATGCATTTTACAGGTCAGTATTGCCACTAGGGTCAACTGCTGGTGCTCTTCTCCACAGTATTTGGATTAAGTGCTTAAGCAGCCAGCAGTCTGACTGCAAATCAGAAATTCTCTGCAAAATTTCATTGTCTTTGCAGCCTCTGCTTTCCTGTTAAGTCCAGAAGCTGGACAGGTTTTTGCTGCTTTCCATTTTGTGGAGTGGGAATACAAGACAACTGAGCAAAATTTCTCAGTTTACCACTATGAATAACAGCACTTCAGAATTTAAACTTACTATGATCTTTAATACTTCATAAACAATACATACATTTTTTTTCTCCATATGTGAGAGGGAGGATGAGAGAGCAAAGGAGAAGATTGTCTTTCAGCATATGTAGGTGTAGCTCATGCACATGTCATCCTGTTCCTCCTTTGACTCCTCCAGTTCCTAGTGGTTATCTGTATTCCACCTTCCTATCTCGTGTATTTAAATCTTCCTACAATTCCTGTTCTTGCTCACATACCTGGGATTTTTGTTTCATGCCAGGAGCTGTCCGTTGTCTATATCCTTTTGTTCTTTGAGGTAGGGGCACTATACTTATTTGTTGATGGCTGATTTTTTTTAAACCCCTTTTCATTCTTACTATGAGGTCCAACACTGATCGATAGAACTAACTGTCAAAGACAGTTGGTGGTGTTTTCTCTAAATGTAACTACCACATATCAATTTCAGTTACTTTGTAAGAGAAGAATTGGACCTAAAGCAGAGGGAAGTACATACGCTAGGCAAAAACCTGTCCAACTTCTCAAATTAAATCACTTTAATACAGTTACAGCAATTAACATCAACTAGTTGCTTTTCTAGCCACTGCAGCTAATCAGCAGCTAACCACTGCTTATTTTGAGTCTGATAAGCAGGTCCTGTTCTGCTCTGTAATTATATGCCCTTGCACTGCTGTTTTGCGCTCTTCATACTTTCTTCCAGGCAATTAAAGCATTATATAACTTCTTATAGTCTTAACTTGGATCTTTGTCTCTGCTTGTAACTTCTACTGTCCTTTGCATTTTCTGATTTTAATTTAAGCAGAATTTTAGCTAGGCAATAGCATTTGGCCATAAGCTTAGATGTTTGGACCTTGGGCCCAGTGAGGCTGTAGTCTGTGTTCTGTGTTTGTGTTTTCTTTCCTTTGTTGTCTAGACAAGTGATACACGTTAATAGGCTTCTGCAGATTTAACTGAAGTGTGACAAGCATGGTTAGGATAGTGAAATACCCAGTGGCAAATACAAATGGCTTAATTTAATTCTCTACACTGGATTCACACTGGTTCCCTTCAGATGATATAATACTAGTATATAAAGTACTGAGTGGACGTTTGGTTAAAGACATTACTTGACTCCATGCTAAGAATTTTTCAGAGCCTGTCTAAAGAAAGAGGTGTTATGCCAAAGACCATTAATTGGAATTCTTTAATGCAGTGTTTGGAAATTACTATGTAAAGAGTCATTGTTAAGCTGAACTGTGAATTAAGCAAGTGTTGGCTGCTCATGTTAGCATAATGCCTTAAGTACCTTCCATAGCCTGACTCCGTTTTACCAGACACTTCACTTTTTTGAAGATGTAAAATAACTGTCACTTTTCCATTTTACACATTTGAAAGTAAGAGTTGTCATGCAAAGAACATTCAAGAGCTTAAATATTATCTCAGACTTCTCTATTTGCTTTAATTTCAGTGCTGCTACTTCAGCTTTCGAACAAATTATTGTAGGGCTAGGTCTATCCGTATTAACTAACCAAGTTTGCATTTGTCCTGTTGTTTCATAGGTGTGACACTGTCACCAGTGCTGTCATGATGCAGTATAGTCGAGATCTGAAGGGCCACCTAGCATCTCTGTTCCTGAATGAAAACATTAATCTTGGTAAAAAATACGTCTTTGACATTAAAAGAACATCAAAAGAAGTATATGATCATGCAAGACGAGCTCTTTATAATGCTGGCATTGTGGATCTTGTTTCAAGAAGTGACCAAACCCCACCAAGTTCCCCCCTTAAGTCTTCAGAAAGTAGCATGAACTGTGACAATTGTGAGGGTCTTAGCTGCCAACAGACAAAAGCTCTGCAAGAGAAGCTGCGGAAGCTAAAGGAGTCCATGCTTTGTATGGCGTGTTGTGAAGAGGAAATAAATTCGACCTTTTGTCCCTGTGGCCACACAGTATGCTGTAAGACGTGTGCTGCCCAATTACAGGTAATTGCAGTGCCATTAAGATGTGAGTTACCAAATCTGCAGAAGTTTTGGTTATCTGTGTACTTAACTGTCATGGATTAATATGTCTACATTGATAGTCTAGTAAAAGTTATGTTTAAAATTTTGTGGTAAACTAATTCTGGAGAACATTCTGTTTAGATGATGTTTTTGAAAGGTAAGTTTTATCTGTGCTAACTTGTGGTGAAGGTAAATGAGCTGCATGTTTCTCATGATACCCTATTTTAAATATGGACATTATGGAAAAGTGCTCTATTAGTGTGTACATGGAGGGAAGTCTCCAATAAGTGCAGAGACTTTCAAAATATGAAGTAAACTAATTTCCTGCTATTTTTCCTTTCCAGTCATGTCCTGTTTGCAGATCTCGTGTAGAGCATGTCCAGCATGTGTACTTGCCAACCCACACCAGTCTTCTCAATCTGACTGTGATATGATCTACGTATACTTTAAACCTATACTTTTTAAACTGCACTAATATGAAATGCAACCATTGATTGTGAAGAAGGCAATCACTCTGGCACCTGTCCACAATCAAAAGCAAAAATACATTTTTGAACATAAATATTCTTCGTTCAGCATGTCCAAAATGGATTGTGACATCTTTTGAGAGCAGAAGTGTAATTGATTCATGTTACTTAAAAGGAGAATGATGCGTAAGCTTGTAGCATGGCGGCGTTGCCAAAAAGCTAGGTAAGCCTGGAGAAATGTGGTGTACACATATTGATATACCAAGCAAGAGCAATGCAGCCTTTTATTTTACACTATAAATCATTTTTAGTACAGTCACTCCATTTATTTTAATAGTAAGACTAGCTTTTACAAATATTGGTTTAGTATAGCTCATAGTTTCTGCTTTTAGTAAACTGCTTTAAAGGGGAGAGAACTTCTTTTTAAAAAAATTGGTTCTTAAACTAAAGTTACAAGGCTTCATCAAGCACCTATGTTCAATTCAGAATTCTGTCAAATAGAAAACAGTTCTAAGAGAATAGCTTTGGCAGGGTGAGACAAATTTGTTAATTTTGAAGAGCTGAGGGTGGATCAGGAAAGAATCCTGGTTAGCGGTGTCCTGTGGAAGCATTGTTATGGGACTTCATTCACAGCTCTCAGTGGGCGAAGTACTCCCAGGTTTCCCACATCCAACTTGGCTGGTGATCTTGGGAGCTGCAGTCAGCTGCCCTTCAAGAGGGCAAAATAAAGCCCTTGGCTTTATTTTGGAGACTGATTTTAAACTATTAAACATGTACCATTAACTTCTAAAATAAGGGTTGTGTATAATTTTAAATGCTTTCTTCAGTTAACATCTTTATTGGGTAGATCATTTCCTGCTAAAATGTTTTTAATCTCCACTCCCCTACTTGGGCATTTTGGACTCTGGCATCCTAGTGTATTCTCCAGGGTACAGAGGGAACTAGAGACCATGTTTGGGTGCAATACTGGCTTAATCAAAGCTAGAAAAAAAGTACACTGTCACTTTACTGAAATTTTCTGATTATACTTTTCATATTGCCTTAATGTAGCAGTAATGTGTGTTTATGCATCTGTTTCTTTGCACAGACATTTTGTCAAAATATTAAAACTATACTTTTTTATGACACATTAGCATATAAACCTTACTCTAAGAGGGTATTTATTTTTTCACTTTGTAAAGAAAATTTTGTTTCCTCATGAAGCAAGAGCTTTGTCCTATATCTTAGGCAACTTCTGTCTTTTTATATTCAGGTTAATAAAGGACTTTAAAAATCTACTTTGTGTTATTGATAAGACTTTAATTTTGTCCTGAAATTCATCTGAGGCAGCATTGAACCAAAAATACAGTATGAAGTATTTTCATGTTTAGTTTCAAGAGGGAGAAGAAAACTGTCATGGTATAACCACTTTTGTTCAGGCAGCGTACTTTTAAAACAGCTGACGTATTCCAACTGTAAAATAGCCTTCAGAAGTAACTTTGTGAAGAACTTTCCTACAGTAACTTGCCCCAAATATATGGAGTATATTCTGGTGAGATGATAGAAATGAAAGAGTAGAAAGTTGGAGTTCAAGCAATCCTGCCTAGGAAGGATCTTAGATGTGTTGGTGTCTTTTTTTTTTTTTTTTTTTTTTTTTTTTTTTTACTGAAGCTATTCATATTTACTAATTTGAGTCTGCTTTCACATTCTTGAAGGGATGGTGATTGAGCAGGGCCAGCATGGTCGTCTGGCAAGACAGCTTATCAGCGACAGAAGCTTGAGGCCCTAGACCTAAACTTATTTTTAGGCTGGCTCTGAAACGCTGCTGATGGGGGGAAGGTGGCTGGCAACCAGGCAACATATTCTGACTACAAGAGCTCTCTATCTCAATGTCAAGTGACAACTTATCCTGAGAGATGAAATTTTCATCTTTAAAAGCAAGTGAGTGCTACTGAATTCACTTTCAAAGATTACAGAAGTTATGAAGCTGTTGTGCATATATGCTATTTAGTGGAAGGAACGGGTATGCAAGTGTTTTCAGAGAAGACTATATCCAGCTGTCCAATAGTACTGAAGCCAGCCTTCCTCGCTTCCCAAGATTACTTTGTTCTGTGCAAACAGAATTAAGTTAGTGACATCTAATCCATCATCCTATGGCAGCTGGTTGAAGTAGATTGTAAATTAATATAAATAGATGTTAATATAGGCATCTGATTTTAAAGTCTTCAACACGATCAAGCTGTTAAAATAGGCAAGCATAACTCCAGGTCCTTGTAATTAAATTGGCTGTGCAATTAGACATACCTAATAAAAATAATTCCAGTAGTTAGAGTTCTAATCAAGTGGGGTTTGACAGGTTATGTGCCATAGGTGGAATTCAGGCAAAGCCTGTGACTTCTGGAAACTTACTCTGCCTGGTCTTGAAAAGCTATGCAGAGGGTTGGGCAGAAGCACTGAGGTACAGGTCCAGGCAAGAGTCAGGCAAGTACTGGTTGTACCTGAGGCTGTTGAGAGTCTAGTTCTGTGTTGGCGGAGGAGAGCACAAGCAGAGGCTAAGGGCTTTTTTCCAGTTAGGAGGAGTGAGAGCAGCATCACATCTGTATGCTCCACAACCAGAGCAATTTTAACAGAACGCTATTACCTGTTCTGGGAACAGAGCACCAGGTAACCTCTTCTGAACGTTGCAAATCACCAAAAGCCTCCCTTGGTTTATAGGTAAGATCTAATAGAATGTGAAACAATTATAAGCGTGGCTTTGATTTCTTCACAGACAGCTTTCTTTGGAAGCATTGTTTGAAATGGAGTGGATCATGCTATGCTAGGAAAAGTTTTGCATAATCATCAGGGATGATTTGCATAATCATCAGGGATGTCCCTGCTCCTTGCAGGGGGGTTGGACTAGATGACCTTTGAAGGTCCCTTCCAACCCTAACCATTCTATGATTCTATGATCCAAAACTGCTGCAGTGTGTGTTGCTCAATGTTTGCAGTTCCAGTACACTGTTTCTTTTAAGAAGTACTGTGTCCAATCCATGTGAGCTGCCAACAGCTGTGGAGAGTGTAAGAGAAACAATAGGAAATCTTGAACTTCACATGCCACATAGCCATGCTGTGGAAAGAGTCAGGTCTCGTTTGCCAAAATGCTGTTCCTTCTCCTAAGAAGCTTTGTGTGGATGTTGTAATGGATGGTAGTGGGGGAAAAAAACAAAACCCCAAGGCAAAAAATATCCAAACAATAGAATAGTTTGTAGGAACAGCTGGAGTTTGTGTCCTTTATGCTTCTTCCTCAGGAGCAGGAGGATTGGTCACAAAGCTTCGTTTTGTGCCTCTCACACCTTATGTTAGAATGTCTCTGTGTACCAGGCACTCGCAGTCAGCTCCTGTACTGTATTTGCTACCCAAAGCCAGTACAACTTGGCAAGAAAACACAAAAAAGTCAGTTCTCATTTATCTTCAAAGTTGCAATGCAGCTGCTGTAATCCCATCGGGTGTGTGCAATGTCATTCTAAAAGGCTATAGTCTTAAATTTCTGCTACAAATACCTAAATGGGAAAAACTCACCGTCAAGGACAGTGTGGCTTGCTGGGTCAATTCAAGAGCAGGAATCCTGTTAGTTACTTGGACCTCCTGACAGTAGAACAGTGTTCAAAAGCGGCCATGTGCAGAGAGAGTTGCAAGCAGGAGAACTGTAGGAGAGATATTCTTACTAAAACACTGTCACGCTGAAGTGTTGTTAATAAACAAGACAGGGATTTAGCAATAGCTACACCTGCGCTACTGGAACTGGGAACTCCCAGCCCTCCACTGGTATCTGCCTGGCTTTCATCCTCCCTTTGCTGCATAGAGATCTCTGTTACGGAGAGCTCAACCTGCGAGGGACTCCAAAGGCAGGATGTTGAGACGTGTCGTGTTACCTCTGTAACAGGTCTGTCCTCCAGCATGCAGTCACTCATTTCAAGGTACATACAAATGTTAAAATGCTAAAGAACTGCAGAATTACAGCTTCTGTATTTTAAAATTATTTTTATTTCTTCCAAGTGCCATAAAAGCATGTACACAGCAGCATCCATCTATTTAAAGATTTATTTCCTTGCTAAATCAGCACTGTTGCGTTCCTAACGGAATGCCCTTGGGGGAAAATCCTCATCCGTCACCCTACGCTATTTCACTTCACAGCAGCATGCTGGCATGTTGATCAAAGAGGGGGGAAAATTACAGCTCAGATTTCGCGTCTATGGTTTTAAACAACAAACTTCCCATGGAGTGTTAAAATTATGAATTGACAAATCTTAGTTTCAGTAATGCCTGGTCAAATCTTTGAATTCTTCTGATGACCCCATTTTCCCCGAGAGCGTGCTGTAGTGCCAGCTAAGTGCTTTGGTTGCCTTTGTGCCCATGGATTCAGCTAGCAGGAGCCTGTTAAAACAGAAAGTAGCAACTGACAAATGGGTTTAAAATAAGATATCTCGGTAAAATTGTGGCAGGGAAAAAAACAAACCCAAAACTGGGGCAGACTTCCAGAAGAGAGGCAGCTTTGCTGGAGGAACCCTGGGCTGGGAGCTCCCCGGGGGTTCCCAGTGCAGGAGCCAGGGCTGTGGCTGTCCCCTGCCCCACGGGACAAGCAGCCTGGCAGGGAGCACTGCTGGCCCTCGGCGAGAGGGTTTGGGTGAAAAGTGGTCCGGGAGAGGCAGGACACAGCTGGGCAGATGAGGCATGCCAGGGCAGGCAAGCTGCTGCCGGATCAGTAATTCCCCAGGGAAATTCCTACCGGAGCATCTTCCTGGCAGGCCACAGCCAAACCTCCCACTCTGCCAGGAGCTCATAACGTCACAGGACTCCAACATAAATTGCCCACTGGAGCCCTTCAGCAGTACTGGGTGGTAGAAGCTATTACGGTTTCTAGGTCTTCTATTTTCCTGCAAAGAGTGATGCGAGCTGGGAAGAGGCACCAGGAGTAACACTGAGGAAGGGCTCTAGGAGCCCCAGCAAAAGGAATCACTAGTTCATGCAGTAGTGGGAAAACACAAACTGTAATTTCTCTGAAAACTCAGTGGGAATCACGATTCCTCTCTGTGGATGGGAGCAAACCAGAAGAGTGAGCGAGGCTGGTGCTCACCTATGCTTAGAGATGGTGAGCAAGGTTCAGTGCCACTTCCTGTTCCCAACTGGGTTGGGGACTCGTTGGGGCTGGCCAGTGGCTAACTTTTGTAGCACTCATGCATACACCAACCAAGTTCCTGAAATAAAAAGGTCAAGCAAACAAACCTTACCAGCTTTCTGAGAGCTTAACGACAGATCACTTGCTGATTTCTTGCCAACTAAAATGCAGAGTCCTTTTCAGCAGCTGCTGAGAGGCTGGGAGAGGGCGAGACATGACTGGGAGGGAAATGAATCTGCCCCTGAAAGCTGATGCCTTTCTCTGCCTTCACTTTGACCCTTTTCCAAGTGACCTGATGTAGCTTGTCCACTATTTGCTGACCCTTCCTTATTCCTGAAAACTCTTCTGTTTTCTCAACAGTGATTTCTAGGATCTATCACCAGGCTCTGAAGCCAACCTTTCTTTTTCTAGCAGCTGTCCACATAAACTCCACTTTGGGAAAGAATCTGACTTTCTTTGGCCAACATCATCCAACGAGGATCTCACCCACCCACCCCTCTTTCTGTGCCTTTCTGACCACAAAGGGCACCATCTCCATCTGTGGCAGCAAGAAAAAAAAAAATCAGTATAAATTAATCTTTCCACTTACTCTCAGTGTGCCTAAACAAAAATGTTTGCCTATAGCAGCCCTTTCAGGGCCACTTAGTGGTTACCTAAGTGATTAACTAGGTGTGCGTATGTGTGAAGGTGTCTGCCATCTCTATTTTTATCCAATGGTTGGTGTCTAGCCTCTCTGCTTCTTCAGGGGAAATCAATGCAGGTAATGATAGACAGTAACATGGCAACTTTTTACATAAACAGGCTTGCGGAAGCCAGATCTTCCTCCCTCCTGCCAGAAAGCTGTTTGTCTGCGGAATCCATGCATCTGGCACCAAATTCCAATCATAGCACTACAACTGCGGGAATTATAGAGACATTGGCAGCTCATCTGAAGAGACAGTATTTGTTTTCCTTGTTTAGAACTATAAATAGTCAATAGAGGACTCTCATTCAAACAGTATTGATGATTCAAGTAATCCAGGCACAGAGACAGCCAAAAATTGGACTTCTTTCTTTTATTTTATTCAAAACAACCCAACTCTTACTTCAGAAGCTGAAGTTCCAAAAGGGCAATGCAAAAAGCACATGCCCAGCAGCAAACTAGCCCTCAAGATACACTGGCACACCAAGTGTCCTGTATTTGACCTTAAAACTGTTTGCCTGTGTCGTTGTCTGACCTGGAATTTTTTAAAACGCCTTCAGCTCTGCTGTGGTTTGAGCAGCTGACTTCCTCCTCTGCCTCCCTGAGATCCACAAAGTGAAGCAATACCAAAGTGTCCTGAGAGCACTCTGTCTGGGCAACGTGCTGACAACACGCGTGTTACTCTTGAAAGGCAGTTGCAGGGTCTCTCTCCTGTCCTGGGGGATACGTGCACTTAAAGGTCTGCGTCTGAAGAAGTAAATGAACACAGTTCCTCTTTTCCCTTGGTGAACAATCCCTCTGCTGCAACAGGAGGAAGAAGATGACCATGTCTTTCTTCCCTGATCTTTTTAAAAGAGAAAGGAAAGGAAAAAAAAAAAAAAGAAAGAAAGAAAGGAGAGAGAGAGAGAAGACTGGTCAGTTTCTGTCTTTAAGAATAACGGCCAGCCCCTTCTTGGAGGAAACATTTGAAACTGGTAGGAATGATAGGTGTGGAAAAACTTTTGGAAGGAAAAAGAGACACAAATGCTTTGCCACAATGGACACTGTTGCCCAAAAGATTGTGATCTTGGGTAAGTTCCCAAGTGCCCAAGTGATGGCATTTCTCCCTCAAGTCCTGTTCCTACCAGAAAGATTTCCCTCAGAATCAGCTGCCATGTCCTGCAAGCCAAGGTCATTACCGCAAACAATATTCTCCCTATGTGGCAGTAAGCTCTGTAGCAATGGAAAGAGACAGGGTAACACCACAAACAGAGCACGGTCTAATGAATGTAAAATCAGCAGCATAGTTGTAACTTGTCCTCAAATACCATGTCCTTGAGCTAGAGGGGAACATGTGACTGTGGAAAGAGGAACTAAGAAAGGTAAGGAAGAAGTGACAGGAGGACGAAGGGCAACTCACCACCACTCACATTGCTGTGGTTTTTAATAATAAATGGCACTGTGCCATATGTTTCTTTTCCCACTCTTGACTATGCAAACATTAAATTAACAACCCCAGGCTGCCAAAACCTTTCTCTAACACCAGTCCCAGCCACAGAGCAACAACATTGCTTTGCTGGTGCAGATACAACTCTCACAGCTAATCCTCAACCGAGTGTTGTCTCTCTGGATTTTTTCTAAAGGCTCAAGTCCTTTAGAGGGGCACATTTTTCCTGGAATACTGGAGCCTGTTCTTGCCCAGCCTGTCTCTGAAAGGGATACAGCACTGCTGTGTGAAACACCTTGCAGCTTCACTGCCATCTTACTGGATGCCTATAATGAAGTTTTATCTGTGTGCAAGGTGATATTTCAGTCTTTTAGGACTTTTTCCCCATTCATCCCCACAGTTGCAAACTCCCTTTTCTACCTCGAATGCAGGAGGTAGAATGTTTCTCCTAAATGTGTTTCTCCTAAATACGGTAAATTTGCATGTGAAAATTTACTGTGGTAGGGTGTTTTATTCTAGTAAAATGAATGTGTTCAAAGGGGAAAAAAAAGCTGATACCTTAGTGAAAGGATACTTTCCTTTGTAAATCTGGCCAGCTTACGAAAATTGTCGTAAGAATGATGTCTTAAAGTTTTACATGTCCTCAAAATAGACTCAGATATTTGCACAGGCACACATAGTTTTTGCCTCAATGCACACACAAAAAAGTTTCAGTTGTAGGAAAGGGCACTCTTGGTAAGTTTTGCAAGTTGTCAAACAAGCAGCTATAAGGGAAACTGTTCTGCAAATTCAATGATAATTCCCTCTGTCACAAAACCACCACTAGATTGAAACCTCACCTTCAGCTTCCACACAGCATTCAGTGTGAAGCTCTTCTACCCTGAGTTATGGCTGCTGCTGCATCGGTTTTTACCTCTCATATCCCACACAGCATTGTCTCGAATCTGAAGATGTGATGTCTGCCTTCACTTCTGAAGACACAGTGTTTTGGCTTCATCATGGTCTTCTGTTCTCCACACCCACCAGTTTCTTTACCTGTAGTCTCCTTGTACCCCCTCTCACCACAAACCCTGCCCTTCTCATCTCCCCTGGCTCAAGTTCATCCTTCAGATTGTCCTTTTGTGCATTCTTGATATCTTCAACAAAAACCCCAGGACCACACCAGCTACCTCAGCTCTAAATCACCTTCTGTCTACATGTTGCTATTCTTTACTACACAGCAAAAAATTTCCCTATTCATCATTTAAGCCAAATCTCCACATGCCTACAGTTACCTATAATCTTTTGGTTCTTCCTACAAATTGTCTGTCCTCCCTGATCTTTTGCCTTTTTCACAAAGGACATTGCTGCATTTTTTAAAACATGAGATGCCACAGTGCCAGCACTTAGACCTCTGATGAACTGAGTATCAAAGAAGCAGAAGACAGCTGGCCTTCCAGATGTGTAGTCCAAAAATGGTGATGCTGTTATATCTTCTTGAGGAAAAAGTCAAATAGAGACCTAAACTATTGTCAGTAATTCTGTGATTTTACTAGTGATGTTCTTGAGTCTACAAAGGCTTTGAGAAGAAACATGTCTGTAGCTAACTCATGCCAGACAAGAAAGAATTTACAGCAATGTTTCCTGCACAGACTCCAATAAATGAGAACTGCTAATTGTTTAATCCTCCTAAACTTTTGTTTCTCTTCGCTGTAAGTGACTTAGACTGCAGCAGACTCCAGTCTAGACTGGAATTTTTGCTTCTTAGCCATCTGCCTGACAGTATTTTGGTGATACATGCATTTCCTCTTAGTGATCTACTTACAAGGTATCACAGTTTGCCACAAAAATAGGCCGAAGTCTGAGGCCAGTATTTGAATTCTCTTTACTTTGGTCCTGGCTTTTTTCTATAAGGGGCACTGAAGTGAAACCAGATAAACCTCCAGTTTTGATGTTTAAAGTTGAGACTGCCATCTGGATCAGCATCTCAGCTGCATGGTTTGGGCATGCCTCTTGTTTTTGTTAAATACCAAGGCATGTTCTTTCTCCTGACACTCCTTCTTTCCCTCTGGTTTGTAGGATGAAGAATCGGGTAATTACCACCCCGGGATTTCCATCCTCTTGAAAATGGTGTGCCCTCCTACAAAAGAGAGGTCTTTCTGTTCAAACAGAAGTGGTCACAGTGGGTGGGTTAGCTTCGCTTCTTGCCTTATGTTTGTTTCTCTGTAAAATGAACATTTCCTCCAGAGACCCTTAGGGCTAAGGGAGGTGAGTCATAAGTCTTGTTTTGCTGTGCAAGTCTTTACACGGACATTAATTAGGATGAGATAACAGTTATTCTCTGAGCTTTGTTTTCCTTATCCCACCAAACCATACATTGCCATCAATGCTGCTATGACCAACTGGATTCGCAGTTTCTCCAAACTGCTGCTAAACCAGCTGGACTGTGTAAAAGGGGCATGTCTGAGGCCCTATTTCATGGTGACAGGACCTTCACCTCAAACATAAGGACTGATTCAGTCATGTCTTTGTCTGAACATGGGCCCTGCTGGCATTTTCTTTGGCGCAAACGCAGTGTAACGCCAAACTGCCACAGGGAGTAGCTGGCAGAGATGGAGCATGGCAGCCTCTCCTGCTCCACCTGGATAGTCAGGCTTCTTTAGCCGTGCAATGGAATAAATAGCTCAGTTTTATGAAAACTAAGCCTCAGGTTGCTCATGGACTCCTTGCTGGTTGCTAATGTGGCTGTCAGTTGGGTAAAGCTTAAGTGAGGATCATCATCTCCTGGAGCAGAAAGTCTTGCTTTTCCTCCTGGCAGGTTTGCAGTGGGAAAGGAGCACTGGGAAACTGCAGGGAAAGGAACTGGAGCCTTTTTTACAAGGGGGAGGCAAAAGCAAAGCGGGGCATTTAGAAAAGGCCCACAAGAGATGAGTGCACCAGCTCAATGTGGGGAGTGCGCTGTGGGAGATGTACCATACCATGGTTCCAAAGCTCAGAAAAAAATGGTCCAGATGAAGAAGGACACAGGGACACCAGTATCACCTCCCTTGGTGTTTTTATTAACAGATTGGTGAAAGCTGGAGTGAGGTGACTGCAGAGACTGTGTGTGCATAGGTTCTTGTATATATGACTGCTGTTGCTGATGCTGCCCCTCAGTTTTCAAAATGTTGTACAGCTGCTCTGTCAATAATATTTGAGTTATTTCCTCAGGTCTCTTTCCTTTTAAAAGCAAATTAATTAAAAATAATAAAATGTATTTGACATTCCTGATTGCATCCCAAATCACCAATCTAATGTGTTAAGAGTCTGAGCAACAGCTCAAGGAAACCAAAGGAAATTTCGTATTACTTGCAGACGACAACTGCCCAGAAAATGGAACGGATGCTAAGGAATAAGTGAGATGGAAAGAATCTGATCCTCCTCATTAAACTGCTCACTCTTCAACAACAGATGGTGTGTTTGTGAGTGTTTGCCGTTAAGAAAGTCAGGGCCCTGGACCAAAGGGAAAATATAAGCCACATTTAACTACTTGCATATGTTGACTTTTGGAATCATTTCCAGTCAGATATAATGTCAGACATCTACACACTGACTCCTTGGTTTTGTTTGCCTGTGCTCTTTCATTTGTTTGTCATTATGTTTGTCCTGTGACCCAACATGACAGCAAAATGTTCAGTATTGTTTTGCCATAAACAGCAAACAAGCTTGGACAACTACTTAAAATAAAGGAGAGCTGCAGCTCATGGAAGATTTTGTGTAGCAGAGATATTTTAATATAGGCAGGTAGGAACAATTATTATGTCTGCCTCTAACTCTATTGAAATAACTATACCAATTTGCATCATTCAAAATTTATTTTACTGTGTTGCCTGTCTATTTCAGACTGATGGAGGTTTTTTAAAACCTCAACTAAAATTTTCTAAGAATCATGCCTAGGAAAAATATGTTGTTTTGCCATCCTAAAAACTCTTGCCTATGCAAACCCCTTGTGTGTATACTATCCAGATCACATAAATACATCTATATATATAGATATAATCACATATATCTATGTATCTGTGCATATAGATATACATATTTTATTCAGTTGGAGTTATTTTTCTTTCTACTCTGCCTCATTCAAATAGCTCTGACTTGGAGATCATGTTAGTGTTGGGGAGGGAGGAGAAAAACTGTTTTATGCTTAAAGCAGCAATTCTCAGCACTGGCGAGGTGGATTTGCATTCTGCTTTTACATGGAGTTCCCACACGATGCCAGCCATGTGATGTAGAATGCTTTTCCCAGCTGGCTGTTAAAACACACTTACACTGCAGATTGCTGTCCTGGACCTGCAAGGCAGCTTCTCTACTCTCCCAGGAGTACCTGCAAGCACTGTGCAGCATGGCACTTCCATCTAGCAGCACCCCTAGGTCTTCTTCTGCCCCCAGACCCTACTCTGCAGACACACAGTGCGGAGGGGAGAGAGAAATTGCCTTTTGTAACTGGATTTTCAGTCAGATCTGACCAAAGCCAGATTACATATGAACGAGCGCTCTAATCACTGGGCTGTTCGATTTAAGCATGTATGTCAAAATGGATTCTTCCCCCCACCCCCATCAATAAATTTCATCTCATCTTTGCATTAGGAATTTCTTCTGTATATTTTCTGCCAAGTTCTCTGATTCTTCTGTCTATGCTACAATAGATTGAAATCAGTCTCGGATGCTGGGGGACGTATTCCCCCTTCCACTCCACGCGCACCGTATACACATGCCCTCCCAAGAAAGAGAGACAACATACTAAATGGTTGCTACTTTGATTCCCCCAGGTCCCACTATGAGCACACCAGCAGTGCCTGTAGCTGCTCTCCCACGGTAAGCAGCGCAGCGGGTCAAAGAGTGTTCCTTCCCCAGAAGAGAGCTGGGGCTTTGCGTTATCAAGCTGAGCTCCTTCTGCCATGCATCACAGCCTGGAACCTGCCATCAACGTGAGAGGTGCTAATGGGCAAAACTGATGTTCCAGGTTACTTTGGTGAGGCTGTGCTAATACAATTTACTGCGGAGTTTGGCTCATGTTCCACCTGCTGTCACCATCAAAACACATTCTTTAATATTAGATGAATCCCAAAGGTGTTTCTGAAAGAATAAAAAAAACCCAGCCATGTACTGTCTTCACTGGAAGCAGCAAAATTATTTCCATTAAAACACAGTATTAAATCTCACTCTTCTATTCCACCGTGAAGCAATGGGAAAATGATCTCGTAAGCAGGATTTTTCTAAGATTTTTTGAAACAGCTTCACAGCCTTACCCCTGTCACTGATACTGTCAAATTGGCATACTGTATACCTTGAAATGCTGTGCACTGCACAGCCATAAATCCCACATGGATTTATCCAGCAGGCTTAGTGTCATTAGCCTCCGTTATAGACAGGCTGCAGTGCTGAATGAGCGCATAACTTGACAGAGGTCATACGAGGTAGCAAAGACCTCGCAAGAGAGTACAGGTTTCATAACAGCCGCTCATTTTCTGCGCATTGCTGGGTAAGCAGCCTGGATGCAATGCTCTCTCACTATCATTTCCTTTTGCCTTCAACCATTTTTTATTGAGAATGCATCTGTGCAGCATTCTGGGAAGCAAAAACATTTATCAGGCATTTTGTCGTCTATTTTCTGACCTCAAAAAAAAGCTACCTGTCATTTTCCAGAGTCATTGCCAAATCTCAGTGTGACTGTTTTTAATATTCGTTGTAATTGTGTTAATGTGTTTGCTGAGTGAGCACTCCTAGGCTGTGCTGACCGCTTGGAATTCAAAATTAGCACAGTAATTATATTTCACAGACTACTGGCCGATGGGAAATTTTACCTCGCTTGTGAATTTGCATGTTCTGAAATAGGTCGGAGAAGCAGATGGCTTTGAAAGAAGAAAAAAAAAAAAAAAGGGGCTGGGAGTCAATCTCCTGTTTTGCTTATTAGATTAAGCCCTTTCCGACAGGGTGAGTGCTCACATCCAGTTAGGTGGTTCACTAGCATTGAGTGAATCATCAAGAGCATCTCTGGAATTTTCCTGGAGGGTGTTTTCTGGGTAGCTTCCAGGAGTATTTATGCACAGTGCATCCGGAAGCACCGGCTTGTTATTCACCGCGGCTCCATCAGGGAGTTGAAAAAGAGCAGCAGATGAGCCTGACATCTAAGAGTCTGAGGGCAGAGGAAAAACAGGTTTCCATTACCATGACGCTGAAGTTGTAATTAAATATAGGTGTTGCCGACTGCAAGATCTGTTAGATAACTGAGCAAACATATCTCTGGGGAAGCAACCTTGGCCAGAGGTATTTTTCTCACTTCTGTGGACACAAGGATAAGTACCAACATTCCTGTTCAAGCCTTTCTTTGATTATCATTCCAATCCCAATAACTAAGGGCAGGCTCAGTAAGTTAAAGTCCCTCAAGAAATACAGAACAGGAGCCCCCTGTGTTCCTCCAGTGTTTCAGCACGTTATGAGGCCTATTTTCCCAGGTACTATGGCAGGTTGAAAGACAAATAAAAACACTGCAGGGACACACAACCTACTTCTGTGAGTGCTTTCATGCTGTGTGTTGTATGCATTTGCCTCTTTCTGGCTTTCTGTTTTCTCTTTTACTTGCCTTCCTTCCTACGCACCTACAAACACTTGATTTATCTCTTAGTTTAATAACATCAACAAAAAAGAACAGAGTCACTTTAATGATCAGCTGTATTTTTGGATGAAGGCAACAGCCATGCATAGCCAACTTGCATGTGCAGTCTTATGCTCAGTGAAGAGGCAGCACCATATGGAAACCTGTCATGATGCCTCTTTATGTTACGTCTCCACTATGAAACGTATTCAGAACTATCGCATGGCCACAATATCTCTGCAGATAAAACTGCACCGCCAGCCATGTATGTTTGGAAACAACCCACGGGCTTCCGATACGAAGATGCAAGTCCTTTCCACATAGGCTGAAGGAGAATCTTTGCTGGCCTTTGGCTGAACACAGGCCATGCTTATTAGGTGACTGACCACAGAGTTCAGAGGTACTTAAGTACCAAAATTAAGGCTTTTAGTTTCATATGTGATAAATTTACCTGGATATGCCAACGCTGTAATATCCTCTTTTTCTTTCCTCAAAGCCTGCAGGAGAAAAACACTACAGTATTTTTTTCCTCCTACCTGTGTGCAACAGACAGAGCTCACACGAACAACCATGTGTATGTAAAGTAGTTCCTGGGAAAAGCCAAACCCAAGAACTTAATTTTGTTTGTCAGTCAGAAAGCAATTAGTAATAACACCATTTTCTTCTCTTAGGCAATGAACTCCACCATCTAAGCTGACTACCTGAAACAGGTCTGAATGCAATCCTTACAGATCTCTGCCCATCAATAGCATCTCAGTCTCACCTAAGCTCAGCTGGTTTATCTGTGCTCTAATTTTATGCTAAGCATTGCAAAAATCAAGAACCAATTGTTTATTTATAATTAATGGGTTTTTTTTTTTCAACACTAAGCAATGAACATTCAAATGTTCAATGTTAATGACATTCAAATCAGCTGTACATTCAGATGGAAATGGAGGATTCTTTTCATAAATACATCAATAATCCTCATTAGTGGCAGTCTGGTGGCTTGCCTTGTCTCACAATGCACTCATAGTTTATGTTTTCTTGTTTTGTTATTTTGATTCCCATTTGATTTATATATAGAAAAAATAGTGTATCAATGTACAAAGAATGTATCCATGTCAAATGATTAAATAATGAGGTCGATATGAACCACAGAACAATAGGATGCCTTGCGTAATTTGTCTTATCATCAGCCTTGAAGAATGGATAAAAACATCTTACAAAATTCACAACAAAAGTTATCTAGGAAAAATGTGACAAAATGCTGTCAGCAAAGCGATGTAAAGAAAAACTAAAAGGAGAGAGGGAAAAAAGGAAGCTGATGTATCTCAGGTTCTTCTGCCCTCCTAATTGTTTCCAATGGACTGTGACTACATTGTTCTTAATTTTTTCAAGGAGCTTAATTCTTCCATACAGCAGAAAGGCAAATATTACTATAATAATTATTAATGCTGTATAATAATTTCACTATATTTAACTTTGTAGGTAGAGCACATCAGAAAAAAAAATACAGTTATGTTTTTGCCCTTTTCTTCGAGTCTGTTTTTCATGGATAGGATTCCAGCTCAGTGATTTTTGGACAGAGGCCAGGCAGGTTTTGATCTGCCAGCTTACCTACAGAACCAGCCTGCAGCAGATAATCCATCACAGCCCCAGCATCCCAACCGTTCATGGGTGACTGTCTTCTCATGAGAACAGAACAAGACCTGAAGGTTTGAAGTCATATTTATATTCTTGTGCGAACAAACAGAAGAGGTTGAAAATGACACTACCCTGAAAAATACCTGGATGCTTTGACTGTATTAAAAAGTGATGGGTATCAGTGGCAGCCCTTATGAGACATTTCCTTGAAAAACCAAGAACTGGAAGAAGAAAGATAATACTAATTTGCAGAGATTTGCTAGTTTAAGGGTTTGTGCAATCTAGAATGACTATACGCATGGCAGAGTGTGCTGGTGCAGAGTCACCCACACTTTTGCTACAGGTCCAGAGGTCTGGCTCAAACCTCATGCTAGTCCCATATGGACTAGTTATAACTGGTTTCTTTGGTTAGTGAATCAAAAGCAGCTCAAAATGGTGCTATCATACCTCTAGCTCTCAGCTGCAGAAACTAGCTTGCTTGGACCACTTGGCCTGATGCATCACCAGTGTGCAGGATGTGCCTTCTCAGTGTCATCTGTGTTCATAATAATGACAAGAAGACAGAGTATGAAGCAGGTCTGATGCATGAAGCAAGAGCAATCATAGAGCTTCCAAATGCAATTCATATCACAAATAAATCCCCCAGTCTTCTATTACAGAGTTAGAGAAATACTGAGCATCTGAAGCATACCCAGCACAGTGCTCAGCTCATGAGGACTGCTCTGGCCTCATAAAACATTTGAGGAATGGATCACAAGCAAGAGGCAGGACAATAAATATCACTGCTTTTCCAAGAGAAATCCAGCACTTAACACAGGCAAAGTAACAGCGAATAGCAGCTACTTACACTCAGCTACTCCCCAATAGCGGTGCTGTCATTGCTAAACATTCAGGTGAAGAAGTGGCCATGTTAGTGTTTATTGAGGGATACCAGAAGACAAGGCCACAGTTGTGCAGCACTGCCTCTGCCAGCGAGGCACAGTTCAAACCACACCAAACTCTTCATCACTCAGAGCTCAGCCTGAGGAAGGCTGACATCAGTGGTTTGTGAAGGCAAAGGGCATAGCTGACCCAGGCCTTGCTCTTCAGTAGTGTAATTTCTAGGGCTCCCAGCCCAGATTTTACAGTCCTCCTTGCATAGCAGTAACAGTGCTAACTGCCAATTTATTTATATTAAATTCCTAATTTATTTTTGGTTTTCAAATGTCACAGAGAAAGAGGGAATCAGTCAGCCAGCAAGAGTGACACACAGCAAATATCTCCAGGGAAGACAGTGATTCTGTACCATTGCTATTGACTTAATTAGTCTGACTTGACAGTCTAGGCTACTTTTTCCCCTTCTGCCTTTTGCACAACGAACATCTAGAGCTTGAATTCATCTGGTTTCATGAAGGGTGTCATCCGATCATCCCCAGGCATCTGGTTTGAAGCTCTCTGATGGTCACAGGTCCAGAGCTTTATGCCCTCACTGGGAGCTGGGGCACGTTTGATACGTATCTGGAGTAGAGCTTGTGGTGCAGTTTCTTTCAAAGGAAGCCCAGTTCCCATATGCCACACAATTCTGTGTACCAGAAATGGGAATGACCAGGGGGTTAATTTCAATACTACACTACTGTAGCACATCAAAATGCAACTGTAGATGCAGCCACAGATAAGCACTTCATGTTACTAACCATACACATTAACCATGTATGTGATCACATTGTTCAACCTTATCTATCTGAAACATGAGCAAATAACAAAAAAGGACTCAGATTAAGGACCACGTCTTTAGAGATACCTTTATTTCCCCCAGATGACATCTAGGGCCTGCGTGATGTGGAAATATTGTGGGGAAGCCTGAAGGAGTACAATCTAGAAAAAGCATGGAAATTACCTTAGTAATAAAGCATGCAAGAATCTCTCCAGAGCCACTTGTAGTTTATTAATATTAATGGATTTTGTGAATTTTATTGTGTTTTACCGGCTGCAGCTTGTTTGTGAGAAGTCCTTGCTCTAGAGGGAGTTAGGGTTAGAGTTAGAAAGAGGCAAGTGAATGGGATATCGCCTTCTTTGGCAAAACCCCTGCCAAGGGATGTCACCGCTGTCTGTTCCCAAACAGCACAGGGACTTTCTTAGATAGTACGTGGACCAAAAAGGCACATCCACCTCCTCTTTCTTAAAATAAAAGTGTAGCCTGCTTCTCACATTAGTCCAGAAGAACAAGCAAGTCACCTGCTTTCTTCTCTTTGGGAATATGCAGAACCTGTAGGAGTTGACGCACTGATGAAATGAAAAAGTGTTTACGGTATTTTTGTGATCACAGAAGCTGTATACTGAGGCACTAAACTGATTCAAGAAACCTTTTCAACAGGTTGTCATTTCAAACAGGTCTTATTCAGCAGGGCTAGGATCCTGTGAGTCATTTCTCTGGCTCCTTATTCCCTGGATGTTTGCAAATAAATATTTTGCCAGCTTGTCACTCCAAAACAAAACCCAGGAGTGCCTCAGAATTCTCCAGCTACTTCCGTCCATACTTCTGAGAAGTGGTTTCTATGGGGAGGAGTAGTTCTATAGTCCTCTGCTGCTTACTTTTTTCTATGTTCTCACTGTTGCTGCCCATACTATGAAATGGGTGGGGTTCTGCAGAAATCCTTTAAAAAAAAAGATTTCCATGCAGTTTTTTTCCCCAAAATTTCTCAAACCTTTGGTAAAAAGCTACATAAGACAGAAAAAAAAAAAAAAGTAGAAAATAATTTTACCCTTAGTAGATTAACACAAATTTCCACTTGACAAATCATTTGGCTTTCAGAGTTTTTACAACCTGTGTAAAAAAATCTCTTAATAATCTGGTGCTTCCTTCTTAAACTGACCTTGCTGATATTTTAAAAATGTTTATTTGTTTACCACGAAACCTTCTTTTGACAATTTCAATTTCAAGACAATTTCATCTGAGTCTTTCATCATATTTTTACTTTTATCCCGTCCCAGAATAGCAGTTAAGTGTTGCAACATATTTTGATTCTGTTTCCGAGTTGGGATATTACTTGTTTTATTCCCCATGGGAATTCAGAAATTCTTGGACATAAAAGGTTCGGGTTTTTTGAAACATCAGTTATCAAAATCAAAATGTTTCCTCAGTCTGCTCCTCAGTTAAGTGTCCAGGCGGCTGGTTCCTTACCTGGCCATTTCCCCATGCAGCTCACTCAGAAAGATGGGAAAGAGCCTAGCTGAGAAACAGGAGACAAGCAGGTATTGCACAAAAGATTCTGAGATTTTGTTCCAGAATAAGAGGAAGCAGATGAGTTTTCAAAATCTCCATCTTTCTCATCACAGAGAAAATCCTATTCCCTTCTGAGTTCTTTATTAGAGATTCTCTGTAAAAATGCCCCCTAATGGCTAACTGACCTCTACAAAAAAGCAACTGATTTTGCAGAGGGATTTTGTCTGTGCTGTTGTGTTAGCCTGGGGTCTCAGCCCTGCTAAGCCCTAACTCCCTATTGCCCACCTGCCAGTTTATCGCCCACACCTAGACTTGAGTGAGCCAGTTGGCTTTCCAGGCAGGAACACAGATATAAAAGATTTTTGCCCATTTATTACTGTAGGACACTATTACCTCTTTATAACTCAAATGTTTCCTCTGAACCTAAAAGAAGGCAGCAATACAGCTGAACAGGCACTATTTGGGGTGAGAGGTCTGAAGGAAATAGGGCAGGCTACACTGGCACGCAGCAGGAGCTCTGCCGTACTACAGCTGCTTGCTGAAGCGAATGAGAACAGTCAACACTAGCTCATTGCCTTTGATCTTTCTTTGCAGGTAATTTATATGAGTTTTTCTGGCTTTTGTGTGCTCTTGAGCATGACACTGGTGGGGAAAGGAGCTCAGACTGCAGGCTGACTTTTTATGCCACAGAAGAGAAAGCAAGCTCAAAAAAAGCTCCAGGTAAAACCACATAATCCAGCATGTGGAAAACAGGGAAGGATAGATGGCTGAAATCAGTGACCTTTAAAACTTATTTCCAATGCTCAGCAGTTCTTGCTGTTTTGTTAAGTATAGATGGTGGCAGGCAGGAGTTTGGGTAGGAGTGAGCCCTGACTCAAGGCTCTAGTGAACACCACGTAAATCCTGTTTGCCTGTGCCTCCCCTAGCAGGATCAGACCCTGGTACTCATAGCTAGGTCCTGAATATGTAGACAGTCTGAATCTGATCTCCATTCTTCCATAGCAAATTAAAATATTTTGTAACATTCCAGAGCCCAAAATAACCATTTTAGAGCTAAATTCCTGAGTGTTTCTGTCCTCTTTCTTCAGAAGGTCTGACATCACATTGCTTTCCCTTACAAAGGCAATTATGCTTTGCAAAATGAGTATAAAATGCTGGTTCTGATACAGTTGTGGTTTATACCCACTGAGCAGCTCTGCACGGTTGTTACGGGCATGATGCTGAACTTGAATGTTCTGGCCTTGCCCTAACTTGTCCTTTTACTTCAAGGCAATTCCTCCCCTCATCTTGCTTTTTTTTCTTCTTCTTCAATTCTTTATTTGTTTCATCCCATTTGGACTAAAAAGCTTTCAGGCAAATGCTGTCTCTTACTGTATGTTTGTAAAATCAGGCCCTCAGCTGAATGGTTGCACTTACGAGCTACTACAAGAGTAAAAATTAGAATATTTGCACATCATGGAAATACCGGTAGTAAATCCAATTTAAGAACTTTAGTGCTCCTGATACTTACAATACTGTGTTGCTTCAGTTTCATGGAGTTACCTACACCTAAACAGTTTTAATGTCCCCATCCCAGCACAAGCAGTTCCCTTCCAAACTCACCAGCCACCAGCTCTTTTCCCGGCAGGGTACACCCTGCTGCTACCCAGCAACCTCTCCAGAGCTGCACATGACATCGACTGCCTGCAAACTAGC
Source organism: Chlamydotis macqueenii (assembly GCF_036417535.1). Classification (NCBI taxonomy): domain Eukaryota; kingdom Metazoa; phylum Chordata; class Aves; order Otidiformes; family Otididae; genus Chlamydotis; species Chlamydotis macqueenii. Next base: position 68,228,955 of record NC_141557.1, read on the forward strand.
AAAACTGTATCTCCCTAATCCTCAAAGCTTGCTTGAACAGATTTGCTGGCACCATGCCTGTGCTAGAGGACAGGAACATTTAAAATCGCATAATTTTTTTGGCTCATTGAAACCGTTCTGTTGCCCTGTTTTTTTCCACTGCCATTCAGCCTGATTTGCAAGCAATTTTCTCAATGGAGCACTTCACAGAGGTTGGGAGTACACTGTGCTCAATACTGCATTCTAGCCATAAGCCTCGTTGGTGTTGGTTTATTTTCTGGCGCTGTCATCTTGCGAGTAACGCTTACCTTCCCCGGTTTTGGCACAGAACATTTCCTACTTAGTCATCAGATGCCCAGCGAAGCTTACTTCATTCAGACAGCTTCTCTACTTCTTTTTTTATAGCTCACTTTCAGGATTCTTTTCTGCTTGTTAATGCAAGCCTCCGAGCATGCTGCTGCTGTGCATTTTTAAACACTTACCCAAATGTCATCTCTATTATTTCCAAACTCTCAGACTCTTTGGGGATAGCTTAGATGCAAATGAGCTGTCAAAGAAAGATTACTTGAACCAACATTCAGAATGACAAAAGGCTTACAGACTGCATGCACAGCACACGGCTTCCAGCTTCCCAGTCAGCCGTTATTTGCCAAAACCAAGGGTTTATACACAGTCCAAAAAAAGGTTCAGCTTTGTTACAACGAGGCACAGTTATTCTCCATCAAAAAATTTAAATCTCTTCGATCTAGAAAAATTCTGATTTCCATAGCTTCTGAACTGTTGCTCAGCTACTCATTCAACCCACACATTTTTTGTACCTAAATATTCTCTTTGGAGCCTGCTGTCCTCTGCATGCTGGAGTTATTTCTCCCTACCACACACTTTTTTGGGGCTGTTGCACAGGTAGATTAAAAGAAAAACTGTACTCACCTTACCCTGTGCAGCAGCCTGAGAAGCAGTGAGCACAAACCAGGACCTCTCTTTCAACATGAAGGCCCACATTCAAGAGGCTCTATGAGGAGGTGCAATGTAGTCACTGAAAGCAAAAGAATCATTTTTGTGGAGTCCAGCTTTCTAACTGCAGATGGCATCCCTGATTCTGCTGTGGTGACATACTTTTTGCTGAAGAGCTGATTTCTTTAGCTGAAAATAAGAGAGCCCCAGAGGCTGAGGAATTTAAACCAAATCCTGACCTGCTTTAACACTGTCTCAGTGTTACACATAGGAGATATACACACTCACGCACTTGTTAAAATGGGATAGCAAGCCAAATTTGTCTCTCATACAACTACTGACGTCAACAGAAGGCCCACTGTGTTTGAACAGCAGCTGTCACAATTTGTTCCCTGAATAATATTTAGCCAAAATTAAACCTGGACAGAGACAGCAGGTATTTTGCAGATATTCTGGTCTTGCAATGAGCATTGAGCAAGTCCTGGACAAGTTGGGTTTAGGGCGTGCACAAGATATGCTTAGTTCTGATGTTCTGTGACCACTGAGAACTCTTCCCTCGCTATGCTGGCAGTTGTCCAAATGATGTCTTTTTCAGCAAGATAGTCAAATACAGTTTTAAAAGTAAATTCATACATTGCATTTTTAATCTCAAGAGCCTAAAAAGTGCAGCCTGGGCACTAATTAATCAGCACAACATCCCTGCAACGTAAAGGAATATTTGTATCCCCTGTGGGGAAACTGAGGCACAAGGAAGTAGAGTATCTTATGAAAGGTCAAAAAAGAAGGTTATCACATGAGACGAGTTTTTCTAATTGATTATAACCATGGGCTAAGAAATATTTGTAATTGATGAAGATGTGATCTCTGTTTTTCATGGTTTATTCCTGGTGAGAGATGCTTGTTGCCTACAAACTGCTGCACCAAGACTGAATGTTAGTCAGTATGTCATACTCTGCCGGCCTTCAGCCCAAATCACTGCAGTCTGTAATCCCTGACAGCACATTTTTTAGCTTTACGGCATGAGAGCTTCAGGTTTTAAAACAGCTGAGACTCTGGCCCACAATATCTTCAGAGATAACACCAAAGAAATATTGCAGTGTGGTCAAATTCACATGCTATACACTGTTGTCTTGCAGGAAAGCATTATTCAACTGGATAAAAGGGAGTCATGTGCCAACTGCTGATGCTGTTGTTCACAGCGTATGGAAAGGGAAGACTATTGTTTTCATATGGATGTCACTATCCTTGAATGTGTGTCATGGGGGAACCCTTAGTATTTCCAGGCTCATGGATTCCTTCTCATGTCCTGGCATAGTGCTAGACTGGGGTGTATACCAGCACTGCCTCTCTGCTTTGGGATCTGCCTCTCATTCTGAGCAGTGTCTTCCCACTGGTTCCTTGTGCCCTTATATGTACACCTCTGTCTCCTGACTCAGACTGAAATTGCTTTATTCTCTCATTTTATTCTGCGTTTGTTCAGTGGGATCCCAGGGACAGGATCCTTGCAACCAGAATCGTTGTTAGCCTCCCTGTCAATAGCAAAGCAGGGGTGTGCAGCACCCCGAAAGGATGGGGAGTGGATGGGGACTGCACTGCCCTGACTACACCATGTGCCATGAAAGCACAAATCTCTCCTTGGGCAGTACTGGCTGGGGAAAGGGGGAGCGCAGGGTAGTTACAATCCTCTCAACTTGCCTCGTTAAATTTGCTCCCTTAAGACTGATTCATGCTGACCTAGAAAATGTAACAGGAATGGATATGTCGGTTACCAGGTTACTGCTGTGCCTTGCAAAATCATGGCAAGCTTTTTCCTAAGGGTTGAACTTTCACTTCCTGCCCCAAGTGCTAATGCCCTCTGAAAGCACAGGGGTAACTGTAGTTTAAGTGGATTTAGTCACAGCACAGTTGAGACTGCCTATAGGGTAGAAAAGACAGTAACATCTGTGGAAATAAAAAGACCCTTCTGCATAAAATTCAAAGAAAGATTTCAGCAGGAGCTCAGTCTCTCCAGCTGAGCACTGCAGAAAAGCCACAGTGGGCTCTCAACACCCCCAGAAACCTCTGCAGCCACATCACCAAATCTACAAACAAAATCTTTATGTGTTGTGTTGAACAGAATAGCAGAATTTTATCTTCAAAGACAGAGGAAATGCATTGGCCCCCATGGTAGTGATTATTACGGACTTTAGTATCAGATTGTCACCAGCGCAGAATGTTCTGCCTGTATTCCCAGGCAGCTTGAAACAAGAGCTAGGAGGATTGTGAAGCTTGCCTACTTGTTTACAAAGTGTGTCTTGAAACGGACGTTAGGAACTATAATCTGCCACTTGGTCCACGGCCAGAACTCCTAACCTTTTGTCCTATATCCATCATTTTCTAGGGGTTTGTGTTATTCAAAAGCACTGCAGCATGGCAGAAATAGAAAATTTAAGAACTAGCAAAAAAAAGAGAAGAAATAATTTTTAATCTCAAAAAAGTAGCACTAAAGCTGCAGCACATTATGTATTTTTTCTTTCCATACTTAAATCAATTCTAAAGAGCGATTTTCTAACTAATCTGCATTTGTTACAGAACTTGGAGGATTTCTACCATTGTGCTACAGACAGGCCTAGGAGATCACATGGCACAATTTAGGCCTTTCTCCCTACAGAGTATACCAGTTCTTTGTTACAATGGTGATAGAAAAAAAAAAAGGACAAAAAAAAGGCTGAACACAGGTCAGAAAGGGCTATATATCCTGATGCTGCATAGAGTCATTTGTGTCTCAGGTTTATTTGCCTTTATTCTGTTAACTTGTGTTAGCAAAAAAAAATTGCCAGGTCTGCAGGAGGTGGAGTAACAGCCAATTAAGTGACTAACCATACTATTAGTTGGACAAAACAAACACTATTCACCTGAAATGGCATATATCTCTCCAGTGAGCCTGGAGGGGGGAGGGGGGCTGAGCTTTAATGGTGAAATACTTCTGATTTCAGGGTTGCTAAGTATGAAAATAATAACCTCTGTGTGGGAAACATAGCAGCAAGGCATCGTACATGCAAGCTCAAAATCTGGATTTTTTTAAAATTTTTTCTAATGCTGCTAAAAATAGCACTACACATCCTAAGATCCTATCTGAGGGAAAAGACCCTGAAAAAAATGTGTAGATATGAAAGAAAAGATATTTCACAAAACTGCTGGATTTTTTTTTCCTCATCACTGTTGTTTTGGTTACGACTCACAAGTTTGACTTGTAAAGCAACTTGGTGTTTTGTTCACCGGAACACTTCTTAGTGCTTTGGACAATGTACAATTAGTCTGTACAATGATTTGAGAACTGATTTAGCACAAGTAAGTACACGGAGTCCTGCATACAGCACATTTTCCATCATTGCTGGCAGTGTCCCAGCTGTATTCAAAGAATTCACGCCATGGTTAAGAAGAGCTGGAACTGGCGTAGTTGCAAGTGAACTGACCTGTGGCACACTTGGCTTTGCACATCCCCAACCTGTGCACGGCTCATGCATAAGAACTTACTTCTGCATGTGTGATTAGGCTCTTTCCTTGCAGAGTGCATGCTTGCACACAAATAGTATAGATGAAAGGTAAATCCAGTCATGACCACAGGGTCAGACTTGCATTTTCCAGCACAGCCTGCCTACCACTTGACATACTGCTGTCCTTCACCAAGAAACAGGCAGTACTCTGTGCTAAAAGTCTTTTAATCTGTGCTAAAAGGCAACCAAGTTAATACTAGCACACAAACTCTGGCGTTTGTACATGCTCAGCACGTCTGAAAATCAGGCATTTTATTTTGGCACTCATATATAACTGCCTTAGGGGTCTCATTTCAGAAATGCCATTTGCAAATTTAGTTCTAAATATTTCATCATGTCTACTCCCCTCAGAAGGAGCTGTGCAGATTAAATACAAAACGCTTGTAGAGTCCTCAGATAAGATGCACTACTGACACAGAACGTATTGTTAATTATGATTAATTATTATTATTCTGCTGGCTGACAGGCATCTGACTGACGGATACTTTCTAATCCCTATTGTCTCCCCAGATTTTCTTCCTAATTAGTGTCCTCTAGAACCTTGTAATCACATGCCATGCAAATGAACTGTATGCTATTTAGCCAAATAGATTATAGTAGATCGGGTGACTTCCTCTGTCACAAGCAGGCTAGAGGAAAAGAAACAGAGAAAAATTACATGACGTAAATTGTTATTTTCTCTTGCGGGAAAGAAAGAAATGAGCGCGGCTCTGATGACACAAAGTGGCGGCGGCCTAGGATTCCAGAGTAAAGCTGCCCTCTGCAGGTTACTCTGCCACTCACAATAAATCACATCACAGCATCTCAAGGGTGTAATGAAATGGTTTAGAGATATGGGAAATAAATCGCTTCCTACTGTGTTGCTAACAGACTATCTATCTTAACCGGAAAAAAAAATATTAAAAACTACCAATACAGAATTCTGGAAGATGTGGCATCACCATTTTCCAGTGGGAATCCCTTCATACATTCAAGTGCTGACATGGAGGCAAGGCCAAATGTAGGGGCCAGCTGTTGGCCTGCCCAGCCTGTGGGATGAGCTGGGTGTCTGGCATGGACCTCTCTGAGCCAGGCGAGCCCTGCGCCCACGAGTAGTGGTCTGTGGGCTGGCAGCAGTGGGGAGAGAGCCAGAGGCGCAGGCAGCTTCACTGCAAGTGCTCATTCCCTTCGTGTCACAGTACGAGGCGCTGCAGAAAGGAACATGGTGCCTCTGACACACTGAGGGCATTTCTCAAACGGTCTGAAAGTGGTTCTTCCCCCTTTCTGGCTTGTGCATCCCCACAAATGGCAGTGACTCAGTTGCTCCTGGGTGCAGAGATAATGCTAAATCTTCCTCACTTCAGAGGAGACAGAGCTGCTGCTAAGGACTGAGAGCAATTTGCAGTTCTCTGGCTGAGCGAAACACAGGGTACAGTCCTCTGGCAGTCACTAATCCCTTCCCACTCACTGACACCCTACCTCCCAACCTGTCTAATACCACCTAACGCATCTAATATTTGCAACCACTTCTAAACCCTCCTCAATCCCTCCAGCACACCCAGAGATGTGTTTCTCCAAGGCACTTACACCTCCGCTTGCTCCAGTGCCTATGTCTTTCTCACTCAAGCTCTGGCCTAGCCACTCATGTCACCACACATGAAAGCAGGTCAGGGGATAAATAAAACTTCTTTTTCTGGATTATCTTTCAAGTTGAGTAGCATTTCTAATGCAGTTATTGTGCAGAGGCATAGGCAGAGGGACTTTTGCAATGGAAGGGGTGTGGGGAAGTGTGGAGAAAGAAGAAGGGGAGGAGAAAAAGGCTGGGGGCTACTTAAGCCAGTTGGCTCCATCCTGTAGCCAAATGTGAAACCTGAGCCTGTGAAACACAGATTGTCACAAAGGCATGAACAAGTAAGGACTGGACTTGTGGCCACAGTGCATGTAGGCCTGTTCTTTACCAAAAAAGCTTACAAGCTCAACATCACCAGCAGCAACACCCATCTGTTAAAACCCCTGAGGCCACAGCTGTGGCATCACAGACTTGTTACAAGCTGTGCTGGCCCAGAAGTGGAGACGGCTGCTGTCAATCATTGCCCATTTGATTTCTCTACATTATGTAAGAGACTCTCATGTCAGCTCTTTGTGAGCTTTTCCTGCTGGGTGCTTACTAAATCACTGCGAAAGGGTCAGATGTTCATTCCTAGATAGAAAATATTTGAAGATCTTTTCCAGTTCTTGCATGTCAAGGTATGTAGTCTATTTGCGTGTGTACATCACAGAACAACAGAATGACTGAGGTTGGAAGGGACCTCTGGAGGTCATCTGGTCCAACCCTCCTAACTCAAGCAGCAGAACAGCTTGCCCAGGACCAAGTCCAGATAGCTTTTAAGTATCTGAACCTTCTCTTTGATGTTCCCATCCAGCTGCTTAGGCACTAGAAGCAGCAATGTCTCCCTCAAGTTCCCATTTCTCCTGAAGTTCTCCTCTTCAGGAACATGCACTAGTGTAGTGTGTCACAAATGTGGCACAATCTCTCTCAACCATAAAGAGACTTCATGCAGAATTTTCAGCACTGCTGCATCCCCCTTAAGAGGGAGAGCACAAAAGACGATTGTCACAAAACAATCAGCATCCCAGATCTCCACCAGTCTTTCTCATCACAGTCAGTGGGGTCAGCTGTAACACCAGCTCTCTGCAGTCTCAGGCTGTAAAACTGGGTGGCCAAAATAGAATAGCGCCTGCTCTATTAAGTATAAAGACTTCTACAGGATTATTTTCATGCTCAACAAGCACTCTGATAAATCTGTGCTGGGGTAGGAGCCAGCTTGTTGCTGGACAGAAAGCACGTCAAGTGGCTCCCTTGTCAGGGCATTCTGGTGTCTCCAGCACTCGAGAGTTCAGTCCAACATGAGAGAGAAATGGCAGCAGATATGCAAAATGGAGTCCAGTGCAACCAGTGTTATGCATAAAGAGCCCTCAGTATAAAACTGGATTTATAAACTGTACATAAATAGCTTCCCCAAATCATTCCATGGGCACAGATTTTGTAGGGAAGCTACGTAGCTGGCACTCCTGGTATGTGATGTGTCTGTAACCTGTGCTATGTAACGAAGGAGTGATGTGGAGCCGTGCACTCTTACTTCTCAAGCCCTCCCAGCCCATGCTAAACAAAATACCAGACCTATATCCAGCCAGGCTGGAGGGCTGGCAGTGCTTAATAGGGGAGAGCACGTACTGTGCATGCCAGAAACGTTCATTCTGATCACTGAAGAGAAGTTTGCAAGTAAGAGGAGACAAAATTCTAGACAAGCTATAATTGGCAAACCTGAACGAGAACAAGGAGTGAGGTAAGATCTCCTTCACCTGATTAAGCGATGCCTGGAAGTATTTCAACGATGCAGCAGGAATTTTGAAGTAGCAGCCATATATACTTGTCAAGGTTGCTTCATGACAAAAAACAATGCCAAGATTTCTGATGAGCCTGCCACTGAAATAAAATTTGACTCCTTGAAAGCCACTTGATCAATTATAAAGTTTACATCCTTCAGAAAAGCTATACCAGCTGAGGCTTAGCCTGTACTTCCCAGGAACTGGAGTCCCACTCTGTCCTTTGAATATCTACCTGTTCCTAATAATTTCCTCAGTCTGCAGGCTTGCTGCAATAGGAGTGTTTGTGATGTACAGGTTTTGTATGTACGTACTCTGTGTATGTCTATGTTCCTGTGTTCTCTGAAACACAAATTTAAACCCACATTATGCTCCAGCATCAGAAGCACATAAGAGAAGACTCCATCTATAGCATGGACAAGCTACACAAAGCCTTGAATGTATTTACCCTCCAGCCAAGCCCACCATGATATATCCCATCACATCCTGCAATGCTATCTGTCATGGGCCACCGCTGGGCAGACAAGTCAGTGGCAAGACCCCTCTTGGAAGGGGGTCTTGCATGAGATGGTTCATTGGGAGCCAGGGGGAGCTGAGCTTTTAGTGTGTCACAGCACTTTCCCTGCCCTCTGGCTTGCAGTCTCCAAGGTAGCAGGAGCACAGTGCTCCTCTCCAGCATGGTAAGTGGTATCTACATCCTCTCTTCAAAAACATTTGGTACACAACCCATCATCCCTCCATTACCGTTCTCTTCTGCCACTCAGCTTAACTCACAGGTTCATCTGATCAACTGGTTTGACTTTCTATTTTTTTAACCACACCTGAGACAACAAATTTAAACCTAGAGATTACTTTTTTTTTTCCCATAATCTAGAGTGAGCAGGGAGAAAAATAAGCTGTGGCCTCCATATTCCTGTCATTCAGGAGGGAATTATCATTGAACCCCGTTCCTCCCTTCCACCTCACAGCTGTGTGCAGCCCTGCTCAGCTGAGATTCAGGAACAGACTCAGAATCCTCTCCATTAAATAACAGAGTTATCATCATTTTATCACATTCTTTTCTCTAGACTTCCTGTTAGAAGCCAACTAAAAAAAAGAGACAGGGCAGGGGAATGGGAGAGGGGTCTTAACATTGAAGAAGCACAAATAAGCTTTCATAACATCCAATGGCCCAACAATTGATACAATCGCTTGATGCATACACTCTTGTTATGGCAATTAGATCTGTCGTCTAAGCATTTCTGGACTTTTTGGCAGGAAAGAATTGGAAAATTAATGAAGGCAAATTAATTATTTGTCCCCATGGTTTCTGCTGTAAGAATACAGCTGTTCTTTATCAGCATATTTCATTATTAATGTCTCCCAAAGCTCAGCTCAGATATATGCTCATGTTCTTCACATGCCACATTTCTGTTCTGATTAAATATCAAATGGCTTTTAAATATCAAAATGGTTCTGCATTTCTGAGCTCTGTTCTGGGTTGTGTGTTCATACACACATGAGCTTTACACAATGACACCATCATTGGCTCCTACAGATGTAGTCCCAATTTACACTTAAGTAAGTGAGGGGAGCTAGATTCTGTGCCATGGACTATACCAGTATGCTACACAACAGCCCAAATGTAGGCTTAGGAAAGTAATCTGGAGTAAAGAAAGTTGTCTTTTTGCCAAATAGGGAACCAGATGATTCAAGAGGATCAGTTTCAAAGATCAGGAAATCACATGTTTATAGCCATTTATTTATTCCTATCTTTTCCCTCACATGACAGTGTAGCTCCACACATCTAATTTAACAAATTCCACAAGACTTGTTTGCCTGGCCCCAACGGGACACTGTAACTCATTGATTTTCTTGGCAAGCTCTTGATCGGGTGAGCAGTGTGTCAGGGTGAAAAGTAGCCTGCAGTTGAAGGCAAGATGGTCCAGAAACACAGGAGCAAAAATAATTAAGCTAAAATAATGAGGAATGAAAAAAAGGGGAGTGTGAGGAAATGCCCCGCCGGGTTCTGCATTTGCCATCTGAGCTCTCTAAGGGCCAATTGTGCGGCTTTGGGAGGGTGCCACGGCAACAAAAGAGAAAGAGCAGGGAATGGCGATGTGGCCACAGCTGGGAGAGGCTTGCCTGCTCAGCTGTATTTACTACAGGACTAGCTGCAGCTCTAATACACTGGGGTCAATTAAGGGGATTGTGGGGAAAGCAAGGGGCTGCTGGCCCTGTAGCTTAATGAGGTTAATTATTCCCTTTCCCACAGAGCTGGGCAGAAGGGCTTGGAAAAGCAATTGTGTTTTGCCTCTTTCTTTCTAAGACGAGAATGAGGTGCTGCTTAGGTAGCCTCAAGGGATTATTGCTTTCCTCGCAGTGCTCTGCCTAAAGAAGAAGAGCCTTTGCCATCTAAACAGAGTGGAAGGAAGAAAGACAGACACAGGACTCAGAAGTCCAAAGAAATACCCCTATGCTGGTCCTTTTTGCTCAGGATACAGGATCAGCACAGACATGGCAAGTGGGAAATGGAACATGAATGAGATCCAGAGGATTAGACCAAAGCAAGGAAACTCAAGGGAAATTGTAAGAGAAGCTATTGAGGACGATAAGAATAAAGAGGCATTTGGTAACAGGAAAGTCAATTGTGCGCCTGGAGAATAGCCATCCTTTTGTAAGGATGGAGCTAACAGAACAGTGATTATGACTGTGCCTGAAGCAAACGTTCATGGTATTACTGAGATGTTTGACAATTTAGTCAGGGGAGCTCAAGATGAAAGCAAAACCTATTAGCACTGTATGTGCTGCAGAAAAAAAAGGAATGAATGGTATGTTATATTTATATCACACCTTTCATCCTGAAGGATCCCAAAGCACTCCGCAAACCATGCATGGAAGGGACTTCTGCCTTTGCTGAAATATGGACGACAGGGGTAAAACATGCCAACTCTTATGTCAGAATCCAGCACTGCTGCACAGCAGCTCGGGAAAAAAGGAGAGACAGGTACGTGCAAATCAAAATGCAAGCTAATAATTTGCTAGGCAAGGATGTGAGATAACAGACCAAAAATCTGATGTATTTTCAGAAGTCTTCATCATACCAATGCAAAAAAGACTGTAATCGGGATTCACGCCTTACTGACTCTGAGGGCTGCATACATACTGCGACAAATACTATTCTTGCTCCACAGTTTCCCAGCAAAGGCACTACATACGAGGCTAAAATCCAAGTAAAGAAGTGATCTTGAATTCAGCCCCTTGTTCTCCTACCAGAACAAAATAATTTAAATTCCTTTGAATTTTCTTGACAGAATGCATATATCTATCTACCACTTCTAAGGGCTGTATTTCACTGTAGTTTACCTCTGGAGATATATATATATATATATATATTTTAAAACACGTATGTTCACAGGAAGGAGAGAACAGCTAAAGAAGATCTGCTTTCTTCCTAAAAAGCGGGAGGGCAATTCATGAAATTTGATCCATCAGTTTCGCATCATATTTGTCCTATTCAATTACTGAAATATCATGGACATTCAAGCTGCATGTTAGATATAAGCCAATCGCTCCAGATGTGCAGCTACTGTGGCCTCACATGCTAATAATCTTCACTTTTTAAACAGCCTGGCAAAACTAGCTCAGGCATTAAATTTTCCCTTCTCATTTTATCATCATGATATCCAAGAATATTTAGCAAGGTTTTATTTGCTGTGGAAAAGAGAGGCTGCATTTTTTAGGTCATTTTAAGAATATCTTTAACTTTAGGCAGTGAGGAATTATGGGTAAAAAAGGCATAGTGGTGACAACTGCATTGATGTTGATCATAATCCCTATGTAGGTGTCTTTATGAAAAAGTGCGTGACAGCTGATAAATGCAGCAGCTTCTATCTACATCCCATTAAACTTTTAAAATGCAATAAAGGTCCAAGCTAATCCTATTTTCTATTTCCCCAGGATAAGTGCAAATTAAGACAAGTTCTGCAGAAGCAAAACTTCCTGGCCAAAGTGTGCAAGGTATTTAAAGTTGTGGGAAATGTAATTTTAAACACAAAAGGCATAAAAATCTCATACTTACTGAGATTAAAACTGGAAAATTCCACTTTTATGTATTAGTTACAATGATTAAAGAAAGTGCTTAATACAGTTCTAACATTCTGTAATATCAACAACATGGAGGTTTTTTGCCTGTAGATGGTGCAGTTGGGCAGCAAAGTTATTGAGTTTTTCTTTAAATAAAGATTAAATGGGGTTTGAAAGCTAGTCATTACCAGATGTTCATAGTTTAGAAACATTTTTCCAGTTTAAAATTTGTAGCAAGATTGCCACCCAACACAAAATGTCAAGGAAAGCTCAGAAAATAAAGAAAATGCCATTTGGCTATATATATATTTTTTTTAAGTATTGATGTGCTTTTCATTTCTTTCATATAGCAATGGTAGTGTGTTTACTCAAACAGGCTTTGGGCACTAAACCAGAGAAAACAATTACAAGGGTTAGAAGAGGCAATGTCCTGACCCTTCTCCCTAAGCAGGAAATGGACTTTCAGGACCTTAGTCTGTCTTATGCCGGAGGGACTGACCAAATTAATGGCGTTAAATGAAAGACAACTATTTTTTTTTTTTTTTCTGTATTAACCATGTTGATCCTGAGTAACACAAACTCCCGGATAAACCTACAACTCACTAATTCCACAAGAAATAGGTTAACATGAAGGAAGCAGCATGTTGATACAGGTACATTAAACATAAAAATTTAAAAATTAAGAGGCAAACAGCAATATTAGTATTTGCGCTGCCCCAGCAGTGCTATGACTTCTCTGTTGAATACTGTAAAATCAACGGCTGGCGAGAAAAACACTTGTGCAAAATTGATTGGGGAATCCTATATTATCTTCTCTTTACGTGAGCAGGTTGAATTGACAATGGATTCTTGGGAGTTTCTAGGCTAGAAATCATGGATGAAATTCAAGTGCAAGCTTGCATCCAAGTTTGAATGCAAACATTGGGAGGAGGAGAGGGTATGGCCAGACCCAGTAGAGTCTGGCTTGTAACATGATGAAATTCTCATGCATTGTCAAGACAACAGGTGATCTGCTGACAAAAAAAAAATCATCAGCTAGTACACAGCAACATCAGAAGTTCATTTTTGTGGATTTCTTCTTAGTCCAAAGCCTTCTGCAATTGTGCACTATTGCTTTTATTACTTATTTGGAAATGTAATTCCTTATTTACTGAGGCAGTTTTACTACCTCGTGTTGCTGTTTGGTCCAGTATCTTTTGGAAGAATCCTGGTAAATCAGCTTATGTCCAGTCAAGCAAAAAAGACCTCCATCCCCTCAATCTGAGAAGGGAGAAGCCAAGTAGGTAGGCTGTTTAATTATTTTAGTTGACAACAGATGCAAAAAGATGGACACACATGAGGCTCCAAAGCAAGATTCAGAAGGAGGAAAACACAGGAGAGGCCCTAGAAATGCCCACCCCTCCCAAAAGAAATCCAAGCAGCCATGAATCCCACACCAACAAACTTTTTCAGAGATGTAAGGAAAAAGAATAGATAGGGTCCATTGTCAGAAAGCTGCTTCCCTGATGAGCTTTGTGGTGTTGTGGACAGCCACATGGGGTGCAGCTAGGAAGAGGCTGATGAAGATGTGACTTTGTGGGCCTGCAGGCAATGTGTATACAACACACAGACAAAACCTCATGAGAGCAGAGGAGTAGCTTGAACATAGAGCACGACATGCAGTTCTGCCAGGCTGAACACACCCTGAGACGAGTGTCTGGTTTCAGCATCAACCCTAAAAATGACTCTCTGTGTCACTTCGGCCATGAGGGCTTACAACTCAAGGCCAAATTTCACCATGTTTTGGTGGTAACAAATCCTAACGATGCTAATGGGAATGAGTCCACTGTATTTGCTGCCTGAAGTCAACTTGCTATAAATGCTAAATCAATGCAGGCTATGGCACTTTGCCACTTGTCTCTGATGAGTTTACCCCTCAGCCCATTTCTCTCTGCAGGGCTATTAAGTAGTGACAACTCCACTGAAGTCAGTAGAGTTTTACTGCTATAAAGCCAGTGTGAGATCATAATCAAGAGTTCTGATGTGTAACTCTGACAGGATTTTGCTTCACCCCTGAATTTGTCTTTCCATGCCTTTCTCTTACATAAATGAGCTTTAACAATGCTTATGACCATCAAATAAAGTATTTAGTTACCAGAATTTTTAAAGCCTGTTGAGATCTTGCAAGAGAAGATACTCTTTTAATGACAAAGTAATGTACAGAACCACTGAATCACAGAATGGCTGTGGTTGCTAGAGACCTCCTGAAGTCATGTAGTCCAACCCCTGCTCAAGCAGGGGTAGTCAAGGCAAGTTGCCTCAGGACTGTATCCAGTCGGGTTTTGAGTATCTCCAGGGACCGAGACTCCACAACCTCTCTGGGCAGTCTGTGCCAGTGTTCCACCACCCTCACAGGAGAAAACAAAACAAAACAAAACAAAACTCTTTTCTTATGTTCAGATGGAATTTCATGTGTTTCAGTTTGCACCTATTGCCTCTCATCCTGCCAGTGGACACCACTGAGGCGAGGCTGGCTCCATATACAAAGCTCCACAGCAGCAACAGAATCCCTGTTCCATCCTGTGAGATGGCTTCAAATTTCCATGGAAAGAATCTCACTTTCTTTTACACTATATGGGACTTGGATGTAATTTACAGAAATACCAATTCACAATGGACAGTATACAACAGGTTTTGTCCCATTTAAACAAAATCCACAGACCTTTTTCACAACAGTAAAGACCTATAGCAAACTAAATGGGACCAGTGCATGGCCATAAGCTCTACCATGCAATGGTCCATACTCTTTAATTAGTATCACACTCCTTTGGACAACCCAGCCAGCTAGCACTCCGCCAGGTAGCTTGAGTACAGTTCAGGGAACAGCATCAGACTGTTTCCAATATGCAGTATGAGTGAAACCCCTTGAAGCTCACATATGGCATCTAAATGGACGCTACGTGTGAGTAACACTCTGTCCCTTGCCTTGCAGGGACAGAGATTGGGCTTGGTCCATTTTATTTATCAGCACAGATAGACTCTAAACATATTTTGTAAGCCAAGGAAGGTCAGTCTCCTTAATTACTAATTGCTGTGATTACTTATAATTAGCATTTGAAAACTACTGAAATCAAATGGGAACAGATACTGTCACTCCTAAATAGATTGTACCCTGAATGAGAGGTTGTCCTACTGAATTCAGTGTGGCCCTGCGACTCAGCTTGTGAGTTAGTGGTCTACCCTAAGACCTTTGAATTTAATGAAAATACTTATTGCATACGAGTCTCTTCACTTCATAACAAGTAATCTTCATGCGTGTAGCTGAAATTTGCCTGGCACAGCTGTGTTACTCAGAGGTGTCAGCCCCACTCCTCCCATTTCTGGTGGCTATCAAGGCCAGCAACAGCCCTAGTGTAGATGCTGTAACACTTGTGATAGTTCAGAGAAACCTCCTTATCTCCACAACCAAAAGAAATCTTCTGCTTGCATTTGCAGAGTTAGGTTTCTTGGACCATCTACTGGGAAATGCTATTCAGTATATATTCAAGGCCCAAATTCAAACAGAATAATAAAAGTGATTTACATTTCTCCTAAGAAAAATAAAGCTTTTTCCTCAAATGTACTGCTTCTCCTTAACATTGAAAGATCTTCATTACACGTCCTGCAGCATGTTGTTCTTTCCAGATACGAGATTTTGCTGGGAAGTTGTGACACAGTTTTGCAGGAGCACTTGCCAGCTGAGCAATGCTTTCACTACTGCTCACCACACTCCTTAAACACACATGCTAATTATGTTACAGGCTGTCTGTATGGAGCTATATGGGGCTATAGTATTTTCCTAGGAACCACAGCAAAGAAGTTGGTGTGTGCCTTCAGTTGTGTCGGCTGTGCACCTGCTGTGATCAGATTTTCTGTTGATAAATAATGACAACCTCATTAAGCATTCACCCGAGAGGTGTTTCTGGTGCTCAGAAGTGCTTATACTTTAAGGTTATCACTGAATGCCTTTTTTAGTACCAAGGAGTTACTGAGGAAAATGTTCTTATTGTAATTAAAAGAAAATTGAGCATTGATAAAAGGGGGTGGTTTTAATGCCATATACAATTAAGCTGATACACCACAAATGGCTGACCTCCAGCTGGACTTCAGGTCACTGATCTCAACCCTTTGACCCCAGAAGTTCAGTCAGTTTTCAATCCACTTCATTGTCCTTTTAGCTAGTCCGCACTTCATCAGTTTGTCTATGGTGTTATTAGGAGTCTGTCAAAAGCCTTGCCAAAGTCAAAATAAACAACATCCCTTGCTCTTCCCTCATCCACTAAACTAGTCATTTAATTATAGGAGGTAATCAGGTTAGCTGAGCATGATTTTGTCTTTGTAAGTTCATGCCAACTACTTCCAGTCACCTTCTTGTCCTTCATATGTTTGGGAATGGTTTCCAGGATTATTTGCTCCATCACCTTTCCAGGCATCAAAGGGAGGCTGACTGGCCTGTAGTTCCCCAGATCCTTCTTTCTTGCTCTTCTCAGACAGGACTGTCATTTGCTTTTTCTAGTCCTCAGGAACCCTCCCTACCACCACGTGATGCTGCTCTACTGAGGGTAAGTCTTCACTGCTCCTGACTTTCCCATGGGTCTCAGAGGCCTGGGATTCCTAAGGCAAATCTTACCAGGGAAGACCAAGGTGAAGACGCCAATGAGTACCTTTGTCTCTTCCATGTCCTTTGTCACCAGATCCCATTTGTGAACTCATGTCTGTTATGAAATACAACAGCATTTACAGTTACAATAATAGGATAAAAACCACAAGGACAACAATAACTCCTAGATAATCACAGGCTGAAGTCAGATAGATATTTCTTCTTGAGATACGGTAATAACTATTTGCATTATTATTATTATCACTTCTCCTTCTTCTCAAAAACACCAAGTTTAGAAAACTGTCAGAAGACCTACAAAGACCTACAAAGCATTGGTCTTTTCAGCTATGCTGGCTGAGAAGTTCTCTTCTGAGTGCATTGTTCCATCTGCTTTTAGGTATAAATATAAAACAATGAAGTAGAGAAAAGAATAGCTCTGAAGGAAAGTAACTGGAATAATTTATATATGCTAATTTCTGAAATCAGTGATAACTCATTTGCACTTACAGGATAAATACCGAAACTGCATACAGCCTGCCTGAAGAGACCTTTCTTCCATAGCACAAAGGGATAATATGGGATCACTGCAGGTGTAAAGAGGAATAGCAAAGACACATAACAAGGTGATTTTCATTTCTGGCTATGATATTAATGTGATTACTGATCATGTCCCTTCTGGTGTCCATACATCAGAAAGGACTCTGAAAAATACAAAAGGTCATTCAGCTAGAAATTGTAATTTTGATTACAGAAAATATATCTTGAAGTAAGAAACTGGAGGATTTTCAAGATGACCAGAGCTGATCTGAGAGACTCGACTAGTCTGTTTGTATGTGTACATGGGGAGAATATTGGATATTAGCAGATACTGTAATCTACAGAAAAATATCACAGCAAGTTCTGTGAGTGGAAACTAAAATACTGGAAATGAGAAACAGCATCAGACATGGATTTTCTGGGGCTTACAAGTACCACTGCTAGCCTCCATCTCCAATTCCCCAAGACAGGGAATTGGAGACCTTGCTGACCTTTCACATTCACAGCACAGTGCAGTAGCTTCTTTTTTTCTTCCCAGCATCACATGCCTGCCATGAGGGCAAAGAGAAGACATGGTGCCACGCACAGACAGCAGGCATTTGTTTTTTTCTCCATTCTCAGTCCTCTGCTACAGGCATGCCACTTTCACAGGACCTGTTCTCATCAGTACTCTCTGCTCCTGAACAAAATGTTAATTTATTACTGAATAGTAAATGGTGGGAGATGTGGCTACGTCTGAAGGATAAATTTTATTAGTTCTGTTATGTTGTTGAATCCAGTGGAAAAATCACCAAGCAAATAGCCTCTGTTATGCAGACAAGACTCATTATAAAGGGTCCTGTTTCACCTGAATATTTCTGTGGGAAATACCCACAGTGGCAAGGCTCTCCTGGAACATCATCTGGAGTTCTGAAGCCTCAAGGCTTCCCGGAAACCACATTCAGGGCCTCTCAACCTGGACATTCAAAACTGCAAGCACTCCAATGCCCCACTTGCTGTGTAAAGCCCGGGCCTCATACTCAGTCACATTGAATTATCTGGGACGCTCGGGCAAAGAGGTGTAGAAGAGCTTTGCTGGAGGCAGGGTGTTGACTAGACGAGTGCAACTTGCAGATAAAGAAGACAGCGCTACCTCATCCCGCAACGTGTCTGAGCATGGGAAACTAGCCATGATCCTCCCATGCTTCAGTTCCCACTGACAAAGCTTAGCTCACGCGTCTTCCAAAGAAGTCTGGATCTTACAACCCACTGACTTCATAATCGAATGGACTTTAAGGCTTAAAGTTCCTGTGAAAGTCATCTCATATGATATCTGATAAACCTGCAAGGGTTACCCAGCATGGGTAGTTCTGTTGCTAAGCGGGTTTTGCAACTGCACGTTGAAAAGTTGCTAGCCATTGAAAAAAAGATCATACAACGTTACAAATCAAGCCCCTCTATGCTATGGAGGGCAAAAATAAAAAGCTCCCCATAGCTTCTCTACATGTACTAAAATAGGAAATTGTAGTGCAGCGGCAGCTCCAGGTGGCTGGTGCTGTGACTGCTCTCCTATGACCAACCAGCTGCACATTTCTCAACGTTTCTAACGCCAAAAACACACGCCAGCCCTTTGCTCTGCAGTCAGATGGGGAACCAGCTCGGAGGGTCCCAAGAGCTGGGCAATGCTCAATTTTGCCGGGCAGTGAGGGGGCCCGGTTCGGCCTCTGAGCAGAGCGCCCCGGAAAGTCGGGTTTCCACTAAAGCCCAGGGACACCAAAGACTGGCCCTTTATAATCCTGGAAGCACAACGTTTTGGGCCGTGCGGCCGTCTCCCGAAAAAAAACGTTGGGGAGCGCCACCAGCCCCCGCCGGTGCGGCCGCCTCAGGGCCGCCCCCGCGCCGGGCGGCGGTTGGTCCGCAGCCGTTGGTCCGCAATCGCCGCCCGGGGCGGTGGAAGTGGGAAGTGGGGGGAGGGGGGAAGTGGGGCGGGTAACATGTCAGCTCAGCCCCTCCGCGGCCGCCGGGTAGCGACAGGTGGGCAGCGTTCTGCTGCACGGCTGGCTGTCACAGCAGGCAGCGGCGGGCTCGGCGGCCACCCGCGCGGTCACATGGAGGCGCCATTTCCTCTGCCCTTGCTTTGCCCTTAAGGCGGCCGTGCCGCCGGCTGTGCCCGCGCCTCGCCCCGCACGGGCGTCCCCATCTGCCCCCCCCCCGCTTCACTCACACACACAGAGCGCCCAGCCCGGTGTAGAAGCAAGGGTGACTGCGGCGGGAGAAAGGGCAGGGGGTGGCCAGCTGCTCAGCTAAAAACACCTCTCTCCTAATAAAGCAATGAGGCCCGGGCCGCAGCGCCGCGCTCCCCGCACCCTATAAATAGGCTCTGTGCGCGGCCCGCGGGCTTTGGCCGGCGCGGCTCTGCAGGCGGCGCGGTGCAGCGGAGCGGAGCGAGCGGTGCGGGGCCGCCACTGCCGCCAGGAGAGCCCGCGCCCCCGCAGCCCGCCAAGATGCCCCGGGTAGACGCAGACCTCAAACTGGACTTTAAAGATGTCCTGCTCAGACCCAAAAGAAGCAGCCTCAAAAGCAGATCAGAGGTGGGGGCATTCAAACCCGGCATGCTTTTCCTCCCTTCCCAGCACCTAACTTCCCTAACCCTCCTTCCCTCCCTGCTTTATTTTTATTCCCCAGTCTAACGTAGCAATGCCCTCCCCAATCGAAACGCCCATTGTGTGGCGCGGGGGGGGGGGGGTGGGAGGATGCCGCTGCTCCTAGGAGGAGGGGGCTGGGGTTATGGAGCCCGTGGCGTGGCGTGGCGTGTCCCGTCCCCCCCCCGTCCCCTCCCTAGCCCCGGCGCCGCACTGTCCTCCCCCGCACCTCAGCAAAAACAAGAAAAAAGGCGGTGAGGGGGTCGCGGGGGTGTGTAGGTGTGTGTGTATGTGGGGGGAGTGTTGTTCGCTCCTAACAGGTGCCTCTGCGGATTTCTGCGGCGTGGAGCGGGGAGTGACCTCCAGTTTCCGTGTGGGGGGCTGCCTGTCTTTGGGGCAGCGCTGAACCGAGAGCTCTGCCAGCCCCTCTCCGGGGCAAGGTGGGGGGGTGGGGTCCGGTTATGCGCCCCGCAGCTTGGGCCGGCAAAAGCCTGGGGTGCGGGCCGGCAGACATCATCGCTCTCAGCCTCGGGGGTTGTGAGTTGTGCTGTTATCGAGTCACTGACACGCTCATTTTAAAAATAGTTGTTTTTTTTTTTTTAAAAAAAAAAAAACAAACCAGCGAAGATGCTGGGGAGTGCTTCCCGCGGCACAAGGTGCCCCGGGCTGGGATCCCGTCAAAGTGGAAACCTGGGGCGGTGGGGTGCCTTTCACCCTCCCTTGTGTTAACCCCTGCCCCCTGCCCCGCAACCTGCTTCTTGCTGCTGCGGGACCTGTGTGGGCCGAGCCCACCCGTACCCCTGCGGCCCAGGGGTCCCTGCTGGCCCAGGGCCACTGTTAGCCAAGATACTGCGGTAGGTATTTCTCAGCAGGGATCAGGAAAGACCCCGGGAAATCCTGTGAGGATTTGCTTCTACAGAAAAGATGGCTGCCTCGGGATTGAAGGTGCCTTCTCTCTTACCTCATGTAACCCCAAGGTTAACAAAGGATTTCGTTTGACTGATGGAGGAATTACGTCGTGTTGGGGGATGGAAAGAGGATTAAGCTTTTCTCCAGGGGAAGTGGAGTTGTAAGAGAGAGAGAGAGCGAGACAGATAAAGTGAGGTAGAAAGGCAAGACTGGAAAGGGAAGCGGGATGGCTGTGTTTATTACGGGCCTACAGCCAGGGATTTTAAGGGCAACAACTAAGCAAAACTTCATTGCTGTTACGAAGGGGTAAGATTGGAGAGACCCTCTCAGTAGAAAGGTAATCTCAGGCTAATGATTTTTAATTTACAAGGAACGGTGTCCCAGCTCAGTAACTCCTCATCGCGTGCGATTACTGCTTATAAGGCCTGTAGGCCTCTTCCAGCCATTTGCTTGGGGACCCACAGTCCCTCTTTAAAATTCGTTGTGCTGGCCTGGCAAACAGGTGGAGCTGTGCTCCACCGAGTGACACATTGCTCCTTCAAGTGCAGTGTTTGGTATATTTAGCTGCCTGCCGGCTGTGGAAAGAAGGGCTGCTGGGAAGGGAAAATGATAGGAGGAACACGAGCTGATACGGCAGGGTTGTAACGGGTGGCTATGATGACCTGTTAAAAACATTTCACATGAGAAAAAGTGCATGTCATGAGGAGGGTCAGTGAAAACTGATGAAGGTTAAGAAATTGGACACCATCACTGAGGCTGTAGCAACAGGAATAAACAGTGTCTGTGAGAGCCAGATCTGAAATGGACAGCCCCAGTCTGCTTCCAAACAAGAATATAAATAAATAGTTCTGGCAGAGGAACAGAGGCAGCATACTACAGTGCCTGTTACCCAGCAAGCTGCTGCTTTGAAGCTTGTATCAGCAAGCATCTGCTTCTCTGGTGTGAATGTCTCATTTTGCGCAAGGACAGCTTTTTATGCAGTAACTGAGATTAAGTCAGCTTTTTAGAGAGGCAGTTTGGGGTGTTTGCAGCTCTTCTTGTAGGTCTGCTCTGTTGGTACTTGGTTTTGATTCCATGCACTGTCTTAATTTTTCATGATTGCTTTCTCTTTTTGAAAAGATTACAGAAAATTTGAAGCTTGAATTCAAGTGTCAAAATTAGTTAAAGCAATGGTTGGAGCAGGAGCAGCATTTTCTGTCTGTTAGTATTCATGTAGCCTGCTGGACTTGCCTCTGCAGGCTGTCCATTTTAAGTACACCAGACAAGTGTCCCGTAGGAAGTCTAGTCATTAATTTAAATCTGTACATTCAAGTAAGTCCAGGGAGCTTTAACAGAACAACCAATGTACTTTCTTATGACGAAGACCTAGGTGGAAGTAGTAAAATACATTTAATAATTTACTCTCTAAAGAAACTTTTACTGTTGTTGAGTGATGGTGAGCAATCCTAGAGTCAGAAGTTATTTCCTCATAGTGCATAGAACAATAAGCTATAAATTAGCTGTTACCACTCAGGAGAGAGACAAAGAGGTGGTCAGAAGTGCTTCCAGAGGAATTAAGGAAAATCGGTTAGCTTTGTGATGCTCCTTGGTGTGTTCCTCTTGAGTACGCGGTTCTGGTGATCCCTTCACAAGAACAGCATAATATGCTAAAATAAGTACAGCGAATGGCAGCCAGGATGATGAGTGGTATTGACTGGTTTCTACATGAGGAAAAAACTAAACATACTAGGACTATTCAGTATGGAGAAGCAGCAGCTGTGGAGGATATGCTATAGAAGTCTGTGAAGCGAGGAGTGGCATGGAAAAGGTGAAAATGAGAAGTGGCTGTTGATTGTGTCTCACAAAACAAGAAGTAGGAAGCACTGAATGTAATTATCAGGCAAAGGTCATAGTTTTAATGCAGTGTATAATTAATCTTTGGAATGTATTGCTATGGGATATTGGTGAGGCTAAAGATGTGAAGTCTTACAAAAATTACAAGGCAAGTTCTTTGTCCATGACTGGCTATTTAGCGCAATGGATTGGAGCAAACCTTTTTTCCTTGAAGATCTCTAAACGTCAGCTTCTTGGGACCTGGGAAGGCAGGCTAGGGAAAGAATCTTTCAAAACTTGCCTCATTCTTATATTGCCTTCCCAGACATCTGTTTGGAGAACTAGGGCACCACCTGATGTTATCATGCTCATTTGAGGATGTTGAAGACGAAATAACTGAAGGTGAAGGTTGACACAGTTCTAAGAAATTAGCTTAGAAACTAGCAGCCTCATGGTTTAATAAGCCAGGATGTGATTGTTCGTATTGTATGGCACAAGTGCTGGTGACCATAGCCAAAAGTAAGAGCTTACTTTGTTGTGTTGTCATTTACATTAAAGATTGGGACAAAGCCCTCTATGCCCTGGAGACAGAGTGGGTTCCAGTTCTGATTTCTGTGGAGCTAGGACATCAACTTTGGTTTCTCAGGCAGCCAAACAAACAGCTGAGGTTACTTCTGTATAAAATAATCCACAGTCGTTGTTGTGCTTGGTTCTTTCCAACCCCTTCTGACTTGTTTCTTTTATTTTTTAATTTTGATTCTTTTTTTCTTCAGTAAGAACTCTCTGTAACATAGAAAACATTATTTTACTTCTGTATTTTCTTTCTTATTGGAAGGCAGAACTTGTAACAAAAAAAAAAATACAGTGAGATAATAGTGAAAAGGAAGAAGAATAGGAAGTGTGAGGAAAATTAAGAAGCAGTGTCCAAACCTCCTGTATCTGAAGTCAGTGGCAAAACTCTTGTTAGATTGCAATCAGTTACTTAAAAGTTATGTGCCTATTCATTGCAGGTTGACCTTACGCGCACCTTCACCTTCCGCAACTCCAAGCAGACATACACAGGAATTCCCATTATAGTGGCAAACATGGACACTGTGGGGACATTTGAAATGGCCGTGGTTATGGCAAAAGTAAGTGTTGATTCTCATTTCTGCAACAACTGGGAAGCCACTGGGTGACAGTGAGCAGCTTTAGTTAATTTTTAGCTATGTTTGTTGGAGAACAGGGGGGCTTGAGTTAAAAAATCCAGAACAAGAAGATGTGGTTTTACTGCAAAGCAGCTGTACTGTTACAGCAGTACAGTTACCAGAGACAGGGCTCCAGATATAAGATAGTTGTGGTGGAGACGCTTACTGGGAGGCTTCCTTTGTCGTAGTTCAGCCCCGATCGGGACCAGACTATGCAGTCTCTCTCTAACTCCCCCCACCCTCTGAGAGAATAGGGAGAGGTAATATAAGGAAAAAGGGCTCGAGGTTTGAGATAAGGACAGGGAGAAATCCTTAAAGTTACCGTCACGGGCAAAACAGACTCGACTTGGGGAAAACTATTCATTTATTACTACAAACAGCAGGAGAATGAAACAGAGAACAAGATAACCTCCCTCCACCCCTCCCTTTTCCCAGGCTTAACATTATCTCTACCACCTTCCCCTCCTGAGCAGCACAGTGGGGAAGAGGGAATGGGGGTTGCGGTCAGTTCATCACGTGTTGTTTCATGCTGCTGCTTCATGGTTGGGGGAAGAACTCCTCACATTCCTCCCCTGCTCCGTTGTGGGGTCCCACCCATACGCCACAGTCCTTCGTGGAACTGCTCCGGCGTGGGTCATCTCTTCCACGGAGTACAGTCTCTCCAGAACGGCTGTCCCAGCGGGCCCTCCACGGGCCACAGCCTCCTTCAGGCATCCACCTCCCCCGGTACGGGGTCCTTCACGGGCTCCAAGTGGATCTCTGCTCTTCCATGGACCTCCACGGGCTGCAGGGGGACAACCTGCTCCACCATGGTCGTCACCACAGGCTGCAGGGGAATCTTGGCCAGGAGCCGCATTACTGCTTCCCCTCCTTCTGCACTGACCTTGGCGTTTGCAGCAGTTCCTCACAACAGGCTGGCAGATGCTTCTCAGGATCCTTTTCACATCTTATTCACTTCTCATCTCTCCACTTCTTGCAGCCGGGCCGAACCGAGTCAGGCCCACTCGGCCGCCTGGCGAGAGGCCAGAGGGTGAGGCCTGCAAGGCTCATGAGGCCTGCGCCTCCCCCTCTGCGCCTCTGCCCCCGCTCAGCTTCTTCACATCTTCTCTTTTCTCTTTTTTTTTCCGTTTTCCCCTTCTTAAATACGTTATCGCAGAGGCGTTATCACGGAACATTCTGCTACCAATCGGCTCGGCCTTGGCCAGCAGCAGGTCCGCCCTAGGCCCGGCCGAGTCCACTGAACAAAGGAGAGCAACTTCTAGCAGTTTCCTACAGAAGCTACCACCTTAGGCCCCCCCTCACTAACAAAACCACAACATTCGTCTTGGGTGTAGCTCAGCTTCAGTGGAGCTTCTAGAGCTTAGTTTTTGAGGTCTCTACTGTGCTCCCATCCAGAAAAAAAAAATTATTAGCTGAGAACGGTTTTGGAAGTGTAGGTTACTGGATAAAGCCGCAGCAGTCAGGAGTCACTAGTTAATTAGCCTCTGGCCTCAAGGCTCACAGTAATTTCTTGCAGTACTTAAGCACATTCAAAATATTGACTGTAGCTTCATGAAACACATCAGAAACCTGATCCTGAAAGGTCCTCTAAGTGTGCTAAGTCACCTTTGAAGAGCCATTTGGAGTTGCCTGGTCTGTTATTCACTGTTGCTGTTTCTTCCAAGCAGGATGGGCCCGTACTTAAAATGGGAATTTGTAATATCTTGCTATTCTGCAGCTGAGGGAAAGATGACTAACTTGGACATTAATATCAGTTTTCTTATTTTTGCTAGCATGCAATGTTCACTGCAATTCACAAGCATTATTCTCTGGAAGAATGGAAACTGTTTGCTGCCAGTCACCCAGAATGCCTTGAGGTACATTTTCATACTGTAAATTATTATGGTTTATTGCTTTGTTCTGAACTCACATCCATTGGAATCTCTTGGGAGTACTGTTGTCAAGTGAGGTTTTGGGGAATGAAGATATTTGCTGTTCTTTAATGCATCAAGGGAAGTGGCTTGTCCTGGTTTAAAAAGAATAGCTATGTGAGTCCATTATGAAAATGCTTATATTAAGATGCAAAAAAGCAAAGTTTATATATGCCTGGAATGGAAACAGAGAAGTATCCTGAACAAAGAAGAAGGAAATACTTGGGATTAGGTCTAACTGCTGTGTGCTTCTGTTGCTGTTGGGAGCTGTGGTAGTGCTTATACCACACAGCTGTATTGTATCTTTAACTATGGCACATTTTAGAATTACATTATAAAGACTATTGATTACAGGATTGCCTGAAAGCCAGCCTATCACTTAAGTTTATCAGGGTTGTTTATATGCCACTACAGAGTAGAAAGTGGTCCCAGGAATATCTTATTTCTGAACACTTTGGCACTTAGCTCATTTGTGGTTCATAATCACTGGAGTAGGATCTCCTAGTGATTACTGACTTACTCTGTGACCTTGGATCTCTGCAGAGGTTCTGTGGGCCAACAGCTATGGAAACTATTTTTCTATTGGAAAGAACTTGTAAGAAGACAAAGGAGGAAGCTATGTGCTTGTTTTCAGTGGTAGCTGACCTTGCTTGAGCAAGGTGGTTGGACTATACAATCTCAAGGGGTATCTTTCAAACTCAACTATTCTGTGATTCTAGAGATGAGTGTTTGGTGAACTTAAAGACCCAGATTCTACTCTCTGACAGTGCCCCAAATTTTGTCACTCTGCCTTCCTGGAGGTATACCAAATTAGGGCTTCTTCTGTGTTTGTGTTAATATGAGTATGACTGAGCCTTCATCCATCTCAGGTGATTATATTTGCCTATAAGAACCCACTTGTGAATGAAGAGCTGGTAAAATGCTAATTTTGCTTTATTTTGGAGCCTTTAAACAGAACAGAAGTAACACATTGATATTTCCAGGAAGGTATTTATTTCATATTATATAATATGATGTTTGGTAGTTTCCAGCACAAGTCCTTCCAAGACTATACAGAAAAAGACATACAAAGTGTGTGTTTATACCATTTTTTTACAAACTACTACTCCCATTTTGTTCTCCCTGTCTTTCTAGCATGTAGCAGCAAGCTCAGGTAGTGGAAAAGCTGATTTGGACAAGTTAACGAGTATTCTAGAGGCCATTCCACCTATTAGATACATCTGCCTGGATGTAGCAAATGGCTATTCAGAGCACTTTGTGGAATTTGTGAAGTCTGTCCGTGCCCTGTTCCCACATCACACCATTATGGTAAGTGTGTAGAAAGGGTGGAGGGGGAGTGTGGGAATTCTGTCCAGGAACAAGGCCCAGAGTTTGGTTGGTAGGCATCAGAAGCTCTGTGGTAGCTGAATCACTTCGAGTCCTCATTTAAAAAAAGGAAAGGTAGAAAGAAGAGAAAGAAAAAGTCTGACTCAAACCTCTCATCTTCCACACAAATACAGATATCCTTCTGAGAATATAGAGGGCAACTCTATTCATCTACCCTTTAAGTTCAGCAAGATGTTGACTGTAGGCCAAATGACAACAGTTTAATAACGTGTTGGCATTGTCAGTCTTCCATTACTGATAATGTCTGTGGGAATGTTGAGTGTGTGCTCTGATACAGCAGTTTGATGTTGGCATGGCAGACTGGGTGGATCAATTTTTTTCCTACTCACGTCCTCCTTCCCACACCAGATGTGACCTCTAATCATAAAGTGTGTAGGTTTATTTTGGTGATTCCGAGCTGAGGTTTGCTGTGGGAATGCACTGATGTTCCTGGCCAGTTGACGCCAATGCTGTTTTTGTCTATTAGGTCACTGTGAAGACACTTGAATGTAGACTAATCCTTGCCTATGATGGGAATCATAGGGGTGTTGTGCAATTGTGAACTTGGTCATCAGGGAGCAAAATGTTTAGTCAATGCCAGGGCTTTTGGTACACTTTCTATGATGTTACTATCCTTTCTCAGAGCGCTAATGTCATGTTTTTGCACTAAGAGTAGGATGGTTGTGCCAACACAGGACTCCTTGCAGCAGGAGTCCTACTGCTCCTGCTTGTTTCCCAGGGCCTTTGAAGAAATGGATCTGAATTTGTTTCCATGAGAATAGCAGAAATTCTCGAACAAGCAGCAGATTCTTAATGAGGCTACAAGTCTTTCTTCAATCCAGTGCAGAAAAAAAAATAATGTGTTTAGGCAACACTTTCTCACTTTTTCATGCCAGACACAAAGCTTCACACCTGTAAAAGAAATATGAAGTAAAAATGGTCATAAATGCACAGTCTGCCTTGTTTAGTAGGGAACTGCATGTACAAGCAGCTTAGGGGAGACTATCTTCCTTCCTCCCATGTTGGGAGGAAGACAGTGTTCTTTCCTCTGAAAGATGGTGGCATTGGAAAATGGAAGTGGACTGGAATGCCTGTGGGGTTCTGGATTACCATAGGCTAATGAGCAGGCATCCTTCAACAACTACCAGCAGACGTGGGAACCTTTTTGGTATGACCATATTTCCTATGGCTTTGGGGAGAGCTTTTGGAAGTATGAAATGATAGGTGTGGGCTTTTTGAGCTTCCTGCTCCATGTTCACTACAGTGAGGGAAGGAGCTGTTTCCTTGCTTTGGATCTGAAGTATTGTCCCTAGTACCATGATTACTCCAGTGTCTTTGGCTTGAAGAGTTGTGGGAGGGAGCTTAAACCACATAGTTAAAAAAATATCTTCCTTATCAGGAGTGGAAAGAAAATAGTGTGTCATCCCCTCCTCCACCTCCCCACAAACTGCAGACTTTGCTGACTGAGGCAGGAACTCAACCAAGATTAATGGCCCAGAAGGCACAGGAGGTCAATGTCAAAGTGTAGTATCAAGCCTAGATTTCAGTCCAAGGTCCTTAAGCCAGTCTCATCCACTTCCCACATCTGCTAAACTACCTGTGTAGTTTCTCTGCTTCTGTGACTAAGGTTATTGTTAGGTATTTTCCTGACAGCACTACCTGCTTGAGCACATATACAGCCCTGACCTGTTCAGTTGCCATCTCTAATTGTAGCTCCTTTCTCTGAATATTGTTTAGTATGGTTTATGTTTTTAATCTGCACAGGGATAATTTCCATTCCTAAAAGCATGCTGACAAACTTGGGGTGCTCAAGGATCTTCTGTTTTCCAAAGCCTGCAGAGTCTGTGCAGTCCCTGAAAGTCTCTGATTCAACTAGGGACATATACCTCTACCTCACTTACAAATGAGTTTACTTTACACTCTGTGCCAAGGTGGCCTTTTGAAGCTATTCCTGTCTGAAATACAGGAGTTTGTCTAGGCTCCTTTTTATGATACTCTGGAAGACATGTCCTGCTGCTACCTGTTCTCTTTGCTTTGATGTCTCTGTGCTGTGCCTGCAGTATGCTCTCTGATGCTGTGGCTTTCAAACAAAAGGGTTAGCGTTTAAATAGAAGGTATAAAAATAAAGAAGCTTTCTCGTAGCTGAAAGTGATCTCCAGGACCTTGCAGGCTGTCTTGTTTGCTTTCCTCAGCATGACCATTCATTCCACAGTCAGCTGCAGTGCAGTACGTAACAGTAACCCGACCCCGGGTCTCAGGGAATGTGTGTTCCCAGGGGCCGTGTAATGGGTTCAGCACTGAGGCTGAAAGGTGATGTGCAAAGCAACTGTGGTTAAGGTAGTATTCTCTGCGGCGGATACTCCAGTGCAGATAGAGGATGTCTCTTGTGTAACAACTTTTCAAATGCATGTTTTTGCCTTTTTAAATACTTGCTTTTATAATCACATTATCTTATTTTCTTCTGCTGGCTCTGACACAAGTTCTTTTCACTCCTGCCTTTCACGTTAATTTACAAAGAAGATCCGTTTCTCCAGGGAACACAAAGGATAGGGAAGACAAATAGGGGCAGAAAGGTACAACGTGACTTGCCTTAAATCACTGATTAGATTGAGGAAGAAGCAGTACTCAGGTCTCCTGAGTGTCTCACAAATGCAGCACTGCCTCCCAGAATCAAGAGTAATGGTCCAGTGGAGTGTTTTCATACCACAGCATCATGTGCCTACTTGCTGAATTCTAAAGAAAAAAAAACTTCAGTTGACATTCATGATGGAGGGTCAGAGCCTTTATATTACAGTAATCGTCGTCCTTACATATTAGTGTAATTTTAGACATCAGGGTTCTTCCATTTCACTGAAAGTCTGTTTAGCAAGCTCAGATAGCTTTGCCAGCAAGCTTTGCCAAGATTTTATCATGAATTTTTCTATTTGTAGTGTTCTTTGTTCATTATACAGAAGAAACTCTAGAGAGGGGAGCAGGGAGTGTGGCAGGAAGGAAAAGGCTGGGGCAGGAGCACACTTTCAGGTGCAGTAGCACCCAGAAGATGTGGGCCAGAGAGGGAGGCAAGTGGAATTGCAAAGCAGGAGCAGAGGGAATGGCAGGGGTCAGAAACTGTTGCTCCCCTTGGAGTCAGTAGCAGAACTTCTCAGAGCCTTAATGGAGGCAGAATTCAGTCAGAGAAAGCCCTGCAGACTGCTCCCAGTTTGTCTCTACAACAAGCAACAGAGTGAATCCAGTAATGGCACGTCCGCCAGGGCTGGGGTCTCAGAGCAGTGGCCAGTTGGGATAGCAGGGTAGGAGGCAGTGATGCAGCTGAGGCTGTCTTGGGTCAGTCACAGTACTGAGTGCAAAAACTCACCTGCTATGGCTTAGCCTCACAGAGGGCATCATCTCTCCATCTTATGGTAAAGCACCCCTTGCTTTGGTGGGTGGGAAGTGTCCTTTGGCAGTGTTTCTGATAGTGTGGAGGCACAGACTGTGCTTTCCTCTAGAATACAAGAAGAAAGTTTGAGAACTGTTGTCACAGACACTTCTCCCCAGCTTGATCCATTGCCATTTGCCAGCAGCTTTCAATCAGTGCAGCAGTGTTCCTGTCTTAGTGTGAGTTGATATTTATAGAAGGCTTTTATGAGGCACAGTATCAAATGCCTGACTGAAATTGAGAGGCACTGCCCTATTATGTTCACTGATTTTGTGTCTCTGTCAGAGAAGCTGTAGCCTTCATAATCCTGTTAGGTGAAATCTTGATCCCGTTAAAGTCAGTAGTGAAGCTCTCTTTGACTTTTCTGAGGCCAGGACTTCCCTCAGGACTGACCCACAGTTTGGCCAGGCTTGATGGTGCTGGAACGAGACATGGTGATGCTCACTTGAAACCTCACACTGGCTGATGGTACAGCTGAATGTCGCTCTGAGTATGTAAGGCCAGGCCCACAGCCAGGGTCATTTGTTGTAGCCCCTGATAACTGACTGCACTGAAAGCATGGTAGTTTACCTGACTTTCAGTTGTTGCTGGTGCTGTTATTTTACTGCAAGGGGTAGCAAAGTTAGATTAGCAGCAAGGTAGTTACGGGGGTATATCTCTTTCTAGAGAGGCAATTCTGCAGCAGATTAGAAATGCATTGGTACATGGTTTCATCATTAATATGAGCATGATTTTCACTAATACAGTACTTCCACCAATTACTGTGTTCCCTGACTACTTGCCCAAATGCACTACAAAATGTATTGTCTGTAGTGGCTTCTTTGTACAAGTTCCAATTACTTTACTTGCTTTATATTCTTAATTAATTTTAAGGGAGATTAATCTCTGTAGTCTCAGTCTTTCTATTTTCACCTTTTCAGGTTTTTTTGGTTTTGTTTTTTTTTTTTTTTTTTTTTTTTTAATTGAAAGTATTCTGGCTTTACCTTACAGGTGAGGCTTTAAAAAGCCCTTTTGCCTTTATTCAGCTGTCATACTGGCATCAATGGTAAAGCAAGCATTGGTTTCAGTGGAAATAGAGCTCAGCTGGATAGGAGAAAACAGCTTTCCCTGCTCTTCAGCTGTGATACTAGGGTCTCTTCACATAGCTGTATCTCTCTTGTAGTGGTTTTTTTTTGTGCTCTTTGAGGTCTGCAGAAGGTACCTCGAAGAAGCAAGCTTGTCATTGGCAGGGTGAAGTCTGCGGTGCAGAGCTCCATATCTTCCCTGAAAATTTGTTAAAGATCTGCAGATTCAGAAAGACAGAAACCACTGATGTGTGTACATGCATTCCAGGAAAAAATGTATGCTGGGGACATAAGTGCTTTTCCTTGCTAGGATGAACATTTTGAATCAACATATGCAGTTCCAACATTCTCTAGCAGTAACTTAACATTAAACGTCTGGTTAGTATTTCTGAAGAGACAGTTTGACAACCTGCTATGCTCTGCTAATAAGAAGACACTGCTGTTTAAGTTAAATACATATTTGATCCCAAATCTCATGGAGCCACCAACTTTAATACCTGTTTGTTCCTGTTTACGAGTCTGTTGCATGTACTCCAGTATTTCACTAAATTGTAATGTGCTTATTTCAGCAAATTGTAATGTGCTGCCTGTCATACGGTACAGGTAGTCATCTGCCTTCCAGATGGTAAACTGCTTCCTTAATGTTGTAAGCAGCATGCTCTCCATAACCACACCTTGGAGTGCACAACACTTAGTATAATAAATTGCCACCGAGCAGAAAGGAGCAGCACTTAGCTGGTAACACTGTACCTATTACATATTCTTTTATTTCCTGACTGTTCTATTTTATTTTATTTTTAATCAATATCATGCAGTTTTGAGCAAAGTTAAGTGAACCTGTGTCATAGACCACAAATTGCTGCCTAACAGTATCATTGTTTTTATAAAAGCCTCAGGTGGTGGCTTGTCAGCTGTTTCAGGCTAATAAAAGAAGGAAGTAAAATTTATTAAAAAGAAATAAATGTGAAATAGGAGCCAAAAATTGGTAAGTGGAGAATAGACCTTGCCCATCATTCTCTGGGTAGCTCCTGCTGTCTTCAGCAGGAGTTTTGTTTCAGTAAAAACTAAGAAAATATTAAGTAAGGATTTTAGGATTTTTCTCCTGTTCTGCCCATATCAATACTTCTACAAACACTTGCTAAGTCCTGGAATATCATTATATAAAAGGCTTTCTGGACATCTCTAGATCCTAAATTCAGATCTCCACAAATTAATAACCCATCTCAGTAAAAGCGCAAAACGGGTTATATGAACAACTGGACTTGTATTTCATGCAGGTTTATTTTGTGCAGTTTTTCTAGTTAGGAACATGCTGTAGACATGAGACAAGGCACAGAGCTGAAATCAAAACCACATTTGGTTTTAAAACATCTGATGGCATGATGGGCTTGATGAGATTCATCCTAGAGTACTGAAGGAGCTAGTAGATGCTACAGCAGGACCCCTCTGAATCACCTACAAAAGAACTTGGGAGTCTGGGGAGGTCCCTGCTGATAGAAATCTAGGCAACATTATTCCAGTTTACGAGAAGGGCATGAGGAAAGACCCATGAAAGACCCAAGAAACTGTAGACCTGTTAGTCTAACCTCAGCAGCTGAAAGAATTATGGAGAAGATCATACTGGGTGCTATTGAAAGACGTTTAAATAACAATGCAGTATTTGGGCGTAGTCAACATGGGTTCACAAAGGGAAAGTCCTGTTAAATTTATTATCCTTCTATGATAAGGTCACCTGCCTAGTGGGTGAAGGGAAGACGGTGGATGTAGTTTTTCTGGATTTTAGTAAGGCTTTTGATACTATCCCTCACAGCATCCTTCTGGACAAGTTGTCCAGCTGTGTGGTAAGCCAGTAGACAGTGTGCTGGGTGAAGAACTGGCTGAAGGGCAGGACTCAAAGGGCTGTAGTGAATGGAGCTACATCTGACTGGTGACTGGTCACCAGTGGTGTTCCTCAGGGCTCAATTCTAGTTCTGTTCAATTTTTTTATCAGTGATCTGGAGGCTGGAGTTGAATGCACCCATAGCAAGTTATCTGATGATACTAAACTGGGAGGTGCTGCTGACTCTCTTGAGGGACAAGAGGCTTTGCACAGGGATCTAGATAGATAGGCACATTGGGTAATCATCAATGCCTGACACTGAACAAGAACAAATGCCAGATTCTGCACCTGGTATGGAGTAATTCCAGGCACAAGTATAAACTGGGAGAGGAGTGGCTGGAGAGCAGCCCTGCAGAAAGGGATCAGGTATGCTGGTTGACAGCAGGTTCAATATGAGTGACCAGTATGCCCTGGCAGCCAGGAGGGCAAACCACATCCTGAGGTGCATCAAACACAGCATAGCCAGCCAATCAAGAGAGGTGATTATCCCACTGTATTCAGCATTTGTGTGGCCTCACCTTGAGTACTCTGTGCGGTTCTGACCCCACAATTTCAAAAGGATGTGAAGGGCCTTGAATGCATCCAGAGGGGGGCACCAAAGCTGGTGAAGGGGCTGAAAGGCGTGTCCTCTGAGGAGTGGCTGAGGACACTGGGTTTGTCTGGTTTGGAGAGAAGGAGGCCGAGGGGTGACCTCATTGCTCTCTCCAGCTTCCTGAGGAGGGGATGTGGAGAACAAAGTGCTCCTCTCTGCTCCCAGTGCCAGGACGTGTGGGAATGGCTCAAAGCTACATCGGTCAGGGGAGGTTCAGACTTGACATTAGGAACCTTCTTTACCAAGAGAGTGCTCATACCGTGGAACAGGTTTGCTGGAGAGGTGGTCGATGCTCCGTGCCTGTCAGTAAGGAGGCATTTGGACAGTGACCTTAATACCATGCTTTATCTTTTGGTCAGCCCTGAAGTGATCAGGCAGTTGGACTAGATTATCGTTGTAGGTCCCTTCCAGCTAAGCTATTCTTAGTGCTGTCAGATGAGGCTGCGCATGGGAGGCCCCATCACCCCCATGTCACAGCACCATGTTCAGTACTCTTTCAGCAACACAGCAATCACAATGCCCAGGGGCTGGATAAAGGGGACATCCTCCAGTGCCCCACTGCCAGCCTGCCTGGCTTCATCATTGGGACAGAGCTGGTGTGAGGGCAGCCCACAGACATCTGAGAGGAAGTCCTTGAGAAGCCGGTGGAATTACTTAGAGGGGGCTGAGGGAGGAAGACTGGAGGCTGGACAAGGCTGTTGGAGGTGAGGAAAAACCAGCAATATCTGGAGGTGCCCGAGGTTATTATCAGGCCTTTTCAGCTGGAGAGCAATGGACAGACCAAGGGAATGCCTTCTTGAGGAGCACTGCAGAGCTTGCTGTCCTTATCCCTTGCAGAGCCAGTGGCAGCAGCTGCAAGAAATGGGATGCAGAGATGTTGCTGGGGTCCCAGTGCTTTGGAGCAGCCACTGGTGTCCTGCCAGGCATGGGAAGGATTTTTGCCCCCGTGGTCAGTCAGGCTGGGGGCATCTGGCCACTCTCAAAAGCCTTGAGATGGCTCTAGGCTGAGGGAGAGTAGGGTTTGGGCATCTCCTGGGAGGCATGACCAGGCTGTGGGATGAAGAGGCAAGTCTCGCTCACATGCTCAGGGAATATCCGATTGCCAGCTCAGGGGTCAGGAAAGAATTTTCCCCTAGGGCAGGTTGGTATTGGTCTCTGGGGTTTTTTTGCCTTCCTCTGCAGCATTGAGCATGACCATTTCTCAGGGCGCCTCTGATCCATTTTGCCTAGGTTACTGCCTGCTGCTAATGCACCACAGAGATGGCCATTTGTGCCCTGCAACTGCAGGGAGGAAGACTTTTTTTTTTTTTCCCCAAGGTGGGCTAGCAAGTGTCTCTGGGAGTTTTTTCCTCTTCCTCTACAGCATTGAACACCGTTCCTTGCCAGGGCTCCTTGGCTGCCATTTTGGCCAGGTGCTTACTGCTCCTGCTCCACAAAGGTAGCCCTCATGCTCTGCATCCAAGGGAAGGAAGCTTTCTAGACCCCCAGGGCGGGCCCTAAGAGCAGCCCCCAGGGGTTGCTCCTTTTCCTCTATAACACTGAGCACAGCCCCTCGTCAGGGCTCCTCTGGGCCCTTTCGACTTGATTCTTGCCTGCTGCTCTTGCACCACTAAAGTGCCACTCGTGCCCTGGCTTTCTCGGGCTCTTGCCCATTGCAAGTTGGTAGTGGGAGCAAGCTCTACTCTTCCCTTGGCTCCACTTACCCAGGGGTTCTTGCTTGTGCAAAACGGCCTGTGTTTGGAAGGGCTCCAGGCTTGCTGCACCGTCAGGAGCTGCCACTTTTCAGCTTTCCCTGCATGCAATACAAGCACCAGGCAGGCACAAGAGTGTTTTTCATGCATCAGTGGCCAAGAAGTGCAGTGGAGCAAGTTTTTTTTAGGCAAAAAGGATGCTTGTCATTGCTACCTGTCCTACTTCGGAAAATACCACAACAGTACCACACACCTACCTCTTCTTTTGTGCATGATCGGTCCCAGTCCTCCTTCTTCATGTTCTCACTCTTCAGGAAACAGGCACTGCTTGGCCTGTATTTCTGCTGCTCCTTTCTGTAGCTCTGTGGTTTGCCTTTGCTGGACTGCAAGGGATGTTTTTCCAAGCTGAACTGAAGAATGCATCAGCCTGCTTCTGGCTACACATAAGCATTTTTTTTTAGTGCTTGTGAGCATCAACTTAGAAACAGATTCAGAAAAATAAGATAAAATAAAATAAAACCCTACTTCCACTTGTAAACTTTGTGATATGTGTCCCTGAAAGTGTTTTTGGATCTGAAAACCCCCTGGCATTTCAGGCAAATAACAGTCTCATCATTACTCAGCTCATGGTGAGCACAGGGGATAGGATAGACTAGACTAGAGTAGTTATGCTGTGTTATGCCTAGAGTTATGCATGACAAGCTCTGACCTAGGTCTGAAGGGTCCATCCAGGAGAGCAGCTCTCTGCAGTACAGGTCCCAGGCCCATCCAGGACAGAGGTTCAGAGACGGGCACACCTGGAGAGTAAAACTTATTGCCACAGGCAAAAGCTGCATCATACTGACCCACCAGTGTTTCATCTCTTGTAGCTTTTTCAGTGTCTGGGCTGATTTGGTGCTTTCTCCAACTAAACTTCCAAAATAGAAGCTCAGTTAATGCCAGCTGTGGTTATTTCCTTTCCTAGGAGGCAGACATCTATTTCTAAAGTGACTGGACTGACTCCATCAGCTTCTTTTGAATTTAAGTTGCAGAAAACCATTGTTCAAGAAATGTAGGTTTCTTTGTCAGCACATCATATTCTGGATTTCATGACATCCATGAACCAGAAAAGGCCATATCTCCTGTTATAGATCTACACCCCCTGTACTCCCTACCAGCTGAATCTCTGACAGAAGAGATAGCCCCTACATCAATAAACCATGCCTGAAGAACTGCAGAGTAGAAATAGGTGGCACAGCATCAGGTGGCGTGCCATGAGTTTTTGCTACAGTTTGGAAACAACAGAGTAGGCAAATGTTCCTGGAGGTATGACTAGATCACAGAGTTACTATGCGCCACGAATATGATACAGGGAAATGCGTTCTTGTATGTTGGGCAAGATATTTCCATAGGAAAGGCAAGCATTGTACAAAGCCCTGGTGAGAACTCACCTGTACCACTATGGACATTTCTCGTTCTCCAGGTTCAAGAAAGATAAATTCCATCTGTTATCAAAGCAAACAAAGGCTAAGCAGTTGATTAGGGGCATGGAGGGACTGTAGAATAAGAAGATGACTAGAAGGAGCAAGACAAAGGCTGAGAGGGCTGCCACTGCTTTGAAGAAATACATATCAAGGATGTAGACCAAAGGAGGAGAAAAGCTATTGAAGTGCAAGGAAAAATATTGTAAAGAGCACAAAACAATTCAGAACTTCTTTCCAAGAAGATGTCACTGTAAACAGCACGCTCTCTACATCTCTGCGAAGTTCACGCAGAGGGAACCAAACCGCTTTCTTTCGCCTCTGGCATCACCACAACTAAATGAATGTGTATGGTATAAATGCCCTTACTTACATAGTCTGAATGTACATACCAATTATGGAACCAATGTACATAATTATAAGAATAGTACCTTCCTTAATCTTTCAGTACTCAAAATACTAAATCCTAAAGGAAAAACATATTTGCCAGGGTTTTAAATAAGATCTGAACATCTTCCCACAAAGCGAGGTAGGCAAATGGAATGGAGGGCTATAGGGATAGGCAGGGCAGAAGTGGAGGAGTTGCAATGGGTGTAAGGGGTAAGTTTGACTGTATAGCCCTTATGGTTAGGGAGGACGTGGTTGAGGGCCTCTGAGTGAGGATTTAGGGGGATGGAGGACAAAGCAGATATCCTGATGGAACCTTAAGGATCAGGGTTTACTGGACCAGTCATGAAATTTGTTTGGCTTGAGAATGTATGATTTGTTTAATCTCTGTGGCATGCACAATGAACAATATGGTGAACTATATTCTTCCTGTCTCTATATAGTTCAACTCGTAAAATCTCTAGATAAAACTCTACATTGTCATCATTAGTCTTTACTGCAGTAGTCTTGAAATCTCCCATATATGTGATATTGTTCCTCTGTCTAGGCAGGCAATGTGGTGACAGGAGAGATGGTAGAAGAACTTATTCTTTCCGGAGCAGATATTATTAAAGTGGGTATCGGGCCAGGTAAGTTAAATCCAATCAAATAAGGGTGATTTATGGTAACACTGATGGAGGAGTTGTCCAGGTACAACTAGTGGTGCAATGCTGTTCGCCCAATAGAATGCCTAGACCCACTCAGGTCAATAAAATAACAGTGGCCTTGCACATAGTATATTTAAAAAACACATGGGCAGGCTGCTAGTGTTTCATACTGCAAAGTATTACATATTCTGGAAGTGAAGGTGCCTATTATTGGAAACACTGAGTGGCCCGAGTTGCTGACGTTATCACTGATGGTATATGTTGTGTTTAGGAACACTTTTTCTAGCCTGTTGAAAAGAAACTGAGTCATCCCAGCTAAAGCTGAAAGGATACAGTGTTCAGGTATCCACTTCTATCAAGCAAAGATAGATTTCAAAATAACTTCATGATTTGTGTTCTGTTAAGCTGAGGTTGCCCATCTTGTCAATGTCTTCAAAGATGAAACGACATTAAGTAATTGTGAAGTATGGATAACATTGCCTCTGCCTGTTACTGTTGCCTGGGACCTAAAACTTACATTAATGCTCTTGGAGGACCCTAAACTTCTTACAGTGTTTTTCCTGCCTTCTCTAATATTGTTGTGTGGCATATACTACCATATTGTCTTTCCTTTTTTCTTTCCCTCCCCTGTGTGTTTCTTCATATGCTCCTTCCTCTTGGATTTTCTTCTTAGACTGCAGGTGGGCTAGATTTTAAACTAAGAGAAGTGCCACTGACAGTATAGCTGTGATCAGCCAGTGCAGTGCAGACGGATTGTTTACTCTGCAGTGCCAAAGAGTTATGGTCCATGAGGCAGCAAACAACAATAAATACTGCAGAATACATTCAGAATAAACAACAGAGATGTCATGGTGCAATTGTCATGGGCAAGTTCGGATATAAAACAAGAGTTATTATAGTTTGTAGCCTCAAAGTGGAAATAGTTAGGAGTAAATGCTGTATAGCCCTCCCTGGAGATCCTGCTGAACAGATCTATACAAGTTGACTACCCAAAACCACAAGTAACAAAAGTTCCTCACAAAAGATCATATCTTGAGGCTCTTTTCCAGATAGTGGTCAATCCTGTGGAAAATTACAGAGGTTTATTTTAAAGCATTACATATATAAGTACATACCCTGTGGATATTATTTTAAACTAATTTTCTTCATACTTTGCAGAAATACTTCTTAGTGTTTTCACCTTGTCAGTTCTTTGAAAGTTCTTTCAAAACTTTTACTTTACTGCTAGCTTGAGTAGACCTGGATATCAGCTGGGTGAAGGTATCTAGATTTCACTGCATCTGGTTTAGAATCTCTGTTGAAATTCTTGTTATCCTGCAGACCTTTGTGGTCGGTATCCTAACTTACAAGACTTAGACGGGCAAAAAGCAGTCCTCATTTTGACTTTTAATTTGAGGACAAAACCAGAGAATGTGTTCCAGAAGAGCTATAGCCATGTTACCGTGTTGAACTATAATTGAAGTAGTTTTTTATATATATGTATATGCCTTTATAAATACATATATATATGCACCATGTATGTGTATAAATATTATTAATTTAATAATCAGATATAATTATATTTCTTGTAATATTGCACTGTGCAGCTTTCTGATGATTACTTATCTCACTTTTTAAATGCTGTGTGCTAATTTGCTTATATTCCCAACTAGTGGGATCAACCAAATATTTCTGCTTCAAGTATTATGCAGCACCAATTTTCCCTGAGAATTATTTTTAAAAACATATATCGAAAAGATACAGAAATATTTATTGGAAGAAATATTCAGATATTAAATACTGCTGCTGAGTCTCACGGTTTGTGACTCTAGTCCTTCTGTCCCCCTTCCCTTCAGGCACCTCAGTCAGATTTGCTTTCTCGTGATGCAGTAATTCACTCACCAGGAAGCATTAGTGATGAGACATAAACTGGGAACTGTGGCCCTGGAGAAGAAAAGGGGGATATTAGTTACCTCAATTACAGCTACCATGGAGTGGTATGACAGCATTTCAAAACTCATGTTTCTGTATGTTCCTTTTATCCATGAGAAGCCAACATTGGCAATAGAGACTTCTTGAGGGAAAAAATAACACAGGCAGAAACATGTTTTTTTCCACAAGAAAAAGAAACCAAGCTGTATCTTTTCTGTCAGCCTAATGAGCTATGCCTTTTTCTCTCGTTCTCTTGTCTAGGTTCTGTATGTACCACTCGGATTAAGACGGGAGTGGGCTATCCGCAGCTAAGTGCTGTTATTGAGTGTGCAGACTCAGCACATGGCTTGAAAGGACATATCATCTCTGTAAGTAAATATCATCTGCTCTCAGGTTCCCACTGTGCAAATCGTTGTGGAATATGAGAATCAAACAGTCCAGTACCCTGCATATTAAAGGTTATCCTTCGGTCATCTCCAGTTGACCCCTATACTAGCTCCTATATAGTCAGTGGAGATTTACATGTAAAGAAGCCAGCTCCCTCTAATATTTAAAAGGACTTGGGCACCTCACTGCCGTTTCTGCCTTTGGAAAGCTGCTTCTTGGTCCCTGAGTGGAGTAAGCTGTTACATGAGCAGACTAGGAAGCTTGGGAGTGTTTTCACATTGAAGGAAACAGTAATTCCTATGAAAGATCTCCGAAAAGTGAGTGAATTGTAAACATAGCTTTCCCAGACAGAGGGAACAAGGGAGAGGCAGGCAGTAGAGAGAAGTCCAAGGTAAAATGATACGAGCCCACCTGTGCTCTACTAGCTGGATTGATTCAGATAGCATCCTCACAGAGGCCATCTGTGCCGGGGCAGGAGTGTTTCAGAGGTGACTCTGTTGAGCACATGTGGCACATGAATCGCTTATTTTCTCACAATGCTCTGGGGAAATAATGAGCCTGTGGAGAAAAAGAGCATGTCTCTGTATTGCCTGCTAATGGCAACTACCAGTCTACCAGCAAGACCAGATTAATCTCATATAGAAAAAGTAAATCTGTAAGCATGGTCTCAGACTGAGCTAGACTGCAGCCTACAGCACCCAGAGGTCCCGTGTGCTTAAGCATGCCCAGCTGGTCAGTGTGCCCCTGACTGTGTCAGGCTTGCACAGTCTCTGCAGGCTGTCTGTGAGGCAGCTGATAATCAGGAAGTCAGAGGGGGTAACCAGTGTGCTGTGCTCACAGGTACCCTCACAGCCAACTGTCTTCCTCTGTGGCCCTAGAAGAGACCATACACTGAATTTTCGATCTGCTGCCAAGTGAGATCACTGGAAGGCCCTGATTTATTTGACCCAGTTGTAACTAGTATCCATGTGAGGAAAGAGGTCTGTTGTGTTGTTGAAGAAGGAGGGGAGAGGAAAACAAACTGACTGTGGATGGGCAAAGTTTTCTGGATCTGTGGGTATAACGGAGCAGAAAAATAAGTATGTGTTACAGTTGGATCTCGCTTGCTCTTTATTGTTAATGCATATGCATTCTCTCCTCTCCATGGCTCCCCTGTATGAATTTTGCAGAAGAAAAGAATCATCACAGTCAGTGATTTTATGACCTGGGCAGTATTACAAATTTTTATATCTATAGTAGACAGAAGAATGTGTGCAATAGAGCATGAAAGACTTGACTCATTACTATGAAGGCTGGATAACTATAGGTGTCAGCCTAGCAGTGGTGTTCAGAGACCCATCCTACTTTTGCAATGATCGTTTTCTGCTAGCCGCCCTCAGAAGAATGTTATTATCCTGACTTTACAAGAAAACAGGGAGTGTATATTTAGACTGTTGAAAAATGAGATGATTCTGTACTATTCCTCCTCTCCTTTCCTGCTTTGGGGATGGATCAGTTCCTGACCTGCTTAGGTCACACTGGCTTTATTGAGCCCACACCTATCAACTCCTTAGCCATTACAGGGAGAGTATAGGAGGATAATTTAATACCTGTCTGCTACAACATCTGGGCCAAGAGAATTACTTTCAACTGTAACTGGGGTCTTTACACCACTGCAACTCAACTCTCTCACCCAAGCTAAAGAGACTAAAGCAGGGGTGATGATATTATGCCTGAATTCTGCAGCATTCAGATAGATATTGATGTGTTTATTGGGGAAAGAAAAGGCTGGACTGCATGGTTATTGCCAGAGCTCTGGCAAGAGTATCACAAAAGAGAGGTATCCTCCTGAGGGAAAAAAACACCATATGAGAGTAAACCTAAGTATGTAATAGGGTCTAGTGGCAACAAGTATACATGACATCCTCAAAATGTCTCACTGCTGTCATTATGTAGATTCAGAAAGGTGCACACCTTGCCTGAGCCAAAGAAGACCTCAACAGAGAGTATTACCACAGCTGTCTACGTCAATTCAGGTGGAGAAAATATGTCCAGCAGTTTTTTTGTTATATCGCTATGGAATTAGTAGGAAGGATGTGAAAAGATTAAAAGCCTACCAGCTTTCTTTATGTAGATTCATAGCTGATGGTGTGATATGGGTGTAGTCCCTTGGGGCGCTTTCTTGTCTTGTCCAGTACTTTCATCAAATTGCTCCCTTTTCTTGTTACGTTGGCTCAGCTTACGTGTGAAGGGAAAGAAGTCCCACTCATGGAGTGAGACAGTGATATTGCTGAACACAGTACAGGCACTGCAAGGAACACTGCACGCTTGAAGCCCATTCTGCAGTAGCTCTGCTAGAATGGCAGCACAAACTGAGATTTTAAGTGTTAGTATTATTGAAGTGATCATGTTTGATTTTTGAAGCTGATACGTTGACAAAGAAGGTGACCGTTTTTAGACAAACATAGTAGTCCAAGTGAATGCCTGGTGTCTTTCTAGAGTCATTTATACCAAGAAGTGGGAGGTGAAATTGCACCAGTTACTTTCCTCATGCTCATCTTTAAGACTCAAAGCTCACCTCAGAAATGAATCTTTCATGACTCACTGAAAGAAGAGAGGAAACCCTGTCTAAGATACAGGCCCTGTTTCTGTCCTGTGCTTTTTGTCTGGGAGCCAATAGTCTCAATTTTCATTCTTGCTAATCCATTGGCCTTGAGAAAGTGCAGCAGTGAGTTACAGTGAAGGGGCCATTTAGCAGGAGACCTCCTTCAGAAATGCCCTACTTGAGATAAAGTTTCTGTTTCTTGTAGGTCAGAGAACTGTTCTGCTGGGTAGAGAGGCAGTCATGTATTCTAGTAAGCCAGCAACATGGGGAATGGAAAGCAGCCTTGCATGTATCCTCTCATTTGGCTATAATTTGATAGAGATCCCTATTTCCCCTTCACCCTGCCTGGATGATGGGCCACCAGTGTTCAGTGAAAAGGATGACTAAGGGGTTCTTCACTCAGCTACTGCCATACCATCTCTTCCTCCACCCAGAAATATGCCCAGCATGTGTAGTTCAGCATAAAGCAACATATGCATTGTTTCTACTGCTGTATATGCCACATACTTTATATATCTTCTGCGTAATAAATAGCTATCTGTTTGCTGATACTGTAGGAAGGGCTGGTTATGCAGTTTATTATAAATGTTGCTTGAAACATATAAATCATAGTTATAAACTTACTGGAAGTTGCATATAATATTAAATATTCTACCAGTTCATACTTTTTTTCCATACTGTATTTCTTTTCCTCAGGCTAATTTTTGTTGTTGTAAAATGGTTTATCTCTTCAGAGAACAAGACTGGGGAAAATAACATTATTTTAGTCCCATTAAAATAATTCTGTTGACTAGAAAGCTATTTTCCCCTCTCCTTCAGCTTAGCACCCAGTTGTCTCAGAATCATGCCCTCTACAGGCCCCAAGGCCAACCTTTCCAGTAGGCTTACTTCAGAATAATGCCAGTTCTCCTGAATACACAGGGGATTTGTACAGATACGTTTTCCCAGTGCTCTGAGGTAGAGGCTAAGCCTGCAACAAGCTCCGTGAGTGAAGCTCAGCAGTTCTACAAGTCCAGAGCCCAGCCCCTGTTGGGACAACCTGAACTGTAAGGGGAAGCTTCCCAGGCAATGCAGCAGGAGCACAGTCTTATTTTCTAAACAGAGCACTTGATTTTTCACATGGAATTGAAGTGGTTTAACACATATAGCTTTATTGTATGGCGTCTTCTGGCATAACTGCTTAGTATGTCCCCTTTTTGTTTCCCTTTCTGTGAATTATTAAATTTACCTGCTTATGTGAAGTAAGTGGAAACATCTACAGATAAAGAAGTGCTGTGAATCATCATCCTCGGTTCCTTTTATCTTAAATGGTAACTCATGAGCTTTTGAGAAAGTCTGTTAATCTGTTCATCATTTTGTAATTTGGTGACATTCAAAGTGCTCTTTTTTGAAGCACATGATTAATGATTACACACTATGCCCATGGTACTCCTGAAAACATAAAGACTCCATCACTTCCACTGCTGGGTTAATTATAAAAGTCAGACACTGAGCCACCCAACAAGAACAGACCGAAACCCATCTACCAGAGGGCATTGATAGCCAGCCTGTCTCAGTCAGACAGTAGGAGTCAGGCAAATTCCTGACAGTACTCTTTGAAGATTATTAGACCGCTCTTTCTACCTTGGCTTTTTCTCCCCTGACACATGCACACACACTCACACCCTCCTTCAGGCTCTGACAGACTTGTCAGAGGGAAAGAATTGCACAAGCAGAGCCCTTAAGAGGAGAGAGAGATTCAACTGTCAGCCCAGCACTCCTTTCTGGAGCTGACAGCAAGGGTGTCTAGCTCAAAAAAAGCATAATGTGCTAGAGGTTATCAGCAAACGGAATAAAAGCCTTTGAAGTCCTACGAGGTGCTGTTTGCAGTGGGATGCCCTTTGAAAAGCCGCTCACTTTCAGATCCACCTGCTCAGTTTGTGTCTGAATCCTTTCCTGCGCACAGAGAGGTTCTAACACTCAGCCCCAGTGCCAACTACC
Source organism: Chlamydotis macqueenii (assembly GCF_036417535.1). Classification (NCBI taxonomy): domain Eukaryota; kingdom Metazoa; phylum Chordata; class Aves; order Otidiformes; family Otididae; genus Chlamydotis; species Chlamydotis macqueenii. The sequence continues at coordinate 68,273,814 of NC_141557.1, forward strand.
CACGAAAGCCACTTGTGAAATGGCTGATGGTGGGGGTGTCTGGCCACGCTCAGCTACAGGTCATACACAGGCATGCATTGCTGCCAACGGGGAGGTGAAACAACCATACAGTCTGGGGAGTAGCTTCAAAAGCAGGAAAGCTGTTGTCAGTCTGCAACAGACCCTGATCATGAAAGGAATGGGGAGTCCTCTAGGTACAATGACTATGTAGGGTAGAAGGATCTTTCATCCGATGCTCAGACCTTCACAAAACCTAAAGAACCATAGCACATGATGAGCTCTGCTATGTGTCATTCCTTTTTTACAGCTCTATCACACAAACATAACTTTCCCCCATCTCAACCGAAACCCCCTCATCAGCCACTTCTTTGCTCTGAAACTGAAACACATAGGTCTAAAGTGCTAAAGATCTCAAAGTGCTGTTGTTTCTTTACCAAACCCATAGCAAACAGTGAGGAGTATGATGAGAGGTTAATTTTCACTTATCAAAGATTAGCTAACCCAATTTTCTTAGATATTATCAGATCAAAATCCAGCTGATGGTGTATTTCCTCACTCCTCCCACTGTGACCTTTTAATGTATTGTAAACTGCTGAGAAAGTTATTTTAAATGTCTTTAGTGGTTTCAGGTAGGAGTTTGTGGTACCTCTGCATCACACAGCCTTTCACTAAAATGCCAGGGAATGATTCAGATCATCAGAGCAGGTTTTGTTTGCCAGTTTCTGGGATTTAGGAAACTGCAGTTTGGGGGTTTGCATTGCTGCTGTTGCTGGTGGTATTATCAGTCGACTATACGCTAGAGTAAATGAGCCTAAAGAAGGAAAGCAATAGAAAGGCTAGGATGGATTCCCTAAAAACTGATGTATCCCACTGGTGCACAGTCAGCTGTTGGCACGCTGTTCCTGAGCAGAGGCCATTCTGCTGCAGGTGGCGGAGCGCCAGTGCTCACCGGGTCCCTGAGTGAGCTCGCTGCCACTCACTGTCGTCTTTTCTTTGTGCAGGATGGCGGATGCAGCTGCCCAGGAGATGTCGCCAAAGCGTTTGGTAAGGACAGAGGGTAGTGCCATACCCCGCCCAGCTCCAGCACCCTCAGCAGTGATGCCGGAGTCAGTTTGACCCCGAATGTGTAATCAGCAGCAGGTTACATTCGTCCCTGTGGGTGACTCCAGTGAAATTAATACACCAGACATGCATTTGCTCTTTGGACCAGTCAGTACCAAAAGTACAGTGGTCGAAGTCCTATTTAGAAACCATCGGCTGGCTGTGCATGGGGTACAGTCACTGGGACGGTAATACAAAGAAAAATGATAAGGGTTTCTTCTGAGCAGGGTTCGAAAATGCCTGTAACATTGCCAGATCTGGCTGACCTGGGCCTTGAGTGGACGAAGAGATGGTGGAATGTGTGCTGGACAGAAGAACAAAACAAAAAGGCAGGCCAGATCCCTGGAGATGTTCTTGGGATCAGCTGTCCACTTGAAGAGACAAAATTTTATTTATACTGTATCCCCTAGAGCTGAGCAGATGTCTAAAACATCTAAGTTGATAATTAACAGATTTTGCTCTCATGCCATTAGCTTCAGTGAATTGCACCACCTCTTGCTGATAGAACAGAGAATTTAATCTGTGAGTATTTTCTGTTGGGCATGAAAGTTATATTGGTGTGGTCAGGACTGTCACTTAGCCATAACCTTGTTGCAGCAGCATATGTGAACCAGGCCCTAAATGCATCTTGAGCTGACAGGACATTTAAAGACCCTCCCTCACCTCTCAAAATGCCAGACCCTTTGGAGATGTCACAGTGAAGTAATACCCGGAATACAGTGGGACAGCACAGTCTCTCATTGAGATTTCAGGGTGGTACAATGCAAGAGAGAGCGCATTATGATACAGCATGTCTGCTTGGCAGGAAGCTTTGCGAGTATGGAAAGCAGGGGCAGGCCTAAACTCACATTACAGACCTGCCAAGAAAAACTCTGGACCTCCTGGAAAGGTTGAAATAAAAATCTGTCTTCTAAGTTTGCAGTCAGCTCCTGTTTTTAGACAGGTCAGATGACAAGGAAGACTTAATTAGAGAAGTTAAAGCACAGCCGTGGAGTCATTGCTACCAGCAAGGAATTTGCTCAGTCACAGGATTTCACATCACCCTTGTGTTACCTAGTGGGTGATGTGACGTAGGGAATGGATACTTCCAGTTGGGTGATTCTGACATAGCTGCACAGCGGCATCCACCCTCTTTGACAACAAGATTAAAAAAACACCCACCCTCTCCCCAGCCCAGCCGACTCTTGACATCATGGCACCTGCAGTCAGGCCTTTGTTCTGCCTGACTTTCTCTGGCTCCACAGCTTGCCCGGTTCTTGCTGACGTTGTTGTCCTTGGAAGCTTATGAACTGAAATTGCGACCTCACTGCATTCTCAACTGCCTGCACAGAAACCTGGCCCATGGAAGATGTCTTTTCGACAAGGACATTTCCAGAAGTTAGAACAACAGGAAGCAATTTCAAAGTGCTTAAAATGTTTTCTTTCATGGTGTTTATAGCAAATCTGAAGGGTCCTTCTAGTCTTTTTGGGCTAACTGAGCAGAAACTTGCTTGAAACGTATGAAAGGGCAGATTCTGGCCTTGCTGATTGTCAGGAGGTGCTGAGATTCACAGTGGTACATGTTTGAAGGCTACCATGGGTTGTCCCTAGGACAGAGGAGCATCAGAAAGCTGAGATTATACAGGCAGTAGTTCTACTGTGACAGTAGGCCAGACTGACCTGTGTGTCACAGGTACAGGGCTGGAACTGATAGAGATTACCCTGAGGCAACAAACTTACCCTATCTGGTTATGTGTAATAGAGGCAGACACACTGTGGGCATCTGACTAGCTGGAGTCAGGTGTGCATTTGTCAAAGGTGGGTAGCAAAATAAGCTTCTAGATAATGTTACTACTGTCAGCATTTATTGATTGCTACTGAGGTGATTGGCTATGTGAGCCACATAGAAGACAGCCTCCATGCCCAGCATGTACAAGCCGCAGCCTTGATACTGATACTGGATTGCCTACCACAGACCTCTGTGCTTGCTGAGAGCCTCTTGGGCAGGAGGAGTTACATAAATCTATTGGATAGCAGAGACTGGGTGATAAAACACACAGATGTACAATTTCATGTGGGGATAGAGGCCTGGACAAAGCACAGACAAGAGACACAAAGAGGACTTTTGCTTAGAGTGATTATACTACCTCTTTTTGGTGGATCATTGTAAAGTTTTCATGAAAGGGATGTTGAGGTGTTCATTATAAAGCAGTGACAAAGCAGCCGTTTGAATCATAAAAAGTGTGACGGAGTCCCAGATGTGAAGACTAGCATTGACAAATGGCTAAGAATGTAACTGGAGGAGGCAAATTCATGGGAACAGGACGAGTAGAACAGATTGAGCACAAGTGAAGAATTGTGAAGAACCATGAAGAAAATGCTGAGAAGCTTTACAAGTGGAAGGTGACACCATTGACTGGTGTCAGAAATCAGAGGCAGATTGGGTATTTTTGACAGAAGGGAAACAAGGTAGAAGCCTATTTAAAAAGGCAAAGAACAGAGAAGCACTGAAGTTGGGGGACAAAAATGCTGGGAGTGACAGATACTTTGGGAGACACTACTGGAATTCTGGAACTGCTGGATGGGAACCTGTTATGGATTTGGTAAACTGGAGATGTCACTGCCATCTGGGTATTGGAGATGATAATGAAAAAGATGTGGGTTGATCAGGAAGACAAGTGTTTTAATGCAGGAATGAGAGAAAGCATGAAAGAACTTGGTGTTGGGCTCTCAGATGGTTCACATAACTGCACAGTTGGAAGGGCTGATAACATAAACACATTTCTCAGAATGCCCCAGGGAGGCACTACTCTCTCCTTTTTTAAAGATGAGAAGTCAAAGCACAGAAATACTAAGTTCAATTGCCTGAGGTCACATATCTTTTTGTGACACAGCCAGGAACAAAATGTGCCTTTTGAATCCTACGCCAGCATCTTTAACACTTCCTTACAGCAGTGGTGAGAAGAGATACAGGAGCAGGGAAGGAAAGGAAGAAAAAATCACGTGGAAACGTCAATTGGGGACATATACGGGTTTCAAAATATACCTGACAAATCATACTGGCTTTTTTTTTTTTTCCTGTGTTCAATAGCTGTGTGTTTACACATACTGTTGCAAAGCTTGCTGGCTCAGCTGGAGCACAGGTGAATGTTGATTCCAGGCCCAGCTGTGCTCCAGGCAGACTTACACTGCATCTGCCTGGAGGGCTGCCCAGGCTACAAATCCAGGCTGACTCCAGCTGAATTTGTGCAGAGCCAACATGGTTATCAGTAACTTGTATTATCAGGCAGACAAAAGACATCTGAGGGACTCCATCCAGATCCAGCAGAACTGTGAGAGCTGCAAGATCGGACTGGCGTCAGCACACATGCTCTCTAATAGTTTGAAAGAGAAGGCACTGGGAAATGTGAATGAGCAAAATCAGCCCCGATACAGCATAGGCCTTAAGGGGTGAAGTCAGTGCACTGCAGTGGCATTGTGTAGAAACAGAACAAGTCTAGCAAACTCTAGGCGAGCTACTGGGATGCTTGTATGCAATGTAACCCATCACATCCTGTATTATCTAGGGAGCTGTTGCCAGGTGTTCCCAGTCCCCCACAACCTGAAATAATGGCACACTGTCTATCTGTACTTGAAAATGAAAGACTGTAGCTCGGCGTTGCAAACGTCACCAATGCTTCTGGTCGTACAAAAAAAAAATGGGTAAGTAAAGAAAGACCATGCTAAAAACTACAGCCTCCTGGTTGGGTCTTAACTGGTAGAAGAGTAGTGGAACAGACGTAAAACTTTCAGACATCATTGCAACACTGAAGCAGGGTGGAAAGTTCTGGAGAGCACTGGAAAAGCATATTTAATACAGGCTTGTCATTTCTGGAGCTGCGGGACAGTAAGCATGTGTCATTCCAGTGTTTAGACATGCTGCATCTGCTGTAACATAGCTTTTCTCTTCTGGAAGAGCTTGATGAATTATACTGTAGTTTGCAAAAGTTATTCAAGTTGGATGAGTTTCAATCCTGTAATTCAAACACATTTGCTTTCCTCCCAAAATACGCAGTCAAAAGAAAAATAATAAATAGATACTTAAGTGCATAGGAAACAAAATTCTGTGATTCTGAAGTGTAGATTTCATCTAACTGTTTTGCATTAATAATTTGGAGGCTGTGAGACCCACAGCCAGAGACAGGACTAGAATTGGGGATCAAGGGATAGTATTGACAAGGCAAAGAGTCCAGAGAGTCCTTTAGCAGGCCTTTGACTTGTTTAAAGGCCCTTTTTGAAACCTTGACCCCAAATCCATCCCTCCTTCCTCATGTTGTTTTCCTCTATCCCTGAAGAACAAACACATCAACTAGATTTCCCAGGGTACTTTTTTTTTTTTGAAATGGAGCAAGGTTGTGCCAGATAACAACAGGAGCTCCCCACCAGTAACTGAGAATGTCTTAAAGGATGAGCCTTCCCTTCGGTTTTGACAGGTTAATAGTAGTACTTGGTGTGAGTCAAACCGAGGCTTTAAAACTCAGCCATCTGAAACAAGAGAGCTCTGGAGAACTGTACCAGGTAGCTGGCATGATAGGACACCTGAATGGGTGCCTGGCTATAAATATTGCTTGTGATGTGCTCAGCAGTTTTGTACAAGCCTCATGTTTAATATTTCTTTACCATGGACATACTGTTCCTTTCAAACAACAACCAGGCAAAGGGAGGTGAGGTCAGCAGAGCAGCTGGGTGCTCTGCTCCCAGACGTTGCTGCTAGGTCTGCTCTTTGGCAAAGGGGTGGAGGGAGGGAACTGACTTTTAAAATCAGTGCACATGCCAGAGTTGTCACATGTTCTAGGATCAAAATACTCCCAAATTCAGGTTTGTCTACAGGGCTTCTAAACAGATGGCAGAAGCTGAACAGATTTTATAATGATTTCATTTACTCTTTAGATTTCAAGGTCCAGTGCTGTTGTTTGGATAGTGACAGACATCACAGCAAATCCTAATGCCAGACACCTAGCATGGGATCTGCCCAGACTTTGCACATGTTCATAATGGGGTGGGGTTAGTTCAGACTCATCTGCCTTCTATGAAGTGAGGTTTATAGCCCCATTCTTTGGCCAGTTCTAGGAAGAAGCTGGGCAGAGGGTAGGCCTGTTCTGACACATACATATTCAAGAAGCAGAGAGTCTGAACAGGAAAATGCTTTGTTTCAGGGATGGGTCACCACAGGCTTATAAAAGAGTAAAAGCCAAACTTTTCCAAGCAAGACTAGATATGCCAAAATATCACAGGAGGAGCTGCTGGTGGAATAGTTCCAGCCCAGCTGGAAATATTGGAAATCATAATAGAAAATGAAGAATTATTCCAAAAACCTTCCTGATCTTACTCCCAGTGGAACTGATTTCATGATTTCCAAAGCCAGGGGAGATGGACCTACTGAAAGGCATGATTGAGTATTTAGTGTTGTTATTCAGTATCTGGAACATATTTAGGACTTGTAACTATGGGTTAGACCTCCTCTGAGGTGCATGCTCAGTACCACAGAACCCAGAGGTGGTGGCCCAGAGTTTTTAAACAACAGGAAGGAAATAACAGCCCCATCCAGATATCTTTGACAAGGGATCACGCAGACCTACACTGAACACGTATGGCTCATGGACTTGAAACATCCACCATTTAATTTAAAAATCTGCTTGTTTGATGTCAGTGTTGGGAGGAGTATGTTACATTCATGAGTGTGCCTTCCTTCAGGGTACATTCCCTCTTAGAGCTTGTAGCCTAGAAAGGCCTTGAAGTAGGAGGTGTCTTCTCTGTACAGCACTGAGCTCAACAGATCCCCGCCCTGTGATTAGGGCTTCAGAGTACTGCAGTCACAATAGTAGTTATTAAGAAACTGTACTTGGATACTATTATGAAGTAAAGGGTTAAAATTGCACTTGAAAATAAAAAGTGTGGGGTGGAGTAGAATAATCTATATGTTTGTCATCACAACAGAAAATAATTATTTCCATTTAAAATATCAGAGAAATTCAGCATGTGTCAGGTCTTCAGTAAAGCATTTCTTGCAAGTTTGCTTGATCTATTACAGGAGAGGACTCTCTGTACCAAACTATTTAGGGCTGATTATTGTTTTTGGAGGCCACTGTGTTCTTGATTTGTCTTTCACTCTCTTCTGCCTTTCTTATGTGTCACTTTGCTGATCGCAGGAGCCGGTGCTGATTTTGTCATGCTTGGAGGAATGTTTGCAGGCCATGACCAGTGTGCGGGAGAGATAATGGAAAAGAATGGCAAGAAGGTGAAACTCTTCTATGGAATGAGCTCTGATACAGCCATGAAGAAGCATGCAGGAGGGGTTGCTGAATACAGGTATGAATTCCACACAGGAGCAATTGCAGTGAGCCAACCATCCAGTAACTTCGGGAGCGCAGTTGTGCAAAAGGCATCTGTTGGCAACAGGTCCATGCCTCTATTCCTGCTTAGGAAGCTGTTACCAACACTTACGGCAGCAGATCTGAGGGGAGGGATGACATCAAGGGGGAGACAAGGGAGAAGGAGCTGGGGGTGGCTAGCTGAGAGCTGCTGGGTTCACTCAGTTGCAACCAGTTCAGTGTTCTGTCACTGCAGCGCTGGCTGCGTGGTCTGGGCAGTCATTTGGCACTGTTCTAACTTACTGGTCTCTTGGGATGTCTATGAATTGAATGCTGGAACGTGGCATACCAGGCTGCAGTTTCTGGCCCTCTGCCTGTCGAAGTTGGGTGTTCTGTTGGTGTATGGCTTCCTGACTGGCCCACATGATCTCTTCTGTTTGCAGAAAGTGGGTGCCTGGTGAATCAGCGAAGCTCAGCTGAGGTTTGCCCAGTATAGAGTCAAGTGTAACAAGAATTGTAACCCTAATGAGGGCCCAGGACCTCTGAAGCACACTCAGTCACAGGCAGTAGCCCCAGGACTCTGTCCTGTATTTGTTTGACAGTTTTCTTAGGCAGCAGAATACTGTTGTACAGATTTCCTACCACTTCTGGGTAGCAGAACACCAGAGTAGCCCCAAATCATGCAGCATGCCGGAGCTTGGGTTTTGAGCTAAAATCCTCAGGGGAGAGGAAAGGAAGACAGGCTTTGCAAAGGAATCTCTTGTCCATTGCTATTTTGCTTCGGAAAGTGCTGAGAATTTTGACTTTTTGAAAGAGCAGATGACTCAGAACCTCTGTGTCTTTTCTTTTCTGAGTGGCAGGTATAGTCACTGCCCTTAGACAACATGGTTCTTGCATATGTTGTTAGAGAATGTTTCCTGTCTTACAGCATGCACTGGTTTATTGAGGGATTCCTTTTGATTTTTCTCCCCTGCTGGGATAGATTCAGGCTCTGGTCCCATCTGGTAAATTGCTGTTTGTAAGAGTCTCAGAGACAGTGACCTTACCTACTGTTCCAGACATTCAGGACTGAAGGGTTTTGTTGACCTCGTCTGCTATAACTACTCCAGCATGTGTGTTTTTCCCAATGTGTCCAGCTGTAAGAGTTGCAGCACTGTGAAGGTGACAGTGCAGAATGTAAAGCAGAATGGGATCCACAAAACAAAATGGAATTCCCACTTTGACACAGAGACATGCTGATAGGACCACAGCAATCCCAAACGTCACGTTAGATGGAAATCATCTTTGATCTCACCTCCTGTCCTCCACACTGACATTGGCTCTTGTGATGGTTTTTGTCTACCACATCTGAAGAGTTAAAATGGACCCTTAAAATGTGCACTAGTTCACCTAGTACAAAGTGGCAAGACACAGTCTCCTTCAGAGCATTTCCATCTGTCTCCTTTGGCCTAAATCACAGGATCACAGAATGGTTTGGGTGGGAAAGGACCTTTAAAGGTCATCTAATCCAACCCTCCTGCAAGGTGCAGGGACACTGTCAACTGGATCAGGTTGCTCATAGCCCCCTCCAACCTGACCTTGAATGTTTCCAGGGATGGGGAATCTACCACCCCTCCAGGTAACCTGTTCCAGTGTTCCACCACCCTCAGTGTAAAAAATTTCTTCCTTACATCTAGTCTAAATCTACCCTCTTTAAGTTTAAAACCATTACCCCTTGTCCTATTGCAACAGACTCTACTAAGTAGTCTGTCCCCATCTTTCTTATAACCCATCTTAAATTATTGAAAGGCCACGATAAGGTCTCCTTGGAGCCTCCTCTTCTCCAGGCTGAACAGCCCCAACTCTCTCAGTCTGTCCTCACAGGAGAGGTGCTCCAGCTCTCTGATCATCTTCGTGGCCCTCCTCTGGACTTGCTTCAACAGGTCCACGTCGTTCTTATGTTGGGGGCTCCAGAGCTGGATACAGTACTCCAAGTGGGGTCTCACAAGAGTGGAGCAGAGGGGCATACCTCTGAGCTTTGATTCACTTTGGGTTCATATACCAGTTCCCAGAAGCAGTGTACAGTTTTGGGGCTTTTTTTTTGTCCCCCACTAAATCTGCTTGTCATCAAAGCCTCTGAACAAATGGTCTGAGTGGACAGCACTAGTAATTATCTCATAATTTAAAAGTGGCACCTGCCAGTTACACAGAGGTGCTGGCAACCTTTTATCTGAACTTCGGTAACTTACTGTTCTTTGCTACCCTGTGCTTGTGTCAGCTGGAGTGTGGGAAGGGCCTGGTGTTGGTCAGGAATGTAGTTAATGGCAGCTCCCTGAGAGATCACAGAGCAGCCCAGGCATGCTGCATGGATCTCAGTGCAGCATAGTCATTTAGGGCCTGGCCACCACAGAGCTGGTGAAAGTTGTGGGAAAAGTTTGAGAGAGCTTGCTGTACCAGTGGGCCAAAGGAGTAAGGCAGCTGTTAAATTCTGCTCCACCTAGTTAGGTGTGCATGTGATCTGGGCAACAAAATTTATCACCAGCAGGAGAATTAATTGATACTGGTCCCCCTTAAAAATAAGACAAAGTACAAGTATTATGTCTTGTAATAGTAAAGGATGTACAGAAAGACACTGTATTTGGCTTAGTCTAGATAGACCCTTTCAATTCCTTATGGGCAATACTACACAAATTTTGCTTGATCCATAGCAGTATTTTCATTTGCATCCTGATTTTAGAGTCCTCTGGAGATCAAGTTCTGAAATCTTCTCGGCAACAAGGGAGCAGAAGCACAATCTGTGTCTGTTGAGATACTGTCTTTTTGTGCCACTAATCGGTAACATGGAATGAGTCTCCCAGTCTACTGCTAGCTACAACAGCTCCAGACATTACATCTGTAAGCCTTGGCTGTTAACTGTGAAGGAGCCAATTCTCATCTTGTTCACGTTGCAGCGCTGGCTCCCCAAACCTTGGTCTTGGTCTTTCTTGGCTTGTCCCAGCATGAGTGTCATTGTGGTTTAAAATAGCAAGTGTTAGTTATCCAGCACTGTAAATGGGCTGGGCGTCGAAGGGACAATTGGAAACAGGGTAAGGCTTTGCTTTGAATTACTCTTATGGGAAAAGTTACAGGAAGTTTAGTCACTTACTAGTTGAGCTTAGGGCAAGCTTGAACTAAAAGGGTTCTAAGTCAGCATTTTAAATACTGGATACCCCCAACAGGTCAAGTCAGTGGGGCTTCTTTATTTATAAAAATTAAAATCTATTTGTAAAAAATATATTTTAATATATATTTTTATATATTTTTTTAAAAAGTCTAGCTGTAAGGCTGTATCAGTGACCCCAATAAGCTGTTTTGTCTTTAAAAGAGCGTGAGCACTCACAATGTTTTATTCAAGCAGTGGGGAGCTCAGTGTGCTCAGCCCCCTGCAGAATCAGACTCCTTGTCACTTAACTTCATCTTCTCAAAGCTACACATTTTGGCTGGAGAACCTGAGCCTCCAGCAAAGAATTAAATTAAAATTGACAGGTATGGTGCAGGACTGTAGCAGGGAATAAAGTTGTGAGAGTAATTGTTTTCGTAATGAACATGTCAAGTTGGTCCCATTTAATTTTGTATATAACCTATATACTCAGTTTCATTATTTTATGTCATTTATATATTGGTTTATTTTTACATTGTTACTTCCTTCCATGAGGAACATGGGTCAGAGCTGGGAATTTCTGAAAGGCAATTATTAAGTTTCTTTTATGGGGGAAAAGAAATAAGGCAAGCAGGAACAGAGACCGCATGCAGTATTGTTCAGTTAGAGCCAATTTGCTTTTGTTAACCCTTTTGAGATTTCAAGGTTTTGTGTGAACACTGCAGTTCTACTGTGGTTACTCAGCAATTCACAGCTGCTACTAAGCTGGGTTTTGGCACTTTATACTAACTGTAGGGTGGAATTTGGGCCACAGAGACAGAATAGCACCAGCAGCTGGCTGCTACTTATTGTCTTTTTCTGTAGCCCAAATGATAACCTGGAAGACCTACCCTCAATTGCTGCCATTTCTTAAATGCTCCACGCGTAAGGTTGCCTCATGCTGGGGCAGCCTGACTGCTTTATCTTGACCCATGTTTTACCGGGCTGACAGAGCACCATCCCATGTGCTTCACCCCATGCACTCTACCAGGATTCCCACCCACCATGCACATCCCCCCGTGCCAGCAGCAGGCTTGAGCTGGCTGGGAGTTATGGGGCATGCTGCAGATTGGACCCTGTGCAAAAAGTCTAAAGCAAATAATGATTTTTTTTTAAAAGCAAATAGACAGGTTCTCCCTGTCTATTCACCATTCAGTGGCCAGTGAGAGACACAGAGTCTCTGCTGAGAGCATCTGAGCACCCCTTTCCCAGCTGTTGGAAGTCCGAATTGCTCCCTCTTCACCTTTCTGTCCTGAGAAAGGGTTAGTTTCAGGTCGTAACTCCAGGAGAGATGTTAGAGCTGCAAATCCCTCAGCAGTTCCTGCTGACTTGCTTATGCAGCTCTTTGCCCAGTGTGCCAGCTTTTGTGACATCCCTTGTAATCTATGCATGGCTGGTGCGCAGGCATTTGTTGCTGGCAAAACAGTCTCAACTTGGGGATTTTTTTCACTTAGTTTCATTTATTGCCAACTAACACAAACTTCTAATCACTGTTGGGTAATTAAACAAGCAAGTAAATTATCAGCATTCCTCTCCCCTTTCCAGACTCCACTTAAGCCAGACACCTCTCTTCACCCCGCCATGTCTCAACTGCCCTTACTTTCACCCCAGGTCACACTCAGTCTGTCCCAACTCCTTCAGTGAAGAAAGGGGTGGCACAAGATGTTGTGGTCATGTGCGTAATGGTTTCTGTCTGACACTCCTTCTTATTGTGCCTGTTCCATCCTGGGTTGCCCGCAGGCCACAGTCCCTTTGTGGTTGTCCCTGCTCTGGCGTGGGTCACCCAAGGGCTACAGTCCCTTTGGGAGTGCACATCTTTGGCATGGAGCATCTGCTTTCGAGAGTGCATCTCCAGTTGCATGTCTCCTCAGGTGTGTCCAGGTGTGTCTCCTCTCCCAGTGGCTGCTGCTGTTTCTTAAATACACTTGAGCGGAGGTGTCGTGCTCCCCCGACTGGCTGAAGTTTTGGTGGCTCATACCATTTTCAGAGACAGGTGGAGCCATCTCTGTGACTGGCACGAAGCAGAGCATGGCCTTCTCCCACACAGGTCACCCCGGCAGCCCTTGCTACCCAAACTCTACCATATATGCCAAGCACAGCACTCGTGTACAGCAATTACCTGCATGCTCATGCATGTTAAAAGGGTGCATAATTTATTTGGGCATGCATGCATGATCTAATTGGATGCTTATGAAAAAATTAACTGGGCAGTCATGCATTAATTTATTCGGTGTTCATGCATGAACCAGTTTGGCACTCAAACCAGGAAGCAGCAAGCCCAGCAATTTACAGCCTATATGGCACTCCTCACCGCTGCAAGGCACATAGCGAAGAACTCCTTGAATGTTAATCCATTATGAACTCTTTCAACATCATCACAATCTTAATGTACATCAGTTATAAACTCCACTTGTCCTCCCTTTGGACCGGACAGTAGGGATTGCTGCTGTAGCAGTACATTTCCTCCATCCTGAGCACCGCCTTACAGGGGTAAACATCGCAGTCTGCTTATACACCCATCACGGACCCCACCCCTGGAGCAGACTACAGCGGTTAATAGTGCAACAACGTGTGCATACACTTACTAAGATTCCACCGCTCTCCCCTGGGACTCAGATGACAGGATTCATCAGCAGGATCTGGGCAACGTGATACGTGTTGCAAACTCTACCCCTTTCCCCTACAACACACCACTGAGCCCTGTGCAGTCTGCTAGGTGGCGGTGGTACATACATTTTCCATGGGCTGCTTATTACAGTGCTTATTTAAAAGTTTCAAGAAAGAGTCAATTACTCATCAGATGTAGGGAGATTAATCATGGTTCCTTATTCACATGGCGCATTAACACTTCTCCTTTATTGTCTCCCTAGGGCTCTGACCTCACATTTAAACTAACAGAGTGAAATATAGCCAGGCTCACACTGAAGTACCTCCACATAACTGCTGGTCCTGTTGTTAATGATTTGCAAATGGAGCCTCCAGACAGGCATGCCCTTTCTTTCTTGTGGTATCCCCTAGACAACTTGTTTAAGGGAGGAGTAAATAAAGTCACATTTACAACACTGATGGATCCCTGCTGTGATTTCTGCCTTTGTTTTGTAGGAGAGAAGGAGAGCAATCCCCTCTCCCCTCCGCATTTCTCTTAGACTCCCCTTCCCAAGTCCTACCTCTCCAGAGGAGCTAGGGTGCCGTGCAGAACAAGCTTGCTCTAAAGCCTAGAGCTTTTCAGCTGGTGACTGGGGAACTCCACTGCAGGAGGAGTTCCTGAGTGTGAGGCTGGCAAAGGCTGAAGGGGAAGGAGTGAAAGTTATTTGCCCGGATTCTTCCATCATGTAGCTCTTCAGATGTGCTTTTGGCATGTGCCCGTACTTGACAGTATTCACAGCACTGCTATTTTTTTTTCTGGCCTTTTTGCCTGGCTCTGAACTGTGCTAGTTCACCTTTTGGCTTCAGGGGACAGCTCTGCAGTGGGTTTCTGTAACAGGTCTCTCACTCCATCTCTGTGGGCTCTGGAGAATCAGGCTGGTAGGAGATAGCCAGAGCATTTCCATCTCTGTCTGGTCAGTGACATGGGACAGGGCCCAGGGGCTGTGAAGCCTCTGTAGAGCTGTGCTGAGTGGTGCCTGCTGAGAACCAGCTCCAACACTTCTGTAAGTTGCCTGAGCCTGGCCGTTCCTCACACTTTAAAGCTTGCAAGTCTCAAGGTCAAGTTTACCTTGCAATAAACCTGGAAGCTTCACTTGCTTGTAGGCAGATGGTGGAGAGGAGGAAGGGGCAGATCTGTAAGCTTATTCAGGGGTTATTGAGGCATCTGCAAGATTTGTCTGCTTCTAGTTCCCGGTATTGGTGGTGACTGGAGTTGAGGCATTTCAGTGCTTGAGAGCACCAAGCAGCAACAGGCAAGCAAGCAATAAAGCTGGGGGGTTGGGAATGTTTGTAAACTGCAACATGCACCATTGCTCCAGTAAACACACTTTTATGCTTTTCATCTAGACATAAATGCAGTAACCAATCTCTTCTCCAGGGCTTCGGAGGGCAGAACTGTGGAGGTACCGTACAGAGGGGACGTGGAACTCACCATCCTGGACATCCTCGGAGGGCTGCGCTCCACCTGCACTTATGTGGGAGCTGCCAAACTCAAGGAGTTGAGCAGGAGAACAACGTTTATCCGGGTCACCCAGCAGCACAGCCAGGTCTTCTCTTAGCCCAGGACTATGGGGGCCGGAGAGAGGGGGTGGGGGAGAGGAGAAGGAAGGGCTGTGGTTTTGTTTTGCTTTCTCCCCCATGTTGTGTTAGTGGCAAACTCTCCTCTCTCTCCGAATGGCAGTGTCATAGCCATTGGAGGGGCTATGGCTGGGATTTGGAAGGGGAAAGTCGTGCTATTAACACAGTGCCATTGGTTCAAAATGCAATAGCCTCATCTTTTGTTGTTGTGCCTATTTTATTTTTTAATCAGCATTTCTTCTCCTGTTATTTTTCCCCCCTCTGATAAATAGCTGCTGAAATCTCAATTAACAAGGGATTGGCTTGTACAGACAGGGCTGTTATGCCTGCACACATACATACACACATTCTCTTTTTTAAGACTGACCTGTCAGCTACCACTGCTTTTGGCAGTGCACCCTCCAGAAATTGCAGGCTAGGAGAGAAAAAGATGCAAGGAATTGCCTGGAGAAATAAAAAATCACATCCTTTTTATATTTTTTTCTGGCAGAAGAATGGATGTTTGTGGCACGACTGCCAGCCTGCAGAATGTCAGAGGTGGATGAGGCCTGGCTACTGGTGACTTCTTGCTCTGGTGATAAAGATGCCAGATCTCTTTTACTCTCAGTACACAGGGCTGGTACTGCCGCTCTTACTTAAATCTCCCTATTCAATGGACTTGCCTCTTCAGAGAAGCTGGCATTGAATGTAGCAAACCTATGCTGTCCCCCCTGCCTCCATCTGTGGAGATCATTCAGGAGAAAACCTCTCAGAACTTGTCTGCTTTTTTGTGCGTGCAGTTATTGAATTACCTGGGTTCCTGCTTTTACCTGCTCTCTGTGAACAGATTTTTAAGACACTGAAACTCAGCAACAGTTACCCCACCAAGCGAAGCTTTATCTGCAGCCCTCCCAGTTCCCTCGCTTATTCATATCCATTTAGCAAAGATGTAAAAATGCTGTGCTGTGTATTGTCTGTGGCCAGCTGAATGAGGCTGGAGGGATCAAATTCACTTTTGGTTATTTGGTACCACTCCTCTGCAGTCCTTGACACCATGAAAAGCAGAAGCGAGCTTTTGGCAGAACAGCCTGATTGCAAGACACTGGTAGGCTGAAATGGAGTCTAAAGCATTTGCTCTAAAGGCACTAATGAATGTTTAAGACTCTGGGTAACACTTTAATAAAGTGTAATGGCCCACTAATTAATTGATAAATCACAATGAAATTTCTTTGGAAATACACATTGCATCCACATGAATACCACACTAGTTTGTTATGATAAACGACGTAAAAGTGAGCACCAATGAATTAATAATGCTTGGCCACTTACTTTAAAGTGCTGCTGAGATCTTAATACAGCTGATGTAACTTCAGTACTTCAGAGTCGTACTTCCCCTCCTGTAGATATCTGTAGAAAGAGGCAGGCTTCCTCTGAAAAGGAAAAGAGTGATCTGTAGGAAGAGGAACAGCAAAGAAAAACTCTAGAATTAAACTCATATGCTGGACTGCTCACAAAGCCATGCACAAAGATTGGTACAATTGACCATGCTGAGGAGCAAATCTAGGCCACAAGCTGATCCCTGGCGATTCTGAAGTGTGTTGCACACATTAAAAAAAGCACGGAATGTCTTCTAAATAGCCTAGTATTTTCAATGTCTTCCATTTAACATGTAGGACATAATTGTGATATGACCCCTTCCTCTGCTCTGGAGGTGAATAAGGGCCTTAATGTGAGCACAGGTTATGCTTCTGCTGGCTTTAAGGACCATTGTCCTGCCCACATCATAAAGGAACCTGAATGCAGACGAGAAGCAGGCCCTGCGAAGAAAGGAGCTTATCTCTGTTCCCTCCAGCCCGAAAGCATCACGTTAAGAAGATGCCAGGGTTCTCCACCACAAACCCTACTGTGGGCCACGTACTGCTCTTACCTGCATTATGCCCAGAGCACAGGCAGTATTACTACTCTGCATCAGTATGGCTGTAGGAGGCCACCGTTACTTTATTTACATGATGTGAGGGGTAGGGGTACAAAGGCAAATGAACACCTCCATCAGGAGTGGGGGTAGACCATCACAGCACAGGCCTGACCACAGGTGTGTCTCCACACTCGTGCCTTCATACCTGGGACGTGCAGCAGTCTGCTGGGCTCACGCCTACTCTCGCCAGCGCTTTTCTACTTTTTTTTAGCTACATTTCTAAACGGAATTTAAGAAATACATATACATATAAAAATATATATATTTTTAAACATTTTTTTTAAAAGATCATACGCACACTGAACAGAGCAGCTTCAAGATGTCTTCAGAACAGTTTCTTTTCCAAAGGGCAGGTGCTGGAGGCAAGGGGGGCTGCCTCTCTGCACGTGTGGTGAGTGTGGAGCCTCCTCCACGGGCAGGCTGCACGCTTACACAGCCAGCCTGGCCTGGCGACACTTACACCCACTTTCCTTCCCCTTTCACACATACCTCTGACTGACCATGATGAGTAGGGAAGGATGGGGATAGGCTCATCTTGAGTTGTCCCCTAAATTCTCCAGGCTGTGAATGACATTGACGCTAAGAATAGTTACTGATAAAGCTTTGACTTAGTGTATTTGGCTTTCTAAATAGCAGCTCTTGCCATCATTTTGATAAGCAGCAGACAGATTCCAGCTCTCAGACAGGCTGGAAAATGGAAAAAAAAAAAAACAAACCAAACGAGCTTGAGCCCTCCTTTAACACCTAGTCCTGTGCTGTAGTAGTTGCCCTTACCTCACCAAGCCCCAGATCCTGTGCCCTGCTCAAGGCTGCTGCCACTCTCACAAGGAGCTGGGGCAGAGAGGGAGCCGAGGGCACACTACGCCTGGCAGGATGGTCAAAGCAGAGACCACAACCACTGACAAATGCTGCGTGCCATTTGTGGATCTACCTCACCTGCACATTCAACTGAGTTCTCTGTTACTAGTTATCTTTCTGTGGCAAATGAAGTTTGTAAGCACTTAGTGTTGACTCATTCTGCGTAACTGGGTCTTCTGTAACCCTACCACCCCAATCCCATCCTGTCTAGAGGAACGCTGTTAGTGTGATAACCTGAACTGTAGGCCAAGGCCATGCCTGCTTCCCCCAGCCAGGTAATTGTTGAGCATCCAAGAGCAATGTGGAGGTTTGGCCTACTGGCTCCGCAGTGATTTCGTTTATCAGACCAAAGACCTACAAGCAGGGATGCTGAAAAGGGCAATGTTGCATCATTAAAGCAATCCCTGCTCAGTGTGTCCTTCTCTGGCTTCTTGAAACGTAAGGTCACCTAAAACACCCCCTCCGCTCCCAGTCCTATTCTGGAGCCACCTTGCTGCAGCGTGTTTCGCGGGGCGGGCTGGCTGGCCCTCCTGCCCATGCAGCCTGGTGCACCTGAACTCTCACTGGGGAGGAAGGTCTTGGCAGAGCAGCAGCCTTGCTTATGCCTGAGTGACTGTGTGGTGGCTGCGAGGTTGTGCATATGTAGACCTCCTCGTAGGCATGAAGGCAGCCTGTTCGAGGCGCGAGCCTTGAGCCAGCATCCTGCCAGATGCAAAACAAGCCATGCAGGTCTCCTTTCTCTGAAAGAAACAAGCACATGCACCTTGCCTCTGCTCATTGGCACAGCTGGCTCGCCCCCATCGGCCATGGAGCAGGGGCTTTGGCTGTGTGCTGCTGTGCAGCTTTCTTCTCACCTTAGGGCATGGCAGGGGCTTATAGAATGAGGCCGCCCTGTAAATACAAAGAGTTGTAAGCAAGGGCAGGAGAAGCCTCTGCTTCCATTCGGAGGAGCTTTCCCATACAAAGTGTGTATGGGTGGCCAGTAGCAGGGGGAGAAAGAAACACAGCAGCAATTAGCCAAGCCCTACTGTGCTCGACAGGGGCTGCTGTTTTCCAGTCAGGGACACGATGAGCGTTTGAAGCCTCCTCTGAACCAAGCACTCCCTAGTTTGTACCTATTGAGCTCCACTGTCTGGAACAGACATGCTGCTACAGCTTTATGCCAGTGTACCTACAGTGTCTGTCCATCACCACCTCCCACCCTTCCACCTGGGGGAACGTTGCTTTTTAGTTGCTAATATCAGTTTTATATCAAAAGTTCTTTGTTGGGGCCAGGAGGGTTTTGCCAACCAGTGCCAGGCTTGGCCTTGCTTCTGTAGAAGAGAGAGAGAGGGAAAAAAAAAAAAAAAAAAAAAAAAAAAAAAAAAAAAAAAAAAGCCAAAGCCCAAGAGCAGCAGTTTGCCTTCTGCTGCAGCCAGAGCCGCAGGCAGCAGAGGGCAGGGCCCTTCCCTTGCGTGCTGGGAGCTGCCTGGGGGCAGAGAGGCCGAAGGTCTCATGTCTTGGTTTGATGCTGGCACAGCTCTGTGCCCCTAAGCGCTGCATGGACCACCTCCTGCTGCAGTCTTTGCTTTGCTTGTGGTCATTCAGATGTTTAAAGCAAGCCCTCTCCAGCATTTACTTGACACAATGTTTATTGGATGAAGTCTTCATACAGAAATAATTCAGAGTCCAAAACTCCTTGCTATTGCCTGCCGTAACTGTGGAGCGCTTCCGTGTAATCGGCCAAAAAGAGCTGATGAGCGCTCGATGTTTTCCTGCCCCACTCGGCCCTGCTGAGATGGCGATGACGAGCGCTGCCTCCCCTCATCCGTAGCAACCAGCGTGTGCGCAATGCCTCCAGCGCACATGGCGCAACGATTTGAAGTGTTCGAAAGTTGTAAATGGAACATTTTGGTTACGCAATAAACAGCTTCACTCTGATGGTCTGGAGAGGGTTTTATGGCCGTGGATGGGTACATGCGTGTTTCTGCATCATGAATAAAAGCAACCACTCTCAAATGTGTTGCTGGGGGTTTGTGTGGGGGAATTAAATTGGGCAAATTGCTTGCCTAGGAAAGCTCTCTCCCATTCAGTCATAACTCATAAAGACAAAACACGCGTTTGCAATTGGCACTGTTATTTTATTAGTACGAGTATACTGAAACAATAAACTTGTACTGGTATACAGACAATTTCTTTAAAACAATTTTGTTCAAATTTTGAATCAAACATTGTTTTATTATAATAATGAAATAATTTCTACCTAGAAAACCTGCAAGCACCATCAAAGAAAGGGACCATAAAATTCAATAAACAGACGCGAGTGTATCCTACAAATAGACACACCACCATTAGAAAATAGAATATGAATTCTTCCATTTTTTTTTTAATATTTGTTTTAAAAAAGCTAGTGCAAGTACAATATTTTACACTGGAATTACAGAGAGTATGCACGCATATGGAAAAAAGTTCTCCTGTCACAATAAAAGCTCTTAACTATGTCTGTATGCACTTAAAATCTCCTCTTTTCAATAAGGTGCAAAACGTTATTCCCTCCCTATTTCTCCTTTGTACTGGCCATGTCAGCTCAATTTCTCCCCAACACAAAGCTGCGATATCCCTTTTACTGGGCCTACACTAGGAACTACACTGGAAGTGTGATTTGCAACAACCCTCATTAGTAATACCAGACGAATTAAAAAAAAAAAAAAAAAAAGAAAAAGAAAAAAAGACCTTAAAAAAACTACTGCTGTAGAATGGCTGAACCTTACCCCGGCACGGCCCCGCACCCCAAGCGTCGCCGCCGGCTGCCGGGAGCGGTGACATAGCTAGTACAAAATGATTTTCAGTAGCTCACTCGAACTGAAAAAGGTTGGGAAATCCCCCTCCCCCCTTTTGTAACACTGCGAAAAGAACAGTGTTCAACAAGTTAATATATTATTAAAAAAAAAAAAAAAGGAGCAAATACATACATTAGTGAGTTTCAACATTAGCTGACTGTCGTGAAGAGTCGTATCTACGCCTTACCAGATTAGTAACTTCGCTAGGAGGCCAGCCCGATGGCCAGGCAGAAGACACAGACTGAGCCACCCGCAGCCGCCCCGGGCCGATTTTTGCCCTCAGCTACACAGATCCAAACCCAGCTGGCTGGGACAGGAGTTCTGCAGAGCGTGTTCAAAGGGAGAGTGCCTGGGTCCTGGATTTTTAAAGCAAATGCCAGGGTGGGATCCCCTCGCTGGCTGGCGTCGAGGGGCAGAATGGCGCTGCCCCGGGAGCCAGTGGTCGCACACCGGCTCCACACCGGTCGAGCACCTGGACCCTGAATTTTCTGCTCGTCAGCAATCCCATAGTATAGCCACAGCAGCTTCAGTGAGTGACTAACGCTCGCCGCAAACAACACTTCCAATGCATACCTACTGCGTGGTCGAGGGAAAGGGCACAGGAGCTTTGACCGCTCAAAACAGAAACGAACAAAAAAGAAACTACCTTGGATGAAGCCTCCATAAAATCCTCAGTGGAAGACTTGAGTCCTTTCAGCTAACGACATGAAAAAAAAAACTACGGAAACCGTAGAGACTGTTATTGTATAAATACTACCTGTTGGCTGAATGCACTTCATCGTAACACAACTGGGGCTAGTTTTCTGAGCGCCTGGGGGTCACTCGGACAGGGCAAGAATTTCTGCCCCGTGTGCCTGCGGGAGCCGAAGCTTGGGTTACCTCCGTGGAGGGGGACTGGAGCAGCCTGAAACCTCACCCGCTCCGCCCCGCTGCCGGTGCCCAGCTGCCCAGCTCAATCTTTGGACAGGAAAAGGACCCTCTCCTCAGAAACTGCTTCAGGATCCTCTCCTTTTGGCTTCTGAAAAACACCAGTCTTGCCATCGGTCAAGACCACCACTGGAAACGTGCTCTGTGTGACCAACTGCTCCCCGGCGGCTCTGAAAGCAGAGGTGGGGGAGAGGGGGCAGTGACAGGGGCTGGAAGGCCAGGTCGCCTTGGGTATCGCTCTGCTGCTAGTGCTGGGCTAGGATCCCTTGTTATAAGCACTTCTTGCTCAGGGTTTTACTCTTTGGGTTTCGTCTGGAACAGGAAGTGCTGAAAAAACATGGAACAGCATCCCAGAGAGAGGGGAAAAACCAAAACGGGATCGACAGGCTTCATGCGAAGGGCACAGCCGAGGCCTCCCTCAAAAACTGGCCTCACCCAGCGGGCTGCCAGGGGCTCCCTCGGCGCAGCAGGAGAGACTTAAAGCCAAAATCCAGCTGGAGAGACAGACTCCAGTTTTGCACAGTAGCCACCCTTTGAAGTGCCCGGTAGCTGCACTCGAGAATTGCTGCTCCAAGGTGTATTTTCAGCACAGGAATAAACAGTGTGAAGCGTGACTCCATTCCCCAGAAATGGGACCCATGTAATACGAACAGAAAATTAAGCACAGTTGTTCTTTAAGAGCCTTTTAAGTAATAATTCTTCCTGGCCAAAGCCAATACAAATCAGATCATCCAGACATGACATTTTCTATATACAAAAAACATGTAACTTTCAACCTTTCTCTGCTTTTGTATTTAAAAACTTTTTTTTTTTTACAAACAAGGTATGAAACTCACTGTTCAAACAGAGCCATCTCTTTTTCAAACACTGAATGAATCATTCCAACATTCATTTTTCTTTTGTGCAATTTTTTAAAACATTACCTGTACTCCTCAATGTGAGTGCTTCAAAAAAAGTTTCTATTTTTAATAAGCTTCTCAAATTAGGTTTACATCAAAAAATATTCCCACAAGGTATAGTGCTACAAGAAAAGATCCTATCAGTAAAGGTAACACATCTGAAGCGAGGTCGTCTATGTAAAAGAAATTGAACTCTGGAGTAGGGGTGTGCAACGCGTTTGGAATTTCCCTATCGACACAAAGCAAGGCTGTCCTCAGGACAGGGAATCAAGTGGGCACGTGGGCATACGCGTAAAAAAAATTCACACGTATTTATTCATGTGCAAACAGACACTTCTGTCTGGGGGGGTGTGTGTGCACGTATGCGTATATGCATCAACAAATTATCATTTTGCTGTTTATCATCTCAGGATTTGGGGAGGGTGGGACAGTTGGGTAAACAGGAGGAAAGGAAATGACTGCCTGCACTCTTGGTGGTGCGTTCATTCCCCTGGCTTTTCACATCAGCACAGGCCAGAGCCCAGAGCGGACTCTGCTGTTACCTGTGGCGATGGGGAGGGAAGAAACGGAAATGACTGGTACTAGTGCACGTCCCATTTTGCCGTTTGTCGAGTTCCTGGGACAGCAGAAGTGTTTCAACGGGCCAAACACCTCCCCCCCCCCCGCCCCGGCTCGCCTGGGACTTCTGCCCTGGCGAACCCGGATGAACCCGAAGATTTTCCAGCTGCCTGATTCAGGTCAGAATCTAGCCCTCACTGAACCAAGCTTCCATTTCACAAAGATTTATACAGGTGCTTCACTGCAAGCTCCTGGGCAGCCTCTGCCAGCCAGCCTGGACCTCCCATGAGCACGTGTATAAGTGTTTGCAGAGCTGGGTCCCAGGACAGGCAGAGCACTGCGCCAAGAGCCCCTGCTTTGAAATAACACCATTAGTGTTCAAAAATATTGAGGATTTCGCTCTCCTTGATACAGGCTTTTTTTTTTTTTTAAGCAGTTGCAAGTATTAACACAATTTCACCGTTTCCTTTTTACTATTGCCAACACACTTTAAAGTAAAATAAATCTCTGCAGAGAGTGAAATTTTCATGATAACCAACAGCTACAGTTTGCGCTGAGCCTGCTGCTTTTGTATTGCAATCTAAGTGAGATCTAAGAAGTTGAAACTATGAGATGCAGGAAATCCAAACTTGTCTGTAACATTGTACATCCCTACTCCAGAGCAGTAAAAGTGCTGCTTCTGGTCACATCAGTGTACCACACATATGCCAGCCCCATCCCTGAGTAAAAGGTGTGAAAGGTTTCTAAATGTTCCTTGATTTAAGGGAAACGAGAGTAGTGATGTCACTTCCCCACGCCGAGAAAATGACGGGAACAACAGGTCGAACGAAGCGACAGCGGGACGAAGGAATTAAAGGAATAAAAAAAGGAACAGTGTGTCCCCCCCTCCTCCCGAGGTCTGCGTCTTCGAGGGAAAGCGAGCCCAAGGGCAACGTATGAAATAATAAAACAGGTCACCAGCGACTCCGATTTGGGTCTCGACCAGAGGACTCGAGGTAAGTGACATCAAACTCAAATTCCCCGTGATGTGGCCCAGACAAACTGAAACAATGCCTAAGTTAAACACTATAAGGAACAGTCATTTTATATATATAGATATATAGATAGATTAGATAGATAGACAGATAGATAGATAGATTTTTTTTTAGAAATCCCTATAAAGAGGTTCTTGTTTTATTTTTCTTTGCCCTGACTAATTTCTTGGTGATTGTATGTGTTTCGTTGTAAACTAAACAGGCTTGCTAGAAAAAGAAAGAAAGAAAAAAAAAAAAGAAAAGAAAAAAAGGAGAAGAAAACTACTGTCAGTTACTATTGCAAAGCAGACGCCGCGCAGAAGCAGCGGCTAAACCTCCTCCTTCGTCTTCGCCTCAGCACCTCTGTGCCTGCGCCCGGGGATCAATGACACTTCCCAGGTGTGAGCACTCGCTGCAAGGGATGCTCGGTGCCGGGGGGAGAGGGCAAAGCCCCCTCTGACAAAGGACTTGGTCCTCAGGGGGGATTTTCTCTCCCTCGTGGGAGCCAGGGCTCGTCTGCGTGCCTCCGCCTGGATGGCACGCAGACTTTAATACTTTTTTTTTTTTTTTTTCCCCGTCCTGGATCTTTTAAACATCAAATAAAAAAAGGGTTGGTGTTTCCGGAGTATGCTTTTTTTGGAGGGGGGAAGGATAATGAGGGAGTTCTTAACAGGAAAAAAAAAAAAAAGGTAGAAAGAAAGGAACTATTCAGAAAAGAACAAAACCAGGGGAAATCAGAAGTGGGTATGAGATCTAGCTAACACCGCACGGGTGAATCTAAGTTGGCACGTAAAGTATTGCACATCCTACAAAAGCCAAAGCATGGAAAGGGACAATTGTTTGGAAAGAACCAGTTATTTCAGAATTCCTCAGTCTGAAATACAAGCACAGAACTAATACATTCCTATTGCTCCAAACGTATTTTTTATTATTATTATTTTTTTATTTTTTTTAGTGTTAGTTGAATAGATCCAGTCAGTTTAATAGCCCCTGCTTCCTTATTATCCACAAATGAGTATGCGTATGGTTTGAGATTCTTTTTTTCCCGAGTACGCATGAAGTACGGAAATTGCAGTACGAACGTGAACTAAAATTTGTAATCCTTTCTATTCCTTTACCATCAAAGCTTAAAAACAAAATAGGAAACAAAACGAAACAATAAATTGCAAGTGCCCTGAGCAGAGTATATGGAAGATTAAGCAACTTCTCTGAGCAGAAATATTAACAAATAAGCACTAACTAAGCAGTGTGACTGTGAGAAGAAACCCACTCAGCTATTTGGTAGCCCGCTGAGAGGTTAATAAAATTCAAGGAAATTCAAGAAAAGTTTCAAGCTATTTTAAATGTATTTCAACTTTTTGGTGCACCCCAGAATATGGTATAAAAACAATTAGTTCTGGTGTGAGCTAAATTTCAAGTAACAGAGTCAAAGCTGGGGTTCAGGGTTAACATTTCTTCTCTTAAATAAAAGCACTGTATTTTAGGGGAGAGGGGGAACAAGATTTTAAATAAATTTGTTCACTTTAGGTTACTGCGTTTCTAATGACGGACTCTCATTTCCTTTTCTCCCTATCAGTACAGCTTCTTCAAAACTACCTGAAGGATGCGAACTCGCCAACCAAAACCAACGACACCAACGCTGGATCGCGTCGGGCCCGAGCGCAATCCCACTGAGATCAACGGGACCTTTCTAGCGGCAGCAATAGGCTTCAGCGCTCAGCCCCGAAGTACTTCATACTTGCACCTCCCCGAGGCTCGCGCAGGAGGCTGGGTGCACAGCACCTCAAAGGATCCGGCCCTACCTGGGGAAAGAAAAGACTGAAGGGCGTGAATCCCGCCCCCCTCATCCCGCTTGGTTTGTACCAAACTCTTGAAATCTCGCCTTTCCAATGGAAAACAATGCAATTAAAATAACAACTAATAATAATAATAAAATAACAGTGGGTTTGTTTTCAAAACAAACAAACACCTTGCTTATGTATAGAAATGTTTCTTGTGGAAAATTCTCTCAGCAAGTCTGAAGAAAAATTCTCAGAGCTGTCCCGGTAGGACCTGGTTCTGTGTGGCAGATATGGTAGAAAGACCAAAAATGAACTTGGAAAGGAACGTAACCCTATGAAATGGCCTAGAGCGTAGGCAGGTTAGTGAGTAATTGCTACATTTGTTTATGCTCTTTCAGACCCCCCCAACCCACAACATTATTAGGTAAAAACTGCAGGAATACCACACAAATGATAAACTCAAGATGTGCAAATTGCAAGATTCTTTAAAGTCCATCTTTTTCAAAAACACTGGACAATGATTTTTTTTTCCTCTTTCCTTTTTCCTTTCTCTTATTTTTTTTTTTATTATCTGTCAGCTTGCATATGCCTTTAACTCTTTCTCAAGCATTAAAGTTTAAAAAGTGCCTCCTATTAAGTAGTCCTTTGTGGACAATGACTGTCACATACTAGTTCAATAATTCACATTCATCCCTTTGAAACCACATTAAAACTTTCAGCATCTTGCCTGTGAGAAAACTTTACATAGTTGCATGTAGTTACAGTGTCGAAGAGATTTGTTTGTTTGTTGTTGCTGCTGCTTTCTGAGCAGATTAAAGTGAGATACAGTACGTACTGAGTGTTAGACCAGGATGCTCAGCAATAAAGTGTGAACAGCATTTTAAGTGCTTAAAGACATTCTAGGTTCATCTTCAACAGCGGATTCCTGTGTCACACCGAAATTTGAAAAAAGTGGCACCAGTTGTCCATAATCATGAACTAAAAACAGTACTAGAGTTAAAGACAAAGAGTTGCAACCTAACTGCAAACAATGGATGCCTGTGATCTCAAAGGGGCAGTATGCGTCTACCTTGTGGAAGCAAATGTCAATGGCGTAACCCGGTCGATTTGTCTAACACTGCACAGAAACAGGAGTGAGCCTGAGCCAGGCGCATCCGCGGCGCCGGAGGCCTCCTCATGCACACCCACGCACACCCACGCCACACGCACCCACGCACCCACCCACCCACCCCACCGCCATGAAGGAAAACCTTGCAGGGCGACCGGTGCAGGAGTCCGTACAGCCTCCCCATCTGCTGACTCCGGGCAATGGAACTGCACTAGCAAGCAGGAAGGAAACGTTGGTGTGGCAGTTGCTTTAGGAATAAAAATCAGTGCAGTCAGACCCCATGGGGGGCAAAAATATATATATACATATACACACACACAAATATATATATATATATATATATATACTGTAGAGCCTTGAGTAAGAGTTGGCTTGTTGAAAACGTCAGAGACTGTCCGATCCTTTTCAGTAACACCCGTGGGTTGTGTCCTCAGCATCCACCTGGGGTGAGGGAACCTCTTCACCAATCCCCCCCAGACCCTCCTCAGGACTGGCACACACGCACACACGCACGCACACACACCCCCCCCCACCACGCGTGACACACACCGCTGCTACAGTTCCCTTCTCCTCACCTCCCCACAACAAAACTAGAACAGGAATCAAAACAACAAAACAAAAACAAAACCACAAAAAAAAAAAAAAGGACGACGAAAAGAAAACAAAATCACAGCTGGACCCTGTCCTACACGAGGTGTTAGAAAACAGGAGCCATGACAACACATTCATTTCCACTAAGGGTGCGTGAAGCAGATACTGCCCCTTCTGTAGCTCTCGATAAACCTAGTCACTGACAAACACTTGTGGAAAAACATATGCACCAGTCTCCTGCATAATACCAGCTGCAACTATAACAACAAGGTTATAACATAAACCTAAAATAAGATGATAACATGTAAAATACTGGGTTATTTAGTCTACAGTACAGTAATCTGGATAAAAATGACAAGGGATAGCCTAATTTCCTTTCCCCAAACAACTTTCACTTTCCTACGTTGGATCGACCTTCAATGCAAATCTTAACCTCCTGAGGAATAAAAGAAGGCTTGGGAAGAGTCAAAGGTGGCTCCTCTTCTGATTTCTCTAGTTTCCGTGTTTCAGGGGCTGACCACCTCCTCTTCCTCGTTGCCGGGGGCTTGCTGGGTTCTGTTTTGGTGAGCGAAGGTGCTGCAGGCAATCCTATTTTGTCTGGAAACTTCAGTTCACCGTTCTCAGCTAACATCTGTGCGCTTCCCTGATTAATCCCGTTTTCCTGCTCCGCATACCTGTGTCTACTTCCAGCTAGACTGTCATTCTTTGAATGCTTCAGCAAGATACTAGCTGAGTCCATGGGCTGGCCCTTTTTAATAGAGCCGTTCTTCAGGTTCTTGAGCGTGAGCGATATGCAGACGTCCCCAACCGAGAGTTTGGAGCATGGCAAATCAAAGAGCTGGCTGGTTCTCTCGGGGCAGCAGGATGACCAGCCTTGTCCAAATACAAAAAAAGGGTATTCTACCAAGACTTCCACGCTGACCTGCAGAAAGAAAGGGGACAACAGAGAGAGAGACAAAGGGAGAGAGAGGGGAGAGTGTGAGATCACCCATGTGCCCTCACGCACGCGCACGGAAGGCAGGCGAGGGAGAGGGATAAAGCTGAAACTGCAAAACCGGTCAGTTTCCGAAAAATCAGTACATGGACCACCAGACTTCATGCCTGTCCTTGTCACACAGGCGTTAATGGTTTCTCTGAGCTCAGCATTTCTTAGCACAAGACCTCAGCAGGAATCAAGCTTTACTTTTATCCAACCACTCAGAGATGTGTAAGAGGCAAAACAGCTTCGGCACCCAGCAAACTCCACGCTCCGCCATCCCCTTGTGGTACCTCGAGCCTGTCATCCACATCTAAAGACGCTTTCCAATCAGAGGATGGCTCAAGAGAAGCTCTCAATTCTGACACGTGATTTCCTAAATGACCACAGGAATGCCATCCTCACCTCTGCCCAAACAAGCATATACTTACCAGTGTGAAATGGTCGAAGGCACGCTGACTTCCAGGGGAAGGCTACGAGTACGTACAGAGTTGTAGCTGTAAGAGCAGCGAGCGTGAACCTGCCTTCCCTTAGCAGTCCTGTTACCAGTCCGGTTTCTTCCCTTCTCCCACTCTGTGGTTGAGTTTGCCTCCTGCACTCCCTCAGGGAGAGGATCATCTCTCCTCCACCTCCTGCAGTTCCTGCAGCAGGTCTCCTTTTCTGCACTGGGTCCCCTTTTCCCCCCACTTCATCCCACTTTCAAAACACATCTGGTTATGAATCCTATCCCCCCATCTCACAGGGAGCTGCCATAGCCAGAACAGACCAGCAACAGACCAGGTGCCCACTGCTCCTTGACCTTCTAAATGTTGGGCCTTGAGGTCCCAACATGATAAACCACTTAAATACCCTCTTATCTTGGCACATGTCAGCAGTCCAGCACTCACTGCGCGGTGCTGCATCTGCAGGCTCAAACACTTGATGTGGGCTCATGTGATTCACAACCCAGGGGCTGAGACACCCCCCACCCCAGCACACCACAACAAAGGCACGAAATTTGGACTAACGCTTGTTAAAGATTTGGCACGTGTTTTTAACTTGCTGTGTGTAGCACCAATAAGGTCTGCGACTCTAAGAGGATGACTGATCCTGAAGTCAGATATCCACTGCTCTGCTCCCAAGGTCTCTGTGTCCTCTGGAGCTCTTCTCATGCATGGGCAGCGGGATCCTGCTCTGATGGTGTAACCCCTTTTTGACGGGGGCTAAAATGCAGGAGAACACCTGAATACACGTGCTCATCTTGTTTCTGAGCCATTCAGCAGGCACAGAGCATACCACTGCCTCGAGAGTCTTCCCTCTCCAGGAACACAGACGCACTTGAAAGGAACGTCACAGTAGGCTTGTGAAACCACCTCTCACCCCTGGGAGTGAGTAACGCTGTCATACTGAGCATGGCTTTGTATCATTAAAAATCTATTTCAACATTAAGGAATAGAGGCAGTCTGAGATGCACATTGCACTCCAGTGTTCAAACACCTTTGTTCATAATCTTAAGTGTGAACTTTGGGATGAAGTCGCATGGTCTGTCTCACAGAAGAGGTTGGACTCAATGACAGTACGGCACCCAGCAGCCCTGTCACTTCCCTGCTAGCGCTGCTTACCCTTAGAGGTGCCCTCCCTGCAAGCACGGCCCATGGTGGCTCCCCTCACACCCCACTGGCTCCACATCCCTTTTGGGCAGAAAGACTTGATCAGGGATGTCCCACAGCTCAGAGACAGAGGCTCCAGAACCAGGAAACCAAAGATTCCCATTGGATGTTGACTGTGCCTCCCACTGGTTAAGCTCATGCCGTGCACTAGCAGTCAACTGCAGTTTATGAGACAGGTGATTCTGTTGGAAAAAAAACTTATGAAGTCTATAAATATATGTGCATACTTCTGCAACTAGGCCAACGAACAACACTGCATGTATTATGCCGCTACTCCACTTGCCCAACATAGCAAGCCACTATACAAGGAATTTCAAAAGGAGCAGTTTAGAGGCACAATATACTCCCTGCTACATCAACTTCTGTCATATTAAACCTTTGCTGACCAGAACTATCTGCCAACAGTCAACTACACACATGGCAACAGTGGAAAAGGATCTGACTCTAGGCCTGGTTTATGCTCAGGACTATGGAGAAAGTGGGGCAAGGTAACCATGAAAGTCCCATCCCTCCATGTCATTGGATAGAAACACTCTAGCACCAAGACTTGCAGAAATATTTGCAAGAGTTTGGGATACTATTCCGTCAGTAAGGGATCTGACTGGGAGAAGTAGTGAATATCCAGAATCTGCCATGGACTTAAATGGAAACTGCTGTCTACACAGAGCTGTAGGCTCTTCTCCAGGCACAGATCATATTTTGGACACAGTTTTCTCCTTTATATTGCTTAGTCTCTCCTCTTTCTTTCTTCCTTCCTGCCTGCTGTGTTTTTTTTTTTCTTTCTTTTTCTATTTTCCCATCCTTGTCAAAAGCTATTTGTATCTGTGGGAATCATACATGCTTGTGTGCATCATCCTCACCGACATAAAAGTTCTTCTTGATGTGAACATGCTTCCACTGCGCGCCGTACTTTTTTTTTTTAATGTGGCATCCAAAATACTTGCCTGAACTGTCAGTCACTGAAACAAATCCCAGAATTGGCGGTGGTGATCATAAATAACACCAAATAATAAAGACAGTGATATGTCGGAATGTCTATGATCCAGTCACAGTGTGCGTGTACCACTACCAATTCCCTCATGGATTATCAAGCCCTGTTTTAGCTGGCTGCTTTTGGATTCAGCTAACATGGGATTTAAGGTAAATATTATCTACAAGCAATGGTAGTCAAAAGCCTTTTAAGTGGGAAGGAGCAGTAAAAATACCCCCACAGAATTCTTTTTTGACCACTGCGTTAAAACACAAAAAATTAATTTTAAAAGCTCCCTTCCTCAGTGTTTTGCCATGATTATTGTAAGAGAGAAAGAAATCTGGAACTTGTTTTCCAACTACTAAGATGATAAAGCAGGAAACCAAAACATTGGGATCTCTTCAAGCACAGAGGCTCTACTGCAAGCTACATCTGTATTTCTAGTTTTAAGACAGACTAGTGAAAACACCCCAAACTCTTCAGCACAGATGCTGAGTATCTGCACTTTCTATAACTCTTTATAATTTTATTTCTCAGCCAAGCCCGGTAGTTAAGGCAGGCAATTCAGACTGCTCAGGAAACCTTGGCCTCAGCTGGAACACAGATGATAGGTGCTGGAAGATATGATGCCCAGAAAATACCCTTCCCACCTCTGTTGGTTTTGTTTAGTGAGGCGGGGCTATGGTGGCGGCTTCTGTAGGAAACTGCTAGAAGTTGCTCCCCTTTGTTCAGTGGACTCTGCCAGGCCTAGGGCGGACCCGCTGCTGGCCAAGGCCGAGCCAATTGGTAGCACAATGTTTCCTGATGACTTCTCTGTGATAATGTATTTAAGAAGGGGAAAAACAGAAAAAAAAAAGAGAGAACATGTAAAGACACTGAGTGGAGGCAGAGAGGGGGAGGCGCAAGCCTTGTGGGCCTTGCAGGCCTCACCCTCTGACCTCCCGCCGGGCAGCCGACTGGGCCTGACTTGGCCCGGCCCGGCTGCCAGAAGTGGAGAGGAGATGAGATGTGAATGAGATGTGAAGAGAACCTGAGAGGCATCTGCCAGCCTGTTGTGAAGAATTTACTTGTGAGAGGAACGGCTGCAGATGCCAAGGTCAGTGAAGAAGGAGGGGGAGGAGTAATGCGGCTCCTGTCCAGAATTCCCCTGTAACCCATGGTGCAGCCCATGGAGGCCCACAGAGGAGCAGAGATCCACCTGCAGCCCGTGGAGGACCCCACGCCGGGGCAGGCAGATGCCTGAAGGAAGCTGCAGCCCATGAAGGCCCATGCTGGGGCAGTCAGTTCCAGAGGGACTGCACCCCCAGCACAACCTATGCTGGAGCAGTTTCACGAAGGACTGTAGCCCGCGGGAGGGACCCCACACTGGAGCAGGGGAGGAACATGAATTCTTCCCCAGAGGAGGAAGAAGAGGCATAAAGCGACAAGCGAAGAACTGACTGTAACCCCCATTCCCCTCTGTGACGCTCGGGGGGGAAGGAGGTAGAGATAATTTAATATAATGTTAAGCCCTGGAAGAGGGAGGGTTGGAGGGGGAAGTTACCTTGTTCTCTGTCTCATGATCCTGCTTTGGTTTTAATAATAAATGAATAGTTTTCCCCAAGTCAAGTCTGTTTTGCCCATAATGGTAACTTTAAGGATTTCTCCCTGTCCTTATCTCAAATCTCTAGCATTTTTCTTATATTATCTCTCCCTATTCTCTCAGAGGGTGGGAGGAGTGAGAGAGAAACTGTGTAGTTTGGTCCTGAGTGGGGCTAAACTACAACACAACCATTCAGAAACACAGCAACTTTAGTCTTGGGGCTCGCTGCTGCAACCAATGTAACAAGTGCTAAGGCAAAGGGTATCTATAAAAGTGGTTTGTGTGAACTGTATTTTAATAAATGTAAACACACATTTTCCCATGAAGTGTTTTTCTCCCTGATATTATTAAAATGTGATGAAAGTAGGAGTGGCAGGCTGGAAACAAAGAGAAGGAAGTGGTTCTGGAAACCACGTGCAGTTAAGCAGTGGAGCTCTCTGCTGAAGGCCTTGTTGTGGGTGCCAAGAGACTCCTTGGGTCCAGCAAACAACCGAGCGGCTCTACCTCTTGCAGTGAGAAGTCTTGGCAGTGCTGCGCTCCCACATGACCTCCCCTACTCAGGGACTTTGGGACTCCTAATGTGCCCATCACCCCGAACACCGTCTGCCTTCACAAGAGCGGATTTCCTCTGAGAGATTTACGGGGCTGTAGGCAGCACCTCATGCCACAGGGACTACCCGGCATGACATGTGGTCTGGGTGGGCGTGGCCTCAGGGCTGCATTTAGCTTCAGTACACCGTTATTATAACGAACACACCACCCAGGGCTTGAATGTTAGGGGCTACTGCTCTCCACAGCCATGTGATCCTACTGTTTCTCAAGAGCAGCCACCTCTGTCTACCAGAGCACTGGCTGCCGAGTTTATCACATGAGCCCATACCTGCTGCACTCCAAGAATTCTGTAACACGCATCCGAAGACAGACCACAGCTGCCCCATCACTCAGAGGAACAAGGACCAAGGGACATGGAGATCACATGAGGGGAAGGCAGGGAGAGATCTCCATCTGCAGCAGTGAACTGAGGCAAGATCTCTCTTTCTGTGTTTGTTACAGTGCCAAAGACAGTGAAAAGGAGAGCGCAGAGTAGAAGAAAAGGTAACTGGTTTGTCTGCGTGCAGAGATGTAAGGGGAAAACTAAACTAGATGATGGTTTAAAAAAATACACACTAAACCAAACTAGTTAGGGCTACTAACTAGATGCTCTAGCGGGACTTTTCCATTTCTAGTGTCTATGATTCTGTTTTTTTAAAAAAGGAAAATTAGGAATTCTATGTTCATCTTTTCTTTTCAAGCTGTATTTTAGGAAAGGTTAGGAACTGAAAGACAGGGAAGAAAGCAAGCGTTTCAGAGAACTTATTTTGCATCTCGTGTCTGTTTTGACCTTAACATCAATGGAGGTGAATTACTGGCTTCCGCTTGTTCCTGGCAGCAAAAGAAAGGACAGGTAATAATGATGAAAGTGTTATTACAAGAACAGTATGTTTGCAAAGAGATGCAGATCTGTAGGCCTTTTATTTTAGGCAACTTGAATGCAGAGGAGTAACAGTTGGACTTTGGGATCTGGTCCAGTTGATACTTACTGGACTTCTTCCTAATCCAGAACAGGGATGCTGTGAGATGGAAACCTAGCATCCCTCCAGGGCTAAACTCAGTTATTTCACCAAAAAGGCATGTAGCTTTAGGTGGGTTTATTTTCCTCTAGGTTTCCATACCTGGAAGACGGCTGGATTTGCCAGGTGATTGGAAGACTGGGAGAGGAGGGACGATGACCTCTTTCTGCCTAAGTGCAGCATTGGGGAGGGGCAGCTGTGGGCTTGCAGCGATACCACACAACAGCAGCTGCACGGTGCCTCCCTATTTACATTACAGTTGTATACCCTCAGCTAAAAATAACCTCCCACCTCCATCCCTCAATTGGTGAGAAAATTAGCTAACGTTTGCACAGAGCCTGAAAATACGAATTCATCAATATTATAATGACTTCCCAGAGATCCCTGGGAGGAGCGTGTAAGTGAGCCAAAGCTAATGATAACAATGCTATTTTTGTATGGCACTCACTCTTTACAACTTACACTCCCTTGATAATGCCACTCGAAAAGCTCCCTCCTTCCTGAAGCATGCATGCGACTGAAACGTCATAAAATACTTTGCAGAGCTACACTGCACACGCAGATACATCCCCACCGTACTCCGGAGCCAAGACATATTTAAGAGCAGCAGCACCCCAGTTCCACCGCTCAAAGCAGCGCAACCGAATACTGATCTTTCTACGAGAAGACTAAGCCCTCCTCACGCAGGGAATTTTCTAATAAGTAATGACCGCCGAGTGCCTGCTAATAAGGCCAAATGCTTCCACAGAGCCACGCTGGGCTGAGGGTGAGGTCAACGGAGACTTCAAGCATGTGGACGCGATCTCTCTCTCTCCCCTTTTCAACCCTGACAAGGGAAAACCGGTAGAGCCGTCCCCGCTACGCAGGGACACAGCTGATCCGGGAAGAGACCCAACTCCTGGAATCTGCAGGCAAGCTAAATTAAACCCCTGTTTCTAATCATATCTCTAACGTGACTCCATTCTAGAAGCA
The DNA here is from genome assembly GCF_036417535.1 of Chlamydotis macqueenii. Classification (NCBI taxonomy): domain Eukaryota; kingdom Metazoa; phylum Chordata; class Aves; order Otidiformes; family Otididae; genus Chlamydotis; species Chlamydotis macqueenii. The sequence goes on from NC_141557.1 coordinate 68,308,892, forward strand.
TCCCCGGTGGGAAACACAGCTGGGGAGTATTTTGGCTGCGATGATGTCAGCCTGCTCCTGAGAAGCTTCTCGGTAAGGTGACACTTTGCTGGCTGAGATTTGCCTGGCCCTGGATCTGTACAGCCTCAGACTCGGCTTGCTTTCTGCCAGAGGATGGCACTCCACCCCCTGCAAAGGCCCTCGTCCCAGCGCCCAGGCCTACAACACGGCTGCCTGCCTCCACAGATCTGCGAAGGAGAGGTGACACAAACGCCACCTGCTCGTCTGTACCTCGTCCACTGGCACAGAGACCGGTGGGTGGCCTGGCTGCACGGAGAGAAAGGAGAGCAAGATGAAAACTGCAGGTGGGAGATTGCTACTTTTGAAATCTCGTTATTCAAGGCACTGGGGCAAATGGTAGCAACTGGTCCTGATCCAAGGATGCTTCCTCTCATCACAAAGCCTGAGATGCACCAAAATACAGCTGAGCAGCGAAGAAAAAAAATCACTTCTTCATACTGAAAGCACCAGCGGCCCAACTTCTATCAGCTGTGCAGATGCATGCACATACATGAACAAAACCACACAGGGAATCAGCACGTTTGACATGAGAAAGGGGACGTGTCCTATGTAGTGATTTACCATGTACCCGCAACTGGGGAAGGACAGGCCACAGGCTGCTGCAACTGCAAGAACTTTTTCCTGTCATCTGCTTCTCAATACCATCACTGTTTGGTTTTCTCCCCAAAATTATCAGCCTGAGATGCTTTACCACGTGTGCCCACGTCCAGCTCCTCTCTCCCTCTCTTTCATTCTGCTTCTCCAGCGCTGAGGGTGCAGCATCAGGGCTGCAGACGCTGCAGCTCGCGGCACTCAAGCCATACAAAGATGATTTGCAACAAGATTATTTAAAACATGAACCTCTAGGAAGCAAAATGTTATCCAGTGCATCGGAACTGCTCCAGCCTCAACATGGCTGAATCTAAATCACTGTTCAGAAAATGGACAGTATCAGGATAACGCTTTATGATCAATATGTGCCCCTTCTCAACCTAAAAATACCTTTGGAAAGCTACAGGGTTTCTTCCTACATTGCAAACCAGTGAGAGACAAAGGTCAGAAGAACAGCTTGCCCAGCCACCAAGATGGTTTTCCTTTCCACGTTTCCTTTAAACGCACAGTTTATGTGAGCGGTGCAGTGTTTAAACCACCTGCAGCCGAAGTCTCGGTAAAACTCTGGAGTGCGTTTCAGCAGCTTACATGTGTGATGGAGCCATTCCCAGGCAGCTCCAAGTTTTCAAGCCATGGAAATTCACTGCCTTGTGCCCTACCTGTCTCTGAAGGGTAGGATTTGAGCTGAATCTAACCTGAGCTTCCTGGTGCAGAAGGTAAAAATCACCTATTGAAATGCAAACTCTATCCTCTTGTACTGTTCTATATTTTAAATGCAGTGTATATATACACTGTTTTATAATTTAATCAGAAAACATGAAGATCATGTAATTCTTCCTGTGGGTTCCCCAGCTATAAGACAGACTTGTTTTATATCCAAGAGACCACATTTATCATCGGTGTGACCCTGATGGCTCCCCTAGCACAGTGAGGGGGGTGATTTTTGGCCCAGAGTTGGTCTCATGGATGGATGTGAATGATGAAGCAACTGAGAAGTGCTGAGGAAAGCTGCACCCAGGGGGCCACAGCGTGTGCCCCAGTTCACCCCTCCCCGCACCCCACGATGCGTTGCCATTACCTGTGCTCGATGCTCCCCAACTGCAAACTGTATCACGGCAATGCCTGGGCTATGGCTGTCTTCAATTCTCTCCACAGTGCTGGAGTCTATTTTCAGGTCATTGCTAATTTCCGCGCTCTGTATGAAGTCTTCTGTTTTCAAGTCCTCTACTTTCTTCAGCTCCCCGTTGGCCAGCTGAATGATTGACCCCTTCATGAAGTAGGGGGGCAGCGTGGGAGGGGCGGTGGCGGGGGAAGCAATGGACTGCACCACAGGCAGGTGGATCTGCGCTTGCACCATGGTGGCCTGGTAGGCGGGCTGGGTGGTGAGGGGCTCCGCGCTGAAGTTCTCGCTTTTGGGGACGGCGGTGGTGACGAACGTGTGAGGCACTGCTGCAAACTGGGGAGACGACGTGACGATCGCAGGTGTGACTCCTGACGGTTCGACCTCCGCGCCGCCGACTGGTATCAGCAGGGACTGGGTGCCAGGGATCACCAGGTGCTGCGGCAGGCTGCCGGGGTACCCGATGGCTTGCTGCTGACCGCTCAGGTAGCCTATCACCGGCGGCTGGGTCCCGGCGTAGAAGGCTGTCGCCGGCAGCCCGACAGGGAGTTGCTCGGAGGCGCTGTGGGTGGTCTGAATGACAGTGTGAGGGGACAGTGTGGCCACTGCCTTCACACTCTCGTGGCCCAGAGCCTGCTGCGGAGACAAGGCGTAGGACCGGTGGGCTGGCTTTCCTAAATGCAAGCTTCCCTTGTCATTGAGGGCTGAGGGAGAGGTCTCACGGTTGGTGGCCTGCTGCACCTCCATGTCTGCCGTGGGCGTGCTGCTGTTGGGGACCACCATGACGGAGGCTCGGACACCTGAGGAATCCCGCACACCGTACTCGGCGGGGCTCGAGTGGACCACTACGTGCCTGGTCTCGTAATGATGGGGAGCTGGTTTATTGCCTGCTTTGACTAGACCCATGTCAGCATGGGGCGAAATGCCATACCTCCGGCTCTTCTCTATCTCGCCGTTCAGTACCTCCTTGGCCTGCATCGCCTGCAGCCGGCTGCTCTCGGGCTTCTTGGGGGCATCCCTGGTGACAAAGTGGCCCCCCGAGTCGGTGTACTGCACCACGACTTGGGAGGAAGGGCCGAGGGTGAGGGTGTGAGGGATCACTGTCTGATGGGGGTGCAGGGGGACTGGGATGGTTGGAGGAGAGACGTTTCTGACAGTGCTCTGGGAAGAGCTGGAAATGTGGACGTACTGGTTCTGCTGGGTAGGTGGAGGAGACCCGGCGGCAATCAGTCCAGGCGTCCTGACCAGGTGCGGCTCAACTTTGTGCCCCTGCTGGCTTAAGCCGCTCATGCTGGCCAGCAAAGTGGAATAAGCCTCCAGCTGGGAGCGCTGGGATGGAGTGGTCGCAACGGCCGTGGCCGCCGCCACGGCGTTGGTTGCAGAATTCGCCGTTGGGGAAATCAGCTGTGAGGGGATGAATCCGGTGTACGATCCACTGTACTGGGGCCCGACGAACTGGAAGGTGTGCTGCAGATGCGTGTACTGCACGGGGGAAACGGGGGTCCCTGACTGGGAGAGGGCGGGCGAGTACACCGTGGGAAGAGTGGTGGAGGCTGGAACGGACCTGGGTGCGCTTGGTGGGGAATAGTCCAACCCTGCAGACAGCGACTTGTGCAAACCCTGCTGCAAGCCTGCCTCCACTGACGAGGTCCCCCCGGGCCGGTGCCGCCCTCCCAGGCCCCCCTGGCTGCTGGGTGTGCCGGGGAGCCATGCTAGGTTATCCGCACGGTGGTTTTCGTTTGGCAGGACCGGCTTCACCTCCGAAGGCAGGCTGGTAGCAGGGATTTCTCGCTTCTTAGGGGGCAGGCATTCATTGCTCCGCTCCTGGTTGGATTTCATCTTTCGCCGTCCCCCCTCCACTGTGCTTGCTTCACTGTCTGGCTGGCTCTGATTTCAGTCTGATAAACGGAAAGTCACATTTGATTTCTGCAAGGGATCCAGTGACTTCATGAGGAATCATCTCCCCGTAAGCACGATTCTCCGACGGCTCCTCTGGATTCTGCAACGAGAGGGTGGGCAAGGGAGGGAGGAGTCACACCGTCAGCGCTGGGAAATGAGAACAAACGATCAGACACCTTGAAACAGCAAGTGTGTGAAAGAAAAACCTCTGGAAAAAACAAAACCGGTCAGGCGCTGCCACTCTTATGTCAAGGAGCAGCCGACAGCTGCGCTGTAAACAGCAGCGAAAATCCTGGGCATGTCTGGACACATCACAAAAACGATTAAAACTTTAGGCAGATTGGAAACTCTCTGGCCATCACCTGCCACATTTAGCAGTGGTCATTTATTTCCCAAGGCTCACTCTCTTTTTCCTCTAGGAAAACCCTCCATGTCTCTAAGGTGCCCGGTTTGCTCTTCCAGCCCCTCCTTCCCCTGCAACGATGACATTGCCCTCACCCTGCTGTGTCCTAAAAAGCATGGGAGCATGGCAGGGAGGCCCGAGGAACATGCACACACCAAATATTTACATTAGCAACAAGGAGCTATTAGCAGTGTGGAAGGAAGGTGTGGGTCACTCCTGAACCTCTGAACCCCAGAGTCACCCGCAGGGTGAATTCACATCACACTGGGCAGGGCTGTGGAGGCAGCAGCTGCCCCTGCCCCTTTTTCCATGCCACAGCTCCTTACGGGCACACGTGCCCTTCATCTACCAGTCTGGCGACGAGATCTGTTTACAGCAGTAGCTCAGAGACAGAGACGGCTCTAAGCCAGGTTCTTCACGTCTGGGTTTTTTTTTCTCCAGCACTTTGAACTCCTTCTGCTACTGACACCTCATGCCCAGGTGCCCCGACACGGCTCTGTGCCAGGAGATGCCCCCCACCGCACACAAATTGGCCAGAACCAGGCACTGGCACTATCTCTATCTCAGTCAGGATCCGTCGGGATTTCTTAGTGACTGCTTAGGGAGGCTGCGGGTACCGCGCTCGTGGCCACGGCCACAAGTCCAAACACTCAGCAAATCTGGCCCTGGGGATGCCTCACTAGGACTGCTTGGGAAAGCATGTTTGGGTTTCCCGATCCAAACCAGGAGCCCCCACCACTGTAAAAGCTCACAATTTTATATTTGGCTAATTTTGCTATTGGAGCAAAGCAGTTGCTTTCTCTGCTTTACATCACTTACTTCAGTGACTTCAGCCACCCAAAGGCAACAAAGCCAACAAAGTCTTCCTAACTCTTTCATTATCTGCTAAGGAAAATACCATAACTAAATCACATCATGCTTTGAAAAAAAATGCAAAAGCAGCTGACACTCTCCCCTTGCCTTCCAGAAATCTGCTTTGCGTTGTCCCATAACAAACTTTATGGAGAGTGAAACTCTTCCCAGCCCCAGTCCAGCCATCGCTTGTCAGCTACGTTTCTGGTTGTTTTGAAAGATACACAAGGACGGGTGCTGAGAAACCGTGCACCTCGCACAACTGGCATCCTAACAAGAAAAGCATGCATTACATGAAAGAAAAACTGAGAGAGAAAGAATTAAGCATGGATGTGAAAGAAGATGGAAATAAGATACAGCCCACTTTAAAGTGAATGCTGAGTGTCAGTAACGATACTTATGGCAAGTAATATTCCTTTGGGGGATTTCTTTCCCTGCCGCCTCGCTTCTAATGAACAATAAGCCTCATGTTTATATGCGTATGCAGTGCTTTGAAGACATACTAGAGTAAGATTAAACCTATCTTTAAGAGCACTCTTTAAATTTACAGTCCTCCAAGCTGCTGTAAGCCTGCAGGAAAAGCCCAAACCTAATGGTTTGATACCGCCAGTGTTAACTTAATCATTCCATTGTTTAGAAACTGATAAACAGTAATGAAACACCAGTAGCCACAGAGCTGGGGTGGGGGTAAAGCACTGTTTCAGGGCGGATTCCCTGGCTTTGAAGAGAGAGGGAGGATGAAAGGACTCAGGACAGCTTTAAAAGAGCAAGGGCCAGCAACATCTTGAGCATGGAGGCTCAGGGGCAGCGGCACCCACCGAGCGGCGGCTCAGCACCACGATCGCGACCTGCCCCGACCTGCCGGCACCGCTGCCTCGGCCCTGCAACCGCGGTTGGGCAAGGGCAGCCAGGAGACAGGGTCCCCGCTATATCAGCACAGGTCTTCCCTCTCCTCCTAACAGTTGCTCAGCATGTCTTGGCAACAGCTAAAATTATTATATTACACATGACTTACAGAATTTTATTTTTAAGTTTGACTAAAAATAAAACCGCCGAGCTCACATTTGCGCAGTCATCCTTGGTTAACTTTAGCTCACTGTAGCTCTCTGCCCTGGGCAGTTGGATTTGGCAAGTAAGCCAGCAGCTCCCGGGTGGAATGGGGATGCTGTGGGGAACACACCCTCAACCTGGGGTGCTTGCCATGGGGAGCTAGCGCTGGGCTGGGACCATCCTTCGCTCTCTCATGGAGATGGATATGAGCTGCAAATCCAGAATTTAAACCCATTCTCATGGGGAAAAGCTGGACGTAGAGGGCTGCCCCCTTTGCCTGCAACAGAGCAGGGAGCTTGTATGCGGGACAGAATCAGTACAGCCTCTTCTGCTGTGATGGACAAATCAGGCTCCTGAAAACTAGTTGTTCCAAAAGCCCGAGGCATCTAGGTTCAGCTTCTCCACATCAAAAGTACTTCTATGAAGTTGTATGAAACCTGGTGAACTCTGCAGGAACTGAAGCAAAGGTTTTGTTCTGCTAAACAGCATTGAATCACTGAGTTTTGGGTAGCCTCCAGAGTCAATGCTAACATCCTTCAAAAACAGAAAACACTAAATCTTTCAGGGTGGTTTTTTTTTTTTTTTTGTGTGTAAATCTTTCATACAGCTGACTTTATCATCATCGGTAACAAAAGGGCTGCCCAAAATCTCCTGGGGAGCACAGAAGGAATGAACAAGCTTAACGGAGACAAGGGATGAGACAGCTGTAAAGCAGTGAAGACTGCTCCACTTTTCCAAGCTCAAGCACTTCATGGTGAGACTTTGAACTCTAACAGACACAGGACTGGATTTGCAGAAATGCAAATGTGCAGCATAAAACAGCCTACTTCTACTTTGACACTTAAAAGTAAAATGGTACGTTTGCAGCATAATTCAAGCTCCAGCAACAGTAAAGATAAGACAGGACTGATTTTGCCTGGGAAGCAATGAAATGGGAGACAACCCAAACAGAGCATCTCAAAGGCAAGAGGTACAAGACCTGGTTAAACTGCTCTTTGCTGTCTGTCCTAGAAAGGTGAATGCCTGCCTTCTGCAGCGTGCTGCACGGTTTGTTATTTGCACGGGTTTTTTTGGGTTTTTTTTTGCTAGAAGTAATTTTTCTGACTCTCAAGATTTCCTTTTTCTTTAACTTCAGAGCTGTCGATCACGATTTGCAAGATATGCAAACGAGCAGCAAACACCAGGTGATTTTTCGCTCCTGCTTTGTACGTGTGTGTGTGTCACACGAGTGCGTGCGTGCATGCACGAGTGTGTAATTATGGCTGGGAAGGTAAAGGGGACAAAGATCAGGGCAGCAGCTGGACTTTGGTATCTCTGGCAGCGAGTACACATGGAACATTGCTAAAGTGTCTGGACAGCCAGTGTCCGCTGGCAGTCTGCCCACACTCGAATTCCTGGAAAGGCTTAAGGCAGAAAAATAATCACTTGGAGGAGTCACCATCTGGGCTTGCTCTGGTCCCAGAGGGACGGCTCACTGCAGCTCAGGATGTGCATTTTTCATGCAAAACTCCAGCGTCTCTCTGCAAGGCACTTTAAACTTCACTCTGTCTCCCAAAACACTATTTTTCTATTTATTTAATCTAATAACTTTAAAACTCATGAGAGGATACTGGGTTATAGCTTGAGGGGTTGACCTCCTTTATTTATCTGGAGTTCACTGCAGCAAAGCTAACCCCAGCAACGCCAGCCTCAGCCCATACCGTAACCCTGTGCTGCGTCCCACCACCTGGGACTGAGTCTTGGGGTGCAGAGAAGTTGGGACCAGACTCACAAACCACCACAGCAGCTGGCTATGCAAATGGTGGGACTTTCACTGCCTTTAGAAATGAGGCACTTTTTGCAGTCCCATGATGTAGCTCATGTTGCTTTTAGGTCTCTAAAACTCCTTCAAAAATCTGGTCCCTCCTCCTCCCTAGTCCCTGACCTTTCTGCAGCTGCTAACAAACTCACACCGACAATTGCCACCAGGAACAAGGGCTGGGACCACCAGCTCATTTGCCTTATTGCATGGAGCAATCATCCAAGGGGAGCAGCTGTCAGCCTCCAACTTCAGGCATATTCAATTCAAACCAGTCGCTTATTGTCAAAAACCTCCTTTGATCCCAAACCCTAATAAGACAGAGATTATTAGGACTTTTAAACTTTCCCTTCCAGCTCCAGGTATGACCAGTAATTTCTCACACTTATCCGTGCAATAAAAAAACCGCGTCTCCTCTCTGCGAGACACCGTTACCTTGCCTGGTAAGTAGACATCAATGCAATATTCAAAGAGTCACCAAAAAGTAATCCTTTGAATCAAGCCTGACACACAGCTCTTTGTATCTGGGGTGGTCCTGGGCAGAAGCAGCAGCGCAGTTTGATGCTCCTGCCTCAAACTGCCCGCCCATCCCATCACAATAGGATGAGCGGGTAATTTCAGCAGCGCTGGACATCAGTGGGAAGGCAGGGCACGTGATCCCATCTCTCCCCTCCCCTCCAAGGAGGCTGACATCTTGCAGGATCAGATTCAGAGAGATTAAAAGACAGACACGTTGCAGAGGGCTCCGCAGCTGCACTCTGGCTCTCGGATCTACATGCCAGCCTTGCCCCCTCGCTCTACACCCTGCCCGCTGCCAGCTACACATTCATAGTTGTAACAGCTACGGATTTCATTAGCCTTGCCATGTGCATCTCAGCGCGTGCCAACAATAGCTATAGGAGTTTATTGTCCAATCCGACCAATTTCACAGCTCTCTGGCAGATTTCCCAGGAGGACCAACTGCAGAGATCCATTAATAAGGAACATGAAAACCTCTAATAAAATTTGAAATTCTCCTCCCCGATTCCTGATCAACACCACAGATTGTCCACTGCAGTGTTAGCTCTTATTATACTTCTGGGAATTGGCCACAGCAAATTGCTACAGGTTTCTGCGAAGAGAGCAGCTATTCTGCACGTCCCTCCTCCCCCCGGTCAGATCAGACAGCCTCCAGGCAATATAAAAAGCAAGTGACACAAACAAACCTCAGCGAGCACATCACTGGATGTGAGATGCTCAACGGCTTGACATTCCCATGAAATTCTATGATGCAAGTATGTAGGCACCAGCATTGCGAGAGGAAGGTTTAGGAGGGAAAAATAGTGTAAGATGCACTCCCGAAAGGACAGACAGATGATGGAGTTCCAAGGACAGCCATTCACTCAATGACATTCATGAATGCAGGTGATACAAAAAGATTATTACAAAGCTACTCCACTGGTTAACTATCCCCTTGTGCTACTTGGATCCTGAATTTTGAGGATAAGGGGAGATCGGCATGTTCTAAGCAGGGCACGTGCCTCCTGTAGTCCTGTTTCACCACAGTGACACTGTGGTTAGGTACACACAGTTATTTTGTGTGGTGGGTGCTGGTGAGCTCCACAAGAATACTGTACTAGTATTAGCTTAGGTTTCAGGCTAACTGCTGAATTAATGACATTTGCGTTAACTTTCAGAAGTTTGCAGGTTTCTGCCATCAGTTCATCTGGGTGCCATCACCTGGTTCTGCAACACGAAAGATGCCTGTATTTTCAGCATCTGTAAAAGTCATGCCACGCTCCGGATGTGCAGCATACCTTTCTGTGCACTCATACAGCGATGCAGCTACACCTAAGCCTTGTAAGACTGAGAGTATCATGGGTGATCTGAGTAGATTCTCGGCTGCCTACTCATTCATTCCATCTTTTTTTACAAAAAAAAAGTTCTTAGCAAGGGTGATCCCTCCTTTTCCAGCATGCTTTGCAGAGAGGTGGTACCAGAGAGTACAGCACAAGATGCTGGGCAGGCAGGTGGCCTGGAAGCAAGGAATCATTTGCTTCAAGAGCTGCAAGCCAACCCCATGGCAGGGCTGCCATCGGAGGGCTGGGCATGTCGGACGGCTCTCCCCACTCCTGGCTCGCCCCACGGGCAGCACCCTTGCTCCCTGGCACAGAAATCCCCTGCTCCACAGTGCCAAACTCAGGAGCCCAAATACCACAAGTCAGGCCCCGCTTCTTGCCCCTGAAACACATGATACTGGTTTACAAACAGATTTAAGTTTTCTTTACAAACAGTTTAAGATTTCTTAAAATTATAACAATAGAGGTTATTTGCTTTTTTATTGTTTTTTTCTTTTAACTTGCCCTTCTGCTGTGTGAGGCCTTTCAGAGCCAAGGTCTCTAGCATTCCCCTGCAACCCACAAGACCAGCAACGTACTATTTTAGTTAAAAGTGGAATTTCCAATCTCATCATCTGACACCAGGAACTGAAGTTTTGTGAAATAGCGTCAGATATCTAGAGACTAGTGATAAAAATGCAAGAGCTGACAACGCTGATTACAGGAAAATTTCTTCAAGGGTGAAGCGCTGGACTCCAGAGCTTTCTGCCTCTACAGGGGAAGGGGGAAAAGGATTTAACTGCTAAATACAGGCCTGAGCCCTGAGGCAAAGCCATGCAAGTGTACACAACTTGACACACGGCTTTCTCTTCCAGCTGCACAGCAGAAAGCGCACCTGAGTTGACCCTCGAGAAACACCTCTATCTGCAGCCACGAAGGAAAGACCTGGGTCTGCTGGGCCAGGGGTTTCAGCTCAGGCTGACTGCAAACTGCACGGTCCTGCAGGCAGAGCTGATCCAGGGGTGATGCTGGAGTACGCTCCAGCAGCATGAGGTTTCACCACCACGCTGTGCTGAAGCCTTTACAACTGACAGAGGTCTGACAAATCCCTCCGAAGCCCTGCTCCTGAAGCCTCAGAGGTGGCTGTCCCAGCAGCACCAGCACCACCAACTCAAGATGCTTGGGAAGGCAGAGTTCCCCATCGCACACACTCAGCACGTTCGGTGGTAGCAGGGAGGCTGTGGAGCCACAGGTTTTAAAGTGCTCCTTCAACCCCACAGCAGAATGGCACGGTGGATACCACCTATGATGCTTTGGAAGGGGCCAGATGCAGCACCTAACCTTTTATACCCTACACCACACCGACTGCTGCCAGCACAGGATGGCGGGGTTTAGAGGACCAGCCTGTCCGATACTGCACAGTGACATCCTTTACTCTTGCACCCATCCCCCAGAAGTGCTTCTGCAGCTCAACTGAGTGAACAGAGTCCATTTATAAACAAGTATAATACCGAAATAACTTTGTTGATGTTTTTCATTTATCTAAAATGTGCCCAGCTACAATGGGAGCTGCCTACACAATTTTCCATTGAAAATTTCACATGAGTGACTATAAACGTAGCGACACCCACTCGCCGCTCATTTTAACTTGTGACAGAAACTGTCATGCCTGTATGAACACATTTGCACTGCAGATATGTCGCACAGGTCTCCTTCCATGTGTCTGAAAATGCTCGCTAACGTTCTCTCCTTTAGCAAAACAAATTAGAGAGATGCCTGGCTTCACTGCCAGGAGAGATGAATAAGACCCCCACGAAAAAATTACAGAAACCGAGGGTGTCTCACCCCTTTGAAGATCCAGCCAGTAACACCAGCAAGCAGCAGGCAGCTCGGAGCAGCCATTTCGCAGATAAGCACAGGCGCTCACGGGGAGGAATGTACCTTTAAGCCCAGCTGATAAGGGGACGGTGTGAGAGCAGAGCTTTAGGGGCAGATTTGGAAAGGTCAGCTGCACGCTCAATGCCTTTCCTTGGAAGTCCTGCCAGCAGACTGCTTCCCTGGTAGATTCCACGTGCTAGCAAATTAGACGGTAATTAGTCCACCTGTAAAGCACGAAACGTGAACTGACGTTAAATTCCCCTTGAAATGGATTCAAACACCTCGCCTTCTCTCAGGCTTCGTTCAGCAAAGCTTTAACTTGAAGCAATTTTGCACGAGCCCTTGCTCACAGCCCCAGCACACACTCTCCCAGACTAGCATCACTGACTGTCACCACTGACAAAACCGAAAAGCCAGCAGTGCACCTCGACCTCGAGGCACACAGCGTGCTCCCTCAGTGCTGCAGAAGGCTGAGAACCAGTTCAACATCCCCCTGCCCCAGCCACCTCTCTGGCCTTTCCCTAATTCATTAATTTTTTAATTTCTTCACTCAGGGTCAGCTACACTTGGGTGTGTCCTAGAGCAGTGCCCACTCGTCCTGCAAGACCCTCAAACTGGCAATCTCAATACAGGCAGCATCACAGGGGTCAGTGCATGTATGAATGCACATGGGGGAAGAAAAAAAACCACCAGACCAACTCCTTTGCACTCTCTCTCCCTATAAAACACCTGTCCTGGCCCTGCAGCAGCACAAAACCAAGTGACTAGTTACTCTTCCAGACTCAGCACTGTAGGGAGCCTCTCTCCTGCTTCATGGGGAGCGTTGCAGGCAGATAAAATGGGCACAGAGGCCAAATCCATCACCAGTGTCACTTGACTGAGGCCAGGATGGCGAGGGTGAGATTGCCCTGACTGTTCTATCTGACAAGGCAACACAGAAAACAATTAAAAGAAAATGAAATAATGCAGGTTTATAACAACATAGCAGGCTCCACAGTCACAGGCTCCAGTTGCAATTAAAAAAAGCACCCGTTCCAACTAAGAATGCAAATCATCAGCATTGCTCTCTAGCAGGGAATGCTGACAAAGGCGGTGTGCTAACAGGCGGTGCCAGTTCTCTTAATTTAAGTATGTGAGAAACAAAGGTATGTGCCATCCAGGACTGCCAGAAAGAACTCGCTTTACAGAGCAATCAAAAAGAACTGGAAAGGTTTAAGAATGAATTTTCCTACAAAAAAACAGATACAAGGAAACCTTTTGCTTCCCTTCTCCCAGCCAACTGAAGAAGGCACAAGAAAATAAAAATCACACAGGTCCCTCAAAGGTTATTTATACAGGAGTTTTGAACTCAGGAACTAACGACATTCCTCCATTGGATATGTGGATCCAGCGAATCACAGCTTGGAAATCCAAATGGACCTTTTGTAAAAGCCACTCACTGAGCCACGAACATGCCTTCTCAATGCTGCGATCGCTTCTGTGAAAGCATCTTACCCATCTGCCACTGGAAATCCACGGCGCAGAGACAAGTGACTCCCCGACACCAGTGAAATGGACAAAAGGATGACTAGCTACCTGCAGCTGGTTTCAATCGAAAAGCCGAGTAATTATTGCAGCCCTCTCCTGTGGCTCATATGGAGCGCAGCGTGGAGCTGTTAAGCATTATGCAAGTCTAATGTGCTGCCAGATCTCTTCGAGCAGGCAGCAGCCAAGTCGCTCCCTCCCACCATTGGCTCAGCTTCATTAACTTAATCAGGTATTCATTCATTCATTCACTCACTCATTCAAAAAAAAAAAAAACCCACACTAAACCTGGCAAATAGCCAGTGCCAGTGCCAGTGCCACGCATGCAAGGAGCATGCTCACATCAGGCACCGGGGCTGGAAGAAAAAGGGTAACCTGACATCCTTCACGCTTTGAGAGGGCCATTAGTCTTGCATGCAGCTCGGGCACACATGCACCTTTAGCACAGCCTCCCCAAAAGCACAGAGGGCTCGGGAGCTGCAGACGCTGGCTCTGGAGACCAGGGAATTGAGAGCAGCCCTGGAAGTCACTCAGCAGAGCAGAATACTTCCCCAGAGCAATAGGCTAATATATTAATTTGATTATTTAGGGGGAAAAAAAGGAATTCTGGCAGGATCAACTTGACACATTCTGCTGCAAGGTGGCTACCCTCTTTCACACATACCACATATGTTGCATAGCTTACTCCAGACAGAAGAGAACAAAGCAGAACAGAAAGAAAAAAAAAATTAAAAAGAAACAAGAGGGGCAGCATCACACAACCAACATTAAGAGCAATTGGTAATGGAAATCTCTGTTTGACCCCCATATCCATAAACATAAGACTTCCCACAGGCCTGTAGCAATCAAGCATCAGAGTGCCCTCCCTTGCACAGCTCTCACACTTGTTTTTCTTAGTCTTTACATGTAAGTTTGCAAAGAATGTTATTTCTTCCCTCTAGCTGTCATCAGAATGACTTTCACTGCATTTTTTTTTTCAGCAAGCTACGAGAAAGCTGCTTTATGACTATTCCAAAAAGCAGGCCTTGAGATTCAGTTCTGACTTTCCTGTGAACAGTTTCACGCAGTGAGCCAGGCTGGATACTCAGGACAGGGGAGAGGTGTTACATTTCCCACAGCAGAAACTGAGCAACAGCATGAAAGCAGTCAGCATCTCTTCCCCTTATCTATCTCACTCCGCGCTGTGCGAAAAAATACAGGGTGGCAGGTTACTCTGAACAAGTCCATAAAAGTCACGTGGAAATACAAAGCACTGCGACTATTGCAGAATAGTTTTTATGGTGAAATGATGAAAACGATACACCCCGGCGCAAACCCTCGGCCACAGAACATATCCCAACAGTATCCGCACTCCCCACCTTTCTCCAGTGATGCAAATCAGTCCTCAAAATCCTCCATCTTCTGTTTTCATAGAAAGCACGTGTTCCCTGGAGAAACTTCAACCACTTCTTCCCTAGCTAGCCTCCAGGTCACTATTTCTCTTCGGACAAAAAAAACCCCAGATTTTTGAAGGCCACTGCCACAAACCACAATACAAATGACAAATTAGACAGAGTTTCAAAAAGGGCCATTAATGTTAAGGTCAACATTTCGCTAAAAGTCTACAGTTCAGATGCACTTAGCAAAAGCACGTAAAAGACCCCAAGCCAACACCCATTACTCCAACCCTGACTCTTCCTTTGACCACACTGCAGAAGCACACAGTTAACTCCTGGATCCCTTCTTGAATTGCTCTGTAGGTGTTTGTACTGAAGAGCACCTAAGCACCTAGTAGACAAGCAAACACACAGCTTCTGGGGGACCAGCTGTTGACGTCTGTAAGGGCTTTAAGGGAACGTTAGATATTGCAGCTCATCAACAAGTGAACAGTGAAGTATGGATGCTACATGACAGCATGTAGGATTTGCTGACCAGAAAACAAAACTACTCAAGATGCTTTTACTGCATTAAAAGAACTGAAAAAGAGAAGGAGATGAAAAGGTGTCTGAAGGCAACACATTTCTTAGTCTTTGGCCTTCTGCACTCCAAAGCGTGTAGGACATTAGCCAAGCAGCCTCAAAGTACTCTACACTCAAGTCAGTCTCCTTCAACAGAACTTCAATCTTGATCACTCAGTGAGGTGTGATTCCTGACAGAAGAAGCAGCTACATGAGTTTTAAAGGAGGCTATCAGAAGAAGGGCTGAAACATAATGGAGCAGGAGAAGAAAACCAGCCCAGAAATATTACGAGTATTTTATCCCAAACAGTCTGAACTTGGGCAGAGGTTCTAGTTTGGTCTAGATAAATAAAAGAGATGTGGTTTGAGCAATTCTGGTTCTTTATATGAATCACTTCACTTCTCCCTCTGTAAGAATCATTAGAAGAATGTGGGGTTTCATGATTCAAGGTAGGAGAATGAGAAGGCAATATTTCAGCACTGTGAAACGAGGCTTGCGTGTCTAACCGCACCGCCAGCTCAGAGTTCACTTCTCGCAAGTGTCAAGTATATTTTTTCTTCTGTATCTCTGCAAGCCCCAGTTCTGTCTGTTGTCATCACTCATGGGATTTAGCTAATCCCTGAAACAGCAGAAAAAAAAAATCATCTTTTTTTGCTGGAGAAACAGAATCACGTCTCGAGCACACACTGAAAAATTCAAATTGTACATATCGTTTATTGTACCTCCATTCATCTACCCAGTGTTGACAGTATAAATACAAATGATGCCCAAAACAAAATGCTGAACTGTGGTCCAATGTATTCAGCGGTATTTCTTAGAGATTTCCACTCGCTTTTGCTGTTTCTCTGCTCACATTCCTCACACTTCAGCATATTCAAGCAGCTGCCTGTTTATACAAGCACAGCCTGAAACAGAAATGTTGATTCCCTTCATCAAAGCTGGTGGCTTTAGCTGTATCTGCTGGTCTGAACTAGAAAGGGGGGGCAGAGGCAATCAAAAGCCAGTGGTTCATTTACAATTCGTTATCTTGTGATTCAGCTACAAAGGAGGACTTAACTTTTTAAGCACAGAAATCCACCTTTCTGGAGCTTTATTTTTCTCTAGTGGACTGCAACGTTCACCTTTTAAATTCATTGTATCACATTATACACAGCTGGTACAACTTGCTGCGCAGCTCCTTTCATACACGTGGTATGATGGTGCAGTTCCAGACTTTATTGTCACTCCTCAGACCTACACCAGCGAATCCAGCTCATGACTGCGCATCCTCTGCTGACAAAGCTCTCCTACCAGCCTGGGCAGCCTCTCGCACAACGCCCAGCGAAACTGTGTTAGACTTTCTCCAACAACGACACATCCGATTGCAGTTTGCCAACGCGTTTGAGTAGGTACTACCCACAGGGCTTTCAAGTGCTCCCTCCAGACTGGGGCTAAGGCAAGACCTAGTGTGAAAGCTTGTTCTCTAACCAACGATACCTTGCTAATGATGGGATTTCAGTTTCCATGTCCGCTAAGGACCTTTCAGAAGCACTCTAAATTCAAGTAACGGAAAGAGATTTAGCCAGGAGACTGAGTGCTCAAAACCTCTGTGAGTTCCTCTTCAAACCAGTGTTTAAGTGCTGCTCTGCCAGACAAGGGAATAGTTAAAATAGGCTCAGATTCTCCCATTACAAAGCAGAACTCAACGGGGAGACTTCCTTGGGAGAAAAAAGCTCTTGGGGGAGTCCCTTGCAAAAACTGCCTCATCTCACCAAAACATCTGCTCCAACCAGGACGAAGAGGGAACACTCACAGTCAGTCAAGTCTGCTTGCAGAGACACCCTGTGTTTAACGCATGAACTTCGGAAGTGATAGCTACATGATAGACTTGACGTATCCAACCGTCCCGCAGCTTCCCCTGCAGCTGCAGACACATTAGAATCATAGAATCATTTAGGTTGGAAAAGACCTTTAAAATAATCAAGTCCAACCGTAAACCTAACACTGCCAAGTCCACCACTAAACCGCGTCCGTAAGCAACACATCTACACATCTTTTAAATACCTCCAGGGATGGTGACTCAATCACTTCCCTGGGCAGACTGTTCCAATGCTTGACAATCTTTTTGGTGAAGAAAATTTTCCTAATAACCAATCTAAACCTGCCCTTGAGACTTGAGACCATTTCCTCTCATCCTATCGCTTGTTACTTGGAAGAAGAGACCAACACCCACCTTGCTACAGCCTCCTTTCAGGTAGTTGTAGAGAGCGATAAGGTCTCCCCTGAGCCTCCTTTTCTCCAGGATAAACAACCCCAGTTCCCTCAGCCACTCCTCTTAAGACTTGCGCTCTAGGACCTTCACCAGCTTTGTTGCTCTTCTCTGGACACGCTCCAGCACCTCAATGTCTTTCTTGTAGCAAGGGGCCCAAAATCGAACACAGAATTCGAGGTGCAGTCTCACCAGTGCCGAGTACAGGGGGACAATGACTTCCCTACTCCTGCTCACCACACTGTTTCTGATACTAGCCAGGATGCTGCTGGCCTTCTTGGCCACCTGGGCACACTGTTGGCTCATATTCAGTTGGCTGTTGACTAGCACACCCAGGTCCTCTTCTGCCAGGCAACTTTCCAGCCACTCTTCCCCAAGCCTGTAGCGTTGCACGGGGTTGTTGTGACCCAAGTGCAGAGATTGTTGTGACGCAAGTGCAGGACCTAACAGTTAGTCTTCTTGTACCTCAGACAAGTGGCGTTGGCCAATGGTTCCAGCCTGTCCAGATCCCTCTGTAGAGCCGTCTGATTCTCAAGCAGATCAACATTCCTGCCCAGCTTGGTGTCATCTGCAAACTCACTGAGGGTGCACTGATCCCCTCATCAGAACTGGCCCCAGTACTGAGCCCTGAGGAACACTGCTTGTGACCAGCCACCAACTGAATTTAACTCCACTCACCCGAACTCTTTGGGCCCAGCCATCCAGCCAGTTTTTAACCCAGAGAAGCATACACCCATCCAAGCCATGAGTAGCCAGTTTCTCCAGGAAAAACTGTGTGGAAAACAGTGTCAAAGGCTTTACTAAATTCGAAGAAGACAACATTCACAGCCTGTCCGTTATCCACTAAGTGGGTCACCTTGCCATAGAAGGAGATAAGGCTACTCAAGTAGGACTTGCCTTTCATAAACCTATGCTGACTGGGCCTGATCACCTGGTTGTCCTGTATGTGCCGAGTGATGGCACTCAAGATGATCTGCTCCATAACCTTCCCCAGCACCGACATCAGACTAACAGGCCCGTAGTTCCCTGGATCCTCCTTCTGACCCTTCTGGGAGATGGGTGTCACATTTGCTAACTTCCAGACAACCGGGACCTCCCTGGTTAGCCAGGACTGCTGGTAAATTATGGAAAATGGCTTAATGTGCAGTTCCACCAGCTCCCTCAGTACTCTTCGGTGGATCCCATCCAGCCCCATAGACTTGTGTGTGTCTAAGTATTGTAGCAGGTCACTATCCATTTCCCCTTGAGGGGTTCATTCTGTACCTCATTCCTGTCTTCCAGCTCAAGGGGCTGGGTACCTGGAGAACAATAGTCTTACTATTAAAGACTGAGACGAAGGCAATAAGTACTTCAGCCTTTTCCTCATCCTTTGCTACTGTGTTTTCCCCCTCGTTGAATAAAGGATGGAGATTCTCCTTAGCCCTCTTTTTGTTGCTAATTACCCACCACTTTCATTCCTACAGCAGAAAGGAAAAGGGATTTCCCCCCCCCCCCCAGTTTTATTTACACTTGTTTAGTTCTGGACTGAGTGATTCTCCAGCATCTGATCTGTTTACCACTCTCTCACACTGCCTACTCTGATTTTTTCTTCTGAATGCATAATGATTTTACAACTGTTAATCTGGTTTGGTTCTTTGTCATACATGATTTTTGACTTGTAGACTCCTTATGGCAGATATAGAATGTACTGCTGTTTCTTCTGCCTTTTGCTCTCCTTGTGTTTATGAATGAATTTTATATTTTCTTAGAAATGTGAAATAACTACTGCAATGGATGATACATAATCTCTGTGGTACAACGCAAATGTTAGAAAAATATGGAATAATAATGAGATCATACAAGCAGGGTGACTAAAACAACATAATCTTCAGTAACAAATTCAACTCCTGCGGAGGAAAAACCTTGGTAAGACTCTGCTATAAGGCTAGTGAAACTAAAACTGAAACAAGCCACATGGTCACTGTTGCCCTTGGGTCAAAATTAAGTAAGAACTAATGGTTTCTAATAGAAGGTGTAGGCATTTTTAAAGGAAAATTTTGATTAGGAAATGCTTGTTTTCAAACCTGAATATGTTGGAGGGAAAAATGTTTGAATATGTCTACAGCTGGGTAAAACTGTTGGAATTTATTTGCAAATATTTTCCCAGTAATACCAAAAAAAACCCCAATCCATTTGCTGGGCACAAAATGAAGGTTTATTTTAAACATTTAATGAAGGTGTAATTAAAAAATGCTGTAATGGCAAGAGAGATTTGGTTTGAAATGCAACTACCTTCTAGCTAGAATATGGAGGTATAGGTTTCATTGTACAGTTTTATAAAACATTTTTACCTATCATCCGATTTTCACTGTATCTCAGTTTTTCAAGTTTTGCTCTCATTACAGCCTGAGACCTTTTTTTGAGATCTTGGAAATTCTCATGGGCAGAAATATAATTTCCTCCTAGGTCTGATTTCTAATTAGATTTAAATCATTCCTAGCTGGGGCAAGACCCACCCAAGCATTTTGAAACACTGCCAGGTTGATTATCCATGTATATTAAAATTCACATCCTTGCTCTCGGCTGGCAAAAACCATGAGCTGCACTGGAAAAAGACTCTTTCTTCTTCTGTGATGGCATCATTCAACTCACTCCCCAAGGGTCCAATTCTGCCTTCAAAATCTTTCCTTTCGGCTCAGAGTGCTGCCAAAACAGCACAGTATCTTTTCTGATATACAGCCAGGTTGAGATGACAGCTACTGTGCTGGTTTAGTGAGAAGGAAAGGAGAAAGAGTGAAAAAATCACCAGAATGTGTCTGGTGAATTGGGGTTGAAGGAGCTGCAGCATCTCAGCAGAAGGCAGTGCTGGTCCACTCCATTCAGTGGGGAAGGAGGGAGAGAAAACACATCTCCCATGTTGCCTGAGCTGTTGCTGGAAGTTGCCAGCAGGACTAACAGAGTGGTACTGCGAAATTTCTTGGCTGTCAGGGTGAGGCTACCTTGGCTTTTTGGTGTTTTGAGAAGTGGGTTAATGAGGAGATATTCTGGTGGTCCAAACTGCGTTTCTCACATGGACTGGATTGCTAGAGCTTTATCAGCAAAAGTTTGTACAATTTCAGTTCACTAGCAGGCTGCTGGCAAGGATGGGAATATGCACCATTCCACTGAAAACATTGGAAGACTCTCAAAAATGATAGATTTTAGCTGGTCATTTTGACAGCTATGCCCCGTGATGCCACTCAGCACAACCGTGCTGAAGCCACGCTAGTGAGGAGCTATGAAGGTAGGGGTAACACAACTAGTGACTCAGCTGTATCACCTAGGTCAAAATCTTGCCCAGGACACCTGCTGAGGTCCATGGTAGCTGCTACGTGAAGTGTACGACGTGTGAGATTCCAAGGGGAGCAAAGCACCCAGAAAACACTGCAAGCTGCAGCATGGCCACACTGTGCACCAGCCCAAAATGCTTCTTCCACACAGTTGCACTACCTGCATCCATCAAAACCCCATACATGTCACAGATAAAATATGAGCTAACAGAAAACCAACAAAAAACACCAGCATACCACCTACTGCACAGACCTAATGCTCCAATTAGGCTAGGTGCCTCCTTGCACAGCTTACTTCATTTACAGAAACATTTCCAGTGGAAGCTGCAGACCAATCAGCCCTGGGATCACAAGCAGCAGCTGCTGCTTTCTGCATGCAGAGCGTCGAGCACATCAACAAAGACGAGCTCCTGCTCACATCAAAATCTCAAAGACGTGGATGACAACCCTGATTAATTAAAAGACACAAGATCAGACTAGAGGAGAACTGCTGCCCAGCAGCTTAGACTCAAAATCAAGCTCGTGTGACAAGAAATAGCTGCTTTCCCAATTTTCAGTCTGTGGTCAAGTACTGTTTCTACAGCTCTGGTCTAAAATTATTTCCCTTCAAACTCTGTTCTTTCCTGAACTAATCTTAGAGCATTTTTCTTATTTATCCTCCTTATTTCTGTCATTCTTGCTTGCTCTTAAATATCAGTTTCTGTCCTTACTTCCGTGTCAGTCAAAATGCCACTATCAGTAATAGCATGAGACTGAGTCAGAATTGAGGCTGCGCACTCACTCACTTCTGACTCTAGGAAAAAATTACTAAAAGCCAAAAGAAGTATAGTGGATAACATCCCCCTCTCACTGATGTGCAGAACACTAGAAATGCACTAGTAAAATCTTTCATTAAAAATGTATAAGATTGCTACGAAGCGTTTATTGTATCGCTCTCTATAAAAAAACGTTTGCTCTGTCCTGTCTGTTCTCACTCCCCAACTTTAAGCCTATGGAAAACACACTGGGAATGCTGGCAGGCTCCTATGGTCATTAATTCATATTTTCAACATGTTCTTAAGGTTGACTGGTTTTGCGTTACTCCCATTTTAACCACATAAACCAGTGTTGAAAGAGCCTTCCTCAGAGGGCTCTCTTGAACCCTTGCAAGGGAGCTTATTCTGTTCATGTTCATTGCAGAGAATCCACACTTCATGAAAAATTAAAAAAAACCCCTCAAATTGATGATCTCAGACAGGGATTAAACAATGTTAAGGACACATATGAATTATCATTTGTTTTGGATTTAATGGTATTTTAAGTATAATCTTCAAAGAGAAGTGCTGATGCAAGGCAACCTTTCCTTTTTCTTAATTTCCTACCTGCAGAGCATGGCCTGGAAGACATTGGATGCAGAGAAGCTAATACAGCAGGGATGATTCTGATCAGATAATAAAACTAATAAAACACTTTTTGAGAGTTACTACCTAAAGTCTTGCTCCTTTACCACGAGAAGTTGTTTATTGCAATGGGAACAAGATCAGGCATTCCTTATACCAGGAATCTATTAATAAGCCAAATCACAGTGGTAGCACATAAGTGATGTGCCTATGAAAACAGCTGCGGGAGCAAACCAGACTTTCAGAGATTTCCCTTGTAAAACGATACGCCAAAGATTTCAGTAACCGCAGGCCTAATATTGCCTCCCTACCACCTCTAAAACATCCAAGAACCTCAAGTCCAAAACTATTTGGGTATGTTGTTGTATCAGTTGTTTCCACACTTATTCAAAAGGACAACCTGAGCCAGTCTCCAAATCAAACCTGTGCCCTCCCTGTAGCGCAGCCTCTCTCTTCCTAGAAGCTCCACCACCCCAAGTGATGCTGTGTGACACCATGCCTCTATGGGCCATAGGTCCTCTTCCAAATACTCTTCACATGAGGGTAACTGAGAGCCTTGCAATAAAATCAGAACTGGGGTGGGCTGAGAGCAATTAAATGAGCAGAAACAAATTCCCTCCATAAGCATAGGCTGTACTCATGCAGTGGCAGCACCTGCAGAACACAGAAGACAAAGTCTGTCCTTTGCCATCAGAAAAGAAAAAGTCAGTGATGAATAACAGTCTTTAAAAATCACAGTTAGGCAGTTACAGGAGATTATCTAATTACTATCATATTTAATATTATAAGGCTTTAATAATTCTCTGTTATCATCAAGCTGCTAGCACTAAAAGAAAATGGGAAATTGGCTTTGATGCCTTCCAGGACAGATAATGGGAAGGAGAGGCTCTGCCTTCTGGGTCCTTGGTTTGGAGCCAGCTCAGGTTGGAAGTGAAAGTCATTCCTGCTGGGCAGCCTCTCCGAAGTGAGCTGATGTTGTCAGGTTTGGTTCAGTTCCACATTCAGAGAATAAAAACCATCACCACAGCAGTAAGGTGTGCTGGAGGAGGGAATTTTTGAAAACACTTTGTCTCTTGGTTTTGCTATTGTGCATGCAGATCTTAGCCTGGAACAAGGACCTTTATACAGGCATATTTACTCCAAAGCAAATCTCACCAGCGGTGACTGTATGAAACTTGCATGCACCTTACGCGGTTTAAAGCTAGAATGACTTGCCTTGGAATAACAGGGACAGGTAACCCTGCTGCTTTGGTTTGGAGCGGCAGACCTAGAGACCACCAGGACTGCCGAGCCCTAAGGAACACTGATGGCTGCACGAGCGTGCCAGTATTACTATTGCTGTTCTTAAAACACCTCAGCAATGCTCAACTTCAAGGTGCATCCTGGGTCTGGCTAAATCTGGAAGACCTCCTCTGTCAGAAAAGTTTATAGTGGGTCTGTGTTGCCCAGGAGGTGACCTTAAATCCAGCTAAGTGAATGGTTAAACGCAGTTGAATTAATAGAGGTGCAGGTCGATAAAGAGCTGAACAACCTTTTTTTTTTTTTTGAGGTTGGACACTGCAAAGTCTAGGCGAACACCACATCCCTGGGGACTGCCCCTTTCTCAGTAAAGGCTGCAGCACGTTAACAGGGCAGAGCAGTGTGCATTGTAGCTGCTGTGCCTGCTCGGTGGATTAATAGAGACTTCGTCCTCTGGGGCTGTCAGTCCCAAACCTTTTCAGGAGAAATTAAATCTCTGAGAGAAAAAAAAAAAAGAAGAAAACCAGTACTGGAATTACAAATAAGTGTCTTTCTGACTTTCAAATGGGACCTGAAGCATCTTCATTTACAATTTCATATTTTAGTAAGCACTTTATTGGAAGAGACTATGTAACGGGTTAATTTCCAAATGTCATTTATCTTTACTCACTGGGGATGACTTTCTGTAATTCACTTGAGGCTGCAACACTCATGGATTAATACATCATCCTCCAACTTGAGAAGATAAAAGCCTAACAAGCTCTAACCTGCTACACAGGCTATATTTAAGCAGTAGAGTGTAATGATAAGTATCTCCCATAAAATGTGTTCTCTTCACACTTCCTGTGAAAACTGCTGAGCGAGCCAGCTGGTGAGACGGAGCCGACAGTCCGTGCTCACAGTCCCGCCATCCACACGCTGTGAAACTGGAGCTTTCCCTTCCCTGCATCCCCCGATCCCAGGCTGCCCACTGGCCTCCAGAGGTGAGGCTGGTTTTGTCATGGGGTGTGAGCAGCCGGGGCTCTGCCCGCACCCCATCAGTGCCTCTCCCTCCTGCTTAGCAGGCAGGGAGGGAATGACTGCTGGGAGGTGTTGGTGGGGGGTGCAATTTGGTTTTCCTTAAATGTGCTCCATTTCCCACGTTGGACTAAACATTTTGCAGAACAAAATTAAGAAATGAAGTGCTTCCCCAGACCCACTTACAAAACACAGCGGATGACCGTGGCAGGCAGAGCAGGGGTGATGCAGGAACCAGGAGACCATGCAGTTGCACATGCTGCTTGCAGGGCTTGGATGCAAACTGAATCACTTCTCGCTTCATTATTTCGCGTACGAGTGGTGGTTGCTGATAAGCACGCAGGAACCTCGCAGTGCAGACGCTCAGACCATGTTCCTACATCAGGAAGCTAGAGGACGCCAGTCCAACCAGAGTCTTCTCAATTTTCATTGTCTCCTGTTGACCAGATGTTACCCCAATGCTTTCCAGGACTGCTTTTAACATCACAAAGATTTAACTGCAGCCAAGCACGACAGGCTCCGGCTGGAGCTGGCCTTCCTGCCCAGGGCTTGAAGCCTAAGTGATCTAAACACAGCATCAGGATGTTAACCCAGCTCCTTACCCTACGTGGGAACAATCTTCTATCTCCAAGAGATGTCGATCCTCAGCACCCTTAAGGCACCACCTTCATCAAGTCCTCTCCTTACTCTGCTCACTGCTTTACGCACACCGATCACTGATGTAACTCCCTAGAGGGACAAATGAGCACTCCAGCCCTCCATCTAGTTTGGAGAAACAGGGATCAAGGCAAACAGCCTGCCTTTCTGATATGCCAAAGAGGAATCCTTGGATACAGCTGCGCTTCCCAGTCATCAGACCCTGGATGTGTGCCACTGGGAAGTGGACGGGTAAACCAGTACAGTAAAAAATTACAGTTACCTTTTACAGACGTAACACATCCCACCACAAACTTCCTCATCTCATTATTGCTGGAAAAGCAGCCATCCTCCCACTCACCTGGCCATTTTAATGGGCTGAACATATCCACTGTAAGACTGTTTCAAAACAGCCTCTCAGGATAAAAGGTCAATTTATTTTGTTGTGTTAAAAGCTCCATAGACCTCCACTAAGCCTGACTGTGCAGGAGCTGCAGAAGTCTTGCTGCCCTCTCTCTCTCATGAGTTAGGAGAGCATAAACTCAGAAAAAATACAATCAGATTAAGCCAGCTCCATCTTTTGCTGCTAATTCTAACTACATTTTATTTAGATGGTGCATTTGGATTCCTGAAGATATATCTTCTCAGATGAACATGATTTCAGGGTAGGTTACTGTTCAAACACATCCCTGAGAACATACCATTGACCACCACTTTTTTTCCAGAACTGCTTTGCAGAGATGATGAATTCAGTTTTTCAGCAATGCCAGAGACGTGATAAAATACTTGTTGCAATCATGAGCTAGTATAATGAACTACCCTTAGCACTGCTTTATCGTTGCCTAAATTTTAAAACATGAAGAGATGCAATAAGAAATGAATGAACAAAGGTATATGAAAGAATGCAATAAAGAGAAATCTTCAGTACCTGCCATGTATCCATTTCTGTTTTCTCATTTTAAATGAAGAATTCCTGAGACAAACAGCTTTTTTATTGCTTCTATAAATACCTTTCTTTGAAGATGGAATGAGACACTGGGCTACAAGTTTATGCACCTAGCATATTTTCCCTGCAGTTTCATGCTGTATCAGTTTTGGCTTCCTTTTCTTGTTCTATCCATTTAGACCGTAAGCGTTTGGTGAAAAGATGATCTCACACTTCTTCTGCACAACACCTTCAGCTAAACAAAGTGAACGCATTCTCAGTCAATTCATAAGTTCTCAGACAATGATAGCACATCTGGCCTCCCAGGCTGCTGGTGGTGGGCAACACCTGGTACCTCACAGAAAGGGAGAAATGATGAAAGCAATAATAATAATGCAACTAGGCAGCCATAAACAGTGTAAAGCAACAGAAAAATAGGCTTCACCCAATCTCTGCAGTTTCTACTCTTGACTGCTGAATTGCAACTCTGACACGAGTGGCAGATGCTCCAGTGTGGGCGCTACTGAAGATCTGGGCATGAACGCAATGGAGGTGTGCTGCCTCATGTACGCACAATTCTCGCTGAGGGAAGGGAACTCATTCCTGCCTACAACCTTCTTTTTACATTTGCCATTTTTGGGGAATCACTTGCCTTGCTCCACTGAATGTGTAACACTTGTGACCAGTGGGATGGAGACGTGAGTTCAGACTCTTCTTCCAGTTATCCCAGTTTGCAGTCAAGAGTGGACACACACTGGGAGACCAGAAGGTGCAGCCACCTCCCGTAAGTGAGCTCCTCTCCCCCCCAGGGCTGCACAGGACTTAAGAACACGGATGAAATCCTGGCCCCAGAGAAACAAAAGGTAAAAACCTCTGTGAAATTTGTCAGGTTCAGGATTTTGTCACATGCTATCTGGCCTACTGCTGTCTATATTGCTATGCAAATGGCAGGTGTCTAATGATACCCTGGGAGGTTTTCCCCTCAAAAAAAGCTTTCTTAGGCACAGCATCAAGACACTGCTTGGCTACCAGGCCACTAACATGGTTCTTCAGAAGATCATACCAGTTTTACACAAACTACATCTCTGCATCTTACGATCAGAATGTCGTTTATGTTGGTCCTAGGAATAAATAACAGATGGAAACCCTGCGTCCAACAGAAGACTGCATGGAATATGGTATCTTATAGACAGTATCTTAGATTTCTGTATGGGAAACAACTGCATGAGGAGGAAATTCTGGATGTTAATAGCACATGCAAGGGACAACCATTTCTGTGCAGTTTTGAAATGATTCACGACATGGTTACATTCTTGTTTCTTAGCACTGGCTATGCTTGCTCCACATATATGCATAATGCAGAACTACTTAAGCTTTGGTGGAAAAGTAAACACAATTTTGTACAGCCATACCACCTCTTAAACTGCTGCACCCTGTCCTTTCTTTTTTTTTTCCCTTCCTTTTTTTAACAGCCCTAAGGAAAACTCTTAGGAATTTTTCTAGGGGACTTTGCTGGGAGTCGGGTAGATTCATATGATAAAAATGCAGTTGTCCTCAAAACTTGTATAAACAAACTTATAAAAGTAAACAGCAGCCCTTAGGGTATAAACAGAGTGACTCTCAGTTTTAATTTTCAGATCTTCTCCTTATCTTTTTGCCTGTACCTAAATGGAATGCTTCTAACACAGATTCAGTCACTGGATATCTGCGTGCACGAAACAGCTGCCCAAATACCTTTGACTCATTTGAGCAGAGATCAAAGCTGGTGTTTCTCTAGGTCCGGACCTAGCAAACCACTCGAGTGCCTATTAACTTGAAACCATGGGGAACCAGCGTGCTTAAAGTCCTGTCACTGAGAACATGTAGTGACTTAGCTTGAAGGGCTGGCTCTTCAGTTCTCTGCTGAACCGGACCACTGGGACTCCAGATCTGCTTGCCCCTGTGCCCAGCAGGGCTGTCTGAGGGCTGGCAGAGGCAAAAATCCTGTTTAAGCAGATAGAGACTGAACCCACTGCTTCCCACAGTGATTCGGTTCAATGCAATGCGGTGTTCGCTGCCCCACGTAACTGACCTTCATGCAATCAAGCAACTTTATACAAGCCCGAGCCCAAGTTATGTGCTGTGTGCATTAGTACAACAGCAAAGTTACAGACCCGTTTCCTGGGAAGCAAGTGAAGTTATGACCGACGCATGTTGTAAACTGGAAAGAGTGCACTTTGGTTGGTTTTTTTTTAAGAGAACTAACATACGCGACAAATGTGTCTTTTCCTTAGCACTACTTCATGGGATGCAGCACTGCAGATTGGGTTTCCAGAGAAACCCAATCTTTCCAGAGAAAGGGCAGAAATGAATACAAATGTTTACAGAGCCTTGACAGCTCTAGGGGATAGTTTTTGCTTTATTTGCCAGTGTTTGCTATTTATATTTATCTGGTCACGCATGTGGTTTTTTCAAAAACTTAATCCCTGCACTTAAAATACTTTCTCTTTGGAAGGAATGGCTCAGTGGTTAGACTCCAGCCCCTCAGATCCTGCTTCCAACTCTCCATTTGCTCACGGGGTGACAATATGTCTATGTATCTTTATATCGCAACGAATCTATTCCAAATTTTAATGGCATAACCTCACCATATTCCAGCAGAGTGAGAATTCTTCTTATTACTTCTACTTCACAGATGGGAACAAACTTGTTGAGCTCTTCAGGGGATGCTGCAAACTGGCATTGGCAGCAGGTTGCATTGAAAGGTCATGCTGAAAACTGTGGCATTGAGGAAAAGGCACATATCCTCTTTGAAACACCAGCAAAATGGGCTCAGGGGAGAGGAGGGAGATGGAGTGTGGACAGCTGGAAGCTGCTGCCAGTTCAGTTACCAGCACTGAATTTCAGTAAATACTATCATCACTACTCTATTTAATGCTCTTGCAAGCTTTTCAGTGCACTGGCATGAGCCATGCAGACAAAAAAAACCCACAACCACCAAGCCACAGAAAAACAAAACACACCTTCATGCAAAGTAACAGAAAGAGTTAAGTTTCATCTGTCATCAAAATTCAGAATTTATTTTTTAAAAAAGTGTTCCTTTGCGTATCACTTAATACCATTATTCAACTGACTTTAGCAGGGCAGCAAGGTATTTCAAACCCCTAAAACTGAAAAATAATTGTGGATATTCTGTTTTCTCATAATAATATTGATGATGATGTCACTGAAAACTCACTCAGTAGAAAACTCTAGCCAGTTTCTGCTGAACTCAGTACTTTCAGGGCAATGCTATCTTTCAGATTTGTTAATGACAGGTTTTACTCCTGAACCTTGTCCCCTGATGTTTGTGAAATGACCCCAATCACATGGGTTATCTCCCCAGTCCTGGCAAATCATCCCAGCTTCAGTTTGTTTTAACACTGCGTTTCCCTCACCTTCCACTTCGGGTGCGTTGTCCTTATGTCACCCCAAAGACAACCAAGGAATTAAGAGGGATTCTTGGGGAGAGATGAGATAAAACAGGGGGATAAAGGCAAGAAACTATTTGTCTGCAATCCCGTTAGCAGAGAAAATGCTTTACAAGGTTACCTTGCTGGGAATATGCCCTGTCCAATAGTAAAAAATCCTCCATGCCGCTGCTCAGTAAAATCCCAGAGTATGAAACACTTCTTTGAAGCCAAATTAATGATCCACAGCACGTTGGAAAGCATTTCTTCTGTCATTTCTGTAGACATAATGTTCTTTCACCCTTTCGCCTTTCAGCAGAGCCTCAGGAACAGACTTGCTGGGATTGATAAAAATCAGGAATAGAAAACACCGTCAGGGATTGCCACAATGGAAACGACAATGAGGAACACAGGGTGTATATCGTGCACACAGCTGTTCTTTCTAAGTAATTCTAGGCTGAACATTTGGGGATATAAAGGAGGTATTCTGTGCCCGTTCTAATATGAGTTAAGAATAGAAATGACAAAGAATGTAATTCTCTTAATTTGGTTTCTTAATGCTTCCTCTTGTTTTTATCTGGTTTGTTTCCCTTTTGTTTAGCAGTAAAGTTTGAATTTGTATAATCTGGTCTACGGAGAACTAAAAGACGGTCTGCATTTATAAACTGCTGAACATTATCATCAAAACCTTCTGCAGGACCTGGATGATTACCTTGAAACAATGGAAATTTTGTGGGTCAAATTTTGCCATTCCCAGTAAAATAAAACTAAGGAAAACCAAATCAGAAAGGCTAAAGAATAAGAGAGAACTTCTAAGAGAGCCCATTCAGGGACCTGAAAGGGTACAAAAACCTTTCAGCCCTTCAGCAGCAGCCCCTAACTACCAATGAAAGCTTTGGCCTCTCAGGCCATTCGTAGATCCTGGAGACAATTCTGCCCCCTCCCATCCTGTTGCTTGCCCTCCACCAGCCACGCCTTTCCCTCCGGATCTGTGCACACGTGCAAGGACCAGGGTGCTGCTGATGGCAATGCCAATAGGATCATTATTGAATTCTGCATACGAACTCTCCAAAACTCTGTACGCATTAGCAGGTGGGGTGCACCATACAACTTTCTCCCATTTTCTTCACATCTTACCTGACCCAGTATCCCAAACTGACAGAGCTCCAAATACTCCTGTCCTGTGGGAAGGAGTTGGTTGCATAGCCCATTCTCCCTTGCCACTTAAAACAGCTCTGCTCTTTCAGTGGGGGGATCGCATCCAGGAGGCATGTATGATGTTCCTCCCCAGTTATCATGTTTCAGATAGAAATGGCTTTCCAATTTACAGCTACTGTTTCTCAAAGGTGCCCGGCTTAAACAGCTCAGACATCGGTTCTCTTCTTTTCTGCAAGGTCAACCCATAGCAATTTCTCTAGGGGATAAAGCACAGTGGCTCTGCAAAAGGGAATCCATGAAATATCATATATACAAAATCTCGAAGAGCTTCTGAGACCCAAGGGACACTATAATGCCCAAATGCTGCTGAAGGAGGATAAGTCATCGCTTAGAGTCACTAGGGGTTGCTTCCAGCGCCTCTCAGTGTTGGGCGAAGTTTGGCTCATGTGGTTTCACGTGATGCACACAAGGGCAGCCTTCATGCCCTTGAGCTATGTGCCTGGCGGTTGAGGATCTGATAATTCTCAAACAATCTGAGAGGAGTTTTAATTAAGACCACTTCTGGCCTATAAAATGGGTGAGAGTGATTGCAATGGTGGCTTCAGACTTGCAGGTACATTAAACTGTGGAACAAAACACATCAACACACCTCGCAGGGGAGCGCCGTACACACACAGGACAAATGCTGACCTCAGTTGCTAGGAGACTTCCATTTACCTTACCACAAATGCCAGATTTAGACCAACCAGAACAGGTAACAACCTCAGCTCCTCCACTTGCCCTCCCTTAGGCTGAGTGTATGAATGCAGCAAGTGGACTTGAAATGTCTGGATGGTTCCCCACCCACAGCCCCTCCTGGCCTAACAAAACCCTTTCCCTCCCTCCTCAACACGTGCTGGAGTCTGAAGAAGGCAGTAAAGCATCGCTTCAGGGCTTGGTGACCCTGAACAACCTCAACAGGTGCACTGCTCTTGCGGAAAACACATGTTGCTCTGTCACTATTAATACACCGGGAGTGTGAATGGCATATGCATGTTTGTTTGCGTGGCGAGCATAAATTATGGAGCTCCCAGGTCTGCAGTCATCACCTCTTGCAGCTAGAGAGCTGTTTCTGGGGGACAGCCTAAGCACAGGACCACAGGCACTTAGGCTAAGTGAGGAGTGAAGCCCTAGGGTCAGGCAGTCACCGGGAGGTGTGCGAGGGCAGACCCAGCACGTCATTCAGCTAAGGTCTCAATGCTCCGGTGACCGAGAGGGTTCACGGATCAGGGAAGAAAATAAATTAATCGCGCTTGCCTCCAGACTGCCTGGCTGAAGCAATCCCTCCTCCGACAGCCTCCCGCACTGCCTTGTGGAGAAGCTGCTCACTCCCTGCACTATTAACTACAAGGCAAGAGCTGTTTATTGTTTCTGATTCAAGAATTCAAAATGGCAAGTCAAATTGATTTCCTGGGAAGTGAAAAGAGGAAAAGTACAGTCAAGCAGCTCCCCTACTCAGCACCAGCTCTGTATTCACCGTAGCAAAGACATACCCCGCAGGGTTAACAGCAGTGGGGTGACATGTCCCAACATCAGTATTTTTCCTCCAGACAGCTCTGGAGCCAGGCACAGCAGAAAAATAAGGTCTCCTTTTCGTAGCAAGCAAAAAGGAGCACAGGTCATGAACTTGTGAACAGAAATCAGGTTACCTGCATAAGGCACAAAACCTCAATCCCTTGCAGCTCTTAGCCTGACCACAGCCACTGTTTCCAAGACATGCTGTCTGAGAAAATGGGAGAGATGATGAAAGTCAAGCGCTCTGTGCTCATTTATCTCAGGACTTCCCAGTTTTGTGTACAGATAGAGGAAACAATGCCCCTGAAACCTCCCTTTCATGGCTGGAGTATCTCTAGAAGGTGAGAAAGGTGTTGATTCAGGCCCTGTGATCTTACCAATTCATGTTTTCATTAATGAGACTCCACCACTCCTGCCACATGAAAGCCTTAGCTGAGCAGTGCAGAACGAAAACATGAGGCAGGTAGCACTATTTTTTTCCCCCTGAATTCCCATAGCTGCGCTACAAATCTGTACCTTCTCTAAATTACTGATGCAAGAGAGAGAGATAGCCAGAAGAAATACATAAACCCCCACACACCGAGTGTGCAGGGACCAGAGTGGAGAAAGCCTGCATCCTTTACATTAATGGCGAAAACAATGATAAAGCAATCAAAAAGAAAAAAAAATCACATTGCTGACAGCTTAAGGGAAGGAAAACCAGCCTTTTACTGCCCCAAAGAGGTCACACCTGTGCATGGTGAAACCATGGCCATTAGCAACAGAGAAAACATGTGGGAAGTGTTCCTACCCCTGACATCCTTTGCAGCCACTGCGGAGTCCGGACCTCACAGAGGGGCAACATTTTTTTCTGCAAAGTACGTTGGTGAAGGGGGCGTTCCCACACCCCTGCCCATTCCTCCCCCTCCCTTTGCAAAGGGATAGTTCATAGCGCTTTGGGCATAAAAGGCAAGAATCAGCCTCGATCAGAACCTCCCACCGGTGACAAAATACAAATGCTATTGGCCCTGATGCAAGGAGTCAATGAGATTAGGTCTCTGTGCAGCCAATTGCCCCTTGGCTGATGAGACCACCTTCGTACTCTCAGGGCAGTGCCATATACCCTGTCTCACCTTTTGTGTCCCTAGTTATGTCCTTTTCTCTTGGGCTCACACTGGTCTCACTGGCCAGTCAGGACTGTAAGGCAGACTGCATCCGATGCCTAGGCAGAAGACCAGGGAAAACCTGTGCTGCCTTCTGCTGCACCGGACCTCTTCCAGATTTGCTTCCCTCTCACCTATTTCCCATTCCAAACTTATCTCCCAAAGCCCAGGAAAAAGCAGATCTATGGATGTGCCCACCCTGCTGCACAGAACTGCAACTGCCTAACACTGTCCCTCTCAGCGTGGCTGTACGGGCCAAGGGGAGCCCGGGATGGCGCAGCCCAAGCTGCTCCTCACCTGAGCTAGCACTAAGCCGTTGTTTTTTTTTTCCTAAAGCACAGATAACAATCAAGCAAACGTAAAAAGAACTTGACTTTTATAGGTCTTTCGAAAAATAACCATTAGAGCAAACAAAGCAGGAACTTGATGTTGCTGCAGCAGGGCTCCCTGCCTCTCTACCTGCAGGCAGCCTGCTCTGCCTCTCCCCCTGGCCTTCTTGCTGGGGTTTCTCACGGAAGCAGCGTGGTCTACAGGCCCCAGAGTTACCTTTCGACTCTGCGTGGCATCTAGCAGTATGTTCACTCGCAACCAGGGGCTGTGCCTGCTCCCCACGCGAAGATCCATGGTGTAACAGGCAGGGAAGGCACACACCTGATGATCCCATGCAATACGCTGGAGCATCATATTGATGCCATTGATCGACCCATCCTCTACAAAGAGGAAAGAAAAGACAGCTCAAAGCAAACTGTCTTTTGCAGGCACAACAGCTGTTACACCGCTTTTTTTGGCAGAAACCCCGGTTTGTACTGCAGCCTTGTCACTCTCCACCCCTTTCCCGCAGCTCCCTTCCTCATGGACCACCTCCACTGAGCAAGCAACTCAGGAAGGTTGATGGCAGCCCCACATCATCTTGGGATGACTGCACAGCACTGCTTCTCTGCTCCATTTTCCTGACTTCTTCTGCCTACTGACTTTTTTTTTGGGGGGGGGGCCACCTTTAAGCAAGGGCAATGAAAAAAAAAGACACGGATCTAGAAACATTGGACAGAAACACAGTCTTTAACTGCTCATTAAAGGCATTGCAGTGGAAACAGGTAGCAGCTGTGGCTCTCCAGCCCTCTCCATCCAGCTTGCTAAGTCTTACTCCCTGCTTTCACACAATTGATTAGTTTGAAAAAAACGTTTATCACAAAAGCATTCATTTAATTTAACTGTCCACTGAGGCCTCAGATAACATGCTTCACAGGTCCCGTTCTCAGACTCATAATGGTCAGCTCAATCCTTTCCAGCCTCAAATCCCTTATTTAACAAGCACCTTTGGATCCCAGTACAACTATTGCACAGCTGACAAAGCAGCAATTAAAGAGAAATATTTTAAAAGGTAAGGATGGTGAGAGAATAATCAAAGATACAATTGCCAGATCCTTGTGTTAACTAAGGACACCAGAGAAGTACGGCTCATCCAGCCTCCTCACCACTTAATGTGAATAAACAGCTTACGAGTGGGAGAGGCTGAAAGGGGAGCAGCCTCCTTCCCTGTCACGGGAGAGGGAATGTGATTATCACCAAGTACCAGAAAAGCTCCCGTTTGCGAAACCTGTGAAGGGAAGGAGCCTGTCGCTCCTCCCCACAGCTTCCTAGGGGTGATTGCAAGCTCCTGGCAAACAGAGTGTCTCTCATCACACCATCTCATGATAAGTCTCAAGTCATCTTCACAATGCAGAAACACAATCAAGTTAAAAGACAAAAGCTTTCCGACATCCTGTTCTTTCACACGCCTCTATTTCTGGATGTACGACCAAAGCCCTTATGCCCGTGCTTTCTGAAAGGCAGCCTTGAACCTAAACCAGTGCCATCAGCCTTTCCCACAGCCACATGAACAAGCCTTCACGTCCTCAGAAAACACAACACCTTGGGGAGAAGAACGTTCAGGGAACACTGCAGGGTGCCATCGCAGAGCAGCTCCTGTCCCACGATGGGAGGCTTCTGCAGTGGGTATGGGTGTACACTAAGTCCCACGCCTCCTGGCACAGCAGCTCCCCTCCAGCCGCTAACCGACCACGTGCTGTCTGCGAGCAAGGGTTTGATAGCCTTGGATGTACAGCAAACTCCTGGCTGACTGTTCCCTTTACATTGTTCGCCCAACGGCTGGCGTCATTTAAATTAAAACACTGACCATAAAGTTTGGCTCCTGGCAGGCTGCACTGAGGCAAGGCTGTATTTTTCAGTTAGCTGAGAAGAAAAATAAACAGCAGAGTCTTGACCTCACACTCCTCTTGCCAATAAAGCCTAACCAGGGAGCAAAAGGGATAAAAACCCAAGCACAGAAGAAATATGACAGAGTGCAATCATCTCCCTTTGGCATGCGGGGCCGGCTCTTCCCCTGCAGAAGTGCCACTGTGCACACCCACCACCAAGCTCTCCACGGCACAAAGTGACACACGGCCATGCATCTGCAATATAAAGGTTTGTACCTCACAACTATAGGAGAGAGCTGCACTGCTGACCCCAGATAGTCTAGAGGGTTCCTGACAAAGGATGGTTTTACAAGGGCTGGGCACTGGAGAATGGCTTTTGCCAGTTCAGCAAAGCAATTTCTACTGCCTAGGTTTCACAATCAGTTTTCTTCTCAAAAAAGCAGCCTGGTAAAGCACCTAAACGACACCTGAAGGATAACTTTGAGGTAAGCCACTATCCTTCTAATAAAACCAAACTGAAGACACGTATGATGATGGTATAAATACCTTATGCTATATGACTCCTAAACAGCAAAATCCAAGCTTTTCCAGGAAGGGTACAATACTGGACTGACCTCTATATCTGAAGTCTGTAATGGTTTCCCTCTCTGTTACTGTGAGCAGGAGAGCATTGCGGTCACTGAGCTCAGCCCTCCCCCTGTGTCACTGGCCTGTGAATACAGCTCCTCTTTAGGCTGGCATCAACTGCCCTAGCTTCTTTAAACAAACTTATCAGATGTTTAAAAGTAAAACAGAAGGGAAATGGGCCAGGAAATTATCCAGTATGGTTCTGAATGAGGGTTTCAAGCAGCGGAGACCTCAGGAGTCACATAGCTACCACTGCTGGGAAATGATCTCCAGCTAGCGAAGACAAAAAAAAAGACCCACCCAAGTAGGAGAAGGGCTGCAAAGCTAAGGAACTAGGAGAAGCCATGAAAGAAAATACATTATTAAGGAAAAAGAAAAAAAAAATCAAAGCAAGAACACCAAAGGGGACAGAAATAAGTCTCTGGGATTAGCAGGGAAAAGTACAGATTTAAGAGAGATCCATTGTGTGAGTACAGCTTTATAAAAGCTTACAACACAAAGATCTTTAAAAATAGCTTTATTTCTATTGCCAAAGCACCACCACAACCTGCATCAAATAAAGTTACAACCCGTCAAGGAGCTGAATGCACTGGCTTTAATGGGATTTCATGGTGCTCAGTAACTTGCAGGATTAGGTCCCTGCCACAAAGCGCTAAATCGTCTAGGAAAACACACAGGCAGAAACAATAGTAAAACCACCCTGGAGAGTTACACTGTGCACAGTCTTTTACACAGAACTGAATGCTATCAGCTGTTACAATAATGGACATATCCGACACCCCAAACTGGAATTGCTACGCCGAGGCAGGGTACTGAATGCTTTTGAAAAATGAACCGTTTTCCTTAGCTGTTTCATGTGGGCTCAGAGCAAACAACCAGGCTCTTCCTTGTGTGTTTTGGGATTGAGGGTTACCCTTTTTTTCAGTGACATCGCTTATAAAAGCAAGGAGCAGATGAGGTTGGTGAGGCTGCGGTTACATCCCTTGTGCCTTAGGCCACACTCGTACTTAAACATGTTTTTAAATCTGGGACTGTCAGCTTCTTCAGACTAACGGCTTGGCATCAAGTGAGAGGCTGCAGGGCAACCACGGCACGGCTCCCAAGGTACTGCTTCTCCATGGGCTGGAGCACCTCTCCTATGAGGACAGATTGAGAGAGTTGGGGCTGTTCAGCCTGGAGGAGGCTCTGGGGAGACCTTGTAGCGGCCTTCCAGTACCTAAAGGGGGCCCACAGGAAAGACGGGGAGAAACTCTTCAGTAGGGCCTGTTGTGATAGGACAAGGGGTAATGGTTTTAATATAGAGGGAGGTAGATTCAGACTAGATATTAGGAAAAAGTTTTTTACACTGAGGGTGGTGGAACACTGGAACAGGTTGCCCAGAGAGGTGGTGGATGCCCCATTCCTGGAAACGTTCCAGGCCAGGTTGGATGGGGCTCTGAGCAACCTGATCTAGCTGAAGATGTCCCTGCCCCTTGCAGGGGGGTTGGACTACATGACCTTTAAAGGTCCCTTCCAACCTGAACTATTCTATGAGTCTATGATTTGGTGGCAAGACTCAACCAGGGGGAAAGGGCCCAGCCTCTGGCAGTGACTCCACAGGAGGAGGCTGCAGCCAGGAAGGGGTGGTTGGCGCTGCACTGCGCCAGGAAGTGCCGCTAAGCAAATTTGGGATGGACATTCATGAGGGACCACATCCCTGCGCAAACAAAGGAGGGACCAAAGTGCAGCTGACATTTGACATACCTAGAGGTTTCAGTTTATTTCAGTGATGAGGACAATTTTTGGTAAAAAAAGTACACTGGCACTCCAGGAGCAGGGAAATGCCATCAACAGCATTTTAATGCTCTCCATTCTTCCAGGGATCAGCTTAGAGAGGTAAGTTACACAAAAGTAGCATCACACTTTCCATTATTATAGTTTTTTTTTATGATGTCTTCAAAGCAAATGGTAACAACTCCAGAAAAGAGGACTTACTTACAATTATAAATATTCACCTGGAGAAACAAATGAGTGCACAACTTACACAAAACCAGGCGAAGAGATGCCAGGAGGAAGAGAACTGCCTAGAGAGCAAGGTCACTGTGGTCACCTGCGAAGGGAGGTGGTGCTCTGGATGTGGGTATCGCTGCTGGCACGGTACCAGGGTGACAGAAGAGCCAAAAAAGAAAAAGAGGAGTTGCTTGCAACAGAAAAGGCGGAGTCACTTGCAACAGTAAGTTATAAGTTAGGGAAGAAAAGACCCTGCAGGTCACTTGCTGCTGCCCAGTAGGTTGCCCAACTTCAAGCTAAGCCTACAGTCCCATCAGGGAGGACTGTGGAGCTGAGCTGAGTTTGAACTCACCAGCGGCTAAGGTTGTAGGAGCAGATTAGCCTGGCAGCCTTTCCTGCACGAGTGTTCATCACAAGGCTGACAATCCCTGCTCAAGGGACTTGAGATCAGAACCGAAAGGGATGCTTGTAGGTCAGGTTTAATCCTCAAGAGCCTGTGGGTGGGTGAACAAAGAAGGGGTGGGCGTGTATGTAAAAATAAAAGACCGCAAGACACCTGGTTCTGAGTACTGCTACTAGCCTATTCCTTCCAACACCATTAATAGCATGCCAGACTTCACAGAAACAAGAGCAAGCAGACAGGCTCTTCCTCCCTCAAACAATAAAATAGAATAGTAAAACAGGAGCAAAGACAGATTCAATTAGCCCAAGATCTTTTTTTGATAAAGGTTACTCAAATAAGCCACACAGAGAAGCACTCCGCATCTACAACATTTCTGCACCATTATTTGCAATAATATGACACTTCAGCTTGCAGAAGGTGCCACACTGGATACTAATAGCACACTTATTATTAGATTTTCTGCATGGTTACATAAGCCTGCAAAAGGGGAAAAATGTAAATGATTCAAGAAGATATTCTTCTTGTGGTTCTCATGAAGTCTTTAGTATCTGAAGATTGAAGACGATCCCTCCTGGCAAGAAACAATCAATTTTTACGCTTCATTAAAAGAGGTTTTTTAGTACTTTTAAGAAAATGCTCAAAGGCAAGTCAAGTGAAGAATATATATATATTTTTTAATCTAAACATTCTGTGCTAAATTTCACTCTCAGATCTTCCAAACTCTTCTCCTAAAATAAAACGAAGCTATGCATGCAACTTTGTGTTTATTCCTTCCTCGCAATCCAACTACGATCTGCAGACATTTCACCCTACCTAAACCCAGCCATGTGAGTGGGCACAAATTTAAAAAAAAAAGACATAATAAGGGCAAAAGCAAGGGAAGTATGCGCACTCTCTGGTAACGCTGAGGCAAGAAGGCTCCAGCCATAACACACGGTCATAAGTCAACGTCAGGCCAGCAGAATAACTTACCCATGTCAACACACTGGCAGTAGGTGCTAAAGAACCTGCTGCGTGACCAAGAGCACATCTCTTCCATTATTCAGAAACGCACAGGCCGTAGCAGTGATCTTTTAAGCATGTGATGACTGTTTAATCCTCAGAGGACCTTTTCCCTGAAATCAATCAGTGGCATACCGTCGTCCCCAAAGTCCACTTCTGCACCCGCTGGATTGAAGCCTGCTGACCTCCCTCTGGAAATACTGTCTAACATGACACACACCCAAGGAATGGTGGGCTAAGCCACCGCTATTAAGCACATTTATCCGGTGTGAGTTTACAGGTCACTTAGCTGTATCACAACACTGCACATAGGATACGACAAAGCAGCAGATGCAGGAAGGGTTTACTACATGCTACAGCATTTGCCCTTACCTATCAATGAGCAGAACGCTAATTTAAGTGTCATGTTGTCTCTCACTTCACTGCTGTGCAAATAGCATAGAAACGCTGCTGTTATTGGTGTGTAGGGTCTGCTCGCAGCTTAGGTAAGCGAGATAAATCTAACGCAAGTTCAGAGGGCTGGCTGACAAGTAGCTGTGAGCAGGCATCACCAGTTCTTCTCCCTTTAAATGTAAATGGTGTCTAGCAAACTTACTTTTCGGAGGACTCAGCGCTCTTGCTTTCATGCATATGGAACAGTCTCCCAGCCCAGGGCAAGCCTCTGGCAGCAGCAGGGAACTAGGTGCACATCACCAGCACAGTGGAAGGTTTTGCCATTGCACTACCAGCTCATCTAACCCACCTCTAGACCACTAAGACAGCATGACAGCTGGCTCACCTTGTCCCTGGTAGATGTATTACTTCCACAACTCGTATGCAAATACATGTCGTGTCTTTTGAGACACTCATTGAATTTCCCAGAGAAGGAAAGTTTTATGGTACTGTATCACCTTACCCTCATCTACTGCAAAAAAAAAAAAAAATAGAAAAAATAATTGACTACTGCAAAATTGCTAAGTATTTGCAGACAGAGTAAACTCTGACAAAGAATTTTTAGGACCTACATCCAGGAGGCAAAATTCAGCTTGGTTTCTTCACCCAAACTATGGCTGAAAGGAGCTACGATATACCTCTAGGTCACATCCCAGGTAAGATGACACAAGCTACCACAGCAAACCCAGGATGCAGAAGGGTGCTGGTAAGACGCAACTGTTATGTTCTGGAGAAGCAAAGGTGCTTTTTTTTAGCCCTCAAAAACCATAACTTGAGAATTCTGCCTCATGACCTCTATCCGCAAGAAATAAAATTATTTTGGGTAGTGCAGGTCCTTGAACACCCTCATGAACTTCTGTAACTCTGCGAATACAATATTTTGAAGAAAGCCCTTTCTGTCTTGCACTGCTCCACAAAAGGCTGACCGTAATGACGACGCATAACTTTGCACAAACATCAGAGTACACCTGTGTCCCTGCTCAATTCATCGCTGAAAACGGACTTTGTGTGAACCAGTATTTTGAACCTCGTACTCTTAAGTCAGGCTTCTAAATCCGTATTTAGGAACCTAAAAAAATGCTTGATTTTTAGATGGGCTGAGCAGCTGCATCTCCTTGTTACTTAAAGAGAAGACACAGTTGTTCAGCACCTTTGAGTATCGGACCAGCTTTATTTAGGTCCCTAACTTCAGTCACCCGTAGAAGAGCGAAGCCAAGTGAGACTCCTATCCTTTTCAAAGTGTCAGGCTTTTTATATATGCAAGTGATAAAGTTGCCTGTATTAGTGAACACTAAATCCAAAATAGCTACTTGTACCACCAGCATCCCACATCTAAGTAATTCCATTCAAATGTAAATGAGGCGCATTGCAATTTCAGGATTATTTACTACATTTGTTTAGTACAACCACCTTGCAAGAAGTCTTTAAGTGCTTTATTTGCAAAAAGTTGCAAAAATTGCCCCTAGGAATGTGCATACAATGTGTCATATTTTATTTTTTTGGAAACACAGAAAAATCTCAACAGAAAACAAAAAAGAAAAGCCCCAGAAAAACATGCTTGGAAACCTGGAAGAGAGGTATAAGAAAATGCAGCTCTCAAACCAGAAAGAAAAATGCTTGCTTGCTTTTCACACAGCTGGAAGCTACCTGCATTCATGGGGGTATAGAAGGAAAACAAGGGCTAATCTGAAATGTCTTGACTAATTTAATATACCTAGATTGAATTTGTAAGCAGGTTATTATATTAATTATTTACAGTCCGGCCTTAAGAGGATGTAGATTTTTCTGTGTTATGCACATTCAGGTTTTTTATACATTGGTAACTGCTGATATGAAGAGTTTTGTTCTTCGCCTTAGAAGAAATGATCTGATTCTGCCTTCATTTACACTGATCTAACTCTTAAATCCAACAGTTACATTGCTGTAAAATTACTATTATCACGGGGAAGAACATTCTAAAATTATCCCTTCAGCAGAGAGAACAAAGCCTGAAGTTCTCAGTGCTTTCAACATCGTTTTATCGGGATTGTGATCTTGGCACGGCTGGTAACGCAGCCAGCCAGAGCCATGAAAAAGACCTTTGTGTCTGGCTACACACCAGGCCATGTAAGACTTCCAATTTTTTGACTGGCCAATGGGGACGTTGCTTTTAGTGACAGCAAGATTGATTAGGTACAATTCAAAAAAAAAAAGGCATGTAGAGTACAGCAATGGAATAAAGTCCCTCCTCTAAGAAAGCTGCTACAGTGTATGCAAGCAAAAAATGCCAAGTTGTGCAAAAAAGGCAAAGTGCTCAGATGTTTCAGGTAGTAAACTAGTAAGCAGATTCAGAGATTTCTTTACAATGGGAGAAACCTCAGCCCCATCTGATCCAGAAGGAATGCAGTGTGATACCTCTGGTGAACCACGCACGGACCTGCAACTGTATCTCCAGCGCGTGACCCTGCGACGGCAAACCCGACTACTCTCACTACTGCTGTGACATTTACCCTCGAGATCTTATTCTGACTTCTGCTGGTACTTTGCTCCTGTGGCTGGAGGCTGGCCAGCAAAAAGAAAGAGATCTTCCCAGGAGAGCCGTCCTCCTTCAGCAGACACATCCTGGCTGGGATGCAAGGGAGCAGAGCAATGGCTGCAGTGAACCAGCCCCCTCTCTCATGATGCCATGTTCCATCCCTTCCCCTTTGGGGCTGTTTCAGGGGATCTAGACTTAGAAATCGGCTTTTTCCTGGGAAGACAGGGATGGAGTGGAGCAGTCCTGCTGGCCAGTTAAACACCACAGAGGTTACTCCTTCACAGGGTGCTCCCACAGTGGAAGGAACAGGTTAGGACCAACATTTCTGTTGTACGCTGTGTATGGGAATGCTGCATACTCAAAAACACTGTTGACTTGACCAGGTGCACCGCACTCAACACATCCATAAAATTTACCCCAACACATTACACCCTAGCAAAAATTTCACCAACAATTGCGCTGGTTACAAAAGGTCCCAAACCTATCAGCTAATCTTTCCAAGATGATTAAGAAAAGAATATCACAGCACCGATATTTTACTCATCTGTCAAAAAGGATGACTCACCATGGGCAGGTGGCGAGCACCCTACACCACGACTGGTGCACAGCCGGGCTGCATGACTCCTTTGGGCCGAGCTGACAAACAAGGAGCTGCCACCCTGCTACCTCCACTCTGTCTCCTCACGCAAAGCCCAAGCATTGCAGAGTTGGTCCTGGTTTTCTCCCGGCTCCTGCCTGCTCTTCAAACCTAGCAGGTAGCTGCCTGCCACAGGAAGTGAGGAGAAAGACACCAGTCCCGAAGAAGCGAGGTGGTGACGACTCAATACTCCCAGTGCTCCCTTAGCCCACTGGGATGGCTTTTAAATGACCTCCTTCCACACTTCATCGCCCCATGACACCCTCATGGGGTTCAAATTAGATTTTGGGCTGCGTAACCTCTCTGTTCCTCGGACTCCTCCCCTTCGTCTATATGGGGGCCTGTTTCTTAGCATTTACACAGCTACCCGCAAACACATAACTCAAACTGTATTCACAAACAAATGCAGATCGGACCAGTTTTACTGCAAGTCCCCGCAGAGACAAGCCCAGCTAGTCTCTCCCAGTGTTATAAAGTTTGCAGAGCTGCTTTAAATATCTCTCTCCTTCAGAACACAGATTGGCTCGGCGAGGTGGTATATACACATTACTCTGTATACTGTGTATGTGTGAACATATGTTTGATAGCTAGATCGCTCTATTCCCATACATAAAACCGCATATACACTTGTTCTTGTAAAACCTTCCTTGAGCGGTGGCTCCCTTCGGGAATCTCACTCCCCTCTCTGCCCCTCTCGCCCCCCCCAGAGAAGGTTTTCTCACAGCCAACAGCAGGACTTTGCAGCTGGTCCAGGAGCAGAGCGACGATGCTGGGAGCATCAGCCAGAGGGGGCTGCGAGAGTGCGTTGCGAGATGCAGCCGCCTCCAAGGGCTGAGCCTGCCGACTGTGCTAGAGGCTTTTCTCGCTTGCGTAAATCATCTCTTGAAATAATAACGCTTAAAATAGTTCAGCAAGTCTCCAGGTTTCTCGCTTTTTTATGCGCGCACAGGCACTCAGGCTGGAAGTCGTACATCTGCACACCAGCGCAGATACTAGCTCCAGCTACCTGTGTCCGAGACCGTACGCAAAATGCGGTTGGATTCTGATGCCACCAAACTCACAGAGACGGTGCTGTGCATTCGTCCGCCAAACCACCGTCACCTACAGCTTGTTGCCACGGTCTCTGCCGTTCCGCGTTTTCTTACCCAGCGAGATGTTAACAGTAAAGAAAGGGGCCAGACTTCTTGGGATAATGCATCTGACGGTGATAAAAATGTTTCCATGGAGCTTTACAGCAAAACAAAAATTGCTGCCCTTTATCTGATGTGCACACATTTCATACTTGCAATATGTCTAAAGTGATTTTATGACTAAATCCTGGGAAAAATGCAAAGAATGCTTGGCTAGAAGCATACTTTTCCAGTAAAAACACAACATGGCTTATTAACTGCAGCACTTGGAGAAGGCTATTCAACATGAAGTGCTTTTTTTTTTTTTTGCTCAAGACCGAAAACATGTGTTCAGATATACGTTTTCTTTGGCTTCAGGCACTGATTTGACTGACTACATTAGAGGGGTCTCCAAGCCCTTTTAGCATACGCTACCTTCAGTACAAATGAAGTGGCATTCTATTAAACACGCCAGGGTACTGCAGCTGAAGGCAAGGTTAAAACCTCCCGACTTTTTCAGAATATATTAAGCAGAAATAATGGAAACAAAAAGCTCCATTAGGTACCTCGTTAAGATTTTTGTAGTTGCTGATCAGCAACCTTGTTATGGCAACACTTTTCAAAGTCACTGCAAGAAATGTTAATTGTGGCGATGGCGGGGTGGGGACGACGCACAATGAACTGCGGGAGCAGTACTATTAGTGCTACCG
This sequence comes from Chlamydotis macqueenii, assembly GCF_036417535.1. NCBI lineage: Eukaryota > Metazoa > Chordata > Aves > Otidiformes > Otididae > Chlamydotis > Chlamydotis macqueenii. The sequence goes on from NC_141557.1 coordinate 68,353,478, forward strand.
TGAGAACAGATTATGCCATTTCCATTCTATCTTTGAATTCTGGTGGGTGTAGGGTGATGTGACTCTGAATGATGTCAGATTACCCAGCCTACATTTTTCTTGGAAAGAAGCTCCTTCCTCCACTTCTCTAGCAGGAGGGCTTATAAATACGGCGCTTAGGAAATCTCAGCTTCATTCGACTCTGAAATGATCCCCGCACTCTCTGGAGTTTCTTTCATTGGACAGCTGGAAGGCGTGCGCTTCTTGAACACCTGGAGACACCCGAATATGCTCAGTTGGGTTTGAAATGGTGAGACACGGTAACAACGGGAGGTTTTCTGGACTAATCCCCAGGAAACAGGACGTCACTCTCCCCAGTGTGGGCTGAAATCCACACGATCTCAGGCACATTTGTAAGCGGGTCACAATGTCACTCCTCTTCTCTCCCATTAAAAAACTAATTGTAAAAGCTTTTGTCTCTAATCTGCAGCTAACAAACTGGCAACACTGCACAAAGGGGAAGAGTGCAACTCAGTCCAACCCGCCTGAAGGGTACACTATCGCCGCGGCACGCAACTGCAGATACATGAAACTGCCCAAGATAAAGCTTGTCAGGAAACGCAAACAAATACCAGGTTTTGCTTTGAAACAGCCGCCGATTTGCACCCCTCCGCTCCTTGCTCCCTTCCCCGGTCTACCACAAAGGGTCGCACAGTGAAGGGGTGGGCAGGGCAGCGGGGCCAAGCCCAGCACACCAGCCAGGGCTGCGCACACAGCACCAGGCGCTAACTCTGGTCCTGCCCCGCAAGGTTGGCACCAAGCAGCCGTCTCCCGAGATGCACCGTTAAAGGCAAAAAGAGTGAGCAAATTTCCGCCCTCCTGGCCCAAACACACGCACACACAGAGGCTGCAGGATGGGTGGCCAAACCATGAGGATTACTCTGTTTATATTTGAGCCAAAGATAAAAGATTTTAAATCCCAGTCAGGGGCAAAACATGCTCCCTCCTCTCAATCCCGAGGCACTTTTCCCAACCACGTGGATAGATCATGCTGGCACGGGCTCTGCTCAGCCAGTTGATTTTTTTTCCTTTGCTATCAGGCTGCAGATTGTGCTCCTGTTCGAGAACAGATTGAGATGGAGTTTTTATGGCCTCTTCTTGTTGCACTGTCATGGGTGGGGAGGCAGAGAGATGCTGGTCTGGTTCAGTCCATCAAGATATACCAAGAGACTGGCATTTCTCCCCTCGCTGGCAGCACATGTGAGGTGGGCATGCTCCTCAACCTCCCCCTTCCGTATCGGGGAGCAACTCCAGTAACACTCAAATCAGTATAAACCATCTGGCAACAGATTCAGGATCAAGCCCAGAAAGAAAACAAATATCAAACTCGGCTTATTTCCACTGCTGATGAACTCATGCAGGACAGAGTTGGGATGAATTACAAAGATCACCTCCTTTTATGTGAAAATCACTTGCACAATGCCACTCTCCTCTTCATACTACATCAAGCAGGCTCCCAGGGATACTAAAAGGGGAGATCTGCTGATGCCAGAGCTATGAGATGGTATCTACATCAATCATTTCACCTCTAGCTTTTTAAATGCTTTAAAAATCCCCCTCTCACAATGAAAAAAAGGAACTGCATATCCAATGTTCAGAAGTATTTGTTTCTTTTCTGGAAGTAAATACAGGAGTGAATTACTATTTTTCCTACAGAAAAGTAAGATGTAGCATTTTTTTTTCTTTGGATTAAAACAAAAAGAAAAAAAAAACACTTTTGAAATACAGAATTTTAAAACTTTTTTTAATGTTTTTCCAATGTGCACTGAACCTTTAAAAATTAATTCTGAAACTCGCTGAAAAAGGAATAGAAAATAAAGTAATTTTCAGGTTTGACAACTCTTCCTGCGCACATATACCCTACATAAGCACATGTGTAAACTTTTTCTATTAGTAAAGTCATGTATACAGGGAAAGAAGTCTGTTCCCAAGTCTGCACAGAAATCCCAGTCACACTACTGGAAGGTGGAAGGATAGAGAGATCGTTAAAACAGCCTTCAGTATATAGCTGTGCCCCAAAACACAGAACTCCTCAGCTCTTCTCACAGATCTGAATATTTGAATGTGATGGGAAAGTAAGAGTAACACCATCTTCTTTGAGGTGAGTCTGCTGGTAACTACAGATGTGTTAATGCATGTGTGTGTAAAAGGCAAAGACTGTTTATGATACACTGAAACATGTATCACAGGACCGGTGTGCGGGGTTTTCCCTCTGCTGAATAATTTCACCCCTTGCGATCTTCCCTCGGCTTCTAACATTTCTGCCTGCTTCTCCTATAACCTTTTGGTGCCTGCTCTTTACTCCTGAAATAAAGTTACTGCTGAACCATTTATATCTCACCCGAGATGCTTGTCTCACACTTGGCACAGCTGATGAGTCCTAAAGGGAGCTTCTGCCATGTGAGGCTGATTCGCTCTACGCTTAGTGCCACCTCATCCGTATCGGTGTCCCATTTACCTTTAGAGTTACAACCCAGACTCACTGATACGCCGTCCGCAAATGTCAGGCCGAGCTCTCAGTTGTCTGTTGCTCACTTCCTCTGCCTCTTAAATCTACAAGGGAATCTCTAAGAGAATATTCTGCTGACCCACTGCAATTTTTCTGGTGCTTCTTAATTTTTGTGTGCTTACCCTGATCTGCAAAACAGCACTTTGCACATTATGGTTTGTTAGCGAAACAGGCAATTTTTCTCCAAGCATCTTCCTCACTCCTTTACTCCTCTCTATTTTCAGCAACTTTCAGCGAGAACAACGTCAGACTGACAGCTCTGGAGACCAGGGTATTTCAGGGAGAGGAGCCAAGCACAACTGCCTTCCTCTATCAAAAGCTGAAGGTAAGCCCTCTATCGTCTTTGCTGTACTGTAAGAAAGTGCATCCTCTTTCACTCTGCCTTAGTCACTGAAAAGTCACTGCTCACCAAACTGATGTGCTGGGTAGGTGCAAGACCAAACCTGCCCACGCAAATCCCTTTGAAGGACCAGGACTCAAATCCCTGACCTAGAGGGATGCGTTGTACTGGTGAAGGAGTTGATCTCCACTTCTACACAGTCCCATACCTCTGCAGACACTGAACAGAAGCAGTCCAAGGCAACATGTCTGCGCAGGAAGACTTCAGCAGAGAGCCACAGGGAGCCTGGAAATACAAATGTCTGTGCTGCTGGCCATGGCCAGGTGGAGCCTTCCCAGCTGTCAGTCCAAGCAGCCACACCAGCAAAAGATCCCTGGATGAACTGTGCGCGCGCAGTCAAGATGCCCAAGCAAGAGTCCTCATGAGCACCTCACTTCTCACTCCCCCTTCAGGGGCCAAGACGCTCTGTTTTTCCCTCAAAAGGGAAAAAAAAAAGGGATCTTGACCTTCCAGTTCTGCTGTCAACAGTGACAAATGCCAAAAACCTCGTCCGATTCCTTAGGGAGAGAAGGTGGCACTAAAGAAGTGGGAAGGGCAGCAGTAACAGGAAGCTACCACCCAGAAAGCCTCCAAAACCGCTCTTACCAGTTAAATGATTTCTCCGCCTGAGAAACTAGTTTCATTGAGCAAACAAAAGTATTGCCATTGTCTCATTCAGAGACAAACAGCCTGGCTTCTGAAGAGAAAGCTAAGTGTGAGCCACAGAAATGTTGTACCATGCCCTCTGTAACGGCTGCCGAGGAAGGCAGCACCGCAGTTGATTCATTAGGTTAAAATTAGTTCCCCAAAGGATGGGGGAGACAGGCATTTTGGAGATTATTCTTTTGAGATCTAACTGTAATGACAAATGGGACCAATTACAAGCTATGGCAGAATCTGAGTCTATAGGACTACTTACAGAAAAGCTCAAGATAATATAAGGAGGATCAGATTTTCTGTTGAATTCTACAGGACTTAGCAGAAACACAGCTCCTGTTTCTATCCTTTACCACTGCTGCAATTCAGCTGCTTCTTGACTGTACTATGAATTTTAAAAGCAAATAAAAAGCAAAGAACACCTCACAAACATGGACAAAAAAAAATCACTACTTTCCTCTCAGGTCTGGAACATGGGCTTTAATTCAAAAGGTTCCCAACCATTTTTGTTTTCTACAAGCGTACACTTAGAAAGATACAATGCTGTCTGAGAGATGACCCCGACTGCTCCTTTGAAACAGGCTTACAAACAACAAAAACAACAAAAGCACATTAACAAGCAGAAGCATGGTTCATTATTTGAAGGCATTGCTCAGTGTTGATAAACGCTGGTAAAAAAAAAAAAATGAGTAAATCAGGCAACCAAAGCCCAGTGTATTACTAAGTAACAAAACGAACCTTTAAAACCTTGATTTTCAGGCTAAACCCTATTTTGGGGTTGTTGAAAGCAGACAACCAGCCAGTAGCAGACTAAGATGTGCACGGTGACCAACTGCTGTGTTGGTTCGCCAACATCCATCACACAAATTGATTAAATATAGTCTGCATCAGTCATTTAATACAGGAGAAATAAAGCCATTGTAATAGAATATAGTTTGCAGGATCAATACTTCCTGCTAAGGAAATAAATGTTTCGACAACACCTTGACATATATTTCTCTCCAGTACCCTATTCGTGTTCTGGTGCTTAGGTGGCAGCAGGAAATCGTTAACCTTGCTTTACAGAGACTCTGAAAACTGTACAAAACCCAGCTGTGACATCTAAGCCTGTATGAAGCCACACAAATCCTCTTCCCCCATTCAGGGGGCTCTCTGGGAGAGAGAACACACAGTACCGAAACACCAGGCAGCTACAGATGCAGGATGCTGCCAGCCTGCTCCGCGCACCGCAGCAGAGCTCTGCATCGGGAGCACTGCGCAGGATTGTGCACCCGCTCCCCTACCTACTCAAAAAAAGCATCCAAGAATGCAAACCTTACAAGCTTCAGGTGAACAGCTATCCCAGCAGCTGCCTTTTCTCTCTAAAATTTCACAGCCCAGGCTTGACCTGAAGGAAATTAAAAGAAGGAGGCGATAGCTTTAGCTTCTTAGTTTAGCTATGGAGCAGCAAAGAGAGCGCAGCATCAGCAATCCAAAGCCCCGCTGTCACACACATGTGAGGAGGGAAAGGTAAACATTTCCTTTCCATGCCATTCTTTGAAAGGGAATCTAGCAGTAGGGAAAAACTACAGTGCACACAGTGCCGCGAACATAAGTAACATAAAAAAACCCTATAGGCTTATTACAAAAAAAACCCCACCACCCTAGTTTTCAACATACACGTTGTAGCTTTCTAGCCACGCGTTGGAAAGTTAGCCTTAAGTCCAAACAAAACAAAACAAAAAAGAGATGTAACTGTGGAGACCAAGCCCCTACACGAAAAGTGGAATTTAAGAACTTATGACTTGCTTAGATACAGCAGAAAAGTGAATGAGTAAAACAGGCCTGTTCTGCTCAGTCATTCTCACTTGTAATGGCTGTACGCAGCTTGCCAACAGCTCTTCCTCAGCCTTCCAGAACAGCCCGGCGAGCCTGTTCCAAGTGAAGTAAAAAAAAAGTTTGTCACTAGGTAGTTTTACAGTGAGGCAACTTCTGCTCTCTTCCATTACGTGGGTTTGTAGGTTTGGTTTTTTTTTATTTTTTAACAAGTACAACAAGCAGAGACAGTTACAGGGCAGAAAGCTGAAACAGCGAGGGATTTTTGTGTTTCCGCAAGGAAATCTCTATTCAAATACATGCTAAAATGCAGCGCTCTCAGAAATCCTTGTGTGATTTCCAGCCACTGTCAGTGTTGGTACCACTCAGAGCTAACACAGGGAGCTGGGGGGACACTGGAGGTGATGATCGGACCCCTCCCCTATACAGGACCTCTCCGGTGCCGTATTCAGGGAGCTCTGCCTTTGTTCGGTGTAGTTCAAATGGCCCGAGCGACGTGGGTTTCACCTCTTCCCGACGGGGATTATTCCACAGTCTAACAGATCTTACTAGCTGGGAGTGCTTCTGGATTTCAGCCTGCTTTTTCTGCACCGAATAAAATCCAGGTGTTTGCCTTTTTAAGTCCCCTAACAGAGGTGGAAAAGTAACATCTGTACTTGTTTTCAGGTAAGAAACTGCCCAATTCCCAACTGTTTTCCACAATTGCTCATTCTGCCTTACAAAAGCCATGTATTTATCAGTGCCTCCCTCTTCCACTTCTTTAAGGAAGCATGTATGGACATGTCATGTTCTGGTTTTCAGAAATTGACCGACTTGCCTTCAGAAATGGTTCAGTGACTGATTAACAGCACCCTATACCTGCCAGTTGCCCTCTCCTTTACCTCCCTTTTGCTATAAAAGCTGGGATGGAAGACAGGTCGCAGATACGGACATGGAAACCAAATTTGACATTCCCCTTCCTTAGCATTTTAGAACTTCAGGTTGCTGCTGGGTAATACAATAATGCAGAGATGGGAAAGTCTCTTTCAGACCCCAGGGCAAAACTTCTACTGAAGTGCATCTTTGCTCCACCAAAGACTCTGGGCTGATCTTGGGCAAGTGTATCACTGATCTCCATGCAGCTGCCACCTTCTCCAAAAAATGGGCTTTCTGGCATAAAATATACCTCAACACGTTTAACCCTGAGTACTTTAAAGGCTATTCAGTAACTACCAACCATAGCAGAAGATTAACTTCCTAGCTATAGTCTGGTGTCAGATATATAATAAAGACCTTGATTTTGTAGAGAGATAAATACATGTGACTTGAGGCCCAACTTAACTGCAGCAAGAATAGGAAAAAAACAGGGGGAAAGAGCACATACCACATCCAAATGCACTTTAAACTGAACACTCATTCAGTGCAAGGCAGGGCGAGGGAGAAAAATCCTTGCAGGTTCGTGCCACTTACCCATAGGCAAGTTCTCTTCTCTAGCAAGATAACTGTGAGTATCTAGCTTTAGAAGACACTTTATTCATTGCGAATGTCTGGAGCATTTTCATAGCAACACAGTTGCAAAAAAAATCAAGCATGCTCAAAAAGCCACTGAAAACCTTACTATTTATTTTCCTTTTCTAGTGTATTTGTATACTTACACTATATAACACACATCTTTATTCAGAAGTTAAAAAAGTCACCCAAAACTCTTCTTCTCTCGCTTGTTTCATACCAACAAAACACGTATATGCAAATATCCTTAGCATAAAGAAAAACTCTTAAACTCATTACGACATTATTTGTACCCTGAAGCGAGTCATAATTTGTATGCGTTCTGCCAAGTACTTTCTGTCAAAGTTGAAGCAATTATTAGGAAGTATGAAAGCAGGTGTCACTTCTGGCAAGTTGTAAGATGGCTTTATATTCTCAGATGCAATGGGATAAAAATAATCCCTAAAAAGAGTGTAGCAGCTATTTACATCCACTATACATGTGAAATATAACAGTTGCCGCCTGTACTTTTTTTTTCCCTCTTTGGTATTTTAATTAAAGATTCAAGCTCCTAAAAGACAAAAACTAAAAATATGTGCAAAATCAATCCCATTTTGCATAATTTCTATTTAGTTTCATAACCAACTGTCAAGCCATCTGACCCTCATTTGCATGTGCTATAAGGCAGGCAGCTGAGCTCGCTTCCACCGCAGCGAGACACATTCCCTGTCCCTGCTCACTCCCACGTACAAACCTCCGGCTTCTCGGATGAATCTCTGCTACAGCACTTCAGGACAGAGGGACAATGATTGTTACAACTACAGGGCCAAAACTCTTCCAACTTGGGTGCCTAAATTTAAACGCCTAACTCCATCTTTAGGCATGTGAATAAGCTGCTAGCGTTTCAAAGGTGCTGGGCACCCAGCATCTCCTTCTTGTTTCTGTCAAACTTGCCAAAAAGAACATCTGCTTTTAATTAACAAGAGCTGCAGGACCTTTGAAAGCCATCCCACTTACTTCAGTGCCTAAATATAAATCCAGGTGCCTACCTCTAGGCAGTCAACTTTTGAAATGCTGAAAAAGAAAAAATAGCGTTATTAAACAAATAAAAATATATATAAAGAACACATGCAGATATACCCAAGGCTTTTGGATTCTTGTTCCATACTTGACATATGACGTGATGCAAAAGAAAGCAGAATCGATTTTGCTGGAAAGCAGCATTTCATGCTGTAACTAGAGTACGTACATTGCTAATAATCAATAGAATTACAATAAGGAAAGGCATCCAGCGAAACTTTCTTCAAAAGCTGCTCCTCTTCCTTGGACAAGCAACCAAGCAAACCAATCCCCACAAGTGGTTGTATTTATGTTAAGAGTTTATGGAAATTGCAAATTTACTAGTGTATTTATTATGCAAGTTTATTTTATTTTTCTTTCATTCAGCCAGACACCCACATTCTTGACAGCGTAGAACTTGATAAGATTTTTTTAAATTTAAAAACTGCAAACAGAAGAAAAATACAGGCTACCACCTGCCTCTGCAAATCCTTTGCAACTGCATTTGTGCTTCTGAGCACGAAGCAACTGACTACCCCGTAAAGAATAATATTAAAACACAGCAGCAATACTCCACCCTACAACAAGGCAGTGACTCAAAAGGCGACATGAAAACGCATGTCTGTGTGTACACAAAATTCTGTCCTGAATGGGGGACCAAGGATGCCATGCTGCGAAAGTGAGAGATGCTCACCCGAGGGCTGATGAGAGATGCTCCTGGCTCCGCAAAGGAGCGCTGCCTGCCAGAATCCACAGAGAGACTCACCGGTCTGGGGCTGCCCTGTTTCTAACCTCAGTTAAGTGCACGCACATATGTGCACACATTGTGAGTGTGCAGGAGCACGCCCATGCTTTGGATTAAAAAAAAAAGTTGCACAAACTAGGTCTACAGTACACACACAGCACACAGTTAGTTTGCAGCTGTGTGGGGGAAAGGCTGATACTGCCACACCTAAATCCACACAGCTTCAGACACTGTACTGTGGCTCCAAGTGAGCCACCAGAGGCACAAAAACCACAGAAAAAAAAAAAAAAAAAGAAAAAAATTAAAACTGTTACTCTTATTGGTTTATTTTCTTAAAAAAAAAAGCTTCAGACTCCAAGCAGGTCAAATCTGTGGGCAAGAAAAAAAGAAAAGAGTGAGAAAGAAGAAGGAAAGGAGAAGGAAAGGAGAAGGGAAAAAAAAGAAGGAAAAAGAAAGAAAGAGAAAAGAAAAATGAAAAAAAAAAAAAGAAAAAAAGAAGAAAAGATAGAAGCCTGGGGAAATCCAGAAATACATTTATGGAAGTTCTACATAAAGCTCATGTAACAACAAGGGACAGGACAGTCCTCTATAAAGGTCCTACTTCCACCAGGACCGGGACCAGGATGGTGCTTGGCCCTGCCCTGCCCTGCCTGCAGCATCATGAGGAAGCTGCAGTTTGCTTCATCAAGTGAGCTGTTATCTTTGCTGACATTTCAAAACTTCCACCACAGGCCCTGCTGGTACAGTGACCACATGGGCCACCACTTCCCTGCCACGCTGCATCCCCAGGGCCGGTGCTGCCCCAGGTCTCGGCAGGTGAGCTCTCCACGGCTGGGGTGACACTGGAGGACGGGTCCTGTCAATCTTCAGTTTGCAAATGCCGCATCTCAACATTCACGCAGAGCCCACTCGCAGGCATGCTGGTGACCACCACCACCACCTCCTCACTCACAGCAGCCCCCGCAGGCTGCAACTGAGCTCACTTTGCGGCCGTGCCATGGCAGGCTAATCCCCGCACCTGCTCCAGTGGCACTTTGAGAATGGGTTTTTAATCTTTGTAGACAAGCAGTTGTTCCCTCCGCCCATCAGTAGCAGCCACATCTTGCTGCCTCTCCCATCAAGGCACGGAAGAAACGCCAGAGCTGCTGCCCAGCCCTTGCCGCTGGGCGCAGCCACGGGGAAACCCGACCTGGTGAAGCAGCCAAAGCCATTGAGCTCCGCTGAGCAGTGTATCAAGCAGACACTCCTTCTGAGTGGAGTGCTCCTCCTCGTGCCACATATCAGTGTCTCTCGTGGTGCTTGTGGGAATGGGAGCTGGGTACAAAGCCTATCTACCATGCTCCCTCTGCTCGCTGCAACAGGATCTGTCTTGCACACCCACCCTGCCCTTCCCACGGTGCGAGCAACCTGCCAGAAGCATAAAGGGGCTACGGGGATGGTTTAGGAGGAAGACAGGCTGGTCTGTCCTTGATATACCAAGCAAATGCTTGACACGGTGCATGTGTGAGGGTTGTGCGTGGGAAGACGTCTGCCCAAGCGTGGAGGGAAGGCTCTGTCTCACTGCACGGGATGCCTCCTTCCCTTACTTCAGTTTGGACCTACGGCTATGGCTTTTACTTAGGCTTCACAAGTACAGCACAATCAGATACTCTGCAATCTTATCAACCAACCACTTTATGGACATGCACACATGTCACGCAAAGCAGCAAGAGCTGCAGATTGCCCACCTCGCTCAGGAAGAGGCAGCTGAGATGCTGGCCAGCTGCTCTGCCCTGGCTCATCTCCGCCACCGAGAGCCAGGTCGCTTCCTCCTTACACACAGCTCTGCAGCCGTCAGCACAGCTCTGTCTGGAGAGAACAGCCAAGGGGCTGGCAGTCCCCACCTAGGTGACTTTTAGGGGAGACAGCTGCGCTCTGAATTCACGCAGGAAGGCTGGAGAGAAGCCACCTACCTGCACCCTGCTCCCACCACGGCTCTCCTGGGCTCTGGGAGCTGGTTGGAAATGACAACATTATTTGTTTTTCTTTGACATTCCCAAACTGAGGAAAAAAATGCAGTAGAGCAATAGGAAGAAGCAAAGAAGGCCACTGTCTATTTATTTGTCATAAATTATGCTTGGGAGAACATTAGGCACAACAAGCCATCGCTCATTGAAGCAGGTTTCTGCTGTTTGTCAGAGTGCTGCACTACACTTCATTAGGAGCATTAAGTGGACACTGGCAGGAGATGAGTCTCTGCTGCTCCTCCTCTCCACCCCCACTGCAGTTTAACCAAAACATTCTCCTCATATTGCTTTGGTTATCTCTTGGAAGGGGAAATATTCTTTTTTAATGCACAGGACAGTAGGATAACTTAGGACTTAACAAGAAAACCTCTACCCAAAACAAATGTGCTTCTGGTAAGAAACTTTGCTGCTAAATGCTCGGATGAAGCACGCGAGACCAAACACATGCATACCTCCTCAGTCCCACATCAGAGAGAAAACCTGGCTCGGAGCAGCAGTTCCTGGTCCTGGCCTCCAAAGACCGGTAATTCTGTCTGGGAGGCAGCAAGAGTCTGCGAAACTCTTACGCATTATCCCTAAGTGGTTTCCTCAATGAAATGTCTGCACATCCCATGATGAAACCAGTAAATGTTTCTACAAGCTAACAGGCTGTTACCGGGAGCATGTGTCCCTCCCATGAGACCAGGCTGGGCCATGCCATTGAAAGCAAGGAGACAGCACTTGGGTTTGATTTACTTTAGAGAAGGTGCCTTCCAACGAGGTTTGGGATGTCACCTCTCCATAGGCGGAGAGGTGGCAACCCTTTAGGAAGAAGCGTTGATACCTGCAACTGAAAGAAACAGTGGTTGGTGTCCCATCCCTGGAAACATTCAAGGCCAGGTTGGAGGGTGCTCTGAGGAACCTGATCTGGTTGGAGATGTCCCTGCTCCTTGCAGGGGGGCTGGATGACATGACCTTTGAAGGTCCCTTCCAACCCAAACCGTTCTATGACTTTATCATTCTATAAACCCAGCCACAAGCTGGCAAGGCTGATTTGAAAGCCTCAACACCTAAAGCACAGAGATGTAAGTGCACTCTTCTGGGTGCTTCTGCAAGCACAACTGCCCTGGCTTCTCATGCCACAGGCTTGTGCTGCACAGCCCTGCAACCGAAACGCCCGTGTTTTGTCCTGCAGTATCCTGTCACGCGGGGACAGCCAGGAGAAACACTCTGCTTGCAGGGAGGCTGAGGAGCATCACTCGTCTTCCCTCTGATTGCCAACAGGAAAGAGCAGAGAGCTGCTGACAGAACAAGGACATCGTCCTCACCGAGGGTATTCCCAAGGGTGTAAGCAAAAAAATCACAGGTGTGACCCTATTTTCCCCGCACCTTACTATCCCCCAAAACACTCAGAGCAGCAGCTTTGAAGGGGCTAATCCACCCACTGCAGTATTTCTGGTAATGAGTCACAAAATCCCACACGATTCTGATACCATTTTCTTGATAAAATCAGCTACCAAAATGAAACTATACATTTGGTGATTGAAAAAAAAAAAAAAAAAAAAAGACAAAACCTTACTAGCTGTTATTAGTAGCGAAGCGGTGGAACACGAAACCGACAGTCAGCGCGTGGTGCGAGAACAAAGCTGACGGCTGCGCATAGTCCCTCTCCTCTGCAGACAGAGGTTTGAAAGATGGGCTCTGCAGCCTGCCACCAAGAATTTGCCTTCTTGTATGTTGCAGTTCACGCAGATGTTCGCATAATTTCTTGCATATGGACAGCAAAAGGAGCATTCTTTTCAAGAATGACGTGATTGTCTGTGTGCTAAGGATAAGAAGTTAAAACTTTCAACATGTATCCAATGATACAGCTAAATGAGAAGCCAAACTGTTCCCAAATGCACTCAGAGGACTTTCATGAAGTCAATGACAAAATTCAGAAGATACTTCATAGCACTGTTTCTTCCTCTCATTTAAAAACCCGAATTAAATTACACTCAAGCATCTTACAACAAGTTTCAGGAGCACAAAACAGATCAGAGCATCGCAGTATTCACTCACCACCAGAAAACATTAGCTAAACTTGTTCTGAAAAATGTTTTGACTATTTATAGAGAAGTCAAGGGAGGGGGGGGGGAAGATGCTTGCTGGGCTGTTTCCTTAGTTGTTTTTTTTTTTTTGGCAGACTTCATTTGAAAGCAGCCAAACTCCCTTCTGCTTCTGTAAGGCAAACTAACAGCGCATTGGGTGTGCCGAGGTCACAGGAAGAAAGTACTTAAGCTTGTGCTTAAATTTGGGACAGCCTTGCATCAGGTGCTTTGTCCAAAACCTACTGAACTCCTCCTTAAGCCCTGCCTCAAGGAGAGATGCTTCCCTCAGCCCTTGCAGGACTCCAGCCCAAAGCCTACTGCAGGTGAGCAGCCAACACTTTATTCACTTAAAGGGATCGTGGCATGCGAAATTAAAACATCCCGTGCTTCTTTTGGGTGCCCAGTGTCCCACACGCTGGAGCTGCCACACAGCGCTGATGAACTGGGAAGGGATGCTGGTGCAAATTCACTCTTGTGATGGCACATATAGAAATCTTTTTATTTGGTCTATTTTCACAGCAGAAAAGATAAAATTTGTGTTCAAATAGCTGGCTGGAGAGAACATGCAGCATGTGAAGGACAATGCAAAACAAAAAATCCAATTGATTTGATTTTTTTTTTCCCCCCAGTTTAACATACTGAATGAATTCCTGAAATGAAACAAAACTTATACGAGGAAAAAAAGCAGGTAAGGTCATTTCAGAGGTACTTTCCAGCAACACTTAAAAAGCATACATGTCTCTCCAATATAAAACAGACTGCAAAGTGCTCTGGGAGTCCGTTTGCAGGTCATCCTCCCTAGAATAGCATTGTTATCACCAGAAACCTCAGGTAGGCTCCCATCTTCCTCCTCAACTGGGCAAAACAACAGGTCTTAGGAGCTGCCATTGGTTCAGTGAACTCAAAGGCTGTGAAACTGCACCGTCAGCTGCTTGTAACACATTGCCCTCCCCTGTATATTGCTCTAACGCTCTGAGCACCCAGCGTGCAAGAACTCTACACCACCTCCTCGTCCTGATGCTTTCTGAACCAAAGAGTGACAGCTTATTACCAGTGTGAGCTACTTACAGCTTTTATGCAAGGAAGATTTAGTAGTTGAAACATTAAAAGACAGAATTAAATGCCTTTTGGAAACAGAACATAGTCTTCAATGTGATGACGTAAGGCACAGGACTTTGAGTGGGACACAGAAATATTAACGTCCCTTTGCAGAGGTGCAGACCTCTCTCTCACATGCTTGAGAGCTGCACAGCTTTTTCTGCTTTCTATCTGATCTGCAAAAGCAGAAATATTTGCTTGCAAACTCTGAATCCAGTTACTGAGTATGCATTTCACTCACATTGATATCAGAATGGACGGCTGCCAGTTTAGTGTCTTGGCTGGCGTTCAAACTCGCTGATTGCTGAGCCTCCTTGGATTTGAAGTTCATGATTTCAAAAAAAAAAAAAGAAGAAAAAAAAATCCCCAAACACGAAACAAAGAACCCTTTACAAACATTTCTGAGATGCTACTGGGCTGATTTTCCCCCTCTCCTCTTTTCTAAGCTTGGACTCTGGAAGTGAACACGAACAAGTAGCGTGCTCGGTCAAGACAAGCAGCGAGGGAGTTCATACTTTATCTCCAAAGCTACGATACAACGAACATTAGATCTTTCCTAGCCAAGCAATTTTCACACGTGTGCCAGGGGCCAGCCCTCATTTAAGTCAGCAACAGAGGAAAAGATCTGTTTACACTTCCATATCTTAACTTGAAAAAAAAAATAAAAGAGAAAGAAAAGCTTGAAATGTTCTGAGACTTATGTCACAGCCGGTAACAGGGAATGTAAAGGCTGTTTGCCTTACACAAACTTATATATTTTCCTTCTTTTTTCCTCATTACTTACTACGAAAATCCTCCAGGCTGAAAGGCAAGCCAAGAGCTCCTTACAGCCCCTCTGTTCTCAAATACCTCATCTCTCAGTGCGTTACTTGATGCGGCTGGCGTGCTGCGCGAGCCCTGCTTTCTCTGGCACAACAGCAGACGCTATAGATGAGGCCACTTAGACATTTCAATTGAACTTGACAGGTGTTTGTTAATGGGCTTGACAATACGTTTGGGAAGGGCTGCCTGGAATTGTAAAATGGTTTATTACGGCAGTTTAATTAACCCGGTGCACACAGTTCAGTGCATTATTTTCTAAGGCTGTAAATGTAAGTGACCAAAACCTGAACCGTATGGCAATAAACATATAACCTATAACTATTTGCCAATTAATGGCAAATGCGTTCATATAGTATCTGTACAACTGGACCTGATCCTGCCAGGTCCATCTGGGAACTTCTCTGCTCCTTGCAGGATCAGTCCTCCATGTATTACCACAATTCACAGAAACCAGGTGTATCTATTCAGTGGTAACTGCTTGGGCTAATTATTAGAAAATTCAATGTACGCTAATTTGCGGGGAGGGTGGGAGGATAACATTTTACTTTTTACAGTATTATTATTATTTAAAATTCATGACAGCATTGTGCCCAGAGGCCCCAGTCAGGATCAGGATCATACTGTGCTCGGCATCCCACTGCATGTGCGTGAAAGTCCTCCCAGCACAATTTGGAGGCAAAGGCCCTGTCCCTGCAAACTGTTACACAAGTGCTTGCCCCAAAGACTGAGAGCGAGGCCGTGGAGATTGAAAGCACATTAGTCTTGCTGAAGTGAAGCAGGTGCATTAAGCCACCACATCCTACCATGCAGTGGCAGCCCACACCAAAAAGGCTCCTATTTTGGAAGAAGGTGACAGTTGAGTCACTTTTGTTTTTGCCATTAAACACAAACATCCCCTCCTACCTACTGCTGCCTTTTTTTTTGCTTCTGTCTTATAAATGGGACCATCATCCAGCAAACAAAAAAGATCACATGTGGGGTGAAAGGCCCCAGAAAAGAGAGAAGATACGTCAGTAACTCATTTGGGGAATTGTCAAAATCTCACCTTTTATTTTAGATGCACAAGGTTTAACAACAAAATTTTTCCTTGCAGTGAACTTTAAAGGATATTTGCCTGAGAAAAATAGCTAGCTGTTCCACCTGCTTTCATTCCTGGACATACAAACGACACGCCTGCAAGGTCACCATTTGGACAATCATAACCACTCATCATCCTTGAATAAGCTGGCCTTTTTATTTATATCCAAGTATGCTTAACCTCATTAAACAACTGTACTGACCAGACAATTATTATCAATATTATCATATTGATATCATATATCAATATGCTATCATTATTTTAACTAAAACCAATTCAAATATTCTACTATATTTAATCAGAAGTGGGAAAAATGGGAGCTTTTCTGAGTTAGGGCCTTAAAATTAAACTCTTCAGAGTACTGGCTGACATGAGGTACACAGAAGAGTGAAGAGGGAATTGCTGAGAAAAGGAACAGTGCCTCCGGGAGTCATTAGAAGACCATCGGAATTAGGAGAATATTAGGATTAGAAGACCATCTCTTCCTCTAGCTCTAGATGATGTTTTAGAAACGAGTCATCCATACCATACAGTCTTTGTAGTTTCTAGGGCTAAAGGGCATCACACAAAACTCAGCATGGTCTAACTTCCAAGAAGCTTCAGAGGCTCCTCAGCTCAGGGGCAGGGGAGATGTTAGCAGCACGCTCCACTCCTTGATCTTCCCCACATACCAAAAGAGATGAGATTAGCCCATACAAGCAGAGAAAAAAATGGAAACATCAGAAAAATATTTACTTGTGAAGACAGGCAAACTCACCTTAAAGGCTGCTCCTCCACAGCTAACTTGCCTCTCTGTGCCCAGTACCACAAAGATTTAAACCCCAAAATCACACACTGGTGTAGCAGGACTTTTCCTGTGGGGCTTTATTTAAAAATGCAAGTTTGGTTAACGTGTCTTCTGCTATCCTTCTACCTTCCTCTGCTTCACTCTCTGCTGCAGTTCACTGGAGCTGTGTCAAGGTTCCATTAAACATATCAAGCCTTTTACACGCAACTGCAACCTTGCAGCACAAAGCGAAACGGAGGCAGATGAAAGAAAAAGAAACCATCATTTAGCCACACACAAGTTCTGTACATTTTGCATATCACTCCTAACATGGACTGGCAGCCCACACCAAAAAGACTTCTGTTTGGGAAGAAAGTGACATTTGAGTCACTTTTGTTTTTATCGTTAGATACGAAGACATCAAACACCACCTCCTGCCTAATGCCTCCTTTTCTTGCTTCTGTCTTTTGAACAGGGCATGTTTCTGTGGTGCTTTAGAGAACTGCCTGCTTGACTCAGCACCGTAACATCTTTTGGAGCGTGCAGATCATCCCATAACTGATGGAGTGTGTAAGATGCCACCCATGGCTCTGCTGAGCTGCCAGCTTTTTCTCTGTGGGCCATGCTCTGCCCATGCTAGTCCCATGAATGAGACACCTTTCATTAGATTATGCAGTGAGATGAACTTCTTGGAAAGGGGAATGTAGTCCTTTTAACCTTTTATTGTTTCTAACGTTTAGCTCCATTCTTTTTAAATCCCAAAATAATAACAACATCCATTCTCTGACACAAGGCCTTTATCAGGCTTTAAAAAAAAAAAATTTAAAAAAAAAAATCAAACTAACCTGGTTACTTCAAAGCCATACTCTCATAATTTTAGCTGGCACATCATGAACAAAATGGTCTAGAACTAACCTCAAACAGTCATCTGGAGAAAAACAACATATTTTCCCATGTCATCACCACTATAGCACATGCTAACCGCAACTATTCAGCCTGTCAGTTTTCAGTTTATATTATGATAACTTTACCTAAAAGCATTTCGTGGTTCAAAAACAGCAAGTGCAATGCCAAGGAAACATTTGCTGAACTGATGAGCGTGGCAGTACTGGTGTAGGGAATATGCTTTCTGCAGAATGGGAAGCAGTGTAAAAAGAGATTTCACTAGGGACAATGGATCTCTCAGGAATTCTCCAAAAATACTGCTTCAGATTTGCTTAATCCCACAATCTAATCACAGTAGGTTGTGAAGAAGGAGGCTTAGTTTGGTCCTCGGGTAGTGAATTTTCCACAAAAATCTCTGAGAACTGTAATGAATGGGAAAAGGAACACATCAGTCGTTTTTACTCACATTAGCACCTCGACTTCCACACACGGGAAGGTTTCTCATGTGTGCTGAGCATTTAAGAAAGGTAAAAAGGTAGAGATGTATGGAAATGTGGGCAGGGAACTATGTGAGAGGCATAAAAGCAACGCATTTTAAAAGAACTTCAGCAAATACACTTTCAGCTGTACGATCCCCATGATTCACAAGGAACCAAGCACTAGACAGTCTTCAGTTACTTTCCTCATTTTAAGAAGGACCAGGGCAACCCCTTCATTAACAAAGTACTGTCATTCAAATTCTATACTAAAACCCCCTCAGCTTTGACAATCATATGCTCACACTCAGGCTTCAAAAACATTCTCATGCTACAACGCTGCCTGTGTCATCACTCCAGGAGCAAACAAGAAGTCACTGCATCACTCTCCAGTGATCTGGGACAAGGAGAGGAAGGTTGTGAGTGCAAGAACTTCAGCTGGATGCTTAGGTAGGGACAGCAAACCAAGCAAAAAAAACCTAAACCAAACCAAACCAAACAAAAAAACCCTTAGAAACCTATGAAAACACTCTGCAGCCTATGGTATTACTCTCTTCTTTGTACTGATTTGCCCAAAGTTGGGCCACAGTAGCAACATGCAGGTTTTCTAATAAATTAGTTGGTAGCTTTGCTTTTGTGGGCTACAAGAGCAGTCTGAGCCGCTTTCCTTTGAGTGTACCTTCCCTGTCCCTTCTCCTCAGCAGTACTGTGACTTCGTAATGTGCACCTTAGACACACCAGCACAGCTTTACTCCTGGGGATAAAGGGGAATGCATCTCCCCTTCTTGGTTTTGGTGGGAGACACACCGAAGGTGACACCCTCTCCCTGAGGACAGCTGATTTCAATACTGGCTGGACTCTCAATGAGCCTATTCTAATGCTCTGATGCCAGGCATTGCTTCCTCCTCCGCACTTTTTATGAATTAAAAAGGATGTGTGTTCCTATGTGTCCTCGCTGGACAGATCTTCTGCCTGGAAGGAAGAAGGAAATGGTAAGAAAGGGGCAAGGATGAGGAAAAATGAGCAGGAGCCCTACAACTGAGCTTGCATTTATTTCAAAAGTGAGTGAGTGGTTACCCGACTGCAGTGCCACACACCCAAGACTTACAGTCTGAGACACAAGTTCGAGCAGATCTTCCATGACCTCACAGTGAGTCTGAGACTGACCGCATCCAGCGCTCACAAACCACACAGCTGCGTTCCTCCATTGCTCTGACAGCGATTTATGTCAATGAATGTACTGCTGCTAATATGCACTGAGATCCCACTCCAGATGCCAAAGCTGTGCTCTGCACAAAGCCAGGACTGTTTGGTGCCCGGGCACAGCTTGCTATTAGCTGTATTTTCCCCTCATCTCATGGAAGCTTTAAGGGAACCACGAGCAGAAAAGCAGTAGCACTGCAAGTTGTGTCTAACCACTCAATAAACTAACTTCAATTTTTTAATGGAAGTATTGCAACTCAGCAGTTCTACTACGGGATCCCAGAAAGCATGAGACTTTCTTAATTTAGCAAGAACAACTGCATACTATGTCAACTACTGAAAATCTCAGCATACAGCAGAAAATGTTTTGAGTCAACAGACTGAAAAGCAAGGCTGCTGGATTTTTGTTTGATTTTACAGTATGTTTAGTGTTTTCAAGATGAGTCTTAAGGAGATGTAGCATCACATTTGAAATCTTCTCTGTTGAATCTTTCATCATTTTCAGACTGTGCAATATGCTTTAGTTTGATTTAAAAAAAAATACAAAAAACATGTTTCACAGTTGAGACTTTATCATGTTCATAGTACTTAAACGTGCACCTAAGTTTAAATCAGTGAAGTCGATTGAAATCAAAGTGATAGGGGATGTTAAAAAGGTAAGTGTGCCTTGGAGTGTTGTCCTGAACAGGAATTACACTTAAGTGTAAGATTAGGTGTCTCTAAAATAGGTCTTCCTTGTCCAATAATAAGCACAGATCACAATACACCTTGTATCAAAGGGTAGCAAAAGTGACATGTCTTGAGGAGAAGGACTTAGCAGAGAAGAACTGCAAGTCTCCGGGCATTAAGGTGTGATTGTTTTATTAGAAGGAAGATTAACACAGAGAGGCCAAGGTTAAAGCTGAAACTCAGAAGGAATATGAGTCAGGGAAGTTGTTCCAGATGGCAGAGCCATGTGGGATGTGGCTCCACAATCTACGGTGGAAATTAAAAGGAAGAAATGAAAACTTAGTGTTCAGAGAGCATATAGGACTGAAAGGAAAACAAGAAAGAACCAAGAGTAGCAAAGGGAAATTAAAGGCAGAGTGATGAAATGAGCCCTTCAGAAATTTCGAAGTGCAGCAAGACCACTTCCATCAGCCAGTACAAAAAAGGCTCAAGTCACTTTGCTTCACGTAAACCTAAACATCTCAAAGTTTCAATGCCTGTCCAGAGCACACTCCTCCTCCTTCGGCTGAGATATGGACTTTGACACATCATATGGACAGCTTCCCATGAGCATCTCCCAGCATGTATTGAAGGCACAGATAATTTCCAGTATCCCATTACTGCTTCTTCCACCCTGGCTGATATGTCCAACATCATAAATGAGTAAGACAGAATTATGTCAGGTGGTGTCTTGGGCAGCTGAAGGCTAATGGGAAATTTTAAAAAGTTAAAATTAGGCTGAATGTGATAAGACTTACTAACAACTCCTTAAGGGAAGTGGAGGAAGCTATGAGGTCTGGACACTGGGAACTTAATAGGGCAAAACACTTAAAAATGCATTGCAGGGAACTGTGTTGTCTTGTCAGGAAAACAGACATGATGTGATCTACCCAAATAGATCTTTTGCACTTCTTACTTCAATGCAAATAGGAGGTACACGAATATAAACCAAAAAGAATAATAAAGTACGAGCAAACAGACAAAGATTTGAAACTATTCCAGTCAAATTCCCTTTGATTCAAAGATGAGATTCTCAGCCAGTAGTTCAAGATGGTCTTCCTGGACTAGTTAGTACATTCACTGCACAACAGCCCATGTCACCATCTCCAAAATGACTGCAAAGGTAGGTTGATTTGGGAGCCAATGTACGCACTCTCTGAAACCTCCATTCTCCTCCATGCACACATACACAGGTACATTATGATTGCTTTGGTTTGGAGAGTCTTTTTATTACCATTTATGTATTCAAACGCCTAGCCAAAATGGGCTTTGACTGAGGCCATTAGGCAAACCTAAAGCCATAATAGTAATAATAACAAGTTTGATATGAGAGATTCTTATTAAAGCAGCAGAGAAGTACACATCACACATACAAATACCTCTTGAAAAATAATTTCTGAGGCATGTTTGATCTTGACTTTCTGTACCAAAGATCTAACCTAAAGTCTATGAAGTCAACAGAAAGACTTGGAGACTTAAAGTTGACTTTAGGCTACAGTATTTTTCCATGACTGATGCTTTCCAGTCACGTTCCTTCCCAGTCATGGCTTCTCCATTTCAGAGCAACGGAACTTTAAACGTACCTAAACTAACATAGTTGAAAACAACCGGTCTGAAGGTAGTTCAAGACTCTTGGTCTTCATACAATTATGTCTGCAGAAGCCACAGAGCCTGTGGTCAGCTGGCTACTTGTTTAGCTGTCCCTTCTTCCCAGTGAAAGGATGCTTACTTAAATACTCCTTTTTTAGAAAAAAAAATCCAATTTACAATTCTCTTCTCTCTTGCAAAGTATAAACTCATTCTTCCAAGACACAAAATGAAACTGATTGCTTTAAACTATCTTGACTTTATCTGGGTGCACAAATGAGACAGCTGACTGCTACAGCCACGTGTGTCAACACACAAGACAAATGCAGTGCTAAAACCCAGGCTGCAACTCTTGCATATCTTTCATGCTTATTCTTTCAGCCTTGAGGATGTTTTCTTGGTTAGTCAACTTTAAATTTATCTATTATATATACAGTACTATTTAAAAACAGCACTCAAGTGTACAAGATAAACATGTGTCCCCACTGAGTTACTGAACACAAGATAATAAATTTGCATCCCTGCGATTATCACCACTACCATGTAGCTGCCTTCAATGTACAGCGCAATACAAAATGAGAGCTGTGCCAAGTAAGCGAGAGGCGCTGTGCAGAAGAAGGCCAGTGCTCCGGAGGCACAAATGGAGCTGTGCAAGGAGGAAATTCAGCAGTCACTAAAAACAGGGCTTGGCAGACATTAAACGTGTATAATGAGGACAAAGAGATAATTTCTTAATGAGAATGGGAAGGCTCTTCCACTTGGGATACATGGGGAGATGCCCCACAGCTAGATGGAAAGAAGGCAGCTCTAAATTTGCATTTACTGCAGAAGTAAAACGTGAGCAGCATGGAGGAGAAGGAGCATGAGAGCTTTGCTGAAGGTGCCAGGAAAGATTCAGAACTCCTTGCGACAGAGGTACCTAACTCGGCGCAGAAGAGGAGCAAAACATGAGGAAGGCACGCTCAGAGCAGCCAGAAACAAAACCACCACCAGGATTTCGAACGGCAAATTCTGTTGGAGCCCTTCTAGTAACACATCCCACTCCAGCGAGAGAGCAGGACTTACGCTCCGCGTCTTTGCTCCGTCCCTCCGCCTTCACTTGTCTCTGCACCATCTTCCCTCTGACATCTTCCAACAGCCCAGTCTTGCTCCACACCCCGCCGTGCTGGCCTGGCACCTGGGCAAGGGCTGCCACAGCACACTAGATGCAGCACTGGGGCTTGTGGCTGGCCAGTCAGCAAGGGTAGAGCTTGGCTGTCTCTTCACCCTTGGTGTCAGCACTAACTCATGCTTCTCACCTCCTGTGCCTGCTGAGTTTAGTGACCACACAAAAAAAAAAATCGGTAGGAATTTAATTGCTTTGAGACTTCTACTTCCTGCTGGATTTGGTGGGAATTAGCCAAGACACTAAGTGTTATGGCAGGGGGGCAATGGGGATGGACAAGCAGACAGACAGACATCATCACCACCACCACACATACCTCACTCCCTTGGAATCCAGGCTAAAAACACCCAGGCTCTGGAGCAGAAATATTCGTGAAAACATTTTATAACGCTTTACCAAGAAGCAGTATCAGTATCATTATCTCCATTTTATGGCTGCAGCAGCAACTGGTCATGACACGCCTCAAGTCACCCATCAGATAGCTTTTCCTTCTGGCTCTGCCACTGTGTCTCCTGATTGCAAGTCAGTGCCCTACTAGCAGAGTCATCCCCAACCACAGGCTGCATGAGAGGAAAGAGCTGCAGGAGTTCATATGCGAATGTCTATAAACACCAGCTAGTCTCTTTGCAGACAGGAAGGAAAGGGAAGATTTTAAGCGTACAACAGAAACCAAGAAATGCAATTCTCTTTCCAAAAGGCAACACCTGCCTCTACCAGGTTCAGTGCACTCGGTGCTGTAGATGCATTTCATGAAAAGGTAGCACAGGACAAGACTGACTGCAACCAGCATACACCACAGAGGCGACTGCTTAAACTAAGACACAAGCCAGAACCAGAACAGAAATCCAAAGAAGTCTGAGCAAGGGAGAAGGTGGGATCTGAACTCCAGCTTTCTGACTGGGCATCTTCTTAAATTGCTGGGGGACACACTTTAAGAAATCCAGAATGCTTCCACTGTGCCATGCTTAGCACTATTCAGCCAAACCTCACCAAGGCTAAATTTTTAACACTTTCCTTCGTTCCCTTTGCAAGTGAAAGGATAAAGAAATTGGTGATTGGTAAGGAATCACTTAAATGATTCCTTATTTATTAAAGCAATGCAATTTCTCTTGTCTTATTCCGTAGGTTTCAAATTTTGCATATCAGAATTACTTCTTACCAAGGGAAGAATGTTCCTATCATTCTAAGTTGAATCTAAAAAAAAAATTAGAAGATAGAACTTATTGAATTTACTTTTTAATGCAATAAACTGTATGAAAGAGCAGCGTGAATTGCCATTTTATTTCTCTAATTGCATATCCTCCTCTGTATCTCTGCCTTTCTTAATGTTTTCAGGTGAAGATCAAGGATACAATTTCTCCCCTGCTCGACCATAAAACAGAAGGCAAGTAATGAGCCCAGCAAGACTTGACCTCTGCCATCAGTCTCTTGCCTGCTGTCAGCCTGTTTGACATCAGCGGGGTTGGAACGCCTCAGACTGGACACCACAGGCTCTCCCACACTGCTGCTATTAGTAGTCTTAAGACTGATGGTCCGCACAGATAATTACATTTGTAGTGACAAACACTGCCTGACATCAAAGTTTTTGCAGTGTTTGTTTTGAGCTGCTGCATAGCTACCTCTGCAAGTTATTGCATATTAATGCACTGTCAAAAAAAAGTACCATGTGGTGATGCCAGGACACAGCATTGCCCTCATTTTGTGACTTCCTTCATCAAGTTATCAAAATTCTCCTTCCTGGTACACCTTTGAACTACATTAAAACAAATAAGTGAAAGAATGCCATCAGAAAGGAAAAACTTTTTAAAAAGCAGCGGGAATGGTTCCCCAAATGAGTGCTCCTTTCACTCTGCTGCAAGCATGACCTGATCAGGCAGGTAGGCTGGATGAGAGCCACCTGTAGCATCTTCAAGGGTCAAACACTGTTTAGATAGGGCACTGGTCTGACTAAGAGCCATGAGAAAGCCTCCTACAGTCTCTGTTCCAGTAAGACAGTTTACAGACAAACAATCATCAATCTGCAACTCCTCATCTCCCACACCATCTTCACCAAAACAAAAATGGAAAGATAAAAAAAACCAGAGAACCAAAAAGAGATGCTTTAATATGACAGATCTTCTCTGTACCAAATCACTTCGGTTTTGCAGCACAATACTCAAGTGAGACTGAACTCACGTGCGATTTCAGCTTCAGCTACACAGATACCATACTAGCTTTGCACAACCACAATCAGATAGTCTGCTTTGCTCTTTGCAACATTTTGAATTCTTGAAGGAACATTTAAGAAGAAATGCCTCCATTGAGCTTAAATGAATTGTGCCATAAGCCTTAAAAATGCCATCTGTAACTCAATTAAGGACTATTTATCCTGCTTCCATTTGCTTTCCTGAAGAAGCAACCACCATTGCTTTACATGTTACCTTTAGCACTGGCCTCACCAGCCAACAGGCTTTGTGTTGGCATGGTGGTTTCCCTCTCCGAGCACGGATAAACACCGTTCCTTACTGCCTTGAGGTCTGCCCTGACACGCCAGACAGCCTTAAGAGGATGCACAGGCCAACAAGCAGGCTCAGGTCTCAAGTTTGTGACAGACAAAACAGCTAGTACAGGTCTATGTGGGCCACGGGGGGTGCAAATGCTGTGATTCGTACCCTGCCACTAGTGGCCCAGCGCTCTTGCATCTGCCGCTTCAATCCCGATGCAGCCGTTTCAGTGAACAAAGCTCTTCCCACTCTTTCACACCATTTTTATGCACTTAATGTGTGCAGATCTGGGAGCGAACTGGAAATTGCCAGTCCCAGTCTGATCAAGGAGCAACATTAAATCTGCAACTCTGATGGAGTTCTCCTGTTAAGGTGTTCCTGGCGAGATCTTATTAGGCAGCTCGAGTGAAACCAGTAACTAACAGTCATGATTTTAAAGTGGTGAAATACCTGCATTACAGTAAAACAGTATCTATATATTGTTTTCATGTGTGATTTATAGACTTCCTGTAGAAAATGAGGAGTACAGCTCAGTCTGAATATTGTCTTATACAGGCTCCAAGGGTGCAGAGCCAGCACACATCCCTTCGCAAGAACAAAACACATCCTTCTAGTACTAGACACACTGAGCCAGTGTTTACACACTGATCTGCTAATAAGCAGTCTCGAGAATTCCAGAACATGAGATTTATATTTATTACTATTTTACATTACCACAGAACGTGCCAAGTTCGGGCACTTTAAATTATGAGGGCTGCTACTGCGCGTTCCCTTATCAGTCTTCCACACAACTGTGTTACTGAAGAATCCTGATAAGAATGTCTAAAATGTCTGCTATGTTTTAAAACAGCAAACCCTTCCTTTTCAGCTCTGACCCTGCCATTTCAGTCAACAAAGCTCTTTCTACTCTTTCAAAACACTTTCTACTCACTTAATGGTTGCGATCATACTGACTGTCTTGGAAACTGCTACTCCCCAAAATAATACAGCGCAGCTATTTATTCACGGTAGTGGCTTGACGTGATATTTTGAGGACTACCATTTTGCAATATGGAATGAAACACGGACATTCATCTTTTGACAAGAGATCTAACTATCACACTTCAGGCTTCATACACGGAACATTAACGCACCTTTTAAATGAAGAAAATCAGGAAACCGCACAACTAAAACAAACAACTTGCCAAAAACAGCATACATTTTTGCACTTGCTTTTACATTCCCAGGCTCGCTAAGATCAATGTATATATAGCTAGGCATGTGTGTATGCGTGTATACATATGCATTGATTCCCAACTGCATTTCTCAGGAAGGTGCCAGTCAGAGAACAGTCAAGAGTGTAAAAAGCCATTTCTACTATAATGAGCAAAAATAGTTTTATTTGTTGTCATTTTGAAGTTGTTGGGTTTTTTTTTATTGTTTCTTCTAAAGTCTGTCTTCTGTAAGCTCAGTCAATGTCTTTGAAACTATATTTGATAGCAAACTTACCTACATTGCAATAGCTACAGCTGGAATTGGATGTTAAAACACCGACTTACGAAAATCACCTACCCCTGCACTCATCTAAATCTGCAAGAAGCCCCTTGGGAAGGAAGAAGAAGGGAGAGGTGGAGTGGGGAATGCACAGCCAATTAGCAAAGTTTCACAATCTAATTCAACCTGCCAACCCATTTTTCTGCCAGTCCTGCACAAATAAATAGGATGAAAAGCCAACAGTCAAGTTCTTCACACTTTTATTCCTCAGTCCCACCATTTCTGATTGTCTACCTGGGTACTTCTTTCCCCTCAGGCCTCTCCCAACACCCCTAACTCCAGACCACCACCTACAGAACCAGGGAAGTCATTCACATGCAACAAAATGAACAGCACAGAAGACGCCTAGCAGCATGGGTTATTCTGATAGCAAGGAGGATATGCACAGCTAGTAGCTCAAGATCTTCCCTAACGCTTAGTACCTTTACTGCGGTCCCAGCAAGCCACCCAAGGCTGAGTGATTCTTGACAGCACATATGAGAAAACTCCAGGAAATACCTGGGCTGCACAGCAACACGGCACAGGCTCGTGGGCTTGTGCTGAGTGGGCTCAGACATTTATCGGGTACACTGCGGGGCAAGGCTGCGCAGGCACACTTGTTTGACTCTCACCAGTGTCAGGCAGCACCCTGCTCAGTCTAATTAGCATAATCAGAGAAGAAGAGGTAAGGGGAGAAGCAAGGCTAATTAGCCTGAGCAAAGCACCTTGTCAGCTTGAGAATCTCTGAAAGAGGCTTGGATGTACAAATAGATGTACCCATCTTACTCCCTGCAGTCACCAGGTATTTCATCAGAACTACTTACTGCTAAAGCCACGTCTTGTCATCTGAGAGCAGAGCGGGGTGATTCCTCAGTTCTTAATGTGGTTTTTTTAAGCGAAGAACTGCAGAGGTCTTACAGATCGATGTATGATGCTTTCTCCCACCGCACGCACTTAGGTAGGTAACTCAACAGTCTTCCTTTGCATAATCTTTTTTGAGAGAGGAGGATCCTATTATGTTTGTCATATATTTGTTTTCTCTCTTTCCTTGTATAGCATTCTAGGTAGTTGAAGAGAAGGAGAGGAAAAGCACGATGCTAACAATAGTTTCACTATTTCACTGTACCTTCCCCATCTCAAAATACTCTCCAGATGGAAAGACTTTATTTATAAGTAGGAAAGTAGAAGGCTGACTGAATAAAAGTGATAATTACATTAGAAAAATAATAACAAGAAAACCCGGAGCTAATGAAGACAGCCTGCTTCATTTAATTTAAGAAGAGACTTCACCCTATAATGAAGACATATGAAGCTCTGCAGCTCACTCACCCTTTCTACGAATGTCATCAGGAGCAGCAGGACTGCTCACTAAGCCAAACGCCTTCAGTTGAACTGGTTTGACTGGTCAACAGTTACAAGAAGAAAGTGCTTGTACTTATATCACCTTGATCACTCTGCAGGCTATCCCTCATGTTGAATAAAGATAGTTATGCAAACATTTTAATGGATCTAATAAAAGTAAAAAAGAATCCTGGTAATTCTCACTGTGGATCTAATGGACATGTCTTAACTCAGAAACGAGT
The DNA here is from genome assembly GCF_036417535.1 of Chlamydotis macqueenii. Taxonomy (NCBI): domain Eukaryota; kingdom Metazoa; phylum Chordata; class Aves; order Otidiformes; family Otididae; genus Chlamydotis; species Chlamydotis macqueenii. The sequence goes on from NC_141557.1 coordinate 68,381,589, forward strand.
TACGAGGACCTTCCCACCTCAAACAGCTGTAGTAGGTGACACAGACCAAACAACAACAAGACATTATTCTGCCTTTTTTCCCCCCTTAATAAGCTGATTCTTTAACAAAGTTGCTTGCAGTGCATGGTTTTACAATAAATCCAACAAATACCACTCCTTTCAAAAAATGTAAAATAGACCCAAAACATGTTCAGGGTGAACATGAGAAGCGCTAGCTCCTCCAGTGCTCTTCCTGTTGCTCCACCCTCAGTGTCAAACTCATTTTTACTCCATCACAGGTTCATGTTCCCTGAGGTTTCTTTTTGCGAACTATTTGCATCAGAAATGCTACATCAAGCTGCTGAGACAAACTTCTAGCAGCTAAAGGCTTAAAGCACAATTTGCCCACTGCCTCCATTGCAGACATTTCTCTGTTGCAAGAAATCTCTGTAGCAGCTCTGGTAACAAATGTCCACCCATCAGGAAAGCCAAACCACATTTCGTCCAGCTTCTTTCAACTGGCACAGCTTTTGTAATGCTTTAGCAGGATTTTCTGCAGTTCAAATGTTGGAAGTGAGACAAAGGGAATTTGTAAATCACCACCCCAATTCTGACTGAAGGTTGCCTGGCACAGAAACCCACAAATAACTTTCCTCTCTTCATCTAATGCAACTCTTATTCTCCAAATACATTTCTTCTATTACTAGCGCAATAACTTGGTAATAACTTGCACCAGTGCAATAAACTTGATTTGCCATAGTGGCAAGGGTTTTCCTACTATTTAAAGAGCTGCCAAGAGAACCCATTAGAAATAAATCAGAGTCTACAGCAGCTCAGGTTTCCTTAGCCAGTCTGTAGCTCTGATACCTCAACAAGGGTAGTTCTGATACCTCAACGAGGAAAGATGCTAAGAGCAATCCTGGTAACTTGCTGCTTGTGCCATCAGGTGCCTCTGAGACATTCATCAGTGTCTGCAGCTGGAAACACCAATGCTGATTAAGAACCAGAAACAAAACTCACCAAGAAGGAACACTGATAACATCTATACTGCCAGTTTGTCTAAGAGTATCTAATATTCCTCCCCAGCATAAGCATCCAAGGTTAACATGCCTAGCAGGCTGCAAACAAACCTGGAATAAATGCGAATGAACTAGTGGTTCAGAACAGTATTCCGCTACAATGGGCTCACGACCCCTTTTAACTAACCTATCAGTAGCAGCACCCTTTTGAGTTCACACTCCAAACAGAAAATGGAAAAAGCCACCCCTCTAGGACAGCTTTATTTATATTCTCTTCCTGCTGCTGCTGCCACCCAACATTATCAGCTTTGAGAGAAGCATCGACAGGCTACTAGATACTGTTAGAGTCACCGTGGGTGCAGCAAACCAGCTCACCAGTGATGCTCATGAACACAGCAGCACAGCAAAGCAGCACTGAAACAGAGGAGATGCAGAAGAGCAGCAGCAGAAATATCCTAACAAACAGGCATGGGACACCTGTGTTTTGGTCAGCTTCACCCCAGACACAACGTGCAAATACTAGAGCAGCTTTCACGCCATGCTCTCAATCCTTGAAGGCTGGGCTTGGTTCCCAATGCTGCTTCCTGGTTTCACTGGAAGTCGCTTGGACCAAGAAGTGCTGCAAGCAAGGACCTGAAGTTTCTCCAGCCGACATCACCAAGCTAAAAATAAGAGCAACCATAAGCTACACTGCTAAACTTCAGAAGATGCTTTTCCCTCGTGGACCACACTGCAACCACCCTGGTATTGTAATCATTAACAAACACATTCACCTGCCTTGCTTGCTTCGTTTACTCGCTCCAATGCACTAGCACTGCCTGGGCTTCTCTAACAGCAAATCATGAAACAAAGCTGAGAGTGAAAAGCTGGGGCAGCAGTTAACTGCCAAAGAGAAATCTGTTTGCTCAGGCAAAAGCTGTTCTCAGTCCAAACATGGGAGTCATAATCTTACAGCCATTTGCTTGGAAGACAATGAAGGGAAGGCAGAACAGACTGGGAAACTACAGTTTGCCGCGGTAAGAGAAGAGAACAATCTTTGTGCCCAGATTTCTTTGCTCTGCAGGGTAAGTTTTACAAAGCTGACAACCGGTAGCAACACGCAGTGGCCCCAGGCATCATGCCTGCCTATCAAAGACTTGGATTTTAGCCCTGGAGAAATTACAGCTTCTCAGTTCTCTGGAAGCTACATCGGCTGAGAAGCAAGCAAGAGAGTAATGAATGACCTAACTAAAAATTACTTTAATACAGGGATTGCATACTGCAAGCCATAAACTCAGGGGTGCCTGGGGTATGGGAAGTACTGGAGGAAGACACGGAGGAGGAAGACATCTTGTATTTGACAGGAACAGCATAGCCGCAGATTACAAAAGCAACCAACCTGGGCTGCTACAACAGCAAAGCCATCTACTTTGGCTGGCACACGGAATGGAAAATATGGATTCAGCAGATAAGCAACAGAGACAAAGGAGGAGGAAGCTCAGCAGTCCAGGCTGGGAAAGACAGCAGGGAAAAGACAGGTTAGGAAGTGGTGAGTCGAGGAGCCAGCCTGCAGGGATGTGGAGAAGAGAGGTAAATTGGGGGAGAATGAAATGGCATTTGGCCCTGCAGCAGTCCCTGGGTGTTGGTGGCTTTTAGCCTTATTGCTGCATTTCCGCCTGCAGCACTCAAAGCCACTCTGGCCACCCCTCCGCTGGGTGGCAGGGGCCAGCAGACACAGCCCAGCTCTCATAAGCTGTCCCTACGTGCCCATATGCTGACCGCATGGGGAATGCCCCACCGCCAAAACAGCTCCGTTGCTCCTGCCACCAAGGCAGGTTTGCCCCACGCATGTGCAGAGGATGGCGGCTTCAGGGCCAGGAGAGGGGGTGAGCCGAGCTGACTTGCAGAAACACTTACCACTGCCCGCTTCGCTTCTGCACAGACACAGTAGCTCTGCTGTATTCCTGCAATGTCCATTTTAATCCAATGTTCATCAGTTAAAACAAACTGCCAAACCAAAGGCACAGAGTTACACTCGGAGACTTTTTTTTGAAGCGCAGAAAAAGACTCAAACTGTTTCAGCTTCCTCTACCAAATGTCAGCCTTGAGCCGTTCTTGTCTGGCCGGCGGAAGCATGTGACATGAAATAAAAGCCAGGAAATAAGACTTTCTGAATAAACATTTATTTGTTAAGAAATACTTCTGATTTTTGGCAGAGAATGTCAGAAACCTGAATTTCCATGTATAGCATGCCTACAAAGTGCAATTTCTATTTAAAGAGAAGCTGCAGCTGTCTGTAGCTCTTAATGAAGAATAATGCCTGGGAATAAATTACCGCTGCTTCTGAGAGATTTCTCAAATGACAATGATTCTTCCCTTTTTCCCCCTCTCCCTATAAATAACAAGTGGCATGTACTGGGCAGTTGTTTGGAAGAATGGACACATGCAGCTCACTCTTTTGTCAGTAGCCTGGTAATTTTCATAGAAAACCATCAAGTGGTTTAACACAGGGATACCAAAGCAGTTCAAAAGCAAAGATGTCCAGAAACATTAAAGCTGCATGTGCCAAAACTTCCTGTCACTCTTCCAAGGCATGCACAGCTCAAGACCATTTGAACAGACACCTGGCCTCACTTCCAACTGTACCGCAAACCCGGCGTTGAGGCTCACAGCGTGGGAGATGGACACCCACAGAAAACCACTGTAAAAGGCTTGCTAACATTCAATTTTCATCACTTGTTTGTGCCTTGTCTCCAAGGGGCTGCCGCAGCAGCAGTGTGAGCAGGCGGAGAAGGTGATGCTCTGGGGAGAGGGTGTGCCCAGCCCGCTGCAAGCCTGGCTGGGCGGCTCAGGAAGCGGCACTGACATCAGCGCCAGGAGCTGTCGCCCCAGCCTTGACGCTGGTCCAGGTGCCAGGAAAAACAGCCAGCAGCCAGAGGAGGAGTATGTATGAGACAGGACCAGGGTGAAGGGAGCAAGGAGGGTGAAGGAGTGGAGAAAGGAAGTGGCAGCTCAAAAACTGGATGGGACTGGGGCTAAGCTTTGTGCAGCCAGAGTCCCCGAGACCCTCTCCAAAGTCAGCTCTTACAGTGGCTGCTTCCCACGTAAGATGGGCATGGAAAGCCTGTCAGAGTGAGAAGCAGGGATGTTTACTATCCTGCCATCTGCAGTTTGCCCAAAATAACAGCTATAGATACGAGATCAATTGAAGACGCTTCAGTTATTGACACATACTGGATTTAGAGATTTCTTTTCCATTTCCCACAAACTGTGCCAGAGGTTTTTGCACAAGCGCAAAAAAAAAAAGTTAAGAAATGCCTGTGAGTGAGGAACATGAAGTTTATTCATTGCTCCTGTCAGAATGTGTTTGTGCTTGTGTGGCTAGCACTCCAGAAAAGCCGCGGCATATGTTTTCAGCATGGAAAAAAAAAAAACCTCAGGATACCTAAATCCTACCAGAAAATTACAAAACCGTATGCTGGAACTCACAAGGTACCCTCCTGTGTAAGCAAAGGAGCCTTGCCTCACTTCATTTTCACATCTCTCTAAGTGAAATAAACGTTCCTCCTTAATAAATCCTCCTGACATCCCTACTTCTCTCTGCAAAAGAGGAATATGGACTTGATTTGTACTCTGCTATTCCAGAAATGTGCTTCACCAAATGAGGAGAGCAGGAGAAAGGAAGCAAGAAATTTGTACCGCTTAGTAAACAGGCAGTTTCTAGGTGGATACAAGACACTGGTCCCAATTTACTGTCCCCCTCCCTCCTCACACCCCTACTACTCTGAAATTTGCCCATGTGGCAGGAGGAGGAGGCGGAAGGGATGAAAATAGCTACCGCTCGCAATGAGAAAGGTCTGATTGCTTTCCACACATCTTAACATGACAACACACTGCAAACATTCAGAGAAGAGAGAACAGCATTTTTCAGTAAAATCACTGTATGCTGGCATTTCCTTTCAACAGAAACACCATCCCTCCTCATCTCTGTCTTCCTGAGAGGGCAAAGAAGGGAGGGAAGGGGAGGGGAGAGGAGGAGCCTTGGCCAACCGCCTCCTTCTTGCAGCACTGTCCTCCAAGCAGAAGCCAGGTGACAAAATATGCTCTCAAGTAACTTCTAAAGAGCTCTCCATCACCTACAGATGACTTCTCAAACCAAACCGGTCCTGGATGCCAGGGTGGGAGCCATTCTCAAGAGCACTTTCTTTCCATCCGTACTTGGCAAGAAGAGTGCTGCTTTTTCTGCACAAACTCGGGCCTCGCGAGTGTAATCTGGAGGTTGGGCACCAGAGCAGACCACCGCACTGTGCTTTAAGTGGGCTCATTTTAAACTGTTTAGGATGGGGCAGAATGTAATAATCACACCGACAGCATCTTAGGCAGATACTCCATTCCCTGTAATGGCTCATGATTCTCATGCAGTTTATCTAGCTGATCTGGCACACCACATACTGCGCAGGACCCGAGGAACGCTCTCCTCAGCATGAGGTGGTGCTGCTGTTGCAATCAGTGGAGGCAATTGCAACATCCTGAACAAACATCTCCTGTTATCCCAACAGCTTTGCATGCTAGGACAGTTTTTTATTATTATTATTATTTAAGGCTGCCCTCCTCTGTACTTTCAGTGTGCAAAGTAAGCCTCTGTGGTTTCAAAAAAGTCTTTCTAAGTGTGGGAATAAGCTGATATGGCCACATCTGCTTGGATACAACGACAGTGAGAAGCTCCAGGTCTCAGAGGTCCCTTATTCATCTCAATGAGTTACTAACTTGGCAGCTTAGTGGTACTAGTAACTAACAACTCAAAACGTCAGCTTTGTTAACTATTTCACTGCAGATCAAAGCACGTGGAAAAGCAGAGAGATGATGAAGATTTTTCAGCATCTTCTCTAACATCTATTTTGCAAGTGACTCTTGGGAAAGCAGCACTGCTTAGACTCCATCTCAATTGGCTTCCCAAAGCCTGAAACCAAAGGGAAAAGTAGAGCAAAGGGGTAGGGGGGGGGTGGGGGGCTAAGGTGGTAGCTTCTGTAGGAAACTGCTAGAAGTCGCTCCCCTTTGTCCAGTGGACTTGACCGGGCCTAGGGCGGACCCGCTGCTGGCCAAGGCCGAGGCAACTGGTAGCAGATAACGCCTGATAACGCCTCTGCGATAACGTACTTAAGACGAGGAAAACAGGAAAAAAAAAAAAAGTAGAGATGACGTGAAGAAGCTGAGCGGGGGCAGAGAGGGGGAGGCACGAGCCTTGTGGGCCTTGCAGGCCTCAGCCACTGGCCTCCCGCTGGGCGGCCGACTGGGCCCAACTCGGCCTGGCCTGGCTGCAAGAAGTGGAGAGGAGATGAGATGAGATGTGAATGAGATGTAAAAGAGATCCTGAGAGGCGTCTGCCAGCCTTTTGTGACAAATTTTTCTTGTGAGAAGAATGGCTGCAGACGCCAAGGTCAGTTCAGAAGGAGGGGAGCAGTAATGCTGCTCCTGGCTGATTCCCCTGCAGCCTGTGGTGACGACCATGGTGGAGCAGGTTGTGCCCCTGCAGCCCATGGAGGTCCACAGAAGAGCAGAGATCCACCTGCAGCCTGTGGAGGACCCTGCGCTGGGGCAGGTGGAGGCCTGAAGGAGGCTGTGGACCATGGAGGGCCTGCTGGGGAAGCCCTTCTGGAGAGACTGCACCCCATGGAAGAAATGACCCACACCAGAGCAGTTCCACGAAGGACTGTGGCCCCCACGATGGAGCAGGGGAGGAATGTGAGGAGTTCTTCCCCCGAACATGAAGCAGTGGCGTGAAACAACATGTGATGAACTGACCGCAACCCCCATTTCCTCTTCCCTCCTGTGCCGCTCAGAGGGGGGGGGAGGTAGTAGAGATAATGTTAAGCCTGGGAAGAGGGAGGGGTAGGGGGAGGTTATCTTGTTCCCTGTCTCATTCTCCTGCTAGTTTTAGAAATAAATGAATAGTTTTCCCCAAGTCGAGTCTGTTTTGCCTGTAACGGTAACTTTAAGGATTTCTCCCTGTCCTTATCTCAAACCTCGAGTCATTTTTCTTATACTATCTCCCCCTATTCTCTCAGAGGGTGGGGGGAGTGAGAGAGAGACTGCGTAGTCTGGTCCTGACCAGGGCTAAACTATGACAGTTATGTGATCATGTTTCCCTCTGAAAGGTGTGCTACTTCGATTCCCAGGAATGTAAACCTCCAAGAGGAGCATTTGTATTGAAAACACTCAAACTAATACAATGAACTGATCAAAGCAATAGGAATTTGGAATACCAGGTGCAAACGACCACATTGAGATTCCTCTAATTTGAAAGTGGCCAAATAATTCCAACTATTGTATGAGCATGTATAAAACTCTTGAATCTGACCTCTAGGCTGCTGAACTGTTATCCATAATATTTTTCATTGTTAGGCTACACAGTCATAAGGCCTTCAAATGCAGGCTTATGTATTTAACTGAAAAGCAATAGTAATATGTTGAATAATTGTAGCAATCCAAGGAAATGAAACTCAGCATCTTTCCTTAGATAACACCATTCTGCCCTTGAAGACATTAAAAGAAAGAAAAAAGAGTAGAGGGAGAGAAATTCAAGTCCAGCTTTGCGGCCCAACCCAAACACATCTGCCTTTGGTTTCTGCAGAGCGAAAAGATGCCTAGCATGTCACAGGGATGGGAGCAAACACTACAGTGCAGATACTGCCCCCTAAAAGACAGAATTGCAAGTATACGTTATCGCTGCTAGGAACTCACAACATTCACTACGTTCTTCTTCAGGGAATTCTGGATTATCCTTTAGCATGAAGATTTTTCAGAAGCTGCCGGATTGCTCACGGGTCCTCACTGGCTTTCCTCTTTCAAATAATGTAAGATAGACCTGTAAAAGAAAAGCAAAACAAAATAAGAAAGAAAAGTAAGGAATAAAAAGAGGAAAACCCACACAGTTGTTTAGCAAATGAACAATTGATTCCTACATCTCCTTGAAGGAAATGCATTTTTAATGAGCTCCCAGGATGAAGATTCCAGTAGAGAGTGAGTATACGTCAAACACTGATCTAGGATAGGAAGAGTCATTTGCTCTGTACTTCTTATTACCAACAATCAAAACTCAGTTCAGAGTTGCTGAGGCAGATACATTATCAAAGTAGGCTTTGGATATTTCTGTTGCCATAATAAGAGGAAGAAAAAGCTACTCTGGGTTGTTGTTTTGAAAAGTGTCTGCAAACAAAGCCCATGGTGTGCAGAGAGATCCACACAGAAAGATTTTTGTTCTCAATGAACTCCTCTGAGAGGACATGAACACCTATCTAGTTCTGTGGTTATCTGTAATACTGCAACAGAGGAGTAATGAAACCAAAAATACATACACACACACTTGCTATTCCTCAGTAGGAAGTATTTTTCTCATCTGAGCTTTTTAATATCGTGGGGTTCTTTCATACTTATTTATTGACATAATTTCTTCGTGGACCAATCTTTAATTTTTTTTTACCTACTCTACAAGGTATCAGACTATTCTCAGCCTTTTTACTGGGGTCTTGGAAAACCACTGTGTTACATTTTTATATGAACACCACACAGAATATTTAAAACAGAGTGTGTATTTCCACGGGCCCTGAATTGAACGTTCCTTCCTTCAGCCATGTTCCCATGGGCTGCTTGTGCTTCCTAAACTCTTAGTTTCACTTTGTGCCACAAACCTTTCCCACCTCCTTGATGTACAGCTCCTCAGACATTTCACATGTTATTTCAGGATTTTGTGCACACAGATCCCATGCTATCAGCACTACGGTGGAATCCACGTTTCTGAACCAAAAACATGTGCAGGACAAAAGTCTACACCTGAGACAGTGCAAGCCCTCCTTACTGTCAGAGGAGGAAACCGGGCAATCTAGAAAATGATTAATTTGACCTATCTTAAGCATCTGCTTTAGGACAGAATGAATCACGCTCTAGAAAGGTCTGCTTCTCTCCCTCCGTAAAGTGAGTCTAGACACTGAGCTCAGACGAGATGGCTACAGACGAATGCAGATAAATCTCACCCTACATGAAGGCAGGAAACAAGTCAGACAGACGGACAAGGGAGGTTCAGGGGTGAAGAGCAGAGGGAAGGCAACACAATGATGGCACGCAGAAGAAACTACTCAAAGAAGCTTACAGTCTTGAAACAGTCTGTTTTAGTTGAACATACAAAGCAACAACTACAAACCCCTCCAAAACCCAAACCAGGATTTGCCCAGCCGATTCAGCTTTGGTGTAAGACTGCTCCTGGATTTACAAACTGAGGCTAAGCCCTCACAGAGCAGCGTCTGTGAATGTCTGCCGTCTCCTCCAGCTGGCTGGGACTCTCCATGGAGCATTGGCAATGACAATGATGACCAGCCTCAGTCATGTGTGTCTTTGTCCTCTCCCTGATGGACTGTAGCACTGCAAGATACCTCTTGCAACAGACCTCCTAGCTTAAGAAACTCTGAGCTGGAAGTACAGCTCCTATGTGACACAGGCACTCATGATCCTTCAGATAACCAGGCCCTGTCTAAACTTCCAGGACTTTGGTTAATAGCTTTTCTCCTGTACTAAAATGGGACCTGCTGCTTACCTGACAGAGAAGCACGCCCTCAGACATCATCTCACAGCTTTTTAGCTCTAGAAAGCAGACCAAAAGGGGAACTACCCCAAACCATATTTAAGTCATCCCTCAACATTTTGTGTGACTCAAACCAATTTATTTTTCATTATGTTTATTTCTTTGAACTAGGTGAAACTCAAGATTGAAAAACAAACTCAAAATAATAAAAAGATTTTGTTTCTAGGTTTTAAAATGAAACATTTTGCCATTTTCAATATTATCACTTCTCTTTTTTTTTTCCCCAATAATTCGGAAATCCAAAAATCTCCTTAAAAATTTCCATTTTTAATCTTCATTACTTCCCCCAAAAATTCACCCAACACTTCTCTCTTGTCAGTCAACATTCAGGCGAACCTGAAAATGTACTTCAAAAGACTATGAGAAAATATTAAACATTTCTGCCAAAATTAGCTGGCTTCCAATTATTTTTAATAAGAGCTGGCAAGTTTACTGTGTGTGCACCTTGTCTCCCATACCAAACTTTGCAGGTCCTGCTTGCACGGACTCCCTCCCTGGAAAGCCAGCGTCTAACACTGGGCTGTAACTCACTGCACTCAGTGAAACTCCTTCCACTAACTTCAACAGGCAGGATTAAGATTTTTATTCTGTTCATGTTGAACAAGGCTCCGGCTGCCTATACTGGGGCTCCCATCACTGAAAGAGCAGCAAGTGTTGCGTGCTAACAATGCAGTTATCGTGCTATCAGTCTAGAATTTGTCTTGCAGACCCCTGTCACACGCAGCATCTGTGCAATGCAGTGCAGTGGTGCTCTGTGGCAGCTATCCTTGTCCATGCATTCTTATTTCAGGGGAAAAATGACATGAAGCAAGGTAGCCTACCCCTCAAGGAAAAAAAGGGCAGGAGACCTTGTATTTACCACAGGGTACCTTCGCATCATGCACCCAGCCAGTTACTATGGAGCAGATAATGCGCTGTAAATTCACAAACTAGTTTAATCTGCTACAACTTGCTCAATTGACCTTACCCGTAGGCACTTCTTTCTGCGAGGGGCAAGGCATGTCTGCCTGCAAATGTTCCCAGACGTTTTTATGCTGAAGATTTAAAGAGAGCATGGCACAAACTTCAGGATGCACAGAGAGATACCCTGCTTCTTGAAAGCACAATCCTTGCCTGAAGAGCAAAGCACTCATTCCTTAATTGGGATGATCTTTTTGCCATGCAGATCTGATGGGCTGCGATGACATGCTTTTCTTGAAACATGCAAAAGAGTCATGAACTTTCATGAGGGGCCATCAAAGGAGGCTGGTTTGCAGTATAACTAGTTTTTAACCATGCTTTGCAACTGAGGTTTCAACATGATCAATGAATCATTATCACATACACGGTTACCCATCACATCTCAGCTATAAATGGGAAGTGTTACACAAGGAAGCTGTTTTTCATGGTCCCACAGCATTATGGTTATTCAAATATCACAGCACAGCCGTGCCTTTGAGTGCTAAAAAGGACATAGAGTTGACAGATTAGCAGTGTAATTGAGAGATGAACAGACCTCAAATCAAAAAACATGGAAGTACTTCTTGGGAGTATTTAGATACTAAAATTGGACCCCAAGGCAATCAACAATTAAGAATCACAGTACAAGTGAGCAACTGCAAATTGGCAAAACTGAAAACCAGAAGTCGGCTCTGTGCAATACCCTGTACTTATTCCAAGAAAAGGTCATGCTCTCCATCTTGCTTTGAAGAGCAGGCAGTGAGAGATCACCATTTTTCCAGTCCTTTCCTGCAGGTTTTTAATTGCCATTCCTTGCTCTCTTGCATCATGTAATTTGGTTTTCCTAATTCACAAATCAGCATAAGCTAATAAAACTATTTAAGAGATGGCTGTGTTGTTCCCAAGTTGTTCCGTTGTTCGCTATTATCCCACAACTAATCCTTCAACTCAAATAAAACCGTAATTCATTTCCTCCTTTATTCTCCCTCTGCATGAAATAGTTTTGGACAGGTTCAATCCTGCCTCACCGCAAATGGGAAAGGTGAGGTTGTATCTTCCTGGAGCGTGTGTGATTTCAATTACCTAATGTGCATATCATCTATCACATCAGTAAAAAAAAACTTCTAAATAATTTTCAACAGATTTAGCTGTTTTTACACATACAGAAAAAATTCTAATGGAAATGAAAAAATAAACCAAACAACCAAACAACCCACAAAGCGTCCAAGCATTAACTGTCTTTTAGATTTCAAGTTAATAAAAGCTTCTCTATAGCAGCAATGCCAAATTTTACCTATCTGAAAATCTGCTGACATTTTGTCTACTGTACAAAGGCTGCTCCTCACGGGGCTGAGTAATCTTTACATTAATTGTTCTGCTAGTGTAAAAAAGACTTAAATCACAATTGTGCCTACTTTAAGGCTACAGTGAAGGAATATCACCTTAGCACAAAAGAGGTTTCATCTGCATAAAACAGGCAGGCATCACTCTCATTTCTCTTTAGCATCCATTCCTCATCCAATTTCTCCACAGTTTTGTCACATAAACAAGCACTTCATATGGCTTTTCATGTGGTCCACAGTGAAATGCCCAACTTCACAAGGTGTTACACCCACTTTGTGCAGGGTGAGTAACTGTATCTGGGTGTAAGAGAATAGTAAATCCAGTCACCACCACTTTGCATCCCCTGCAGGTCCTAAACCAGAAAAACAGCATGCAGATCATGGGGCTCTGACAAGGAAGCAATCCATCCTGCCCCACAGTTTGTAGCAGGGGGAAGAAGATAGATGTTACCTTCCCCAGATCTGTGAACACATCCATGGGCTGCCCCAGCCCTGCACATCTTTCCTGTGTGAACGGCATTTCCAATGCGAGTGTTTACTCACTGGGAAAATGAAGTGCTGCAGGATGGGAACATCTGTCTGCAAGCAGCAGACAGACAGGACCAGCACGTGCAGCTGAAGCAGTAAAGCTGCAGCTCACATGCTCCAGTGCAGGAGCCACTACTGAAGATGACCACTGATTCTGCACAACTAATGTTAACTGTTAGTCACCTAGAAATCAGTGTTCCAAGATTTGATCTAAAAAAAACATTAGCCATCATTATTTCATCCACAGCAGGTATTTTTCCCGACTTAAGGCTCAGGTAAACCGCCCCTGGGTTTAGCATCAACCTATGCAAGTGGACTGGGAATGGGCTTTCTCAGCCCTACTCACTGGACATCAGTCTTTTAAAATCTCTTACCTGGAAACCATCACACAAACAGCAGCAATCACAACCATACTCATTATTTGTACTTCAACAAAACTCATATTTTAATCTCAACAAAACTTGAGGTTAAACTGTGCTTTGCGCTATGCTTCATTTACTGTGGTTAGTTTCTAAGCTCTACAAGATTTTCCCCACAAAGAGAGTGCAGCATAAGGTATTAAAAAGACGAAGTAAAAAAAAAGTGGGCAGTGGCCACAACACACAATGCCACCAGGTGAAGGGAAAACTAACAGCCATATGTCTAGGTTGTTTTGTCTAAGAAATAGTATAGAAGTGGAAGAAGAAAAGTAGCACACAAATACCTCCTGTCAGATATTGATGACATGTTTTTAATAAAAATCCATCACCTCATTAACGTCAGCCCCTCCTAGTTGCCACTTTCTCGTGGCTATCAAAGCAGGAATAGCGGGAGGGGGGATTGCAACACTGATTTACATTTCTCTTTCTTCATTCTCACACAGAGATTTTAAGTAAAAACAACACTATTCCCTGCGTGTTTGTAACACAGTCATTCCTACGGGTCTTCTGAGCAGAAGTGATTGGAAAAAGAATGCAAATTGTCCATAATAATTCAGGCTCAGAGCCAGTAATGTTGAACAGATATAAGCAATAAAAATAACCACTCTGGCTGCTTCTTTTACATGACACACATATTTTTCTTTTTCTTTGTGGAAGCTATTATGCAAAAAATGCAGCTCAGCCCTGAGTTGAGACAATGAGCCTCCGAAGTATTTGAAGAACTGCAGCACCCTTGTAACTTGTTACAGATGAGAACGGGCTCAAGGGCTAGCCCTTCGTTCATCATACAGACATCTTACAGATACTGGCCACAGCTCTCCTGCAAACAGATGGTGTTGAATGGGGAATCCAAACGCTGTGAGTCCCAAAGCGCAGCAGCACCAAAACCAATGGCCGAGGTTCTCTTCATTTGCAGTATTTTAACAAGCCAAAGACAAACCACCTGAAGAAGACAGCTCTGTGGGCTGTAGCATTAACAAATACCAGCAAAAAGGCTTGACCTTTGGCGGCAGCAGTAATCCCAGAGGATGCCCAGCACACCAATTCCCTGGTGCCGTGGCCTTTGGCTCACTGGGCTCAGCTCTTCGTCTGCCTACTTATGCAAAGCTTTCAGGGAGTAGTTTCCCTGTTGCCTCTACTTGTGCAGCAGGTTGGGCTGAGGAGGACCCACGTAACACGAGCCACCGGGACGTGGACACACACGTGGGCACAGGCACAAACAATGCCACCATGTGAGCCTGGCTTCCTTAGGAAACCAGCCCAGAACCCACCCTTAACCTTCTCCCCGCTTCCAGCGCAGCCACGTCTTCTGTGCTGCTGATGCAACGTGAAACACAGTGCTGGAAAACAAAGGCACTATTGACTAACTTTTTTGCAGGATTAAGATGACTGTGTTAGCTTACAACAGAGGTTTCAATGATTTCGACACTGAACGCTAAGTAACAGGAACACGGCTTGGCAATAAATCCAGAGATTACCTGTTGAAACATTAATGGCAAACATCTTTTGATGTGGGCTGCTTTATGTGGTGCAAAAGCCAGCACTGTAATTATGCATTTCCTTTCTATGAACCTAGTATTTAAAAGTAAAGTATTACTTGGGGGGGTGCGCACGCGTCTGTGTGTGTATGTGCACGTGCGTGCATGTGTGTGTGTGTGTGTGTGTTACAGGAAATACTCTACAGCTGAGTCTGCGATTTACCAGAGTAGCTGCACGTAGTAAATCTGCAGCAAGGGACCTCAGCCGTTTCATTCATCGTGCGCCGTGCAGAGGGCTGAAACAATTGCCATACTAAAGACAAATGCTAGCGTGAGTCATACTTGCCGGAGTGCAAACATGTTTGCTCTTGGGTGAGTCAGAAGATCACATCCTGAATTCACAAACCTTCCCATAAATAATAATTTCCGAAATTGTAGCATTTCTTTAATACAATGCAATTTTAAGTGTGATGCTGAATCTATAAAGGCTTTCCTGACACGAAGAAAGTGTTTTTCTCCTCTTCCCTTTTGTTCCTGATTACGTGTACCTACCTAAGATAGTAGGCTGTCTTCAGTGACTGAATTGGTCATTGCTGGTCGATTCATACTTAGCAAAACACAAACATGGCTCAAAATAGGTGACAAATGAAAGATATTCCCAAAAACGGTAAAAAAAGGAGAGAAGTAAACCCAAGCCATAGGATCTTACTCTATATGCTTTCTATATCAGCACTTCTTTGATGCTCTGAAGTGCTTCAGCATGGTCAGCATTCAGAGAAAAGGAACGTCATGCTGGCATAGGACACAGCCGCGCTGAGAAAAGGGGTGAGAAACGCCAGAGAAGCGTCGAGAGAGACCATGGCCCCATGCTGCACACAGGTAGGGAGGGAGCAGGCCTGCCGCTGTGCTTGACAGGGCATGTGCACTCAGCAAAGGTGCGGTCCCCGCTTCGCAGAGCGCTCAAGCCTCAGTACAGTACACAGCAATCATGCTTCTCTGAGAATATATCTAGTAACAAAATTAATGTGCTGTACTAATTGGTCATTATTATCCATGACTGCCTTTAATTCAGGAAAGCGTCTCAATCAGAAGTCATGCAAGTGCCTTTTGAACTGGGGCTGAACTTAAGGATATGACCACATTTACCCAGGAGAGCGCTGAAAAAGACGTGCGATGTCTCTGCGAGCAAGGAAAAAACCCTTGTGTAAGGCTGAGGGGGGGTGTGTCTAACTTAATTTTATGTTAGGAATTTATTCTCATCTTACACGAAAGGGAATTCATACACATACAAATCTCTTTATATCAAATCAAGAGAGTCTTGCTTTCTCCTAATTGTTTTGTGGAATAACCACCCAGAAGTTCATTTCTGTTACCTTTCTCAGGCAAAATAAAAGGCCTTTTAGAAAAATTTTATTGCTAAAACAATGAATTTCTCCTGGGAACGACTTCGTTATGGAAATGAAGTGACAGCTTCTTTTATCTAGCCAAGCAGCAAGTCTGCATTTATAAAAGGCATTCAGTGCACAAAGTACAGTGAGTGGGAGGACATGAAAATGCTATTTTTAATCCAGATTTCGGCGTTCCTCCCATACAGATCTCCTGGAATAATAACAGCAACAACAAAAATGATAATTAATAATGCCAAAAAAAGGAGTATCATCTTAAAGGTGAGTGGCAGACAAGAAAGGAAATTGTAGTTAAGGACTTGTAAGATTTAGGGACAAATGTAAGGTTCTTTCAAATAAACTGGCATTGCGCCATGAATTTCACAGGACTTGAAATTTGCCCCACACATTTTATACTGTAATTTTTTTAAAAAGGCAATAAATTATCATTATGTGCAACATATGCTGCATCTCTACCATTTGTTTTCTTGCAGCAATTTGTATTTTCAGAAAGATTACTAAACGGGAACTTAACTGATGCTGTCCTGTTTGGGTAAGTGACCATGATAGCTTTTAGACCTGGGGAAGAAAGCAAACCTTGAGAACATCCAGGGTCAAGCAATGTTTTCAGCTGCAATGAGAACAAGGGTAGGGTGCAGACTTTGGCCCAAAGCTTAAAAAAAGATACTGGAAGATCCTTCTCTGCTTCGCTGACCTTAGGACCTGTTCCTCAGGACACTGTCGCAGAGCAAAGACTGTAATTAATACATACAGGGCCAAATCCTTCCTCCCTATCAGGAATGCACCGGCTCCAGTGAGCCTGCTATGTAATTATCCAAGGACAGAAGTTAGCCTTGCTTATATAAAGACTGTTATTCAGTTGTGCTATTATCTACCAGTAGTAATTAGGACAAGCCTTTGCACTTCACACCTAATAAAAATTAACGAGAATGAGCAGGCAGTAACAGAACGCATGGTAGGCACACGCACCTCCTGGTGTGATCACACTTGGAGTAACCTCACCACTGGAAAGCCCCCATTGCACGTGAAATTAAGAGCAAGCTGGGAGAAAGCACACACGCCGTCTTCTCCCTCTCTTACGCTCGGCAGCTCTAACACAGAAACACATCAGAGTCTGGCACTGACTCATGTTTCAAACGCAGGAGCACCCCCCGACACGTGCGCCCGCGTGCACACACACACTCATACGCTGCACAGCCCCTTTCTGGTGCTGCTGCCACGGAATACCAACCCTGTCCAAGCGACTCCCCTCCGGGTTTTCAGTCGGCTTTGACGGCAACGCAAAACTCACAGCAGCAGTAGCACGAAATGTGCAGGAACCAGCACACTGGGCGTGCTACCCCCAACAGTGACAAATCAGCCACCTAACCACTCACGTAGGAACTGTTTCTAAAAGCTATCATTTAAGGACCATTCAGGGCACACTTGGAGACACTTCCACTCTCTCACCCTCCTACAAGACAAATTTTCATGCCATTAACCTTTATTTGCCTTTTATATAGTAAAATTTAAGCGTATTAAAATATAAAGTCCCAATTTGATATTTTGATCGCCTCTATCTGCTTCACGGGAAACGTATGGTGGTAATACAAAAAAAAAAACAACCAACACGTAGGACTGGAATAAGTTAGCCCCATTTTCCTTTTTTGTCCATTGCTTGCTGCCAAACATGCTTGCTGCTGGTCACTTGCCTAGCTCGCTGCCAGCAAATACTCAGCTGGGCACGTCACCAATGTTTAACCCTCAATAAAATTAAATCGCAATAATACTTTGCACTCATTTAGGGTTTTACATATTACAAACACTGTAAAAGAATAATTAACTGCACACACCATAACACTCCTGCAAGGTCAGTTGAGTATTATTATTCATACCTTAGGCAAAGGGAAATTTTGCTGGAGAAGGGATAATTGACCTGCCCAAAGCTATGCAACACAGGTGCTCCTGTTTCCTGGTTCCCTTATTCCAACAGACCAGTTTCAGCCTTTCCTGAAATTCAGAGGGAGTTAGAGTCCTGCCTTCACTTCTGCCTCTTCCTGCTGCTGAAGGAAAAGAGGGAGCAGGTCTCTGTAGCCAGGGGTACGGGTGGTACGTGAGTGGCGTGAGAGCGGTCCCTGGTTGCATCAGTTTGCTGTGGGACCAGAATCGACTGGACCTGCGGCACTCCTGTTTCCACCTCCCTGCGGCAAGCAGGGATTAGCTGCAGAGAAGAATTTGGCTCGCGGGAATATTATGAGCCCTTTTCACAAAAGCAAACCAAGTTTTTGTCTCTGCAGATACCTTCTAGTACCACAGGGAGGACAGTAGAGGACTCAGCAGTGTCTGTATACCGCACACTGCTCCTTATACTCCCCCTCCCTTCCCCTCAACTGCAAAAAAGAGTAAGACTGAACAAATGAAGTTTTGATCCAGGATAAACGGTGGCACAGCAGGAGCAGCGCCCAGTGCCTGCTCTTGCAGGCTGCAGCCACCCCTGCCAACTGTCACGTGGCAGAAAAGGCCACGCTGGGCTTTCCTGCAGCCAGTGCTGCTGTTGGCAGGTCAGATGGACCTGAATTTTTTAACCACGACTTTGAGGTGAAAACCCTCATGTCACAGGCTGGACAATGGAGTAATGTAGTCAGAGATCCTGTTACAACATCAGCTGTTCATCCTGCACCGCTGCCAATAGCCACAGTGTAGGTGGGACCCAAGTGCACTTACTATGTCAGAAATGAGAGTTTTTCAACCTGTGAAAGATCTGCACCCTTATGTGCAGTGGCATGACTAAAGCAGAAACCTTACCTGCTAGCACTGTGCCTGTAATCATCCCAGTTTAAAATGGCAAAGCTCATCCCCGTTCACAGACCAAGTAAGCCCTACCTTTGATCAAAGCAGTTAGACTGGAAAAGCACTTGAACACGTCGATCATCCCCAGCTAAGACAAAGCTTAAGCAGAGGGGTTTATCTCATCTAACCTCTCACTTTTAATCACCTTTGGTTGGGTCAGGGCCAACATAGTGCAACCAGATCCTCAGCCCTAGCTGCAGGTTTTGATTGCCCTGAAGCACTAGCTCAAAGCCAAAACCTCCTTAGCTATCCCACCTAAGAGCACCATCACCCTGCAGATCAGCAGATGAGCAACACAGCTTAAGTGGATTAGCTGTGCTGAACAACTCTTCTACATCCAGTTCTCCTGCCGGCAGCATGAGCTTCAATCGGCAGTGATCTTATATCCAGCCGCTCCCGGAGCTTTTGCTGCAGAGGACAGAGCTGGGCTAAGGACAAACCTGAGCTGTCCTCAGGCCCTGGGAGAAAGACGGGCTCGCAGCTCGGGCTCAGTGGGCAGAAGCGTCCGCTAAGATTGCCCCCTCCCGCACCCTCTGTGGCACCAGGGTTTGGGGTTCGTTTCGCACCACAGCTTGCAACTAGGATGAAAAATACCAGCCTGACACACCACACACCGCCTTGTCATGACTTCTTACACAAAATCCTCAGCAGCGGCACACAGCAAAGCAGCGCTTAAACCGACACTCCAACAGGATTCCCTCCTGATCCCACCTACCCATGCCACCTATCTCAGTCTGGGAGGAACAGCCTTCACCGTGTCTTAGCAGCTACAAAACTCGGTTCCAGCGAACTTCTCTCAGAAAGCAATGAATTGCAGTTTCCCAGGTACACCACATCCTTCTCTACGCCACTCCTCCCAAAGGCAGCGAGCAGAAGTGCCGCATAACATAACGTAATCAGTGTGAAGTTGTAACAGTGTGGGAGAATGTGGCAATTCATGGAAAATGTCATCGACCAAAAGGCAATTAGCAGCGAGTCTAAATGCAGAAGCAGAAGGGAGTGGTTTCCTAACAAAACAAGCCTTGTTAAAAAAAAATAAAAGAAAAAAGAAAAACACCCTGAAACTCGCTTTCCTCAAAAAAGCAGCGTTCTCAGGAGACTGAAAGCATGTGAAAAAAATACCTCTGTGAAGCTTTCTGTAAAGATTATTCTCTACAGACAGATTTGGCAGCCCTTTCTGCTCTGCATCCTAATGCTATTGAGTATAACTATGTTAAGTCAATAAGCAGAGCCACTCAAAGGTTTTTTATTTTTTGAGGATTTCTAGGCCAAGAGAGGAAGCAGTGCGATAGGAAAGTTTTCAGAAGTGGGAGTTGTGCCTGCCTTGCTTCTAATCGTAGTGAAACTGTCAACCTCTGCGTTGCGTTTCAAGACTTTACACTTCAAAATCATTCCCTCTGTGCTTTGAATTGCTATACTTTTAAGCTAACTACATCTAAAAATGCTGTTTAAAAAATGTCATCTTCAACCACATTTAATGTTGAGAATAAATCTAAATTTGCAAAGTCTCATTGGGTCCCTGCAAAAGTGCACATTTTTTTTATCATACTTGACAGCCAATCTTGCGGAAATGATTTGTGCAGAAATTTAGTTTAAATTACTTGATATCAAGACATTTAAGAGAAAATGTGTTTTTCTTTGTTATAAGCTAAAAATAATGATGTTCTTTTTACCTTACATTAAAAAAAAAAAACAACATTCAAGCAGCAAACAACATTTAAACCAATTAGTAATCTTACAATCTAAAATCCTACCTACGTGCAGGCACGTATTAATCGTATTTCCGAACGAGCTGCAGACACAGGTGGCTAAAAACACTGAACGAGGCTGACTTGCTTTCTCCCTTGTACACCACCACAGAAAAAGCGGGCCCACATACTACGATGAGAGTATCACAGGCACTCACTGCCCTTGGAAAGATGGTCTACACTCGCTACACTCGAGGAATCACCCCACCAATGCCAGAATGGTAAATTCATATACAAGCCAATGCACTAAGTTTCTCCCCAGTGCCAGACCTGATCAAGTAAGGAGACAGATACCTGCCAAACTGCAGGGCGCTGAGGGAGCTTTTCTTCTAGCTAGAGTTACAGTGCCCAGCACAAGGAAGCCCCAAGACTGACTCCAGTTCCCCAGTACTACTTTCACCAAACAGAAAATTACACTGTACCTTGTGGGGCTGAACAACTTTGAAGTATTATATTGAGGTCCACCAAAGTTCAAGGTGTTCCAGATGCCAGGCTTCAATTTAAGCTAATCTGTTTTTCATATCCTTCTCCCGGACTCTCATCTCTCTGATTTAAAGGAGGACAGCACAGTACTGAACTCTGGGAAAAAAAGCTTCTACCATTGCTTGCGAATGACTCCCCCATGAGGCATTTGGATATCGCATTAATCACCTTGCAGGGACGTCCCATCCCACTCTTCACTCACCGCACGATGGATGCTTGGCTCGGCCAAGCTGAGGTGCTACAAACAAGCTTTCACGTTGGCATTGGTTATTTCTGCGCTCGGGAAGCAGGGAGATGCTGCCTCCTGCACTCCTCTCATCACCATTTCTCCACACATGCATATGATTCCTCCCCATCTTTTCCCCGTCCAACAAAAAAAAAAAAAGCCTTAACCAAACAGGAGCGATGCTGGCAAAGTGCCTTCTACTCCAAACTCCAGCACCAGCTTGGGCAAGGAGTGAGGAATTGCAGCCATGTCACATGGGAAACAGCTGAGCTATCGCAAACAACAGCCAGCAACCCTTTTGACTAACCAGAAAGTGCCCAGCCCAATTCTAGTTTCCAAGTGGCAAGGCTGCCCTCTGTTCCCCGTGCAGACTCCAGCAGAGCCGGATCACGACCTCAAATACCCCTCGTCTGCCACAGCAGTCCAGCAAACATTACCACCCGCATCGTTCCCACAGTACACAAATCCCTTCGTGGCTTGCCAGAAGGTGAGTACAAAGTTTTTGCTAATCTTGCATTTATTTTATTTCCCCCTCCCTCTTTCTATGTCATGTGAACCATCCGTGTTTCCCAGCATCAAAGAGTTAATGGAAGAAAGAACCATGCTAGCATGTGCTTCACGCAACGATAAGTGGACTGGCCAGCTACCAAAACAGATTGTTAAAGACTGCACCAAGCTCCTGATTTTTTTCCCTCAACTGCAATAAACTAAGAATTGAATGCGGACATAAATGTAAACCTAGACCACATCTGCTGATAAAGCAAAGTCTTTGTACTTGCACAACTGCCGTTAACTGTACACAAAATACTTAAATTTCATGAATTCTCCAACATTCAAAAGCTGACCTGCAGTCTGCCCGAGGCAGCCAATGTGAACTGCACACTCAGCAGAACTGTACATTAAAGACAGAGGGGGAACAGATGATGCTACAATACAAAACGAGGCTGCTAGGAAAGTGAATCATTTGTGCAATTGGTAAATGCTCAGAGTGTTTTGGGCACACTTCACCACACCAGATGAAAACGTGTCTATTGCGGTTCTCATCTGAAAGGCAGCACTAGGTAACAGGGTTGTGTTATTTCCCCCTTTCATCATAGGCACGAGCAAAACTGGTGCAGTCAGGACTCTGTCATACTCCACTATTAAACTTTTCTTTTGAATTAATTGAGGCTACTCTGCTATTTGAAGGTTTTTACATTCTCGCAGTTGCATTAATAGCTTGGAGGAGAGTGTATGTGTGTACGCACATCATTTCTTCCCAAAATTTCTCGGGAAACTTCAGCTGTAGATCTTGGCCATCAGCATTCACGCTTCTTCTCAGAAGATAAAATTAACTTATTTCTTGGCAAGATACTCCCTCCGTACGTGCATACATGTCAGACATTGATTGTGTCTTAGCAGAGTTCCCTTGGTTAATTATTACCAAATCATTTGAAGGTTTCTCCATCACAAATCAGGTATCAGCCGCTAGGACCTACCTAACAGGACTCCATCTCTAGATAAGTTTCAATTAGAATGGCATAAATGACCTTGGCCCAGCTTATTTCCATGTTGGTTCATTATCTGCTCTGCTGTGAACTCCCCTGAGGAAGACAACTTGGCCACTTGGCCTAAACCCACTCATCTCCTGTTTTAGATCCCTTCCTATTTCAGGTCTACCATAACCGACCTATAGGCATGAAATCCACCCTGGGATGTGACTAGCGACCCTTTCTACAGTCTGTATTATCATTATTATTAACATGACCATTATTAACAACAACAAAATATTTTAATTTACACTGCTAGACAATTCAATTTTCACATCCGCCGGGCAGCCGAGTGGGCCCAACTCGGCCCGGCCCGGCTGCAAGAAGTGGAGAGGAAAAAATTTCTTAAAAAAATTTTTTAGGTTCAACATGAGTGGGCAATGAGCCCTTGCGGCCCAGAAGGCCAACCGCATCCTGGGCTGCATCAAGAGAAGCGTGGCCAGCAGGTCGAGGGAGGTGATTCTGTCCCTCTACTCTGCCCTGGTGAGACCCCACCTGGAGTACTGCGTCCAGTTCTGGAGTCCCCAACACAAGAAAGACATGGACCAGTTGGAAAGGGTCCCGAGGAGGGCCACAAAGATGATCAGAGGGCTGGAGCACCTCTCCTATGAGGACAGGCTGAGAGAGTTGGGGCTGCTCAGCCTGGAGAAGAGGAGGCTCCGGGGAGACCTGATAGCGGTCTTCCAATACCTCAAGGGGGCCTACAGGAAAGATGGGGAGAGGCTGTTCAGTAGGGCCTGTTGTGATAGAACAAGGGGTAATGGGTTTAAATTAGAAGGAGGTAGGTTTAGATTAGATATGAGAAAAAAATTTTTTACAATGAGAGTTGTAGAGCACTGGAACAGGTTGCCCAGAGAGGTGGTGGATGCCCCATCCCTGGAATCGTTCAAGGCCAGGCTGGATGAGGCTCTGAGCAACCTGATCTAGTCAGGGATGTCCCTGCTTCTTGCAGGGGGGTTGGACTAGCTGACCGTTGAAGGTCCCTTCCAACTCTAACTATTCTATGATCTATAATCAACACTGTTACACATACAAACAGACATATGCTCTTACATGCTGGGCTTGCACACACAAAAAGAGGAAGTGTACTTCATAGTTGGTCCCATGGCATCTATACCTAATACTGCAACCCCAAGTTAAGCAGAAGTCTGTGGTAACCCAGTCTATTTTCAGTTATCCAGTACTTTCCTAGCTCATTACTAGTTTGATTTTTTAGAAAAGAAAAAAGCTTATGATAAAAATTCATACCCAGGTTTCAAAGACCTAACTGTGCTGCAGGTGCACAACACATCATTCTCAGAGTATTTAATGCATAAGTATCAATCAAAAATTTGGGGTGCTTCTGCTCAGGAGTGCTTACAGTTGTGATTCACGTGGAGGGCCATCTCCAACAGCAAAAAATAAAGACTCTTTGCAAGAAAAACGTAAAAATTAAAGTTGGATCTTCGGGTTGAGAAGTACAGTGATTTTGCACAGGAATTGCACACACTCCATCTACTGGCTTTTTGGAAGACTCAGAATTGTAACAATGGCAAGGTGAGTTTACCTTTCATTGAAGTTATTTACTGAGCAATGCCTGTGAGCTTAGTGCTTGGTGAAGACAGAGGAGACAACCTCCTATCCCAGGTGAGCCACAAAGCAATCCAGAACTGACAAAACTGTTCAGCACCTACAATGGTACAAACATAGGTCACAGGCTAGAAAAAAAAGTCACCCAAATCATCACAGTGTCTTGCACGCTACAACAGGAACATAACCGAGGAGTCGGAAGAGAAAATATTCCAGCTGACAAAGGCCTTGGTCGTGCTGCATGCTGCTGTGGGGCCTGTCTTGCTGCCCTTAGAGCAGACGCAGGGGTAACATCCAGCAGAACAGATAACGGGAGCAGACGTGGACCCACAGCAGAGAATTCGGCCAGTGTTGCTGCTGTGCCACCACTGCAGCACTCAGGGAGCAGAGCCGCTGTAATTTTTAATTCAAGAAAGCTGCACGCCACTTCATTAGAAGAATTCAGGACAGACTTCAGTCACTGAGGCAAAAAGGGAAGTCGAGTTAAGCTGTGGCCATCAGCCACACCAGTAATGGGTTCAATCACGGCAAATCAAAGAACCTGCTCAGCTCTTCCGAAAGCTACCGAAAGCCAGTGCAATCTCCCACTCCTCTAGTAGCCTGCAATGCCTTAATACCAGATGGCAAAAGTACAGAGATTAAATCCAGTGCTAACAGCAGCTGGGAACACCAATAGTTTTGCCATTGGAGTGCTAAATTGTGACTTTTTTTTTTCCTAACAAATTAGTAAAGTTAATATACGCTCACTGCAACACCAAGGGTATCAGCCAGAGCTTGCCTGTTCATTTCTAACTCCATAGTTGCAGGCAGAGGCTCACAGAAGTGGCCATCAACAACAGCGGTGTGGATCTGTAGTCTGAGGAGACAAAATACATTGAAATTGGTCAATAAACTCTTTATCTATGCCAGCTCAACAATGAGCCAGCCATCTACACTTGCAGCCCAGAAAGCCAACTGCATCCTGGGCTGCATCAGAAGAAGCGTGGCCAGCAGGTTGAGGGAGGCAATTCTCCCCCTCTATTCTGCTCTCGTGAGACCCCACCCTGGAGTATGGCGTCCAGTTCTGGAGCCCCAACATAAGAAGGACATGGACCAGTTGGAGAGGGTCCAGAGGAGGGTCACAAAGATGATCAGAGGGCTGGAGCACCTTTCCTATGAGGACAGGCTGAGAGAGTTGGGGCTGTTCAGCCTGGAGAAGAGGAGGCTCCAGGAAGACCTTATAGCGGCCTTCCAGTACCTAAAGGGGGTCACAGGAAAGATGGGGAGAAACTTTTTAGCAGGGCCTGTTGTGACAGGACAAGAGAACAGAAGGAGGTAGATTTAGATATTAGGAAGACGTTTTTTACAATGAGGGTGGTGGAACACTGGCACAGGTTGCCCAGAGACGTGGTGGATGCCCCATCCCGGGAAACATTCAAGGCCAGGTTGGACTGGGCTCTGAGCAACCTGACCTGGTTGGAGATGTCCCTGTTCCTTGCAGGGGGGTTGGACTACATGACCTTTAAAGGTCCCTTCCAATCCATTCTATGATTCTATAAGGAAGAAATTCTTTACTCTCAGGGTAGTGAGGCGCTGGAACAGATTGTCCAGAGAAGTTGTGGATACCCCATACCTGGAAGTGGTCAAGGCCAGGTTGGATGGGGCTTTGAGTGACCTGGTCTGGTGGAAGGTGTCCCTGCCCATGGCAGGGGGATTGGAACAATATGATCTTTAAGGTCCCTTCCAACCCAAACTATTCTATGATGATTCTATGATTTTCAAGGGGAGATGCAGTGAGCACTGGAAGCTTGTGCATACGCAGATAAGACACAAAACCATTCTATGATTCTACCTTAATGTGAAACTTCCACAGGCAAGTAGGCTGTTAGTGGCAGTTGTACTAAAATAGGCTGTGCTCGATGATGTGGATGAGGAGTTGTCTCAACCTCTTTTCACTTATGACCTACCCTGGATTTCAAATGAGTTTCTTTGATAAGCACTTGGTATTAATACGCCAGGTGCTTTGTCACAAAGATGCAAAACAGAGATGATCTCTAGCAAAAGCTGAAATCATAAAAATTTTATTTGCATATAGGGTCAGAGCTGTTTTGAAAACAGATTTTTCAGTTATCTATGACGTTTGGAGGAACTCACTCTTGCAGAAAGAAAATATTATTTTTTCTTCATTTGCTACTGTCCTGATCATGGACCAACGTCTGCTCTCATATCCAGTGCAACTTCAGCAGTGTGGCCTGGGGTGAGAGAGATGTAATGCATTAAATGTCTAATTTTCAAATAATAGATCAGATTTATTTTTAAAATACTGTCTTTACTCAAAGCATTTAAAATCAGCCGTTCGATAAGAGGCTACTTTTGCTATTGACCTTGTTGCTATTTTCTGTGCCAAAGTTGTGAAGGTATAGTAAGGTTTTAAGCTGTACATCAGCCAAGGAGAGCACAGTGATACGAAACTGGAATTTGTGTTTTGTCAGTCCGAGCAAAGGTGTGTCTGCACAAAGCTGTGATAACTGTCAGCACCTCAAAGCAATTTAGATCTTCACTTGTCTGCACGCCAGACAATCTTAGAGCTGCAGAGCTCTTGCTTCTAAGCGCTAATATCTCAGTAACTTCAGCTATATAAGCTCCCCAAATTAAAATAGTATATTCATCAATTTCTAGGAACACACCGCAGTTTGGATGGCACATTATTCCAGTGCTCAGTTTCTTCTGGACAGAAAGGCATCCTAGAGGTCTTAAAACTCAGCCCTTCTTCAGCTCCAACTGGAGCTGGACCAAGTGTCCAGCACTGGCACCAGACCCACTGCAGTGCCAGAGCATTTCAGAAACGAATCCAACAGCTGGGGAGGTGGTTTTAGGAACCCTTTGCAGAAGGCATCTCTGCCAACAAGGTCAACGAAGTTTCTGCTGGTGACTTGAGAAGACATATTGAATGTCAACTGGTATGTTTATCTTCTTTAAACATTGAACTTCCTTTCAAAATACATCTAGTAGGGCAGATTACTGGTTTAATACTAATGGAAACTGATCAAAAGACCCTAGATTATTTGGCTGGCTTACCTTAAAATCTTCTCTGCTTTAGTTTCCATGCAAAACATATCAAAAGAGTATTCCTATCAATAGAGAGCCTATAAACCAAGCATTTAAGGAGATGGGGAAAACTACATTTAAAACTGGGTTGTGGATAAAAATGCCAGAAACCCCCTAGTCCAATTTAAGGACCAGCTCCACAGATTTTCACAAGAGCTGCTTTGGAAAATAAAACTTAGGGAACCGTGCTTTATGAAGATATTTGAAAATGCTACTCCTTATCTACAAAAGGCAGTTTCTTCTCAGTTGCCATCACGGTTCATTTGGTTAGAGAAAAAGTAGCTGGCAAACTAGCGTAAAAAAGGAAGTAAATACTGGCATTTAAAGCACTGTCTCTAACCAAAGACAAACAGCAGCGGTCAAACGACAACTGGCCAGCTCTCTCTCCATGCCCATTTGAAGGGATAATGGCTGGGAACCACCTGGCTCAAGGCTGTCAATCCATTTAAATGCAGAAATGCTTTCAAGATTTCAAGGCAGAACAAATATTTCTTTTTGTCTGCACACTTTTTAGAAAACATGAACAGTAACTACAGAGCAGAACATAGATGCCTATTAACAAAGCCAATAACAATTACTGCTATGTCTAAGAATCAACCAAAAAAACATACCAGTGTATTCCAAAGGCATTCACTCACAAAGCAAACTCACTCCACGCAAACCCAAGCACAGAAACCTGATAGTATCTCATGATTTATGTTCTCTCGTCAGGTTGTACTGGGTCCTCCAGATTCCGGGCTTGCCTTTGAAAGCAATTAAGTTTCTCGCACTTCTGGGAGCGACAAAAGCTCTCACTATGAAAACCTGCACGCTGCACTCTCGCCGAGTCTGCAGCCTGGCAGACTGGAACAACGGCACCGAGAGAGGTGTGAGCTTCCCCCACGTAACTCATCTGGGAGTGTTAGTACCTGAACGGCCACCTCTAAACTTTGAAGCTATTTCCAAATTATGTCTTTGTCCAGCGCCCAAACAGCCAGCTGTTGCTGTGACTTGGAGAGCATTTGCAAAGCCCTCTCTCAGCCTGGAAAGAAAAATCCCTTTCTTCACTAGCCTGCATCCAGGGAACTCTGCAGGTTCAGCTAGCGTGAACCATTCTAGTTCCTCAGCAAGACAGGGCACCCTTACTTACATTACAGCATGTCCAGAAACCGCGACGAAATCTGGGTCCTGCTGTGCTACGCACTGTACAAACACACATTAGGAGGCACCACCTGCTCCATGGAGCTTACGACTTGCACAGAGTAAGCTGTACCGAAGAGAAGGCAAGGGCAAGAAGCACATGTACAGAAGTGAGCGACAGGCATTTCACACAACTAGTGTCTGAATGCTGCTTCTGAATTATTACAGTACAGGAATGCTGTCTGATCAAAAAAATATGTATCTGTGATCTGCCCCTGGCTGAGTAAAACAAACAGAATAGTAGCAAAGTCAAACTTCTAAATACCCCAGCCTCAGCAATAAAAGCCCCAATGCTGTTCAAACATCAGACTCCCTGCACAAGGCACAACATCTTTACCTCCTTAAGAAAATAAAAGGTCAAAGCCACTTTCCATCACTGTAGCTGTACTACAGACAGAAACGATCTCGTGAGGCCAGAGCAAGAGCGGTGAGACAGGCTGACAAACAAGGCAGCTGGGTGCACAGAAGGACGTATGCCGGTGGTAAGCCAACGGGCTCTGCAGGAGCTGCCCAGACACCAGATCTTAGCTCTGAGTAAATGCAGAAGGGCAACTCCTTCCAGGCAGGGTGGTGAGCTGCCTCTTGTTCACTGCAAGGCACCTTCGCCTCAGAGCACACGCAAGGGCAGTTACAAGGGGCTGCTCTTACACAGGGAGTTCACACGTCGTTTACCCTGTGGCAAACACCCTTGCTAAAACCAACATTTTCTCACATGCCAACTTATTTCTGCGCCTTAGATTCTGCGTGCTTTGTTTTCAGAGTTGTTGAATCCTTGTAACTCCAAACGAAATCAACTGGAGCGACGCATGCTTGGTGCTCTGGGAAATTACCAACAAGTGTTCTGATCTTTTTATTTTTTACTTATCAGCGTACCTGTTTCTTCTGTTATACAGTAAGACACTCAACTCCTTGAATACCGTGCAAGTAAGAGACAGATAATTTCAAATACTGTAACTTTCAAAATGATTCAAACCTAGTTATGAGAGTTAACCTGGCTCTGTTTCCTCACTGACAACATCTGTGGTTTCATAGACATGTTTTCTTCTCTCTCTCACTCACCTGTTGCTATACAAGGACTTATAAATGCAGGGAAATAAACTGATTTACCAAAGAGACCTGCAAAAAAAAAAAAAATGACCAGACACAATTTTCTATTAGATTTAGAAGATGGTAAGTTAGAAAAAAACATTTCCCTTCTTATCTCCTTCAGTTAAAGTTGTAGTCATTCTTAACAATCAGAGATAAGCACTTTAGGAGACAGAAACGTGCTTAAAGAACCTACTTGCAGAAGTGTAAGATGCTTTAATGTCCTTTAAGGCCTCTTTAAAGTGCTTTAATATCTTTGGACAGAAAGTACTGAACAACTGCGAACTTGGTCACAAACAGCTCATTACACACACAAACATATACAGACATGTCAAAAATGTTAAGAACTAAAAGACAAGGAAACATGAGAAATATGGTCAATTCTGCAACATTTCATCTTCTTTCTTTATTTTATGATTACACAGGGTTTTTCCCCACAGGAAATTCTGTCATTCATGGTATAGTAGAGCTGGTGTTACTGAATAAGCAACACTCAGGAGTTTGCTACGTTCTCACTATTAAAAACGGTCCTAAAACCCTAAAACTCAAAGACAGAACAAGCTATTGCCTTATAGGTTATTTTCTGACTGTCACCATATTACCTAACTGCCTGACATACTAAAATTAGCACATGTTCACAACACCCCTGTGAGAAGGTTTTTTCCCCATCGCACAGACAGAACTGAGAATCGGAGAGACTGAGGCTGTGGATAAAGGTCCTTTCCAAACCCAGTTACACCGCTTGATGAGATTTTCCTCCCACACACGTGCTCAGCACCAGCTGCCCCTCTTCCTGTGATGACCGTCTCACTTCAGAGGTGCTAGCAGTCTGGTGTAAAAGCATTTTGTAATACGTTACAGTGGAAATAAACTGGAGCAGCTACAAACTACTCTTTATGCTATCTTCTATTAACACAGTTTTGCCTCCGAGCAACTGGGGAGCACTTCCCAGAGCTGAAGAGGGTCATTTCATGCATCCCAGACTGCATCAAAAGAAGCGTGGCCAGCAGGTCGAGGGAGGTGATTCTGCCCCTCTATTCTGCTCTCATGAGACCCCACCCTGGAGTACGGCGTCCAGTTCTGGAGCCCCCAACATAAGAAGGACATGGACCAGTTGGAGAGGGTCCAGAGGAGGGTCACAAAGATGATCAGAGGGCTGGAGCACCTTTCCTATGAGGACAGGCTGAGAGAGTTGGGGCTGTTCAGCCTGGAGAAGAGAAGGCTCCAGGAAGACCTTATAGCAGCCTTCCAGTACATAAATGGGGCTTATAGGAAAGATAAACTTCGGGAGAAACTCTTTAGCAGGGTCTGTTGTGATAGGACATGGGGTAATGGTTTTTAAATAGAGGGAGGTAGATTCAGACTAGACTAGATATTAGGAAGACATTTTTTATAATGAGGGTGGTGGAACACTGGCACAGGTTGCCCAGAGACGTGGTAGATGCCCCATCCCTGGAAACATTCAAGGCCAGGTTGGACTGGGCTCTGAGCAACCTGACCTGGTTGGAGATGTCCCTGTTCCTTGCAGGGGGGTTGGACTACATGACTTTTAAAGGTCCCTTCCGATCCTAACCATTCTATGATTCTATAAGGAAGAAATTCTTTACTTTGAGGGTGGTGAGGCGCTGGAACAGGTTGCCCACAGAAGTTGTGGATGCCCCATACCTGGAAGTGGTCAAGGCCAGGTTGGATGGGGCTTTGAGTGACCTGGTCTGGTGGAAGGTGTCCCTGCCCATGGCAGGGGGATTGGAACAATATGATCTTTAAGGTCCCTTCCAACCCAAACTATTCTATGATGATTCTATGATTTCCAACGGGAGATGCAGTGAGCACTGGAAGCTTGTTCCAATGCAGATAAGACACAAAAGAGGACATCTTCACATAGTTACAGGCCAAAATCATTATCAGGACTGAAAGTTCTAAATTGAAACCAACAGGCCTCTTCCACTGGAGATACTGACGTAACTGCAAACAGGAGTAGAGGACTGGACCACATCTGAACCAAAACTGTAGAGTTAAGATACTCAATTTGCATTCACAGATATGTACTGACAGCACAGGGTCAGCAAGACTAAGGGGTACAAAGAGGTGGAAATACATGCATTCACACAAGGTACTACTGCCAGCAAGATACTTGTTGCATTCTGTTTTTTGAGATTGCTTCTCCACCACAGAGTCACTTGAACAAACTGCATCAATACTCCTTATTCACTTCAGTGCAAAGTTAGACACTTTGAACAGACTTAGCAGCATTTTAAGCTAAACTGTGTGGTTTCACACCAGGGTTTTTGCACTGATGCAGAGGAACAGCTCTTGCATAATTCAGTCTGCTGTCTCAGAAGGGCTCAAGGCTGTATCAAGCACTTGGACTGTAACAACCAGAGGTGGAAAGGTCTTGTTATCTTCTCACCAGATAGGACAGGCATCATCCAACTGCAGCCTCAGGAATCACAAACTCCATCCCTATGTACAGAACAGAGACTTCCCTCTGACCTTCTCTTCTGTGGTTTCAGTCCTGCTGCTTCCCTCCTCAGACTCTTTACGCCAGTTTCCTCCTGAGTTCTCATCTTTATCCCAATCCTATCAAACAATCCATCCCTGACAGTCACACCAGCTCCAAAATGCTGTCCCCACAACTGGTGCTTGCAGCCATAACCTCCAATATCCCCTTGTGCAGACAGTCCCATGTTCCCCAACACTTCTCCTGAACATATCTCCCCATAGCTTGTGTTCTCTCTGCATTCCCTCCTTCTGCTCCACCCTGTCTAGGCAACCAACACCTCTGCTGAAAACAAAGGAGAACAGTCTCCTTCCTCTTGCTTCCTATTCCTAGGACCACAGCACTCCTCAGGAGACAGATGTAGCAATATCAAAGCAAGTCCTTCAGCTTTAAAATACGGTATGCACAGTGCAGCACTACCTAACGAGCTCCTGCTGTGTAGGTATGAAATGAGGCATTTCAGAGTTTATAAGTTGACTGATTACAGACAGATTTTCCTGCAAATGAGAAGGCAGATCCCTAATACTAGGGCAACTCTACAGCCAAATTTCAAATATCCACTCCCAAATGTGAAGGTGCTACACAGCTACTCAACGAAACAGCTGGCCTATTTTTTAAAAAGGTACAAAAATGCAGGGCTTTTTATCTTGTTCACAAGACAACCTGAATCATTCATGTTGAATGTAAAAAGGAAGAAAAATCAACGTGAAATTGCCACTGAGTTTGGAAAAATGTCACATTAAAAGGTTATCCTGGAAAAATACTAAATGTTGTTCAATGCTGATTGCAGGCAGTTCAATCAGTTTTTCTTACATTACTTGTTATTTCCTACAGTTATTACTGAGAAAGTCCCTTAAGCAAAACCATGATGTAGAATAAAAATGAGAGAAGATTATAGGTTCCAGTGATGTCTGGACATATCTCAACAGGAGAAACACAGACTGTAATAAAGACGATGTCTATTAACGAGGCAATAGATGGTGAAACACGGATGACAAGATATCATTGTGTGCAGAGATTTTTTGATTCACATATGCAAGAGACAGGAAATCCAAGTGTCACAGTTACAGCCTACTTACAAAAATTCGGAGGAAGAGTTGATTGGTTTCTATAGACACAAACATTGATATTCACACGAGAATCAAACAATTCTTCTTAAGACTGGAAGCGAGGTCAAACTCTGATCATCGTAGTTCAGCAGACATAGAAAGATAGCAAGAAAATCCTGTTGATACATAACCTTCACCATCAAAGTGTCAGATGATTCAGCAGCAAGAAAGCAAATAAAATTACTTTTAAACAAACATTTAGTTCTTTCTTCATAAAAATACGCAGCTTTTCAGCAGATGACTCAAATCTGAAAGTTTGTGGTCTTTGCTCCGGCAGCCGGGCGGGCTGGATTCTGATCCACTATGCAAATGACTCAAGTGTTTTTCATTTTGGGTACCAGTTGCACTCCTGAACCCTCTGCAGAAGGGACCACCACTGCTGCTGAGCTTCAGAAGAAAAGAGCAACAGGGCATGAAACATTTTTTCCCCCAAGGTGACTACCACCCAGTTTTATGGCATGACAGAGAGAGGAGTTGTGAAGTTGCCTTCTCCTCATATAACACTTCTGAAATAGAGGCAAAAAGTCTAACTTCCTAATTTTATTGAAAGAGGGATGGGCAGGCAGATTCTCCCACAGAACATTCCAAATTTGTGCTTCGCAGAGCATCCTTTCAAGACTGATGCTAGACCTCTCAGATTATAAGAAAGATGTACAAGTAGAGGAAGGAAAAAAAAAATGAAAAATAGGTCCTGTTTACATGGGATCTTTCCCTTTGTTGGATGGGACCCTCCTATCAGGACAAACTTCACTTGCGGGCCTTGGTGCTTACTACTTATTCTCTTCCCTACAACGAGAGGCAAAGCATGCGTTAGCAGAAATGATTTAAAAAATGAAAGACACTTAAAGAGCAGCAGGCAGGCACCTTCCAAATGCAGGTGGAGCGGAGCTACAGATAAGCTGATCTCTCAGGCCCTCCACTGGAAACCAGGGAGCTGGGAACAAGTCTTTGATGAGTTTTAAAGTACTACTGAGACTTTCTGAAAGCCCCTTAAGACAAAAGTCAGGGATCTAAGCCCCATTGCACTATATGACACAAACTTTGTCTTGTTCAGGTATCTTCAAACATCACAAAACCCGCCTATTTCTAGCAGTAAATATAGAAATACTTGACTTTTACTGCCCATAATAGACTACATCTACACTGGGAGAGCATGAAGCATTACTGCTATATCTGTGTAACCATGAGAGCTGTAGTATAAAGAAAGCCTGTGTATTTATTTTTTATCCCATCTAGACACAGCTCTAAGTTGCTGACTACTGTATTAAGTTGGACTTCCTGGCTCTCACCTATCTGAACCGAACAAGCTCTGCAAACATTGCTGTCTCATCTTCTGCGTTCACCCATTATATAGGCCTACTATGTGGACCAAGCTCAACCTTTTCCTCCACTGGGTAGGTAGAGAGGACAGGTTTGGCAGAAGCCTACCAGGCTTTCCGGGTAGCCCTGAAGAGTTTAGCAAGACCAAAGAAGCAGGAAGGAAAATGGAAACCTTCCTCCAACTGGAGATGAAATGAAACTGAGCCAAATCACGAGTGTTCTACCAAGCAGCCTCATGGTAAGGTCTCGGGCTGGAGAGCTCCATTCCTGGTGAATCTATTTTGACTAGAGAAAGAATAATGCAGTACAAGAGAATGTAACTGCAACCTGGGGCGAGTGCCAGGCTGAGCAATGGGTTCACCCAAATCTTCTCACTTCCAAGCAGAACTGCTGCAAGAGCAAGTGAACCAAGTCCAAAGATACGCTTA
This sequence comes from Chlamydotis macqueenii, assembly GCF_036417535.1. NCBI lineage: Eukaryota > Metazoa > Chordata > Aves > Otidiformes > Otididae > Chlamydotis > Chlamydotis macqueenii. Next base: position 68,416,407 of record NC_141557.1, read on the forward strand.
TTTTCTGAAAAAGAGTAAATGTTCAGATCCCAGGACAAGACATAAAAGTGTATGGCCTGGCTTTTATTTCATAGGGCATACCAGAGTTAATTCTGATTCACATTAGTTTTGGATACCCTACATAATAACATCTACATCCTTCAGTGTCAGGCACTTAAGTCAATAGTTGAGGCAGGTAAGCAACAACAACTCACCCTCCATGTCCTTAAAATCATCCTGATTTTCCTTTGAGTTTTCCAGGAAAATCAGATACACAGATCTCTCATCCTGACAATTCATCAGTCTCTAGATTATGCAGCAAGTCCCCATAATGTTCCACTATGGCTAGCAGAGTAGTGATCAGGTTTAGAAAAAAATTCACCAACTAGTGAAGAAATTCAGGGCAAGAAATTAACGCAAAATTACCTGGACTGTGTCCAGGCCTCTTTACAGCTTTATGAAGAAGAATGTTAGGAAGCCCAGGATACATGTCTTGATTTGAGAGACTCAGTTTCCTAAGTGCAGCATGAAAGAAACATGTACAAGCACTGATGCTCCATTTTGTTTTGAAGCAAAAAAGCAATTCAACCAAGCACAGAAGCAAAAAGCAGGGAGTGCACTGCAAGTCAGGCGATTGGACTTCAGGAGCTGATTACACAGAGTGAAGTCTGCTCCACAGCCTCGGAGCAAATTTCACTCTCTGAAGCAGTACTTCAGTGGCAGAAACTGTTCAGCAACGTGCCGCTGTCTTTGAGTGCATAAATGCTCCTTGCCAAGGATGTGAGTTAGCTGAGGTAACTCGGCTGTGACCACGCTGGAAAAACAGGAGCAGAGAGAGCAACTGAGTGACACTGGCACCAAATTAAGTAACACGGGGGAAGGATTCAAGCAGAAGGGTGACCTACAGGATAGAAGAGTTGCCCAGAATTTGGGAAACTGACAAAGTCAAAACTCAACATCACTGAGTTCTCACGAGCCTGTCTTTCAGCCTTTCTGTACCTCATCTGCAAAGCAGGGGTAAGAGCAGTTGCCTAGCTCATACAAAGCTCTGGGAGTGAAACCATAAAGGAGAGCAGAGCACTCAGAAGTTGGGCTCATAGATGAGGGAAAAACAGTTCCCCATGCAAGCAGAGGTCCTGCCTGCCAAAGAAAATTAATTTTTGAAGTGGTTGCACCCCACTACAGAAGCTTCCTTAAAAATGAAGACACATGCTTAATCCCTGGGGCAGAGAGTGTGTGTCAGAGATTTTCTGTTTCCTCTGCCATTACAGGATTAAAGTAATTTCCTTCTTTTCATTATTTTCTCACAATTTCAATTATCCACATCTAGATTTACTGCACACTTAGAAAAGAAATATTGTTGAAGGGACCACATCAATCAAAGTTCTTATTTCATCCTTCTGAAACTTGAAATTCTCACTAAGGCACGGCATGAACGATTTCCAAGCACAAGGCCCTTTGCACATAAACTGGACAGACTTTAACATCTTAACTGCTTTTAACAGACTGTAAGATCTTACACGTTAGGAGTCCCCTAGACATTAGGTAACATTAGCCATAAGCAAATACTGTAGGAAAACAGAAGACCTGAAAAGTCCATGAAACAGGGAAACATATTTCAACAATACAAAGTACATGCTCATAGAACTCAGGAGAATAAATTCTTGCCTGTAATATTCATTAGTTTCAAACACAGGCTACTGGAGAAACTTCTGCCTCAAAGAAAAGTGGAAAATACAGAATCCGACTGAGCTATGTCTCTGATTTCCTAAGATCAATTAATTGCAGTAATTAATTAGTCAGTCCACTCTTTTGTAGCCTTCTTTATTACGTCACAAATTCATGCAATTGACTAATTTCTTCCACTATTTTCAGTAAGGATATGCTTTAAGAGAAGTCTTTGGCAAGTTCCTCAGTTTAATACTTATCTTGCAGATGCGCCAGTTTACTACGGAGAGAGGAACAAAAAAATCCAAAAAATTCTGACACAAACCAGCAAACTTTAGGCCAGAAATGCATTAGTAGTTAAGAAGAAAATATCAACAGTAGAACAAAAAAATAGTTCTTCAACTATTTGTCTTTTCAAAACTCTCTGTTTTTTCTTTTCAGGATCCATGCTTCTCATACCCGAATGTTTCTTACTCTTGCGCTGGGGTCTCTCAGACTCTCTTTCCACTCAGATAAAACTATGTTTTTTTCTCAACCACTTTATCAGCAATCAGAGCAAGTGGTTTTATTTCTTTTTTCTCCGTGACCTTTCTTGAGTTCTGCGTACTGTTTATCAAAAAGCAAAAGCTGGTCAATGCTTATGAGACTTTTTTAAATTAAGTATTCAAATGTATATTCAAACCATCTCTAGTTGGGAGGAGGTGAAAGCTAGGCTTTCCCATGAGCAAAACTGTGCCTTGCATTTTCCTCCCATCTACCAGAATCTCTCATAACACATCCACCTCTACTTTACCCTTTTTTTTTTTTAATGTCTGACTTGTTATCAGAAACAAATGTCTTCCCTGGGCTTACAAAAGTCAGCTTTTATGCTATCTCTACATAAACCAAAATGACGGCCAAAGCAATAAAGCAGCAAAACCATCAAAAGTCACCTGTCAAAACAAGAGTATGTAACTGCTGGTAAAAGTCAATAAATGCTGTATCTTTTGCGACATGCTGGCATTTTGTTATAGTTATCCTCCCCAATAATTAACAGATGACAGTTCAGTTTTAAAACAAGGGCATCTTATAATCAGTAACCCATCTATGCTGCTCAACCATCTGATCTGTCTCAAGGTCACTGTCTTTAGTAACTGGGTAAGAATTACATCATCTGTCCTACTATAGGATGACGATTACATCATTGATCAATACCTGAGATCTGAATGTTATCCACAAATTCATGTTAGGGATGAGTTACAACTGGGCAGATACCACAAAATGAAACTCCTGTTTGTTTCAACCCACATCCCCATTAAGACTACATTATAAAACTATCAACTCTATTACTATTATTTGTATTGCAGTGCAAGCTGAGACCTAAAGCAAGGATGGGGTGGAGAAGGTGCCAGAGTGGCACGCCCTTCGCAAAGACAGAGAAGACAGTCTTTGCTTTGAAGAGCTTACGGCAGCCTGAAGTGACAACAGTAAAGGAGGGCGGAGGAAAGAGGTGTAAGCAGATGGCAGCAGACCACATGTTATTTCTGTAAGCTTTTGTTGGCGATGCAGTTTGAGGCAGTCACATGTTCACCTTCAACAGTGATTAAGTATTTTAAGCTATTTTAGCTTCCTCTGCCTTGAAACAGACCTGGAGCAAGCAAGCAGCAAGCTACTGAGTCTCAGAGGAAGATGCACAAACAGACCGCTCTTGGCTCTTGTGCTCCCCTGCAGCTGGTTTGGTAGTGAAACACAAGGCTCTGCATTCAGTGAGCAAGAGATCAGCTGAATGGAAGGAGGGTGAGCGAAGGTCCGAACAAAAGAGGATAAAGGTGAGCCAGTTAAGAGTGAAGTTGAGCAAACAGGCTTAGGGAAGAAGGGAAAGCTGGACCAAACAACAAATCAGCTTACAGTAGAGAAGTTTTATATGCAGTTTGGGCCAAAGTCTGTCTCCTGGCTGCTTTTGCCATTATGCCTCTTTCTGGCTCAAGTCTTCAGGAAGGGGCAACTCCCTCGCTGCCCCTTACGGGAACCTGTTAAAGAGGTGGAGCTTGCTCTGCCCACCTCTGCTCATCGCGGGCTCAAGCAGCCCTCAGGACAAGGGTAACCTGAGCAGAGCCTCACTAAAATGTTTCAGCAAAACCACCTACAGTATCATTCAGTAGAGGATGACAACTCACTCATGGGGGGGGGGGGGGATATATAATATACAGTAGTAGCTAGAGGCACTGACCTACTTGGCTTCTGTACAGGCATACAGTGAATGACAGCTCCTGTCTCAAATACAAAGAGCAATGCATGAAACGGGAGTCCCAGGGAGAGATAATACTAAGCTGACACTTCCACCCCTGGATACACTAAATTAGGTACCAATCCATACTTCAGGACCTACATAGCTGGCCTCCTTCATAGTAGTGCTGTGTGCATCCAGAGGCTGATTAAAGTGAAGTGGAGGGTTGCAGGCAACTCGCCTGCTCTGGCAATCAGGCCAGGACTAACCATATTTGATAGCTCTGACCTTAACAGATACAGTTGTGAAACTCAGGCAAGGCTCTAGCACCAGCATGGAAATTATATGAGGTTTCTAAAGCACAAATTACATGTTGAATCTTACAAATACGTACACTGCAGCTGCATGTCCTGAAATGCCTCTAAAGGCAAGAGCTGATTAGGCCATTTAAAATGCTGGATTTTAATACACTTGGTTCTGCAGGGTGTAACTGTATAACCTGAAGGATAGGCAACCTTCTCTGTCTTCTGTTGTCACATACACACAGTGGATATTCACTGCCTATCACTCTGTCTTCTCCCTACAAACACAGACACAGAGTGGTCGTTTTTAACACGAGAAGTCAGTAAAAGCATGGCTTCAAGAAGATACTGCAATGAACTCACCTCAGAGAAGAGATTTTTTTTTTATTTCAGATTAGGGCAAGGTAGTGAATAGTAACTCTGTTTTTCTGGTAGGACCCACTCCCGTACACCTTCCACCAAGAGGCAGGCAAACGCACTGCCTCCGGAGTAAATGCCGAGGCAAGGTTTGCCTCTCTGGGGCTCGTTACAGGGTAAGGGCATCAGTCCTTTTTTCTTGCAATAAATCATCGGTGTATGTGCAATAACAAAAAATTACTTTCTAAGTTTCATTTAAAGTACTTAAACGTTCAGAGTGTTCAATGCCTCAGACGACATTTGCAGCAGACGTAATTCGGCAGAGCTGCTGGCCTCCAGAAGGTGCTTTTTACCCTTGCAGACTAATTACAAACAGAGAGGCTAACTCTGCCATCTCCTGTGCCAGGTTTATGCTGAAATGACTCCACTGATTGATGAAATTAAGATGGAATTAGACTGCAATAATATACTACTAAATCAGGCCATAAAAAAAAACAAACCAAAATCTGCTTTGTCAAAAATGTAGTAAACTCATGAGATTTCTTTCTTCATTCCCTACACAGAAAAGCTCCTCTTCTATTTTTTCACATGAGGAATTTTGAAAAAGCAAGGTCAGTAGGTTTCTGGGTTCCTTTTTTTTTTTTTTTTTTGGACTATAATGTTATGCTCCCTGGGGAAGCTCATCACAAAGTTAAAGTGCAAATTACTTACAGGTAACAGGAAATTAAATGCAACAGGAAAATAACCCATCCATACTGCTTATCAAGCAGATAAATACGAAGTTAAATAAAAAAGAAAATGCTGCTTCAGTTTCACAACTGCCAGCTCATTACCCCTGTCTCTGAACCCAACTGTCTTCTGTGGAGGAGGAAACATGTCAGTGCAGCAAATTTCACCTGCAATGAAAAGTAATTTATTGTGCCTAACTGTGAAAAGCAAATGGATATCATCATCTAGGAGTCTGCATCTCACAAGAAACAATTGTTTCTGTAATTTGCCTTTCCTAGGGAAAGAACTAAGATTAGAGTAACAATGCAAAAATTTGCAACTAATATTAAATTACGCTGGATTTCACGAAAAATTGCTAGATGAGAAAGGCTGGAAGGAGATGTATGTATGGCACAAAAAAAAAAGTACAATATGGTTATGAAAAATAAAGCTATTTCTTAATTGCTAGTGAGATACCCTAGTGTCAGATATCACAAAAATTCCAAGAAAAATAACCTTTTAATATCAAAATATGGTTCTAGTAAGTCAGTTTGTTAATTTAAGAAAAAAAGAAGGAAAGCGCCAAAGAACTGGCCACTATTTCTTAGTGTTATCTGAAAGACAATCTGCACAAGCATAACTGAGGAGGAGGAGGAATAAACTGGAAATCTGAACAACCAAACTAAAAATTAAGCCTTTACCCTGAGGCACCTCACAACTAGATTCCTTTAGAATACCATCACTTTTCCTAGCAGCAAGGATGATAGTATTTGTATTTTGCTGCTGGAGCATTAGCTAGCTAAGGTTAATAAAAGTCAAAAGGATGGGGTGGGACAAGGGTTAGGACAGGAATTGCGTACGTCTCTGAATGTTCCCATTGCTTTACAACTCCCTTGACTGTGTAAGAAGGACAGAAAACGAGACCTTTCCAACAACTGGTTTATGTCTGCTGTGGCAGATCTCTTCATTCTGCAGCCACTGTTTCCAGAGAGGTAAGATAGAAAAGGCTGAGCTCTTATTAGCCCATCAACAAAAATAAACTCCAGCCTTTTACACTGCTAAAGTATTATATACAACTAAGGAGCCTCCTGCTCCTCAAATCTGCTGCCAGCATCTTCCAATACACTTGCTTTCCATTCTGTCCTCCCTCACTCTTTCCTAGTTGACATTTTCAGCTATCCTGTATGCACTATCCTGTATGCTCTAGCCCCAATCTCCTGTATCTTCCCAATACAAACATCAACCTGTAGCTCCTTCCCATGTCACTTGGCTTTTCCATTTGTCTTCCAGACACTGGTTACCATCCTGCTGCTCCTTCTCCCTGCTGATAATCTGTTTTTAATAACAAGCTTTGGTTTTTTTACTAACACCAAAAACTCAAAAAAAACCCTAACAGGAGTCTATGGAGCTGATAACAGATTAAAGCATCACCTTTGCCTTTACTTCCTTTAGAAGGCAGGACATGAGAAATATCATCAAAGGCACAGATCAAATTTATAAAAGCTAAATGGAACCAGTTTTCAGGACAGATGGCTTGACACCCCTTCTTGTTCAGCCAAGCGTTGAGCTCATAGCACCTCGCTATTGCATGACCTCAGAAAGAAGGCACCTTCATCAGCGTAAAACTAGGAGATCTTCAGGCTGCGTTGCTCAGAACAGAGCATGGAAAATGCTACCAAGCTGGCTCCCGCAAGAAGCCTTCTCGTGTATAAGGGGAGGGGGTTTAAACCCCACAGGGTGAGGAAAAGAGCCACAGACAGAGTGATTAAGTGCAATGCCCCCAGATGAGACTGTAAGTTGGCAGCAACAACGCAACTACAGAGAATTGGGCTTCTTGGATCTTGGCTACATCAAGCTGTTAAGAGGAAAGCTTTTCTCCTTCCTTAGGTGTGAAGTATGCTGTAGAAGGTAGTTGTCCTTTCTGACTTAACCACAGACATTGGCTAAAGAAAGATGGTAGGTATCACACCAAAGCCAGAGGACCTGTCTTTTGGGGATGTATTTTCTATTGAGGTTGGAGAGCTGGGCTCCTCTGGCTGCCCCTGTCAAATGAGGGTTTCACCCTAGTGCATCTCAGCAAATTGCAATTTCCTCTCCCTAATTAACCTTCATTAACAAATGCTGAACACACCGATGAAGATGATGAACAGTGAAGTAGTGTAATAGCTTAACCGATGGCTGATACAGCAAGTATGTTGCATTACTTCAGTGACATCAGCTTAGAGCATGAAAATTCCTCTTTTCACCCTTTATTCGCTCTCACCCTCAAAATGAGCACCTTCCACTTGCCGATACAGCAAGGGTAACTTTTGGAGGGAAGGACCCTGGAGGAAGCAGAACTGCACACCGGCAGCCGCGAGCAAGGAAGAATTTGCCTTGCAAAACTGCCAGGCCCCCAAGGTCCCAAGTGTGATAGGGCCCTGACAGAAATACTACAAATGCATTCAACAGCATAGAAAGGCTTATCATGCAGGCTGCTCTAAAGGCAATGAAAAACTCAAAATACGGCCAAATAACGCTGTGAAAGGTGTGGTGCAACGCAAAGGGGACTGGAAAAGGCCTTTTTTCAAAGAGAGGAGGGAAAAGGGCACTCAGCAGGGAAATGAAGGCGAACAAAGCAGTATCCTCTTTCAAAAAAAATACTTCAGTGCTCACTGTTGCTGGGGAAGAAGAGCTGCACCCGCGCTGCACACACAAGATGTCCAGCTTCAGGATCCAGTCTGCTCTCACTGACAGCTCTTTCTCGCTGCCAGCAGCAGCCTGCAGCACAACTGCTGCTTGTGCTTTCTAGCAGCGGAAGAAAGAGCAGCCGTATATTCAAATAGGCATCGATGCTACCTACTCTCAGTTTTACTCTCGAACAGCAGGAACTGGTGGTAGTCAGTACAGGCTTGTTAAGCACGCTCAGTTGCAGTCAGAGCATTTCTACATGCAATTAATCATGATTTATTTGAAAGCATTCTGTTAGCACTCCCTTTTTCGGCTTCCTAAAACTCCAATTAATGAGGGCCAAGCCTCAATCTAAAACTGTTTTATCTCACGTGCTGAACAAAAATGATGGAAAAGGGTTATTCTCTAAACTAACAAAGTGTTCTGGAAAAAAAAAAAAAAAAGGCATCTTTGAGTGGAACAAATGTCTTAAAAAGAGAGGCTGGGCAAATTAGATTAACTAACTACAGCAACTTAAGAATTTGGAAGCAAAACAGTTTCTATTTAATAAGAAGCTAAGTGGTGTTCCTGCCATCACTGCTATTAGTCCTCTGCTTTCTACTGTTCTCTGTTTAATGTCTGCATGCGTTATGGTCTCAGAAAACAAACTACTTAACAGTGCCTCTGAGGCAAAGGAGTGAGGAAATAAGCATGCCTTGTTTGTAATAAATTAGCAATACATATTTTTGAATCTGTAGTTTGCTTGTTTAAAAACATTTCCAATGGCTCTTTGCATTTAGGAGGAAAAAAATCCACTTTTATTTTTGCTAATATTTCAAGTCCAGTGCTTAGGTATAAGAAATTCTAGGTTATTTCTTAAAACATTTTTGTCCAATTTAGCAGGTTGGTGACAGTGCATATGGGTTTCACCCATCGTATCTCGTCTGCTGAAACGCTTCAACTGTCTTCCCTACAGCACTTCATCCCGTTACTAAGGGCAGACCCTCTGCACCAAATCCGGGTGAACAGACTACACCCATGGACTGCCCTTTGTACTCCCACATCAGCGCAGAGTGAAAGCAGCTGATCATACTGGCCTCCAGGTCACAGGTATCCCCTAAAACCGAGGGGGGAGTTGCTTTTATCAATATATGCTTTCATAGTGAGATTTCTAAACGCTGCGTTTTGACATGCAATAAAAAATCCGTAGATTTTTTAAACACTTCCCCAATACCTTTTCCTTATGTCAGTCAAACAAAACAGCTAGCTGTATATAACTTGTGCTGCCTAAGCATGTTCCTTTCATAATATACTAAGTGCTTTGATACGATGCTTGTTGCCACTTCAGACCCTAAGCCAGGTTTGTCAAAATCTATCCAAACATCACATATAAAAAATGAAGGAGCTGTGCTACAAATAGAGCAACTGCAGAGGCTGCGGCCCTGCCCACATTCACGCTCGTGTATTTTTACACAAAGCCTAGCACTGTATGATGTGGGTGCCAGCTATAGCTTGTACCATACTGCCAACAAAACAGGATCCAAAAACAGATAACAAGGAAAATTCTAGGGCAGTTTCGGTGTACTATGAGGAACAGAATTTGCTGAGGTTTTTAAGAATCACCATTGTAACACATTTCATAGGCACTGAAAATATGGATGCAAATGTGTTCTGGTTTTGTTAGTGAGGGGGGGCGCTAAGGTGGTAGCTTCTGTAGGAAACTGCTAGAAGTTGCTCCCCTTTGTTCAGTGGACTCGGCCGGGCCTAGGGCGGACCCGCTGCTGGCCAAGGCCGAGCCAATTGGTAGCAGAATGTCCCGTGATAACGCCTCTGCGATAACGTATTTAAGTAGGGGAAAACAGGAAAAAGAGAAGAGAAGATGTGAAGCAGCTGAGCGGGGGGCAGAGAGGGGGAGGCGCGAGCCTCATGGGCCTTGCAGGCCTCAGCCACTGGCCTCCCGCCGGGCAGCCAACTGGGCCCAACTCGGCCCGGCCCGGCTGCAAGAAGTGGAGAGGAGATGAGAAGTGAATAAGATGTAAAAAGGATCCTGAGAGGCGTCTGCCAGCCTGTTGTGAGGAACGGCTGCAGACGCCAAGGTCAGTTCAGAAGGAGGGGGAGGAGTAATATGGCTCCTGGCCAAGATTCCTCTGCAACTCGTGGTGAAGACCATGGTGGAGCGGGTTGTCCCCCTGCAGCCCATGGAGGTCCACGGAGGGGCAGAGATCCACCTGCAGCTCGTGGAGGACCCCACGCCAGAGCAGGTGGAGGCCTGAAGGAGGCTGTGGCCCGTGGAGGGCCCGCTGGGGCAGCTGTTCTAGAGGGACTGCACCCCGTGGAAGAGATGACCCACGCCGGAGCAGTTTCACGGAGGACTGTGGCCCGTGGGAGGGACCCCACGCTGGAGCAGAGGAGGAATGCGAGGAGTTCTTCCCCTGACGATGATACAGTGGCGTAAAACAACGCGTGATGAACTGACCGCGACCCCCATTCCCTTTTCCCCCCCCGTGCCGCTCGGGAGGGGAAGGTAGTAGAGATAATGTTAAGCCCGGGAAGAGGGAGGGGTGGGGGGAGGTTATCTTGTTCCCTGTCTCATTCTCCTGCTAATTTTAGAAAATAAATGAATAGTTTTCCCCAAGTCGAGTCTGTTTTGCCCGTGACGGTAACTTTAAGGATTTCTCCCCGTCCTTATCTCAAACCTTGAGCCGTTTTTCTTATATCATCTCCCCCTGTTCTCTCGGAGGGTGGGGGGAGCGGGAGAGAGACTGCGTAGTCTGGTCCTGATCAGGGCTGAACTACGACAAAATGTCACTACAACCATCAGTCACAAATCAGTTCAAACTCATCATCTCCCGCCCCAGATGAGAGATTTTTTTTGAGTAAGGTTCTGCTGCAGCTTCTGCCTCCACTACAGACAGTATCATATCATAATACAATGTCATGACAGGTTTATAAAGCAAGTTGGACTGGACTGCATGAACAAGGTTATTTTACAGTCATGGATAGGCACTCTGTTCCAGCTCTGCTAGATTGCAGAGTCCAGGCACACACAATCTTAGCGTAGTAAATTCAGTAGCACAGAAAAGCTTTTCAGGTTTGTGGGCACTTGCGAAAGGCTTTATGAAGTAATTTTCCAGTAACACTGTGCAGCAGCAAGTTTGACTTACTTCTTTCCTCTCTCCAGGCTTTCTGAACCTGGAGAAACACTGCCTGGTTGTTTTCCTAATGCCAGGAACAAACCCTGTTTTCTGTCACTTGGACTTACCACAGTAAACTTTCAGATACTGACAGGAGAAGACAGAAAACAAAACAAGAAATGCCACACAATCTCATGGAAAAAAAACATCTGAACTGTTTGCAATTTAAAGCTTTGACTTTCTATTTCATTAAACAATAATCAGATTTTATCTCGGAACAGAAATTTACAGCTTGAGCTGCACATCCCTACTGAACCAGCTGTAGATTTGTTCAATCATTTACTTTTGTAGGGGTTTGAAAGAGTCAACAGTTTTGTGATCCTGCAAACATTTTTGCCTTTTATTTCCCTTTATTCTCGCTGAATGACACTGCGCTGTAGTAACCTTCTTCTTGGCAGAGATACAGAACATAGAAGTCTATTCCTGTTGCTCCATGCGTTTGCAGAGGAAGCATCTCAAGAGCAGCACCGTATACCCCTCCCAGCTTCCCTGCGGCCGAAGGCACTGCCCCAGCAACAGCCAGCACGCCGCTGAGCTCGTGGCGACCCCGGGCTTCTCTGCCTGCAACCCATAGGGCTGCAGCGCCAGCTGGCACCTGACGAAATGTAGGAACACACAAAATCAAAATGAGGGTTTGAGAGGAACATGCAGTGCTCACAAGGTAGCTGGTCTGAGGTTGCCTCTGAGTAAACCAAGGATCAGGGCATGGGGTCATGCTAGAGAAGACCATCTCAGCAGTAGGAAGTGCTTCAGATTTAAAACTCTGGGTTATAAAGAGTGCAGTAGGCCCCCAGAAAGAAGGATGTCCAGGCAAACTGCAGATTTTTACCATGGTATTTATGTGCATGTTCATTAATATAAAGCAAATTACGATGTGTCCGGCAGATTATTAATCCCCTCAATAACGCAGTGTAATGCCATAACCCTTTGAACCCTAAAGTACCTTACAGCAGGACCATGTTGCAGTACAAAATGGAGAGTGGTGAAGGGAAAGGAACATACAGTACTTTTCTAGCAGATTTTAATACTCTGGGTTACAGGCCAAAGGAATAGTTGGCAATTCATCTCTCCCCAACCTGCATCCAGAGTGGTCACCAAGGAAACTTGCCCTGACTCTTCTGCTATGCCACTTAGATCGCACACGCGGTACGGACGGGCACCTACCTTTCTCACCACAGCCCAGCAACGTCATCAGCTTTCAGGCCAACCAAAAATAATGACCCCTCAAGTAAGCCACACAAGTATCACCGTTTATTATCTCTGTTGCTTTAACAGCGTTACACTAGGAATTCAGTTAACCCACCCCGCATATTGGATTTCAACAATATTTAAGCCGCTGGCTTTTCCATCTTGAAAGACTTGGTGCTTTTTCATTATTTTTTTTCCTTTTTAATAACTACACAAGAAATGTCACTTTACAAAATTTATGGCTGGCCCAATGACAAGTCTGGGGTTGGTTTGTAAGATTCCTGACCAGGCTGACTTCTTTAAAACAAATAAGTTTAAAGAAAAATTAAGACAACACAGAGTAAAAACATTCCTAGCAGAAAAGAGAAATGTCTTTCCTCTGTCCAGACATCAGGCTCACCACACCAACATGTACAGTTGTTTTTGTTTTTTTTTTTAATTAGAAAGATATCAGACAAACCTCCTTGGTCTTTTTTTTTTTTTCTCCCCTGCTTTCCACTGATTTTTAAAGACTGTGGCTGATAAATACTATCAATTTCAGTTAGTAGCTTAGTCCTAATCAGGTCATATCACAGTTCACTGCCTGGGGTTGTGCCCAGCAAGCAACACTGGCCCAAGTAGAGCCATCCTCCATCCCTCGGTTGCCATAGATACTCCTCAGTGACCTCGTGACACATTTACTTGGCTGGCAAACAGAAACAGTCATCACATCAAGTGCTGGTCCCTCTTCTTGTTGTTACCAATACCACTCTTTTTCCTAGTGGCAATGAGGAGGTCCTTGCATTCATATTCACTCGGTGAAATCACCGCGCAGCTTCACAGTAAGGTCTGAACAGCTTCAAGCGTACCTCCTGCAACTCCTGATTTGGCAACTGAAACTGCTCACACTAACCCCAAAACACATGTTGAACCCTCTTACCAGACATCATGCCAGTAGAAAGCTCTAAACTAGAAATCAGATTTCAAGACCAAACCCAAATCACAAAGAGTTTTATTGGGTTTGGGATTTATTACAGAAGTGCTTCAAATTTCTGTTTTAAATTATTCCTCCCAGCAGGCTAGCTTTCTTTTCACACAGCCTTCCTTTCCTTCTAAGGCATTTTAAGATCTTGATTTTTTACTATAATCTGGAGAATAAAAGAGGTCACTAATAACTTTGCTTGTTTTACAGAGCTAGAGAACATCTGGATCTCAAAATGACAACAGAAGAAGGGATTTTTTTTTAAAAAAAACCTCACAATACTTGTACCAAGAAATCCAGGATTTACTCTTCCTAAGAATATTCAAATTGCAACAAAGGAAAACTACAGAATATCAGTCTTCCACAAAATAAGAGATTCAATTTTTAATAATGGAAAAATAACTGTATTTAGAAAGGCATAATATGTTACTTCTTCTTCTTCTGGTAAATTCAGTGGAATTAAGAGAACCAGATGGCCAAATATCTATGGAGTATTCAGATCTATTACACTGATGCAGAAACATTAGAGAGGAAGAAATCCTACACGTCTTGAGAGTAGCCTGTGCAGACCACACAATAACAAATGAGATCATTATGCGCAGCCTCGAAGCAAATGGTCTTTTGACTTTCAACAACTTATGTGCGCTGTGGAATGTCAAGTCATTATCATTTTTTTCTATTAAAAAAAAAATAAATCCTGAAGCACTATTCCTTCCAATTTAGCACAAAGATTATACAATGAAAAACCTCTACTCCCAATAAATAATCATTTGGCAACTTCAGTGATCACAGGATTTGAAAACTCTGGTGTTACAAAACATTGGTTTACTATTTAAGTGCAAGTGAAAAATGAAAAGCAACAGCTCTGAATCCCAGTCTGAAAAAAGCAACACAACCACCAAAGCGTCACTGATGCACACAGCAAAAAAAAACACCCCAGCAAAGGGGAAACATCATCGCCGCTTTAACACTCTCCAGCAAAGAAAGCTTCCCAGACAAGTTGTGTCAGCAGCTCCACAGCTTCCTCTTACGATGGAATGAGTTTCACTCATGCAATTCAATGGCAGTGAAGAGCACATTTACAACCACCGCTCAACATTATACCTACCCCAGGTCTTTAAACAGCAGAAAGGGAGAAGGATGATGCAGTGCTGAGAGCCCTAGGGTACCAGGCACAATACCTAACTCCAGGCTTGATTTGCCCATCTGAGCAGTGGAGGCACCACAGCTTCCCCATCTGATGGGACCACCACAGCGACAGAAACAAGCCTGAGATGCTTGGGTGTTTGTTGACATGCCACATGCCCATGACGCTCTAGATGGTCCCTGAAAAGCAAAATCTGCACTGCTATATTCTGCTCTTCACCAAACAGGTAACTAGAACTGGAGGTGATGGAACACAGAAGCGAGTAACTTTGAATTTAACCTACACAATAAAATTCTGCCAACACTTCCAACTGAAACATCGCCAGTTTAGACACACTCCAAAAACAACAGCAGCTCTGTTCTAACTTTATGGCTATAACTATGGTAACATTTTCAGTATCAACATGTTCATGAAATACAATCAATGATTATTCAAAAGTTTTGTTAAAACAGTTTTGAGGTGAAATGGGATGTTCTGTTTTCCTAGGCTGCAAACAAATGTGATCAGCACTGATGTGAAAAGCATTTGAACTGTGCAAGCACTATTTTCTTCTATAAACACTAACAGGAAAGCCCTTACCAATGCAGCTATGACTTGGTCTAGCTGATTACAAACTATTTCAAGCCCTGTCTCTATGCATTGTGTTAAAAATAATTTAACGCTCTGTTTTATAACAGAGAACTGAAAAACATGATGACAACTGAAGAACCATACGAAAAACAGACTCTGGTTTTAAAAGATGTTCATGGTGTGGAGGATCACGAGCAGATTTTCTAATAGTACTTTCCTTTTTCCCCCCACAAATTTTGGTATGAGAATGTCGTACAGTGACACATACCTCAAAGGCTTTCCCTCAAACTATCCAGCCCCCACAAAACTGAATGGATTGCACATGTCAGCCCAACTAATTAATTCAAGCTTACAAACAGCTACCCAATCATTGAAGGATATGTACCTACACAGTGTTTTCCCACACACATTTTACTCGTGTATTTTATGCTTAGACAGCCTAATATATTAATCAGTGTGAAAAGGGCAAGGCAGCTAAATTAATTACTATTTATACCTGGTTCAAGATCTTTTTACTTGTCTCAAGAGTGTAAAGTGGCCTTTATATGTACGAAGATCCAGACCTGGGATTTGTATGTTTTATATCACTGTTGGGAAAACCCCGCGCTATACTGGTGGGTTTGACTTCAGTGGTTACAGTCCCCAAGAAAGAATACATCTATATCTATATTTATAGATACAGATACAGTCCCAAAGGCCACAAGGTTCTTCAGTCACTGGAGATCTCATCCTAGAATACACACTGAACCCTCTAAGCCCTGAATAACTCTCCCAAGAACACTACCTGACTGGGCCTTAAACACAGAAACAGTCTGAAGATGACTTCAAACATGATCTTTCTGCCCTGCCCTCCTCCTTTTTACTTTTTTTCTTTCTTTTTTCTTCTCTGTTCACATATCTTTGCTCAATTCACTAAACTGAGATTTACAGCAAGAAAACAGTCATGAAACTCAATTGTGATTAACTGGTAGTGACATCACAACTATAGCCAGGAAATAACATACTGCTTAAAACACTATATTTTTATCTACACATGTGATTTCAAGTGACTTCTCTGACACCAGATATGCCAAGCATTCTGTGCACACCGCTGCAGCTTGAACCATGAACTTATCTCTGCTTAACCCTTTCAAACACATGCAAACTGTCATACTAACAAATAAAACAAAACCAAAACCCCCAAATCAACCTCCTTGTGGTTTCCTTAACTAAACTACAGCATCTTACCCCAGGCAGGGGAAACCTCAGTGTTTGCGTACCTGTGAATTGCTTTTTACCCTTCTGCAGTTAATTCAAACATTTTGCCCATCCACATCAATCAAGCTGTCGCAGACCAGGTGTGCCAATGGCTCACCTACGGACAGCATAGCGAGCACCTTGTCAACAAGCCTACAACACCCCTACACAAACCACGTGCAGTTAGGTTAATTAAGAGGGCCTTTTGATACACATTTGGAGAAACCTCTGAATTGCTGTCTCCATGACGCGGTACATGAAGTGCTTTATCGCATGCACTCTGTACACTTGATACCGAAGCCGGCTAGAATACAGCTGCCAGCTCTACCCTTCGCTCCACATTTCCATGGTCAGCAACTGCTCGTAGTGGAAGCCACGTGCTCCTTCTCAGCAACACGTGACACATCACCCAAAATATCAGCTTGTAAGGGGAAGGATCAGCAACAGCAAAACAAGGGAGGTTTGGATGGGGTTTTTTTTGAGCCAGTTCTGACCTATTACAATGCTAAAGCAACATCACCAACATTACTGAGTCCAGTACAAACCAATATGTCAGCTTTGGGGTTTTTCTTCTAGCAGAACAAGACGCCCTTAACTTAATATCCAATACATTAAATCTACTTTAAGTAATGTACTAGAAAATGATACTTAACCAGAAGGCCTAAGTAACAGCTCTGTTATTTCGATCACAGGCACAGCACAAGCAGCCACAGCTCGCGGTGCTCGTAGCATGTACTACTAGCACCTTGCAGGCTTGGAGAGGAAAGCCGAGGTGTCACTCCCACCCTCTCCCCCGGCAAATATTCAGTTTGTCAACAGAAAGAGATTCTGCTAGGAAATGAAGAGACTAACAACTCCTTTCCATCAAATCACTGGGCAATAATAAAAAGAGGTCCACATAAAAAGGGCTCACTTAAATAAGCACAAATTAGGACAACACACCTAAATTCAGAGGTGTAACAGAAAGAAGAGATTTGTCCTTTAGCTATAATCAATAAATACCAAACACAAACTTGCAGCTTGGCATGGAAAGGCCTCAACCACTGGGGAAGAGGTTTTCAGCCAGTGTCGCTCAGTTCAGTGACCGGTGAATTAGGCTGAAAAGGTGTCTGTCTTCTGAACTTTCTTCCATGAGCCTAAATATAAACAGCCAGGTACAGCAAATAGACAGACAGACAGCTATTAAAAGCTCCACAGATAACCCTCTGGCAGTATTGCTCACATAAAACACATATGCTGAAGAAATCTCACAGGCAATAGTCCTGGAGCTCAGATACCATAATGCAGTGAAGAATCAAAGAACGTGTTTTTAAAGTGGCACAGATGGTTGTCCATTTATTTCATTAGAGAAGGCCAGCCGCACCCGACAACACACTGCACGAACCATTAATGCAGGGGAATTCACTTATTATTTCTTATTCTCGGTATACACGCAGAGAAGGAATTAATAAATATCATCAACCGGAGCAATACCGGCTTGCTAAATAGTGGTCCATTTAATTTCAAAAAGCTCCTCCTGCTAGAATTTACCAAAAACATTGTCCCTCCCGAGCACTTCTCGAAACAGTTCCTGTAACAGCACAAAGCAAGCAGAGGCAGTTAAACTGACACAAGCTGCAATCTGCGGCACTGGATGTTCACGGCGTTTTGAACTCTGAACTGGAAAGAAACAACTCTGAAGCACAACTCACTGAGCAGCTCACAAGCAAAAGGGTGCAATCCCTGACTTTTACAGACGTTTAAACCTGGAACTCTTCACTCCCACTAGTGTTCTAAATGCTGAACAGACACCCTCCACTCCACACACGCTCACGCACGTGTGCAACGCTCATGCACACTCTGTGTCACACCGTGTACTTCACTTCTAATAGTAAACCTGACAGAAAGGAATTTTATTTTTACACTTTCACACCACCCACTCCTAATTAATGTCAATCAGCATCTTCCACATAGTACACACTGCAAATATACATGGCCTTATCTGTGCTGGGGGGTGGGGGGCAAAAATTTCCACTGTTGTTAAAAACTGAGTGGGCTCCACGTGATGGATTCACACAGCAAGAACCTGGAGACGCAGGACCCTCCTGAGGGGTCATTAAAACGCTCCAACTTTTGAGGGGACGTTTCTGTCAGTTGGTTTGTGCTTTTTTTCCCCACCACAGATACGAATAGGAAGTAATTCTCTGGTGCAGAAGAGCTGTTGCAGACTTCCTGAGGTGCAAGAGGGAGCAGAGACTTGCCAGAACATCTCAGCAGTGCCAGGAACAGTGGCAGCAGCGGGAGGGGCAGCAAGGGAACCTCACTGGTGACTGCAGCAGTAGCAGAGCCAGTCCACGCTGTTTGGACAACCACGGACCAGAGCCAGACAATTAAAAACACTCTCAGCTACCAGGTACATGCCTATACTTGCACTTCCCAGCTGTTCCGACAACCACTACAGCAGCAAAGTGCGGGTGGGAAAATCTTGCCCCCCCCCCCAAACCCAAAGCAGATCAACTTGGTTTCCCAGCACACACACCACTCACTTCTTTTTATAGACTGCTTTTCTCTCAGATGCAAAAGTAAATCCAGCTCAGATTATTTCCCTGCTTTAACTTTTGTACAAGAGGAAGACAGAAAGCTAAAAAAAGAAAATTAGACACTTCATGAAATCCATGATTAAGATGCAGAAACTAACAAGACAGATGGGCTGAAACATTCAGGGAGCTTCAGTTCATCAGCACATGTTTTTCCAAGATCTACAGTAAGCCATTGTCTTCCCCGTTTAGAGTTTTTAAATCCCGTTTTCCATTGCAATAATTTAACACCATTTCTAAACTTGGAGTCCCCTTGTTGGGTTGTCCAAAATAAAGCCCAATATTTACTCAACAGGCACATTGCCCTAGAACCTAGCTATGGGATTTTTTCTCCCCCTGCCTTTGCCTTTTTTTGGGTGCAGTTATCAGCCACGGCTGCTGACGCAGAGAAGGTGAGCTTGCTGGGGAGGTAGAGCAGGGCGGCAGTGGATGGGGCGAAAAGCAAGAGGCTGCTCAGGTGGCACTCAGGTGCACCTCACCCTGCGCTGCCGCACGTTTTGCTCCCTTGCGTGCACCCGCGGGAGGAGCTGCCATCATCAGCCTTAGCTGGGTTATCACCACATAGACAGAAATACGCAGCCAGCTACGCAGCTAACTCCCTCTTAGAAACATTCATCTCCTAGGGGTCATAAGAAGCAGTCAATACTGCACACTCTGAAATGAAGGGCTGATTGTTCCTAGCAAGGGTGGTCGGCCCCTCCACGAGCTCCCTGCTCACAAGGACTCAGGCTGGTCCATTCCCCCTTTGCATCCCTTCTTCCATCAGAAATTCAGTCCTCTTTTCAGTGGGGTGCAGAAAGCAGCCAGTCACCCAGGGAAAAAAGGAGGGGGGCATGGGAAAAAAGAAGAGAAAAAAAAAATACAAGGAAATTTGTGACTCCGCACTTGGCAAAAGCCAGCGATCAGCAACAACTGCCGAACGCTGAGTCACTTCTCTCCCTTCCACCTGGCGAGTGGCTGCCCGGATCCATTCAGCAGAAAGCCTCTTTTCATTGAAACTGGCATAAATCTGGAGTAATTCCCTCTGTTTCAATGGAGCTGCTCAGGATTCACAGCAGCGTGACACGACAAGCAGAACCCCAGCCGCTAAGAGCTACAAGCCCAGGTTTTTCTGCAGGAGACCGCGCTGCTCTGCTCTTGCGGGCTGTGATGCTAACTGTGCAACGGCACTGATGCCACGGCTGGTTCTACTCTTCCTGATGCTGTCCTCTCCAGCAGATGCTCTGTGAGCAGGACCTTTGGAGAAATCACCCTCTTTCATGTGCTTCAGGAGAATTTTGACAATCTATGAGTAGAAGAACGTTTAATAGCTTGAATTAGTTATTTTTTCAGACTTATTTTTTTCCCCTGGATTTCATTTAATGCTCTAATTTGGTTTTGCAAAGATTTATAAAATTATTATTTTTCAACATCTCACTGGACTGTGTGAAATAGAGTTCAGGAGACAGCAGAAATATCTTCTGTGCAGATGATGTGTGAATAAGCAAGAGATGAGATCAAGATTTAAGGAATACCGACCAGCTTTACCAGACAATCATCTACTCTATTTATGTTCTCAGCTTAAGAAAAAGCATTGCTAGAGGATTTATGCATGCACCGGAAGGTTTCTATAATCAGGGAAACACCCTGAAAAAACTACATATACTCCCCCTGTATGCAATGCAGAATAACAAATGGCAAACGAACACAAAACCTTTAGAACAGGACTCTTTCAACAGAAGAGAGTTTCCACTTTACTATAAACACACCATCTATGTAAAAAAAAAAAAAAAAAAAAAATGCATTCACACATATACCAAGGGACTGACCGGGTTTTTCTAAAGAAATGCAATGAGTCTTGTCTGTCCTGGCTAAGTATATTTACAGCATTCAAGAATAGAATGTAACTGCCTAGAAACAGTGGTGTTCGTGTAGTCCTTTCAATATGGGGAACACAGTGTGCTCTACAAATATTAATTTAGCCTGAACAACCAGTGAGGTATGCAAATATTACTCCCAGCTTCAACTGGAGAAGACTGAGCACAAAGGAACAGCGAGGGGGATTTTCAGCAGTGCTTCAGGGAGGCAGCTCACAGCCAGGCAAAGCTGGGATCTTGCATGTCTGCAAGTGCTTTTGATGGTCTGGCCCTGACTGACTTCCACACACTGTAAGCCAGGGCCTGATACTGAAGCGCTGCTTTTTCTCTTCAGGAGATCCAGATAAGCAAACATTTTCTATCTCCTGACTGGTTACCCTGCCAAAATCAACAAGGCGGTACACAGACATGGTGCACCCCATGACACCTCCCAGGTCCTGGATGTCCCAACCACAAGGCCTGGGTAGGACACAGTGCCGTTCCTTCCCCATCCCCATGCTGGAGCTTCCTCCCCATGGAAACCCAGCAATGAGAGTTGCATACGTTGGTTTTGCCTGGAAGTAAGGGGTGGCCTGGAGACAACCAGAGACAGGACCTTAACTCACAATCTGGAAAGCAGGAGCTTCACTGGTTTTGACATGGTCCAAGAAAAGCCTCTGCAGCCATTTAGCCAGGCAAGAGGAACTGCAAAAAAAAAACCCTGCTGGATATCGCTACTTCCACAATTGTCCAGAAAGCACTGATGGGGTAAGAGCAGAGCAAAGCAGTAGGAGCTTCAGCAGCTGCCAATGGCTTCTTGTTTTCTGAGGAAGGACAATGATGAAGAACCCCCGAGGCCCAACTGATGAGGACAGCCAGAGTATGATGAAGTCCTACATGCCTTGCTGCGCATCTTGCCTTTTTAAGTTCCACCTCGAATCCAAAGGGAAGAAAGAAACATTTGTGAAGTCAAAGAAGCAGACAAGGAAAGGAGAACTGAAACAATGTGGATCTAAGTGACCTGAAAAGAAGGATCTCCTGGACCAATTTTTTCTACCACTCCACAGAACGGAAGTAGAGGAGAGTGAAAGGCAGAGAAATGGGTCTGTCGAGGACAGGGTATGTCGAGGACAAGCACTGCAAATGCTTCCACCTGAAGACAACACCTTTAGACCAGCAGCCCAAATAAGGTGATTCTCAAAGCCTTGGTTTTAGCTTTTTACAACTCTGCAACTCTGGCAAATATTTTAATTAAAATCTTCCATGCTAACATCTGCCTCAGACTGATCTTTTGTGGGAAAGTTTCAGAAAAAAAAAAAAAATCAGCCATTTTGGAGAAAGAGAGTGGGCAAATAAATATACAGCTTTAAATGTGTTAAATTTACTTCTGCTGCCACTGCTGCTGTTGTTACTAATTTATTGAGATACAAAAATGGCTTCAGGCTCTGGAGCAAGCCTGAAAACTTGGCAAAAGAGTTATGCTGAATCAGAGATGTGTTTTTAGCTATTCTTGTGAAAAATCACGTATATTTGTTTAATTTTAAATCCCCAAGGAGGGGAAAAAAAAATCAGCAGCTAAAGTCTGCAGAACTTTCATCAGTGTAAACTTCACACCTCAGGCTTCAACACAGCTCCGTACAGGCCATGGCATGTATGAAAAGGTCTGTCCTCATGGGGTTCGCAGCAGAACAAAAGCTCTAAGCAGCTTTGGGACTTTTGAAGTCAATAAACCACTGTTAGTAAAGAAACACACAATTATTTCAATATACTGTTCTTTACCTGAATATATACAGAAACAAGGAAGAGATACAGAAAAGCAAAGAAATACTTGGTGCTTCTTGTTAGTTTGATTTTTTTTTTAAAGAAAGTAAATCCATACCAGGAGCAAAGTAAAAGCACTTAAAATATCCCCAACATAGAACTTACCAGGGTAAATACTTTCTAGTAACCCAGCATGTCTGTATCAAATATTCATGGTCTGCTGTTCTCTAAAGTATTCCTCTCTTTCAAGAGAAATGCTCAGAGAGGGTGACACTGCAATGCCAATTTGCCCTCCCTGTACTCCAAAAGCACCTTCACTCAAATGCCCCCAAACGCCATTTGTTCCTTGTCAGAAATCTTTGTTAACAAATTTCCCTTTTAGGGTTTTTTTTTTTTTTTGTGAACTGTGCTTTCCTTTTTTTTTTTGTTTGTAAACAAAGAAACAAACAAAAAGCCAGAATGTAGAAAGGCTCTGCCAGAACTCAATTAATAAATAATGAGCATCGAGTGGTTTTGATCATTTCCTTCTGTCTGAGCCTCACAATCTGACAGTAAAACAGTGTATGACCCTGTACAGAACAATTTTACTATCACATTACATCCTCATTGGAAATTAAGCAACACAAATTTGACATTTTGAACGGGAATGGCTTACCCAATTTGGTGCAATGTTACGCACTGGGAAGTCCAGAGAGAAATACGCTGTGAGCCTGCACAGCAGGATTTCCAAAGCATCTACCTAGTCACACAGCAAACTCTTGTACAACCTGGACAAACTTTTCCCCCACTCCACAATACAGAAATGTAACCAACACTTTTCAACTCACAGAGTCGTACTACTTTGCTGAGCTTTTTGCCTCATGTGGATGAAGACATAACTTGAGCTTGAGTTCAAGCAGTTCCTCAGGATGTGTGAATCCAGAGGGATGGGTACGGAAGGGCAGGAAAGGAGAGGAGTAAAGACATCCTATCCTGCTGCTGTAACTGGAAACATAAGGATGGCAGAAGGTACTTTTTTATTCAAAATTGGAAAATGGGAAAAATTGAAACAACAGGACTTTAGAGAAAGAGAAGAAGGTGAGACCTGCTGGAAAACCGTATTTGGTAATTTGTTAAAACAAACAAAAAGCATGACTAGAGAACATATTTTGCCATAGAGACAGTATACAAGAACAGAAGAAACAAACACAGAGAGACAACTAGACAAGCAGTTTCCAGCATTTTCTTTAAAAATAGTGGCCAGGAGGACAAATTCCCATTCTGTCTCTGTTGGCATAACTTTACTTGATGGGCATATGCCAATTTATACCAGCTATACATATGCCCCTTTCATTTATAAGATACAGAAGATAAAACAAGTATTAATAATATCTTTTTATGTCCTAGTGTTCCTTAGCACACAATCTGTCTACATTTGGAAACTGCAATGAGTGAGGTGCCTGCTATACATGCTAAACTGCCAGGATTCGTGAAACGAGGGAAAAGATTTCCATGACTTCAGCCCTAATTTGACTAACACAAGCACCAAGTGATCTCTATCCAAAGCATAAACACATTTCTTATAAACAGCTAAAATGCCAGTACTTTAAAGACACAACTGTTCATGTGTTCTAATCTCTCTAATGAATAAAATTCAATCCCATCTACAAAGAAAAGAAATCTGTTTGTTGACACATTACTGAAAGGAAGCAAATAATGGCTCACAATACTAAGAAACCTAATGACAAATGTAAGGGAAACTACCCTTTGAATAATTTGTGCATGACCCTTAATTCTTGGTGGGCTACAAGGAATACAAACTCAACAGTTCCATTTTGCTCTCATACTGATTTTTTTTTTACATGTACTTTTTAAAAAATGCATACTTACTCTCTTTTTAAAACTCTTTAAACTGCTTCGGGTGCAAGGGAAAGACTGGATCTCACCTCTTGGGTGAATCACAAGCACAAATGTTTTCAAAAAAAGGAGGTGGACAATAAAATTAAAAAAAAAAAAAAAAGAACAACTTTCCTCCCCTACCTCTTTAAGATACTGCTGCCTTTCAAGCAGACAGTAAATGCTACATTCAAATAACAGAACATGGATTTCTCTTAGTAACTGCAGCTATAATTGTAGCTACTGCTTATCCTGCTTCCATGCCATTACAATTACCCATGCCGTAACACTCAACTAAACTGCCATAATTTCTGATAAATGTCTGATTTTTTATATAACAGAAAAAAAAAAAAAACACCTTCAGAATGTTACCCCTTTCCTTATTCTGCTTCTTTGGCGCCAAGAGCACTAAAAAGCAATACTGCTTCCCCTCCCTTCGATGTCTGGCAACCCCTTTCTTAAACCAAAACACTCTGATTCAGTGGATGCTCTGCCCACTATTAGAGATAACACGCCTTTTCCAAATCTGAGTCTCTTAAGGACAATGCAGGGTAGCTTTTATTTTTAATCATTTACCAACAAGTAACCCATTTAGTATCTAGTAAGAATTGCCTTTTAGCATTTTCCCCTGCCATATATGGTATTTGCATGTGGTTACTGCATATTATACAAAATAGCAAACAAAATAAAGGGCCTGTGTTGTCATATTTACTCATACGCAGAGTACGTATCTTAGGCAGGGGCACATCTTGCCTCTCATATTTTCATTATGACCAATAACTCACAGACACAAAGAGTTTCCCGCTGCACAGAAATAGCATGTTCATCCATCCCTCTGCATGGAAATACCATGCTGGCCAGACCAGTGGCAATAAGAAACTCGACCTTACCAACTCTTAATTCTCTATACTGACAAGAAGAAAAAACTCCTGCAGAGTCAAAATGCTAGACAAATTACATCATTTAATGTAACCAGTTACTCCTCCTAGGTTTCAGTCTGCTTCACTGGAAAGCAACTTTTTAATAGCATTATTAAGGTAGCACACCATGATTTAGCCTTACTTGTTTTTCAGTGTTTTTGCCTCTTCCAGTTCCATTTTTTTTTTTTTTTTTGCTTAAAGGAAGGATGGCCCAATAAAAATTTAATGAGGAAAAAAAAGCACGAAATACAACAGCTCTGATTTATAGGGTCAGATGAAGAGATTGGAAATGTCCATTAAATCCAAACACTACTTCTAGTCTTTCTTCTTGCTTGTTCACTATTTTGCATATTTTCCTTTATACCCTTGCAATAACATATGGACAGGCCAACCATATCACACTTACTTGCTCCTTACATAACAGATTCCTGCTATATCATCATCCTGTACTTCCAATAGTTGTGTGTGTTCTTGCCATCCATCACATAAAACTGGCAGGACGAGGAAACAGACTTCAGTGTGCAGCTCTGTGGCATTCTGGCAAGTTTAAGAAAGAGAGGAAAAGGGAAAGAGAGGAGAACAGGAGGGAAAGAGAAGAGCGGTACTTGCTCTTTATGTGGGAAAGTACGCCAAGAGGACAACCACAGGGCTTCACAGTAAAGTTCAAGAGAGCTAAAAGGTCTGCAACAAGCAGGGTGCTGTGCACCGATCTGAGGTGCTGAGTACCTGCTGTTCCCTCGCAGCTACAGAAAGCAGATCACTGCCTTACTCGGGATTGAGCTTTCTGGGTCACATGCTGTTGCGTACCCTGCAGTACCCAGCACGACAAGAGAGGCACCAGTTGTCATCCACAGGTTCTTCCAAGCCCCTGCCTCAGCACCACCACGTGCAGACACCTATGCCACGCGATGGGGAGATGCCCACACAGACACTGTGGCAAAGATCAGTCAGGTCTTCTACCCTGACAGAGAGGTCAAACACAGCAGCAATAGAGAAGCCTTTGTTTTAGCGACAGAATGTTAAGAAAGTAATGGAAAACGTATACACTTGCCACCTAATGGAAATAAGCCCAAGTAATCTTCCCCCTCCAAACACTCTGAAGGAGCACTAGGTACCCTCAGTAACTTCTCTGAACCAAGTCCTCTACAAAGTTACTTCTCACTACTCACAAAATATTCCTGGAAGCTTTTTCAAGCATCATGGGAACACCTGAGTGCATGTGTTAGCCTGTGCATGTAACAAGTCTACTTCTTCTCTCCTAGAAATCAGCTGCCCTTAATTTGAACAGTAGGAGACCTGTGCCTTTTCTACTGCTGTGTTCCTTATCAGAGCTCTATAAATGTCACACTTTTATTTTATTAGTGAAAGACATATTTTATAAATTAACAATAAAACCATTCTTGTATGTGAGATTTTTTTGGCCCCTGTTGAGACTCTGAATTCTTGAAGGTCAAATAAAGTGGTCTCTAGAAAGGAAAATAAAAAAACGCTCTGCAATATCTTTTTCAAGAGCCTCCATGGTAAAAAGACAATAAATAGCTGATTCGTTGCATGGCTTTGAGGGCAGCCACAAACGCTTAGACAACAGCTAAATGAACCTGGTCATGAAAGGAGCAGCAGCTTGTCCAGTACTGTATCTACATTAGTGAACTCTTTTTGTGATTCAAGTCCAAGACTTCATATTGTTCTATTTCCGCCTGTTCCTCTGCTCCAGATTCCCTTTGTGATGCTTTTATCAATGGAAAATCGAGGGAGGGGTTTCCAGCTGGGAGTCCAACAAAAAAAACCAGGAGGTTCAGTCTGGTTTTCTCACTTGCGCTGCGAGAGCTGTTTTAGCACTAGTAATAAAAGAAAAACTACACAAAGGAAAAAAAAGACATGACCTGAAATTATTTTATCATCATAAATGCTGCACCGCTCTTTATTCTCAGGTACTGTTAGTCTCACACATCGCCACAATAATTTGCTAGCTTAAACAGAGCTCCTTGCAAATAACCTATTTGTATTAAGGGACGATGTCAGCTAGAATTCCAGGGTAATATTAAGAAAAAGTTAACAGCACCAGCAGCTAGATCTTCTCTTTGTCATGCCCTTGCAATTTTTACAGATTTATAGCTGCAATGTCAAAATTTTTAAAAAAAAAAAAAAAAAGCCTGATTGTGTCCTCTGCAAGAGGTGGGGAAAACACACACAAACAACCAGGGAAGGTAACTGGCGGCCTGGGAGCCGTGCAAAACGGATTTTGCACAGGCACATCTGCATGGCTACACCTGGGCGTGTCATTACGGCAGCCGTGGCGCAGGCACGGCCGCCGCCGGTCAGGTGCTTACATTAGAGCTGTAACCTTAGAAGGTGGTTTTGAAAATGAGATCATTTGCACTAAGAGGATTTTCAAGGTAAGTCGATGGATAGATTTGGTCTCATTTAAGACCAGAAAAGACTATTAATCATACATTGGAACATTACGGCAGCACAGATCATTCATCTTGGGGAGGCACTTTGTGTTAACAACAACAGAGCTCACATAAATGTCGGGGTGCACTGCTCCACACAGACGACAAGTTCCTTGAACTCTGGAGCTTTCTACTGTAGCTATTTTCATACACCACCAAGAAGCCCTGGCCACCACCGTCTTCTCAAACAAAATGATAGATGCCCCAAAACCTTCAGTAGGCAATTATCTGGCCATTGCAGGCTCTGCAAGTGTCCCAAAGGCAAGGAAAATATCTTTCTCGCACATACACTGCCTGAACGAGATGGCTGTTCGGGGCATAGTGTCTTTAATGGCTCTGCCGAGAAAAGCACCTTTAGATACAACAGAAATTGAGGCTGCTCTTGCCAGAAGGCAGCAACTATCACCCCAACTGCCTAAGCTTGGCAAAGCTGCAAGAGGACAAGAGCAGCAAAGCTGAAAGGAAAATACAACAGTAGAGAATCAGATGCAAAGGCTTAGACACAGAGAATATTTTAAGATGTGTCTCGTGATCAAAGAAAAACGGCAGTCATCATCATCAAGCAGCTTAAGAGTTCAGGAGACATCTGAGAGAAAGTGGTACAGTACCCAAACACCAAGATAGTACATTTTAGCCTGCTGGACAACTTTTAATAGTATTTTCAAAAGGTCATATGGATCTCAGGTACCTAAACCATAAAAAATAATAAACTAGTAAACCTTGAGAACTGATTGCTAGCATTTTCTCTGATTCTGCACCACAGATCTGTCATGAAGAGCAAATGTTTCAGGGGACTCAAGGACCAGATGCTTGCCCTGTATGTATCCCTACTAAGGGAATATGCCAAGAAAAAGGGGATAAAACACTTGCAAAGTTTGTGATGAGACTGGTGGGAAAGTGTCTTCATTTCTAATGCCACAAAAAAATCAAAATTTTTTAAATAGACTGCTGTAACCCAGTACCTGCTCCGTTTTAGACTGAGCTTTCTTATCGTTGTTTATGTCCTCCTTAAATACATGAACTTCATCAGCGACTATGGCAAATCTGGGTTATGTCTCCAGCTCCAACCATTTACTTTATTGTCTTCCACAACATACAGAGCAATTCTCATTAAGGAGCTGAATGTGAAGCAGCTCAGTAGAGAGTTAAGGAAATGCCTAATCCAAAACTAATCTAAGGGACAAACTACGTGTGGAAAAAAAAAAAAATTAACTTGTGTGAAGTCATATGAAGTAACTGAAAGGAGCCTATGTGATCCTAGCAGACATGACCTATACCATGTCACAGCAAAAGGGACAGGAGGAAATATCCTTGAAAATATTTATTCTCAGCTCCAAATCTAGAAATAAGCACATGGGTAGGTCACTTCAGTCAAACTAATCGAAGAAATCTCTGTTCTCATTTCTGATCACCACTCTATCCTGTCTAGGGTCTCATCTTTCATTGTGGCCAATCTCTGAGAAAGGTATCAGAAATGAAACAAACAAAAAAACCCAAACAATCAAACAAAGCCAAAAAGGAAAACCACCACACCCACAACTCAAACCTAATAATTACAAGACAAAAAACAAAGTGGGGGAAAAATTATTTCCTGTCCCTGCAGGTAAGGTTGAAGTCCTGAAGCACTATATTGGAGAATAATTAATTAGAGATCAACAAGTTAAACAGCTTAACAGGGTCTTTTTTTTTAATTTATTAAATATATTTTTCTTTAATCACACTAATTTTTCAGGAATGTACAATAATCTTTGTGGTTTAAAATGACTTTGTATTCATTTTTTTAATGGAGAGTATTTTTATTCACCTAATACATTATCCTTTCAAGAAAATTATCATACTTGACTACAAGTCAAGTACTACAAGTACTTAATGAGGTGCTAATTAATACTCCTATTGCTCCCCATTTAAACCTCCTTTGAGAAATGAGGTCAGAAACCCGGTTTAGCACTCACGACACTTCTTAGAGGCTGAATGGGAAGGGACTCCAAAGGCACCTGTCATCCTTCTCCACGGACAACATCCCCCTTGAAAATGCAAGCCCAACACAACAGCGATCCCTCCAGATGAGCCAGCAGCTGATGCCAGCACCCTGCCAAGCAGTGTGCCCCTCTTCTCCCCAGCTCCTCAATGACAAGAACTAATTCTCCTGCTTTTCGTTTAACAGGATGAGATTCACTTTTCCCGCTCCTGTCAGCCTGCGGCAGGCAACCTGCCCACTTCTCCCCAGGAACGCAGCCAAAGGGCTCGTCCTACTACAGCGCGCTCCTGAAGTTGCTTATACCCTTGTCTTGCTTCTGCCAAGCGTGGTAACACAATGATGGGCAGCTCCACCTTCCTCCGCGCAGAGGCCCTGGCTGAGCCACGGCACCCTGCCAGCCGCTTCCAGCCATCCCCACGCCTGGCTGGGGGTGCGGTAGGCAAATTCGGGTTATGAACACCTCCCAGAGCTGGAGTGGCTGTTACGGACTTGAGGAACTGCTGCAAGTTTAGAGTGCAAAAGCAAAAGACCAAGCACAAGCGTTTCTGAAGCCCTCGGGAAATTTGCAGACACTCACCCATGAACTTCAGTTCTGAGTTTGCTCCACATTGTATACTAATTGCAATTATCTAAGAGCAACTCCACAACGGGAGCGGGGGGAGGAGAAGAAGGCTTCCTTTTGGCACAGCTTCTTCAGAGTTCAAAGGACACATATGGCCTGCAAACACAGCGCAGGGGATAATGTAAAATTAAAGGAGGGATGAGAGGAAAATGAGAACACAGCAGGCACAAGCAGTGTTGTTCTGGATCTGCTTGACTGGAATTTTAAAGGGGGCGGGGGGGGGAACAACAAGAACCCCACCCTTATTTTAATTCCACATCCAAATAGAGGGAGGGACCACAGGAGGGATCTCATCTGAAGGGAAGATCTCTGCGGAGTGGGACCTGAGCACTTCTGCCTCAGCCTGAGTATGGCCTCGGCCAGGCAGCAGGACCTGGAGGACCTTGGCCAGAGAGCAGGACTGGAAGCTACCAGAGATAGTTTCAGGAAGTGAACCCCCCAACACCTCAAAAGAGACAGGAGGGGCTTATTGCAGAATAAACACATGTACAGCACCAAACCTGCAGGGAGGGACAGCATGTCTGCCCACAGAATAAAGCAAGAATAAAAAGGTGTCTGAATAGTGCAGGTCCCAATTTGCCTTGCAGTGGCCGCGCAGCCATGCAACAGGAGCCACATGAAAGTCAGCACCTGTGAGATGGTGCCTGTGCCCACACGGGATCCCGACATCTGCTTGTGGCCCTGTCTTAGTTAGGCCAGACACCAAAGCCTGCTCTTCCCACTGCAGAGCATGTAAAGCGCAAAAATAAATAAATAAACAAAACAAAAAAACCCATCCACAACAATCCTCGGTTGTAATTTCTACATAATTATTGCACAACCACCGCCCATAATGAGAATGAATTTATAACCACACATAGGCTATATTTACCAGTGGACTGGTTACAAAGCAAAACAGCAGGAAACCACAGTATGCGTCTTCGTATTAGCTCCTCGGTGGTGGCGCAGAGCAGGGCTGCCCGTGCAGCGGGGCGGGCTGGGCAGGTGAAACCCAGGCACGCTGGTCGAAGAGGAACGCAGTCCCGTGGGGATGGAAGCTGGACCCAACAAGGCACAAAGATGTCACCAGGTGTTCAAGGGAAGCTACAGAGAGGTGGGGCTAGAAAGACCGGGTTGACTTCACGGTTAAATAGTTGTCCACCCAAACAAAAAACTGAAGGGAGTTCCACCTCCCAACTTTCCCACCTTCCATAAATTTTGGTACCTAGAGGGAATTAAAAAAAAAACAAAAACAACCAAACACAGAAAACAAATTAAACACTTCCCCATCCCACAACTGGAAGTGCAGCCTCCTGGGGTGGTCACTATCCAGGAGGTGAGCTGTTCCTGTCCCTTGAATTTAACAGTCATCCCCAGAGAGCACTTCATGCTCTTCTCCTGCCAGCTGTTTAACAGCTGACCCCCTCAAAATGGGTGTGATTCAATCCAAACTGGGACAGTAGAATGGTGCCTCAAGAGGAGGCCTGACGAGGTCAGCAGTTGAGCCCCTGCTAACAATTTTTATCGCCAGGGAGAGTTGATTTAGGTCCATCTACCAGCCACCATGTATTGCTGAGTGCAAGGGGTCTTCACAACTTGAAACGCTGCCTTTTAGGTAAACTTAGCGGCGAAATGCCTCGTGGCTTTGGAAGTTATCAGAAACGTGGCTGGGCTGACAGACTCGAGGAAAGACAGGCAGCGTGCTCAGGAGAGCCTCAGTTTCCTCAGCCTGACGCCATGCAAACAGGCAGTGTCCCAGGGTTGAGGGTGCTGCCATAAGCACCCTCAACCACCCCGCCCCAGCTGCTCATCCCCACCTCCCCTCCACGCCAGTAAAAGCCCTCATGCTTTCTCAGGCTGATGTGAGAGTAATGGTGAGCTAGATTTGGGAACAGATCCTGCTGAAAACATACCTTTTTTCTTTTTTTTTTTTTTTTTCTTTTCTGAGGGATTATTTTTGACTTGGACCCTTTCCCAGACCTGGCTCAGAGCACAACTACACAATGCTCATGTCAGCACAAGGAAGCCATCTAATGAGCACCCAAGGGGAGGGCAGGACCACTACCATTGCCATCCTGGCCACCTTAATGAGCTTGTAAAACAAGGGCCTACAGACAACAGGTTAAAAAGTCACCGAGCTTCAGTTATCCAAGGAAGGCAAATGAATTAAAAAAAAACAACACACAGAGAGGTTACCGACTTGCTGCCATGTCAAGCTGACAAAAGACAGCAAAAACACACGGCCTTCCCTGGAGGAAAAGAAACCCCGCGCTCAGTTCCACCATAGCCCTGATGCAGCAGGGCTCCCGATACACCCACAGGGAAAATTTTGCTCCTTACTAGTTCCTAAGCAGGATACACATTAAAAAAAATGCACCTTGTAAAACACCTTCATCTCAAAATGACCCATTCTCTTATCTTTTTGGCTAGGCATGCTCTCCCTGGAAAGGCACCAAACAGCCCCAACTCAAGGTAGAAGCGTAAAAGCAAGAGAGAGGAAGGTGAACGTGGAACACAGCTCTCCCTCCCCATCGACAATGGGTGCGAACCCACCACAACAAACAGTGTACTCCTAAACACACACTAGGATGGAGACAAAACCCCATGATTACTGCTTCTGGGGTTTATGCTGACCAGGGCCCTCTTCGTGCTCTGGTGGCAATTAGCCAATCTGTCATGAAAAGAAAGGATGTGTTGGGCTTGCTATCGATCCTTGTAATTCCTGTCTGAGTACAATCATACCATCTTGAAATGTAGCCCAAAAGGGCACTATTATTCTGGAACTGAGCTGCTTTGGAGGATGAGTCGAAAGCAGTTCCACGTACTTAGATATCTTCTTAAGGTTGCCAACAACTTTTCCTGGCTTTACAGCCACATTTTCTGATTCTTAAATGTATTTTCTCTCCCCTATTGCTGAGAGAAAGAGCCACACCAATAAAGAGAAATCTATCCCAGGAAAGGGATAACTGGTAGGCAGAAGCACGTGCCTCTGACGGCACAACTCTTGCCTCCCAAAAGAGGCAGCCAACAGCATGAGCAACACATGGGGCCAACCGCTACCTTAAACAAAACGTTGGTTTGGGATGGCACACGTGCGGGAGAGCTGCTAGATACTACAAGGGATGAGTTCCCATTTGCAAAGCCTTGGAAAAATCCTACATAAGAAGGAAGCATGTATTGCTATTAGCACAAGGCTCACGGGGATGAGCAGAGGCCTTGATTGACAGCACTGCTCCCCTCCCATTGCTCATCAATGGGAAAGCAAAAACACTCAGCTGAAAAAAAAAAACATGAAACACACCCAACTCGCACCATATCCAAACCAAACAATAAAAGACAAAAAAAAATAAATGCTCCCCAAGCACCCATTGTATTTTGTTTTTTTAATCATTGATTACAATGCCTATAATGTTAATAATGTGTACAATGACAAATAGACTCAGAGTACACAGCAAGATGCACTAGGAGGAGAAGGTCAACGTGTACCATCAGACACAATATGTCACAGACACTCAGAAAATGACACAACCCACCGGATTAAGTATCACTCAATATAAGTTATCATATCGCATCCAAAACTGGGCCCCAAAATACATATGAAAACACATATTCCAAGCATGGCTAAAACAATAGTACCACATAGAACGCAAGATAGTATGCGATTCAAGTGTTATGACAAATTGTCCCTTGTAGCTGGAAAACAGAGAAACACGGCCCTCAAAAAGGATCACAACAACAAGGACCTAACAATTGCTAAGTGTTCATACTTAACATACATTCTAGCAGATTAATGAATTAGATGTTAATAATAAGAAAAATAAGAATAATAAGAAAAAAAATCAAAGACATAAATCAGAAGAAATTTGAGCTAAGAAATATGAAAAGATTTTGTATGCACATGCACATGAAGTTTAATACAATTCCTCCTTCAGGTCTCTTGGATCACACCTGTCTATTTTTCAGGCCGCAGTTTTAGAAGTTTATTATTTTTTTCACGCATGGCTTCAGAAGGACTGCTGTCTCTTTAACAGTGAAGTTCTGCCCTCTAATTCACACAACATATTCCCACTGATCCCAATCACTTTAAGGTTAACTACAAATACAATCTGAGGTAGCTTGTTGCCTTTATTTTCTGTTTTGTTTTTTTTTTCTGACATGCTATTGGGGTATTCATAGGGAACATCAAATGAATTTTTTTTAAATTAACAATTAGGACAAACAGAGGCTCTACTACTTTACAAAACTATTCAATGCAAAATACTAGACATGCGTTCTAGACCTCAATTTTTTCAGACCTTTATCATTGAATTCGGACTTATTTTCATTCCATTAGCACTCTCAAAAGTTATTAACATAAAGCAGAGCCTTGCTAATTTGCAATAACGTTTAGGATACTTACTCTAAATTAATGGAAGAAATCAATAAATTCATCAATCAACAAAAAGAAACAGAAAAGAAAAATGACAAAACACATTCTGTTCTATTACTGTGGCAATCCTAAATGGTGTTTTAATTACTCATACAAATATCTCTAATGCATTAGTAAATATTATGTATAGTATATCTACTTTTTGGGGAGGGGAAAAAAAAAAGTATTGGGTCCC
The DNA here is from genome assembly GCF_036417535.1 of Chlamydotis macqueenii. NCBI lineage: Eukaryota > Metazoa > Chordata > Aves > Otidiformes > Otididae > Chlamydotis > Chlamydotis macqueenii. Next base: position 68,451,175 of record NC_141557.1, read on the forward strand.
AGTTTAGGAACGTGGTTCTTTTGAGGAATACAAAGGAGGGACCTGAATACTTTTTTGTATTTAGTTCTACATACTAAAATGCCATCCTGCTTTGGATCCAGAATATCACAAGATTACTTACTCCCCAGCACTCTCTGCAGACAGCAGACCTATACAGAAAGTCACGCAGCGTCGCACAGCCTGTAACAGACCACACTACACAACTACGGGGCAAGAGCACCTCTCCATCACGCCTGCCATAGCCAACAAGCCAATTCCCAGAGCTGCAGCTTCAAAGGGAGGCAGCCAGTATCCCACATCTTGACATCCCACTGAGAAAATGAGGATAAAACAATGAGCTAGTGATTATTTTGGGGGAAAAAAAAGCCTGGGTCTAAATTCTGGGCCTGCCTTGCCAAGCCACTCCTCCTTTTTCACTAACACATAAAACTCCGTGCATCTTCTGTACGCAGGTCCCAAGGCTATGCCATTCTCACTCATTCACAGCCACGTTCAGGATGCACACCCAGTCGCTACCTGCAGGTATAACTATGGCTCTCGTCCCTGGAGGCACACCAGTAGCACAGAGAAAGCTGCAAAACCCGTGAGTGAAATTCTGGGCAGAGGTTGAGTTTTTCAAACAGTGATGGTGAGCTTCAGAAGGAAGACTTAAGTGCACAAAGCCCCAAAAATACAGCTTCTTTTCAAGTCAGCAGGGCACATAAAGGGTTAACAAATCACTAGTGCGTATATTATTTATTAATCTCACCCCTCCCTTATTTAGCAATTTCCTCCTTAAGTCCTGGCATCTTTTCTCCATTTCCCTCGCGATTTCGGGTCCTTTTTCCTCCCGAGATTATCATCTGCTGGAAGTTCCTCCTCCCCTCCACTGCCCACATCCCAGTCTTTGTCCTGGTTCCCTACAACACTCGGCTTCTGGCCGGGCTCCATGCTCACTCCAAATTTATTACTCTCCTGCTCTTCCAAGCTGGTGAAGCAGGTTTTCACTCAGCTGTCCTCGCCTGCCAGGGTGAGGAGCAGCGCACGGAAGCTGGAAAGAAGAGCTTATGAGCACCAGCCACCAGCAGAGCAGGGCTTTGTCACTAGAAACCCAAGGTGGAAATGCACGCTGTGTGTCTTATTTGGTTCAAAGCCGAACTGTTTCTGTCTAGGATGTCTGTTTGTATCTCAAGTCACAAAGAAGCCATTAGTACCAATAATGTGTCATTACGGGGGCGTCAGCAGAGCTCTGCAGCTAAGGTTAATTTGAGATGCATAATTTAAAGCAGAACTAAAATCCCTCCATTTCACACTTTAATGACTGAATTCAAATCATTCTTCAAATTTGACATAGCAGCTCTTAAGGGGACACTCGCACTTTTTCCTTTCATCTTTTTTTCTTTTTGCCAATTTTAAGTAAAATACAAGCTATCTATTGCAGAACAAAAACGTACAGATCCTCCCTTTACTATCACTTTAACCTGTTTCCCCCTCACGTTTCTTTTCAGTAGCTTCATATGGCTTCATAGTTCACACGTTCATTCTGACATGTCAGGATATGCCTGATACAGGCTACTTCTGCAATTTAAAAAAAAACAAACAAACAAACAAAAAAAAAAACCTCAGAGAGTTAAAAATTTCACTCATCGTAACCCCAGTGATTTTCCCAAGAATAGCTGACAACACTGCTTATCTTAAACATACCACATCACTTAGGTAACAGTAACACCCGCACAATTCTCTGGCCTTAGTTTTTCTACTCTCAACATCCTGCTAAAATACATAAAAGGCTTAATTTTTGTTTTTCACAGAAAACTGAGGCAAAGACAGAAGGATGCAGTGGTTCAACAAGTGCTTCAAGCTGGTCCAAGTCTCACAAACCCACTGATAATTTGTTTTGTCAGGCAGCTTCCCTGAGCACAGCTGATAAAACACAGAAAATAATTAAGCAAAAACTCATCACAACATAACGAAGCGGCATGATAGGGAGATCTCCGTGCTGCTGAAGCGGAGATGCAATACCTCTCCGTCAAACGCCTCCTGTCTTTTACTGCGAGTTCTTCAATAAAGCTCATGTAATGTTACCAAAATGCACAGAAACATACGACGATTTTGGTTGTTTGACACAACTCGATTTTGTTCTGAGTTTTCAAGAAAACACAGTGCAAGCACACAGACAGTCTTTGGAGAACTGCCCTCTGTGCTAAAAATGGCAACGGAATTGCACAAGGCAGGGGGAGTGGGGGGAAAGAAAATTCCAAGAAATCTTTGACTCATCCATTGTTATTCATCAGGTTTTTGGAGCAGAGAATGGAATGCCGTCAAGCTAAAACTGACAGTGCTATTTTCTGATCTCTAAGTGATGTCAATCCTTCAAAAAGCCACAAATGCTGAGAAATTTTTTCTCTGCAAAATTCTAAGAATGACTTAAATTTTGTTAGTTTAGGGGGGGAAAAAACCCCAGAGCTAAAAGAGGTACTTGAAATTAAACTCCTACATAGGTGTGCTTTTGAATACTGAGAGCATTAGGCTTCACAGCTTTGTGCTATCCGTGACTCAGACTTGCTGCCACAGGTGTCAAGAGACCTGGGACTTATTTGGAGCTCTGCAGAAATCTGCTGCTTCGTGATTTCTTTTTTTTTTTTTTACTATATAGTAAAAAGTTCACCCTCAAAGACAGACAGACAAAAAGCAGACTTTCACATTCAGTACAGACCTGAATCTTTTAAGTCAACAGATTTTACTGTCTAGTTAACTTGCACCTAGCAAAGCAGATTTTTCTGCTGTTTAATTCTTAAGGGTGTCAGAATACCACATCATCATCAAAGTCTAGCAGCCAAAATGGCTTCAATAAAGTTCTGAGAATAACACATCTATTCTGGCACGCCAACACACTATTTTTAATTGTAGCTCATTAAAGATGTAATAGAAGAAGAATTATATTCACTTCCAGCACTGTTCCGTCAATGCAGTGAGATAATCATGCTGCTGTATCGTACATAAAGCAATATTTATGTGCAGTGGTTTAGGTAATCTAATGAGAAGGAAGAAAGCAGTGATTCACTCCTTGTTCTATCTGTTGCTGCAACATGGCTTTTGCCTATCACAGGGCCCAGGCAGGCACACAGAGTGATTAGTTTCAAATGTTATTAAAACAGAGACCTGGAAAATGAAAAGAGACAAAGTCAGTTGCAATGCTGAGGGAAAAAAAAAAACAAAACTGGATTGCAGATGAGAAGTACTTTACAGAGCAGTGTACAAATGCAGGCCTTTGAGGTAATTTGAACCAAATGGAGACTGAAACTGAAGTAGTTTGGTGAGTCAGCACAGTAAAAGGACACTAAAATTACACGCAAGAAAAGTGCAATCCTTTTTGTGTAACATACTGTATTTTACTCCAGATTTACCAGAAAACAAATTAATTGTCTCCTTTGTGCTGTACCTCTTTTGTTTCCTTTTGGACTGAACCTCTACCTTCCAGAAACAAACTGCGTGCAGGCTGACTAGCTGTGAACTCTGATGTCTAGGTCTTTTAACTTCCCTTTCACAAAAATCTCCAGACCACGACAACGTCAATAAACAATCATTGGCATGAATGCTACTGACTGTCTTCAAAGTTATGATTACTTTCCTGGGGGGGGGGGGGGTGGCAGAGGAGGCTCTGACAATGGTAACTGCCTCCTAGATTCTGCCATCCCAGAGGTTTCAGCCACCTACAGCTTGGTGCAGATCAGGACTTCAACACTAAATATGCCCACCATCAGTCAAAGAAAGGCTTAGCCTCATATCTGCCTCAAACATTTTTAAAATCATAGCCATTTTTAAACTTACAAAGCAGTTTTCATCTTCATTTTCATCCCATTCTTGCCTCATACTTTCACAACAATGTAATTCTGTGAAAGCCACAACAATTGCTTGTTCAACGGAGACTGCCACTCTGAAGTGCTTTCTGAGACAGATTTGTACAGACAGACGTGAGTAGAAATGAATAATCCAAAAATATCTACAACAGATAATGAGCAGAGTCTAGAAAAAAAAAAAATACGACGCACTGCAAATGTAGCCCAAATTGGAACGAATGCCTACAGTAGCAACAGCACAGGAAGAGCAAAATGTTATTGTACATTACTGGCATGCAGCCCATAATGATAAAAAATACTGCAGTATTCCACAGTAACAGCGTAAAATATTGTCATTTCAAACAAAGCAGCTGCAGCACCCTGCCCACAGCAACCATGTCGCAGAGAGCCAGTGGAGGAGACGGCGGCCGGGACAAAGGACTCTCCATTGCAGAGGGTGAGCAGGCCGCAGCATCAGCGAGCCCTTGGGACAGCTGCTTCTTGTACCCACGGCTCCACTCCATTAGGGCACGAAGGACCGCTGCTTGGAAGCAAAGGGCTCCCACATGGGCTCCAGCTGCGGAGCCCTCTAGGAGAGGGGAAGCACACTGCTCGCTCTGCATTCAGGCTCTTGCTGTAGTGTGTGCCTTCTGCCAAATTTGCATTTTCAGTCTCTCGGATTCAATAAAATCTTCCCCATTCCAGCTCCTCTGCACGAACTCCTGTGCTACCCAGCCCCCTCTAACACTCTGCCAGTGGCTTTTAACAGTGGCTAGCAAGAGGCTCCCAAGCATCAGTTGACATACGCTGCCACTACAATGGCTACCATTTGCCTCCTTAGATGGCAACCAGCTGCTTTGCTACCTATCAACAACACGGGAGATCAACGTACATGAGTTTATCAGCAACACTCTTCTCGACTGCTCTACCCAAGTACCACCAGCACAGAGCACAGTCCCATCAAGGCAACCAGAAAAACCCCAAAAGATACAATTAAGTCAGCCTGTTCACTGGCACATACAGCATACAAATCAGTAGTCGAGCTCATCATTTGTAGAAATAACATCTATCACATCTGGTTTCTAGATGGATCATGAAAAAAGACCAGATAAGGAGCCACATGTTTTCTCCAAACTTTATTCACTTGCAGAACCCCGAACAGTGAGGTCAGCGGAGAAGGAAATGCTGTGCAAGTGAAAGATACTTATTTTTAACTCATGCTTCCTATTATAGGCTGCGAATAGTACAGATTCTCTGAACAAAAACTGCAAAGCCTGAGCTTTGCCTCAGCTATCAATGCTGCCTTAGGTATTTGGCATCTCCCCACAGTCCGACAACTCTGAAGTTAGGTTTGAAATACACAAACACTGAGCAGTATCTTTCAGAGATGTTCGAATCATCATGTAAACTGTTTTTCATACTGCCAACCAGAAACACGATGTTTTTAGGAGGGAGCAAATTAACTGCCATACCTAAATACCTTGCAGTTCACCAGCACTTCTTGTCTTTCCTATACCAGCTTTTCTCTGCCAAACACAAAGGAGACTGTAGTACATATACACAACATATATGCAATAAACCGCAGTAGTACGTGCAGTAGATTGCAAAACTACATTTTTGTATCCTCATAAGCCATTCACTGGCTTACGGATTCAAAAGTCCCACAGGGAGTGCTGCGAATCCACGTAAAGTCTCTGGGTGCTGAATCTGACTCTCTGATGTATGTAACAGATGTGTAAAGTAACACATAACCAGATGCCTCTCTAGTAAATGCACAGCTAGAGACTGAAAAGCCCTAAAGAAGTTGTGTCCAAGGGCAAAGGAGAAGGTGGAGAATAAGAACAGAGTCCCACATCTAAGAAGGAAAGAAAAGTTTAGGCTTTATGAATTTTTTTTTGTCTACAATGTCATAATTTTTCATGTCTATAATTTGGCTATGGTATCATGAGAAGGGACTTTTTAGGAGGTGGGGAGTCCAGCCACTGTGGCCTGATTTGCTGCATGCCAGGCTAATCAAGTGTTTCTTGGTGTCTGTGAAATTTCAAGTTCCTACCTACCTCCAAAGCCTCCACCATGACTCCAAAGACCTTAATCCAGATGGGAGGTCTAACTCCTCAGAAGAAAAACTCCTCTGGAAAAAGAGCACATGGCTGTTGAACGGTAATCTCCAGACGCCCCTCTCCACCCTCTGAGTCGGTGTGTCCTTGCCACAGTAGATTGGAGAATATAGCTGGTGCACTTTCACAATAACCTTCTAAGTCAGAGGAGAATGGTGGGTAAGAAAAAGGCAAGAACTTGTTTAAAAGCCTCAGTTTAAAACTTCTGGCTACTCTCATTTTATGGAGTAAGTTAAAACTACTCTCTACTAGAAACTATGTGAACCACTGACTTCAAATAGGAATCCTGCCTTTTGCAAAGCTGCTGGTGGGCTTGGATCCAAGGCTTTGGTTCAAGCTCTTATCTGCTCCATACTAAAATGACTTATACCATACGTCCTTTGTAATAAATAGCCTCACAGTGAGGAAGCACATATTGACATGGTCCATATTTACATCACTCTTTTAAAAGCCAATGCATATGGATTAAGGAAAGTGTTGGAAATATTACAGCTTTTGAGTATTTTGCATTATGTGGTTTACAGCCAGCATAGTCGATGGCTGCATAAGCTTCATCCATGTTCAAATGACGTGCTAAGTGGTGCAAGTCCCAGGTAAAGCCCACCAGCGCAGAGCAGAATGGGCACGTCAGCAGTGGCACAGGCACTGCCATGTCCCACCGCCACGATGCCCTGGGCTGTGCCACTGCACTCTCCCAGCTCCCTGCAGCAAAGGTCTCCATTCTCTGTCCCCATCACCTCCTCTTTACAAAGACGCACACACACTTACAGAAACAAATGAACAATTCCATTTTGTGCCTGGCAGCCCGTGCACTTTCTTTCTGATTCACACAGAGGCGCCCCATTGAAAAGATCCATATACGGCGGGGGGGGGTGAGGGTGGAGGGGTGTGGGGATATCTAAGCGAGTCTCCAGCAAGCACACATATTATCAAAGCCTCATTTCCACTTAACACAAGTTGCTTTGGGAACTAATGCAGCTGACTTGAGGGGAAAACACAAACAAACAAACAACCTCTTTTTCCATTAGCTAGGAGGAGGGGAAAAAAAAAATTCGAACCGGTGCCATCTTTGTTGAAGAGCTCCACAAAACTAATGGTTTAGGAGAGTTGAGGAGCATAGACAGGGGACAATTTGTGACTGATCACTGCCATCTGAACATGGCACACTGACAGCTGAAAGAAGAGCAGAGAAAGGCAAAACAAAACAGGCATGTGTTTAATCTGGGCAGGCTCAGTCCCCTTTATTCACTCCCAGTGAAAAATGCAAGACAGAAGAAAGTTGGTCCCTCCGCCTGCTCAGCTCAGCACCCATGTAACTCCCTGGCACACACCAGAGGACCTTCTCTGGGCACATAAAAGGGGACATTATTTCTTCATGTGCTAAAAAAAATAATCTAGAAAGGGCAGGAGTAGAGGTCCAATTTATTATATCTTAAAATGGGTCTTTCGCCACCAAAGAACTTCCCTTTCTTTACTACTCTAACAATGAGTTCCTGCACTCTCCGATACAAAGAAAACTAAACAAGATTCAACAATTTTGTGTCTGCAACAGAGAGCTGATGAAATTATTATAAAGGCCATAGAGATGCTACAAAGATACCTTCCCCTGAACTTCAACGTGCACCTCCTCAGAAAGCAACAAGAAGGCAGCTGTGAAAGAAGAATCATGCACATTATCCTGGTCTAACGTCAATGAAAAAAAAAGACAGGAATGAAAGTATTTTGATTTATGCTCTGCAGAGCTGAGGAGGGATGCTTGCCATCAGGAGAGCGGGATGGAGAGAAAACAAAGGTGGGCTGAGAGCGATCACCCGAGGGTCACTCAGTGCACTTCTCCCTCTCTCACCACTTTGTCCAGGACTGTCAGCCTACACCTGAAACAAAGCTCGCTCCAGAGAGCAAAGCATTTCCCTACCTGAGCTGCAGAGACAGGGAGAACGAGAAGAGGGTAAGAACCGGAGCCCCTAAAGGCTGTACAGCAGCGGTTTCAAAGAGATTTGCATTAATACCTCATTTCACAACTACAAAAATCGCCTCAGACTCCTACTGAAAGAGTCTTGCATTCCTGTTTAGGTTCACAGTCCCTAGTGCAAGACCTGCATGTAAAAAGGAGTTGGCTACTGATTTGCAAAACTTACGAATTTTTTTGGATAGATCAGTACAAATGCCTACAGGACTGCTACAATTTCCCAAGCAATGGCTCTTGTCCACTGACCAGAAAGGAAATATTTAGCTCCCTGCAGCGAGTCTGTTGATTTCAAAAGAAACTTAATAGCTCTATTCCTACAAAGCAAATACAGAGCAATCACCAGGGGCTGCCTATGGTCTCCTCTCTTCTGAAACCCGGTAAGCCACAAACGTCTGCAAATGCCACCAGTCCAAGGGTTTTGATATTCTGCACATTTGTGGGATTGTATCCCCTGGTTCTTCCATGTTGTGTGAGTCTTTTTGATTCTGCAGGTTTCTTACAGTAATTTTGTCTCCTTCAGCACACTCATGGGGAGAACAGAGTAAATAACTTGAAATTTTTATTTAAGAAAGAGGCTGGTGGTTTTTTAGTTTTCATTTACACAGCATTTTCAGTGGTTACAAGTTCTACAACTGTAACATTTTACCAGATTAAAAAAACTCAGAGGTCATTCTTTTCTAACAAGAAATGAAAACAAAAAAATGAAGACTACAGGGAAAAGGTGAGCTTTTCCCTGCAGCTCACAATTGCCTTTATTATAAAAAAATTATCAATTCAGGACAACACAATTCGGCCTCGGTCAGGGAACTCTTAGTTCGGCTGCTATTCAAATATCTAAGTACAATTTGCAACTCTAGTTATGAATGAGGACATTATTTTCTTTATACTTTCAACCCTACTTGTTCAAAGACACATTGATGAAGCAATTAAGGCAGATGTATTATTAAAGCCGGTGTAGAATTTACGGGCTCTGTTAAAAAGTTCGGTATTTCAATGAGGTGTTTAAACATAAAAATGAGAACTGTGTATTTAATACGAAAATATCACTTGAGAATGCTGTAAAATCAGATTACTCATGACATTATCATCAACAGTAAGAGAATTGTATATGCATTTTTCTGGTGGTGCGTTCTATGTTCTTCAATAGCCTTCTTCTGCAGAGTTCCCATACAATATAGATTCCAAACTTGGAAATATTTAGGCACATGCCTGACTTTCAGGGAGAATAGCCCCATTGATTTAAACAGGGTTTAACTCTTATAAATGTTAGAATGATTGCCTGTTTATGGGATTGGATCTCATGGGGCCTATTTTCAAAAACCTAAGTGTATTACATATTCTTTTCTGCTGCTTCTGGGTTTGCCATTAAAGTTCTATCCCTCCCTCTCCCATCTGTTTTTATTGCCTTTAATAGAAATATCACGACAGTCTGAGGTAAATAATGATGTATTTAATTACAAAGTAACTGTAATCTATGACAAGACCCTCCAATCACTTACCTCAAATCATGAGTGTTTCAAGATGCAACTGTAAATCTCCTTTTTTCCCCTCTCTCACAGGAGATGTTGCAGCCTTTTTTTTTTCTGATGTTTTTCATTAACACTCTTTCCCTGTGCTCCAGGATCTTAAACAAAAACAAAACAAGAAACACACAGAATGAAAATGTCATTTCAAGTGATTGGTGGGTGGCTCAGGGGAAATCCCTGACCTTTCTCCAATGTATATTTCATTATCTAAAGCAAGTGTGATAACTCCCCCCAGCAGAAGCAGTGAATGCTCTTCTGTGGGCTGTACTTTAAAAAAAACCACCACCAACAACAACAAAAAAAAACCACCAACACCAAAATCCCACTATTTTAGACCACTCAAAACTACGTTATTTTTAAAATCTGCTAGATAGTACACTAGAAAATACTCATTTAAAGCACAATCCAGTGTATACCAGACTCCACAAATTTATGAAGGTGAAAAGGGAAGAAATCCCAGAGAAACAAATCAGAAGAAAAATCATTATGTAAAGTATCAAACTGTTACACAGGAGAGCAATCATCAGGTTTATTATTATTACTATTACTGTTATTACCATTAATATTACATATACAGCCAACTCCCTAAAACTCCCTAACTGAGCTACTGTAGTATTTCTGTAGTAGCGGTGTGGGGGAAGTAGTAGCCGTGCTGGAGAAGCAATGCAGCACTAGCACTACGAAACCCAGCCCAGCTGACGAGAGAGGAAGGAAGGGAGGAGGAGCGACGAAGCAAATGAGTAAGAGAAACTGGCAGGTCTCTAACACAATCAATTTTGACATTCTCCACCATCACCAAAAAAGGTCTGAAGGGTTTTGAATTTTCAGCGACTGCTGCCATCAGAACACTTTCTCACCGCCCCCAGTTTCACTCTCCTCCCTCTCCCATACCTGCAAGCAAGGCAGGCCACCAGCCAGCTGGGTACGTAAGCCTTCAAACCAGGCTCTGTCAGCAGGAAAATCCCCTGGCTACGAGAAGCAAACACTGCCAGCCAGTGCAGAGTTCACTTTTCCTCTGAGAGCGCGGTCTTGCATTTGCATGGCCCCTCCGGATTACAGGCATCTCAGTTATTCCTCTACAAACAATTTTTAGGACCAAGACTATATTTGTTCTTGCTCTGTAAAAAGCCTGAAAGACAAACCACTCCCGGGGCTACACCTGTGCCTATCCCCATTGAAGCCAACAAACTTTCACAACACGGCAAAGACGAGTATTTGACCTTGCATGCATGTAAGCCAGACTGCTTTGGTTTTCTTCCTCAGCTAAGACAGACAGACAGCTCTGAATAATATTTTCCATTGCTTTTAATTAAGAAATGGAGACATTATCCACAGACTTCTGTAGCTGCAGGTACTTCAGAAAACACAACTTTTCCAAAAGCGGTCAGAAATTCAAGAAGTACAGCTTTCTGCATCGCAGGTCATTCCCACGCACACCCCCAGAGAAAACAATCCAAAACCCAGACTGAAAACTAACACACAAATAAGGGGGAAAGTGGGCTTCTCTCGACAGAGGCTGTGCCTACATCACCACTCCTTGAAGCTGCTTAGGGTACGAACAAATCCAAAATACTCTATTTAAATTACCCTGCTCCTCCACTCCACCATGCTTTTCTTGCTTACGTGGTGTTGCTGCTTGCTTCAAGGAGCTGCTCTCACTCAATGTGAGTAAAGGTTGCAACAGCCAAGCCGACTTGCAGGAAGAGGACAAAGCCCTCTGAAGCTGTGACACAAATCCAGAGAAGGCTGGAAGTTCAAAGTGAAATGAGGACACTCTGCCCATGACTCATGTCACCTAGGAACCACTCTTAATTTACAAAAAAAAGTGTTAAAGGGATTACTTTATGGAGTGTCACCCTGCTGAATCAACTAGGTTCTGCCTCTCATTTTTTTCCCTGGCTCAAATACAAGGTGGCCGGGGATTCTATTTTAAGATCGAAATCAGCATAAAATCCTCCTGTTCTCACTTACACACTTAGATTTTTAACGCTCTGTTTAAAGAGACAAATAATGTTATTTGAGGGACAGATTCCCAGCTATCCTCCAGGCTTTTTGCATGACCTATGTGCAAATGCTATGTGATACTTCCTGAAGGGCTGAAATAGCTCTGAATGACACTTGAGCTTCTACACTGCAACTAAAGTATGAGAGCTTGGCTCCTAATGCACATTTCCACTTAACCCCAATTTTCCCGTGCCTCAGTTTCCCCTTCCTCTACAGCAAAGATAACAGTACTCCTCCATCTCAGAGGGCTGATGTGAGGAACACAACACCCGTGCTGATTTAGTGGATAATCTGGTAATGTGGACAAAGTTATAGATCTCTTAACTCACATGAGGCTGAAACTTCAGGTCCACAGAAAAAGACCCGGTAAACCAAAATGAGGAGTGAGTCAGCAGCCTGTCCCTCTGAAACTGTTTTGCTGGATAGTCATTTCACCAGCATGACTCTCTTCTCCTGGGTGCTCCCAGCAAGCGTAGGGGAGACTGAATCGATTCACTGTAGTCAGACAACAGCTTTACAGCTGCTGTAAAAAGGCCTATTGTAGCCTTGCATTTTACTATCTCGAGTAGCATACATTAATTTGCTGTACAGCTTCCATTACCCATCTGATCCTTACAGAAACAGGAGCAGCAAATCAGGGTTTGTCAAATGAAAAGAGATTTAACTGTGACAAAGGAAATTTTCTGGTTTTCTTAAAAAAAAAAAAAAGGTAACAATTTCTACAGCAGAGGATAAAACACTAAAAATTCAGTGTAACAAAAATACTTTAAACTGGTCCTGCCCTCCTTTTTTTTTTCCTCTTTTTTTTTGCTACATCATGATAACCCTGAGCCAAATTTAATGGTCAGAAAGGAGCAGCAGGCCTGCCACAGGCACATGTGCTCTTCCTGCAGTCATCCATTCACGGCTTGTACCTCTGTGCGTGTACGATACTTGCTCAGTAGCCTGAGAGGTATCAAAACCAACCATAAACTCTTAACAAAGAGCCTCACTTGACAGTCAGATAACACTGGACTTTGCAAAAAGACATGCGAGTAGATTTGACAGCCCTTTTCTAAGTGTCCTGATTTTTCTCCATAGTGTCTGTCGAGTCAGGGAGGAAGGCCAGTCCTGAATTCGGCACATTCCTCCCACCATTCTGCTACTCTGCTCTCCCCCTTCTGGAGAAATGGATGCAGCATGAAACAAATTAAAGGAGTCTTTTTTCAGCTCTCTCATCCTTTCTGAGCAATAAAGGAGGCAGTGCTCAGCTTCTCTAGCCCCCAGCAGAGCCAAATGAAGGCTCACTTCTAAGTACAAATCCCCCCTCTCCTCCTCCCATACACACAGTGGTAACCCTGGCAGCTGCAAAGAAGCCGAATTCGGACAGGGTCCCGTGAAAACGGCAGCATATCACACAGCATATAAGCTGTATTGCTAACCCCCAAGAATTAAATTATGACTGATAAGCACACATCTCCCCAAAACATGGTACTTCCCTCAAAAGCTACGAGACTGAACCAACATCATAGGGTCTTTTTCTCTTTCTTCCAGCTTCAGAGCCACAGGACCGCAACAGGCGCTGTGCTGATCTGCACTCCAAAGGCAGAAATACTTTGCTTTTCAACGAAAGCCAAGACAGACAATATCCCTTGCTTTGGCAGCCTGGGACTTTCAGAAAATCTCCAATATCCCAAGAGCAGCAACCTCATAAAATGCCATCAGTGGGACTCCTCTTTTCCCTCAGCCTCCCTTCATTTCTCAGTGGTGTCTCTCTCAAAAGGCCGATGGAGCTGAACGGACTGAGCTGATTTTCCATTCCAGTCAATTTGTATGTTCACTATGTTAGCATGACTTGACTCTGATCAAAACCAATGAAAAACCACGTCAGCAGAAACAAAGAATCAAGTAAATAAAGACATGAAACCCCAGGACAAACTACGGAGAAAGAATCTTCTCCTGTTTTCAGATTTGGGCAGGCCTGTCCACCTCAAAGCCTGGGCAACAGACGGGACTGCCAGCCTGCCCCACCATCCCCAGGGCAAGCAGTTCTGGGGTGGGCCTGGACAAAACCACCGTGCTACTATCACACGTGATGGGACGGAGCCAAGACCAGATCAGAGCAAAGTGGATTGCTAAAATACAATCTCATTTTGGCACTAGCTATGAAGGATGGAGAAACGGTAGCACCGGGCTCTCACGGAGACAGAGATTCTTTTCCCCAGTCTTGCAGAAACGGGCCTGCTGCCCTCTCTTGCCTCTGCCTAGGACCGGCAGGCTCAGGCACATGTTCCCACTCGATACTTACTCTTTTTCTTGCCTTCTACTCATAAGCACAAACACCATGAAGTCCTCTTGCTTCTCAACAGCCAAGAGTGACTTTATCACATGATTTCTGGAGCTAGAGCTGCCGGCCCTCGCTCGCTGCCCCTGTGCCTTAACGCAGCGTATTTATCAAGCTCTCCTGCTTACCCAGAGGGGTGTTAGGTCTTTCCAAGTCGTAATCACCCCAGCCTCACCAGGCGCTGACCTCAGACTCTCCCTGGCATCCTCTTAAGTGCCTCCTTATCCCAGCGTCTGAGGACAGGATGAAGGCCTGAGAGGGACAGACTGCGCAACAAGTCAGCGGCCTCGTCCTGCAACAGGTGACCTTGCCGTACGACTGCCTGCGCTCACCGAGGCGCAACCCTCCTCGGCTCCTGGCTTCTGAAAACCAAGAGTGCCAACAGATGAAAAGCTGAATACTGTCCACCCATTCTCTCACTGGCCAAGCTGGTCTGGACAGTAACATCCTTTTGTAAAACTTCAGCGTGTTGCCCATGAAAAGCAGCAGCTGAGTGTGTCCCTCTGCTAAAGGGCAGGTATAGATTAGGAAGAGATGTTAAGAGAATGAAGTATGGCATGATTTGCAATGTCCAGATACATTCTAAGTTCTTCAAATGAAGAGCTCTAGAAAAAAAGAAGTTGATTCATTTTCTTTGGGACAGATGAGTCAGGTATTTTTTTTCCTATTACCTTCTGCAGCTTACTCTGCTTACCTACCTTCTAGCTGTATGAGGCTGGATTTTGAGATGTAGTTGTTCGCTGCTATATAGGAAGATTGAACAATCCATATTCCTTATGCATTTACATACCTTCAGTGCCACAGAGTACAGGGCACTTCAGCAGAAACCTGCGGTGACCTTTGTTGCAGGAAACTTTGGAGGCCTGACCATAAGCTTTATTTAGAACAGAAATTTGACTAAGCCACTACCAGTTCAGCAACACTGTTGTTTGGTCTTACTTTTTGAGATCAGCAGGACTGTGCCAGCAGCTTGGCCAGCAACTAAAATCTTCTAGGCAGAGGAAGAAATGTCCTCTGCCTGGATTCAGTGAGTTGGAGTTGGTTGGCTACAAAGCCAAATGTACTTTTTCAATCAAGGAGAGACAGGACATTGAGAAAGACTAAGCTTTTGTATGAGTCTACTTGTCCAGACTTTTTTTTTTTAAAAAAAAAAAAAAAAAAAAAAAGAAAAGTACTACTGCTTCTGTCATCTCTACTTCTACTTCCTTTTCTTCAGCACACATAATAAAACAAGCATTTCAGCAAATATGAGGTTTGGTAGTAGGCTCTCTGGGCTGCAAACTGTCAGATCCAGAAAGCAGGACTGTCACATCTGCCAGACCGGCTCTCACACCTACTCTCTAAGGTAACACCAGATATTTTTCCAAGTCATGCTAGCAATAATATGACATTGCATCTCACCATACCATATGTTCCATCTCTGCCTTAGGACACACACCGAAAAGAGCCTACACACCTTGAAATAAAGGATGCCCAGCCATCATCTTATGGTGACCAACAGCTCCAGTTCAGTGCAGTATCTGACCACTCTCTTTAATTTAAGGGCGTGGGAACTGTCTCCAGTGGGACACACCAATGTCAGGAAGTTAAGCACAAACTACTAGACATGGATCATTATTGGTTAAGCATCTAATATGCACTTGGCATTGTATAAGCTCCTTAAAAAAGATACGATCCTTCTTTCAGTAGAAGATTTCTTCTAACTTCTCAAAACAGCCTTCCTTCTCTGAGGTCTACTCACACCAACCTTCCCCTTTCAGTAATGACTACGGAGAAAACGGAAGAACATTAAGAAAGAAAAATTATGAAATGTGTTTTACTAACTGGTACAACTACAAGATCAGATCACTGAAATACGCCTTTCTCTACATCCTGTCATCCCACAAGGTCCCTATAGGGCATGGCTACCTTACTGCTTTTGTTCAGATCACGCATGTAGCTTTTGAAGCAAGCCTCCAGATAATCCATCCTGCCTGGGCTTTTGGTTGCATTGTGAGGTGGTCCTGGAGCATGTGAACTAAATCCCTCTTGGGAAGAACTAAACTAGAAGCATCACGTTCTCCAGAGCAGGCAGTCAGTGGCACCAGACTGCTCAGAAGTAGAAGAAGCCCTGAAATGTGCCTAGTGTGAACCTCAGGATCCCAGCACTGTCTTTCACTATACAGATAATCTCCAGTTGGTCCACACTTCTTGCTGATGTAGGCATAATCACAAAAAAAACCAAGTATTCTGCTGTCATTCATCTTTATGCCACAAAATAAGATGATGTTGTTAAATTCTACTGTAACATTGCAGCAGTGTAACAGAGACACCAGCAAGAGCATACTGAAGTGAATAATGTAGAGAGATCAGATCAAAGTAGTTTCAGCTACAACTACTAACCTAATTTCTGTAGTTTTACAATGAATTCTTCTCCTTGTTAAAATATTTTCTTTTTGTCTTGCACCAAAATAGTAAAGAATGGTTATAAAAGGGAAAAAGTAAAACAAACTGGATTAAAAGACAGAAAAAAAGTACTACCTTTCCCCCACTAAAACCCATGAAAAATAAGAACATTTAGGTATTAGTTGTAAAAACAGCCAGCAGAGAATTTTAGGCAGTAATGCTTTTTTAAGGTGACTAAGTTGTCATCTGAGCTTATGTCAAATATCCTCTGGTGTTTTTTCTCATGGCAAATCTTATGTTCTCTTTCTAAATGTTGTTAAAAAGACCCCCAAAATCTTAACATTTCTGATAACTAATCCAAGTAGTAAGACAGTCATCACACCTTTTTTTTCACTGCATGAAAGGTTAAGAATCTTATAACACAATGTCTAACTTTCTCAGGTACCTTTTGCCACCTATTAAAAAGTACCTGCTGAGCTTATGGAGGTTTGCAGGCCACATGGAGGTCTGCAGACTACTGTCTAGAAGCTATCTATCTACACGATCCACCACATTCGTTGAAAACATCAGCACAGGGAAAAGGATCTTTTTCCTCATAAGCTGTTTGTTCCTAGCAGTAACAAGAGCACAACACTCAAGAATTTCACTGGAAGTTGCTAAGAAATAACTTGTGATGGAAATCTCCTTGTGTTCCCAGTGCAAGAAACCAACTAAACCTCATTGCTCCATCTGCTTGACAGTTCTGGACCTGGCAGCAAATTTATGAGCAAGAGTGAAATTGACCACTGTGCTGAGAGCCTGTCCGAGGCCAAGTAAAATGCTTTCCTAGTACTCTAATACTTCTTGAAAGCTTCTCTCTTCCTTCACATGTCTTCCACTGGCCTTCCAAGAAGGAGACTACTCTGAACTCACTGTGAGCAGGAAGCCCAAGCGTGGAGGAAGTATGTGTAGTCTCACTTCACCATCACTGTTCATTTTCATGAATGAAAAGGGCAAAGTCAGTAGGGGAAGCTGGGCCCTATCGCGACTGCTACCAAGCTGTCTGTCCTCTTTCTTCAAAGCATTGTGGATCTGTGTTCTCTTCCTTCAAAGACAGTTGTTTCTATGTATTAAACCAGCCAGAGTCATGGTTTCTAACAGGGTCAATTTTTAAGACCGTTAGGCAGCTTTGTGCCTAACTCGTCACTTTGCATTTTCAAGAGCCACCTGAGAAGGCCCAGGACGTTTAATAACTGATCCATGTATTTAAACCACATTCACTAGTGACCCTGCGCACAGGACAGAAAAGGTGAGTGCTTGGGCTCTAGCCTCCCAGCTCAGCTGCACAGGCCAGCGTCATGTTACGTCTCCCACATAGCCCTGGTCACATCACTGTGTTTGTCTGTCTCGGGCTCCAACTCCTGTAGAACATGGGAAAAAAGGAGTCAAACTGATGTTGGTCTAGAGCAGAGGAAAGCTGAAAACCTGAAAGTACTACATTTATTAGGAAAGTGTGAGGAAAGTAAAGGGAGTTAGGATATTCTTCCTTCTCAAAAGACCCAGTAGTCCCATAAGCAGTGGATTGCATGAAGGCTGGTTTCTTGAGGCTTTGCCTCTCACGGGTAGGTGACACCATGCACAGTAAGATGCATGCTCTGAGCAAAGCTAGCCCTGCTCTGGGAGCACTCCCAACAGCTCGCACCCCAGTGTGCTCTCACATCTGTGATAACATGGGCGAGCCTTTCCTTCAGAAAGGTCACCAACTTCTGTTGTTGTCCTGTATCCAACTGCCTGTTTCACAAAACTGCTAGGAGTTCAAGGACTTTGTGATCTCAACTTGTCTGTTAAATTTAGCTGGAGCTGGCCAGTGGATTCCAATGTTACTGCAGGGAGACCGAGAGAGAGATAGCGTGCTCCAGAAAGAAAACAAACTAAAATATTCATCTTGGCCCGTGAAAAATTATGTTGAACTGGCAAGAAAGGTAAACAAATGGATCTGATGTTAAAACTCAGAACTGCAGTGCCAGTTCTGCAAGATTCATTAGTACCAGATCCAAGCACAGTCTTGCCCAGGGATCTTTATTTTATTTATGCTGGTTTGAAACACAGCTTTACTTTTACTTACCGTGAATTGCATTCTGCTTACGAATAATATTAGATATATTTTCTGGGGAATTAAATTGTAATCTTTCCTCCGTTCCATTTCTTTAACATATTCAGTTTACTACTGTAACTTGTTTGTGATATTACTAAATTGCAACTACAGAAAGTGGGACAAGATTTTGTTCCTGTGCAAGACAGGAAAAGTGTATCTGTAGATTTAGGTACAGATAACAGATTCAAATCTGCTTCAGATGACACAGGACAAGTAGGTGTCTGGGGTTTTTGGGGAGAGATGAGATAGCGAAAGGGTTTTTCCCCTGGAGGATCGAAACAAGGTATTTTTCCTTAATGTGATTCATAATACCAGATAGATAATTACAATGTCAGGAACAAAGCTACGTTTATGGAACATTCACAATGTTTCATATGGCTACATATGTCTTATTAATTTTGGTGAACAGAGTCTGTAAACAGAAAAAAAACCCCAAACCTCTAATTTATTTAGGATATTGTACCTCTTTACAAACACACATACATACTAACGTGGGCTGCAGTGCAGTCTTATCTCTCCAGCATTCAGACCTAGGACAAAACTGCTTTCAACTTGCAAATATTAGTCATGAAAAAGCTAGCACTCAACAGTTTCATTTTCCAGTACGAACCAGTGTCAATTTTTAACATTATACTGTCTTTTCCAACATTCCTGGACCTTACACCTAGGGTTCCTCTTTGGCATCTACAGCTAGTGACAGCAACACCACATAACTTTTCTATCATCATCGTCCTGTAGAAAATGAAAGTAACCCTTCGGCCAGTTTCTGAAGGACCGAGGTTTGCAAGAAAACCAACTGCACAACTTTCTTTCTAACGGGCAAAATAGACAACATCCCACTTTCAGTAACCAGTATATTACAAAAAAAAAAAAAAAAAAAAAAAAAAAAGACAATGGTCATCACATGAGTGTTTTAAAAGAAACAGAAAAACGTCTAAAAAGCTACAAACACACCTTCTTGTACTAGTCTCCAGACTCATATTTTATGCTAAAACCCACATACTTCAACATGCAGGTATATATTTAAATGTAATATAAACTAATCAATTTAAGGCTTTAAGTAAAAATTGAAGAGATTTTGAAAGTGAGCAAGGACCATTATGCTCCTTTAGGCTTATGATAATCCATGACAGGCCACACAATTTCAGCCTAGAATCTCCTCTGTAGCAGGAATCATCCTTCCATTGCATACAAGCAAGTAGCATTGAGCTCAAAAAATTTGCAGCGTAGCGTTTTCAGAAAGACATCCAAACTCTATAGAAAGATTTCATCCACCCCGTGAATGTACTACTTTTCTAGGCCTTTTCACAGTTATTACTGGGATCTTCTCATTATCATTAAAAACAAACTTCTTAATTGTGCGAGAGTGTTCCCCTTGCTCTCTCAAGTTCCAGTAAGTGTGATTTTCACCAAGCATTGACACATTTGTACTACAGAAAAATGTTTAATTAAAAAGAAAAACCTTCACCTTCATTTCAGTATTTTTTCAGAGTTGCTTTCCACGTATCTTAAATCTTCGTTAAATTCACATTTGCTATTTAATATTTGTGTCTTTGAAAAAAAATAGCAGTTCATCTGCACACAAAAGCATGAGATATTTGAATGTGTTGCATCTTTTTGGAGCCCTGAAGATTACTGGTTGTGTTAGTTTTATTTAGTGAGGGGGGGCTATAGTGGCAGCTGTAGGAAGCTGCTAGAAGGTTCCTCTTTGTTCAGTGGACTCGGCCGGGCCTAGGGCAGACCTGCTGCTGGCCAAGGCCAAGCCAATTCGTAGCAGAATGTTCTGTGATAATGCCTCTAATGCCTCTGTGAGAACATATTTAAGAAGGGGAAAAACAGGAAAAAAAAAAAAAAAAAAAAGAAGATGTGAAGAAGCTGAAGCAGTGGCAGAGAGGGGGAGGCTCGAGCCATGTGGGCTTTGAGGCCCTCACCCTCTGGCCTCCCGGGCCTGACTCGGCCCAGCCCGTCTGCAAGAAGTGAAGAGGAGATGAGATGGGAAGAGAACCTGAGAGACGTCTGCCTGAGCCAATTGTGAAGAATTTCTTGCGAGAGGAACGGCTGCAAATGCCAAGGTCAGTGAAGAAGGAGGGGGAGGAGTAATGCTCCTCCCAGCCAAGATTCCCCTGCAGCCTGTGGTGACAACCATGGTGGAGCAGGTTGTCCCCCTGCAGCCCATGGAGGTCCACGGAGGAGCAGAGATCCCCCTGCAGCCCATGGAGGACCCTACGCCGGGGCAGGCGGATGCCTGAGGGAGGCTGTGTCCCGTTGAGGGCCTGCTCTGGGGCAGCTGTTCTGGAGGGACTGCACTCCGTGGAAGAAATGACCCACGCCGGAGCAGTTCATGAAGGACTGCAGCACTGCAGCCTGTGCGTGGGACCCCACCCTGGAGCAGGGGAGGAGTGTGAGGAGTTCTTGCCCCAACGAGGAAGGAAGCGATGCTGATGAACTGACCATAATCCCCATTCCCTCTTCCTCCCTGTGCTGCTGGGAGGGGGAAGGTGGTAGGGATAAAGTTAAGCCTGGGAAGAGGGGGAGAGGTGGGGGGAAGTTATCTTGTTCTCTTTCTCATTATCCTGTTTTAGTTTTAATAATAAACAAATAGTTTCCCCCAAGTTGAGTCTGTTTTGCCCGTAATGGTTAACTTCAAGGATCTCTCCCTGTCCTTATCTCAAATCTATATTATCTCCCCCTATTCAGTCAGAGGGTTAGGGGAGTGAGAGAGAGATTGCGTAGTCTTGTCCCAAGCGGGGCTAAACTACAACACTGGCATACATGAACAGACGTGGGTTCGCTTCACTTCATATCCCATCAACACTGAGCCACCCACTGGATGCAGGAAAAGACTTGTAATTTTAGTGTTTTCCTGCATCATAAAGTTTTGTTGCAAACTCTCCAGAATGTGCCAGTGAGGCTCTTTCAGGCCCCAAACCATTTAACTTGAACAGCTTCAGGAAGCTAGCAGGACGGCTCAGGTCTGCAAGTTAAACACCCCCACAGCCAGAACTGATCTAAGCCAGTCAGTGGTACCGCTGTTAGCTGTCTGGAGGAGCTGAATGTGTACCCTTTGCTCCTCCACCTCTCCCTCTCTTCGTATTTCCAGAAGCAAGAAAAAGGATAAATGGGCCTTCTACTATTTGTAGTAATCACCCATTAGTCACAGTAGTCTGAAAGGCAAACTGACACATCCACTCATTTTTACTGTTTCCAGTATTTATAGTATTATTTCTCCAGGATTGTGAAGTAGCTGCCAATTATTACTAGACGTTGGCATGCAGAAGCTCATGTATACAAAAAAACGTGATCAAACAATATGCAGCTCATTAAAGGAAGTTTATAACTCTGTTCCCTGCCCTAATACTGTGTTTTTATCTCCTGGAAATATTTAACACACCACCTGATTAGGTTGAGCTGGTTATGTATTTTGAAAATACAAATTATGCCATCAGTCATTTGTTGTATGACAGTAAACTTGCAATTACACAACTCCACAAGCTGATGCAGTGCACCAAGGCAGGCACAACCTAGCCCCAAGTGTCAGCACAGCACGAGACTACCCAGTCTTTACTGATCTAGAAAGAAAACTTGGGCAATAAAACAGCTCACACTCTGAAGAACAAAGCTTGGACAGGCTCTAACCCTGCACCAGGGTGAGCAGAGCTATGTCTCCCCAGTTTACCTCCGCAGCAAGGTGAAAGGGAAGCACTTGCAGATGAAGGAGTGGCAGACACACTTTCCTAGGTGTGCAACAACGCTACCTTAAGACTCATTTCCCAGAGTTGGGCATCTACGCCAAGAAGTTACATAGGATTGACTGTCATTCTTTCTCTTCCCTCTCCTCCAGTTTACTTTTGAGCTTATGCTCCTCACAGAGAGGAGCACTGAGGATTTGGTCCTTAGCATGTGTGCAGAAATGTACATCCAGGGTGTCACCCTTGGCTGCCAGGACCCAACTCTTTTAGACTGCAACAGCTCAACATAATTTGCCCTACAACCACCAGGAGAGATAGGCAGCTTAAGGGCCTTAAGAAATCTACCCTTAAACTTTTACATTCATCCTCATTTCTACCTCTTCTATCACGCTTAGAATAAAGTCTCTCCCTACACAAATCTGGCAATAATACTTGTAGCAAACTAGCAAGCAGAAAAGTAAGAAATTACAGTGTATGCATAAAATTCACACTGCTCAGTATTTATTTCCAGTCTCATGTATCTATCATAACACAATTAAACAATTCTCCCAATGCTAAACAGCTGGTTTCCTCTCTGTTGATGTGATATACTATCTTGATTCATATGATACTGGATTCGCCCAAGGCTGCAACTCATTCAGAAAGCTAGCACAAATGCCACGTCCCATTTAAGATCCAAATGAGGCTTTAAAACATTAGCCTAAATCTGCATAAGCCTCATGCCTGTCTCCTTCAGAGCAGAGAGCATCATCTGAGCAAGCCTTTCTGCCCTCAGAAGCCCCGATCTAACTGGTCAGTATGAGTGGCACGAGACAGGCAGCTGCAGAGGACTGCTCTTCTGCATCTCCCTGTGATGTAGAAGGGAACGATGATTGGTCCTGCACAGATCTGCACGGCACCAGCGATCTATTTATACAGCTCTAGCGGGCTGAAACTCTGCATAGAAACTGCAGCCATCTCTTCAGCTCTCAAACTGAAGAGGGGTGGATGTCTCTAATTCTGATTCCCATGGTGTTCCCTGCAAAAATGACAATCATTTTAATTTTGCGTGGGGGAGAGCTGCCGGTGTGTTTTGTACATCTTTCTCTACACCAGCTTCAAGATTCTTACACCTCAAGGATTATCAGCTTTGTCACTGGGTTTTAGATTCCACATCTGTGATTTCTAATATGTCCACCCAAATTAAATCCAGGATAACATTTCCCCACTAGGTCTAATTAGTCAGTAGACACTGTGACTTTCTCTCTTCTTTTTTTTTCTTAAACACATAACAATAATAAAACAACAACAAAAAAAGTAATTTAGAGTCATACTATATCCAACTGTCATTTGTAAGACTTGACTGTATTATTAGTCAGAGCTTCTGGTGACAATATAACTGAAACTTGAGTGGTTTATACATGTCATCAGAGTCTTAGATAAAAATGCCACCTTAGAAAGTGGGAGTATTTTATTTTTTGTAATACTTTTGTACTAGTATAAAGCGTTCACTTAATTTACATCAGTGACTTCTTTTCTTAAGGTATTTGTATCTGTTTGATCTTTTACAAATACCTAGTTCTTCTCTTCAGATCTAAATAGTGCTGAGTACTCAGAACACATTTTGCTAGTGCTTATTAATTAGAATTCCTACAAACCTTTAGGGTTTGCGTTTTTTGAGTTTTTTCTTTTATCTTTTTCCCAAACCAGGGCACAGCATTGCAAATGCAAAATTGCAGCCCCTTGCCCCCACATACCAAGTTCTTTTTATGAAGAGGCATGGATTAGTTATGTTACTTGCTAACAGCTCCACGGTGTAGTGGCTGGTACTAGGTATCTGTACAAACACACGTCCACAGGCTGTAAAACAAAAACAGACAAATTCTCAGTTCCTGTAGAAAGGGCTAAACCCCACTGAAAACCAGCAGTGAGGAAATGCTGTGACTCAAATTCATCACAGCCGTAGTTGTGGACATTACAACTAGTTACACAGTACTAGTAATTACATACCATAACTTGATCACTGACTTTCCTCATATTGAAAATGCTCATAAAAAATGGAATGTTATCAGAGCAAAGCACATTAAAAAAAAAAAAAGTCACTGGTATGAAAACTCGATGGAGTAGCTGATTTTATAGCAGTTTTCCAGTAGCTCGCATTGCTCCACTGCGGCTTCACTGTATTTGTGGATACATGTGTGTGCATGAATGCACACAGAATTGTGGGAAGTGGAGGACAAACAAAGAAACAGGTTTTATGAACAACCGAGAAAGTAGAAATTAAAGAACTGATTCAGCAAACCAATTAAGCACATGAATAATTTCCATTATCTTCAGTGGAGCTTGACTCCAGTTAAAGTGCTTTGTTGAATCAGGGTCCTCAAAACAGTGCTCCTCACTTCGTTTATTTGATCATGGCTTTAGGTGAAACAAAACACTTGAAAGGGACTAAAGGTAAGGAAATGCTCAGGTTTAGCAGACTAAAGCCTTGTAGGAATTCTACTAGCTAGGAAAAATCCCATAGTGGCTTTGTAAATTTTCATCACCTCTAGTAGTTTCTGAATAATGCAATGGTCTTTTTGGCAGCTTCATAAAGCTGTAATCCGCACAAGAAGTTCTACAATGTCTCAGCACTTCCTGGGGACTCAGAGCAGTAGGATAGCCTTGCAACACAAGCAGAGATTAATCATTTTCTAATGCACAGTGATAAATAATGTATCCCCCATAGTACATAAATTAAAGCTGTAATTCCATCCCAGCTCTGTGATGACACCAGAAGCCCAAGATGGAATTTCAGTCTCGTTATGATCAGTCAGGGTACGCATTATTCCAAAAGTTATATTCTGAGAGTTCACAATTAACTGAGAAGTTCTGAAGTCTTCACTAAGAAGAAATAACATGTAATTACAAGCAGAAAACAAAATTATTAAGTCAGATATTGTTTGCAGAACTTGCTAAAGTAAGCAGTAAATCTCATCCCTGAAAAGCCCACTCAGCATATTTGTAGCAAGGCAAGCAAAGATCACTACTACTATTAAAAAACTGAAAGTTGTTCTAGTACCACACAGCAATGCCCCAGTCATAGTCAACAGAAAGAAACTACATGTTAAAGAACAGGTTTGTACATTATAGAGTCCTTAAAACACTGAATATAACTCCTCCTACAACCACACACAGCATTTCACTCACAGGTCAAACAAGTATCCTACAGGTGCACCACGACAAGCATAAAATACCAGGACAAAGTCACAATATGTCCCAAATCCGCATTCCTATTCGGTAAGAAAGCTACTGAACAAAGCAAAACACTCATGATGAGAGGTGTTTTGTCCTTCTCATGTACGTATAGATACATAGAGTTTAGACATTATAAATGATATAAAAAAAATTTCATTAAGAACATGGTCATACTGTTTTTCCTGGACTTCCAAAAAACATTATGAAGACTCTAAAGACATTTTACAAGTCTAACAACAAGCATTTTAATGGAAATAAGTTTAGAAGTATGAAGACAGAGAGCCAAAACAATCATCTACCTGGAGTTAACTGCTATATTCACCCTGGACTTCTGTATGAACACTCATGAATTTTAGCAAATCCTGCAAGATTTCAAGTAGGTTTGGAGCCAGTTTTCTTTCAGAGACAAGAAGAAAATAACTCTCTGATCATCTCACACAAACAACACACTAACCTTTATAGGATCATCTGTGGCCTGGAGTCGTTCCAGGTTCCGAACTTTTTTGCAGGGTATTATTCACAAACTTATCTCCCCCCTGCCTTCCTCCCACCACATTCTTGATAACATGAGACTCTAAGTCATGCTCACTCTCTCTTCCTCTCCTCCCTTAGGTTTCTAGCTCACAGAGCTGTAAAGAAAAGAAAGGGAAGCCTGAAGATTATGACAAAAAGTCAAATAAAACGGTGCGGGAAGTTGATATTTTTAAAAGCTGAAAATGTTTAAGCCTAGAATAACTGTTTTTGAATATCTGATGCTTCCCCATAAGCCACTGTATTATTTGTTCCTTACCTCCTAACTCTTCCTCTTTCCACTTCCCCTTTTTATAACACTACACACAAAGTGTTCAAATCTGAACACCTGGACTTATGTTTCCTACATTCCTATTTGAGCACCTTAACAGCAACAGTCTCATATTCAAGAGGCCACTCATCTGGAAATACCTAGTGATTCTTCTGTCGTCTTTTGATTACTCTGATAACCAGCAAAATTTAAAATCTGAATATAGCTATTTATGTGTCTACATCTGCATTTAGGGACACACATTTTCCAACAACCTGTCTTCTCCCCTTTTGCCTTTCATGATTATTCAAACAAACAAAAAATCTCAAAATCATGAGAAAAAGAACAAAGAAAGCAAGGCAATCAATGCCTAAAGCTTCTTGCCTCCATGGTATCTCCACAAGAAGCATATCATCACCTCTAAATAGCAACTTGAAACCTACTCAAGAGACTTACATAAGTCATGACTCAAGAACTAAAGCAATGAATGTCAAAACACTCAAAGACACAGTACCCTCTGCTCCTAGTAGTACAGGAGTAACTACTGAGAATATGCAACAGAGATCCTTGCACTGGAGAAAAAAGGCAGCAAAAACAACTTAAGAGATCCATAGAATCACAGAATGGTTTGGGTTGGAAGGGACGTTTAAAGATCATCTATTCCAACTCCTTCCCTGCCATGGGCAGGGACATCTTTCACTAGATCAAGTTGCTCAAAGCCATCCATTGAAAACCATCCACACAAGCCGAGCTACACACTTCGGTAATGGTAGACGACTACTAGAAAACCTTCAACCAGATGCAGCCTCGGAGGTTTCTTATGTTTCAAATAACTGACTCCAGAAAAAGTGATAATCTAACATCCAATGTATGCCTTCATCTCCCTTTTACTAGGGACTCAGAGAAAGACTGTTTTCTCCGAGATCTTTTCGCAAGTAGGCTATATTGCTCCTGAGATATTGTTCATAAGAAATGGCATTCTAACACAGAGACTAAAAGGTGACCCTGTAAATAAATGTCAGCTGCAAAATCGAATACCTCTCCTGGTCTGAGCTGAACAAACACTGCTATATTGACAATGTAAGCAAAATGCTGAGAAGAGAAATAAATCTGCAATGAAAAAGAAAGACGGAAAAAAAACCTCTAGAAGTAAGTGAGAGGGAACACGAGAGAGAAAGGCCACATCGTGAACCCATGTCAGTGCAACTCTGACCAATTCAGGCTCTTCCCCTGCTCATCACTGCGCCACCTGTGCTTAAGTATAAATGGCAGTGTTCCCCATCACGTTTTCTTTCTTTGTGTAACCATCATATTCACATTCCTATATTCCGAGGACTATGTGACTTATTGATTCAGAAATTAATCTAAAATGATACTTATATAATACACACCACATTGACTCACAATCTCATTGCACCGGTCATACAAATACACACTAGAAATTGTTGTTCAGAACGCTTTTCTTCCGATCCGGGAATTACGTTACAACACTTGCATTCTAAATTTAAAGACATCATGTACACCAAAGTCTGAGCACTAGCCTGTTAATTGTTTTTCCTTCCTTGCTTATTAGCTTAACACACAAGACAAGATACTTGGGTGAGGACTCACACTAGCAGCAGTGAACATTTCAGTGCTTGGAATCCAAGGAGGGGAGCAGGACTTCAGAACCACATAATTACAAGAAAGAAGAAAAAGTGTGATTAAAGAGTCCTTATTTCTGACACAGCACAACTCGGAAGAAATGCTGGCACTTGTCACAACGAACTGTGTGGCGAGGACTTCCCCAGCGATACCATAGCCAAAGATGTGGGCTTTTCACCACAAAGAATTCAAATTTGCCTCCTGGAAAAATGAAGAAGGAGGAAGTAAGTCTTTTTTTCAGAACATTTTTAAATTATTTAAGCCTACTAACTTAAAAGTACTCATCGCCAATGAGTTACTGGGTTGTTCCAAAACAGGCATTAAAAATCTAAAAGCAGATACTCTTGCTGCCCTTCAGATTACTGGTGGTGATTTCTTCCTGACAAAAAATAGGACAAATACTGCTAATGTATACTGCGCTAATTATTCTGCAGTGCCGTGTAGTAACCCTGATGAAAGTTCAAATGAATTGTGATGGATACAGATAGAAACAGTATTATATATAGTTTAAATTTGTATTCTGCCAAGCCTGCAGCTATAGCATGTGAGGATTTCATTGTGAGGTTGTGCTACTGCCTAAAATCATCTCACGTTATAGATTGATAGAATGGGTTGGGTTGCAAGGGATCTTTAAAGGTCATGTACTCCAACTCCCCTGCAAGGAGCAGGGACATCTCCAACCACGTCAGGTTGATTAGAGCCCCGTCCAACCTGGCCTTGAACGTTTCCAGGGATGAGGCATCCACCACCTCTCTGGGCAACCTGGGCCAGGGTTCCACCACCCTCATTATCAGAAATTTCTTCTTAATGTCCAGTCTACCTGGGATCTACCTCCCTCTATTTTAAAACCATTACCCCTTGTCCTATTATTCTGTTAGGTTAAATAGCGCCATGAGCTAAAATACCGTAGAGGGGTGAAGGTCAAAAAAAATCAATTTCAGCACTGCTTTGTAAACTTCAGTATAGCTCCAATTCTCTTACTGATACCAGTTCAATAAACCACGTTTACATTGTAAGCACACGCCAGGATTAAAAAGTCAACTGGTTAGTGCACATAGCTGAGAGCGCCATAGGGAGGGCAGACACTTACAGACAACCTGCTGCCAAAACAAAGCTTTAATTTACAGGAAAAAATTCTGGCCTCTGGAGCTGTAAGAACTGCCCCGAGATAGGAACTGGGAGTACATGGATAAACAGAAGCAATGCTATGAGTCTACACAGAGTGATTTCCAAAACTCATCCTCCCACGGCTTTACCGAAAAGCAGCCGGGTGAGCTGAGCAGCAGCAGCCAGCTGCCGTTGGGGACCCCTCCAGGGCCATGAAACCAGGCACAACCCTGCTTGCTGCTCAGCCCAGCTACCCAGGACACTCATGCCCAGCCTAGAGCCCACAGGCCACAACGCTGAACCCCCAAACACCCAATCCAGTCTGCCGCCTGCTCGCGCCTATCCACCTGCCAGCACCACTCTCCTGGGGAAACACAGTCCCCTCACCCCCAGGGCACCTCTGCCTCAGCTCCTGCAAGCCCACGGCAAGTTATGGAGTGTGATTCAAGTGGGGTTCGATACCGAGCCTCTCTGAACACAGCAGATCCAAGGGTAAACTCCACCTGTCAGAGGAGAGCCAGGGTCGAACCACTGCAGCTCTGGCTGAGGTGACACAACGCACACCTAAACATATAAGCTGTACGTAATAAGCTCTCTCAGTAAAAACACACTAGCATCACTTACAACATACAGTCTTATTTTTTGATGTTGAAGTTTTGTTGCCTCCCCAATGCTCCCCGTAAAAAAAAAAAAAAAAAAAAAGAAAAGAAAAAAATTATCTCCATTGGCTTTCCTCAAACATTGATCTTATTAAACTAATAAACATTCTGGCACCGACACTGTTTAAACAGCCTTCTCTCCACCCAAAATCCACTGGCAAATATTTTCACATATAAGATGACCATCCCACAACCCTGCTTTTGAATGCTAATCTAAACTGAGTTCTCCAAGCCAGCCCAGTAAAAAGTTACTCGTTGGGAGGGGGAGTGCAGAAAAGAAATGAGAGAGGGGCCTTTAAGATGAAATAAAAATAGACTCCCTTGATCCCACCATGACATGGCCCAGACATTCTCCCTATGGGGGAAGAAAATGTTTCTTACTGCAGCAAGAGTTTTTATAACATTTTCTTTTTTTTTTTCCCCTATGCAACTCTGCTTCCTGAAGAATGCTTTATATAAAAGACATGACATTTGGCAAACCAGCTCTGCTGCTTTGTGAAATTCTTTTGGCAAGTGCCCTATGTGCTGACTGCATTAAGCACATCAGTTTATTTATTTATTTATCTATTTAGGCAGAAGTCAGAGGGAGCAAGCCGTACAATTAACACGCAGCGCGGCACTGCTTCATCCAAAAAAATGGGAGAGAAGCCGGGGAGGGAGAGGCTTCTGCTTTTGGGAAACCTCATCACAGGAGAGGAGATGATTCTCCAACCTCGAAGTGTTGCCTCTGCTCTGGGGCATATGCAGTGATTCTTGGATCTCAAGGCACTTAGCGAACATCAATTAATTAATTAATTAAGCCTCAATTCCACAACAAAGGCGGGTATCATTACACATCTGTTTTGCACATGGGTAAAATGAGCCACAGAGTAAACCTAAGCCTGTACCAATCTTGCCCAGTGTCCCCAGGCAGGAGGTGCACCACCTTGCTCTTGCCGAGGCGAGAGCCGCCCAGCAGTAACTGGCAGGAGGGCACGGCACTGGCCGTCCGCACACCCATACTTCCTCCCTCACGCCCCATGTGAAACCAGAAAAAAAAAGAGAAGTCTCGACACGCCACTGTCTTCCCAAGGATGCAGCCAAGGTGCCTGACTGCAAGGCACACGGACTTCTGTCTATAAGCACCGATCTTCTTTGCCCCACGTCGCGTGCCCATGACGTACCTCAGTGCCATGTGCAGCAAGTTGGGGACAGCACTATTTAAATACACCATCCACAGTCGTATTCTTACAAAGGCAAAACCTCCAAGGGTCAAGGACCTGGATGAGCAGCTCTCATTTCATACTCGGATGCCACACATTGGGTAGGAGGACCATACATTTGTGGTTTGGAGTCACGGAGTGTATTATTTTAAGCTTAGAAGAAAACAAGATGCTTCTCAGAAACAATGGAATATTTTGCTTACGATCATGATTAACCCCATTTATTTACACTAGGGACCAACAAAACTTGGCAGCACACCACCAGGGACATCTAGCAACAGCAAATTCACATTAAGTTTTCGGGCTACACAGGAAGAAGAGATGGGAATGGGAGAGACCATGACACATCTGCCCAGAGACTGAAGCAATGGCTACCCAGTCCCATAAGCTTGGAAGGGCAAAGCTTCTGCACTCACCACATATCCTCTGATATTTTCAGGCCAAATCGCTAGCAGTGAAGGGCCAAATCTATCCAAGGCATTGCTCAGCACACACACCAAGAGGGAAATGCTGAAACACAGTCTGATGCCTTCCACAGGAAGGAGCTACCAGGTCTCTAACCAACATGACCCCCTAACAGATCGGGTACAGGAAGAACTTTTCTCCATCTCGGAGAGCTGAGATTGGAGTGGAGAGTCTGCTCAATCAGGTAGTACTGCTTCAAAGGCTACAATCCAAGGGCACAGATAAATCTATAATACACTTAGCCTTTGGAAAAGTTTTAAGTAGCTTGGTCTAAAAAAAATGTTACACATTTAACATTGAAAAGCATTTTCTACACATAAGTCTAAAAGAGACGGTTGTGTGTTCTCACCATTTATGCATGCCCTGACAAAAAAAAGAAGTAGTCCAATTTTGTTCCTAGAAAATTGACAGAGCGACTTAAACCTGCCTAGTATTTTGCTAGAAGAATCTGAGGAAAACTTTTTTTTTTTTTTTAATAAAAAAATCTAGCATTACCTCCCCCCTTCCAGTTTTAAAACTTTTTCCTAGAACTTCTGTCCTTCTTTTCTAGGCCAATTTCTATGATAGCAAAGTAGATATCACAACAGCAGTATACAAGCCCAATTCTACAAGTTTTATTCAAGGCAAACAGATTTCAACCAGACTGCCAGTTTTAGCAGAAGTTTGACGTGACCAAAGGCTCAGGACAGTAAGATACAGAACTCAGTATCAGTTCAGCTGTAGCTATGAAAAAGATTTAGGGATCTCAGCACTGAAAAGGGCCAAAGGGACAGAAATCTGTCCACAAAGAAATCACTAGCAAAATTCCCTTCACTTGAAGCAAGGAAACACCAAGCCTTCAGCAGCACAACTTGATCATGCTCTGCCATCTGGAAACATCACACTAGCATTTCAAGCGAGGATTTCAAACTCGGTGTACCGAGTTACCGACTGCCCATGCAGGATGCATGCCTTGGTCTACGAGCTGATTCTAGAACTAAAGGCCAAGAGCAAGCAAGGGAAACCTCAGCACAAAGTTGTCTGAAGCTGTGGTCTTATTAGCTCAACACACAGGCAAATTTTAAGTCAAGAGGCTTTTGATCTGTGTGCATATACTACATACCACAATATGAAAGATGCACATGTCCCAATGCAAAATTTCACACCAAAACATTAATAACACGCTTTTTCTTTAAACAAACAATTGAAAAAAAAAAAAACCAACCCCAAAAAAACCAACATTCTCCACCAAACGTACCTGTGAAAGCAAGTAAGAGGAACCAACGTACTTTAGGCCAAGCTTGGCAATGTCACTACCCTCAGGTGGACAGTGCAGAGACGCTATGAAAGATGAAGTTATACAACTTAAAACTTAGTTACCCGCGGTTTACTTGAGGGGAAGGACAAGATTACGACAGAGGGACAAGAGTTGAAGGTAAAGGGTAGGACAGACAGAACACATCAGACAGAGACAAGACTGGGTTGTTTTTGGCTTGACACTTGCCAAGTGAAAAAAACAAGCGTGAGTCATAGTAAAGGTAACTCGAAGTGTGATGGGACTGCAATGGAGAGCTGAGCAGACCACACTGCATGAGTCAGCAGCACAGATAAAAAGGGTGATAAGAAGCAGCAGATGGGACATGTCTTTACTAAAACAACCCTGCAGGACACAGGCTTCCTTTGCTCTAATGAAGTGGTCGTGCCAAGCTGCCGCGCGCTGGCTCATACGCTTGCGATCCCGTGAATCAAGGAACGGAGGTTACAAAAGCAGCAGGCAAACACGTGCAGACAGATCCACATGCAAAAAAAAGCAGAGAAAAGCAAAGCAATGGCACCCGCTCCCAACACGCACACACCCTGATGAGTGCCCTGGCTCACCACCCTCCAAACCACTCAGGCAGCAGGGTGGAGAGGAAGAGAAGGGGGGAAGGAAGCTGCCACTGGGATCATGGCATTCAGCCGGGCCGACGGCCAGCTCGTCTGTTCCTGCTAGCCAGGCTCAGCCTTCCGGGTGGGCGCCCAGGGCAGGAGGCTGCAGCGCTGCAGCATCCCCCCACTCCTATACCCGCACCTCAGGTGGCTCTGCAAAACTCAGGTTTAAAGCTCCATCTTTTTGTTCAGGACTGCAAGCCCCATTTTGCTGCGAGAGCAGAACGTTTAGCCCCAAGAGACCAAGCACCACATTCCTGGGTAGCAGAAACCAGACAGTCATACGCAAGGCCGCGTTACCTGCAGAACGCAGCTGCTGCCCTGACCACACAAACGACCGGCAATGGTGGTTCTTCGCTGTCAGGATCCCTACTCCCTGCACTTTTGAACCTGGTCAGGAAAGACACGGGCCCTCTGTCACAAGCTCAAAAGAGGACAGAGACATAAGGCAAAGCTCAAATCGCCTTTCATCTCACTTCTTGGCTGACTGAAATTATACTCTGCCTTCAAGGGGCAAGATGGAAAGTAAAATGCTCTATTTTTAGACACAAGATTCTGCTTCATCAGGTTCATCTAATTTCTAAGAAACAAACTTTGGCAAAGGGTGGGGGGGATGAAATATGACTTGTTTTGTTTTCTTTTCGTTCAGCTCATAGCACGACTAGCATAAATCTACGCAAATCTGCTTTAGCCACATATACATGCCAGCTGTTCTATTTGGGAGAGATAGTCCCTATATGCTAGCAAAATATATATATAATCTATTTTTTCCCAATCTATCCTGCCAAATTCATCATGTTGTGTCCAAGTGTTTAAATGGATTTAGAAGGCGTGTCTATTCCCCTCACTCCAAACATCCTTATTTATCGATCTCAAAAGTTGGCAGGTACCACCGAGGAAGAGCAGTTGCTGAGCCTAACACACTCTGCACAGCAACAGATCTGTTGTAATACATTAACAGGCAGAGAGATAGAGAGAGACAGGAAAGAGCTGTACTTTCCTTCTTTACACACATCCTTGCTTTCAAATGCAGCTTTGCGGCGATAATGACAGCAACCGCATGTTTAAAATAAAGCTGGACCAGGAGCCAAGGCTCCTGCAGCCCCACTGACAGCAGAGCTTGGCTCTGCACTTTGGTCACGCACTTTTCTAACCCGAGCGTGCGCCTTCCAAGAAGTAGGTAGAGGAACTGCTTTCCTATGGACATCGCGAGCAGTAGCGAAGGGGGAGGGCGGTCAGTCTGTAAGAAAAACAGTGAAGTTAGTTTTCATTTCCTGTCGGTTTTAATCTTGTCTAGCGGCTTTGCTAGCTGCCACTTCCATTTTCTGGCCTGCCTGCAGAGGAACTGCTTTCTTTACTCGTTCGCAGAAGGTCCCTCTCAGCTGCCTGCATTTGTGTCTCTCACACTCCTGAAATCCACCCCACCCTGCCCACCATTCACTGGCTGCAGCAGCAGTGAATCAGTCTGCAACCACAAATCACTGTGTTGGCCTCCCCCTTGCAGCTCTACAAACAAACATACTCCTGATTACAGCTTCCACTGGCAATCTGTTTAAAAAAAAAAAATTCAAAAATGTACAGGATTCACGGAAGCTGATGCACAAGTTTTTTCTTCACAGTCTAATCTTTCCATTATCCACTGAAGGGTCTGGCCAGGCAGAAACACCCTTACACCCATTTTACTGTTGGTTTTCACACTCCATGGGCTCTGATTTTCTTTGAAGTCACGGTGTGAGTCCTTCTCTACTTCTGCAGGTGATTCCTGAAATGCACTGTACAATTTGCATGTGAACACAGAGCACCGGCTAACCTGAAGACCATTAGCAACAAATTACGGTCAGAATTCAGACACAGGCTCAGTGAGGACTCCCTTTTTTTCAGCCTGGAGAAAGCGCTGCACCTAGGTAATTCCCAACACAGGACTCTCACGGCCTCAGTGCTGAGGCTACTAAACGGTGACAAATCGATGACAAAGCATTACTGAGAGTTCCGCAAAAAGGTTCCTACGTCTCTCAGCCACAGCCCCCTGGCAATATACATGCACACTTTTGCACATCCACTTTCAGATGAGCCATCAGATGCACTCACCCATCTACCCCAATATGCAAGACACTGCTAGGCAAAGGTGACACCCTGCATCAAAGGTGGCCGAGGACGGGTGTTGAGCTAGGACAGCAGAAGGCAAAGGTGTATGTGATAGAGCACAAAGTTCTTGCTGCTGAGAGTTAACCAGCACAGTACATGCCAGGAGCATTAATTCTCTATGTGAATTGTGAGCAGGAACAATGCCAGAAGTCATGCCTAAGAGAGATGGACAAAGGGGAATCACCTGATCTTCCACCCATGCACATCGCTGAAGATTTATCTCAGCACCACATCCTTAATTCCTTCCCCAGTTTCCAAGAACTGGCCCTTCATACACACACTAGAGAAAGAAAGTCAATTTGTCTAGTATCTTTACTTCCAGCTCGTACTTGCAAAGCTCCCTGAGGAGAAAACCGCCAGACTCCACAAGTGCTCAGTGTTATCACACTTGATCCACATGTGCCTTGAGCTTGCTGCCCACCCTGGGACCAACAGCCATTGCTCCAGTCCGGAAGGGACAGTGGCATGAAACGGTAAAGCAGCATTTTACTTGCCTTTTCCTGGGAGAGATTATGTAGGTATAACTCCTCAGAAGATAAAATTACTAACTTTATTCCTAAAATGTCTCAGCAGTGCTGTCTCACTTCCTTATTTACAACTGGATGAATTTGAAAGAAAGAGTCGCTTTTGCAAGATCCAAGAACGTGACTGGGAACACAACGGCAAAGCCCCAAACCCTGTTCCTCTCCTTGGTCTGCTATACAACCCTCTCTCCTCCCTCCGGGCACAGTGGAGCTAGGTCACTACCTTCCGCATACAGACTAATAAATAAGAGACTTCTCTCTCAGGCATTTATGTATGTAAATTAAGACATATTTTAAACTACCTTGTGATGATCCGTGTTACGTTTAAATACTGTATCTACTGAAATCGTTTCAATTAATTTTTTTTTAAGTAACATTTGAAGAAGGATGTGTTTTTGCTGCTGAAACCGCGAAGAAAATCAAATCCCAGAACTGGTAGCAGTTACTGACTATACATCTTAAACCAGGCCTGACTAACATCCTACATCTGCTTGCAGTAGCAGCCTCTTCTGCCAGGCCAGAGAGGGTTTCTTCTTCATTTTGGTGCACTCACCAGGCTGAGTTAAATACTTAGCTCAAACAGGAGAAAGCAAGTTGTAAAAGTAAGAAAATAAGGACTTCAAGTAATTTCTTAACAGAAGTGATGTGCAAGAGCTTAGGATCTATCATTCCCAAAACTCTCTAAGATACTGTGACCAAAAAAAATAAAAATTGACTTAACTACCATTAACTGTTCCTTTTTAAAATGGCTTAATTTTCATGCAAAACAAGTTGGGATTTTTTTTTCTGTTTTCCCTCCTATTTCCCAGCTATTTTAAGAAAGCATTTAGTTACGTGATAGAAATGTTTCAAAATCTCCTTTTTGTGCATTTTTGCTGAATGTTTGTTTTCAAGTGAATGCAGCCTGATGCAAGTAACATGCAAAAATATAATCTAGTAAACAGTGAACAGAAAACACACCACTGATTAAAATAAAAAAATAGAAAAATTAGAGGCCCACAGAAATCTATGTTGGATCAGATTACTGGTGGAACATCTGTAGAAATATAATGTAGTCTAAGTTTAAAAAAAATACATAAAATTATTTCAAGTATTGAAAACATTCCCTTCTTTAAGGACAATAAGTAAAAAGAGTAAATGCAAAACAAGATTTAGAAGCTGATTATTCCTGCTTGCTGATTTTAGTTACAATTGAAATAAGCAATTTAAAACCCCCTGAAGACCCTTCACATGGCGACCAGTGCTGATTCATTTCTTCTGAGATGGGACACTCAAGAGCATGAACAAGAATGCTAGTTTGCTGATGCATAGCAGATGCTAGTGTGCATTTGTCTCTGTCCCAGTGTATTTCAAATTTTAAAAAGGCAATAAGCTAAAATATATGCATGTATGTGCATGCATGCCCTCATTTTGTTATCATGCTGAATCAGGACCCAGACCTGCACAGCAACAAACTAGGAAGAAGCTTTTGCAAAGAGGTAATGGCTAGCAGCTCCTGAGTGCTCAGGGCAGTTCTTCCAGACGCAGAAGCAGCGGGACTGGCTCAGCAGCGGGTTTCTTGGCATAAGCACAGCATTGCGTGGCCAGGGACATGAATGCGTGGTGATGTTTGACCGCTCGGGGTTAGCGTGGATCCCGCCAGGATTACTATAAGCCTTGCTAAATCTGCGCTGGGCACATGGTGACCGTGCACCATCCTCCGCCAGTGCTCCTAGTCCCAGGATGACAGTGACAAAACACCCCTCAGGGCTGTGAAGCCAGGAGCTGCGCTGAGCAGGAGTGAAGGAGCCTGGCTGCTCTCACTGGACCCAAACTGCCTGGCCCTACCTACTCGGGAGTCTCTCCTACACGTGTCCTGTAGCATCTCCACCGCCCAGGTTGTTCCCACGGGCTATAGCAGCACAGACCGCTTCTTCCCTGCCATGCACAGCAACAAGGGCAGGAGAAGCTGTGTTTCAAAAAGAACACCACCACCTTTTC
The DNA here is from genome assembly GCF_036417535.1 of Chlamydotis macqueenii. Lineage (NCBI taxonomy): Eukaryota > Metazoa > Chordata > Aves > Otidiformes > Otididae > Chlamydotis > Chlamydotis macqueenii. The sequence goes on from NC_141557.1 coordinate 68,488,771, forward strand.
TGCTCTACAGCAGAAGCCGAGTTAAAAGACTTCAGGGGACCTGCAGAAACCGGCAAAGTCATGGAGGTGATCCTCCAGTGAGGACGAAAGGAGAAGGAAAGTATCCACATGGACACTACGAGCCATTTCTCAAGGCAGGAGGTTACACTATAGGGAAGAACCTCTCCTTTTTCCCCATGCTGCCCCCACACACAGAACGGCAAACGCATGGGGAGATGCAATCACGGTGGCTGCAGGAACTGCCAAAGTGCTTTTTTGGCTTAAGAAGCAAAGGGCAAGTTTGAGCTTTGTTCTTCAACTGGTGCCTCATGCACTTAATGTAACGAGACAACAAAGAAGAGTAACTCATATATATAGACAGCAATGAGGTAATTAACGCCTAGTTCTTCTCAGCCTACATAAAAGAAGTACGTAAGTATTTTCAACCTAAATGTTTGTGCACAAGACCACACTCGAGTGTAAAACTCCCGTGCCTCATGGAGTATTGCTGGCTTTACTACGGCCACACTACATATTAGCGGGTACTGATTGTGTTTGCACAATAAGCAGAGCCAACCAACATCACTTCCTCTATTTCTGTAGAGAGTAATATATTTACAGGAACAACCTTTTGAAACATTCCAGTAAAATTAGCTTACTCACAGATATTTTTTTTCAAACTAGGACAGAGAGCAGAATAATATCATCATTGGTTTTTTGTGCTTTACCACTGATATGCTGCAATAATGAATTGCCACTATCTTCTGAGTTATTTGTTGTGTTATTAGAGATTACGTAAGCGCATGTGATCACCAAAAAAAAAAAAATTATTTCCTGGGAAACGAGCATCAGAAGCATGCATTCCACCTCCTTCCCCAAAGCAATGCCCAAAATATTCCTGGAGGAGGTTTGTCTGTTTTAAAAAAAAACCTCCAGTGACAACGCTTCCACGGCTTTCTCAAAGGCAAATGACTGAAGCACCAAAATACCCTTATCACTTGAAAGCTTTCTTAAATGTTCATCTAAGTCTTGCCACCTTCAAATTAAGGCCATTTCTTCTCGTTCCAACCCCAGCAATTGTGCAGTACAATTCACTCCCTTCCTCCCCGTAGGAACCTTCCACATACTTGAACACTGCTATCATATCTGTTGCTGGCCTTCTCCCCTGTAGACTAAACAATCCCAATTCTTTCATCTTCCTTCCCAGGTCATGTTTTCCAAATCGTTGATCATCTTCACTGCCTTCTCCCCAGATGCCATCCAGCTGGCTCCTGACTATGTTGTGCCCCAAACTAGATGCTGAGCCATCTACAACACTGAGTGGAGCGGACGAGTTATTTCGCACCTTCTCTTCACACACCCCCAAACAGTGCTTTTTTGAGGGGCAGGGATGGGGAAACTTTGTTCTTTGCATGACTGTATGATGGTCATACTTGAGACCACAGTCTCAAGTCTGCGATCCCCTTCCCTCTCAGATGCGCTGTCCTGTGCCAGATGGATCAGCTGAGCTGGGGCTCCTTCCCCACAGGCGCTCGCCGTGGAGCTGCAGGGATGCCAACTCCAGGGTTGGAGCCAAAGAAGGCAGGGGAGTGAAGGAAAAGCTGCCCACTTAGCAGAGCACTGGCAGCCCAGCTCCCAGGGGACAGGAGAGCAGGACACGCTGCTGGCTGGTTTTTTCTGGTGGTCTGGGAACCAGCTGTAATTTCTAACACCCCATTCAACTAAACCAGGCGAAACTGCCTCCAGCATAGCCCAACTCAAACCTTCTTTGGTAGGACCACTGTTGAGTCAGCCATTCCCCATCCTGGGTCATGCAACTGGATATTTCTAACCCTGTACAGTGCTTCTAATTCTGTATCCTGCTTGGTTTTTGTTTTTTTTTTCCCCAAACCACTCCTCCAGTTAGCCAGGGCCGCTCTGAGCTTTAATCCTGCCCTCCAAGGAGCCTGCAGCCCCCCTCAATGCTTCTTATCCTATGTAAATGTAATAACTGCTCTCTGCTCCATCCATCATTTCAATAATGAAAACAACGAGTATTACCAAAGCCAGGACAGACCCCTGGGGAATCTCACTCACTCCACTCTTGCAGTTTAACAGCAAACCATGAATAACTACTCTGAATAGCGCCTGGTGAAATTCCGTGCACCCACATTACAGACTGGCTGACCAGACACCCAGCCTGCTTCAAAGAAAGCTGTGTTAGAAAGCATCCAGAGCCCCTCCATTAAAAAAAAGGGAGTAATTTCTATCAGACAGAGAGGTCCAATTACATTGTCATAGGCACTGTTGGAAAGTCTTTGCTAAACACCGCCACAAAAACGTAATGTGTGCTGATAAGAAGAATAGGAGGGTTGATAACCAAGCTTTAGGATGACAGGAAGAACTTCAGCTGAACTGAAACAGCCGGGAGCCTGACTTTGCTTCCAGCAAGAGAGGGGCTCAGAAGAAGCAAACTGAAACACAGTATAAAAATGACAGGAATTTTGTACCTGCCATCAGCTGCTGCCAACTTATCAGTTAAAGAAGCTACCATCACAGAGGTGTGGTTTTGGTTTAGGGCTTTTTTTTAAAAAAACAAAAAAAAACAAAAAACACACACATTTTCTTAGGTCTTCCAGATGGTTTCTGAATTGCACTCCTTACTACTCCCTAATAGCCTATCCTGTTCAGGGATCGCAACCAGGCCAGACAGACCGCAAAGACTATGGCTCCCAAAACCCAGATTAATACTTCAACCAACCACTGAAAGCATCCCCAGCCCCACCCCAGCACTAGGAGAAACAAGTGGCAGCTGCTGGTGCCTGAAAGAGGGAGAAAGGGTAAGTTCCATGGAAAGTGAAAGGTGACGCAGCTTTCCAAGGCTGGCTCCCTCTGCTTGCCAAAATAGCAATGCCCTGCCCACGCCTTACTCCGACTTCTGACGAAGATGCGCTTGCTTCCCAGGAGAGTTTACTCTCGCAATGCAGATGTGCTTCACTGAGGCAATCGCATTCTGTTGCGTAACGCGACTCGGAATCAAACAGTAAATGCTATTTGGTGCATTTTTAAAATGTAAACCAGAAGTTACTGCAGAGCTCAGTGACACTGTGAAGAATGTTAACACTATGATTTTAGCAGGGAAGAACATCTCACTTCCTCCCTCCTCCCATAGCTTACTCTCGAGCCGTAATTTTGCTAAATTGTTTTGTACTTGCCAGTGAAATACAAAGTCACACATCTGTGTGACTTTCATTTTATCTTCGCTGACTGTGGGTAGCATCACCTCAGGACCTAATGCAGCCGCACCAGCAGCAGCTGCAGGGCAGCTCTGGGAAGAACCTGGCAAGTGACTGCACTGAGGTGCACAGCTGAACCATTCATCTCATGTCCTACAGAACTAGAGCAGCAAAGAAAAAAAAAACAAAAAAAAAAACAAACAAAAAACTCTAAAAAAAAAAATCAGGAAAAGAACCCACAACCACCCATTTCCAGTCCCCTACGCAAATCAGAAGGAACAACACTGCAGATGCTGAGGCATCCTTTGAATAGAAATATACATACATTTAGATTCTTCTTATCGTTTCCAGGATTTGCACAATGCTATTCCTCTTTAGAGGAATACAGGTCTTTTCTAAAATATATTATGCATAACCTAGTTTTCCACAGCGGAAAACTCACCAAGGGAATACTGTTTGCTCATGTCAGAAATGTATCCCGAAATTGCAGCAATTTATAGCCTTATTTTCATTGACAAAAGAAATAATATCATTCTCTTCTGACAAACACCAGTACACTGAAAAAGTAAAATGTCTATAAACAGGTATCAAATAAAGCAGCTATCAATTACTGGAACAAAATTTCAATTAAATAATACGTTAAGTAAAAAAAAAGACTGAAGTAAAAACAAGCCACATAATCTGAAACCAAAATAAAAATCTGTCTATCATGCCAAAGCAGAAAAACACAATTCAGACCACTAAAATACCACAACCTGTTAAATGACTGATCATCTAATTATTTGTAAAGCTCCAAGCTCCCAAGCCAAACCCAGAGATTCAAAGTACTCAGGCACATGCCAAAGTACGTTTGTATTTTTAAAACATTTTTTATGTGACAGAGAGCTTAAAATTCTGGAACTGTTCACATACACCTCTACAATGACTTCTTTTTTAAGGGAAAATACTAAGAAAGCAATCTGCACTGTCCACATTTTAGTACTACAAATCAAACCAGCATTCAGCCTAAGCTGAATACATTTTTCTGGAGACACATCAGAAAGAACCCTGAGGATTAGTCCTAACACAAAAGGATGAGGGAGTTGCCTGCTGTCATCCTGCCAATTTTGCAGAACAGAAGAGTTAGCAAATGAGGCATGAAAAGATGTGAGCAAAGAAACTCACACCTGCAAAAAAAAAGCAGCAATATCAAGTGTGCAAGAAAATCACAGTAAGTAGTATCAGGCCCAATCACAAGAACTGCTGACCAGCTGAAAGTCATTTTGGCCTCAGCAGGAAATACCTAGCACCCTTAAGGCTAATTAAACTTATAAGCCATCCTAATTTAATGCTATAAATTAAATTTAAATATTCAGCACTTAACTTTTTAAGGCTCTGGCCTTCAATCTGAATCAACACTAAGGCATCAGCACTGGCTGAAGCTCTAGCTACATCACAAAAATCTTCCTGGGTGCCTCTGTTTCTATCTGTTTCCATAATGTAAAGGTTAGGATACAGTTCTCTCTTTTTTAAATTCCTTAGACTGATAGTGATAGCAATATCAAATATACTTTACTGTTTTAGGAAAAGCCCAAAAGCTCCTGTTTTGGACTTTGAAAAGCTCTTGTTAACGCAGCTCATGGCTTTCAGAGTTCAATGACAAACGGAGAGCATTATTCAACTGTGTGGATGCACACTCACACATGTGCAGGCAAAGTGAAGAAGAAAGAGGCACACACTCTATATCGTAACTCTCCGAACCTGAACAAGGCAACAAACCACATTCAGTGCAGAGGGACAGTCATGTTATGAAAACACCGAGTTGACTCAACGCCACCATGTCTAGCAAGGTGGGCTGACAGGTTTCATATGGCAAAGGCTACCTCTAGGGGAGGGGGAAAGCTGAGGTGGGGATGAAGAGTCCTGCATCTGCCTGGAGACACCTTAAAAGTCACTTTAATTAATCTGACACATAAGATTAAATTAAAAAAATAGGGAACAAAAAGCTTAACTTACTGAATAAGACACCACTGTAAGAGGTTTCCCCACTTTCCCTGCTGTAAAGCACTTCTGAAAAATTCAGCCACTGAGCTACTGCTTTTCTTGACCTTTTCGCTGAAAGAGAGCAGAGTAAAAACAGGAAAGAGCTAAAATGACATGCGATAAAGATGCTTCACATTAGGAAAGTCTTTCGAGTCACTGTTGCAAATTCATTCGGTGTCAGATTTGCCAATACAATGCTTGCTAATAACAGCATCAGCAGCAAAAGCGAGCGCACTGTCTCCCTGCTGTTGCAGCAACACGGTACCGACCATACCATGCAGCTATGTAGCATCTGCATCTGTTGCTAGTTTCCCACACCCAAAAGCTCACTTCATGTCTTATGATTAATTTATGATGCCCTGAGCCCCAAGAGATTTGCTCTTCTGATTGCCCTTTTCTTAACAATAATGCAAATAAACATGGAAATAAACCTATTGTCTGAGGAACCTTTCCACTAATTCTGTTATTTGGTGGTTTGGTTGATTTAGTATAGCTAGGAATCAAGAGTAAAGTGGATCGTAGCTTAATATAGAGTGTGGTTAATCCTCCCTTTGCATAATGCTGGTACACTACGGCCCAAATACCAGAGATTTATTTGATGTGTACATGCTTTCAAGCATTAGTAAACAAGTTGCAGCCCATTATGAAAGAAGAGCAGATCCAAACAGTTGTGAAGCTCGCTATGCAGTGGATTGACACTGGCAGTGCAATATGCTTGCATCTGCATGTGTACAGGCTTTATAATTTTGGAGACTATTTCACCAAGAAGTATAATTTTTTTAAAACATTACTAAAAATACGGCTGAGAACACTTCCCATGTCCTGATGCGCTATTGTCTGAAGCATGACAGAACCGGCAGAGAGAGGCACAGTCATCTTTTTTCTCTTTTTATTTAATTTATTTCTCGTAACGTAGCCAAAAAGAGGAAAAATATATACTAGAGTCTCACAAATGTACAGACACATTCATTCCCATGAAAAAAACAAAAAGCTTTTCTCACTTCTCATTTCTTATTCTTCCATTACTTTAAAGAATATGCTACAGAACATACAGAAGTACTTACCAAATATCATAGAATTTTTTACTTTACTAGACCTATCAAATAAATTATTATCCTACATTCTGTTACTAGAACTTTTGTTGTTGTTGTCATTCGTGTTCTAATTAAAACAAATTGTTCCTTCAGAAGCTGGTTGTAAGAGCAAAATATTAACTTAAACAAAAATTATGTTTCATAATGAAGTTTCAAGCAACGATACAGTAGAAGCACTTAAGTGCACAGAAGTTACTTACATATGGCAGTGCTCCCTGGATAAGAGACCCAGTCTTAGTCTACAGTATTTTAACCCACAAAGGCAAAACCACCCAAGCTGTACTGTTAGGTATCAATAAGCCATTCTCACAATACAGTGCATATTTTCTGCCCAGCAGAAGAAACATGATCCTACGCTCAAGCACTAGCTTTAGAGGACAGTACCTAACTCCACATACGTACGTGATTTTCAGCAATTCTCCCCATGTTTATACCACACTCACTGGCCCCCTACTTAGGCTACAACTGGACATTATCAGTCACTTGCAGTCTCTGGCCTAGATTTTATCCTGTTCTGTGCTGAACACCAACTTGAGATGACTCAGAAACAGTTGCCTCTAGTTTTTTCCCCCTTAATAAATGAAGAAGCCTCGACAGAGGTAGAGAGAAAGCTGGGGCTGGATGGGGAAAGACCTTTCAGACAGTAATTCAAAAATCTCATCTACAGGGGTGTAGAAAACCTACGCTCCTGGAGCGAGTTCTTCAGATGGAGCCTGAAATCTTGGTAGCAACTATAAAATGGACATAAAAGCATATGCCTGTGAAGGAGGTGCCGTGAGAACAAACACATCTGTGACTGAGAGACGCCAGGATACCACAAAAAAGTAACACAGTACGAAGGGAGGATGCCAGTGTCTCAGATAAGCAGTTATGGCCATGTTTACTTAAACTGTTCTGCTGAGTTGTTCCCATTTCAGGCAGAAAACTTTGATTTAAGGAAGAGACTTGCAGTTCTGTCTTCGTATTTTTTTTCCCTTCAAAGCATGAAAGAACTTCCTTTTTCAAAACCAAATTAACAAAGTTTACGTCCAAATCCTCTCAGTCCCAAAAATCTCAAATTTGAACCAGTTAGTACAGCCAAATGCTCCAACAATGTACTTAATAGCCTGTCATATTTCTAATGCCCTACTGCCTGAAGTCTATGATCTGAAAAACCAGCCAAGCACACCCACCCAAGAGCAATGACTGCTACAGGGGAGATTCTGTTATCTCCCTTTGCTGTGGCCCTCTGCCACCGCTGGCATGACCAGACCAGGGACTCTCCAGTTGCAGAGCGCAGGCACGCAGACCACCTCTCTGGCAGGAAGAAGCCTGAAGCAAGGAGGCAAATTAAAACCGAAAGTTGGAGTGCCAAGTGTGGAGCTGCTCTTTCAAACTTAAGGTCCTGCAGTTTTATGGGTGTGTTTTAATACTTGATTTTATTGAACCCTCCCTTCTCCTAGCTTACTGCTTCCCTCATACCACTTAGGGTTCCTCCCATTCATTCCTACTTCACATCCTTCAGGCTGGAAGATTAGGCAGATCGCTTCCCCAGTTCAACTGCTAATAAACTCAATGGAAAAACTCCCTTGACGCCAGTGGGGACCAGAGCAAGCACTTGCCCCAAGCTCCAGTAAGAGCATCCTGTACACCCAGCAGCACTTCTCCCTAGTTGGCCTAAAGGATGCTTGGGAAAAGAATTTTGATGCAGATTTCACAGTTGCTGGTCATGACACTGGAAAATAGAGTTCATGCTGTCTCCTGACAAAAAGCCACACCGCATGTTCTTCTATATAAGGCATACATGTAGGAAAGTAAAAATATCTTTTCTAGTAAGTTATGCAAAGCAGAAACAGCTCCTGGTACTATTACAGCTGACTGGAAGCTAAAATGATACTAATTATGCAGTTCACTTGAACTCCAGCAAGGCTCCATGAGTCCTAGCTGTCCTAGCGCGTGACAAATGCTGCCTGAGCAAAGCCCCCGGCGGGCATCTCCCTGCCACCATGCACAGGCAAGGCCCACCAAAGCACTAGGAGAACACAACTAGGAAGGGCAGGCAGCTTTCCTGCCTGCCCCGCGGGCACAACCTGCTGCTCCTTCTCTGTCGCCCTGCACCACGGCACCAATGGTCATGGGACAGGAGCAAGGCCATGCCCATATGAGTGAGAATTTACTCCCATACGTGGCACAACCCAGTGCTTCATCTCAGACTTTTCTAAGCATCAAACCTCCTGCTGAAGAGCATTTTCCACTCTCTTGTCAGCCTGACTGTTCAAGATTAAGCAAAGATGCAGATGACTCCGCAGCTTGTTCCACATTGTCATGCCAGTGGGTTGCTGTGAATTCGCAATGAAGCAAGAGGCGGCACGCTCAGATACGAACCAGGCTGAACTTTGAGGACTGGTTTCTCCTGTTTCAAGCCATCTACCAGAGTTGCAGTGAAATTTTTAAAAAGCTGTCAGAGATAGCACAAAAAAAGAGTAAAAAAAAAAAGTAAAAAAGGATTATTTGCATAATACCTAAATAATGAAATGAAGGCTTTTTCACTTCCACACTTCAGTATCTGAAAAATGGCCAGGGGAGTATTACCATTTACTACAAGGTTTGATGAATGGATGGATTCCCACAAACACTGACAGTAACAGTTTATTCCCTTTCATAAGCAAAACAAGTAGAAAATATTTTACTTCGAAGGATGATTTTTCCAGCAAACTCTCAAGTTCTCTGAAAACAGTCATAAATACAACACTGCTCGCAGAATGTTTGGTACAGATGATGTTGTCTGTCAAACATTAATTTTAAAACAAATTCACCGAGGTACCCTACTGTGTTTTCAAAGTAATCCAGTTTAATTACCTTATTAGATCAATAAAGAGCTTTGGATATCAAAAAATTGCACATATATTCAAAGAGAAAGACAGAGATATCAATCAACTGAAAACATACAGGAAAGAAGCAGGAGAAATTATGTGAAAATGAAAAAAAATATAATTCATAAGCTACAAAACAATCAGCACACCAAAAAGGTAACTTCATGATCTCACTTCACCTGTGGAAAGGCTGAGCAAGCTTTCAATATTTTTCCATTTCTAAGCTCCCTAAGGTTTTCCAAATAAAAGCGAAGCCCTCCACAGAGCGACGGGGCATCAGCCGACAGCCAGCGTGCTTTCCCGAGTGACTGGTCTTCCTTCAGAGGCAGGCTCTCAGTGAACTGCTTCACAGACCACAGTCTCTGGTCACTACTGCCACCACGGAGTACAAACTAAAAACCACCATTACATTGCAAAACAATTAACCAATGTAACCAATAATGACTTGCAGTACGCAGCCTCCAGCAAAGACTGCAGTGGTGTGTACTTTCCCCTGCACGGTGCAGCACCCTTGTAGTCATGATACCACGTTGCACCCGGCTGCCCCAAAGGGGCAACATTCCTAAAAAGTACATAAAAATTTCGGTTATAGACATTATGCAACTTTTGGGGTGTATTTAAACAAACTCCAGGCTTACCAATTAGTTGCCTTAAATATTTTCTGGGTGTCCTGAAACTCTACAGAAAGTGTACAGGCCTGCAAGCAGCCCCCACATGCCTCGCCCCTCTTTCTACCCCGTGCTCTAGCTGCACGCACCTGGGATAAACCTGACCCTGAAGCAGAAAAGCCCCTGTGAGGAGCAGCTGCTGTTCTGGTGTGGCACCTCACCGCAAGCCCACCGGTCACGGCTGCAGGAAACGCAGTGGGGCTGGGGTTCAGAAAGGCAGGCAGAGCAGGGGAAGCAGCCAGCTTCGAGTGCCCATGGGGAGATGCGGGTGCTGGTGTCCATCCAGGAGCCTTGCAGCCAGGGGAAAGCACAAGGCTCTCCCTGACCCCAAAAGCTTCCAGAGAGGCTCAGTAGGCCCTGCCACCAGCATCTCCTCAGACTGGGAAAGATGGAGTTCACAGGTAAGCCACGGATATTATTTCAGGGCTAATGGGTGCTCACTGCAAACACAGTACAGCTCCCTCAAGGGTGGAGCAGGGGCAGGAAACACCCCTCGGGAAGTCAAACGTCCAAAATAGGGTGGACTTGCTTAAGGTGGGGGACAGATTTATCACTAAAGCTAGCTGGATTCCCACAGGAGTAAGATACAGGTGTAATGGATGCTTTTCTATTTGGTGTTCTTTATCACAGAAAAATCTCACAAGTACCATACAGAAAACAAAACAGTCCCATCGAAATGCAACAGCAAAGGGCGGGCAGGGGCAGACAGGAAAAACGAAAATCTAGTCGCCTGCTCCTAGGCACTTCCCCATCCCTCAGCAGTACGCAGGCAGGGGAGGCCCCAGCTTGCACAGTTGCAGGTGCAAGACCCCTAGCACTTCCACAACACACCCCCCCGGTCTCCAAAATGTCCCCCCTGGGAAGGACAGATGTCAATCTGCGCTCCCAGGGTTTGAAGCTCTACTCCCAAGGAAGCTCTGACCAGAGGCATGAGCGACTTTTTTCTCCTTGGGCAACTGATGTCAAGTGAAATATCTCCAGATTAAACTAAATTAGCTTGTGATTTTGCATGCACCTCTCCCTAGCTATCACTTTTTCTAAAAGTCAGGGTAATAAACCACACTCGGGGAGGCACAACATTCAGCTAACAAGCTTCAGTACTTCACAGGTATTAATAAACAGGACAGCAACAATATGAAAAAAAACTTTCTAGGTCACAGTCCTGATCATAAGGTTTTAAAATCACTAGCTAGGAAACCCACTCCTCAGCTGGTTACTGGTTCAGCTTTGAAAGTAAATATTTACTAATTACTTAGTAGAGGGAAGTTGTGGACAGTTACACCTTGGGGTATTTCTAGAAATGACAACTATTTTAAAATGCAAATTCACAAATTCTGCAAGTATCTAGTATCTGAGTATCTAGTGTACATCCTGGCCACATACCATATTGCTAGTAAATACCATAGTGCAAACAGTTTTTCCAAGACTACATATATCCCCAGTGGCACATTAGAATGCAGTTTTAAACAATAATACAAAGATAAAACCATGTTGTATATGGCATACTTTGGATCAGTTACCATATGCTCTGTCAATAATCTATGGATTAATAGGGCCCTGATGTACAATAACACATTGGCCATTCACAGTTCCATGGAAGATTATTCAATTCACCATGAAAATTAGCTCAGGATTAGGCATATGTCACAGTTTTTCATTCATATTTTTAACTTGGTCAGCTCTAATATACTGCAGGTGGGGTTTAGGGGTTTTTTTTATTCTTATTCTTTAAAGGTCTGATCCTAATTCTATTAATTCGCACTAACATCAAGGGAGCAGGTTCAGGCTCTAAATCAGAAGATTAATGTTATCTCAACAATTTAGTTCTGTGTCCCTATGAGCCACTATACTAGAGCATTAAAAAAAAAAAAAGAAAAGAAAAAGAAAAATATTAAGTTAATTTAACCTATTATCCTACCACTGACAGTAGATGTAGCTGATACTTTGGGAAACAGCTGAAGAAATAGAGAAAGTATATGATGCAAAAGAAGTTATTTGTTTCAGTATGATTACTCCCAGTTTGGGCTGTGTTTCTAGGCAGCTCAAAATCAAGATGCTTTTCTAAATCTTGGCATTAGGAATAGGCAGTAAAATAGATATCTATATAATCATGTACAACAGCAATCCATCTTGTAACATGCCAAAGTCTCATGAGTATTTTATTTTCTTGGTTTTTATTTAGAACAAAGGTCTGGATAGTTGGGTGAACAGCTGGCTATAAAATAAAACATCATTTACTAGTTACAACCTAATTTAAGGTGTGGGAGATTCACCTTCCACTTTTCATAGCTCTAGAGGCTCCCCATACTATCACTAGCATTTGTGCCTGGGCAAAATTACTTCAAAATAACAACAAACTGGAGCGCTTCCAGGACAACATTTTCCATCCACTCTGTACACATGTTGTGAATCACCGTACAAACAGCAAAGCCCTGGAGAGTCAGATCTCCCCATGTTACTATCTTGTCCGGATCTCCTTAGTGAAAATGAACCTGTCCCTAACAATTCAACACCTTGGGCAGGCTAAAATGCCATTGGTATCAACTGAGGGTCAGGAGTCTGCCCAATTTGTATACGCACAGCGGCAGAAGGGGATTTGCGTTTCTTAATAAAAGTGCTGTTGTTTCACCCTTTGGAGAGGAACACTGATGACTGCCAGGGTTCCCCAACATCCCGCTGCAAAAGGTACCTCAGAGGGGTTGTCTCTGTGTAGGTTACCACAACTGAGACACAAAGGCATTGCAACAGTTCCAGTGACCCAATTTGCAGCACCTACAACCATGAGTATACAAATATTTCAGAAGTTAAACTGCATTTCGGTTTTGGTTGGTTGGTTTTTAAACACATATCTACCCTTTTAATTTTTCTAGTAAGCAGTTTGTGCAGAGAGGCGTATTATACAGTACAAGAGTACACTAAAATTGCATTTGCATTCTGAAGAGAGAAGTTACCATTAATCACACCTGAAAATAAGAGTCTGAAAGTGCAAGATATATTTTTGAAGGGAAAAAAGAAGTCACAACTACCAAAACACTTTCAGAAAGGAGGCTGCCAAACTTTTCCTTCCTGTCTCCCAAAAATGAAAACTCCTTTAACTAGCTTGTACATAGCTAAACAGCTAGAATCAAACTGGTGCAAACTACACCAGTAGTACATAGCCAAAAAAGTGCTCTACATACTCTGTGATAACGAATTTTGGAAAGCAATGTACCTACCAGCACTATCACCAGCTAAGTGACTTTCCAAATCACCTACGTAACAACACAACTGTCAAAAGCTATCAAGAGATTTATCACAGTGAGGTACCATCCACAACAACACTGCACTACGCAGAGCAACAGAAGAGAAATACTCCTGTTCTTCACGTGGCCTCTTCTGTTTGCAAAGTATCATTAGTGATTTTCACCAGTCTCCATCCTTATTTCGCACTCTCTTTGGGGGAAGTCTGTTATGCTGTGAATGTAAAGAGCTCCTTGGGCTCCATCATGCAGGTAGGCGCAACTGACTGCGTATTTGTACGTGAAGTGCTGTATTCTCCTGATCTCACCACACCTTTTTATAAGAACCAGGCAAGCCAAAATGAACTTACAGTAAGGGACTGTGCACATGCTCACCTGCACACAGACGTGGGTAGAGTAAGCTTGTTGGTTATTAAAAAGTGAAAGTCAGTCCTGCTTTATGCTTAGGAAAGAAAGGTCTCTCTCTAATAATGTAACCAAATCCTGACATTAGAAAAGTTAACTTACAATACATCTCAAGCAAGTTTGAGAAAGGCCAGTAAAGACTACACAACTCCACGCATCTTTTCTTGAACACACATATACTCATGTATTTGTACAAGTGAATCCCAAACACTTTGTAGCCCTGTGCTACTAACCTTTTGAGAGTGTTTTCGTCAAATAGCAAATGGGGGAGGAGGAGGGAAGACAGAAATGACAGAAAAAAATCTCTTTGCTTCCAACTTTACCTGTGTAAGGATATTCCCAAAACTGGATACAGAATGTCCTGTCCTGAAAGGTAATTTTGGCCCAGTTTTCATAAGGCATTTCTTCAAACTATCTGAAGGGCTTTAAAACTTTTCTGTCTTTAACTGATGAAAATGCTGTCCTTCCTCCTGCAGTTCTGGCATTCTTTGTGGTGAGACTGTGTCAGTATCAATATTAATATTCAAATGTCAAGTTTGTGACACTACATTTCCTGTGCTATTTAAAGCGTGCAGAACAATTATTATCCGTGAAATATTAAACAGTAAATTTTTGCTACCTGCTTACAATTTCAGCAGCCCTAGCTGTGACAGAACAGCACGTCCACCAGTCACATGCAATTTTACATAGAGATGTATCGTTCAGCTTTTCCGGCAGTACTCATACGTTTCCCCAAGTTGGCTTTTGTTGTTTTTAGCAAAGCTACACATTTATTCCTTTTCTGAAGTGCAACTGAGCCTGAATATCAATCGAATTTATAGCATTTAGTATTTCAGACTTTTGTTCCACATATGTTCCCTAACTGACAGCAACTTTAACATACAGTGAACCATTGAGCGTTTTGGTTTTTTTTTTTTAATATTTATGGAATAGTAATTCTTTCCTTTATCATTTCTACTGCTCTTAAAAAAAAAAGTTTCCTTTTTGCTTTTTTCCCCTGTTTCAGTACTAAGTGGAGTCTCTTTCTTTTGTAATCATGTAGACTGTGGTTACCTATCTTTGGCTAGACGGGGTATTTTTATTATAACATGTAGATGTCTTTAAAAGCAACATACGTTAGAGCTGCACAGCTGAGAATGCCCTGAACTGTCACTCCTTCCTACCAAGCTGACAAAGTTTTGAAGAAACTTTCATATGATAGTACAAACCGAAAATAATGAATGCCTATTGCTGCATACAGAAAGGTGCATGTTAATTAAATAATTCTCCTTTTCAAAGAACAGTTTTATGAGGAATGAACAAAAACCATGTTGAGCCTTCCCTTAACAGTCAACACGACAAGCTACAGATCAAAATGTAATATCCCAAATAACTCAAGGAAACCTTTATTTTCATTGTATGGGTTGAACACATCATAAAATACTTCAGTATCATTGTACAGGTCAGTTATTTCCACTGTTCTCCCCTCCAAAACTGGAAGCCGAGTTCAGAAAGTGCACGTTTCTTTCAGTCTTAATTAACTTAACTCAAAATTTGAGCCAAAGGGGTCTGATCCCAAGCCTCCGAAAGTCAACAGGAGGAATGCCAGTGAGAACAGGGTCCAAAACAACATGTCTACAGTAGTCAACAACTCTCGAGTTACATAAATACTATACTAAATCTCTATACTGACTGGTCATCAACATTTCCATTATAATCCTTGCACTTGGGGATGTCTTGGATGCTATCCACACTTCACTCCAGCCAACTGAAAGGAATTGGTTCTGAGTGATATGAGGCACTCCCTCTCCTCCAGAGACCTGCAGACAACTAACAGAACCCTTGTTTTTCACACAAATCAAGAGGATCCTACCATCTTAGGCTGAAATATGGTTTATCTGTTTCGCTACAATGTGCTTTTGCAGGGTCATAAAAGGAAGCTTTGGTTTTGTTTCAGGAAATCAAGGGCTACTAGCTTTTTCTTGCAGTATGTCATGATGCGAAAGAATCGGGGCTAGAAATGCAACAATGAGCTTTGAACAACACCTCATGAATAACGTGCCCTGCAATTCTTCCTCATTCTTTTCACACTGCATTGAGAGCTATAAATGAAGTAATAAATAGCAAAATCCAGTCTGCCAAGATAAAAAGCCTGTCACAATTGCTTTTTTTTAAAAAACAGCAGTGGTAGTACCAACATCACAACTAGGATTCTTCCCACTCCAATCAGCAAAACCATCCTTGAATTTGATCTACTGTTGCATGCAGAAGGATGGCTATGTTTGTCTAGAGCCACTGTCCTATTATAGCCGAACTCATTATTGTAAAGTGTTTGAAGTACCTTTAGTACGACAGAAGACACAGGAAAAACAAATTCCAGTTGACAATATGCAATTCATACTAATGTTAATTAATTCACATTCACAACATAAGCTGAAGCTGTTCCAAAAAAAACCCATTATGGTATATTCTGAGAAAAAGTACTAAGAGCAAAACACAGAACTTGGCTTACTTTAACCAACCTAACAACACAACTTCCTACATCATTCCAAAATGAGCCTGAGTCTTCCTTCCCCTTCCTGCTCCTGGAGGAATGCCAGTATTTGGCCCACCAAACCACACTGATCCAGAATCAGCTCTAGAAGCAATTCTCCTTCTGCTTCTCCTTCAATTGTTAAGAGGGCCAATATTAACAGTTTTTAGGAGTGATGTGAGCAAAACACAAGTGGAACTGCTTCATGCCATAGCTGAGAGGTCTAACTGATGGAACAGGCATACACACTGCCGAGTTTTTACAGTAAAACATGATTGTTCCTTCTCTTGCCCTTACAGGACTCCTTCGCACCTACTCATTCATCTTCAGGCCTCCCTGGGCATGTGGAAGCTGAATCACATGAAGGACAGGCATTTGCAAAATGGTCATTTGCCCAAGTAAGATAAAGCCTTGCTGAGGAGAACTTGCTCAGAGACCCCAGAGCACTCTGCTCTGCAGAAGCTGGGCCAGAAACAGCATGATGGCACTAGCCATGGTGACGTGAACCCTTTGGCTCCTTCCAAGGCCAAAGCTTCTCAGTGTTTTGTCTGAGGTATTAAGACACAGAGTTTACACACTTATGTTCATAGCTGAACAGCTTTGCTCTCAGTAGTAACAACAATTTCTTTTGAAGTCCTGAACTGAAGTTAAGAGATGACCCAGCTCAGTATTCACATAACACACACCACAGCCTTTTTCCACACAAGAAGAAAAATAAAACAACTCAGCAACAAAAAGCCCAGCTACAGAGTAAACGCCACTTACACACACCACAAAAGCTCTTCTTTTCCATGCCCATCCAAGAACACACATTGTCCAAAGACTGAATACCAGCTCTCCACAAAGAACCTCTGAGCCTGCCTGAGCGTCCCAGCTCTCTGCCAGCTCTGAACAACCAGGCACTTGCACGTAACAAAACTGACCCCAGCCAGCTACAGCAACACACTTAGCACCCAGACAGCGGCTTCTTTTCCTTGCATACCTGCTTGTTCAGCTCTCTGTAAAACACACACACATGAAAACTTTGCTAGTGTGAAGGGAAATCAGTGGCTACAACTGCAAAGCGCCGCGTTGCTAGCCAGAGACGAAGAGCACGCAATCCGATGCTGAATGACTGCCAGCAAGGAGGAGTCCCAGCTTAAGGCCTCAAAACCACTTGAAAAACTGTTGCCTGGCTGATTACATCCCTGCTGAAAGGGTAAGGCTTCAGAGCGGTGCGCACAGCAGATTAGACGCATGGCTCCCGCGCACCACCAGCAGAAGCTGCGGATCTGACACGCCACACGTACTCTGCAAAGACACCCTGGTGCATACTCGCACCGTAACGCGCCTCGGAGCTCCCCTGTTATAAAAATACTAGCCGTATCAGTGAAACCATAGTCCACGAGCAGCGACCACAATGCACGCTACACCCCCTCTGAAATTAACTGGCCCGTCAGAAATTTTTAAAACCACGTGAAGGATGTGGTAAAACTCCTATCAAAAAAACAGTAAGGGCAGTGTCTCTGGAAAAAAAAGGGACAATTTGGCATTTGCAGAGTGTACAAGATGTCTTCATACACTTTCCTGATTCCTTGCCAGTAACTATTCAAAAACGACCACTTAACAAGCAAACAGGTCTTCAGCACAACAAATAATAAAAAAGAGAGCAAAGCTTGTGCTATTTAAATACCATGAAACATTCTGCTAATCATGCACAGATGGAAGTACAGACGCTTCTGCCAGACGCCTTGTTCAGAAACTTTGCTCTATTTTTAATTATTTCATGCACAGAGGACCTGTTTGCTGATTAAAAGGGCACTGCCTTTAGAAGGACTCCATCAATATGGAGTCTAGCCTTGTTTTTCATGGAGGATTTAAAAAGTAGCAACTCGTATCTCCAAGTTCCTGCATCAGTTTTTATACTCTTACAAGCATGTGATTGTTTTTCTTCAGATGTTTCTCTCACCTTGGGAAACTGTCTAAGTATGGGAAAAGTGAAACTAACTATATGCAAGCTATTGTTTAAATACACTGAGTAAATCCATTTGGAAAACGTGTATTTTTCTCTAATATCCTTTAGATTGCATCTTTGTTGCTGTTACGTGTAACGAGAAGGGGTATCCATTTTCAGATAAAAGCATTATTTTTTGCAATTTTCCTTTCAATCAAAAGCCTAGTTTTTTTGAGAAAATGTATCATCTCCGAAATGATAAGCCAAAATACTTATTGGGTTTTTTAAAATCTACTATAACCACATTATCATTACAATAGCCAGGTCTTAGCAAAAACACAGTGATACACAAAGAAAAAAAAAAAAAAAACCTCACATTTTTTCACTTCATACCTTTTGTGAACTTCACTCATTCTAGTGGTACGGTGCTTCATTCCTGTACTTCTCCATAGCAGTCCAGGAATTTTTCCCTCACTGAAGAGCCTCATTCAAAATGCTTACTGTGTTCAGTTTCTTTTCTTTTTCTGAATGAAGTGCTCTTCAAACATTCTTTTTCGGTTTAGCTTACATTTTATCTTTAAAGTTTTGCAACCTGCTTCTACAGAACTCTGTCACCGGAGCAGAGTCATGGTATAAAAACAACTGGAAACCCCAGGAAAACTGCCCAACCTGTTACTTTTGCCTCATCAGTATGACATGTAAAATGGTATTACATTTTTAAAGCTTACTAATGTCAACAATTTGAAGTGCTGCTATTAACACAGTAAAAGAATCCTTTGATTAGGAGACCACATGATATGATAGTAACAGTGACCCCATTATCTTATGAACAAATTACCCAAAGGGGGTGGCTCCTGGCTCATGCTCAGGTACAGAGAAAAGAATTTTTTTTTTTCCCCACCTTGCCAGCATGTAATATTATACAAACAAATATACACAACTGATTCATTAAAGACCAGCTGACAAGCCTGAGAAGGAAGATGCCTGCTGAAGAGACACCGCAGCTGGAAGCCAGGGAAGACTGCCAGGGGCACACAGGACTGAAAATCCAATGTTCGGCCAGGGAAACGGGCACCCATAGTGAAGCTGTAAAGAAGAAATAAAGTTCTTTTTCCCATGAGGAGAAGGAGAAGGCTGTATGGAGTGAAAGGCTTGTCCAGGCAGGTCATCAGGGTTGCAAAGCTCAGAATCCAGCTATGACTAACAAGGAAGGAAAGGGGGCAGATGAAACAACATTCAGATTTGCAGTTCTGCAGAAAATTACTGAGGTATTGAACAGAAATGGATTTTAGACACACAGAAACACACACAAAAATCTAGCCAAGGGAAGGGCTAACACACAACCAAAGTACTGTCCAGGTAACCAACCTGGCAAAGGAGCCACACAAGTAGGTCAGATATGCAGCAGCAAGAACTACTGAGCACAGGAGAATCTCAGTAGAGAAGGGGGTGACGAGAAAAATTAATTGGCCAGCAATAAAAGAATAAAGACTGTGAAAGGTTAAAACTGGACAGAAGGATGAAAGAGCAAAATATTGCTTAGATTATATAAATATTAGTCCAATTCACCAATACATCCGCCTGAAGCACGGGAAGAAGACTAATGACACTTTGAGAACAGTTTTCATTCCCTTTTCACTTGGGAGGAAAAGCCAAGCGAATGCTCGACCTCTGCAGCACCAACCAAGAGGTTTCTGATCAGCAATGCTGACTTGCCAGCAACAGCGCCAAGCCCAGAGGGCCCCGAGAGCCCCTGGAGACCCCAGGCGAGATCCCACTGCTCTGTCACACCACATTTACACTCACATGGCTCCATTTACACCATCCAAGTAAGTAACAGAGGTGGGAACCAGACCCTTTATTCCACTGCTGCCTTTGGCTGAGCGCCTCGGTGCAGCGCATGACAGGCACAGTTCAAATGAAACAAGATGAGGAGCACAAAAACCCGGTCGCTGCAGCACAGGCTGTGCAGCACTACTGGTTTCATAGAGACACTCTGTCTGAGCTGTATAAACAGCACCAAACACCGCAGCCAGCCAGCTGACAGCTCAGATGAAGGCGCTTCATAGCAGAGCTGCACATGTAGCAGAAGTGTGTCTTAGTTTGCATTTCTCCCATTCCACGCAGCCAACGTGACACTCAACAAGTTCAACTCCTTAGGTAACAGAGGCGTACTTGACCGCTGCTGTTTAATGTATTTCAGATGCTTACTATAAACCTTCTAGCCACCTCAATTTTCCTCAGGGCCTTTTCTGGCTGTACTGTAAGAGATAACAACATCTGGATAATAGCGTCATGTAACTTCCACTCAGGAATTACTTTAATTCACTCAGTCACTACACACTGTGTTGCCCCTGAATCTGCCGCTGAGCTGCAATCAAAATAAACTGGCGGTGACCAACAAATGGTAGGACGTACCCATGTTGGTTTGTATCATTCTCATAGCTGAGGAACAGGCACTGGGACTGAGTTATTCTGTCACCTTGTGCAAATACAGAACAAAATACAGATTTTCACCCCTTTTTCATTCCTTCCAGTATTGTGGTATCACATATATTTTAAGTCAATACATGCTATACTTGTGTGCTATCCAAACAAACATACAGGGCAATTATTGGTCCATAAGATCCATTACCATCCTCTTTCCCTGTAAAATGGAACACAGACCTCAAAACACGTTAGAGAGACAGCACTGCCACGTCACTTATCTCCCCACAATGTAATCAATCAACTGTCAAGTTCACAAAGGAAATCACAAGTGATTTCCAAGACTGTGTCATCAACAACAAAAATATCAGGCCAGATCACAGCAGAGATCCAAGAAAATTTAGCAAGACTGATAAACAGGAAACTTGAAACTCATCCCTGATTCAAAGAGGAAACAGATAAGACCTAAGCAGAGAGGTGAAGCAGCTTCTCAGTTCTGCAGACTAGGAAATGCAAAGGCAAAGCATTTGCCCAGATTCACCAGTTCATCTTTGGCTATTCCATCAGCAAGTGTTGCTCACAGAGGAGTCACGCTAACAGAGGCCAAGATAGCTGGTGGGAAAAAAGGGAGAGAGAATCCAGAGGAAAAAAATACAAAATCTAGGATGTATTAGTTCTCTCATTGGTAATACAGTAGGGGGGAAGGTACCATTTCATTTGGGTGTCAGCAAGACAACTGCAGTTATCAGCAGAGGAACCTTCACTGGATGGTAATGAGCTGGGTTTGTTTTAAACCAGACGGTCAAATCTTAAGACATTATTAATATGCAATTAAAAACTTGTATTAGCTGAAAGATCATGTTCACAACATTTGCAGTGTAGTCTTTTACTTGCAGAATATTGACAGAAATACCAGTATCGGTGTGTGTGGGGCCAAACATTTTACTTGAAAGTTCAATTTTAATGACTAGCAACACTGCCTCCCCTGCTGGGGGAAGAGAATACCTTGGACAAATTTCTACAGTCCTTAGGCACAATCTCTTCTGAAATCACAGGCAATGCTGCCTGAGCAGAGTCTTAGTCTTTAGGGAATAGCTGCTAAGCCCAAAGAGGAAGCGGAACAGAGGGTGGTTTGGACAATTCACAGGTAGATGATCGCCACTGCAACCTTTTGCCTCTGAGGACGCAGTTGAAGACCAGCCCAAATCACCACCTAATAACTCTTTGTTTGCCTCTGTAAAATGAATCTGACATCAGGGCTCAGGATGCAGGTCCCTCCACAATAGCTATAATGGTTTGCAGAAGGATCTGTCAAGGCACAAATCCCAGGTGTGTAAGTGAACCTTTCAGATCACAGGTGGTGCATTCTGCTCATGGTCATCGTTCTCTTTTCTGATTCTTTTGGAGGATTTCTGTTTTCAGCAATGCCTATACAGCACTACTCGAGGTATCTTGAGTCATTAAAAAATGTAAGTAGTAAAAAAAATAAGAAAAAGGAAAAAAATGGTTCAATAACCTTCTATTGGGTTTTACTTATTGTATTATGCTCCTTTTTGCATTTTATAAAATGCAAAATTTTATCTATCTTACCCTCTTGCATCTTTGCTTTTAAAATGTGACACATTCTATAGAAAAAAATATCCAAAACGCAAAATGGAACTTAATTTTGTATTAAATATTTTTTTTAATAATCACTAATCTACAGCAAACATATAGACAGATAGGAAGTAACTGTGTTCCTGTTTGAATTCTGTACTTCAAGCCACCTTTGATCAACCTGATTAATATCCCTTTCAAAAGATTTTATAGCTGGTGTACATCATGAAGACAATTAGATTAATCTGTTCTGAATTCTACGTTTCATAAAATTACTGTTCCTCTGATTAATTTTACAAAAAACACATGTAACTATGAACCAATGCATTTTTCTCATTGATAAAACAAGGCTGTGGCACAGCTTCCAGTACTGGCCAAGAGATACCATTGTGAATACCTAATAAATCAGCAGGCCTGATGATGAAACGTCATGTGAGCTAATACACAAAATACTACACTTCTTATTCAAATAAAAGAAAAAATAGCCCAGTTCTCAGCTTATAGCACTGGATCAGCTAAAATGCAATTTTTCAGGTATCGGTATTTGTGGGATATTGCCACCAGCTAGTCAAAGTGACTGCAGCTGATCCACAAACCTTCCTCTACTGAAGTCAACAATAAAATTTTAATCAAATTCAATAGCATAGTTTCACATGGTTGAATTTCAGAGACACAGGATCTGAATAGGATCCATCTGACCTTACCAGGACTACCATGAGCAGGCTGATGTCACTTCACCCCATAAATCCCCTCGCCTAGAGCTAAGCACTGCTGAACTCAAGTACCCTCTAGGAACACTTCGATGCTGTAATTAGCAGTGAGACATATAATGCATTCCCCTGCCAGAAACAAGGGTGGCTGTGGCCACTAGAGTAAAAGAACGTGAAAAGGGATTGGGAAAGAATAAAGACAGACAGGTGACAGTAGAGAAAACAGTGATCATTTATTTAGGTATCTCATACTAAAACAACACAACAATCACCAGTATCAGCTGAATTGTCAAAGAAAATTTTATTATTATCATTACAAGAAAATAGTGATTTTTTTTTAAGAATAAAAAAGAATAAAATTTCCTTTAAAATTGATTATTTCAGTGAGGGGGAGAAACAATACATAGAAGATACTGACACAAGCTTCTACTTTCTAATGTCTAAATCATGCTAGGTTCTATTTCGATTTTTGGAGAAATTATGTATTTAACATCCTGTTTGCAGTGCGACAGTAATCTAAACCCCTGTTTTATTTTTTGGCGAATGCTGCACATCAGTCACGTTAAGCTTACCCTTAACTGCCAACTGTTAACATGTCTCAGTGTGGTTTCAATGTTCCCATGGCAAGGCTAAACAGCATTTAGAAAACAATGCTATCCCCATGCCCGCCCTGTAGTTTCTGAAGCACAGATTAAGCACGGTATTCTGCCCGACAAGCTCATCACTGTTAAGTAACTCATCAGAAAATAAAGAGCGAATTATCAAATGGGAATTGCCAAGTAATTAGTTCTCTGAAGCAGATGACATACAACTGTTAAAGGGAGGGGCTTCCCTGTTAGTCATATGTCAGAGTAGAGCCTACTAATCTGTAAATAAAAATGCATTACATACGACCAGTGCTATGGGTTTTTAAACCGCTAGTGGTACATGGAGAATAAACTTACAACTTCTTCTAGTGCAACAGCCCACCGGGATTTTTTTTCTTCCTCTTGGCACACAGTGAGTTTTCAAATCATTCTGGATCTACTTGCTGTCAGACTATCTGGGGAAAGCTATGAACATGGCACAGCACCAGAGAGGGGATGTGCTCAGGAGCTAAGGAAGAGGAGAAAAGGTTTCACTATCATATTAATTTGAAAAAATGACTCTCTACTCAGCTGCTACACATGGCACCGCAACAATGAGAAAACATTCACTAGCACAAGAATTCCGAGTATGATAAAGGAGGATTAAGCCTGCTTTTTGTAATTATCCTTCTCCATTAAAGTCTAACTTTAAGTAGCTGGTCTCACAGAAATGTTAAGTTTACAAAACTACAAGGGCCTTCACACTTGGGTACCAGACAAACAAAAATGTGGTAACACTTACAACCACACTCCAATACAAGCGAGAAACACTTCAACATGTATATTTCTTATAAAGCAAAGAGCGACTTAGTAAATCCTCAAGTCAGGTTTTCAGCTAGTCCCGAAATCACTGCTAAGTAACTGATCAGAAAATAAAGAAGGAATTACCAAACTTGGGGGTTGCCCCCATCGCAGTATCTCACCACGAGAAATCCTTCAGCTGAGACACTCAAATCCAAACGCTGGCTAACGTTCAACCAAAAGCATACCCTTGGTACCAAGGCACGGCAAAACCTACCAACACGTCCCTGCCCAATGCACACAGCTGAGGGAGAGGGCAGGAGGAGGACACACACAGAAGCTGAGGCTTATACACAGCGGCATGTCGTATCTAGTCATCTCACCACTTTCAGCCCTCGGCACACAGAAGTTCTTCATCTCTCTCACACTTTAACAAACAATTAAAAAAAAAAATAAATTCTGATCACTATCCAATTATACCTAGTTCACATCTCCATTTCACTTACCCTCTTAATATGTTCACGATCTCCACCACATACCTTCTTTTAGGCCAACAGCTAATGCAGGCCTTACTAAACAGTATGAGGAGGAAGAAATAAAACCAGCTAGGATAAAAGGACACTGCTATAGGAATCAAAAAGCCACTACTGGACACACTAATATAGAGATGGATTAGCTCTTTTTATGTTCACTACAAAGTATTTTAAAAGGATAGACTATTGTCTATTTACAGAGAGCAGTAGACAGAAGTCTGCATAGAACAGAAATTATGTCTTACGTAAAAAATAAGCCATATTAAGTAGTGTACAGACATACTTACGGAAAATTCAGCAAAAAAAAAATTCTTACAAATGGGCTGTGGCTGTAAATTCAACCCAATACTATAATATGATTAATAGGTATCAAGTGACTCGACAGTGGAAAAGATTAAAAAGAACTCTTTAGTTGTTAAAATGTCCAGTGTCTCATGCAAAATCCTCTCAACACAAACGTTTAAAAGAAAGCATTGAGTCATTTGCCTACGTGGAAGGAGGCAGTGCATGCTCTGAACAAATAACAATAACTCTATGTTTTTTAGAGCAAGCTAAAATTAACTAAAGCCATTATTTAAAAAAAAAACAAAACAAACCAAACAACAACTGTATTTATTTATTTTTATTTTATTTTTACTAATCCTTGTGTCCTTATTCAGGCAAGATGCTTAGGAGGCTCTGCAAGAAGGTTACTTGAACTGAAAGGGTAGACACGCCTGGAGCTCACACACGACAGCGATGTTACTCCCCAAAGCCACATGATTCCTCATGTGAGTAAAGCCATGCACTCACGTGTAGGGCCATTAGGCCTCAAGTAAAGTTTCTGAGATGTGATTTTGGATGCATTCAGTCAAATTTGCCCAATGTTTGGTCCCTCTTACAGACTTTGTGGTAGTAACCCAGGCCTAATAACCTAAAATGGCGCAGGGCTGTTGCCACCTTCACCCTGAAACAAATGCGAAAGCCAGAAGGATGATGGGTCGTAGCATGCGATGGGTCTTAGCATGCGATGACCTATCTCGAGCTGTGAAATTTATCTGTGGTTGCTCGCTGCACGGTGCCAGGTCACGTTTCTTTCACGTGTTACTACTGTGAGCTCCTGCCTGTTACATTCAGTGAGAGAGAACATTTGCAAGACGGCAATCTCTACTCCAATAACTTTTATTTCACTTACTTAGTTATACAGTGAGCCTGATTTTGGTAATTCCCTACAGAAAATGAGAACTAACTAAGGAGGCCAAGAGAGGCACCCCAAACTCAGTGACTAAATGCCCAGTGATAAGAAAAGAAGCCAAGACAAACCTGATCTCAGGTCCACAAAAACGCTATACTTCAGGCTGCACTGGCACACAAAAAAGCAGCATAGTAGTATATTCCTGTCATGCCTCTGCACCAGATTTAACTAGGTTACTTTTTTTATCCAAAATGTTTGCTTAGCATCTAATGTATTCTTTCTCATGTAATCACAGGAAACACCAGATGCTAAAATATTCAAAGTGACTTAGCAATACATTGTGGATAACACAGTCTGATTATTCATAGGATCTGACCAATACACTACAAACAATTGCTTCTTCTAATTAAAAGAGAGAAGCCTTTCCTGCAGTAATAATTTCTGCAACTAAATACCATTTCATACAACCTAAGCTAATTCTGGAAAAAAAAAAACGCTTTGTGGAAATGTTAATGTTACAGCAAAAACCTTTCCTCTATTTGATCTCACCAAGTCACTAGCTGCAACCAAGTCAGTTTTCTTCCAAAACTGAAAGACTAAATGTGCCAGTGCACGGGCACTTCGTCTGGTTTTTCACTCTCAAGGAATTCTTATTGCTCCAAAGAGATATAGTGGTTACAATCCACCCCCACCATTCTAGCTCATTTGTAAACTGTAACAGGCATGTCTTTGCATGTAACTACTTGCTTAGACAACTTCCCTTTAAAACAGAGCACTCTTCCCTGCAGCCACAATAAAATGTAAATTATGTGCTGCATGCTTTTCTATGACATGCTGTATACGTTAAAAAGTTATTCTGCAATGGAGACTTTCTGATCAGCACCTCATACATAGAATGCTACAGTAATTAAGTTTTCTGGCTGTAAATAGAAAAAAAAATCCTTTGATTTTCTCCAAGTAACCACTATATTTCATTTTCTTTTATTTAAAGACACAGGCAATTTTCTTATGACCCTTTATCTTTTTTTTTTTTTAAGCATTAGCAGTATTGCCAATCTCAAGCACTCAAAAAATCATATAACAGGTCCAAAAAACCAGGCTGGCTTAATGACAATCAGATTAAAGAAATAAAACAAAAAAAAATTTATGCTCTTTTTATTGGCAGTATAATTGTTGAGCCTTGAGACTTGTTTTTTTCAAGGTATTCTCCACAACCATATGGGAAGTAGAGAGAGAGGAGAGGGAGAACAGATTGATATATTTGCAGTATTACATCCTGTCTGGCTACAGCATTTCAGGGAAAAAAAAATCAGAAGAATTGAAAACATTCCTCAAACCAGAGTAAAAGAGACCCAGGCACATCAGCAGCGACTAGTTATTCCGGAAGGTATCCGTACGCCAGACAAAGTTTAGTGCACAGGAGGAACTCAGAACACTGGAAAAGTCAAGCAGACTGCAAGCAACAAGAACCACTGAAAATGTTCATAAAAGTGCAGGAACGATTTATACAATTTTACCCATGGCATTATACAACAGAAATCAAAGCCCGTAAATATTTCCATTCATACTATCATCTTTTAGTAACTGAATATGCTCTGACCTGAGGTGAGCATAAAACCACTCATCTGGAACCCACTGTCCCGTAAGTCACCGAACTGAGTCACCGGAGTTAATGGAATTTTTCTGAGGAGAGTTTCTCAAGGACCTCTACCGCCAGGCAAGGGAAGTACAAATGTACCATGCGTAGGTAATCACACAGATACCGGTACGGTGTCCAGGCTGAGTAAAGCCCAGAGCGGACAGTGTACACTTGTTAGAGGAAATAAAAGCATTATATTCTCACCTTATTGGCAGTGCATATCTGTATGGTGAAGACAAAAATGAAGGCGGTCACTGTCCTACAGGGGTCAAGAATAAATTCACAGCTTGTATTGCTTGCCCATCTGGCTTGGTCTGCGATGTGACTGTTGATCCAGAAGTTGAGGAGATGGAAACCAAAGTAAAAAGAAAAAACACAGTTAAGAGTCAAACAATTTACAACATGCTAAGCGATCCCAATGAAGACGCAGAGAGACTGCTTTTGCTATTACTCAAGCACAAATAAACTACAGATTTAACCCTGCAGACAGAGCACATACCGTAGAGAGGAGGGCCCATTTACTCGAACTGAGTGCTCTTTTCCTAAATGGCATCTTAATGAGGTGAAGAATCATAAGTGAGTTGAGACGACTGTCTTCACTGCCAACAGAACATATCTTATTTGAGGAGGGGCATTATCTCAAAACATACTGCTGCAACTACTACTATTAGGTGAAAAATAATCAGCTTTCAGAATGTGACATTACCTTGTGTGCTATTTTGTCACTAATGGTGGCATACTAGAGTCTACGCATATTACTGCGAATTCCCAAATAATATAAACAAAGGAAAACTATCAGTGTTATTTTTTTTCCTATTTCTGTATTTTTGCTCAGAAAAATTACAAAGAGCCAGCACTGAATTTCTGCTGACATCACATATTAAACAAAAAACATTTTGTTTTTCCACTTGGAACCTCACCAAATATTTTTATCACTCTTGGGACAACAAAAGGATTTAGTGGGACCATTTCTCCCTCACTAAGAAGCATTTTTGTTGTTTCAGTTTATGAGCATACTTACTCATTCCTATTTATGGAAGGATTTACACACATACTTAACTCTAGATAGGTTCTTTAATCAATCCTCATTCAGCAAAACTCTCACTGGGACATGTACTAAAGTAACTTTGCAGACTGGGACCAATGTATACACACGGATTTGCATGTGTTGTACAACCAGCTCAGACTACAGCTTTGGGGGGGAGGGGGGGGGGAACCCAAAAAAAAAAAACAACCCAAAAAACGTGAAGAGTTACATTCTCAACACATGCACTGAGATCAAAAAGGAATTACGGTCATCAATCCGGTTTTTGTCTGTTTGCAAAAGTCAGGACTCTGCAAAGTTTCTTACATTTTAAAACATTAGTCATGCATCAGCTCAGCCAAAACCAAGTAAAAATCTTCAACTTCTTTATATAAAGAATGTGAACCACTGAACAAGACTCCAAAACACAGTGCCTTTGTCCAAATACCTATTTATTTATTTCTCACACTTAGAGTCTTGCATAAAAGTAAAATGAATGGATGAGGTCAGGATTTTCAGGTTGCAAAGCTTAGGCTACTGAAGTCACTGCAATATAGCACATCATTTCTTTGCAATGAAATATTTACCTGTGCCAAGCCCATCGTACTTCGCTTTAAGAAATAAAAAATATAATTACCATGAGAAACAGGAGTTGGTTACAGCAGTCTCGGAAGAGACCTACAACTAAATCTGCCACCCGCATTCTGTGAATTGCACACACTGTACCTGTGCGGTCCTCCCAAGCAGCCGAATCATTCACAACCTGTATGCTCAGCTAAGGCCGTCACACAGCTCAACTTCTCTCAAGTGGCGACAGCGCGAGCTGCCTCGCACGCTGGAGTAGGTTTGCAGCCAGCCAGTGCTTCAGACCATCCATGCAATTCTGACACTCATTTCCTTTAGAGACTGCCATGCTTCTTTATTGCATTTCCCCTTCAATTACTACACCACAACAAAAGCAGCAGCACACTGTATGAACAATTACAATGATAACCCTGACTGCTGTCTACTAAGATGTGCTGCTGAACTTCAGCGAGGGGAAAATTAGGCCTTGATTTTCTTTTACTAGTTACGCTACTAAAACAATTCTTTTTAAGTTCTGTTTAAGCCCTTAGTTGCTTTTCAGGTGACTGCATTTAAGTGTCTATTTTCTTAATTAACAGGAAACTAGGCCACTGAATCTATTACATAGAAATTTTTGTAAAGTGAAATTCCAGGTCTCTTGCAAATGTCTTTTAAAACAAGACTGTTTCTTTCAACCTTTCTAAATAAATTCAATCAGTCCAGAAGGGCAAAGGAGAAAAGTTGCACTGTTTATTTTCAAAAAGTCTTTTTGCTATGTATCTACAGCCTTGTTGAAAATAATTACTTTCTAATGCTCTTAGTCACACAGGTCATTTATCTTACAATAAAATATGTATACACAGCATGCGGCATGCAACGGCTCACTCTACGGTAGCCGTCCCGCACACGATTATTCCACTCCCTCCAGCCAGTCCTCCTAACAGGCTCTTCTATTTCAAGCCACCTCCTCAGTATGGAGGCTCGAAACAGAGGCGACCGTACCGAGCAGAGAATGTTTTCTCCTAACAAGAAGGGCGAGTTAGTAGAGGCACCGAAAAGCTGCACTTTGGGTATAGGAAACTGCCCACAAACTCCCTGTCCCCTCATCCCTCCAAGGAGAAACACCTCTGCCCGGCAGGCAGGCTGAGACCTGCAAACTCGTCACACTGAACCAGAGACCGCCAGCTGCCTGGCACCGCGAGAGCTGAACCACCGGCAGGCATTTCTCATTACCTCCTCCAGCTCCGGTGCTTTACCATCAGAGCAATTAAAATATCTATTTTACTGAGATATTTCTGGATTGCATTATGTTCCAGCCTGGTACTACAAATGCTCAGGAGCTGTGGGTGCTGATGGTTTCTCATCATCGAGACATGAAACCCTTCGGGCCAAGTTCAATATTAGTGTAAGTGCACTCAAGATTAGTGACTGGAATAGGAGTGTTAACCACTTCTGCAGACGCTTAACGCAGCTCCTTAATCAGGCAAAAATCCTATTTAAGCCCACAGTGCTTCTTTGCCTTGAAAAGATAGAGAGAAAATAATGGTGATACGCAGCAGATCGCTTTCTGAGCTCTGTTACTCTACTACACGCCTGGATTAAGTCCAATAAATGGAGTTATTCTTGATATACACCCATGTAAGTGGCTCACAATCCTGTCCCCTGGAGTCACTCCAGATTTATGACATTAGAACAGAGTGCCAAATTTGGTGCCTTTAAAAAAATTATACCTACGATTGTGAAAGAGTGGCTGAAAAGAGCGACGTCCAAACACTGAGAATAAAGACAAATATACAGTCCTCAGTTAAATATGCTTTTAAGAGTATGCAGTTGCAGCTAATTAGACTGCATATTATTTCAAGGTATTATAAACTTTGTGTCAGAAAGTCTCCTGCTCTACGGCTATAATATTTTGATGAGCACAAATGCAAAAAAAAAAAAAAAAAAAAAAGGCAACACCCCCACCCCCAAATATTGGAAACTGATTATTTGCTGATGAAAAAATTGGTTTTGATACTTAGCTTTTTATCACGAGAAAAGGAAGTAAGCTTTTACCTAAACCACAAAAGGGCCTAGACCTTGCTAAGAACTATGAGGAGGCTTAACAAACCTAAGCGACGACAGTGATACCAGGTATCACTTATTTTCATTTTACTGGCCGAAAGTGTAAAGTACAGTACATGAGTGGAGAAAAACAAGCCTGTGGCCTAAAATGTGAATGCTGGAATGGGAACTGTCACCAACTCATAAGCACTGTTACAGCCACCAAACAGTTAAACCAGCCAGCCAGTAAGGGGGAAAAAAAAAAAAGAAAAAAAAAAAAAAAAAAAAAAAGGAAGACTCCAAAGAAACTTTTATGCAAGCTTTTATAAACCAAAAGCATTTTTACAGAGCACCACACCTTTGTTAACGTGCTAATAACAAACGCGAGTGGAACTGACGGTTTGGCTAATCTGCCAAGCGTGCCACGTACCGTCCCATCTGCCTGACACTACGGCAGGCAAAAAACACCCTTCCCGAGAAGTTCAGCCATAAGGAAACCACCACCGGCATTCTTCAATTTTCGGCAAGCCCGAGGCGGCGGCCGTGCTGGCTGTACACGGCACAACACGGACACGCAGGGCTGGCGGTAGCCCGGTGGGTTGCCCGCCAGCCGCACGCACACCTGACTGGATGGTGAACACCGTCTGTTACCATGGCAGCCTGATCTAATTACATGACTGATCAGGGCTGGAGTAAGCGCGCTGAAAGCCCACACCGCTGACATGTCGCTACAAGATGAGAGAGACAGACAGACAGACAGACAGGAGAGCGCGGCGGAAAATCTGTCGACCTCTGCCTTACGTAAAGAGCGAGGAGATTACAGCCACCCTTTAAAAAAAATCTGCTGCCCGTAAAATACCAGGCTGGTTTTACGAACATATTAGGTGCAATGACATGCAATTACAACTTACTATTATCTTGCAGCATCGCAAAAAATAACTACGGCGTAATATTTTCCCTGGCCATTCTCAGTTTCCTTCTCCCTCATTCATAACCCCTGCTCCGTATCATAAAACTGAACCGTCTCCATCACCCGAACAGAAACAGATTAACGCAAAGCCAGGATTTTCCTTTAGGGGAAGGCTTCGTTCGAAACTGAAATTAAAAGTCCTTGACTTCTCGGTGTGTAAGCAGAGTAACTCACTATGCCTGGCCACATCTGACACGTAAAGTAACCATTACTGCATAAAATACATAACCATGAGCATTAAAGGTTAAAGTGTAACCTCCGATACAGAATATGAATTTCTTTACCATATGAAAGGGAAAAGGTCTCCGGCAAAGGTCATCTACCTGCACCCTCGCCTATCCGTACACAGGAAACATTTGTAAGGGGGGAGGTTTTACAAACCCGGATTTCTTCGCCTGGGCACAACAGGAATGCTTAAAATTCTTCCCCAATTCTATGTGGAGTTCGGGCTCACGGGGGAGAGAGATGCTGCTCGGAGGAGTCCCTATTACACAGCATACGGTAAACAAAATAAAAATAGCCTGTCGCTCTCGTTATCTACACAGTGCATTATATAACGGGCTTCCGACTTGTTTTCTTTTCTATTATTACTCTTCAGTAATTCCTCCTCTTCAATAACATGTAAATCGCTCCCAATTCTGTCATTTTGTTATTATCGCCATTACTATTACAGTAGGAGCTAACGTTTTCCGGCGTGCCTTAATTTAGACTTTAATATTCTCAGGGATTGCACTGACGAATTCAGCACCCACAAACATACAAGGGGTCATTTATCTGTTGGCTGCCGGCAAATTACGATGCCTTAGGCGAAATAATAATAATAATTTAAAAAAAAAAAACAAACCCCAAACCCAGAACACTCAAACCCCCGCAACCCAACCACCCAGCCCGACCCAAGCGCACCCGGAGGCGGGGGAAGGGAAGGGAAGGGAAGGGAGGGCAGGGCAGCGGCCGCCGCTGGAGGCCAGCGGAGCCCCGGGGGAACCCCGGCCCCGCTCCCCGCGGCCGCTTCGGGACGCGGCCCGTCGGACCTCGGTGCCCCCCCGCCCCCTCCCCGTCCCTCCCGCCCCGTCCCTCCGCCGGCGCTGCCCCTCCCGCCCCCGCTTCCCCGGCCGTCAGTACCGGGTGGCGTCTGCAGCCGGCCTGGGCCCTGAGTGAAGCGGAGCGGGGCCGCTGCCGGGCACATCCCAGCCCCAGCGCCGCCTCCTCCTCCTCCTTCTCCGTCGCCGCTGCCACCGCCTCCTCCTCGCTTCATTCACCCTCCGGCAGCCGCCCAGCCCCGTACTACATACGCCGTGCGGCGGCGACCGGCCCCGCCGGCACCCGGCCCCGCGTTGCGCCCCGCAGGGCCCGCCCGGCCCACACGCACCGCACGCCGCCCCCCCCCCCCCCCCCGCCCGGACCCCCCCCGCGCCGCGCAGCCACACGCACACGCACACACACACACACAGAGCCGCACACAGGCGCAGTCTCACACGCAGCCCGAGGCCGCTGCACCGGGGACAGTGGTGGCTCGCAAAATGTCCACCGTTCCCGCGGCCACCCGCACACCGCCCGGGCCGAGGGGGGGGGGCAGGGCTGTACGAGCGGCCCCCTCCGGCCCCACCACGCCGTGTCCCCGCACCTTCCCCCCCCCTCGCCCCCCCGCTATCTCTCTCCGCTGGCGCCCTCGGCCATTTCGCGGTCGCCCCCCCTTCCTCCTTTCCTCCCCCGGGCCCAGGCCCGCGGCGGCAGCGCCTGCGGGTCGGGCCGGGCCGGGGGCCGCCGCAGCGAGGCGGGGGGGGAGGGCTGCATCCCGGTAGTGGGGGTGGGCAGTGTGCTCCCCTTCTCCCCTACCCTAACCCGCCCCGGCCCATGTTTTTCCAGCTGGGAATCGCCGGCGGTTTGCAGTCTAAACAAGGGAAGAAGCCGGGGCGGGGGGGGAGGCAGAAAGCAGAGGAGAAAGAAAAAGCCACTTACTGTAAAGTGTCAGTGGAGGTGGGGTTGGCGGGGGGGGGTCAGAGAGAAACTCGCACACAAATGTCTTCCTAGCTGGTCACGGGGCTTGGGTCTGCTTTTTTGTTTGTTTGTTTGGTTTGGTTTTTTTCCTTCCCCCCTGCAGTGACACAGGTCCGGGATGTCTCCGCCACCGTAGTAGAAATGATGTCTGCGGTACGGCGCTCGCTCCCCTCTCCTCTCTCCAGCATGTAAATGGGTAACAGAAGCCAAATATGGAGCAGTTGGCTGCCTCTGCAACAGCTCAAGGATCCTACTTCATGCAAAAAAAAAAAAAAAAAAAAGAACCGGGGGGGGGGGGGGGGGAAGAGAGAAGGGAGGAGGAGGAGGCAAGGCAACACTCTGGCAGGCGGCCAAGAGAGCCGCACAGATGATTGCATACGCGCAGCACCGCCGGGCCAGGGCGGCCTTAACCCTTTGCGGGGCGGCCGCACGCTGCCCCGCGGCCGTCGGCGACGGGCCCGGTGCGGGGCGGGGGGGGATGTGGGAGGGGGGTTAGGGCTCGCCTCGCCTGGCCACTTACCTCCCCCTTCCCCTCGGACCACCTTCAAGGCCCGGCTGGCCTCTCAACGGCGGGATTAGTCCCTGCCCGCGCCGCTGTTCCACGCAAGGTCCCCGCTCCCGGCTGCGACGCGGGGATCTCAAAGCACTTTGCAGGCGGAAAGAAATGAGCTGGAGAAGGATGGGGGGGGGGGGGGGGGGGATAGTGGTGGAATATCCAAACCTATGTCGTTATAAGGGGGAAGGAAGAGGCAGCTAGCGCTGCGTGCTGTCCTTCAGAAATGGCAGGGAATGCTGGTTTAAGGGATGCATGAAAATCGGTTGCTCAGTCAAGGCTGGTCTGTCTCTCTAAGGGAGGAAATAAAACTGTGCTGGAAGCCAGGGAATGCTCTGAAGCAGCCTCTGCGAGAGTCAGAGGAGGGTGATTTTATTTAAGATGCCATATTGCATTTCGCTGTGCAGAACTGCGAAGTGATTTAGAGCAAGAGCCTGCGTCCCACTCCCTTTTTCTGAATTAGTTTTATTTATCCGGATCCTTGGCATATGCTTGAGTTGCTTTGTAGAAAGTACCTTCCACTTCATTCAGACCAGAGAGGCTCTGACTCATACCGTCACTGAACTACACGACAGGCAGGGCTGAACCACGCATGTTTGGGTACTAACTCCCTCTGGATTCCTTTGCAGGCATTTCATCAAAGATCCCCTCGCATCTCTCCCAGCTGTGGGCAGACCACGGTCAGCCTCTCCCAAACTCCCCCCTCCCCAACTAAGGCGCTAACATTTCCCCCGCACTCCAGTGTGTTACTCTTACTTCCTCTCAACACGGGTCTCTGCAGTGCCATAAACCACAGTGATGGGCAAATAACAAGCACGGATGCAAACCAGAAACCAGAGAAAATGCCCTCTTTCTGGACTGGCTCAGTCTGATCCTCAAGTCTTAGAAGAAAAGACAAAACACCGAATTACCAAGCCAGGTGCAACTCAGGGAAATAAATTATGGAAGAAATGAATGAGAGGAGTACAGCCAAAGGACAGCGGGCTGCTATGCTTGCATGCAACGTGACAGCGGTCCGTAAGGAGTCATTCACTCTCAGCTTTGGCATCAGGAAGGGAGATAGAGCACTGAGAAAGCCTCTCCCCACCCCAAGGACATTGCAAAAAAAAATGCTGCATAAATACCAAAGGCCGTTATGTACCAGATCCATGGAGCTGGGCGCTGTGAGGTCACAGGCCTCAGAAAGGCCTCAGACATGCGCTCCTTGCAACGGCAACATGGCCGTCCAGGCCAAGCTGTTTATTGCAACTTGTACCAATTCGCCACAACAATACGCTCCAAGTTACCAAGTTCCTAGTGCAGGTATATGTCCTATGCATCCATTATACCTTAGCAGTAAATTTTAGCATTAAATCCAGCATTAGAGTCTAGATGCAAAGTACTCTAGGACTCAGCCTGTCGTTATGCAGATCAGCAAGGTAGTTCCTTCTATAAATGGCTGTACTAGTTCACCGTAATTGCTAAAGAACGTAATAATAACATTGTAAGCTGCAGTGCTCTTGATTTAGAGTTGATACTCAATAGCTTTATGAAACATAAGGATCTTTTACCACACCACCTTCTGCATCTTTGGTTCAGGTTCACTATGAAATCCAACATCATTTTCCATTTAGGAGGTCTGGGGACAGAAGCAGCAACAGGTCAAGATGTCTGGACAAATGTAACGTGCCACTCAGCATTACGAGACAGTGAATCTACAGCAGCAAAGCAGACAGCAAAATTATCTTCACCCAGCTAATGCAAGGTTCATTGATTTAATAAAAGAAACCAAGGGAGAGAGACAGACTGACAGACTGGAGATCACTGAAAATCAAGTGAAAGCCCCGGAGAAGCTGCAACCCCATCATTGGGGTTCAATTCTGAGTATGGAGCATTCTCCTGTCTGCCACCTTCTTTATTCCAGTTGTAAAGAGTGTTACCTCAGGAGAAAGGAATCTTTCCTTCTCAAATGTTCACCTTGCCAAGAGGTGTGGCAGGCGCAAAGAAAGAGAAGCCACATTCATGCTGAAGCAAGCTTTGGGCAACTTTCCCTTCTGCAGCAGGCTCATGTAAGAGGTTTGTGTACTCCTCCACTCTGCGGCTATGGTGTTTGCCACAGGACCCACAATTTTTGCCACACTCCAGGCTCTAGGCTTTTAAATCTTTGTCTGTGTTTCTGCTTCAGAGTTGAAAAGAGACCCCTAAAATGTAAGTCCATTGTAGGTCAAAGCAATGTTGTTTCCCCGAGCCAGCAGGCAGCCTCGACCCGTGGCTTTGGGAAGCACCACAACTGCCACCAGCCACATCAGATTCGTAAGCCATTCCTCACCTCCGTTTTGACTTGATATATGTTGGTTGCATTAACAGATGAGAGATGAGGGGACTATGTCTCCACAGACACTGCCTGACACACAGGATTTATACAACCATGTCCTGATATGTCCTTGCGCCTCTGCAGCTCCCCTGTTGAGGGCCTACACTGGGGCTCAATATATTCCCTCTGTGAAGAATACCACAAATTATGGAAGTGCTGGTGAAGGCTGGGTGGGTGGGAAACAGCACTTGAACCTGACCTTTGCTGAATAGCCAGGACGAAGGTCCCCGCGTACCTATTAAGGCAGTGCAGCCTATTGACTGAGAAGTGCAGAATTAAGCCAGCCAAGAAAGTCATTTGCTGTGGAAAGTAGACATGATTTTACTTGCCACCAGGATAGTTCAGACAACAGCAATGGTGAGAGGCAACTCAGCAGTGAAGCTGTCAGGGCCCACTCAAGGACCACCCCAGATACCTGCAGTGCACTCTCACAGCAGCTGAGAGCCACCCTAAACCACAACACCTTGCCCCCTCTGGGGAGGGCATACAGTAAGGGGTGCATACACAAAAGTAGCAGCAAATTCTTAAAACAAAACTCTTCCATTGCAGACCTTCCTGCCCCTGGGGAGAGAAAGATAGCAGAGGTACATGACAGATGCTAGTCAGGTAGCTGAGTGCAGTACGAGCAGGGGTGAGGGGGACGCAAGAACCCACATCGACTCAGGCATTTTTATTTACTGCTGGTGATGTGCTGAAACTGATGTGACTCTCAGCTGAATACTGTCTTGACCAAAAGATATTAATCAATTTGACATGCAAGATGCACACTGTCTAGAAGAAACTGTCTTTCAATCTGCCAGTTGTACTGTGTCATCTACACTTCATGTTTTATACAATTAATAGTATCTACAAAAAATGGGAGAATACGAGGGATAAGAAGTTGGATTTTTTTAAAAAACATGAACATTCAGGGAAATCCGGTGACTGACGTTGTATTGAGTGTTAAAAGTAATTGCACAATTATTGATCATCACTGTCTACATCTTCAATTTGTCATAAAATGACATTGTTGGTCTCATTACAGCCTCTAGTGGACAGTAGTAATCCGCTTCACAGACTTGTCATACAATTTCCTCAGCTGACAGGCATTATCAAGGTGGAGGTTACTCCGAGAGAACAGAAACATACAGTCATTCTTAACCCCTGGCAAAAAGGATTTTTAATACAATCAAAGGTTTGTTGTCATTGCTCGTAAGGTGCCTTGCCATATGCTTCAGGTATTGACAAATAAACAGAGAACTACTGCTATTCATTTCAGTTTCAGACAGCTTTCATAAAAACTAAATTAATCTCAAATATTTTTATAACAGAAAATAGTGGTTGCCATGTTTTTGGCTTAAGTAAGATGTTTTTATTCCAACTCAGAATCTGCCGACTGCCCCATCCACCTCCTATCTATTTATAGCCCTCTCGCATTCAGATAATTTTTGCTAATGCACTTATTTTCATTATTACTTCAGACATATGCAGCTGATTTAAGGTATTTTAACAGCTTTAACAGCTGAGAAACTATAATTTGGATTACAGCTGGCTAATTAAGGTATACTTTCCTCAGGGAAGTTAAAAATATACACGATCTGAACAATAATGAATTTGGAATGTATTCTTTAACTTGAAGTGCCACTTGTGTGAACATAATAAAATATGACTAACGTCTATATTTTTTGTGTATTCACTTAGAAAAGAGTGTATCTCCTGTCAAAACAGGGATGCTGATTATGTTCTCCAGAACTCTGTGATTGTCTTCAGATGGAAGGAAATTAGATCGGTAGACACAGAGCGCCAATGCTGTCTCTTTAAGCCACAAGTATCTCATGCAAATTAACATTTACTGAAATGAGAGCAAAGCATTCATGAAGACTAAGCAAGTGTGTAGTACTACACTGTGACTCAAAGAGAAAAATCGTATGGTCTAAAATGCTGAGGTCCTTTGCAAGTGAATTCAAAGGAAAGGCTGCCGTTAATTTCTTTATTTTACCACATTGTGGCTAGGTATGAGTTGTAGGGTTGCTGAACACATCATTGTTTGTCATGCCTTATCATATAGGTAATGGGATATTTAGGTTAAAAAAAAATACCTTATCATTGTCTTGATTTTTTAAAAGAAGCAATCAAGTTCCCCTTTAAATAACAATAGCTTCAATAGCTTTAAAATAACAATGAGTCCTTACAAAGATGCAGATCTGAAATAAGATGGAGGGTTTTTTTGTGGTTGCTTTTTTTAAACAGGGAAAGCAATTCATCAAGGGATTAAGAAACCTGGTGAATCCTCTGAAGTCTTAAAATCAAGACTGATTTAGTCTTTTGAACAAGTTGTCAGTCAGTTACAGATCATTGATCTGGATGGAAGACCAGCTAACCTACAAGTGACCACAGTGGGATGGACCACAGCCACAGCTAGCCCCATCAGCTATTCCAGCAGTGACCAGTGCAAAATAAAAGTGCTAAGCCCTTCTCTAGAGGTGCTTATTAGGCCGAGGCACCTCTCAAGTAGTAACTATTATGACCTGTTAGGTGCTTTATGGTCTGTGATCTTAAGTTCTCCGAGGTCTCCATTCACGTCCTGGTCTCCACATATCTCCTCTGACACTGCAGTTACGTGAGCAGAAGGGCCACGCACGAAGGGAAACTAAACTGCTGTCTTATTCCTAGAAGTGATCGCTTCATCTTCGGGTCAAAGTACGCCAGCAGGGCACAGAGGGGAAGCTCTGCTCTGTGGAAAACACTTTGTTTCCAGGGATGTCAAGGCAGCACTGTTAATGAGGATTAACAATCAACCAAAATGATGGTGCAGACCTAAGGAGAATCCACCACCCACCTTCTGGGAGAGGGCTCTCGGCTGCTAAAAAGGAGCAGTCAGAGGCCACAAGCCCTTGTAAGAGACACATGTTGTCCCTTTAAATCATACCTGGTACAGAGACTTATCTGGGAGTTCACTTGCCAGTGTTTTTTTCTGTCTGTTAAGGGCGTTATGGTCTAGACAGATTAGATTAGCATCTATCATGTAAATACTTAGGGTTGGGAAATAACTCTTGACCTTTCTTAAAGTGTCTTACCCACATATAAGGCAGTGTGGTTTCTAAAGCCTCCTACAGCCTCTCTGATCAATGCTGTACATATTTTGATAAGTGCAGTGAGTTTTTAGGGGAGGAGGGGAATGGGCTAGAATGGGCTGCTTACCTGTTTGAACAGACCTAGGAATTGAAAACATGGATTTTTGACTCCCAAGTCCTTTAATGGCCCCAGCTGAGCTGTTCTGGTCTATTGAACGAATCCTTCCTACCTCATGGATCATTGACCTACCAGACCTTCAGAGCCAACGTACTCAATCCTGCTGGCAAGCCTGCATTTTTTGTTCACATGCTAAAAATCTTTATCTTTTGTTGAAAAAACGTGCAGCATATGAATAACAGCTATTCTCTACTCTCACTGTCTCTGCCTCTTCATAAAATACGATACACATGGGCCTTGGCCCCAGAGCTCTCATGCAAATTCAGAACTCAAGTTGACCTAATTCAGCCAATATTGTTAAATGGGGGCTCATGTCTTGGTTTCAAGACAGAGCTAAGTGCAAGTTGCTTTATGTCCAAGACTAGAGTTATTTTATATCTAGATTTTCACTCTACTGTCAAAAAGAAAACCAGTAACTAATACAGTATTAACCAGAATTACAGTAATAGTCCTGAATTGCAGGCATCTTTTACACAGAAAAGGGCTATCTATCTTTGTTCTCAGAAAGGTGTCGTATACCACAAAATTGCAGTCAGCTGCAGCACAGGAATGGCAGCTTTGAACAATGCATAAACATCAAACAAAAATTTAAGTGGGATAATTTTGGTACGAAGGAATTGCTATATCCCCTTAGATTTGATCCATAGTCATGGTCAACTGGAAGATCCTCAGGCAGAGATGGACTACAGGCATGACAGTGAATTGCCTGGAGGGTAGGAAATCCTCAGCCTGCAAGGCTTTGATCAACAACCTAGGTGGGCATGGTAAACATATGCCTTCCATCCAACTACAAGCTGAGGGAGTATTTTTCCTGTTTCTTCTGCAGAGTCACAGGGATATGTGCAAAGAGCCCTGAAACTCCATAGTTTTTTAAAAAAATGTCCTGGGAAAAGTGACGGGAAGCCTAAGGTAGGATATTACTTTAAATCAGAGTTATTTCTGCTTTTGCAGACCATTTTGTAACTAGACTCACATCGCTTTGACTTCTTACTGCACAGAGGCAGCACCTTTCCCTTAGAGATTTTCCTAATCCTCATGTTCTCTCTTTACCCTTCAGCAAAGGCCTTTCTACTAAAGGCAACAGTTGTTCCCATCTTGGCTGAAATGTCTTATCATCTCTCTCTCTCTCTCTCTTTTTCTCTTTTTCCCTACCCACTTTTTCCACAGGAGAGTTCCCATTTATATTTGTCTTCCTACCTTGGATCTGCTCTCTTATTGTCCTCCTATGATATGATTTATTTCTTTATTTGTACTTAAGGTAATGAAAGATGCCTATTCAAAACTTTTGAAGCCATGGCACATATCAAGTACAAGAATAACACAACAGTGTGATAGCAGTCTTCTCAAAAGGAACATCTAGGGCATCCAGGCACACCAGAAATACTCCCAGAGTGTCTTTTGCCAGAAAGCCTCTCCAAAAATAGTAAAATTCAAACCCTTGTGAAGTGTATGTTCTGTCACAGCGATAGACTCGCTCTTGCGTGGATTGTTCTGCCATGGGGTCAAGTATTGGCAAGAGAGTGGGGTGGACACCTGGGGGTGGGACCATCTCATGGCAAGCCATTCCTACTCAAGAGATGCTAGTTCTGAAATGGCTTCTCACTGTAGATTTTTCATGGTTTATGTTCTCATTTTCTTCAAGCAAAAGGTCATAAGAATGGCCACACAGTATCCATAGGACAACAGTGGTCATAAGCAGACACTTAAGGAGATGTGGGCATTATATACTACTTCCTCCATGTACTCTCCAGCCTCCTACTATTTTCAGCTCAAGGGACTTCCTGAGCAGGATGTGGTTTCTGCCTATTTAGGAACCCTCAAAAGATTTATCTCTCAAGACTTGTACAGTATCCCCCTCAGCATGTGTAAACTGTAAGCATCCATTGTCCTATGTCACACCGCACAGGTCAAGTCCGTGACACAAGAAGAATCACCTCATCCTGCTTTCTTCATTCAATGCTGCCAGCTCTTGCATCGAGACAGAGAATGGCCAATCCCTACCCGTACTCTCCATGCTACCCAGAACTTTGCAGACATCTATCATATTCCCCCTAAATTATCCTTCTTCCAAGCTGGAAAGGTTGTTACACAAACCGATCTGTTAAAGACTTCACTGCTTCTGCCACAATTC
This sequence comes from Chlamydotis macqueenii, assembly GCF_036417535.1. NCBI lineage: Eukaryota > Metazoa > Chordata > Aves > Otidiformes > Otididae > Chlamydotis > Chlamydotis macqueenii. The sequence continues at coordinate 68,531,003 of NC_141557.1, forward strand.
TAACCTGGTTTTGAGTCCCTCTGTCTTGGTTTTAGTCCTGTGACATCCTCACTCCCTCCATTCTTCTGCCTGTAGAATAGGAATAATAATAATTATCCTTTTATCTCATGGAACAGAGGTGGCATAGTGAAGTACTATTAAAGCAATACAGAATATGCTCTCAAGGCTTAGCCAAGGACTCAGAAAAGCAACAAGCCACATATCAAGGACAAGAGAAAACAGTGTTAATAGAAACAAAAATAAACTCATAATTCTATCATCTACATTTTTGTCATACTTGTTTAGCGACACAGACTGACTAAAATCCTTCCCATTTCATAAACTATCTCCATCAACCAAACCACTCTGGCGTTAAAAATCTGAAATGATAGGACATCTCCCACCAACCTCAGGAGATTTTTTCACACACTTCTATGCATAACAGGTCTGAAAAATATGACCTGCTACAAAAGTGAGATTACGAGATGGTTTTCCTGCCATTTAATGTCTCTCCCCTTTCCATGATGTATCTCGTTTCTTAGGATATAAATATTAAGTCATTTCTCTCTCTTATTTGGCCCATCTTCAGCTACTTGTGTAAACTTGGTGTCTGATTTAAGGTGTACAAGTTGTCCCGTTGTCTTAATGATTCTGAATCATACACTTAAAGTTAGCTATGTGCTTCAGGGTATGTCTTTGTGAACAAGTTACGGTGAGGCAGTCAAGGGTGTGGATTTACAGGACACCAGCTACTCTGCAATAACTGCACGGATGAACACCCTTTGCCTGCTGGTAAGTACAAGGCAGGTTAGCCCAGAGAGAGTCCCAGCCAAGATCACCTCTGCCTTTTGCTGCTGTTCTCTGAATACTGCTCCTTTTGCCAGTCTGTCCCCCACTAACGCTATGCCCAGAAGTAAACATGATAGATGCACGTAGAGGCACTACCACCTCCCTCGCCTCCAAGGTGATCCATCTCCTGGCACAGCTCAAATCATATGGTTATTTTAATACACCTCGATAATCTTGCAAACTGAAGTAATATTTAAGAGACTTTGTCTCCTTCGCTGCATTACGGCTTCAGCCCTTTTTTATATTTCTATAGTAGGATATATTCTCTGCAGAGTCTTCATCGTTTATCACACAGGAGCCCTCTAATTCTTGAGCCCCTCTGTTTCCCTCTGCTGGTTAAAAATGTATAGCGGGGGGGGGGAGTAGGAAGGGTGTGAAACGGTAAGCAATTCCTCCTCAAATAATTCCTATAGTGGAACCATGTGCTCAGTATGGGAGGATGGGGCAGAGGGGACAGGGCTTGCAAGTGCTGTACACCCAGTGGTTGCTATCCCAAAGAAGCTTCTGAGAACCTGTAGGTATTGTTACAAAACGTGTATGCTTCACAGGGTTCTGTGCAGAGTTTATCAGCTGTACAGAAATTCCTGCATAGTTTATAATCTGGGCAAGCATCCCAGCCCCAGTGTTGTCTCTCGCTACAGTCTCTTCAGAGTATCGGAGGTTCCCAGGAATGCTCCCAGAAGCTTTTAGCTTAGTGTGAGTCGCTGCCAAGTTGAATGGCTCCTCCGAGTCCTTTGTAAGGGATCATCCTGAAAACTGCAGAAGAGGAGCTCACAGGCTCTGTAAGAGCCTCTAAAAGGCTCATCTTGTACAGGAGTCATGGTCTGGCCACCAAAACCAGTTATCTGAACCAAGACACATTTATCTCAACCTTGCACACGTTTAAGGTCTCTCAATGAGAACACAAAATCTGCGTGATCTAGCTCGAAATGAAAGCCTTCTCATGTAAGTTATTCATAGAACCATAGAATAGTTTGAGTTGGAAGGCACCTTCAAAGGTCATCTCATCCAACCCCCCTGCAAGGAGCAGGGACATCTTCAACTAGATCAGGTTGCTTAGAGCCCCATCTGAGCACCAATTCCTTTGATGATTTCCTAAAATCATGGTTAATACTCTAATAATCCCTCAGATCCCTAAATGAGGATCAACACCCTGTTCCTGTTTGAAATAGGTGTTCAAATCAGTTACATGAGGACAAGTTTCCTCCCCATACAGTTTACAACATAGGTACACAGGTTATGTTGTCCACAGTAAATGATGTAGTCGAATAATCCATTATTTGACATATCTCTTGAAACAGCTGTCTCCTGAGAAAAGGCTGCATTTCTGAGATCAGCTGGTTTTTCAGAAATAGCAAATGCTCAGTGGGGCAAAAGGTAGATTTCTCCAAAGGTGAAAGAACAATGTTTTCTTATTTTAACATACAAAAATATAATTTCCTGAAAACAAAGTGAAAGAAGAAATTTCCACAATCACCAAGCCCCTTTTATTCTTCTTCTGAAGAACTGTAACCTGATATTCCCTACTTACTGTACTTTCCGAGGATTCAGCTATCTTCTTACATGTTAGCATTTTTAATGCTTCCTTACTAGCCAAAATGTTCATTGGGTTTCTTAAGTTCCGGTATGTTATTTCCTCTGAATCTGCTGCTCTTGTAGTAGCACTTTCCCTTAATAACAGCATGTTGAATTCATGTAGTTTACAGTCACCAATTCCTAGATTCCTTATAGTGCTCAAATCTTCAGTGAAGAGAAAGATAAGCTAGGGCCATTTACCAGCTTGAGATCTCTGCCATCTAGACAACAGACCAAAAATTGTTTTTTACTTATTTGAGAACTTCAAATTCTGAGTATCTGGCTGTATAATTAAAATCTGGAATGTTAAAATATACTGAAAATGCATTTACCATGAAAATGTTTCACCTATCAGTTATTCCACTTCAAACTCTTCAACTCTGCCATTTTGCCGTTTTGTTTTGATGATTGTTCCTTTTAAGCTAACCCCAAAGAATTTCACTCTCACCCACTGTGGTTATCAAGCTGTAGTTTGTCGGCATTGTAAGTATTTGTGATACACAACGCTCTTCTGCTCTTCCCAGCTTTTTCTTGCATGTGTTGATTAATAGCCCCTCTGTATTTATACTCCTTTTAGGAGAATTAGGAATGCCCACCAGATAATCATCTCCATCACTTGGTAACACTGCTCCTGGTCCGTTGTGTAACTCTTGTATAGGGACGCTTGGTATGTAAATACTCTCCTTAATCTTCATCTTTTGTTTCAAGGATAAAACAAACCAAAACAAAACAATAACAAAACCTCCTTTATTTTGCATGCTGGGAGCACATGCCATTAATATTAATTAATTTATTTATTTAAAGTTGGTAAAAGAATTTGCTCTTAGGCTGGGAATGTGACTGCCAAGTTTCCTGCCTGCAATTTGTTACGGCTCAGTAGTAAACTCCTGAAAATAGGAATTTGAAATGGAAACAGTGACAGGCCTTTTAACTACGCTATAATAAGCAGGGTGTTTTATCCTGCATACTGTATGTCGTTACACAATGGCAGCCTATCATAATGTGCATGGAAAACAAACAGGGTCTCTTTAGATCGCTCTCCTGGCTAAAACCAGGCAGACAGAGGAAGTAAAACAGGCTGAAAAGACAAAAGACTAGAAGGTCAAGAACACCACACCCAGACCTAAGCCCTTCTTTTACGCAGCTGAGCACAGGGATCTTAGAGAACTTATGCTTGAATAATTTGACTTTGATCAGCTTGCCATAAAAAAAAAAAAAAGAGGTGTAGTCTGCTACGTTGCTAAAGGGAGTAAAGAAGGAGAGTTTCCCTTAAGTCTTAAGCTGCAAATGAATGTACCCAGGCCTGTCCTGTTACACAGAACAAAGCTCGAAAAAGTATCTCTTTCTTGCAAATGTTTCTTATCTGCCTGTAGTAGTACATTCCATGTAATTCTGCGTATTTAAAACACATGAACATTAAAGCTGGTTTGCATACTAGCTTTCAAGCATCAGTTGAAAAATGTAATTTTTCAGAGTTGCTGGACATCCAGAGTCCTAACAAGTCAGCTGAGCTTCTCTGGATTTACACCTGTGTAAATGACAGCAGTGCTACATCTTTGTGAAAATAAAATACTACTATTGTTTTTTACAAGCTGTTTGGCAATCAGGAAAATAACTGAATCATATGTACAAAACAGAGTCTCTGGGACTTGAACCGAGCACTTCTGGTTTGTAGCACGCGTGCTTAAATGACATATATTGAACTGCCACATCATGTCTATTTTTACTAATTGAGTTTACTTACTTGTGTTTGGGCACTGTACCAGCTAATCACCAAGTCCAGGAGATTAACCTAAAAGCCTCTCTCCATTTAGAAAGTATAGGCATTCTAGATTTACAGCTGCTTATTTTGAGGGTGGCTGACTGCTGATCCTGATGTCTTTGAGTAACAGATGGTTTTGTGAGATGCACTGATAATGAAAATTATATAATTTGCCTCTTAATGCTAAAGTAAAGCAGAGAGGCAGAACAGAAGAAAAAGCAATATATTCACCTGCTACAAATAGCATACCTGAGTACAGGGCAGGGGCAAAAAAAGCCCAGACAAAACTGAGGGCTATCAATAGTATTGGAAATTCACACGAGGAAAAACTTGCATAAAATAACTCGGCTTGATCTGGACTGTGAAAGCATTGGCCCCTGTAATGTTAGAATTTATAGCTTTAATCTTCTTAAGAGCTGCATGGCTCCTCTCACATGCAGGGAAAACAGATTTGATGTTTCTGAGATTAAAACTACTGAGTTGAACTTTGCTTGTTATTGGCCAGAAGCATTTGGAAACCTAATAAAGCATTCCATTAAAATCTTGGCATTTTAGTAACACAAAAGAAATAGGCTTCTCAAAATGCGAGTCCAAGGCAAAAGGACACTTTTAGGGGGGAGATTGTGGAATTTGGATTTTAACAAAGTTTGCAATGACTTAAAAATAGATCAAAGGAAATGTGAGGTAGAATGGAACAATAAATGCTTGATGTAACTAGGAATGTGCAATTCTTTGTTATTTAAACTTTATTACATTTGAGGACATTTTTTCATGTTCTTTTAAGCCTCATACTTTTGCGAGTCTATGAGCAGCTGGAAAAAGTACAACACTCATCACTAATTGTGTGGTCTCTAACAGGTAACATACGGCCTGATTTCTTAAAATTATGAAGATATACAACCACAGCTGAGATCAATGTCAGCCAGTAGTATTCTGGGCTTTAGATGATCATCTTTACTCTGGAAAAAAAAAAAAAAAAAAAAAAAGCTCCGTTAAGGCTGGCTAGGCTACAATTTTAGCTCCACAGGAAGCCCATGCTAAACACAGTTATGCACCTCTAGTCAGTACCTGATTTGATTTGATCTATAGGGATGCAACTAATATTTCTGTAGAAAGAGGCATAATACATGTAGTGATGGTATGATCTATGAGTTCGAAGCTGTAGCATGACTGAACAAGGGTGATGATCTTGCCAGTAACAGTAGAACCTTGTACAGTACCATTTGGGCAAATGAGACGAGAGCTACCTGGTGCCAGCTGCACAGTAGAGAGCCCTTGCTTGCCTCCTCCACCAAGGTACCGTAAAAAGGAGCCTCATAAACTACTGCTTTTACTGTGCTCTGCAGGCAAACAAACAAACAAACAAGCAGAAAGACTTACCATCAAGACTTACCATCAAGCATAAAAGAAGTAAAGCTTCACAGCCAGTCCTAAATATAACAGGTCTCTAGCTCGGGTTCATTGAAGGGGTTTGGGGTTTTGTCACAAGGTAAACAACATTATTCCAATGTGCTTTGAAATGGCTTGGTCCTGTCTGTACTGGCAAAGCCAGCCATGAAAGCTGTGCTAGAGTTTGCCTGCACATGGCTGTATCTAATTCAGATCTTCTAACGACAGTGTCCTTATCAGTTGCCCTATAGAAGCAGAAAGTACATAGGGTATCCTCTGGAAAGCTCGTGGTTAAAACCCTGGGATGCCTGTAGTGATAATCAGGTAACAATCGAATGCCTAGAAACAAATTTTAGCCTGGATTTTACCCCACCCAGAGAACCACAGTGTTGAATCTGGATCGCATGGCTGGTGTGAACGAGGCCTACACAGGTAACACGAGCTTATCCCACTGTAGATGACCCCACAGAGTTCACTTATGCAATTTCATTTTCTGCCCTTTTGAAATAAATTCACCTTTACACAGCTGAACATTGCAGGGTGCTCACAAACTGGCTCCTAACATGGCTGGTGTGCTGTATTTTTTGTGGCGCTAACACATGAAGAGCTATCTACTCTAACAGATGCTCTTAGTGCAAAAAAATAGCACTCAGACTTAAACTGTAAATTATAAACAATCCCTTTCTAACTACAAAATGAACACACAGAATGGGGACTCCTGTCAACTAAGATATTAGTAAATCAAGTTGAGGAAGACAAATTACTCACTAAAGCTAAAGTAACTAAAATTTTATACAGTTAATACTACTGTCATTAGAGTTCTCAGGTTCTTTGTCATAATTAGTAGATACAAAAAAGTAATTATAAGCAACACACAGTAAAATCACTTATGTGTTTCTTTGCTATGTAAAAGCAACATAAAGTGTTTCTGTTCTTCCTTTTTATTAATCTCTATTGGTAGAAAAGATGCTATGTAAATACTTACTACTGGTAAGATACTTGGCCACATCAAGACAGCCCTTTCCCAAGGGATTTCATAATTATGTTTTCCCCACCAAACCACAGACAGGGCCATGAATTAAAAATGACCTTGTTGGCCCACTGGTGTAGCTGCTGTGTATTTGATTACAAACTTACTAGTACTAATGCCAAGGAGGGGAGTTATAACATAAGCTGAAAAGGAGTTCAGGCGTAGCTTTCTGCACAGAATGTCCCTGGTAACTTGGCTGCAAAAAGCATTTGACACACAAAGATGAATTTTCTTTAACCTTTAAAGAAAATGCATTCTTCGTGTCTTCCCTATCTCTTCATGAAATCCCAAAGCAAAGTTCTCCTGAAGGATGTGCTGTGGGCAAATACCCTAGATTACAAGTTCTGCAGCAACACCTAGAGTCCTTGTGACATCTCAAATCTAAGACTTCTTCAGAAAGGTCATGCAGGACCTGGAGGGAGCATGGGCAAAGGGATGTACACTGTGTTACGTGGCACGGTGGTTCCTGCCCCATAGTGGCAGCCTCTTGGGACCTCAGGGATTCCTGAACATCACAGCAGGGACGGTGAGCACAAAGCTGGCCTTACCAAATACAGGCAACTGCCCATGCAGCTGCATGAGGGATAAAATGAGTTAGCAGTTCATCATTTTCTTCAGCATGCACTGGGAGACATTTCTGTGTCGCTCAGTTCAGGATCAGGCTTGCAAGGCCTGATTCTAACGGCTTTTGAAGAAACAGGTAGGCTCAAGAAGACTACTCCGGCAGCTGCCTGCAGGCAGGATTTAATATCCTTGCATTTCATGGGGCTCCTGGCAGGACTCTCAAACTCCTCTGCATGACAAACACAATCAGGTTTTATCCCATGCATTTGCGCTGCCTGCATCTCCTGGGGTACCTGGTGCTAAATCCCAAATGCCAGAGCTAAATAAATGTACACACAGGGTAAAGCTGCTTTATCTGGCTCTTGACTGCATGCATTAAGGAAGCAGGACTAACCGAATGGTTCTGCTCTGAGAGCCAAATTTACCTTCTTTCTCCTTCTGAGATTAAGCAGTGAAGCAGGCACCAACCCCAGCAGTTTTGCCAATGCTCAGAGGCACACTTTGGGTGCTCAAAGAACTTCACAGCATTGAAAGGCTTAGGTCAGGAAATGCAAAGGGTCAGGGCCTGCCCTCCAGAGCCTGACAAAAGGGTGTATGCATATACTGAGGAAGGAGGCTCCCTCTGTTGCACAGAGCTGGCTCCCTGGCTCTTTCCCATTTCCCGAGAGATCCAGGGTATTTGTGTACGAGTTAGGAGAAAACGAGCAGACCGGTTCGCGTGCAAGGGGACCTGGTGGTCTCAGTCAAGATTGCTTTAGGCAATGTAGCAAAAGGACCACTTTCTCTGGCCCTGGTCCCCAGACCACAAGAGCATCCTACCTGGGATCCAACCCAGCCGCGGGACAGGCGGTGGGAAGGCCCCTCGGTCCCCACTCGTTATAGCTGACAAGTGAAACAAATCAGTTAGCCTCATTTCAATGCATACAGCAAAATCACTGTGCAAATCTGCCGCCATGGGCAGTTTGTGCCCATGACGCAAGCTAAACCCAAAACAGTGGAAGAGTCATAAAATAAGGATTGAAGTTCAACAGGGAAGCTGATAATGAAGAAGCCTGCCCAGACTATGCCCTATTCTAGCCAGCATTATGTTATCTTCTAATTTTAGAACAGCTGACAATTTTTCCCAGACCAGAAGTTGACAAGAGGCTGAGCAACACCAACGCCGTTAAATCTTTGTTTTCAAGCACAGTGTTGTCTCCACACTGCAAGAAGTTGTTTCAGCATGTGAAATTTTACAGGAAGGCGCACACTGCCGGTGGATGCCCATACAGGGAGCTATGTAATATGTTGAAACCATCTGGCATTTTGCGGTTTTGCAGTTATCAGTCAGATGCACTGTCTGGAAACACAGGGCTCAAACCCAGAATCCTTGATTCAGGTCAGATACCTACAGATGCCTGCGGACGTTTGGCCAGACTGAGAGCTGCCGAATAAAGCACTTAATTAGGCGGCTGAAGTTTATGACTGATTTCAAGGCCAGTTGAGCTAGAAGCACATTACTGCTTAGGAAGTTTTAATAAATGTAATTATAATGCATGCTTGAAATAATACACAATCTTCATGAAATGCTGCAAAATATCATTTTAAAGACTCATTCTGTTGCTGTGATGCTTTGTGCCTTCTGACTAAGGAATAGGCCAGATGATGCGAATCCTGACGTGAAGCTTACTGAAAACCACCACTAAAATTAATAGAGTATAGTTACAGAAGAGTATTTGGTATAGAATTACCTTATCTGGAGTGTGAACAATGTTGCTGAAAGCAGACTCTGGGTTAGATTATTCCTGTGATTCAAATTTTTTTAACCAGCTGATGTCACTAGGGAGATTTGAAGTCTTTATAATTACCGCTCAAGGCCTAGAGGAAGGAGCGGGGAAAGACAATGAAATTATGTTTCATATGTTGATTCAGAGAGTAACCTGCAGTGGCCTGTTAACTTTCTTCATCTATCAGGAAAAGCAAATTAATTCTGTATCCAGTCAGTGGATACTTATGAGTGGCAGCTCAATTTGCTTTCCCAGTTAAGCACGGAAGAAAGTGGCCTTCTGTCACAAACAATTGCTTCCTGCAATGCTGCAGAATAAGATGTAAAATAGGCAAACAGCTTTGGGTTCAGCTTCCAACGTCCTGCTAAGAAGTAAAATTTCTTTCTTTCATCTTCCCTCAGAGAAGGAATTCAGGTTATGCTCTGCACTAAATTAAAGTGTTCTGCTCAGTTATGTACATGTACAGCTTTGAAAACTGTTCCTGCTTCTAGGTCAAGGGCTCTCCCTGTGGCCGAGTGCCAGCTTTATCCCTGGACTCCCATAATCCCTTGAAATAAATCAACTTTCCATTGAAATCCTCTGCCAGATCCACTTCAGAGTAAAATGTGCTGTTTGTAGCATGCTCTTTTATACTTTTGTCAGAAAAAAAAAAAAAAAAAAAGAAGAGAAACAATGTGGTCATTCTATACTGGATACAGTTGGACATAACGCGCGTTGTGTATATTAAAGGCTATCTTTGTATGTTGCTCTAACCCCAGATTTCAGCGTTTATTATTAGAACTAAGAAAAATACCTTTGACCAAAGGAATAATTTGACTGGTTGAGAAGGATCCCAGCTTGTGTGCGTGCGTGTGTGTGCATGTGTGTGTGCATGTGTACCTCGTTACTACTCTGCTCACGCGGACTGAAGTGCGTGGATGCATTATACTACCTCCCAGCCTGGGCAGATGAAACCCTCAAAGATTTTTTTTCTCTTTACTCCTTTCCGCCCCCCTCCCCCCCTCTGCCCCCCAATATCAATTTTCTTCTCTGTGTGTTAAAATTGAACCTGAATACATTCACACATTCCTGTGGAAGACTAAAAGCTGTCACTTCATTTCAGGGAACCAGGCGGCTTAAACTCAGCTGCAAGAAAGCCCAGATGCTACTATATCTCTAGGGGAAACTTATCTACTCAGAAAGGGGGAAACTTCTGAACAATAATAACAAAATATAGCTTAAGGATGCCGCTGCCGTTCTCCTGCCAGTGCTGAGGTCAGTACTTTGGAGAGTGGGTGCCAGTCAGAAACTACAGCACTCTCCTTCAAAGACTGACATTTCTGAAAAGCTCTGCTTCTCTCCAGATCTCAGTAACTTTAAATGGTCTGCCAGTTAAATCAGAACAGCCTGGTATAAAGCCTCCAATTTTCTGACAACCTTTATATTCTCTTGGCTCCTACGAGGCCCTAAAGCTGATCGTCTATAATCCTGAACTGAATGTAAAATAAATATGAAAACCTGTCATGATGTTATAGTTTTCCAAAGGATATTTCACTAAATAAAGAGAGCTGTATTTTTGGCACACAAAAGTTCCATATAAAAATCACAGTTAGTTCTTTAAAATAAAGTTATACAGTGTGGTGCCAGACTCTGCCCTCCAAAGTTTCCCCCAGAGTGCTGGGGAGCAGCTGGCTACATCCCCATGAGCCCTCCAGCTCTGAAGGCCCTCCACTCCTCTCCCCTGCACAACCGCTGTGCGAATCAGAGCCATGACTCTCGCCTGAGCCAGGCCAGCCCCTGAGGGTCCCTCCAGCATGGGAGTGGGGCGGGCAGTACTTGGGTCTCACCCGAGCTGGGACACAGCCCATGGCAGCCCACTCAATCTGGCTGGCAATTGCTTCCGTGCTTGTGGTGCAGATACAGCCTGAGCAAACCATGGTGCAGAGCTCACCCAGCCTTCATGCCCTTGAAATCTGTTGCCTAAGAAAATAACAATTGTTTGCGGAAACCTCTTCCGCTAAGCCTGCGTTATTGAGCTACGTTAACTGTGTGTCAAGGCGTGGGCTATAAACTGAAGTGTCCACAGGACTACAGCACGGAAATGAGTTTAAATCGCTGACAAAGTAGGGCTGATTTCAGGCTCCACCAGCTTTTCAGACCTCAAAAAGATCTGCGAGTCCCGAGCATAGCTATAAGGCTAGACAGAGACACGTAGGTCTAGCAAAGTACAACCCAAGTACAGCAACCTGGACAACAGACACAAGGTGCATTTTGACCAAGGCCATGACCAGACTAATGAAGTATCTATTTGCCACCTGGCAGGAAATCTAGAGGACCAGTCTTGCAAGTCTTGGGGTACCTCACAGTTAAAATCACTACAAGTTTTGTTTGCACTGTACTATTTGGATGGTTGGGAAGGAGGAAATAAAGGCAAGGCAAGGATATGCAAAAAGATAAAATCTGCGTTGTCACTCATAATGTTTGCAGGTTTGTGTGCAGAGATCTTCCGTCTAAGGCATCTTGCAGGTTTTTAATGTTACACACCTGCCTCTCTTATATTCTCCTCCTGGAACAGGGTACAGGCAATTGCACGGAATATAAAAACCACAGTAAACCATACACCTAGGGCTTTAATTTTAAATCAAACTGAGTGAAACTATCTGGTTTTCCCCTAGAAGCCCTCAGTGGGCAGTTTCTTCAGTTAGCTTCACCACCTTCAGGCCTTCCCTTTAAGTGAGGAGTGCAGCTGAACCCAAAAATTCAAAGCAAAACTCAGCTGAAACCATTATGTTTCATCTGGTTACATGTCAAAACCTCAAACCTCGTGTACACAGGGCTCAAATTATAAACTCATCAGGCTCAACCCCAGAGCTGCACCCAGGTTTGCCCAGAAAGCCTGTGAATCTTTTAGAGAAGCTGATCTGAGTTTCAAGTTCATAATGAATGGCAAACCCAAAGTGGCCAGGGGACTTTTCCAAGGTCAAGCGGTGAGTTAGAAAGGGAGCTAAGAAGAGAACCGCAGCCCTGGCCGCTTCACACACTTTGGTACCAACAGAGGTAGAAACTCACTCTGCTTGAACTTCATTCTCTATAGCCTTCACCAAACCACTCAAAATAACCACTTTTTTTTCGCCCGTTAATTGTTTTAGTAAGTCACATGGCAATGAATGACTAAAAACTACATCATCTCTCTAAGGATTCAGCTGCGGAAAAAGCATCCATTTAGCTGCAGGGTAGTTATTACTGCATAGCTTTGATTTTGCTACACAATGCACACCCTGTTTATTGAAATGCTTACATGCTGCTCCTGGTGAAATCATCATCATTTACAGGTATGCTCTGAAGCTAAAGGAATGAGCTCAGATCCAGTCATCTAGACCCAAGTGAGCCCTGTCCACTTATTTTCACCTCCACAACACTCTCAGATGTTGGTTGATGCCCCTTTGGACATTTTTTTTAACACTACCTAAATCTCTGCATCTAAAATATGAAAATAAAATTTCAAGGTGAGAAAACACAATTGCAGTTAGAATACCTGCCCCTCCTGGTAACTCTGCTGACTGCCATGGCACAAGGCTGGCTGGAGAGCACTGGGATAATTTCCAGTTCATAGTCCCTTTTGAATCTAGACCATCATGTAATGGTCACTTATTTGGCTGTTTCACACCAATACTACCAAAGCTATAATCTCTAAGCCTTTTGGTAATACAGCAAACAATTTTTCCAGGATCTAGGCTTAATGCTGAAATACCATCAGGGCTGAGGACTGCTACATATTGCTTTCTAATAGTCCCTGCTGTTTGACACCTGGAAAGGCAATAAGGAGCTTTGGCACTGTATCTGGAGTTCTCTACCAATAATTGAAAGTGCTTCTACAAGATGGGAAGAAGTGGAGGGAGATCAGCATTCAAGGACTGAATCTATTTAAGGTATGGAAAACATCTTTGTGGGGTGAAGGGTCAGCATCTGAAAAGTAAGGTATGGCTTAACTGAGATTCCGATACACATTTTTTTTCCCATTCAGGTTAATTAGAAGTTTTCTGTACTCCCAGCTAGTTTTGCTTGCAGGCAAATTTCTTTTGAGCTCAGCAGCCAGGACTGTATCTAGGGCTAAGCTTTCCCACCATATCACTCCAATATTAAAAGAATTTTTCTGGCTTCCTGTTAAACCATGCACTGATTACAAAATTCTTTTGCTTATTTAGGGCTAGATTCAATAAAATTCTGTCCCGCTTCCGCATCATGGAAGGCCACAAAAGCCCTGAAATATTTTGGTTTGTGAGCTTCCATGGCTTGGATGCTGGGTAACTATTCCAGTGAATGTGGTCCTCATAAAGCTTTTCAAGATCCTTCTCCATATGGACCCAGTGATTTCTCTTTATTCTCTCCAGTGTGGATTACAATCCACTTCAGAGAATCTCTGATTTATGCCTCTAGCTACAAGCTAAATCCTAGAGGAATAGGTCCTTTTCAGATCAGGTCACATCCTCTGCAGAACACTGACAGAGAAATTAGTGTTTCTGAAAAGAAAGCACCACTTACACAAATCTGGTATGTTTTGCATGGAAAGGCTTCATATGAATATAAGCGAATGGTAAAATCAAAAGGGAAATTCAATAAACTACTCATTATCTATATTCATATGACTAAGCTACACATGGAACGTAGCTTTTATCCTCCATAAAAAATGTACAGATGTTCTATAGAAAACTGTATGAACAAACTTTAACCTCACGACTGCTATTATTTTGTAATAAAAGGCTTACAGCATAATGTGAGCTTTTTTTAGAATGTAAGTTCCATGTGAGTAGTGTGTTGTTAATTTAATTTTAATGCAATGCACCAGGAAGAAGTCTGCACAGAATCTCAAAGAGAGAGACTCACAGTGCTGCAGACAGGAGATTTGTGGCATGGATTTTATTTGTTTCAGCACTCAGCGCAAAATTCATTGACCAGGATTTCCATTGCCACAGGGCAGCGGATTCATCCACAGTCGTTTTCAGATGTCTTGGCATTAGGATTTTGCTGCAGCATTCCTGTTACTGTTCCTGGGAATCATGTGGTTAAGTCACCTTGCGCCGCACTGAAAATTTACCTCTCACTGTCAAGTGCATATGAATGAGCTTCTTTTTTTGGGAACAGCAAAAGTAAAAAAGAATTTGAATAAACTTCGGCATTTCTTTTGCTGAACCATCCTCCAGGTAGCAGGTGCAAGTGCTTTCACCAAACTTGCAGATTGCAAATGCGGTGCCTGCTTTGCTTGTACCACAACAAAATTAAAGTGGGGGAGCAGAGCAGAAATCCAGTTTTATCCATACGCCCTCCCTTTCCCAGTGGCTGAGCCCTCTCCTCTGCAGCATCTGCCATTCAGAATACCTGTCCCTGTATCTCTCCAAGGTGTCAGTTCACTGTCTCATCTCCAAATGCATTGGTGAAGTAATTTATGACTCCCATTATTATAACTGCTTAGCAGCACCCAAGTACATAAAAATAGCAACAATCTCTCCCACTTTTCCTTCCTTAGCACCCCATAGGAAAAAGAGCCTAATTAATCTTGTAGGGGCTGCACATGCACTTGTTTCTATAACTTACAGAGGGAGTTTGACATTTTCTGAAAGCCGTGATAGAATCATAGAATGGTTAGGATAGGAAGGGACCTTCAAAGGTCATCTAGTCCAAGCCCCCTGCAAGAAGCAGGGACATCTTCAACCAGATCAGATTGCTCAGAGCCCCGCCCAACCTGGCCTTGAATGTTTCCAGGGATGGGGCATCCACCACCTCTCTGGGCAACCTGTTCCAGTGTTCCACCACCCTCAGTATAAAAAATTTCTTCCTTATGTCCAGTCTAAATCTACTTCCTTCTATTTTAAAACCATTACCCCTCGTCCTATCACAACAGGCCCTACTGAAGAGTTTCTCAGAGAAGGCTCCGGGGAGACCTGATAGTGGTCTTCCAGTACCTCAAGGGGGCCTACAAGAAAGATGGGGAGGGGCTGTTTAGTAGGGCCTGTTGCAATAGGACAAGGAGTAATGGTTTTAAAATAGTGGGGGGTAGATTTAGATTGGAAATTAGGAAAAAATTTTTTACAGTGCGAGTTATAGAACACTGGAACACGTTGCCCAGAAAGGTGGTGGAAGCCCCATCCCTGGAAACATTCAAGGGCAGGCTGGATGAGGCTCTGAGCAACCTGATCTAGTTGGAGATGTCCCTGCTCCTTGCAGGGGGGTTGGACTAGATGACCTTTGAAGGTCCCTTCCAACCCTAACCATTCTATGATTCTGTGATTCTATGATCTTTCCTGTAGGTCTCCTTTAGGTACTGGAAGACTGCTTTAAGGTCTCCCCAGAGCCTCCTCTTCTCCAGGCTGAACAGCCCCAACTCTCTCAGCCTGTCCACATAGGAGAAGTGGTCCAGCCTTCTTCTCAGCTTTGTGGCCCTCGTCTGGACTCGCTCCAGCAGGTCCATGTCCTTCTTATGCTGGGGGCTCCAGAGCTGGACTTAATACTCCGGATGGGATCTCATGAGAGCAGAGTAAAGGGGCAGAATCACCTCCCTCGACCTGCTGGCCACGCTCTTCTTGATGGAGCCCAGGATGTGGTTAATGATGTCTACAGATATCTTCTTGATTGCAGAAATACATTTCCTCAGTTTAGATACAGCTTCTGGGAAAGTCCTGTGTCCAGAAGCTTCCTTCTATGGCTTGACAGTTTCATTGCTTCTGTGAAATGCACTTGTGTGCAGTCATGATTGTGAAGGAAGGCCCCCATCTCAGAAACAGTGAAGGCCATTTCCTTGGAAGCCTTCCAGGATCAAATCTGAAAACGTACCCAGGAGTCCATACAATGAAGCAGAACTTCCATGCATAGCAGAGAGAAGAAAATGGGGAGACATTTATGAACAACAGGCCTATGGCACTGTTAAACTGACAGACATGCACGTTAAACTGACAGACTGCTCTCATTTGTTCTAGTTTTCTGAGCATGTGATTTCAAATGCAGTTATCATTTTATGTGGACCATAGTGGCCGCACTTCACCCAAGAGACTGAAGACAACAGTCTGGTCCCTGTGAAATGGAGATGGAGCCTTCCTATTTCTGTGCATATTCTGTGGGCAAGTACTAAAGCCCAAAAGTTCACAGAGGTGCAACAAATGTCAAAGGCGCTTCGCACGTAGAATAATTATGGAAGGAAGAATTTCAAAATACTCCTCTGCTTCTACTCTTCCTCTGCTAGGAAAAGTTATGTTAGTTTCTCTAACGGTGTAATTTAAAATCCATTTCAGTTAAACCAGTGTAAAAGACAGAGTGGACATTCTCATATTTCAGTGTTAAACCACATCTGTTTTGGTTTAAGCTTAAATCTATTTAGGAGCTGATTTTGTATTTGCAAATAAGTCAGTCTTAAGCTAGCGCAGTCAATTTGGCTTACATGTGATTTTAATTAACATTGATGCAGCTGTTTAATACAACTGAGATCTGAGACTTGTCTGGTTCACTTCTGGCCATTTGCTCTGCAGTGCAATGCCAACTTCAGGTAGACACTAAGATAATTAGGGGAAGGCAGTAATTATGCTTGCAATAAGGAATATGAAAACCTAGATAGCAGATACAGAAAAGCAGTCACTTTAGCTCACCATGGGATCTCCCCAGCTCTCCAATCGTTTCACGCATGTATGCAAGAAGCCTTGTCAGCTTCCAGAGATGAGGATTTTGGCCACAGGAAAACAACTGCTGCTTGTGACTCTTCTGGCTCTGCCTTAGGAGAAGGAACAGAATGATTTCATGGAGCTTCCACTGGTACACATAGCTTCTCCACACAGGTTAGGAGCATTTGATGACCAACAGTATCAAATACCAAGAGTGATCCAACAAATAATTGCGCACTACCATTTTTCATTGGCCAAAGTGACAAGGACAGTCTCAGTACCTTGTGCTGCCCTGAAACCTCAGTGATAGGGATCAAGTTACTGGCTGCCTCACAGCTGATGTTAGAGATTAATTTTTGTCAACTTTATTAGCAGAGGACAGTTAAGGTTTCGGTGCTAGTTTGTACGATCTTGCTCTCTGAAATACAGATCCATGAATTAATCATACCAGAGCACACATTAGCTGTGATGGAAGATTCAAATCAAAGGGGGGAGATAATAACCTCCATTTACTTATGTCCCAAATACCCTGTTTAAATACCCATTTGCTCAAACCTGGAAAGACCATGTTACATTTCTGCTCCTGATTTAGCTTGAGTGCCTGGGATATTTTGGCAGAGGCTATGAAATAAGATACCTCATACGAGAGACGTGACAAGGTGAGTGGTGTCAACTGAGGTTTACAAAGCAACATTGGGCTCCCTCTGTAATGTCAGAGTAGGCATCTGGCAGTGGCAAGGTACGCTGCAGTACTTTGCATCCACGTCTGTGTCAGGCAACATTTCTGCCACTACTCACAGGCCGTCTTTTTGTTCTGCTCAAGTCTTCCCTCATTTCTGGGAGGGACTAGGGGCAGACAGAACAGCAGGAGCTGAAGGCTGAGCATGCCTGGCAGCAATTGCATCTCTGTCTCCCTGATATGTTCTGTTACTCCAAAATGTTTTCTAAAACCACAGGCAACACAAAAGATAAAAAGAAACACTGGGTTGACCTGCTTTGTACTGCTCCAACCACGTTCCCTTTTTGCAATCTGCTCATTCAAGAGACTGGCTGATTGACTAGAGAGCAAAGCCCCACAAGCTGATCTATCAGGTTTTTCAGTCAGACTAATGGGACTTATCAGGGGTGGGAAGGATTCACCTCCTCCTTGCATCAGTCACCATTTCTTCCTTTGCAATCAATAGGAAAAACATCTTGAGGAGAAGGATTTCCTGTGCAGTTGATGCTCCCATCTGCAGTAACCTGGGTCTGTGTATGTATACCCTGGTCCCCCTTGGGGTCAGCTGAGAACTCTTTTTTTTTTTGCTGGCAGCCCTGTAACAAGGACCAGAACTGAATTCCCTTGCCTTGGCTCCAGTTCCCCTGGTTGCCATCACACCTCACATAGAATGATGCAAATGACAAGGACACCACACATTTTTCAGAATCCTGCCCCCACCTTTTAGGTGAGGAGCACTTCCACAACCCCAGAAAGCTCCACATATGCTATTAAAAGAAAAGAACCACCACTAAAAACAGCTTGGTGCCTTCTACCCTAGAAGTAACAACTCATGGGCAAACAATTCATCTATTAACATTTTTCATTAAAACAATCACTCCCAGCTGAGACTTATGAAAGACCTTGCCAGGCCAAAATGTCAGCCCAGTTACAGTATTTATTATTACAACTGTCAGGCCAGAATGGTTTGCTGCAGAGGATCGAGCAGGCATGCTCAGACAGGCGCTCCTGCCTACGGGCCAACTGCTTCACAAACAGGACTGGCAAACGTCAGATGTCAAGTTCTTGTTTCAGGTCCTGTCCTCTTCCCCTTTGACCACTATGGATCATTTTAGCCGTTTAGCAACCAGCGAAGACCACATCAGGCAGGGTAACCATCAGTGTTGTTTTGCTTTTAGAGCTGATAAAGGTGTTTGTCTCAGCTTTATTTATTTTTTAAGCCACTATAGCACGGCTTCAAGGGCTCATGACTGTCAATCAGCAGGAGAGGGAGAAGCTGGAGGATGAGGTGTACTTTCCTCAAGGTGGTGGCTGCTCCCCATAGCCACGTGCTTCAGGAGAGGTGGCTGAGAGCATCCGTAAGCTGCAGGTCTGTGTTCAGGAGTCATGGGCTGGTCCTAGTGCAAAGAGAGGCTTGCACTTGGGTTTCATAATGGGGTTCATGGAAGTCAGTGGAAATTGAACTGCGGCCAAGGTGGAGAGCCATGTAGAACAGATGTCTTTACAGAGGATAAAACAAACAAAAAGAAATGCTCAGAGCCCGAGTTGGAACTCTTGGCCCACGCTAAATCTGTAAAAAGCCCCAAAGTGCTCTAGAGGGAGGCTGTCCGACACACTTAAATTCCACATGTATAAAGTAAAACACATTTGCATTGCTAATTTAATAAAAGACTGCTAGACCCAAAGTCAAATACTAGCGCAAGTCTGCTGCATGGCAAAGCTCTGATAAGCATGCTCTTTAACTCCCTCTGTGAACGTTCAGTAATGCTCCTTTTAAAAAGGACGCGTGCTTCTCCTACTGTCTGATGCTCATTATCTTATCAGATAACAGCAGCTCTGTGCTGAGTAGGTATGTAATATATTAGCCTTGGGGAGGGGAAAGGAGAAAAAAAAAAAAAGCCTTATCTTTCAAGTAGATTTGAAACTGCATATGATCTTTCTGAGTCTGTGGAAACTTTCCTCTGCAGCACAGAGCTTATATAAGGAAGAGAAAGAATAAAAAAAAAAAAAAGAAGAAGAAAAAAATCCCCAAACCCATACGGCTTTTAGGCTGCAGTTCTCCAGGCTGTTCCTTTCTGTTGAATTTTCTCCTCTATCGGTATTTTGGAACGACATACAGGTTAAACCATTCATCTGGCAGGAAAAGCAGCTTTGGTAATTGCAAGTTTACATTACACCATAAATGAGAAGATTATAGTAAACAGATGAACTGTGTAAATAAAGTATCACCACTTAGCCTTCCTTTGTGACTTGTATTCTGATACCACCACTACTGCTTTTACTACAACTACTACTACTACTGAGCTTCAGCTGACAGCTCAGCCTGAAGCCCTTTATTCATCTTTATTACTACTTCAGCTGTTTTGAGAGCAAAAAGGCATGGAGGACATACTGGCCAGAGGCTCTCTAACCTAGCCAGCCTGCCTGGGAAATCAATACGCCGCACTCGAGCGCACAAAGACGGATTGTGAAGCTGGGGCTGGCGAAGGAACGCGCGCTGCATCTGGAAGGACACGGAGACGCAGCCAGCTCTGCTCTGCCAGCAGCCTCCCAGACCGCGCATGTTTGCACACCAACCTCGTGGCACCCTTCCAAGACAATTTGTGAACCTCGGTTCACACCATTTTCAAAGTAGGTCATACGCAGTAATCTCAGCTGAGGAGAGAGACGCTTGTCAGCAGCAGTTGCTGCAAGGAGAGCCATAGCTACAACCAATGAGCGAGCCGGTGCAAGCGGAGAAGCCTGAGAGAGATGAAAATGCACGGCTCTGGGGCCAGCTGCGGCAAGGTGCTCGCTGCGCTCCGACAGCTGACAGGCGAGCTCTCACAGACCCGGCCTCTTTGCCATTTATAGCTGTAAAAGGACCGACTGTTCTCCCGGACGCAACCACCGGCACGGCTTAAATATTAATCCAAATGAAAATACAGTAGGAGATGGGATCTAACCTTTACTTAGCTCTGTGTTCCTGACAGCAGGAATCGCAGCTAATTCTGAATTATGGGATTTAAATTTACTACCAGCTTCGGATTATTGCTTCCTAATGCACTTCCCTCACCTGCCCCTGTTCTGACAGGCAAAACACAGGGTTGAGGTTCTGATAGGATTCCTAAAGCACTTAAAGTTTCCTGCATTTTCCTGCATCCCTTGCTTGAGCTGTTTTAGAGGCAGGGAATTAGAAATGGGCACATTTAAAGGTATATTTTTGAAAGACAGTGTCCAGGAAAATAAATGCAGAAATGAGTAGGCATGCTTGTTTCCACGCTATAACAATATAAAGCCCGTCAGAGAATTAGCAGTTTAAAGCAACAGCATGAAACTTCACAGGCATGGGAGCTGTCAGGAATGTGTTGCCTTTAAACACAGCCTGCACATCATCAGAGATGACTTGATGCTAGAAAGCTGAAGGATTGCCTGAAGAGTGCTACTGTGTTATGCAACTTTTTTTTTTTTTTTAAATGGGTTAATTTTTAAACAGGCTCAATTTAACCTTGCTTCTGGTCAATAGTTACATGAATCTGAATGAAAATACGCTCTGTGAAGAAATCCACTCAAATATAAAGAGTGTGCATAATTTTTAGCGCTGAAATCAACACAGAAACAGCAGAGCTGGGCAACCATTGCTTTTTTTTTAATCTGGCAAGGAAAAGGACTGACTTCCCTCCATTTGTAAAGTTGTGCTTTTTCCTTCTTTCCCTGTGATGTGTCAGGCTTGAAATCTTAAACAGAAAGGAGCAAGTGATCTCTGAAGTTATCAGGCCCTATGCAAAGAGAGGGGGGAGAGAGCACGCTGTAGAACAGCAACAAGGCTTATCTCCCATCCAAGAAACAGCACACAGAATGACTGTCTGCTTCCTCGGGAGCGACCAACCTGATCAATAGCTTTGTCCATGGAGTTGTAAAACATGCAACAATGTGCTACTGTTATCAGCTAAAAAGGTGCTGTAATGACTTTCTATGCAAATATATAGAAAAATCCATAAATCCAGAAAGGTTATCACTCAGTACATAATCAAGGGAACAACTTATTCTCTACCATGGGATGTGATACTTTCCTGCCAAAATAATATTGCCTGTCCATTATCAGTAAGCTTTGAAAGAAAAGTAACAAAAAAAAAAAAAAAAAAAAAAAATCCCTTCTGCTGCTGCCTCCCCAAAAGAAAATCCCTTTAAGAAAAAATGCAACAAAGAAAACCCCCAGACACTTCACTATTTTTTTCCAGAATGACAAAGAAATCTAGCTGTGGTTACAAATGGGCTCAGTATTGTACAGTTTCAGCTCATGTGAGTTTTATTACTTTTCAGGCTAACTTTTGCTTTTTCCCAGCCAGCTGCTGGCATTGTCATTTTAGGATTGAGAGCAAACTACTTTGAAAACAAATTTGTTCAGAAATCTTCTTAAAATGATACAGAAAAAAATCTTTTGTGTTTTTAATTTCAGCTTGGATGTAACCTCTTTTTCTTCTCCAGTCTTTGAAAGGAATGAGTCTGAAATGCTAAACAGGTCACAGAGTAATTATGCATCCACCTGAAAATTAAACACACATTCAAAGGCTTAACTAACAGCATATGCTAATTCATAACAGGTATATGTCACTCATTTTTTTTCATGGTTGATCATTAGGGTGTAAGCAAAACCGGATCCCATGACACCCAAAGAAGAAACGTTGAAATCTTTCTGCAGGGTTAAAAGAGGAGAGACAACAGCAAGGTGATATTGCATTGATGAAGCCGATCTGATATTGCAGGGCAGCCACAGCAAGTCTTGTGCAGCTGACATCCTGGTGTCAAGGTTGGGGGGTCTCTGATCAGAGAAAGGTCAGTCCCAAGGCCTGGCCGAGCTCCTGTGCCTGAGTGACAGGTCAGCAGAGTCACTCCTCGTCTGGGCCAACCTGAGATCAAACGCAGATGGCTACTTTCAACACTGTAAACCTGTGTCTCAACTGAAAAGACTGACAAAAGATTTTTGGCAAATCCTTTTATGTTCAGTTCAGAGCCAAATTTATTTTCTAGGACGTGCACGCCTTTTTGCTGTAGTGTTACTGAATATTTTTTGTTAGCTTACTATTTGTTTTCCCTGTACAGGTTTGGTAGCAGCACTTCAGGTGCATAAAAGGAATTTAATCTACATTTCCTTCATAGAGTGGACGAGTTTAGGTTAGTAACAGCTCTCTTGCAGATTTCCTTGGCGGTAAAAAAACATTTTTCTCTGACCTGGAGAGGTAAATGCAGGGTGAGATCAAAGGCCCGGTGAAGAAGAGCAAAGGACTTCATCGTGGCCTTTAGAGATGTGCATGGTGGCACAGAAGAACTGTGAACTAACATAGCTGGTTTGTACACGACCTGCCCACCTCCAGCTGAGCACTTGCTGTGAGTGAGTGTGGGATTTTTTGGAACAAGTGCTGTAGTACTCTAACAAACTGGTGCTGGTTAAAGGAGATCTTTGGCCATTGCTGACTGAGGTTGGAGACAGATTAAAAGTGGCTTAGGTCAACCTTTGCTTCCTTATCCTGAGTTCCCCAAGATCAGCACAGGTAAAGACGGAGCATGAAGCTATTATTTATTGCCTTTTGGATCTGCTGCTGCAGTGAGTTTGAAGACTAGCATGACCTGGCTCTTCCCAACTACCTTTGCACTTAGTAAAAGCTCTGGCTTCGCAGCATGTCAGATACCCACTGCGTCAGGGACAAGAACCCCACACGTCACCTCCCAGACAATTTTTAAACTGAGCTAAGGCTTTTCTGCTGTTTAAAAATTAATTTTTTTATGTTATGGTTTCTGGAATACTCTAGTTAGGCTTGGAGGACCTGAAATGGTTTCTTCTGCCTATGATTAGCAAATAGCTAGATAGGAGTAGGGTGGAGATAAAAACCAGGATTGTTACTACTGCATGTTCAGTAACATGCACATACTTGCATACTAGAGAAGGTTTTCCATAACAGCATCTCTATCGCAGTTATGCTACTGCAGAAGTCGTAGGTGCTACTCATATGTTCATTGTGCCTTCATAGTTCTTGGCCAGAAACAACATCCTCTACTAGGCCAAATGGTTGAAACCCATGATAGGGAATATACTGTGTGCACAGTAAAATTCCAGACTGCATTTTTGTTCCATTTACCTCCTTCTCCTCCCTTCTGTCCCCTCAACTCTGCTCTCAAAAGCACTGGAATAAGCCTGACGTGGGAATTCTAGGGAAGCCAATGGATTTATACCGATGTAACTGAAAGCAGAAGGTAGCGAAGAGGCTCAAAGATCTGTGTTTGTGTACTATCCCTGATGTTTCTGACCATCTGCTTAGCTGACCACCACTGGAGTAGCAGTCTTAGTTTAGTGTTTCACACCTCCTGCACTCAGAATGTCAAATCAAGTCAGCTCATTCATGAGCCAAAAGAGCCTGCTCCTCCATCCTATTCATTCATGACAGGTAGCACAATAGCTGGCTCAGCCTGAAGTACCCCGTGCCCCAGGGCCATGAGTGTACCTGAACTTTTTACACCATGATTCTCATCACCTTACCTTAGCACCACCCAGGTACAGGTAACCCTTCAGTTTAAAGCACGTGAGGCTTTCTTCTGTTGGCAGCAAACAAAACAGCATGCTAATCCTTCTTGTATTAGTCAAACGGGGCTTTGAAATCCACTCAGATGCTTTGCAAGATTTCCCTGGCAAGTGCAGACGCTGGTCTCACTCATGAATTCCCACAGAATCTAAGGGTTAGGGTTTTTTTTAAGAAAAATAAAAATAATTAAGCCTCATGGCAGCAAAAAAACACCTTTCCAAGCTCAAATTGAGTACAAACTGATGCAACATCAGCTTCCTGAATCTACAGAGAAAAAGCTTCAGTGCTTGTGCTGCTCCTCCATCCTAACACTGCCAGCCAGCACCCACTGACAGAGGTTATCAAGATCTCAACCTATTCTCCAGTGAGGCCCCGTGCCACACAGGGAAACCCAACAATCTTGCAAAAGCTAGAGTTGGGGGCAGGAATGGGCACTGGAATGATTCATATCGATCCTGAAGGAAGGAGGCTGAAGGGAAGGATGAGTAACAGAATTAGCTTGCTTGCTTCCTCTTCCAGAGAAGCAAGGAGGTGGGTGAGGGATGCTGAGATAAGAACACACTTCTTTTTTTCCCCCGTGGCTATCAGGAAGTTGACAAGAAAAGAAAGACCTGCTTTGGTTAAACAGCTAGAAATGGGAGTTTCACACTGAACAAACTCTTACTAGCTATAAAATGAACTGAGGAACTGCATCTCCACACAGGCTCCTGCAGTAACTTCCTTGCAGAAATCCTCCAAATCCCAAGTGCTGGTAGGAGCAAGGGACTGAACTTCTTGGGAAGACACCGATAGCAGCTTGTGATAGAGGTCCTCTCATCTTCCTGTAGTGTGTGTACTTACATCAGCCTGTTGGTATAAGTACATTTCTTGAGAACATTTTACTGATATAAAATTGTACCAACCCCCTTATATTTTTCTCCAGTGAAATAGTGAACATCAGCCTGGTGATTATTTTTAATTCTACCATGGTATTTTTTTTTATGACAGTGAATATTATGAAATAATAACAAAATGTTTGTTGAGATGCATTATTATATTTTTATATTTTTTTATCATAACCTGAATACCACACATTTTACTAATTCAGGATACTCTTCTGTTGTCCGCTATCTTATTCACCTGGTTAAGTCAACAGAAAGAACACAGCCCTGTTAGTATCCAAGTGGTCAGTGGGACTCACACAACCACTAAAACTGAGACTTTCCCCAATGTAAATAATGTAATTTTCTTCTTTTTTTTTTTTTTTTTTGGCACTCCATTTGATTTAGCTTAAGCCACATAATGCAGAGTTCTGTCCCATCTGTCCCACTTAATTATAATAATTGCAGAACCTATATTTGCTTCCAAATATCATTAATTAATATTATACTACAAGCTGGGTGGGTAAGGGGAGAAACTCCTCTGTTTCCAATTCCTAAAAGCCCCCAGCCAAACCAAAACAAGGTCTGGAAGATTTTACATTATTTTTCAGAGTCAGTGCTGAAGACTTAATAACCATAGAATGTGCTCTGTGGTCTTCGACAATTTCATATCATAAGCAAACATTGTTTGCTGGCAAACAATTTGCTAAAACATCTTAACTTGAATTTTTCTCTGTGCCAACATATGAAGCTTTGCTCCATGTAGGAAAATGTACACCACAGGATATATAAGCCCTGTATGCTGTATGTAATTAGAAATTTTTGACTGAAGTGTTACCAGTATCTAAATTAAGCTGTAGGTAATATCATTTTAGATAGGTTACATTTGCTTGACTCAGATTACTCTGTCAGGTTGCAGGTAGGAGGGAGAAAAGCCATCTAGTGGACAAAATTGTAATTATAGATCAGAAAATATTTTGAGGCATGAAGCCATTACTGGAGAACTCTTTTTTTAAATTTCGTTATTCATCTGCAATACTGCTTATCTAGGAATACTCTAGAAGTCTCTGGGAAATCAGAGTTTACTGGAGGGCAACAGCATAGATCTCTCAGCCCAGGTTTTTGGCAGATTTTTTGATTAGCGATTGTCATAAAATGTAAGAGCCGCTTCGTCCCTCCTATCCTCACAGAGAATTTATCAGTATATTTCTTACAATGCTGCGAGAGTCATCAGTCAACCGAATATCTTATCACTAGATTCAACACTATGTGCCAAGCAGACTGGTATTGCCACAGGGTTTAAATAGCTGAGCTAATATTTAAACTTTTGTCCCCTCTGATCCCTGAAAAATAATGAGAAGAGACTTTGTGACTTTGTCAACAGATGAGCCAAACAGCACTCAGAACAGCCTTTTTACTAACATTATCTTTCAGATTCTCCGGGATGCGAGACCGGGGAGGTCTGGGGAGCGCGAGGCAGGTCAGTTGAACAACCCTCCCTCACAAACACACGTGTACGACTCATTCAGCATCTAATGTAAAGCATTGGGGGAATGAAACAAAAACCTCTCCTCCCGATGGTATTTACAACACTGGCTGGCCTTTGCTGAAATGCTACCTACTAGGGTTGCAGTGGCCTGTGCCATGAGTTAAGTAACCGAATATATCCAAGCAGGCAGGCCCAGCTCTGCTCTGCTGTCTCCTCTTTCATTTAAGCTGAGGAGCACAGGGGAGTAAACGCAACAGCCTTTTTTAATGCAACATTTTCAGAGACCCAGCCCCTAAATTCATCCTCTTCTGCCACAAAGTTCGGAGCAGTTAGCTAGGCCCTTTCAGCTAATCTTGAAGGGCAGATAATGATCAGTCATGCCCAGACAAGCCAAGGCATTGAAGCCAAAGCATCATTTCTGTGGGATTACAACAGCACAAACCACCATCATCAGAGACTGTACTGCGATGATGCAAGCAAACATCTGTAACTCCTGCTGCTCCAGGCAAAACACTGAAGTGGGATTAGTGACCTGCCACTTAGAGACTGCTCTGATGCTGAAACAACAGGTTTGGTTCCCTTTCCTGTACCCCTTTTGTTTGAGATAATAGGTAACCCCAGGTATTTTGTGCTCCCATTAAAAACAAAACCAAAAAAATCTCCCAATTAATCTTTCGAAATAGTTGGTTTTAGGAGCATCCCATGCAATGATTTCCACCCGACTCACCTTTGCAGGGGCATGCATTTACCCGGAGGTCTCAATAGCCTCCCTTTCCCATTAACCCTGCATATACATGCTTAGACATACCACATAAGCAGCTGACATCTCCTTACATTGTTCCTGTTTTCCCCAGCACGAGGATTGTTTAATGCATCACCTTCCACAGAGCCACCATTTGCTGTGCTCAGATGACCCCTGCATTGCTGGGTTATGAGACAAGGGAACAGAAGCTCCTGAGCTACCTTGCATAGACCATCTCTGCTGCCTCTTATTCATCCCCCTCCTAATGAATCACAGCCTTTTCTCTCTCTTTTCCTAATAACCAAATAAGGATTTCAGAGTTTGGCCCATTCACTACATTCTGTGTTTTATTACAGACAAGAATGGAACACAAAATACTGCCAAAAGTTTAGCAGCAGGGGCAACCTTTTTGCTATTTTCATGTCTACAGTTCCCAATTCAACAATGCCGACTTGCTGCTCTGCACAACCACAAGGCAAGGAATTCATAAACAGTAATAATAATAATAATAATAATAATAATAACTGTGCAACAAGGCTTCATCCTAGCCATGCCTAAGTGCAGGAGCATAGAGCAGAAAACGCTGCTTTGCTCCTTTACAAAGCTTGCCATATAGACCCTGCACTGTCAGTTTAAAACTTTGGCATCTGCGTCTGCAAATGGGGAGGAACCCATTTTCAGATACTTGTGAAATATAAACCTCAGCTGTTGCCAAGCTCAGAGATAGATTTGCTCCTTTTTATTTTTAAAAGTTTCCTGAACATGTGAAGAAATCCACAAAGCCATTTTAGAGCTGTGTAGCTATGAAAAATGTACACGCTTCTGTTTTTTTTTTTTAAGAAGCATTCTCAATCATTGTAATTATTCCTTGAGAATGCTTTTTAAAAAACAGAACCACAGCTATTTTTCACAGCTACAAACCCCTAAAACAGCTCTAGAGCTTTCTATGAAACTTAACAAAAATATTGCCTTTCAGCTAAAACCAGTAAAAATAGATCAAAAACCAATTAGCTGGCCCACATGGCAGAAGACAGGTGTGCTTTGGATGTGGTATTTATGCAGAATTAGGATAAGCATTTTTTCACTTTTACACAGATTCCTGAAGTCTATAAATATAATAAATCTCTTCTTGCCAATGACCATCACATCCATTTAAAACAGGAGCCACTTGAAGAGTAACCTTAGGACGCAGCCCGAAACATTTCATCTTGCCTCCTATCAAGTGATAAAACAGAATTAATATTAAAAGGAGCAGACTGATGGGTGCATTATGGTAATAACGAGCCTTCAAAAAGCAAAACGAAGTAAACTCCTTTGGAAAGTGCAGCCAGAGAGAAAGCTGGGAACGCTGAAACCAATTACGGCTGCTTTAGTGTTACACCTGTTTAAATGAATGCCAAATCCAGCACAGAATTATTTACATTATGTTATTAACAAAGGGACATATGAGTAATGGGAAAATAGAAATGGTTTATGCAAAACAGGCTCTACTGAAACCAGCTCAAAACTTCAGGTGTTTGCGGTGGAAAGCAAAGGCTGTGGTCAGGCCTGCTGCTCCGGCTGCCCCTGCGTCGTGCAAAGAGGGGCCCAATCCCTGAGCCCCCTTCTACCTGCTGGTCACCGTCCCCAGGCTGCCTGACTTACAACAGAGTAAATACTCACGTAACTGCCCCTTAGGCAATTCAGTCAGAATGATCTGCCCTCTTTTCGGTACTTGTAGTAGAGGTTCTTTTTTAAAACTATCTTGCTCAAGCTGAAACAGATTTTGGGACCGATCATAGAAGAAACTGTGCCAGGAGACCTGAAGAGCGACAGCCCTTTGCAGGCATGTGACGGCTAACAAGCAAATGGGAAGAGGCTGAGAGCATCAGCTTCTTCCCCAGGCCATAGCCTTACTAAAAAAGGAGAGATCAGGATATTCTTGGAGCTTATAACTCCTTCCTCCCTTGCAATTTTTGAGCATTTAAGTACCTACGTACAAGATGGTTCCCCACTGTATAAGACACTTCATGTATTAAAGTACATGATAGGCAAGAAAAGAACGTATTTCTAAATGGACCAAATGCAAGACTGGGAGCTGGAAGTGACTGAAGGAGCCCTCCAAAGCTGCCCGGGGACAAGGATATTTGCAGAGCCCAGGTCCCAGCTTCCTCTCCATGGCATTTCTTCTTGCACACCCTGACTTCCTCTCACCTTTAAGATCTTATCCAACTCCTGATGGTTTGGGCAGGTGGCCATTGATGGAAATTGATAGATCATCTGCAGAAGTAGGTTTTCAAAACCAAGCAACTCCTCCTGACTAATTTCATCCTGTCATCAAAAAATGCCAGGCCATCTCAGGCAGATGGCTTTGGTCAGGCTTCCCCCATGCTAGCTTTAAGCTAAAATCCCTTTTCTTTTGATTCAGCCTTTTACGATGCCTCTACCTTAACTAGTTCAGAAATGGTTTCTCAAGCCAGCAGAAAAATCAAGCTGTCTTCTTTACTTCCAGCAAGCACATTCGATGGTTTTGACCTTGTGATAACTATTCTCCATTCTTGTCATAGCCAGGATACACATAATTCACTGTGATAATTTGATTAACTCAGCAATATGACAGAAAAAGACATCTCTCTACTTTATAGGCAAAAAAAACCTCAAACCCTTTCAAAAGGACTCTGTACAAAGATGGTACATGAAGAGCAGTGAGTTTTCACAATTCAAGTTACAGCAGTAAAATGGAGTAGCTCTCCTCCATTCCCATATCTAACACAAGCACTATACAGATAAGAAACCAGAGGTTTTACAAAGAACTGGACAGGCTGCTGCATCCCAGCCAAGCTCTGGGTAAATGAAGAACCGAAATAAACATTGTATAACAAGCAGTGCAGCACAGAACAAAAAAAAAGACAGAATTCAATGTTATGTTCAATGCACATCTCTGAGGACTTTGCCAGATCCTCGCTGTCTCCTAGAGAAGCACTCATTCCAAGAGTGGTTGAACACCACAGAGTGACCATGGGCTCCAACAGAAGTCTGTGAATCTGTTCCCAAGAAGCTCCCAACTGTGCTTCAAAACCCAAGATGACTGCCATTTAAGGTTCTCCAGGGCTGAAAGAGCTTACACATAAGATTTTCCTCTTGCAACCAAGAACATCAGGACCCCGAAAGAGTTCCAGCTGATTTTCCAAGCAGTGAGTGACTGGCTTTCTCAAATACAGCTGCTTTCTTCATTAGAAGACTAAAAATAGTTCTGCTCCTAGCAGGCTGACTTCCTTTTAAGCATTCTGCCATATCCATGTGTATATTTCATTCAGGGTTTCTGCATGTCTACGCCACTGTGATTCTATTTCAGCCTTTAAGTACATTCAAGAAATTTTTCATTTCCCTCTCCCATATTCACTCCAGATGTCCTGAACTGTCCAAAACTGTTTCATGTTAGGATAATTTGTAGTGATATTCTGGCATTCACAGTGCTCCCATCTGCTTCAGTATTTTCAGGAAAGATCAACTTTCCTCCCCAACTGTTAGCAAATATGGACAATGAGTTTATGGTTTTAAAACATCCATAATTAATGGTAGATGTTTTGCTTGTACCTTGTGCAGTAAGAATAATTAAATGCTGCCATATCAGGCTTTCACTTTTTCCTCTTGAAGAGATGCTGGAGTGGGAAACCTGAGGAATTGAACGATATCCTATGTCTCAGAGAGCATACTGCAACCGCAGTGAACACTTTTTCGTAACACTGTGCCAGCATGCTAGAACCTCATTTTGAAAAAACATACTGAATGTTAGGCAGGGGACTGTGGGAGCACATGCTGCAGTGGTCCTTTCAGTCCTAGTCACCTTGTTTTCCAGGTCAGGGGTAACTGGGCACCACCAATCTTTTCTAGCTGAAGTGGTGGGTGTGAAAATCAAAGTGTGAGAGGGGACACAGGAAGGGAGGAACCAGGGGAGGGATATACCCCTTGACTCCCCTTAATGTGAAGAGAGCATGTGCTTGGATCCATATAGCTCCAGTGTGTTCTAGGTGTCCCAGTTTAGATCTAAAGTAAAAGTCTGTGGCATGTTCAGTTCTAAGTTAAAATCCCCAGTGTTGGACAAACAGTGTATTAAAAATTCAGCTGACACACTCACCAGAGCTAGGCAGTACCAGAGAAAGGCATTAGCTTCTACCCCAGGAAAGCTTCAAACTAGAGACATCATACCCAGCCTCTGCTCAGTATTCCCACTGAAGTCCATGAAAGAGTTCTTTAGGCTTTGGTAACCATTCCTGCTCTCACAGAAGTTCATGGCTATCGCATTGATATAAAAGGATGCAGCCCTTCAAGCAAAAGATAAAAATTCGCTTCACTGAGATCACCATATGGACATTCAGGATCAGCTCCATGGCGTATGAGGAACCAAAGTTCAGCAGAGTTTAATTCTCCCACTTCAGCAAGGGCAAGGCAACTTCAACCCATCCCAGTGCTCTTCCTCTTCTCTGCATCACCTGACAACTCCAAACAGTATACTTTGTAACATCAAGAACACCACCTGAAACAAATAAATAGTTTAACTCCTAAAATTCTCACCCGAGGTATACTTACTTTTCCAAAGTTTTGGTCATAAATATGATTTGCATCACTGAAGCAATAGGGATCCTAGTATTCAGGATATTTCTGGACGAAAAGTATTTGCATAAGCGTTATGAAACTCTGGTAGCATTCCTGCCCATCCTTAATCTTCTTAATTAATCAGGTCATGTTTTGCTCTGAACTATGCTGCTGCAATCTTATGATAACTCCAACCAAGAACAAAATTTGGCTTGCTCTATCTTTTCCCTCTAAATGTCTCATTCTGACCATACAACTACTCTATTTTCTGGTTAAACATTACATGGAGTGTGTTAATTTCTGCTTCAGCTAATTTAGCTCTACTAAATGCAAACGCTTCCTGTACTTATGAATACAATCTGTTCATAGTGAATAGTTTTGAAGATTTGGATGAGTTAAAACAGCAACAGTATCCATGTGGGACCAATCTTCCCTGGACAACTCTTATGCTTTGATTCATAAATTCTTTCCATAGGAAATATATGTGGAAAATCTCCAACACATCAAAAAATGCACAACTCAGTTGCTTGAGTTATTAGGAGTTCTTAATACTTATTGCTTCTCCCTTTATTTCTTACTTTTATATAAGCATTGGCCCTTGTGTTCACAGGAGATCCCTTTATGCTTATTTTCCATTACTATAGAATGTGTGTTTTTAATAACTGCAATAACATCCATCATGAGTACTACCACATGAACCTATTAAAAAGCAACTTCCAACTCCAAAATATCTAAGTTCTGCATCTAATAGGTATGCTAAGGCACATCTTCACCTGCTGTTACCATTCTGCATGTTTGACTTACTCTGTGGAATTAAGACCCAGTTGCTTGATTATGAAACAAGCGTACCATGATCTGACTTAGTACAGAATTTCAGGACACCTTGAAAAACCACTTGGCCTTGTGAGATGTGAGGGTGACAGTGGTGGGAGTGCAATGGTAAACCTGCAAGTGAACTTCTGAGACCCATGGCATTCACGATCCAGAAAAACTGCAGCAGAAAAGCAACGGGGGTGAGTATGGCTACTGGGATGTCAGAATGTGCCCAGTTTGGCACAGAAATTGGGGGCCAAAGGATTTTTTTCACTCCAACAGTATGTTTTGGAGTTGCAAGTCCTGTGCTCAGCTGCCCAGAGCAGGGTGCTTAAACATACCAGACTGGTTTTATGCTCATCTCTGGCAATTTGTCATGGACTTCTGCTAGAGGAGTTTGGCTCTTTGCACTAGATTTTGCAGACACTCCTCAGGTAGCCCCTGTCCATCCAGCCATTACTGCAGCAGTGCCAGGTGTTGCCTTGACATGAGGATGAGTTCTCCTGCAGCTGAGTCTAGTTCTACCAACCTTGCTTGTGATGTGGTCCCACCAAAGGCATCCAAGTCTTTCCTGAATTAAAACTTACATAAGCTTTACAAGAACTTTAGGCAACTGACAGCAAATTGCAGCTAGTCAAGAAAGAAGAAGAAACTAGCACTTATGGTCCATGTGGGTCTAGGAATAAAGTTTTTAAGTCATGATGGCACCTTATTAAAATCTCTTGTCAGTTAAAGAAGAGAGCAACAGCTTAAGACCTTTTCACAAAGCATTTGTCCTCTGATGTTTGTATTTTAATAGCCTCCAGTTTATTCAGTATTTCTTCTCTCTTTTTTATTTTCTGCCTTCTTCAAATGCTGTCTCTTCCTCATGATTCCACTGCTCAACATTCAGGCAGGTTCAGGTGTACAAGTTAATGCTCAGTGGATGTTGCAGCCCTCATGTCCAAGCAGTATTTCTTCTCATGCTTTGTACAACTCCTGACTGGACACTCCTCTCCAGGTTAGATCAATAATTGCAAGTACCATCAGATTTCTCACCAGTCAGATCAAGACAAGACTGTAGCTCATTCTTCCTCTTAGCAGGAATGCTATGGCAGTAGAATTCTTTGGGTAAGCCTTCAGTGGGTTTCTTTTAAAAACCACATTAGTCATATGCGGAGTATGTCTAGGGTGGAAAAAAGCCAAAGATAGAGGTCCTTTTTCAGATCTAGCTATGCCAGCTGAAGATGATGATCTTTCCAGCTGCCTCTTCCCCTTGCCAGAGGTTACAGCAAGTTGACCTGCTAGTAAGTGAGCATGCTTCAGGCAAAACGAGTGAAGCTGACTTAGGATGCTTAAATATTTAGTCTTCGTTCGCTCAGCTTATCCCGACTTGAACAAGTTTATGAGAATTCAGCAGGTTTATGAGTGGCCCCCATGATGCTGAGCCACAGGTCAGAAGGGACAGTAGTCTCTAGTGTGGGTAATAAATCTCCAGGTAGGAAAGGTATATTAGTAGTAACCTTTTATTAGTAGTAACATTTTTCCACAGTTCTGGACTAACATAAATATTCTCTATTATCAGTATAGTTCCTTCCTTTCCCTCAGGATTGCCCTAGCAGTATAAGCAACTTTAAACAGTATCATCACATTTGCAGGCCCTAGTCCTCATGGGGGACTTCAACCACCTCAGTATCTGCTGGAGGGACAACACAGCAAGACAATAAGCAATCCAGGAGGTTCCTGGAGGGCATGAATTACAGATTCCCTTTCAAGTGACAAGAAGAGACAATGAGGAGAGATGCTCTGCTTGACCTCATACTCAGCAACAAGGAGGGGCTCACTGAGTATGTGAAGATTAAAGTCAGCCTTGGCTGAAGAGACCATGAATTTGCTGGAGTTCAGGATCCTGAAGGCAGGGAGGATGGTGAAAAGCAAGCTCATGACACAACTTCAGGAGAGCAGACTTTGGCCTCTTCAAAGAACTGCTCACAATAGTCCCACAGGATAAAGACCTGGAGGGAAGGAAGGCCCAAGAAAGCTGGATAATATTCAAAGATAATCTCGTCCAAGCTCAAGAGTGGTCCATCTCAATGATTTCTAAAAATGTGAGGATGTCTGCGTGGACGAACAAATACCTCCTAGCCAAACTCAAACACAAAAACGAAGCATACAGAGGATGGAGACAAGGATGGGTAAGTTAGGAGGAATACGGAGACATTTTCCAGCCATCCAGGGACAAAGTTAGGATAGCCAAAGCTCAAATGTAACTGAATCCCATGAGGGATGTCAAAGACAACAAGAAAGGCTTCTATAAGTACATAGGTGACAAAAGGTTAGGCAAAATGCGGGCCTATTGTTCAAGAAGACTGGGGACCTGGTGACACAGGATGTGGAAAAGACTGACGCACTGAATGCCTTCTTTGCCTCAGAGCAAGATTGGGCTTCAGGAATCCCAGGTGTCAGAGACCAGGGGGAAAGGCTGGAACAAGGAAGATGTACTCTTGGTGGAAAAGGATCAGGTCAGGGAACACTTAGCAAACTGAACGTATAAACCGGTCCATGGGCCACAACAGGATGCACATGAGTGCTGAGGGAGCTGGCAGATGTAATTGCAAGACCACTCTCGAAAATTATCCTTGATCAATCACAGTGACTGGGAGAAGTGCCCAAAGACTGAGGGAAAGCAAATGTCACTCCTGTCTTCAAGAAGGTCGAGGAGGACGACCCAGGGAACTACAGGCTCACCTTGAGCCTCAGAAGGCAATGGAGCAGCTAATTCTGAAAACCATTCTAGCACATTAAGGACAGGAAAATCATCAGGAGTAGTCAGCATGGCTTCACCAAGGGGAATATGTAGAAGGCTGAACTTTAATTTCTTTCAGTTTATCAATAAGTTAAAAAAATAAAAATCCCTCTGTAAGAAATGGTCTCTGTGCTTAGTTCACAGAGCATTTTTTCTCAGACTCTCAGTAGATTCTAAGTAGTTTAGCACAATAATTGTAACTTTGATTTCAGGGTGAAGGAGACTGTTAAGAAATGTCAAAGATTACCTTCCATCAAGCTTAACAGTTTGTAAACATGAAAGAAAACACACACGGCATTTGACTATGCCCTAATACTTGCTGATCAGTCCAAGCAAAAAGCAGGTATGACAAGTGTTCTCGTTTAAGTTGTAGTCATTACCTCATGCTTCATCCCTCCTGTTGATAGCAACCTTGTCATGCAGCCAAACAAACAACCACCAGCATAAACAAAATCGATCATTCTCGTTCTTATAGTACAGAAATGTACATAATAAAACCCATCAATTCCCGCAGGGAAACACTTTAAAACAGTTAAGTTGCAGCTACAAAAAAGAGACATAAACCAAAAGTAGGCTAACAGCATCTAAAGCTATTCTGTTGAGATGTCTGCGGGTGTAAATGGGTTAGTTTGGCTTTTTGAGTTATAGTTTACAGACACATCTATACAAGAGTATAGTTATGAGTTACTGTTGTGTATGTTTAATGGATTTTCCTGCTCTCTGGTACTGCAAGTTCCTAGTCTGGAGTTTTGCTTCTTGCCAAATCTAATCAACTAATACTATGTTTTACAATATTTACTTGTTAGCTATAAATTTTGGATTCTCAGACCAAGGAATGAAGGAGTGAGCGCTACACATTTGATTTGATTATGTGAAAACTGTCTCTATTTTCATCTGTTTGTGCTATGCATATATTTGCCTTGTGAAAGTCAAAAGGCTTATGCTTCTCCTGCATCTCAGATAAATATTTTAATATCCTTATTTAGATGCAATTTGAAGTATAACTGACTGTGTTGTCTTAACTTTACATACCATTGCCTCCTTGGTAGCCCTTACATAGCTGCTATTAGCCTATAGGCAGTCCAGGGCTCTATCTTACAACTCTCTTTCATGCAAATAACTATTATCAAATGCTAATACATGTGAACTCTTCCTCACTCAGTGACCACCTTAATGACATTATGAAAAAATCTGAAACACCACTTTTTAACAGCGTCTGCTTTTATTATTATTTTTTAAATTCTCTGCCACTCTTACTGAATATATGGCTACTGACTAATAGGACCTATAAGCAGTTTGGTGGAAAGCACCTTTCATTTTCATCAAATGGGACCAGGAATTTGAATCAATAAGATATCTTTGCCACAGCTCTGCTTAGTCACCCTTAAAAGACAGCTCTTGAAACACCACCACTAACCTGAACTAAGATTGGAGACAGTACAATGATGAACAAAGACAGAAATCTCCAGGGTAAGTTCCCCATACAGAGTTCACAAGATCAGGCTTAATTTGAGAAAGATGATTTGTATTGCACCATAAATCAAAATAAATAATACCTATGTCCTCAAAACAGCAGTCCGCTTATACCACTTCTCAGAAAACTGAGAAAGTCTGATTCTGAGTTTATGAGAGGTATAAAATCTGTAAGGTCAATAAACAGAGCTTTTGTGTGGTGCAAGGGACTGCTGGAAAAATTAGTGTGAAGGTAAAGGATGGAATTTCTGACAGGAGTCAAGCAGCTTTTAGCATACGCTGCAGATGAGCAGCACAATGATAGTTTGATGTGGTTTTACTGGCAGTAACCAAAGACAGGCAGATACTAGCGCTGTGAAAATTTTATCCATCTTAGTAACTCAGCTCCTCTTTGTACTGCTTGTCTCTGAAAAGCACGTATTAAAGTACCACAAAACACAACACATGACACCAATCAGCTTCAAACATCTGGTGTGTAGCACATGGAAAAGCATGCTAAAGAATTTCTAAGGAAAGCTGCCTTGTAAATATGCAGGAAAGCTTTACTGATTCTCTTCTGTAGGGAATTAAATTCAACTAAAAATCACAATTTTTAAAAATTAGGAAAAGTATATATGGAAAGCAGAAGCTTTTTCCCCCCCTGCTGTGCCTTCTTAACACAGGAGTATTTACATTCAACACCAAACAGCTGCCTTTTCCATTGCCCCATCAATCACCCTACACAGACAGCCTGATGACTGCTTCATGAGTAGGGAGCCCGGGAGCGCTTCCCAGCTCTCAGGTCCAGCCGTCCACACCAGCAGCAGCTGTCGGCACATTAAGATGAAGCATGGTTGTGGACCACCACCTCCCACCCAGCCTCGATTCCCGATTCCCGCTAGAAGGAAATTCAGGCGTGAGGTCGGGAGGGCCGGGGCAAGGGGTGCCGGGAGCCCAGCTGAGCTGCGGCCGTGGCGGCTGGCATCGAGCTGCAGCCCTACTACGCGTTTCACCAGTCAGAGAGTCAAGTTACAGCATGATTCAGATGTGTGGGGCAAAGCAAACCCAGGGTATGTCGTAAGTCAGCTAAGACTGGAAAGGTGATCAGCCCTGTCACTGCTACAAATTGAAAGCATGATGTAAGTGGAGGAGGGGATGACTGCATTATTAATAAACGACGGGGTAACATCTGCAGAGTAGGCAAACCCTACAAATCAAAGTCACGCTCTCTCTGCTGACCTTGTCGCCCGAGGTAAGCCAGCCAGAGGGTATAATCCCTTACGACATTGCTCACTGCGTCTCTGTCCAGATTTCCAGGGCAGGCCCTAAAGACAAGCAAACAGATGCCTATTCTGGGCAGCCAGTTTTTCAAAGGCACTTGATAGGAACATCTGTAAATCCCTTGATCACCTCAGCAATTTGGAGGTTGGCCAGCGCAGCTGTGTGGTGTGGGCAACCTCGCTGCTCCCTTCAGTCAGTGCCATTGCACCCAACCAGCCGCGCAGCTCACGGCCCACAATCCACTGAATCCCAAGCAGTTTCTCTGACATCTGAACTAAATTTTTATACCTGTATCATGTGTAATGCAACAATTTATTTTGTGATAAGCATATGATATTTATACAACCAGAGATGAGAGAGAGAAAAAAAAATCTATAGCTTTACAGATGAGTCTTCTCATTGTCTAACAAGCTTTTCATTGTTTTTAATTTTCATTTCTCTCCATGGTTCAGGGCACTTTGAAAAAAAGAAATCTATTCAGCAGTTTCCCACTCATAATTCAAGAAGAGAGTCATATATTATAATAGAGATAATTAGCTTTGACTGAAAATAATAAGCTTGGCACCAAATATCCCCCACTACTGCACAGAATAACCATTTATCGTCTTATATACTCTCCATCAAGCCTAATTACTGCAACAGTAATTACTAACCTGTTGAAAGAACAAAAGAAAATGCAACTAGCTCTGCACTGAAATAAGGAGAACATTGCTCCTTCTAATAAGCAGCTCTAGGTTCTCCCCTCTTAGAGCACATTTAGTTGTCATTTAAACCTTGTCTCAACACATATGCTTGTAACCTCCAAAAAAAATATATATATACAGCCACAAATACAGCCACAAACCAACAGTCTGGTTACAATGGTCAGGTCCCATTTGGGTCAAATGTCTGTTCGGTTGGACTGAAGGAATGACACTGATTTTTCAATTTCTGGGATGTTAAGAGAGCAGCACCTGTCCCAGGCTGTGAGCTGCAACACTGCAGACATCCATATGCTGGACAGCTTTGCTTGCCTACTCTTCTGACCCGCAAACCTCTCCCTGGCTGTTATTCTGACTCTTCTCAACAGATATGCTGCCAATCATCCCAAAGAAGAACTAAATAAATGCATTCCTCTGTGTTCAAAGAATAACACGTGCTTGAAGGGTCTGAAGTATGATCTTTACCTGCAGAAGTGTACTGTGTTCATTATAGCATTTCTCCCTCGGTCCACCCCTTCCCACTGTTGCTTCTGTTTAAATTCACTCTTGCAGCTTCAGCTCTGACAGCTGAGTAAGGCCTGGAAAAAAGGAGCAAGTGGCAGCACCAGCCCCTTTTGCTGTTCAGAGTATTCCCCAGGCCATAAAAGAACCTGTATTTGGGAGAGCTTGTACAGCTACCCGAGAAAGACAAGAGAAGCGTCGTTGGTTTCCTTTTATCCTGTTCCATCCAGGTCCCTCAATGGGACCTGTGCCTCTGTCTTTGTCAATGGGAGTTGAAGGAACCTAGTGCCTTCCAGACACCATCAGCCCTTTACAAAATCCAGACTGCCAAAGTTGTTATGCTCATTGAATCCAGGAACTGGAACAATGCCATGCAGCATATGCGAGCATTCACAGCTAATCAACACAGCTGAAATTTTGGATATTGAATATTCTCTGGGAAACTGTTCGCAATCAATCCACAGCATGTAAACAACACAACCCTCCCACCGCCAAAAGCCCTATCAAGCTATAAAGTAATTCATCACATAAATACAACTGAAAAATACAGCCTAGAAAAGCTCAAAAACACTAATCTGAAGCATTCAACAAGCATGAGTTACACTCTGCCTCAAATAATGAGATTGATTTAAATCAGGAGAGGTTTGGGGCTTTTTTTTGGGTTCTTGAATTTTGCCCCCTACATTTCGAAGCCTTAGGGTCATTATGTTTCAGGGCTTTTTCAGAGTCACAAGGCCTAGAAATTGGCTTCTCCCTCCCCACCCTTCTTAAATCATTGCTTGTCTCCCCTAGTCGCACAATCCCATGTGGTACAAGCTTTAGGGAGAATACCACAAAGACTCCAAGAATTGCTGCCAACTGGTGTGTTCTCCGCCTCCAGTGGACGTGCACTGCTAGTAACGCATTCAAGTAACTAGGAGGGGGCTTCCCAAAATGACAAGAATACTAACAAATGCAGAAGCTATGCCACTCCTGATCATCCATGCACAAAGAGAGCAGGATGATGTATTTTCAAAATAAAGGGGAAATTTCATAGCCTAATGGCTAAGTCATTGGTGAGTCTGGAGGTAGAGTAGGATAAAAGCACCAATGTTTTCTCTGTCTTTGCTTGGCTACAAACAATACATCAGTATATTTTCAATAAAAGTAAACACATTTTTCCTCCCCCAAAACCCATTACCTAAATGTAATTTGATTTTGTGTTTTAACATCTCATTAGTGAATTTAAGAGATGCTTATAGCTGGGTTGGAGCCTAGCAGCTGCTTAAAGTTGTAAATGAAAATTTAAAACATCAGTAATATTTTCTTGGTGAAACAACTGAGAGGCATATCTGATCACTATGTAACAATGAAAAGGCCTGAAAAAAAATTTTAGTGTGACACTCACCATTTAGAATAACACAAAATCAGGCCAGGGCATCAGAAGTTGACTTAATTCTCCATTTTGTCCAGCATTAAAATGTTCATTTACAGGGTCATTCTGCATGTCACAATAAATTTTCCCTGCTAGCCGAAAAAAAACCCAACCCCAAAATTGCTTCAATAGGAATTTAAAAAAAAAAATTCAGTTTTCCTACCTTCCTGATTAATTTCTTGTTTAACCACTGACTGCATTTCGGTTCTTTTCCAAGCAATGCTTCTCTATAACGTACAATATATTTTCTAACAGGACCACAGAAAAAAAAAGGAATCAATTGTAAGTTGTAGGCATTGCTCCATCTGGAGAATGGCTATATGAGTTTTCAAATACAACAGGCCTTTAGTATGTCTAGGATTTATATAGTTTGACTTGTACGCTTCCGGAAGCGTGTTTTCGCACACTCCAAATTAGTTGCTTTATCCTGCATGAGTCACACTGAAAAAGCCCACTCAGGAAAAATATCCAAAGAAAACACGAGCAAACTAGTTAGTTGGAAATAGGACAGGCCTATGCCAAAACCAGAAACTCAAACCCATCCGAACTTTGGGAATATAGACCTTAACTTCAAATGTATTCCCCATGTCTACAATAGGTCTCAGGAGGCTAATTTGTGTAATTATTTCTACTTGTAATTATGTTGTTTGGTCACTAGCGCCTTTTGGCTGTTTTGATGCTTTCAGGAAAGGAAGTGGTTTCTGAAGACAAAGAAAAACAGAGCATAACTCATTCTGTTTGGAAATGTTGCTTTCCTTACTAATAAATACTTCTTCTCTAAGGACTTTGGAGAGTGTCACCACCCTGATTCTGACACACTCCA
Organism: Chlamydotis macqueenii; assembly: GCF_036417535.1. Taxonomy (NCBI): domain Eukaryota; kingdom Metazoa; phylum Chordata; class Aves; order Otidiformes; family Otididae; genus Chlamydotis; species Chlamydotis macqueenii. The sequence goes on from NC_141557.1 coordinate 68,572,253, forward strand.
TAGAAGTCACAAAAATTATTCAGACCTACCTCTACACACATATAAATCTGGCTTTTTACTGAACAGAAGCTCTAAGACTCAAGATGATAAACTTACAAAAAACTTCAGTTTTGCATGCACCCAAACTTTTGGTCAAATCTAGAGAGAGATACAAAATACAGGTTTTGTTTTCAACAAGAACACGCTTAGCATTTAATGATCTTTTGCCTGAATTTTCTCTTCAAGACTCATACACCAATATCTCTGTTACTAATCTCACAGTAACTCTTTCCACAATAGGTGGATTATCAGATTATCTGATGCAAACACAGATTTTTACAACAGTCCTATTTTACAGGATGAGCCACACATGGAGAGTATGTTTTATATTTATTCTTATACAGAAAGGGCTGTTATATACTTTCAGTCTGTGCAGTTTTTAGACTTCAACACAAATTCTTCTTCGCCTTTTAGATGATTTCATTAAGGATACAAGATAGGCTGCAAAGAGAAACACATTACGAAACTTCTCCAAGATATAATTGCCTACACAGCTGATTCAACAGGACATACAGAACTGGATATTGAGACTAATGCACACATCCTTATAGATGGAAATGAAAGTTCTAGTATTCTCAGTTAATACAGATTTTTTTTTCAGAATAATTTTATTTCCAGGCTCATTATTCAGTTTGGAACATCTTAATTTCACCCTCTTCTGGCTTTACAACATACCCCACATGAATAATGTAATGTCTGGACAAGTCTCTAGGATTTTATGTGCATTCTTTTAAAAAAATTTACATGTGGTCAGAGGTATTGTAAAACTTTCTCTGTGAACAAAGCTGTCAGCTGGTCTGGAATTTCTTAGTCACAATAAAAAAATAACCAAGTGAATTCTCTGCAACGAACAAATAGTGCTCTACAGTCTTTCTCTATCAAGTAGATCCTCGCTGTGTTTAATTTGGCTTTGATGATGCTTGGCTGCTGCTGGCCACCTGACCTATATTCACGTACTCTCTTCCTCTCCTGAAGGAAAGGTCAAACATTCATGTTCTTGTTCAGGGATTCAGACCGGTGCATCTGTCTTGACTTAACGCTGCAGCCTGACCGATGTCTTTTGCTTTAAGTGCTGGCATCTTAAGGCAAAAACTGAACCTGAACAAGCATTGATCAGTACATAAGGAAATTATACCTTCCATCAGTTTCTCCAAAGAGCAATGTACAGTTTTCTTCCAATCTGCTTTGCTGTTCTAACTGCAAAGTATTACAATTTTTGCTGGAAACACCAAAGAGGAAACAACTGCTGCTGGAAATATTCAGCCCACATATTTGCTAGATTATTAAAGCCCTACTTCTGCCCTAATCCACACAGGACTTCCAGGCTCCCTCTTCCTCCTAGTACTGCAACCATCTCATCTCATGTCCTTTTTCAGTCTCTTTGCCCAGATAGGTTTATATTGCCAAAATCTTATAGAATAATAGAATGTTTAGGGTTGGAAGGGATCTTTAAAGGTCATCTAATCCACCCCCCCCCACCCCCCACCCTGCAAGGAGCAGGGACATCTTCAACTAGATCAGATTTCAAATCTTGAAATCATTGCCTGCTCCTTGGCACTAAACGTATCTCCCACAGGGAACACCTCAGAGATTAACATCAAGAGTACATAGATATAATGAGGTCTTTATGTTTCCCTGCTCTAAACAATACCATAGTGGTCTGACACAGGTACAAGGGTTTTCATTGTTCTCTGTGAAAACATTTAATGCTATCCCTTTCCTCCTGCAAATGAGAAATCATGAAGTTTGACTAGTCATGCCGTAAAGCAAACATTTCTTCCTCGATTAATGTGCCTGTATCAGCCAAGAAAGACTGGCTCCTTTCACTGGCACTCCTTGGCTTCCAAGTGTCCTGAATGAATCATCTTTCTTATTTCAGATCTGAGTAATTATGGATCTGCAGCTCCTTTACCTTTAGCCATCAGTTCAGACATAAGGTCAGCTCTGCACAAAGTGACCAAAACTCCTGTGTCCATCAGGTCCACTGAAACACTTTTAAATCCCAGGTATCTCGATTGTTTTCTCAGTCATCAATTAACTTCCACATTTACTAGTTTGTCTGATCTGAACTAGATAATGAAAAAAAAAAAAACACCTCAGAATCACTGTCCATAGTATAACATCTATTTATAAGCCTGTAAGTTTCCACTGTTGAGTGTACACAGAATCTTTGTTCAAAGCCTAAGCCGCTGTGGCACAGAAAGGGAATTAACACCTCTTCTCCCATGACAGAGTGGTTGCTTCAGGCTAATACTGACCAACAATAAACACAGTCAAGTTGTGCAGCTTGCAAGGGGTAAACAACTTCAGTGCTGCCAGTCCTGTAACCTTGCTTTACAGGAATGTCCAGGAAAACTGTTTTGTACCTCTTACAAATACGATTCTGAAGGTATCTATCACAGTTATGCCAGAATATCCCAGCTACAGCAACAATTCTGAGAAAGCTCCATAGACTTTGTCACAGCTATACAAAGGGTAGCTAAATTTAGGGTCTTAAGAGATACTACAAACTGACTGCATGAAGGCAGTGTAAAGCAGATGGTAGGATGCTGGGACCCAGAGGTGCGTGAGCTACAGCTGTTTTGCTACACGTGGCACATGTGTGACTTTACATAAGGATCCCTAGAGCTGAAGTTACCAGAGCTACTTATTGCATGTGCAGTATTCTTGAAAAATCAAATCTGTTATAACAACAGGGATAAAAATTTAGCCTACATCTCTCTGTCAGTGGGCCTTAAGCTCCCGCATGCCTAAGAATTCTCTGAAAATAGAAATTCTGAGTCCGAGTCATGTGAATATGTTCCATGAGATCACTGAAGAATTAGATGCAATGATGCAATATTCCCTCCTTGTCCTGGTTATCTTGGCCTTTGTCTGCTTTTGTGACTTAGGTGACAAGGGAAAATGATGTGTGCTTCAGCCTACTATCATTGAACCTCACAACCTTTTGCATGTTTCTTCCAGAGGGAGTACTGCTGTGCCCAGAAGACACAGGACCATGCACCTGGAGAGAAGGCAACCCAAAGCATAACCCACTTTCTACTCGCTCTAAGCGTGCCGGTGTTGTGCTAATCCAAAGCCCATCCAGAAGTCTCTCGATGGAACCACACTGACCCCAAACCCTGCCTCTCTGAGCCAAGCATAAATACCGCTTCCAAACAGAGCTTGATCTGCCCGTGAAGTTGAAATAAACAGCGTTAGAAAACAGATCCATCTGGAACTGAGAGTGCTGAAACACTGGTTTTGTACTTTTCTTGATCTCTAGAGTATCTAGGACCTCTGATGGATCAAGAAAGAAACTGGATATTTTAAGCAGCCTTTTAACCCACTGGCTAGATGGAGTGAGAGAAGGAAGGAGGTCGAAATGGAAGCAGCCTAATAACAAAATCTGTTAACTCTGACCTTCTGTCTGAAGATGAAAGCTGAGTTAGATGATTTTTCTATAGATGTCATTAAGGCAGCTTTTAAGGCTACCCTGTTTGAACTCTCAGTCGCATGTCAGTACTGTAAACAACTGCTGGAGGGAGAGTTAAGTGAGCGGAAGTCCAAAAAAGTAATAAGTTTTTTCAGCAGTGGAGAACATTGATCCTAGTGAGAAACCATTTATGCCCCGAAGGGCCATCAGCTGTCACTATTTTCCTGGCTCTGGAGCCATATTTAGGTGCCTAATAAGAGTTAATTAACATATTCATGAATAGGTGGGTGGAGCTATGTCAGTCTCAACAGATAGGGAACACTGACATCAAAATAGACTAATGAACATAATTTGAACCTGTCTAAACTCACAATTGATAGCAAACACAGAAATTGCAGCATCATATCAGAGAACTGGAAAAAAATGTATTTAATTCTCTGTGCTTCCAACAAGTGGCCAGAAACAAGTACGTACTATTACCTGAAGTGGTCAGTTAATGAAAAATTGGTGCACAGGAATAGCAGCTAATCAATGAAAGGCTTATTCCACTTTGAACTTGCAGTCCTCTGAAACAGTTTGAATCTTATTTAAAGCAGTTTAGGGTGATCTTTTTATCCCCAGAAGCATTTATAGATAGCTTGTGGCAAGGCCTTCCACAGGCTTAATATGTATTGTATAAGACTACATCGCCTGAAGCAACTTCAAGTTTCCTAAATCAAAAAATGAATAGCTCCATTCAATTCACAGTTTATACCACTCATTAATTCATCATCAAAAAGACGAAATGTAGTTGTAGACATGGCTGAAATTCAGGGAGGTCCCGAGTACTCTGCTTGTAGACAGAACCCCTTCTTTCCTTCTACTGGGCTCCCAGTTGCCTGATAACACCCCAAAGAACAGCAGGTCCTGCTAGAAACATTTTGCTACAGCAGATACCGCATAATTTCATCTTGTGAGTTCACTGTTAGGATGAGCACTTAAAAAAAAAATTCAGTCCAAACCCAGCAATTAAAACAAAAAACCTGCTGGTATCAGATACTGCGAGGAAGCAGTGCAAAGGAAAGGAGAGAGAAAATGGGCCCAAAGTGAGATCCTAGCAAATGGGAATGAAATCTCACTTTGCTGGCATGCACTTCAGTAAACAGGTTGCGTACTGTACTCTGCTTCCCCACCACACTCCAAATTCAAACGCTGCTCACATACGGAGTGTGAATGTTCTTCTTCAAATCCCATAAGGTTTTTATTTCCTTTGCTTATTGACAAAACAGTAAAAACACTATGTTGAACAATTTTGCTACAAGAAAACAGCAGTTTGTCAGAACGATCGAATCCGGCATCCCTCAATGGAAAAAAAAAACACAACGCTATTAGGCAGCAGAATGTAACAGAGAGAGCTCATTATGCGGATACGGAGAGATTGCATTATTTTCTCTTAAAAGGTAGCATTTATACAAGTTATACACTATTACAGGCATACCAAAATTACTTCAAAAGGGAGTGGAGAATGATGTTGAGAGGTTAAGTGGGGTGTTCCCCTTTATCTCCTCAGACAATAGAAAGCAAGCTGATACTCAAGGAAACTGAAAGGCACTGAATTTACCAACAACAAAAGGAATTTTTTTATTCAGTGCATGATAAATAAGGTATGAAACTTGCAGTCTTGAGACATTATTAAAGCCAAGAGCTTATCGAGATTCAAAATCAGATTTTTGTATACACAACAACAGGAAAGCTGGCAGCAGCTCAGGGAGGCAGGTTCTTTTGAAAATTTCCAAGACAACCTAGAAGCTAAAGTTCCACCTTCAGAATAGATTTAAGCACACACTGATTATACCTGCATGAATAAATCCCACTCTGTAATTGACTTCACCATTCAAGACTGCACTGGTGCTAAGAGCCTCTTAACTAGATCTTACCCTGCTCTTGTCCTGCCTCTCTGGGTGGCAAATCCAGCTGGTGTTCATCTGTCTGCTCCTGTCTTTCTATCAAGACATAATCTGCGGTGCCTGCCTCTGTTGTAACCTCAACAGGCGTGACTGAGGTATCTTGGAGAAGAATTTACCAGTGAGCAAGTCCTAGACTTCTAGAGGCCAGAAAGAACTATGGTTGAAGGCAGAACTTGGTCTCCCAGATGCACTGGCAGTAGGCTCTGCAGATATGAAGGGCTTAAAAGGCCATTCTGGATTTTTGCCTTAATTTTTAAACTGCATTGACAGAGAAAGGCAAAAATATTATTGTGCGCAAAATTACCATAAAGTGAGACAGGACCTGAATTAGGCAGGGAATTCAGCAAGCAGCAAATTCATCAATGCAGTTTGCTTTATTTCAAAGTCTGTTGAGCTCACCAGCTAGCTTCATCTAGCAATGAGCATCCTATTTCAGTAAACTATTCACAAAACTGTTACTCATAGTTACCCTATTTATAAACTACCCAAGCAATTAGGATAATTAATTCCTCTGGCTAAGGACAGCAAATCCCACATTTGGGAGCATTCCTTCGCCACTATCCTACCAGCTGTTCCTGCTGTGCTGAGGTACCCTCATGCTCTCCTCTTTACTTTGCCCAAATAAGCCATTGACTAGCAGAGGAACCTAGGTGCTTCCCCTTGAAGAAAACAGCACTAACTATCAGGTGGTCTGTTTCTCTTAGTCTCAGTTCAGTTCTCTGCCTCTGCTCTAAATGGCAGAATCTGGAGCTCTCTTGAAGCCTTTTGTTTTAGCTACTTGTAAACATTTAACTGCTTATTGGACTAGAGGACTGAGAATGACAGCTTAGCCAGTGCCTCAGGTGTCAGGGGATACCTGCTTAAGCTTCTGTTCTTGCTCCATCAAAGGCCATTTATGCAAATTTGGAAAAGATAATGAATGTACCACTCCACCCAGTAATGTCTAATAGCTTGGCAGCACTGGTAAAAACTAGGCATTCAAAGCCTCTCACAGAACAGAGGAAAATCTGAAATTCGGTCTCTGTGACAAGATCCTGATTTGAACAAAGCTTTGAGGTGGACATGCTTAAGACTTCTTCTCCATCAAGCTCACCAACAAAATAAAAAAAAAATTTCAACTGAAAAAAAAGGCAGGGTTTTTTTTTTATTATAAACTACACAAGTTTTCTAAACAGAGAAAACTTAAAGCAACTTACATACCTCTCCACAGCCAGCCCACTGTGCACATACAGGCAGGTCCTTGGTTACACTTAACGCTGGGACTTGCAGTTTTCCAGGCTTAGAATTTTGTGGTGGGAGCTCAGTGTGAGGTATCCTCAGATAGTACTTTCAAGTTTACTTACTACTTGCCTGAATCTGTATCATGTACTCAGGGACAAATAAAACAGTTCCATCTGCTGTTGCTGCAGGAATTGATATGTGTTTCTCTGCAACTGGTCATTAAAAAAAATATTTTTTTTTATTATAGATAAGAGCCTCTGATCCTGAAATAGGAAGTGGTTCCTTGATATTTTTGAGTGGTTACAGCAACTGGCTCAGGAGGGAAGTATTTAAGTATGGTAACAAGCAAGCCTCTCCCCCCCTCATCTGTTTCTTGAATAACTGTACCATAATTTTCACCTAAGTAGAGGAAATTACCTTTATTCCTCCATACTCATTATAGTACTTTCTGTGTGGCCATGAACATACCTGATTGGTTCTTCTGTCATACTTATTTGTATCCCAATACTACTAATGGGTTTGATCAATTAATGTTCATGCATTGTTTTAAGGTTGTAAGTATTATTCTGAAAGTCTGTATCCATCTCTGTGGGCAAACTAAGCACTGAGATCACTTCAAAAGAATTATATGAAATTCAATGCAACAAAGCTAGAGAGAAGTGAATGTGATTATCTGCCAAGTATACACAGAAAGAGAGTAAATGGTTTAACCATAGGTACTTATGAGACAGAACCTGTTTGCTGCTGAAAATTAAAACAATATTTTGGCAAAATATGAAAATTTGCCAGAAAGGGTAACAGCAACGCTGTATTGTTTGGCTTTTTTATAATGTGCCCCCCCATTAAACGTGCTTGCCTTGACTCAATAACCTTTAATCTGCATTTATATTCCTTTATCTTTATCTATTATGCATTACACGCACATGAAGCCAAGTCTCTGATCATACAGAGACGCTATTTAGAGTACACAAAACTTCCCTGGAGGGTTTCCATTTAAAGAAAGAAGCAGATTATCATAACTCTCATGCAATGGTAAAGAGAATACAAAAGGCTCAGCTATTTCCACTGCAGAGTATCAATGTCATTCATGTGTCCCTATTTTAATATATTCAAGAACAGCAGCAGCCGTCCACGAAGAACTGGGAACAGGTTTCCAAGAACATCAGGTAGGAAACAGCTTTTGTTCTCTCTCCTGCTGTTGTCCAATTTAAACAGCAACAAACTTCAACCCAAAACTTACAATAGTCTTTTATTCAACTCACCTGCAGTACTACAATTAGTGACTTCAGAATCAGTCACTCGGTTACATGCTGCCTTTCATTTTCAGTATACTTGGTCCACAGTGAGGGATAAAAAAGGGCAATGTAATTAAATGATACAGTAATAATTGTAGAGAGCAAAATAAAGCAGAGGAACACAACTGAAGGAAAAAAAACATAAAACTCTCATTTTTTCCACGTGAACTCATGCTGGTTACGTATTTCCCTCAGGACAGAACAGCAAATTGTAACAAAATACAGGTAACAGAGTCATGCTGAAGCACTTGTGACTGGCTTTGGGACAAGGGATGGGGAGCAGAAGGGAAGTGCACATGGGGGAGAGTTTCTGAGTTCTGCTGGGTCTTATCCTTTGACACTTAACACCGGGCCATTTATGGGAATGCAGTTGCATGTCGGGTTCTCACTACGGGTCAGAGGGGAATCACTCCAAGGGCAGACTGTTCCAGTAAGGAGAACGCTTAGACTAGTACCTCTGTGTGTAGCCAGCTGAAAGCCCAACTCTTGAGACTGCAGGGTTGAAATTCATTCCTCTAGGACTCCATTAGTATCCCTGGAGTGACACCAAAGATAACTTTCTTTTTTTAATAAGAAATAACTGGTTTGCTGTAATACACTTAAAAGACATACCACTTTAGCTTTCTCTTTTATATTTTCGTTGGGTGCTGTGTGCTTTTCTTCAAGTTAGACACATCCAGTTAGACACAATCTATCAAACCAATCCACTCCTATCACTGAATTCATAAGATGTCTTGTAAATAAGCATTCTTTATTGATCTCTATTGGTCAGTCTCTTACCAAAATGGATTACTAAACATGCCTCATTCAAGCACTGAGATTAAAGCAAGTCTGTTAGTCCAACTGGCAGGGATAAAATCTCTGCCTCACAAAAAACTTCAAGTCTGTGACCATCTTTGCTAGCAGTATCACTGGAGGTCAAAAGCTGACGACACCAAACTAGGACTGTTTGGTTAGCACGAGGCTGGCCCAATATAAATTTGCAGATATGATTAACTAAAGTAAACAAAAGATCAGACTGAACCATCTTCTGACCTCTTCAGTTCACTCCTTCCCAGCTAAAGCAAAGCACTTACATCCACAGAAAGAGTCAGGAAGACTAAAATGATCAGTTATAGGTCCTGTGTCCATATATCTAATGAAAGACCAAATGGTTTGTGTCTTTTCTCAACACAGACAAAAGGAGGGAGCAACTAGAAGCCTTATTTCTCCCAGTCCTGTCGAAATGTTTTGTGCTTTATTAAGCTAATGGGTATAAGCAAGGACGAGGGGAGACGTCTGTGCAAAAGGAGTTTTTAAACTTGTGCTGCATCACCAGCCTCATCCCAACAAGGTACAAGTCCTGTAAGCTGGGAGAGTATGTTTTGTCATCTCAGCTTGTGTGGACAGTGCAGCTATAATAATTGGTCCAACAATGTACATGTGCCAAGGGATGTGGCTAAGTATGTTCTTACAGACAGACAAGTAGGAAAGAAAAAAAAATACATTTTGGGAGATGATGGGGCAGTGTTCAGTGCTGCAATCACATGGAAACATCCAAGGCCACGTTGGACCGAGCTCTGAGCAACCTGATCCAGTTGGAGATGTCCCTGCTCCTTGCAGAAAGGTTGGACTAGATGGCCTTTAAAGGTCCCTTCCAACCCAAACTATTCTATGATTCTATATGCTATGACTGGCAAGCAGCAAGACAGACAATTGGATTTGCTACAACGTGAAGTGACACTGGCTCCTAGTGCTTTGCAAATAAAAAGCTCATGACTCTCCAGCATACTGGCCATGGTTCACCTTACGCAATGGTGGAAATGGGGAGCTTCCACAACTACTACTCTCAGTCCCAGAATTTAATTGATACTTAACTTCTGGCTGCCAAGTACTCACAATATCATGCACATCAAAGTCCATTTGCCTTTGCTTCTCTCCAGTTATCCTGTCCTCTATTAGGATGAGATGATACCTCAGGACACCACGAGGGCTGCACTCCTGGAAAGGCAGTCTCTGTTGGTCACTCATTTCGTGGCTTCTCCGTGGCCTGGAAAGAAAGGCAGAGCAGGATGCTCTGACCTATGAAGAGGATCCCCTCCATTGGGTCCTTGTCTGCCTCTGTCACTGAAGTAACTGAGAGGAACATCTGGCTCTGGGATCATCATCCTTCACTGCTGAGAGGCACAGGTTATGAGAAGCTTGCTGTTTGCCACCCTGCCAAAGGAGTCATGCATCTGCAGGAAACACTGGCATGCCTTTCAAGACAGCCCAGCAGGTCAGGTTCTGTCTCTTTCCTTAATGTACACAGCTTTTGATATTTGTAAAAATTTGAACTAGCACCATACAATGGCTGGCGTGAACCCAGCCTCTTATAGCTTTGCTGGCATCTGCTCGTATTTCTACTAGGAGTTTCTCCCAGGAGTAGAGTCACAGAGCAGGACCCAGTAATCACAAGTAGATGAAGACCTTGGTCCCCACTAAGCCTTGGCTGCACCCCTCTGTGCTGATACTTTGCACACCAAGCATGTCTTTCTAGACCATCACCTGGTGGTGTGGCTTGGAGATGTCGGGCCTCATGAGATACTTCTGGAAGCATATTTTAATGGCTGGGGAAGTAAGACTTCAGTGTGACGTGGAGAGTGTGCTGATATAACAGCACCAGAAAACTCTATAGCACTTTGGAAGGGCTTCTTTCCCTTTCCAGAGACTATCTAGGCTATCATAGGTGCCTGTATGAGGAGGTGGCCAAAATCAGAGGCTGCAAATAAGCCCACCATCCCCATGCCAACGAACACGTGGCAGGATAGTTTGTCATAAAACTTACAAACAATTCCTCCATTTTCTTCTCCCTATTCTCCTTAATTTCCTTCATTCTCCTTCATTTTCCTTCTCTTCGCACCTCTTTGAAATTGAAGTTTTCCCAACATCTCAGACATAGAAATCACAAAAGATTGCTCATGAGTCATGCAATTCCCCTTATCCCTGGAAACTATGGTATAGTTGGGAAGAGAAATCTGACATTTGGACTTCAGGTCCCATACCTTAAACATACAAAAAAAAAAATTATCTCCTTATTTTAAAAAGTAGAGACAGAACAAACCTTAGAGATCCAATTCTCTACTGCACGGTTGTACAAAAGGGGTCTAACATGTTACTGGTCTAGAATAGTCAGTGTAAAACAGTGGAAAAGGAAACATCTGGTACCTAATACCAAGCTTGTATTTGCAATGAAAGTAAACAAATTCAAGAGGAAAATGGACTCATGCAGCCTGAAGCCAGGAAAATCCAACGAGCAATGGATTGATCTTTAGGCCTTCAACATCAGTAAGACCATTCTTGTGCTTCAATGTTACATGTGTATTTTAGCACCTGGCTGAATTAAAGCCTCAGATAGCAAATCAGGAGATTGCTGCTTGTTTTCAGCTTGCAGAAAAGACAACCCATTTTGAGAACTGCACTGATTACCCTAGTTTATAGTCTCCTTAATATCAAAAGTTCCACAAAGATACATTTTGTTCCCTAGAGCTCCTCAGAAATCAGCTAAACATATGGACTGCTTGCTTACACCTACTACAGAAGGCTGAGTATTGAGGATTTATATATTTTAGTCTATGTGGTGTAAATATGTATAAATTTATATTGTGTTAATTTATGGCATACACTACAGAAGGTTTTGCGTGAGCTACATCGCATTCCTTCCCACGTTTCTGCTGAAATATTCATCTTCGGGTCTTTTTCTCCATGTTTTCCTTAGTCTCGCCACAGATGTTTGGGCAGCTTGCGTTAGAAGTGAGCGTGCCTTAGAAGAACATTTAGGAATTTAGGTGATGAGAATACCAAACTCGACTGTGTGGCTGCAGCCTGACAGGATTAACAGGCTTGGTGAGCGCTCACCAGTGTCTCAGACTGGCCTTCTGATACACAGGCAAGCATTGCAACAGAGTCTGTAAAATAGCACCACCGAGACAGCCACCCAGCGCACGAAGAACTTCTGTCTCCAGGATTGCCAAACAAGTGCCTGACAAACATTGCGTTCACACACAAAACATGGATACATAAAGCTGCTGTGCCAAAAGGAGGACTCATTCTCGCAAGAACAGGCACCTGTACATCAACAAACTGCACTCCACATTACCGCAAGCAGTCCCTCCCATCTGCCTGCACGCAGCACTCAAGAATGAAAACGTATTAACGCGTCCCACTCCCTTTGAAACCAACCGGACCCTCGCTGTTGGCTCAACAAGAGCAAGGTCAAGCCATTGGGCCAAAGCATAACCCTTATCTCTCCCCAAGTCCTTATCATAACTCCATCAACACAGCCTTTGTGTACAAGGTCTGGCGGTAACCCAGAAGCTCCAGTGCCAAATTGCAGCAGTATTAAGAGCCTGCTGCCTGCCGCAATGTCCAGCACGAGACATGAAGACATACAGAAAACTTAATTAAAGCACGACCTAATCAACAGAAGTGGGGCCCAACACAATGCTTATTTGCTTACATTCGAATTGTGCATCAATATGTTGCATTTCACTGACTTACTGGAATATGAAAATGCACAGCTACATAAATAGTACCTGAGGGAGTTACCTAAATACATAAATAAATCATATATAGCTAAATAAATCTTTCATCTATTACAGAGTCCCAAATGCAACACATAGTACTAACTGACAGAGATGGATGAGTAAGAGGAAGCATCTGCAAATATTTTCTCACACACAACTGTGAATTACTTTGAATTTCTGACCCCTTCTCCCATGCATTGTCCAAAAGCATTTCTATGTTCTGTGTTTATGGCAACATACTGGGAGATCTGGGTTCAAAGTCCAGCCCTGCTTCAGATTCTCTATCTAATTCTGGGAAAGTAACTTTCACCTTTGAGGTCCTCTGGGAAAGACACAGTTATGGACATTTTTCTCCAGTCCTCTTTGCTTTTCTTGTCTATCTAGGACCAGGGACAGATTTTTAAAAGTTATTCTGACAGCTACAGTTGCAACCAGTACTCTCGACAATGCCATCAGTCACTTCACTTTGCCCTTGAGAATGACAGCAAATATCTCCTATTCCCAGCTGCCTGCAGATCCTCACCAGATCTGGCCCTACGCTCTGAGATGGAGCGCGCCCATCAGTGTGTACATTGTCTAATACAGAGGTGGCAATATTCCGCAGGGGAACTGTAGAAAAATAAAACACACAGTGGTAAAGAGCCACATCTTTCAGTAGAGTTTAATTTCGTTTTTCTGGATAGCTTTTCCATAAGTACCACTACAGCTACATCACACAACAGCAGATGCTTCAAAGATGCTGAAAAAGCATTTTTGCATACAGAAGGTCAACGATTCTAATTTAGCAAGCAAAATTTACAGTAATTCAATGAAGGTGCAGATTACATTACCTTGCTGCATTGCTCTACAAAGGTTTGAACAGACCATACATTTTGCTGGTTTTATTTTATAAAGAGGCCAACTAAAACCTCACACATAAAATAATCAACAACCAAAAATAAAACTCTCAGACTACTGCTGCTTGTCTACCTCACCCCCGTTTGCCCAGCTCTTTCCCAACCTATTGCCCTGGCCCTTCCTGTCTCACCTGCTAAAAGTACCTGCTAAAAGAATGACTGAAGGATTAAAAACAACAGAAGTGAGAAATCATCCTATCACATCTTAAAGACAACAGAGCACAGTCAATGAGTGTTGATGGTCTGAGTACCTCAGTAGGCTGAAATATATTCAGAGAGCATTTCAGTGAATTTAGGTAGATAGGAGAATGGTTTAAAAAAAAAAAAAAAAAACAAATAAACCAAAAAATCCCCAAAAGCAAAATCTGATCTTGGATAATTAACAGCAGAAACAGGACTAAACTGAAATAAATTATTCAGTGCAAGTACTTCAGACAGCTCTTAAGAATAACACATGGATCTGTGGCACTCTTTAGGGGACTTTGTGCCTATAAACTAATTAATAGATCTGACTTCTCCATATGTAGTTTTTCCATCTGTAACAGATAAAGTACGGATAGGTTTCTTCATGTAACAGAAAAATTAAAACACAAGTTATTTTTGTAAGTTGTAGAATATTCTCTAACTTATTCAAAACACGAATGTGTGAAATACCATGACAGAATGGAAATTGATTTTGTAAAATGTGAGAGTGAACGACCGCGCTCTGAAACATGTGGTGTAAAGTCAGAGACACTGCGCTCTGCTTCCTTCCCCTCCAACCACCACCCAGCCATGTCGCAACCCAAAAGGGCAGCTCACAACTCGCTCCTCGCTACGGTGAGCAAGCAGCAAGGCCACATCAGAAGTGTTTTCATTCTAAAGCTGAAAGGCTGCAAGTTCCTGCCACCCTGCTCCGGTAAGGCTTCACTCAAGCCTTCGCAAGCACTAGTCACAAACAGCTTTGGAGATATACCTGCCATTTTATTGCCGGATGTCCCACCTTGGGAAAGTTCTTGGACCTTTTGCTTTAACCAACGCAGGAGCTTCCATAGTCAATTCCCTGGGTGGCCACCATGCTGCGTGTGTAGGAAAACGTTGCACAGCTTACTAGGCCAAGCAGTGCTGCCACGCGCAAGCTCATCCAGCCATTTCAACTGTTGAGAAATTCGTCTCCAGCCATTTCATCCAGCCCGGGACTTGAACACTGCTAGGAGACAGCTATTGTATTTTTGTATTTTGTATCATTGTATTTTTACTGATAATACCTCACATTTTACCAGATCAACCTTCACACTTGGATTTCAAAAGTAGCTTCCAAAGTTTCAGCCAAACTAACGTCAGGATCACCCATTAATCAAATCCTATCTGTGAGGATTGACAGTTTCCCATGCTTCCCTCCCCCTGCCTGAAGGTCTGGTCATTGTGGGAAGCTGCCATTCATACAGATGTTAGCATACTTATTTATTTGTAAAGGTTAGTTACGTCTAAAGGTTACTTAACATAGAGCGTATTAGCAGAATGTGACAGTCTTAAATTTCAGTGTTCAAAAAGCAAGAATTGTTGTACAGCCAAACCACCACCAACATTCACAAAAACCCCAAACCTATTCAGAGGTTCAGAAACACGTGGAGAGATTTTTACCTGACATCTTTTCTCCCAAAATAGCTAATGACTCCCATCACCAAACCGTCCAACAGCAGCATCATGCCTAGCCAGTATCCATGCCAAGAATTAATGCCTCTTGGTTGTCTCCCCTCCTCCCATGTCCATCTCCAGACCAACCTCACCACCTAGCAGCCCAAACATCTGGCCATCTCTATTGGAAACTGCTTCTTATCCACACAACAATCACCACAACGTGATGCCCAGCAACATTCCTGCCGTAGTCTCTAAATACAACATTTGCTTGAGTGTGTCGACTTCATATCTCATTGACTTTAAGGAGAGCATCAAGAGTTTCCTTCAACTTCTGTTGCTGAATACAGACAACAAGCCCTGACATCTACCCTTTAATTAGCATGAATAATGGTAAACTTTGGGAGACAATCAGGAGCTTCATCCAGTCTGAAGTTAGGCCTAAACCGAAACTAAATACTCATCAACATTTCTGGAGACTGTAATCAGATGCGGGGGCTTGGTTTCACTTCCCCTGTAAACTGATTCTGCACACAAGACTGCTAAGATATTTTCTTCTCTTTATCCCAGCATTTTTTCCTCAGACTTCACTCCTTATCTCAGAGCACTCTTCCCAGAATTGCCTTGTTGTCTCATTTGAGCTAGTTAGAAATACAACACTGAAGAGAGAATACTTAAAAAACCAACTATACACATCTAGATTATTCTTTTGTTTGTGTTGGGATTTAGTTGTGGTTTGGTTGGTTTGGGTTTTTTGCAAACCTACATGCCTTTTTAACATAGTCTGAATTCATTCACTCCCATCCTTTCTTTGTAGTTATGTGCACCTTCCTTTTGTCATTCCCCACACACTTTTCACTTTAGCAAGCTAAGAAAATGTTATCAGATGCAAAAGATGATACAAATTTGTGCTAGAAAAGAGCTATGAGAGCATTTCAAAAGAAGAGGACAAGGTAGCAGAAGATGCCCTCTGCCATCAGTCCCCAGCCATCCAATACATACACAGAACTGGCATGGTCCTTCACAGAGCCCTCCTTTTTCATACTGACTGTATTTAAAACAGTCAACAAACAAACAAAAAAAACCCACACCACCATTTGATCCTTCATTGTTTTGTTTACCTTTCTATTTAAGAAAAGTTTCCCTGATAGTCTCTCTGATCGGTATTTAGTATGCTAGTTAAAGAATAAAATACAAGACTGGAATGAAGTCAGTGTTGGAGCGAGTCCAGAGGAGGGCCACAAAGATGATCAGAGGGCTGGAGCACCTCCTCTGTGAGGACAGGCTGACAGAGTTGGGGCTGTTCAGCCTGAAGAAGAGAAGGCTCCAAGGAGACCTTATAGCAGCCTTCAAGTACCTAAAGGAGGCCTAGAGGAAAAATGGGGAGAAACTATTTAGCAGGGCCTGTTGTGATAGGACAAGGGGTAATGGTTAAACTAAAAGAGGATAGATTTAGATCAGACATAGGAAAGAAATTTTTTATAATGATGGTGGTGGAACACTGGCACAGGTTGCCCAGAGAGGTGGTGGATGCCCCATCCCTGGAAACATTCAAGGCCAGGTTGGAGGATGCTCTGAGCAACCTGATCCAGTTGGAGATGTCCCTGCTCCTTGCAGGGGGGTTGGACTAGATGACCTTTAAAGGTCCCTTCCAACCCCAACTATTCTACGATTCTATATGCTATGACTGCTCCCCCAGGTGCCAGCACTCCCACTGCTGAGGTGAGGGCAACTGGAGGTGAGTAGCAACCCTGTTTTCTCGGCAGTCGTCCTGTGTAGGCTACTCTTATCACAGAGTCACTGTGCAGCAAGGCAAATGCTATTTAACAAAACAACCAGTTTTCCCCACCACCACAGGGATATCTCATCTCCACTACAGCTGTGCAGTTGATAAGCACCTGCTTTGATATCACAATACTATGTTATTTGTAAACATGCAGTCAGGTTGGTCAGAACCTACCTGAATGCAGCCCAAGAGCCTGTTTCCAGTCTCAGCTGCTACTCACTGGTCACACTTGGAAAAAAAAAAAAAAAAAAGAAAAGAGAGAGAGAGAAAGAAAAGCTGCTCTCTGGGGGCTGAGCTGGTTTCCTACATAGTAATTTCATACAGGTGAATCTTCCACTAGCCTGGTTGGCTGACACAAATTGTACAGGGAACAACAGGAGGCTTGTCAGCACTGCTCCAGCATACAAATGAACGTAACAGACTGGTAGCATTAAACTCTCCTAAAGATAAAATTATGATCTTCAGTGATTGAGAAAGATGATAACTTAACCACAGGATGTATCGCAATTAGCTTCCTCAGCAGCCTACAGAAGCAATATATACAAATTACGAGATAATCTTCTACAATTTGAAACCATTTAGGATCTTTAGCATCATATACTTGGATCAATTTAAATCTTAAAGTTGCTATCATCTTTCCTCCTTACTCAGAGATAAATATCTTCTCATTTTCTACTGAAACACAGCAGACGTGTTTTTTATCTGGTCTTACCGTACCATTTCTTTCTTTTAAGTCAGATGGTTGAACTATAACGAACTCCACAGGCCTGTGGTTGCAAAGCACAAGCAGGGCTGGCCACCTCAATATCTGTATTAGATTGCCCCCAGTGGCAAGGAACTGTAAAAGGCTTTCGCGAAGAGAGAGGAATTAAAATTTTCAACTGAGAAATAGATCTGCTGGGGGAGGGTGGGGGGAGAATAGTGCTGCATGTACAAATGTTTAAGCTTTCATCCATTTCTAGGAAACTGGAATGGGAGGAGCATCCCTCCTACTCCTAAAGACATCTGCACTGTGGGGATATAGGGAAACTACTGCAGTACAAGCAAGGTTTTGGCAAATTAAAGCTTGTTAGAATCACAGCAAACTTCCCGTTGATCTGGGTCCACTTACACTTTGATTCCAATGCTGTGCTTCTTTCTAATGTTCCCCTTTGGACATATAATACTTAAAGAGTAGCTCCAGAACTTGAGAGGCTTGATTATCTGCACAGTCTAGGAGTAGCCAAGATATTTCTTTCTATGGCCTTCTCCTTCCTCCTCCTGCCTTGTTTTCGACCTAGCATCTGGCAAAACTGGAAAAACCCGGGACATAAAAATTCCCTTAACTGTGAGTAAGCCCTCGTTATTATGTCTTTCTTTATAAAATGGCTTGTTTGATTAATGCCTGTTTGCATGGAAAATTCTCTCCTCTCCTTTGCTCTCTCCTGCAATTGCTTTGTATTTTAGTGCCTGCTTTAGCAAAGGGAAAAAGCTGGGAAAAAAAAGCTGGATGCTGGGTTAAATCATAGCCCCTTTCTGAGGTCTGTGGGACTCTTGTTGTTCATTTCCACGGCACCAAGAGTTGACCCTTATTCTTAACAGCTAGAGCCTCCAACAGGGGCCTACCGCACCATTTTAAATCTCTGGAGTGAACGACCAAGTCCAAAGTTGCTATTTTAAACACCAGTGATTTTTCAAAAGCCTGTTTAATTCATTAGACTTCATCCAATCCTCTCAGCCCTGTTCAGATGAATCCAGTAAGCTCTGTTCTCTGATGCTCCCTTCCCTCTAAGTGGCAGCAATTTTAACTTTGCACAGAGTAAGAATTTAGCCCAAATCAAGTTTAAAAAAATATAAATCCTTCCCTATTGAAATCTGAGGCTGATATTTGCACACGTGATGATTTTAGAGTGACCACATCTTTGCTATAGAAAGATGGCTATTTAAAACCAAAACAGGAGACTAACACTTTTTAACAGCTTAGTCTTACTTGAGTTTATGGAAACTAATAACAGGCCTGCAAACATTTACGTACCTAGCAATTATCGGTAGCTGTCTGGACTCACAGCCAATGGAATAAAACATTTGAGAGATTGTATTCATGATATAATCTGGTTATGAAGCTAATTACACCTCTTGTAATTGTTGACAATGTATGATTATAGAGACAAAAAATCTTGATTCTGCTAGTCGAATCCCATGGGAGGGTATAGACAGAGGGAAATAAAGAAAAGAAAACAAAAGAAATTAAAAAAAACCTGTCTCATTTAAGAAAAGACTACCCGAGTTGAGAAAAAGAAGGGGAAAAAAAACCCACCACAAAATAATCACACCCAACAAGAACACTAAACTTTCCTTAAAATGCTAAAGGAGACGGTACATGGATTAAAAGGTATACAAGGGCATCTCTAAGTGAACATGTAAAGGTAAATCTGAAACCTCTAGAAAACTAGAATGAAAAAAAAAAAAAACAAAACATCTTGAACATAACACACAATTCCAGCTTTGCAAGTAAGGCAATACATTCCAGTACATCATGCAGATGCCAAGACTTCTCTCAGATAAAAGCACATCTCTGAGAACCAGAAGTCCTCTTTAGAAGCAAGGACTGGATTTATAACCCCCTGTGATCTGTGGTCTCCTAGTTCCATATGTACAGCTAATATAGAACTGAAATTGTAAGCCTTTCATATTTTCCATGGTATTGCTTAGTCTGTATGCTCATCCCTTAGTTGCTGATTTCAAACAACTTCTCATTGCAATGAAGATTAAGTTAATTTTGCAAGTTACATCATAAAACCCTGCATGCTCAGAAAGCCATGGCTTTTTTTCATAATGACCTTTTTTTACAAAGTCTCAATTACTATAGGACATATTTCCCAAACATTAACTGAATTTTAGATATTTTTTTCTGACAACAGTAAATTATAAAGTTTAAGGAGTCTGTTTCGCAGGAAACTAAAATTTTGAATAAGTCTAAATTTTCTTAAGATTTTAAGTTACTGCACTCAAAGGAAAATTTCAGTGACCTTACTGAAAAGGAAATTTTGATTGTTTATGCCTGCAGACAAAAACAGAGAGCCAGAAGTAGTAAACAAAAAAACAAGCTTATAACACACACACACCCCAAAAAATCTGAGAAATTTAGTAAAGAAAGGAAAGGTCCATGAATTTTGAGCTTTTGATTGGCAAACTGCTACAAAATGAAGGACAAAGAAGTGTCCGCAGAGAGATATTCTCTCATTGTTTTAGAAGTAACAGTACCAGTAACAGTAACCAGTACACTGGTCCCAGAGACCCTGCAGGTCATGCCACAAAGCTTACCCATTTGTCCTGATTTGTAGGCCTTTAAGGGTCTGGACTCTCAGTTTCACCTCTACGTGCTCTATAAATGAAAAAGGCACTTTAATTTCTCTTGGTACAATTTTCCATATCACCAATAATTTCTTCAAGCCCACTGCAGATGGATAGTAAAGACAGGAAGAAATAAGGAGCTTAGATTACTCTGTTCTCAATGATGGCATTTCCTCAGTTTTTTATATTGATATTGCTGTTAAAACTTTATTTCCAAATCCAGAGGTGAATCTAGTAGCTACAAAAATGATGACAAAAATAGCACTTAGAAATGGTATCCCTCTCTCCCTAACAGAAATCAGTCAACCCAAATAAACTGTATCTGAACTTCTGAATTTAAAATGTAACTTTAGTCAGCCTCCCAGAAAGCATAATTGAATTTGTGATTCACAAAGCAAAAGGTTCTAACCTCTGTTAATGTTTTAAATCTGGAAAGTGCTGCTCTTTTAAGTAAGATTAGTAGTTTTGGAAGCAATATAGGTAGACTGTACTTAGACTAAATTCTGTGTTATTTATATTCTGTTCATTCAGAAATTCAATATAAATTTTAGAAACTTTAGGGAAAAGAGAGCAGAAATGTGCTGAAGTATGCTTACGATGATTGCGTTTTAGAAGAATTAAGTTTATTGCATGCACACATTAGCCACTTACTTCCATAGACACATGACAGCAAAGCCTGAGTGGTTAGTGCTGGGACTACATTTCTAATGAGTATTTAAAGTGCAGTAGAAGATAACTCAGTACTTTTTTCTAGGAATAAGCTTACATCCTAACCATAGAAATGTGAGCTGCCCACAGCCAGGCACACATACAGCCCTGAGAATGCCATTCCCTTTCATGGTTGTAAACCAAAACAACAAATCATTTCAGTAAGATCATTTTCTGTTTTCTGCTTGTTCCTACAAATGAAGAAAGGCATGGGCCTATCCCAGTTTCAAACAACAAGAAAATAATTTGGGGATTTAACAATAATTTAATTTGTATTAACCATGGCACAATATAAACATTTTCCTCAAAGCTGAAGCACAAACAGCTTACGCACATTTTCCATGTGTGGGTTTTTTGTGTGTCTGTGAGCTGCTGAGTCTGTTTTCATTAAAACAAAGGAAAAAAACCCACTTCCCGTATGAATCAGAGTTTCATACTTAAACTGCAGGATTCCTCATGGTTTACTTGTTGATTGAATTAATAAGGATGTTCAGCAAAGGTGGACCAACTAGAAAAACAGAGTAAGAGCGCAGGGCATACCATTACAGAACAGAAACAGGGAAAAGTGAGACCCAGTTAGCATAGTGCCACAGCAAACAGATATGACAGGAGAACTTGTACTTCCCTCTGCCTCATTTCCATCCATATTAATTTGTGGCACGCTTCCATGGCCTGTGAAGTAAACACAAGCTTTGAGGCAGGACTGTGAGAACAACCTTGCTTATAACCCATGTCAGAAAGAGACAAAAGATTAAGTACATGAGCTTCAGCCATTGTGGCTGGTGTTGGCACTGTCAGTGTATGTCTTAAAAAAATCTGCCATAGAGAAGCCAGGTGTTCATGTAAAACGTCCTCACAGTTGATACTGCAGTTTTTTTTGCCAGTGAGTTACATGGTAGGCACCCTCTGGGAAAGATGGCAGGATGGGTGGGAAACTGGCTGGTAAGGGCTGCTGCAGCAGGACAAGCCACTTGCTGTGGCTGGATCACTAGGACCGAGAGAGTTCCCCATCAGGTGACATTGATAGACTTGCGGGACCCTCAAGAAAGACAGCAGAAGAGTACAGACAGCAGATCTGACATCTGGAGCATGGATTTGGTATGCCTATGTAGAGAGATGAAGGGCTGAATGGCAGCTTTAGACTCCATCCCATCCCAAAGAAACAATTGAGCTTCATGTGACAAAAACTCACTTGTAGGTGTCCAAGGTTTGCTGGACACCCAGGAGGTTAAAGGAGGTTAAGGCACTTTTGAAAATGAGACCATTGTGTCTCAGTCAGGATCTTTTAGTAGATATTTTTTTTTCTTTGACTTAGGTGTGGGCTTGGTACGATTGTTTCCTCTGAATGCCTCTCCCATTGCAATCGAAATCCCCCTACTGACTCAAATTTAATAGGATTTGAACTCACTGCTGTTTTCTGCCAAGAAAGCAGAATCTTTTAGCTTTCTGTGCGCAGGAATAGAGATGTTAAAATTAGCCGCAAGCAGTATATTGCTCCCTGAATACAAGAGAAAGGTACTGCAATTTACTGCACAAAGGATAGTAGCTAAAACCATTGAACTCACAAGTAACAGATTTAACCAAAGTGTTCTCTGGTTTGCCAAGACGGCCGCCATGCACACAAACATCACACAAATAGCAAAATGCGTACGTTTGGGTTTTTTTTGATCAAACGAGAACCACTGCAGGGTCACAGCAGATAGCACTGTTACTTATTTCAGCATCTTACAACTAGCGTTGAAATGCTTTTTAAGCCGTGAGGCACAGAGCACACAGAAACGCACACACTTTTTCTGTGCCTCTTATTGCCTCTGCTGGTAGCAGAACCATTTCGGCTGTTAGTACCTCAGCTAATACCCATAACATTTCTGAGGCCAGTGGAGGAGCTGAGGGTTTTCCACCAACTCAGATTTTTATCTTGTTTCTTACAGCGTGGCAGGCTCTAGCAATTGTTTTAAAATGACAAGCAGGTAGAGAAGCAGCTCTTGCTCTGTGGGATTCTATTCAGACTAACCGTGAGACACAGCTGCAGAATCAGGCCCTACTGCATGCCAAATAGGTTGTTTCTGCTTCCCATTCCAAGGCCAGCAAAACTGCCTGAGTGAGCATCCAAGTGTCTTATCATGCTGGGGACAGGGGTCTGGCTCCATGAAATTGGGGAGTGGGTGGGAGGCTGTCCCCTTCCATCTGTGCGCTGAGCCAACTCACTAACCTGGCAGAAAATAAGCCCCGCTAAAAAGAAGAGGCTGGAAAGGTGATGATGGATGGAGCTAACAGAAAGGAAGCACAGGGTGGGGGTGATGGAAAGCAGCAGAGGTAATCCACAAGAAAGGACTTCCCATTGCAGGTAGTGTGCTGTTAAGATCGGCTCTGACATTTAGAAAACTGTAGCACTGCTGTGTACAAAGTCCTAGGTTTTCTCTCTCAAACAGAAAGTAGTACATATTTTTAAATGCAAAATTATTTGCAACCATGAACAGAAGCAGAATTCATCTGGACCGAGAAGTGGGGTTTGTCTTCCAGAGAAATAGCTCCGCGAGGAGCAGACCCCGTGAGCACCTGCATCTCAGGGTTTCCTTCCGCCACAGACACTCTGATGTCTGATAGGCACTGCGTTCTGGATCCTGCAAGCCTGGAAACCTTCTCACTGCCTTCTTGCTTCTCCTCAGCCATCTGCTTTCAAGAACTTAATAGATAGTTAATACATCCCAGCCCACTGTCAAATTTGGTTGAAACTGACCATGAGTTCATAAAAGATTGGTCGCATCAGGTGGAAGGAGAGATTAATAATTAATACAGGCTGTCCTAATGCATAGTGGCTTTTTTCATTAGGAGCTGCACCTAATAAGAAGAGATAAACACGTTCCTGCTCTATTAACAATCAGTTATGGGCCAGATTTTGCTCCTGGTTATATAGCTAAAAGGCCAGAATTGCTCTGATTCATCAGCTAACTTCAGCGTCAGTGGAGGATAACTCAAAGTACCTAACTGGACTGACAGCACCTAACTGCTGCAGTTCTCCACCTGGCAGGTAACAGCGCATGTTGATGAGAAGTGATGGGGGCAGCACATGTTAAATCTTTGAACAACTCCTCATTTGTGTTTGACAAATTAAAACATCTGAAACAGCAGGTTAGAATTCAGAGTACTGTATGGCATATTTTAATTTTCCCTTTTTAGTAGCACACAAGAAATAAGAATATTGAATATTCTGGAAAAACCTGCACTCTGTTGCCTGAGGTACAGTATTTTCATAGGACGTTACTAATCCAACATCACAAAATAAACAAAGCAAAATGAGCTTCCTTTGTTACTGACTACTGCTACATTATAATAAAAGAATTACAAATATGAGTTCATTTTTTCTATCATTGTTTTATGTCTACTTTGTAGTCCATTGGATTAGAATAGATTAATTTCTTTTCATTTGCTTTCTAGCCACTTTTCATGACCTGGCTCAGTAGCAAAGCTCAATTTAAAAAAAAAAAAATCTCAACATCTTCCATAAATTTTCCATTCCTGCTACAGTTGCTTAAAAAAAAAAAAATAACTTTAATATTTGGACTTAGACTAGCTGGCAAAGCAAATTTCTTAGTAAGTGACACTTCTTCAGATAGTTGTCTTCAGCCCATTTTTAAACACTTTATACCACTTCATTGCTTCAAGCTTCAGATCATTTATTTTAGCTAGCTAGCTGAATTCTTGCTTTTACCCCATCATTGACTGCTCTGACAGGAAAACTTCTGCTATTACCAATGGAAGAACAAGATGTGGCTTCACATTTTAAAAGAAGCCTTATGGGCATCCCCCCAGCCATCAGACTGCACCTCTACTTGCCCTAAAAGCCTCCTTCCTGGTCAGGGCAGCACTAACATCTCCCTTGGAAAGCAGGGAAGCGAGCCCCAGACATGCAGCCTCTCCCAGTTTCGAACTGGGGAAACTCATGCTGTTGCCACCCTAGCAGGTACCCTCTGCAAGGCAGGGCTCAGCTGCTGGGGCAAATGGCACCCTCTCCCTGTCTGACTTAAGGGGGACTATAAAAAGAAAAATCCCCCATGCAGCCCGCTCACCTTCTGTCCTTAATCAGGTGGATTGCTGGCCTTTCACCTCACCAGCTGGAAGCCAACAGATGAGTCACAGCAGGCTTCCTCCCCAACAGGTCCCTGCCTGTGTTGTTCCAGTCCTAGACTGGGCTGTACTGGGCACGGCAGAAGTGGGAAATAGTTGAAACTCTGGGCCTAAGGAAAACAAGGATCATTTTCCCTTCCTGTAATCTCAGGCAATCCATCTGTCCTACTTCCTAGCTGCAGACTAGAGAAAAGATGACTGCTTTTATCTGCTGTTTCAGTCACAACGGTCAGCATGTGTTTGTGCAAGACGTGGCACAATGGGGCCATGCTATTGTTTGGAGTCTCCCAGTCCTACCCTCATACAGACAATAATAACAACTGGAAACAAAGATATTCTTATGCTGAAACACTTAAAAATCTATGCACTGAATGCAAGTGTTCTCCAGTAGATTCAGCTTCATTTTCTGCCGCGTACACAGCGGTGTGCTTTTACCCATGGTGACCTGACATTTGCACTAGCCTGGTTTCAAAGACGATCAATCCGATTCCTTCCTAATAACAAGAGGCTCATCTTGGATGACAGATTTCAGCCACTAACTTAATTGATCATACTGATAGAGATTTTGGGAAATATTATTTAAGTACAGCAACACAAATCAAATCGGACAAGCAGACCCAGAGAAAGGTGAGCAACTTTCTCAGAAATGTGGTTTTACAATGTCCAAGGGTTGTGAATGCTGTTTTGATACACGGTAAGGAAACAAAATTCTAAGACTGATACAGTAAGTCTAGAAAACAACAGCCAGGCCCTGCTGCCATTCCCCAAATTTATTAGCTCCTTTCCCTGTGAACAGTAACACTGAAAACTCCTCACGCCCTAGGGCAGCGATGGCAGCAATTCCCTAACATTTCATTCATGGATCACTGTCGACTCTGAATGCTCGGTGAGCTACCACACTGCCTTGTGACACCAACCTTTTAAGGCTGCATGGCTTTGCAGGCTGCTAGTGATGCGTGAAGCACAGCTGAGAGCCACTGCTCTTGATGATGTGACTTCAACAAATCTCAAGTGGACTAATGACAGAGCTGCCTGCATCGAAGGTCAAGTTGTTCTGCTGGCTACAATTTTGCATTTGATTTCTAAAGCTGAGGCAAGTGGAATGGTGACAAATCCAGTGACTCTTCACTTAGAGGTCACTTACTTAAATATAAAATCACTAACTTCTGCTGTAACTCCTGGGATTTGCCTCATCGGTTCAATCCGGAGTGCCCTGCTTTAGCAGCGGCAGCCTCGAGGAAAGCGTCGAGCCTTATGCTAAGCCTTCTCCTGGAGTCAGATTGCACAGTAACAAGGAATTCCTGGCACTGCGGTACAGTAAACAGTTCTCCCATGTCCAGGATATAACACCAGAACAGATGATAATAAATAAGCCACTTCAACAGGGCTGTGAAAAATGATCCGTGACATATCTGTAGTGAAGCAAATGTCATCTCAGAACAGGCTTGTCTGGATGCCTACAGGAGAGCACACCAACTGTCTGGCTCAAATTCGCAGCCCGCTACTAGTACGGCACTGTGAGCATATTGGTGACTGACTAATTCTGCACAGCGGTTCTCTACCTACAGAGCACTCTTTCGAGCTATTAGCATAATAACATATCAAATGGTCTGTCACAAACATGTTTATCACCCCTTTCCCAAATTCAGGCAGGTACCCAGCAGCGACTATTCAGTACGGATACATGCGCACATAAGTGTCAGCTCTCTGGCAGGCTGGACCACTGTGTCTAATTCAGGGCAGAATTACAACCCTCATGTATTTTGAGATCAGTGCAGTCACGTGGGATTAGAAGTGCAGCTCCTTACGTTAAAAGCCGCTCTTCACGTTCACTCGAAGAGCTATTCACAAAAGCTAACTTCAGCCTGGTGAGACGTTTCTTTCTACAGCCAGTGGAGAAGCAGCTCCAGCGGAGAACAAGGTGATGCAGAACAGCGGCCTGACTTAACTATTCTGCTGGTCCTCTCTCTCTTCACTGCTGTCTAGGGAGCCTTTGCAAATATGTTTTATGTTGCCACCTCCTAAGACTTCATTATGGAGTCTCATAGTATTTGATGTTTCTCTTGAAGGCCCTTTTTCTGAAGTCATCTAGTTTCACAGTAATCTTGGCTTTTGCTAAATACATACATATATAATTATTATAAAATATATATGCTTTGCTGTGCTGGAAAAGAAAACTTGAAAGTGTGAAGTCCAGAGTTTTGGGTTTTGTTGTTGTTTTCTTTCTTTTTCTTTTTTTTTTTTTTTTTTAAAGAGAGGAGTGAGGAAATCAAAAGGCAAAATAAATCAGAAATTACTGCCACATTTTTTTTAAAGCCAAGCTCATTACATTGCACAGCTTGACACTAGCAATACTCAACTCTGTCTTATTGCAGTAATCTAAGAAGTCATTTGAAATTTGCAAAAGGAATACCTACATTTGCCTTGTGTCTCGATCAAAGGGTTTTTTTATAATATGTTCAGTGTTTGGTTTTCTCAAATTCCCATGTGTATTAGAATTCCATTCTATTTGTAATTTTAAGACCAATTAGCTTTTTAAGGTAGATTGGAGAAAAGTTTGCCTCTTAAATATCTGCACACATAAGAATTGTAATAACTTTTCATAAAACTTCATGAGCATTGCTTATGACTGACAGTTGCAGTTGCTTTAAGTAAAAAGGATTTCCAAAAGATGTATTACAAAAACCTGTTAATTCTCAAAAAACATCAAATAAAATGACCACTTCAGAAGTAATTTCAATATCTTTTTTAAGGTCATGTCTAAAAATTTGGATGTTGTTCAGAGAAAGGAGGAGTCTTAGGTACATGCTGCCATTGTTAAGCTGATGATTTACCCAGCATTAAGTAAACATTTTAGGTCAGTTCCTACTCTCCTTTACCTGGATAATTTTCATAGGAT
Organism: Chlamydotis macqueenii; assembly: GCF_036417535.1. Taxonomy (NCBI): domain Eukaryota; kingdom Metazoa; phylum Chordata; class Aves; order Otidiformes; family Otididae; genus Chlamydotis; species Chlamydotis macqueenii. Next base: position 68,600,080 of record NC_141557.1, read on the forward strand.
TCCTCTTGTATTCTGGTTATGATAATCAGATGAAAATAGGGGAGATGTTCCAACAACTTAGAATAATTCACTTTTCCAAAGGAACTGATGACTCAATACCTGAAGTTTACCTTAAAAACACCAAATCTGAGGTGATGAGGACTTTATTTTATTTCAGTGTTAGATCTCTCTAAATGGCCTCACACTGGATTTTTAATAGCTAAGGCACACACCTAGTTAACCCGCATAACCCCCATATTGTCTGGTAAGAACGAATTAATGGAATTCGCATTTAGTTCTTGCAAGAAACTTCACAAGAGGATCCCCCCATACTACACACTGGCATTCAACCAGCAGCAGTACCCTGCGTGGCACCCGGACAGCTGTCCAGCTCATGATCTGCAGAGAAGGAACCAGCACCCCAGGGAATGTCATATCTTACCCAGGCAGGCAAGTCCTAGACTCTCAGCTACAATCACTTCTTTGTTTGACAGAGCTTCAGGTTACATCACTGAGAGTCTTCTAATTTTCTGTATCATTAGAAAGAGGAGAACAAAGGGCTAATCAGTGCATATAGGAGTCCACGACCTGTTTTCCTGGCCCTGTGAGCTATGTATCTTAACTGTCATACAGCAAAGGGCCACAAGACATGGACCACAGGAAGTAGAGGAGATGAGAAGAGGATATAACAGAAGCTTCTCTCTTCCACACTGTATTCTTCACATATAACTTCCCTAGTATTTTGAGAAATAAAAAGAAATATCCATTTTATTTAACAACCTCTGTGGACCACAGAAGTCTATTCTGCATAGCAGGGGATATCCCTATTGGGAAATTACTCAATATACATTCAGTCTACATTTTCTTACATTAAGCTATTAATCATTCTCTTAGCCCCAACCTCTGGTCCATACTAAACACAGCTTTCTTATCTTTGGCATTAAAGTCTGAGGACGATTAGCAGAGCATTGATGTAATCAACTTTCAGCTATTCAGGATATATACAGTGACATTTTGTTTTCTGTTTCTTTTCCTAGACTTATTGTTGTGGTGAACAGCATTCTTTACTTACCCTTGAAAGGAGGACAAAGAGTCTCCCTAAGGGAAGAAAGAACTTCCTAATACAAAAATAAAGTACTAGAGAATACAGCCCTGGTAAGTAAAGGTCACGAACAGCGGAGTCTACGGCTGCATTCCAAGGGAAAAACAGAGGAAGCTCATACCTCCAGTCAAGTCCCCAAACCTATCTTTTGATCTTATTGTACTACCTGAGCTCTACTGTAATCAGCTTATGACACATAAAATAGTTTCCTTAAGCACAAACACGTGCACTTACACACAGCAGCAAGACCTTCTTGACTGTCATATAATTAGTTTATCCATATCTCATAACCTAAATTGGTATTATACATTAACTAGTGGTATGAAGAAATCTGACACACAAGTACACAGAGAAAGATCAGAAATAATTGGTAAATACTTGCTCTACTTATTTAGTGAGCTCTGGGCTGCCACAGCTGTACGACTACCTATATCCATGCTAAAGATGCCAGAAAGGTTAAAGTATGTATACACCATGTCAGACAGGCCTACTATGAAGGAAAACATGCTAGCTCTGTGTACATGGGAACATGAGTTTCAAGACTAGGCTATAATCCCAGTGGGGAAGTCCTCCAAATCGTCAGTCACCTAAGCAGCTGGCTGCAAGGGTGGGATTTGGTTCAAGATTAAGGCACTTAATATATAATAAGTGTCTGAATTCCTGCTATAGTCAAAGGAAACCTACACAATATAGTCAATGAAGCTTATGGAACCATTCTGCTGATAGCTGAGAGGTGTCTACTCCAAGGTGAACTAAATCACTTGGTTCCATAAACTCCATTGATTCATCTTCCATTGAGTACAACTGGAATTGAATGGGAACATGACTTTGGTTCTACGAATTTATAGATAAGGATCTACACTCACACTAGGTCTCTAAAAAGCTCGTTTAGGGCGTTTTATCCAGGGCCAAATTCCACTCCAAACGGTGGAGGAACCCTGCACAGAAGATCACTTGTGGAACCAAATGCAGCATTAGGATTATGAGACTTAACATTTGGATGTGCACAGCGAGCAAAAGCTCTGGGTAAATTACATGCTACAGATGTTGGCTGCACCACTCCAAGAAGCATAAATGCTGGAAACTGCTTACTGTTGGATTGGACCTTCCAGAAGACTCTGGTGAAGAGGCAATCACATGAGTGACTTTATTTAAAGAGTTTTGGAACATTTCCTTAGTTGCTGCATTTGGCCATGCTGATTTACAGACTGACAGTCTGCTCAGGTGCATCTGGTTGTGGGAATGTGACACTTGGTACTCAGGTCCAGTGAACTGCTAGAGGCAGCTTCAAGGACAACATCACTTTTACCTTCTCAACGATACACCTCAAAAGGGTGTCCTGTGAGACGGGGCTCAGCAGTAGAGCAGCGCAACAGTATCTGTGGGCCTGCCATGTGTGAACACACCGGCTCTGTGCCTTGCTCACTGGCTGCAGCTAGATCTCCCGCTTTGTGACAGTAACGGTGATCCCAACCTGACAAGTTTTAGCAGATCTCTACCCACAGCTGTGCTTCCACTGAGGCACCAGGACTAACATCTAAAGCATCAGTTCTCAGAGAGACCCAGGGATAACTAGATCTAGAAATACAGAAAAAGAACAGAAGGTGTATTTGAATTAACTGGTTCCTCCCATTCCTTTCCTTGCCAATCCCCGTCTTACACAAGAACATGTCATCAGTCTGATAACTGCAACACCCACATCCCTATTACCATAAGAAAAAAAGCAAGGTGGATACCCTTTATGTGCCTTTCTGAAGTCCTCTGCATGTTTCTTGCTGCAACCCTAGCCATAACTGGCCAGAGTCAACCAATTTCCTCACCTGATGACTCTGTGACAGCCCTCTGCAGACACTGTCGGCAAAAGCCTCTCCCCTGCAACATCGCAGAGCCAGCCCGCAACAGATCTATTCACAGAGCGAGAGAGAAAAATCTCCTCGGGATTGGAGGCTCCTAGGTGAGCAACTACAGTAACCGATCCAAATGTTTCCCTTGTATTATATGATCAGTGAGAATGTGTGTTTCCATTTGCATTTTCACCCTTTGGTTTTCTGCCGTTGGTAAATACTAGCACAGTAAACGTTAAGATGTCAGGTCTCTCTTCTAGGAAGTGATTGACAGTCCCCTAAGTGCTCTGGGCTTTTTATAACCAATATGACTGACAGCTTTTAAGTGGAAGCAGTTCATGCAAGTTCCAAATGTTAGTTGTCTGCATGAATAACGTGGAATACTGGCTTTTCTTGTATCTATCTAATGGTATTTCCTCCTGCGTCGGCAGCCACTCTAAACCCTCAGTTCTTAAAAAATAAATAAAAAAAAAAAAGTCTGTGTTCTCTGCTCTGCGCATTTCTAAAGCTCTCAGTCTAACAAAAGGCAAAGTAAACCAATGCCTGTATTTTAAGTTCTTGCATTTCAAAGCAGTGCAGCAGCAAATAACTCATTTCTCTTCATATCAGGCTTGGCTAAAAGATGATGGTGTCTTGTACAGCAACATTTAACAATTTTCAAGCATTCTGCACCAAAAGTCTTTCAAGAAATCCAACACTATTATTATCCCATCAATGCACCCAATCAAAGCAGTTAGCAACCACACTACTGAGTTCAGTACACCTCTTGCCCTGTCCCTCTAATAATTAAGGCAAACAGGTATGCTGAACATTATGCATAAAATTTAAGGTAAATACCAGAAACATACATGCTGCTTGCTTCACAAATAAACGTGACAAAATTAGCATCTTATACAGTTCTTCATTTCAAGTTCAAGCATAGGTGAAAGACAAAATAGTGTATTTAGTGCATAAGCAATTGTTCATTTACTCTGCAACAGACAAGTAATTTAAGTGCTGCTGATAAGCAAATTTCAACCATGAGATAGTAACTTGTAAAAATGTTGCTGGCCATTCTTCCCAGCAAAGAGCACAGAGATTTAACCGCGTTCTTTTACTGAAAAAGTTTCCCAGAATAGATTTGAAGTAGTTGAAGGGCAACCTGGTTATCGAAAGTTACAGAAACAGCCTTCATTTAATGTATACTTCTACTTCAATTTTGTACTCCTCCATGCTGTGTAACTCTGGAAGTGTTTTCAGTGTGAGCACTTCAGCGTGAATCAATCAAAAAACACCTTGTGCTTTCTGAATAAAGCAAGAGGAGAGAGACTCTACATAAAGCTGGGCTACTCAAGGGAAAAAAAGCCCACAGGAAAATATCAAAGAGCAAGGTCCCTTTGTACTTGGCCACCATGGCAACGACCAGGTGAAGGCACACTCCCTCCACTCTTCCATTTTCCAGCCCTGGCTCAGCACCACTAACACCCATCCTCCAAGAGGAAATATCCAGGTAGTGACCACCAGCAGGGAAGACACGAGCTAAAGCACCAGGCCAGGAGCCAGCAGGACAGACTCAGACTTCGCGTCAAAGCAATGCCTGTCTCCAGTGGTGTTCTCCTCCAGGTAACACAGCCCTGTGTCTCAGCTGAATGATACAGGATATATCGCATGGTAGAGAGAGATGTGCTCTTCAGTTCCCTAAGAATTTATTTGCTGAACTGCACGTCAGCCTAGAAATAAACTTGGGTGCTCAAGAAAGTGAAGCTGCAGAGTCAGTGAAAACAGTTGGTGGGGCAGTATTTAGTTTTTACAGTGCCATCAGCATAAAAAGATTACTGAATAATTGTCAGGATATGGAACAAACCTTTCCAAACCTGTAAATAAAGCATCCTTTAGTGGAGAGCCTTTGGTTTCCTATGAAAGAGAAACCAGTTGTATATTAAGCAATACTCTACCTCACTTTCTTGGATAGAGTGCAAGATGCCTTTTTCTTCTTCAGTTACATGACTTCAACGCTTTTTTTTAAAGGACTGTTAGTGACCATCCTTTGTTAACTGTACAACATAACCTACCTTGGAGAGTAATACAATTTCCTCTTCTTTACAGCTTCTCATTTTTCTCAACTTTAATGCAGTTGTGTAAGATTTTCACCTCTCTAGAGGGCTGGCAATAATCAGTTTAGGTTGGTATCTTTATGACGCTGACCTTAAAGTTCACCTAATTTTCTCTCCCATCTCCTCCCACCACCCCAGCCTTTCTTTAAGTCCTTTCTGATTCATTTTTTACTGTCAAATATCTCTAAAAAGAGAAACTGGACACAGATACATCACTTTACCTCAAAATTTAACAGTGTGAAAAATAAACAAATCGCTGCCCAGCAAATGTAGAAAGATACTGTAATCTTTAGTATCGACTGCATCCATTCATTTTCTTTCTTTTTATAAAGAAAGAATTTCATCTTGAAAAAGATTCAAAAAGGGCCAGAATACTAGTTTTGTTTCCGTTAAATAAGTGAACTCACTTAGCTCTGCTAAGATAAGTACTCTTCCAAGTTTTGGAGAACAGTGCTTTATTTATACTGTATTTTGGTACTATATACAGTTAAAAATTTTTTTTGTTTCCTCTGAGTAACTGATTTGAACATGTGCAGCAATATTGATTAATCTAAGCCACATTATGTCCTAGAAATGTTCTCTTTTTATCTATGTCTAAGGCTGCAAATTACACTCCGAACAGAGGTACTGAAAGTTCTACAGAACTAGAAGTTGCTTTCTCAATTTCTCAAAGCCTCATGCTCCTCGCAAACAAGCAGCAGTAAAAAGAGGAAGAGATAAGTCTGCAGTTGTATGTTCTGTTTTGTTTGGTTTTGGTTTGGTTTTTTTTTTTTTAAAAAAGTTTTCTTATGGTTAGCAGTGTTTCAAGTATCTACATGAAGTAACCTGAATTCAGGATACTCTAAGTTTAAATTCCTTCCTCCTCAAACCGTTCACTTCAACACTAATATGCATCACCTGCATTTTTAGAGGCTAGAAAACCAAAATTAGGTTCTAACAGTATGCATTTGCTAAAATAACACATTCATGTATTTTACTTGCTATATTAGCAAAGATTTAGCTACCAATAAGTTATTACAGAACATTCCACTTGGCATCTGCTAGACACATTCGATACTGCCAAGGTCAGCCACACAGGAGTTTTCCCTGACTCCAATTTCTGTTCCAGGAAAATATTATTTAGTTGAGGAACATACACTTTGTGATAGGCATATTAGAATGACAAAACAATCAGCAAATAAGATGCTCTTCTGAGATTACTTCATTAGTCCCCCAGTACAATTCTCAAAGAAACCCTAGGAAATGTATCACGTGACAAAAAAAAAGATAAAGATCTAGATTTTTACAGAATTCTTCAACTTACCAACACAGAACTGCAGTTACAGAAAAGTCAGTGAGTAGGTCAGTAGCAGAATATGAATTCTTGAACCATGAGATGGGAGAAAACAATGCTTTTCAAGTTCAGCAATGCTGGTTTCTAAGACTGGGACTTTCACCTGGGCCATTAGCATACAACAAAGCAGTACAACAAGGTTCTAGCTAATCCACTCAGTAAACAGATACCATCCAAAGAGATGTGGTGTATACAAACATGGGGTAAAGAAATTTGTCCCTCTTTTGTGGTGAGGCCATGCATTGTTGTGCAAGATGCTTCCTTACACCCCAAAGTATGTGACTTTGGAGGAATGTAGGTTTATTTAGCAGATTATCTGGCAGTTTGTCTGTATTCTGGATAGAGCAGTTAGTTTTGGTTCGGTTTTTAATGACGGAATTCCTTTTATTCTTCAAACTGGGCTTTATCTGGTGTAAAAAAGCAGGCAGATCAGACCAGTTTCCATACAGGCTGAAGACAAAGCTTCTTTCCCATCTTACTGTAAGCTTCCTGCATGAAGATCTGTTGACTGCCATTTGGTATTGTTCACAGTGACATTTCTGCACGATAGTGGGGTTACACAAAGGCTCTGTGTCCTCCCTGACTCAGCTAGGAATATGTTGGTAGGACTGGAATGAGTCGGCCTATTCTCAACGGCTCAGGGACTGTGGGATTACATGAAGAATGTCTGCGGTGATTCAGAGATGTTGTGTTTGCAGAGGGAGCTGGGACTAACCTTTCTTTGGCGAATGCCTGGTGATGTGTTTAAGGCACAGCAGAGATTAGGAAAAGTAATCTTATGTCAATAGCGGATGATCTGGAAAGTTCAGTAACAGACACTGGTAATTTACAACCTTAACAGGAAAGATGTTTCTTTTGCAGCCAGCTATGTTACGTAAAAGAAAGAGAATATAGATATAATTCAAGAAGGTATTAGAAAGCTAAGATTCCAAACCACTGGTTTTTTAAATGTTCTGCTTCCCTATTCTCTTCTGTTTTACATATCCCAGATCTGTCATATCTGTAAAAAAAGGAAAGAAGCGTAAAAAATTTCTGTCCTTTGAGAAAAATTGAGTTAGCGTAATGTAATATTCTCTAGCTAGCCGTCAACAGCTGTAACAACTGCTTAGCTGTAGCAGCTTCCTGATCTACTTTGTGAGGAACTCTTTCTTGAGCTGACATATTCTAATGATGATACCTATGCTCAGGGCCTCTAGAACCTAGTTTTTAAGTAGTAGATAACTTAAGCTCTGTTGCATTTTGACAGGTCGATGAATTATACACAATTAAACCCCTGTAACTGAATGTAGTGATTAATAAAAGCCCAAGCTGTCCCTGTAGAGTTACGTTTTCTTTACAATGCATCTCCATTGAAGATCAAGGGCTCTTTTTAAAGGAAAATTCCTGGGGAGCTCTCAATCCCCTGCTGATACGAATGAGACAAGGTACCCGCCTCTAAGCTATGGCTCAAGGCGGCCTGCAAAAGTCATGTAAGTTATCACTGCATCTGGTATCACTCACCTCATATCTTCCAATTTGCATTCAGAGCTATAAATGCCAGGAACAACCTTTTATTCATTCATTCATCTTGTTGCTTGAGCCATGGTGGTTGATCCAAGAACATGGAAAAAAATGTCTGTTTTGTTAGTACGATCTGTGTTGCCAGGAGCTAGCTTGCATTTCCCAGGTACCCAAGCTGGTCTAGCAGAAGACATCAGAAGCAAAAATCTTCTGATTTCTAACAGTGAATGAATGATGGGTGCAAAGAAGGAGGCACATTTAAGCAGAATACCAAAGCTGAGGGATAAGAACAGAGCCAGCAGAGTGGGACTGAGTTAACAAATCCCATCTAGGACTGCAAGAAGAGAATCACACGCTGCTCTGGATTAGCAGGAAGACCAGAGTCTCACTAGGCAAAAGGCTAAGGAAAGTTTGGGTCAGAACAAATGTAGTGAATTAAGCAACAGAAAATGGCTCCTTGGTTCTAGTATGGAAAGGAAGAAACACTAACTGAAAAAGCCTTCTTTGGTTAGGCAGACTAACTTATATTTAGAAACCAAGCTAAGGACGCATTTTGGTCTCGCTTAACACTGTCCCTCAGGGTAGCTCCATTTGTTTATTTTGCCTTGAACCTTCCAACATCCCCTTTGCGCAAATCATCTGGCCTTCAAACTCTGGAGTACTGTCCTCTCTTCAACCACGGCTTGCCGGCTCCTTCACAAAGCTCCAGGCCTATTGTATTTCAGCTTACTTGTCTTAAAGCCTAACAAGCTGTTTCAATAGCTTTCTCACACTCAAGAGTTACTGAGCTTTCAGTGCTTCCTCACCCTTACTTAAAAGAGACTTATTGGAAAATCTAATACATTCAATATGACAGGGCTGGGTTTACAAATCCACTTGTCTGGTTTCTATTGACATTTAAAAACAATGTTAGTGACAAAAATGTAATTATTCCTAAACGACGGAAACAAGGGAGCCAGGCGTACTGAATGAACTTTTTTTGAACCTCTATTCATTTCACTTCAGATTTTGGCAGAGAGTTTTGCTGGTTTCTATTTTATCCTAACCAGTTTATCCATGTTCCAGACTTCGTATGTTCTGTGGCTGTAAAGCTTTCCTGTGGAACTCACCCATTGCCACAGAATTGTGCCGGAGAATCCCAGCACGCCTCTGAAAAATAAGAGCGTTTTCTTGCTCTCACATGTACAGATGAAGCTGAGAACACGCACCGAGCATATGCTGACATAGCTCGCTCTCCGTGATTTTTCAGGCTGCCTTAAATTGCAGTTCTGAAAGGTGTGAACTACCTCATCTATCTCAGTTGGGGCTGGAAGGATTCCCCTCTTCCAGTCTGTAGAATCTGCTGATTTGTACTGTGCCATGGAAATTTGTCATTTTTGCGACTGAATTCCCTGCTTTATTGCAACCTAATACGTCGTTTCCTTTCTCTCAACTTCGCTGAAATCCACCTAACACAGCTGCCTCTTCCCCTCCAACTGCAGTGGGCACAAACTGAAATACAGGGAACTCCATTTAAATGTCCATTTAAGAGAAAATTTTTACTGTAATGGTGATCAGACACAGATACAGGTTGCCCAGAGAGGGTGTGGAGTCTCCATCCTTGCAAATATGCAGAACATGGCTGGACAAGGTCCTGGGCTTTGAGCAGTGGGGGCAGACTATTTCCAGTGGGCTCTTCTCACCTCAGCTGTTCTGTCATTGGGGGAATTTCTCCATGGATGAAGATGTTTCCTGTATTGTAGCATTTTTTAATTCCTGCGCTGTTCCACAGACCCCTCCAGCAACCAGCTAGGGACCTAACGAGCACATACTGGCCAAGTCCACACGTGTCAGCTTACCAGTGGATTCACTTGCCCTACTGCAGCTGGAAAATGATACAGCAGCAAAACCCTACGAAACCACAAAATAAGTTTTCCTGTCTATATGGAAGGGCACTAAGAGTTTATCAGATTTGTCTGGGTAGGAGGCAGAAAGCTACCTTGATGACTATCTGCCATCTCTACAGCCTGAAAGAGTTCACAGAGAAAACCAAAGGAAAAAGGTGTGTTTTGGTGCAGAAAGATTAGAGGAGACTCGCAGATGTAGGAGCAGTAATGTGTTGGCAAGGAATCATGAACACAGGGAGCTGTGTTCATGTCATACTATGATCTCCACAAACAGCTCTCTTGACTGGATTAATTTCTAGTTCTTCCTGCTTCTCACCAAGACAAAGCAACGCTGAGACTTGTGTAATGATAACATAAGGCACTTCATTGCCCACTTTTGACTCCACGCTGCCCACTCACAATCCATTTGTTCTGCCACTGTTACATTTTGCCTTAAACTCAGGTGGGATTTGTGCTGGACAGATTTAGCTATCTCAAATTTAGAAGCTTAATATCAGCTACTCAACCAGGCTCCCCTTAAACAAACTAAAAGCAGCAAACATCTCAAAAGAACAAGACTTCGCTTCCCAGAATAGGTATCTGAGACAGGTGAAATACAATTCCAAAGGGCATCTACATTTCCTTTAATATCGATGGAGAACAACTCTCAGGTACCAAAAATTGGCTAACGAGCACTCTGGTAAGATTACAGGGTGGTTAGAACAGCACTTCTTATGATGGTGTCGTAGTTCAGCCCCAACGGGGACCAGACTACGCAGTCTCTCTCTCACTCCCCCCACTCTGCGAGAGAATAGGAGGAGATTTGACAAACAAAAGAAAACCAGAAAAAAAACCAAACACGCGGGTTGAGATTGAACAAAAAGTAAATTTAACAGTAATGACAGAAGAAAACAAGACAGTGATGGAACACAAATACAGTACAATAGCTCACAACAGATCTCCACATCCAGTCTCTTCCAAGTAGCGGGGGGCCTCCCTTCAGCACCCTCCTCACTTATATACTGAGCATGATGTCAGACGGGATGGAATAGCCCTTTGGCTAATTTGGGTAAATTAACCCCAGCTGTTAGCTAATTAGTTAACTATCCCAGCCATAGGGGCTACCAGCTTCAGTTCTCCACCCAGCTCAGGTAAATATTAACTCTATCCTGGCCAGAACCAGGACAGATGGAGACTCACCTTGTTAGTGTTTCCTCTTGCTGTCACAGAACAAAACTTGTAATGCCATGTTTGTAATCTACCACAATAAATGTTTTTAAGCTGCCACACAGCGGTGGTCATCTGGACTGAAACAATGCAAACTGAAAAGCATATTAGAATTAAACACTTTAGTTAATCTAAGAAGAGCCCAAACAAACATTTTGGTACCTCCTGTTGGCTGTAGCTGACAAAGTGAGAGCTGGTGGGCACATTTTCTATCATTCTCCAAGAATAACCAGGTAGGGATCAGAAAGTACGTTAAGGTCACCATCACAAGCGTCACAGTGCACCAAAGAAAATTCAAGATATGCTTCATTAGAAACAAACTGAGGTTGGGGGGGAGGGGCAGAAATGAATCTTCAAAATCATTAAGAAATGAAAGCTACCTGTGAGATACCATGACAGCTCAAGTTCCCAAATTGAACGAAACATGCAAATTGCTGGAAGAGTAGAACACAGGTGGGAGTCAATTTTTTTTTTTTTTTTTGCCTAATTTTGTCTCTGATGCACTGAAATGACTCCAGCAACTCTTTTATACCCTTTGTTTCCACATCTGTAATTGAGATCACAGTTAACGTGTAACATTTACCCCAGAAGAGATAGAAAGGTTTGAAGGTTTTTTGGGATTCAAAACATGGCTTAGGAAATACAATTATCAAAAATGTGAGCACTTGGGAGATGATCAATAACATTTCTGAATAGTATTTCGAAATCAGGAAGGGCAGTCTCCAGGCATGGGCCCATACAGCTGGAACTGAAGCAGTGTGTCCCCAGGCTAATCGCCTCATAGAGCCTGGGACCCGTTTGCCTCCAGCAGCGCACACAGATTCCTTGCAGTACTGTGCTGTTAATCAATGCCTAAATGCAAGACTAAAAACCCCTGCGTCCAGACTTCACACAGCTGCCACTTCTTCCACCTATACCACAAAGGTCAAATAATCTCTTTAATCAGGAAAGGAACAAGTGTTCCAGGAGTAACTAATCCATAGAGGCATAAAGCCTAAGAGCACCAAACTGCCCGCAAACACTCAGACGACAGCACAGGTAGGAATTCAAGCCTTACTGAAAAATGATGCGCCGTGAGCAAACCAGTCCCAGAAAACACTGAAGGGGATACAAGGAAACACACGCCACTGCACAATTAATTTACATTCCCACCAGTGCAGCCCTCATCCATATACAAAAATTACGTGAGAAGTAAAGAAGTTCAATTACAATAATAGAACACTACAATATGAAACATTAAGTAACATGTCCTTAAACTAGGCTAGGAGACTCATTTCCTTACAGATCCTGTTCAAGTGTGAAGCTGTCAGTAGCACTAGTATTAACTAATGACAGTAGGAATTCTGTCCCATTTGTAACAGCCTGTCATGTTTTTCGCTATCTGTGAAAAGCCGATGTAGTTAAGCCATGGGAAATATAAGAAAGTTACTGGAAATAGTGAGGGTGCATGTGATTCTGGGTTTCTAGGAAGGCTGAAGTATGTGAATTTCACAGATGTGGGAACTTTTGATAGCATTCCAGTTGAAACAAACTTGTAACAAACCCTGTGGAGAGGTTCATTCAACAGAGTGAGCTAACCAAGAAAACAGTCATTTCTGGCTAGTTGCATCGATATTAGCAGCAGCTGGAACTCAGTAAACAGCTCTGTTTTCTGGTTGTCAAAGAGCTGCTAGAGCAGATGTGAAACTCATCAAAAATAGGTCACAAACAGAGAACATGCAAGGGAATGCATCAATATCAGAGTGATCTGAAAATAAGTAATGCTGGAATATCTCAGTAGCGTTTATAACCCCGAAGCGTACCCGACACAGAGCTGCACCCAGCAATAGGCTGCTTCACACGATTCTTACGACAGGACCTTCCACAGACCCTACTGTCAGTGTGAATAAGGGTGCGGTGCTTTCAGCAGCTGAAGTGTCAGACAGAAGAAAAGGTACTGAATTGCACTCTGCTTTCCTTTGAATTACATTTTCTGAGAGAGGCTTTCATTCCTGTCTTTCTTCCTCAAACTCTATAATTAATCCAGCCTGAGGTATCGCAATGAGCCAAACATGGAATTCACCGTGATTTATTTTGCCTTTGCCACTACAAACAGATTACAAGCTCTCTCTGTCCGATAGGCAGCCCTCCTGTGACAGCCACTCCTCCATGGATAGGAGTTGTGGCCAACACAGAGGTTATAGTCCCTCTTTTTCCTTTTTTTTTTTTTTTTCTTCCTTTTTTTTTTTTTTTTTAATAGCCCACGGGACCCAATTCCTCGGAATTCCCCCATATGGAGATTCACTTGGATATACTTCTAGGACTCTTGTAGTACTTAAAACACTTAGCTTCCTTTATTACTAGGTATATAAAAGGAACAAGGATTTAACTCTAAAGGGTGCAGGCTAAGAAAAATAAAATACTTGGGCTATAACAGGACTAAACAAGGAATCTACATGTCCTGTCATTCCCCTGGTGAGCCTGTGGCTGGCCTTCACAGTGCAGATGTGAGACTGTCTTTGGCCAAATGCCTTCAACAAGCTGAGTCTAAGCCCCACAGCCTGAAGCAGGCTCAAATACTTCCCACTTATGTCAGCTGCAAGGCGAGGACAGACATTCTCCCTCGTCTGGTTGCTTTTAGTTCCATTACAACAGGAGGTTTTACCCTTCCAAGACCTAACAATACTGCATAATTAACCATGAATAAAAGAAGGTACAGTCAGACAGAAAAGAAAAAAAATACTTGCTGGTATAGTTGGTCTGTATATGTTAAGGTCAACTCATATATTTAACTGTGAGAAAACAGGTCTTCAGTAAGTATTCAACAACTATACCTTTTCATTTAAGTAGTAGCAGCTCAAAGTACAGCGTTCAATGCAGAAACGCTGAAGAGACTTCACATTATTGACGTTTCTGACCAGCAACTAGGCTTCCAGAACTTTTCTCTCCTCCAGAAGAAGGGGGGTGGGGGGGAGGGGTGAAGAAAGAATGAAAAGGCTTACATTCAACTTCAAAAAACCCTTTGTGGCTTACATTCAGTTGGAAGCTTTTACTGAGACAAATTTATATTCATTTTAGCACGGTTTTCTTATAGCCCTGAATCGAGGGTGAAACATGGTAGTCCATTACCACGTTAAAACTGGTGAGATAACTATTAATAACAGTATTATTATGTTTAAGTGACAACGCTCAAAGGTGCTTTTTTTTCTTTTTAAGCTAGTGGGCTTTTATTATTATTGTTCATCAAAGCAATAACTCAAAAATACTTCAATCTCCTGCAGTTACAAGTGTGAATCTTGGAGGCTAAAGCATGATGCTGCACCATGCTCTTTCAGTCTCTAGAAAAGGTGGCTGCAGAGGGAGAATAGAAAGCTGTTACATTCCTACGAGGACATAAAAGGAATGTTTCATTCTTTCAGAAGAAATCGGGCTACGTACTTGCACTCAGTTCTTGGCTATATTGTTCCCTCCTTTTCTTGTGGGGCAGCATATTAAACGCATTTGGCTGCTGTTCTTTGACTGCTGGGGGTGCTTTAATTCCAGTGACGATGTGAGTTTGTGAAGCAGCATGGGTGGACAGGAGCAGATTTAAACTTTTGCTGACAAACCGCTTGGAGAAGACATTTTCTGTCCCTACAGGTTGCAGTTCATGGGTAAGCTCGCACTTTCAAAAACAGAGCAATACATATTTTTACCAAGTAAGTATAATGCTGACAAATTAGATGGTAACTATTTCAGAAAACTTGGCAGAAGTTCAGTTTATGCAAGGCTTTCCAAACATTCCATATTTGCAGAATAAAGACAAAAACCCTGATCTTTGTAGTTTGAATTTGTCTGTTTGGTTTACTGTTACTTTTTGGCCTGAACAGAACTTTCATGTATATGAATTCTGATTTGATCCAGCAAACCCAAACAAATCCCAATGCTAACATGCGACTGGCAGCTCTTGAGGTTCGTCTCAGAATCTGGGGCTTCTGACATTTGAACTTTGGTTTCTCAAGCTACTTTGAGACTCATTTGGGCTGGACTCAAAATGAATTCCATGAACTCCTTCACTGAATTTTTATTGACTTAGTGAGAGAGAAATCCTTCCTCAAAGATAACTCATCAACTGTTAGTCATCAGATCCCCAGTTACAGTCAGATACTGAGTTACCTTTTCTACTGTAATCTGTTGATAGATTGTTTAAACTGATGCTTACCCCAAATTTCCATTAGCTGCAGCATGTTTTGAAAATTTGAAGTGGCTTATTTCAACTTGCCTGCAATGATCTGTGTATGTCTGGTAGGAAGCACAAGGAAGTGAATGATTAATCACATTCTTCCTAGTAATTTAGAAGTGTTGATGAATGCCAGGAAACATTGTAATGAGGACTGAAAAAAAAAGAAGAGAGGTAATACATTGGAAGCCTTACTGTTGCTTTCAATAGAAGCAAAGTAATTAAGTCTTCTAATTAGACACTACCTTTTAAAAAATAAATAACAATAGATACATTTCACACACTGTCCATATTTGTCTGCAAAAATCATAAGCTAAGTACATACAACCACAGCACACAATCATTCATCCTCATAGCAACCCCAGCAGCTTTATCTCAAAATTGGTAACGAACATAGACATACACACAGTCAAACAATTTGTCTCCAACAGACATCCTTCAGCTTCTCTCTGTACGGCAAATGCTTACTTTGGTGAAACAAGCAGAAATTATATTTCTGTTTTTCACCGTTGCCTTAAAAGAGGAGATTGTGTAAGGCACTATCTTTATTCTGTGATGTCATTCACAGAATCTTTCTGACAGATCAGAGGGGAAATTTGCACCTTTGCACACTGGGGAAAAAACCATGATACACATTTCATTCAATTATTTTGAAAGTCTTATAAGCTGTTAATTATGTACACCAAGAAGCTGTGAATTAAGGTTGAGGATTATCTCTGAAACAATTTAAAGAGATTGTGTTGCTCTAATCACACTATACTAATTTTAACTCCATATTTTCTAGAATTGCTTGGCATAATGGCTGTACAGAGTCTCATGTCCAGTGTGGATTACAGATTGCCACAAATTTCAATGAACTGAGTTTCAGAGTTTACACTTTAGAGATCTAACAGGAAAACTGGAAAGTTAGAGCCTCAGAAGAAAAATAATTTTTTTTCCTTCACAAATACTCAAAACTACGTAGGAGGCCTCTGCTGTTACCCTCTCTGGTGTCTGTAGCCTTGTATAGGGCTAGTATAAAAAACACATAGCAAAACCGTTCTGGAAGACAAATAGTTGTCTGTTGTATTTAAAGCTTCTGTGAAAACACTTCGAAACTGGTAACAAACTGGTGAGGTTTCTCTACAAAAATTCTGGCAAAAGGGAAAAAGAAAAGTGTGTCAGGAAGGACAGTTATTATATTATTATTTCAATGCCAACGTGTTCCTAAATCATAACATCACTAAAAACGTTCACATTGAGCATATTCAACTGCATCGATTGCAGAATTTAAGCCTACTAAGCCTAAAGCTGAAACACAAATTTGACGGATGAGGAGATTCCCTTAGTGCTTACCTTTAGGGGCAGAACACCAAAGGACCATACAACCACAGTGCTGACAGGCATCCAGCTTGACATATTTATATCTGCCCTGCGTAGGTGGTTATATAGCAAGTCAGTGTTTAACAAGGTTAAGTATACAATGAGCAACTAGTAAATCTGCTATTGTTTCAGAAGTGCCAAACAGAAAAGGATCAAAGAAATAATCTTTTTAACCAGAAACTGCAAGTTTATGCTAACTGCATTTGAAGCTATGAATTAAGACATTTTTCAGAGTTCTGTCAAATTTACTGTCGTATCTGAATTGGGTACTGAGACCCAGCAAAAATAAAGCTGTTTAAAATAAATTTAATATGAAAGCCATGAGGTCCATGAATACTGAGAGAACTTTCAGAGGAGTATATGTTGAGATGAAAATAAAAACAAAAGCCAAACTAAGCAGCATTAAAAACACCTCCACCAAGCATCCCACCTACCCTCCAGCATCACTTTTAATTCTTTTCAGAAGTGAACTCTCCCTTTTTCAGAATGAAAGTGGTCACAGGTCGTTCACACGGATTACAAGAACTTATAAAACTGTTACTGATTGAAATAAAGGAAAACAAGAGGCTAGGACACTACTATGATATTTGAGGATGCTCCCTACTCCTCTACAACTCGCCTATGTAAGTTGTTCAGTCCGTTTCACGTCCAAAGCCTGTGGGTAGCAGGGCTGCCCACATCATGCTAGCAACCTTCAGGCTTATCGAAGCTCAGTATCAGGGACAGAGGAGTACCCATCCCACCGGACAATGGTGTGTCTGTGTTTGTCCATCCTGACATGAGTCTGCAGAGGATGAGAGAAACCTCAAAGGGTAATGGAGAAAAAAAGTAAACACCCACTTCTTTGTATTCTGGCAACATATTTATACACATACACACACAAACACATACAAATATAAATCTGCATCTTTCTTATCCCTCTTGATTACTTACTAAGACCCTGTGGTTGAGGAACATGATCAGGTAAAAAGCGAGTTGACATTATGAAGAAATAATTCTATCTGGGAACTACTGAGCACCCATTTCTTACTGTCTTTTGCTGACGCGGAAGTCACGGACACTGCTGACGACCAATATGATCAAGCAAATGCCAATTTATTGTTGATACATCCCGGTTAATATAGCCCTTCTAATTCCGCATCATGCGCAAGCTCTCTACTAATTGGTTAACTATATCATGCACGCGCTCCTAGCCAAAATATGATTCGTTAAATCTCTATGTTCACATGCACAGCTCTCTCCACCTGCACCCTGCTTCACGTTCAGCCCCCAGTCACGTATGCCAGCTGTTTTCCTTCTTCTCAGGGTTGCTTCGTTTACTTTCTCACAGGAAGCTTCATTACTTTCTCACAGGCGGCCTCATTATTTTCTCACAGGTGGCTTCAGTACTTTCTTACAGGCAGCTTCAGTACTTTCTCACAAGCGGCTTCAGTGATGTCCTTGAGGCCTGCTGCTCACAAACATAACAATTCCATTCAGTCTGGATTGTTCACTAAGTGCCCCTGGTACTCCAGGTATCCAACAGTCTTTTCCCCCAACTCTTTCCCTGCAGTACCCAGCCTTTTTCCTCAAGATTATGCACAAAAAACTCCAGTTGCAGTGTCTGAATAAAATTCAAGGGTAATAACAAGACATTTCCCTATTGCAGGATCTGCATTGGCTAAAATAAATTACTAAAACCCAGCATAAAGCACAAAGTAAAAGTGGTTACTCTGTGAGACTGTAACAGGCAGATGTGTCACTACTCTGAACGTCTACATAGACAGAAGACTTTTAAGCTGCAGATAAAACTAAAGATGAAGTGCCGTGCCTCATGGGTTACACAACAATATGCCAACAGGAAAAAGAAATCATCATCCAAATGGCTGGGATGCTACAAACATCAACACAGGGCTTAGCATGTGGCAAGGGGACAAGCTAAATGAAATTCCCAGAAAGATGTATATAAATATATGAAATCTACTTTAAAAGGAAGAGTGTCTTAATTCTGTATATGAACTGACTGATTCAGCAGTCTGAAGAGGACCTTTGGTCCTCTGAGTAAAGAGCAGTCAGAGATGCCTGCCTGTGCCCTCTTGGGTAAGACCAAGTTCAGGCCCATGGCTGCCATTCTGCAGTCCTGCTCTGCAGACCAGAACAGTGACGGCAGAGGCGGCCAAAGCAGCGTAAAATGTCAGCAGAGGACCCATAGCTGAAGCATGGTTACGGTGTATGTGGGTGTTCCTATGTGATCTCACACGTGGAAACAATGCAGGGTGAATTGTGCGTGTTGCTTTGTACTGCATCTTCTGTAATGCTCTCATAGCCCCAGAACTGGGAAAGAGTACCACTTATGCATTGAAGGGACAGACCAGAAAGCACATTTTCTGTTGTCCCATGAAACACTTAACTCAGCCTGGAAGTTACAGGTTGGGCTGCTTGCTGTCTTCCCATCTCTGACTTCAGCAAATGTCTATTGCCAATGTCCTTCCAGCACTGGTTGTTCTATCCAAAAAGAGGAGCGACTTGTCAGAACACCCTAAAATTCAATTACAACCTAATTAATGTCCTCACAACTGCCCCTGCACAAGGCAAGGCAGACCTTCAAGGCAGATGCACCAACTTGAGATCTGCTGATGCTGGGGAAGGGAACTTACTTCCCCTCCCAGCATACGGACGCTTCTGTTTCACGCGAGACCCACAATCAATCGTATCGACTGAAGGATTTGTAAGCAGCATTTGAATGTTTAGCCTGGACAGTGGGGGACTAGAATGACTTGGAACATACCCGCTGAGACCTGAGGCTCTCATTGCTCACAAGAGAAGCAAATTCCAAAGAAAGCAGCACATAAAAGGTATCTGTTGTTGTAACCTTTGCTACCAGAAATCTTGTTGAAACTTATATCAGAAGAGAAAAAAATAAATATTCAGGATTTCCTTTTTAACATGCTAGAGAATAATTGTACAGAGACAGTCTTCTTCAAGCCCTAAGCAACATTTTATGGCCCATGAGGGATATAGATTGACTTCAATTTTACTAGGTAGTTACTTGAAATAAGGTGATTGAGGAAGAGGTTTTATCTAGGGATAAAAGCTCAGCTATTTTTTCCTCTAATAGAAAATGTTGCTGTAATGATGCCAGCCTGAAAAAAAAAAAAAACAACAGTACAATAAATGTAGAAATGTTCCCAATGATTTTGTAAGTGTGTGCTGCAGGCATTCAGAGTAGATATAATCACTACATGTCACGCTGGCAACTAAGTGGTACTTGCATCTACTTTGGTGCAGCAAACTATGAAACACAGATAAATTAGAGAAAATACAGAAAGGGGCAGTAAGACTGAAAGGACTTGGAAAACATTAATGAAAAGGAAAGGTTAAAATAATTGTTTGTTTAGTCAGAGAAAGAGACATGATGACAGATTATAATAGGTTTCCAAGATGTAAAAGGTTGGGTTTTTTTAAACAAGGGAAGACTTTATGTGACCCTTTGTTCACATACTACCTTGAACATAAATTTCAATAAAGAGGATTTTGTTAAATGTTAGGCAGAAAACCTCTCTAACTGTAGGTATAATTAAACAGTAGACTCAGCTACCCAGGGGGTCACGGTATCCTTCTCGCTGGAGAGTTTTAAGTTAGAAATTAATCTGTCAGGAGATTTTAAGTACAGATCCTGCCTAAAAGCTGGGTGATGTAGAAGATGACTTCCTGAGGGGCACTCCGGTCTTGCATTTCTGTGGTGCTTCATAACTTGGAGAGATGTCAAGCTGGCAATTATTATCCAGGTGCTTGTTTCTCCTGTTTAGAGGGCTGGCCTCTCGAGCGCTTCAGCTGCACTAGCAGGTAACGCTCTCCACGTCCAAGCATCAGTATGAAACGAACCCGTTTCACACAAAAAGCTGTGTTACTGAATGCAGTAATTTTCTTTTTTTTTTTTTTTCCCTCCACTATGCTCTGCAGTCCAAGTGACACAGCATGGCCTCTAGGTAGGAGCCTGCTGGTGCCCCCCACCAGTTGGCTTGTCCATGGACCCAGACACCACGAGCATGAGCAGGTGCACGGGGCCCCTGCAGGAGGGCGCGGGGAGATGGGCAGCACCAAGGTGAACAGCAGATCATAGCGGCTGCACTGGGTGCTGCGTGGGTCATGCTGCACCAAGCTACCAAGTCAAGTGCATTAAAAAAATAAAGAGTTTTTTAAAAGATGATATTTTTAACACATTAAAAAAAATTTAAAAGACGTTACCCTTAGCTGGAATTAATGGCAGGAAATTACTCCCCGCGACATGTCATTTCTGTGGCGGAAGCCCAAGGCAAAGCCCCGGGATCCCACCCGAGGTGCAAGCCCTGCGCCCCAAAATTCTCGGCGGCGCGCGGGGAGCGGAGGGCAGCGGGGCAGCGCCGGCGGCGGCAGCGCGCCCCCTGGCGGCCGCCACTCGCCACCGGTGGCGGGAGCGCGCCCGGCGGCGGGAGCGCGCGGTGCTGCCTGCCATGGGGCCAGGTCAGCCACCCCCCCCACACACCCCGGCCAGAGCCAAAGCCTTGTCCCCAGCGAGCGAGGCAGAGCGGCCAAGTGACAGACTCGCAGAGAACCCAGCGCTAAGGCACGCCACAGCCCCCGCCCCGCCTGCCCTTTCCCACTGGGAACCAACAGGCCGGTTCCTCCTCCCTGCTCCCAGGCTCCTGGAAGAATGGTTTTTAAATCCTAACCCACTACCATAAAGCTTTGCTTTAACAGACTAAATATTGCGAGATATTGTTATAATCAGCTGGGACCTGTTGCTGTAGAGGGGTTTTGACAGTATCAGAACATTAGGAAAACACACGTAACTTAAAACCAGGTAGTCAAAACGAACACTTCAATGTGAAGTTTCAACTCTATTTTTAATTCCTATCTTCTGATAACTGAAATTCAGCTCAGGCTGGTTTCACATTTTCATTTAATAATTTTTATCCACATTTGAAAGCCATCAGGTGCTCGCTTCTGCTCTGGAAGCATTCCCACATCTGCCTGTGCTTTCTCTTCAGCAAGAACCATCTCTGCTCGATTTCTTCATTGAAGCCCGCCGTGTTGAACTGCCTGCTTTGGTGCGGAGGAGGTTTGGACAGTTTGGTGTGACCTCCCCCCAGGTCAGGTCACATCGCGTGCCAGTCTGTGATCTTGCAGCTAGTTGTTCTCTGTTAATGACTCCCGTGGGGCTGGAGGCATGAGTCTACCAGTAAAATTTGAACATGATCATCCTCCCATTTTGTGAGAGAGTATAGCTTCCCCACAATTTAATTTAGCTGTTAAAACAAGCACAAACCTCATAGTATGTTTGCCCTCTGATTACTCTGGAGATGGTTCGGTGATACTAACCTCCTAAAGGAGATTCAAGGACAGCAGAGAGAAAAAAAAAAAGATAAAAACCACACACAATAAAAAAGCTCCATTGATTTTCAAATTCCAGTCCATAGGAGGTCACTTAACTGAGGAAAAAGTGACTTCTTACCAGTCCTACACAGAAAGGAACACACACACACACAAAACCCACAAGTCCACTCCAACTGGCAGAAGGAACTGCAAGCACCGAATAGTTTCGTCTTCCTGCTCTGGCAGCATCTTTGTCCAACAGAGCCTAGTTCCTTGCTCCCATAGGTCCAAGATTCAAGAAAACATACCTGGAATATCTGAAAGTATTTCTTTAGTTTAGGAAAAATATCTGACAGTATTTATTTAGTTCAGGGAAAGGACAGATTCTTCGAAACAGCCCATGTTACCTGTTTAATTTTTCCAGTTAAAACAGTCCTTTTTCATGGTCATGACCATATCAAGCTAAGCTGCCTATACAACCCCTATGTAACCTGTTCTAAAGGAGCACAGGGCGTTCTGTTTCCTCCCAGAAGGGTCACATGAGAACTGGGGAGCCTTCTAACCGCTGTGAGGTAGGAGGTTTCAGCCTGCATTTCATGCTTTCAGCACTGCAGTGGCATCCCCCATTTAGCAAAGTTCACTTCTCACAAGCACATTGCAACAAACCCACCTCATCTCCTATCTTCAAGGTCTTATCAAAGAACATAGGTTTGAGAATCTGCCTATGTACAACTTAAAAATAATGATTTCATTTAACCTATTTAAGATACCTGTACCCTGTCACTTCCCAGTTCTGATTTTTACTTCGTGTGCTTTCTGTCGAGCGCCACTCGCATGCCTGCCATAATGAAGGGGTCCTCCCTAAGTGCAGACCCAACCAAAAGCTGTTTATAAACAAACTGATTTGGGCAAGAAGATACACCCTTCATTTTGGAGTTCACTCACAGTCTCTAACTCTAAAGAGGACTCAAAAGTGGCAAAAAAAGGTAAAACAAGGAAAACCATCCAGATGTTATATTACACAGCCTGGATTTATGTATTTTTTATGCTTCCAAGAGATTGGTTCTTAAAATCTCAGAGCCTGTGGGACTACTTGCTTTCACTACTATTTGTCTACAGAGAACTGCAAATACAGAGCGGTCACCTCCTTGTAGCTCTGATGGAAGTTGCACTTCAGCAACTAGGAGATCCTCACTACATCAGCAATACTACTGGGAGCCTAAAAAGCCTAAAGAACTGTCCATCCGGGGACAAACTAAACCTGCAGCCTGTGGGAGGTTAATATATATTGTGCCATTGTATTTTTTTAAGCTGAATCATGGCAGCTTGATAATTCCCAGGCAGGAGGAACTCCATCAGGACTCTGAGAGGAAAACAAATTATAACACATGAATCGCCAATAGATCTCCTTTTACCAACCAAAGTCCCACTGATGTCAGTTGGACATGAAGAAGGCAGAGTTGTCTTGGTGTTCAATGCCAGAGACCCCACAGTTCCTTCATCTTCAGGTTTTCAATAAATGACAAAACTCCAGCCACATAGCTGTCAACTTTCTACAATTCACAAACCTCAGCATTTTCTAACAGAGGTGCTGACTCCTGCAGAGTAGATTTAAGTCCCATGGTAAGAGTCTTGGCTTCTCTTATTTACATTTAGCAGATCCTTCAGAAATCATCCCAGGCCTTCAGAAGTCCGTAGACCACAAGTTAGACTTCCCCAGACACGAGTATATGCTTCATAGCCTGGAAAACCTAGCATAACCAGGCAGACAGCTGGACTCAGTCTTCAGACTTTTTCTTCTGATTGGCATGATTTAACTGCTTCCTTCTCTTTTACTTATTTATTTACACAAGGTGCTCTTGTGACAGAACAGGGAGGGTTTACACAGAGATGTTAAGTACCTGCCCAGCTCTTCCCCATCATCTGTATCATACTGGCATAGTGCCCTGCAGCAAGCACCACAGCCTACGTTGGTTTGCATCCTTTGCTAGCAGTAGTTTGCCAGTCAGTGCAGAATATACCCCAGGTGCATTACCGTCACCTTCACAGGCGATGCTCAGAGGGTGTTGTACTATGATTCTACAAATGAATCCTTGTGATGTCATGGATGCTACTCATTTATGTTGGAACTAGTATTTCAATATTTATGCCTGTATGTCCGAATATGAAATGCTGACAGACGTATATAATACTTACTGAAGTACCTATTGCTTTAGGAGAGGTATAAACAGATAAGTGACTGAAATAATTAATTTAAAGTCTACACACATCTCTTGGACTGTTCGCATTCACTTAAGGACCATGCTGCAAGAAGCAGTTATGCAGACTGAAGTGCATACCTTCAATATTCTAACTGGAGTCCAGTCTGTACTTGTACTCACTCCAGTGCTGCACAGAACTACTTCGTCTCCTGCTCCACAGGCACATATTGAAGCTATTTCCAAACTCTTAATTGCAAGGACTCATGTGACAAGGAACTGGATGAGAAGGAAGGGACAGACAAACCATGTTGTTCTATGTTCTACAAAATACAGAACAGCAGATTTTTTTTTTTTCCCCAGACACATAGAATAATTTCTGTGATGGAATTAAAACAAAAATATATCTATTAATATAAAACAATGTGAACTGTCACTGTTTTCCTTAAGTTACAAGATATCTGTGTGGGCAAGTCTCAGAAGTAACACCACTTCAAAGAGGAAAAAAAAAAAAGTGATTCTACTGCTGTAATGATTTGTTTCCATCTTCAGGCCCTGTTCCTATAGCCAGTGTCTTGAACATTGGATAACTGATTTCTCTGGACACCGGTCTCTGCAGTCCACTTACCCACTTATCAGAGCGCTGTTCCCTTTCCAGGTATTCCCAAGGCACCCGTGTGCACTCTTGCAGCTTGCAGCACTCTTCGCATAAAGAGGGCAGCCAGACAGAACACCTTTCTCCTTCCCTCTATTAGGGCACATTACTCAGCAATATCCCTTGGCTGAAGACAGCAGCCTTGCAGCCAAACACCAATTCATGTAAGATTTGGCTAATAGTTTGAAAATACTTTTTCCTTGAGAAGTTCCTTAAGAAGTTCACATCTGTTGTATCTCAGCTCCTACCTGTTCAGCAGAATAATAACACAGTGCAAATTTTGTTCAGGAACTGAACTTGTTGCTGCTGCAGACAGAGCCAGAGTCATCTTGTGGGAGAAGATAGCCACTCTTCTCAAAGGGAAAGCAGCTCCTGGACAACATACTGCAGCAGAGACTTCACACTCACGTGTAACCCATACAGACAGCTCAGCTTGGAGATTCGAAAAAGGGCCTGAGAAATACCCCCGACAACCCATGAAGTAATGAGTCACATTTTCTAAAGCACAGTAAATCACTGCCCTTTTTTTCTTAGTCGGTCACCTTAAGTGTTTGAGGATTAAGTCATTTTGAGTTGGGCAAGCAAAGTGCACTTGCACATTTACTAATTACCTAGCTAATTTGTACCTTGTTCACAAACAAAAGCAGCTCTCTCCCCCTACAGGAATCTCTCTCATGCATTTAGAGATTAATACACAGGAGATAACCTGCTATTTCAGGACCATAAATCACAAACCCTGTCACTTGGACGAAAGAAAGACCGCCCAGAACCTGCCCCAGCAGGGGCAGAGGCTTCAAGGCTGAACCCAGGAACTCTTTCAGTCTCCCTGTTTTCTCCATTCAGAACTTGGTCTCTGATGATTTGCCAATATAGGGCAATGCAAGAAAACACAGTGCTCCCTGTTTAGTAAGTGGTAATCAGGTAATAGAAACAACCTGTAAAACTGGCAGAAGACATAATAAAAGCCCTCTAAAGGGCAAACATGCAGCCTGTATCACAATTTCTTCAGCTATGAGCCCATGGCTACATCTGTAGTGTAGCCGAAAGTGATGCTCAGCTGTTGGGTCTGTCCATGTACGCTAGTCATGATAGGCTAAGATCCAGACATATTCCAACCCTCCCATACACCCACGCTTCATTTCTATGGGTAGAAAACCCTTATGCACAGGTGGGAGAGAAGCCATGCTTGTCCCATCTGCTGGCCATGCACTAAAGGACAGTCCTTACAGTCTAGAAACAGATTTAGTGAAGCCAGAGACATGGCATTCAGTAAGATTTATGGTCTCCAAATGCTTCCTTTAGCCTAGGATTCCTAAAATGCTGCGCTAGTCCCTGAAAATATTGTGACAAGCAGCGCAGAAAGTGCTGAATAAGGAATGCAGTGTGACTATAAAAGCAGAGAAGCTAGCAAGGCCAGGAGCAACGGGAGGTATCTGTTCCTACATGTGAAATGAGAGAGAAGTGTGAGTTGGGAACAGTGCCGTGAAGAAAGATGTGCAACATCAGGGGAATTCCTTCTTAAACAAAAGAAGGGAAGATCAGCCCAGAGGTACGTGTACTCTGCAAGAAGCAAGGTGTGGCAGGGGGAGAAATCTTGTTTCCCACCCTCTTCCATAACCCCTCATAATCCCTAAAAACAGAAGGGACACTAAAGCAACTAAGAAAAAAAAAAAAACAACACCCTGCTATTTGCCATAATCTGAAGTTGTGCTGTACTTATTTTTTCTCTAACTTTGTTTTCAATGTTGTAGTCAGACACTTAATTTTGTGCTGTGTTAGAAACACAGTGTTTTCATTTTAAGCACCAGCAGTGTTACGAGTGACTCAGGCAAACAGTGCCCCCAAGTAGCCGAGTGCCACAGACGAACGCCTTGGGTGCTAGAGGCACTAGGCCATGCTCCCCACCTCACTGACCGTGTCAAGTGTGCAGGTACAGATAGGTTTTCCTCTACTGGGTGTTAGCCAACACCCTCTTCTCCCCCAGCCCTTGAGCAGGAATGAGACACCTCCCAGCCTCTTGTCATCATAGATACTTTGCCTGCCACCTAATTTTCAAGAAGCAAACAAAATCTAACTCTGCCCGCCTCTGGGTAAAGAATAGGGTGCGATGCACACACATTAAATACCTTGTTTAAAATCACATCCTTTGCCACAAGAATGCGTCTTAATGATATTTTGTGCCAGACACCACTACCACAGATCACTTCCTTTGTATCCTGGAAGAGACCAGCTACGAGGGAAACATTTGCCTCCAGTTTCCAGACAAGCAGCCTGTCTCTGTGCTATCAGTCTGCTCCAAAGCTTCAAGATAGTGATGGAAAGAGGGGGAAAAAAAACCACACCTCTTAAGACTCTCCCACGCTAATTTTAATACATAGTATGCTAGCTGGTAGGCTAGGCTTTCGTACCAGAAGAGATTAACCAGGATCTGCAGTAGCACAGACAAGGATGTGCATGTGTTCTGCCATCTATAAATAGGCTCTCCACTTAAAAACACAACCCAAAACAGACAGCTGTTAACAACTAGACCAGAGTCTAGGCAGCAGTTGTTGCTTGCTGAATAAATCTGTGCAACCTACTCGTGCTTCAATTGGCAAATGATGTACAGATTAATGTTTGATGAGAGGTGATCACATTAACATGATCTCTGAAGAGGCAGGAGCGAAACATGCTAAGCATGAAAACACACTTTGAATTGATGTTCAGTGGGGCTGTGAGTGGGGCTTTCCAGAAGTGAGCATTTTTTTCTTCACAGCTGCCACTGGCAGTTTTTGCAAGAACAGCAAGGACTGGCAAAGAGAAGAGGGCTGCCTCCATGCCTAGAGACTTGTGTTTGGCCTTGAAAAAAGTGGGTTTGATCCTAATCTCTGTCACAGTTTTCCTGTGTGATTAGTTGCCCGACTCTGTAATAGAGATTTGGCAGTTCCATACCTAGAGGAGTATTCTAAGGATGAATGCATTGAAAACAGGACAAGTCAAACTCTTCTGCTAGCCCTAGATATGGTAATTGCAGAGCAGATGTGGGTCAGGGAACAGGGATGCAGACAAAAGTTTGCAGTACGCTAAGCTCAGCTCAGCCTGCCAGTTTTAAATTACCAGCCCCAAGAAAACCGTACTGCAGGTACTCTACAACGAGGAAAGTTTGATTGGGTCATGGAAGAGCCAATACTTCTGGAAAACACTGTTTTGGCTTGGTGCAGACCACTGACAGGTCCTTGCCAGTAGACCAGTACCTTTGTACCATTCTAAATCCTATGTGTTGACCTGATTGTTTGCAAGGCAGGACAGAGATTGACAACACCAACCTGGCTTGATTTCCCAATCAAAAAAAAAACCACAAAAAAAAAAAACCCCACCAAAAAAACCCCAAAACACCAAAAAAAACCCCCATCACCAAAAAAACCCCAAAACAAAGCTTTCCTTCAGTGAAGCATCTGAACCCTGACTTAGAGCTGATTTCATTAAACATTTGGTTCAAAAGGCTGAGCAAGGTTATCCCCACACCACTGGGCTGCCAAGCACCTTATGGGACGGGGCCCCTCTGACACAACACACAGCCCTTCTGCTAAAACCATGCCATGTCTTGTGCCCTGTGACAAACAGGTGGTTGACATCTGCTGACTTGATTTCAGTTCTGCGGTTAAGCTGGAGTTGAAGCTGCTGTTTCATCTAGTTTGTATCGCCTATGCCAGAATGCTTGCACCTCAGCAGGCAAGTTTAGTTTTAAGTGTTTTAACCAGCTATACAACAGAGGTCCTTCATCACATGAAACAACAGCTTTGACACCAGAATACCCATATAGATAAGATATAGCACAACCTTCCCAACTTCTTTTTTTTTTTTTAAATTAGGGTTGGTAACAAGAAGGAAAGAAGATCACTATAGCTCAGTAATTAAAGCCCTGGGATAGTTTCCGTTACATATGCCAATATGGATTCCAGTCTCAGACCAGTCAGACTGCAACAACTTCCCAGGCTTCAGAAGGAAGACTCTGCTTTAGGTAGGCAAAAGTAGAATTATGCTGAGAATTTGGAAACAGCAACTATTACAGAAACAAAACAAAAGATTCATCCACATCCAAGCTTAAAACTCTGAAACAGGCACTGCTGAATTTAGCCATGGTAAAGCCAAATTGTCATCCTTCCTTCCCCACCTTGCCTTCAGCCAGAGATTACTGCTCCTATTATAACAGGAACGGTAAAATATCATTCTTGTATGTAGTCTTCACAGGCAGCTTATGGCAAGATGTCGGCTGTACATGTGAGTGCAATGCTGTAAAAGATGACAGCAAAACCTGCTGGATCTTACCTGTCAGGGCTCTTAGAGAAAACTACTAAGGCCATGCTTTGAAATGTATTCTAGCACTATTACTTCAAAGGCCATCGTAAGCTTTATGCAGGATAGAATGCTCACTTTCTCACTACCCAGCATAGACACCCTCTAACTAAGGGCAAATTGTGTTGTAAATGTTTGCAGAAAACAAACTGCATTAAAAGCTTGACATTCCTTTAACAGGAAGCTAAATATAAGCCGATACATTTTATAAGAAGAGCACAGGGACAGAGGAGGTAATTGATGGCTGTAGGCCAGAGGGCACTTTTTACTCCTTCTTGCTGCGAGGCTCTGACCTGGGAACTGTTTTTGATATCTAAGGATATTTTTCTTTCTCGGTGCTCCAGAGTGCACGTCAGATATCCATCAGCTCTAGAATTAGCACAGCGTGAAATACTTTGAGAAGCTGACATTATATCAATGAGCCATATGTTCTTCTTTAATGGCCACAATGGGAGTCTCTTGCAAACAACAGGAGAAATTATCATGGATATTTAAAGGCAGAACATTTGCCTAATTTTCTTTAAAGAGAAACATTACTAGTACCATTATGTTGGTCATATGTTAAACTATATACAGCAGTAAAGATCTGTGGTGACAGGTATAAAACCAAATGACAGTCCCAAGCGGATCTGAATTCCATTTGCAGTCTTCCTTTACAGCAATGCAAGTTCTACAGCTTATAACATGACTGAATGTATTTATCAATGTGTTTTTCATATTTATATTGTGATTACAACCAAAGGTCCCTGCTCACATGCACAACAAAACATCATTTCCCCTCTCAGTATCGCCACCATGCACTGTTATAAAGGCACCAGGACAAACTACTAAAACTTTCCTGCACGGCTATATAAAGTCAAAGCCTGGATCTGCACAAGTCTTCAAACCACATTGAAACTCCTCATTTTTAAACATGTTTTTGTGTGTATATTTCAGTTTTCTGGAAGAAAACCATCTAAACAGAGTAACCTGCAATTATGCTTTGCTTTCACAGTAACTCTAGCACTTCTGCTAATAGAGAAAATGCAGATCTTGGGTGCACTTGCTGATTTACGCAGTTCTACATTTTTACATTTTACATATCTATTCTCTGCTGACTGCTGAAATAACATCCTTCAGTAACCACCTCACCGAATTCCACGCATTATCACCCTCAACAACAGGCTCTTGGGCATGTAACTTTTTATGTGAAAATTAAGCTAGTCTGAGGTGGGGAAAACACAAAAATGCACACTAGGAAAGAGATAGCATAAAATAACTCCAAACATCAGCCACACCAGTTTTAAAAGTGAGCAATTAGAAAAAAAAAAAAAAGAGGCAAGATTGTGACTGCGTGTTTGCATTTTGCTTTTTCTGTTGACTGCGGTAACAGACTGTTCTGTCACGCTCACACGGCTCTTCACCAGTTACACTTGCAAACCCCAGTCATTTGCAGAGGGAAATCAGCAGAGCAGCTGTCAACAGAAGAGTAAATGTGATGGTCCTATTATCATTGCCCAAGTGAAATGTTGACTTAGAAACTCCAGCAATCTGGCAAGGCTCACCAAAGGCTCCGCAAGCCCACCGCAGTACTGCAAACTTTTATTGTAGGATTTTGTGCTAGGAGTTGACTTCGGATTGATCACACATGTCAGAAAAACATGGGATTGCTGTTATTATTTTTTAGGAATGCAGAATAAAACTCATGCATATGTAGAGGGTGGTACCTAGTCTAAGAATCAGTTAAATCTTCAGGGCTGAGGACAGAACAGGAATTAAGACAGATACAAGTCTCCTGCTGTCCCTTTACACAAGGGCATTTTCAGTCCTGACACAAGACCAACGCGCTTCTTACATCTCAGTGCCCACTGTTCTGGGCACCCAACAGAAACTGCCCAGGCTCTGCACTGCAGTGCTTATTTCTAAAGCTGCTATTTCAAGCACTTACAGTTCCAGAGCACAGCTTAAAGAGCTCTGCTCCAATGCAATTTTTGCTGCTGTTGTTTTTTGAGACTCTTCTCCAGTCCAGCCTTGCTGACTTCTTTAAAAAAAAAGGTGTGAAGCTGTGTCCACACTCATCTGGTTGTATTCGCTTGTCATCCTTCCTTAGTAAATTAGAAAAATCATCCACGAAGTGAGCGAGGGAAACAGCATCATCCTGTGCTCTCCTGTGTAATGTTGCAGCACACTACTAAAAATAGCTGCTGTCTTCCTCTCTAGAGAGGCTTCCCAAGAACAAGGTATTTCTATACGCAGGGTATACATGCGATACACAGCACTCTGATATAGCACCGCTTGTCCATATGTAAAACAAATGGATTTGTAATATTTCTCCAGCCTAAAAGCTATCCCAGCCACCCAGCTAGTATGCTTCTAGTAAACACTTTTCAGCCTCCCCGCCTCAGCTTGAACAGTTATATTTTAACTCATGTTTTTTTAATTCTATCTCCACAACTGCTGAAGCAGCTTCATGTTTCTGCTAATCTTCTCTGAAATATAAGGAATGAAAAATGTTTCACGAGAAATTTTGGAACCTCTTCGGATTTTTTTTTTAAAACATATTTTGTTTAAATAAAAGCAAACAACAAGTTTTTGATCTCAGCTCTCACATCCAAATCTGGACCATTCCCCATTTAAACAACAAAAAAAAATGGAATCAATCTCTTCCTGAACAGCTTTTGCATTAGGACTGAAAATGCTCTCTGTGTAAAAGTATAACAGAGGACTTCAGGAATTGAATGTAAACAACAGCTAAATAAGAGGGAATATTTAGCTAATTCTTAGACTATATGTGTGTGTGTATATATATACACACACACACACACACTATATATTATATATATATATGAAGTTTGTTCCCACATACTACTTTACACCATAAAAACATCCAACACTCTTAACAGGACAACCTCAATTCTATGCAGGCTTATGCAAAGAAGGTAAGGTACAGCCCCTGTCCCACAACAACAGACAAAACAGAACTGGCTCTGGGCGAGGACAGGCAAAGCATGAAGGTCCCTCACTAAGAAGGGGGCAGAAGCTAGCAGGATGCTCCCTGACAAAGGGAAGAAACCCACTGAATCAAGGGATGGAAGGAGTAATGACAAAAGGTGAAAATACAAATATATGACTATGAATCAGTTACAGATTAGAGAGGCTGGGAGTCTGAAGAAAGTTGCCATCGAGCAGAGGCAGCTTCCTTAGCAGATGTTTAATGCAAAATTGTCAGAGCTTCTAAAATGGTATTTGGTCATTATGCAAAAAGTATGTTTATGATGTGTTGCTCACAGTAATGATGCACTGCGTTTGGCAACGCAGTAAGCCATTCCTCATGCTCCTACAAGACCGACGAGATGAGCAGTGCTGGCTCCATATCATTGCATGGCCAGTCAGTCTCCCAGCAGCACAGAAGTGCCACCAGGAGCAAATAACTCCTCACCTCACCTCTACTGCCTGCTAAAGTGTGAGACACCAGTGCTTTGCATGTTCAAATTCAGGAAAAAAGGTGTTTGAAGAGCTTTGCTTAGCACAGCCAGCATTCTGTGAACAGCAGCAGAGCTCTAATTAACAGCACAGACTTCATCTCAAACTGTTTTAAAAGAAATTTAAAAGTACATGAATACTCCAAGTTTAATCCATAAGGCAAAAAGCTGAATCACAGACTCTGACAAGGCAGTCCCTGGAAAGTATCTATATTATACGCTCCGTTTCTTGTTCCAGGAGCATCCCAATCCAATGTGTAGCAGCTCTACATGCAGATAACCTGAAAGGA
This sequence comes from Chlamydotis macqueenii, assembly GCF_036417535.1. Taxonomy (NCBI): domain Eukaryota; kingdom Metazoa; phylum Chordata; class Aves; order Otidiformes; family Otididae; genus Chlamydotis; species Chlamydotis macqueenii. The sequence continues at coordinate 68,632,856 of NC_141557.1, forward strand.
GAATGCCAGTTTCAAATATCCATAAGAAAAGTTCACACTTGGTGTCTAATTAACTTCACAAATCTCCCTTACCTCTAGCATGGGAATGTTGCAGTCGAGTCAGGCAGTCTCTCTCTGTATTCCCGCTAGACATCTAGATTCCAGACAGTGACATTTCTCCTGAACTCTTTCACAAAGCCCAAACTGCAGTCAGAAACAAGTGAGGGTGCCAGCTGACACAGGCTGCAGGGCTGTCCACCATCCTAGGTCACTTTGGAGCCAAGCAGCACACTCTTGGAACAGCACTCTTCCAGGAGCAGAGCCATCCTCTCCCACAAAAGGAGCTCTAGCATCACTTCACAACAGAGCAAGGCTGATGCCTGGAATACTCCTGGTCTGCTCCAGCAACTAGAAGTACATGGGATCACAGGCCTATTTCATTCCCTGGGGGGTAACTTGCCTCTAACTGCAGTCTTATCCCAGTGATGAGCAGAAGCTCAAGGTGTAGCTGTCTGTACGTCCACACTTCCTTCTCCATTACTACAGCATCTCACATAGCTTGTTCCCAGGGTCTGAGAAATATTGCCAGGAGATCCTCATTTATGTGTACCCTTCCAACCACACATATGAGTTACTGTATTCTAAAAGGGCTTTGGTTTGCACTTTCAGGTTGCCGTATTCCCTTAAGAGAGTGTATTTTGGCCTAGTCCAAAAGCTTAGAAGGACAACCCCTAGCAACTTCCACTGTATCTTTGAGAATTTAGTCATTAGTGTTATTGGCTTCAAATTTGATGCCAAAGCCCATATCAAATACTCCAGGTAAAACGGTACAAGTCTGAAAAGGCCCAGAAAAAAAGGCAAGCTCGGCCCAAACAGTTGCAGAACTTCAGAACTATTCCCAACTCACCCAATGCAGAAGCTGCCTTCATCTGCACTGAATATTTTTGCAGAATAAATGCCACTGTGAGTTACTGCGCAGAGCACAGGACTCTTTCATACCACGCAGTCTGCAAGGACTCTTCAGTGACAGAAACAGAAGCTTCCTCAAGAGACCAGAACATCCATCAGTTCAAACAGGGGTGACAACACAGATCCCATTGAGACCAACAGATACACTTAAAATACTCATAGGCAGTTTCAGTAAGGACAGAAAAGGCTGGTGTATTTGGGCTGAGAGCAAAAGCCTCTAAGATGGAGACATGAGTAGCTTTCATAGAGATCAACTGGGGAGGAGCAGGAAGTTTTTGCTTGGGAGGGGAAAAAGAACAAAGAGGGATGCAGGCAAAAGATGTACTTCAGATAAGCACCATCCTTCAGCTCTATGAAGTTCTTCCAGTTGGACAGAGAAAGCAAAACCTCTTGTGTCTCTTAGGCAAGCTGTGTTCTGCACAGAATTAGATGCAGAGGTGGGACACAACACAGACGTTCTGATTACCAGAAGACCCGTCCTTCAAAATTGTCAGGGTAGTCTTACAGTCAGATACCAAAGCCCCCCACCTACACACACACCCTTAGTATTTTACCATAGTGCAACTAAAAAACATGAAAGGCCAGCCTCAATCCTTTTTCAAGGGAGCACTATGCAAAAGCCGTTCTGAACACTGCAGTGAGAGAAAAAACACACTAGCACACTCTGCTCTCAACTAAGCAGCACAGTATGTGACTCTTCTAGTAATAGTAACTAGTAGAATTAACTTGTTCTTACTGGAAATGAAGGAAGACACTGAGTTTCATTTTAAAAAATTCCTATTTCCTACTTGTCAGACTTTCCTTAAACTATTCCATGTTCATGAGAAACTTGCAACCCCAAAGAGAGACTTTAAACACCCCTATTCCTAATACAGATTCAAGCAGGAATTCAGTGCTATTCACTTGAATAGCATTCAGTCAGCCAGGGAAACTGAAACAACAACATATGTGAAACAGCTTGAGTCTTGAGGATGTGAACTATACAGAATTAGTTAACAGAATCTTTTCTTTAAACCCACACACTCACCATAACATTCATTTAGTAAATCTGAATAAGAACTGCATTCAATAGCAACACAATCTGCATGTGAACATTCTGTGAAGAGAAAGACTGAATTCCATGAATCAGTAATTTGTTTCAGTTGTCTTGGTTGTGTTTACTATCTACACTATGTTTGATGAGTCTTAACTAATTAATGTTGGACATCCTTTGTTTTAAATCTCTGTAAAAGGCTCAGAGTGAACAAGGCCTGTGTTTACTTTGACTTCAAAAGAGAATTAAGCATCTACAGAAGTGTCTTCCAGACTTGAGTTGCACTTTACTAGCTCTGCTGTCCTAAGTTTAGAAAAAAGTCACCACATCATGTAAACTTGAGACAAGAGGTCCGTCATTCAATACATCTCATTTTGCAAAACAATACCATTTCTATAACATTGGTATCATATATAGTATTGTAGTTAACATTAGCATAATAATGATGAAATATTTGTTATTGCCATTATGATGTTCACGTGTTGATTTTTCGTATTGACAGAGCTGCCTGAAATATCTACTGTTTACAACATTTGTTCTAGCTAAAGAGATTTGGTAGAATTTGCTAATCAACTGCAACCACTTCCCACCCATAAAACTGATGCAAAGAAGAGGAAAAAACAGCTAGTGGGATCCAAAGACAAACACTTTTACTTAAAACTCTGTAAAGAGAAAACCCTCTCTCTCTCTCTCTCTCTCCATATGGTTTTCTCTTGGCTCTTAATCATCTTTTCATTGGCTTCCAGCTGGCTGTCTCACCATCATCTAGCAGTATCACTAGCAAGACCAACTTGCTATGCCAAAGTCAGGCACAGAAAGATGAGAGCTGCAGAGTAGCATGACTGGGTGCAACAATCTTTACTAGGGGCAAATAAATGATGCATGGCAGGGGCACTTCACTTGCCTCAGGGGAGCAACCACTACCATGTTCCAGAAACACAGCAGCAAGTCTGTGTTTGCACTTTTTAGAAGACAGAGCAAAGAACGATTATCACAATGGAAGCTACAGGGAAACTCTACAGGCAGAAGTGTAATTACCTGAGTGGGAATTCTGGCAGAAAACCCAAACCTCTTTCTCTCCTTAAATATAAAATGCTGTGCAGTCACCATGGAGAGATTACATACAGCATTTGGATCACGTGCAACACAACACTGAAATACAAAACACACACAACAGAGCCAGCCGTAGAGCTGGTTTAGCGAAGCACAGCCAACAGCCAGTTCTTCACTTACTACAGCCACCCAGTCGGTGGCTCCCCTTCTAGCCATCTTCCCCTTCCCAGTCTTACAGATATTAAGCTATATGTCAAATGTCAAAACTCAGGCTCCACATTAAAGGCCAGCTCTGCAAGCTGTTCAGCCTGTCTGGGAGGTACCTAGAGCCTAATGCAGAAAAGACAGAGATGGAAGCCCTGACAAATTCATCCACTACCACCCAGGTAAGATTTCAAATTGAAAATAGACTAAAAAGCCAAGGAAGGAAACATCATATAGTGCCTGTCTGTGAAAATCTACTTGGATTTAGCTAAGCAGCCAGTCTTTGAAGTGCAGCAATTCTTACATCATCTGTAGAGGCTTTGAATTCAGTTGCAAAAATTCTCAGTTTTGGTTCATGTCCAGCATCTCTGGTTTCCAGTCACCTTATGTAGCCAAGCCCACCTCCTCAGCTCTCTCTCTATCCCTTCCCTCTGCCCACTCCACAACCCAGCTCGTTTTTTTGTCTTCTGCCTCCACCAGCCTCCAGACTCAACCCCCATCTCCTGGGGTGAATTTTGCCCCTCCACTTCATCACCCTTTCTCTAGCAGACAGCTTCCTCCTTGGGACTATGGCAGCAGGCCAGGGGAGAGTCACCAGAGCATAGGGGAAATGGGCACCCTTTTCCCTCCGTCTTCAGGCACAGTCTTTCAGAGTCCTTTTGGCCTCAAACTCTCCCCCAAAAGGCTATTTATGCTCACTAATAGTCAGGGCACTTCATCTGTAGCCACCCAACTATTCAGTCCTATTTTCAAAGGGAAATATCGCTGCTCAGAGTTCCTGAAAATTCCGCCCTGTCACTTTCTATTGTTTGAAATCAGTAGGAGCGTTGTCAGACTAAAAATGTCAGAAATTTGCCTCTCTCCTTGAAATCCGCCAAGCTTTGTTTTGTTAATAACTTTAGCCAGTCTCCAAGTCTTAGGAGAGTGCTTTTCATCTGTGTACATGTCAGGCTGCTGATACTACATAGGAATCTTTCACTTACTGAGACCAGCAACGTGTTGCTCTGTATCAGGAATGCCATTCCACGGATGGTCCTTTTCTCACCTCTCGGCAGTAGCTCACTAATTTAAGAGCATAAATCAGAGACAGCTGATAAGGTTGTAGACACCGAGATGTCCTGCCTCCCATTCAGTTTTCCTAATCATCCTGCAAGCTACCAAACAGCTTTGGATTTGGGAGTTTTGAAAAAAACTCTCCTCATTTTAAAATATACATTTATTTCAATTTTCTCCACATCACACCAGCAATTATAGAAACAGCTGTTTCTGATTTGGTAATGATTTTTCTCCAGCATGCACATCCCTGTGACTGGCTTTTGTCTTCATTCTCACAAGATAAGGCATAGAGAGACCTGCACTTTTTTTCCCCCTTCTCACCATTACTAGCCTTCTCACAGTGCCTCTTTCTGTCTGGTTTCAATGTTGTGCTTCACCTAAGTTCTGTTCCATGGGTTTTCTTAAAGGGAAATATTCTGTATTTGTATTTATGAAGAACTATCCTTGATTTTTCAAACACCACCACACATCCTAGTGCCTTGACTGTACTAAAACTTGTTCCTTTTTAATTTTACAGATTGATGAAAAGCTGCTAAAATGAAAGGAGGATTTTCTATTATCAGTCAGCATCAGTGTGAGAGCAGTCTGCTCTTAAAAGCCTGTAGCTCCAATTGTTCAAAACCATACTGTTCACCATCTCAATTTAATCATGCGCATGACATATTAAAAGATCAGGCTGCAAGTGTACAAATTCTGTTGAGATCTGAGAAGGTTCTTTTCATAAATATGGATGAAGGCCAATTTCATGCCACTTGTTACATCCTATGTACTCTTATTTCTTCAAAATATCATTTGTCTTTCTTTTTATGTGCCAATAATCAATTCGTAAAGCATAAATCATAAAGCTTACCTGGTTTTTGATTACGCTGCAGCCTATTATTTTACATTTAATCAATTTTCTTACTTTGATAACTGACATTCAGTTTCCATTTTATCGCCTTATTTATGTTAGAGGGAACAAATAAAAATCACCTTTTTGCAAGGATTAACATTTCACCTATTATTTACTTGTGAACAAGTTTTAGAACTGCACCATCACAGCAAGCATTTAATCAGAAATGCAAACAAGGTCAGCCTGTACATCATGTTCTGCCACACATCAAGCAGCAATCCCATTTCAACATTATCACATACAACCTGCAAACATCTGCTAAAGAGAACCAAAAATTGGAACAGCAGCAACAACAAAAAAAATCCACACACCAAAAGGTTATTCAACTTGCATTCTGTGTGAATTCAAAGGGCACACAAGAATCAGGTCTCTGTTGATTAGGGATGAAAAAAGAACAAAGTTTCTTACAAGACACTTGTTTCACAAGAGGGAGTAGATGCACATTTGAGAGTTCCATGCAACTCTAGGATGCCAGCACAGGTAGGTACAGCCTCACGCATGCACTCTGAGCTAGGTCAAGACTCCACAAGCTGGAAGCTGTACAGTAACCTTAGCATAGTGCTTTGTGCAGTCAAATAAGGCACAGTGAGGTGGGGAAAGATCACTTTAGGCTCACTGCCATGCAAATGAATTTATTCAGCTTTCCAACCAGACCAGCTGAGGGTTTGGACTAGAGACAAGAGGAACACATAGGGCTGCCTGCAGCCATCCATACAGAGCGATCTCTTAGGCTGGAGTCACTCTTTCTCAGTGTTGGCATTCATTTCATTCTGGAAGTCCACCAGCCTTACTACTCGAAAGACACATTGGTCCTGTAAGCATCTCTATTTCACATATATGGAAAAGAAATTTGACAAGTTTTACAGAAAGTCTTCCACTATGAATCAGGGTAAGGTCACAAGCCAACATCCATTTGTTACCAGGGTTTCAGGAAGTTAAAAAAAAAATTCCTCATAGGTATTAATAATTACTTGGGGTTTTTGAATCTTTTTATTTCATACAAAGAGACTCTGTTTCATGTGAAAATTTTTGAAAAAATTATTTATTTCTTCTAACTATAAGAGCTCATGATCTCAGCACAAGTGACCCAAGACACAATCTTCAACTCACAGCACTGCCTTAACATTTCTCTGCTATCTTTTATAACAACCCCTCGGAAGTATGAACCATGGCTGCCTTCTTTTTTTTTTTTTCTTTTTAATCCCCTACAGACATCTGCTTCTAAGGATGTGAACAGACTCAAACAGTAATCAAGAAATTGTATAATGATCTCAAAGGACGCTTAAAGCATTTTCCCTAGTCATAGCCCGTCCCTGTCTCCTTACTACATTTCCTCCCATTTAAAAGCTCGCCTTGGTGCTTGCAATTCCAGATTCAGGACTGATATTTGCTAATGGTGCTGAAGGGTACTTAAGAAACACACAAACATTTCAGTCTGTTTGGATTTTACATGACAACATCTTGTTCATCTTAAAGAAAAGAAAAAAGAGAGAGAGATTAAGAAAGGAAAAAAGGCTGGAGATACTCAAGAGTCTTCACTTGAGTTCCTACAGGAGGTTCACTAATGCCCTGAAAGACCTATACAGATTTGCCGTTCTCACACTAACATCCCAGCAGTGCAGAAGAAATACATTCCCTCTCAGCTTCAGAGGAGGGTGTTTGGACAAAGACAACGACGTCTGTATGCCAGGACATAAGAAGAAAGCCTTCTGTGGGTTATTTATTGTAGCAACAGGCCTCGGCAACTGTTAGATTCCATGGTGACAATAAATAACCGAGTTCCCAAGGAAGAGACTAAGGCATTTTTACTTCCTGGACTTGCAGCAAGGAGATGCAGATAGTCACAACTTCACCATGGGCTGCAGTATTTCTAACAGGGTTGCTATCGCACAGCTGCCTTCTGAGGAGCTACAGAACAACCAGGAAGCCAAAAGCCAGGTAGTGACTTCTTCCCAACAGACTCTGTATAAGGTATAGTAGGAGATGTCTTAGCACGCGAGCGTACAGGGACATACGCATTCATAGAAATGGTTTTGCTGATGTTAATGGTAGCCCTGACTCCGTCAGGGCGCTCTTTAAGCTGAGTGAGTGATAGCCCTTCTCTTAATACAACCTTTATGCCACGGGGGAAGCAGACTCACTATCTGATTTTACAGCACCTGAGAAGTCACTTTTCACAGTCTGTCATGCTTGCCTCATTAAAGATACAATTAGAGGCACTTATCTCCCACACCAATGATTAATTACAACACTGCAGCAAGGTGGGGTTTGCCTCAAAAAGTTATTATGAGGCAGGGGGCTTGTACATATGCAAATATTATAGGACACGTGTACAATCACTTTGTGAAGTTCACAGACTTGAGTTGGCTGAAGCCCAAACAGAGAAAGAAGATACAAGATGACATCTAGGCTCTAATCCTGCATTCTTTGGAGGTTCAAAGCTATTTTTTAGAAGGTACACAGGTTAACACCTTACCAAGTGCTAACTTAAAACTCAGTTTTACATTTCTAATGAATGCTCCACATACAGAAGGCACTTAAAGTACTGAAGCAATACTTCAATATAGTCAACTGGATTATGGACACATTTGGGCTTAAGGTCATTGCTTCCTTTCCAAAATGCTCCAGGAGACCCTTCCTCATCATCAACATCCACCTGTTATAGAACATGGATAAGTACACACACCACCTTTGTCTTCCACTCCACTCTGAATCTGCCAATTCTATGCGACTATTCTAGATACCGCCTTAAATGTTCAGAAGCCCAAGGAGGTTCTCTAATTTATTTCTTTATTTTCTTGTAGACTAAAAGTGACAGCATTGCTGAAACAGAGGCTGCCCTCTCACAGGATGGGGCAGCTGGGCCAACAGGGACTTCAAAGGATGGAGCCAAACATGAAGATGTGACCAGTGAGTTCCCTGAGGAACTGCCAGAAAGATTTCCATCTTCTCAGAAAAGCAGCAATGCACAAAGCACAGGTAAACAGTAACTTAAGTTCATACCAGCTCCACAAATGGAGACCTAGGACGAAATAATCTTGAGAGTCTATCGATACAGCTGACTTCTATACCTAGAAACATTCACGCTGCGACATTGCAAAGACTGAGCTCTTAGCATTGGTTTAAAACCATGCAATAGTAGCAGAAAGTATTTCCTAAGCTGATGATTATGTTCTGCAGCATGACTCAACCCTCACTACCAGAAGAGGCAGCAGGGTAGATACTTTCCTTGACAGATGCCTGGAACAGACCCAGAGAACAAATTCAGCCTTGTCCCCAGGGGTAGCCCTCTCTAACTGGGATTACAGCACACTGGGAAGACACGTTGCCCACGCAAGGGCTGTCAGTCTGCTGTTACAATGAGTCAGTTTTTACAACAGAATGGTCAACACAATGCCCCTGACTAGCATCAGGTAGAGACAGTTAAATAAATACCATGTTATTCTTTAAGTTTGCAACCAAAAGTTGCAGGGCCAGTGATCATACAGAGAAAACTATAAAAATTCCAGAAGTCATGATGACAATAAGCAAAGGTCTGCTAAGATTTTTTTTTTTTAAAAAAAAAAAAAAAAAAGTACAAGCGAGCATCTAAAACTTTTCTATAATCTTAGGATACCATTGTAGTAAGAGTTGCTAATAGCAAAGCAGCACCACCTTTGGCACATTTAAACCCTCTAATTTTATAGTTTAACTCTTGTATTTTTCAAGTGCCATGAACAGCTACATTTCACAAACACACTAAATGGAAAATCTACAGTGGTTGTTTACTCTTTGTAATAAACAAGGGTTGTAATAAAATATTTCAAATTAAACACAAAAGGAATAATTACTGGTGTTTGCTATTCATTAAAGAGGACTTAACTCCCAATGCCACAGAAGGACGTGATGAAAGGGTTTCATCTCAGATTGAACAAAATTATTTGCTTGCTCTGAAATGATGTTTCATTTAATTTCAAGCTCCTTTTCCTCCCACTTGCTAAAAGACAACTTCAGAGGAAACTTCTAAACAGAAAGTTTTTAAAATCATGCTTCAATCTTCTGTTTCAAGATAAAAACCAACATCATATTAAGATATTTCACCGACATTTTTCTCCTGAATGGATTAGTAAAACCAATACAAATTCACATCACTTGTCAGCCTTGCCCACTCATTATGCTTTTACTTTTTGCCAAGATATGTTTTCTTGTATACTGGCTTCTGATATTTACATGTTCTGACTGACAGCTGAACCTCGGTGCTTTTTGGGTGACTGGTTCACTTTTTTTAGAAGATGTATGAAATCAGCTTCCACAAGGTTGTCAGTGTATTTGTTTTACAACTAAAAGAAATAAGCCAACATTGTCATACTCACTCTGCTTATAAAGACTGGCAGATGTCAAATAACTGCAATTTTGACTTGGTCCAAGTATTCTTCATACAAAAGCTCTAACTTCTGCCAATAGAGGTTGGGCAGATGGTAGAACTGTCAGCTGAGGGTTGAAAAACCTGATGGGTCTTGGCAATAAAGTTGTTCATTGTTTATTCATGTCTAATATGCGAAAACTAAACAGCCACTTAGAAGGGTTATCAAAATAATGTGGTTTTTATTCTTAATTGCTGTTCATAAATATATAATTAAGTCAGACTCAAATGTAGCAATGCTGTTACAACAAAAGTCATAGACCACAAAAGCATATGAAAGTTTGGGTTCATTTAACTGAACACCACAGTGATCTTCACAAGACAGCCCATTAGTAGGCTTGTAGTATCCTGTCCCAGCCTGGCTTTCTCTGACCAGATCATAGAACCCTTGTGAACGTGAATTGTAAAGACTCCCTATGGACCCTCTTTGGGAACATGCTCAAAAATTGGCTTCACAGGCCTTCAGCACATGCTTAGCTGAATTCACCCCTCTGGGTGTAAGTGACTACAGTGAGAAACTCATCTAGGTGCCTGCACTGTTTTTCAAGCCACTAAAGAACTTACTGAAAAAAGTTTAAGCAGCGAAGAAAGCCTCAAGCAGGCCTTCTCCACTGGACGTTCTCAGTAGGCAACCTCTCAAATAAAAACTCTGGCACTGGAAACAGATCATGAATTTTTGTTTGAATGCCAAGTGCTCTATAAGTATTAAGTTCTAATGTTTTCACATTTTGAAGATGGACTACTCACAAGCACGTCCATCAGTAAATCATGGCCCTTACAAGAAAAACAGAGGCAAAAATCATCAGACATTCTTGAGGAGCTGAGAATGCAGGGAATAATCAAGAGCCAAAGAACTGCTGACAGGACTGGAGAAGCATACAAAAACAAGGTAAGTGTCATCATATGAGACAGGACCCCCGCTACAGCTCTGACCCTGCTGAGAGCACCCCGAGATTCAGTTTCTGCACACACAAAGCATCCAAGCATATCTCCTCTAAGTCTTTAGAAGCAAGTTGTTAACCAACAGAGAACTGTATTATGGGAATGTTAATAAACAGAAGCTGGCAGCAGTTTTCAGTTGTTTACAGCTTCTGGGCTTGGTTCAAATAGGGACAAAGGAGACAGCGACAGTACTAAGAACTTGCTCTTCAAAAAACTCAATGAGAGTTACATGCCATAAAATTTGTTTCTCAAGTCTACAAAACTAGAAGAAATACTGTTGCTAGGGCTTATAATTAAATTAAGACCTCAGAAACCCTAAATGTTCACATTTCTCAGTGTGATCACATTGGATCTCAGACTAAGAAACCATTACCAATTGATTTAAAAAACAAAAAATTATAGAACTTGTATTTGACTAAGAAGCTAGTGTCCATTTTCTTTTCATTCTGAGGTTTCTTTTGGCTTCTGAACTCAAATTTATTCTTTTGTTGTCAAGCATCATGTGAGGGATCAGATGCCGCTTCCAGATAGGGTTTTGAGTGCAGACATCAGGAGGGAGAAGGGCTGCAGGGAGTCTGCAAGAAGTTTAATGCATTTGTGGATATGTGTTGTCCAAAGCATGATCCCATCATTGCTTGAGCACAGGAATAATTCAAGGTCAAGCCAAGGATTATTCTAAGTAGTTTTGTCATCCGAGGCAAGCCGTTCACACATCTCTAACCTCAGCCACTTACATCATTGAAGATCAAACAAACATTTATAAGAAGGACTAAACAAGCAAGTGCCACCTTACAGCCTTGGCCACTGGTGCTGCCTCACACATTTCCTATTGCCAGTTCTTTGGAACATGGGTCTACAGGATGTCTAAGTACAGCTTCTCCATAGCCTTTACTTACTTCCCCTCACATAAATTTTTGAGTATTTGAGAGGATTATCCCCTCTGTGGCTAAATTTAGGTAACATACTGCAGGCAGGTTTATGAAGGGGAAAACTGCAAAAAGATAGGCAAGTGTCTGTTCTTTTTCTCCCTCCTGCATTAAAAAGCTGTCTAGTATTAAATTACACATACTCTTTTATTGACAGAAACTCAGTCTGTGCTATTTCTCCTTAGAGAATTTCTATCCTCGCAACAAGAGGAAAGCACTAGGGTTTTTTTGTCTTAAAAATCGGTACAGCGTTTAAAAAGCAGCCTCATACTTTTCTCTAACAAAGCCAACTTTTCCAAGTGATATCTTACATTTGAGCCGGGCCCACTGCTGGGTAACCTACAAGCGTAAACATAAATCTGTCACTAGCTGTTAACTATTAGCTCTCCCTTAGTAGCAATAGAAAATTTGGCCTGTGCTACCTCCTGTAAGAATGATTTATTCCATTAGAGCTCAAATCCAGCAGATTAGCTATGAATAGAGGAGCTAAATGCAATGAACACAGACACAGTAAAAAAGTTTTATTACCCAGACATATTCCAAATTACAACATGCAGCTCTGGATTTTGAGCATTAACACATGGGTAAATTCACATCTGAAATTTTGGAATTGACCAGGAATAAGCATGAATAGCTTTATGCTGAATTTCAGTCCAGCACTAAGCTTAAAAGAAGTGAGCTCACAGACCTCACAGCACTATGAAAGACGAGTGCAACCAGGTTTGAGATTCTTTTTGCAATAATACTGGAGATAGAGATATCCTTGCAAAAGCCTTCCCTTCCTGTGCATAGTTCTGCTCTGTATAAGTATCTGCATCCCTTAAGCCTCAGCAACATTACCCGTCTTCTCTGGATTTCCTGCCATTGTCAACGCTGTGAAACAGCTACGCTAGAAGCCTTCAGTCTTTTGACCATCCCTCACTGAGGCAAAAGAACTCCAAGCAGTACGGGTTAAGATGCTTTGTCATACCTGTTTCTAACTGTTACTGCTCTACAGGAGCAGTACTTGAGAGAGCAACATTTTATGGGTCTAACATAACAAAGCCAAGGAAGAGCCATACCTGCCTCAAGATAAACCAGCCTCTACAATTTTAACAGTGGCTCTTACTAAAAATGCCAGCAAAGACAGAGCTTCCACCTAAGATACAGGTACCTAGGCTTCTTTGTATATTAGATTGCAGCATTTAGGGAGAGGGGGGAGAGGAAAAAAAGAGACACACAGAAAAAAAAAAAAAAAAGCTGCTTTTTCCCTCCTGTGCTTCAAAAACAGAATCACAGAATATTTCAGGTTGGAAGGGACCCATAAGGATAATCAAGTCCAACTCCCTATCCTCACAGGATTACCTCAAACTAAATCATATGATTAAGAGCGTTGTTCAGATGCTCCTTGAACTCTGAGAGGCTTGGTGCCATGGCCACTCCCCCAGGGAGCCTGTTCCAGTGACCGACCACCCTCTCAGTGAAGAGCCTTTTCCTAATGTCCAAAGAATCATAGCTGACATCAAACATGAAAATGTTTAATCCTCACCCTTGAAGAGCTATATTAAGCTCTTAGTAAACAGCCCTACTCTGAAGAAGTGGCAGGAGTTGAATTACAGGCAACATTGGACATTTTAGTTCACTAGTGCACCAGCAGCTGTAAGACATCATCTATCAGGTACCTTGTTTCCAAGTCTACCTTTAAAGGCACTGTTATGTGTGCAAGCTAGAGGGTAAGCAAAAGGACCAAAAGTTGTAGTTTCAAATGGGACGGTCTATGGGTATTTATTCTTTTATTATGAGTTATCATATACAAGGGATACGCACAGGTGATTATTTTAGCATTTCCATTGCTGTTAGCTTTCAGCATGGGTTCGTTGAAGCTATGAGGACTCTTGATCTCCCAAAATTGCTTAGCTCAAAGATAAGTTCTTTTCTCAGCTTATATAGATACAGAACAATCTGGAAAGCAACCTGCTTGCCAAATACTCTGTTTAGTTTGGACATATTGGGAAGAATTTTCCATTCATCTCTTCCTATGCAGTCCACAGTTTATCTTGAGTAAGGAATGACATGCTCAGTACGCAATACCTTCCCACTTCAGGCTTTTGCTAGAATGGCCTTTGTCATTAGATAGAAGAGTTTCTTTTTTTTTTTTTGTTTTGAAAAAGTCTCCTTTCATTTTTATGATGATTGAGCATTGCTTTGTTCAGATTTTTTGTGTCATCTGCATTCAAAATGTCTCTTTTGTATATCAGTTTTCTTCCTACTGATTCATGTTCCACCTTAATCTCACTAAATGAGTCATCATCTATACTATTTGCAGCACTTAACACTTCTGGCAGTGAAGCCCGACTTCTAGGGTTATTTATGGCAATAGAAGTCTGAGGAGCGGATAACTCAGGAAACCTGTAACAGGATAGTGATTATTTCAACCCTAGGTCCTTGATGTGGGTTTAACACTGCAAAAACTGCTTATCTTAGAGAAAATTGTAGAATTCAGCCTCCTGGCTGATCAAATAATCACTACATCTTTCCAGGAGTAAAGTCTACCCTCAGCAGAATAGCTGTAGGATCAGGCTGCTCATTTGTATGCAGCAGAGGCTAGCAGTATCATGATTATGAAGTTCTAACAAAGCCATTCTTAAATCTCTTCAGCAGTAATAAAGTAACTTGCCTAAATACTTAGGGCATCATTACCAAATCCCTACATCTGCTGGGTGTACAGTAACATTGCAAGCTTCACAGACACATCACTCAGCAGAAAATGGGAATTCTCACTGCAGACAACACTCACTCATGAGCGAGCACTGAGGTTATTAAGCACATAGTTATTTCTAGGCTTTCATTGGTATCAGAGTCCATTACCTCCGTACATTAAAAACAAACAAACAAAAACACACACACACAAAAAAAAAAAAAAAAAAAAAAAAAAACAAAAAAAACCCAGAAGGCAAGCAGCAAAGTGTCACCCCAACATCAAAATATACCATGCTAAAAGCTTTTAATGTCCTTCCAGAGAGATGCCCTGGAAAAGACACTGAAGAAACCACCATCTAGGCTGGAAAAGATTCAGTTTGGAAACAAGGAAATGGGTGAAGGACAGTGAAGGACATGAAGACTTCTGCTGAAGTGAAAAAACAGGTCATCTAATTCTGCTGTGTGTTTTTCCAGTGTTTGCTTTATCACCTAAAATCCTGTACTTTTTATAAATTGAACTAATATGGACAAGTCTATGTACAACCTACTACCAAAACTTGATTAGTGGCAGCACAACGGGTCCTATATTCATCTCATAGATGTTCGAAGTCCACATTTATTTTTGCCAAAAGCCTGGAAGATTACTCTAAAAATATGCATAAGAGAGGAGACTTCTAGAGCAATCTTCCCCCCGACCCTCCCCCATAGCAAAAGGTGCATCTTCCACAGACACCAGAATAAATTCAGTGCTGACAGAAGTAACATTCTGATCACATTTCAGTAGAAAAACAGAAATAACTACTGCATGCATTTGACACATATCTACTTCCATCCCTCTTGACAAAGCACTACTGACTTTGTTGGTTTGTTCTAGGTTAGGGAAGAGGAACTGAACAAAATGCCACAGCACATCACATTTTCTCCAGAAAATGCCCACCAAACTACAGGGAAAGCCTGAAAAGGACTGCCCAAGTTTTGAAAGTCAGGAGGTACAGACACCCTTCAGCCCTTACCTTTAGATGGTGAGCCAGTGATACTGCTGAAGGAAGTAACTGCAGTAGAAGCCACAAGCAATTACACTGAGGACTCTGTCATCAAGTCTGATAACTTAAAACTGCATCAGTGAAACAATCTGGATCTAAGCTGTCTTGCAAATATTATCTGCTCCCTGCAGCTCCTTTTTGGGGGGGCATAAGTAAATGATTTATCATGGGGCACAACTGAGTCTTGCTGCTACCTGTCTCACCTGGGAAAATGGTACCTAATCTTAATTGTTACATACTACTTGAAAGTAACAAAACAAATGAGAAAAGCTAGGAAGAGGCAAATTAGTAACTAACCAATCACTAAGTTCAAGCACATACACATTACCATAATTCAATCAAATTTACTTTATTATTATATTATTAAGTTTCGCTCACTTCTTGGATGGCTCCATGAAAAGATTCCCTTTCCTTAGGGAACAGGAGGTTGGAAAGACATTGCTTACACACAGGAACACACAAAAGCAGGAGTGTGCAGGAAAAAAGTTGTGATCAGCAGGGATTTGGGGTAGTAGAAGATGGTGGGACCCTAAGAGGAAGATTTTTAACTTATTGTGCAGAGCAACTGGCAAAGAGGTGAGAGCTTCAGATAGTAAGGTCACAAGAGGCCCCAAGAACACCTATTTGACAAGCACTGAGCATATGAAGGAAGAACAGAACAAGTACTGAAATGACAATGAAGAAAACAACTAATGGGCTGAGATACACAAAGCACAGGTGAGTTGTCCACATGAGAAGAGATGACTGTTCCTATTACAGTGATGTGTTTGGTCAGTCTTTTGACTTTGGAATCCCCCATGCCCTACATCCAGCGTGCACACAACACTCATTACAGCCAGCTCTTCCAAAAGCAACAAGTAAAGCAATTGTGCCACTAAGACTCTCCCTGCTATCAGCCCTACCACTCCCTTCTGGTCCATCTCTAAATACATCCATCCTCACTTCTGTTTGGGTCACCGGCTCTACCCACCTCCCTCCCTCATCAGTCCCACAACATGCTCGCCTCTGCTCCTACCCTGGCTTTTTACTTCCTTACCTCCAGCTACAGATGACACAGTCTTACTTTCCAAGTCAAGGGAATTCAGCTGCAGCACAGGACCACACTTCTCTTAAATCACAGGCCAGGCACTGCAGAACAGATAATAAAAGACAGTCCCTATTTTTACAGTCTCACAGTAATTCTCCCTGTCACTCTCAGGAAGAAAAAAGCTTTCTTGCTTTCTCTTCTCTTACCACACTTGTACTGAATCACTAAGGGGAGGAGCAAGAGCTCATCTCGTTTCCTGAGCAGCTGGGATCCCACCTGAGGAGCTGAGGAAGGCAGCCCATCAGAAAGAGCCTATTCTTCCAGCCCAGCTCCAGGCCTGGCCAAGTTGGCAGGTTTTGTGAAAAAAAAAAAAAAAAAAAAAAAAGTCATGAGCAATAGAGAAGAAAACCTAAAAATCACTCTCTGTTGCCAGGAAAGAACAGTAGAAAAAACAGGAAGAAAGAGGGAAAAAACCTTAGGAAACAGAAAACTTTACTCAGCTGGTTCAAAATTATCAAACAACCTCATGAATAGGAGAATTAAGAGATTTGAGGGTACATTCTCACCACACAGTTAACCTAGGCTGTTAACTGAATTCTGTCTCTTACGTACTTTAAGCTAAGGCTACCTGGGCAGGCTTGCAATAAAAACTGGAGTGTGTGTCTATATATAGCCATACAGACTATTCCACCAAGTTGGAGTAATTTGCCTCCCCTTGCAGTGAAGTTACGTGTTAACAGTTTCCCAATGCCTTCCCATAGTTTCAGAAGGACAAACAATGGTCTGTCTGCACCCAGTAGCATTTCTTGCACTGTTTCCTGGGTGAGGATCTTAGCTCTCTGCAGCAGAAAGCCCAGTAAGTCCTTGTGTTACAGAGAGAGAAGTAGAGCATCCAGAAAGGTGCCTTTTTGTAAGAGGACCACTCGTGCTTCTGCCTGGGTCATCTGTGTGTGAGATGTGATTGCTAGTCTCTCAAATCAACTGTGCAGCAAAGATACCCTGAAAAAGCAACAAGAAACAAGAGGGCCTTTGCAAGTCATTCCTAATAGCAGTCTACTTAGAAAAACTTCCTAGAATCAAAGATTCAAGTCGAAGCTGTGGCACAGGGTAGTTCAACTGGTGACGCTGTCGCTTGTCAGCTTTATTTGAGGAGGGCACAGAACTGTTTCAAAAGTGAAACACTCAATTATTCCGCCTGAGCACATCCAAGAGTTTAAGCCCAGAGCAGGTAACTTGTCCATGTCCACCTCACATGCCAGGGTGTGTATGAAAAGTAGGTAGCCTAGGATGTGCTTTGTCAAGGGGTTGTTGTGTTGTCTGGCTGACCCTGTTAGACCAGCCGAAACCAGGGCAGGGAGTAACATTCTGAGCCTTTCTAGGACGCTTATTGGAAGAGGCTGAACACTGTGTATGAGCAGTGGATGGCAATCTCAGAAAAAAATTACATGGATTTCTCCTTATACAATGTTCACAACAACTTTAATTATTGCCTGTGTTAGAGGGATCTGCTGAAACCCACAAATTTATACTTTTTGGCACAGTAAGCTTCTGAGCCTTTTTCTGCAATAGAAGATACAAACTCTTTGTTGGGCACACAGTTTAAATATTTTCTGAACTTGAAAATAATTTTAAAATAAAGATCAAATCACTCTGTCAAGTAAGCTAACATTTG
The DNA here is from genome assembly GCF_036417535.1 of Chlamydotis macqueenii. NCBI lineage: Eukaryota > Metazoa > Chordata > Aves > Otidiformes > Otididae > Chlamydotis > Chlamydotis macqueenii. The sequence goes on from NC_141557.1 coordinate 68,650,733, forward strand.
CATTACTAATAAGAGAAGCAGTTAAAGCCTGCCTTACTGAGTTGTGTATTTACCTGAGCACTGGTCTAACTCCCATTGAAAACCATCCCTGTCTTTCCATTACCTTCAGTGAATGTTGGACTTGTCTCTTGATGCATAAGAGAACAGCTAAGTGGGAAGAACAAAGCTACATTTCTGAGCAAAGGAACAGCCTGCTGTTTCGACTGAGTTCAAAGGAACAGGATGTTGTGAATGTTCTGAGTATAAAATTACACTGAGATATAGCTGACAACTCCAGGGCTCCTAGCTATGGCTAACTGCTTGCACAAAACAAGCAGGGCAGCAAGCAGGCCCCAGATCTCTGCTTTTAAAACGCCTTTGTGTATTTAATGTTCTCCTGTTTGACTGGTAGGTCTCTCACCAAAGACCTTGGTGCACAGTTCAGCAGTGCCTATGACCAAGCACCACTGACTTGGGTCACAGCCACATTTGCACTGAAGTCTGTCCCTTGACAGATCTGGAAAAGGCAATAGGTAGGCAGTAGGAGCCCACAGCACCATAGCAACTGTGCAGGAGAGCATTGGTCTCCCTGTCAGCACTGATCTCTCTCTGCTAGTCATGAATGGAGGGAGAGAGACACACAAGCCTGGGCAAAGCTGACTCTAGCACACACGCCTTTTCTCCCATGCTAGGGGCAGAGACAGAAGCAGAGGCAGAAGCATCTCAGTAGGCCAGACCAGCTAGGGCTCGCTCTCCTCAGACACTTACAACCATCACAGACCTATTTCCATAGTAGTGGTTTGCCTGAATTTCATAGAATCATGGAATCTTTAAAGTTGGAAAAGACCTCAAAGATCAACAAGTCCAACTATCAACCTAACACCACCATGTCCACTAAACCATGTCCTGAAGTGCCATGTCTACATATTTTTTTAACACCTCCAGGGATGATGACTCCACCACCTATTCCAGTGCCTGACCACTCTTTCAGTAAAGAAATTTTTCCTAACATTCAATTTAAACCTCCCCTACTGCAACTTCAGGCCATTTCCTCTCGTCCTAAACTTGCTTCCTTTCGCTTCCTCAGAGGACTGCCACTTTCTGGAACTGAACTTGAACTGGGTGAACAGAGCCAGAGCTGCAGATGTTTGAGCATGGCATGCATCAGGATGACGGGTTCTCAGGTGATGTGCAGGCTAGAGGATTCCTACCCATGCCATTCAGCGACAGCTTCTCAGTCTCTCCTCTAAACCCTCAGATGCCTTTGTGAGAAGGTATGAGGCATTTTGGAGCCTCCTGCTCACACAATGAAGAAATCGTCAGAGTACGATGCTGTAACATCAAGTCCAACTCCTCTGAGCGCATGGCTTTGTGCAGCTCACCTGCTGCTCCTTACTCTCCCTCTCACGGGGATTTTCTCTGGCGTTCTGCTGGCGCTCCAGCACAAAACGTGCCAGGCCTGCACGCTGCCTGAGGAAGCACAGAGCTAGCTCACCAGTGGCAGGGCCATTACGGCCTCAGCAGGGCCCCTGCTATCTCCCCATCCCTCCCGAGTGTAATTAATCCATCTCTTCCCAGGCACAGCTCCTCCATTTTCCCTCAGGCAGCCCCACGCTCCTCCCGGCCTCGCAGGCTGGCTAGGGCTCTCGCCAGCCGGGTGTAACTCCCAGCAGACGGCCCGATCCGCCGGGCACCCCCAGGGGCAGAGGCAGCGGCCTCGGAAATGGCGGCCCCGGCCCGGCCCCGCCGCCTCCGCCCCCAGCAGGTGTCACCCTGCCCCGCCAAACTCCCGCGGCCGGCACCGCGCCTCTCCCTCGGCTTCCTCGTCCTGCCCGCCCCGCTCCCCGCCTCTCCCGAGCGGCGGCAGTACAAAGCTGAGGGAAAAGAAGGGGAAAAGAGACCCAGAGGAGCCGTCCGCACGCTCCTTGTTCAGCCTGGAGAAGAGAAGGCTGCGGGGAGAGCTTATAGCGGCCTGCCAGTAGCCTAAAGTAGCCTCCAAGAAGGCTGGGGAGAGACTTTTGACAAGAGCAGGTAGTGATAGGACAAGGGGTAACGGCTTTAAACTGGAAGAGGGTAGGTTTAGATTAGATATAAGGAAGAAATTCTTTACTGTGAGGGTGGTGAGGCACTGGAACAGGTTGCCCAGAGAAGCTGTGGATGCCCCATCCCTGGAAGTGTTCAAGGTCAGGTTGGATGGGGCTTTGAGTGACCTGGTCTGGTGGAAAGTGTCCCTGCCCATGGCAGGGGGATTGGAACAAGATGGTCTTTAAGGTCCCTTCCAACCCAAACCATTCTATGATTCTATGATAAAAGAATAACTATTCACTAAGTGAATAACTATTCACTCACGCTATCACTAGGAAGAAAACAAGGGGGAAAAAATAGAGTTCCAAGAATACAGAAAGACCAGTTCAAGGGAAGTAAAATTATGCATATATTCTCAGTTTGCTTTTTATCTTACTGCAAAGATAACTGTACCACGTGAAGTAGTACCAGCCATCTCCCTGCCAGCTTCTTCCTATACAAAACACCTCTATTGAAGGACAATGCTGTGATGGTGAGATGAGGAGTTCAAAGGAAGAGAAAGAAATATCCAAAATAACCAATGGATCAGGGCCAGGTTTCTCTCTGATGGGGGTTTGCATCTATCTGAAGGAGAAGCAGTAGCTTGGATCTGGTGCTGCTGCGAGGGTGCAGGGTCAGGTCCCTTTACCTGAGGCTGACACCTGTGTTTGTCTGTTGAGCTCGTTCTTGGGCAGGTGGAAGTGCTGCGGGAGCTCCCTGTGTGACATGGTCAGAGCTGCTCCCTTCATGAGCCTGTCTTTCTTCTCCCTTCAGATTTGATTTAGTATATTTCTCTTGCTTTCCCCATCTTGTTGATCTGTTCCTCTGACATTGTTCTTTCTGACCCAGTTCACCTTCTCTCCAGCAGGCACAGAAGTCACCAGTCATTATCCTGTCCTTGCTGCACTGCAGTTTTATATACACCAAAGAAAAATGTTCCATTTAAAATCAGTCCTTGCTGCTAGACCACCAAAATTCTTCCATTTCAAGGCAATGTATGAACATCTGGGACAGCTTTCTCATAAAAATCAAGACACAGTTGACCACTGTGCCCTGCATCTCTGGAGAGAAATGAAATACACACCTAGATCAAGAGGAGCATTCTCAAATAAGCCCCTAATATTCAATAGACAGGAGTAGCTGGCAGGAACTGAGATCTCTCTGATTTCGAGGTGTTTGAACTCGAGATCCAAATGGTTATATCTTGCATAAGTCTGTTTTATGAGCAGCCTGTAGTGCTGAGCCAGCATGCTGCAGCAGCTCTCAGAAGCTCTCTCTTGTGAAGCTGCGTTGTCTCCTAACTTGCTCTGTGCACACTTTTAATATAATCTAAAATAATGAAACTAAATTCAGTCCTTAGAGTTTTATTTAAGCTTTGCTTTAGCTGCCTGCTTCTGTCAATGTACCTCAGACCGAGCCAAATTACTAAATGGTGGGGGTGCAATTGTGCTAAGCAATGTGATGCTTTGGCATGAATTCACGAAGCTTAATGCCAGGAAGGGCCAATAAATAATGTCATCTGACCTCCTCTATATACAGAACATTACCTTTAATTACTGGGTGTAGTACTAAGGGGACAGAGGGATCTTAAATGAAAAAATGGAATCAGGGGCCTTCAACCTCCCTTTGTTTTTCTACATTAATTTTACATTTCAGAACAACCTGGCTGCTTTTCAACTGCTGCCAGAAGTGCTGGTTTCCTTTGAGAAGCCAATAAGTTCTTATTTCAGGCAGCATATCTACAGAAACCATCATTTCTCTTCACAGGCTCAGCGAGCACTGAAAAGATACTTCAGTGATTGTATAAGCAACTACTGAAGAAATCCCAATTGGCAGAAGACTCCCAGGTCTTAAGGTGCAAGCGAAAGTTTGGGGGCAGAGGGCACAGAGAGAGGGCAGGATTAATGAGGAGGGAGGGCTGGATACCGGGGTGCTTTAGGATAAAAAAGTCCCTGCTGCGCAACTCCTCCCAGAATGGAAATAACAAAAATACTTCCCTCCTCCTTTTGAAAACAAACAAACAAACAAACCACAAAGCATTTGATAAAACAAAGAGGCAGCTTTTACAAAGTAAAACCAGTACCAGTCACACACAGCAGGGACTCAATTTAGCACAGTCAATTCCCTCTCTTTTCCTGTCGTCTTGCAGATTAGGAAAGCACAGGATAAAGAGATCTTGTCAGGGATGTTAACAGAGCTCTCCTGCCAAGATACCAAGATATCGTACATAAGCTCTGGTCACAGCCTTTCCTTACCATGAAGCAGCCAGCTCTGGAGACGTGTTTTCACCTGACAAACGCTATCTCAGGGAGGGTGAGGACAGAGCAGAGTTAGAATGTCCTGCCCAGTGTGTGACCCCTGCGTGCCCTCACTCACAGCTACCCCATTAACCCTTCTGCCTGGGATTTTATTCTGTGGAGTTATTTGTTCTGAAATAAAGACCTGACTGAAATATAAATAGCAGAATTAACTTGCCCTCTACCAGCACTTTCCCACTCAGTTGATATTCTGTTTTCGCTTGTTCCTTTTGGGTTTTGTGTTTAACAGGCCATCTCTTATTTTTAATATTTTAACATCCCTGGCAAGTGCTAGATTCATTCTTCCTCTCCGGAAGTTTTAGCATAAGAAGTGTTTTGCTTTGGAGGAAAGGAAAGTGAGAGAAAGAAAACAAATAAGGTAAACATAAACAAATTCAGAAAAATATTTACAAAGACAGCAGCGGAAAAATTTTCTCTCCTCCACATGAGAGTATATAGTGTGCTGTGGCAATATGTAGTGACTGATACAACTGCTTCCATTATTTTGAGCCTATTTATATTCTGGAAGACACTAAAGCCAGCTAGTGATATGGAAGTTGATGATTATTGGCAATGGCATCTCTGAGAGCTGCTTAGACTAGAATCACACTTAAAAATCAAATTAGTAAGATCCAGCTGCAGAATTGAAAACTGTAGAAAGTCCTGCTAGACACTAAAAATTTTCTTCTGAAGTTGTACTCTCACCTAGCTGTGAGATCCATTGCCTTTTCCTGTTACACTCCCTGGATGCCTAGAGCTAGAAACACAAGCTATCACAGTTGGAGTTACAGAGCCGAAGCTCTCAGGCTAGGACTACAAGGGATCAAAATTCTCCACAACACACTGTGTTACACTGTGACTTCCTCTACACTGGGAAATTAAACATGCCTGGGGTCAAGTGGTATGCAACATCAACACCCATCCTATTAAATGGTCCTTGATCCAGAGTATCTTCTGAATTGTGCCTGGCAGCTGTCTAGGAAAATGCTAGCTGGCCAGTGTAACAACTGCCAGAGAATGTTCTCACAACTGAACTTATGAGAATTTCGTGTATATTCAGAAACCTTCCTTGACACTGTTTAAATTACTAGAGTGGACACAGGCTGTCTGAAATGATGTTTTCCTCACCTTTCTGACTAGTGTAATATTCCAGCTTCTATCCTCTATATTATGTGCCTTTGAGTACACTGCCAAAATACTTAACTATCCCACGATTTGATACTTACTTGGTAGAAATGAGGTATTTTAGTTAATAAACAGTCATATTAAATACAAAATTCATTAAACTGGACCCAGTCTGCTTGGCACAAACACTTTGTTGTTATCACAATGGCTCTAGCAATCAATAAGTCTCATGCTTTATGTATTTCTTTTCCTATAAGAGTTCCTGGAAGATCACCCCTTTGCAAAGGCCATTCAGCCATTCAGCCATTCTTTGGGAACACTTGTTCACTGCAGTAGGTTGAAAGGCAAAAAAAAAAAAAGAGAGGCCAGTAAAAGAGAAGACTTTCTTATGGAAAGCCCTCATGAGCTAGGAAGTCAGTGGACTACAAGTGCTCTCCAGCAGTTAAGCTGCTCCTTGGCATATCCATGCCTCTCCTACGGTATCAGCGTTCAGAAGAAAAAGGTGCTTCGCGATCCTATAGGATACTGAACACAAGCACTAGATGGAGCAGTGGGCAAACTTCTAGACTCTTTCCCTGCTTATATTCAATCCAGGCAGTTAACAGATAGCCCACTTGGAATCAGAGCTGTCAAGCTGATTCCGGGTCAGTCCTTTGTAAAGATGCAGGTGTGCCTCATGTAGGGCTGAAACATTAGGCTGTATTACATGACATTTGGGATTCAGTACAATTAATGCTGATGTATAACTGGTTGCCATGTTCTTAGATATATTCTTAGATGTTTGTACATCTCTAACAAAATATACTCTTTTTGAAGATTTTCACTAAGAATCTCTAATTCCACACTATCCCACTATTAGACTGCTGAGGGCTTCAGTCAACATAAACCAAAATAAGATCTTTCTATTTAACTTTGGATGGTGCATTGCACCTTGTCTGCTTTGCAGAAATACCACAGCTTTGTCACAGCTGGCAATCCACAAAGACTCTGGGCTTCCTTGGTGTTTGAAGATTTCCAGTGTAAAGCATCTCTGACTTTAGAAAACTCAAAATGTGTACAGAGGGGGGAGAAGTTTTCTTAAGGCATCTGTTTTGGGTTCCAGGCATTTCCCCAGCTGTAGAAAGAGTTCTCTTGTTGGAGGGGAAAAAGCATATTGTTAGAAAACAGCCTCATTATTTTTATGGTAATTTGGAGGGAGAGGAGAGTTCTGACATATATAGCTTTTAAGGATTTGGGAATGCCATTGTGAACTTCAGCTTTCTTTAAAGAACAAAAAATAGAAAAGGAGAGAGGATATTTCCACCTCTTCCCTTGACAAAAACAATCTTTGTAATGTCAACTAACAGCTAGTGCTGAGCTTATCACTCCCTCCACTCTGCCCTGCTCTCCCACCTTAGTTCCCTGTTCTGGCTTCTGAAACTCACACCCTTTGGAGCTGATTGAATAATGGACTTCTCAGTTCAGGCTCTGCATCAAATAAGTGAAAAAAAAAATCCTGTGGGTCTCATATGGAGTTATCCAATGTAGCTTCAAGAACCTACATTTTAAATTTCATTGTAAAAATGAAAGAGGGTCACTTTTAAAATGAAAAGTTAAACTGGACTGTTTAAAAAAATTACACTTGTTCTAAGGCTTTACCCTTCATTGGTTTTTGCCCTCTGGACTATTTTTCAAAATCTATCCTAGTTTGCCAATTTCATGGCAAATGGCCTCAGTTTTCCAGAAATTGCAGATGCCCCTCACCAGATTACTCAGAAAATAACAGTAGACTACAAAATCTTTGTTTGAGAGCAAGAATTATTTGTGTCAGCAGGTAGTCATAAACCTTTATACAAGCATCTGTATCACCAGAAAGATGATGGCAACCCCAACTTCTTAATTTTTTCCCCACTTTTCCCTTTTCTAATGTGCCTCCTAAATTCATCCAGTGATTTGTCTAGAATTCATCAGTCTCTGACTTTACGCCTAGCTCAAGCTCTGAAGAGGCAGGAACAGCTTACAGCTTGGTTAGAAAGGCTCAAAAAAAGTTTTGTTTACCCATGTAAAACTGTTAGTTAGCTGAATTCAAGCATCAGCAGGCTAATGGTTGTTGTCTAGCTGCAAAACCGATTTATTTTACATTTTAAGACCCACTGTAGCATCATGCTACATTGCTCAATAGCCCCAGTAGCATCTCTCAAGAGAGGCATCAGTGACTTTGGCTGCAAGGAAAAGCCATTCTCAGCCCTTACAACAGTAATTATTGCTTCGTTCCCCATGTTCCCCTTCTTGCTCTGACACCTTCAGTCACCAGTAACAAGAACTGATGCTCAGGCAGCACATAGTGGTCAAATAGCTCATTCTCACCTCCTCCAGGACAGGTACCATAGGCAGTCACTGAGGAGGACAGACTATTGGAGATTGCCTTCTTCACCTGATTCGAGGTGTGATGGCAGTACATGTTGACATGTCACAGCAGACATGTTTTCAATGTGTTTGCAAGATGTCTGCATTAAAATCCGGACCAGGGAAAGTTTGAAAATAGGCAAAGGAATGGTAACATCACACCTTAAATCCTACTATTAACCCGAGCCAATAGCACGTAGTGTTGGAAGGAAATCCCACTTTGAAGAGTGGCTAAATTGACAGAAAAAGTCCTCACGTTATGCAAATCTGAATGATAGTGTTGATTGAGAATGAGAACATCAGTGTCACATAATGGGGAAAAGTAATTTGTAGATGGCAGTATCTGCTGGCAGTATTGTTGGCAATAATTACTCTGAGGTTCAATTTAGTAATGATTATCACTGAGGCCATTCTAAAGAAGAGAGGAGTATAGGATGTTAGCAGATAAAAGTTTTTTTTACTTTATTAATAATGATTGTATGATACCATATTAATAATAATTTGTACTTGTGTAGAGGCTTTCATTAAAAAGCCACTCTACAGAGAGAACTAATTGATTCTATGGAGGGAACTGCACTAATTTTGAGGATATGCACAATAAATATTACACCGCTTTCACATGCTTTTCCATTGGCTATACAGGAGACAAATCCTATTTCCATAATACACTCTCTCTGCAAAATTACAGTCCCAGATATAAACAGGACTGTGCTGAAACAGTGACTACACACACCATACTCTGCGTTTGCTTAACATACACGTATTATTGTAGTGTGCTCCTACTTCAAATGACAATTGCTCTGAATTATGATGAGGTACTTTAACCAAAGATTTTATATACGGAGCAAGGTTAACATTTCTTGAACTTGAAAGCCATGCATTTATTTAGCAGTATGTTATTTCACTTAATGGAATAATGAAGAGTAGAAGCAAAGCCAGACTACCTGTGCTTTTTGGCATCCTGTGTAGTGTTGTCATCGAAGCGATGCTGTGGCAAGGAGAATAGCTCAAGCACATCACCAAGCTCTGGAACAAGCTATGCCATTATGTGAAAGTTCCCATGAAGCCCCAGTGACTGTTAAATTATTGAATGTGAATTGCTTGAAAATGCAGTATTTCTCATAATGCCTTTGCAAAAGACTCAAATTTTGTTCACTACTAGATGTCTCAAGCAATAATAAAACTGAAGCATGAAATCCTTGTGCAACAGCAGATTAAAGAGAGCCACAATAGTATTTCAGTATTATTGAAAAATAAAATTAAGGATAATCTTATATTAAAAGTTTGGATTCAGTGCATCCAGAAAGAAGAAGAAAATACTAAAATAAGAACCTATGGATTAATCTTCTGGTAGCATGAAATGTAACTCATTTCCCCGTGTTTTCACTATGGCCATCTACTCAGTGGAGTCAAAATGATTTGGCTCATTGCTGTGAGCTCTGTTCTGTCATTGTCAGGAGACAACACTCCTTTTCTGCCAAAGGGCTGGGATGTGTGCAAAGCAGGAGGATTTGAGCTTTGCCCGTTCCCCTTCCCCTCCCTTCCTTTCCCCTTCCATTCTCCTTCCCTTCCCTTCCCTCTCCGTCCCTTTTATTAACTGTGCTTTGCTTTGGGACAACAAAACAGCTGTTTTATTACTCTGATCCTGCCAGAAGGCTGTGATGCTGGAGAACTCAGACTGAAGGTCTGTCAATTTATACCCAGCGATGTGTATACTCTGCATTTTGTGTTAGCCAGTTTAATATGATTATGGGATTTTGTTTTCTCACTGGTACAGTATATCTTTTATTTAAGAAGAGAAGCATAGATATTGCTGTTCTACCTAGATGCCTCTTGGGAACTTTAACATCTAAAGCTTTTTTTCTGGCAACCAATTTTTTCTCTAACAACAACAGGCTGGGAGTTGTGATAGATCCCATTTAGTCTTTTGAGAAACAACTAAATTCTGTGAGTTAACTTGTCTTCTTTTACCATCTAAGGGATATTGGCAGGCTGCAACCATTTTCCTCTGTTAGCCCTTGAAATGATTCTTCATGCTTTTGTCACATAATTAAAATTAGATTATTGCAACTCCCTGCTGGCTGGCCTTAGAGCTTTGTAAACACTCCAGCTGGCCCATAGGTTCCTAGTGAAAGAGATGCTCTAAGCATATTCTTTCTTTGTCCTCTCTTCTCTCATCTGTGTTGAAATCACTGCACTTGCTAACTGCCAGCAGAATGTATTTGGTTATTGCTTTCTAAGGGCAGTGAACATAATGTTAGAGACATTATGTGCCAAAGTCTCTCTCAAGCTTTGCTTGAAAGAGTCTGGATCCAAGAGCTTTCAATCTATTTTCTCTTTGTTAGTGAGGTCTCTTTTTGCTGAAAAGGAGAAGGGAAAGAAGGGGGAGGGAATGGAGGAGCACAGGCTCTCCTAATACAGCATGCAAATGGAAAATGCATACAGCTACATGATTTCAAAACCAGGGGCTGACTTTCATTGACCACTATGTAAATGCCACGGACATTATACAGTTGTTTCTTCTCCTATGACAAAATGACCCCCTTTCACCCCAAAAGATGAAAGCTGTTTTGCAATAACAGCATCTCCCACTACAGTGAGGCTTTCTGAGTTCAGCAGACTGCTCTCCTGGCTGACTTCTTTTTATGTCACATTTGCTTATGGACCATTACTCCCACATTCACATCCAGCCAGTTCCGTCTTATAAATCTTGTATGCAACATTGCAACTGTGTGAGGTTTGGTTGATGAGCTTGTAGGGATTATTGTATTATAGTTCTCAAGGGCCTGAATGACTAATTGTTAATGAGAGAGAACAATGCAGGGATAATGGCGCTTTAAAAGTAAGTAATACTAATGGCATAGTTTGTGTTTGGATGTGATAGCTCATCTTACTGTGACATGTAGAGATCCTCTCTTGGTGTCCTCTGGTTTTATGAGCCTATAACCTCTCAGCTCATCAGTAAGCACTTATTTGGCTGAAGGAGAATTATAATGGTGAAGAAGCATAAACAGGCAGTAAAGCTGGCTGTATTGAATTCTCCATAACTATCAAAGCCTCGTCACCTGCACTGAGCCAAGAGTTCATTTGTTAGGGTCGACTTTTCACATCGTCTTGGCCAGTCAGTGTTATGAAACGGTGACTATGGATGCAGAACCACAGTAGTAATACTGTAGAATAGGAATGTTCCCTTATTTGTGCTTCACCTTATCACTCACATTAATGATTTATGTTCCAGCACAGTCACCTCTCTGCCCGGTCACTTTTTCTGTGCTTTTTGCTATCTAGTCCTTTGAGCACTGGTATTTAGTCGTACAGTACTGTTGCTAGTCAAGGGCTTGATTTTAAATCCCTTGGACAGGTTTCCAGAATGGCTACTCCCCCATCCAGCTGAAAGTAGAAGCACTGCAGGTCTTTGGCAGCTCTGCAAATCAAGACTGCAGCTCCTAGAAGAAGTCTGAAAACACAGTTGATTCTTACACTCAGTTTCGTGCCACGGTGCAGTTTGTGACTGCTGGCAGCCACAACATCACATAAGCTCTGTTTCTTTCTTTTCCCTGTACCATCAGGGCTTTTTCCTAACAGAAGTGCGTTACCACCTGTGAGCAAGTGCACAACGCCATGGCTAATGCAGAGAACATATCTCCCGTGACAGAGATGGTATTTTCTGTGCTCTGCTGCCTTCCCAGTGCAAACATCTCTGCTGGGGACCTCACCACTGCGGTGCTGGCATGCCACTGCCATGCCACAGGGACGGTGCCAGCCTCCCAGACAGCCGTAAGCACACGAAGCCAAGACACCATGTATCAGGGCCTATGCACGTGTCAAGGACAGGTTTCCCAGCCTGAAATGTCAAAGCAACTGTTTTTCCCTCAGGAGGTACATTTGTCTCTGTGGTGAAGAAAATGTATTATCACAAGTGTTGCCTTTGAGCTCAGAGCTGGATAAAGACCAAAGAGACACTGAACCCAGCAAAATTTCAGCGTCCCCCTCTTCAGAAACATTTACATCTTCTGACAATATTTTTCTTCCAAGAACCAATCTGCTTCCAAAAGGAGTGAGCTGAATACTGACCAACAGTCCTTGCTTACGGACTTCACATGACAACTGCCTGGAAAGCAACACTTAAAGTTTGTTCTACAGAGAACTACACTCAAACCTAGTGCCCTTGTTAGCCATCTTCAAATGTTTTCTGGTCATGACCCCATTGCAAACTGGGACTCTAGTTCTGGTGAGCCCTTGACCCCATATATTGGCACAGATAGATGGCCTCTGACTGGGCTCTCTACTTTGCTCCTAATGTTACAGACCCCACACAGAGACACAATGCCCGGTTGCAGACCGACGGATGCACAGCACTTCAGCTTGCTTCAGCCGGCTGCTGGGGGCTTGCAGAGGGCTCTGCAGCGATGCTGCTGCTGCTGTTGCCGAATCCCAAAGACAAGAAGGGGGCCAAGTGATTTCAGCATGCTAGCTAGACAGCTAGCAGCCCTGCTCCTGACCACACACCAGCTTCGTTCTGGCTCTCAGCTGTTGACTCTGATGGAGTTAGTTACTGCTGCCAGCCAAAGGAGCCAGGAGCCGCAGGGTCTTTAACACTTAAGACATCCTGCAATGCTGCAGCAATGCAGGCTTGTGGAATAAAACAGACGGTTAAGCACTTGACTAAAATGGGCAAGAGGAAAATTTCCAGTTGTCTTTCACAACAAAGTAATTTCATGTTATTTCTCCTGTGTTGCTGTGATCATGTTTTTCCCTTTCAAAGTAACAGGAGGGAGGGTGGTATGAGGTTTTTGTTTCTTTTTTTTTTTTTTAATTAGGACATCTGGGCAGTGACCCAATCAAAGCCTCATCTCCCTAATAGAAGTCTGTCTGACCATAACTTGCATATTCCAATTTTCATTCACAGGCAAAGACTATCTATTGTCCAAGTATTTTTACTCTGTCATAATCAAAATACAAATTCTAGCCTAACTTAAAATAGACATGTCAGAAACACTTGACATGACCTGCATGCCTGTCAACAAGTGATAATCAAATTTCCTTGCCATACTAAAGTTGGGAGGGAGACATTTCTTTTTAAAAAAAAAACAAACAAACAACCTATCTGGTTTCCAAATCATATTGAATTTCTGAGACACAATGGGAGTTTTCTTTTATGCAAAGGAGTTAAAAAGGAGTACGAGCAGTTAAAGAGATGTCTGCCGAAGCTGGGATGAGGGCAGGAGGCACACATCTCTTTGAAACAGCCTACATGCAGTGTTACTGAAACTTAAAGAGCAGAGGGGGGGATTATTTCTCTGCTTTTTCTGTTTATTTATTATGTAAATGCAGTTTCCCTTGTATAAATATTTAGCTTCTCCCTTTCTCTCTGAAAATCAAACAGCAGCAGGGGTAGAAAAGCAGGGAATGCAATTGTAAAATTGACTTTACAGGGGATTTGCGCAAGTTTGAGAGCAGAAACAAATTGTAGTGCATTTGTTATGAAGGTGAAACTCAAACTGGCACTGTCCCTTACAAAATTACTGGAAAAGAAAGAGCACAATGCCAAAAGTAAACTTCAGACAGAGAAGTTTCTTTTAAAAGAATACAGTGATAACGTAGCAATGTTCTGCAGAAGAAGGAAAGAAGATAAAGGTGTAAGGAAAGATAAGTTATTCCAGACACTTTCTGCATAGGTTTCCTCTGAAAGCATTTGCCAAAAACAAAGAGCACGTCTCAGAAATATAAAGAAATAGGCCTGTGCAGTTCATGGTTAAAATAATCAATGTCTCACTAACTTGTGATCCAGACTAAGCAGGGCATTAAAAAAATCCAAAAGAGCACAGCATCTTCTATTCCTGAAGAGACCGAAAGGGTACACTGACATAACAGTTTCCAACAGCTGTCATAACAGCCTGCGCAGGGTCATGCTGGAGCTGATGGACAACAGCCTCTTGCGCACAGAGTGCTGGAGCCGTGCTTCGTGGGGCTGCATGTTGCCAGATTCAGCTCTGGTTACCGTGTACAGTATATCACAGCTTAATCCTTCTGGGATTGTCTGGGTCCTCCTCTGAGGGGTTCTCCAACATGCCCTTTTCTGGTTTTGCCAAGGCAGAGGAATGCCTGTCCCTGCCTCCTTCGTTTGATTTTGCCTGTTTCAGCTTCTGACACAAAATGCCCCTCCTCACCCAGAGGTGTGATGGATGCGTAGAAGAGGACTTTTCCTTTCCACACTAACTGCATTGTTTTGGGGTGTAAAAGTTCCAAATCTCTGATAAATACAGCACTGAGTACAAAAGCATCTAGTTGTTCTGACATCGCTGCTGTAAGACATGAACTTACTGGATTAAAAACTGAGACACTTCTTATTTATTTGAACCATCTCCCACTAAGTTCAATGCCACTGTACTGGGAGGAAACTACACTGAGGACTGCAGAAGAGAAAAGCTCACAATTATCAAATAATTACACCAGAAAGCCTCCTGCTGTGGGAGATACTGTTGCCCCTGTTCCCATGAGACAGGAGAAGGACCAGGACGCAGCCAGGTTTGGCAGCCCTCCTTGCCTAGCCTTCACCTCAGCGCTGGGCAGACAGCACTTCCTCTCTCTAAAGCCCCTCCATGGAAAAGGACCGTTGCACCCCACCCCAGAATACTTCAGCGGGGCAAAATGGAGGGCAAGCTGCCACAAACATGCATGGTAAAGTAAGGAAAGCAGACACCAGGCATCCAGAGCTAATGCATATTCCAAAATAAATGCTGCAGGGAGAGACCTTGCTCCAGTCCAGCAGCACAGCTTCAAGAGGGGCATTCTGCACCACAGCTTCCCTGAACAGGTCTTGCTTTGGTGAAAAGAAATAAGGGGCCCTATGGCATAGGTTTTGCCATGGGACGTTTACAGATACAATCTCAGTATGTCTTGACTGTTTCCTGTTGATTCACAGTGCAGGTGAAAGCGTGAATTCTGAAATTCAGTTCACTCGTGTTCTCTCTTTGTGTGCAGCCAATCTAGGTCTCTGTAAGTCTAAGAAAATGGCAAAGACCATGTAATTTCTGGGTGGAGAAAGTGAGAACAGCGCCTCACAGAAGCTGAGGAGCATTAAAGAAACCAAACTTTTCTGTAGAGATGCCACCTGGATTCTGACTCTGAAACAAAAACAGATTTGCAATGCAAAAGCCAGAATTTTGGAGAAGTCTGAGTGCAGAAGGCTAGGAAAGGTGTCAATGTCTGATAGAAACTATGGTCTGAACATGTGAAAGGAGTATGGATAAAGATGATGCTAGAGGTGTTAACCAATTTTCTGATTATTAATCTTTGCAGATGACAATTTGTGTCACTGTCATTTTTAAGTTGCTTCTGGACTTTTCCCTTTCTGTTCCTCCAGTTTCACCTGTCCCTTCCTATCCTGATGCTGGACAATATGCTAATGCCCCCTGATGTGCCAAATGTGGAGAGAACCAGCTGCATATGCCATGCTTTACTGGAGGGGATAAAACCTTCGAAAAGCAGCAAGAATAGTAAATCTTTTAACCTTTTCCTCTTGCTTCTTTCTCTCCCAAACTGACTGTGTGATAGCGTTTACAAGGCAGAATTAACACGAGACAACACAGAGCCAATGGATGTGGAACTCCTGTTCTAAGCAAAGGATGCAGAGTAGCTGCAAGACTCTTGGCACCTGACTATGATGAAGCTTTCGAGATAATTTTCTACTGAAGGCACCTGAACTACTGGAGATTACACATACTGCGTGCTCAATTTGCATACTTTGAGAAATTTTCCCCTTTAGGTCATTGTAAAATGCATGTGTTTCCCTAGCACTAGTATAAACAAAGATAAGGAGAAAAAGGGCTCCAGAGAACAACTCACAGAGGCTGGAGATTAGTGAAAGGAACGTGAAACCATGAAAGGTGTATATGTCCATATTTCTGTAGTGCTCACAGCAAGTGCCGAGTAAGCAGCTGGCCACTCCTAGTATGACTAATAGTGTAACTACTTAAGGACTTATTTCCACTGGAGTTCATGAAAGTTAGATCAAAAGAAACCACACAGTTTAAAATAGCAATGCTCACTATCTGCTGTCAACTACAGCGGACTATTTCAGCACACGTATGAGTTTAAGCACACACACAATTCTGCTGAATGAGATGTAACGCTTAAAACGGCGTGCTAACGTTAACTGCTTTGCTGAAGTGGGGTCTCCATCTGTCCGTACAGAGCTGCACATCCAAAGTCTTTGCAACTTTACTTTGCAGCCATCAGTTTTGGCCCCATGGGAAGCTATTTAGAAATAACTCAATTAATTAAATCATATCTGTACAGCAGAAAAAGGCATCAACTAAATATGGTCACTATGGCAACAAATATTTCCTGGATGTCGTTTTGCTTCTAATCAGCGATGGCCTCCCCATGTTCCTAACAATGGCAAAAGTTGTTGGGCTTTTCTTGTTGGTTTGTTTGTGTTGAATGTGTTCCTGCAGAGTAAGACAATAAATGTAACATCTAAATATTTTAGACAAAGGGTCCTCTTCATTAGTATTTTACACTAGTTTAAAAATTATTAAGAACTTGAAATGGAGATCCATTGTTTTCCCTTTTTCTTACTGCTCTCCTGCTTCCCTGGTACAGCAAGAGCCTCTGCTGCACTGAGGAATTCCATGGGCTCCAGCTCTGGATTCAGGTATTAAAGTGACCCCTTCACCACTAATATCTGCTGAAAGCAAGGCTAGAAAAACGATGGCACAAACCAACCTGTTGTTTTCAACAGACAGTCTTGGCTGACCCGTGTCCATGCTAAGCAAAAATAGAAAATAAAAGGTGATGACACTTTGCCAGACCCCATCTGCAAAATATGCTCCTGGCCATGTCAATCACAAAAATGAGGCCCTACGTGCAGTACATAGTGGAAATCTCCAAGTCATGTCCGTGCATATTCTCTGAGCGCATCGAATGTGGCCACAACCTCCCTGGAGTTTGCAAATGCTATGCTTTATGGATTGAGTCTTTGGTGGGTTGTACGTATATCAGAGGGTTTCGTGAGCTTGTCTGCACTTTGGTGGAGCTCAAAGATACCAAGGGGTTGTCTGAGCTTGCTTTCTTTTGTTTTTTCTTGAGTAGGTAAACCAACATTTTTAAAATGGTTTCAAACACCAATCTTGCCCATTGCCAAACAAGAGGGCATTTGCAGGACAGGTCTAGGTTTCCGCTCTGTTTTTACTTCCCTATTTCTTTTAAACAGTGGCCTCAAAGGTATGTGGTCATAGTGTCTGTCTGTCCAGGTATTGCTTTGCCTTCCCTTAATGTCTAGCAAATCAAATGGCAGCGTCAACCAAACGCAGCAAAGGAGGTCTGCTCTCAGAGACAGTTAAGTTTGCACAAGTTTCATGAAAACAGTTCTCTGGCAGAGAAAAGAAATCCTTTCCATGCCCTGACTGTTAGAAAAGTTAGTTCACTGTCTTGTTAGCTGTGCAAGAATCAACGTTAGCACTGGGGCAAGAGGCAAAAAAGCACACACGCTTAGGATTGCCCCAGTCATGGGAGAAGCTTCAGTGGGAGCTGACAGCTTATTTAGACACTGATGTCAATCAGGGCTCTGTATGAAATCAGCCTTCGTAACTCCCATGTGCCTGACCTTGCCAGTCTTACATGAACAATGAAATAGTTAATATTCATCTTTAAGTGTCTCTTCACAGTTACTGGTGTCTATTCAGATATGTGGTTTTAGACTGAGATCATACTGCAATGCAGATTTATTTATTTATTATAATTATAATGCAATATTTTGGAGAATAGAAGAGAAATCTCTTTATGCAAGAGAGGCATTAGGTTTGTAAAGCTCAAGCCACACCCTCCACACAACCAAAACTGCAGTGGAGCCATACAGAGATGCCAGAACAAAAGAAATGCATGGTTAGCCTCTGATTTGCAAACTTTGGGGTTGGGTTCGGTTTTTTGCATCAATGCAAGAAATTCACACAAGCAAAAGAGCTATAGTAGAAATAAGGTTATTTGGAAAATCAATAACAAAATGCTGGAGCTGACATGACTACCCTAAAGATTAGCTTTCAAGCTTCTCCTGATACAAGTCACCTTCTGGGGACAGCAGAGAGAGCAAAGGAAACTAATGACCTCTCACCCACATCGGCACCCACAGCCGCAGTACCCGCGCATTAGCCCAGGCTGCTCTGGGAGCTTACAGCTGGACTTCTGGCATTATATTATCTTATTTATTAATACAGTTTTTTAAAAGCAAAGATTTCTAGTAAAATTAAATGCTATTAAAGAATAAGCTCACTTCCCCCCATGAGTAAGTAGTTCATAAAAGTCTGAAGTCCTTTACGGTTGGATTGAGAAGGCACCCCTACCCCCAATGTGGCTGTTTGTTACTGGGGTGACAACTCCAATGTCGAGTTATCTGACATTTGTTTTCTAATGCACATGCTGTTTAGAAAAGAATAATGAAAATGTAAGTAAATGCAAAGGAATCCTGGGGATAGAAGAAGATCTACGAAGAAACCACTAAATGGAAACCACATCTATTGCTCTGTGTTGTCACTGACCATAGATGTATGTTAATTCATCTAAGCCTCATTTGCCTAACAGCATGGAAACTGCCAGCATTTTAAGAACTGCTATCAGATAACTTGAAATGCCATTAGACAGGCCATACAAACAGCAAACAGGCTCTAGTGACTCTATTCTTGAATCTGATCCTATGAGGTGTGGCGTGGTAGTGCTACGCATAGACTTTAAGACGGGTAGACGCGACCTGAGTCCCTGAACTTCTGTGGGAAGAGAAGTTAGGCAGCATAGTGCAAAGATGGAGTTCTGAGAAATTTCACATGACGAGGGCTGATCTCGCATTTTAATTTATACCCTTGCAGGTACAGGGGGCTGTTTTTCCCTGCTTCTATCTTCTTGTCAATTCTCAATCAGCCAGATGAGAAAACTGTTGCATAATACCTGGATTTCAGCTTTAGGACTGTTTTCCTGACACTTCCAGGGTCACAGCAGTACAGAGAAACCCCAAGCCAGAACTCCCTGTGTTACACGCTAACGCAAAACAGTCACAGAGAGAGACAGGCAGCATGGATCCAAACTGCAGAGATACTCTGGAATCTCCAAAACACTTATGCACGTACAGAACTCATTATAAGGAATTTCATTATTTTCAAGAGGCCTTCTAATCTATTTAAGAAGACAAAACTACTAAAACTTACACAGGATGCTTTTGTAGTACGAGGAAGAGAACAGAACAAACCTCCCAGAACAAGCTGTACTTTCACCAGACAATCATGCATCCTTTCGCAAAGATTTCCCTCCCTTAAATATGATTATGAAAATATTTTTGCATCGCCCTGCATAATATGTCAACTTTAAACCATTCCCCTTGCTTGCTAGCATTTCATATGAACTTCTAAACTGGTTGTATTTAGGTTCTCTAGTTTTTTCAAGCTAACTGTCCCCCATCCCCATTTTAATAAAACCTGATTAACATACTCCAGTCAAACATGAACAAAAATCTCCAATTCCCTCCAAAGTATGGCATTCATGAAGATATCATGAATAAGTAAACATTCTCTAGTGTTCTGTTTCTTTTGTCTAGCTTATTGGTGTTGAGAAACCTTCTTCTTCATTTATTTATGTTGGTATTTTATTTCCTTATTGAGTTTCAAAGATGAACAGAGAAAAATAAATACCAAGGAAATAGATGACAGGCTGAAATGACCAAGGTTTTTCCCAGGGAGGTTAAAAAAAATTATGCTTTAATCCAAAGTTTTTGCTGCCTTGTTATTTCATTTAATACACCTGCTTTCAATATGGAATACATGACAGTCTGTGCATGACAGTAGCCAGTATGGCAAAATCCTGTTTATCAATGTGCAGGAATCCAATTTCTCCTCATAATTCTGATTTAATGATATTGTATTCTAGGCCCCTAAATTACTATTGTGCTTTGAAGTAAGGCAATCCTGCCTCGTCCAGGCCTATGCAAATAGCAGAATGCGTCCAGATCAGACAGCAAGGTAGTTTTGCACAGACCTCACCAAGGTCCCAGACACACTCCTGCAGCAGATCCAATATTTTTTACCTTTTCCCAAATTCCCGCAACATACTTGCAGTTCTCAGGGGGAAGGCAGTGAGCAAGATCAGGTCAGGAAACGGACTGACTCTTCCTTACCTGACCTTGCTAAACCCATGAGCAGATCTTGATGAAATTATCAGATCTCAGGAAAAAAAAATTATTGCTCAGACTCTGACTTTTAAAAGTGATCAGTTGGTAAATCTCAGTGAAAATTAACAGACCTTGACAAATGCTAATTGGGTAGACAGGATGCTTATCTTAGGACTGAAGAGACAGTCTACATTTTGTGTCTTAGACAATCCAAGGACTTTGCCTGAGCCTTACATGCAAGTAATACAAAATTTTAATTGTTTCATGTTGACAGGGTCCATTTTTCAAAGCAGTGAAAACTCTTCAGTGGAATTAAATCTGGTTTGATCCTTGTACATGGCTAACCAAAGGGCAATGTGATATATTTTCTGCAGCCCTGTTAACACACTCACAGCTGCAATTCCTTAGCAAAGGTCCTTTCCAGAGGTGAAAATGGAGGCATCAGAGCATGACTCGTTTTCTATGTCCTACTTCATAACCTCACACCTTAGATGAACTGTGAAATTTAAGACTAAGGGACAAACATCACAAACCAGCCAAACAGTACTATTTTTATTCTCATGACAAAATCAGAAGGGGTTGTTTTGTTTGGTTTTTTACTTCTTTTTGAAGGCAAAAGTCATGTCTTTTCCAACCGAGGACAATAAAGGCTGTAAGAATGCCCATATTACATTACTGGGTTGTAGCGATGAGTATGTAGATGCTACATTGACGAAACTCCCACTGCTCAAGCAGTAACATGTTCAAACTTCCACTCATACTGCAAAAGAAAACAAACAAACAAAAAAAACCCCCAACCTGCTATATAGTTATAAAGCTGTAGCCCTCAGGGATAGGATCTTACAGGTTAAACAGAGTTTTTGACAGAATTTTACTTTTGAATTTGTAGGAAATTTTTTTTTTTATAGAAAGCAATGGTGATTCATTGCAGGCAGAGCTCCTGCCTTCTGAGTCAATTCTGTTTGGATATCGCAGGAAGATGGGAGAAGTGCTGCGGGTGTCACCTTACCAAGAGAAGGTATTACAGAGATCCCAACCTTTTGGAGGGGTGCAAAGGAAGTCTCCACGATCTTTCTCAGCTGGAAGTTTGTTTCACTTTAGTAACCTAGCTCATTTTACCTACCAGAAAAAGAAAAAAAAATCCCAGCCAGAAAAAATCTCTCTGAACCAGAAAAGATAATCTGCTCTGGTAGTCCTTGAAGAGGAGGAATGCTGTGTCACAGTGGAGACCTAGCTGTACCACAACGGTAGGTGGTGGGACTCAGTGCAGGCTACTAAATCTCTCCAAAATCCTTCTGGAATGAAGGCACCAAACTACCATCACATGTTGCTACTTTTTTTAACAAACCACATCTAATCCAAAAAGTGGAACCACCTGAAAGCTATTGTTGTCTTGGAGCTATTTTTAGTAGAAGAAACCAAGTCTGCAGAGTGAACTGGATATTAAGAAGCTCAGACTAAAAATACTTGATAGCAACATATGATATCTTTGGATCAGAAAACATGGTTGAACTAGTAAACAAGCTACATACTCCTGCAACACAACTCACCAGCACATTATGGGTGAGACTAGCAATGTACTGTCTGTCCTGAGAGAGCATGTAAGTGGGCTGACCTCTGTCTAAAGTCCGTCTTCCCTCCTAAATGCTCTCTTCCAGCACTTGCAAAGGAAGTCTCAAGCTCTAGTCTGAGTGTCTGAGTCACAGCATGGCCCTAGCAAAAGATGCTGGGTGAAGAAGATAGAGCATAAATTTAAATCCATCCTCTCTTCCTCTACGTGCCTTTGTGCCCCAGATACCTTCAAGAGAAAGGAGAGGACAGTTCGTGGAGCAATCTTCCCTCTATTTCTCTGCTCACGCTGGGATTAGCAGACATGTCCCTGTGTGAGGACTGAGGAACACTGAAACTCCTATTTTTCTCTTACTGAAAAGCAGGCAAGGGAATATTTTGGACTTTGTTTCAATTGCCTCAGTGGTTAGATGAAAGCCAAGTTGCTTGCAAACTCAGTTTCCTCAGTACAACCCATGCCAGAAGAACGAAGCCCTTTAAAAAAAAAAAGTGTTGAGTTGAACTTGGCAAATGAGGATGTGGTATCTCCTGGCCATAAATTAGAGCCTTTCAGGTCTCTGACAGGAAAGCACAAGTCCCTCCTCTGGAGGACTGAGAGTGCACGAGGCCACAGAGAAGGCAATTCCTGAATCCAGACCTGCAGTATTAGGATATTCATGTGACAGGTAATTAGTTTCTCACTAAGGACTTTCCCCAGTAGCTTTCCTCCAATATGGCTTAAGAACTGGAGAGGCTGAAGTGTGTTTGAATGAGTTCTTCTCTGCATTTGTATGCACCTATCCACATTTTTTTTTCTTTTCTGCTAACCTACTAACAGATGTGCCCTGTTCTATGAGGCTAATGTCTAGCATACAGCTTGTCAACTGCCAGTTTAATCCCTTGTAATAATAACTGACTAGGGTTTAGTGGCTCTGTCTTTCACCAGCATCCCCTTATTTCAGTTTCTTTTATTCCTGCTTATATTGACTGAAGGCCAGAGGCAACCTGATGTAATTTGGTTGAGCTTCTTTGCTTTTAGCAGTGCTTCACCAATGTAGACTGGCTGAGAATTTTTCCTCAACAATATTCTTTGTACCAGGCCTTCTTGTTTTGCATACAAAATACAAGCAAGCAATGAGTTATGTGGTTGTATCAGTCTGGGCTACATATATATGGCTCAGCAGACAACCCTGAGCACTGGCTTTCCCATCAGGTATCACAATGCGGGTGAGTGTACAACGTTTTAAAGATGCACAGGAGCGTGCTTAGCATAGACTTGTACAACTATTATGCCACATAAATCAGGTTGGACAGGACTCTTAGCAACCTGATCTGGTTGGAGATGTCCCTGCTTCTTGCAGAGGGGTTGGACTAGATGACCTTTAAAGGTCCCTTCCAAACCATTCTGTGATTTTATGATTCTATGATCAACATAAATGGGATTTTGCAGATTTGTTAGATGTCTGTCTCTTAGTTTCCTGTGACCAGGACGGGTAAGTATGAGAGCCTGGTGTTTCACACTCCAATTTCTAAGCTCCAGCTAGTCTGCAAATCCACATTTATTCCTTCCCCTGCACAACTGCCTTGCTTGTTGTCAACATTAAGAATCGTTGTTCTCCTGACTCTTGGCATATCATATGGCGGGTGTGGGAGCTTTCTGATTTTGCAGGTTCAGCCTCTGTCATCAGTGCTCCCTCCATTACATCATCATAGGACAACTTCAGTTCATGCCAGACACTAGCCTCATTCTACCTCTGACCTGTTCTAGCACTGGGAAGCACTATTCAGTATAGCACTCATGATTTGGTATTCATAAACCCTTTCCCTTGTTGTTTTTTTTTTTTTTCCTACTACCCCTTTCCATGTGTTCCCCTACCAACATCATGTGCTCATTGTAACCTTTACGAATGCATTCAACCTTCTGGGTACACTAATCGTTCACCCCTGCTTCACCTGACATACCTGTTACTTGCTTATATATAGGCAATATGTCTTACATCCACAGTTTCACAAGCTTTGAATTTTGTTTGCTGAATAACTTAAATTCTGTGTCACCTCCTCCACTGCCCTTTAAAGGGAGGAATATTCCCATCAGAAACTACCTTTGGTGGTCTACATTTGGTGATTTAATTGGGAATAAGGAGGTTACAACAGTTGAAGCATGCAGATTAGCACTCAGATACTGTAGTAAAAGGGACTCTGGAAAACAGTAAAAGTAATATATTTCAGGAAGAAAAAAAAAACAAACTATTATGAAATCTGTTATAATAGGGACACACTACCAGAAGAGAGGAGGTGGAAGCTTCCCTAGGTAGGAAATTTTTAGCAGAAATTGGCAATTCAAGAACTAATCATAGATAAACATTGTACATCAGCAAGAAGAGTGAGAAGATGATGAGGTTTCCAAGTTCCTCACATTGCGGTGTGTTTAAGAACATGAGTGTACAACCTACTACTGTACTTTATGCTTCCCTAGGCAAAGCCAAACCATTGCCCACATAACATACACAGAGCAGAGCAGAGGTCAGACATTCTGCTCCTCTCTGTAATGGGATGTGGTTGGTGGAAGTACACAGATTAGCAGACAAAGCCATGCCTAATGTTATTAGCTGAATGCTTTCACGGAGTCACAGCATTATGGAACTTCAGCAGAAATGTAAGTCTCACTGACCAAACTGATGATCTTACTAGGCTAAAAAAACCTACTTTTATTTTTGGCCCTACCTAAAAACCCTGGAGTTTTAGGCCCTAGGCATTCTAATAATAATGTCAGCAAACAAAATGTCTGTGTATGTATATGTATATATAAACATATAGAGACATTCCAACTGCGTTTAATTGATGGTGTACTGAATGTTCTGAAGACCACTATTATTTACTGAAATAAAGCACTAACCAGAATGAACGGTGTGCAACGTAATCAGGGGTCTTTGTTGTTTTCAGAAACCTAATGAATGAACACATGACATCCACTGGTTTCTGACATGACAGGCATATGGTGCTCATAAATAAATAAAAAGCATGATAATACAATTATGGTGATACCAGTGAGTGGTAACATTTGGTAAGCTGGCAAGTTGTCTATGCTATCTTACCTTGACAGCAAAAACACAAAATCTCTGAGTAAAAACAATTAATTGTAATTGATAGCTTTTGGGGCTTCCTCCAATTAAGTCATGCTACTAGGTTCCAAAAGAAATGCTAGACCACTTCTTAATTTATAGCTTCAGCTATGTTTTTTAAGCCATTAAAATTACATAGAAGGTAATTATCAGCTACAACAGCCTTCAGCAACAGTATCTACATACCTGGGAGATACTCACAGTGATAGAAAAGACTTAAGCAGGACCTAGGTGCCTACATTCTACATTGATTCAGAACTGAGATCCTGAAAATTCCAGAATAGCTGCCTACGAGACCAATAATTCTCTCAGGTTTTACAGTGGTCTACTGTTTGTGGTACCTACCAGGACATGAGTGACCCAGATTCAATTTCCAAATCTGTTTATGGGTTTAGGGACCCCAGTTTCACATCTCCCCCATGAATGCCCTACCTATACCCTCTTTCCACATGTTCTCACTGCTTGCCTGAACTGGCACGCCTTCACTAGTGGCACCACTACTGCAAAATTTGCAGGATATAGGAATAAATTTCTTTCTTCCACACTTGTATTCCAAAGCCACAACCAGATCCCTAGCAGTAAGTCATCCCGATGACCCATTCCAAAACACAAAATGCATTCTACCTCAAGCAGCTGGGATAATGACATTGGTGAAGTTGCCCAGCAACTCCCTGCAGCACAATAGATGCTGTACGGTCCATACCTTTAAATCTTCAAACCCATTAGTCTGACTGCAAACTTAGTCAGACACCCAGCATAGCCAGGTAAACACCATCCAACCAACAGCTAACTCAAGACTCATCTTCTTCTCAAAATCCATACAGCTTCATCAGTTTCCCAGGGTACCTACAGGTTCCACAGATAAACCTCATCCTCCAAGCTTCACCGTCCTGACCCCTAACCCTAGCACAAAGACACAAGCCCTAATCAGGCCAGAACATATCCTAAAAGGGTGTTATCTGAAAGAACTACCCTTCTGGAGTGTTTCTGGTCACCTCCTTTGGGTTAAGACTAGCCTAAAATTTGGGGTTAACACACAGTTTAGGAGAGAATTATACAATATATTCCTGAACACTAAAGTGTTCAAATGGTTTTTAATTAATTTCCATATGATAGAGGTCACCTCTTTGGATAAATCTAGAGTTAAAGTGATGAGTAAAAACTGAGTAACGGTTGGAAATTATTTTTATTGCTGGGGACTGCTGAAGTAAGATATAGACTGGTGCTGGTAGCACCAAATCAGCCCAAATTTGGTCATAAGATAGTAAAGATCATCCATCCGGAGGGCTGGAGGCCTGTGTTTGTTTTTCATAGGGTATGCAAAAATAAAGGCTTGTGTTGACAATGGACTGAATGGATTAGAGTTAGTTGCAGAATGGCAAGGTATCACCACGCTGGGATTTAGGTTAGGATTCCCGAGGAATCCTAAGGCTGGAAAATTGCACTCTAGATTCTGTCAGGACCACTAATGCAGGAAGAGGTCTGATGCTGGCAGAGATGAAAAGGTAAAACTGAGTTTTGAGGGGTTAGCCCTCAATAGTAGGACTTACCTTCTTGTGATAGTGTTAGCATTAGTGAGATGGTTGGGTTAGAGGAAAGAATGGGCTGCAGAACAGTGTTTACTCCTGCCATCTTAAATTCAGGATGCTAATACAGTAGTAGAATGTCTATAGCATAGCTGACAGGATATATTGTGATCTGTTCACGGCCAGGGTCACTTCTCCTGGTTTTAGAAAAGCAGATGTGTTAGCCTGCCAGAGTAAGATGAAAATTGGGCTGTACATGCTTTGGATCACAGCAGGAACAGTTCTTGTGTTAAGACCACAGTTAGTGTTGGATTTAGGGACAGAGCTGAGGTCTGAGAGGAACTGGATGGAGAATTGTGTGACTATTTCAAGACTATAACCAAACAAGGAGGACAGTACTAGTGAGATAGTGCAGAATACTCACAGGACAGCAGTGTCACCTCTTTTAACTTTACATGATGGTTAGGTTGAAGATTGGGATTAGGCTGTGAGAGAAACCAGATTAGAGAACTGTGGTTCCAGGATCACTGGGTTTTGCAATGGCTGTGGTACCAATGACAGTTCTGGTTCAGTGTAAGGTTAGGAAAAGAGGGGCAAGGACTGCTGATATTATATGTGAGTCCTGTAGGCACCACTGAGAGAGGATGAGGTTTGGCACACAGAAAAATCTAATGGGCAACAATTTGGGCTGAAGATGTATTTTCAGTTCTTGGAAGGACTGTAGGCCTGTAGCATGAAAGTGGTGGTGTAGTGCAAGTTAGGTCTATTGCTGTGGGGGCTGCCATTCTTAGTTTAAGGCGATGTTTGGTTGGAATCAGGTTTGTGCCTTAGAAGAGAAGGACCAGAAAAGGCTTGTTCATTACAGGAACCTGTGCAGGCTGCAAGAATAGTAAGCAGATTAGGGACTTCTCCTATGAGGACAGGCTGAGAGAGTTGGGGCTGTTCAGCCTGGAGAAGAGAAGGCTCCAGGGAGATCTTATAGCGGCCTTCCAGTACCTCAAGGGGGTTTAAGAAAAGACAGGGAAAAACTCTTCATCAGAGCCTGTTGTGATAGGGCAAGGGGTAATGGTTTTAAAATAGAGTGAGGTAGATTCAGATTAAACATCAGGAATTTTTTTTTTTTTACAATGAGAGTGGTCGAACACTGGCACAGGTTGCCCAGAGAAGTGGTAGATGCCCCATCCCTGGAAACATTCAAGGCCAGGTTGGACAGGGCTCTGAGCAATCTGATCCAGTTGGAGATGTCCCTCCACGTTGCAGGGGGGTTGGATAGATTACTTTTAAAGGTCCCTTCCAACCCAAACCATTCTATGATTCTATGACATCGGAGGGAAAGAAGATGTGAGGGTTTTATTAAGACATGTCTCAAAACACTTCAAGTTAATGATGGTATTGTGGATGTTTGGACTTGTGACAGAAGGACTCAGGCTAGAGCAAGGGCTGCCTGGTGAAGCCTATCAGAATGCAAGAAGTTTGTCCTTTGTTGGGATATAGATGTGGACAGTTAGGTTTTGTTTCTGGATCCTGGAAGACCTGCTGTTGCTGTTAGACCAGGAGGGGTCTGGGGTCTGAGTCTGTCAAAGTCACCAGTCTTCCACTGAGCTCAAATTTTTGTTGGGCCACGTGTCTGGGATGAAAGAGGCGAATTCCTAAATACAGCTGCAATTAGTTCTGGGATAGCCAAATGTTGCTTTTCTGGCCTTAACACAGGAGTTTGTGTAATGACTGAAAAACTAGGCTAATTAACCATTCCTGCAGATGCCAAAAGATAGGCCAGGCACAACGAGGGAAAGGGAATGTGATGGGATGGGCTCTGTTTGGTTTTAGGTGAAGTCCATCTTTCAAGTCCACAAGAGACTAAGAAGTTAAATGTACTCCTAAGCGGTATGTGTGCTGTAGTGCTCTAGCGAACGCTGATGCCTTTAGTTGGGCCAGGATTTAAGTTCAGGTCACTGGGCCAGAGTCTAAGGTTACAATTAGCCCTTGGAACAGAAGTGGCTGGAGTGTCAGCTTGAACACAATGTTCCAGACCAATATGAGAGCCACATTGGGAGAAATTTTGGGGCTGAGTTAGTTGGCCTAACTGTGTTCAGGCCACGGTTAAGGGCTTGTCATAGCTTGAGCTGAAAAGCAACATTTACGTCTGGATCCTGCTAGGGTTGCCAGGCTTCAGCCTGAGTTAGTCCAAACATATCAAACCAAATGACTTAATCTGGAGAGTCTGCTGGATCAAGTAGGCTTTGGGGTTAGTTTTAGTGACAGCATGACCTAATATTGTACAGGCCACTAGAACTATGATAACAACAGGTGAAAAAATCAAATGGGGCCAAAGTTAGATATGGGGCAAGCAGGGCCTAGGTTTAGGGCTAAGTGTTGTCCTTATGGTTAACTTTTGGTATCGGAGAGGCTGAAGAGCGTTGTGAAAGTCCCTCCTGCAAACTGGTGCATTGCTCCTTTTTCTAAGAGAGAGAGGGACTTTGCAGGGGAAAAAAAAAAGTCTAATAGATAGAGGAAGTAGGAGAAAGAGGAAAAAGAGACACCAGTACTTATCAGGACTTTGAGACCACAAGGGAATGGTTTAGAAGTCTATACACGTGTGCACATCTGTTTTCCCCAATCTTTAACCTTCCTCCCATCCTTCCTGTGAGTCTCCCTTCCCCCCAACTCCCACAGTCCTCTGCCTCTCCATGTCAGACAGACGTTCCTTTCTTTCTGTTCCTCTGCGTCCTCCCCAGTCCCAGCACAGGGCAGAGGCAGCAAGAGAAGAGAAAAACAAGTGAAGCAGCTTTACCATTTTTTTCGTCCTGTGTCCAAACCAACAACAAGAACCACAACCACCATCACCACCACCACCACCACCACAATAACGGAAGCGCTGCGGCGCAGTAGCTTTGCTAGCCTGGCGAGAGAGGTAAGCGAGGGTTGCAGGGGTTTCACCACAAGCCTTCGGGGAGGGATGGAAACACTTGAGGACCACCAGCTCCCAGTGGGCAATCCGGCTGGCCGGGCAACCGTGACCCCACAAGAACTTGCATCCCGGCACTGCCTATTTTGCAGAAACCCGGGGCAAACCTGCCACGGAGCCCACCCAGCCTCCCCGCGGGGCACTTCTGGAGCAGCCCCTTTGCCTGACGGCACCACGGGCCGGCTCCCACCACCCGGAGCGGGTAGAGGTCGGGGGGGCGGGCATCCAGCTGTTGCCAACAGCTGTGTGTCAGCCCCGCCTGGGCCGCGGGGTCCGCCCCGCCGCCGTCCCCGCCCCTGCGAGGAGGAGGAGGAGGAGGAACCGAGAGTGCCCGACCCGGTGGCTTTTAGAGGGGGGAGAGGCCACTCAGTTGTTAGCGCCCGGGCCCTGCGCTCGTCATCCAGCTGCTGCTTCTGCTCGTTTCCAGCACTTAGGGCCGCCGGGCTGGCTGGTGCCCGGCCCTCCCTCCTCCTTTTGCCGCTCCCTACCTCAAAACCTCCGGAGGCTGCGGGGCTCCGCTCTGCGAGGAGGAAGCTGGGTTGCCCAAGGCGAAAGGGAATCGTATCGTAACTGGGCGGCGGGAGGGGAAAACGGGGCGGGGAGCAGAGAGGAGGAAAAAAAAAATATAATAAAAAGAGCGGGGCTGACTCTGGAAGAGGGTCTCGCCGCCCAGGACCCGCACGCCCCGGCGGCCACGCGTGGGTGCAGAGCGCGGCGCGGCGCGCAGGGCCGGGCGGAAGATGCACACGACGCAGAAGGACACGACTTACACCAAGATCTTCGTCGGGGGCTTGCCCTACCACACCACCGACTCCAGCCTGCGCAAGTACTTCGAGGTCTTCGGGGACATCGAGGAGGCGGTGGTCATCACCGACCGGCAGACGGGCAAGTCCCGGGGATACGGCTTTGTAAGTGCCGGGGTGCGGGGCAGGGCCGGGGGGTGTTGGGGGGGAGAGGGGGAGCCGGGGCAGGTGGGCGGCTGTGTGGGCATCGCGGAGAAACTTCGGCGGGGGTCGCCGTCAGGAGCCGGGCGGGCTTGGGAGTGTCGGGCGTTTGGCTTTTTGCTTTTTCTCCCTTTTTTTTTTTTTTTTTTTCTTTCTTTTTTTTTTTTCCCTGCTGGTGAGCTTGGAGAGAGGCGGGGCGGGGTGCACGGGGAGGTGGGGGGGGGTATTACTGAAAAAGGAGATTGAGAGGGGAATTGCCTAATTTCTCGCAGCCTGTTGCTGCCTGATACGGCCGCGCCGGGGGTTTATCTGCCGCCGGCGGCGCTCGGCCCCCGCCCTCCGCCGCCGCTACCGGTCCCCTGCTCCCCGCAGCCGCTGGGCGAGCGGGGGCCCCTCGCCGTCCCCCAGCGCCGTTCGTGGGGGGGGTGGGGGGGTGGGCGAGGGGGGCTTCCCTTTCCCCGCGGGAAGGGACCTAAGGCGCGGCATCGCCTCTTAAAGGTCACCATGGCTGACCGAGCGGCGGCTGAAAGGGCTTGTAAAGACCCCAACCCCATCATCGACGGCAGGAAAGCCAACGTCAACCTGGCCTACCTGGGTGCCAAGCCGCGGATAATGCAGCCAGGTGAGGAAGCGGCCCCGAAGGGCTTTTCTCTCCGTTTTCCTCAGGTTTCTGATGAGAGTAAAACTTGGGGGGGGAGGGTGGGGGGAAGGTAGTGCTGTCCGGCACTTTCCTGAAGGGCACCCGCTGTTCAGGTGTGCTTTGGTTTTGATTTTTAAGTGCAGCAGGTAGTAACTTTCTGGCTCTTTTGTACATATGCCTTATTTAAAAACCCAAAGCCACCAGGAGTAAAATATCTGAAGTTCCCCAGGAAGACTTCCACAGCCCAGACGCTTCATTGGTTATTCCTACCGCTGGGAACGCGGTGGTGCTGACCATTTACAGTATCGTTGCAGGGAAAGATTGGCCTAGGAATGAATCACTTCCAATGTGTGCGGTCTTACTAATACAAACAGTATCGTAATGCAAACTCCTCAAACAGATGGGAGCTATTATGCAGACTTTAAAACGAAACGGCTCTTCCTAAGACCACATCTGAGCCAGTCCGATGTCCTAGCAGCTTCCCAAACTGCTGCTCCGCAGCAAGAGCGACAGGAGCGCAAAGTGTGTGTACAGCCTCTGAAGGAGGCTGCTCTGAGTTCCCGGTGGGCTTAGCCTGAGGAACACTTGTCTGAGTAATTAAGTGCCGACCAAGGAAAGAAGGCGTTTATGCTTGGGTGCTTGAAGAACAGAAGTGAAGTTAGGATTTGACCCCCACGCTGAGTCCTCATGAGTAGAGATGGCTCGAATTTAAGTCTGTAGAAAGTACACAAATACACTGATGAATAGAAAGTACTATATAATCCTTCAGAGGCTGAAGTTAGGGACCAGAATGGAGCACGAAATAAAATGTGAATGAAAACTTTGTGCTCGTTGTTTAGAAAAAGTCATTCTTCTAAACATCTCTAGGAGAACATGTGCTGTACTTAAGTTCTGTATGCATGCGTGTATGTGTGTATGGACTGATATAATTTGTGTTCTAATTTGTGGTTCTGCAGCCTTTCAGACATCGTCACTGGAGGCTGTTAGTGAAGGCTGTCACTCTGTGTTTGTGTGCATGTGTATGTATAGAGTAAATAAGTGGCCAAAAGAACACCCATACAGAGCATGTGATGTGTTTTTGTTGGTAGGTTTTGCCTTTGGTGTCCAGCAGCTTCATCCAGCTCTCATACAGAGGCCTTTTGGGTAAGTTTGTTCAGTGGGACCTCAAACAGGGGAGGAAGAATATTATTATTTTTTTTTTTAAAAAAAAAAAGGAAAGAAAAAGTATGATTTTTTGAAGGCCTCTTGCAGTAGCAGCCTTACAAACTCACCAG
The DNA here is from genome assembly GCF_036417535.1 of Chlamydotis macqueenii. Lineage (NCBI taxonomy): Eukaryota > Metazoa > Chordata > Aves > Otidiformes > Otididae > Chlamydotis > Chlamydotis macqueenii. The sequence continues at coordinate 68,682,756 of NC_141557.1, forward strand.
CAATGCTGAAGTTCTTAGTCTTGTAAATGTATACCCATAAACGTGCTCACCTTGTCGGTCATGTTCTAAATGCCGCAGCTGAGTCAAGTTGTGTGGGACGTGTCCCCTGCACCTAAGCAGTCCAGTCCTGTATGACCCTATGATAAAACAAGGAGGTATGACTTGATGCAAGATTGCTGTGCCCCATTTCTCTTTTTTTTTTTCAGCTTGACTCAATGTTATTTATCTCTTTCTAATCTGACAGGGATCGTTTACAGTTAAGATAACTGATCAGAAGGATATGATGATAAGAGGTGGAATAGTTCTGTTTGGAATTAAACTCTGTAACCAGTAGACTCAAACACAAACAAGCTAAAATGGTGATTAACGATGCATGTATGTTTTTTTTTTTTCATATAGTCAATAGACCTCCGTGTGCTTTTTATTTATTTATTTATTACAGTAATGAAGTGGTGTTGATAGCTAAACTGTGTGCTTTTATTTAATTGAAAGAGCTGTAGTGAAAGTTTTTTTTTGTTGGTTTTTTTTTTTTTTTTTGGGGGGGTGTCTTTTTAATTTTGTTTTTGTTGTTGAGGAGTGACTTTGCCATGGGGAGCAAAGGCCCTTTTTTTTTTTTTTTTTTTTTTTCTCCTTGCTTTCAAGCTGTAGCCTGTGACTTTTTTAACCATACTTTGTAGTGAGTGCTAAATTGTGTGACTTCTTGATTTTTAAGTAAATCAACGTATTGCTTGCATGTTCATAATTTTTTGGGGAGGTTTGTTCTTGGGAGGGGTGTGGAGCTCCTTATTAACAATGTACGTCCATCTGGGCTTTCTAATTTGAGATATTTTTTTCTTCAATGTGTCTTTAATATGTAGCGCATTTCTCCTTTACTTGAGTGTACTATTCCTAAGTAGATCTAACTCTTGCTTCTTATAGGCATATAATTAGGAGGTGAAGTCTGCTTTAAACTTTCCATACAGTGTCACTTCACTAATGCACACTGACTGAGAAACTCCTTGCAAAATAATGCATTTTGCTAATTAATGAGTAAGCTAACAATGAAGTAGGGAACAAATGTATATTGTTTATTCGACTAGAGTAGCTTTAGAATATTGTACCCAGCTGTTATGAAGCAACGATAGCTTCTCAGTATTTGATTTGTCAAAACAGTAGGAAACAGTTCCTGTCCTCAAAAGTGTAGGAAAAAGGTTTTCCTAGAAATCTTACATACTTTTAAAAGAGAGTGTTTATTCTTTTGAGACCCAAGGGGAGGTGGTGGAAAACTTTTTTTTTTTTTTCCTTCTTACAATTATCCTGTACTGTATTTTGTTTGACTTCTTTGAAGTGTGAGCAGACGACAGTGTATATGCAGTGATCAGTTTATGATGCCTGCGCTAAGGTAGGCAGGAGGCGGAGCGCATTATCTCCGGAGCTGTTAAAGCACTTGTTGCAAAGAGGAACCAGTGGCCTGCCTGGGGATCAGCCGTGGAGAGACTGAGTATTTGCTGAGCACAACAGAAAAGGAGAACCTGTGGCAATCCCTTGCTAAAAGGACTGTGCAAATGTAGGGCTCTTTCTTGCTTTCTTTACCCAGAGCCAACAATAGATCATGTAAATCGTGTTTAGGTCAGGGAAATTCTTCCAGCAGGCTGAATAAGGTTTTATTTCTAGTGCAATGTACATACATCTGAAGAAGAGGAATGTCGGTCGCAAGGTCATGTATATATGAAATTGGTCATTTTTAATCCTTGGCTTTTGCCTTTCTTTTGCTATGTGCAAACAAAGAAGATTACTAATCCTGCTTCCTCCTCAAAAATTCCTATGACCTGTACCTTTTCTAAGGAATGTAGTTCAGATTAAGATGAACAGCATTCATTAGGATGAATGTACATCTTCATTCACTATATTCCTTGACAATGAGAGGATGTGATGTGGATTGCACTGAAATATATGGCCACCTTAGAGCCTTTCTTCCTCCTGTGCCATTGCACTTTTTAAAAGTACACTTACTAAATATGCTGTGTCAAATGGGTCGTAGTGGTGATTCACTAAGAATACTCTGCTAATCCATACACAAAAGCTCCAAACATTTTGTTGTTTCTGGTTTGTTGGGTTTTTTGGTTGGTTTTTTTTTTTTTTTTTTCCTCCTATCAGAGTGCAAATTGGTGAGGTGCTGCCATATTCTGGTATGGTCAGCAGTGTTCTGATGTGGTTCCCCACCTATCAAACAAGAAACTGAAAATAATTGGATTATGTTACATTACTTTTACTGAGAAGATGCAGAAGTACAATGTTCTGAATTAAGTACAACATTATTGTGGTGGAGGGAGCCAGAAACTAGATTAGCTTCAATGCATGAAGCATTTAAAATGCTGGGAATTTTTCTTGATTCAGTGCTGCAGAGATCAATTAATCCACCAAATAACATTTCTCCCTGCTCTTTACATTCAGCATCTATCTTACTCTTGGTGTGTTTCCTAGAAAGATGTTTGATCACAGGACTGATTATCTATACAGCTCTCTTTTCAGGATTGTTTATTAAAATACTATCTCTGAATTCAATAGCAATTTATGGAGGGGGAAGATGACTGCCTCCTCAGATAGTCTTTCTCATTTTGCTTATGTAATTTTTACTTTAATATTGGTGGGAAAATACAAGGTTATACAGAGGTACTGGTGTAGGATAAAACTTGTTCTACTGGAGAGATTTTTTTTTTCCTTTATTTTCCGTCTAAAACTTGTACCTCAATCAAAATGAGAACATTCCCACTGTTTTTAGTAAGATCAGAGTTAAATCCAAAGTTAAGTTCATTACCAAATCATTAGCTGATACTGCCTGCTTTATATTATCTTCCAAGACTTAGGCAATTCTGCCTTTTTTAGGAGAGAAGAAAAAGCCCTCTCTTGAGCTTATGATCAAAAGACCTGTATAATATTAGACTATGGATAACCTGGAAAGAGGGAATGAAGCCCAGACAGTCAGAAGTTAACCTGCAAAATGCTAAATGTCCTCTTAATGGTATCAGGCACAATTTTAAATGGAAGTCTTTTAAGGGTCTTGTATGTCTTGCTCTTTACGTAACCTATTTCTGCTATGAGGAAAGCTGTGCATTGATGAAAATGTACTCTTTAATTATGCTTACAAAACCAGATGATGCCACGCTAGGGCCAAAGCAAAACATGTTGTTCAAAGTTAACTATCTCCTTTCACAAGAATTTAATGGTGAGAGTCAATGATGTGCTACTACTGCTGAATTTCTATGTGCCACAGCTCTCTTCATTAGCCTACAAAGTTCTTTCTTTCCTCTAAAACAATTAGCTTTCACTTTATTATTGCTCATGGGATTATTTTTGAGGTCTTAGTTAAGTGCAAATATTCCGTTATAACAATGAAGGTCTTATAGAACATGGCAGAAGTGTATGCCATTCAATTTTGAATATCCCCAAACTACAGATACTGCTGAAGTTAAATGTGGCTTCCCTTTTTCGTTATTGCAAAAGCATAAAACAACGAATATGTGTTCCAAAATAACAACTACTGCCAGGAAAGAAAGTTTAAACCATGTATAATTCTCTCACTCTTGCTTTCAAAAGTAAAGCAGCAGCTTTTATTTAAAATTAAGAATCCTAAGGATATTCAACATAACTGGGATTTGCTATTTCAGCTTTTGACTTGGTAGAGCATTAAAAGCAGTTGAGTTCTGAATGTCTGAGACCTACATGTGCTGGCCTCTGCAGTAGGTAGAAATTTACGTTGGCCATATAAAGCCATTTTACTCAACTCAACAGTTGTAGCATGACAGATGATCAAAAATAGCCCCACTGCAGCTTCTGCTGTCAATCATCATGTGTGAAATGGCATGGTGGTGAGGAGCCTGCACAGGGTTTATGTTTATTGTAGGGTAAGAAGTGGCAAACAGATAATGTTTCATAACTTCACCACCTGTTAGTTTCTTGGCTCAAATAAAACAAGTCACAAGAGTTTAAGTGGGAGCACATGTATCTTTCTGTCTTGTTCAAGGATAGGGTCGAATGTCCTAACGTCTTCAGAAAATCTTAGTAACATCAGTTCAGGACAACACAAGCATCTCGATAAGCTTGCTTACTGTCTCTTCTGTTAGAATTCTCTCTTTCATAAATGCTGTATGTAAAGATCCCTTTGATGTGCTGTTAAATGAACTCTTAATGATGCAGAAGAGGCTCTCGGTGGCTTTGAATTTGGTTTTATACCTCTTCCCTTAATACTTAAAAAACCATGGTGTTATATTTATTAGGATTGCACTTGATTGGTAACCAATACAAAATGCTTGTTTATATTCATCCATTTTGTATGGAGAGCTCAGGTAATGATGTGTATTTAAATGCACAGAGCCAGCTTAAGTATGCTTCAAATGCACTTCTGGCTAATCACCTCATAAATTAGGTGAGTGTTAAAAACCCAACTTATGGTTTTGTTTTATGTTTTCTTTCCCTTCCCAATTCCTATTTGTCACTTTTTTTTTTTTTTTTTATTTCTCCCTTCACATAGTAGGAAATGAATTCATTGACATGTTGGGTTTTTATGATTGTGGCGTTCATGTCTTAAACACGGCAACTGAACATTTCTCTCTGCTAATACCCCTGTTCAATCAACTGAGCTCTTCATTTCTTAAAAAGAAAACTAGGCTGTTCTAAAGCCTGACTATCACTTATTTTAAACTATGCTTTGCTATGAATCTAGTTGACAGGGCCCCTTCTGACTGAAATGTTTCCTTGTTGACCACCTAAGTAAATTTTGAAGTTATTTTAAAATTGAAACAAACAAAAAAACCCCATTCCATTAAATCTTGAATTTGGAGAAAAGAGGACAGTTTTTACCGTTGCAATTTGCATCTGTGCTTACAGTGCGCTAAAAGGTTGGTGCAGTCACTAGAGTTGTCTGTAAAGGTAAAGTTCAGTGTGGAATAGTAGTAAATCTGCACAATCTGTAAAGATTCACTGACTGGAAAGGAGTTGCATATATGAAGGACTTCTCTGTGGAAATCCAGATGCAAGACAGGGCTATGAATGTAAAATGAGAATTATATTGAGTATATCATTTTTAAAAATCATATTATATGATAAAATACAACAATATGAGATGAACATGTATGTACATTTGTGTGCTAAGAGAACGATATGACCAATTTTCAAAACTGAAGGGCTAAGTAAAGAAGCCAAGGAAGCAAGTTTTGTGACTTGGAGAAGATGGGAAAGTGTGTACTGATCTGTTCAGAATGGTTACTTCTTAAGCCATAAATTTGTGGGGTTTTTTTTTCTTTTGTTAAGCACCAGATCTATTTAGATTTAATCCTATGCCCATTTCCCAAAAAACTCTATGCTGTATGTCTTGCATAGAAATAAACAAGCTGGCACAAAACAGGACATCAGTGGCCTGATAATCAAACAGGTTTGACCCTTGTGTCCTTACAAACTTTGTAAAAGTGTGATGCACATGTACTTAGGAGTCACTGTTATGGATTTTAATAGCATCTATGTAGCTTCCCCTCAATGGCCTCTTGTGACGGAGTGAGCTGCACTATCGTTCGTTTGGAAAGTGTGATTCTTGCTGTGTTTACCACACTTGTGAACTTTATTTAAACTCCTTTGTCGCCTGTGTTGGTTTTTTTTTTTTTTCTTATTTTTAATAAGGGTGACTGAGGTTGCAGAGAAATTAATGTGTGCTGAGTCTGCATAGCAACTTAAGTAGGGTTGCCACAATACACTCTTCCCCCCCCGCTCCACGAGAAGACTTTACATAAAGTCAGGGTTCAACCGTTTTGTTGCCTTATTGGCTATTGTCAAACTCATTGTAGTGATGCTGTCAAACTGCTCAGTTACTAATAATAAAAGTATTGCAGGAAATAATTTTACTAAGAGTCGAGTCGCTAAGTGAGAAGCAGGGTAGTAAAAATGACTTAGAGCTGTTTTGAAAAACAAATACCGCAATTTTCCAGATGGAATAATCAAGCTTACTCCTTTATAGTTGTCTTAACACTGACATTGGTACTCCTGGTCCTACTAAAGATTTTAATAGCGTTAAACATAATATCCTCAAGCAGCATTGAACACTCCTATTTAACTCAGCTATAATGCTGTGCTTTGGAGCAATGCTTCTCTTCGGGCCAGTGAACTGATAATCAGTCCGTTCAGCCTAGTTATTGTGGCAACCCTATGCACATAACAACAACTAAATTGAGTTTGTTTTAGTTCGGAGTATGGATATGACGCTTAGGCGCTGACTCGCGTATCAACTCTAACTCCGTCTCCCATCTTTCAACAGGATACCTGCTCACTATGTCTATCCACAGGCTTTTGTGCAGCCCGGAGTGGTAATTCCCCACGTTCAGCCCGCAGCAGCCGCTGCTTCCACTACACCCTACATCGATTACACCGGAGCTGCCTACGCCCAGTACTCGGCTGCCGCGGCCGCCTACGAGCAGTACCCGTACGCTGCCTCGCCGGCTGCCGCTGCTGGGTACGTGGCGGCGGGGGGCTATGGCTACGCGGTGCAGCAGCCCATCACCGCGGCCGCACCTGGGACGGCTGCCGCGGCCGCTGCCGCTTTTGGCCAGTACCAGCCCCAGCAGCTGCAGACAGACCGTATGCAATAGCAGATGGACTCCTGAAGGAAGCTCTTTCTTTCTCTTCCTCTTTTCAGCCTTCCAGTCTAAGTAGTTAATCAGAGACAATTGATATTAAAGAAGGAGCTTTAAGGATAGCGATGCTATTGCGAAACTAAAGATTTTTATTCCACTGTCTTCATACAGTATGCATCCAAATCATGTTAGAGGGGAGGGGTAGTGCGGCATGTCTAGTTTCAAGTATCAAGCCAGAAGAAAATGGGGGAAAAAAAAATACTGTACTGTCATGAAAGAGTGGCAGGAGTAGCAATGGGACTTCATGTTTTCAAACAAACAAACAAGAACCAAAAAAAGCAAAGGTGTACTTTTTACAGTATCAGGGAAGCAAAACTGCCTTTTATAAGTAAGAAAATGGTATTTGAAAAGTTTGAACCAGGGAAAAAACTGAGTCAGCAATATGTAGTCTTTATCCATTTTAAGAGGAAACAAGCTTAAAGCACTGATTGTCCTTTCTAGCTTTCAGAAGTTGTCTTCGTGAGATAGTACCTTCTCACTGTCTCACTAACGGGCATCGAACAACCCAAGGAAGATGGCCGGCTAGTAAGATGGCGGACAGGCACCAAAGTTATTTTCTTCTCTGTCCTCTGGATGAGTGGAACTATGGAGCAAGTGATGTGGAAGTAAGGGGTGCAACAGCTGTAGAGACAATCAATAACACAGACAGTTCTGGACAGAACACATCACTCGTGCTCATGTGATGAGCTTGTCACATCCTAATCCCTCGCCCCATCCTGTTTCACTTTTGGGAAACTTTAACTGCTGGTGTCAGCTATTCTGATTCTAAAATAGGATCAGCCCTTTACTACAACAGCCTTCTCTTTCTATTTATTGCATCTATTCGTAACTTGTGAATAAAGGCAGGAAGAAGCTTAATGAATTAAAATTTTTAAGAACTGTTTTAAGGGAATTTTCTTTTCTGAAACCATTTGTACAATTTTAATATCTATTTCAGGATTATATTTAAAATATTTATTAGCAAACATACAGTACACAAGGCGACTTTTGTTACCAAGACTGCAGTTCTTGAAGGGTTAATGGTATGTGATTTATACTGTGCCTTAATTGTTATGCTATTTAAAAAGAAATATTTATTTTGAAAGTTTTACTATGCTGCGCTCTAAAGAAAGCGACTTTAGATGTGACACTGTAAAATTATGTATTCATCTCATGGCATAAATTATTTAGTAGGCTTAGATGTAGCATATTAAATATTAACCTAATTAACTAAGGATGTTGACTTGGATTTATTTAAATTCAGTATGTGCACTGTATGAGGGTACTCTTAAATTAACACTTTTTAGGTTTTTACATAAAATATTGCTAGTTCATCCTTTTTCCCTCTACTAGGTTTTCATGTAGACCTCTCAAATACATTAGTGCCGTTTTCTCACTCGTGTATGTAGACTGACTATTTTTCCCTTTGCTAGAAAATGCTGCTTTACATTGTCCTGTGAAACTACAATACTTGCAATTTTTATTCTTGACCGAAATGGAATTTAATATTTTACACTGTATTGGATTTTTTTATACTTGAACAATTTCATACAAGGGAAGACAGGATAGCATTTTTATGGACTTTATCCAATGTCACTGGATTTATTTTAAGTATTCTGAATACTAGCCAGTGTTATAACATAGACATGACTCTCCTGTGCATATTATTTATTCATTATGTATATTGCTTTACAACATTTCAGATCTCTTAATCTATTCACTCGTATTAAAACAATTAAAAAAAAATGTTGTCGCATCCTGTTTAGTGATGTTCTTGCTCAAATTCTCTTAGATCTTGTTCAGTTAAAAGTAGGGGGGCAACCCTTTGTGTAATTTTCCTGGTCTGTGGAGTGAATTACCAGCATATGCATTGACTTTAAATACATAGACTGATACGAACTGTATTACATGGAGGAAATTCTGCAGAGAAGATGAAGAAGATCCGTCCTGTTATCATAAAATAATTCAGAGTGGAAAGGATTTTGGGAGGTCTCAGGTTGCTTATGGCTTTGTCCAGTCAGGTCTTAAAAGTCCTGCATGTGGAGACTGCATAACCCCTCTGGGTCATCTATTCCACTACCTAATCATCCCTGCAGTGTCATTTTTTTCCCGTCTGTCTATCCAGAGCCTCCCCTGTTTGTTTATAACCTTCATCTCTCATTCTTTGACAGACAGCCCTGCCCTGTCTTCTCTGTAACCTCCTCTTAGGCAGTGGAAAGTTGCTATTCTCTTTCGTAGGCTGAACAAACCTCAGTGCCTCAGCCTCTCCTCACAAGCCTTGTGCTTCAACGTCCAGCCATCCTGTTGGCCCTCCAATGGTGTTGTTCAACTTGATCAACAGCTTTCATGTACTGGAAGACTCGAGACTGGACCCACTATGCCAGCTGTGGTCTAATGAGTGCTGAGAGAGAGACAATAATCAATTCCCTTGATCTGCCATCTGTGCTCTTGTTGATACAGTCTGATGTACTTTCACTGCTGCCAGAGTCTACCACTGACTCCTGTTCAGCCTGCCCCAAGCCTGCTATGGTCCTTTTCAGCAGAGGCTGCTACCAAGCCAGTCATGCCCTGGGGTATGGAGGGGGTTAGTCCATCTGACATAAAGGACTCTCTATTTGTTCTCACTGAATTTCATGAGGTTCCTGTTGGCCTAGTTCTCCAGCAAGTGTAAATCCCACCAAATGGCTACATAAACTACACCCTCCATCTAGTATCATCAGTCCACAGACCTGATAGTACTGCATTCTGCATCTTCCTCCAGGTCATTGATAAAGATACCCGACATGACAGACCCCTGAGGAACTCCACTGTAACCAGCCTCTAGACAGAGCATGAACCCTTTTGACCAATGATCCATTTTTTTGCCTATCTAGACTGGACCATTTGAAATTGGATACAAGCATTCTGTAGGAGACTTTGTGGAAAGCCTTGCTAAACTCAAGGTAGACAACATTCTCTGCTTTCCCCTCATAGACAGATGAAGTCATCTCATCACAGGAGGCAATGAGTCTGGTCTGGCATGATTTACCCTTGTAAATCCATGCTAGCTATTCCCAAACACCACCTTCTCCTTCACATGCCCAGAAATTACTTCCAAGATTGCTCACTCCGTGATTGTTCTGTAGTTCCCTAGATTGTCCTTCTTGCCCTTTCTGAAGATGAGTGTGTCATCTGCCTTTCTCCAGTCATGGAAGACCTCCCCAATCTCCATGACCTTTCAAAGATGACACTGAACATCCTCACAATGACAACAGCCAACTCTGTTAGTACCCTTGAGTGCAGCCCATCTGGTCCCATGGACTTAGGTGGAATGAGATTCTTTAAGAGGTCCCTGAATCAATCCCCTTCCACACCCAGCAGTTTCTTTTGTCCTTGAATCCTTCCTACAGGTACCAAGTGATATTATAAAGAACATAAAGTCCAGGGCACCTTTTTGCATATAGTACTTGAACTGGGAAGTATTGAAGTAGCTGCCCAGATCCAGCTGATGATGGATTTGTAATCTTTAGGAATACTCGACATTTCAATATCAGTCCAAGCCACTAATGACCAAAAGCAGTTGCTACCTGATGCCTGAAAGAAGCCTGTGTGAAATACATTACAATCTTGGCGAGTTCTTTGAGGAATGGGAGGCATGTTCACATAATCTTCATATTGAAATTAATTACTGCAGCTGTCACTCTTACAGGGACTTCAGCAGAAACACAGGCTTGACCAGAATTTGAGCTCTTTCATCCACAAAAGTGTTCTTTTTCATCTGCAAAAGAGGGCAGAAGTGAAACTGAAGTGATAGAAAAGACTTCTCCTGGTCTCGGGGTCAGACTTCATTTCACCATGGAGGATTATGAGACTCAATTGTCCAGAACTGTAACATCCTGGGCTGATGCTGTCATGTTCTGTTCTTAATGAGTGTTTATATAGCCTGGCTTCTGAGAAGTGTTGCTGAACTGCCTTTTGCAATCTGACCTTAAGATCTGCGACCTTGCAGAGCGCAATGTAGTGTTCTTTCTGCTAAAAGAAGCATCTAACCACCCAGCAGGGAGGTGAGTCGGAAACAATAAATGCCATTTTCTACTTTGTTCTCCCATTTCCCCACTCCAGTCTTCCCAGAGAGGGTCTGCCTACAAGACATGGTATCAAGTAGAAATTAAAACCAAAAGTCCCTCTGAATGGAAGATAGAAGACACTGATGGCTCAAGAAACTGTGTGGCACAGTAACCTATTATTTGATATAGGATGAAGAAAGCATCTTTGCCCTACTTCTATGCACCCCTGGCAATGTCCCTGGGGCGTCCCCTGCCTCCATCTGGAGGTGACAGACTCCCCAGGGTGCGGCGTGAAGGGGAATGCTTGCTGCCCAGGAGGGGGACTGTGTTGTGGTAAGCCACGACAGGAGCAGAATAAAAGTTTATGCTTCCATTTATAAAGGTCAGTTGCATGCTGGCTCTGTAACTTGACAGAATAAGTAATCTCAGCAGAAATGTTAATGTGCAAGCTCCACTAGCAGACCTAGCTTTGGGCATACAACATGAAGACTAACTCTTGTTTTTGCTAAGTGGGTAGCTGAGCAGACTTTTGTACATAAAATACACCTCAGTAACACCTCGCATACTTGAAACGCCAATAGTTCATATTACTAGGACTAAAATAAAATAACTGAGAAACAGCAGCACTTAATTGTCAGATATGTGAATACTCAGCAAATATGTTAGCATTTTACTTGAGAGATGGCATCTATGTAAGCAGCAAGAAACTGCACACAATGCCATTTCCAGTTGTGGCTCCAAAACCTCCAAAAGAGATTTGACACTGAAAAGTGATCAGTGCTGAGTTCCTTGCAGAGGGAAAGGAGGAAGGAGAAGTTGAAACTAGGAACCATTGCTAAGGAATGTGTAGATTAACAAAGGTGTAATACCTCGAAAGGTTACTTTGATGACCTGGCTGCTAGAATTGTAGATTTTCCTAATATTTGTATTTTCCTATTAACGAGTGAACATAATTGCGCATTACTAGAGTTCATTGTATCTAATTTTTATTGGATTTTTCAAACACATGAAAGGACTATCTTAGGATTAAAATAATGGTGCAACCATTAAAATAATTGAATTTAAAAATTAAATAATTGAACCAATGCATTATTAAAATAACAATGCACCTTTTAGTCTTGTTCATCAGATGCTGAGACATCTCAAACTGAGCAATTCCCTAGTTATGCTCAAACTTTGTGAGAAGAAGCATTCTCTTCTGAACCTATGTTTCAGTTCTAAAGAGCCTGCCCATATGATTGTCTTCAGTTCAATGTCAATTTATTTTTCAGGTTTTTTGTAGAAATAAACATGCAAGCAGTGTATTCAGATAGCAAAGTATGTAACTTTGGTTTTGTGTTTTTCTGTGTGCTCGAACTCCAAACTACTAGGTTGTATTTCCTCAAACTAGCAATAAAACAGGCTCTGGGCAAAGTCTAACTGTAAAAATCTCAGGCCCTTAGGAAATTTTTAATGAAAAATTTATGAGCAAGTAAAAACTGAGGATCATGATGGAATTTGGCCTTGTAACTATCACCAAAATACAAAGTGCTGTGAATGGGATACAGTGAGAAGAGTGGGAAGAAGGAGATAATGCCAGAAAAGGAGAACTACTCAGCCTTATACTACATTTAATATTGCCACATATTACAGCCTATTGGCTAGCAAGACTATCTTACAAGATGCATGCTAGATGTTTACATCTAGCTGTTCTTTGTATATCCCTGAAAACAATGGGGAAATGCTCTTTTAAGCTAGTTTACTACATTCATGCCACCACATTATTTGGCATAAGGATCCCAAGGAACAGATTCATTATATTGTTATGTACTACATTCAGCATAACCAAGAAAACACCTGACAGCAGCAGCAACTCAAGATTTTTAAGGACTTTGAAAATAGCGTGGTTATGTGTGAATTTACAAAATGCTTACTATGATTGATGACTGGGCTTTGGGGGCTTGTTTGCAGATTCTTTATTTTATTCCAAATCCCAGTCTAAAATTATGAGAAAAAATAAGCTTAACAAAGTGTCAAAGAATAAGGAGAAAACTACAACTATGATTGTGTTCAAACATGCAGATGTGCACATAGAACCATTATCAGCTTTTATCAACATAAAGCAAATTAGCTCTGGAACATTTCCCAATTCCATGTGCCAGCTTTGCTGAGATAAGCCATGAATTTGTGCTAGCTGACACTATCATTATTTTTGACTTAAACAGTTTGAGAATAGGGAGGAACCCACCAAAGTCTGCTTCATCACCAAGCACCTGAAAGTCAAAAGATGCTATCCAAACTAATTGGTTAGAGGTCTCTAAGTTCTATATATCCTTTAGCTCAGTGCCCTCGTGTCAATCTTTGGACCACTCTTCAATGTACCTGCTGTTTCTTCTCCCCTCTCTGGATGTGGCTGTGATGGGTGATGCGCTCCCCACTTCTATAAAGGGCAAGGGCTCTTGCAGGTGCCCACTCACTTCCTACTTGAGACTTAAACTGGGTAAAATGTTTCAGTTACATTAAGAAAACCCCACAGTCTTTCACCTTAACTTTATGAAATCGGGAAAAATCTTTACAGAAGAGCTCTTCCTATCCACAGCTCACCTTCTTCTGAATCCACAGATTCCATTTGAACCAGAGCAAAAGATGTTAAAATACCAAAACTGGCAGATGGAGGTCACAAGCAAAGCTCAGTGAATTCATCATCTGTCATTCAGCTGTTAAGAGTTTTGTCAATGCACTTGCAAAGGACATTAATCAATCTTTACCACACACTTGAAGAACAGAACATGTTTTCATCCCGCACTGCAGATAAGGGATTTTGCCACCCTGTGAAAAAAACCTTTCCTGTTTGTTTTGTTTAATTTTCTGTCTGGATTTGTCATGATGATAAAAATAATCTAAAGTTTAAAACACTGCAGTAAGCAAAATTTTATCCCAGAAAAGAATCAGGTAATTTTGTAAACATTCTGTGTTTTGATAATTTAAAAAAAAAAAAAAACTATTAAAAAAAATCATAAATTGTTTAAAAACAAAATATCCCTGCACTTAGACAGTACCAGAGTAGAAAGTTCTGATTTTTTCCTGACACAAACCAGTACAATTGAAAGGTTCTCAACAGAAACACATCAGTGTATTTTCCAACTGCTTCAAAGAGAGGACTGATTACTTGCTCAAGACTGTGCATACCAGACTGTTGCCAGAAATTAGGATTCCCTCGGTATTTGTTCAAACCACTGGAATTCATCTCCTAATTTGTTCACTAATAGTATTTCTGAATGAAGATAGAAATAATGGAAATCTAGAGGCAAATTTTGTTTTCACTGAGGATAGTTGGACAATTTGGGAATATTTTATGCAGACAAGTAAACATGAGCAAGAGGGAGAACTCAACCATAGCCAAGTTGAAACACAAGCTTTTTTTCAAGGTATGTCCGAAGCTTTTTAAAGTGATGGTCACTCTCAACTATATGTAATTTCTTCATCTAGTGACAAAGGGCCTTAAAAGTGGGCTGCTCCCTTTTCCAGTATGCTCTCTTCCTAGCCTTTCAAGATGGTAAGTAGCACATTAGCGCAATAAGGAACGTCCACAGTTTCTTTTTCAATACATGGTTATGGAGCAGTGCACATTCCTTGGCATGAATATATGTTATTTAAGGAAAATGTAGTCTTCATAAACCAAGTCTTAGGTGCCACAGTATGCAAGATTATGCATTATTTTTTTCCCGATTTCCATCCATACTGGCTTTTTTCCATTAGAGAAGTACTTTATCAAGTAAACCCTTTTCTCATTTTCTGTAAAGTGCATCCTTTCACTAACCTGAGTGCCATCATAATTTGTACTGTTTTGCATGTAAGAGTACAAAGATCTCCAGGCTTTATTCTTCTGTAAATGTCACCAGTTCCATGTACACTACTGTATCTTGAAACTGGTTTTCCTCTGACCTTATCAAGAACAGCAATTTTCCTGTCCTCTCTAACAACACCTGGGATCTTGCCAAAAGAAATCAGAATCTAACATAAAGCTCCCAGAGCAGCGGCTGAGTGTGAAAACAGAAGTGTGCCCATCAGCCTTCGGAGGGCTTGTGTCAGAAGGCAGCTGCCCCTGACATGGCTGCAGTACCGCAGAGAGCGAGTGCCTGAGAAGGGCACAACGACGTTGAAAGGCTTTCTTGAGCAAATGCATTGGTTTAGCTTAATAAAGGCAAGGCAAAGGGCAAACAAAGCAGCACTGTAGTGTCCTTCTGGGGAAGAAAGCCTTGTGGCCCACTGCGACTTCAAAGAACAAAGCTGGCTTCAAAGATCTTGTATCTTGTCTTCAACATAATGCAAACCCTATGGAGTGCCTCCGTCTGATCCTGACAATAGCAGTGCTGCTTGCCAGCAGTTCTCTGAGAATACAGGTTGGCAGAGATACAAACAGTGTGTGGAGGAGCCTCAAGGAATCTGGCTTTGCTAAACTCAGGGAATAGCAGTATTAAGGACAAGCAAGCGCTGTCTCTACTCTGTCTTCTATTGCACTTACGATATGGTTTATTTGAAATGCAGCTGCACGGTATTAATGATATTTTGCTTCAGCAGGATAGCTTGGTTGCTAACTGCCACAGCCCTTGCTGCAGAGACAACAAAAAAGCAAGCTTGGGGCAGAATCAAGCTGAGCTTGATACACAGGGGCTGGAGCTGCGGCCCAGACTGAAAGCAGAAAATCTGCATGAACATACCTTGAGAGAATTGCTGGAGGTCAGAGAGGTTTGCTCCAAAGGGATGAGAAGTACCATCTGTTTGGTGGTGATGGAAGTGCTATTACTTGCAAACATCAAAAGATTTCCATGTAATGTTGACATTTACTGTGGTATTTAATGTGCTTATAAGGATGGTATGATTGTTTGGAGTTTAAAAACTAAGAGCAGATCTTTCAGGTCTTAAATGGCTGAGAATAAGGGTAGTTATTGCTCATTTCGTGACTCCTGAGGACAAAGTTTTAAATATGCAAACATGAAAACAAATTGTTTCTCAGTGGGATGTTATTAAATCTAGGCAGGGTTACCTGCAAAGTCTCAGGTTCTGTCAGTCATACAGGTAAAAGATTTAATGATACTAATTGACTTTTAATTCCTAATTCAGCAATGATGAATTATTTTACTGCATTGTTCACAAATCATGGTATTTAGAGGATTACCTGTGTTTGCGAAGCCATTGGCTACCCAAAAGAACAACTCACGAAGGCTTCATTGTTGAGCAGAGCAAGCTGCACGTAAAGCTTCCAAAAGCATTTTGTTCTAGCAGGAACTGATGAGCTCTGAAATGTGTAGTATGGGAACACACTCCCAACACCTCTGTGTGTTTAGTGGAAGGATAATTCTGCTATTCAATGTGATGTGCTAGAAAGAAGAAGAGGGTAGGTAAATGTTCACGTTTGTGATAAACTTTGGGTCCTCTTCTGTTAATGACTTAGTGTAAAGAAGAGGAGGGGGAAAAGAAATATTAGAGAGATTTGCAGCTTATTCCCCAGAGTCTGAAAAAAAAATTATCAATGGTGAAATCTCTCAAGCCATTCTCATTCTTGAGAAGTGGTAAAAAGCACCCTTGGCAATTTTTGAGAAACACTATGGAGTAAGATCACTTAAAGAGCAGCACATGGGGGAACCATGCCAACCACAAAACTGAAGCATTGCACTCCGTTTGAATGCAGCCACCTAGGCGCATCTCTAGCTTGTAGATTTGATAGCAGCTTATCTGGATGTACAGGTTCATGCTCCTGCTGTAGGAGGTCCTGCCAGTTCAGTCTCTCCACCACGGCATCATTTTAATTAAAAATATAGCTGACCAAACCGTTCTTCCTTCTGCAACTGAAACCCTCCTCCTTTCTCAAGGGCTATGGCTACATGAGCCTGCTTCTTGCAGGGGAGTTGGACTAGATGACCTTTAAAGGTCCCTTACAACCCAAACTATTGTATGATTCTATAGGGTCTTTCTGAAATGCATGAAGAAGAAACTTGTATGTATGTATGAACCTGGACAGCTTTCTTCGGGGCAAATGCTCCTAAGTCACAAGGTGGTGCAAAGCCACTGGCAAAGGTCTTCTTAACCTACAGGCTGGAAAGCAGGACATGTAGAAGGCAGAGCTATTTCAACTACCAAAGGCAGTGCATTGAAAACACAGTTGGACAGTGCCTCCCCCATTACTTCTCAAATCCACTATCTCACTTCTTTTCAGATAAGCACACCTGCACTCATTTCTCATAAACTCATTATTTTAAAACAGAGGCCATCTATATTTACACCAGAATGCAGAATAATAAATTGCCTAGTCTGCTGCTAATCATGGAGAAAATAAGGAAGAGAAGCTGAAATTTCTTATTCCTATAGAAAAATTCACTTAAGCATAAAAAGTGCAACACTAGATCTTGTATGTAAAATTTCTTGTAAGTTTATGCTTTTGCTTAATTGTTCCTGTTAGGGGAATATAATGTCAAGGGCTTCCAAAACAAAAGATCTTATTTTAAAATACACAGTCACAGGCTTTCAGGTGTCTGAAAAGTTAATTTAAAAACAATTAATTTGCACCATGAACATTTCTTCTCACCGAATCCAAGTATTTTTCCCTATGCCCAACATGCGTAACTTACCCTGGCAAATGTTCTACCTGTCTCTGTCACATATGGTATTTTATCAGATTGGACTGTAAATCTTTTGACCTGACCTTATTATTTTCTTTATTTAATATGCTTACTAGATGCTACATAATGAGTTATATTTCACCAATAATAAGTGGTAATCATTCAAATGTCTTTCATTAAATGCTCTATCTAATATATTTTAATCTGCATTTTTATACCCTCGCCCCCTTTCAATTTGCTCTATTTTATCATTCTGTGAGTCTGCTTTCATGCCCTCCAAAACTGCTGGTACTGCTCTTTTTCCTGTTGGCCTGGATAAAACAGTGTAGGTCAGGCAGCATGAAAGCTATCAAAAATTTGCTGCCTGATTAGGGTTTTGTTGTTGTTGAAAAATAATTATTGACTGTCTCTATTCTCTCTTTCACTTTATTTGCATCCTTCTCTCTGCTTGCTATTTTTTCTCCTCTCAGGCTTCAAGCTGAGACTACACTCTCTAACATTTTCTAGTTCATTGGAGGTCATTAGCAAACAGCTTCAGAGAAGCTAGACAGCATGTTTGCTCTTTTCATGTTGTTGTATTTCAGTTTTTGATGGGACAGAATCTATTAAGATCTTCTCCTGTACTCTTTTCACACAAGCTCTTTGTTCCTTATGATCTACAGAAAAAAAAAAAGTACACACATACTATCTCTTGCTTGCACAGCTGAAAACCAGCAGAGCCACAATTTCAAAGGTAAAGAACATGCTACGGTATACAGATATTGGCAGATGTCTTTACATTGCTGATGCACACACCCAGACAAGATTCAAATATGTGATCAGATGCAAGTAAATTATAAGCTGTATGTATAATAAAATACATGCAAAAATACAGGTGCAGTGGTAATATATAGAGCCTTGAAAACCTGCCCCACTGTGCAGGTTATCGTTTATTTTCCACAGTCACCACGTTCTTATTACAAGCTTGTTTTGCACCCTGCCAAATTCTAGACACTGTTCATCACACAGACCCTTCAAGCCTACCAACTCCTCCAGCTAGCCCTCTGGAATCCAAAGCCATCTAAGTCTTACAGGTCCTACCCTGAATGAGATCTGGAACTATTAAGATCATCTGCTACCAGCACATTTTCTTCATAGAGAATGGGATTCCAACGAGTGGTTTTCACATTTGGAATGATAAGTTCAGGAAACAGAAAAATTAACAGTTAAAATACTGGCTTAAGAGACTATTAACAAATGAACAGTATTGCTCAGAGATGCCTATTTTACATGGAAGAAACAACCAAAAAATCAAAACATCAATAGGAGGAGGAGGCAGCAGAAAAGGACTCTTGCAGATTCTGCAGGAAGAGGTAATTTGTGAAACAAGAGGAATCTATCAAAGCAGGGGGAAAAAAAAAGTAACTAATTTACTCATTCAATACTGTTAGCAGAATTTACATATCCATCCTTGTTACAGAGGCTTTGAAATTTTGGTTTTCCCCAGCTGTTTTTCTTATCATTTCAGCATGTTTTCTCATCACACACAGCCACTTAGCTCTCAGATGCTCTTGCTAACTGACTGCTGGCACCTTTCAGCTGCTCTCAGGCCTTCCCTTTTAAATCTCCCAGCTGCCTCTCTTACCCCTCATAACATTACTGGCCTACCCATCTCATGTATTTTTTTAAATCGTTTCCAGCTGCCACATTTGGTGCTCTAGATACTTTTCATTCTCTCCTCCAGAATATGGCATTTTGGAGTGTTTCTGTGGGCCAATGGCATGACAGCAGATTTCCAAAGCCTCTTTCTGCCATAATAGGAATCTCATCCAAGTCCTTTCAAGATTTTCACACAAACTGCAAATTTCTTTTGGCTGCTGGCAAATGCTTGAAAGCAGAGGGGAGGAGGAGGGCATGGTGCTAAATCACTAAGGTGGTGATAGTACAGTGATCCATGATCAGATAATTAAATCTCACCTCTTGCTGCTTCACCGATCTCGTGTATGTCATTCTCTTTTCTCTGAAGTATTGCCCAATCTCCCACATTGTGTGCAAAACTTCTGAAATTTAGAAGAAATTTCAGCTAATTTCTGCTTACAATTTGGAATCACTAGCCTAACAGAGTCCTCGATCCTTACACTACTCTTGCAAACTGCAGTCTCTGGAACTGACATAGAAAAGACTCCATATATGTTTAAGAAACATGCCTTGGTACATGTGAATCCTTTGATTTTCATGGTCAAGAAAAAAACTGTATACATAGATTCCTCTTAACTGTGTAAGCGACAGTTTAGACACACACCCACTAGTTATTCTCATGCATTCTTTTGCACTTTAAGAAGCGAGTAATGCTTTCATGTTATGTTGGCTTTGTAAAATTTTGCTCCAAATCTCTATGGTTATAGGAAAATCTAATTGTCATCTAATTAAAGGCACTAAAAATTAAATTTTAAAGCTATTGATCTTACCTTTTTCCATATTTTGGCAACACCAAAATGAAATTGGCCATGTGAGGCACTTAAAAGTTATGGAATCTTAACTGGGTTTTCTACAAGGTTCTTTTTAACAATGTCACTTCAATAAACATGCTTGAAGGTTCAGAAAAGAATAACTTTTTTTTTTTTTTTTTAATTCCAAAGACCTTATCTGCATATCATCCAAGTTTCTATCTGATTCAACCAGGGCTGTTCCTTTTCAGTCAAGACCTTTTCTTATCCTTTCTTTACCCACTGGAGAGGCTTGGGTGAAGAACCTTCTCTGCAACAGGTGCCCACTGTCCACAGATGAGCCATGACAAAACATGTTGGCATCCAGCACTTGCTTTGAAATAGGTCATGAACTCAGAAAATCCATTTATAAATGTCATGCCAGGCTGCAAAATGGGGCACATGTTTAAAAGTGCCTGAGAAAGCAACCCTCCTCTGCCACTGCGGAAGGAAGGCTGCTCTGCTCATCATCTTCCCTGTTCCTCTCTGAAACTCCTGGCACTGTGAGACAAAAAAGGACTTCTGGATCTGCCTGCTCCTTCTAAAAATGTTAGAAGGAGAAAGGAACTGTATTCCAAGGCTTTGGAAAACACCAAGGGAGCTTGCAATTTGAGTTTAAGAATCAATTTCATCACTACAACGGTCAGGAGAGAAGCGAGCATAGAATGGGCAGGATAAAGTACAGGAGCGGCTGGAAGAGAGGTTTTAAACAGAATCACAGACATTTCCATACTGACTGAAAACTGTTTCCCTCTCAAAGAGTCTAGTGGTCACTCCACAGCACAGTGAAATCATTGAAAACTCTCCAGATTCCTTCAGAGAACTTTGGGTCAGGTCTTATGGACTTGTCTTCAGATTTGAGTGTTTTAATAAAGTGCATTAACAGATGTTTTCAAACACTCCTAAAGTCAGGACAGCTCTGAGATCTTTGCAACACATGAAATTGTTACCAGACCTGAGTACAAAAATCCTAGGTTCCTCCCCAGTTTGGTTTCTGGTGCTTGCAAAAAGCTTCTCTGATAAAAAGAGAAATAATTTGCAAGTCAGCTCATGAAATAAAGGATAATCAAATCCCACAATTAACTAGGCCATCATCTAGCACACACAGTTCTCCATACCTGCCAAGTACTATCAATACTCTAAAAAGAACCTATTAATAAGAAATGTTGTTATTTGGAATAGACTGAGATGAGGTTGCCTAGTTCCAAAGAAACCAAATATGCTGACCGTGACACAGCACTCTGAACTTTCCACATGAGATCACCAGATATCTTTGACAGTGAGAAATGAGAATGGGATTACATATTCAGTATACAAAATACAGAATCACTTTCTATATCTAGGGTTGCATCAAGTTAAATGGCAAGAATGGGTTCAAGTACTTTCCCTCTTAAAAAAAAAAAAAAAAGACAATAGGATATATGTCCTCCCCTTCCTGCAATGAATTAGACAAGCACTGTCTGATGATGCTAAACACTGTAATTCTGCATCTTGCATTTTACCAGTGCTGAATACTGTAGTCTGGGGCAAAGCAAAACTTGTTTCTCCTAGAGAAAACTGAAAGTCATTTCCACAGGCCTAACTTTACTCTAGGAAAATTAATCTCTCTACTCTTACTCTGTGGTCAAGAGAGACACACATCCTCTGCATTACTGTCAGAAGGAGCCTCTTTCTCCTGCTTGTAAAAGGACGCAAGGGGGACTAGCTCACCTAAGGTAAAGGTTGCTTCTTTAGATTCTACACCCAGTTTTATTTTCTTCTGTGTAAAAAGCTTTCTGCTGATGTTTTGTTTTTCAAACAGAAATATAAGACAGGGATTGCCTAGCTTTGTCTCTATGATTAAAATTAAACTAAGTCCCAAAGATAGTTCACATAAACAATCAAAAGAGTGATATAGCAACACAGTAAATTATGAATGTATTCTATAAACAGCAATGATACTCTGCTGCTAACTCACAGAACAAGCACTATCAGCCTGAAAGACAGAACCTTAATTATGATATCAGATATTTTCAGTAAGGAATAATAGTGAGGATAGCCTGTGTTTTGATAGACCATTTGAAACCATTGGAGGAAAATGTTCACAATATATTTCAACTGGTTTCCATTTCAGAAAAATCAAGATGATTTTGTGAAAATTTGCATTTGAAATTATCACAATGTCTATTGTAAAAAGTGGCATATCCAGTAGGGAGTTCATTAAAGAAGAAAAAACTGCCTAAGAAGAAGTGAAAAACGGAAGGAACATATTCCACTCAATTTTTCATTGTTTGAAACAAAGTTTTCTCTGTAAAAAGTTATGCCAAAATTCCATAAGCACGTAGTCCATTTAAATATTCTTTTATGAGCGTGAATGGAGGTGCACAAGGATCACTAAGTGCTCGGAGAGAAGGACTGTATTTTTGTTTCGGTTAATTTTCAAGTCTCCCAATAAATCTAGTGTCAGCACCTAGTTAACAGAGCTGACAGAGCATGGATGCTGTACAATGTTTATGGTACACTTGATGCATATTTCCATGTAGCTTTTGCAAATGAACATTTGTAACTCTCTAAAAGCCACAGACTGTAAGTCTAGAACAGATGTCACAGACATGAATCTCCATCATCAAACACTAAGGTATGAAAGAATGGGAAGAATTAACCAAATATAGTAAACAATTTCACATAATTGCATATTTAATTTTATCTCACATATGGTATGGAATACCAAACACGTATGTAACACATTGATTTTATGCATACAACACTTATTTTTTGCATATTGGTTATCTCCTTTTAATCAACAAACTCTTTTAGTGTTGAAACAGTCACCAGTTTTCACCCACACATGTGTAGATGAACATAGTTATCTAAAAGTCTTTTCCACGAAGCCTTTTCCTCAACATTTCTACGGTGTTTTGTTGCACAGGATATCAGTTCTGTTTGATCGCTTGTGCTCACTGCGGTGTGAATATATGTGCATGCATCTGCATGTGGACTGAGAGCCAGACAATGCGTGGAATCTAAAAGATGTGCCACACAGGTGTGGCGGCACAAAGCTGCAAACCCAGACACCTCAGATGACTGTGTGCAGGAAGGGAGTTTCAAATAAATTCAGTATCAGTGGGCCAGGTTTTATCCACCGTGTAGCTTGCACTGAGTTTGTCTGGTAGCATTCTGTTGTGGCTGTTCTTTGGAAAAAAAACCTGCTAGAAAAATATAGACATTTTTTCACATTAAAAAGAGAGGAGCGGATTATACAAGTTATTTCAAAATACTTGAGCTGGAATTATTGTGGGTTTAATGGCCATTTTTACCAGGCCAAGACAATGGATGAATACAGAATGTCTGTTAAACGACTTCTATTCAGAGAAAAGAAGGTAGCAGGCTTTTTATGAATGAGTAGTCACAGCAAATCCACAATTTTTGAAATATAGGTTATTTAAGAAGTTGTGAAAAACTTATAGCATTTAAGCAAAATGATTGCTAGAAAGTTTCAGTTCTTCATAAAGCTGCACCAAAATTTCACAGCTGATTGGGGATCACGCTATAAAATCCAACATTCCCTCAGTCACTGAAGCACAGCAACTGTATAAATTTGAGCATAACACTATGCATCACCACTAGTATCCCTCCTCTTTTTTGGACAGCGCCACAAGTGTACTGTCAGTACATACCACCCATAGAGACAACCAAATGTTTGCTGCTACAACACATGCATGGAGCTGGTAACGGCCAGTCCCATCTCATCCTGAACAGCACCAGCCAGAAGAGCCAGTGGTGCTGCCAGACTCAAAATATCTCACTAAGTCCTTCTGATAATAGCAAAGGACAGGAATCTCACAAATTCAGATTTGATTCACCCTTCTGAAACAGATGGAACTTCATGGGAAAAGTATCATAAAACAACTGAAGAGCCAGTTGTATCATAAAACTTGATTTGAGTCAATTGAGCCAACTGAATCATAAACCAACTGAACAGCCAGCTGACGTATATTCCCCTGCTTTTTCTGGCCACGGATGAGAACAATCTGTCTTTATTCACTACACAGATAGTTACTGACATGCAGGTTTGATGACACATTATTCCTTAGAGCACGTAACAAATTCTAGGTGAATATGTTTGTCCTAAGCTGCAACACCGCAGAGCTATCTGAACACAGAACCCGCAGCAGTGACAGGGAGCTCAGGGGCTCTCAAGTGCAAGTTATTCTCATAAAGCCCAGTGCAAAGTTCAGCCACTAAGCTTTTGATCCACAGATTTTTGGTCTGTGACTCATACAGGTATTTGACATATTCCTACTTTACTCTGCTGTAAGCACCTTGATCAAGGCTTCTGAGGTTAATAAAAAATTAAAAGAGTAATATCTTTGACTTGGATCAGTCCATGATTCACCGATCTCTGTCAGTGCAACCTCAGAGCTCCCACCTGCCAATGCCATATCCGTGTCCAGCATCTGAATTCTAGGTCTGTTAGGGAATCTGTGAGGGCATGACTGGCCAATGACCTGACAATATTCAATATAGAAGCCACTGTCGATTGGCATATATTTTTGCTAGAGTAGTCACATAAATAAAGTTTTAAATCATTATCAGCCTCTACTCTGCCCTGGTGAGACCCCACCTGGAGTACTGTGTCCAGTTCTGGAGCCCCCAACACAAGAAGGACATGGACCAGTTGGAGAAGGTCCAGAGGAGGGCCACAAAGATGATAAAAGGGCTGGAGCACCTCTCTTATGAGAACAGGCTGAGAGAGTTGGGGCTGTTCAGCCTGGAGAAGAGGAGGCTCCGGGGAGACCTGATAGCGGTCTTCCAGTACCTAAAGGGGGCCTACAGGAAAGATGGGGAGAGGCTGTTTAGTAGAGCCTGTTGCAATAGGACGAGGGGTAATGGTTTTAAAATAGAGGGGGGTAGATTTAGATTAGAAATTAGGAAAAATTTTTTTACTATGAGAGTTATAGAACACTGGAACAGGTTGCCCAGAAAGGTGGTGGAGGCCCCATCCCTGGAAGCATTCAAGGCCAGGCTGGATGAGGCTCTGAGCAACCTGATCTAATCAGGGATGTCCCTGCTCCTTGCAGGGGGGTTGGACTAGATGACCTTTGAAGGTCCCTTCCAACCCTAACCATTCTATGATTCTATGATTCTATGATCAGCATACGCATTCCTAGTTTCAGATTATATTTTAGTGAAATAATTGCATGAACACATGGGTCAGATGCGCAATGGTTATAAATCAGGAGATGTCTGCAGCTTTCTGTACAGGGCTGGAGATCTAGAAGAACTGAGAATATGACCTGAAACATGTAATAGGTAAAAATAACTGTTACAGGTAAGAGTCTACTTCTAAAATATTAACAGAAAAATTCACGTAATTGTCTCCAAAGATATATTATCTGATTAACACTACTCAAAGACATAGTTCTTGCTCTAAACAGGTACCCTAATCTAAGATGCAAATAAACAGAGATAAAGGAAAAGAAGAGAAAATACAATATTGGAGAGACTTACTACACTAAAATCTTCAGCTTTTGCAATCTTTTCGGTATTAATGCCCATTTCTCACAAAGAAAAGTTTGAAGGAAGAGGATGGGAAGAGTATATATTTATTCTGGCCCAAATTTAATCTTCAGTTAAAACCCAAAAGCCCCAAGCCAGTGTCAAAGCAAAACTGCCACCCCAAGCCACCTCCAACTGTCAAAACACTTCTATGACTGTGTTTAAAATAACTGGCAATGGCCTGTCCAGATTTTGTACCCCCAAAATGCTCCCCTAAAATAAAGGAAATAAAACCCTGTGCTTAAAAGCTCTTTGGCATAGGAAATAATGAAGTAGCAATGATGAGGTGGCAGTAATGAGGTTTTTTTTTGATCCTAAGCTCATTCAAACTCTTGGAAGATCATTCCCTAATGTAACAAGTAAGTCTCACTCCCCCTCAACTTTGAAAGAACAAACGAAGAACAAGCATGAAAATGGGAGAGAGAGATTTGTACAGAACCAAATCCTACAAATGAATCTAGGAAATTGGCACTAAAGACATAAAAATTTGGATATGATGTAGAGGGAACCACAGGATGAATTTTAAGCACTTTCAATGCTATGTTTACTTCCATGGGACTGAAATCACTCTCACTTAGTATGAAACTCCATTCAACACACAAATTATGCCTGAAACAACAAAAAGCACTAGTTTGGCGAAGTTTCCTAACAGATCTGTGGATAAGACTACAAAGCTTTAGTCTACAGGGAAAAGCAGTTGACTTGGCAAGTCTGTTTGTGGCATGCTGACCTTTTTTTCAGAAAAGGTCACCGTGGAGTCAGGTTCCTGAACTTCCCAGGGATTCTGCAGCTCTAAAGCTAGGGATCTTTTAGGCTGTAGCATCATGACAGCCTAAAGCAATATGAATGAATAAGCCATTTTTTTTTAATTTCCACAAAACCTTTTCAGAAATCTAGGAGAAATCAGGAGTGGTATCAGTCCAGTTCTTGGTGATCAGCAACTGTGACCGTTGCTGAAAACCTCAGCAAGATCATATAAAACCAGCTGCACATAGGCGAAAGGCTGAAGGTCTCTGAGTTTACGTGAGGAGGTCTGATTGTCTGTTGCCTGCTCTGAGCACAATTACGAGAGTTTAGTTTACAGTGCTATCAAGCTGGCTCTTTTTGTTACCTTCCTTGCACTAGAAAATAAAAAAAAAAAAAGCCAGTGGATTTTTGTCCCAATTATTTTTAGTGGAAGAAAAGCGCACTATACACCTCAGACTGCAGGAATCAAGTATTAAGCCATGGCAGATTATAATAAATTGATTTGCTAAACAAGCGAATAGAAACCCTTGACTTCCACAGCATTTTAAGCAAGAGAATGACAGACCGAAACAGGTTTAACACTGATACTAGGTTAAATCTCAAATCAGGTGTGCAAAGCCTTTCGGTTTTTCAGGGTGTGGCTCACACATGGAATGATTAAACCAGTTTTTAAGGAGGTAAAAAAACCCATAATTAGAACGATTATTTTAAAGAATCACAGAATAACTCAGATACAGAATTGTAGATGCTATAAATCATCATATTATTAATTGCAAAGGACTGATGGCTGCTTCACTGCTAAACTTGGTGATCATTCTTTTGGATGAAATTTTTTTAAATTTTCTAAAAAGCACACTTATTTTATATACTTTATGTAATTTATATATTTCTCTTTGGTTTCCTTTTTTTTGGATGCATCATGTAAGTGGTTTAAATAAGACAGAAGAAACTGCATGAAAGGATCCTCTTGCTGAAATGAAAAATAATTCTGGAAAAAAAAAAGTAGGAGCCAGTGGAATAGATGATCTCAAGAGGTTCCTTCCAACATGAACAATTCTGTGAGTATCTGATAGATATTTATATATATGTTATATATTATATACCTTATGGTATATACCATATATATAAAATATCTATTGCAGATCACATAATTATTATACATTATATAATTATTATACATTGTATTTTATATATTCTATATATGGTACAAAAGAAAAATAAAGAAAAGCTAATGTGTTTATTTTTTATAAATGAAGTTACAAACCAAAAAAGTATTACCAAAGAAAAATAGTAAGAGAGAAAAAAAGGATATTTCTATGTTCTTGATCAGGTATTTTAACAGCACAGTCTCCCAATTCAACGTGTATAATGACAACAGAGAAGTAACTACTGTGACTACTGGTACTGCAAATCCTTATACAAAATAGATCATTTATATGTGTGTGTATATATATATATATACATATACATATACATGACAAACCAGTCCTAATAGAATACTGGTTCATTTTTATTTATCTTTCTGCATGCAATCACACCTTTCCAGCTCTTCTGAAGTTCATGAATACTGCGTAAGGGGGGCTAGAAGTACATCCCTAGCATATAAAGATTTTGAAAAGGAGAGTCTGCAACTGCTTTTCAACCGAGTATTAACACCAGGCAGAATCTACCGCTGCTGTGCAGAAACTGAATAATCATGCGCTGTGCAGGTGGAGCGTGGGAGGTGAAATCCACAGTCAGTGAATGAGGTTGCCGGGCAAGACACATGCACACCCACACAGCAGCTGCTACTGCTGCTCCTGTCAATAGCCCCAACATCTGAAGGAGACAAGCGTTCTTCAAAGGTGAGCTGATTCAGCTGCACAAAGGTTTAAGGACATTTTTACTGACATTTTTGCTAATTATTTGCTGAACTACAGCTATCTCCTATTAAATAAAGGTAGCGACTCAGTTGACTTCAGCTGGAACAGGAGTGGACCCCTAAGGACTGCCACCTGCTCTTTCAAATCAATGGCTAAACTTGTGCTGACTTCAGTCATCCTGGAACAAACAGACCTTTAAACCTGAGGTCCTCTCTCAAACAAAACCGGACTAAAAACAGCAGGTGTTTTGCTCAGAAAGGCTCCTGTATGAACTTCCAATTGCTAAAAACAGCCCGAGGACATATATAGATGCATATTGGCACTGCCTGTCTTCTATTTAGTGTCTGTAGTGAAATGTACTTTTGTAAGAGACCCAAGGATCATCCTCTTCCTGGTCAGTACTAGGGAACATGAATATATATGTGTATTTTTACTTATATATGAAACTATTGTTCTACTGCTTGTTATTTGTTGGCATCTGGCCAACAGTCAGCAACGTGACATGGTAACTTTGAATCTAGGTTTTGGTTGTACCCCTGAATATGAATATTTGCATTTCTGAAAATTAAAACATTAAACAGGTTGCGATTAATGTCCTAGAACTTATATCCAAAATTACAACAGAAGAGTGAAAAAAGGTAGCAACAAATATCAAAATAACTAGTAAAAGCAAACAAATAATAGTCCTTTCAGTTCTGCTTTTATTAATCAAACAGTAAATGACCATATAAGACATACAACCTTTTGGCTGGGGATCTGTATCACAGAAAAATCAGGACAACCAATGAACAAATCAACCTCAAATAACTCCCATATGTGGAGCACATCAGATTCTCTACCAAATTTGTTCAATAACACTAAAAAAAAAAGGGTTTAAGGAAGATCTGCTATGAATACCATGAAGATTTCTGGGAAAGCTACACTTCAGAAATATTTTGACTTCTTAAAGATTATCACATTAGCACTGGTGAACCATTATAAATACGGATGGGTGACTCAGGAAGAACGGATTATATGTGTTGCTCACCACAACTGATGATGTAGATCAGCCTATGGTTCCAAGAATGTTACTGTGGGGACCATCTTCTCTTTCATTTTCCCCAAAAATTTTACTCCATTGTTCCTCTAACACATTTTTTTTTCCTTCTATTAAGTGCTACACAAAGGAACTCTCAACAATTCATTCCTTGCTGCTGATGAAATGCAACCCCTGAGGTCCCCCGATGCAGCCCCTAACTTTGCTTATCACTAAGGTACGTACACAGGAGGTCACAGAAGCCGTAGACAAACTACTCAACCCTGCTGAGGCAACCAACCGCAGGTAAGCAGGAGAGGTTTGGCTGATTATTGTAGGCTGAAATGAAGCTGGTGGCTGGAAGAGGCTGACATTTCAGGATTGGTCAGCTCGGATACATGCAACAACCTTTTATATGCTGTGGCATAGATGTGCGCCTTTAATACTGCTTTGACTTTGTAAATACATTCTTCACGCTGACACACGACTATTTTGGTTATTACCGTTTAATGTTTTATAAACACCACAAGTTACACAGCTTTGAAACAACACTTCATACAAGCTGCAATGCCCGAGTCTATCTTATACTGGGAAAATGAGTTGGAGCTGCTTACAACAAAGATTTGGAGGTATCCCAGCTCAGCAGCTGGGCAGTAGAGGCAGATGACCTCCTACTGATTGGAAGGGACAAGATGGAGCTGAACCTCAGCAGGATGCTGAAAGGTCTCTTGCTAATCTGATGTGCACATCAAATGTATAACAGTAATCTAATTAAAGACCTTACAAGTGCTCATGGGCCACACATTCTCTATGAAGGTGCTTCTGGGTTCTTTCCTTTGCATGTAAAATATTTATATTTTAACCTAGTAGGGTATATAGGAACTTGGATTAAAAGCTCTTTTATGAACTATTTGCTTGTTTCACAAATAGCATAAATTGCATTGTATTTACATCGTACTCTAAGCATTTCTGTTTTCCTTAAAATCCTACATATATTGTCAACCATATTAGCTCACGGCTAAATATCAAATCTTCATCATATTTCTCTCTTACGCTCCTTTTTTTTCATACTCTGTGACAAGGCAGTTACTTTCGTGGAAATCTGTATACAACCAAATGTGTTGTTTCAGAGGTACCAATATAACTGAACCAGAATCTAAACTGAAGTTCTTATTTATACCAAGGCTTTATATATATTTTAATGTTCATGGTCTAATTCATAAATCAGCCTTAGAGTGTTGTTTTCCTTTCTTTTCCTTTATGAGGATACAAGAATGGCACATTTGATGGGGGATTAAGAGAGAACTCCAAGATTAATTATTCAGGAAAGCAAACAATATTCTTTTCTAAAGAAAATGATAGCTTTTAAAAATACAGTGCAGTATGTACAGAGCCTGTGTAAATACAGGAAAGTAAGAAAATAAGAATAAAATAAATGACTGGTTTTGAAACAAGAAGATTATTTCTGATACGTAAATCATTGGCCTACATTTATTTAAGTGAAACATTAATCCAGAAATGTAGAGTGAAGTGCTGACCCTGTTAGTCGTGACAAAACAGTCACTGACTTAAGGGGAATCAGGATTTCACCCCATCAATGTGAAATATTTATAGTTGCTTCTAATCCATTTTAGGCAATAAATTTAAATATATTTTGTTCCTTTTCTTTCTCCTCCTTCTCTTTTTGGAAAAAAAAAAAAAAGGGAAGACAGGAAGATAATCTGGCTACTTGGACTAGATGATCGTTACAGGTTCCTTCCAGCTGAAATTGTCTATTCTGTTCTATTCCAGTACTTGGCTTGATTTATCCTAAAACCTTTTTTGGCTTTATATTTACAAAGTTCTTATAAAAGAACAAACCCTTCTTTACTCAACAGAGGAAATCCTTCTGCCACAGCTGTATGGGAAAAACACGTATTGAGAAGGATAGATTTCAGAAAAGGGGGTTGTTCTTAAAAAGCTTTCAGAATATTGCAAAATAAAAAGATGCCACTCCAGTTGCCATAGAGAATATGAAAGGCAGAGTAAATGACTGTGCTAGGCTCTGTGCTGCAGTGCCTGATCAGCTCCTTGTACCTAATCTAGGCAGTCATCATTTGTAAAATAATAATTTAGGCTGACAAAACTGCATATTAATGTAAGTAATGTACTGTACCTAGGGATCCTTGCCAGCAGTCTCATTTTGCAGGAGGATATAAAACTGAGATATCCTCACTCTTCAAGTCCTTGGTTGAGGGAGAGGTTGAAGGAGCAGAAGAAAATTCACGCTGCCATCACCTCTGGCATTCCAGTTCTGTATTGGAAAAGCACAAATCACCTCAGTATCTTTCAAGAACTAAGTAAAAGATTCCCAAGACTCACATTCAAAGCTTGTGGTCTTTCCCCCTCTATTCTATATTGGGGTAGTAAGTGTAATTACAGAAGATATCTGTCAATAGCTAAATGGGTCCTGACTGGACGAGCCCACGCGTGGTGAATATGGTGAGGTAAAGGTCTGTATTTTCTGCCTGAGTGAGCTGATCTAACAGGGACTGAGTTCTTATCTCACTTTCCCCTCACCCATCCAGCACAAAGGAGCTTGGAGATTAACAAAACCAGCGAGGTACAGCATTGGCAGAAAGGGGCAGCAAGTGTCACCCAGTAGCTAATTAACTGTTGCGAAAGAACAGAGGAATTTTGCCTCTAAGTGGCTTTCCTTGACTTCCTTGGCCTGCAATGACTGCAATTGGGGTTATGCCACTTATGAACCACTGTCTGAATAAGAGCACAGTCCAGTCAAGTGCTTGGAACAACACTAAATATATAACTGTCAGAATACACATTGATTATCTGCCCACATTGCTATTTGATTACATCCTACAAAGTGTTCTCTCTGTAAAAAAATTATGTCACCAAGTAATCAATTCAGGTAATTTTACCATAAATTTTGCACAATTTGGTGTTTTCCTTAAAGCACCATTTCCTACAATCAGGTGATTGCGTAATTATTTAAAACCAAAATTAAATTTCTAGCCCAGTGGGTTGTATAGTAAACCTTGAATTCATTACTTGATTATTCCCCAACATCTCAGAAGTAGCAACAAAAAGAATCTCAAATATCCCCAGCTTTTTAGGGAAAAAAAAAATCATATTTTCTGTGTGTCTGGATTTTTCAGTACTTCGGCTGCACCAAGTATCTCTTACTGAACACTAGATGAGGGAGGACCGAGGCATTTTACTGATGATGTAGATACAGCTAGTCTGGAAAAACTCTGATCATGACATTGATGTCATCATACACATGGTGATAAAAGAAACATAGCAGCAGAAAACAATGAAAATAACGTAATCTAGTGAAAGAAAACTGTAACCGCAAGAAAACACAGATTAAAACACCAGACTTTCACGCCTGACTCATTTGCACATTCTGAAGGTGATTGGAACTCCTAAGGATGCTGGGACAATTTTGAATAAGTCAAAGAAGCTGTGGCATGAAGACCACAAAATAATTTCTAGTAGTTCTTGACTTTCGGCAGTATTTGGGTATGCTTGCATTTCCCTCAGACACAGCTGGATTACAAAGCACTGACAATGACAAAGTCAAGAGCACAGACATTTAACCAGCTGCAATTATCCTACTAAGATGCTTCACAGCTCACATCTGGGGCTGGAACGGTGGCCGAGCATCACGGTAAAGCTGTCCTGAAACTCTGTCCAAGCAGAACTGTATATTCAACTAGTAAGCTGGAAGCAGTACCTCACTTTGTTTAGTTGTACTGATGGGGACACAGCCAGTCTCTTAAAGGATCCCCCTGCAGACTACATTGAAAGAAAGATGAAAACAGAACTAAGAAGCTCAAACAGGAACACTAATGCTTCTAAATCAGGAAAACTAACATGGACCAATGAGTAAGACTTCGTCATTTCTTTTGACTACTGCTTCCATAGGTTTCATACATAGCAAAAGAGTAGTTCAAGGAAATATGGTAACACTACACTCACACACTTGAAAGTTTTGCTTTCCTTCCTCTGATTCTGAGTTAAATCATCCTCACTAAAAACTCCTTGCAAATTTCTGCCTGTAATTAAATGAAAAACACAATACTTCACTTGAAATCCATATCAAAATCCAGTACTGTATAAAACAGGATTTCTCACAAAAATACAACAGCAGCCTGTATCTGATGATAACAAATAGGCAGGGCAATGTAAATACTTAGAAGAACTGAGGTCCAAGCCTACAATATTCACTGAGTAGCTTTCCCAAAAGAGCAGCTCCACAGAACTGAATTAAACTGCAAAACTACCGTTAGTAAAAGTAGTCACAAAGATTAGTATTTATAAGATCAGGACATTTTCCCCTCGGATTCAGCAAAGCCCTTAAACATATACTGAATTATAACCAAGTGAGTAATTCCATCCCTATGTGAGAAGCTGCTTAAATACAACTGGAATGCCTAAGTGCTCTGCTACACGGGGATGCCATTACTCACACACTTAATGATAAGCACATGCCTATTATTTAACTTTTTATGTTGCCATGCCTAAAGAGCATACAACTAATTAATGTACAATTATGAAATGAGAGCCCACAGCCCCAGAGCTTACTGCATAAAAGAGGATATAGAGAAGAGACGAAAAAGCAGTAGAGTGACATCTGTGAATCTAAATGCGATTTGAATCTGTCTTCATCTTATTTTACAGGTCATCATATTGAATGATGATGGATTCAGCCTTATTTCACATTAGTTTGAAAGAGAAATAGTCCACTTCTTTGGCAGAATCTTTCCTTTTTTTTCCTGCGTGTCTTGACACTTGATCTGTACAAGGTACTCACAAAGTGCTCTACACAGATCCATTTAGTTAATTAACTATATGCTGCTTTTCAAATTCTGTGGACTAAACAGCAGATTTGGTAAGCAAAAGGCATCTTGACATGTCCTGAATGCACTCCAATATTATTTAAGCAAATCTAGCAAGTCACACTAGCACGATTTTCACATGATATTCCATTTTATTTTCACAATAAGTGCTTGTGCAATTTTAATTCATATTAATATTTTCTGCATTGCCTCAGCAAAGATAGATTTCAAGAATCAAGGAAATGAGCGACAATATTTGTGGTTTTCTCCAAACCCAATTATGAATATTTAGATGCAACTTATATCAATAGGGAAATTTTACAATCACATAAATTGAAAGTCCATTTTCAATATACACTGGGAAGGAAAGCATGAACATTTTCAACAGTTTTCTTCCGTGAAAAAACATATATGCAAATAAAAGATGCACCAGAGTATTTTCTTCTAAGTAGGTTAGACAATGCTGTCAATCTATAGAGATTTTGATAGCCTATCTCTACAGCCTCTGACGTGTAACTTGGGATCCCTGCAGAACTTTAGAAATACATCTTGTATAAAAGGGAATAAAACATGCCAGCCTTGGCACAGATTGTCTGCAGCACCAAACTCAAAAAGTAAAGTGAAAAAAAATTATAAAGTTACACTGCACTCTATATCTTAATTGGGTAACTTCCCACAAGAGGGCTAATAGTGCATTTCTTGCATAAAAAGAGCTCCTTATAATTTCAGGAGGACTATAGCGTAAATTAATTTGTAGTGGTTTTTTTTTAACGTTTTGATCCTGAAGTTGGTGACTCTGTCTCCACTAAAACAAGTATACAAATAAAAACCTTTAACTTTTAATGTTGCAGTTACTGGCATCAATGTACTTTCTGCACACAAATCTAAGCCAATATATGAACGTTAGACTGAGGGCAAAGTACTCAGCCCCAAAGTCTGATCTTCCTGTCATTCCTTGCTCAGTGTTTCACTTGATGTAAATGCCAAGCAGTTTCAAATAGTTTCTATTTATTGCTGTCCAAGCCTTCCCTTCCCTTGATGGGATGAAACAATAGTAAGTCATCTAATCAATATTTTTGCACATACAGTATTTTGCAAAGTCCAAGATTCACACATCTCTCATTCTTTTCTTCTCTTTAGGGGGCTGTTGCTCAACCTGAGTTAATAACTACAAAATTCTTTATAGAACTACCTTTTAAGAGGACCTTTATTTATATAGAAACCCCGAAGGCTCTCTTCTCTAATGTTTTCAGGTGCTACATCTTACATCTTTGCTTGCTGCTAGGTTTCCTCTGTATTATGAGACCACTTTACAATTACTGAATCTTCCCTTTTTCCCTTCTTACTAGATTTATACTTCTTCTTGTTCCCTTTACCTTAGTCTTAGCCTTTTAAGTTTGCCTTCTTTCCTGGAGAAGAGAAGAAAGAACTTGTTTGTTTTGTGAAGAAATCATTAGAAGTCGGGAGTGAAGACGTGTTACAGGGAACTTGGTTTAGACATGTAGGGCATCTGCTAGTTTGGTAGCCTCAGAAGATCTCCCATGGAAAGGAAACGCCCAATGCTTTTTCTCTCTTTTCCGTGTGCCTGTGATGTAAAAGGCTGATGTGGAGTGCTTGACTGTACTCTTACAGTAAGAGCTTGTAAAACTTTTCATAAGTTAACTACATTACATTTTTCTCAAATTAAGTTGACATTCTACAGATATTCAATCGCATTTATCATGCTAAACTTTCCACTTATCATGCTGACACTGCACAGGTGTCAGGATTTTTTTTTTCTCTCTGAGTTGTGTGGAATATGGACCTTGAGCTTTAATCTAAATGTACGAGCTTCACAGCTTCTTAATCCTTTTGGGTTTTCTTTCCAGAAAGAGATCTTCTGGGCTTGCTTCTCACTTCTCTGAAGTAGTTTCTGTGTTCTATACATTTTTGCAATCAGATCTTCAATTCCATACTACTTTTTTTTCCCTTTTGGAAGGTCTGGCAAGGCCCTCTGGTTTAAAACCTGTGCTGTTCTGTTGATTTCATCTAGCTATTTATACATGCCAAGGAGAAGTAGTTCTTTTCACTGCATACAGGAAACTGTGACACTTTAAAAAAAATTTTCGATGTCTGCAGTAGTGAGTTTGGATCCCAGACGGATTCTTGCAGTCAGCTTGCTTTGTTTAAAGCTGTCTTTAGGCATGTGAGGTCTATAAGCTACTGCTAGCTATGGCATCCTTGTTAAAATAGGACTTTCCTCAGCCCTCATTTAACTGCTGTACAATTATAACAAATTCTTGTGTTCCATATTTTATACTGTTGTCAAACCATCAGAAATTAAACACAAAGTCTTCTAAAATAAGCTATATGTTTGATAGGGAAAAGGGCTACTGATTTTCACACAACCACATGGCTGACTTGAAAAATACATGTGGTCTTTTTTACTGTCACTAAGTAAGGAATAATTTTTACATTCAAGAGCAAATTGTTCCTTTAAAGGCTGTGACTTCATGGTCTTCTCCCAAGACCTCTCTGCAGAAAGCCAGGCCATATGATACTTTGAGGCGACGCAGATCTCAAGGGGATGATCAGATGCCCCTTGCGACCACGTGGTGATAAGCACCGCAAAATTGCAAAACACGCGTGCTCCCATTTGGCAAGGGCTAGCGCAAAGCCCGTAGAGCCTGGCAAACGAGGCCTGGGCATGAGGGTTGCCTACTGGGAGAAGTCCTGATTTCATAGCTGTACTGAAGGAAGATGGTAACCATGCTGTGGGCCCAGCTACAGCAGTGCTTGGGCTGCTACAGTTCAGTCCGTCTCGGAGCAGGCAATGAACGACCTCGGTGTACGTGGGGCTGCCCTCAGCCTCCCCTGCCACGCCAGGGGTCTGCCGGTTTCCACACCTGTCGTTTCCCAGCGTGGGTCAGGCCTGCATGGCGTGGGGTGCTCGCTTCCCGCTCACCTGAGCTGTGCCCGATGGGCAAGCGGGGCCACCAGGCCTGTGGCCACGGGTGTCCCTACCCGAGGTGGCCAGGCTCTCCCCTGCTCCTCCAGGATGCTCCACCACGGCCATTTCCTCGCAAGCTCCGAGCCGCCGCCCAGAGACACCTCTCCCTCTCTCTCCATTTTCACACTCCACCCACTTTTTGCTTTCTTTCTCCATCTCTGCCACCGTCTCTCTCTCTTTCTGGACTTGTCTTTATTTGGCACTCCCGGAAGCCGCTGGGCATTTCTCTCCCTGCCTGCCCGGGCAGCTGATGTGACTGACTGACACCGGCTCCCGCTGAGGAGGAGGAGGAGGAGAAGGAGGAGGAGGAGGAGGAGGGAGAGCAGCAGCGGCGAGGCGAGGGAGGGGGGAGCGAGTGACCGGCCACGGATTTTCATTGCAGAGAGGAGGGGAGGATAAAAAAAAAAAAAAAAAAAAGGCGACACGGGTCATCAAAACAGGTAACTCAAGAGCGGGGAGGGGCGGGATGCGGGGAGCGGCCCGACCCCCCTCGGCCGCGGGCAGGCCGGGGCGGGCCCGGCGCGGGGCCGTGGCAGTGGGGTGCGCTCCCGCCGGCGGTGGGGCGGAGGGGGCTGGCGGCCGGGGCGTCGGCGGCAGCGGCGGACATCTTGGGGAGGGGGTGGCTAGCGATGAGGGGACGCTTTCGGGCCGGGGCTGGGGGCTGCGGCGAAATGCGTGGTGGAGCGGCCAGTGCCCTGGGCGCTATCTGGGTCAGGGCCCGGCGGGCGCGGCTCTGCTGAGGGCCTGGGCCTCGGGGTGCCCCTCGCTGTACCGCACGGCTTCCCCCCGCTGTCACCTGCGCCGGGCTGCGCACGGCAGGCCTCTCCCCCCCCCCCGCCCCCCCCAGGTGATCAGTGCAAAGAGCCACGGGGAGCGGTGGGTGGAAAACCCGAGCTAAATACCGCAGCAGATGGGGGATCCTCTGTGAGGCCGACCCCGGACCTCCTCCGCCCAGGCCGCGGTCAGCGCCGGCGGCAGCCGCGAAGGACTCCCGAGAGCTGCTTTCGGCTGTGCCCCAACACCCCCCCCTCCGCCTTCCCCGGAATCCCGGCAGCCCAGCTTTCCGACAGGTTGTTAAAAATGCCCTCCGCTTGTTTATGCAGACCTGACTCTGTCAAGCGATGCCAGTCTTGAACTCTCTTAATCAGCGTAAGATGATCTAATTTTGAGGGAGGCAGCTGTGGTGCTGGTGGGGAGCTGGGCTCCGGGCCCTTGTTCCCCACCCTCGGAGCCAGAGGTATGTATGTGTTGGGGGTGACTAAACAGCCCACAGGTTTAGCCCAGAGTAAAGGGTTAAACAGCATCTCAGGGTGAGAGGTCTGAAGACAGGATCTTTACCTTTGTCTAAAAATATGCAAGGGATTCTGCAAATACAAGACGGCGTTCAGAGGGGGCGGGAGGAAGGCAGAAATGAAGAGCTGTGAAGCTGAAATGCTGCATTTTGCAATAACCTGACATCTGAAAGGAATGCTCCCCCAGAGACGCAGCCAGCACAAAGCTGAGAACTTGTCATGACCCCACCTGAAAATGTGAAATCTGTCCTTTGCTTCAAGGATTGCTATAGATCTGTTTATTAGCATTATAGGATCAACAGTGAGGATTTTTATGAAGTAAAATTCAGATTTCATAATGCATAGGGGCAGTCTTAAAGACCATCTGGGGAAGAAAGCTTTCTTTATATGCATTACCTAAATATAGTTGTTTTCCAGTGATGGAAAATGTTTTCAGAAAAAAAAACCTACATGGAGGCCAGTCCATTAGGAAATAGTTGGAAGGAGTCTGTTTAGCAGGAGGACAGGGTAGGATCAATACTGCTAATTTTTATTAATTTGTTTCTAGGCCAGGCAAAAGCCACTGTGGTTCATGGACTAACATGTTTCATTGTTCTGTGAAACTGTAGTCAGGAAACTAGTCCTACTTCAGAAATGTAACTTTAAAATTTATTTAGAATAGCAAAGTGGTAGATAGAATAAGTTGAGACTCAATACAGTACTCTGAAAGCTGGCCTTTTAAGAGATTACTGTGAGTCGGAGATCCTAATTTTATGCAAATGTTATCCTAGCATTTCCTTTTAATTACTTATGCAAATGGTAATAAACTTTTTTCTGATTCTATACATTTTCAGCACAAGGATTTCATAACACTGTTTGATTCTGTTTTGAGCAAGTTTGCACAAGAACAAAGGCAATCCACCTTCTGTAGCAAAGCCAGGCACATACAATGGTATGGCCCTTTTCGGTCTTGGGCATAACAAAAATGCTGGTCTTCAGAATATTTTTATGATTCATTTGCGTCTTCCCCCTCAAACAAATGTTGCTCAGATGTGGAAGGTGGACAGGCACAACTCCAAATGTAATGAATAAAATACATTTTCTCAATTAAATAAAAATGAAGAGGATGTGCATTATTTACTATTACAGTAGAACCAACATATGACATGTTCTCGTTATTCTTTGTCAGCTATGGTGCTCGCTTCAGTGGAGAAAAAGGCTTCTTGATATACCGTAAGGAGTAAGGGTACAAAGATCAGATATATTAACACCCCCATCATTAGTTTTTCTAATCCCAGTGTATAATTTTTATTAACCATTTAAAATACATTGGGGACTCTAAGTTATGCTAAAAAAAAAAATTAAAATTCACCTAGGACTAAAATTAATGGGACTGTGAACTAGCAGATATTGGAAAAGACGCAGAGTGCAGCAAGGAGGGCTGGAAACCAGACAAATGGTGTTCACCTCCCAGCTCTGACATTGTCTTGCAATGTTACCTGGAGCAAGTCAGATGATCTTCCCATGTTTCAATCTGTGGCCTGTCAGCAACAATAACATTGCAAGAGGTTTGAGCTTTAGAGAGAAAAATGGTGAACTGATATTCTTTGCAGTTCTGTACGAGTTTTAACATCATGTGCAACAGCAGCTAACTCAGTAATTGCAGTTGCTGCCTGCTAGAACATCTGACTACATGAAAGAGAACATTCTTTAGTTATCATGCTTATTGGGGCAAAAACAAAGAAACACCTACAATAAATCAGGTGTAACTTAACTGCAGTTATTCAGACAGCTGCTATTATGAACTGGTTAAAAGATTTTGCTTGATTAAGCACCTCTAATAGATATAAATAATTTTAATCCTGTCTCTAAAATTTTAAGTGCACCTTTTGCAACAGGATGAGCAATTGGGAAATTGTCATTTTCCTGAGGCACAGAGTCAGCTCCAGTTGCTCGCATATTTTTGAAAAATCAGTAGTTTTGGCAGATGTGGTTTACTGACTCTTCAAATAAGAAGTGCTTTGAACTCTAAAGCTCAGCCATTCTTCAAGAATGTCACCTTTAGAACTACACCGGAATGTCAACACCTTTACTAAGCAGCATGCATTGAAATGACAAAAGCATGCATAAGCACAGCTGCATTTATGGCAGAGATTATGCTGATTCAGCTAGTTCAGCAAGGGTATGTACGGGTTTAGGGGTTTCTTAAACCTCTGTGATCTTTGTCACCATGTTAGCAAGACTTTATGGCATAGGCATGGCCGTGGTCCATATGTATACTGGCTACTGGTGTCTTCATTTCACATGTAAGGTATGTATGTAAGGTATTCTGATTATATCAAATTTCAGGGACTTTTTGTTACTGAAGAAGGTCCCATTGAGACTACTTTCCTGAGTATATGCTAATGGAAATTGCTCTGTCTGACCCACAATTTTTCAGAGAATAGCAGGCTAAAGAAATTGCTTGTAAAATTTAAAATACCAGTAGTAGTATCCTGGGAATCAAAGGCTTAATGCTTTTGTAGCATATATTAAAAAAAAAAAACAACAGGCAAATGCTGAAGTACATAATTGAATAGTGTGGTATTTTTCTAAGAAGACATGCTCAGATCCTATGCATTAAAGTTGTGGTTTTGTGTTAGTTTAAATACTTAATTAATTGCATTTTGGAAGGTATGTAAAGTTATTTACATTTCCTTGTGTAATCCATCCTTATTTAGAGAGAAGAAACAGCAGAATAATTCACCTAACTGCTCTGGGTCCTCTAAAGCAACCGTTGCAGAAAAGGCTAAGTTTACAAGCATCTAGGGTGGATCCAGTTTGATCTTTCTGTGCTTGATGATACCTCACACTGAAACAGAGGAGGGTTAAATAGCCACATGTCTCAGATCTTGTAAGTGAGCAAGGTTCCACGGATTGTCGTTAAAACTCAGGACCTCTTAGTAGTAACCAGGTTATAGCAGGAAATAGAAAGGTCTTTTTTAGTAGCAGGTGGCCCATTTCATCCTGAATCAGAAGCAAAGGCACAACCCATTGCAATGCTAGCATTATTGCAGAGGCAATGGGCCGAATTTTGGAATGGGAGGTGGGCAGTGGCCTTGAGTTTTTGTGATCAATAAAGATCACAAAGGAGCTAGAGGGCAAAGGGAGTACTCAAATCGCAAAAAGTTTCCTTCAGCCCTCCTGGCTGCTGCCATGCTGGAAGAAGGGCCACAGGCTGCAGGCTGAGCAGGGCAGCTGCGATGAGCCTGAGACCAACAGACACAGAGTACAGAGATCATAATTGCAGCAGGAGGTTCTGGTAAGAGCAAGAACGCTAGCTAACTTGGCTGAAATCAAGCCCAACTATTCAGGCTTTGGCATAATAAGGATATGCATGTGAAGTGGGATGTGGAAGTGTTGTGCAAGGCCACCCTCACAGCAAACAAAATAATTACTAACCTTGGTACTGAATAACTACAGTCTCTTCTGCAGGAGTAATTTCATAATTGTGTTTTTAGAGTTTGCAACACTATCTGTTTAGTTTTAGCTTTCCACTTTCGCCTTTCTCCTTTCACATCTCAGAAGTGCTGGAACACTCCATAAGGGTTTGTACTCTGCAGAGTTTACCCTTTTGAGCAGTGCAAATTCAATTTCGTTGGAACCGTAGCATAAAGAATCTTACTGTTCAGTTATTATGAACTGAACCGAAGCGCTTTCGTAAAATCAATGCCTGCATACGGTATTTTCTCAGTTCAGCAAAGCAGCCTGCTTACATACAGTAATTTGACTTGTGACAGGTAATTAAATGGCTTGTAAGGCCTTTATGATGCTTGATTACATGAAAAGCACCACACTAATACATAGTAAATGAGGTGGGTAAGAACGCTGTGTTTCTGTTGATTGGAGAGATACTAAAAATCTTACACTTCATTGGAGGGAGAGAAGAAAATAAAACCAAGACAAAAGACTATGAGCCATGGTGACATAAAAAGGGAGCATAAAAAGAATAGGAGAATGTTCTTAGAAACTGGGTTGCCTTGGTTATTTTAAGTCAATCATGCTTCACAGACTGTCAGGTCTTGGCTGCTTCAGTATATCATTAAATAACAAACTTGTTCTTTGTGATCACAAAATTGATAAGACAGTCAAAATTATTCAGCAAGGGATAGGAGCTCTGCACAGAATTTACATATAATTAGAAAGTGAACTGATATTCTAGGAGATACTAAGCACATACATGAACACATGACATATTTTAAAGAATTCTTATTAAATTGTCAGAAACCTAACCACAGTCCATGCTATTATTACATTGACTTGTAGACACACAGCTTGACATGTGCAGTTGCTCACCCATAATTACAGGACTAAACTGGGATGTGATAAGGAATCTAAAATGCACAACAGTCTTAGGGATATTTGTCAAAATAGGGATTGTTTTACAAAGCAGTTTTGTAATATTTTTTTAAATAGTAGGATACAAAAATGCTTCCATTCCTTTCCTGCATGTTTTTGTAGACAGCAGCCTTATCACTGGCAGAGGGAGAGAAGCAGAGGAAGAGCCAGAATACAAACAGAAAAGTATGCTTTGTGGTACCTACAGCATAAATCCAGACAAAGGAAAAAACTTAGGTTAAATGGAAGAGGTTCAACATGAACCTTCTTTTTCCTTTTCTACACAAATATCTCTTGCTTATAAAAAGTAACCCTTTAAAAACACACAGGGTATGCCAAAGAGAGAAGTCCACAGACAAGATAATTTAGGGAGCACATTAACACACAGTAACAGAGGACCATTTGTAGCATATCAGTGGTTTTGACACACACATTGAGCTATAGACAGAAATATTTTATGGTGAGTATACTAGAGCAAGCCAAGACTTCAAACCAACTTACCTGTCCAAGTGGCACACCCACCCACAAAAAGCAGAAGTCACACAGACATTTTGCCTGTCTGCTATTCTAGGTATAACACTTGTCCATTTTAACAAAAAAAAAAAAAAGGTTGTCAAAATTCTAATACTGTTAGATGTACGAGACTATATCTTTTACTAGGATTTAAAACAGTCTTTTTTTCTCTATAATTAGAAGAACATTGCTTCCAAAGGAGCTTGTAGCAGATCTAGGGGCAAAACAAGAAAGAAAGGTCACCAAAGGCTCTGATTTGAACCATGAATCATTCTCCTCACACAGGGCTTTACTGAGAGGTCTTCTGGTTTAATCCAACT
Source organism: Chlamydotis macqueenii (assembly GCF_036417535.1). Lineage (NCBI taxonomy): Eukaryota > Metazoa > Chordata > Aves > Otidiformes > Otididae > Chlamydotis > Chlamydotis macqueenii. Next base: position 68,725,977 of record NC_141557.1, read on the forward strand.
TGACAACAGTTTGACAAGCCTCTGTTTACATTCCTCCCATACAGCTAATGGGAAACAAACCGCACACCATACAAGGTAATGTTTCTGCCTGTCTACCACCACACACTTTCTTCTAACCAATAGTCCCTTGCTCTGCATTCTCCACCCAAAATCTTTTATGGTAGTAACCCAAATAGCTTCAGGGACTCCTGGTTAGCCACTCAGCTGCTTCTGAGCTCTGCCTGGGAATGAGCAAACTCTGAGGCCCCCAGGCAGTGGGTTTTCATTGTCTGTACCAGAATGGGGTGCAGCAGGAATTTGGGTCTGATGCCAAAGGTGGCAGAAAGATTGCCCACTCAACACAGCTTGGTGTTGGTACCTTCGTTTGAATGGTGGTGTAGGAAAGCCAGCCATTACAGGCTCAAGCTGACTGTATTTTTTTCAGAAGTAAAGTGCCATAAGATGCTTTTGTAATTTGAGGAGATGTTCAGCCATGCGTACACATTTCCCCTCCCTTGATACATGTTGTAAAGAAGAACTCTTAAGGGACACAGTACTTTGGCTCTATAGAACGTTCATGACTGGCTCTCTGATAGTACCAGCTGGCAATCTAGGGTTTTGTATATTTTATTTCATATCTCAGTAGCAATTTATTAAAAGACTATGAGAGAAAGCGCAGTTGCAGGCTGCTATACTTTCAATAAGACTGTGATTTTCCAAGCAGTGTAGGAATGTTAGATACTATTAAAATGCCACATTGGTGCCTGTATTCTCTTTTAGGCATCCACCCTTTTTTGGCATAGAGAGGAAAAGCAAAATCTGACCTGTAGCATCTCAGATGATGAGCATGAGTGAACCTGGCTTGATTTTTGAGATGCTAGGTGAATTTGGAAGGACTGATACTTAGGGAAAAAATAAACAAATAAATGAACAAGTCGCTTGTTTTTCTTCTAAATGAAAAGAGTGCTAGGTAGTAAAACAAAGCATGGAACTTTATACTGTCTCTTGCTGATGTTCATCAGAATAATATTATAAATTACAGGATGGCACCATTCCTGTGTTCAAAACTGCCAGTTTTACATGCCTGATAGTCATCATATGTTTATTTTTTCCCCTTATGCTACCATACTGCTTTTTCCTGTGGGCCTGTTACAGCTTGTTCTTCTTGAGATAGAGCAATATGGTCGTCTGTCGTAAGTCGCGTACAATGATAACAGGAATACTACCTGAGTGTTTTGGCTTCCAGTTTGACTGCTGTTTGGGATGAGTATGTCAGGGAGTTTTAGTCTACAGACAAATGTTTTTTTTCCCCTTTGCTAATAGATAAATGGTGCTTTAAGACAGCTGTCAAAATGGGGGGAAAAGCAGTGTTCTCCCAAGGCCTGTCTGTAAAAAGAGAACTGCTTTTTGGTCTTCAGCATGCCTTGTTCTACCTGCTTTTGGCTTCACTTCTTTGGGGAAAGAAATGACAGATGGTATTATTACCACACGCCTTTAGCACTCCCAAAAAAAGATATCACTAACAGTAAACAGGGCAGATCTGTGGATCCTCCCTCTTATTTTTTTCTGCACAAGAGACAGTTAACAATGTCAACGTTTAAATGATTGTCAGTAGATGTGGGATAACACCTTCCCTGGCTCTTAGTTGACCTTCTTTTCAATGAAGCACAGGGTACTTCTCTGCCAAGAGAGCAACTGGATACAGGATTACATGGGAGTTGAAGCACTGTTGCTTTTAACTCCTCATAGCTGGCAGCATCAACTCTAGGAAAAAAATATATGATTAACCCCAATAATCCACTTCAAGATCAAAACTTTAATTAAAATCCTAGTAGAGATGAAATAGAGAATCTATCTTGATGTAAAAATGTGATTTATGGGAGTAGAAGCATCCCATAGATGTATTTACATCCTCTTTACTTTTCGTTAACACGCAAAGATTTTATTTGGCACTGTAAGTAGACCAGTCTTATTATTTATTTATAATATAAGCTCTGATGCTTTATTGCACAGCCAGTATCTTCACAGAGTCAAGCTGTACTGTTGGTGCTCTGACTTCTTTTGAGCTGCGGCTTTGTGGTGTCGGTTTGACCACGCAGGGTGCAGTGTGGAATGATAAGTAATCAGATGAACAGCTGAATATAGGCCAAGAAAATGCTGAAGGTTGTCATAATAGGAGCTGAATATGTGAATCCCTAAATATAGGCAAAGACGTCAAGGTTTAGATTGAGAACGGTTGGAGAGAGTTGTCATGCTGTTGCTCAGGGGAGCCATCACTTAAGAACAGTAACATCAATTCCAGTCTTGCTTGTAAGGTAGATACCTAGTTAATGGATGGTAAAGCGAAGTGTAGGTGTGAGGTTATTATATGTACAGCTGATTTGCTCTTGTAGTTTAATGGCAAAAGTATACTTGCACTTTACTCGTACGTGACAGGGATACCTGTGTGTATATTTACGTGCACACATACTTATAAGTATAGATACAAATACCCTGTAGTCATTAATATATACATACACAGATAAAAAGGTAGGTTCAGTGTAAACATAATGATTTGGGAGTTCTTAAGTGTAACTTTCCTTATAAAAACAATGAAAATCTGGTATCCCTAATTTTGGAGTAAAAATGGTTCGTACCACTATCTGAAAAGACTGTAACAATATATTACTCTGTGGTTGCCTCACTGGTGATCACTGCTTTTAGAAGAACAACATTGTAGTTCTCCAGCTTGTGGGAATAGATTAAAGTTTGAAGAATATAACGAGCAAAAGACTGTGTTGCAGTTGGAAAGTGTTGCATAAAAATGTCCATAGGGTTATTGAGTTGGATTATTCCCTTGAGCTTCTGACACTGTAATCCATATCTTTAGCATCTTACAGAGGGCAGTTTGTTGAGTAGAACATTACAAATCTGATCCAGCTCTGTTTGTTTGTGAGACGACTCAGACCTCCCAAGTGTGTGCAGTCAAATTGAGTTTCAGTCAAACAATTGGGTCCTTCCACAGGTAAAATCAGGATGAAGAGGCCAAAAAGTAGCAGGTCCTCCAAAGAAATTTGTGTGTGTCATCAAGGAGAATTTTAAGGCAGATGAACAAAAAACCCTACCAGACTGTATCTTCAAATAAACACAAACCAGAACTGTACTGGAAATGTACTTCAAAATACTGATGAAATGAGTTGACTGTTAGCATGCTGTGTTAGACCAGCCTAACTTTAGACTGGTTTGAAACACAACTTTTAAAACAGACCCACTTTAGGCTTTTATGTAGCAGGGTAAGATGTGAAAAGAATATGTCTATGAGATTTTTGAGGATTAATGGTGCTTTGTTTTAAGAAGAGGTTTAATAGTCTCACAAAAGTTTACACATTTCAGAATCTCTCCTGCTGAGACACTTGTTACCTTGCAAAAGTTTTTTTTTTTTAAATCACTGATTTTTCAACCAGAATAGTGTGCATTTTCAGTATAAGCAAAGAGAGACCCTCTGAATTTTGACAGTGTTTATAGGCACACTGTCTAATGTCATCTTCTTTTGGGGGTTTGCTTTTTTATTTAATGTAAATAGGAAAAACCCATAAACTCCAGACAAAACTTTCTCATGAGAATGGTTCTCCCAAGGGTTTCTCACTGTAAAATCTTCTACTTCACTTTTAGGTCAAACACAAACCTCATTATATTTATAGGGTAAAGTCTGAAGGTCCCACCTCATTTGACAGGCAGCATGACTCAGCACAAGAGCTCTGCGTGTGTTTCCACAGACCTAGTAGCTTATCTTCTCTCGCAGTTAGATTTTTAAAGTAAAAATACTATTATTATTCTTTTTATTCATAAGAAATATTTTTACTAATTTGTAAATCAAACCCCTTCTTTCCATGTTACTTTACTTTTTAATTAGAACATCTAGGCATTCTCCACTGGGTATGAGGACACTGAAATAGCATTGTGTGTTTTGGTTGCTAGTGTTGCATAGTATTGCACAGTTTATTGACATCTACTGTTATGCTTTGCTATTTCCAAAATACTAGCACTTTTAGACGGCTCTTCATTAGGAACTAATGCATTTACACCTATATTCCAGGTATGCCTCAGGTTTGTAGCCGGTCCCCCTCTTGCCCCTACTTCTGCACAACCCAGTGCTGAGCAGGGGATGCAGCCCAGTGTGGGAGCTGAGCTGGAACTGTTCACAAGGATCGTGTTCATCAAGAGCGTAGCTCACCCCTTCTCCTTACTGCAGGTCACTTAGCAGAATAAACCACTCACAAGCTTAAGTGAAGAACATGTACATTAAACTTATTATATTAAGTGATAGGGGATTTAAACATGGCTTAGTCTTTGCTTGTATAACCGTTTCCCAGTCTGAGGTGTGTTTAGCACCGTGTTTCCTGAGACATTGGCCAGTATTCAAAAATGTCAATGCCTACACTTCCTCACATGTAAGAAAGCAGATAATGACATTGCGGGGACAGAAAGTGATGTGTGAGTTGTTAAAAATGTAACTTAATTTCTATTTCATTTTAAATCAAAAGCATTGTAGCAGTACTGCACAGGCAGGCCCCGGGATTTTTTTTATTTCCAAAGGTTAATAAGTGCTTGATTTAAAAAGCTTGGAAAACACTGATTCACATCAAGTACTTTCATAGGAAAAAGAAAAAAAGAAGTGATGAGAAATAATATCAGAAGAATAAACAGAAGACCTTCTTGGCTTCTTGTGTAGCCTTCAACAGAGTGGCTGATTCTTATGACAAAGCGTAAAAGACCGAGGCAAATTTCAGAATGTACTTTTTCAGAAATCGGGAGGTATACATTTACAGTCTGGCTTTCAGTCAGGTATTAACTGGGTCTGTATTTTTGCCTCTCTAAATGGCTGATGCAAATCATTGTAGGCATAAGTTTTTACTAATTCCGTTTATAAATATTTCAGTCATTTCAGTATCTGATTGAGAGCATACACATGTATTTGTCATAAATTGTCCACATACAGACTGTCCAAAGCTATGATAGCTGTAGTCTGAATCTGCTGTTTGCAATGAAAAACCAGAGCTGTGTACTGATCGTATTCCCTGTTGACAAAGAAGCAAGTTACTGTATGTCAGCTGCTTCACTGCAACTGCTGTCCAAAAAGACAATACTTTAAAAATACGAGTTTTACCATAAATGCTGGTAAAAGATACAGCCACAAGGTGAACAGAACTGTAACATGAAGTAAACCATGGGCTTTACTCAGAGAAGTCTAACACTGTTTCTACACGTAATGATTTTTTTCAGAATGGCAGAGACTCATGATTTGATGGAGAGACTGGAGAAAGCAGTGACTCGACTTGAATCATTATTTTCAGATTCACACAGATCTGGCGGAATGGAGTGTGATGCCATCAATGGAGTCAATGGAAGTAAGTCTGTTTTTTTGAAGTACCATCTCTCTGTTACTGAAAAATTGCAAGTAGCGCACATGTTTGTCTTCTAAGGAGGAGTGCGATCCTATCCCTTATGAATTCTGTATCAAAAGAAAGTAGTATTTTTAAAAATTAATTTAGAAATGTCATGTGATGCGCTTAGTCATATGCATAATTCTAAATTAATATAGTCTAGAAAATTCAGGATTTGAGTAGTCTCTTAAATATACTATTCATATTTCAAGCTTTATCACTCTTTCCATCTTAGCATTTATATTGTTGTAGATAACTCACCAGGTGAAAATGTCTGGTTGAGCCCACTTAGCAGATGAAATGAGACATCTCCAAAATTTACAGCATAAATATTCCTAAAGAAATCAGCAATATAAATATTGAGTTTATTTGACAACTCTCTGAACTTCACAGTGCAGACCTATTTCATTTAATTGTTTAATATCCGTAATCAAATATGAGTTTGTTCACAAGGATTTGCTCACTAAAAGCTGCCACAGATCTGTGGCCTTACATTGTTATCTCTTCAGCTCTCCCTTCTCAAGTGGATCTCCAAAGCACTACATTGGAGAATACACCTAAGAGTCTATCTTAATTTAGTCACATGGTATCACCAAATCATATTTTTTCATTCTTTTATTTTTCTGTTGTTCCTGAATTTTACAGGGTAAATAACCTTATAAATGTGGCCGTTCTAATGTTAATTGAATAGAGGTGCCCTTTTCTTTCTCCAGAGCTTGTTTTTTTCGCCCAGAACCACAACGTATATCCCTTTATTAGCTTCATGTCCTTTGCTTTCTGTATTCCTTGGCCCTTTCCTGCGTTCTCCAGAGAAGAGCACATCCCAGCATGGACTCGGTTGCTGTACAGAAGCTGCAGAACAAGCAGAAAGTTTACAAAGAAAGTCTATGTCAGCTGCTTTATTGTCCCCATATGCCAGCCCTTACCCAACAACACATGTGAGGGACCTTCCCAGCAGTCATGTGTGCCGTGGGCCTACCCACTGGCAGCTGCTGTGGAGCAGCTGACTGAAAGCAGCGTGTTTCTGTGGCAGGGTGGGAGCATCTTGCAGCAGGCTTCCATAGCAGATGAGTTAGCCTGTCAGAGTAAGCTTCAGTAATAAAATATGTACAGTCCAGAGGAAACATAGACAGCTAGTAAACTGTAGCAAAGTCATGGAGAAAAACAATCCATGTACAAACTGACAAATAAATCAATCACTACTAGGAAATCTAAATTTTCAAAAATTCCAGGCTTCAATCCTATAATGAATCCATTTAGGTGAATCTCTGCACTAATCCAGAGCTCATTATTGGAGAACCAGGGCTGCTTTCAGAAGAGGAGATGAGCTTACCTTGTGAGATACTTCCATGAAAATGGCTATATCCTTGGCCTAACGTAAGAGCTCAGGCAGGTGAACAGATTTGCTCCGCAGGGAAGCAGAGCCTTACCACCCCAGCAGATCCCTAGAAGAAACCAACTGACAAATCTTTTTGGAGTGAGATTATAAAACACACACACTGGGAGAATGCAGTAAGAAGCTGTGATGAGCAGCACCATGAGGCACTTGCCAGCCTGCACCACGTCTCCAGGCAGAGCTGTTCTCACACAGGGTCTCAGGAATTAGTTTTTGCTGATGCAGTTAAGAAAGACTACCAATTCTTCAGTTTGGGCAAGTGATACACATACAGTGCCACAAACATCATTCTTTATGCCTGTGTTACTGTGCTGCTGTAGAGGTTCACATAACCTCCACAGCAGGTGCAGAATCGACAGTCTTACAGAACAGGTCTCTTTTTCTTTTTCTCCTTTAAAAGTGACACTCAGCCAGAGTGCAACCTTTTTTAAGTCACTAGTGGAATCGGAGATATATTACTTTCTTCTGCCATGACCCCCTGCCCTAAAAGACCATTCCATAATTAAAATTATTACAACAAATAACATTGACTTTTCAATTAATACTTTTTCAGAAACAACAAAATAACGAGGAGGATGGGAGAACCGTACCTTTACTGTTTTCCTAAATGGCATTACAACAGCAGGATTGCAAACAAATCATTCAATTGCTCTGCACAGCCCACAGCATATTCTAGTAAATGCTCCTGGGAGTTAGCTGTATTGAATAGTAAAAAATAGCGTAGCTGCTTTCTAGTTTTGCATAGGACAATTGCCATTTGGTGAACTGGTATTTAAAACTCTGCTCTAAAGTAAAAGGTTACAATGACTCTCTTGGAGACATACACAGATTGTGACAAAATATAAATGGGCTTTGGAAAGCATCTCCACAACTAAAACCTTTTGTACACTGGCTCATTTGAGGGTTTACACACAAACACTTAATATGGAAGAAAGCCCAGAAATTCCTCAGAATTAAAGGTGAGTGACATCGAGAGAACAAAAGGAGCCTTGAAATCCCACCTAGCTGCCTAACTACATTTTTTTTTCACACAGGCCATTGCAAACTCTCATTGCCAGAGTCTTTCTTCTTTTTTTTTTTTTCTGTCAAGGAGCCAGATGACTCTTGTGGAATAAAGAGGGCTTTCAAGATTATGAATTTGGACACAATTGTCATATAGTGCCAAAAGGTTAAAGCAAACTCTCTGGGGAAAGCCTGGTACCTCTTCAGAGCAATCTTCAGGCTTCATTAATGAGGGAGAGAGGCTGGGAAGAATTTTAACCTTGGTCTCTCAGATCCTACAGATGCCATAAATTCACATGTGCGTCGCTCATGCTGGACCTGGCAGAGGTTCTGAGGCATAGAATAGACATGAGGATATGTCAGGGAGTAAAGAGAGGGCTGGAAAGCATCCAAGGAAAGATTAGTTTTGCTTTCTTAAAAGGTACCACATAAAGCCATTTAGAAGCCAAGTGCATAAGAAACTGAGTCTCATCTGCATTTTCCGATTGTCTACTTTATTGGGAAACTGCTCTGTATACCATATAGAAAACAGCATTTTTTATTCCTCTGTTAGAATGTATAGCGTATATGTAGTCAACGGGATGTGTGTTATCTGCAAGACTTGTTTGAGCGTTCTTTATCCAGTGACACTTTTGCAAGGTCAGACAACAAAATCAGGAGATTACAAAGCCACATCTCACTGCATAAATCCACTGTCAACAGATTCTAAAGACTTTATCTTACAGAAAATTTAATTGCTTGCTATCAAGAGCCACCAAACAATACAAAGATCTTCAGGAATGGGTCGGTGGTATAAAAATAGTTTTTCAGTACAGTGCAGACTCTTTTTAGGGGTTAATATTTGCTTTATGTACAACAGTAGATCTTTGTGAAGACAATCATGCTTATCAGGCTACTAGGTCTTTGAAGGGCTGAGAAATGTTTATTTTAGCACCTGTTATTTTAAGACAAAAGAGGCTTCCTACTACATTATACAGAGTAAATTATCTTCACGTTCCTAGCCAAGTTCTACCAAGAACACTTTTTTTTTCCTTCTAGCTAGAAAAAAACCATTATACACCCTTTTTCACTGATTTCACAAATCAATGAGTACAGCAGAAATTAAGTCACAGCAATTTCCCCTGTTTCTATGGTATTTCTCCTCCATCTGCTACAAAGGAATGTCCTACCCATCATGTACTTTATGAACCCATTATGATGGAATGCTCTTCTTCTATAGGCATAGCACCATATGTTGAAGCCTTTGATAGGCTGCTGAATGGAAGTGTTGCTGAGTTTCTCAGGTACAGCAAGATTCTTGAAGGAGATGTGAAGACACATGTGAGTATTTGCTCAAATTTTCTCCCCATGATATATGCATACAGGTCTTGGGATCTGTGTGATCAGCCTTGATAGCTGAGTAGAGGAGAATCTTGATAGCCGTACTGTGAATTATGAGTTCTTGTAGTAGTAATAACCTGGCGTAACACTCTGAGGATAGTTGGTTCAGGAAGGGCAAAAGGCTGTAGGGATTTATAAGAAGAGACTGCTCCTCTTCTACAAGACCAAAAGTTGAAGACCATAGTATGCAAAATACATAAATATTCTCAGTCACAAGGAATTTGAATTGTCCAGTTGGCTGCTAAGCCCTTTGCAGGACAGAAACACAGTTGAGAACTCCAGGAGTCAACAAATGAGCAGCAAACAATAGATGGGTCCAAGCAGTGATGACTTCTTGTGGTTGTCTTCTAAGCATGTGTATCATCATTTCAATTAATGTACAGATTTTGTTCTTTTGATTGTTTGTTTTTATTACTCACATCTGTTTCATTTGGAATAACATGAGTATGTCAGACATTTAAATGACCCTTTTTACCACATATGTCATAGCAAGGAAATACTATGCTATCATTTTAATGATTAAATTACTTTGTAACCTTATAATATCTTGTGATCAGAGCTTGTTTGTTTAATTTTATTTTTTAAGCCTGCCTTCTGTAAAACTGGTGGTGATAGAGTGACAAAGGATGGACACATCTTAGCAACAGCTTACCAATATAGATTTTGCAAAATAACCACACACAAAAAAAGCCAGGGTCAGTTTGAGCTGGATCTGAAGGAGTGTGAAGCTTTTGACTTTTCCTAGTAGATCCATGCCATCAAGCCTTTCTCTGTGTGTACTTTTCCCAATTCATTGCAGTTGCTAGTCTACATAACAAACACTGTAGCCAGCAAAACACACAATCCTACAAGCTACTGGGATTTATGCTGCATGGCCAGCATAAATATTTTGCAAGACAGCCAAAGCAACTAGTCTACTCACAGAGCAAGAGCTCTGGGATTATTCAATGAACTGTGTTTTCTCTGTAGTGTTACATGTTCTTGTTGGTAGGGTAGAATTTCTGACCTAGTTAGGCCTAGAAAACTGGAGAGAGTAAGGAGACTGGGCGTTTCTAGAGGATCTTTCTGTTTCTAAGGAAATGCTGCACTTCCTTTTTATTTGAAAATGCCTTTTCACCTTAGCAGTTTAGAGTATAAACTACTATATGTATACTTTGTTCTTAAAAGAAATCAGGGAAAAATTAATAAACTGGGGAGAATTATCCACCTAGCTGAGCAGAGAATTGCTAGCTGGAAAGGATCTGTTTCAGCTTTGGTCATTACATTCATTAGACAGCATGTTTATGTTGCAGTTGATTTCTCAATGGACTAGATCTGAAAGATACAGAAATAGCCTTACTACCGACACTAAGCAGGGAAAAAAAGTTGTATTTAACATTCTAAATGACTAAAACCTTTTAATTTCCACTATCTGTAAATGTTTGAATCAATAAATGTATTAATTTATGCATTTGTCACTGTTTGATACTCATAATTGAGTCCATATAAAAGATTATTAATAATTTATCTGCCAAGTCTGTGGATAGTTCCTAGCATATTGTTGATGATAGTGTAATGCAAGCTGTGATAAGGAGTATTTGTTAGGACTATGAGATTAGACATAAACAACTTTCCCTTACATAAAGAAACCGGTGATTCTGATTGCAGCCTATTAAATATTCTGAAATCTTAGATTCTGAATTTACAACATGAAGCAGACTGTGGTTGCCTTATGCTCATGCTTATCACTGAAGCAACATCTGCGCTTTACCTTAACAAGTGAAACAAGGAGTATTTTTCTTCTGAGTGTCTTACAGACCATGTGTCCTCAGCATTATACTTGCAGCTGCTGTCTCTTTCACATAATGAGCTGAAGGGAAGGTTGTATTTTATTTCAAAAAACACCTGTTGCCTAGAAAAAACCCCACATACCTGACTGACCAGAATGGTAATATGAGAGAAAGAGAGACTTCATATTATGCTAAAGAAATGAGGGATTTAACGTGATGTGTTTTATGCTGATTGCTGTAAGGATCGTGTGGTTTGTGTTTCTGGCGAAAGGAAGAATACAGACGTAACTAATATCTGTTGGGGAGCCCCATTCCTATTTTTTCAGTGTGCTGTACTCTAGGTAGTCTATTGAAAGAGAAGGAAATAAGAAAGAGAAATAATAGCTAGCTCCTGGCTCTGTTAAATACAGCAGCACCGTGGATTTTACAAAGATTATTTTATCAAAGAGTAGTTCTGCTTGGACTTAATCTTGAGAGCAGCATGTTTCTCATACAAATTACAGTACATGCAGTGGTGGATCTCTGAGGTCAATAGCGTTAAAGAAACTAACCACTTCTTAAAAGACAGACAGAGAGAATGGCTAGAGATTTTACTTAGTCTGTTTAAATCAAATTATCCTAAACGGCTACGATGAGATCCTTTTCCTGTCCTGTCACTGTGGATAAATATATGGTGATTACAAGAATATTTCTATGAAATACAAAGTCCCCTACAGGCACAGATTTTATGAAACCACTTTCTGCTGTTCATGTCATAACTGTAGAGCACATGAAGTCAGTGAAAGGCTGAATGTGGCCAGGACTGCTGCCAACCAGCTGTCTTTGGCCTGACATACAAGTGTCTTGGAGGCTGTCACCAACTATTACAGGTTGTAACAGCCCTGAAACTGACTCACCATGTGTGCCAGCACTGAACCATTCTTCTGTCAGAATGAGGGAAATTCAAAAGCAGTGTAAAATAGACTGTGGGTCTACAGTGTAGGCAGTTCTCTTATGCCCAGCGGATAGGATAGCATTGGCTGATGGCCGCATCGCAGAAACATGAGTCCCATCACTGTTAGCCCAGATACATCCAATACTGCAGAAAATGTGCTGAAGATGACAAAGAGCTGCCTGTGGAAGACACAGTCTATTTTCAGATTGTGTCCCACTGAGGAAGCTGGTCATGTGGGTTTGATGGGCTCTTCACCCTGTCAAAGCAAAGCAGGCAAGATTTTAGAAGGCCAAGAAGTAGGTTTTTATGATGTATTTATTATGAACTTCTTCACATTGTTTTTGTTTACGTGATATCTCAAGTGGTGGAATACTTTGGCTTGAGTTTGAACAATGTACCAGATGAGACAAAATGATAAGAAGAGAATGTACTAGTTCTACAGGACAAGGACAGATAACGTAAAATTTCCATATTTTAGTATTTTATGTGGTACAGAGCAGAGCAGAATTACAGCCTTCCTGTCAAACACATAAACTAATACTTGCCTTTTTTAAATTGTTTATTTGTAAAAATCTTTTTAACCTCCCAACCCCACCAGTTGAAAGAACAGATTGTCTGAGTGATTCCGTTATGTTCCCTCTTCTCTCATCCAAGCTATTTAGATTGGAAAGGAAAACTATTGAAATATGGATGCCTTTTCCCTCCTCTCTTCCATCAACTTCCAGCTGCTGAAATGCAGAGTTCAGACCGACAACCAACTTGGAGCATTCAGAAATGAAAAGGCTGTTGGTTAGCTTTCTCCTTGTTGGGAGAGAGTTTAGATACAATTCATTACATGCATGACTACACGAGCAAGATAGCAGGAAGCAGCAACTCACAGCACGTTATCCAATCTGCAGGGGTTCTCTGTGTGTGTGCATAGATTTGTTACCATCATGAGCGAAGGAAGCAATGTTCACCCCACAAACATTGGTTGTATGCACATGCCCACAGAGTTTCTTTTCCTTATCTCTTCCATGAAAGCAATGACATTCTCCTCTCCTCCTCCCAGGCATAGTCCATGTGAATATCAACAGACAACTAAAAGCAGGAGGTATCTTTTATGTGGTATGTATGTGCTTTGCAAAGTGCCGCTCTGGTTTGGCCTATCACTGAAGTTAAAAAATCCTAGCTTCCTCATTTTTTTCCCAAAGAGTAGTTATAAAACATTAAATAGCTGTATCTTGTCTTTTCTTGTGAGATATGTTGACGAATTAGTCAATGACTTTCATAGCCCTGAACTTTGAACAGGATGTGCTGCTGTCTGTGATACACCAAAAACCACTTTTGCGCTTTATCTTACGTAATCTAAACACAGACTATCAAACCCATTATTTGACTGATTCCTCATTAACAAGGCAATTTGCTTACAGGGCAACAGAATGCACAAGTGTACTCTCGTGTTCATCTTTTGTGGCCAGAGGCTGTGCGGTTTTAGGCATTGTGTTGAAAGTTGAATTGGAGCTCAGAGAGGAGGATGATGTCAACATGCCCAAAGAGAAGCTCGCTGTCAGGCTGCCTTTGCATTTCTCTGATAGGTATTTTCTGCTACGTGAAATAAACATCAAACCAAATAGCTACCACAGGACTGGGAAAAAGAAAATACATAAAAAAGAATAAAAAGACAAACATTTTTTAGTAGCATACAAAATACATTCAGCTGAACGAAAGAGATTAAGTGTAGAAAACAGTACTGCTATCCACCAAAAGTTTAAAAAACCCAACAAATAATCATCAACCAAAAAAGCAACCTTGGAAATCTGTCAATATTGAAGTTGATGTTGAAATGCTAATTCAGCTATATTGCTCCCCCTGTATGTGTACTACAAGATACTTCATAACATAAGCAATAAAGAATGTTCTCTTTTATGTGACAAGGAAGATGGAAATGCAGTATACACAATGTAGCCAAGTGGCTAATCCAGTAAAAGTATCATTTTTAGGAGCTTTACAACTTTTGATAGCTCAGTTCCAAAGGACAACTTTATTTATGGCCTAGGGATTAGATCTGGCTTTCAAAACAAGCAGGGTTTATTGGGTCAGGTGCAGTGGTGTGCAGATGTGGTTCCACCTGTCTGACTGTAGGCCAACTGGTTGGGAATGAAGATGGCTCCTGAGCATGAAGAACCTGTCCACTGCGAGTCTAAACCACCACTCCCTGAAAGAGGAGGAGTTTTTCCATTAATTTTGATGGGAGCTGAATCAGGCTGTTAGTTTCCTGACATTGACATTGCTTTTCTTCTTATTTAAAAAGGCAAGGAAGAGGCAAAAGTCAAACAGACTCTGTTGAAAAATTCATGCCATGGTGGCCAGTACTGGGCATTTAGTTGTGTGTTGCTGGCACGAGAAATGTGCACCTGTAAATTTGGAGGGGTCGTGGTGGTGGTAATATATAATGAGAACGTTCCATATGGCATTCCCTCAGTCAGAAACATGAGAAATCAGAAGCACAAACGGTCAAGGCTGTCAACAGGTCTCCGTAACCTGTCTTCTTGGGGCTTCTTTGTACATGGAGTAGTTCCTGACTAAACCCGTAAGTAGCTGTGTTGATTTCAAAGTAGTGCAGTTGATCAGGGACCATTTTTTGGGGGTAAGGCTCTAAAACCGTTGGCTCCTAAAAGCAGAGATTATATCTGTATGTGATTACCCAGTACAATGGGATTTGCTGATTTCCAAAAGATGCCAGAAAAAAGGGATCAGAATTATTTGAGTGGGCAACTTTATATGCAATAGGAAACCCATCATGTTTGCCCAAGGAAATGTTAAAAGATAACTTGCTCATATGAAAAAATTCCAATAGCGAAGGACTCTTTAACTGACCCAATTCAGAATAATATCCAGTGTTCAGACTAGATTTAAGGGCCATGTTTTACCAATTCATTTAATTAATGATTGGAGCAATTAATCAAGGCATACATTATATTTTCAGCTATTTGAAGTCTAAATCAGGACTGATCATATGCTCTAGCTCATGCTAATTTTGCTATCCTCTAAAAATTTTTCATTGGAGCCCTTTAAGTGCAAACTTGAGTCTACTGACAGGAAACCTGGTTTTCTTTGTGGTTTTCTGGGAGGAGTAGTGTATAGACCTAGAGGCCTAAGTGACTCACAGGTTGAAAACCACTGCGTCAGCTTAAGCAAAAATCATAAGGTGATAAAATTACATGGCTAAATTAGCTACCTAAATGATAAACTAGCTTTAGGGTGTGGACCAGCGGCACTTACAGCCAGAAACAGAGTGTGAGAGTGTCTCCATGAGCCTGTCGCAAAGTCATGGCGTAGGACACTTCCCAGTGTAAAGCAGGGAGAAACTTATTAGGGAGGATTGGCGATGTGGAGATGGCACAGGTCCAGGGTCCCTGAGGAAGCCTTGATAAGGCAATCAGAGTTTTTACTTTTTTCTCTGATTCAAAGCAGTCCAGGATTGGGAGGGCAGAGGTGGCAGTCATCTCAGGCACTCAGCCTTGGAACAGTGAGGTCTGTGGTTCTTACAGCAGTAATTTCCAGTGAACCGCTGGCAAATTAAACTGTCTTGATCCAGCAGGAAAACCAAGATGGGAGCAGAGAGACAGTATCCCTGCTCTTGCCCTCAGCATGAATCTCTTGCAACTGAAAACTCTCAGTGCATGGCATCAGTGCTCATGGTTCGTATTTCTCTTGCAGAGAATTATAATTTTTCAAGTTGGAGTGGTAACATTAAAACCATTTATTTCAAGCTGAGAAATACATATCCATGAATGTTCTTTTTTAATTTTCTTTTTTTCTGTTTTGGGGGACACATCTCCTGTGCTTGACTGATGTCTTTTGTTGCTACAGACTATGAGCACGTCTTTTATTAATTTTCAGTCTCATTCTTTCTGAAAAGCACATGCACAGTCTTTTCGCTCACCCTGCCTCCCCATCCCTGACCTGCTTTTATTTTGCTAGTTTGTGGTTGCAACTGTTTTGAGTGTATAGAAATGCTGGGCTTGAAAACTGAGAAGGCTGTTCATTGTAGTCAGCAAAAAAAACCAAACAATGAGCTCAGAATCTGGCTCTTCAGTCAGTTTCTAGTAAAAAGGAGTTCAGTGAATAATGAGAATTAAGCCACAAGGGAAACCAATGCGCAGTTTGAATGTTGTTTTAAATAAGCTGGGAGTGCTGTCAGGAGTGATGAGGGTAGAATGTGGCCACAAATGTGTATTGCCTCTTTTTATCCAGTATGAATTGCATGATCAATATGGCCAGATTTCTGAATATTGAGGAGTCCATTAGGATAGATTAAACCATGTCACTGTCACTGCTAACTTCTGTTAGTCTGCTGACATCCATAAATAGAACGTATACAATACACAACAGCATCTTTTCCTTCTGCTGATGTGGAATCCTTTAAATGTAGATCCATGACTGCATGCTGTGCAATGAGGTGGCTTTGAAATCTCCAGTGGGTGACTGACCCCTTGCAGAAGTTAGCAGTCTGTAGTGTAAATAGCAAACTTGAATTCTTGAACATCTTCAGAGCTGTTCAGGAAAGGAAGGTATTGAAAAGTGAGAAACACTTAGTCTGTAAATAGACCATAACTTCAGTAATTTGTGAACTATTTATTTTTGCACACAAATCTCAGTATTTTTCTATGCTGAGTCTTCTGGAATCCCTAACTGTCCGTACATCTGGTTTTGGCATGTCCATGTAAAAGTTGAAATGAGCAGAGGTCAAGGGAGTTGCGGATTTTTGGCTGTTGTAAGAGATTAATGAAGAACTTGTGAATCTGGAAGACACAAAAGCAGCCTGAGCTTTAGGAGAGCACCAGTTAGTCGAGAACTTTGGTCTGGACTTGCTCTTCTTCTCTAGTGGGTGGAGGTTATTAGAGATGTTTTTGGAGAATATGATCTCGTACTGCTTCACTTGGTAGTAATCAGTAGCCAAAATGGTCCTGCAGCCAAATATTTATATCTGTTTGAAACAGCCACAGACAAACAAAATAACTGACTGCTTCTGCTACCAAGATTAATAATTAATTATTTAACAAAACTGACATTTAAATAGTATTCATTAGGTTTTGAAATTAACAATCCCTTGTGATCAATCAGAACATTTCATGTCAAAACTGGAAGAGCTTAGAGGAAATTCTGAAACACTGGGGCAAATTTTTTGGTGCAAAGGATGCAGAACCTGTATATTCTTTATCCAAGGCAATAATTTTGTAATTAATATAAAAGCAACTGTTGTGGCTTTAAATATCCCCTTACTTCAGTACATCTGTACAGTTCGTGTTTCATATTGAGAAATAAAATGGCAGATAGATGAACAACGATTTACAAACAATTCTATCCCTCTGTCCTATGTCATTAGCACTGAAAGATCTTTAAGACCAATATGGTTTGAACTCCACCAGAGGTAAGAGCTGTAAGAGCTCTGAGTGGTTTAAGTCACAGTCAAACTTTCTAAAAGGTAAAGTTAATGAACCTAGATACAGATGCTACTCTGAAACAACAAATAAGTAATATTGGCTAGCAGTGTGCACAGTTACATGATACAGTGTTTAATGCACTGGCAGATATAAACAGCTAGAGAGATCAGCCCTGATTTAACCTCAGATTGGTACTGGACAGGCAGTAGTAATGCAGAGAAATTTTAGCAAAAATTCCCTAATATAGACATAGCCATGGAGGCTGAAAAACACTAAAAAAAGCTGCTAGTAGAGGACAGCTGATTGGCGGTAGTCAAATGTATCTGTCTGAAAATAGAAAAGAAAATATCTGGAGTGGTGTCTGGCTCCATCAAAATCAATGGCAAATCTCCCATTGACTTCAATTTTTACTAGAATTTCAACCCTGTTTTCTGCATGGACCAGTAAGAGAAAAGTGACAGGGTGGTTTTTTTTTCTTCCCTTTTCCTTTTCCAGTATAAAGTGCTCTGTTTGGAAAACTGCCACTGACTCTTCAGCATTTGGCCCAGTTTTTAAAAAATCTCTCTCAGCCAATTAGCTGTACAAAATAAATACTGTCTCTTCAGCTGGCCTGGATAGTTTCTATGGCAGCCCCATACTTAATCTAAACTTAATTCTTTTTCCATTTCTTGCTTCTCCCTTCAAGCCACCAGCCACTTCACCAGTTCGAAGAGGCTCTTGAAAGCAGAATGTAAAAGACAAACTGTTTCTCTTCCTCTGGCAGTACTGTCCCTTTTAGAGGAAGAGTGGGGTCTTTGCTCATTACAGTGAAGCTCCATCTCTCCTTGTCATTTGCTGTCAGTCATTGTGTCTTCTGCTAAAGCCAAAGGACCCAAAATTATTTCTGCAGAAACTACGATTAGAACTCTGGAGCACTACATCCCAATTCTTTTCCTATTTTGTTTCAGAATAAAGTCATTAGGTATATTTTAGAAATCCAAAATGTACATAGATCTGTATTTTGATTTGCAAATTATTGCTGTTAATGTTTGCATGTATATATATGCAGATGTGTATTATTCACTAACAACAGAAGCCCAGTGGATTCTGATATTTACATTATGCTTTTCAGTGCTATGACTCTGAGGAAATACATTATTAAATATAATAATGTTTGACAAATTTAATATTATCAGGTCAATAGGGTAATTTTCTGGACTAAATTTCATTAAGAAATCCTTTGTTTCTCTTATTTCTATTTAGTTTTGGGTTTTTTTTCAAAGACAGAATTTACTTGTAACTTGAGATCTGAATGTATGTATCTGTTTCTTCTTGTAGTTTGCCAAACTGTTGTCATGTAAATAGTATTTATATTTATTAGTGCTTGGATACCAGAGTGATGGACAACTTAGATCGAATAAAACATTTAAAATGAGAAAGAGATAGCTCCTAAAATCACATCTTCCCTGGAGAACTGAACTTTGCTAAAGCAAACTGGTAGTTTAAGCTTCAGGTTCAGTGAATCTATGTCTATGCAGTCTGAAGCAGTGCAAGCTTGGGTGGAATCCACACTCACTCTACTTCAAACATGTAAGAAGCATTGTCACTGTTAGACATCTCTCACAGAGCCTCTGGGAACTTTTCAAGCAGTGTCTTCTGGGATATATAAAAAGTTGGCATTGTATTTTGACAGAGAAAGTTAAACCAGTTGCTATTAAAAATACGATTTCTAAGTACGTATGATTCTTCTATTAACTTCTGCAGGCTTCACTGTAAAGAGGCCTGTCTATGCTGTTACTGCGATGGCGACAGAGAGGGCACTCACGGTAGTCAGCCACAGATTTCAACAGGCATGGAATTGGGCTGACATTGCATATATGTCACACTTTGGCGCTTACAACCATGTCAGTCCTCTAAGTTGGCTATCAAACACATCTGAGGTAAAGAATTAAGACACCTTATTCCGCACTTTACTGATGGGTGAACTGAGGTCGTGACTGGAACGCAACGCAGTCCTGGCATTCAGGTGCACAGTCACAACTGTCTCCTCCAGCCTCTAGAACAAACTGCTAAAAGCAAAGTAGCTGATGCTTTGAGGAACTTGCTTCCTTCAAAATATTCACCTCAGCTGAGAGATCCATCCGATGATTGCTGTGTCCATGCATAATCCCAAGAATGACAAAAAGATTACCCAAAGTTTTTAGATGTCAATTATCTGTTGCTCCAAAATATGCCCACTTCTATCTGCAGATAGGTGTGTGCAACTTTGTGTTCTGGTCTACTCTGATAAATTTACTCATGGTTCCCTAACATTTTTGTCACTCAGGCTTCATTACTATCATTCATTAATAATCGAAAGAGTTTCAGCTGATTTGTTCTTGTGGCAATCTTTTGGCTGAGCTACACAAGTTGTTCAGAAAAATCCCTCTGGTCCATTTTCACTCATTAGTCTTCACTGGATATAGAGGTCTAATGAAAGAGTCATCTCCCTCTTAAAAATAGTGCTGTCTGCTTAGTTACACAGCCTGTCTGATAAATAGAAGGAGGTAGCAGTGAAGCGTCACATTTCAAAGACTACAGGAAAGAATTGGAATGGTGATAGACTGAGCTGATGCATTCTTAATGAGAAGAAGTTCTTCTGTTATTTTGATGGGATGCATGGAAAGAAGTACTGCATGCAGAAGTCTTACAAAATTCTGCTTGTAAAATGCAAAAACTGTGTTAGCGTGACCCTTTGAAGGTGAGAGATGTGAGTGCTCTCATCCCTACACAACTAAAAGCTTTTCGTGTTGGATAAATCTTGGGCATGCATCACAAGCCTTGGAATCAATATCTAGTCCACTGACCACTGAATGTTTCCAACATCCTATAATAAATTTAGGATAATAAGAAAATGCAAAAAGCCTCACTTGTAATGCACCAGAGGTATCTCAAACAGTGTTACCAATGGCTTGGGTGCCCTCAACAGCAGATTTCTTAGACAGCTCCCAGACATTTTGAGAAAGTGGCCTTAGCCACACTCTGCAGTGGAGGAGAAGTAATAAACATCAGAGAGTAATACACGTCTGGAGGAGAAGTGCATCTTGATTCCACATCCAGCAATAGTTTTAACATTGGTCAGACGAGCAAGGGACATGTATGAGGCATACTCAAGGAATGTCAGTCTTTTAGGAACATCAGTGTACATCATCCAACACTCTGTCTCCTGCTGTGACCAAATTCCAGTGCTTTAGCAAAAAGAGGTGAAAAATCAGACAAGAAAATAGTTGTTACTTTGTACTCTGAGTGGAGAAGTCCTGAGCCTCCACAAGTGACTAGTGGGAACCCAAAAGCATGGATTTAATGCAGTGTAAGCAAAGTGTAGGACACATTTTTCAGACCTCATTGATGCTACCAGCTCAGTATATATTCAAGAACTCATAAAACAGTCTTAAATGTCTATATCTAAGAGCACTTTGCTCATGTTTTATGATCTATTTGATCAACATTTAAAGTTCTGTCTTGGAATAATGCTGGTTCTTTGGAGGAATTTGGAAGATCCCTTCTGAATTTCACTTTTTGGATAGCTGGAAATCTTCTTCTGAATTTGAGACTCCGATTACTCGTGACCCAGTTTACAAACCTATGATCCTGTGCTGACACTGCCATTTTCTTCCTTCTCTGATATTTACATTTTTGTATGAGAAAGGATCATCATATTCCTCAGCCACTGTGTTGCTAAGCAAAACAAGTGAAACTGTTAAAATTTATCTTTGTATGACAGATACTCATTGCTCTAAACATCCAAATAGGTTTTCTCTGCATTAATTTTGATTTAAGCTCATCTTTATTTAACACAGATGACTAGTGCTTTACACAGAATTCCAGAGGAGGTCCTCTCCAATGGTACTAACACTTCTATAGCACTACTAAAAATATTTTGCCACATCCATTGTACAGTTGCATACACTCTTTTTGCAAAGCCACCTTCCTGGCTTTTATACTTGCATTTTCCAGTCTTCAGCACTTCAAATTAATCGGTTTGCACCTAAAATTATGTGTTGTTTCAAAGGGGCAGGGAGGAGGACTGTTAAATTTTATCTTATTCATATTATCTGTGCCAACAAAGTTGTCTTACTCTTCTCAAGTGATGACTGAGTCCTGTTCAACAACATTAAAACATCCTAGCTTTGTGTTGCCCACGAATTTTATGAGTGCACCCCTAATTCTTGCTCTTAAGACGCTAATGGTTCCTAAAACTAATCCCTGAGAAACACAACGAGGAACTTTCCTCCTCTCAAGTAACACCACCTGTATTATACCCTATGGTTGTCTCCATTTATCCAGCTTCTTATCCAGCTTAAGAGGTTTTAGACTAATTTGCATAATTTCCATTTAATGTATGAGTTTCCTATGAGGACCACAATAAGGATTTTATATAATATCTAAATATGCTAGATCTGACACATTGTCCTTCTCTAGGAAACTGAAAACTCTAAGCAATACCCAAAAGTAATGATTTTAACCACAGATAGTCCCATTGTAATTTCTCCCAATTTTAATTTTCATATGTTTTTAATCACTCATTTTCAAATCTGTTATAAATGTGCATGGTGCTGAAGTCAAACTAACAGCCATGAAATCACTTGACATACTTTTCCCCCCTCTTCTTGGGCATATTTACAGAATCTGTCATGGCATACTTCTGTCATCTGGTGCTATCTCCAAAATATATATATTTAAAATCTTTTCTACTTGTGCTTCCATCTGCCAGTGTCTTCAGTACTCTAGAATGAAGACAATATGGACCCAATGATTTTGTCACACTAAGCTACATATATTTGACTTCCCTTTCAAATGATGTCATTCCCGTTGATTTATCATCATTCTCCTTAGCTATCCTTTCAATATCTTCATGTACCTCAGCTTCCTTGAAACTGGAGAAAAGCATTTATTCAACAACAGGTAAGCTATACATCAAGAATAATGTAGGCATGCCCAACTTACCCTTCGGGTCACTGCCATGGCCTCACTTAATAGCTTTATTTCTTCATTGTTCCAGTAGCTAAAAAAAAGGCTTTGTTTTACTTTTCTGTGCAAGGTGCAGTTCAAAAAGGCCTTTATCCATCATTCCTTTGCTTCTATATTTTATAATGCCTGAAAAAAGTTCTCCGTGATAATCAAGGCCTCTTACCACTCTTTGGGGCTTTTATATCTATTCTTAGTATCTTGCTTTAGTGATGTATTCATTCAGAGACTCCAGACTCTAGACTCTAGACCCTTTCCTACAATTTCTCCCTCCTGCCCAGCATGCATAGATTATTTCCATTCTTAATGTAAATCCATCCTTTCCTGCGTCCAAATTGTTAAGTTCCTCGGGCCAGTCATCTTCATTCACTGATTTTTCTAAAAGTTTGACATTTTAAAACACCAAGCCTTAGCTATAAATGTGGTTTTGTCCATCTTTCAATTTAAGAAGAACTGAATCCATTCATAATCACTTTCTCCTTGAACATTAGTTTTTGGTCAGCTGTTCTGCAAGATCCTCCTCACACACAAAAAACCCTAAGTTTAAAATAGTACACATGTTGTTGCGTTATGAATTTCTGTACCAAAAAGCCATTCTTCTGAAATGTCTAAAAATATCTAAACCTTGCTATTATTGATGGTATTTATGTCTGTGTCTGGAAAATTTAAGTCTCCTATGCTCATACAATTTCCCTTATTATTTATTTCTTTATCTATTTATAGAGATGATTACCCTCTTCCAAATCTCAGTCTGTCAGACCATAACATCCCCTTCTCCCCAAATACTTTCCAAGTTGGGCCTCTCTTACCATCTTCCTTGCAGTGATTTTCATCCTAACAGATTATGTTTTATTCATGCTATCACATTTTAAGATGGATAAACACAGTTTGCCTGTTTTACTTTGCTACAGCTTCAAATTTCCTGACTTTTATATGTTTTAAATTGCATCCACATAGGCCTGTATATAAAATTTCCTTGTTTTCTTTTTAGATTGAAGAAACCCCAAGGAAAAACAGCATGAGCTTCCCCACCCTTTCACAAAGTGATTATAAATGTACCTATTCATATTAGATTGACTTAACAGCGTTGGTTTGGTTTGGTTTTTATTTAGCAATACATACTAGTCATGAATAGTTCTTTTCTGTACCAATAATGCTTTCTCCTAGCCACTACTCATCCACTTGGATGAGGTATAGGTGATACTGAAATAGTGACTAGACTCTAATCAATGTACATCATTCATAATTTGCAGAAAATGTGTAGTGTTCAAAAAAAGACTAGAAATTTGAACAGTAGGGAACACTGGGAAGTGTAGAGATTTACCTCCCATTCACACTGTTTGCATGTAGTCTTGCTGTCAGACGCAGCTCTAACCCAAATTCTAAAGTTCTGTGGGGGGAAATTGCCCAAAAATCTTCAGCCACCGTCTCTCATAGCCATTAATCTTAGAGTCTGCTCGTAAAGGACAGGCGAGGAATGAATTATGGCATAGTCCCTCAGCAAATATGCCAAGCTCAACTCTTCTTAAACATCACTACAGCCTAAGTTACAGTTCAACAGAAAGTTTCCAGGTTGCCATTCTCAGCAATAATAAGTTGTTATCATGCACTCGAATATAAACATCACTATTAAAATTCCTAGACGCACTCTGAAGTGTTAAAATTAAGTCTTCCTATGACTAATCTTATAAATGATAACCAAAAGACTGCATGTAAACTCATTTTATTTCCTATCTGAAGAAGATAGGGAACTTAACCTTAGACTTCAAAAAAATTTATAGCTGAGCCAGTACTGCAATACATTTATTCCAGTCAGTGTTGCTGTGATTTAGATGAGAAGCAGCAAGAAAGATTTGAGCTGCCACACTTGACTTTGAGCTGCCAAGAAGAGGTATTGGAGGTTACAGGCTAAGGTTTAATTTATTTTCCTCCTTTTGTTACAGGCAGAGATGGTACGTGCTGCTTTCCAAGCGCAGAGATCTTTCCTGGTGTTAGCATCCCAATGTCAAGAGCCTCAAGAGGTAAGAAAAGTGACCCAGCATTTCAAGAGGCAGTGTGTTAGGCTGTCAGAGGCTGTGTTCCCATATGTTTAATATTAATCCCTGCATCTGCTTTTATTTGTTACTTTATTTATACAGTGCACTTGGAGGCTTGCTTTCAGTATTATTAGCATGGCACTGTAATAATCAGAAAGCCATGGTTCAGAGTTAAGAACCTTTTCTGTACCAATACGTATAAGATCATTGAAGCAACCAAAGGAGATTTCCACTTTAAAGCTGTAAGTGGGATCAATGTTTATCTAGAAAGCTGGAAATGCCATGGAACAGAACGGCTTTTTTCTAGCCCCGCAGGGATGCTCTATGACAGACTTTGAAGTCAAGGGATAAGCTATTGAGAGAAAAATCAATACCAGTCCCTAGACTCAATATTCTCCAAGCTGAGGTCCAGATTAGGCCAATTCTGGAAGGAAGGCAAAGCATTATATCAATAAAATGAAAAAAAAAAAAAGAATTTCTGTCAAGTTGATTGATGTAGTTATCTTAGTGGCAACTATTTAAGTCCTCCCCTCACAACTAGGAAGCTCAGGGAAGCTGTGGAGTTGTTATGAAATCTCATCCATAGTTTCTGGAGGGCACAAGGTTTTGGCCAGCAGCACTGTATCATTCCTGGGAATAGCAATCATGCAGCCCTTCTGTAGGACCACCCTTGAACCTTCCTTCTTGAAGTATGCAGAGAAAGAAGACTTCGCTTGCACAGGCTCTCCACGGCCTTCAGTTCTATCTTTTTCCACTAGCTCCCTGCTCCACAAAGAATTCTCTGATACTGGTGTAAATTATTCAAATTTTGCTGTCACTATTGTTCTTAGAGACATAAGTGAAAAGCTTTCTAATCAGTATGTTTTAATGGCAAGGGTACTTAAGGAAAAAAAATATATAGATATTCCAGGCGAGACTTTAGATGTATAGAGTTCCAAGCAAGAAGGGATCAGTTGTTTTTCCAGCTGTCCCTGATCTCAGAGAGTAAAAGTGGGTCATGATTCACAGAGAACCGGCAAAATTCCCATTGGTACAGGCCTCAAGCAGTCATTTATATTGGCTGTGAATACAATTGCACCCAGTGGCCCACAAAACTCTTCGTGCTCATAGGTAAAATATTCCCCAACGAACAGTTTCCGATGGCCCATAATGTAATCCACTGTTCTGAAGCGTTGGTATTGTCCCAGGTCTGGTAAGAGTAAAAGCTGTGGCTCGCTGTTTGGCCTCCTGTGCTGATGTGCTGTCAGTGTGATTTCCTCTGCTTTTCAAGTGAGAGTGGCAATGGCTTCTCCTCACTTTTACACTTAAAACTTTCTGACCTCAAGTCAAGGCTTTGAGATTTTATGAACTGTGAAGTTAGAAATTTTCATTTTAAAATGGCAATAAAACAAGTAAAAAAAAAAAAGAACAGATGTAAAAAGAGATTCTCCAGCAATCCAGAATGACTGATACAGCAGCATTAAGAAAAACAACAAAAAAATTAAAATCTTGCTATAGACATCACCAGAGCTGTCCATGTGTATCCATATGTCTTAGTTGCATGTTAGCAAGCTTGCGTAGGTTTCTGCAGCTTGTTGACGGCAAGAAAGTGTACTTTTACCATTTAACTATCTTTTAGCACCAAGGAAATGCCACATGGTATGTGTGTACACATCACTCTGAAGTTAAAATACCAGGAATATTGTAGACTGAAGTTCCTTTCTCAGTGAAAACAAACCCTGTCCAGTTATTTCAGTTTTTTTAACATAAAGACTGCTAGGTACACATTTTTATAGGCTTCCAAAGACATGTTGTTGCTCATTCTTTTTCTCTTTTTTTTCGCATATTTTTTGCAACGATACATTCAACTATACTGTGGAGAGATATGAAGATAACTGAAGGCTGCTTGTTCTGTGCCACTTGAACAGTATTTTCCACTGCAGAGAATGACAGTTCCAGGCACTAGGCTTTTTATATCTCTATCTCAATGGGGAAAAAAATCCTATTGTAAAGCCACACTGGTTAACCATTTTGAAAAAGCTGGTTATCACCAGCTAACCCAGGAGAAGAAAAGAAGCAGCGGCCCTCCCCGCCACCCCCCAGACCTTATTGATGTGATGTCATCTGGGCTCTGGTTGTATTTATAGCCTAGAGCCACAGAGTCAGTGTGGAATCCAAACAGGAAAGCTAATCATTAGTGTATCAGAATGCACAGAGTAGAGAAAAGCAAATGAAGATGACAGCATATCTATAAATGCGAGAGAAAAGAGAGTAATTCTGTCATTCAGCTGTCTAGACTGTTTGCTTTATAATGTAAAGCTGTGAATGAGCCAGCGAGCTGCGATTATGGCATAGTAGCTTTGTAGACATTCAGAGACAGCGGTGTGGAGACTGAGGGGATTTACTGAGTTCCTGTCATGTTGGGATGTCATACATGGTGCCTTTAAAAAAAAAAAAGAGGGAGGGGAAAATACCGTGGAAAAATAAATTAGGTCAGCTCTTGCAGCTTAGAAACTAATTAATAAGGAATTCAAACAAAGAGAAAGCTCCTATATATAAAATAATCCTTAGATTTTTTTGGTGCTCAGCAAAGAGAGAAATGTATATCATACAAAAAGCAATATTTTTTCTCCTCTATGAAAATGTCAAAGCCCTAGGATTCATTTAGCTCTTTAACTCCTGCTATGAGTCACTAGCAAACATTTTCAAACAGTTAAGCTTGCTGAAGCTGCTTTTTCAGAGTTTTGCTTCTGGTTAATAGTGTTGATATTTTTTCATTTGGAATCTGTTCCAGTGCACAGCCCTTATTATCTGTATACGTGAAAATAGTAGGAGCTGAGAAGGTAGTTCCAGCTGGCATACCAATCTAGCATCAACTGCAATAAATTACTTCACAGAGAGCATGTTCTGTTACTTTTTATGGTCATGTTCTATATTTGCATGTGCAGTGGAAGAGGTCATATGACAAAAGCACCGGTTGATAGTCC
Source organism: Chlamydotis macqueenii (assembly GCF_036417535.1). Classification (NCBI taxonomy): domain Eukaryota; kingdom Metazoa; phylum Chordata; class Aves; order Otidiformes; family Otididae; genus Chlamydotis; species Chlamydotis macqueenii. The sequence continues at coordinate 68,753,277 of NC_141557.1, forward strand.
TGTTTGTGTCTGTCCCAGCTAATGGCTGCTGGATACAGGCTCATTCAGCAAGATGGGATTCTTCAGTTCATCCACTTGCTAGAAATTGTTTTCTGGCGCCAAACTTCAAATGTTAAAGAAAAAAAAAAAAAAAGCTCTGTTATAAACTGTTTACTATATAAAGAGAAGATGGAGAAGGGAAAATATATCACTATAGTCTCTGAGAAGTTGTATAAAAAGGTATTTTGAGAACATATGCTTACATGTTGCTTGGGCAATTCAAATAACATAAACCTTCAGAAAACGTTATGAAATACTTTGGATCTGAATTTTCTATTCCCCATAGTCCAAGCCAAATACAATTCTGACTGAAACATTATTATTTTATTGTATAATAATTTTAAAAGTTATTAGTGTTCCTCAGCAACTTTATCTGCTTAACAATTTTGTAAAAATTTATGATCATGCATACTAACGTACAGGACCACTGCTCAAAGTCACTGCACTGAATTCTTTGTGAATGGTAACTTATATACTGTCTTCTCTTCATGAGTTGTTTCATCTCACTTTAAGAGTACAAACAATTTTATGAGTTTCTTTGAGGGCATGAATAATCCATTGTTGCCATAGTGGGAACTAGTTAATGAGAGAAGTTTTCCTGTGAATCAATATAACCATTTGCAGGATGAACACAGTCATGGTAAGAAGTACTACAAACAGATTTAAATGACAGATGCAGTTCAGACTATAAATGATTACGTAATTTCTCATTAAAAAAGTGCTGAGTTCATATGACAGCCAGAGCTCATTGATTTAATTCCAAACAATGTGCAGACAAACATTCAGATTAAATACCTAGCTTAAATATCCAGATTCTATACACAAGTGGGAGGAAGGAGGTGGAAGAAAGTGAGAGGTAAAGGAGGGCTTTCCCTTTTTCCTAGAAAAGGAAAAAAAAACCTGAAACCCAAGCAACTGTATTTGAAGTTAGACTCAGAGCCATGAGAACAATTCCTGAGGTTTTTTTATAGTCAAGCAAAAAATCTATTGTAGGAACAGAACAGTTTAGTCAATTTCTTTGAATAAAGCACTCATTCTCAGAATTTTTATGTAGAAATCTAACATGGAGATTTACAGTTCTCTACTCTCTGTCAGTGTAGGATTGCTCTTTTTTTTGTCTTCTATTTTTAAAGCACTTCAATAACAGGACTCCTGGGACTTCTTATTCCGCATCCTAGCAGGATTTGTTTTCTAATTACCTTGACTTGCTTATGTGATTCCATTTTCGACTTATTTTCCTCATTCTTACTGGGATCACCCTTACTGTTTTCCAGAAATACGAAAAGCAGGATGCTCCTCACCTCATTAATTTATTACTTACACAAAAGAGTTTGAGCCAAGTTTTGCTGCCATTCTACTGAGTTGGTTGACTGCTGCAAATCTGCACCTCTGTATCTAGAAATAGCTTAAGGAAGAATTCAGTTCAGTCCTTTCAAGGTCATGAGGTCCCAAACTTACAGAAGGTGCCAAGAGTGACATGGACAGAGCCTGAGAGTCCTGATCTCCAAAGGGAACCCCTTCCCCCATCCTGTTGTCTGAAATCTTGCCAAACTGTTGACATATTTCTGTAATCAGCAAGCCTACAACTGAACACAGAGTGTTCACAGCCGCAGTGATGGACCGACTGACAGTTTTCAGTCGCTAGCCTGCTGCCTCACAGTGTTTACAGGCTCATTTTTTGATATTGTTGCAAAGTCTTACTCAGCTTCAGGTCCACTTTAATCCTTGATTATTGCTTCATTGTAAATGTATTGCCAGTCTCCAGATAGCCCCCCGGCACCTGTTATCTCGTAATTTTGTCTCAAAGGTGCTCCACTGCATTTAACCAGCCTCAAGCTCATTATATTTTCTGGTCATAGAATCATAGAATCACAGAATCATGTAGGTTGGAAAAGACCTTTAAGATCATTGAGTCCAGCCATTAACCTAACACTGACAAGTCTACCACTAAACCATGCCCCTAAGCACCACATCTACACGTCTGTTAAATACCTCCCGGGATGGTGACGCAACCACTTCCCAGGGCAGACTGTTCCAATGCTTGATAACCTTTTGGTGAAGAAAATTTTCCTAATATCCAATCTAAACCTCCCCTGCCACAACTTGAGGCTATTTCCTCTTTTCCTATCGCTTGTTACTTGGAAGAAGAGACAGACACTCACCTTGCTACAACCTCCTTTCAGGTAGCTGTAGAGAGCGATAAGGTCTCCCCTGAGCCTCCTCTTCTCCAGACTAAACAACCCCAGTTCCCTCAGCCACTCCTCATAAGACTTGTGCTCTAGAACCTTCACCATCTTCGTTGCTCTTCTTTGGATGCTTTCCAGCACCTCAGTGTCTTTCTTGTAGTTAACTTCTGTAGGTATCCTTGTACCATTTCTCTTTCTTCACTTGTGTTTGCCAAAACTCCCAGGTCAATAGCCCCTGCAATGAAAAGATGGATGCGTTTGAGATTCAGTTCTGCCCCAGGGGCAGTGCACTCAGCCATAAGAAGGCCTAGAGACACCTAGGGATCCAGGGAACACAGAAGGGGCATGATCAGTGCTACATCTCCCAGCCTGTACAGAAGAGAAATAGCCAGAGATGCACATTATCGCACACTGTAGACTGTCTCACATCAACACCACCAGGCACAGACTCTCCAGCAGTTCACGTTCTGTGCAAGAACCAGGCTCCCGTAAGAAAAGGCTCCTTGCACGTGTTTACTCCAGTACGTCAATACATGGTCCAAGAACAGCATCACCCCATAAGGAAGACATTATTGAAGATGATAGATACTCTGTGTCTTGCCTAGCTCCTCATCTGACATATCTGCTAAGCAATTCTGGGGGTCCTACAGACTCTTATTGGAATTCTGCTGTGTCCTAAAATAATGTCCTAAAATCACCAGGCTAGTTTTCAATCCCTTGAGCAATGTTCGTATTCGAACTGCACCATGCAAGATCCCACTGAGCTATGCTGGCAGGACGCTCCCTTTCCGATTAAGTATCATATTCTGTATTTCTGCTAAACGCAAATCCAAACCAGTACACTCCTTTCTCTGTGCTATTCAATTGTTCCCCAGGATTTCTGGACTGTGCGTCATCTTCAAAAATGAAAGCAGTGGGGATACAACTGACTGAAAAGCAAGTCTTTTCAGTTCACAGGTTATTTCAATTTTCTGTAATTTTACTTTGATCTAAATCAGATCAGATTCTTGAATTCTGATGTTATGCATACTCCAGGACTGCTTATTGAACCTGGAAGTCTTACAGTTTGTCTCTGGGGAGATCTCGGGTGAAATACATGAATGTCCAAGGCTGGAAGCCTGCACCATCTAACATCCCTGTCTGGGCACGTAGCCCATGGGAAACCTAATTTGCCTTAGCAAAGACTCATCAGACCTCAGATGTTGTGAACAAAACAACTGTGGCGCAATAGAGCACCGTTTTCTGACAGAAGCTTTGCCTCCTGGAATGTCCTAGGCCGCACTGACATGGATTATGATCAGAGCAGCAGGGACTGAGGGGTAGTAAATCAAAAGGTTGAAAACAGTTCATTAGTGTAATTGTTCTTGTTGATTAGGTGTGGGATGTTCCCTGTGTGATTACAGCAGGAGGACCCTTCCTTGTTGAATATACTGCCCATGAAGAGCTGTAGTGTGCAGGAAAACAATACATGGAGCGTTCAAGTCCAAACCAGAGTCCTGGCCAAACGCGTTTGGTGTGATTCTCTACTGCTGTTAGCTGGTGCATGCAGTTTGTATCAGGCCCTAGATTTCTCCACTGGTTAGAAGCTATTTGTCATTCATGTTCCTCTCCATTTGCCCTCCCTCAGAGTTTACATTGCAAAATAAACCCACAAATGACTAAACTAGTAATTTGTGATGTGGGGTTATGGTTTAGTCTTCCCCGGTTTTTTTTCCCACAAAGCATACAATTGCTACAGCGAATATTGGCTGTTAGATTGAGAATTTATGTGCTATCTAAGAGGAATAAAAGCCAAATACCAATTAAGTCACTTTGGAAGCACACAAATGTGTCTAAGCTTCTGTGCTGATGAAGCTGACTAGACATTTCTGCAGATTTGTCGCTCTGAGTCATAGTCCTGCTGTTGCACAGCAGTGAGTTGAAGTGGCAAAAGCTGTACTATTGACAAACAAATCAGACACTTGTTACATCACTATGTGGAAGATTCACAGCCTAAGAAAATGAGACCAGAATAAGTTAATATCTCTCTGCAGTTAGTTAGGAGGAGACTTTTGAACCCTGAAAATATCAGAGTACGAGAGGACTTGAATGTAGTGATTACACAGAAAGATCTCACTGGTGGTCCCCACTGCCAGTCATAAAATGCTTGCAGAGAAGCACTGGATTAAGGTGCAGTACATTATACTGCAATTTTAAGAGCAAAACTGTGGTACCAAATGTGAAACACTTTCCGCAAGGAGAGATGGAGATAGGCAGTGCTAAAAAACCAGTTTGACAGCCACCAACAAAAGCTGGTAGTACTTCACTATGGAAGTAATAAGGAAAAGGGAAAAAAAAAGTAGGCATTTGAGGAATCCAGGTGCAGCATTAGGAGGCGCAAAGTTGCCAACTAGCTTAGATTCACCTCCGGAGGAAAAAAAATAAATTTCTATATACTTAAAGAGGTTATTCCTCAGCCTAATCTGAACACCGATTCCATTCAGACCATTGATGCACAACTACAACAAAAAAGACAGGCCTTTCTTAAACCCCATACATACGAAAAAAAAGACTAACTTACATTTTAAAGACTTCTTTACAGGTTGCCTTTTACAAAATACAAAATATGGGAAAGTACAGTTAATCTAAAACTAATTTAGTTCTAAAATCATAGCCGCCCATAGCAGAAATGCACCTCACTGATGATCACTGAAGCTACCAGTATCTCAGTCCTACAGACAGAGGATGGGATTCTGCTGATCAGCTTTAACTGTCAGGGTAGGCATGTTGTGTAAGGTGTCTTTCCAGGCTCTCTTCACAGTAAATGGCAGCACCTCTAGAGTGCAGTGTTCACATCTGTTAATGTCTTCAAATATATAGTCTTCTAACAGCTATTAATAGGTGGAAGAAATTCCTCAGGGACATCTCTTTCTTAATTTACAGTAGAGGCAATCAAGTCTCACCTTTTAAATTGTTAGCACTGAGTGTGGCGGATGCTATCCATGACATTTTTCGTCCCTGAAAGGATGAAGTGTAAGATGGGAGAGTACGAGGCTGTTTGCAGAGATAATGGCTGTGTCTACACATTAGTGTTTTAGTTCACAGTGGGACTATGTTTTTCCTTCAAATCAGCCCCATTTACTACGCTGTGATTCACACTGTAGAGCAGTCCCAGGGTATACAAAATGGATATCTTTCTGATGAAGTTAAATGGAAGATACACTCCTAGGCAGTACCTAAACCATGATTTACAGCTAGTCCAAAACAGCCTCCCCCCCAAACATGTACAGTGTGAATGTCAGGTCCTCAGCACCAACTGTTTTGCTCTACAGAACCAATCCTATTAGGCTGCACTACTTGCCAACACACACAAAGACAGCTGATTCAAATCAACTCTGTGGTTCAAACTTGCCAGTGAAAAATACAATGTAAGTACGAGGGAGATTTTGAACTGACAGAAGAAAATAACAGAACTGTAGTCCATGGAATAAAGGTTGTAGTCATGCTGCTCTGGTTGCAGCTGAGTAAAATGAAGGGGCTGCTGATCCCAAATGCTCTCAGCTTTCTTTTACTGCTCCTACGCCAAAGGTTGCCACCCTCTCAGTTAGCAAAACTTGAAAGAGTATTTGTTCCCTTGCCATGTTTTTTTCATAATAGGTCAGGTTGATTTAAACACCATAATAGTGAGGTCTGAATTGTGTTGCCACCCATCAACATAAAAATTCTTCAGTAAACAATCTCACCCCTCAAAACCATGTAAGATTAGCTTAAAAATACATAAGATCTTTAAAAACTGTATTTTTATGTACCTGCTGGGTTTTGCGCCTTTGTGATTCATGCTGGCAGGTTTCTGGACAGCAATTTTCCTGAGAAAATACCCAGTTTCTCACATGAACGCTGAGGTTTTCAAGTAAACAGTGGCTCAAGCAGTTTAGTGTGACTTCACAGGCAAATCACAAAAATCACAAAACCCAAAAGTTTGGCCATTCTCCTGAATTAAATCCATGTGCCCTACTCCTGTTAAACCTGTCATATGGGGAACTTCTCATGTGAGTATTACAAACATGTGACGGAGAAGAATGTCTGTTTGGCGTGGTCTATTGGAATACCAGTGTGCCAGGCCATTTTATGGAACTGGGCTGAGCCTGTTAAATCTCTGAAGCCAAAACCTAAGGCAGTTCTTGTTGGATGCGGTAACTTTTTTGAGTGTTTGGCTAATCATTGCAGTAGTCTTACTACTCTTGATTTTCTAATAAGAATTATAAGACTTGGAACAAAGCTGCCTGCTTGTTTAGGTGTTAATATTTTTTTTAAAAATCTGGTTTTGATAATTATTTTAAAAGGACAAAGGCATACTGGGAATCGCTTTTGCTATTTCTACGTTGTGCCACTGTTGCATTTTTAAACAGTTCAGCAAAACTGATACTACAATAGGAACGGTGTTTATACAAAGACTCTTAAATTTCTGTCAAACAACTGTGCTGTGTCTTAAATGACAAGAAATTTTATCTAGCACATGCCAAAGACATGCTGAAGATTTTTCCAACAGCTCTGAATCATCTCCTTGAATTCATTTTTTCTTAGCGATACAGTATAGACAATCATTTTATTAACAACCAGCTGTTTTAATATTCATTGCAATGAAGAGAGTATTCTTCTAGAACCCTCAGCACAACTGGTTCTGCATTGTGGAGCCAAACAAGACTGATTACTGCCAGAATTAATGAGCCTTTCTATGCCCATATGCCATATACACTGTAATTCATCTGCAGTTTAATCACTAACTAAAAATTTAGAACTGACTGCTGGGAGACAGGACTCAATTAAGTGATTCCTTGCAGGTCTGTATTCCTTTGTGTCCGGCCCTTACGCAGCAGCTTGGACCACAAGAAGCTTGCGCAAGCACACACACAGATTTTGTGCAGCCAGCCAGCAGCCGTTGCAGAACAGGACAAGTGTCACCCGGTGAAGGGAAGGCAGGCTGTGCTGCTCTCCGGGTGCAGCTCCCGTGGGCCAGAGCTGAGCAAAGCCTCAAGCCCTTTGCGGCTCTTTCTGGGGTCACTACAGAGCCAAGTGAATTATTACTTTGAGTTACATTCCTTAGCAATATGTATTTCACCTTTAAAGCACCAACAGTGCACTTTTCCTGTGAAATTACATAAATCTATAACATTTTTATAAACAGTAGATTCACTGGACAGGTTGAGTCCTGTGTTCTGAGGGACAGAAATTCTGTGTGTACCACTGACAGAAAACCCTTACAAAAGTGATTGGAGTTTTTCTAGGAGGAGTAGGAGGAGGCATGGGTCTTATGGTACCATTCTGGAAAATGCCCTAATTTTGCTTTCTTCCCTGTAGATATCAAAGTGTTCTACAAAATAAAACAGCTACATTAGCATCATTTCATATATAGGAAGCTGAAGCACAAAAAGGTAACACAGCTTTCCTGAAACCTGATGAAATTGGGTGGGAGAGCTGCAAAGAGAACCCCCATCTATGGACTCTATCCACGGAAAGGTGCTGCCTCCCAGTGCTGCCTAGATAGACCAGGCAACTGTGGAGCTGTATTTTTAGCCAAAGATACTCTCTTTGGTTGGAACCGGGCCATGAAGATTCCCAGTAAGCTAAGGACTGTAAATATCCCTTAGACTTTATGGGAGGAAAACTGGCATAATATCAAAGCAGAACAAGCACTTTCTTAAATTTCAGTTTTGTTAACTACTGTCATACTTGAAAGATTTCCCTGCAAAATAAGAAAGGACCAACCAGCTGCAGCGTGTTGTAAACAAGCAAAAATTAGAAAGAAGAATTCCTGCAGACTTTATCATGTTATGGCAACAAAATCAGTTTTTAAGAACTACAAATCATGGAGGTTTCAGGGCTTTTTCAGACTTAATGACTTATGTTGGTCATTAAGCCATCTACAAAAAATCTTTTCATCTCCCAGTAATACTGTAAATACTTGTTTTCTCCCAACCCACATTTTTGTAGGAGAAGACCAAATATCCCCATGCATTTCAGATATATAAGCCTTTCTCAAAATTACATTACCATTAAAATATTAAGGCTCCATAGTTGAATCAAAATTCTTTTAAAAATGCAGAATCTCTTTTTGTCCTGGTTTTGGAAGTGTCTTTTGACCTATGTTGATCCATGGCTAACATGCTTATTTTAAGGTGACATGAAACTCTGTAAAGCTGAGGTCTTGCAGAAGGGTGACAAGAAATACATTACAGATGACAGAGATCAAGTAGCACATATGCACACATCATCTTGTGTGTGTCGTTACACCATTAGTCCTCAAGAATATGAGGGTTAGTTGTCTCCAACAACTACTTAATTCCATTAAACAAGTAGTCCGGAGAAAAGATGAGAAAAAATGCAGACTTCTGCTAGATCCGGAGTGATTTCTCAGTGAAGTGCCAGGGAAAATCAGAACGATGCACTGTCTTTGGTGGGACATAGTATTGGTTCTGCGAACATGCTTGTGCAATAAAGAGCTGGACTGTTTTTATATAAACTATTTATCGGGTAGCAAGGTACAGCAGTTGTTTTGCTTGTGAACTAATGACTGTGCCTCAATATGCTGCTTCTAAGTGGAAGAATTCTTCCCAGTAAGTTGGTGCTCTAAATTATTTGTTCTGACACACTGAGCTGGTGTGATTAGCATTCACTTTGCACAGGAAAGAGCTTGGACAGCTTCTACATTCAATCTGTTTTTCTCTTCACTCCAGACATTATTCCTTCCGCTCACCAGTCATTCCCCGGGATACCACTTGTTTCTGATTAACACAGGAGAATTTTCCCAAACCATGGCTTGCAGGCAGTATGTTTCCCATGAAACCCTCCCACATTACTTGCAGCCAAAGGAAATTAAAACAGTAAAACTTACCAATAGGGAAAGCCAAAACTGATGTTGCCTTCGGTGTGTTACTTTCTCAGTCTTGTTGCCAGATGGTAACAGGCCACTAACCTAACAAGTAGTTTGTGTTTCTTATAGAAAAAACAACTTGGTTAATAACTTGGAAAACTCAAGCCAGTGTAAAGACTCTCAAAAGGTTCCAGGGATATCAGATGAAAAACACAAGCATTCTGCTTACTCTGAGCTATGGGGTCTCTATGGATCTTAACCTGGGCAGCATGTAAAAATCCTGCCGGTGCTGAGAACAATTTTTGCTGCAACACATTATTAATACTTAGTGTCTGTGCATTTTGCTGCTGCAATCAGAGGAGGGTAATTAAATTGTTACTGTAATGGAGCGAATACGCTGACCTTTCTTTCCAACTGTTAAATCAATGGGCAGGGAGGACAGTGTTCAACCACAGGGTGTTTTCGGACCACCCATTGTAACAGTGTCGGTTTTGTTTTTTTGCAGAATGAGGTGACAATGCTTCTCAAGCCAATATCAGAGAAGATTCAGGAAATCCAGAACTTCAGAGAAAGGAACAGAGGAAGTAAAATGTTCAACCACCTCTCTGCCGTCAGTGAAAGCATACCTGCCCTTGGGTGGATAGCAGTGGTGAGTGGCACGGAGGGTGGTTGGGAGGGCTGTAGATGTGCTTCTGGATGGTGTGGCCCAGAACTGTTCCAAGTCTTGCAGAACTTTACAGTCTCACCTGCATAGTTCTTCAGTCTACTACACCCAAGCAGGTGTTTTATACTATACCTCATACATCAGGGAAGGTGTCTGACTAATGTTTTACTTCCTTTCTCCTTCTGTTGTTTCCTGCTACCGTGGGTTGATGGTCCTAGTCTCCTAAACCAGGCCCTTATGTCAAGGAGATGAATGATGCTGCTACCTTTTATACTAACAGGGTATTAAAGGACTACAAGCACAGGTATGTTGCCAAGCCCCAGTATCTACTAGCCAGAGAATGGAGCATTAGCCATACCAATGGGGTTCACAATGCCATCACAGAAAGCATTTTGTACAGTAAAAAGCATTTGATAAAATCTGCTTGCAGTAGTATATTTTCCCCTCCTTATCTTTGACCTGCAGCGTGTTGCAGTGAGAATGGCAGCAGCACTAGCGGTGCTGGTTTTCACTCTCTGCAAATTATATTTAATTTTCTGGCATTCCAGCATCATAAGCTTATATGCAAATGCAGATTTACACATCAGTGTGTGGCTAGCTAGCTGCTACGTGTCCTTGTCTCACTTGTGCACTCACACTGCTGCTGTTCTTGTTCTTTGCTTGAAAATGTGCATTTAGGTGGTAGGAGTATACAACTGAGCATCTAAATCTGTAGGTCCCAAATTGATTTTTTTTCTGTACCACTGCATTGTTCTTAAAGAGCACAAGGAATTCACAGAAGAGTGCCATGAATGAGATCTGCGAGCTGACAGAGAAAGAGAAAAAATACAGGTCCTTCCTATGCCCTCTTTAAAAAATCATATATAAATCCTGTTGATTTGGTACTTCTGGAGGCTGGATTTTGGCTCTTGATTTTTATATCCCAGTGAAGAACAATACTCTTTAGTGAGGAAAACTTTATCTATATAAAAACCTTTTGTATATATTACTACTTATGGTATAAGTACAAATATATATTTTAATATATATATATAGAAAAAATGTGTTATTCCTGAAGCCTTAGTTTACCTACTGAAGGTAGTACCTACTGGAGTAACTAAAGATTTTTACAATGTAGCTTTAGAAGTACTTATTCTGGAGAAGAAAATATCTCACATAATCCTATAGACAAGGGTACATTAGCTAGGTATTTAGTTCTTCCCCTAATAAGGAATTCTTTTCCTGGTTTTCACTGAATCAGATCACAATGTCTTCCAAAGAAGCGGAAGGCTTTCCCTTGATTTCAGTAGACTTTTTATTACACCAGATCCTCAGCAGTATAAAGCATCAAACTCCAAAGGAAATAAATAGGAGGTAGACACCGAAATCCTTGTGAGCATCCAGTCCACAGCCATCGTTATTCAGTAATAATTCTTTTCTGGATCTTCATAAGTAAGGACCCCATCTTACAAGCAGTTTCTCTCTCTCTACAAACTTCTTGTTTTCACTGACTGTCCCATTGGAAGACTAAGCCTTCCAAATAATGATTCCGGAGCTGACTTGTGACTTGTACTTTAAAAATTCTTGATGTATAAATATTTTAGTCTGATTACTATAATACGATCCAGTATTACCCTGGCTACATTTGAACTTGGAAGCTAGAATATTTTACAGAACTCACGGATATTTAACTTTCTGAAGTTCAGCACGCTGAGACTGAGTCTGGGTAGCTGTGACACAGCTCCATGTACCTTTAGTGCTTCTTCAGCTGACTTGGAGCCTGCACAGGGTGATGATGCACCCTTCCAGCAGGAAGCACTTTGTGCTGGAGGCATCCTTTGCCCTTGTTTGTCCTCTTGAAGGATCTAACATCTTTCCAGTGTAGTAAGCCCCAGTATTTTCTGCACTGGGCTGGCTGGCTGCCTGCTTACTGATTTGGCTTTAAGGCAGGCATTGTGTTTTACCTGCTTTAAGCAAGAGTAGCAATGCTTTCTGTTTTTAAGTACATTCACATATGTAAATATTGTCTCTGTTTTTACAGTGACACACGCCATGTTGATTGGGTGAAGTCGTATCTGAACATCTGGTCTGAGCTTCAAGCTTATATCAAAGAGCATCACACCACAGGTCTCACCTGGAGTAAAACTGTAAGTACTCTTTCCTTCTTCAAGAAGAATCATAAAATGCCAGTAACTAATTTGACTTTTAATGCAGGTCATTAGCTCAGGAAAGAGAAGTATCTAGGGCAGGAACAGAAGTCATGATCCATGGACTTCCCAACCAAGCCAGTAAAAGTTTGAAAGGCAGGTGGAGAAAATGTGTCAGGCCGTTGTGGTACAGGTTTTGAGGAAGAAGGAAGAATTATTTGGGACGATTATAGCCATAACCCAGAGCTGCAGATGGTGAGGAGAGGCAGATACAATTCTCCAGGCCTGCTACAGTAGAAGGTGGGAACAAAAACAAACCCCAAAAATGTAAAGAATGTGTCAGTCTAGAGGAAAATTAGAGGAACATGACAGGGAAAGAAAAATGGTGGAAAGAATCTGAACAAAGAGAGATATTTAATAACAGGAAAAAGAAACACAAGGGATACATCCCCATTTATTACTTCATATATAACTCTCTTTATAAAACTGTTATTTTATACATACAGAAATAATTTCTTAAATACATATATAGAGAGAGTAAATGTAACTGTATACATAACTATTTGTACTCTCTCTATATGTTTATATAAACATATTCTGTGTGTTACATCTCAGATGCATAGCAAGATGATGGCAATGAATATTGTTGTCTAAGAGAGGTATAAACATGAAGAATTTTCTTCTGTTCGGCATAAATGTAAGAGTTTCTGTTCACTGTCTACAGCGCTGCGATGTTCTATATTATTCTAATAATGTGCTCATCTTTATTAGCAGGTTAGGAGAATTGCAGAAGTATATAAAAAATACAATCAGTCAGCTCTTTGCTGTTACCATCTCCTAAACTTACCAGTCCACTCACATACCTGTACATACATTCTTTTACACCAAGTTTATCATTTCTTCTGTATAGGCAAATAATTTTTTTTTTAATTGAATAACTGTTCAGAGGACTGATGTAGGCCACCAGATAATTTAATTCCCAGACTAAACCACTGTAAGAACTCAGGAACATAGGGAACTGAAGTAGAGCTTTTGGATGGAATGTATCTTAACATGGAATAAGGGTTGGAGCACCTCTCCTATGAAGAAAGGCTGAGAGAGTTGGGGTTGTTCATCTGGGAGAAGAGAAGGTTTCAGGGAGACCTTATTGCGGCCTTTCAGTACCTAAAGGGGGCCTACAAGAAAGTTGTAGGGGGACTTTTTACCAGGGCCTGCAGTGACAAGGGGCAACAGTTTTAAACTGAAAGAGGGTAGGTTTAGGCTGGATATGAGGAATAAATTTTTTATTACGACAGTGGTGAGGCACTGGAACCGGTTGCCTAGAGAAGCTGTGGATGCCCCATCCCTGGAAGTGTTCAAGGCCAGGCTGGACGGGGCTCTGAGCAACCTGGACTAATGAAAGATATCTCTGCACGTGGCAGGGGGGTTGGACGAGATGACCTTCAAATGTCCCTTCCAACCAAAACCATTCTATGATTCCATGGTACCTGGAAAAGTTACTTTATCTTCTTCTGTATGGAGGTGTTACCCATGTAAGAGAATGTATGTTACTTGTGCTCAGCAACGGACTATGCAACTTTCTCTTCACACCCTTCATTAGGCGCTGTACAAGGCCTTACAGTACTCATGTATTCAAGTGCAAGTTCAAACACGGGAGAGATCATGATCTGTGTGTATTTCTTCGAAGCAATGCAAAAATGTTTAAATATAAATTAAAAGACTGGCATTATCTGCTGCTTTGTAGGTTTCTGTAGTAAAGATTTAAAATATTAAACATTATTCTCTTCCTTAATTTAGTACAAAATTTCACACTTGCTACAGCCTACTCTGTTTTAATCAGTGAATGTGAGAAGAGCTAATGATTTTTAAATGATTATTAGATAAGGAAAAGGAATTGTAGTAGCCTGTTTGTTAGCAGCATTAGCCGGAGAATCCGGGACAAACTTAGTTTTGTTAATACAGATAAAGAATCATCTTCACCTTTTATGGAACTTCACAAGTATGGAAATAGTGTTATAAGATAAAGATTTGTTATAGCTATCTGATAAAACAGGAGGAACTCTCAGTGCTGGGAGTACTAGTAATAGTATTCAGAAGTGTAGCTATTGCAGATTATGTTTGATTGGTCTTAAACCAGCATCTCAGCCATCATATCTTTCTATTTCCCTTTCTTTAGTTGTGCAGGAAATTGCTGAATACAAATCTGGATGTGACTTCTTTATTCATATTAAGCATAGTTCCCTGCCAACAGTGCTCATTCCCATTACTGCATGTGAAGTATTGATTTCACTCACTTTGGATATCACTCAGATCTGAAAGTTGTCATGGAAGTGTGGCTCATTTAAATTATCATTCATGTAATATGTGTCGGAAAGATTAAATTACAAACACATTTTTATGGGTGTATAATTTTTTTTTAAGTTTTACTTCCTGTGAGTGTAAGGAAATTAAAATCCAGTAACTTAGCAGGTTGTTTAAATAGCTTGTTGTTTAAATGTTGTTTAAATATTTCTTTGAAGCTTGGTAACAAATACATTCAAGAAAGCAATGAGTTACTCAAGTGATAATTTGATTTTTGTTATACATTTTAAAGTGAGAATGAAAGTCACAGATTCATGCTGTGTGAAGTTAAGCATAAAGGTCTGCAGAATCAGGGCCTAGACAGAAATAGGATATATATAAAAGCTGTAGATGCATTCCAGACACAGTTGTTAATCATTGCACGCAGCAGCTTCCACTTATATGCATAAAAGGAAAAAAAAGAAAAAAAGCAGTAGTTTGGCAAGGCATTAAGAAAGTGGCACATTTATGAAAGGGAGACATTGATACAGAAACACTATTTTATTATAGAGGGAGAGAGAAGAGAAAGTTTTTGGCCTATGTAAGTACACATTTAAAAGTGCATTATACCAATAATTTACCCTTCATATTGGCAGAAGTCAACAAATGCTTGAAGCTTCATGTAAAAAGCTATTAAGTAACATAGATGAGTATTTCTGAAGAGACTGAAGAGTCAGGGAGAAGATTAACTGCTTCTCTCAGAGCTGTATTCTTATAGCTTTAACTGCAACAAAACCCCAGGAGCATCAGCCTAGAGCAGACTATGCTTGGGTTCCCAAAAAGGAGGGGGCAGGCTTTTTTAATGGGCAGTTGGCCCCTTTACACATAGGTACTGCATACTGCGATACGCACATTTCTGGCCGGGCTCCGTGGCACTGTCACAAAGCTGTGCCGTTTCCAGCCCCCGTGTACCCTTCCATCAAGCTGCACAGGGCAGCTGCAGGCAACCTTGGAACAGATCACTGGTGCATGCAGCAAAGTGCTCCTGGCTCTGGCAGTGAGCACACAGGCAGGCACTTTAGAGGAAAGAGAAAGAAATGTCTTACTAAATTACAAGACAGGCACTAAAACAGGTGGAAAAGGTTGAAATAATGGCTAAGCAGTCGGCTCTGACAAGAACAGTTACCTCTGTCAGCTTTATAAGAAATTAGTGACAAAAACAGATGCTTACAGATTTTTGGATCTGACACAATTCTCTCTCCTTATTCATTTTGGCTCTGGTTCTGCCAAGATGTCTGACAGTATTTTACTCCTTGAGGGCATCCTATTGAAATGCCAGAAATCAGTGGAGTTAAGGACCTTGAGACCTTTGTGTATCTGAGCCTGTTTCGCTGCCCATGTGGAGTGGTGGTGCAAAACTGGACCCTAAGTAAATTGCAGGCATTCCGTGACATGAGGGATACAGTTAGGATATTTGTTGGTACTGTGCTCACAGAAGAAAACTACATATTTAAAGTATGTGTGTTTGTGAATAGGATTGTCCCAGAGAGTAAAATGTTCCAGTCTGTATTTTCACCATGATCTGCAGTATTCATTTTCATTATTGATTGTGCACATGTCAGGGAAAAGACGCTTGTCAGTGGAAGTCAGATGGATCTACAGTATTACCTTAAAAGTGTAATTTTGTAGTTCCTTTTTTTTTCCAGTGTAAAGTGTGAGTCTTCTGTCACTCATACCCTGTGGTGAGTAGCAGTTTGCTAAACTCACAACATCTCAATTTATCCATCCTGACAAAGGGAACAACAGCGATTACCAACCTAATGGAGATTTGCAAGTTTTAATCTGCTACCAGATATGACATTCTCAGATGTCAATGAATCTTATGCAAACATTGTTATTATAACAAATTTTTTTAAGTGCCCAGTGTAGCATTTTACCCATGCAGCAACCTTCATTTTTGCTTGCTACAACTTTCTGACTTTCACATGAAATCTACAGCTGTAACAGTAGCCTATGTCTTTTTTCAGTTCTTACTGATAAACAGCAAGTGCTCTTTTTTCTTTTCTTTTTTTTTTTTTCCTAAATAAGGGATTCTATTGAAACATGGCTCTTTCTTCCCTCTCTAGTGTTTTTTGGTGGTGCAAAGAAATGAACCAGCTCACAAGAATGCCTAATAAAAGTTTGTTTGCTACAAGGACCACATGAGTAAGCTGGGGGAAGTGAAACTTTTGTTCCTATTTCTGCAGGTTAACTTTGCATCAAGAAAACAACCAGTAATGAGAGATTGCTGTGGTTTCCTGTACATCAAATAAGTGTTAAGAAACAAATCTTCCTCGAGGATAATTGTCTTGAATGTTTCTCTCAATTGTAGGTGGATCTGCAGTTAAGTTTTTGTTCTTTGTATACAATAGTCATTGAGGACAAATTTTGCCAGAAGGCTTATTTACAAACAGGAAATATTTACAAACTAGCAGTGAGTGTTATTACAATGTTTAGTTTCTAATACCACATTTCACTCAAGTGATGAATGTTCTCCCCCATTTACAAATCAAAACACATTCTTAGGAGGAAGTCTGCATCTTTACCAGCAGTTGAGATTTATTTATATCCTGTTCCCATTGAAGCCAATACATAGAATCACAGAATCATAGAATGGTTAGGGTTGGAAGGGACCTTCAAAGGTCATCTAGTCCAACCCCCCTGCAAGGAGCAGGGACATCCCTGACTAGATCAGGTTGCTCAGAGCCTCATCCAGCCTGGCCTTGAACGTTTCAAGGGATGGGGCCTCCACCACCTTTCTGGGCAACCCGTTCCAGTGTTCTATAACTCTCATTGTAAAAAAAATTTTCCTAATTTCTAATCTAAATCTACCCCCCTCTATTTTAAAACCATTACCCCTCGTCCTATTGCAACAGGCCCTACTGAACAGCCTCTCCCCATCTTTCCTGTAGGCCCCCTTGAGGTACTGAAAGACCGCTATCAGGTCTCCCCGGAGCCTCCTCTTCTCCAGGCTGAACAGCCCCAACTCTCTCAGCCTGTTCTCATAAGAGAGGTGCTCCAGCTCTTTTATCATCTTCGTCGCCCTCCTCTGGACCTTCTCCAACTGGTCCATGTCCTTCTTGTGTTGGGGGCTCCAGAACTGGACACAGTACTCCAGGTGGGGTCTCACCAGGGCAGAGTAGAGGGGGAGAATCACCTCCCTCGACCTGCTGGCCACACTCCTCTTGATGCAGCCCAGGATGCGGTTGGCCTTCTGGGCCGCAAGGGCGCATTGCTGGCTCATGTTGAGCTTTTCATCCACCAGCACTCCCAAGTCCTTCTCCTCAGGGCTGCTCTCAATCCATTCCCCGCCCAGCCTGTATTTGTGCCTGGGATTGCCATGACCCAGGTGCAGGACCTTGCACTTGGCCTGGTTAAACTTCATGAGGTTGGCACGGGCCCACCTCTCCAGCCTGTCAAGGTCCCTCTGGATGGCATCCCTCCCTTCCAGCGTGTCGACGGCACCACACAACTTGGTGTCGTCGGCGAACTTGCTGAGGGTGCACTCTATCCCACTGTCCATGTCGCCGACAAAGATGTTGAACAGGGCCGGGCCCAGCACGGACCCCACTCGTGACCGGTCTCCACATGGACATTGAGCCGTTGACCACCACTGTCTGAGTGCAGCCATCCAGCCAACTCCTTATCCACCGAGTGGTCCGTCCATCAAACCCATGTCTCTCTAGTTTAGAGAGAAGGATGTCATACGGGACAGTGTCAAAAGCTTTGCACAAGTCCAGGTAGATGATGTCAGTTGCTCGTCCCTTGTCCACCGATGCCGTCACCCCGTCATAGAAGGCCACCAGATTGGTCAGGCACGATCTGCCCTTGGTGAAGCCATGTTGGCTGTCACCAACCACCTCCTTGCTCTCCATGTGCCTTAGCATGGTTTCCAGGAGAATCTGCTCCATGACCTTGCCAGGCACAGAGGTGAGGCTGACTGGCCTGTAGTTACCTGGGTCTTCCTTATTCCCCTCTTTAAAAATTGGTGTTATGTTCCCTCTCTTCCAGTCATCGGGGACCTCACCAGACCGCCACGACTTCTCAAATACGATAGCCAGTGGCTTGGCAACTTCATCTGCCAGTTCCCTCACGACCCGCGGATGGATGTCATCAGGTCCCGTGGACTTGTGCACCTTTAGGTTCCTCAGATGATCCCGAACCTGCTCTTCGAGTACAATGGGTGGTTCTTCACTCTCGCAGTCCCTGCTTCCACCTTCTACAGCTTGGGTGGTGGGACAGGAACTCTTGTCGGTGAAGACTGAGGCAAAAAAGTCATTGAGAAACTCGGCCTTCTCCATGTCCTGGGTAACCAGGACACCAGTTCCCTTCTGGAGGGGGCCTACATTTTCCCTGGACTTTCTTTTGTCCCCTACGTACCTATAAAAGCTCTTCTTGTTGCATTTTATATCCCTGGCCAGATTCAGTTCTGCCAGGGCTTTGGCCTTCCTTACCTTATCCCTGGCCACTCGCGCAGCCTCTTTGTAGTCTTCCCAGGCTACCTGTCCCCACTTCCACCCTCTATAGGCTTCCTTTTTTACTTTCAGTTGGTCCAGGAGCTCCTTGCTCATCCACGCCGGCCTCCTGGCCTTTTTGCCCGACTTGTTTTTCAAGTCGGGCACCTCTGCTGAGCTTGGAGGAGGTGCTCCTTGAATATGGACCAACTTTCCTGGGCCCCTCTTCCCTCCAGGGCCGCCTCCCATGGCACTTGGCCCATCAGGTCCCTGAAGAGGCCGAAGTCCGCCTTCCTGAAGTCTAGGGCAGAGAGCTTGCCATGTAGTTTCCTTGCTGCCCCGTGGATCTTGAACTCCACCATGTCATGGTCGCTGCAGCCAAGGCTGTCCTTTAGTTTCACATCCCCCACCAGTCCCTCCCTGTTGGTGAGCACAAGGTCGAGCATGGCACCCCTCCTTGTCGGCTCCTCTATCGCCTGCAGGAGGAAGTTGTCATCCACGCATTCCAGGAACCTCCTGGACTGCCTGTGCCCTGCCGTGTTGTCTCTCCAACAGATGTCAGGGTGGTTGAAGTCCCCCGTGAGAACCAGGGCCTGTGTACAGTATCTTCAAGTCTTTTTTTCCCTAAAATATCATTTAAAAAATATTTATAACTCATTAGATAGTACTCTAAAAGCGCTCTTTAAAAGCTGAAATTCTCCACAGGCTCCACACTGAGAGGAACCATTGTAATTCCTACGCTAGCCTGATTGAGCACAATTATACTACTCACAGTATACTACTCGCAGTACAGGCTTTGGCCATTTCATTTTTGTCTAAAATAATCACCTCCAGACATTTTCTTATAAAATGGCCCTGCCTCTCTCCTGTACTATCAAAATGTTTTCCTGTGATATATTGTCTCTCTACATATTGAGGTGAACAAGCTGCAAAAGACCAACTTCTGCAGGCAAAAGCCTCCTATTATCCTTCTGCTATCTCTTCTATCCTGTGTTTAGTTTGACCCACTTATCAAGCAGCCATCGTCTGAGCCACTTCACTGAAGCTAAAGGTCAAAACTGTAGTGCTAAATTCCAGCCCCAGCTACAATCCCAGAGGCCTCATCCAGATAGAAGTAAGGGCAGCATAGATAGACTGATTTAAATGCCTGTGTCTTGGATAAGATGCAGAAATTTTCAGAGTGCTGGATTTTTCTCAGTCATAGTATTTCCTCTCCTTTTCTGTCGCCTTCCATTCCTTTCTCTTCCCTTCACTTTCCCTATTTCCTTATACTTTTTTTTTTTTTGTTGAGAAATTTGCATCCTTTAATCTCAACTGTTTCTTTTTCAGAGAACAGGCAATGTTCAATGTCAATTTAGAAACCAGCTATCCTGGCAGCTCTACAATAGTTGCCTCTTTGGTGGAGACTGCCTCAATTACATCCATGTCCCTTTGAAAGAAAGTAGTTTTACTCCCTTGTTTCAACAATGGCTGGCAATATTTGTCTTTACTGGATATCAGCGGTGTCCTTTTAACATCGGTGACCAAACACCATTCAGACATGTTAAGGGAGAACCTAGGAGAGGCTAGTTTGACAACAGCTGTCAAGCGCAAGCTGTCCTGTAACATAATGCGACCTAGTTCCAGTGGAATAGGGAAAGGAAAGAGAAAATTGAAAGTATGTAAAATGTAGAGAAAAGAAAAAGGCACTTCTATTAAAACTTTACTGTATCACTGAAGAGATTGGTCTTCTTTTTAACTGATTGTTTATACAAGTAAAAGATGGCTTAATGTGCCTGTGAGAGCACATTACTTGTTGACAATTAGATTAGCATACAGTTCTCAAATGATTTAGAAGACGTTGGCTGTGTAAAACATTCCTAGTTGGGTAAGTGTGAAGATGTAAGCACCATTTTAAATCCTGAACAGGTGAAAAATGGCAGAAGTGTATTAAAAGGGGCGTCAAAGTTTGAACACTCAACAGATAAATAATTCTGCTGAGACCCGGTAACAAGAAAAGAGGCCGGTCTGGTTTTTGCTGTTTTGTGTTTTAACTCACACAGATTACAGACCCTGCCAGTCAGCTGTTTCATCGAGTAAATTGTGGCTCTCAAGGCAGCATAACCCCTTGCAGACAGGTGGCTTAAGTACTGTAGGTAATAGAACTGTTGTGCTAAGCTACTTTTACACAAAAAAAACACCTTAACAAGAGCTCTGTGCCCCTGAGTCACAGTCCACCTGTTCCCAGAGGCTGATATGTGATATTTTGAGCTTCATGATTCTTGTCTTTGGCTGTGCATATGTATGGAAAGAACAATACAGCATGCTGAAATCATTTTAGGTGTCAAACTAGGATTTCTATAAAGGTGGAGAGGGAGAAAACAGAGATATCTTTTTTTTTGAGAAGAACCTAGTCCCCATTAGGATTCCTGTTTATCTGCTGCCATGAAAAGAAGGCTTTTCAATAAATTAAGGAAGGGATTTTATGCCTTTATCTAAGCCACCTGTTGTCTCAGCTGCAAATAGATACTTACCTTTTAATATGAATGACTAATAAAACAGGACTATGTATTACACACATGCATATATAATTTATTTATATGCATTATATAGATGTTTATAATCTGTTTGTCCTAAGTAAAAATGGCCATTGCAGCTACAAGGAATGTATGTCCATTCAAATGCCCCACAGCAGGTTCCCACCGTAAGAACTTTGTTCCTCCCAGTTTCCGTGCTGCACTGTGTTGGCCCAAAGCTGGATAAACACAGAGGAATGCCGTGGGTGTTTATACAGGGCCCGGCACATAAGCCCCTTGCATCCCCAGAGGTACAAGCCTCTGACTAGGGCTTGTTGCTGCCACAATACTACAAATACAGTAACAGTGACATGGAAGGCTAACCCAGGGAATTGTTCCGCAAGAATGTCTCAGGAAATAGGAACATCTGTGATAAGACATAAAAAGAAATTCCTTCTATCTCTCAGTATCTGGGTTTAACCTAAAGACATGGCAAGCTGCATATGGCCACCAAAAATTACTGACAGTATGGTATCCAGAGCACTTCTGTTATGCGTGAAGTGTGTTTTATTTCTCTAATAAGACTGGCTGTTGCCCTGTGCTCCATGGGAAGCCTTTAGGAGAAATGTACTGTCACAAGGCCCAGCTTCTCAGAAGCAAAGCGCTTCACTCATCTCTACTCTAATTTCAAGGGAATTAAATGAGATTCAACACAGATGAATTTTAACCAACCAGCTGCCTCAACATAAACAGTCATTTCTTTTTTCCAGTGAGCCAGCTAGGTAGCCAGCAAGGAGAAAAAGAAGGGTACCTCTCCTTTCTGCCAGTCTTACAAGATAAAGGTAGAAATACAACATCCTTTGAGGCTGTACTGCAATCCTGCAAACCCTTGCCAGTGATAATGTGTGTTTATCAGACCCAGCGTGACTGTCTCTAGAGGAAGCTGCTGAGCCACACTCAGTGGGAGGCCCTTGGGCCTGTCTGCAGATGGCTCTGGAGCATCCAGCCAGGAGCAAACCCTGACCCGTTCCTGTCACCCCATTCAGAGCATGGTTTAGTTGGAGGTTGAAGACGACAATTTTTTTTGCCTGGGAGGAAATTTCTGGAATGTTCCATCACCTACAAAGCTGTTACCTCATGGCCGCAGGGCCTGCATCTCCTGTTCTTGATAGTACCTTACTCAGAGAATGACGTTTTCCTTTATTTCAAAAAGCTCCAGGACAAAGTTTAAAGCACATCCGGTTCACTATGATACCAGGATAGAGGTTAAAAGTTAATGGCTTATTTTTGTGTTACATTTGCACAAAATAAGGCTGAAGCTATCTACTCCCCTGATAATTCTTACAAGGGGCGTACTTGCAAATGATGGAAAAGTGACCACACCAACATGTTAATGGGAACAGTCGGCTACCAGCATAATTTGACGTGATGTCTATAGACACCACAGCGCTCAGAACAGCAGCTGTTACCGAGGCAAACAGCTGAAATAAAAGAGAAAGAAAGGCGGCTTGCAAATAACCGCCTTTGCTAGTCCAAGTGGCTCTTTGTGTAAAGACACACTGCTGTTAACATCTGCTTGAAGTTAATCTGAAGAACTGATTGCAAATAGCAATGCTGGTAAGCACCTGCTGCTTTAGGATAGATGAACTTTTGCGGGCATATAACGTGCTATTTTATTCCCAGCAGCTCTCACAAACACCACCCTATACAGAACAGAAATGAATGGATTTTGTGAAGGGCCCTTCAGTTGAAATCGGATAGGACTATACACAAGTATGGCCAGATACCAGAGCAGTTTTAAGAGTCTGGTTCAGAAATATTCTAGAGCCTGAGGGTCTGAGTGATCTTGGAAGGGTGACTAAGGAAAGCAAACCAATTACCAGTGACTTAGGTTGGTAACTTGGGGGTCTATGTATTAACAGAGGACAAAATTAATCAAAAGAGAAAGTTCCTGGAACCACTTCACTGGGCTGATTTTAAACTGCCCTTTACATTAGCATGTTTGAGTGCAGCACAGGTCCCATCTTCCTGGCATGCAGAGAATGCAAGAGGTGCAACAAGTTTTCTGCATTTCCAGTTCACTTTTGTGCTTTCTGTCACCTCATTAGAGTTTCCCTGTGCCACTCTTCCCACCAAGAATTCCACCTCACTTGTTTATTTGATTTCAGTTAGGTAAACCAAAATGGAAAAGAAAAGAAGGCAAAAGCCAGAGTGAGACCAAACTCCTCTTTACAGCAAGTCTCTGACTGCCTCCTCATTAGTGAGACTTGTCTGTCTTTTCCATGCTGTTCCATTTCAGTGGGGAATTGTCCTACTGGATGTGTCCATGCCATAGGACAGTAGATCTACAGTGGAGCAGTTAGTCCCTCCCTGTACTTTCAGCGACCTTTTTTCCTTTGATTTCTCCTTCAATTTTGCCTGGCTTAATTTATGATTTAAATTGTTTGCAGCTTCCGGAATGGCCATAGATGTTCAGACATAATTGAAAATACCATGATACAGTATCTGTTAGCTTGTGTAGCTGTAACTCAGATCATAAACTAGACGAGAATTTTTCATGCAGGAGAAAAGTTAACAAAGGTTCAGTCCATCTCTTATTTCTGTGGCTGCACAAAATTAAGAGGAAAAGCAGAAGAGGTGACTGAACTTTAGGTGTCTTCTGAGACCTTGTGACAGCTCATGAGTTATTAATTAGATCTAACTCATAATATTTTGAGCTCAGTGGAGATAGCCACTGACTTTGGTGGAGGGATCAGGCTTGTAAAGAAAAGAGGAGACATGAGTGCAAGGGATAGATTTTTTTTTTTCCTACTCTTGGAACTCATTCAAAGGACTAGAATGACTTCACTCCTCAGGTCAAGGATTTAGATTTTTGACTAGACTTGTCTTTTCATCAGTACTGCTCCTAGTTTCCCAGATCCTTTCCTACCTCTGGTCTTTCTTGAAAAGTAAATAAGACATTCTCCAGTCATGCAAAACCACATCCAAACTTGATTGATGTGTTTAAAATCCTTCCTTTTTGTCTGTACTTTCACAAAATAGTTCTTTCAGAATTTTGGGAGAGAGATCATCCACTTTGACAGATAAATCCCTCTGAGTTTTGCTTCCACCTCTATTACAGAAACCCTCCCATACTTTTGTTGCCGTTTGGGAAACTGCCTTTGATGCATTACTTAGCAGCATCATTTGAGCTTGGAGTCTCCTGCATGATCTGTGATGGCCTTCAGTTTGACACTTTAAGCAAAGAGACTGGCAGAGTCTCTGTGTTGTATGCAGAATACCCAGATAACTTATGCATCTTTTTTTCTCTAATGCATCTTTGCAGCCTTTGCAGAATTTAATTGGTGTTAATTTCAAATGAACATGTGAGTCTTACACACACAGGTTTCTGTAAAGTCACAGCACTGTATTTATGCAGGTGGCAGCAATAAGGTTTCTTTGAGAAATCATATGTCAATCTGGAATTTGGGGAGTCAGATTTTTATCTCAGACTACAAGTTATTAACCACTGCTACTATTAATCTCCTCCCATAAAGTATACATAATTCATAACTGCATGTTCACACTGCACGGTGAATGATGAGTGCCATTTCTGGGTATCTGAGTATTTTAAAAAGCCCTGCAAATGCAATGTTCATAATTCTGGATAACCAGGACATAGTGGATTCAGTTGCTATGGTTGCAGGCAACAGATAGGGAAGATCTCTGTTGCACCTCAGGCAGCAACAACTGATTGTGCCACTAAATCCACTTACATTCTTTTTTTTTTGTTGCTATCATAATTCACAGTAGTGCTGACTCTGCTGCAGGTAACATTACTAGCATTAGCAGAGGCAGGAAGAGAGGCACAGTAAATTGAGGACTCAGTGACGAAGTTGTCCCCAGCCTAAAACAATAACCTACAACTACTAAGTATGTAAGCAGAAATGCTCTTTAGTTTCTGTATCCATATGTCCATGCAACAATGAAATGTTTCTAAAAACAATCCACATCAGTTCTGCTATATTTTGACAATAGATGATAATACATTTTTAAAAAGAATTCTTCTCATTTGTTTACATTTGATCAAAAAGATTTAATGGCATAGAAGAGAGCTCATTCCCTTAAGAGATCTTGGATCAGAAACAACCAAACTGTAGCACTACATCAGTTTCATTACTCACCCAAGTACTGGGGATTCAGCGGCCTTTGTTGTACAATGCAGTTTGAATGTCACTAATGTGACAAAGAATCTTGCTATATATCCATCACTAACATATTCCATAAACAGCTCCTTCAAATGCCACCGTACTTACATGCTGAAGATGCATGTGCCAATAGAGGGTGCACATTAAGAGGTTAACTAATATTTTTCCCTTCCCATGCTACTCTAATTAGGGTCATAATGACTAAGAGGTTTGAATACAGTTACTTCCTAAAATGTGCCAGTCTTCCTTTTTTTTTAAAAAAAAAAAAGTATGTCTCAAGAGTAAAAAAATAAAGGAGCATGTGAATGTCAACCTCTTTCGCATTATCAGTTTGGGATTACAGGCCAGAACATGTTTACTTTTTAAAAAATAGCTAGTTTTCACTCATGTGAGATATGTGAACAGATGGATACTTTGCTGTTTCAGTTTAGTGGAAAGCAGAAAGGAGTGGCATCATAAATGGTTAAAAATATCCTCAGAGTCCAGCTAAGCAATATCTACTTCCAATATTGATTACCAGGGATGCACTTTTAACAACCTGTATCTATTAACAAAGGTAGACAATTAGAGGAGCTGTCACTCTGTAAGTCCCTGTCATTTTCTTATTGTGTCTGCCCACCTAGTAAATACATACTGGTGCAATGCACAATGTCTGTACAGCTAAATTAATCAGAACCAATCTTAATTTTTTACAACCATTCTTTTAAAACAGTCTCAGCTCTGCTGCAGAGAGGTGGGATCAGAGTGACACTCAGTGGCAACACAGAAAAAGTCATTCTCGGTTTCTCAGATTCTAACATCTATTATTAGGATGCATGAAATTTTAATTAGATCATTATTCGTATTTTCTGTCTGTTTGCTAATATTCTATGTAAGCATTATAATTCAGACCAAAACATGTACTTTTGATTAGGCAAACTGAAATAAAGATTGGATTACTTACTTTACTAAGGCCCCCCTCACTCATAACGTGTGTGCTGTGATTTCCTGCAATTGTAAAAAATAAAAAAAGAATTTAAGAAATTGAACTAAAAACTCAAATACTGAATTTCAGAAATAAGAGACTTGAGTCACCATAGTTTTACATTCTTCTGTGTTTGAATCTTTGCAGATTACTTGAACAGTCTGAAGAATGGCATTTTACATCTTGCGTACGATTTAGCATGTTGCATATGTATAACTGGCAGTTCGTGATCCTCCCAGTCACTTGTGCTAGATCAAAACATTTTCTGTGTGCTTCTGAATGTACACCAATCATCTATGGCTAACTGAATTTGGTATCTGAAAAAAAAAGGAGACATTTTCCCTTTTATGAAAGTAAACACTGGAATAAATTATGGAAGCTTTACTATTAAAGATTTTTCACATCAGTCTTGACAAGCATTTGAGAGAAATATTTTTGGTGGAGTAGTTCTGCAGTAAGGTAGCACTGTAGGCTGTCAGTCTTTCCAGCCTTGCCTGCTTTGATCCAGGGAAAGATTCACAGTTTCATGTTCGATTGTGGTGCCAGAAATTCTTCTGAGCCTGCAGCTGCCTAGAGTCACTCAAACTCACAGCATTCAAGGATGTTAATAAATAACAGTTATCATAATACAATGTTCCTCAAAATACTGTATGTAAAATAATTTCCATCTGTCTCAAACAGGGTCCTGTTGCATCATCCATGTCCATGCGATCTGTTCTAACAAGCGGGTCGTGCCTCTCCCCACCACCGCCACCACCACCGCCACCACCTGGACCTCCCCCCATATTTGATACAGAAACCGTAAAGGATGAAGGAACTGCATCTCGCTCAGCCCTGTTTGCACAGCTTAACCAAGGAGAGGCAATTACCAAAGGTCAGGAGAAAAGAAATCAAATTTTGGTCCATGAGTCAAACTACATTGAGAACTGCTATGTATATTAACCCAACTTCCGTTGCATTTTTAAGTTACATTCAAGCAGCTCAGATCTTTCTGAGGCTTGCACTGGGTCTGATGGATGAGACTGCATACCAAAATCTCCTTTAGAAGAAACAGCACTCACATATGTTCAGCATACTTGACATTCACACCATTTATTTAGAAGTATCTTTTTAATTTTAAAGCAGCCAAACTGGACATCTTCAATCCGCAGTAGCTGGTGAATCTCTAAGTTGCAATTGCGATAAAAATGTATCCCTCTTTCTGACTGACATTCAGTTTACCAGCCTGTGTCAAAATGTGTTACATGTTAGGTGAAAAGGTATGGCTTACAGCTCAGTGTGGAGTACAATAATAAAACTTTTTGTATTAATACTGGATAGTTGTAATTAAAGTGGAAGGTTGTGAGTTTAAATATATACGATTGATATATCTGCCTTTAATGCTGCAGGGGTACGTCAAATATTGTCATAAGTTAGAAAAGTAGTCTCATTTTTATGGATAGAAAAATATGATACAACAAGCCCTCAGAGCTTACTACAGATAGAGAAGGACTAGAAGACATTGTGGCATTTCCTGTTAAAGATACTAAGATAGCCCATCCACAGGGAAAGAGGTTTTATATTAACTGCTAAAAATATGTAGGCAGTCACACTTTCGGTTGTTACCCAGGCAAACTTTGAGGAAATAAAAAATGTAAATTCACAGAATAATTTAACACTATTACAAATGAACCTTACCCTTAGGACTGGAAAACAGAATCTCCTTAATAAACATACTTTTTTTTTAGGGCTTCGACATGTTTCTGATGACCAGAAGACTCACAAGAACCCCAGCCTACGTGCCCAGTGTCCATCTGTTCGTTCTCCAACAAAAAGCCATACTCCAAGTCCCACCTCTCCCAAGAATTCCCCGCAGCAGACCCATGCGCCTGTCTTGGAGCTAGAGGGAAAGAAGTGGAGAGTGGTGAGCTCCAGTCACACCTCTGAATTGCACCTTGCTTATAGCAAACCAGGTTGAGCACTGAACATCTTGCAAAAGGCTGTCCATGATCAAGTTGCAACGGAAATGGACTGGTTCTTGCATTGCTCTGCCTTGCCACAGTTTAGTTTTTAATATTCTGTAGCATCTAAAGTTAATTCATTTGTCTCTGAGAATCATACAGTAATTTGTCTGAACTGGAGAACGTCAGAACCAGCATATAAATTTCCTGCAAAATTAGACAATCCCCCAGAAACAAGTCCAGTGAAGAACTCTAATTAAAATCCCTCATTACAGGCCATTTGTGCAAGTGAGAAATAACAGTATTATCACAGAGCACTTTCTCCAGCTTTGTTAACTAATGGAATTATAAATTTGTTTTTCATCACCACGCAAGCACATCTCCTGTGCTTAAAAGTAGAGGTGTTTTCTTTTTGCTCAATCTACAGATGGAAAAGATAGATTTGTTTGAAGTTGGGGAGTTGATTTATGTAGGCATATAGCAAAGAATCTAAGAGTGGAAACTCACATGACTGTATTGGTTAAAAGAGGGAAGAAACAATAAGCGGTTTAGTCATGCGGGGGGTTATATACACAGCCATTACTGTGGAGTTGAGTTTGCAGAAGGTGCAGTCAGTTTGCCTGTGTTGTGTTGCCTTGGAGCTGTAGTACCTGGAACTTTCCTTGTGGATCCCTAGTCTTTCCTTGACATCCATGAATGAAAGAAAACACTTCACAATGAAAGGAAATTTCTTCACCTATTACGCCTTATTGTATATGGTAATGCCTGCACCTGTTCATAACACACTGTGTAGGCCATCATAAAACATCTGGGGGAACAAAAACTTGCTCTGTTCTTCGAGGTGCCGCTCTAAATTGGATGGCAGCCAAGCAACAGTTTTGTGGGGGCATTTTTAAATTGTTGTGAGCATAGAGTATTTGCTACAAAACTGATGGTTTTCTCATGGTCTATGCTGAGTTCTTCAGTTCTGCAGCTCTAAAATATACCTGTGTCATCTAAGGGTGAATTAGGTGAAACACCCGATCACCAAGCAGATTAGATTTTTAAGCCACAGGAAGGATATTGCTCTGTTGTAACTGAAGATGCAATGACTCGAGGATAAGTTGTGCTAAACTCAGTCTGACTGTTAGCTAGTTAAAGACAAACAATTAAATAAACTTTCTTTTGAAATAGGAATATCAAGAGGATAAGAATGACCTGGTCATTACCAACACTGAACTCAAGCAAGTGGCCTACATTTTTAAGTGTAACAAATCTACACTTCAGATAAAAGGGAAAATCAATTCAATTACTATTGGTGAGTAGATAGCTCAGCTGGGCTTTAAATGCCAATCTTGAAAAACTGTCTATGTGATTAATAATGCATCTAAACCATTCCGTTCCCCTTAACGGATTGATCACGTGAGTAACGCCGCTCAGCTATGCAGCGCAAGACTGGGAACTTTCATAGTTAATGTAGCAGGTGTGCATATATTTGCTTTTATCTTGCCTTTCTTATTTACTATTGCTTTTATTTTAGACAACTGTAAAAAGTTTGGCCTTGTGTTTGACAACGTTGTGGGAATCGTGGAAGTGATCAATTCCAGGGACATTCAAATTCAGGTAAATATCTATTTGAAAAAGAAAGATAGGCAGAGAACAAGCAGGAAACAAAAAGCTCACGGTGTAGCTTCAAGAGATTTTAAAAACTCACAGGAGCACAACAAAAATTAGAGACTGATCCATCCAAATTTATCTTTATATGCACTAAATCCTCCTGATGTATTTCGCAAATGCCGATGAAAACTATAGAGCATCACTGAACAAACCTCACTTACCCCAGTCCCTTCTGGTTCCAGTGGAGCTGAAAGATTTATACACTGTAAGAACTATTTCTTCTGGCCCTCATGTTCTTGCTTTCATGGTAAACAGCTCCTAGCACTTGAAAGTTCAGCAGTTCTTATGGAACAAATTCTGGCACTTAGCTAACTGATTTCTAAGCCCAGAATATGGGTATTTCTTTTTTTCTTTTTCTCTCAATGGAAATGTTCAAATAGACTGACAAAGGACAACTAAATCACAGAAAGTGAAAGTAGGCACCAGGATTTCTAAAATCTCCTCTGCCAGCAACGTGACACATTACATGAGTAAGCAAAATAAACAAAGCTTCATCGGAGATCACTTTCCTTGTGGTTCTTCTGAAAAGAAAATAGATGTATTTTAAATCCATATATTGCCCTTTCTGTTGGGGATACTTGCCCTGTTCAAAATACAGACAGTCTGCCTGACATGTACAGCACTTCATTCATCTCATTCCAAAGAGGTCTGACTATGCATGCTCTGCTGCTCGGGTTGTGTCCAACATACACGAGCCAGTCTCAAGAAGAGACTTTAGGATGTACTATTTTAAGCAAAAAAGAAATGAATTGTTAATTAAATTATGCCAAACTGTCAGTCTTCAGGCAAGATGAGGTCTTTTGCTTAAAAGACTGTGCCTGCTGTATGGCATGTAATGGAGACAGTTCCGCTCCACGCTTCAGAAATACTGGTCACAGCCACCACAGGGAATAATAGCAAGATGGGTTTTTATATTTTGAACCTCACGCAAGTGACTGATGTTGCTACCAGCTGTGCATCATCTTCTGAACTGTAACAAGCAGTTTTATTCATGATCATGACATGTCTTCTTATGGCAGAGGCAGCTAGTTAAAGAAAAAGATCTCAGGCATTATTTGAGTGTTTTTTTAAATAACTGGATGATTTTTATGATTACCTCTAGAACGATTCATGAAAGCTGAAAAATTCATATGTAATGAACAGCAAATCCAAAGCTTGTTAATACTCAAATAAAGGGGAAATATCTTTTCTAATAATCAAAATTATTGTGATTAAGCAGGTTCCATGAATATTGCATAAGGCCGTGGAGCAGAGTGGGGTTCCACTTAAGAAGGCAGAGTCTGGCTCTATGCTATGTGCTGCTTGAATCAGGCAGCTTCCACGGGGTTTGAATATGTCAAGTACTGAGCACCTCAGTTTTCTCAGTATTTTGAAGACCTGAGCTTATAATTTGCAAATACATGATATGTTAATGAAACAAATGTCAGTAAATTAATCCTACAGATTTTGCTACAAATAGTTACTTCAGTGCCATATTCCTAGTCTCTCCTTCCTTCTAGTGTTTTGGGTTTTTTTCTTGCCAGATGTTTGCACAATGTATTAAACACACTCTCCTTTTGTTCTCTGTGGCATGAGAATCCATTAAAGAAAAAGAAAGATCAGTTTAAGGTGCATTGATCACTACATAGATCAGACTTCAGGATCAGAGTGGGATGCATGAGGGCAGACAGACTTGTTCTTTGTTTGCTGTCACATTTAAGGAACCAAAGCTGAAAATATATTCTTAACTTGAATGATGTGAGACACTTTCATTAACAAGTTCCTATCTATCATGTTGTTACTGTTTTATGGCTCAGAATAACCTCTGCCCTTTGGATGCATTGTCCAGAGTATACTGCTGTCCCTGCTAGGGAGGACAGCAGGAGAAGGAGGATTTTTTACTGACAACCAGCAAGACAGACAGTTAGCCATGAAGAAATCTTTTAATCTCTAGAACTGTAAAGAAGAGAAGATTTCCCTTTCTCCCCAAGAAAATCTTATGCTTGCTTTTAAAGTGACATAAGAAATACCTTTAGAGATTTAATTAAATTGTTCTCAGTAGGTTTTTAGAACTGTAACTTGTCTGAAGGGGTTAAAAACCCTTTCCTACTGTATGCTGTAAAACCTGGAAGAGCTTTGAAGTCTTCAGAATGTATTACAAAACGTACGTTGAGTAGTAGCACTGTACGCTGGGATCTTTCATTTGCCCTTCGCAGGTTGGACTTGACATGTTTGATTTCTTAGCCAGTTCTCACTGATGAACAACGTGAACACCACCTAAATATCAACACAAAAAGTGTCACTGAAATTAGAGAGAATCAGGGAAGGCCTTTCATCAAACTGTGTACTAAAAGCTTGCTGTGTAAGTTTGCTGTTGTGTATAGATCTTTGTTACCACCACCAAGAATTTTCACAGTGTCTAACAAATCAAATAGAACCATCATGCAGGCAGCTGACACACAGATCAGACGTTGGTCGCCAAAATTAGACCTGGCAGGCAATGAGGATTTTATTAACAGTATCTTTCTGTGCATTTTGAGATCTGATATTAAGTAGATTTTATTTTGCAGGTTATGGGGAAAGTGCCAACCATTTCTATTAACAAAACTGAAGGCTGCCACATCTACCTCAGTGAGGAATCATTAGATTGTGAGATTGTGAGCGCCAAGTCATCCGAGATGAACATCCTTATCCCCCAAGATGGCGATTATGTGAGTGAGATATTTTTAAAGTTTTCCTCCCCCTTCCCCACTAGTTTTGGTAGCTAATAGCATTTAAACTGCTAGGAAAGAAACTAACGTACCACACATACTACATCACACAAAAAAAATATCCAAAACAATTGAATTTCTATGTACTGATATTTCAGCTATCAGTGCAGGAAGAACTCCTTATTTTCTGAGGCACAAAGCAATTTCAAAGATCAGACATGATGTTATTTATTTCAATTTTTATAAACAATGGCTTCATGTCCTCTACATTTTTTTTTTTATATCTAAACATAATCTCTCAAAGAAACTCACTTCACACAAGAGCACTCAAGCCTGAAGATGATGATGCTAAAACTCAGATAAATATAATACTACTACAGGTTAAATAATACAGTATAATATACTTTTTTTTTCCCTAGAGCTGTTGATACATGGGTAGCATCTGTAGTACTTTCTAGTATTTTCCACATATGTCCTTAAAAACCACTTAAACATGTGCATTTTCCTGGCTTCTTTTCTATTCTAGTAAGATTTTCAGAATATGTCCACCAGCATTTCTAGTACATGCTTTGTCACTTCACACACTAGCAAGGGATCATGCAGGCAAAGCATGCTCCTAATAGTTTCTTAGTTTCCTCAACAGAGCAGTGTTGAAATTGCACTGAATGGCCATAGACAGAACTTAAATTTCTGATTAATCTTTTGGGCTGGAATTTGTATGGTAAAGGGGTTTAGGCTTTATAGAAGAAAATACGTAACAAGAGAATTCTAATGCTCTGCATTTCCAAAAGTGACTGCTGGATGCCCAACTTCAGATAACTAAAAAGGGAATGATTTTCAGTGGGTGCGTATTCCCCCCCTTTTTTTTTTTAAAATGTCCTTTTGATCAGTCTTGCCTCAGATCACTGTATCATCTGAAATTACTGGCTATCAAAACATCATTTTGAGGTCTGAATGAAAAAAATCCTTCTCTTCACATCTTTTTCTGTTAACTGGGAACAGAGAAAGGCCCAACGATATCTCACAACCTTTCACTGAATACGTGGAATGGAAGGAGACTTTCTTTGACAACAGCTTCGTTTTGTGTACCCCGCAAGGGATGCCGAGTCTTTTGAAGTGTATCACACTTTAAATGATAGGGTGGTTTTTTTTTTATTCTTCCATATTATAGTACTGCTTTTGTCCTTAAAATGTCTCCTCGCTAAATTTCCACATCTAAATCCTTTCTACTGTCTTCCAACCCAGACACTGATAGAATCTACAGTAATTTCTGACATGAGGCTTATTTACTTAGTTGTTCCAAATAATAGTGTGAGAGGGATTATTGCAAAGTAGTACCATACCAAGGCTATTTGAAACTGCGTAGCAATAAGGCTTTTTCCTGTGTGGCATTGCAAAATAGCTTCCTAGGGTAATGAAGAAGGCTTCTCTCTAATCCTGGCATGTCTGAGCTATCAATGCTTTCTCAGTCATGTAGCACTAATCGAATTCCGCCAGTTTTCATGAGTTATCCGCTGTTTATTTAACCATCATTGTTGCTTTTGTTTCTTACCAGAAAGAATTTCCGGTTCCTGAACAGTTCAAGACAGCATGGGATGGATCTAAGTTGGTCACTGAACCTGCAGAGATTGTGGGTTAACTTCCTAATGCCGTACAGCCCTTGCTGACCGTGACCAGACCACAGCCAGCACAAACAAAGCAGTAATGTAAAGAACTAGAAGTAGCAGTAGTTCATACTGCTGTGACAGGCCTTCAAGCATTAGCTCTGCATGCTAGAAACAGTAACACATCCGGCACGCTTTTGTTAGGCATCCCCGTATTTTTCACGTTTCCACACCATTTGCCTTCGCATACGATTTTATTTCTAAATGATGTCACATGAATGTAATGGATTAAAACCCCCACCCTCCAGTCACATGATTGGTTTGAAATGCTGTATACTTTAAGCCAAAATACTGCATGATACACTTTGTTACCATCATGCTTCAGTGAATTTCTTTTTCTGTTTCTGCTAATCAAAACCAGGATTAACACTTTAAGATTTTTATTTTTACCTATTAAGCAATTCCTGTATGATGCAGTAAAAATGTACCCTTGGAAAGTATGCAATTCCTTGTAGTTCTGTGGCAATCATAATAGGTTTTGTTTTAAAGAAGAAAAAAAAAGGACAACTTTCAGCAATACCTTTTGCTAACAGAAGATTAAAAAACCCTGATATTTTAATCAAACACTTTTCTAATTGTATATTTAGAAGATCGCTATGTTTTCTGTGAGGTAAGATTTTATTATGGTCCACGGACTTGCTGTTGCCCTCTCATTTCTTGCAGATTAATAATTCTTTCTAACCTAAAGCCTCATCTAAGCTAAAACTTCACAGAAAATAACTTGAAGGTTTTTTGATTCTTGGATTTCTTTTTTTTTTTTTTTTCTGTGAGACAATCTCTCATTCTTTAAAATTTTGCACTTATCTTGCATCCTGTTTTGAAAACTGAGGGAGGCATATATGTCAGATACCAACTGGTTTCCTTACTAATAACATTCCTTTAAAATATTGCTATTGTAGCTCCAATTCATTACAAATATCTTCCTCTATTTTCCCCACATCTGTAGGACTTACTCAATTTCAAATATGTCCACAAAGCAGAGCCATAGATTCATGTCATACTAATTCTGAGCCCAAAAAAGGGGTATTTTCCTGTTTAGCCCTTTGATTCTACTTTATAGTCCCTATTGTACACGCTTTTTTAACAAAGGTGGAGTATTGTATACATTTGTACTATTTCAGCACATAGTACAAATAAAATTTTAAAAGTTTAAAAAGTAAGCTTGTTTTTGATCACTTGTAATACTTTGTAACAGTGAAATCACAGTGAGATGCTTGCAGAGCTAGTTACAAGCTAAACTTTGTGCCTAATTTACCTTGAAAGTACATTGATTATTGAGGGTTTTTAAGTATATCTTTGATTGTAAACCCTATACAATACAACCAGTAGTGCTCATTCCGTAAGGTTTTGCTATCTGATGTTTAATCTATGTGTATAATGTCTTTGCTTTAATATATACCATTTTTTCAACAGTAAACTTCTTATGAAATAAAAAGGAAAACGTACTTGTTTAAATACAAAGTTGTTCAGAGCTTGCTCCGTTGCAGTGTTTGTCCTATATGCTTTCTCCTTCTTAAATGCTGTTTCAACAGCTTGATTGAGAAAAAGTACCTCCTCCTCCCCTTTCATTAAATATTATCACTTTTGCTGCCATAATTCACCTGACAGTGAAGAGTGGGTATTCTGCATGCTAGCAGTTAAACCTGCAGTTTCTTGCGTGTAAGTTCGGTGTCAGCCAGAGAACTGAGCTTTTCATGATTCTCACTTCTAGGTACACCTGAATCTTTCAGAGATTATGTCTAGGGAGATTATCATGACCTGGTGCAAGTTTATAAGGTTTGCCTTCTATTTTTAGGTGTTCCCATTGTTTCCATATAAGGCTTTGGATGTGTCCGTCCTGTGTTAACAAACCACAAGCGTACCACTCCATATTTCACTTGGATGTGCTTCATATCTGAAAAATGGGCATCGCATACTTCTCATGATAGAAGGATTGTTGAAGAATTGTTTAGTCCTTAAATCATAATCAAAGAATCATACAATGGATAATTTGTTCCATAAAATAATGTCATTCTGGAGCATTCTGACCTGAAATATTCTTGTTTTCATCCAGCATCAAATAGGGATCAAGTCATTATGCTGCAACAGGAAGCCACTTAATCCATTGGAGGTGTGATACAAAACAAGTATCAGCTGTTCAATCATAATCAGAAAGCAGTGAGACAGCTCTGAATCACTGCACAGGCAAATTCCTTTAGTTCCCCCTAGGGATTTAACTCCTGCCTCAAAAACAAACTGCGTGAAGGCTGGTCTGATTCTTCTTTTAAACGTTTGAAAGCAAACTACCTTGTGGCTTCCTCATAGATCTTCTCCCTAACGCTCCTGTTCCTGCAACATCCAAGACCCAAGTACATTTTTTTGACTGGTTTCTAAACAGGAACAAGTTTTACACAGTAACAGTGCATGCCTGACAGTTTGAACACACCTGAGAACTTTGTCAGAGGGCAGAGGTTTAAAACATAAGGAAGGAGGCCTTGCATGGACAGACCCAAGGTAATTGCTTCAGCTGGAGAAAAGGCTAGCAAGTCCATGTTATTACTGGACACCAGAAAAATAGGAGAGGGACTTTAAAATAGCTTTTATTTGGTACTCTTAGTCAGCCACATGACAAAAAATCTATAACCATCTTTTGTCAGTTCTGGTCCTCATAAAAAGTACTTGTCATACATTTCCAGCAGGTTGGATTGTTCCTTCCCTGCAACCGGTGTTTTACTTCAAAAAATCTAAAGGAGGGCTAAATAAATGAAATAATTCCAAGGTTCTGATTCTACCCTACAAGAATTTGTGTACAATTAAACGTTAAAAACTCATTTTCTGAAAAAGCAAGTGTATCTTGAGATAGAAATAGTCAACAAGCTGCAGAATGATGATTTGATCAATCATCCCAACCATGATCAGTTGTGTCCACCAAGTCTTCAGCAGCAAGCTTCATCTGTGTTTAATAGTTGACTCCAGCAAGGAATGAACTGCTAAATGCTGAGCATCCCTAAGATCCTATTGGTCATTCCTTTTTACTGCATGCTGCCATACAAGATAGGCCTCTTGATTTCAGCTCTACACTGCACTAAAATTGCGATTGTGCTCTAAATCAGTGCAACTGTCAAAACAGAAAGTGCAGTATAGATACTGGCAATCAGCCAGTAAAATACATGTAAAAGAGAAGGAGATTTTGGACTAAGTTGCCCAGGAAGGTTGTGGAGTCTCTCTCCTGAGAGATGTTCAAAAGCTGCATGGACCTGGTCCTGGGCAACCAGCTCTAGACTCCCGGATTGGTAGGACCAGATGACCCCCAGAGGTCCCTGTCAACCTCAACCCTTCTGCGATTCTGTGAAACTTGCTTAGTTATTTAGGATATTTGTTACTAAAAAAATTGTGCAAATGAGAAGCATTGAGGTAGTGTCTCCATGTATCCACCAGATGGCAGAAACCAGCTGAGGCTCAGGCACTCGCCAGCTCTTGCTGTTCATGAGAAATGCTGGGCTAGGGTATTGACAAAGGACATGTATTCTGTTTGTCAAAGTACTGGGGAATTCTCCTCTCCAGAAGTCACGGTAAAAACATTTAAAGATTAGTTTGATTTTGAAATTATCAGATGGGTAAAAGGAGAAAGTTTGGTTGAGATGAACAAGGAAGAAAAAAAAAACAACTGCCCTAAGATAAAAGTGGAAAACATCCTTTTTTTTTCTCCAGCTGATTTGCTATGGCATTTTTATCAACCGTGACCACTAGGATTTTGTTTTCTGTCTGTATTACGCTTGAAGTTGCATCTACTGGAAAGAAAATACCTCTCAGTGGACCATGATAGCTTTTAGAGCCAATCTCTGCTTCAAAATCCTCAGATGGATGAGACAGATCCGTTTTATTAAATTATTAAATTTATTTAATTTGGGAGACGGTTGTGCCATTTTTCTACACTGAAATAGATAATGTTTTACTTTACACTTACGTAAAGGCAGACATTTGGTTTTTGGCTCAAGTTTCATGTTCTATACCTGGCTGCTTGCCCCAACAAGGGATAAAGTTCTCACTCTTCGGTGACTCAGTCTGTATGTTTCAGTGATGTTCTTTAACCAACATTTGCATTTAATTTCACTCTGTACATGAACATACATGATACAAATGTCTAAATAGCAGGAATATATGTAGGCTGCTGAGCACAACAGTAATTAACCACTTTGGAACGACAAGAGGTTGCTGTTGATTGATGTCCAACAACTCTCATCCACGGACTCTTTTTAAAGAGCTCCTATTATTAGAACACTTCAGCATGATGCAGATGTGATCTGCATCCCCCAGGCAAAGGAAGGAACTGAACTTCTGTTTCATGCATCCAGATGAATGTTTCAGCAATTCTTTGGTTTTAAAAATTGTTAAAAACCCTGCCTTGAAAGCAAGACACTAGAATGCGCATCAAAAATGAGAAAAGATACTTGTCTGTAGCTCTGAACAACACCTAGATTTACAGCAGAGCGGTGCACTATTGCTTCCTATTGACTATAAAAGATTCCGCACTCAAGAGTGACAGATGGGGCTTTTCAGCATTACTCATACGTAAAGAGCTTAAGATGGGATTCCAGGTTCCCCTTAAACCTTGACTATTGCAATATCAGCTTTTAGGTGCTTACATCCCTCTTTTGATGCAGTTCAAAACATTTCCTCTTGCCTAAGTCTCATTTCTGGATAAGAGGATATTTAACTGCCAAGGCATTCAACCACTTACTTTCATCAGCTGGTACAACGAACTACCCAAGATTATCTCCCTTTCTGACTCTGCTTACAAAAGAAAGCAAACTAAAGTAGGGAGAAATCGGTGCTGCAGAAGACTTCAAGTATTCCCATAACGTGTGGCAATCTGACACAGCAGCAAAACGAGACCCTTTGTCATCAAAAGCCTAAGCTAAGGTGTTTCCCACCACTGGCAAGCCCTGTTGTTACAGCATCTCTATCATATGCATCCCAGGATAGAATAATCTGAATGCCTGCAGAATTTGTGGGTCTTTTTTGGGTTAATTTTTTTAAGGTAGAATAATGAGAAACTAGTAACAGAAAAGTTTTGAAATGAGGAAATATTACATTGTCTCTGTTACCTGTCACTCCCCTTCTCTCTGCTGTCAGTGATTACGTTCCACAGTGAGTACCCAGCATAATCACACAGTGGGTTCTAACTGGTTATGCCTGTGCAATGCTGCTGGAGACCCTACAACTTACATGTGACTGGCAGCATTATATAAAGCCTGTGGCACCTTGTAGTTGTACCTTGAGACCTGATCTGGTCTGCAAACCCTGCAGCCACATACCTACAGAAAAAAAAAAAAAAGCCTGACACTATTTGGTCCTGAAGGGTTTGTGGTGAAAATCCAATTAAAAAAAAAATAGACTGTACCTGATGAAGGAAGATATAAAATATTATAAAGGAAGAAGCTCTGTTATGTTAACTTTTACTGTCAGTTTTCCAAGCTAGTTTTTCTGTTAGCTTGTTTAAGAGCATGTTTTCTTCTACATGCTTGTCTCCTTCTTTCCTTCCTTTCTTTCATTCTTCATTGTCCTTCCTAATCTTACTAAAACTTGCTATTTTTCCCAAATCATTTACCCATATTGATTGCACACAGGTCTATCTTACAAAACACACGCCAGTGCAATTAGAACCGTATCTACACAATGAGTGCCGGCACTTAATATAACTGCGTCTAATTAAGATGGTATGGGTTCTTTGCTAAGCACTTTGTCAATTCACCTCAGCTTTTTTCTATATGAGAGACTCAGTCCACAGAAACTACTTCAGTTTTTAAGTGAGTTTGGGTTACGGGACAAAATAATGTATTTGTTTTAGTATAACAGAACAGGAGAAATTTCTGAGTTTTTGGTTTTTTTCCCCAGAAAAACTATTTGCTGTGTTAAAAATGGGAAACGCTCCATGTTTACAGTATATATTACCAGTTCATTCAGTATGGAGCTTTGTTAGCATCTGTGTAATACGGAACTTGTGGTCTGGTTGAGATGCTTAATAGTACGCAGGAACCTTACATATCAACAATTAACTTGGAGGACTGTGTTTAAACCTGCTGCTGGGCTCCTCGTTTGGTGTTTTTGCACAGGAAGAACATGAATGTGGTAGGGGGAAAAGATGAAAACGGGGGGAAAGAAAAGAAAGCAACGTTTAGACAAAATCCCATTGTAGAAGTAGACAAGAGCAGTTTAACGCCTTTTCTCTCTCCCAACAATTTCAACCCACTTCCGATTAGCAGAGAGAAAGTGTTCAGAAAGTCAGAAACTGTGGTCACGGGTGGCGGCACAGGACAGACAGCTGCGCCCAGCTGCCCATACAGCTGCTGCCCGGCTACCAAACCCGCAGGCCCTGCCGTCGGGCTGGCCCGGAGGGCTCACTCCCAGGGGGCCGCGGGCCCCAGGCCGGGCCAAGCTGCTCGCCGGCCGCTCCCGCTGAAGGGACGGCTACTCCCCGCCCTACCTGCCGAAGGAACCGGGGCCGGGGAACTCAGCTTAAGGGAAAAAAAACTACGTGCTTTCCACGCGTACGCTGCCGCCGGGAGTCTTCTGAGGAGCACTGACGGTGCTACGCACACCGCGCTCGGGCCGTTAGGCCTCCCCCCCCCCCCCTCCCGGGGTCAGTTGGAACCGCCTCGGGCAGACCGCGTCGCGGTGCTAGGCGACACCATCTCACGGAGGGGGGGGTAGGGGGGACAGGAAGGCTGGTTCTTTCCTAGCGCGACAGCATTAAGGGGTGTTTTGGACAGTGGTACGCTCCTCGTCAGGCTGCGTGCCCGAAGGACTCCGCGTCATTGTTTGTCCGCTTCCTCTGCTCCACCCCCGCAGTAAGTGGGAGGGGCGAGGCGTCTTCCCAGCGCATGCGCGGTGAGCAGAGGCGTTCAGTGTCAGCAAGGATGGAGGAGATGGCGGAGCCCGGCGCGGAGCCGGACGCGGGCCGGACCGGTGCTGGGGCGTCGGCGATGGCGGAGGACGACAGCGAGAGAAGCGACAGCGCCGCCGGAGGGGAGGCTGCCGCTGGGTCGTCGCCGCCGCCGCCGCCCTGCTCCCCTTCGGCGGCGGCGGCCGCGGAGGGCGAGGGCGGCGGGGCGAAGCCGCTGAGCGCGGCGGAGTACGCGCGGCGCGTCCACCAGTGGCTGTGGGACTCGTACTGCGGGTACCTGGGCTGGCAGGGCTGCCTGCCCCCCCTCCTCGCCGCCGCGCCCGCCTGCGCCGCCGCCGCCGCCCCGCCGCCCCCTTCCTCTGCCTCCTCACCGCCCGGGGTGGCCGCCGCCACCGCCTACTACAGCCCCTTCTACCTCTTCGCTCCGGTGCCGGCACACACGGCCGCCGCCGGGCCGGGGCCCCGCACCGCTGCCGCCGCCGCCGCTGCCGCCGCCGCCTCCTCCCCGGCTTGGGCGGGAGCGGCGGGCAGGTTGGCCCCGCTGCCCAGGGCGGCCTCCGGCAGCCCCGCCGGCACCGGCGGCAGCGGCGTCCACAGGGAGCCAGGGCGACCGGCAGGTGAGCGGGGGGGGCGCGGCCGGGCGGGCAGGGGTCGGCCTGGGTCGCTTGGCGTGGCGTGAAAAAGGGGGAACGGAGGCCTCGCCCCCCCTTCAGCGCCTTCGGCCTCCGCGGGCCCCTCTGCCGCCGTTCTGGGAAGCGGGGCCTCGAGGAGGAAACGAGGGGGTTTGCAAGATTGGGGGTCGCCGCGCTGCTGCGGGCCGGGGAACCGTGCCTTGTGAAAGGGGACAGGCAGCCTGAACGCCGCCGAGTTTGGAAATCCAGAGTTTAATCCATAGGCAGGTTGGAGAAGGTTTGACTTGTGTGTGTGACTTACAACTTCATTTCTTGTGAGGGGTTTTCGCAGATATGAAGGAGTTCATTTTTTCCAGTGAAAGTTATTCTTGTGATCACAGACTTGTAATGCATCTAGCTTTGTAAGTGGCGTGTTTGGATGATGAAATCTAAACTGACTTTGTCAGTTTTAGTGAGCTCTTGGTGCTCAAATAAAATCATTTTATGAAATTGAAGCAGAGAAGTGAAAACGTGCTTACGTTCAACAGGTAGCGGCAGGACCCAAATCAAACAAAAGCCTGTTAACGGTTATAAATATTGAAGACTCTGCATAGCAGTGCTTCTGTTTGTATTTGTTCAAGAGTAAGACAAACTTGCTCTGATCATGTCAGAGATAAAACCTGGAGCACAAACAGTTCTTCCCAAGTCGAGGAGCACCGCGGTGGCATTCCTCGAATGTTTGGTAGCACCTTGAGTAATGGTAGAAAACCGTGGAGCAGAACACTGCTAAAGGACTTTGGAGGAAAGCCAGGTCTCCTTTCTTTCTGCGGGGCAAAGTGCAGCATTACTGATCTGTAACATTAATTATAAGCTCCGTGGCTGGGTGTGAGGGGAGAACATTTTTAGCTGCTTTTTCTTTCTTTTGAAGGGAAGGGAGTCTAGTTTCTGAACTTACTTCTTTCCTGTGGTTTTGAGCAGGTGTTGTTTAAACAAGGTTATAACACAAAGTAGTGTTTTCTTTAATTGTGCCCTGATTCTCAGTTACCAATTGCCTATAAACAGGTATTGGCAGTCATTGATAAAGATGATATGGACAAAGGCTAGATTGAAATGATTATTGGATTTTTACCTAGCTTCAGGAGCTAATTCTGTATGTTAAAGGTAATTTAGGGCATGAGTATAATTTCTTGCTGCTGAACATGGTTATTCTGAATGCAGAATACTGTTGCAACACACTGGGCCTTCTTAAGGGAACTCGACATGATACAGTGGTATGATACAATTATAAACAAAGACTGTTGTGCTGGTGCTTTGGCTCCAGATCGCAAATGGATGTATCTGGAACAGCTAAACCAATTATGGCTCCTTCTTTTCTGCTGCAGATTATTGCCCACACGGCAGGCTTGGCGGGGCGGGTCATCTGTCTGTCGCTACGTCACTGCAGTTTACAGCTCGATGTGCTTACGTAAGCTGAAATAAGTGACAGCTTGTGTTAATGTTGCAGATTGTAAACTAGGATGTCAAAAAGTGGAATTGGTGACTGTGTCTTCCAGTTCAGTCTGCCTGCAGCTGTGTGTCAGGGCACCGG
Organism: Chlamydotis macqueenii; assembly: GCF_036417535.1. Classification (NCBI taxonomy): domain Eukaryota; kingdom Metazoa; phylum Chordata; class Aves; order Otidiformes; family Otididae; genus Chlamydotis; species Chlamydotis macqueenii. Next base: position 68,796,596 of record NC_141557.1, read on the forward strand.
TATTGCCAGCAGTTTGGGCAGCAGCAGGCTTTTTATGGACGGTCATCGTGATTTGAGACACTTCCTCCCCTTACCCCTCCCTGCCTTTCTGCGGGAGATTACTGCTCTTCTGCTGGGAACAGCAGGGCAAAACGTGTGCTCAAGCCTCACCTGCTCTGCCTGGCTTGGCTGGTGCAAACCCATCGTCATTGCTAGTTTAATGTCAGATCCTAGGCTTTGAGCTGAGCTGGATGCGTGTTGCGTTTGGCTGTCCCTGCCATACCAATAGTAACCCCTGGCCAAGTAGTGGATTTTTGATGGGAGGAACATCTGAAATCACTGTAGTGGAAATCTGTCAGAGTCTGAAGGTTGCCAAGGTTTCTTAATATCATGGAGTTTAACATTATTTGGATACTTGTTTTCTTAGCCCCATTTAGCTTCTTCCCTCTTCAGTCGTTGAGTCTAATATATTTAAAATGGAACTGTGCCACTAGCTCCAGCGAACGTGTTCGTTTTAACAGAGCAAATGAACACTTACCTGGTGCTGTATGCTCAAGCTGGGACTGGGGAAACTGGCTATGTTCCCTTCTGCCTTAATTGAAGAATCTTTAATTGGAATTTACTTAACAACTGGGACATGCTTTGACAATGAGAATTGAATCAATTTTAGTATTATTTATGTAACAGTCATGCTGCTTGATAGTATTGATGCAGAGTTATCAGTGAAACAGGTAAGAAATACAGATATATAAACTGAGGTACGTTAAATAAGAACTTGCTCTTACCTAATCACTGCTTGATTATGCTTACACCATTTAAAAAGCACCCAAGTGCTGTGGACTTTCAGCTTCGTTGCATAGCTTGTGAGGCCCAGACTGATGTTATCTGTCTTGACAGTGGAACTGTGGAGGTTTACTCTAAGTGAAATTCGGTGATATTTTTTGAGATCGGAGGGAGGAATGATTCTCTTTCCTGTGTCCTTTTCTCCATTCCCTGTGTGTGAGGGTTTGCATTCTCAGAAACACTTGACAAACACAGTCACTAATTTCCACGAGTTACATCTAGTAGTACTTGGGTATTTCTAAATGAGGTTTTGATGCACGTCCTTGCTGGTTTCAAATGAGTAGTCCTGTTGTTTGGGAAATGCAGAGGGGTGGATGGGTTCAGATGAAGTTATTTTGCAACACTATTCCTTGGAAACTTTCTCAGATACTCTTTAATATTTTCTTTGCTTTAGTCATCTGAGGTAGTGTTAGCAACAAAAGCTTGTAACTGTGGCTGCTTATTTTGCCTTCATTTGCATGTGGCCAGTTAAATAGGAGGAACGTGTTACTTTTTCTGGCTTGCGGTAGGGCAGCATGCTGTGTTTTATTGTAATAAGGCGTCTGTAGGAATATTTATGCCAGGTATGACTAGTATTTTCATCCGCTCCCGTTTCTTCATCTGACTTGAGACGAAATAGGCTGTGTTTTACTTTTAGAGAGCTGGTACTTGGTACATTGGGAAGCTTTGCTGCTGAGCAGTAGAAAAGTTGTGGTAGATCGAAGATCTGATTTCCCTTTTATCTGAACTCTCAGATTTACTGAAATCTATTGTAAGCTGTTGTAAGTGAAAGAACACAAAAATTGTGTACATCTTCAATGTACTTTGGTTCTTTAGCTGGGTGGGCTTTTGCCTATAATGCTAGTTATGAGGGGACTCAGAGTTCTGAAGGAGATTTGATTTAAGAAGGTTCTTATAACCCAGTTTAAATAATTCAGGTCATTTTTTATTCATACACTTTTAGAAGTTTTCTTGAAGATGATGTGAGCTGAGATCAAGGTCTTGATAATGTTCTTGCAGTGAGGTTAATGCGAAACGTTTAGATGGTGTTATGAACTTTATGTTAGTGCAGTAAAATCTGGGTAACGTTAACTATTTCTGTTACAGGTCAGGAGTTCGTTATCCCTTCGCTGGCACACAGGTTCATAGCAGAGATGGTGGATTTTTTTATTCTGTTCTTTATAAAGGCAACCATTGTTTTAAGTATTATGCACCTCAGTGGAATAAAGTAAGTTGAACAATTTAATGCTTTTGTTATACACAGCTTTCAGCTCTTCATGCTCTTTGAGGTGTCATAATGTATCTGTGGTATGCTTATGCATGTGGTGGCACTTAATAACTGTCAAAAGTTGAGCAAGAAGCACCACTAGGTTAACCTCCTTTTAAATACTTCCTGATTTTGGGTCAGCTGATGGAAACAAAGAATGTGTACAGGTGTCTTCGTAGGCTGACAAACTCTTTACTAAGGATAGATTATACTTGCACTATTATTTTGGAGGAGAAAAACTTTTAAAAAGTCCTTTAAGAATTTCAAAGAAAAAACATTGACAGATACATTTGTTTTTTAAACAACCTTTTAAAATGTACTAGATCTGGCTGAGATGGAGTTAATTTTCTTCGTAGCATCTCCTATGGTGCTGTGTTTTAGATTTGTGACCAAAACAATGCTAACCCACAACAAAAAATTATTTCGGATCATGCATGTCAGATATGTATGTACTCGTAAAATACAGCCTGATTGCTAGGAATGCCACCATGCTGCAGTCTTTACTGGGCATAAATTGGGTTTCTTAAAAGCTGATTACGCATTCTGTGTATCAGCTATACGCTAGACTGAAAGATTCTTCGTTTCACGTTTTATGCTCAGATATAATCATTTACCTCAGACTGTTTCTTTTTAATCTGCTTCTTTAACTGTAGATATCTGATTCTGTAGCTCGCTTAGTACCTCTGCGGTGGATTGCTGTACTCAAATATTTCGCTCTGATTAGGAGATGAGAGTTTGGTGTAGTCAGTAACTCCATTACTCTACAAACACATCTCGGAATCCAAGTTGTCTCCTAAATAACCTTCCAAATGTTGATTGGCTGTAAACTGATACTCTGTCTTTCGGACACCTTAAATTGCTGCTTGAAAGGTGTGTGGAAGAGGGTCAAATCCAAAACAATAAATATGTCAGCGTAAATGATCACTGGTATTTGTTCAGATAAGCATGCCGTTAAAATGCCAAACTTGGTTCTGTTTCCTAGGCAAAATCTTCAGCTCTAACTTGACAGCTTGTATCTTTTTTCTTTTTTTTTTGTAGTAGGCGGATAACGATACAAAATGAAGGACAGAAAAGATGAGGAACAACTATATGTATATTGCTGCTGTAAAGTAGTGAAGGTGACAGAGAGGGACTCTTTCTCAATTAATTTACAGCTTATTCAATAATACTACTTTTGCAAGAGCCAATAAGTTGCTTATAAGTAATTTCAAAGAAGCATTCTGGGTTTGGTTTTTTTTTTTTTGCTTGAGATGTGCTGTGCTTGAGTTTAAACTGAGATGTCATGAAAAACATTCTTACTCGCAGGCTTAAGACAGAGACTTCAGGCCCAGGTTCTACTGAAGGGAAATGGCAGGTTGTTGCACACTGTTTTCTTAATTTGCTATCTTTTCCAATCCTTAAGTCTGAATAGAGAGGAGGGCAAGCAGTACAAATATAGGTGGACTGTTTTGAAGAGGGACTGCACGTTTCTATGTGAGTAGTAATTCTCACTTAGATGTGAGTGAAAAGTCCTTGCCTAAATACACATTGCAAGTATGTCCATTCCAGGTATCAGATAAGAATGTTAAATCTGTAGAGTTTATCTTGTGAAAATATGCAATTGACTCAAAATGGATGCTTTGCATAGCTTTATTACGGTAAAAATCTGAAGGTTTCAATTGCTTTAAGTTCAAAACTTCTTGTGTGCCCGGGTGCCTGCGTCTGGAAGAGTATGGTGAGCGGTAAAGACTACTGAGCGTGAGGAACCCCGATCATGCAAGGGAGGATAGGTCTCCCTTGCTTAGGGAGACTTGGAACTTTCCCCTTGCATTTATAAAGAAAAGTCCTCTTTCTTTTTTCTCGATAATTCCTGTAAGGAAGAGACTTGGATGCCTTCCATTTTTACGGAGTTAGATGATCAGATGCAGAATCTCTTGTTTATCTCCCAAGAAGTGTGAGAATTTTCAGAACAATTCTGCAGCTCACTGCCCAGGGACACCATTGTGCAAAAGTGGTAATAAAGAATGATCTTTTCTTAATGAAAAAGACAAAACAAACTAGGTCGCAACTCGGAAGGAAACCTAGCGTTCTGAATTTTCATGGCTTGTTTAGTATCAGAGAAGCCAAGGAGCTTTTGTTCTTTTACTAGTACCAGAACTGAAGGAGTGAATTTTAGTATTAAAGGGGTAACATTGGCTTTGGGAGAAAGATGGTTTTAAAGTTCAGTCTTGTTTTGTACAGGGACATCTCTAAATTTGCCATGCATTACATAATAGAAGAAATAGATGAAGATACGTCGATGGAAGATTTGCAGAAGATGATGATAGTAGCTCTCATCTACAGGTTACTAGTCTGCTTCTATGAGGTAAGTACTCATAAACGCCAACATCTATAATTGTCAGTTGTTGAATAAATGTTTTTTAAAATTCTGTCACCATTGGCCTATAAAGTAAATCCTCTTTATAGTATTTTGGATTATGTTGAAGCTTATGACATTCACGTAGTTTTGAGGAAAACCAAGTTTGCTAGCCCAGTCAATAACACGGCATTGCGTGGAATTGAAATAATTTTTTCTTTTACAGATAATCTGCATTTGGGGAGCAGGTGGAGCAACTCCAGGGAAATTCTTGCTGGGCCTGCGAGTTGTGACATGTGATACATCTGTACTTATCGCGCCCAGCCGCGTGTTAGTCATTCCATCTTCCAACGTCAGTATGACAACGTAAGTGCTCTTAGCTCAGTCACGTTGCTTTCAGGTTAAGAGTGTGGAAAGCATGTGATTTGGAAGGAAATACACATTTCTTTACTACTGGCCTTTGCAATAATTAGATTGCAAGAGCTGTTTAGAGTCTGTGATCTAAGAATAAAATAGCAATTATTCAATCATTAATATTTTTCAGGTTAGGTGGTAAAATAAGCTCTTCTCGAGATTTATTTCTGTGCTGTGCAAAACTGAGGCGCAAAACGAGCTACTAATCCAAGCAGAGAAGTGAAAATAAGGCACTGAATGTTCTGTTCTCATTTCAGGTCCACAATACGAGCTTTGATCAAGAATTTTTCTATTGCTTCATTTTTTCCTGCGTTCATTACACTGCTGTTTTTCCAGCATAACAGAACAGCCTATGATATTGTAGCAGGAACTATTGTGGTAAGAAGAAATGGAGTCAGATGATACCAAAAGATGGTATTTCCAGACTGGTTTTGAACGTCCCCTCCCACCCCCAGTGAACAAAGACCTACCCCAAAACTGAAATAGAGATGTCTATCAGAATCTTTTGCCCAAATTTAAATGGGAACTGATTCAGAAGCTAAAGAAAATGTTTTCCTCTGGTATGATGCCAGTGGCTACCTTCAAAGTATTGGAGTTTTCACAAATGCCAAAGAGATGTCTGGGAGAAACAATCGATTTTAAATCTGGAAGTATTAAGCGCTGATTGATGATAAAGTAAGAGGCTGTATTAACTGCGGGAAGGAGCTGTTCTGTTTGTCAGTCTGTGGAAAGCAGATACCTAGAAATACTCCACCAAGAAATGTCACTCCTACAGTTTTGGATGTTGGTGGGTAACTAGAAAACCAAATTGTTTTCCAAGCAGCTGCCCAAGTCATACGATAAACTCTGAGGGGAAGAGAACTGCAGTATTAAGACGGCGAGGCAAATCATGTTAATTGAGTGCTGTGTGTGTGGCAAGAGAGATGAGCAGTGGTTACCACGTCCCTTATTGCTTCACAGATCGTATTCCCTCACCTCTTTCAGTATTTTATCAGAACATTGATGTGAAGTTTTTTGCCTGATTGTCTCAAGCATTGTCACGTATTTCTCATGTCAGAGCTAACACAGGTGAAATAAGAGCTGCTTTTTCTCTGGGAAGGATGTTACACTGCAGTGTTAGGGCAACTGGCATGTGTAAATAATTTTTTTGAGCTATGAAGAGTACAGACCATGCTAGTGAAAGGAAACTTTTTTGCTTCTGTTCGGAGTGAAAGCACTTGTCTATTTCTTGCGTATAATACCAACCAAAACAATTGAATGTGTTTCAGGAGCATGCAGAAGACATTAACTGAAATGTGTTATGGGTGTAAATCTACGGAAGTACAAATACTGGTTATTTTCACTTTATAATTCTGGCTAATTGTTTGTATGTTCAGAATAACTTACTTAAATACTGAATAAAGAAGGCTAATACTTTGCATGGTTACATAGCTTTGATAATTCGTTTATTCTCATGTTATTAGCATCCTGGGAAAGGAATATAAGCAGCAATGTTAATGTTTTATTAAAATTTGAGTAAGAGTTTGGAATTATTCTAGAGCCCAGATTTTGTGTGGTTTTCCCTTAGCTGTAACTCGCGACTCAGTGGCTGAAGTTCTTACCAGTTTTGGACAATGGTTTAGTTGACAATAGAAATGCTGTATCATCTCTTGCCTTCTCATGAAAAAACTTAATTGGAATGCATTAATATTCTGCAATATTTTAGTTTGACAAGTGGTGGTGTTCTGTTTATAAATACAGTGCTCTGCGTATGTGTTCAGATCTTCATTTACGATGTTTTCAGGACAAGATTCACTGCTTAATAGTGGGAGAATGATGCTTTCCCATCAGTTAACTCTCCAGAATGAAGTCACTACCTTTTTAGATAACAACTTCTGGATATTGCTGAAGTAAAAAAAAAAAAAAAAGTCTTGGCTAGAAACCTGATTTTAAAGTCTTTGCATACTGAGCAAATGTATCTGTATGAAAATACCTCATCATTTTGAGGGTCACTATTGTTTTACATTAATAATTTATTACCAAAAAACCTGTCATCTTAAATGTATCACTAGGATTACAGCAATGTTACTGGCATGCATCACTGAAATAAAAATGTCTGAGCAATAAATGGCAATAAACAAGCCTGAATAAAGCACTGTTTTGAGGTTGGTAAACCACCTGAAGTGAAGATGTTTTAGCTGAACCAGAACTTCAGAGATGCCACGTACCTGTTCTTTCAAAGAATGGCACTGTTGACTTAAGGATTAAAAGTTCAGGCATGGGAATCAGTCTGGACCTAGTTAACACTGCCAGAACTAATAAGTAAAACCCCTTCTAGAGGGAGTTTTGACAACTTCTTTTGTTCTATTTACTGTGCCAGTAATCCAGAAACTAGCATTTAAGATGGGGGGAGGGGGAGTGCAACCCAGTTACCTAAAACTTTATTGCTACCAGTTCAGATATGAGGGAAGGTAAGGTATCTCTTACCCTGGAGAAAAACACCACCACTTCCACAGCAGACAAAGAATTACAGTTCAAGAACACAGAGCTTGTCCATGGAAATATGTATACATTATGCTGTTATAAATGCTAGCTGCAAGGTGCAGTGAAGATGCAGCTTTTTTTTCTGTTTGTAGGATGAGTAAGGAGGAGAAAAAAAAAAACTATAGAAAAAAGTGAAATTTGTGGCCTTTTTCAGATTTAGACATCTGGAAATACATAATTGCATATAATTCCTCCACAGCTGCACTGGCAGGAGGTAGCTGCCTAAGAGCAGTTTATGTGTGTGGTTTTAAAAGTCTAGTTGCTGAATATTTTCTATTTACAGAAATAGCGATTGGAGGTCTACACATGTAAGACTCCTATGAAAACAGAAGTTAGCCTTTGTCCTCCTGTCATGTCTAGTTCATGGTTAGCAAAGATCTTATTTTGTAATACCAGCAGCACCTGGTGCTGTGCACATGCTGAGCAGCAGTGGGGTGAATGTCAGGAGTGCTAGCAAAAAAAAACCCAGCAACACCTCTGGAGACATGTAAATCTTATGCAACTTACACAGCTCTTTTCAATTCTAGCAGCAGCAAGCAATCAGATCTCAACTACAAACCATATGCTTCGGCTTAGTACACAGTTCAGGTGTGGTCCCCAGACAAACGAGAACATTTTCCCGTCATGTCACTAGAATAATGATGTTCTCCAAGAAGCTCTTCCAACTGGTACAAAAGTGGAAAAACCCCAAATTACGCACAATTGCTTGTAGTTTTTCCTCTTCAATTAGAGTGCTGGTGAATGTTTGTAACATTATGTTTTAGATTTTTTTTTTTAATAGCTCTATAAAAAGGAATTGCAACCACTGGAGACAGACAGCTAATAGACTGACATACAGCTCTGAGTTTAAGTCTACAATAAAACTCTCCTTCCTAACACTGAGTGTTAACTAGTTTAAAATCCTCTACGAATCAGCGTCAGTGTCTGCCACAAAGCAGAGGCTGGAGGAAGCATTTGACCGCTCAGGTTGAGTGCATCATCTTGTACAGTTACAGCTGCAGATGCCTTCATGGAGAGTTAAGACTGCCAGACAATATTTCATAGTTTTTATTGATGGCATTTATCCCATGGTTTAACATGTTAATTATACTGTAATAAACATGGCTTTAATATTAAACTTTTCCTTATTATCCAAAGTCACCACAGTCCATTTCAGTAAATATAAAAATATATACTTAATACTTTGTACAATACTGGTTTTTGGTCCAAACAAAAATGGATCAGAAAAGCCAATAAACTTACTTTAAGAATTCCCAATTTTAAAGATTTTCTAAATGGATTTAGGCAACTTTGAATAATGGGATTTACATAAAATCTGAGACAATACTAAACAAAAATGGCCGTAACACACAAAATTAAAATTTCCATTTCACATTTCATTTGTTATGCCAAAAAAGTACAGAGAGAAACAAAATTGTATTTACACATGTTTCATAATAAAATAACAAAGGTGAGACAGATGATAAAGGGCTGTAAGAATGAAAATATAGAAATAGCATATAATTATTAAATGAAGAACTACAGATCTAACAAGTCCTTAGCATGGATCATCCTTTAATCAGTCTTCCTCTATCAGAAAATTTTAGTGCACGATACACCCAAACTCACTCACTTCACACATACACCAGCACAAACTCAGCATAGAAATCATTCGTTACCAACATTCTCTACTCTATACAGCATCGCTCGCTGATATTATAATTACAAGTTTGAGGCGTCAGTAAACGCAGATGAGCGCACATAGTGGTGCAGATGAAGAGGTATTGTACAAGCCATTCTCTGTGCAGGCTCTACTCACGGCTACAGCCAGACCATACCGAGTCAGTGAAAGAAGTAACTTGCTTGAGTCTGAAATAGTTTTGCTTGAGAACGGCCCTGTTGCCAACTTTGATCGTTACCAAAAAAATCTTAACGGGGGGAGAGGAAAGGGAAGGAAAGGGCAGCAGAGTTTCTTATTCCTTTAGGCAGATCTGACTTCAGCTAACCCAGCATGAGGTACGATCCCAACAACTGAACAATGCAGGGCAGCAGCTGCTTCGGAAGTTGCGTTACCAATCGGGCGATTATTTTCTACGTCTAACTGCAGTCTTTATCTTCCGGCCAGAAACTGAAGATCCAGAGAAAACATTTTTCCCATTAGTCCTATCAAAAGAAATCAGTAGTTCAGAGTTTAGGACAGTGTAGCTGAAAAATCAGTAGCAGCACTGAGCAGATGTTCCAGAACAACTGTTTCATAGTCTGGTCTCACTAGTTATCAGCTGCCAACAAATGGCATACGATGAACAGGAGGAAGAGAGTTCCAGAAACCAAAAGCTATTAAATGTGTCTCATTCAGAAGGTAAGTAGCAGCACAATGGCTAGGTATGGATCTTACCTTTCAAGAACGAGAGAATTTTGCCTATGTTGACGTGTGGTATTTTCTGACAACTAGGCTCCTTTAAAGATACCGTTGCTTTGTTAGCCAGTCAGGCTAATGCAAGAAGGATGCCCAGTTTAGTTTCCGACTCCAAGGTTCATCTGAATACCTCGTGATTTAACAGCAGCAGAGGCTGAACATATGTCCACTGATATTACCCGAAGCTCAAGTGAAATTCTGATTTGGTCTCTTACCCCACTGTAAATGCTGGAGGCTGGCTGAACGAAAATCCTGAAGAGCCAGAAGGCTGTGCCGGTGCTGCTGGTGCAGGAGGATTTGCACCAAAAGTAAATACTCCAGGATTATTTGGAAAGTTGAAATTAGAAGTATTACTTCCAAACTGGAATACAGAACCTGGGAAGATGGGGTGGAAGCAGAAGGGAATAAGACAGTTGTAATTTGAGTTCATCCTTTCCAGCAAAATCCTCACCTTATTCCCACTATCTTTAATGATTTTTTATTTATTTATTTATTTGTTTATTTAACAGATCACTCAAGATGACAGAGTTGGGGGTGGGGGGATGCACCAGAAGTGCCAGATTACTACAAGAACAGTACACAGAAGAACTCATTCACTTTTATAAGAATCATAAAGGGATCCTTAAAGTAACACTGCTGGCACACTGATAAGTTGTTTTCTAACTTCTGTACCACCATTAAGTTTATACGTGTGCATTCTGAAATGTATTAAAGTCTTAAATGACAGTATTGAATCATGTAGATTTATATTTAAGTAAACTTCCTTGTGTTCATGCAGTTCATCTGGGGTCTCCCTTTCATTTAATGTGCTAACACAGCACCTCATCTCTTAATAAATAAATAAATCAATCAATCAATAAATAAATCCTACTGTTGAAGTAACTGCTAAGCAACACAGACAATCCAGGGAGATTTTTATCTTTAATAATGAAAGACTGACTGAGTAACACGGTGTGCCAACTAATCTACTGATTAGTACAAAAATGTTACTTTTAATGGAGGCTAAACTTCTGGAGGTAAAAATTCTGAGAGGGAAAAGAGGATGCTTTTCCCTTTAAGTTTTTGACGTGATATCAAATACATATGTTCTGGCAGTGTGTTTTTCTTTTTTAATAATTACTAGTGTGGAACAAGTTTTTCTTACACTTAAATTATAAGGATCATTGCCTGCCCCCTTCCCACGGTATTTTATACTTCGCTAGTAAAAAGAACTTTAAATAAAACCTTAACCCATCAATGCTTAAAAATAATTCTGACCAATATTCTTATACAACAAAGCCCCCAGTCCAAACAAGTTGCCAAAGCCTGTTAACAAAGTCAGATAACTAAGAACCACTCTAACAAATAAAAAATTAATTTTGCAGTGCTTCTGCCATTCTGGTTTGTACAATCTTACCAGTGACTACTCCCTGGTTTTCAACACTTCCTTTTAATCGCTAGATTTCTCAAGAAAATAAACCCCAATATTTAGAAGCAGGGTTGCAACCTCCATGTCTGCTAAGTCTCTGGTGGACAAGGCTTACTGTGAAGCTGGCATCCCTATGGCACATCCTCCACAGTAAGGAGCGAGATACAAATGACTTAACTCTGTACCCATTATTTTCATGGAGGGCAATTCTTACAGTTAAAGATGTGCGCAAGGCAGAAGTCATCTTTCTCCACATTTTAGGGTGCACTTCACGAAAAATAAAATTAAAATATAATCTTTCAGACCAAAAGGGAAGAGGATGCTCAGCACTCACCAGCACTGGGGGTACCAGAGCCAAACCCTGGCTGCTGGGTCGCTTGCTGTCCGAACACAGAGGGCTGAGTACTGCTCGTCACTGAGCCGAAGGCAGGAGGAGCAGGCTGAGCGCCAGCTGAAAACAACGTTGTTGACAGCGATCCAAAACTTGGAGCGCTTGGCTGGCTGGACCCTTGGCTCTGGCCAAATGCTGGTGGCTGGCTGGCGCCAAATGCTGGGCCAGCAGCAGGCGCAGAAGGCCCGGAGCCAAACAGAAAAGAAGAGGACGACCCTTGGGGAACAGAAGAGAAATGTCAGTATAGGCAGGTTTTTTCAACCCCACAAGAATGAATCTAGAAACAAAGGTTCTAAAACGTGATGTTTCCCAAGCCTTGAATGAGCTGAATACTCATCTTAATTTCAAACTAACTGTGGACTATATAAAGCAATTACTACATCAGCCATAACAGGAATTACACCTTTTCTTGTAAGTAACATGAGAAACACCAAGTTTATGAGAGTCAGACAAAATTAAATCTCAAACAGATTGGTTGTCTGGACTGAAACTGCTGTGTTAATATTCATGTTCTAGAAACGGATTCCCACAAATAGTACATTTTAATTTGTATTTACAAAAAGCGGTTTATATCAGACATGGAGAATATTCATTCAAATTGTATTTTTCAAGCAAAGCAAAATACAGCTCCCGATTTATTAGGATCAGAAGAACATTAATCTTTCTTGTCAGCAACTGCACCGCTCCGTGCCCCAAGTCTTTACCATTATCAACTTCCAGGGGCCAAATCAAGCTTGCAGTGATCTCTCTGTACTAAAGAACTCAGTTTAGCAGAGTTATGCTCAACGCAACATCAACAGACAACCAGCTCATCTGTTTAGCTGCTTTGGTTCTGCATGGCCAGCAGAAATAACAAAATGAAAATATGTGACTGAACAGTGACTCTGAACATACACAGCAGATCTGCTATGCAAAAGGGGATATTTTAAACAGCACTATTAATGCAATTTAGAGCAGCCTTCATGCAACAGAAAATACCCTCTATTGCACCATAACTTGGAATGGCTGACTGTTTTTCTTTCCAAGAAGATGAACAGATATAAAGTAAAAGTTAGCACAGGCTTCTGCATTAAAAAAAAAATCCTTTGTAAAGACACTTGAAATATGGTGTCACCTACTAACGAAATTACACTGAAAATTACTGATTTGTAAGCAGGTTAAATTGATCTGCTGGTTGATTTAGGACTCTTTTCTCTCTGTTTCTGATAGACAAAAAAGAATGCAAATTTAATTTCTGTGAATGACCAGGTTAAGCAATCAGATCAAACTAGACTAAGTCTCTTCCTCACAGGTTCAATTTTATTTCCAATGTACTGCTGAGCTAGCAGGAATGCAGATGATTTGGCTGATTTAGTCTTGTGCCATACTACTAAATTTATGCAGTGCGGTAATGAACATAAAACATTAAGAAACTTTAGATTCTTGTCTCTGCCTTCTCTAAATTGCTAGAAAATTAACAAACACTGGCCATAATGCTTATTAGAAACCAATCCTTAAGCAGCAGCAATTGCATGTAGAGGTACTGTCTTTATATAGACTTGTGAAGGAAGGATTTTGTAAACCCTGACATTATTTATAACACTTGACAGCTTTAGGTATGGGAAAGGAGAATCAGGAAAGCTGTAATTCATTGACTTCTAACCGTAAGCACTGGACTGATAGTGAGAAGGAGGAAACTATCGTTCTCATGGTGAAAAGCTCCTACACAAATTGAAATCAAGTACAGTGTTGTCCTTTGCATAAAGCAAGGCTGCTGCCATTTCAGTCTTAAACTGTATTTCCCATACTGACTGTGAAAAACTGAGCCCCAATTTATATTGTTGAATATAAATACTCAGTATTTTTCTCTACTTCCGTGCATTTGGCCTACACATTCTCCAAAGTAAAATATTCATGAAACTGTATTTCCTTGGTCCACTGTGTAATGGCAAACACGAGAAGAGCATCTGTTTAAATTGTACCTGTTGAACTTGATGTGGTTGTGGCTCCAAAGGTAAAGCCTGAATTTGCTGCATTGGTGCTGCTGGCTCCTGAACCAAAGAGAAATGAAGTAAGAGTCGTGCCGGTGCTGGAAGATGTAGTTGCTGGTTTGTTTTCTTGAGAGAAGCCAAATGATTGAGATGCTGCAGATTCTGCAGAATTGCCAAAAACAGAGCTGCTCACAGTGTTGCTGGGTTGTCCAAACACAAACGGAGCAGGAACTGGCTGAGGGTTTGAGGAAGAGATGGCGCTGCCAAACACACTGCTGCTGTTGGCTGAAGTGGTGGCTACAGCTGTACTGGAGGAACTAGAGCTCAAGAAGCTGAAGGATGGCTTTGCTGCTCCTTGATCTGAGAGGAAGAACAGCACATTATCCACCACAGAAATGCCAAACAAAGTACAGCAAATAGAGTCTTGTTTCAATCACCATACAGAGAGCAGTCCTGAGTGACACCTCAACTACTATTCCAGCTACTGTCACTTACATAAAGATCCAGATCTAATATCCTGATTGCTGCCACCCACAATTAAAGGAATGGAAGAACTGTGAAGAACAAGGACACCACTGCAGTCTGGGCTTCAGTTGTTACAAACACTGGGCAATGGCTGTCATTACCTGAACCAGTATTATTAACCAGTTCTTCTGAACTCTTCAAACAAAAATACACTTCAGATGTTCTTTGAAGAACTACATCAATCACCTGTAATAGTTTTATGGCTTTACTCCGTGGAGTATTGAAAAACACAGTGATACAGTTTCATTAGGAGCTTGTTTGAAAAGCTGCAGGCACAGGGCTATAGTGAAGTTAAGGAAAGCTTACCACCCTCCAGCCTAACTCTTCCAAGCTTAAGTTCTTTGTACTTAAGTATCTGCAAGACCTGCTTTTAGGAGCAACAGAGAGCAACCCTCCATTAAGACCACTGTTATAAAGTACTGTTATAAAGTACATTTTACACGCTTAAAATAAGAGATGACTTTTAAAGTCATTCTTCAGCTTTCCCTAAGCTGCTGGTCTAATTCTAATGATTAATTTGTGATCTTGCTTTCAGTTTCCCACTATCTTTTTCTCCCAGCAGTTATGGAGAGAGTTATGGGCCCTTTTCATCTATGTCATTTTTAAGGGACTATATTCTTAAGAACATTTGTTAAAATTTTCTTTGGCACAAAATACTCCATCAAATTTCCACAACTAAACCAAACTCCGGAACTTTACCTGGCAGGTAAAAAAACCAAAAAAAAAAACCAAAAAAACCAAAACAAAAAAAAAAACCACACACCCAAAACCAAACCAACCAAAACAAACCCAACCTCACCCCCCACAACCATCTCTCCTCCCCCAAAGCCCACAATCCTTCAGAAACCTGTCTGTTCAGAAGCAGTTCAACCTAAGAATACTGTGATTAAAACCAGTATAACCCTATGTACTGCTTTTATTCAGGGTTACTTACTGGTGTCCTTTTCCATATCACCTCAGAAGTTAGAAACTAATTCTGTTCTCTAAAACACAGTTGCTAAGTCATACAAATGGAATTTAACAACCAGAGTTTTTCCACGCAGTGATCATCACTGAAGAACTTTACACCTCCACTGCAGAGTCTCAACAAATTAAAGGAATACGAAACTGTAATATCTATGAAGTTATTTTTATACCTTTGTAGCAGTAGTGAAACAGCGGTAAGCCCTGTGCCATAGCTGCAAGTACACAGGAACAAGATACTCCCTCTCTCATCCCCTTTCACTATGGAAAACAATGCTAGCACAAGGTCTCTATACTGCACCATACTATAGATTTTATCACCAGCTGTGCTCCTACCACTGAGACAATACAACTTCTGCGCTCATATAAGAAGCAACACAGGTTCCTTAAGGAATATTGATTTTTTTTGTTTAAACATAGTGTTAAAACTCATTGAAATCTAAAAAGGACTTGCTACATATTGTCTACACATCAACAACCAGAACTAAAGACAGGCTGCAACTACTAATTAAGCCCTTTTTAAAGCTCTAATGCATTAATGTATCAAATCCCATAGATTTTTGTCCAGTATGGCTTCAGAGGTATTCTTTCATGGACACAAGCAGACAAGCGAAGACAAAAGACATTCCATTTACCTGAAGTACTGGTTGGTGCTCCAAATGCAAAAGATGGCTTTGCCTGCTCAGTCTCCTTCTCCGATGGTTTAACAAAACTAAAATTGAATATAGGTTTTGCTGTGCTCTCCTCTTTGGTATGCTCAGCCATCCCAGCTGAAAAGACAGGTTGTGACTTTAACTCTTCACTGTCAGCTTTCTTTCCAAATGTTAATGGAGCAGCAGAAGGGACAGAGTCCTGTTTCTCTTCTGTCCTTTCCAAAACAAACTGTGAGGCAGGTGCAGACTCCACATTGCCAAAAGAGAAGCCTCCCTTTGTTGAAAGAGCTTCATCCTTTTTCTCATCTGACTTCTTAAATGTAAAAGCAGGTGAAGCTACCTCCTTTTCTGCCACAGTTCCAAAAGTGAAGCCACTGACTCCGGTTTTATTGTCACTGGTAGCTACGGAAGAAGTAGAACTCTTGCCAAAACCAAAGCCTCCCAAAACTGGTTCCTCTTTCTTTTCCTGCTGTCCCAGGCTCGCTGTCCCAAACTGAAATGTTGAAGGAGCCTGATTGCTTGTAGATGGAACTCCAAAAGTAAAACTGTTACTTTTACCTTCTTTTGTACTGTCTTCTGATTTAGAGTCTGAGGAAGAAACTCCAAATTTGAAGTCCCCTGAACTAGCAGGAAACTTAAATCCCCCAGTCACAATGTTGGAGGATGCAGATTCAGATGCAATGCCAAACTTGAAGCTCCCCTGTTCTCCGAATTTAAAATTTCCTGTGTTACCTAACGTATGAGAAGATTCAGAGGAGGATGACTGGACACCAAATGTAAATGATGGCATTGCAGCATTTGTGGACACAGTAGCAGTACTAAAACCTGCAGAAATAAGTGATAATGTTAAGTTTGCAATATATGATGGGCTATATGTAATAGGCTTTAGCTGCATGGTTGGAATTCCAGTTCTGAACTTCCCAGAGTCAAAACTGTTTAAAAAACCCAAACAAACAAACTACAAAACTAATAAGAAAACTCCACGCTTCCTCTCTACCTACACCTTTTTGCAATGCTATTCTTCTGTCCACCACTTGGCTTTGAAAAGTATACTGTTAACTTCTCTGAAATATCATGCTTGTAGTCTAAACTCCAAATGAACAACATATAAGGCTTTGTCATGGTTTAACCTCAGTAGGCAACTAAGTACCACACAGCCACTTGCTCACCCTGCTGCCTGCCTGGTGCGATGGGGAGAGAATCAGAAGAGTAAAAGTAAGGAAACTCATAGGTTGAGATAAGAACAGTTTAATGACTGAAGTAAAGTAAAACAAAATAATAATACTAATTGTAATGAAAGGAAAACAACAAAAAGAGGGAGAAACAAAACCCATGACAAACAGGTGATATAACTGCTCATCACCTGCCAACGGACACCCCAGCCAGTCTCTGAGTGACTGCCACCCCTAGGCCAGCTCTCCCTAGTTTATATGCTGAGCTTGATGTCATATGATATGGAATATCCCCTTGGCCAGTTTGGGTCAGCTGTCCTGGCTGTGCCCCCTCCCAGCTTCTTGTGCACCTCCAGCCTTCTGGCTGGCAGTGCATGAGAAGCTGAAAAGTCCTTGCCTTAGTACTTCTTAACAACAATGAAAACACCAGTGTGTTATCAACATTATTCTTATACTAAATCCAAAACACAGCACCATACTAGCTACTAGGAAGAAAACTAACTCTATCCCAGCCAAAACCAGGACGGGCTTGTAAAGAACAACTACGTCATTAATAGAAGCCTTTCTCTAAAAAGTGGAATCTTTTTCTAGGGAAAGGGTGTGGAAATATCAGCACATTACATTACTAAAGCAATATTCCGACAGGAAAAATGAACAATTTTGCCAAATAAAAATAAATTGTGCTCAGAGAAAAGAGAAATTGCAGAATGTACACCTTCGTTTTTCTTGTTAAGTATTACCTTTGAGCTCTGCTTTAGTGCCTGGCTTTGCACTTTCACAGGCTACACATTTTGTGGCTTCTGCTTTGTTTTGGACCAAGCAGACCTCACAATCCCAGCTTCCTTCGGGCTTCTTGAACTTGTCTAAATCCAGGAATCCTCCAGAAGAAGCAGAAAATGCAGAAACGCTGCTACTTGTCACAGGCACTGAACTCCCTGAGAAATAAGCAAGACAGTTAATCATCCTGCTTAAATGATAAAGTGAACATGAACTTTTACGGAACTCTTAAATGCTCACTAAATTACAAAAGAGACAAAGGTAACAGTAAAAAACCAAACTACAAGTTAATTTCAGTAAAAATCAATCTGAGAATGTAAACAATATTTTTCTTTATATTCTACATATGATTTTAAGCACAAATCAAACAAATTACATTTAAAAAGCAACTGTAGCTCATACAATACAGCAACACAGCCTATTTCAGATGTAAATGAAAGGTGCTGTGGTCAACTAAAACTACAAAATTAATTTCTGGTGACATGACATGAGTAACCCATAGTCAAAGTTAACACCACTCAAGTTAATGATCACTGTTAAGTGATGCAAGGTTGAGAATTTATCAGAATGATTAATCACCAAATCCCAAAGACAAGACATGTTCAAAACTACACCGTGACCAAAGAAAAAAAAAAAGAAAAAGAAAAAAAGAAAAAAGAAAAAAAGAAAAAAAAAAAAAGGGAGGAACTCAAAGTTTCCAAACCCATAACTCTGTGTTCAGTACACAAGCTACACTGTGTAGAAACCTCTACAAAGACGCCTGAAAGATTATGCTTGCCTTTGATTTTTGTCCCCTGTAAAGGAAAAGATGTCACTTGATGTTGCACTGCAACAGAAACCTTCAGCTCCGTAAGTGTGATGACTGAAGTGGACGTCCAGAAGGCACAAAACCATCACATAACTGTCATGTTCACCTACAGTTTTAAACTACTGAGAGCGGTTTTCAAGAAAGGCAGAAGATAATGTCTCATATTCAAAACAGAAACAGGGATGTGTCTTTTCTTCCACAGCACATCCAGACAATATTTACTTTCTCATTTACTTGCCTTGCTCTTCCCCTTGACAAATGTAATACAACTGCAACTCTCTGCACCACAATGGCCATGGCAAACCCCTGACACTTCCAAAATTCCTCCTTGCAATGGCTAGAGTCTTAGAGAGAAGTGCCAGCTGATCACTCTGAGGCTGAAAGTCCCTGAGAGTAAGCTCTCTCTGAAATGCATTATCTTATCTGAAGAAATTCCACTCTTACTGTACAGGATGATTTTAAAAGTCCAATCTAGCAACTCTTAGATTCTGCCCCCAGCCCCGACCCCCGAAATACCTGCAAAGGTGTTTTTTGACATAATAGTATATTAAATGATGTTAAGAGTCAATGTAAGGTAACACTGAAATAATTATTTCTGCTTTAAAAACAACACACTCACCACATTCAAAAGCAATTACAATCACATATAACGGGAAACTACTCAGTGCTGCATTGAAGAAGGCACCCACCTCCCCAAGGTCTGGGAGGACCATGACCTTACAGAACAGGGTCACTCATGTTCTGGAAGGCTAACACTGGCCTTCATAGGCATAGCTAAACACACAGTTTTGTTTTAGCTTACGCAACTAGTTAAAGACTACACTGTCTTGAAATGTGGCTTCATACTTCTGCTCAGTTGCACACAAATGCTGACTGGAGACATTTTTGGCCATGTTCTGTAAACACTGTGTCTACTTATATTTTGAAACAGGAAATAAAGTAATTTTTAACTCTTTCTATGGAGTTCACATTTTTCCCCAATGAAAATGAGTAAATTTGTTTTAAGTTAATTAAGGCATCCAGTTTAGTCATCTTTCCTCACCAGCTGCAAAGCAGGGTATATTTGCTTCAATTCAACTCTGCACTAATACATGTCACAATCAGTTCAATTCATGTGACAGGTTGGAATCTGGGCCAAGACCCCAAAAGTGCCTGTAACCATTCCTGCAGACAGGCACTAATCCATCCTGTCTGGCATACAGCTACGCTGCTGAAAATATTTTTTATATGCAACATATTTTATTCTGTAAAGAATGCACAGAGTCTGAGATTGAAACAAAAGAAAAGAGAAGAACACACCTGGTTTCTCAGATTCACAAGCTACACATTTGCTGTCTTCTGCCTTATTTGATACAAGGCACACCGTACAGTCCCAAGAGCCTTTTGGCTTCTTAAATTTGTCTCCAAACCCCAGAGTGACTGTTGTGTCAGTGCTGCTGGAGGAGGATGTGACTGTCACCGAGTTGTCTGGGACCACTGGCAATGTCAGAGTGGGCATTACTCCTGTTCCCGGTTTTGGTGTCTCACATGCTATACATTTTGTAGCTTCGGGTTTGTTCTGGACCAGGCAGGTATCACAATCCCATGTGTTGGGTGTTGTTTTAGATTTGTCCTCAAGGCCCAATGTCCCTGCTGTAGGGACTGCTGCATTAGAGGTGATACATTGATTTGAGCTTATCGTCTGTTTCGTACTCTCAACTGTTGACACTTGACATGTTACACATTTGCCATCTGTGGTTTTGTTTTGCAGACATGGGTCACATGTGTCAGACTGCCAAAATGAGGATGCTTGTTTAGAGGTTTCTTTACCTGCAGAAAAACTACTTATTGCAGGCCTTGTATAGACCACTGTACTTGTAACAGGCTGTGCAGATGTAGAGGAGTGTGTTTTCACAGACGTAAAGCCTAGAAGAAGAAAAAAAACAAACACAAGAAGAGATCTTACTGATAAAGCAGTACCCCCACTACACGTAAGTTACAATACTAACGGCATAAATTTAAACCAAGTGCCAATGGTTACAACTATACCTTCTGACTAACTGCAAGAGGAAGTCCCTGGAATTCTTATCTAAAGGGATGAAATGTCATATGCTGCACTGGGACATGACAGAGCATTTATTTAAAGCTTGTGTTGTGGTTTAGCTCTAGTCACCAACACCAGTTTCCCGCTCACCCTCCCCAGCTGGATGGGGGAAGGAATTGGGAAGAAAAGAAAACCTGTGGGTTGAGATGAAGACAGTTTACTAGAATAGCAAACGGAAAATGACAATAACAACAGAATATAAGGATACTAAAATATGTAAAATTAACAATGCACAATTTCTCACCACCCGATGTCCCAGTGACTGATACAGCCCGTCCCAAGCAGTGATCACGGAAACGAAACTGAGCAGCAAGCAAAGGAGCAAAAGGGAGCCAGCAAGGGAGAGGAAGTGAGATGCCCCGCCCCCCTTTCCCCTCCCCCCACCACAGGCAACCCCCACTTATATACTGAGCATGACATTTATGGCATGGAATACTCTCTCTGGCCAGTTTGGATCAATTATTCTGTCTATATCCCTCCCAGCTTCCTGCACCAGCACATCAGTGAGACCTGGAAAGTCAGACAGTGTCCTTGGACTAACTAGCAACAACTCATATCATCAGTGTGTTTATCAACATTCTTCACATACAAAATCCAAAACACACCAGCTACTGAGAGGAAAATTAACTCCATCCTTGCTGAAACCAGGACAGCTTGACTTAACTTTTCATTTCCAATAAAGTTTTAGATACAAATCTTCACTGGTAGATACAAGTGTGAACAAAGAGTCCTAAAAGCTGACTGTTTGTCACAGACTCTAAATAATCCATTTTCACTTTAAGACACCATGCCCAACTGAATGAAATTTCTAAAGCTATTTCTGCCATAGTAGATGGCTCACATTTACTTTAGTAGCTGTACAAGAGTTAGTACTCAGAGTAGCAATCCACATGGTATTTCCTCACAGATATCCAGTATTAATTAATAAAAATTAAGACAGTAGAACAATTGTTTATATATAATCTCTGTTCAAAATGCACTGGAGACAGGCCAACTCCTTATCTAAAGGTGCCAATTTTAACAGAAAAGAACCATCACCAATATGGAAACACTAAAAAAAATGCTATGGCAATGCATCTTAAATAGCAACACAAATTACTTGTAAAGCTACAACAAAGACTTTATTTTTTTTACTATTATGCTGGTTTGGGATTAGTTTTGGTTTTGTTTTGTTTTTTTTTTATATGAGAAGTGGAGTGTTTGAACACTGTGGATTTAAACCTGCTTCTCTTAAACTGATAAAGAAAATCAAAGTCACTTCACTCATAGGTCTTTCTTTAAACAAAACACACTGTATTTTCTCTCACTTAGCTCTTTCCAATATAAAAAGGCGCTATCTTCTTAAGAAGTATATAGATTTGTCACTTCACAAAAAAAGTCCTGATGCAACTGAAGGCTTATGGGAAAAGAGAAAAATCCAATAAAGTCCTTTTTCTTAAAACAAAAAATATCATCTACACACATGCACACTTTATTAAAACAGTTGCAAACAATTGCAATTGCTTAAAAATAAAAATCAGTGAAACAAGCCCACTTCTGCTTAAAATTTACATTTGAATCCATACTAACTTACAATTTAAGGCCAAAAGATTTGCAGCTTTTGAAACATCTTTAGGAATGAAACTGTCTTTACTATTCCTTATTTCCAAGGATGGTAAAGGTGGGAGAGAAATGTTTCTAAAGCATTTTACAAACACCTCCGTTCCAAATCCATAAATTTTATTTATTTAAAGTGAAACACTGATTATTTGGCTAATTATCTTTATACTTCATTTACAATTACATCGTAACACATAAGGAAGAAGTAATGCATCTGATTTAAAGTTGTAGTTTTCCTTTCAGCTATATAAAAGCCACTTAGAATAGAAGGGGACATCCAGCCTAACAGATGCAGCGTTTAACATAAAGCTCTCCTTATGTTTGTATTTATAGCTAATATTGCACTAATTGTGACAAAGCAGGGCTTTTTGTTGTTATGGTGGTGTTTTTTAAAAAAATGAATCCAGTTACACACTAGTGCAATTTTTGCAATATCTTTTAAAAGTTTATTATCTCACCAGGGCTTTTTAAAATGTCTAACACACTTCCTTCCTTCAAGAACTTTGCAGGTTTATAGGGGCCATTATATTCTTCTTTTTCTTCCTTCTTATTGCTGGTGCTGTTTACAACAGTGGTATCTTTAAAAAAAAAAAAAAACAAAAAAAAACACCTTTCACAAAGAAATCCATTTAAGAGATGCACATTTGCTAGAAACAAGAATTTCCAAGTTTCATGCTTCTTCTATAAGAATTTTCAAAATTCTACCTTGTTTACAACCGTTTATAATTACTGTTTGGTTAAAAGCAAATCTGTTACTGAAAACATGTTTTGCCTGGAATCGCTAATATGCTCAGAAAGGACTGAAGTACTATTTAATATACAAGAGAAAATCAGCACTTCTGATCCAAAATGATAAAATTTCTGTTACCTAGAGTAAGTAAGGACGTCACTGGTGTATCACTGGATCCAGAAAGTTCTGCTGATTTTACAACAGGAACACTAAATGTAAAACCGATCTGCTGTGAAAAGGAGAGATTCTTCAGGTTCAGAAAATAAAGAAACTTTAATCAAATTTCACACACAAATAAAAAAATGAAATCCAGTCTTCAAACTTTTGGTATACATGCTGGATGACAAATTACAAGCCAGAAACCTATATATTTGTTTTCTCCATTATTAGCGCCAATTCTGCTTTATTGTTCTGCAATATTCTACTAAAGGCTTGAGAAAAGGTTGAGCTTTACTTATTTTACTTACAGACAATGGAGGTAGCACTTCCGCCTCCGTAGATTTCACAATTGGAGATGAAAATCTGAACACAGGACTGCCAACATTACTTGCTGGTTGTACCTGCATTTTCAAAATAATTAAGGTTTGTCCTCTAAAAGGAAAACACCGTGGTGAAACAAGAGCAGCTACCTGAATTCACTAGTAGACATTCTGCAGTCAAGTTGGGAAATCTGACATCTGATATTTATTTCTAATCCACAGATAAGAGTTATAATAAAAGAAAATGAAGCTTGCAAGTGAGCCTATAGTACAGAATCATCAAAGCCAAATCCCACAAACCAAGAGAAAGAAACCTGAGATGCTACTTAGATCTAAATATATTAAATATATGGAAAAGCAGACCAGGCAGCTTAAGAACCTTAAACTAACTCAGCTCAACTGCAGTCAGAGCTTCAGCAAATACTTCAACATGTTAAAGCAGATATCTACTTCAAAACATACAAAAATATTTGAAATACTCTGGAACAGATGAACGTTTATTCTACTG
This sequence comes from Chlamydotis macqueenii, assembly GCF_036417535.1. Lineage (NCBI taxonomy): Eukaryota > Metazoa > Chordata > Aves > Otidiformes > Otididae > Chlamydotis > Chlamydotis macqueenii. The sequence goes on from NC_141557.1 coordinate 68,820,397, forward strand.
CAATAACACTCCAAATTATTGCACCCCAGGCTCATATTCCACCTAGGCTTATATGACCATTAATGCTACCTCTAATTTAATAACTTAGCTTGGCATAAAATCCCAACAAAATTTCCATAGCATTTTTACAATTATGTTAACTAGAAGTTTGCAAAGTATAAGACTGACAGAGGCCGAATCAAAAACGTTACATCTCGCCCCAACTCTAAATCTGAATAAAACCCTGATTTATTCAACAGGATATAAACTAATTTTGGTTAGTTTCACAAGCACCATGGAATTAATGTGCAACAAAGTAGATGTATACTCATCCAAAAAAAAGTAGTCACAATATACAATGAAGATTTACCTTATTCATCACTGCCGTGGAAACTGTGCTTGGTGACGATGAGACAGGAGTACTGGCAAGAAAACTGAAGTTGAACGAAGCCAGCGACACAGTACTGATGGGTAGGGGAATTTTTGGTAGTGCTGGTTCTTCCACTTCCTAGGTGTAAATTTTAATCTGTGTAAATTTTAAATTTTTCTCTTTCTTTAAAGAAGTTGTAAACTTTTGTTTTTCTCTGTTACAAGATATACTACTTTCCTACCCTGTCCTGCCCTTAACTTCTTAACAAAGTTAAATATAAGGGAGATCTATAGATTAAGAAAAAGTAAGTTTTCAAAAGGAATCCAAACCTCCCCACCTCAGTCTGCCACGGTTATTTTAATTTATGGCAGGTCTGGTTCCATGTGATACTACATTCATCACCTGTCCAGTAAGAATACTGAAATTTAGCTCAAAATTCTTACCTGTGCAGAACAGAGAGGTGCACAGATCAGATTTTTGTTTTCTATACTTTAGTTAATAAAGATCTAGACAAAGATCATCCTTCAAAATTCCTCTTGCAAAATTAGGGAGGACAGTTGCCAAAGCTTCTGAAGTTGCTACTGCAGTGAGCTTGGAAAAAGATGATGTTTAAAGAAGTTTGTGGGTTCCTTAGAGACCCGAAACCAAACCAAAGCAGAGAACACCAAAAAAAAAGAAAGCCTGACTAGCAGCATAGAAGATCACACTCTGGTAAATCTAGTCCATATCATGTATTGGGATGCAAATTTAAAACTCGGAAACCACTCTATCTGAAAAACTTCTGGTCTTATCCTTGCCTTTTAAACTATCTGATTACCAAGACTAGTTAGGGTTTAAATTGGAATAGCCAATCTAATTACAATTTGCACAGTAGTACCAAGATCTACCCAGAAGTGACTAAGCAGAGACATAAGTTGCTACTCCAGAAATGTATTTTATCCTACCACTTACATCTATTTCACAGTTTTGATTTGAAGAGTCTATTGGACCTCAATATTCAGACCATGTGTATGACAGAAATATTCTCCAGTATTTACTATTTCTTCATTTTGAATCAGAAGATTGATCTAAAATTTTTGTATTTACAATCCAGTAGTAGGCAGCTTACGTAACCATCCAGTCAGAAAAATAATCTTCAGGATAGTCATGATCACCATTTTATTAAATGGACTTTTCCCATTAAAATAAGAAAAAAAATCCTCTCACAATGAGTTTGATTAAGTGCCAAAATTGTGAATGATCAATACCAGACATGCAGAACACTGTCTTTTGCTTCAGACTCTTGGTCTATATCTTTCTATATTACTTAAATATGAAATAACAAATTAAATAAACTTTATTCACTTGGCACTTGTTTCAAACATCATTCTTTTACAAAAACTCTACAAACCTTCACCTAAATTTGTTCATTCAACTGCTAATGAGAAACTTTATAGTATGAAGCATCTCCAGGATAATATGACTAAATATTTAAAAACCATAAAACCAAAGTTGGCGCACTTAAACAGATAAATAAAATGGAGCCTGCCCTGAAACCCACAGCAAAAAACCCACAAAACTGAAACGGCATTATTATAAATTATGATGAAGCAATAGAACTGACATGCTTAGCTCGTTACTTCAGTAATCTCAGTGAAAGCAACTAACCTGAGAGTCCCTTACCTGTTGTTCTTGCCCAGGTTTTGTTATATAGTGTACCCCTCTTTCTCTTCTCATCTTTCCGCCACTGCTCACTCCTCCTGAAGACAGACCGTTGGATGCAGGAGAACTGAATTTGGGGTAGGTCAAATTGCTGACACAGAATAACAGGACACAAGTTAGGGGGGAGGGGAGAAGAAAAAAAAAAATTAACTTATCAACTAATTATTTCAAGCTATTATAGCCACTATTAGTCCTAGAACTGACACTTTCTAATCTGAATTTAAAAAAACCCTATTCCACAAGTTGCTAAATGCCGGTAAATACCTGATGTTCTAAACAGCAAAAGCTGCATTAATAATAGCAGCAATGAGAAGGACATACACAATAAACAGCCACAACATCCATAAAGGAATGATGACTAAGCTAGAAGACTTGAAACCAAAGAGCTGATTTAGATTGCTGTTTTCTAATATTTCCTTTTAATAGTCCAGACAGTGGAAATTCTGACTGCCAGTTCTCCGATTCTGTGATGAGCATACATCTTTGCAGGGATATAAAAGAACAACTAAAAATATATATGAAAAGAGAGAAAGAAAGGGAGAGAGCGCACGTGTGTGTGTGCACACATGAAATGCTGCCAACAGCTCTCATGGAATAGAGAGGCTTAAACTTGTGTGGCAAGATAATATGGCAAAAGCTTCAGAAGCAGCTCTGGCTTTCCTGGGGCCATCAGCAGAAGCAACAGAGGTGTTTGGGTGTGCCAACATTCCAGAAGTCTCTTCAGGCACAAATACAGATCCCTTTTGTAAGGCATACAAAGGCATTTCTTTAAAAGCCTAGATCCAAACTAGAAAAAGCTCCCAATTTAAGTGGGAAGGAAAAGAAAAAGAAAAATCAACCAAAAAAACCCTCAAAACAAACACCACCCCTACCCCAAACCCCACGGGAATAACAACAATAAAAAGCAGTATGGCATAAAAATTAAATATTCCTGGGAAAAATTACCATATTAAAGCTTATCCTGCAGCCAAGCAGTCAATTATTACAAAAGTACATTTGATCACACTGGAAGACACCAGGTCAACTTTCCAGGAGACTGAGGAAGAGAATGGGTCTAAACTTGTCATATACTTGCAAGGAGTCTGCTTAGCACTGTAACCACTGAGAGGAAGCCAGATCCTTTAGGCCATATGCTCAAACTTTTCTCTAATCCAAACTGACAATCAATTTGAATTCTGAAAAAAAAATCTTATGTCAAAATACAGCTTTATTCAGACAATTATAGTCTGCCTATAATAGCTCGTATTCCTCTTAGAAGCCTGTCAGCTTCTAAGGGGCAAAGACAGTTTTCTGTCTTCAAGCAAGTAAGTCCAATCTGCAACTCTGACCCAAGTTTAAAAAACTAAATAGCCTCTCTGAAGTTTAACAGAGATGTACCAAAGTACTGCATGTTAGCTGCATGAAGGGACTGGCCAGCTGCCCCTTATCAGTGTTGTGTTCCTGGTCCAGGACACGGCAGCTAACAGAGATTGGCTTTATAAAAGAATTTTTAAAAAAGGACCATGTACTTCACAGACAAAAGTAGAACATAGCAGCAAAACTTGTGAATCAAATAAAAAGCAGCATCGGTTTTCTGAATCTCCCTTCCACATGGAGGAGGGAAAAAAAAAAAAAGAAAAAAAAAGAGTTCTACCAAAGAAAATTTAGAACAGATTGAAAACCCACAATTAAAACCTAACATGTGTCTGCACCTATGCCAAAACCTTAGAGCCAATCTCCTACACCCCTGAAAAGGTGGTCGGTGTAAGTCAAAGTGTTAGATGTGAAAACGAAGGGTTAGGGGTTTTTTTTTTTTTTTGCAAGCCAAAGAACGCCCAAGGCAACCTAAGAATTGCTTGGAAGATGAACACAGAGACAACAAAATAAGATTCCCTGCTACTTTTCTTTTTGAAGAGGACGAAGCCTCCAAAAAAGTTATCCTTTGAACGCAAAAGTGTCATAATTCCAGCACTACCCAAAATACGAGTTGCCCAGAAAGGAGAGACATTAATATTATCTGAAGGTGAAGTCATTCCACCTAAATCAAGCAAGTGGTGTCTAATGCAAGAGAAACCCTGCAAGAAGAAATACAATTATTAACTCTTGTGGAATTTTGTGTTTTAGAGAGAAGTTGGCACTGGGCCTCAGGTGATTCTAAAGGGCTCCTGTTTTTCAGAAGCAGACAACTCACAGAGCAGACAAGTGACTTCTCCATGAAAGGTGCATTAAAAACAATCTTCCTCCAGGTTTTTGCTTTTTTTTAAAAAAAAAACATTAAAAACTAAATATAATCCTAAACTGTAAGCCACTTCACCTTATACAGAATCTTTCAGAATGATTCCTTTAGGATAAAGCTTTAAGACTCCAAGCAATTAAATAAATAGTTGAAACGAATAGCTGCCCCCCTAATGAACATCAAGATGCACAAATGGATAAACTCTCTCCTAATACAAATTTTTCACTGTATTTTCTATTCCCTTTACTGAGAACTGTTACTGCCCTTCCAAAAGAAGACAGGTATGCAGACTCTAGTAACAGAAGACAGAGCTTTCTTCTTTCAAGTGTTTTAAATTAATAGATTTGTCATACCTTTCAGATGGTTTTACTTGCTGCTCTGCAGGAAAACTCTTCTCTCTCATGCCCTGCAAGTTAAGTTTGGTTTATTTCAAGGTTTACCTGAATGTATTTATATACTATTCACAAAGCAAAGACAAACAACACTCCTGTTTTGTGTTGGGTTTTCTAATTTATACTACTAAATACACCTTGTCCTCTCAAGCTTGTTCCCTGACTGCTACGACTATCCACTTCCATCTCTGACCTAAAAAGCCCATAGATGTAACATGGTCATTTTAAAATTCAGATTGATACTGGAACCATGAGTGTGGTTTTTTTTCTGAAAGAGATGCCAATCTTGTTTTAAAGAAAGTTGATCAGGGACTAGATCTACACCAAAGTGATCAGAATGGGTAATTAAGCTTGTTGTCAGAAACCTCACTCAGAGCCCATAGCTCACCTGAAAGAGTTTATATACAACATCAGCACATTCCATTAGCGACAGCTTTGTGTACAGGAGTTTACAAAAAGGAAAATGTTGTTTCTGTACTTTAATATTCTTTCACTGAGAACAGCCTGACCCAATAGCACATCATCACATTCTGAAAATAACCACCAGCCACTTGTGGTTCCAAAAATACAATTAAATCCATAAAACCTCAAAGCACCTCCTCCACAATAATTCCTCCTGTCTTAATGCTTACCTCAAACATATTATCAGTACTCTTTGTCAAGAAAGAGCATCTTAGTAGAATAACTGGTTAGAGACACCCCAAGCTTGTGAAAAGCAGACAGGTAAGGACCAGAAAGTTGACTTACTTTGTGCTTTACATCCACTCTCTGATGAATTTTGCTGGAATCAGTAGCTGGAGTCAGAGATGGTTTAAAATACTGGGTCCGACCCACTGACAGAGAGATTGCCTTTGGTGTAACAAGTTTCTGGACAGGTGGATGCTGTGATTCCATCTTTGAAAGAGAAGCAGTAATCAATATATCCTTGCACATCCGCCCAAACTACTGCAGCATTTAGTGATGAAAAAAGTTACAGAACTATAAAACTCCCAACAGTCTCAGCACCCAGTGAAAATTATTTGGAAGTCTTGAAAGCATTTAGCTTGCAGAGGGAAATCACCAGAAAACCAGTTATGAAATCCAAAAAGCTTCAGAATTGGCCAAAGTCTGACTGAATTCTATTTCAAAATCTGGCAGTTAATGGCATAGACAAAATAATTCATGTTACTATAATCAAAATAACTCATGCTACTATAATATGCTCCCATCTTTTCCTCTCCTCTACCCACATTGTGATATTTTTTACTGGCTTAATCCATTAATTTAACATTCAAAGTGTTAAGCGGCTAATTATACAGGCTTCTAATTGTACAGGCTTCTGCACTTCATTTTTCCTACATTTTCCTCCTTTGAATTTACACTTTCAAAAAAAAAAAAAGTTATAAAGTAATTTTAAAATAGTCTCATTCATTAAAATATGTTCCAACGTTTTACATTCGTATTAGATGCACTTAAAAGCACTGGTCTTTCTATCCTTGTGAAAGCATTTTCACAGACCAGAGTTAATTTTTAACACAAAGCACTATACATTCTGCAAAACTGACTTAACTGAATTGTGAAACAACAACAAAAAAAAACCAAAACCCCAAAAGGCTGCAAGATTTACCAAAGGCTCCATCTGCAGTCTTAAGGATAAGAAGAACCAGACTTAGGATGCACGTATCAACAGAAAACTGTGTTTACAATGTAACTTTAATTTCACAGTATCTCCCAAATCTTGGTAATAAAAGTAATGCTGTACTATCTATAAAGTTTTTTAAAGTACGTATTTCTAAAAATTATTATACTCATTTTGAAATACTGAATAAAATGTGGTTTATTTAAATTTACAAACCCGTTTTGAGTGTCCATTACTGTTTTTAAATGTAAAGAGAATAGAGTTGCTATAGGAATAGAATAGTTGAGTTGGAAGTGACCTACAGCAATCACCTAGTCCAACTGCGTCACCACTTTAGAGCTGACCAAAAGATAAAGCATAGAATCAAGGTCATTGTCCAAATGCCAATCTGAATCTACCACCTCTTAGTTTAAAACCATCACCCCCTGTCCTATTGCAACAGGCCCTGCTAAAAAGCCTGTCCCCATCTTTCTTACAGGCCCCCTTTAAGCACTGAAAAGCCACAATAAGGTCTCCCTGGAGCCTTCTCTTCTCCAGGCTGAGCAACCTCAATTCTCTCAGCTTGAGCTCACAGGAGAACTTGTCCAGCAGGATGCTGCAAGGGAGAGTATCAGAAGCCTTACTAAAATCCAGAAAACCACATCCACTGCCTTCCTTTCACCCACTAGGTAGGTGACCTTACCACAGAGGGATATCAAATTAGCTAGACAGGAATGTACAATGAAGAAAACAACTAACCCAGTTAGACATTTAATACAGTAAGAGCTATTTTGCCTGCTACGGGTCCTTGAAATAAGAAAAATACCACAAAAAGATATCTTCAAAAGTTTTGCCCGGGTGCTCAATTGTTCTGTCAACCATATGTTTGCTTAAGCAGGAAAACATACAACCCCCTCCTTGGCACACACAACCCTCTCCTCCCCTTCTAATCAAGGGCTACCCTTCCTCTGCCAAACTTTTTGAATTCTACTATTATGAATAGACAGTTTCTCTACTTTTACCCAGTGACAGCTGTGTGCAACATTCGCTTTCTGACTGACGTCAGGTTCTCTGCTGCAAATGTGGTAAGTCTTTCTTAATGCCTCATCACAGGTGTAGTTCTACAATTTAACTGAGAATTCATACCAGCTTTGTTTTCAGTTCTTTGGATCATATTTAGGGTAAAGAAATTTTATGTTCTACTTTTCAACATTCTTGTAATTTAGCATATGGTGAAAGATGGTACAGGAAATCCAAGATGTCTGTAAACTCCGAAATGTTCTGTAAAATTAATTATACTTCTAATCAAAGGATTAGCATATAAACTTCTTGAGCCATTCTGTCCATTTTTGCATTAAAACAGCAGATTAAAAGTTAGCATGGAAGAAAAAACACACTTTTTTCCCTTTGGTTGTCTGATCTTAAAGTGGTCTACTGGGGTTTTACAATTTAATAAACTCAATGATACCCCAAATTAAAGTGGTTAAAAAACATTACCAGTTTTATTTTTTTTTAAACAAAGGAAATAATGATTTACCACAGCATTATCACCAATTCAGTGCTACCTTCAAATAGGGATTTAGGAACGTAAGGTTACAGAAGCGACAATATTTAACAATTTTCCTTCTCCTTACTTTGAGCAGTAATAGAAACTGTAAGTATTATTTTTCGCTCAAAAGAAACATGGAAACCTGCACAAGGTCTGTATGATTACTCAATCAACATTTTTCTATTTTTGATCATTTCTGCAAGAGAAAGTTTTCCTAAATAGAAAGATTAACATGCAACTTAACCCCAAGTTGCAAGACAAGATAAAAACTACTTTGTGTGTTCTAGAGAAGTTGCTCTTGATTGACATTTCAAAAGATCACCACATAAAGATAACGTAATTCTTAACCTGAGTAATCTTCACAGTCCTTCATCTAGTGTGGGTAGAAAGACAGTTTTAGCCATTTTCACACAGCCAAGACAACTATAATTCACATAAGGCTAATATTAACTTGAAACCATGTGTATGCTGTCATTGAGGTTTGTGACACTTTTAATAGCAATAAAGCATAGAAAGCTATCTATCTCAGCTTAAGATGTTACTGGTTCTTACCTTTTTTCTTTTGGATTGGAAGCTAGTAATATTCAGCATAGTCCTGTCCACAGGCTAAGGGGGAAGAAAAAGCCTAAATATTAGAGGACGATTTTTTTTTCTAAGAAAGGGTTCCATCCAACAAAAATGTGGGGGGTTTGTGATCAACTTACAGAAGACAGTGGACTAGAAACAGAAGATGGAATCCTCTTAGCATCCTGTTGAAAAAACAGTGCAATAAATTAAACAGGACACTACATAAGGAAGATTTTCATCCTGTACTGACACATTTACTATGTTTTTCAAATACATTAAATAAAAAAAACAGATTGAAATGAGTGCCATTTACCGCCAAAGGACTTGACATCTTCTCCAATGACTGCAAGATGCGCCGTGCTGTGGAACTTGTCACACCATAGGACTGCACACTTGCTTGCTTAGCTTTCATTTGTCTTCTCACTGGTGGCTGAAAAATTAGCACTGCAAATGTTATGATGCTTGATTTTGAATTAAACATGCATGTATTTTATGCCCTATGGCTACACTGACAATATATAAATACTCTTGTGACGACAGAGAAAAATACACTCACTGGGAGTGCAACCCATGAAGAAGAAAATATACTCTACTGACTTTACAGAAGTTTAAGTGGGGCCGCATGCATATTGCGTATCAGGTAAAGCAACAAAAGAAATACTTAAATGTAAAAGGTCATAAAAGGGAAGATGTTGGGCATGTATGGTCTCTCAAGTAGTAATCAGGAAAACAGAAGTGAAGCAAAGGCTTGTGCTGCAGAAAGTACTTTCAGTAACAAAACAATCTCAGCATTTCATGATGGTGTAAGCGTACCATCTTAAAACCAATGTATACAATTATCATCAGAAGATTCTAGTTTTACTTCTCTCATTTCCTCCCTTCCTCTAAGGTTAGAATTGACTGCAGATCTTTTTACTCTGTTTAAAAAGCTAAAGATCTGGTTTGAACTCTAACAGATCTAAAAATACTATACTGAAAAAGTAAACTGTTTTATTTGCACCACAGGACTTCGAATATAATTCAGCAAAAATTCTTTCAGTGTGACTATTTTTGGTAATTATGTTAAACTCCTCATGTAACCACATCATGCTTACCACACTGCTATGTGAAGACAGGAAGCAGAGCATACATACAGCATGTAAAAAACACAAGTGAGACTTGCTGTAATCCACAGCATGCAACAACAAGCAAGTTAGTCTCTCCTTTAAAACGCGAGTATTTTGGCTCCTCTTTTCAGCACAATTCACACTTATTTTGTAAAAAATAAAAATAGCTGACCAAAGAAGGTTCCTAGCTTACAGGAAGTTTTGAGTGTTCTGAAGTTTGATTTAACATCAAGTCAGAACAAACCACAAGTTTTCAAGGCTTCCTCTAACTCAGGAACTTGTAGGTCACCTTGTTCCATGGTAGAAACAGACCGACAGAATAGGTCCAGCAAACTCTTATTTCCAGTTCCTTTAAATAAAGTTCCTTTTGACTTTTGATTTTTTTTAAAATAAAGGTCATTTTGATATAAACACATTCCAGTTGAACTAGATTTTATTTACTTGCTTTTAGATTCTACTCTAGCTACTGAGAGTTGTCAGTATTTTTTTATTTGCTGGTTCATTTTAGAACACGAAGACCTCTCAGGGCTAAGTAACTTTTCAAGAGCTATCTGAATGATATCAAAACAGAAAGCATTTTATTGTTTATGTTGAGACTGCATTTAGGACTGCATGTCTCCCTTTAGGTAACAGAAGAGCAAAGGATCACCAAAGCTGCCTTTTAGATACTACTATAGCAAAGAGTGCACAGTTTTACACAATATATTCATGGCATTAGTGTAGGCATGCTTGTGTAAGATTATAGACAAGTATCAGACAGACAGTTTTTGCTTGAAAACACAAGTTTTCAAAGTTATGCCATCATTGGTTTTATTTATGTTTTATTTTGACATAATACAGCCAGAGACAGACAATGGCAGAAAATGGAATTTTTTAAAAGACTTAACAAAAGAGGAAATTCCAACTGCAAACAACTAGTCAGAACCTAAGATGCTACTGTAATTCTTGTACATTATGACACGTATTTCTATGTAAACTGTTAAAAAAAAATTTAAACAGAATTGTTCTTTTCTACTCTTGTAGGCTAAAAGGCAAAAATAGGAACTGTTGCCATATTTTCAACTTGCTGCTGACAGCTCTTTTGGCTGTTCTACACCTTCTGTATTTCAATTATATTTTCCCCTCACACTGCACTACTATTTTCATACCTGATAAGCAGCAAATTGCGCTTTTGTCTCCCTTGCTGCTGCAGCTGCACCACCATAAGTAGTCTTTCCAGGGTAAAATGGAGAATCCCCAAGCTGGCTTGTCTTAAAGACAGAAGTGTTTCCAAGTGACTACAGAAAAGTATTATTATAAATTGTAAGTAAAATGACTACACGTTCAAACTGATTAAAATTAATAATTTTGCAGTACTTACAGGAGAGGGAGATCCAAACGCAGATAAATTGAATGCAGGTTTTTTAGAGCTACCTGCAGGATGCTGTGAGAGGGAATGAGATCTTTCAGCCTCTGCGGACCAGAGCAGTGGTGCTGAAGTACTTTTTGAAACTGTGATATCTGCAAAAATGACACATGCTACACATAAATGCCTTGTGTACATAAAGAACTTTTTAATATTAAAGATCACACTAACTCCAGAGTTCTTTAATACAGAAAAATAAGTCTTACAGAATGATAAAGTCCTCTAACACTTGTTTCTCCAGCATCCCAACCTTCAAAGTTCTTCAAAGAGATCAATTTCACATACGGTATGAAAATCACGTATTAACTCTGAACTTGAAATCTGTTCACCGAACTGCAAGTACATTACCTCTCAGTAATCTTTCAAAAGCCTGCATAACAAGTTAATAGCATGTTTTCAATGCAGGGCAATTTTATTTTTAATTCTTTAATGATAAAATAAAAGGGAACTGCATAAACACTGGCGCATCTATAATGATAAAAAGTTTTTCCTATGTTGGTAAAGGGTTGAAGGCCAGCACAGGTCAGAATTGGCATGGGTTTTAAGCCTGAAAAAGTTTAAACCCCCAAGGCTGAACTAACAGAGTTAATGACCTATTTTACATGTATGTTTTACAGAGACGCACCAGAAAGCTCTAGTAAACTTAGGTTATATTGCTAAACCATGGCAACATCTACTCTGAAGGGTAAAAATACGTTCTCCAGAGAACTTGCTAAGCATGCCTCAAATCCTCCTTTATATGGGGGACTACAAAAAGCTGCAAACTTGTTGTTTGCACTTTCTCAGTGAGATCACCTAGATCTCATCTACATCAATACAATGTTTTTGTTTTGTTTTTACTTTAACATGGTGCACATTCCTAACTGAATTCGGCAAAAGACAAGGCAGTATTGACAGCTGACGCCTTCTACCAAGAAAGGCCAAAAAAGCACCCCAAAATGGCCAAAAAGCAGCCCAAAACGTTTTCAGTCAGAATAGTTCCTTTATTGACTCCTGATGAAAACACAGGAAAACATCTTGTTTCTATTTTTCACCTGTATTTATTCATATTTAACCAGCTGTCTGTTAGATATCCTGAGTCACTCTTCCTTCTAGACAGTCAACCTAGCTGCCAACCTACAGTGTGTCACCTTCAGTTCCTACTATCCCAGATTTCAAGATTTACAGGTAACCTACCTAAAAGCGTGTTTATCAGCACCGACTCTTTCTAACATCAGGGTCTCATAAAGGTATCCCAAAGCATAGTTATATTTAAAAGGTGACAGGATTATATACTTCTAAAATATTAAAAATTAAATTTAATTCTACCATCCAAAGCTGACATTCACCTACTTTATATACTAAGGTGATGTGGAATATTACAGAATGCAAAGTACTTCATGTTACCAAAAAAATCAATTAAAGAACACAGAAGTTACCTTTATCAGATGCTCTAGAGGAGAAGCCACTGGTTGTTGAGATGTTATCATCATCGTGCTGAGAGGTAGAATCTTTTATTTCTTTTACAAGAGACAGTCCAGGACTGCCAATGCCAAGTGAAGATGATGTGGAGGGCTGACAATGTGGTACTGTGGAATCCAACATGGTACAGTTCAAATGGCTCCGATGAAGAGAGGGTCTTGTTAATACATCTGAGAAGTTCAATGCAGATCTACTCGTGGATGGTTCTAAAGAAGAACAAGGAGACAATTAGCTTTCCTATAGGCAAGCTCACAGAAGCCAAAACCTGTTTTCGATCAACAGTCATGCTATTGCCAAGTTCTAAGCACAAAAATAGAGAAGCCGAATTTAACTTCTTCCTCATCCAGATAGGGTTTCATCTGACTGCCTGATTACAACAGCAACACTGCTTGCAATACTAAGTATTAATGTCACGTTAATAAGGAGTTAACAACGTGGTTTCACAACACCAAATTCTGACCCCATGCTCAACTACTTGTCCCCTAACACTGCCTTTCACTAAATCAAACATGTATAGATTCCTTCTGCAGATAAAGCTTGCAATAAGCTTTCCAAAATTTGAGATTACATGGCAAGTTACAGACAACTCTGCAGTTTATATAATCTTGTAACAAAAACAATGTTAATCTGAATACATAACATGAAAATGTGTATTTGCAGAGATTTTGGGGAGATTTGTTTGCTTTGGTGTTGCCGTCCCCCCTCCCAAATTCTACCAGATCAGGTCATGCTACAGGCAAAACACTATCTCCTATGCATTAACTTTTGAGATTTTGGCACGAAGGACAAGCAAGCATCGTGGCCCTCAGCTGCAAGATGGGCATTTTTTTCTCATGAACCAAGAGGTCTGTAAACACTGCCAGTGTCCTGCAGGAGGTGGTCTCACAGCTCCAACTTGACACATGAACAGAACAGCTATTAATGGTTATCTTGCCTCATATCCATGTAAGTCCACAGTGTCTCCTGGGAATTCTGGGTATGAACATGATTTTGAGTCACTATCCTCTTGATATTTGCACTGAAGCTTAAACTAGCTAGTTCAATCTTCATAAGCACCGCAGTACTAGTAATGGGTTCTCCAAAGCATTGGTAGATTTTTCGAACTGTCTTGTTTGAGATAAAGGAAGTGTTATCAGGCTGAAGGCTGGCCGAGCAAAGGAATACAGGCTCTAGCACACTGGAACCCCAGAGCTGAAGCAACAGGCTTTCTAAAATTATAACAGTAACAATAATAATTAAAAAAAAATCTTATTATTAACTATAGCAAGTAAGATTTAGTCTACAACACAAAGCTACTAAAGGTTCTAGGGTGTCCATCTGCTCCTGATTTCTTGGGAGCTAGAAAGTTTGCTCTGCAGCTGTTCTTACTGAAAGGTCCTTTCACACAGTTCTTCAGGAAAGCCAGCATGTGTTCCTCGTTCATGAAGACCTTCTCTATTCCTTTATCCAAACTGAATTCTCAAGCTACAGCTACACAGGAAGCAATAAAGCTCCTTATTTACAATTACATTATATTGGTGACAAAGGTATTTCCTCATTATTTTTCATTCTGCCAACAAAAGAAGCAACTGACTTTCCACACAGATGGTTATGTACGTGTGCTCAGACAAAACTTCTCTCCTTATTAAAAATTAAGTTCCACAAAACTGCTAATTTAAGAGAAACTCAAATGAAAGCATATGGAAATTTACAAAGGAGAACTACAGAAACAGTAAGAGGTGCAGATATAAAACACAGACTAATCTTTTATATGGTAAAGCAAGTGGTTGAGAACTTCTTTGCCAAGGGTCCAAACAGGTTTTCAAAGACCCCACACTAGCCATACACATACCTTAACGTTACCAAATAGTTCAAAAATAATAATGTAATAAACCAAGTTCCCTAGGTCTCCATTAAACTAACAAGGAACTTTACCAAATTGATTGAAGAAACTCAAAGGCGGGTGCAGGGGGGAACATGAGAAGGAATTTTCCTTTGGCATTCTAGCCTCTGGTCTTTTGTTTTGAGGACAACATAACAAATTAATGTTTTTATTACCTTAGGCAATTAGCTAGACTTTCATTCCAGTCCTTTTAAAAAGAAAATCTAACCCAGTAACTGAATATCATCAATATTCTGCACCTGGCTAATTGACTACCTGAAGTTAACAGACGACTTCCAAAAGCTGTAAGACAAGCTCCAGTATTTTTTAAAATGACGTTTACAGTTTAAAGCTAAGACAGTTTCACAAACAGTTGTTTAGTTTTGGGGTGGTTTTTTTTTGTTTGGGGCAGGCTGTTGGTTTTGGTTTTGTTTTACGTGAGGTTTTTTTGGTTGGTTGTTGTGTTGGTTTTTTTTTTAATTCTGTCAAAACACTCCTTCCAGCTTTCCTTAGAAATTTAGATTCAAAACTAGAAATCTGTGAATAAATACAGATGGCCAGAATACTAAATGATTTTTCACATACCTTCTAAATTAATTCTTGCTGATTCAGGCGTGACTCTCCCATCAATCATTATGGTATCTTCATCTGCATAATCATGGTGATAGTTTACCGGATTCTCTTCCTGGTTTGTAGATTCATTTGTATCTACACATTCATCTTCAGTTTTATTGAAATACTTCTGTAACCATCCTGGCACAATGTTTTTCACTGATTCTGTCACTCTACTAATGATCCCCTGCTTGAAAGAAAAAACACTTGTTAATTACAGAAACACAGTCAACAGCATGCACTGGGATGCAACCTTGCACAGACCTTGAAGACAGACATTAGATGGCAAACACTCAGGACAAGATTAAGGTAGACAGGGTTCATCCTTGACAGAGGATCTCTATGTTTCTTGGACACACATGACAAGAATTCACCTAACATTGATTTACTACTAACATGTCAGTTTCTGTGTTTCCCAGTGATCTTGGCAATGTTCAAAATTCTGAAGTTTCAGCCAGAGTTCACCAGTGGCTTGTCAAGTCACAAGTGCATCAGGAAATTCTATTTCTAAATAACTCCTGATGTTTTTTGTTGTTTTTTTTTTTGAGGACTCCTCCTCTTAACACCTTGACTTGAAAAACCATCAAAACTAGAAGCTCAGCAATTATCTACAATCATAGTGATAACCCCAATAGCTGCTAAAAGCAGTGAACTTAAATATTTCTGATTTTTCTAATGCTGAACTCCAGTAACAACATGTATCAAAAAAAACCACTGTTATGCTCTGAGCAGTCAGAGTATCCTGAAAGAAATCCTGGAAGAAACAGCTACAGTTGAATAAGAGATGCCTCACCACAGGACTGTTAAATAGATCCATTTTGATCAAATTTCACTTCATGTGAAATGTATGTTAAAGTTTTGGATCTCCAAACTTTAATATTCTGCAATTATTGAATACATAAAAGCCATTTCCATTTTGACATTTACCAATTATTTGCAATGCTTACACTCTACTTTAAAAAAAATATTTCTTTACCATTTTGTTTTAGCAGTCACTTGTTCCCCATCATGCCCTCAAAATTTCAACACACCTTCCTGTAAGATCTTAACCCTGTGGAGCAGATCACTTGCAGCATGGAGCTCTCTCCCTTTTACACTGACTGCAGCTACAGAACCAGCTGCTAAACTCTGCAAGCTGCGAGTAAACATGAAAGCTAACTCAGCAATCTCAACACTTTGAAAACTAAGAAGTAACAAGAGTTAAAAAAATTTTTGTTGAACTCCATTGTCAGTTGCTAACACGTGTATCAAAGGCTCTGGCAAGGTACTCTAATATTTTTCCGGGTTTACACAACAAAATTTTCTAGTCAAAAATTATTATGCAGGTGTAGAAAGAACAGGTTACAATCTAGTAAACAGTTCTGAAACAAGAACTCTGCTGCATTCAACTTTCTTTAAAAATTTATCACACAAATGAAATAGAAGCCTGTATAACTTATTGAAGTCTTTCATACACAATAATGCAAACATACAGGAGTTATAAACACACATGCATACAGGAGTTATAAACAAATTAGACACCCTTGAATCTGGAGTTAAGAGTGGGACAGGGAAAAAGGACAGGAAAGTAGAAAACAAAAAGCCTTTCACAGAAAGTCGTCTTAATTTACAATTTGACATTTTTCATAGTGATCTGTAATTTAATCTTGTGCTTGCACAAAAACAGAATAAATATCCACGGATAGTTTAAATCAGACAGAATACAGTGTAATAAACATATTCATCAAGTTATCACACTAAGATGCACACAAGTATACCATGCTCAGGATATTGCTGCTGTTCTACATAAGTACTGAGCCTCAGCTTTCCAACAAAAACTACTAACTGTATGTAATACCAGAGTTCACAAACAGTTCAATGCACGGCACCAGTAAAGAGGCTGTCCCTACTCTTTCCCCAGCCCGTCATTTCCACCTTTCCCTGTGACACATTGTCCCTCTTTTTTAAGGCAAATATTTTGCTGCTATGAATAAAAGCATACTGGGAACTCAAAGGAGTTGAAATCTGCTGACATGAGCAAACATGCCAACTGCATCCACGGCAATGCTCTTTCCAAAAAGCTAAGCACTACTGCATTCAGTATTGCTAGTTTCTCCACCAGAGAATATATATTATTGGCCGTAAAATAGGCCTGTATGATTCTGTTGCTGAAGAAATCCTCCCAGGACCAAAAGCTACCTGAGACTCAAGATGGAAGCAATCATAGACATCCAGAAGAGTAAACACCGCATCATTAGTAATCCAAATGAGTAACTGGAGAATCTAGCTAGAATAATAATTAACCAAGATGTCATTTTACCATCCATATCTAAAGCCAGACTTGCTTGACCCTTTCTTGCATATGGCAGCCTTGCTAGCATTCTCCCCATCATCAGCACTTTAAGACTAAGCTGGGTAACACAGGGTAACTTCCCAAACCAACGGAACTTGCTCAGTGCAGCTGTACTTTAGCCTGCTCCATTTGGCTTAGCCACAGTGTAAGACAAGAAGCATAGTTTTATGCTCCAGAATACAGCTGGCTTAGTGACAAAGCGAGGAAAAGCAAAATACATGGAAATGCATGTCCATTTTCTGCCTGCAAAATGAAAATATTGATTAAAGGCATCATGAAAGAACTATGTAGGTGTTCGGAATGAGCCATCATCAAACACAGATCTTGCTAAAAAAAACCCACCTCCCCTCTAAAAGTAAGCCACACACCCCAGGTATGCCCATTCACAGCACATCAGAGCTGAAAGCCAATCAATAAAACACCATGGCTGGATTCCTGTCCAAGTCAGGCAGTTAAAGTACCACTGACTAACTCCAAACATGCACACTCCGTATTCGTGCCAAGACATCTCAGCAAATTGTCATGTCTTACACTGTCTTCAAAGCTGACATTTTAATCTTAACGTAACTTTTTGTTTCCTTATTCTGAAACTTCAGCACATGTGTTTGAACACACTTTCCCTCTCCCTGCACATGCAACACAAGCCTACCCTGTCAGCAGCAGAGTGCTCTCCCTCTACTGCTCTTGTGCCACCAGCTCTGTACTTTGTCCATTCCAGGTTACCTGGTGCTACTACCTCCCCACACAGGCATCATTAATCCTTCTAGAAGGCCGACAGGGATATGGCACATCTCATTGATGCAAACAGATTTTTGGGAGTGAAATACAGAAGAGACAGCGCAGGGCAACTCTAAAACAGGCTTATTGCGCCAGAAAATCTGAGTGGACCATTCAGATCCCAATCTTCTCATGCCACAATTATGTACCAGTCCCTTCCTGAACACCTCCATTCACTACAGCTACACCAAACAGACTACTGGACAAAACCTCTTCTAGTTCCCAAGCCCAGGCTGGGAGCGGAGGAAGCAGCACTGGCACACATCTTTAATGCTTTTAACTCCTCATTTCTAGAGGCCACAAAGGCACCAAACTTAATATCATGAAAGGGCAGAAGATGCCACAGGGCAATCCTGACTGCACTTAACAGCATTTTAGTCAGTGAATATGTTTCCTTAACTGACTGATTTCAGCAGTCTGAAAGCTGCTGTCAGTACCAACAGTCGTCATCTCATCCTAAATACACGCACAATCTATTCTTATCCTAAAATATCAGCAGGAAAGCAGGAAAAAAAAAAAAAGCCACTGAAAAGATCCAGTGGCTTAGAAAAATATATTTACCACAGGTTTCCAAATTCTGTGCAACATCCTAAGTGTCTGCAGCTCTGCTACGTATATCTATGTATACAAACATCATAGCAACAGTAACCATAGTTACTCAAGGCATATTGCCCTGAGGTGCAACTCCAAGCAAAAAATACTGACCAGCAAACAAACAGGTGTCATAATTTACTACTTTAAAATACCATTTCGTCAAAGGACTTATACAAAGAAAGAAAAATCAATAGGTTACAGTCACAGTTCATCTTCCAAACTTAAAAGCAGGCTACTTCTTGGTCAAAAATATTTATGGAATAGGATAGTTTTTCTAGCTCGTAAGGGTCTTTCACATAGTACCGCAGGGGAAAAGTCCTGGCAGGAGTACTCAGCGATGATGCAATACTGGAAAACATCTACTTTTGTGATTGAGTTTATTTCAGTCTGAGAGACTTAAGTAAATCCACTATCCACACAGGACATAATAAAAAAAAAATATATATAAAAATTATATGAAGGTCATTCACTAACATGAATTTGTCAGAGATGCAAAATATACAACTGGATAAAAGAGCTAATTTCCACTTCACTGTATGCACACCTCTGAAAAGCATCAAGTGTTTACCTGCAGGGCTCTCAGAGATTTCTTTGCTTCCCATTTCAAAGTTCAAGTTATTAAAACATATGAATCAGTAAGTTCTCAAAAGGAAAACCTGCACCTAACAGAAAAGTTCACTGAGATAAGAGCAGATCAATCTAACCATGTCCAACCATTAGAAAGGAATTTTTGTGCTCTCTCCATCCCCCACAGTTAACTCGTGCCAGCTCTGGCACATAACAGGCTACTCTCCGTACTAGTTGAATTCACTAATCTGGCAAAAAGTACATGTTTCTCTGCTGAACTAAAGAGTTCCACTGGCTCAGTGCACCAGAATTGGCCCAAGAGAGATAGCAAGATCAGGCAGCCAGGAGGAGAGGAAGAAGAAAAACTCCTCCCTTCCTTCAACCATCCTGTGTCCATACTGCCATTAAATAGATTGTCCCTTTCTCCTATTCACCTCACCCTTCTCTTGTGCTGACACTAGCACACACACGCAGCCAAGTGACAAATTGTATTAGGGCTCTATCAAATAGATCCAGCCAAAAATTTGTCTATAGACTGTGACAGTGAGGACTACCCCTCAGGGGCATCAGGTCGCTGGTCCAGCTCACCATGTGTCTGCCCGGGTGCCGATGCAAAAGCAGGAACAGAAATGGAAACATGACATGACTGCCTCTTGCAGCGGCACAGACTTAAACTGGCTTAAACTAACTCTGCTTTTGCTATTTCCTGTTTAGGGAGTGGTTTCAATTTGGATGATCGACAGCAGAGTTTGATATTTCATTTACAAAAGAGACAATAAAACTTATGACTTAATATGAACAGTATGTTACAGGAATGCCATTAATTATGTAACATTTGAAAAACAACATTTTATTTAAGGCAAGTGGACTAGTTCAGATTGATTTCTACATCATGAAGAGGGGATTATGATTCCAGATACCAGTGTATTTCCTTCTTATTGCTTGAAGTGAGCCTTATTTTCCTGAGTCTAGTTAGCTTTAGAATAAACATCTCAGGGAAATTCAGGTGCTGTTTTACACTTCAGCTGCGTGGCTTCAGCTAAGTTTCATAGACAGTATGCAGAACTACATTAATTGAAATGCTGCTCCGACTTTTTCTTTTCCTGTAAGTGAACTCTGTAGTCTAAACCAATTATTTTTACTTAACAAGTACAGCAATAGGTAAAGCAACATGGCATCGGAATAACAAACTCTGACATAACCACACGGACAAGAACTTTAACGTTTTCAAAATTAGAATCATCAAGAAATACATTTCCCATAGCACCAGATGGTCTTTACAAGGCCATTAGTACAAGTTATCAGATAAGTATGATAACATTTTTTATTTAGGATTTAAATACACAGTTTAGGCATAAAATTGTCCATCTTATTAATACATACTCTCTGTATTGTAAGACCCAATTAATTGATGTATTTAACATCACCAAGCATAACTGACAACAGAAACAGCAAACTCTTCCTCTTTTCTGCATTTACTGTAAATAAGTAGTTTATGAATGGCTAATCTATGGCACACAGTACTAAGGACACGTTATGTATGTAAAACACAAGGAAGGGCAAGACAAATTCTGCAACAACTTCTGCAGCAATGGTTAAATGCCATTCAAGGGCAACTCACAGCTTGCTGATGTCCATACCCGTGTCCAATGCTTTCCACTGCAGAAAAGGCTTTATTGATAACTTGAAGCGTATTTCACAAAATTACGTACTTAGTGCTACAAAATTTAATTCCTGTCACTCTGGAGTGGCATTCCAAAGTACATCACAATTTTCAAACAAGTAGACTGGAATTAATTTTTTTAATTAAACGTGAAGTTCAACCAGGCAAAGTGCAAGGTCCTGCACCTGGGTCATGGCAATCCCAAGCACAAGCACAGGCTGGGCGGGGAATGGATTGAGAGCAGCCCTGAGGAGAAGGACTTGGGAGTGCTGGTGGATGAGAAGCTCAACATGAGCCAGCAATGCGCCCTTGCGGCCCAGAAGGCCAACCGCATCCTGGGCTGCATCAAGAGAAGCGTGGCCAGCAGGTCGAGGGAGGTGATTCTCCCCCTCTACTCTGCCCTGGTGAGACCCCACCTGGAGTACTGTGTCCAGTTCTGGAGCCCCCAACATAAGAAGCACATGGACCAGTTGGAGAAGGTCCAGAGGAGGGCGACGAAGATGATAAAAGGGCTGGAGCACCTCTCCTATGAGGACAGGCTGAGAGAGCTGGGGCTGTTCAGCCTGGAGAAGAGAAGGCTCCGGGGAGACCTAATAGCGGTCTTCCAGTACCTCAAGGGGGCCTACAAGAAAGATGGGGAGAGGCTGTTCAGTAGGGCCTGTTGCAATAGGACATGGAGTAACGGTTTTAAAATAGGGGGGGTAGATTTAGATTGGATATTAGGAAAAAATTTTTTACAATGAGGGTTGTAGAACACTGGCACAGGTTGCCCAGAGGTGGTGGAGGCCCCATCCCTTGAAACGTTCAAGGCCAGGCTGGATGGGGCTCTGAGCAACCTGATCTAGTTGGGGATTTCTCTGCTCCTTGCCAAGGGGATTGGACTAGATGACCTTTGAAGGTCCCTTCCAACTCTAACCATTCTATGATTCTATGATTCTAAGTTCGCAAAAGATAGCAAAGTACCCTATGAAATATCTTTTCTATTAATGCTGGTCTACAAACTGAGCTAGCAATACGACATGCTAGTGGTTTTGCAAGATGCAATATATCAATTCTGTTGCACATTCAATATGTTATCTTATTAATAAACTTGAACACATAAGTTAAAATGACGTAACCAAAGAATAATCTTTAGTTATTATCTGTAAACACCTCATATTTTAGCAAAACTCAAAGCCTTCCTACTTTTTAAGTAGTATTCTGAAAATGTAAAGCAAAGGTAGTCTCACCTCTGCAGCAGGGCAGTAATCTTCAGTCATAAGGGGCAGCAGTGTCTTTCTGGCCATAATTTTTCATCATAGCTCAAGTGACAGAACAAAGAGCGTCTCACAAATATATAATCAGCATCTCCAAACACTGTTCTCTTACAAGTAACAGGAAAAATTGCCATTGCACATAGATTTGGGTTTTTTAGTGATTGAAGGTAATGGCATCTACAAACTGTATATATGCTACAACTCTGTAAAGTTTAGTAACAAATACTAACTGCTGACATTAGAACAGCTGCACTGTTATAGCTAAATTTAACATGTATCTAGTTGCATCACAGTAATTCCCTAATACAGCTACACTTAAAACAGTTTAAACCTTGTTTACATCTGCTTAGCTCACAATGACTTAAACGACAAATGCACCTATACTACAGGGTTGCACATACTGGTATAGTTTTTTGTCACCAATGTAATGTTTTGTTTACTAGACCTGTACACCAGTCTCAGAGAAAATGCCGGTTGAACAATTTAACTCTTTGCTTGGTTTACTTTAGTGTTGCAGGTCACCAGACCTTGAGCTCTAATAGGGGAAGGAGTCATGAGACACATCTGCTTCAAAAAAGAGAAAATACAAAATACAATCATAACTAAAAGTAAGGTCAGCCAGCCTTACAGGACACTCTCGCACAACTCTTTCCAACAGCAGAGCTGTGGAGACAATAATAAACAACCTCAGCAAAGTGAAAGAAAATTTTCCATTGGCAAAGGTATTTGCAAAGCTAGTGTGTATGCTAAAACTGTAGCTGTAGGACTTCTGTGCATGTTGGTGTCCATGTGTTGGCATACACTTTTTTTTCCCAGCAAAGGTGAACGTAAAGATGAATTTATGCTTACTTTAAAAAACTTGGTGATGACAACCAAGCCAAATGTATACAAAGGCACTGTAATTAAATGCAACATGCAATTATGAAACGAGTTACAGAAACTCAAAGGAAATTACCCCCTCAGAAATATTAGTACTGCAGCCCCAGTATAAAAGCTCTAGTGCTGTCACACTTCCCAGACGAATGGGAGAAAAAATATTTAAAGTCTTTTCTTGTCAAAAGAAGAAGAATGTATCTGTAAACTCTCCAACAAAAACAAAGAAAATAAAATCTCACAGTTAAGAGAAGATCTTTTAATTAATAAGTATTTTTGTACAGTAATCTAGAATACCACAATGACAAATACTGTATCATCAAGTTGCAAAACTACTTCTGCTTCAGGCAAAGTCAAACAAGCTAGTTCATACTTGCCTTCACTCACTCAATTTTAAGATGGTCCAACTGACTTAGCTTAAAGGAGTTTAGAGAGCTCTGACCCTGTCCCTTCCACCAACAAGGTTGGGGATTTAATCTCCCACCAGAGGTGGTGACAAATAGCTGGAAAAAACACTACCTTCAAGCAGCTCAACTGTTAGCAAAATTAACATCTCTTTGGCTTAAAAGATGTATGTAAATTGTACCTTCAAACAGGCAGTTATAATAGGCAGATAAGTCCTGTTCAGGCATAAGAGGAAAGCAAGTCAAGACTTTTAAGCAGCATTATAAATAAAAATAAAATACAGAACACAGTGGCAAGAGGGGAAGATAACTGGCACGAGAGATCTGTACAAGGGAAAACATGAAATATGTCCAAATTTAGGGCAGTTGTTCATGAAACTGCATAGATAAGAAATTTAATACCCTAAAAAGTAATAAAAAATTCTGCCCAATGGCTATAATTTTTCATTAAAAAAATATTGTGGGAACTCAATAATTCTTCAGCATTGAGGACTTATATTGTACATTACAAAAAGCATAGAGAACAGTTTTCATTATATTGTCTTAGTACTACATACCAAGAAATGTATACTGAAAAACATCTCCTCCCCCTTCTCTCCTGACTGTATAAATATCACTATTCAGCATACTGTAGATGTACAATAGCTACACAATAAATACTGGATTGATTACACAGAACATTAAACAGATAGCAAAAAACCCACAGAGCTTTTGCAATTTAACAGCAGAAAAATGGAAAAGCATATCACATGATCTACCACTAAAAAACCAGAAGACATGTAAAAATACGGCCTGGAAAACAGCAACCCTGAAGAAAAGCCTCTTGGACAACCTTGCAATCTAGGCAAAATGCAACAGTGAGATGAAGGCATTATTTCTTCCCTCAAAAAGCAGTATATAGCCCTGAAGACAGAATTAGAGGATGGATCAACAAAAGGATTATCAACCTAGAGTAACACTGACATTTCTGCTGAAACCACATGTCTGTGCATGCTCTGTGGTCCAACAGCAGCAATGACAGAATTATATACATGCAGAGGCTGTATGGCACCTCAGGGGTCACCTACTCCAACCTCCTGCTCAGACAAAGGCCAAGAAGAGGAGGTTGCCCACGTCTGTGTTCACCAGGGTTTTGAGCACCTCCAGGGATGGAGATCTCTCTGGGCAGTTCTTCCAACATGTTGGCCATCCTCACAGGTAAAAGATTTTTTCCTAATATGAAATCAGAATTTCAATTTTTGCAACTTGAGTCCATTATCTCTTTTTTTATTCCTGTGAACCTCCTAGAAGGATCTTACTCCACATTCTCTACACTCCTGTGCGGTATTTGCTCTTCTTAAACTGAAAGCATCCAGCTCTCTCAGCCATGTGCCTCAGCCCCCTAAATCACTTTGGTGGCCCTCAACTAGACTCACTCCAGTATGTCAACGTATTTTGTACTGGAGAGGCCAAAATTGGAATCAAGACTCCGGATGCAGTCCTGGAAGTGCTGAACAGAGGGGAAACCCCACCTCCCTCAATATCCTTCCCACATTCTTACTCATACTGCCCAGTATGCAGTTGGCCTTCTTTACCTCAAGGGCATGCTGCTCACTCTGGTTCAACTTGCTGTCCAGCAAGTATGTGGGGTTGTTTTGTCGCAGGACTTAGCATGTGCCTTTGTCAAACCTCATGAGGTTCC
Organism: Chlamydotis macqueenii; assembly: GCF_036417535.1. Lineage (NCBI taxonomy): Eukaryota > Metazoa > Chordata > Aves > Otidiformes > Otididae > Chlamydotis > Chlamydotis macqueenii. The sequence continues at coordinate 68,845,359 of NC_141557.1, forward strand.
TGGCAGCCCATTTCTGTTGAGATCCCTCAATGGCACCACTACCCTTCAGCATACAATGTGGCTGACATTCCTCCAGGTCTGGTAGCGTCTGAGAACCTGCTGAAGATGCATGCCATTCCTTCATCTCAGGTTGTTAATAAAGACATACAGCAGTATAAGCCCCAGTATCAACCCCTGAGAGGCTCTATTAGCAATCGGCTGCCACTGGCACTTTGTACTTCTGATCACAACCCTTTGAGGTCAATGGTCAATTTTCCAATCACTTTACAGTCCACCCGATGAGACCATATTTCAGCAGTTTGGCTGCTGAGGGCCTTGCTAACGTCCAGGTAAACAACAGCCACTGCTTGCCCCATGTCCAGTAAGCCAGTCATCCCACTGTTTTATTAATTTGTTATACAATGCTATGGTAGCTTGCATCCGCATTGATCTGAAATAGCTCTGCTCAAACTTTTTTAGACAAGTAAAAGAGATTTTGAACTCTGTCCTCTCGGCAGTCCGTAGAATCAGCAGCAGTTCAGTTCCTTCACGGCAGGGGAGCAAGAACCGGTTCTAATTACTGACTGGAGGAATAAATAACTCGGAGGAAGTGATGTGCTGCCAGCAACCAAAGGCAATTTGCAGCATCCCAGCTAACACAGTCAATAATTTCATCTGCTTTTTTTCTTCTTCTAAGATACCGCTCACCAATATTGTTTTTTTCCCAATACTTCACAGCCTCCAAGGCTGTCGTGACAACACTATAAAAGACAAAATCCAAATATTAAAAAAATGCTATAGCAATCATAATTTACAGTTTGTTGTACCACTGACAGTACTGTTAGCCTAAATGAGAGAAAACTGCCAATAGCTCAGTTTAAGAAGTTCTTCCCAATTAGGATACATTTTTGTTTACGGTAGCAGTAGAAAGGCAAGTACCACATTTAAACATCTGCTTTGCTAATGCAATTTGATATTGCTGGGGCAGAGACAAAACCTCTGATGTTAACTACTATCCTATTCTTTTAAAACTAATCTTTAACTACACGTTAAACATTTCTTCAAATCTATTCATATTTAGCTCAATGTACTAACCTACTATGAAACCAAAATAAGCAGAGAGATGCATACAAATATAAATACAATCACCTAAGCATGCTTCAAGGTGCAATCCTATTGATAGGAGTGAAACCAATACAATTATACTTGTGTAGGCCCCTACACAGTCTTAATAAAGGTTTTTTTAATTAATATTTTCCTGCTTAAGGTTTATGAAACATTACCTAGTTTACACTACTCAGTATGATACTCTAGGAACAATTCAGCATGAGTTTCAAAATTTCCTACCAAAATAAACCTGGTGGTTTGTAAGATTCCATCTGCCCCGCTGCCTGCAGTCTCCAAGAAAATCCCATGCATAAATCAAACAAAAGTTTACAATTGGCCTACCTTCAAGACAGTAGCAGGTGATAACGTAATGATTTAGGCATTGCTGCATATAGTTTAAGTTCCCAATCCTGTAGCTGTTCATCTCAGAAGAATCTTACACAATGTCTCAAGAGAGTCTGAAACTTAACAATCCAGAAGGGCTTTCATGGCCAGGAGCAGCGAATGTGCCTTTCAACGGCCTTATGGTCCTCTCCTTCAGGTAATACCCTAACTACATCAGCACAGGAACAAGCACAAACATGCAGAAACTCATGCTGGTTTCATCAAGGAAAAGATCTTTGGACTGTTTTCTTGTGTATCAGTGTAGCACATCTACATTATAAATATGCACTGGCAGGTACACATGTAAGAAAAAACAAAAACATATCGTTCCCCAGCAGAAGCTGCAGTCTACAAATATTATCTCTAATATCAAAGAGCTCCAAGCTGAAGCTTAACATAAACAGACAGGTTTATGGGAAAGTTATAAAGACTTCTCAGAAAATTGTTTCTTCTCATGCTTAAATCTGTTTGTATGAGTTTAAGTCCAGAAGAGCCAAAGTTCTCTGACACTTTCATTTGAATGGTTAATTATCAAATAAAAAAAAATAACAAAAAAATTTATTTTAGTATCTTCTCCTTAAAGTCACACATAGAATCTTTGAAAACTGCATGTTACCTGGATAAGAATGGCACTGTTCCAGGCTAAACCAGGGCACACACACACACAAGCACAAAACTAAGCATAAAATTAACCATAGGAACATACAGATACTAGAAGTTTAATAACTCAACAATGTAAACACTCATCCTATTAACACATCCACACCAGTAATTCCAATCATTAGTCTACCTAAATGACCAGGACAAACCAGCATTTAGAAGCACTGGGGCCACATCCGGAAGTTGCAACCCAGATGTCAGACGCAACAGCTCCCTCGCCGGCACGTGCTTTAGAAGCTGTGATTTTAACCCAAGTGCCTGAGCTCCACACATGTACATAAGGAGGCTAGATACTTCAGCATGAGGTGGCTGAGTAAACAGGTAACGTGCTAAACACGGCATAATCTAAAGCCAATGCATTCAGCGTGGAGTTGTCAACAGTCAGCCACTAGGAAAACAGGGAGGAACTCCTCAGCTCTACTCCCAGAATGCCCAACATAGAGATAGGAGGAGGCTCTTTTCTTTCTGAGGATTCCCACCCCACAAACTTCCATGGCGGGTGAGTCTATACCAGATTACTTGGCAGCGCTGCTACTTTTGGTTTATTAGTTTGTTTAACAACATAGCTGCTGACAGTGCACTTTCAGTAAGGCACGATGATAGCTCAGAAGGGAAGATACCACGGTTTACTTCCTTCACTAGTGGGAGAATCTGTACCCATATCTCCATCTTCCAGGAGAATACGCAAGGTACAAGAGAGAGTCTTCTCTTCTAGACAGCATCTGTTCACCTCTCCTATTTGAGGTTGGTTTACAAAACGGCTCTAGATTTTAAACAAAAAACCACACACAAGCATAACGAAGCATGGCTCTAAAGTTTAGTGATCATGGAGAAAAGGGCACAAAACATTAGGCTTTGTGTGTTTACTCCAAGGAATATCTAAAATAAAACAAGTAACTTCTGAAATCAAGGATCAGAGCCTGAATGTCTCCAGTACTGGAGGGCAACATCATCTTACACATCCTCTTTCTGGCTCAGTGAATCATCCATTCTTTTTCCTGGATAGTAACACAGCTTCAGCTAGGAGAACTGAAGACAACACACAGCTTGGCAACTGGGATATTCACCCGGAAAGTGGAAGATGTAGGTTGATCCCTCCAGGCAAAAAAGAAATCTGAAGCAGCATATACCACATGCTGAACAAATGCTTTAGCTAGTAGTCATTAAATAGCAGCAGCAGCACCTCCTCTTCCAACTGTCTTCTTAACCTGTCGCTGTACTTTATAGAAGACTGACTTTGCAGCACATTTTGGTCAGAGAACTCTCAGTCAGAGAATTCTCATCTGACTGAACTCGCCAGGAGACCAAGACAAAATAACAACATCCAGAAAGCAGATAATTGTGATCCAGGCATCATGCTAATCATCTCTCATACAAGTGGAAAAAAATTCAGATATCCTAGGAACTTTCAAGCTGTGAGCTATACTGCATACAGTGCTTAGGCACATTCGGAGCTTGATAATAAGAGACTGTGGGTTTTCAGGACCGCAGTTTTGACTGCAAGCACCTAACACAGTTTTATTAATGTATTTCTATGAACCTACTTATTGATAATAGTTAGGGGAGAGCGGGCTCAGAATCAGAAGTATAAACTCAGGTCAAGATTGCACTGAGCACTTTCATGTCTTCCCGAACTCATTACTGAGACACAATTAACACTGAACTATAGAATACTTCTGCCAAGTGGACATTATGTTGAAAATAGGAACACTTGTAAATTAATTCCAATTTAAGTTAGCTACCTATCCAAAGTTCACTTTTTTATACAATGTAAGTTAGTGAGCTGTGCACGGTTAAAAAGTTGTTCATTATAACAAATGCACCTCTCTGACATCTATCAGTTTGCCCGTTTATTTAATAATTACTTTTTTTTCCCCCCAATATATTACGGTTAATTTGATTTATATGTTCGATTTGCAGCATCTGTTCTCTGGGCAGAATCGCACAGATATCCCCAAGCACGTGCTTGCTTTGGTACATTGTTTAAATAAACCTACTGGAAAACGCACAGAGGTAACAGACAATAGAAGAGTCAGAACACTATCTACACTAATTAATTTAAATTCATGTGTAAGGTTTCAGTTATCTACATATTACCAGCACATGCAACATGGTGATTTTAACATTATTCTATCATTCACAAAAGAGCTTTCAACATTTGTTCTCTAAATGCAGCGATCCTTTGTATGAAGCGTCACCATTCCAGCTTTACAAGTACAACACTGCTGATCGGTACACTATATAAAGGGCCAAGTGTAGTACTTCCCAAATAATAATACCTAATTGAGCAACAACTTGTGCATAACACTCCCTCAGTTTTGCACGTAATATTCAATCCCCTAGCTTAAGCTACCGATTTTAATAATGTAAAGACTTTGGCTGAACAGTCCACTTCAGGTTCATAAACACACGTGGAAGACATTTTCAGAGCACTGCCTCTGAGCATCTTGAAATTTCTTAAAAAACAGTTACTGGGAAAGATCTCTGCTTCTTTCCCTCTAGTCACTCTAAATGGCACAGGGTTTTTGTGTCTCAATTTACAAACTGTTCTCTATTATCCATCTACTCTGCCCTACAATACAAAGGAGAACAAGTGCCTTATGAATTACATTGCACTTGCACTGCATCAGCACATTTAGGCACAGGCAAGAGACCGAAGAAACGACCAGATGCAGACCTGAGGGTTCTGCATGCAGCATCCTACAAAAACAAAACAAACAAAAAAAAAAATAAAAAATCGAAGATGCCCAACTACACAGCACCCTCACAAACTCATGCGCAATCTGAAACTTGAAAAGGCAAATATTAAAATCGATGCACTGAAACCTGAAGAGTAGCTACACCGGCTAACCTAGCATCGATTTAACCAGGGGGGTTCATTCGGAGAGGGGTGCATGCAGACAGCCCGCACAGATTCTTCTTCCCGGTGCTCGCCCGGGGTCGTCAACGACTCGAACAGCCCGGAGACAAAACGCTCACCCGGCGGAGGGGGAGCCGGCCCAACCCAGCCGCGGGGCCGAGGGGCGGGGGAAGGAGCACCCACCCCTTTCCCGCCGCCCCCGCTCCCCGCCGAGTGGGGGCATCTCCCCCGGCCCGGCAGGAGACAAAAGGGAGGCGAGAATTCCGCTCCCACCCCAGACCCCGTGGGCCGCGGCTGCCGGCGGGGCGGGAGCGGGGCGAGCGCCCGGAAATCCCACAATCCCCGCGGCGCCGGCGGGAAACCCTTCCCCGCCCCCCCCCCCCCCCCCGGCCGTTTTACCGGGAAAGCCCGGCCCAAAGCCTCGCACGTGTGGGCGAGAGGGAGCGGGGAAGGGCGGTTCCGCCGCGCGGGGCCGCCTCTCGCCGTTGAGGGGTCGCCGGGGAAATGGGGGGGGGGGAGGCACAGGGAGCCTCCCGCCGGCGCGTCTCACCTGCTTGCTCCTCGCATAGGGAGGCTTCGCGGCGCCCAGGTGGTACCGCCGGGTCCGGATCTTGCCGCCGCCGCCACCCCCGCCGCAGTCGCCGCCGCTCGAGGCCATGATGGGATCCGGCCCCTCCGCTGCCCCCTATCCCCCCACCCCCCCACCACACCGCTACCCGGGCCCTCGCCGCCGGCTGCCTCGTGTGGCCGCTGCTCCGCCCGCGGCGCTGTCACCGTCTCCGCAGCGATGGGCCCGGCTCGGCCTCTCCGCCGCTGCCACCCACCCGCCCGCCGCCCGCCACGCGCCGTGCCGCGCCGCGCGGCCTGGGCGCGGGGGCTGCGCGGCCTGCCCCTCCCTCCCCGCCGCACCACCCCTCGTGCGCTCTCGCGCGGGTGCGCGCTCGCGCTCTTGCTCTCGCTCTCGCTCTCCCTCACGTTCCTCTGCGCTCCCTCGTGCGCCCTCCGCCCGCTCCTCGCTGGCGCTGCTCTCCGCGCGCCCGGCCGGCCCGCTGCCCGCGGCCGAGCGGCTGCACCCCTCCCCCCCCCGCTCCGGCCGACGAACCACACGGCGCCCGCCCGGGCGGCCGCGCGTCACTAAACCGCGCGGGCTGCGTCACAAGAGCGGGGCCGCCCGGCAGCCCCCGCGCGCCCGGGCACCGCCCGCCGGAGGGGAGCGAGAGGGGCGGAAACAGAAGGCGGGCGCGTCCTCGTAACCCCGCGGGCTGGGCCGCGCCGGGCTCGGACCCGGAGGTGGCAGAGGCTCCTCCACCTTCTCCCCTCTTCCCGCCGCGCTCCGGGGACACAAAGGACTTGCCCTGTGCCGGGCGCAACGAAAGGCTCCCCCCCAGAGACCGGGGAGGGTTCGCGCGTCCTTGGCGGGAGCAGGACGGGGAGGTGCCGGGGTGGGGGACGCGGCCTTCCCGCGAGGTGCCACCGCCAGCTGGGTTTGGGTAAGCGTGGAAGGGACGATCTGTAGGTTTACCACCGCTCCGTTTGGGGCAGATTGGAAACAGGTGGGGACAAAGGCTTCCACACAACTGCTGCTTCTTCAAGAGGAAGAGTGCATTTCTACCACAAATTTTTAAAATGTAAAATATTGAAGTTCCTTTTTTTTTTTTTATTTTAACTAAAGGTCAGAAAAATGTATGGCTCTACATCTTCTTTAGAGCATTGATGTGCCCTGGGAACAATGGCAGAGCAGAAAATTGCAACCCCTTTCCCTATGCAGAAGTCAATAAAAATGTTTATGTTGAAAAAAACCAGAATGTACTAAAAATTACATAGGATGAGACACAGGTACTCTGAAAGTCAGAGCTGTGATGTCATGCACACCCCTTCCACCAAAAATAAAAGTTGTGTACTGCCCAGTCTTTGTTTCACACTGGCTTTTTCTTTAACCTAATCAGAATCTTCCCAGCTCTCCTGTGTGACTTGCTCCTCCTCAATTTCTTAGTCCTGCTTTCAAGGTTATCTAATCGAGATAACCTTTTCTGAAATCCCAGCAGAGCAGAATTGCTTTCCAGATATTTCTCCTCATGAACTCGTGGCTCTTCCTCCCGCACCGTGAATACAACTTTAGGTACAGCGGGATGGCTTGCAGTGATCGATAATCCCTCCCAGGATGTGGAACACACGGGTTTAGAAGTGACCTGCAAGAACCACCTCATCTCCTGTGAACCGCTGGTGTGTTAAGTCTGCACACCAACTTTAAGATGAGGCTCTATTTCTACAATACACTTCTCAGAAAAGATCAACATCCATATAATCATCAAAATACAAGAAAAAATATTATTTTAGCCTGGATTTGTTAACTCTTTTTGTCCCGGCAACAATTATCATGCAGGATTGCAACTTAGAGGAGGGAAAAGAAGGGTATAATGATGTATTTCCATTTACAAGATTTACAAAGGGCTGTCAACTGTGCCCTTTGGTAACAGTAATAACGCTGACTTCTAAAATGGAACCTGTTGAGGAATTGACCAAAAACACTCCTGCTCTGGAAACCTAAGAGCTGGGCAAATTTAAAACAAGATTCCTTCTTTCTGGTGCATGCCAAGTATATTGAGGTAACCTGTAAACATGATTTTCTCTTCCATGTATGCGTCAAAGGCAGCCACGTTTGCTCTGTAAATTCAAGTGCTGCTTTATTTACTTATTTTACTTCCATTTTACTTATTTAGAACAATTTCCATAAGGTGACATGCCTTTAATGACACTCATGACTCAGAAACACTTGTTGATGTAGTCAAACAATGTCTATTGACGTGAGTCACTGAAGTTAAATAAATGTTACTAAAAATGAGACAAAACAGAAGGCAAATATATATATATCTCCAGCAGAATGATACGGATCATCACCATTTGATCAATCTTCCCTGTGAGTTATATCTGCAAGTTACTTTGAGGTAGCGCTAGAAAGAAGCTGTTGGTCCAAGAGCATCCCTGCAAAAAGAAACATTCACGGCTTAAGTACCATTTAACCTTTTTGTCCCTTTTTAATTACTCTCTACCCTTTCTGGCCTGTTTCCTTCTCCCTGTTCACTAACTGAAGGAATAGCAGCCCCTCAAACCATCATACGAAAGCCATTCTGTTTAAAGAAGTGATAGAAAACCAAAACACTACTCTTCTTCAAGAAGTTAGTGGGGTTTGAGTAAAGGCACTATCTATTGCAGCTAGGTGCAATGAAGAGTTTATAAAACCAATACTAGGTATTCTTGAAAAAAAAACCTTCATCAAGCTTAAAAAAACCCAACATGTTTCAGCTGGGTAAAAGAGAGGCAAAACACAACTTGAAGTGAAATATCATGATGTTGAAAAACTTGCTTCCAAGGCTTTTTTGTTTGTTTGTTTGTTTGAAATGCTCCCACTGCAATCAGATCTTTGCAGAACTGATGGCAGGCACCTGTACTTCAGGTCTTTCATAACCCAACAGGAAGAAATTTTGCATTCAGCGTGCCTTTATAGTAAAGAATGTGCGCTGCACACACCACCTTGATCCCATGTATGCACTCCTAACTGGAAAGAGGAATAGGCTAGTAAGGCTCAGGAGACAGAAAATGAGGTCAGAGAGCTATTTTGGAACAGTGTCACATGGGCTGCAACCAACATGCTCTCCTTCTCACCTCAACTTTCTTGTACATTGACTGGAAGAAAACACACCCACAACATTTCTCAGGTTTGGAGAACTAGTGGCCCAACCTCTTCCACTGCATTACATAAACAGTACTTTCACTCTGTGAGTCCTTTACAGCCCAGAACAAAAAGTGTATGTATGTCTGATAACAGTCCCTAATGCAGAGCATAGAGATCTTGTTAACAGGTAAAGTCTGCATAAAGCAGGTGGCTACAGACTCACTGGGGTTGCAGTGATACAGTGTTTGACTTAAGTGAAATCACATAGCCACATGGGCCCCTCACTACACAGTTCATACATAGATCAACCTCTCAAATGCTAAAGATCAGCATAGATATTCCATAGTATTTCTGCTGAGCCAATACACATCCTTAGCACCACCCTTTTAACTGATAACACAATAAAAGATTTTTACAATTTACTTGCTACAACTTAAGTGCAGTGTTCGGCAAGGCTATGCAAACCACTTCAAAGCAGGATATAACCCATGCACAGACCTGGAAGCTGTCTTGCTGCTCGTGGTAATGGTACTGGCTAGACAGCAGATCAGTTTGTACTACCAAGCTCAAGCACCACAGCTGTGCACTGAAGTGCCATAAAATCCTATATGGTTTTAAAGCTTTAGGAAGTTTTAGCACTTCCATCCAAGATCAAGGGGCTTGCATCTACTATCTTGAGTTTCCTCCCTACTGCAGCCCCCAAAACAACTCTATGTGCACACAAGCACACCCATTCCCATTCAGATTATCTTTGCTTCACTTACTCCACTTTCTGTCACATTCTTGTTAATAATCTCCCTACCATCACCCTCCAAAGACTCACCAGCTCAAAGAAGAGAAACATTCACCCAAGAAATCCATGCTCCCAGATACCTTGCAACTAGCTCTCCCCAAAGCAGGGAAACAGTTGCTAAACTGTGATGCTACTCTCCCTGCCCAGATGAGGTTTTTTGCTTTGTCTCTACCTACATATACATCTGCACAAAATCCAGGAAGAAACAACTTCCTAGAGCATCTGCATTTCATGGGCAGGACTTTGAAAATATTCCTAGCTGAAATTAAACTGTGCAAAGAGGGACATCCTGGTCAGGAGCTAGAAATGACATGCCAGTGCCAAGCTATCATCCTGCACCACAGTATCCATTTTAAATTTAAGAACAGCATATAGTTACGACCACCACTTTAATTACATTAAGTCATAAAAAGACAGAGAACTTTATTCTTATCTGCCTCTGCCACCATAGCAAGTACGACTTAGATTGCTCCCAAAACACACATGGCAGTACCAAAGTGCCTTGACTAGCTTCAGTAACTTCCACAGCTGTTGGCTATGATAATTTCTGCTACCTTTTTTCTTTTGAAGAGTATTCTTCTGTTTCCAGCCCAATTTATTTTATCATTATGCACATTAGGTAGTAAGTCTGCATACCCATGGGCTTAAGGCTATTTTCCTATGACTAGAAAGTACTTTATACCCTTCAAGATGAAAACTGTTTAGAGGAAGGCACTCAGAAGTTGCTAGCTTAAAGCAGAACTTTCCTCATTGCTATCTCCCCTGATCTCCTTTGACTTGAATATTGGAAACTGTCATACTACTAAAATCTTATAACCTTATCACTATAACTTGTTCAGACTTCATGCTCAGGTGTTTTAGAGATGTTTAGCATAGACTGCAACTTAGTTGAGGAGTTGTTACTGGGATACTTTTTTGTTCCTGATGGGTTATTTTTCCTCCTTTAAACCAGAAAGTTGCTTTCTTCCAAGGATTTTTATGTTTAGTAACATGTATTATGTTACATCAGTCTTTGCTGTAAAGTGTCAGATGAGAAGATTAATGATAAAATGGGCAGGAATAAAATTGTCAGTAGGGATCACCCTTAGTCATTGGAATGTTTGCAGCTATGGCAGCTGAAAGTTTGCCCTTCTGTGTGTTTCAAATACTGTACTGATAAAGCAATTCCAACTGATCTAGCAGATCAATAGCAGTACAATTAGTGCCAGCAGGAGAAAGAATGGGCCTAAGTGTTCCCTTAATAAACCCTGGGAGCGTCTCCCAAGTACACATACAATCCAAGCAAGCACATTAAGAACTTGTAAAAGATTGCCTAGGTAACTTGGAAATACATGAGAGCTAGTTTTTGCTAGTGTCCTGATGCCCACACTGAAGACAGGTTAAATACCTCTACTGCCTCCAGCTAAATTCCACAAGCCAGAAGAGAACGTGCTTCACATGTGTAAGTAAAATCCCTTGCTGGCAGGTTTGCAGAAACAAAATTTTATTTACACAGGCAAGTCTATCTTTAGACCCCATTGAATTCTTTACATTTCTAGAATATTTACATGATTTCAAGATGCTCCAAGAGTGATGAACAAAAAAAAAAAAGATTACAGAAACTGTCAAAAGCATAGCAAAAAAAAATCCAACCTATCATTGTGCTTTAAAACTTATGATCTAGAGCAATGTAGAAGAAATGTAATTTTAGCACCTTGGTCATAACGGTCATGCTATATAAGACACTTAAATAGCAGGGGGGATCTCAGAAGTGACCGTATCCAGAGGTTGCCAGTGACAATTCATGAGGGAATCATAGAGTTCTTCACTTGTCTCCATAAATTGTCTGTTCATTTCATCAACATCCAGGTAAAGCTGTGGATCTGAAAATAAAAGCCTGGTAAGTACAAGTATCAGATCTTGGGAGGCATGCACATAAAAACCTGCAGTAAATACCTAACAAAATGCATTTTAGCTCATAGTTTAATAGATTTAGTAGTAAATTGAGATGTTTATTCACTTAGAATTTTAACAAACCTTACAAGTCCAGCTTCTTTTGAAATTTGTGTATGAGAATGCTAGGACTGTATTGCTATTTCAAGATAAAGAGATGGATCAAGGATAATTAACCATGAAACTCTCCCCAAATCCTCCATTTAATTAATTTCTACTACAATGCGTTATGCAGGATAAAGTTTGTGAACACTAACACAAGATGTCTCTATGCAAGGAACTGTCTGCAAACCTTCCAGACTAAACAACTAAGTTCCATATCAAATCCTTAAGTGCAAGTTGAATCCTTCTTTTGGGACCCACAATGTAAGCTTTTACCCCAGTGTCTGGAAAGCAAAGCTTTTGCCTGTTAGTAAGTTTAACATAGAATATGCTTAGCAGAATCAATACAAAGATATGACAAATTCTGTATTAGACCATCTTGGAAGAAGAATGAAGGCAAAGTTACAAGAAACCTACTGTGAAGTGCTGTTAGCAATGTCCCATTCTACTTGACATTGTGTGCACTATCAACTTTAAAATCCTACTTCATCTTAGCTATAACCCATAGGGGATCCTACTGTATCAGCTGAATTTCCAAGGCATTCTTCATCCAGTACTCAGTGGCTTGTATTGTTAAAAGGCACAAGAGTATGGCTAAATATAAATTGCAGTGACAGCATCATCATTACCTTCAGTTATTAGGTCATCACTGATTTCAGTCATAGCTGAAGTTTCCTAAAAAAAAAAATAAAATCTCTTAAGTTTAATCATAATCTATTTCGGAAAGCATCACAAATCTGAAACCACTCCCTTTCCTCACAACTAGAAAAACAGGCGGGGGGTGTATTTGTTTGGGACAGTTGGGTTTTGGGGTGGTTTTTTTTTTTTATTGGTTGATTTGTTTTGGGTTTTTTGTCTGTTTTTGTCCCTTTTTTGGTTGTTTTTAAGAAAACCATAGTATAGTTCAGGTTGGAAGGGATTTCTGGAAATTGTAATTGATAAATTGGCTGATCTAAGACAAGACCATCTTACAGTAGTTCTTTAATTTGCTTTAAGCAAAGTACAACAGAAAAATAGGGAGAGGAAGGCTACACAATGATGCTACCAGAACTGTTATTTGGCATACATGAATAAATAATGGTATATAAAACTCTAATTGTACAGATGTACTACTTCAGCACTTAAAGATACTTCTGAATAAAGCCTGCTATTCCAACCCCCACACTACACAGAAAGCATGATTTCAGTTTTAGGACTTCTTTGCTCTTACACAATTCATACAATTCATTATTCACTAGGTTTTTATTCAAAGCAAGTGTGTAGTATCTTTACCTCAAAAACAGCTGGAGCCATAACAGCATCTCCTAAAGAGCAGTCTCCAACAGCCTGCATGCTCTCATAGGGAGCATAGGAGCTGTAGTTGTAGTCAGCATAAGGATCATAACTCCACTGTGAATAGTAGTTCTGATAATCTTGGTAATAATCATTATAGTTGTACGACTGGTACCGCTGGAATTCTGCTTTCAGTCTGAAACATGAAGTTATATACAGTTAGAGTTTGAGAACAATGAACTGTAAACCCCATTCTGAAGTTAAACAATTTGCCAGCTTAAACATCTCAAAGTTTAAAAGGAAGCTTTTCTCAACAGTTGCCTAAGCAACAGTTGAAATTACAGCACAAGATCTCATGTTTATACAGAAGCAAATGCTCTCACCTTTGCCAATACCAAGAGTAATTATTCTCATGGTTTAACTCAAGCCATGACACTTATCTGTATAAGCAAGGTGCTAACAGATCTTTGTGCTCTGCTAAAAACCAATTTATTAAGATCAGAGACATTTATTAAGCACAGCTGCTTTAAAGATGCATTCAGTCTTAACTGGCCCTTCTCTTTTGTTTGGTTAATACTAAATCTTATTACTTCCAGAAACAAGGGGGTGAAGCCAGATTATCTGTTTCAGAGGAGGATCTGACACTGCCTGCCAGTTTGTCTCCACCTGCTCAATTTTTAGTCCATGAACAGTCACCACAGTATAGCTCTCAGGTGAAGTCAGCACTGTAATTATCCAGTATGAAGCCAAAGCAGCAGGAAAATGACAAAACTCATGGGTTCTTAAAACTGAAGTGCCAGCTGATCAGCTTTCAGGACTTTCCTTCTCCTAAGTAGATTTTCTCCACACTAGACAACTCCACACTAATGACAAGAATCAACACACAAGTATTGACTGTACTAAAACAAAGATACACTACATGAAATACATTCAAGATAACCCAGCTGAAAATTCCAAGAAATCCTCTATGCTTAGACAATTTTTCACTGATTATGTACAGGCATACCTCCTGTGTTTGCAGAGTCCAGTTTCTCTGCATCTCCACTTCCTTACAGGAGAGTCAGGCTTTTTGTCAATGACACAAACTGAAGAAGCCCAGAAAGCGACTTTCCAATATAACTGACTTAGTGACAAGCTACTCTGACACCTGGGTATTTTGATGCCAGGAAAGCACAGTACTTATCCATTTGTAAACAGATACAAGTTAGTGATGTGTATTTTAATACCAACATTACATTTGCTTCATTACTGCAAAGCTACACACACAATCTAAATAGGTATTCTACTGACTCACTACTGTAGTAAACAAATGACTACATAATGTCTTAAAAGTCTTCTGCTTCCAATTTCTCTCCTACATACATCTCTGTAGGAAAGAAAAATCTGAAAATACTGCTGACATTCTTCTGGATAGCAGAAGTGAGGAAACCTGGTTTTGACATCTTGTTTTCAAAATAATTTAGTCAGAGTAATTCTGAACAGTGCTCTCTTGGGTAAGAGCATTTCCATTCTAAAGCAAAAAGGCAACATTTGCAGAACTATCCAGGGTAAAGAGAAACAAAAGCTGTTATTTTCACTATTTAACAGAACATACAAGCTAATCTCATTAACACCTAAATTGTTTTATATAAAAAAATTCTGGTTTTGTCTGTATCTTGCATCAAAGTTCATCAAATTTAGTATCAATTATCTAAACTGTTCAGAGACTTGAATTGCCTTAAATAACTGAGACAACTGAGCCAGCAGAGTAAAAACCCCTCTCAAAATCAATTAAAGTCTAAATTCCCTGCTGCCCCAGTCACTTGAAAAGCAGAGAACAGTACTCAAACTGTTCCAAAGCAACATCTCCTTTGGATTCTTCCCCTTTACATTCTGTATTGTTCCATGTAAGAGCTCCTTCCTCTGCCAGCCTACTGTAAAACTAGCTATGTGCCACCTTGCCTAAACTAGAGGGAAGGGTCTACAAGAAAAGCTCCCTAGCATACAAACAATTGTTGTCCCTTCTACCTTGTTCAGGCCTGAACCATTTGTGAATGCATTCAGCTTGGCTACTGTAAGAATTAAGGTTGGTTACAACAGCAGCTAAGCCAAGTTACACAATCTGGCTAGACTTAAGAGTTGGATTCCCCCAGCAATCCTGGAAGATGTTGATGAACCCAGGGAGTCAAAACATAACACTTCTGTATTTTTGGTTTTGTAGACTGCATCATGTGTACAGCCATTATAGCAAGGGCCACAGACTTTACAAAGGCAGAGCTACAAGAATCTGATTATTTAGAATTACTGTATCAATGCACAACTCATTACCTTTTAGAAATTCCTATGCTCAGCCGGATTCGTTTTCCCCCCAGACCTGGCGCATTCTGGCAGTCTTGCAGTGCCCTCATCTGATCACCTTGCTCACCAAATCTGACATAGGCATACCCTCTACAATTTTCAAAAGGGAGAAAACAAATTCTAGTATGCATAACAGTTACAAAGCTAATTATTTCAATTTCTGTCTTCTACAAAACCAGAAGATAGTAGCTACTACAGCTTCTGTTACCTAAGCAACCTCTCCAGCATGCGTATATGCACAGAAGATGCTTTCACTAAATTAAGAACTTGGGCCAGAAGCAAAAAGCTTGTTGATAGCATTAAGATGCAACTTGCCGAGAGCCAGCGAAAGAATACATTTTACTTCCTATCTGTGTTGAGTAATCAGATTCCATATTTCTGCATTTAAAGCAGTTAATTTGTCAGTATTAACCCACTCCTACCACTGTACAGCACTAATATTCTTTTTATACTTACTTTCTCATAAGTTACTTGAATTAGTCTATTATAGGCAGCATTATTTGAACTTCAAACTCACTCACCCCTGCTTGACTCACTGCCTAGCCAGTATAGCTTCTACTAGGCTTTACTTACTAATATTGATAGATTCAGTCTCCCAGCCCCCTAAGACTTGCCAGGCCTTACGCTTTTCTCCCACATGTAAAAAGGGAATTATTTTGTCTTCAGTACTGCAGATGGCTAAGTGGACATGCTGCTGTAAGTAAGCACAGCAGCACAGATCTCAGTGCACAGCTCTCCCTTCTCCCACCACCTAATTTATTTCATGCAGATACGCACATGGCTAAACTGAAGCTTATCACATTAACTGCTTAAACTAGACAGAAAATTTTAGAAACACAAGGATCTTTGCTGTTTAAAAAACCCCTAATCTCTCTCTTCCTGCTTCTGAAGAAAAAGCAGAAACAGTTCCAACACAGGTCCTTACTTCGACAAGCAAACACACTGACAGCATTACATATTTTCACAGGCATTACCTGGAATACCCCAGCAGGTCTGTTGCAATTTTGCAGTCAAGACATGACGGGTACCTCTTCAGGAAATAGTCATAGAGCTGGAAATCATCCACTTCTGGAGTAAGCTCCCCAACAAATATTGAATAATCTGGTCTTTAAAGAAGATAAGAGAACAGTTGTCAGGCTTGAGACTAAGGTAGCTGATTGCCGTATCAAAGTACCTAATGTATAAGCTGGTAGTTATCACTAGACAAACAAGGAGACAAAGTCTGAAGAGAGTATTAATTGCAAAAGTGTCAGTAATTACAGAACTGCAGTGCCATCACTTCAGCATAAAGTTACCAATTTTTCTGGTCCATAACACAAACCACAAAAAACAATCAACAAACAAACAAAACAACCCAAAAACCACCACCAACAAAACACAGCCACACCTTCCAAAGATCCATTTTATACAAAAAAACCAAACCACCAGTTTTGGAAGTTGGTTTTAGAAAGGAGTATTTATTGTGTGAAGCAGGTATGGGAGCAAAAATACTAAGAAAAACTATTAACTCAAGTTACAGCTCGACAATTCAAAAGAGCATGACTACTTTGCCACCAGTTGTCAGTGACTATGCAAGAGATTAACCACTAAAAACCTCCATTATTCTATTGGTAATACATTTCTATAAGCAATACTGAGTGTACAGGCACCAGATGTGCCATTTCAGTATTTTAAAAATAAGTGATGGCAACCACTTGTCACTATCAATTTAAACAGATAATGTGTCAGAGCTTCTAATTTCAAAAGGTCTTTACCTGGCTGAACTAGTACTAGCAGGGACGAATTCTATTCTTCCTGGTTTTATTTTGTTCTTTTTCTTCCGTTTCTTCTGTGGCGTTCTCCACCAGCTGTAGGCCTGGAGACATTCTCTTTTTTTTGCCATTAAGTCCTGTTGGGAGAAAAAAAAAATCACCTTTATAATATTTAGCCTCATTTACATTCCTCCCTCCCACTCCCCATCACCACAGGTGATTTCCCCATATTCACCTTGCCCTTGAAAGAAGCCTGGGGTCCCATTTCTCCCTCCGCCTCCCATGAGGGAAAGCAGCCTCTGGGGAAAACGCCTGGCAAAAATAACAGAGCCAAAGGATTGTATGAACAGCCATATTCCCCTGACTTGTCAAGCTGGCTAATGGATTGACAGCTTCCTCTTGGAATTCGGGAAAAAGCAGACAGCCCTTCGATGTTGGCCAATCCTAATGTTAATTAGCTTCAGGACTGGACTGTGTTCCGCTTGAGCTCCAGGACTGAAAAAACCCTGCAGCAGCAGTCCATGTGATGAAGAGGCAGGGAAATCTTCACTCTTGCCTAGAGGGGATCTCAGCTGTCCCTATCTCCCCTTACCTAGGAACTCCTCTTACGTTGAGATGCCTCTCCTCACTACCCAGCTGTAAGTCACTCTCCCAGGCCAGGAACAACAACAGGAGGCCAATTAATGGAACGTAAGGAGAAACAGACCAGAACAGGCACTAGCTTGGCTGAGGGAAAACTCAAACCCAGACGCAAGGCCAGAAAGAGGCATAAAAAGTACCTCTTGGAAAAAAAAAAAAAGAAAAAAAAAAAAACAACCCCAAAAAAAACCACAGTTGAAAGAGGAAGTGGGGCAACTACACAAAAGAGGAGGGAAACAACAGCTGTGTTAACAAAGGTTGCCTCCCTCGCTTAATATTCTGAAAAACAAGGATTTCAGAAAATAAGAATGGTGTTTTGCAGCATTTTTTTTTTTTTTTACTTACGCAGGCTTTAATGTTCTTCCTCTAGAACACTCTACATGTATCTTATATAGAGAGTGTTATGCACAAGGTCCTTCAAGAAGAACTCATGCTCAAATAATCCAAACTGCAAAGCTTAATGTTATGCCCCCAACCTGCTTCAGTTGAAATGATTAAGTGTCCAGAGGACAGGCACCAATTACCAAATTACCAGAAGAAATCACAGGACTAAAAGAATATCCAACTCAGAGCAAGCTAGCTATTTCAGCTTTACGTTTACTAGGAATTCCGAGTACGGCTCTGGAATTCATTCAGGCACTGCCTGCCTGAATTTCTGACCAAGTGATCTTACCGGGCTTGCCATGGTTCAAACTGTCTTCTGCCTTTCTCAAAAAATACGGCTGCACAGGTTCCGTTTACTGCACTCCTTCAGCTGAAAAAGATGTGGAGCAAGAACAAGAAGATAAAGAATCTTAAACTTGAGATGAATTACTTTCAAAGATATTCACTTTGCCTTATGTTTTTAATGTTATTAATTCAGAACTTAAATTTCTAAGTTCTGACTTGGCATTGCTGAAGCAGCAGAGAAAAAGGATATACAGCCAACGGGATTATGATTAGAAGTCATCTTCATTTTCTGAAATTGAAACAGTCCACAAAGTTTGCCCTCTGTTCAAAGCACTAAAAAATTACAGAGAGCTTTTAAGTCACCTATGCCTTACCCTTATTTCTGAAATACCTACATATAATAATATAGTAATTCAGAAGATCCATGTTCTAAAATAGTTAAAAATAAGGCAAAGATAGAGGCTTCGATATATTTCACACAATCCCTCTGTTTTTTCCCCTTTTAGCCAAATTAAAAGTTTATTTACTTGTACCACAAATTATACAGCTGAAAACAAGCAGTGGTACTTCCTACTGTGCTAAAGAACAAGAGAAATAAAACAGGGAGGAGTGCACAGTACAGGTAAATGTGATCTTTCTTTGCACCTTTTCTTAAGTGTCTTCTCTCTTTCGCCTCTTCTATATACACATTTCACTCACTACCAGTGAGTTAGCAACAATAAATGACCTTTTACTGGTATCACTAAACCAGTGGAAACACTTTCCTGAAAAGGCATGTACCTCCTTCTTGATTTCAATATCCTTTAAGGTTGGGTTTTTTCCCCCCCCCAAGTCATCCAACCAACATAAGTCAGCACAAAAAACATTTTCATTTGCAAAATATTTTGCATCTACTTCCACACACACCTGTTCATTCACCACTGATTTTTTACATCCAGTACTGCTCCTTCTGTGCAGATATTTGATTGCTAAATCTTAATTCCCATTTCCATGCAAGAATTTATGAAATGTTTTACACACTGGCTGATCAAATCCACATTCGCATACTACCACAAATGCAAACTGTTTGTAATGCCTTAAAGGCTTGCCCACACAGAGGAACGTTCAGAGTGCTACTTCTGAAAACGGATTAGGTTAACCTGACACAGGGTAGCCATGTACCATAATTAGAGCATGGTGTTATTCAGGATAACTAAGCACTTCATCCTTACACCTATTCTGAAGCCAGCAAAACAGTCAAGTACAAACAGGTCCTTAACTACAGGCATATACCAGTAAGATTAGCATATGCTGTCTTACTAAACCTAACTGTGCTCATTATAAAGAAATATCAGCAGCAATATCCTTTTTCCTGTTAAAGAGGATCATAGTTAAAGTAACCACAAAGTGGTGTTCCTCTAATGCTAGCTTTACTTTTATTAACAGTAAATTAACGCCTCCATAACCATAAGAACTCCTCCATGCTCTAAACACTGAAATACTTGAATTCACAGCTGTATAATGCCTTTTTTTTTAAACTTACCACTCTTTACTCATGCAGATGTAACAGAAGATGGCATGCACTACAAAGCTGTTTTATTGCAAAAGACAATCAGAAGGCAAGCGATGCAATTGTTTCTTGATCACAGTTATCAGGCTTCTACACAAAACTTCGTTTCTGTACTCTTCCCTGTCTGATCTTGACTGTTGCCTCTTGATCTTTTCACTAGAAAATAAAAATATGCAAAAAGCAGTTAAACTAGCATGTATTAACATCATATTTTTTCACACTTGCCTTAACTGTGATTCCAGCTGTGACCGTAGCTACAGTCACAGTTAGCTTATCATTTAAGCAGTGGGGCAGCTTTAACCTCCAGAATTCAAACCCCTCGTTAATTGGATTATACCAGCATTTTACCAGCCCATTTATTCCACATTTCTATGATAACGTCTGTACTGGCAAAAAAAAAAAAAAAAAGACAAATGAAGCTATTTACAAGTAAAATCACCCGGGCAGACTCTGCTCACTCGAGCTCAGAGGGCGAGTCGCCCCCTTCTCGCATTCATTTCGCACACACGCGGAGCTGAGGGAAGCTCCCAGAGCGCTTCAGGCCGGGGCGGTGACCTCGGCCCAGCCGAGGCGCCCACCCAGCCCAGGCCCAAGCCGCACCGTGCCGTGACGCATTTTTCTAAGCCACCCAGCACAACGGAAAGAGCCACGGCGCCCCGCATGAAGCCCGCCCCGCCCGGCCGCCGCCCTCCGCTGCGGCCGCGCTGGCGCCCAGGCCGCGCTTCCCGTTTATTGTGCTACGCGATAAGGAAGGAAAAAAAAAAAAAAGCCAATCCACAACATAACCCCGACGAAAACAGGAATTAAAAAAAGCCAGCGTGGCCCTGCAGAAGGCCACGGCGCTCCCTCGGGCGGGGGGGGGGGGGGGCTGGTCCACCGGGCGCGCTTCGGCCTAACGGCCGCTAGGCCTGGCCTAGCCTGCCCTGCTCTCCCCGCCCAGCCCGCGGCCCAGCCGCCCATGAGGCGGCGGCGGCTCCGAGGCCCCGGTAGAAAGGAGAGGGCCGCTGCCTCCTGCCCCCCGTTCCGTTGCATAGGGGATGGGTTCGTGCTCCATTCCCCGCTGGCCGCCACCCCCCCGCCCCGATCCCGGCACTAACGTCTCTCCTCCTCCGCGTCGCCATCAGCAGCAGCGCCAGCCCTGCTTCCGCCCCGCGAGGACCTCCCGTACGGGCTGCCCCGCGCCGAGCCTGACCCGCAAAACCGCCTCCTCACCCCCCACCTCGGCGCTTCCTCCCTCGCCGGCGGAGGCCGCAGGTTCTCCCCTGAAGGAGCCCTGCCGTTCTCCAGCCCCGCGGGCCCACTTCGGCGCGGAGTGCTCCGGCGGGGGGGCGCGCAGGCAGCGCGGAAGACGGACGGCGGCCGAGAGCGGCAGGGCCCCGCGCGTGGCGGATGGAGCTGGTGGCGGGCTGCTACGAGCAAGTTCTCTTCGGGTTCGCCGCGCGGCCCGCCGAGGTAACGGAAGGGAGAGAGGGATAGAACGCGCGCGCGGCGGCCGTTAGCTGCGCCCTAACGGCCGCCCGCCCTGAAAAGAAGAGAGAGAACACGCGCGCGCGCCCCCGCTACTTACCGACTCGCCTCTCCGCGGCCGCGGAGCTCGGTCACCGGCTACGTTTTTAAAGCGCCGCGGGGGGCGGGGCGGTTTCCCGCAGCCGCAAGGTTCGGCCCCTCGCTGCCGGTTGTAGAGTGTGAGAGCGGCCTGCTGATAGCCCCGCCGCGTGGCGCGGCCCGGGAGGCGGGAAGGGCCGCTGGGAGCTGCGGATCCTCCGAGCTCCGGGAAGCGGGCGGCCGCTTGGATGCAGTGGGCTGAGCTCGTTCCTGTCGGGCTTTCGTAAGCAGCCGCGCAGGGGATGGATGCCACATGGTGGGGAGGGGGGGGCAGGTGGAAGGCGTGTCTCTAGCCTGCAATGGTGGAAAAAGAGAGAATCTGCCTCCGTTGTCCACGAGATTTATCTCTCTGCAGATGCTTTTTCACGTACAGCTTCATCTAAGCCCGACGCTGATTACAAGAGGTGGTTTGCACACTTAAATCGTTCGCACTAATCTCCTAACAGCACATTAACTCAATAATATCCTATTATACTTATCGCTGAGTATAATTCCTTTACATTTTACACATATACGTTTTTCAGATTTTCCTTAAAAAAAAATTACAAGATTATGAAATTGAAGCTCACTATGGTAAGCTTCAGAAAGACCTGTTTATTTTGTATTTCACTTACAGTCCTGGACGGTTGTCCCTGATTTTACACATCATGCCCACTCTGCCTCGTTGTCAGCGGTAGCAGTGAATAACAGATATGTTGTCACTGGGAGCAGAGATGAGACCATCCAGATCTATGACATGAAAAAGAAGGTAGAACATGGGGCGCTGCTGCAGCACAATGGTAAGGGAACTTTTCGTCGTAAAAAGCATTAATGATAGAAACTTATAGCTGAAAAACTGGCCCTTGCCAGAAGAAGAAAATCGGGGTGTTTTTTTTTTAGTAAGTCCTTAATAGTGATGGTGTTGCAGCCATGATGGCCTGATGATAGAGGCAAAGTAAGCTTTTGGGCATAAAAGTCCAGAACTCAGTTTGGGTGTTAGCCCACAAATATAGCTGCTTCTTCCAACTATTTTTAGTTTTAATTGTTTAAGAATTTATGGCCCACAAATGGCCTGTAAACCACTTTTGTTCTACCAGGACAGTTTATTTAGACTATGCCTACTCCCTCCTACAACCATCTTTCCCAGTGTCCTTGTCCTGCCCCGGATGTATGTGAACCCCATGAAAGAGTGTCTGTGTGAGACCAGGCTGCTCTGTTTGGGTCGTTTGTAGCTCAATCCTGATTGTCCTTTTTCTCTCCTGATAACCAAGAATAACATGGAGCTAGACTGAATGTGGTACCTGCATTCAGCTGATGTATGATAAATATGGTGCTTATGGGAAGCATGTGCAGTAAATTCAGCTGTGTGTCAAGAGCAGGGCTTTAACATAGGAACATTTCTTATCACTAACAGAAGCTCTGCGCAGCAAGCCACAGTGGTTAAGTGCTGCCTGTTTCAGGGAACAGATCTGGTGGAGTTCAGATGTATATGGGGGTTCAGATGTATAGGGGGACTGATAGAGCACATTGGTGATTGAATATAACAAGAAAGTTGGTGGAGGTGGAGATTGTAAAGAAGTACTTAGGACATAATTCAGATTGCCCAAGGGTAGGGTAGTAGCTGGCATGTTTTGATGCTAGAAGCTTCTCTGTTAATTAACACATTATCTGAGAAAATGTTTAGTATGTAAAACATTGTTAATAGCTCTTGTTTGGGTTTTGTAGGCACAATAACTTGTTTGGAATTCTATGGTACTACACATCTACTGAGTGGGGCTGAAGATGGACTAATTTGTATCTGGAACACAAAGAGATGGGAATGCCTGAAATCCATTAGGGCACATAAGTAAGTTTCTTAAATCTGCATATTCACATGAGTTTTCCTTCTAAATAATATATGTGGCTAATACGTTGGTTTGTTTTTATCAGGGGGCACGTGACATCTCTTTCTATTCATCCTTCGGGGAAATTAGCTTTGTCAGTAGGAACAGATAAAACATTAAGGTGAGTCAAAACTGATGAAGAAATGCTGAGAATCATAGTTCAGTAATTCCTAGTAAATTGTTGTAAGCAACAATAGTGTGTTGGCACTAGACTGTGCAACACTGATAAAATATATTTGGACATCAAATGGTTCAAAGGCATTGGCTTATCTTTTTAAGTTCTAGGTACTAGCGATATTTTAAAGTATTTTTAAAATAGTCCTTCCTGTTCCTCGCCTCTTGTTAGTCTCTGACTCTTTATAGTTGCTTGTAGATGTATAAATACATTTGCATTTTGGAACACAATTTGTTTAAACTTCTGAAAGCTATCAAGTTTTGTTCAGTGTGAGAAAAGTAATTTTTCACTTGGAGTGTCTACATGTTGCTGTATATTTGTGTTTTAAATATATAAAATGCTGTTTTAACAGGACAGGTTGGTATTGGGCTCCTTTTGGGCTCTGCATTGCAAACAGTGGTTTATAAAATAAATATCACTAATTCAACCTTATAGTGTGTAAGTGATATAACAAGTCATCACTTTCTTTTGCATTAAGAAGGCAGCAAAATGCATAGACATGCTTAAAAGCTTTCTTTGGATGCCTCATGTCAGCAGTTAGGACTTCGGTTTCACTGTGCTGTTTTTAACTGGAATGCACATTATCTGTTGTTGTCTTTCAGAACTTGGAATCTTGTAGAAGGACGATCAGCCTTTATCAAAAACCTGAAGCAAAGTGAGTTTTATCAGTCTAAATCCACAACAAAGTGAAATTGGATAGTTTAATTTTTATGTAAAGAAAAGTAGACTGAATTAATCAACAAGTCAGTTAGTTGGAAGCAACTTTCACAATGTCTCTTTTACACATGCAGGCAAGCAAATGTAAGCATATGTCCTTAATAATAACCATTTACCAAAAGGAAAGCATAGTGACACTAAAGCAATTTTTGTTTTTCCTTGGAAGTTGATGTCAAGACATTTAAACAAATACGTTTTGTTTTTACTTTTTTACTTCATACACTTCTGATAATCAGAAATAAACATTTAAGAGCATAATACTTGTTTATTTAGGTTACTTGATTTTTTTCCTGCATTTTTTTTCTCAGGTTTAGGTAGAAAAGAGTGTCTAGCAGCTTTTAAAGATTTTTACTTTTAGATTCTCATGCAATATAGGATGAAAAAAAACTGTGTACATGTGTATACAAACAAATGTATCCATGTGTACAGATGCCCAGATAATTAAATGGTCCCCTGATGGAGAGAGGTATGTGACCGTGATAACGAATAAAGTGGATATCTACAAGCTTGACACAGCTTCAATCACTGGCACTATCACAACAGAGAAGAGAATTTCTTCACTTAGATTTATTACAGTAAGTACAAAAAAGAAAGATGCCAGGAAATTAACTAGTTTCAAACACATTAAATTAATCTTGAATTTCTTTTTTCCCATTCCAAGGATTCTATCCTTGCCATAGCTGGAGATGATGAAATGATAAGGTTCTACAGCTGTGACTCTCAAAAATGCCTGTGTGAATTTAAAGCTCATGAAAACAGGTATTTTATATTTGTTTGCTATTTAAATATTTATGGCAATGCTGAGTGCTCAGTAAAGTTCAATGACTTGTAATGTTCAGCATATTTTACTACTGTTTTTGTTTTAGTACAGAAAGTAAATTTACTTACGTACTAAATTCCAAATTTGAGACAGACTTGTTTGCTTTTAGTATGAGCCCAAGTATTGTGCTGTCCATGCATGTTACAAAAACAGCCGGGTATAGAATTAGAAATATTACAATTCTAAATGTATGATCTAAGTACAGTATAAAATATTTAGGTCTAAATATAAGATCAATATAGATCATATCTAAATATCTGTCTTAAATATAAGATCTCAATATACTGGCATAGATCTATGTTAATCTTTTTTTTTGGAAGAAGGTCATCTTTCCCTCTTTCCCTCCCCAAGGCTTTGTTGTATCAAAACTGCAGTGGAGTCTGTAGTGCTTCTCAGGCAGGAGATGAAAATGGCTGTACAGGGTTCACAGTGCTCCACTACAAAACTGGACTATACTAGACAGCAAATTTGAATATAAGACATCTGTCGATGTTCTCCTATCTTACCTCGGTCAGTCCTTGTGACAGTAGCCCTCTTGGCAGTTCTGAGTCTGAATTACCCAGCAGGCTCATCCCTATTGCAAGGCCTGAAATAGAGCCCGCACCCCTGGCTCGTGTGGAATTGCTCAGGGGCCAGTGGTGTCTCTAGAAACATAGCTTGGTCACCATGGTATATCAAAGCTTTGAAGAGTATAGGCGGTAGGTAAGGAGACCAAAACAGAAGAAGGTTCTGCTAAA
Organism: Chlamydotis macqueenii; assembly: GCF_036417535.1. Lineage (NCBI taxonomy): Eukaryota > Metazoa > Chordata > Aves > Otidiformes > Otididae > Chlamydotis > Chlamydotis macqueenii. Next base: position 68,870,982 of record NC_141557.1, read on the forward strand.
TTGCATGGTTTTATATAGAATGCATGTGTATGGTTTTATTTATTTATATACGTGTGCGTGTGTAAAAATACGCACACACTTCTGTGTGTGTGGTCTGTGTATTTCTGAAATTGGGTACCAGTATTTTCCTGCAAGACCATCTAAAGAATGTTTAACCAGTCTTTACAGATTTTGACTCTTTAGAATGCTTAAATAAAACAAAGCAGTTATACTCAGTCCAGACAACAGGAGGGTAATCACATATTCTCTGTTGTTGTTGAATATCAAATATTTGTCCAAATGCTGATTTTAATTCATCAAAACACAAAAGTATTAGCTTAAATGTCATCGATGTGATTAATAGTGTGTGCTTAAAAGTACTGAAGTGTTCTGAACTGAATGCTAACAAGCCTAGCAAAAGCAAGTGTTCCTACTGTAAATGACAGCACTCAAAACAGATTACCGTTCCAAGTTCCCGCCTTTCAGTTCAAATTGATTTTTAGACTGTTGGCTATTCATCTTTAATTTCTGTCAGCTTACTGTTCTGAAGTGAACTGCCATGCTATAAGCTAACTATATACTAACAAAGTATTACATTTTTTCACAGAATAAAAGATATCTATAGTTTTGAAAGAGAAGGACAACATGTTATTGTTACTGCATCCAGTGATGGTTACATTAAAATATGGAATCTGGATCTTAATAAGGTTGGTCTATTAAACTGCTTGTTACATTTATGGAAAAATACCAGACAACCAAAACTGCAGACAGTTCTGGTATAAACATTAATTTTAAATCACTAAGGAAATTTTACTTGGAATCTGGATGTCTTGATCTTCCTCCATGTTATGTTCAGTAGAGGTGCGTGTGTCTATGCACATATTTTTATGCACTTGTATATTTTTGTATCTTTGTAATTTTTTTTAGAGAGACTATAAAACCTGATGCTATTTCAGAGATCTCATCTTCTCTTTATGTAAAGTCATGCTTCCCTTTAGATCTACATGGCCAGACTTACGACTGTGTAATCTGTTACATATGTTCTAAGGACTGCTGTGAATCTCAATTTTTGTAATGTTGATGACTGTAGCTACTCTTTTAAAAATGCAGAGTCTATGGTTTGGGGGATGATGTTCATGTAGGGGAAAAAAAGTTGTACTTTTGAAAAACTCAAACACATTAATGGACTGTGTACTTTTGTTTCCTGTATTTTCAAACAGTATCACAATTCAACAAGGAATCGTGTCTTACCTTTAAACTTTCCCATGATTCTTGTTTGCTCTGGGGTTTGTCTTTTAAAATTATAATTAGATTTTTTAAATTTAATGCCTAGTAATATAGGATCTATTATAGTCTACTATAAGTATCTTGAATAGTTCAAATAAATATCTCTCAACATTTATACACCTTATATGTCTCAGCTTAATTTCCCCATATTTTATTTCACTCTCCCTGATTATTTTTATACTTTTAAGTGAAGTAGTGAAAATGTCTCTTTTCCATTCACCTCAAATTTCTGTTCCCTTTGTACATAATTGACATAGTGATCAGGGAACTCTCTACTTTTCTCTGTAACATTGTCTTTATTTTGACCAAACATATGATTTTCTTCCTGTGCAGGCAAAATTTTGTAAAACCTTGTGTAATTGTGTGGGCTGCTCCGTTATGTGGCACATGTGTTTGTGATACTTTATCCCCTGATATCTATAATAGGATATTCTCTCAAGTATTCCCAGAGCTGACTGATCAGTTGCAGTTAAGCACTTTGAAACACACTCTGAAGAGATTACTTTTAATCTGCAGCCTTGTCTTTGTGAGGGAGAAGAGGACTCTGATGCAGCAACTTAATTCAAATTATTTTAGCTGTACCAAAAAAATACCTGTTACTCTGGAGAAACTTCTGAAACCATTAACTTTTTTTTTTTGTTTGTGAGTCTATGATTCATCTAGTTATTCCTCCTATTAAACTTAGCCCCAAGTGCCTGAAACCCACTGATCTTGCTTATTAAGTTATGTTCTTAAAACCATTGTGAGTTTCTTGTAAAACCACCGCTGAGGAATGCTATCAGGAACAGGACTGCAGCACTGTGACCATTAACCTGTATACAGCCTCTAGCTCTAAACATGGTTAGGCACCAGAAATAAAGTGGAAGCTGGGCAGTAAGATACTTTCTTACTTCAAATACTTCAGTAAATTTAAACAGAAATAAGATAATGTTTAATTAATATTTTTCTGTATTATCTTCAGATTAAAGATATGCCATCTTTACTGTGTGAAGTCAATACCAAAGCTAGGCTGACATGTCTTGCAGTATGGCTTGACCAAGCTTCAGAAGTGAAAGAAAATTCTGATAAAGCTGCAACATCATCTCAAGGTAACAGAGCTGTGTATTTTTTGTTTTAATATGTCTGTGAAATGGAAGATACTAAGTGGGAGGGTTTTACTATATGCATTGGAAAAAGTTTTGTTATCTTGAAGAACTGGGGCTATGACGCTGGCAAGTGATACAGATATCCTTACTAATCTGACAGTGTCTCAAGCCTCTATGTATGTTCAACCACATAAGCCTCTTTTTACTTTTATTATATGAAAGTTTTGTTTCTCTTTACTGAAATAAGTACTGACAAAGCCACTGTGAAGCTTTTGGGACAGATAAGAATAAACAGTTTGATAGAACTGCATGTCTTGTTTTCCTGTAAACAAAGTTCGGTCTGAGGCCAATGTAGTTGGGCAAACTTAGGAAGGTCTTGCTCAGTATATTTTTTTTTGCTGTTGTCTTCCTGTATCGTAATCTATTTACATACTTGATCTTTAGTACTTTTGTATCACAGATAAAACTAGAATAAGTGGCACATTCCACTGTAAATAAGAAATCATTTATAGTCCCCTTTTTAAAATGACATCAAAATAAGTCTCTGTGCAATTTTAGACTACAAAGACTGGACATAAATATCAGTGTGAATAATTTTTTGCTTTTTTTCAGCAAATGAAGATGAAAAAGCATCAATAGTCAGGGTAAAAAAAGTTTGTCGGACTGAGAAAAGTGATACAACAGCAAAAAGAAAGAGAAAAATTGCTCCAGAGAAGCAAACATTGGAAGCTCCACTGCAAAAGAAGAAAAAGAAACGGAAGAGCTTAGCATGAAAGCAGCTACTTTCTCTCCTGAATAAAAAGTAAATATTGGTGTTGCTGCAGTTTTTATAAGGATGTAAACCTCTAACAGGTCATATACCTCTGAACTGATCTGTTGTTTAAAAGTAATGAATGTTTTTTCCTAATAAATTGACTGATCATTCTGGGAATTAGCAAAAGACATGGCAACTTTTTCTAAGTGAATGAGGCAAAAATAAATTCATAATATGTGATGTTTATATTTTCTACAAACAGTAGAATACACTTTTTAACTGGCTCTGAAAAAGCCAGGTAAAATGATAAAAATGGTTGTATCTGTCTCCATTACATTTTTGTCTCACTTAAATGTATATTGAAAATATGTACAATTTTTCATTTTAGTGTTGGAAAGGTTACTGTTCATTTGACTCCGAATATGCTCTGCCTTTGTCATGTATTACTTTTCCTACTGTAAGAAGGAAAATGTTAAAATTACTTAAAATATGATGATCACGTTCCATTCATACAGCCACAGAAAATCGTACATTCTGGTTCTTGACATGGAGTTATATATAAAGTTTATAAGCAAAATGTTTGGGTTTTTTTACCATGTCGATACTTAATGCATTTCATTTTAAAAAAAAATCTTTGTACTCATGGTTCACATGATTTAAATATTTTGTTCGGAGTATGATACATATTTTTAGGTGGAAGAGTTTATATCAATAAGGGTTTACCTTCTCTTCCCCCTCCCATAGTATTTTTTCAAGTCCTTGATCTGAGCTGTATTGTTAAAAAAAACCAACCTATTTAACACTTGAAATGTTTGTCATGCTGATAAAATGTCATCCATCTGTTTTGCACTTAAACAAAAAGTGAATTCCTGACCTTCTCAGTCAGTGGGAACTGGATTTTATCCTAAGTCTTGTTACAAATATACAGTGGAAAAAACAAAGTTGAGCTGGAGAGAACAAGGTCAAATAGCTGTACTAAATGTTCTCTTTATTTCTTTTAAAGTAAGGCATTTTAATGTAGTTCTCTGCACTACCAGAGTGGTCATTAATTCTTCTGTTATCAAAGAGCAATTGGAATTATGTTTTATTCTGATTCACTTTAGTAATAATCTGTTCTTCCTTATTTATGTAGCAGGAGAAAAGGTAGAGAAAATCAGAAAAAAAGATTGAGTGAAATCTGAAGACAGGAATGCAGTCTGTCTTAGGGATGTAAAAAAGGATGTAACTCCAGCTCATCCCTGTGTATGCTCTGACACTGAAACAAAGTGAGCATAATCAGTGCTCTTACGAGATTGTTCACGTGGCAATAGCAGTACTTTCTTGGAGGTGGGTGTGTGTATTTATCTGCTGTAACTGTTTCCTTAATTTAGATAAATTATCATAACCTCTCGTCTGAACATTCAGTATAGTTGATTTATATGAGCTCAGTTTAATTCAACATTGAAGGGATTTCAACTGTACTTTAGTTTGAACATACACAAATTTGAACTTTAATAATACCCTGAATGTGTGTGTACACAAACACAGGCAACTAATATGGGACTTAAAACGGTTTGTAGAGTTGGCAGGAAAGGTACCAAATCAGGTTTTTAATTGGTAACAAGGCTCCTGTAGTAAATATAGGACTTACAAAGTATAAGCTTAAATAAGATAATTGTGTAAAGTGTCTTCACTTGTAACGTGTTGTATCTATTTTATAGTGCTTATCTTATGTCCTTGACAAAATGGCTGCCACTACTAAAACAGTTTCTATTGTTTGAATTTTTTTAGTGCATGAGCTCATGGCCATGGATGTCACAATTGCAGAAGCAAGCTTTCATGAGCTCCAGGAAAATCCAGTGTGCACATAATTTTAAGAATTAAAAAGCAAAAATTCCACAGAATTTTGGTTCTAAGGTTTAGACGTAAAAGTACAAGTTAGACATTTGTAAAAAACCAAAGTCCCTGTGTATTATACAACAAATCATGATCTCATGAGACTCAGAACAATTTGTGAACTGGAAACAGAGAAGACAAGTCCTAACAGCTTTTAATTTGAAATACAGAAACAGTCCTGAGAGGAGAACTCGTGTTTTCTATACCTTAAGTGAATGCTCAGCTACTAAACAGTACTTGGCAGGGGGTTTTTTTTTGTTGTTGTTTTCCTGGGCACATCTTCCTTTTCAGAACATTTTCCATTCTAGTTTTCAGGGAACTGCTTAGAATGATAGAGGGGAGGCAGCAGTGCAGAGAGAGAGGAGACGTCAGCAGTGAGAAAGCTCTTCCTGTGTCAGAAAGGGTGAACATGTATGACACTGGTAGAATAGATGGAGCCAGGGCTGCAGGAAACCACAGCCTAGTGAGCAGCATCCCAGCTGAGCCGCAGCTGAGTTCAACAGCTCCAGCAGCTGTGGATTTCCTCCAGTTTTCCTCCTTCCCTCTTGGGGAACCCCAGTGCTGGATTACAAAGCAGAGCCCAGTGCGACTTGAACCTCATAGCCATTACGCAGCTTCTACAGAAAAGGGAGCCCCATCTAGTATAGCTTAGAGCTACCTTGATTGTGGCACTTTTCAGGAAGATAGATCTCTATTTAAACCACCTAGGCCAACACGGGAGTTAAACCGCTCTCCATTTTCTGAACATTAGGCTAATTCACAAAAATGTGAAAATTTGCAGTGCAGCTAGAGAAAGTTGCATTTTGCAGAAAGCACAGGCTTCTGCTCTTTTGTGCCTTCTGTTAGGAAGAGGATCTGAAGCCCCTCAGCTCAGAGACATGGCGGGAGGAGTGCTGTTTCTTTATATGTGGTTAAAAATGCCCATGGGAGGGAAGCACCTAGCCAACTGGAATAAATCATGCAGCACCGTTTATATGAAGAAAGCCAGTTTCAGCACTTGGAAAAAAAAAAAAAAAAGAGTTTATCTTTGTAGAGTTATAAACATCTGTCTACATTTTTTCCAGATTGAAAAAAATGCAAAGTATTTTCTTTATCAAGAGTTTTTTTTTCATCTCCCACTGTTGCATAACCTCTACAGCAGAAAAAAAAATTTTTTTGGTGCACTAACGGCTTGTAATTTAAAGATTCTAGAAATCCCCGACATCTTCCATAGAACGGCTATACTGAAATTACTAATCAAAGCTAGAAGCGGCCTTTAAGCTGTACAGAGTTGTATCTCATATCACACCGAAAACCCGACCCCAAATTCTCAGCTGTACCGCATACCCCTGCTTCTGGTACAGGACTAGGATAGACTATGTGCACATAAATGCAGGTAGGAGGGATCTTTGCCCCTCACTCGACAAGCCTGCACCGAAGTCTCTCCTCGTTTGTAGGTGCCCAGGCCTCCGGGATGCCCCCGCCGGGGGCATAACCGCAGCTCTGCGGGTGCGCACCAGCGCTTTCTCCTCGCCAGCCCTGGGCTGCGGGACGTACCCTCCCCACCTCGTTCGGTTCGGTTCGGGGGGGATGGGGGGAGAGGGAGTGTTCTTTCCCTTCTTCTCTCGGAGCAGCCGGAAAAGGGAAGCTTTGCGCAGTGTGTTGTTTTCCCGCCTCCCCTTCCGCAGGCAGCTCCGCCCTGCGCTGCTGTGGAGCAGGGACGGCGGGTAGGTTAGTGCCGCCCGCGTACCCTCCCCGACGGGGCTGACCCCCAAGTCTGCTCTCAGGCCTGCATTCCTGGCAGCTCGGGTTTCATCGCTTGTACTCGGTTTAGGGCTTAGGCTTTAGGCAGGCCTTGCTCGTGCAAAAGCTCGCTCCGGCGGCGAAATGCTGTTATTTTTTTTTGCTTCCCTAAAAAAATTGAAGACATACTGATCCTCACCCCCATTTCTCTTCTGGTTTTCAGCATGGCAGTGGACTGGCTCGGCTTTGGCTACGCCGCCCTGGTGGCATCAGGAGGGCTCATTGGCTATGCGAAAGCAGGTACGATGCGGGAAGGTGCTTGGATCTCTCCCCCCACCCTGCCCCCTAATAACTTAGTGTGAGCTGGCCGGCTTTTTACGAGAGCCTCCTATCTCGAAGTTCACACTGATGTAAAGTTTATCAGTTCGTGCCATGCGCTGTTAACTTGCTGCTGTTGGGGTGTGGTGCTTTTTGGGTTCAGCTGGTGCTTTGGGCTGATAAGCCCAGAGTCTGCTTTCTGGTATCCTCTGCTTCGTGCTCTTTGGGTGAATTGGCATGTTTGCTTCAGAAAGGCTTCTTTCCCTGCTGTTATAAATATAAGTATTCTATAAATTTTCTATATCTTCAAATGACATAGATCAGCACTTTTTTGGTCCTTAGAGATTTATTCTCATTTTAATGTTTGCTGGTAACAGTATACTACAAACTCCAGAGAGTTTTCAGAAGGATCCTTTCTCCAAGTAAAGCTGAAAAGTGCAAATCAGTCCTTAAGCTTGTTCTTTTTCTGGGCTCTGCATCATAATCTTACCCTCTGACCTACTGCTTTCATTTCCTGACCATTTTCTGAGTTTGTCCTCCTCTAGACAGAACCGTGGATTCATCCTTGCTGCAATACTCTCTCTTTCAGCTTTGAAAATCCCTAAGCCATCCTAGTATATGTGATATGAAGGTGCATTGCTGAAGTCAGTAAGACTCTTACCAGTGCATTTAACGACAGAGATGCTAATGCCTATTCCAATCTGCTTTCTGTTTGCTTGATTTATCCTTTGGGCTGTGAGTGGAGTTTAGGGCAGGCAGGACGGTACTGAGAACTTAAGTAACTAATTGCAGCTATATTTCTCTGAGGCTGTTATGAAGTGGTAGGTGTTTCTCTTATCCTCTGGTCTCAGATGGGAGGGCATGGTCATGTGGAGGCAAGGGAATCCAGCTCACAGGATTTTTGAAGGGGGAACAGAAACTTGTATGACTTGTAAGTTGGAGTTACTTGGAGTAACCAAAAGAAAATGAAACTTTCATCCATACAGCTAAGATGGTCATCTGTTCTTTTACAGCCAGGTCTATTTACCCACACAGCCAGTGGTCAGCACTAGGTGCCTTGGGATGATAACAGGGCAAGCAAAGAGTGATTGATGATTGACTGATTTTTCTCTCTTTGTTTAGTAAGTTTTCTGGGTCCCAGTGTTTTGGGACTCAGGAACTTCCTGAGCCAGAAGTGATGTGGTTGTCCTAGTAAGTGTATGTGCCATAGCTGCTTAAACAATGCCTCGAGATAAAAGTCAAGGATATGATGGCCATTTATGGGCTCCCAGGCTTCTGGAAAGAATTGTATCTACTACATGTTGGTTGCTAAACTGTATACCATGCAGAGCAGCCACTTACTAGAGTGTACATCTTTTCCTTGCACATGTACATGAATATCTGGTGCTTTCTGTCATCTTTATCTCTTGCTTTTTATACCAAAAGCAATGTGACAGCTGCCTTGTTGATGGCTGAAAGATGATTACTTTCTGGTAGCAGTATGCGATCCTCCTGTAACATTGAGAGGAGATCTTTATCAGCTCAGCTTTGCCATCTTGAGTCCTGTGAAGGTGACCTGAAAAATGGAATATATAAAGAACCACTTTCAGTAGCATTAAGTCCTGAATTCTCTGTTAACCTTATTGACTACTTAAGGAGGTCGTACCACTTTGTTACTTGATGTAATCTATAAATCACCAATTTGGATGTGGTATCCTTTATCTTCTGGTAGCTCAGGATTATAATTTATACTGGGAACTTGATTCACAGTTTAGGTGAGTCCAGGGAACCTTCTTCCAAAATCTGCAGTTACCTTTGGATCAGATCTCAGATGTACTTAAGAGATAGGATCTCTTTTATTTGACTCTGCTCTTTTCTTTGGCAACTTTTTTTCTTTGTTTATCTGCATGCCTTCCTGCCAAATTCAGTCCATGTGTCCTTTTTCTGATCTTAAACCCTTACTAGGTAATCCATCTGGTTTACTGCCTCTCAAGAAATTCTGATATAACTGTGTTGAAACCACGTGCTTCAGTTTGCACAAAGAAAATGCCAATTCTTTTGCTTTTCCTGCTAGTCTTTCCATCGTAAATATGTTAATGGCTTTACTGTTAAATAATTCAATACTAATGCTATTTGTATCTTATGCAAGAGTATTTGAACATGTTTCTTGGTGCAGATCAGCATGCTCTTAATATCTTAAAAGAAAGAAAAACATTTCTAATCTGCTGTATAGCAATGAATGTCTATCTTTTTTTTATTGTTGGTGTTTTACAAAACATAGGAGCTGATGAGCAAATTTATTTCTGAGCTTCTAATAAGTGCATTATCTTTTACTTATTCAGGTAGTGTCCCATCGCTAGCTGCTGGCCTTTTCTTTGGGAGTTTGGCTGGACTGGGTGCCTATCAGCTCTCACAGAATCCAAATAATGTTTGGGTTTCTTTGAGTAAGTTGTTTAAAATTTTAATTAGAAGGGATTATATTTACTCTAAAATAACTGGATGCTTAAAATGAGTACTTAAAAGTCTTTGCAGAAGGGTTAAAGTGATTATGTTATAAATCTAGTTTAAATCCAATCTTTAAACTTGTGTTTTAGTGAAAAATCTCCATTAGTGGCTAAACTCCATTGCTTTTCAAGGAATGTGAACTCTTAGCATTACTTAATTATTTTTTTAAAGAATATATTGAGAAGGCATATAAAAACTGCTTATCTTGGTGTGTCTTGCTCAGTGATTTCTCACTGTGTTCCTGCATTCCTTCTGCAAGAAGTATGAAGTGCTTTGAGTGATAGTTCAAACTTAAAGTTTTGTTCCTCTTCTACAACAGGAGAGGAGAGGAAAATATCTGTTATTTATCATTAGAGATTTTCTTCTGAACATGAAAAAACCTATGGGTTGTGAAGGAAAATATGTGCTAGGATGAAGTGAAACTTAGGTGGTTTTTTTTAAAAAAAAATCAAACTAAATACCATTATTTCACATCCTTCAGAAAAGGAAAAAAAAAAAAACAAACCAAAAAACAAACCACAAACCCAAAACCAAGCATTTTGTGTTTAAAAACTTGTATGTAGTATGGTGTGAATCCTCAAAATGCATTTTTTGTCTTTCTGCCATTTACCATCTAGAGTTCAGGGTTGTGATCAAGTTAAGATGATTATCACTTATCATTTTAATCTGGGCATGCCTAAAGTCATGCCAGTTGTAAAATAGCATGACTTTATCTTTTTGCATTTGGTAATAAGTTAAGGTATCTTGCAACTGAAATGGGCTTAGAAAATATATGTAGATAATTCCTGTAGCTCACCTGACACTTGTTAGGCTGCTGTATCTCAGATACTTGTGAGCGTGTGTTTTGTGTAATCCTTTGGCCGGTATCTGTGTTAGTAGTATCCTCTCCTGATCTGTAGAAGATACCAGTGCATGGCAGTCCTCTAGCACTAGCTATTGTTTCAGTCCCCAGGCTTCACTGAATTGATGGCTGGCACTGTGCACGTGTCTCATACTGGTGTGTTTGAAGGATCGTAGTGCAAGGGAAGTGCTAGTAACTGGATGTCTGATCTCTGTGTGTCCTCTTTTTGGCTGGATCGTACTTTCAGCATCCTGTAGGAGGCTGGACCATTTCAGGAAGTGTCGTTCCCCTGCAGAATGCCCATACCCTTAGCAGGTTCTTTCATTATTGCTGAAAATGGCAGAGACTGTGGCTTATTTTTATATATGACAAATAAGTGGAGTTACAAAGGTGTTGCACACCTGGGGAGAGTTAAGAGAAAGAATCTTCATTAATGCAATTTCTTCTTCCTTCTTCTCAGAACTGGAGCTTCCCTTCTTCCTGACTTTGAGAAGCTAAGTGCAGAGAGTCACTAAGTCTAAGTGCTAAGTCAGTGCTTAAAGAGCTGCCACTGACTGTAGCATTTGTTCACTGAAGCTGTGATATAGCATCTAACTCTTTAATATGTGAAAGGGGAAGGCCCAGCATTTTTCTCCACTTCAGCATTGTCTACACTGCAGTCCACGTTCACATCTCAATAGGTCAAAAGCTGTACATGGTCAAGCTGGAATAACTGGAATAAACTGCAAATACAGCAAGCTTAACAAGAGTGAGACAAAGTATTTTCCCAAATGCAGGAGACATATATTTTTATAATTTAGTAGCATATGGAGTCTTCTCCTCCTCCTTCTCATGCTTAAAGCTTTTAGAGGTGGTGGGTTCTACTGCTGTCTTAGACAAAACTACATTTAGTGAGGTGCGCATATTTTGAAGACTGGCTACTGATTAGAGCTTGAGGTATTTGAATACTGAAGGATTTTAGTTCTTTCCTACGTGTTAGACTTTAGTCCCAGTCTCTGACATATGTACTTACATGAGCCTGTTAGATGTCAAGGACAATAATATTGAGGGTGCTGTTGAGGAGGAAGGATGCCATGGCTAGGATTGAAGATGAGCTGGGTCCTGGGGGACCAGCCATCACGTAGAAGGAATGGTAGAAATTAAGAGTGGTTGGCACAACATATTAATGTGTAGCTGTTACCACTGGGTAGCAGATGCATGCTAAGGCTAAGGATTTAATCAGTATGTTTTCTGTATAGTTGTCTTGATATTCTGTCTTTATTTTGAGATACAGTGTTCCAGGGATTGCCCTTTCTATTTTACTGGCTCGGTGAAACTACCTGGCTCTTGTCACTTGTCAGGTGGTCAGGGTGGATAGCTTTAACTCTCTGATCTTAGTGGAAAGTGGTGCAGGGCTGAAATGGATTAGTGATGCTTAGCACTTACGTAGCACTCTTCCCTTTTGAAGTCTTTTGCAAACATAAATTAGTTAATTCTCAGATCATTACTACAAGTTAGACATGAAAATGCTCTCCCTTTTATGAGCAGTGGGAGTATTATGTGCACAGGTTTAGTGATTTGCCTGTGCACAGTTCCAGAGCAGTGTAGCATACATTGTTTCCAGTCTCCAAGGAAGCACATTTTGACAAATTTGAGGAGTGTGTGCAGAAACATATGGAGTGCACTGTTTCGTAGAACTTGATTTAGAATATTTACACTTCACATACTGAGGAATTCCAAAGTTTACACAATTCATTGACTCTTTTTGTCCATCACATGAAATAACCCTGTTTAGGTTTTTACTTGATCCTACTACTTCTGTTAGTTTTGAATTGCAGCATCTCTCCCACACGCATCTCTGCTGACTGGTCTGTATAATCTCTCATTTAAGTTACATCTGGAACACTGGCTGCCGTCATGGGAACAAGATTTTACAACTCTGGAAAATTCATGCCTGCAGGGCTAATTGCTGGCGTCAGGTACAACACAATATACTTATTTTTTTAACCTCCTATGTGTGATTTCTTACTTAATTACTTAATTAAATGGAAATGGAGTGAATCGTATTTTGTGTTATCTTTTCTGTTTCCATGCACCAGTTACATGGGAAGTATTTGAAAATTAATTGACAAATTATTATTGTTGTTTAATTCTGTGGTTTTCCCCCTTATACAGTTTGTTAATGGTTGGAAGATTAGCGCTGAAGATGGTGGAAAAGCCCCATGATAAGTAACTGTTCATTTTACAGTTTAATATCTGGATAAGAAAACCTGATAATGAAGTTGCATGAATGCAGAAGCAAGAAGATGGAACAATTTTCTATATCAAGACTTGTTTTTTCTTTTTTTTTTTTGTGTAAGGGGGAGTAGAATGATGGGATAGATAGTTTACATACAAGGTGCTGTTTCAATGATCTGGAGTAGTGCCAAATTGGTCCTGGGTTTGATTTTTCCAGATACATTTCAGTGTATTTTAACACTTCCAGTTTTTATATTCCAAAATATACTACGTATGAAGCAGAGAGGACCTGTAATTAAGAAAGTATCCACAAAGAGGCACCCGGAGTAATTGGCTAAATACAGCAGTGTATCTCATACCTTTCATACTGAGTATTACAGCATGCTTTACCTGTTGCATTCTGAGTTGACACACCATGTCTATATAACACCAAACAGATCTTACCTTTTTATTGTAAAATGATGCTAAAATGTTGCTTTTCTACAAGTAAAATCTATTTCAAACCTTTATTTGGCATGTTTTTGTATCCTTTCTGTGTGTATGGGGGTAGGGAGTATTTTTTTTACCTTCTTTTCTTCTCAGTGGAAGTCTTTGCAGTGAATTGTTAGTATCCAAGTGCTGTCTTTCAATGATATTTAAAAATCACTTTTTAAATGGAGGGGCAGAAGGTTAAATTAGGGGCCTTTGTTAACACTGCATTAAAACAGTTGTTGGGAAGGAACTTGCTCTGTGGATTAATTAAGCAAGATCTGTGCTAGGCTGAAGGAACACTTGAATGTGATCTGGCCAAAGGACTGTCTAAGCAGAATAAAATAGCTTAACACTAACACTGTGTAATTCTGAACTTACAGGCTTATTTGACAATCGAATGTATCAGCATTTTATTTTTATCTCTTAGGGAAGTGGCTATGCCTCTTCAAATCTGTCTTTACTAGGAAACCTTGGAATCAGGAGAGTTCCTGGTTCTGCTGTGGTGCCTGAGGACTGAAGTGTAGAATGGGCATCAGTGGCATCTGGTGCTTTTGTTGACACACCAATCTTGATTGCTTCTCCCGCACTGAGTCTCTTGGCTCTATTAGTGCAGGTGCAGCTAACATGGGTTTAGCACCATGATAGAAGGAAGAGGCAAGATATGTGTGAAAGAAAATCCTTTATCAACTTACTCTTTAGTGTTACATGGTTATTGATATACTAGGATTCCTGCAGTGTGGAACTCATATTTTAAAGTTATATTTTATGTAGTGACTATTTAGGATTTTACTTTGGGACCTTTATACCACTGATTATATCAGAACTTTGTAGACTGCACAACAAATAATTATGACAAAGCAAGTTTAAATTAACTTATATCATACACACTTGCCATTTTGTAGTGCTTAAAGGGATTTGTAACAATTCTCTCAAACCACATAAAGCAAATACATAATCACTCAATTTCATTTGTCATTTCAAAGTTTGTATTTCCTATTCTGAAGATGGCATTTAACAGCATTGAAGCAGAGTGATGTTTCCATTGTTATGAATCAGTGGAAACCCATATGGTAGCAGGTTGAAAGTTGTTGTAGTAGAAAGTAGTAATTGCAAGCAGATCTACAGATGTTGGGCCAGTTGTGCTGTGTGTTACTAATTCTCTTAGCAAAAGTTATAAAATTAATTCCAGGCTTTGGAGCATATTTCTTATTGTAACCTCTCTTGTTTCCAGGCACTTCATCTGTAAATAACCTGATCTGTACAGGATGGATCTGCAGGGAGCAACACTAAAAACATGTAAAAGCATGTCTGAAATTCTAGTCTCGGTTAAATCATAGTCTCTTTGACTATGCTGTAAGCAAAATCCGACAGAAGTTTTGTAATTACCTTTATACATTTCAAATCACCCCATGTAATTGAGTAGAAAATTCCATTCCTCCTACAGAATTTTCTAGAGCCATTCAAGAATTAAAGACATTAATATCCTTTCTCCAGACTGCCTGTGCTTTTAGGCTAATTTTTAGATAATCCTACGGGTTTTCTTTTCTATTTTATTATGTAGGTTTGGGTGTTTGTTTTTTTTTCCAGTGAGGGTGGTCTGTCTGTAAATAGACATTATTACTTCTGCATTGAATTCGCTGTGGCCGTGCCATGGCTTCAGTGAAACTTCATGCTGTGAGTCAGCTTGTATGTGGATGTAATGTTTGGAAAGAGTGATTTAGTTAATTATGATTAGGAAATGAACTGCTGAAATAGTTCTTAAATTAAGGCTGCTCTGTTCAAAACACACTCTGAAAAGAAAAAAATGTTAGTTTAAAATTACTTATAGTATCAGCTGGCAGCACAAGCTGAAATAAGTACTGTTTTTTTTTTTTTAACAAGGCACAGGAACAGTGCAATAGACACAGTCACCAGGATTCAACAACTCAGAGTTTAATCATGCCTCCAGAACTCAAATACATTACAGTAATGACAGAAGAAGAGAGTTTAGGTTATCAAATCCTCATTTTCTGGAGTGAAGACTCAGGCCCTCTATTCCGTGTGTTGCTGTCACATCTACAGTGGCTGGTGGAAGCTGGGTGGCAATAGGAAATGTCAAGTATTTCACCCCTTTCTTGAGAAGCTGACTCAAGACTAGAGTAGGGAATTTCCTGCTTTTTTTTTTGTAGATAAATGATTTCTTCAAAGTAGGAGCTTGCCCTAGACTTTGTGAGGGGCATGTATAAGCATACCTGTCTTTGGTTACCGTAAGTCCTGGAAAGTGAAACATGTTGGACTCCCTTCAGTTCCTGCTCTGGATGGGTTTAAGCTCCCTTCCCAGGAAAGGGCTTTGTTCCTCAGGCCATGGGATATCCCATGGAAGAATATTACCTGGGGAAGCAACGCTGTAGCAGAGAAGAGAACATGAAGTTTCTGGGACCTGTGGTAACAGGAGAAACTATTTTTTTAGTCTTCTTTTAAAGCTAAATAGTAACTGGCAAAAATACAGAAACATCCTGAAGCTGAGAAATGGAACCCAGCTTGTCCTCTGCCCAGGTGGAAAACCCAGGGGCCAACCCTCATTTCACCTATGCTATATGTTTACTTCTGGCTAACCCTAGATTCTTTCCCATTCAAGATCTTACCTGAGTTGTCCCAATTGCACACGCTGGGGCAGCAGCAGGCATGTGCAGGCAGGGAATGTCCCAAACCACTCACTTAGCAGAGATGTGAACAAAGATTTTGGGGGCGTCAAAATCTTATACACTTGAGTGCCTTGAGTGTGCCTTAGACTCTACAGGTACAACACAGAGACCTCCAATACAGCAATAATATACTGAGGCTCAATGGCAGCACTGAGTTGAGGGGAGGAAACGCAGTCTTTCTACTCGCCCATCGATAGATGTCACACTCTAAGCTGTTCTTTCAATTAATGTGACATTCACAGGTAGCAAAATCTCTTTAATTCAGTACAAATCTGTAGTGTAGTGCAAGAATACAAGTAAGGTTGCACTAGTAGTACGAACAACTGTCTTTTACAGGCTAGCAAAGGAGAAAAATGAGAGGACGGGAAATGTTTCAAGTGAAATGGTTCAGAAGGGAGGTAGTTAGGGGCTGTCCTACTTTATCCCTTGTTCTATGAATATAGTACACGGCTGCTTTTAATGCAAAGCATACCCCCTCGCTCTCGTTCTGCTGCAGGCTTCGAAAGTGCAATTTGCCGTGTCCCAGTTCTGTCAGTCATTGTGCTGTTGGCGCTCTGTCATCCCCAGCTGAGGGTCAGTCTGTGCTGAAGCTAATATGGCCTGAGGTATTATGCAATTATCCTTTTGTGGTGTTACAATTGCTGGCTTCTTGGCATTATAGTCATGCTTTCTGACTGCGCAATCTAATCACCTGGAAAAATGGGAGGGGAAAAAAAGGTCAGGAGAACCTCCAGGCAGTTATGACAGAAGGAGGAAAATCTTTGTTCCTCTAGAATCCATACAAGTGAAAATGGCAAAATGTTGTGTCAATAATGGCGCAGAGACATCTAGACACCTCTCCTGCTTCTATGAAATGCCACGCTGGAGCAGATCAAAATGCTTATGGTTTTGTACCATAAGCCAAACCTGTGAAATGGAGCTAATGTTTTCTGTATCCCTTCCTTGCCCGACTTCTACATTGCTGTCTTACACAGTGCGTGGCATAACATGTTCCCCACCCCAGAAGCAAGAATGGGTAGGTCTGCGGCTGTCTTATTGCTGGTAACTAATGCAGTCTGTTGTAGTTCTAATTTGATGCTTTTTAAAAAAAAAAAATATCTAATGAGAAAAATTATGGTAGGACAAATGTCTATTTTCCTTCTGTCATTTCATTAAATGTTAGCATTTGCACAGTATTTTGAGATCCTCTCCTGCCAGTACTATAAGTTGAACTGAGTTTTAGTACTAATACTTAGAATCATAGAGTATCCCGAGTTGGACCAGGACCCACACGGATCATGAAGTCCAACTCCTGACTTCACACAGGGCAACCTAAAAGTGAAACCGTGTATCTAAGAGCGTTGTACAAATGCTTATTGAACACCAACGGGCTTGGGGCCACAACTGCTTCCCTGGGAGCTTGTTCCAGTGCCTGATCACCCACTCTCTCTCTCTCTCTCTCTTACTTTCTTTTCCTTTTTTTCTAATTTTCTTTTTTCTTTTAGTTTGTTTTCTAGTTTTCTTTTTTCCTGCTTCTTTTTTTCCTTTTTCTTTTTCCCTTTTTTCCTTTTTCTTTTTTCCTTTTCCCCCTTTTCCCCCCTTTTCCCCTCTTTCTCCCCCTTTCCCTCTTTTCTCCCTTTTCCTCATCTTTTTTCATTTTCTGATTTCTTTTTTTTTTGTTTCTCTTTTAAAATTTTTTTTTTTCCTGCCTTTTTCCACCTCTTTCCCCCCGCTCCCGTTTGTTTCTTTGTTAGCGGCTGCCTGTTCCGCCGGCGCGGAGGGTTCGCGGGGGCCCTGCAGCGCGCAGGGCCGAGAGGGGGCGGCAGCGCCGCTGGGATGGGGATGCCGCTGCGCCCGGCCGGCCGGCAGCCGGGGGAGAGAGACACCCCGCCCCCAGAGATGGAGGCAGGGATAAATAACAACAAACAGGGCTTACCGGCTTCTAATTTGGGGTTTGCCCTCTTGAGTTGGAGCACCAAAAGTGCTCCTTTGCTCCCTCACCCGAATATCAGCGCCCACTTCGTTATTACCTTTGCACTGTCCTGAGGAATGAAAGGCGACGATCATGGAGCAAAAGGCTTCTCTCGCCAAGCACACTACACAAACCCAAACTAGTGCTGTGAGGGAGCTTATAATAATGACACGAGGGATGAAAATCATAGAATCATAGTATGGTTAGAGTTGGAAGGGACCTTCAAAGGTCATCTAGTCCAACCCCCCCGCAAGGAGCAGGGACATCCCCGACTAGATCAGGTTGCTCAGAGCCTCATCCAGCCTGGCCTTGAACATTTCCAGGGATGGGGCTTCCACAACCTCTCTGGGCAACCTGTTCCAGTGTTCTACAACCCTCATTGTAAAAAATTTTTTCCTAATATCCAATCTAAATCTACCTCCCTCTATCTTAAAACCATTACCCCTCGTCCTATCACAACAGGCCCTACTGAACAGCCTCTCCCCATCTTTCTTGTAGGCCCCCTTTAGGTACTGGAAGACCGCTATCAGGTCTCCCCGGAGCCACTCTTCCTGCACCCCCTGAATGAAATCGCTTCCTATCTCTATTGGAAGATCAGCCCAGCCTCTCTCACGTGCGTGTTTACAGCAAGAAACAAAATCTGCAGGTTCAGTTGGCCTGAATCACAAGCAGAGGGGATTTTGTAGGACAGGCCATCTTCTCTAAGCGCTTTTAAGAAACACATAACCACTACAGCTTTATAAGCTGTTGCAGTACATAAGCAGGGAGACGATGCTTGATACCTTTCTTTGGAGGTTGTGCTCTTTCAGCAGTGCTGTAACAATAGGAAATGGCTGGAATCTAATATCTGCTATTACTTGAAGGCATCCCATCAGTAGGAGAGTTATTGGATGTGCTGAAATTCCTTCTTGCTTCTCTGTTCAATAAACCTGCACGCAACTTCCTCTGGGGATGGGCCAAGTGTTGCTCAATTAGCATGCAGCACCGGAGCCAGCAAGGCAGAAAAATATGCACCAGGAGGAGAGAAAATTGATGAAAAGCAGCAGGAGCAAAGGAAACACTTCTAAACTCTGGAGTGAAATTCCTCTCTACTGAGATTCCCCCTGGTCTGTGGGGTAGTGACAAGACCTAAAATATTCTGAGGTGAGCATGGGGTTGGTTCACTTACCCAAGTTCTGTTTTCAAAAGCAAAACGAAGCGTAAACCGGGAGGTAGGGGAAATTTTTTGTGATGAAGGTGAGAACCACGACAATGGGCACAGAGCGGGAATGCTAAAATCCTCTTCAAAGTATCCTAATCCATAAAGCTGTTGTGAAAATGATCTTTCTGGTTCTCTGGGTAGTTACCTATCGCTGGTGTTTAGCAGTCTGCAAGATGCCACACTCTGCATTGCATTTATCTCATACCCAGCAATACCTTCCATTCCCAGATGCTACGTCACCCACAGCATTTACATCAACTGAGGGACTGTCACCACGTTTTCTCCTCTGCGTGTCACTACTGCCAAACCATAAGGACTCTCTGTTCAACTTAGTCTTATAAATATCATCTATATAAATTTATTTGTGTAAAAATTATTTCTGTGAAGGACAGACAGATAGCTAAGCAGCCAGTTCCTCAAGCAGCACAGAGAGAGTGTGACCAACACAGACGCAAGCTCAGCTACGTCCTTCAGCCAGGTGGGCATTCAAGGCATGCATTCACGCGTGTGCACAGCAACAGACAGGACCACGAATGCACAGTTTTATTTACAAGTTTTTTAAAGCATTTTGTTTGCTTATGTATGTTTTCGGTACTTAGAATTTATTTCTCTATAACCCATTCCCATGCAAAATATTCCCGACAGTCAACAGCAAAAGGCTATAGACTTTCTGAGACAGAGGGGGCAGCAGCCTGCAATTATTCCTCTTCCTCTTAGCTGTCACCCATCAGACTACTAGCTTCTCCAGGGAATGGTGTGTCACATGGAGGCAGAAAACAGTTGTACATTTTGTTAGACATATTTGATTTATAGAATACATCCCAGAGGATGCCCTTCAGGATCAGGACTTTCCTCAAGGGTATTCCTTACATGTGAGAACTACATTGGGTGCTGTCACCAAGGGCTTGCTTTAGGCATCATTTTCTGTAAGGACAGAGCAAAATACCCCCTAAAAGCATCCTAAAAGCGTTCAAATCGTTCCTTGCCAATGATAAGCAGGGTGTGGTGCCTATGTTAAAAACAGCAGGAAAGCGAAGAGTTAACTATTTAAACAACCTTGTTAAGTAAGACCTAATTAGTGCTAATCTCCCCTTTTTCTTTTTTGCTCCAGGAGAAGTCGGTGTACACAGAAGAAGAGGAGGTTGGGGGAAGAAGGGGAAGAGAGGTCAGCCTGCTATTAATTGCATCTTGTTTAGCTGGGTCACTGCAGTTGACCTCATTCAAATCTTTAATTGACATCTCAGTTTGAAAATCCAAGATGGCAACACCGTGCAAGATTTGTGCTCTCTCGGAGTCCTGCTGTCTTCATTAATCTCTCATTCTTTACGAAACGTGTATTTCATACGCATCTGAAAATTTAAATTCAGCTGTGGCATTGCCCAGAGGTAGAGCGAATCTTGTATTGCTATGCCCTGCCTAGTGCTGGGTGCTGCGCTTCCGCTTCATCCAGAAAATGTGAAGGTGTGGTATCCTCCTCTTTATGAAGAATCTAAGGGGAAATAGCATTGTGCACCATCATTGGGAGCACGGGAAGAAATTAAAAGGCAGGAAGATGTTGTCCCGGACTAATGTTTCCAAGAAGATTATCCTGGTGTGTCACAGACCTAAGTGCTGCTGACCTGAGGTGTGCTGTGCCAACTGACCCACCGGAGTTTCTGTCCTTCCATCATTAGTTTTTTGCTTTTCAACAGAGAGTGGTCAGCAGTAAATCTATTTGCAGCTCTTTCCAAAAAAAAAAACTCTCAGAAATCCAAGTACTTCCCTACAGAGGAGAATGTAAGGAGAAGGTATTTTTGTGTTAATATCTCCTGAGGTTGCTCCTAAATTTATGGAAAAGGAGAAAACTGAAGCAATAAGTTTTTTTTTTTTTTTAGGTGCCTCTGGAGGCAATACTGATTCAGGCTTAGTTTAATCACCATGCCTGGGTGAACTAATATTCACTAATCCACTCAAAATTGGTGGTTTTGTTTTTTTTTTTTTAAAGGAGGTGCGCTTAGGGGATCCTTGAAGACAAGGGGGTCTGAGGCACCCTCCACCCAGCCGCCCCAAGTGAAGGGGTGTGAACTGAAACAAACTGGGATCTTGAGGTCTCAGAGTCAATGTTCCTTTTCCTCTCCACCAGGAAAGTCTCCTATTCCCAAGGAGTTCCCTCTGCATGGGAAATAAGGCTCTGCTTGGCTTTGGCTTATGAGCAGGACTGACTGG
This sequence comes from Chlamydotis macqueenii, assembly GCF_036417535.1. Lineage (NCBI taxonomy): Eukaryota > Metazoa > Chordata > Aves > Otidiformes > Otididae > Chlamydotis > Chlamydotis macqueenii. The sequence goes on from NC_141557.1 coordinate 68,892,056, forward strand.
GTAAGTCATCAGTAATTTTAGGCTGAAGTTCCCAACTGCACTCAAGTTATCTGCGGTCGTGGCAGAGCCGTCTGTGTGAAACCCAGCCAGGAGAGGGGCCAGCGCTGCTGTTTGCCCCCACAGAGAGGAAGGCATTGCAGAACTGCTTTAAGGCATGTTGGGTACTCGCAGCTTGCAGGGGACTGGCTGAGAATGACACCAGTGCCATCGTGAATCAGTTACACCTTCTCCAGCCCCTCATCCCTGTTAGGCACCAGCTGTGGTCTTTACTATGCCAGAGGAGCTCTCCTTTCCCTTTGTGCAGTCTGTCTCCTACAAAAGTGTTGGATCAAATTCTTAAAAATGTCACCATATTCTTGGAAAGTCAGTATTCTTAATTATCTGGTTTCCCAAAGAATCGAGCTTCATGTAGTCATGCCATGTCCATGCAGCCATTCCCCTTTCTGTTTTAATGGTGTTGCCTCCAAAATATCTTATCCCTTTCTCTCCCCTCATATTTTTGACCCTTTGGTCTCTCTGCCCTGTTAGCATAGGTGGTAAAGGGTTCATCTCCACGCACACAGGTGGGGGAATCTGAAAAACTCTCTGCCCTGGCTCCTGCCCAGGGTGTCTCCAGATCTCTCAGACTAAAGGGATCCCTGTCTGGGGGTAGGTTACTCATTGTGAAGAGCAGAGGTTGAGCATCTTGAGATCACACAAGACTTATTCTGGGAAGTTTTGGGGAGGAACCAAAGGTGAGGACAGGGAGGGATCAAGGTGGTCTGGGGAGGAACTGGTGTAAGCAAATAGAGGGAGAAGGGTAAGCAGGGGCTGTCCAGGACGCTTGTCTGCTCCTGACCAGGGCAGTCTGTCCTGTCTCCTTGTTAAACTCTTTTTTTTCCTGGGTGAGGGACTCCCTATCAGTGTGTGCCTGTGTGTACAAGTGACAACTGCCCAAGTGGGACCTGAAGTCACAGGCACGCAGGCATCCATGGTGCCAGCAACTGGAGCCAGTTTGGGTGCATATGTTGATGTGTGATGAGGAGCAAATATTGAGCTGGAATAGCTGGCTGGCACGGTAAGTGGCCAGGGAGCCAGGTATGGAAGTAGCCTTAAGTCTGAGTTGGGTGTGCATGTGTCCTGTGGATCAGCAAGCTGGAGGTGCTGGTGACCCAAGGAGTCCTGGCCAACTGGGGTCTGCTGGGAGACCTCTGTGTGTGTGTGTCTATCGGCACAGGAGGCAACTGGAGGTGAGAGGATCCAGTGCCAGTTGTGAGGCAGGCTGGGTGTCTATGGGCAGCTACCGGAGAGACCCACATTGTATTCATATACATATATATATATATATATATGTATTTTTTTTCCCCCACTAATAGATCTTTACCTCAATCAGGCTGAGAAGGGAACAGGACCAGGCTGTTGGTGCCAGCATGTGTCTGCATGAATGCTGAGTGTTTCTGTATTGATCTGGTTGCCCAGAGAGGTGGTGGATGCTGGAAACATTCAAGGCAAGGTTGGATGAGGCTCTGAGCAACCTGATCCAGTTGGAGATGTCCCTGCTCCTTGCAGAGGCGTTGTACTAGATGACCTTTGAAGGTCCCTTCCACCCCAAACTATTCTATTGATTCTATGATTCTATATGTGGCTGGCGGTGTGTATCTATGTATGTACACAGTGGAGGTTTCTATGGGCCTACTGGGAACATACTCTCAGCTGTGCCATGGGCTGGACCTGGGGGAGTGAAGCTGTTGTAGCCTCTCCTCTCTCAGGCTGCTGGATCCGGCAACCCCTGACTAAACCCTGCTGACCTTGCTGGAGGGTACCTGTGGGGTGGTTGCAGCTCCTCACCTTTGGGTTTGGGCCAAAATGGCTGTGTCTCAGTTGTGTGGCAGGCAGGCTCTGAATAAAAACCTGTGTCCCTTGCACAGAGAAAATATCCCTTCTGTTGCTCTACATGTCCAACTCCTTCATCTGTTTCCCTAGCAGTTTCCCTGCTCACTGATCCGTGTCCTTGCAATGCATGTGAGCAAAATATATATCTACAATGAGAGTTTTCTTTTACACTTCTGAAATAAAAGAGTTACCAATTGTATCAATAAGCAAAAATAATCTACTTTTTGGACAGAGTGGATTTTTATAAATGATACAGTGCTCTAGAAATATGGCTCCCGATGGAAATCCTGACCCCTCGTTGTTCCTCATTTCAAAAGCCATTCTCATATAAACCTACATCAAAGTGCAGAAGCGCCAGCAATCTGTCTCTGGAAATAAAAAAAATTCAGGTGATGAAATCAAATGTGATTACTTGCTTCAGAATTGTAAGATGACATGACGGGTGCAGCATGGTGGAGTCACTGTAATGCGCTATAAACTTACGCAAAAGGTGATGTGGGGAAAAAAGTAAAGGTGGCTTTGTTCAGGTCATGCACTTAATGAAAAATAAATACCAGTAAGCTTGCTTTCACCAGGTCTGATCACATTTTTGACCTCCAGATGAATTGCTGTATACACATTGCTACCAAGGCTGACCCCAAACGTTAACCCAATGTAGCAAAAGTGGAATCTGGCTGTGGGACAGAATGGGCTGCATTTGGAAACAGAGATTGTAACTCACCTCTCCTCATTCCTACGCCCCTCCTTTAATTAATTGTTGCCCTTATTTACGTAGACAGGCATCTTTCCCAAAGAAGCAGCAAAGTGATAGCTTGCAGAAAAATCAGTCTCATGCTCTTTGAACATTTGTGCTTTTCTTATGGATTCTCTTACATCTGTAGTTTAGTGACTTTGACAGGCCAGACGCCTGCGTGTAGGACTACACACGTGTGTAAGGCTGTGCACAGCTGGAGCCCTGCCAAGTAAACAGCCAGGCAAAGGACCCCCTCTCATCGAAACACGGGAGGAGGCCAGGCGAGCTTGCGGTCAAACCCCTCAGTATGCTGTAGGGCAGTGAGTGATGGGGAGAAGGCGTTGCAGAGGCAGAGCTTGCTCCCTGAGTGCAAGTCTCATGGGCCACGCATTGGCTCCTGCACACTTGTGGCTCAAAACCCTCAAGTATGGGCAATTGCTCCCCCAGACAAAGTGTCAGCCCTAAAACCTTAACAAGGCAGTGATATGTGGGGGTTGGATGCCTGGGTACCCCCGTCTTACTGTGCCACGCTACTTCCCAGGGTGTACCATTGTCCCTGGCATCATCTTGATCACCTTGGCCACCCCTGCTCAGGACAATTGATTTTTTTGGTTCCTAGTCAGAACAAATCCAGCAATTCAGCCCCTCACTGGGAGGAGGTACAGCTGACAGCAGGCTACTCTCACCAGAGCAATTAACTAAAATTAATTAAATTAATACAGAGCAATTAGTGTTGTCACCTTTCTGAAGCCTACCATTGCATGACTGGTCCATGGTTGGGAATGTCCCCCACTTCCCTTGGGAAAATAGTGCCTGGGAGCGCATTGCTCCTGCCAGAGTGACCTGGCTGACATGCTCGTTAGGGGAGATGTATGGAAAGATGGCTATCTAGAGCAGGCCACTGCTTAGGGGAAATCGCTCTGATAGGATATGTAAAGACCCTAGAGCATCCAGTCCTGAACCAATGTGAATTTTCTGTGGTGCTTCTGGCAGTGAACAGGTTGCTAAATACTCCTAGCTATTATTCCTTGTTATTTTTGCCATCATTGTGAATACCTGTGCAATTCACGGCAGTCACACTTTGCTCCTCCAAAGCACTCTGTTACTGAAGATGGATTGAGAGCAGCCCTGAGGAGAAGGACTTGGGGTTGTTGGTTGATGAGAAGCTCAACATGAGCTGGCAATGTGCCCTTACGGTCTGGAAGACTAACCACATTCTGGGCTGCATCAAGAGGACAGTGGCCAGCATGTCGAGGGAGGTGATTGTGCCCGTCTATTCTGCCCTTGTGAGACACCACCCAGAGAACTGCGTCCAGCTCTGGAGCCCCCAGCATGAGAAGGACTTGGACCTGTTGGAGTGAGTCCAGAGGAAGGCCACAAAGATGATCAGAAGGCTGGAGCACCTTTCCTATGAGCACAGGCTGAGAGAGTTGGGGCTGTTCAGCCTGGAGAAGAGGAGGCTCCAGGGAGACCTTATAGCGGCCCTTCAGTACCTACAGGAAAGATGGGCAGAAACTCTTCAGCAGGGCCTGTTGTGATAGGACAAGGGGTAATGGTTTTAAACTAAAAGAGGATAGATTTAGATTAGACACAAGGAAGAAATTTTTTACAATGAGGGTTGTAGAGCACTGGCACAGGTTGCCCAGAGAGGTGGTGGATGCCCCATCCCTGGAAATGTTCAAGGCCAGGTTGGACAGGACTCTGAGCAATCTGATCTAGTCGAAGATGTCCCTGCCCCTTGCAGGGGGGGGTTGGACTACATGACCTTTAAAGATCCCTTCCAACCCAAATGATTCTATGAATCTATGATTCTAAGATAGAAGATAAAAGCCACTACTATGCAAAACACAGGCCCCTCCCAGCAGCGTGGTAAGGCAGGGGAATGTTTTGCAGAGGTAGGAAGGGGCTAATGGCTTGCTCAGGGCTTGGGCTGGATCTTTGTGGTACAGCTGGGCCTCCTGCACTACTTGCAGGCCAGTCGCTGCCATCTCCACTTGTTAGTTTGAAGTGTTTCTCCAGCATTCCCCATAGGGAGTGAAAATGCAAAAGATTTCGTAAAAAAAGGAAAGGAGGGAGGTAAAGGAGCAATGGATAAAACTCACCCTGGCTGGCCAGTTTAGCCCTGCAGGGGAGACCTGCCCTAAAAGAGGAATGGGGTAACATTACCAGCTAAATCCAACCGACTAAAGTAATGAAATTCTACATTCAGGCTGCATCTCTGCTTTTTAAATGTTTGCCGGGGCCCCTGGGGGGAAGAGGAACGAAGAGAGATGCTGGAGATGGAGCTGCCTGGATCTCAAAGAAAGTCACTGATCTAAGCATTTTCTGTCTTCAATGCAATTTGTTTGTATTTTCCCTAACATGGCCATATTATATATACAGGATGTACACTATATTTTAAGGAAACATACCTCTGAGGAGAATTTAAAAAAGCATTTACTTAACAAATCATGTCTGTTTCTCAAGTAAATCCCTGATGTAAGGCAAGGAGCCATACATATTTAAACTTGGAAGCTATTTTTCTATGTACGATTAACACAGATTTCTAATGTATATGGTGTTGCTTCTCCCACTAGCTGCAACCTGCTTCACAACTTGTAAGGGAAATGTCAGTGTTGTCTATTGAACTGCGACAGAGACAAAGGAAATTTTAGAGGACAAATGAAGGATGCTCTTGAAAACCAGGGATGTTAATTGGTACTCTGCTCTGTATTGATCTCACTCTTCTGCTTCTGAATTTGACTGAGGTTCTGCGACTCCAGCCCAGGCAGATTGCCATTAGGGAGTTTTTGCTTGCATTAACCCAGCCGTATTAAACCCTCTGTGGTTCTGATACCCACTTTCTGAAATGCCTTTCCTTTTCCTTTTTCTACCAGAGATGCCCATCCAGCAGACTTCCCGTCATTCTATACCCTGCCCTAAAATAACAGGAAAAAAAATTCAGCTGGTCTATTAAAAATTGTCCAGCAGTCCCTGAAAAAACCCACCCATATGGCTTGCAAAGCATCGCTTAGTCTTTTTGCACTTTTATGTTTCATTCTGCAGAATTGTTGATAGTGTTGTAGCTTCAAGTTTCTCCACATTAATTGCAATGGTATTTTTCAGTCTTTTCCTGCCAGCCAAGCTGCTGGCTTTTGATCAGAAATCATATGTGTGCTAGGAAGAAGCAGTGGATTGCTGTCAGCTGGCTCCCGTCTGTTTTGCCATGGAGGGAAGGGTGAGGTGCACAATACGGGGCTTTTGCAAGTGGGGAGAGAAAAGGTATAACAGACACAAGGTATATGAAAATAAGTGGTAAATAGAGGCTTAATACCCCAATAACCAAATGCAGGAGCCCCTGTTTATAGAATACTGGACTCAAATCGAGTAGGCATTGTTTCTATCCCTGGACTCACTGCTGAGCTGAGACTGACCGTAGATTGCCCACCTACATGCGCCTCCGTGTCCCCATATGGGAACTGGAGATAAAGATGCCAGAGTTATAAAGTGCTTTGGGACCTGCAGATGAAAAGTAGTTGGCATTATGTGAACATGAAATGCCTTGTTTGTCATGATGTGGCATCTATTACAACCAGCCCTATGGGCACACAAAAAGTTATTTCTGTGGAATGAAAAGACACTAGCATATATGTAACAAATAGGTGAAGAACCAGTCAGAGATAAGCAAAGAAGAACACAGCTCCCACCAGCTTGGCTGAAAAGAGGCATCACACACAGCCAGTTGGAGCACAGCCTGCACACCAGATGAATTACGGGTACAGGGATGTGCAGAGGGGACACTCAACAGGGACGGCCAAGCCTTTCTGCAGATGGACAAAGACCCTTACTGAGGGTTGTCATGTTTCTCCCTAGGATACCTGGGGAACAAAGATGCCCACATGTACGATGTAATGCCTCCTTGGTAGCCCCCAGGTTTCTGGAAAGCAGTGAGCATGTTGTGTGTGTGTCATGCAGATGGTGTTTGTGTGCTGAGTACACACAGTGCTGCCAGCAAGCATCAGACCTACAGCACAGCCACGCAGCGATACTGTGCCCGTGCATGGGAAGGGCTATGCTTATCAAGCACCCAGCACATGTCTGGTCGGCTCCTGTACTCCAGGGAAGCCTAAAATCTCCAGATACAGCTTCTGTGCAGAAACATCAACTGGTCTGCCAGATGACCTGTCAAAAAAAGTCCTGGATAAAAGTAAAACCCTCCCTCACATGCTAATTTGGCACAGTGTCCATGCAAAGGCAGCAGGAGACATCCAGGCACCATATCTGCGCCCCAGCCATGGCTCCTCTTCTCCTCCTGCACTTATTTGGTTGTTGGTACCTTCTGGGCATCTCTGCCCACGTGGAAAACATACAGTTTTGGGCTTCACGGCCAAGGGAAGGACTGACAGAGTTTTGCCGCATGGCTAAATCTCTGCGGGAGCGTTTGAGAGACTTCTGGATACATGAGCTTTTCCTCAGTGGGGAGGGCTGAAAGGCTGCGGCATTGAGGATCCTGGTTACCCATAGGGAGACGATGCAGCCCTCGTGCAGCCCTCACGCCCTGCCGTCAGCACGCCACTGCCCGACCCCTGCGTGGGGGAGCATGATCCTCTCTTTGCTTCTCAGAAGCCTCTGCTGTTGCAAAGAGCTGGGTTTTGATTTCAGTGGGAAGGGAGGAGAGCAGTCACCAGATGGGAGGTTATCTCCAGCTCCTTCGCTCTTCACAGGCAGGTGTTGAGGGGAGCTGCTTGCAGATCAAAGGACGAGGAACACTTCAGGGAGGGGAGGTTACCAAAGTGCTCTGCAGTCCAGCTCAGCTGGCAACAAAGATTGAACTCGCTGCTTTCCTGGGAGAATTGCAGGGAGCCCAGCTTTGTCTGGAAGGAAGGTTTGACAGGACTTGTGTGATGAATAGTGTGAAAAGTTTCCAGCGAGTAATTAAAAAGGGAGGAGGGGCGGACTCTTTCAGCATTTTTCTATGACTGTTCGGGTACCTGGAAGAGCTACTTGTGAAACTCTGAAGCAACAGTGAATTCCTGGAGAGAGACGAGCTGCCCCAAACACTGCGTTTCTGACAAAAACTGTTCTGAGTTTCGCCCCTGCAAACAAAAAGTGAGCAAATGACAGACCAGTCACCCAAATAACTCTACAGTTCAGTGCTTGTTTTATGCCACCTCTTTTGAAGACCTCTTGTAAACATCATTTTTAAGTTCCCTACTTTTCCTGTCCTACTTGACATTTCTTGTGAACATCATCTTCCTTTTCTAAGGTAGCAAATTCTGCTTCTATCTTTTCTTTTTTTTCTCCCTTTCCCTTGTGTCTTCTGTGAAAAAGCACAGAAATTTCCTCCACATATTGATCGGATGTTCCTGTGCCGGTAATTTCTGTTTTGTCTCAGGCAACCCAGCAGGCTTCCGTGATTAAAAGGTAATGCCTGTATGTGGTATACATCTCTTCTCCTACTAGGACAATTTTTCTATACCAGTATATTGGGTAAGGCAAAGTTGCCCCAACCTTGAAGATGAACTGAATGTAAAAAAATCATTCATTTGAAACAGACTTTCAGAAGCCAGTTGAAGGACCACTAAATAGTTACAGGCACAGAACCTAGCAAGATCAGAGTTTTGCCATGCAAGCTGCAATTTGATTAATGTGGCAGCTGTTTGATGGGAAATTAGGAGAGAATTTTGAGAGTCATGAGAGGAAATTAGGCCATCTTACGCTTTTAAAACTCTTTAAAACTCAGTGGTTCTTCTCTTCCCTAGAGGTTTATGAGCATGCAGGCAACTTCTGTATTTAATCAAGAAAGTCAGCACAGCACAAAGGCTGGAAATGTTTACCAGGGGCAGCAGGACTCAATCTTCATGTGATAACAGACCGGAAACCTTGGTTTCTGGAAATCTTGATCTCAGCATTTTGGTTTGCGTAGTCCAAACCCTCAATCGTGTATCTCACTTTAGCCAGTCCTGTGATCTAATTTAGAAGCACTCCATGGCATCAAGCACTGAACATGGCCTAACTGGCATCTCTGGAAGTCTCCTTGGCCTCAGAGGGATCTCTCAGCAGGTTGGCCTGTTTGTGCAGAATGAATCCCCGTTCCCTCCAGCAGTGTCTGAACTATGTGTCTGAACTATGTGGAAAAGAAGGTCCCATGGTGTGAATCACTCACTTCCCCTGGTGGAAACAGAGTGGTTCTAATTAATGCGTTACAAAAAAAAAAAAAAAAAAAAAAAAAACAGAGACACCTCCTTCCTGCGAATGATCAATATAAGGTGGCTGCACAATGAGTCTAATTCAAGAGGAGTAAACTTGGAGTTGGTCAGCAGTGTTGAAGGTGCCTTGGAAGCTTCTTGGTGTTAATGAAGGTTTCACTGGGATTTTAAGACTTCAAAACTGTGCTTTGCTACCAGACGTGGGAATGCAAAATGAATGCAGACACAGTAACTATGGCCCAGTGGAGAGGTTTTGGGCTGGAACTCAGAAGATCTGGTTTCTGTTTTGGGATGTGTTGATTGTGACATAGGAAAATACTCTGTGCTAGATTTAGGAAAGTTTAATATTTTTGGCAGTCACAAAATCCAGTTTTATCCTTCTGTGCTCCCAACCTTTCCACACACTTAGCTTTCCAATGGCTGACTCCCCAGGGTCAAAGCTTTTTAACCTCCAGTATGGAAACTACTAGTGGTCTGTAAGATATCAGAAGCTGATCTGTGGAAGCACCACAACTTAAAACCAAAATGAAATTACCACCAATGACAGCATGAACAGACAGAATGGGGAAAATACAAGTATTGAACATCCTTAACTGTATTTGATTGCAAATAAAAGCTACTGTGGCGACTGCACAAAATAGCCTTTTGATATGTTTCCCGAAAGATGTAAGTTGCTCTGGATTTGAGAAGAATCACTTTCAATGCACAGCAGCATTGAAAGCATTGAAAGCAGCAGCTTTTTGCTGCTGTCCATGCAGCCAAACACACACATCTCCGACAAGGCTGAGCTGCATGTCTTGTGTTTAAAGACCATCATGGTGCCCAGACTGATGCTTCCCAACCTGTTCTGCATCTGGAGTCAAAGTTCATCTCACCTGGCCCCCAGCAAATCTGGAGATGACTGGTATTTTCCCTCTTAGGCACGAACTCTGCAATTAAGGCATTAGTTCAAGTCCTAGAAGAATACATAGAAGAATTCAGCCCCTCCATCTGCTCTGAGGGAATGTGAAAACCCATCTGCCACCTTTTGGGAGGTTGTTCTTGCATTAGTGCTCCGGACAGCCTTCAATCTCTCCCTCCCAGTGGAGCCCTCCCCCTCCCTATGGAGTATTTCCGTCTTTCGTAAGCTGACTATGACCTCCCAGCTCACAAGAGAGGGCGCTTGCTTGTGAAGAGGAGGGGAGACCTGAGGTCCAGTCCTTGCTCAAATTAAAAGCTCAGTGTTTTAGTAATACGCTTGCTCACAGGGGTTTAAAGAAAGGCAGAGCACTGATATGGGGAGCAGTAAATAAACTCCTAGAACAACTGCTTATTGAAGTGACGGACAAGCTTTTTTCACTTGGAAGCTTTATTGCAAGTGAGGAAAGTGCATTTCCTTTGTTTCGGTTTCATCATTTTACCTTGGTCAACGACTTGTTCCTTAGAAATGAGATATTAATTACAGGTTTAAAAAGCTGGAAATTTCTTTTTCCTACCCACCAGTCTATGAATAAACTGAGACACCAGGGCTGAGATCTACTTGTTCCAGGCTGTTTAAGCACTGGTTAATGGTTATTTAATGAACATCAGTCTTCTTTTAATAATTCAGTTAACTTTAAATCAAAATGTGTTTTGACACCTTCTTCTTCTTTCACATCCAAATAATTTAATGTGACTTTATTTGATAATGAAAACCAATGCTGCCTTTTTCTATGCCTAGTTTCTACCCAAAGGCAATTCAACACAACTCCTAAGAAAAAAAAAAAATTGAATTATCTAGTAAATACTAAATATAATTTGCCATCTTCTAATATAATCAAAGGTAAACATTTGAATTTAAAAATCAATCGTTTAAGTGTTTGAATGTATACATATCACATTCTAAGTTAGCAAAACAAGAAAGTATGAAATATAACAAACGGCTTCAGGTGCTATGGGAGAAATCTCAGTGGTTACCAACTGCTGGATATCAACTGTTCTTTGGAAAAATGATTAAATAGAAACAGAAAACAGGAATAAAACCTCGTAACTTTAACAAAGGTCACTTGCTTTCTCCTTTAAATGACAAAATAGATTGTTGAAGTCCCAGGTTTATGAATTGCTCCACCCAGCTCATTTTTCAGAACAGGAGGCAGCAAGTTTTCGCGCCTCTGTGGTCACGAAAGAGAGGAGCAAGGAGGCACGCTGCTAACCTTGTCGCTGCTGGCTGCTGTTTTGGCTCACTCCTCTCACTCTCAGCCCTCCCTCGCAAAGGGCTTCTAGCAAATGTATTTTTTCCCCACATTTCTCTATGCTGCCTTTCTGAGGAACAAGGCACTTGTGGTTTTTTTGCCCGGCCTTTCCCCTTTCCAAACACCCATCTCTCTACCCTTTTCTTGTCTTATTTATGTTCCTCACAGATCTTTCGTCATGGAGAGATATCTCTGAAACCATCAGGTAGGTCTGACCAGAAATGCTTGGAAGAGTCCTAGATTCCTGTGGAGCGGCAAGTCACAACCATGAGGTTTCTAGGACACGCAAGGGACTGGGGCCTACTGCACCTGAAGGGAGAAAACAAGAGAGCTGAAGTTTGGCATCCTGGGAAGTCAGGAGGTGAAAAGCAAAGCAGCCTTGATGCATCAGTTCAGCCCAGGGAAAGAGATGCTATTTACTACCAAGATTGTTACCTGGGGCTGGTCTGCTCCTTCCCTTCTTTCTGCCTGACTCTCAGAGTTGCCCCAGCACTGCAGGACGCTCCAGCATTACATGTCCTGCCCTTGTTTTGTACTGAACCAGCCCAGCACAAACGCAGTGTGACCCCTCTGGATGCCTGCGGCAGAGTTTCAAAATCCCACTGCACCACTCACTGCAATTCCACATTTTTCCTGGAAAAGGAAGGACTTGAGCTCTGTGGCATTTCCGAGGGCAGCCCAGTCCTTCTGCTGGGATGCTGCCATGCGTGCAGGTTCCCAAATTCCCTCATCCCCGCTGTTGCCTCCGAATTATTGCAAGACTGTTTGGCATTGCTCTTGGGTTGGATTTTTTTTTTTTTTGCAAAAGAAACGTGCAGAGTGCAGCACGCTGGCAGCCATCAATATTCAGATCAAATACCACTGCATGATGCACTGCCCAGGGGATAAAGAGAAATTGGAGATGACATTGGGGGGCCGATAAAACTTGTTAGCTACTGGCTAGCTCTACTGCAAGCCTGATGTGGGGGAACTGACTCAAGGCAGGCTTGTCTGCCTTGACTGAAAGGCGTGACTGCAGGATTGTAAAGCTTTGTGATTATGCTTATTTGGAGAGTTTGACACAGAGAAGAGCAGGATTTGCATCCACATGAGACTGCTTTGAATCTAGGCTTAGGGCGTTTGCTGTGAGAAAAGAGTTAATATTTCCTCCTCCTTAATTGTCACGAAAATTAGTCACAATTTAATTTTGGGCCATTTTCTATGCCAGATGAATGGCAGCACGATTCTTTGCTCAGATATCTGAAATGATAAAAATAAAGCAAAGATGAGAACGTCACATTCCAACACTCAAATTGCAGAGCTTCTCCTTCCCTTGACTGGGATCTGAAATGCCTGCGTTTTTTCAAGTGTGAAATGAATGAAAGAAAATGAAACCATTTCTGTTTTCAAGATGTGCATGATTTCATGGCAAGTGCTTCATGCGTATTTTTCACTTGCCTCTGAGCCTTGCCCAATCACAACGTTCACTACATCATTGAAAACTATTTCTCTGTGGAATCAAATCCGGTTAAGTCTAAAGTCTGAAGGTAAATGCACTAACCTGGCTTTGTAAAATGGTTTGCAGATGTGATTAAAGCCAGCCTAGCTTTCCCTGGTAAATAATAAAAATTATGCATCTGACAGATATTCGACTGAACACTGCCAGTGATTGCATTGCTATACTCAGCACCCTCCTTTGTCTTGTCTCTTGTTAGAATAATAGGAGCGCAGTCATACATTTTACAGTGTCCCACATAAAGAATATGTGGGACACAGCCCAATGTGTACTGCACTAGATTTGTGATTCCATAATGTCCTTAATAAAGCTGCCCTACTTTCTTTGTTGCTATCCTTTTCTAATATTAGAAGTGCTGAGTGCTATAGCATAGCCTCATTAATATTAAAAAAAATTTCTCCTATTACTAAGCAATCCTCATTCATTCACTTTTGGTCATTTGTCCTACACTGAAAGGTGATGTGTCCTTAAACATCGGAAAGGCACGTATGCAGCTGGAACACTATCCTATGCATTAAAGGTGAGATGTGTGGCAACTGTAAGCTCCCTGCTGCAACCCTCACTCTGATGAGAAATCACAAAGTCCTTTCGTGAGGGTTTATTTAATAAACTGCAGTTGCTGCACCAGTTCCTAAAATGCTAACTATCCGTGTTATTCCTAATGATTAACACCTGAAGCCTAATGATGATATATATAGTTATCTAAGCTGTTAAAATACTTTTGAAGAAACATTCTCCTCTAAAATAAAGTTCCTTTGAAAGAGCGTATTTTCATTTCAAGAGGAAGATTAAGCCTTGCTTAAATATTAACAGGAATTTCTGGTGTGGAAATTATCTGTTTATCTTGAGTTAGGAGTCAGTCTCTAGCTGTTATGATTTCAAAGAACATCTCAAAAATGTAACCTCATTAAAACTGGTGCTCGGGTGCCTGCCTCAGTTTGCAGATTTCATGAAGGAGCCTCTCCTGTTCATTTTAACGGTGATGATTCAGCCCTGGATACCAGAAATTGCTGACTTTTACCACGTTCCTTTGTGGACAGACCTGCTCCGAACGACGACAGGCGTGGGGCAAGGCGGAAGAGGAAGGGGAAGCAATTAAGCCTGATTTCAAGAAGGAAGTCTCCAGCTTTGAAAAAGCCAAGAAATACCTTTGGCTCTTAGGAGGGAGAGAATTAAAAAACCATCTGATTGTTTCTTTGTTATAAAGAAACCAGTGCTGCAAGTTTCCATGCCCCTGAAGCGCTCGACAGTGTGCTCCCCTTGCCCCGAGTGGATGGGGACCTGAGGGGCCCCAGGGACCAACTGGTCTCCCTGCTCCGACTGGGAGGAATTACTGCCTTCCTGAGGATGACAACGCTCACTTTCTTCACCGCAGACATTATACAGGTTCAGTTCTTGCCTGGATTGGAGAAAAAACCTCCAGAAAGAACCAAAAATAATGGCTTTACTATTGCAGAGAAAGGAGAATTTGCAAAGAGCCAGTAGTCTAGAAAATGGACTGGACTGAATTTACCCTTTGTGCAAATAAAGAACACATGGTTGACCATTATCGATTTAACGAAGCAAGGTCACAGAGCAGGTAATGCAGGCCAGACTTCAACACAGTCTCATTGGTACAGTTGTCAAATCTAAAGCCTGAGATTTAACAGCATTACAGTCTTAAGAGCACGGGTTTAAGGGAGCAATAGCTGTGCAGAGGCATGCCGATACGTGAAAACAAACCGCAATAACTCTGCTTGTTCTACCGGCACAGACGTAACTAATGTTTTTTTCTCTTTTTTTTTCTCCACAATGCATAACATAGGAAGACTTGCTGACTTGCATTTATTTGTTCATATTAAAAATAATCACAGCACCTACCCAGAGCTCCAAATGCATGGGCCATAAATTAAAAATTGAAGTGGAAACAAAAGAGGAAGGCTGCCTAGGATCACAGGATCACGCTTCAGGCTGGCAGGGACCTCAGTAGGTAAGGCAGTAAATACCACTGCCTCAGTAGCTTTCCCTTCAATAGCCTAGCAGGGGAAAGAGAAGGGTGGCATTTCAGTGTGTCCAGGAAGCTAACAAATGTGGTTTCGGACAGATGATAGCAGAAGTACAAGTCTCTGCACTGAGTATCATAAAAGAAAGTATGTGTAAGGACCAGCAGCAGGACACAAGCCTGCATTAGAAGGGAGCACTCTCCAGAGGCAGTTAGCCGGCTTCGTCTGTTCCCAGGAAACAGATACTCCTGGGATTCGGTATCTTCTTACTGCATGTGGGACATGGGCTTGCTGCAACAGGCAGACAGAAATTCCTGCCTGCCCTGCCTGAATCACTGATCCTTTGTCAAAGAGCAGTATGTTGTCTTTTGTGAAATGCAACTGATTTGCAGTATCCTGGGAGGCTGTGGAAATGTGCAGTAGTTAACATAGCTGACATTTAAAAATGATCCATGTGATATTTATATATATTCTATTCTATTCTATTCTATTCTATTCTATTCTATTCTATTCTATTCTATTCTATTCTATTACATTACATTACATTACATTACATTACATTACATTACATTACATTACATTATATATTATACTCATGCAATAGACAAGTCTTTCTTTAAAACCTATTCCCTAACCGTCTCTGTTAAGGCTTCTTGCAAGTCGTGTTGAAGTCCCAGCTGCTTTCAGAGAGGGGACTCTTGAGGGGGGGGGCAACTGACTCCAGCACAGAGCAGTCTTCCACTACATCCCCATGTAAAAAGGGATTTCTACCAAACTGAACCCTTTCAAAACCCACACAGCACGGGCCAGCTTATAAGTCTGGAAATCACACGTGCTCACTTTCACGCACTCCTGCATGACTAATAAAGTAATGATTCTCTGCTATTTTCCTCCTAAAGTAACATGTCAGCTGCCCTGCAAACAACGTGCAATGTGCTATTGCTAAAATAATAACCACTTTGGCAGCGTATTACAGCTATTTCCACAGCACTTAACAAGTGTGATATGACACAAACAACTGCTTAGGCTCAAAACTATTTTTCAGAATTAAGAATTTCTATATGACTCATTCACCCTGCTATTTCCCCCCCCCCCCAGCAAAGTACCAATATAAGAATCCCCTTCCCCATGGGCCTACTTACATATTTCAGCAACTGTGGATTTGCTGAGGTGGCTTAGTAAGCTTTAGCTACTTCTGCCCAGTCCATTGCATTTGTCTGGGGTCTCTGGATGCCTGGCAGGGCAGCAGACGGCTAAGGTACAGGTACAGAAAGCTAAATTTATTGTGGGCAGGACTCCTGTCTCCTGTGCAGATGCAATACCCAGTGCTGTGCTCTAGGTATGTCTCAGGTATGTCTGATTTGCTAAAGCCATATCAGGGATTTCGGCTGCAGGTGGGTAGCATCCAACACATCCGATGATTTGGTGCCTGCATGCGCCCATTCCTTTTTAAGGGATCCCATGTCGCTCTTGCTAACAGGTTCTCTACCTGCTTTCTCACCTTATTGAACTGCGAGTGATAGGAGTTTAGGAAAGCCAGCTAGCCCAAAATTGTGTCTACCAGCTGCGTGCCCCATTTCAGGTGTCTAGTTGCTCTCAAGCAACCCCAAAAATGCAGACGCAACAGAGAACATTGCTCTTGTTTCCTCTGAGCCTCATTTCTCACTTGTCTTGTGGGAATACATACACTTGTCTTCCTTCGTAGGATATCCATATTGTCGAAGAGTGGAAATTGTACTTATTTAGGTCCGTCTCCACGCCTCAGTGAAGAGAGCACCAATGCCTTCAGGAATATCTTGTTAGTGACATCGCTTCTTGAAGCCTTGCTGTCTTCCTTTCAGCCCATCCACACTTGGCCTACACATCTTCTAGAGAAAGGCTCTGGAAACTGGGAAAGAATAAACTCAGAAAATGTAGTGGACAGGCTCAGAGAGTCCACGTACAGGCGCAATTGCCACTGTCCAGAACAAAGAATGGCTGAATGTATTATGAACTCTTTGCTAGCACACGTGGTCTGCTTTTCTCTATTTCTCTCTCTTGCACTTTGAACCATTTAATACTACAAATGTTAAAGCCGCTCCTGCCCTTAGATCCCAGAGCAAGAACTCCTGTGGGTTGTCTTTGCTGGAAATGCATTCAAAGAGACACTAAAATGAAGCGTACGGCTCTTTGCAAGAACTAATTCCTCTTGGCCTGAGAAACTGCCAGTTGTGTGGCGTCAGATGTAGAAAAGGACTTGAGCAACTCAGCTCACACATCCTTTCTCGTGCTGCATGCTAAAGCTGTGGATGAGTCAGTACGGCTGAGTGGGAGAACCAGACAGGTCTGAATCACCACTTTTTCCTCCTCTCTGAAGCACTATTATTTCCATGCAGATGATCTCAAGCCTCAAAGCCATGGGAGAAACCTTGTAGTGCTAATCGCAAACCTCGTACCCCAGAGGGAGCCAACAGGTTAACAAAAATTCACAGCTGCTTCATGTTTGAAGACACTGATTTATGTAAAAGGAAATTAGCTAATTAATCTTAAAATCCTGGAACTTGAGAAGTATTTGGAGAGACAAATAAGCTCCATTTCAGGATTTCACTGAAGCTATGTATTATTCAGCTCTTTCCATTGTTGTTCAGACTGATGTATGAGAGGTTTGAGAAACGCAGCCGTGGAGTCTGACAGGATAAATGTTTAAAAAGTCTGAAAAAGACCAGATTTTCAAGTACAGAGAAGTAAGGAAAAAACAGTGTGGGATACTGGTGCTCCATCAGACAGATCTTCATCTTTCTCTTGAGATCAACAGGCTCTAGATAGACACCTCTGCAATATGTGGGAAGACACCTTTACACATTCAGAAAGTTAAATTAAGGACTTTTATCTGCTAAGCATTATCTGTAGCTGGAAGACCACCAACCTTCTGCAGTTTACTTACACCAACAGATAACAAGTATTTGCATGTCATGTATGCTTGATTGATCCTTTTGTACCTGTTATATATCCATTTATATCCAGTACTTTCAACTTACTAGCTACTTTAATAACCATAAAACTAAATACAAAGCTAAGTAAAAGTTAAATTAAAATAATTAAATAAAAAGTTAAAAAAATTAAGGATTTCTGACTTTTATAATCTCAACATTTATTTAAGAAGAAATCAATACAGTTCTACAAAAGGAATTTCATACAACATACGAAACCCAACTAGGAAGACAGTTTCAAATCTTTGCAAAAAACTGTATCATAATTGTGTAGAAGAGCTATTAAGTTAGGATTTCTCTCATGAAGCTGGTGATGTACCTCTATGTACATTGTAGAGTATAATGACCTGGAGCTGCAAAACTCAACTGAAATATGTAAAAGGAACAGCATTGTGACTGCACCACTTTATTAGTTTCCTGCTGGCTTCTTTCATCCACACAATTTAGAAACAGAAAAAGACTTTTATGTTTTTTTTTAGTACGTGCAAATTCATGCTAATAACTTATTTCAGGCTAAGAAAAACATCAATAAAGAACAAAATTATTGCCTCTGAGAGAGAAACCTCTGTGTGTGTATCTTCCTTGAACAGAAGCTTTGGCAACCTTAGAAACAAAATGCTGGCTCTCTTGACAAGGCTGTCAGGCTTAGAAGTGGCAAGATCTAGTATACAGAACACCAGAGGCTTCGTAGTGCAATACACACAGCTCGGGGAACCTTGGTCCTGGTTAGACGCGTCTTCAAAGCAAAGCACTTCGCTGCCGCTTTAACCTTTTTTTGCTTTCCACAAAAAATCTTGCCCAGATTTAATAGTTGTTCAAGTCAGAAATAACTGGCAGCACGAGTGATGTGGATTTGAGCGCAGATTCTGCTTTTGCTCACGCTTGCGGTTGCCTACGTTGTGGTGAGGACACGGTTTGCATTACTGAAAGGCTGGTTGTCCTTCACTGGCTTCCCTCAGCCCGTCTGGGTGCTCACAAGGACAGGCAAGCGCAGCGTGGCACCCTTAGTTCACACAATTAATTGAGAAAGAATTGCACCCTAGTCCAGTACAAACAGTTATGGGGTATGTCCCCAAAAGTCCCTGCAACAAATGGGGGGGGGGGAACACAGGGCCACTGCAGATGCGGTGATGCAGATCTGGTGCTGTAATCTGTCTGGAGGTCGACTTGGCTACTGGAGTGCTTGGAGCTGGGTGCCATTCGCTCAGCTTAGCTCTGCAAAGCTATGTTAACCTAACTGGAGAGAAAAAGAAAATAAATTAAAAAGTAAAGCAAGGAAAAATTCCCTCTAGGAAAACAATGGACATAGCAGAGTGTAGTAATGTCATTCCCTAGTCCTTAATTCCCATTTTCTATGCCTTACTGAAAATTTCTCAAAACAGTGACCTTACAGAGATCTTCATAAAGTGGCTTGTGCCTACAAAAATAATAAAAGCTATATAATTATTAAATAGGCACACAAGCATCTTTTTCTCTTCAACCTTCACATATTTACCTTGTTCCTGTAACCTGGCTGCTTTCTCAGGGTTTATTATTACGTGCAGACGAGCAAAGACGACAAGGAAGATGTTCCAAATTGCTCATCCTGGGAACATCACCTATAAACAGGTTTGGATGTCTGATGGAGAGCCCCAACATAATCTTTGTCTTTTGAAGAAAGGTAATACTGCTGCGGTTATTTGACAGACGGATCTGGATCGTGTTTCAATCGTCGGAAGCCAAAGCGTATCCACCTCCTTCGCTTCAGCGCTAATAGCGCGTGGAGAACAAAACACGTTTGGCTTGCGGAGATCCTTTCAGCGTCCTGGCTGTTTGGAATCAAGAAGTGTTTGCTGTGAGATGGTGGCAGGGAAAAGAAAAGAAATTAAAAAACATCTCTTCTTTACAGAACACGGGTCAGGAGCGCTGGCTCCCAAGGGTGATTTTTCAGACACCAGTGCGACACTGTCCCTGGCACAGTTCCAGCAGTCTAATATAGGGAAGGTTTTCAATTTCTTTTGTCTTTTCTTTCCTTTTCCTTTTCCTGTCTTCTCATTCTTTCCTCCCTTTCCTTCCTCACCCTTCTCTTCCTTTCTCCTAGGGACTGGTAAAAAAAAAAAAGACAATACGTGGGAAAACAACACCTCTTTATTTGTAAGTCGGAATCAGGAAGTTTCGTCTTTTTTTTTTTTTTAAACAGTGAGACAGACACCGGGTTGAGGCGGGGGGGGGGGTGTGTGCGTGTGGCACTCATCGTACCTACCCCACTGATGTGGGCACGGAGCGGGGGTGGCGGTTTCCCCCGGTGAGAACAAGCCCTACACAGACCCGAGAAAAGGCCGCGGCGGTCCTGGGACCCACCAGCGTCCCCCCGGATCCCTCGAAGTGCGGTTCCCCCCACCCCACACCTCCGACCGGGCCCGGGTCACGGGCGCACACCGGGCGGGGCGCGGCCCAGCGGCACCCAGGGGGCGCCCCACCGCCCGCCGGTGAGGGGGCGGGGCCGGGCCGAACCGGGCGGCCAATGGAGTGGCGGGGGCGTGGCAAGGGTGCAGGAACACCCGGGAGGTGACATGCAGGCCCCGCCCTCCCCGGGGCGAGCGGGTGCCCGCGGAGGGAGATGGCAGAGGAGCGGCGCTGAGACCCCCTCCAGCCCCGCCGCTCCTCACTTGTTGGCCGCCTCCGCCGGGGGAGGGCGGTTATCCCTGCCCGCCCCGCGTCCGTTAAGGGAGGGCAGCGCCGGTTCCTCTGCGGAGGCGCGTGTGTGATGGTGCGGGCATGGCGGGGCAGCCGGCGGCCGCGGCGCTGCTGCTGAGGCGGGGGGCGGCTGGTCCCGGCCCCGGTGGCGGCGGCGGCAGCGGCAGCAGCCAGCGGGGGCTGCCTCCCTCTCCCGCTCGGCGCTGAGGGAAGGAGGGGAGCGCCTGGCTTTGCAGTGCCGCCCGCCTCGCCCCTCGCCGCCGCCATGCTGCCCGGTGTGGGGGTGTTCGGCACCGGCCTGACGGCGCGGGTGATCGTGCCGCTGCTGAAGGCGGAGGGCTTCGCCGTGAAGGCGCTGTGGGGCCGGACGCCGGAGGAGGCGGAGGAGCTGGCCAAGGAGATGAGCGTCCCCTTCTACACCAGCCGCATCGACGAGGTGCTGCTGCACCAGGACGTCGACCTGGTCTGCGTCAACTTGCCGCCGCCGCTCACCCGGCAGGTCGCCGTCAAGACCCTGGGTGAGTCGGGGGGGACGGGGTGGGATGGGGGGGCGACGACCACCCGGCTCCGGGCCGGGGCTTACGGCAGCCGGCACGGAGCGGGGATGCTCGGCCAAAAAAGCCTGGGTAAGGGCCGGGCCTGGCAGCCAGTCCGGGCAACGGGGAGCAGGGAGCAGGTGTCATCCCGCGAAAAGGAGAAAAATCGGGTGGGGAAAAGAAGGAAAAAAAAAAAAAAATGGAGAAAATAATCGCTCAGCCCGCGCCTGGCCGGGGAGCGGGGAGTTGAGCATCGCCCCCGCCTTGAGGGCACCCGCGGTTTTGGGGTGCCGCCCCGAACCGGAGAGGGAGGGGTGGGGGGCAGGAAGCGGTGACAGTGGAGGGAACGTTTTCACGCCCCGGGTTTAATTAAGATCGCGTACAAAGGGAAGGAGGGGCTGAGAAAGCCGGCGTGCGCCGTGGGAAGCCGCTGTGGTCCCGGGCACGCAGAATTGGGCCGCGTCTGGGTTGCTCGTGGGTCCGCCCCACTCTGGGCTCTGCTCCTCCAGCTCCCTGACCTCTGGTCCTTAAAACACTTCTCTTCTGATGGGTATGAGTAGGGAGTACCCTCCGGAGTAAAAAAAAAAAAAAGTCTTAATTTGTTCCCTTTGCCAGAAATATAGGTGGGAAAGGGTAAAAGTGAGGGGGTGGGGGAATTCTGGGAATCATCGGCGCAGAGTGGGTTGAGGGTACGAGGGTCAGGGTGGCCAGTCGGCCTGTGGGGCTGCAGCCCCGTGGGCGGACTGCCGTCGCTCGCAGCCTCCGAGGTGCGGGTGCGTGGCGTGTCCGAGCCTCACGCTGCTCGTTTGGGTGGGTTACCGTTACTGCTAGTGCCGCAGCCAGCTGGTGTTGCCCACCTTTAAAATGAAGCAATGAAGGCAATACCTGTAAAACCTTCAGTACAGTGCAGGCATTTGCCTGGGGACCTTGCTCAGTGTTACTTTCTGCACTTTCTCATCTTTGAGTCAGAGAATTAACTTATTTGCCTTTGAGTCAGAGAATTTGCTTTTTTGTCTCTGATAACATACTTATGACTTTCCTCGAGATACAACGCTCGCACCAGGAGCCCGACTTGCCTGCCACAAGGATGTGCAAGTGGATTTGTAATGTAGAAATGCATATCCCAGGAAACATAAATAAAACAGTATAATGGAAACAAGGTTTCACGGTTGACACACCTGGATTTGGTGACAATTGTGTCAGTTTTCCTGTGACACACTTTCCTGCAGGTGTTGCTCTTGGAAGTGGCCCAGCTTGCCAGTGCTCCTGGAGGTAGAGTCCCATGAGGTTTCAGGCAGACACAAGGCATCTGCTGCAGGAGGAAAATTTCTGAAAAAAACAAAGACAATTGATATGATTTTTTTTTTTTCTAGAGTAAAGTAATACTATGTTTTGGCCCTCTCTGAACGTTTCCAGCCAAAGAGGAAGAAAATATCTGTTCCTGAACATGTGTTGAATTTGTGAATGATGTTGACAATTGGTGTAGCTGAGATGTTACTGATAACTTGCTGATGCAATCTGCTAGCAACAGCCTATTGATTGGTACTGTACCATCCTCGGTTCCCTTTCACCTCTAGTCAGTTTGGCTTCCTCCCGTCCCCTGATGTTAGTTATTTGCGTCCTGTTGCAGTGGTAGTAAAATGCGTGTGAGAATGCATGGAATGGTCATTAAGCAGGGATTAAATGTGTTACAAGGTGATAATGTGCAACATGTGATCATTTTGTTTTAAAGTGTACTACTTAAAAGATTATTATTTACAGAAATATCTCTTGGGCTGTAGATAACTCCTCCACTAGTTGCTTCAGAGTTAAACTTCTACTGTTTGTTTGTGTGATGTGTATGTTGATTTTTTTTTTTTTGGTGTGTGTTTTTGGTTGGTTGGTTTTTTTTTTCCTCTTATTCGAGCAGTGGATCTGTAACAATGACAGTTCTTGCGTGTTCATACAGGTGCAAACGTGAGGCTAGAGCAGTGGTTCCCAAACTGCTGAGAGGAATACCTCCCTGCCAGCAGCTCCTTTTCCTGGTCCTGCTTTGTGGTTTGGGAACTGCTGTGGCAGGGAGTGACTATTTTGCGTTAATCACTGGATTTTATATTTTGAGAGGAGGAGTGTGATTGTATTCCAGTGAGGGTTTCAAAAGCCTCTGGTAAGCAGGGGCGGTGTTTTATAGACTGAGGAAAGCGCAAGCTGGAAAAACATTGCTTACTGTGATAAGGAAAGGATGTAGGTCTTGTCTTTTTTTTCAACTTGATTTTTGGGGGCTTTCTTTCTCTTGAGTTTCTCACACGAGAAACATGATGCAGCAGCTAGTGATAGGACATAGACAGAGGTACCAGAGGTTTTACTCATAGATGGAGGCTTCAGGAGGACTAAACATGATGCCCTGCATTGCAGCAGAAAAGACAGAGAAAGAGATGGGTTATTTGGTACTGCATCCAGGTCTGGCTTCCATGTGAAGGGAGGCATATCTGGCCTGGGAAGAGACAGGGACCAACTTTTCTTCTGTACCTGTATTTTATTTTAAATTGGCCTGTTCCCCAAAGCTGTGTTTTCATTTGGGAAGGTTTTATTATTAAAAAGTAAAAGCCTGGGGAAGTAATTGGCGGTGTTTCTGTCTAGAGCTGTGTTTACACTCTGAATTTGCAGCACATTCAAATCCACTCTGATGCAAACTCCGGAGATGAAAGTGGGGTGAAACAGGTGTCCCTGCAGCTGTGTTTAACTCGGACCATGCCATGGGAAAAACTCGGTTGCTTTGTTTTCCCTGGTACATTTGACATGTAGATGTACTGCTGCTTTCAGCATATTTTTGGCATGGTGGCTCATCAACCGCTATTAAAAGAGAAATGTGTGAATACACGCCCCAGCTGAGAAAGTCCCCAAACTGTGGCTTCCTGGAAGCTGGGGTGGGGGGAGAAACTGGCAGAAATACAGCTTTAAACTTGCCCTGTTAACTCCTCTAAGACTCTTCTGCTCACCTCTGTTACAAACAGGATCCTGAGCTGGGTCTGACTTGGTACCATAGTTTTCTTAGGAGCTAGACCAACATTGGGCAAGTCTCTGGAACAGACCAAGTTCAAGACAGAACTGGAAACTAGGCTGGTTTGGATGACGACCGAAAGCACAAATAAAACCTGTAGCATTTTATGTTAAATGTGCTGATGGCTTCTCTCACTTCTGCGTGAAAAGGATCAAATTCCCTGTTCACTTCTGCAAAATGGAGCTGATCGACCTCTTCTCTTTCCTGTCTCCTGTCTATCCTACTCACTTAGGAGCTCTTCTGTTTATTGCTGTTTGTACTTGTTCTCTGTAGTTGTGGCTGCTGGGTGCTTGCATAATGCAAAACTAATGTCCCAGCTGACTGCTTGGTGGTCAAGAAAGATCAATGGTTGGATGTTTGGGTAAGCATAGAAGACGGTCCTAGTGTTGAGTAAGGGTGTTTTCCATTCTCACTGAGATGAAAAGTTTGGCATGCTTGCTAGAAGTGGTCTGCTCTTCCCCTGCCTGCATATATCAGCAGTACAATTGTATACAGCCTACACAGATGTGTTTGCATAGAGGGACAGAATATGTCACCGGAGTTCCTATTTCTGCTCAGCATCGAAAGAGTTGCTGGTACAGACAATGCGAGCCTCCACCTAGTTCAAAATAGTCAATGCATGTCTTTTCCCAGTATAATCCCTCCTCCTTTTTCAGTACAATATGACATTCTTCAGGTCCCGACTTGGTTGCCCAGTGTGACTGAATAGCTGCCACACCAGGTGAAGTGATTTAATGCAGGTGGTGCTGAGAGATACTCGATGGCATTTCGTCTCTGAGTTGAAGGGGAAGTCACAGCTATTTCTGAGTTTTGGTCCTGTTGGTGCTTGACTCTAGTCAACTCGGCTATGGAGAACTTATTCCAGGGGCTCACATAAATGTTTCCGAGCAGCAAATGTTTTGCTCTTGGAAGAGTCAAGTGCCAGATGTTTTTATTTTTTTTTAAAGCATGTCTCTGGAGATGTTACCCTTAATTCTATTTACAGTGGTTTTGCTTACTCCTTAATCTTAAATTAAGGACAGGAATGCTGAGCTGTGTGCTGGATGTTCCCTGCATGTGTTCACAACCAAGTCTACATATTATTACTTTCAAAAATGTTTATATTGTAGTAGCACGTGGTAGGAGCCTGTTCTGCCTGGGCACTATGCAGAGTATGACTTTCCCAGCCCTGCAGAGGTTGTTCCTCTTAAGGAGCACTTAAATTTGTTTGCTGACCAGTGCTGCTTCTATACGTGATTGTGGTCATGAAGGAGCATCGTTATTTAGAGAGAAATGTAAATAGTACTGCTCAGATCCTTACCTTCCCACCCCTTCCCAGGAATCAAGGCCATCAGGCAGGCTCGCAGTACAGGCCTGCTGTCCAGGTGATGTTTTTGAGAAGCCCTTGTTAAAGCACTGTCAATGTGTCTCTAGACTGATCCCTGAAGTGAGAGGAACATCAGCCGCAGTGAACTAATTCACAGATCTGATGCAATCTCTAATTAATTTCTACGTTCCTCTGCACCCATGCAAATCAGGCAGAGGTTACAGGGTTGTGGCAGTGGACAGAACTTGGTCCAGAGTTTATAAAGTGGTTGGGATGAGATGCTCTATTAAAGGAAAACGTTATCGTGATTATTTATTATTAATAGCAATGTAATATCTGTCCTGCAATATTGAGTTTAAATTTGACCTAACAGCAGTGACTTTCAGCAGAACACACTCTTGTACTTGGAAGGCAGATGACTTTGCAGCATATTAAATGTGAATTATGGCCATCTTATTGCAAAAGAAAGTCAGATGAAGTGCTGTCTATCTTTAATCAGCAGAGCTAGCAAAGGCTATGATGCCTTTTTTGCACATATGACAAAGTCAGTCCAAAGAGCCTCCTGGCTATCAGCTGCTAGTCTTCTTCTGACTTGAGTGATGGTGTACCACGAAAATCGCACCTAGCTCTTCCATTGACCTTTTCAGTGCTGCAGACCTTTAATTTTAGTGTTGTTCCTGTAAAACTCCTACAGAGATACTGTGAGACTGGGCCTCTGAGACCACTGAGGTAAAGAGCACTGCTGAGGTACTGGTTAAAAAACAAACAAATAAAATAAAAATCCCCAAACAAACCCCTTGTTTCCTTTCTGAGCTTCAAATCAAAGGCACTTTTTTGTTTTTCCCGGTTGTCCTGTTCTGTCTGACAGTAACCCCTGCTGTTGTTGCAGGGGTAGGGTAAGTCAGGTGCCCAGCGTGAACCAGGCTTTGGATACTTGAGCTCAGGCCGCGATGATGCACCCAGATTTGCCTGGACTAAGGAACAGCTAATTGTGTTTGGAGTGGTTATATTAAACCATGCTAGGCACGAAGATCATCATTGCGATCCTGTATCCAGCTGGGTCAGTTTGTGTTGCTGTGGTTTCCTCTGTCCTGTTTTAAAACAGAGTGCTCGGCCTCAGGGAACCCGAAAAGGCCGCAAAGGCGAGTTGGTGTTGCTGTCTCTGGACCAGCGTGGGCAGCTGAAGCAGGACAGGATGAATCCTTGAGGACCACTGTGCCCATTGGCACTCAACTGGAGGCTGCACAGATGTGGAAAGCAGCATCTCTCAGTTTAGGAAGTTACCATCCTCTGTCAGAGGGTACTGTGCTCTGTAGGTGAGTGGGCTGAAACAAACGTGTGCCCAAGCCCTCAGCCACCCTGCTTGTCCCTGCGATTTAAACAGCAAAATGGGATGCCAGAACATGGCTGCCCCTCTTCCATCTTCTTGGCCGCCAGGGACTCGGACCTTTGGTGCAGGAGCTGCGAAGGAAGCGAGAGCGGCACTGGCCTCTACAACTGCTGGCATTTGATCTGTCATGCTTTGTTAGGCAGAGCCCGTAGTCAAGGCAGTGATATTTTGATGAGAAAGCTGACTTTCTTTTAAATACACAAATACTCAAGTCAGAGGTGCTTTTTTTTTTTTTTAATCTTTACATAGGCAAATCTTTATGGCCTTTGTCTGTTTCACTGCACTTTAAACACTTTTTGTGCTATTCTGTTCTTCATTGGTGTTAGCAGCGGTGGCAAATACAGCTATTTTTCCCACCGTCTGTGGTACTGGAAGAACTCAGCTGGTCCAAGATGAGTGCACGCTAGTCTTACTTCCAGCACAGGTCCTTCCAGAGCATCCTTATCACTGTTAACAGCGACACACTGGCATTAGCAACGCTGTAATGTTTGGATTTGGTGTTGAAAATGGCTGAAAGAGGTAAGTAGCTCTCTTAGGTATGGCTTCTGATGTGGCTGACAAAGATTTGAATAATGTGGTGTTAACTAGGAAAGGGCTGGAAATAGTAAAATCATCTCCCATGAACAAAGAAGGCATTACTGCTAAAGGTGTAGACATGCGTGTCTAGCCTCATGGCTGTTCTAGTGAGAATCACCCTTTGTATTTCTCTTATTAGCATAGTTGGTACAGTGGATATCATGTAGGCAGCATCTTGTGAAATTATTTTTTTGGTTAAAATGGCACAACTGTGCTGTGGAGGCTGTTACACAAACAGAAAATGTGTAGCGTAGCTTTCATCTATGAGAAGATGGGAGAAGGTCCTGATAAAAGGTATGTTTATACTGTTAGAGCTGTGCCCAGGCTAAGTGTTGTAGTTATTTAATTTCTGGACTAAATTATTGCATAACTACAACATGGGGAAACAGCAGAAAACAGATCTTCTATTATTTTTCTTCTTTTTTGCATAGCTTTGTGGCTTCATTCCGACCGGCAGCAGCCACTGTAACACCTGCTGTGGTACTGAGCTGTCTGATCCCTCTTCAACAGACCTTCCCACCGTAACTTTCTGTCTTGTTGCTGGGTTTTGGGATTTGTGCTGCTGAGCGCTCAGTGTAGGTAAAGGACAGTGGGCTTTGAGTGGGAGCCCTGCAGATGAAGGGCTTGCATCCTGCTTATGTTGTTCCAGGTTTTAGAAGAGTATTAAATAATAGGGGAATTAAGGAAGAAGGTGGAGAAGGGGAAATATGTTGGGCAAATAAAATCACTGGATTTTCAAGCTCTCTCTTTTTTTTTTTAAATTTTTTCTTCTTCAAGCCCTCTCATGCCTGAGATTGACACTAATATTAGAGGGATTTACCATATGACTCCAAACATGGAGCACAGCCCCCACTGGAAGCAGGGCAAAAACTCTGCAAGATGCTAAATACATTATTCTGTCTGCTTTTGTTTGAGAACTAGGTGAATTGTGTTGAAGCATATTACAACTTACTGTCCTTTTCTTTGCATGTGCAGTAGGTTTTTGCCCATTTAGCAATAGTGGTGGCAAAGCATCAAGGATGAAAAAGGAGTTAAATTTCTAGGAGGGCCAAGATGGGTGTTTTTCACAGGCCACTGCAGTGCAGCAACACCCTTCACTGTTAATATCAGTTTGCCACAGCGTTATCTGGAGTTGCGATGAATTGTTCTAGTTTCCTCA
This sequence comes from Chlamydotis macqueenii, assembly GCF_036417535.1. Classification (NCBI taxonomy): domain Eukaryota; kingdom Metazoa; phylum Chordata; class Aves; order Otidiformes; family Otididae; genus Chlamydotis; species Chlamydotis macqueenii. The sequence goes on from NC_141557.1 coordinate 68,920,188, forward strand.
AACCACCAAAGCAGAAGCACTTACCCTACTGCTTCTTGTTTATTTTTCATAGAATAAAGTCTTCACTTACAAGAGTGAGCTGTCAAAGTTGGGGACTAAATTTACAAGGTCAAGTGTGCATGCAGGTAGCAAAAAATGATTTTGGGTCTTAAGTCTTGATTTAAACAAATTGATTTAAATGGCCATGTAATTAAACGGGATCAATCCCTTGTGTAGGCTCCCTAAATTGATTTAAGGCCTGATCTGCACGTAGATTTTTGTACCAGTGTAATTATGACTGCAAGGGGTATGATTTCTTTAATGTAATAATTGCTGCGTGACCGTTAGAAGTCCAGCTGGTGTGATTCCTGGCATGAAGGCTGTTCTGCCGGTGTAATGGTATCTGCATTTGGTACAGGTTATTCCCACTCCTGTGCAGGCATAAGTTGTCAGTTGCATATAGATTTAGAGCATTCAGCTGGTATAAATGTTACCAGTGTAGTCCATCTCTGGTTGTACTGGTACAGCTGTACTCTGTGTAAAGGTGGCTGATGCACTAATTTAGCTGGGTTATTGTTGTGGACACCTGGAAGGAATCCTGTTTGGCTTCTGGGTCACTGTGAGTTTGGAAGCCCTTGACCAAAAGTCCCCAAAAGGCCTAAGGAGTTTTCCTGTGCTTGTTCAGGAGCCAGCTATGCTAAAAATGTGGTGATGAAGAGCAGAGGAGGCTGGGCTGCACAGCTGGCACTGACCACCAATGTCTTTGTGCAAGTGGCAGGTGTAAGCTAATTATCCTTGAGCATGGTGGACGCCTCTTCTAGCTGCACTTCCAGATGGTGAAACTGGCATCCAGGATAGCATAAACACCGGGCCTTATTCATACACAGATCTGCGATCTGACCCACGAGGTTACAGGAATTTTAGGGAATTGTGGAGGATGAGAGTTTACCCTCCCCTTCTCCTTTGGAAAGAGATCATAGCATCCTGTGTTTTAGCACAGCCAATGATGAAAGTTATTTATCAGGCCTAACTCCTAAGTATGAGCATGGTGAAGAGCACAGAAAATGACAACACGGTGCAAGGAACTTGCTTGGTAATAGTGTAAGAATGAACATAATAACTTAACACAGGGAGTAAAATTACTTTTGTCGTTTGCTGCTGTGCCAGAGTTTAACCTTAGGGTGAAAACTGGTGCCTTCAATTCCGTCACAGCAGCAGTCACAGCTTTAGTGAAGCAGATGGGGGTGGAAAAAAAAGGTAGCAACTTTGTTTTGCATTCTGATGTTTCCATGGCTGTTATCACCCATAAAGACCCGGCACTTCCTTGCAGTGAATGTTTGGCATTCCTTAGCTTTCCCATCTGGCCATTTTTTGCCAGGAAATGCCCAGAAGGGAGGTCATGGTTGGATTAGATACCGTCTCTATGGTACTGGGCTTCACATGGCAGATGAGAAGCCTTGATATAGAGAGCTTTTCAAACTCCAAATAGAGTCAAGCAAGGAGAGAGAACTATACAATAGTAGCTGTCCTTTCTGGGCTGGAGTGACGTTGCTTAAAAACGTGAAACCGAAGGCTAGACTGAGCACTTGGAATTCTTCCTCTTGGTGTCTATACATATACATTATATATAGTTCTATATGTGGACATACATGTATAAAAATTTAAAAAACAACATTACAATGAAAAAAATACATAAATTAAAAATTCCTGGAAGTCCCTTCCCTTCCTTCACTTCCTCAGCCCATATAAGACAATGCAACTGTTACTGTTTTGTGTGGGGATAGGGAAGGGGAGAGAGAATAGCTCTGAGAATATCTGGAATGGTTGTAGCCAAACTCCTGCACGTTAAAATAAATTCCAGAAACGTGCCTGAAAGATGCCTGTAAAAGCTTGGATTCTGATTCTGCTTTCTCCACTGTAAATGCAAGTAAAGTTCTACTGGATGAAAGGAAATACTCGAAATTTTTATGGTGATGTTACTGAGAATGTGTTGTGGCCTGGTAGAAAAACTGCCTGCGCTGCGGGGAGAGGAGCCCGGCCTTGCAGATCTGTGTCCTCTTGGCAAAGGCATTTCTGTCAATTTAGGAAATGATTGGTGTGCATCTTGGGACATGGTTCTGCAAATCTTTGCTTACTTCAGTAGTCTCCTTGAAGACAAAACCTTCTGATTCCTTACAGGGAACGTTTGTCAGGTGCAATAATTCATGTAAGTAGGAATTTGCTTTTGTACCAGTTCGTTAAAAAAATCGGAAAAAAATACTTTCATCTGTTCAATTCTACAGCTCGGTACAGTTGTGTTTCTATAACATGTTGTGGCAGCATGTCTGCAGGAGCAGAAAGTAAGATGGAAAATATTTGGATCAGGGGTGCTTAGAAATGTTAGCCACAGCCTATGAAAGTATTGCTAAACAAGCATGACAGAGCTTGCAGAACTCTTGTGACTTGCTGCTTGCTTTGAAGGAACTTGACAATTTAGTGTTGTGAAAGATGCTTCGTGGTTAAACAGCATGAGATGCTCTGATAAGGACTCGTTTCTCAGGCACAGTGCTCAGCCACACTCCCTGAGACTAGTTTTTGGGTACAGCATCACCAAGTACATGAAAAGGTGTCCTGAATTTTCTATCCTTGGTTAAGGGTCGAGAGTAATCACTCATGTTGCTGAAGAATTCTGCTTAAAAATCAGTGTCATGAGGTGCTCGGTTTGCAGGGATGACATCTTTGTTACACTACCCAAGTACATTTGGAAATGGTCTGATTATTGGCATAGCTTGAGGGAACCATGGGCCTGAAATGTAATTCTGGCTGTAATTTTTACTGCACTCCACCATCTAACCATTAGGAAAAAATACTTTGATGCATCGTATGCCGAAAAAGAGGAAAGTCTGTGTTCACAAGCCATCTCGCTTCTATGTCATAAATGCCGATCTGTTTGCTTGTGAGGTTCAATGCTGGCTAGCAGACTTCTTTATGACTTTGATTATAGTGCTGTCTCGCAGTTCTTCATGTAAATTTAATTGTGTTGGTACCGTGGTTGTCGTTGTTTGAAATTACAGATTTGTTCACATAGGTGAAGGTGATCCTTCACGAGGCCTGATGTGCACAGATGTTTTGGCAGCTGCTGAGACCACACCTGCTGCTGTCTATGTGCAGAGACCTGACCCCTTACACGTCAGGTGGGGACAGAATTGTTGTGTTATACCCTTGGTGTGTGTTTGATGAGGCTCCTACCCACTCTAAGCGAGAGTGGCATGAGGATTTCTGTCCTGAGCTTTGATTCTCCTTAATGTAGATCATGTATTTTAATTAAATTCCACTTACCTGCCTTCCTGAAGCTGGTTTCCTCTTTCAGGATTCCCAAAACTATGGATTGGGGATGGGGGAGCACAGGGGGGTTAAGAGATTTGCTGAAATTTGGGTGGGAACCTGGTGGCAGTGACAGAAGCTGGATCCTCTGATGTCTGCTCTTCTTCACTGTGGGACCCACTGTGGCTGAACGCTGTTGAGTGGACGGTGATCATCTGAGCTGCTGGAAGAGGACCCATGTCTTGTCGCTCTGGTTGGGGCTTCTACTTGGACGGTTGTGCAGGTGATCTAAAACCAGAGTAAGAAGAGAGGAATGGGGACAGTGCAGAGAAACCCAATTCCCAGCGGAAAATAAGCTCTATGCTCTTGTTGGTGTCTCTTTTCAAAGTGTATGGGGCAGCTTGTGAAGAAATTGCAAGGACTGTTGGGAGGGACTCCCTTCTGCAGGGAAGATCCATGGCTGGGATTGAGTGATCCACGGCTGTGTTGAGTTTGAGGATTGTGTCTGGCACTGAATATTTTATGGGTTATTAATGCCAGTAATCATATTTCCAGTGTTGGAGCTTTATTTAACAGATGCTACAAAAAAAAAAACAACCAACCAACCAAAAAAAACTTAAGCTTGCTTGCTATGAGCAGTGATGGCTCAGCAGCTGGGAGACTTGCATGTTTATTTTTAATGAAGTATGGCTTTTTCTCTTTCCCGTATGTTATGGCCCTCTGCACACTGGGAAACCCCTTTCTTTAGCAAAGAGGCAGGGCCTTTCTGGGCTGACTGGACCAACTGCCTTTTTGAAAGACAATAGCATATACATATGTAATGTTGGTTGCAGATATGACCTTGAGCGTCAGCTTAAGCCGATGTGAGCAAGTTCAGATTTGCAGCTGCTGTTAGGAGGTGGTCAAATGTAAAAAGATACTTAATTTCAGGTCTGGGTATGGGTATGGTTGGTTTTTTGTTTTTAGCCCTGTAGAGCACTTGCCTAAGGCCTCCTTTGTTGGGGCAGAATCATCGGAGAGCGCTGGGTGAAACTGAGTAAGGAAGGGTGCTGGTAGCTGCTGGAGCTGTCACGTACCCTCTCAGCGTAATCATGCTTACAGGGAGCTTGCAGTAGATGGAATTGCACTATATGGGGCTGTGTATGATATCTTTCCCTTCCAGGCTACATCTGCATTTTAGTGCGTTTCACCAAGTTGGTAAATAGGCAAGATATTCGAAAACACTTCCTTCGCTTAGTATTCAAAAGGAAATTGTGGGGTGATGCTTAAACTGCTGAATTGGATTTTTGGCAAATCATTAAAGGTTCCCTTGAAGAGTCTTAAGTGTAATGCAACAAGTGTGATATTAACTGGCCTTGTGAGCTTTTTCAGAGTCACGAACAAGAAGTGGATTTTGAGGCTTTTTCTTACTTTGGGGAGGAATTACTCTCGCATCTCCTCTTACTGGAAAGGATGTATCAAAGAACTAACAGCACAGGAGATGCCTCTGCTGTGAGGTTAATTTAACAGCATAGAAGCATAAGAAACTGTTTTTTCACTCCTAAAGAATGTGTATTTTACCAAGGCACTGACAAGACATGGCTTTGGCCCTCTGTTTGACAGGACTGAGTGTTTTCAGAGTCCTCCTAGCAGATGGTACCCATGCTGATAAAGTTTTCTGGTCACAAGTCAGATGTTTGCAGTGGAGCTCTGGACCAGGGCAAAGATGATGGACATTTCTAGGTTTTTATAACTGTCTAGTCTAAATACGCTAGCCTAAATTCCATGTGGATTACGTAGTGCTTACAGCTGGGAACTCTGAGTGTAGGAACCGAGCAGATCATATGGATTATACTCTCGTGATTGTAATGAATGTGAATATATGTATATATTCTTCATCTGTGTGACAAAAATCTATAGAACAAACTTTAGATGGGCTTGTGCTGTGGCATAGGCTTGTGAAGTTGCCAAAACTGTTAATGCAGGGAAAACTGAGACTATCATATTCTTCAAGTCCTGCCACCAAATAAAACATGAATTTGCAGTTGCATATTGTTCATGGAATACATATCTCTAGTAATAAGACTACTTTTTCAGTCTCTCCTTTCTGTCTTTTTCTCTTGATCTGTTATTTTATTCCTGGGCTCACCTGGCACTGTAAAGCCTTTTAGGGCCTGAAACTAATATTGGGGATATTAGAAGTGTGAGTCATTGTGCTACTTCAGTTTGCTCTCCGCAAACACTGAGTGTAGTTTCTTGGGGGAAAAAAAATGGACGTAGAGAAAGAAGTCAGAAAATGAACTTCAGACTAAGATAGATTCTGTAACTCTGATTGGAAAACTGTGTACCACGAGCCTCTGTTCCAATTTAATGCAGCTGTGCTGTCTCAGTCTCTAAACCTGTAATTACAAGACTATAAGAGATGGATTGATGTGGACAGTAGTTAGGATATTAATTAAAATACCATGGGTGATGTGGGGAACAATGTGCTTTACGTGCTTTATTTAAAGGAACTGGAGAATAATTAATTCAAAATGCCATGAATTATCAATCTTGGGTCTTGCTGCTTCTTTTGAATGCTCAAGCAACTGTAAATTGCTTCATGGGGTGTGAGATAGTGAAAATCCAGGGCCTTAAGTCAAAACCAGGCATTTATAGTCAAATGTTCATTTTGGTAGCATTGAACTACTTTCAGCTCGCCTGTTGCTTTTCAGACATGCAAGCCAGAAACAAGACCTATGTGGAGGAATCTAAGATTTACCTCTAGATTTTCTAGAAGAGCTGAATCTTTTGTGTTCATGCCAATATATCTCTGTGCACTCATGCAACTCAAACTCTTTCCCACTAAAATGTGGATGCGGTCGGTCGTCTTCGTTCCTCCTTGGGATTAAATTATGCGGAGGTGGAGCAGGTGAAGAACACTGCATCTGGGGACAGGAGTCTGTGTGTGTCTGGTTCCCAGTTTCATGGATCCTGTAGCCCTTAACACAGCTGTGAAAATCCTTTTCTCCTGTCCTTTTTCACAGCTGTGGTGAGAAGTTTTACAGTGATCGGAAAACTCAGTGCTGTCAAGAGCTGCAGGTGTTGGAGCCTGTTGATTCAAAGCACATCAACAGCAGTGAATGATTGGAGGCAGTGTTAGATTGCAGGGTTTTTCCAGAGAGTAAGACATCATTTGGATTAGGGGAGGAGAATGGAGGTGGATATATCAAAGTCTTGCCAGTCCTCACTTCAGGTTGTATTCCACACTGTTGTCCTAGTATGCTGCTTTGGTACAGCAGTGGGTGTTTCAAGTTAAGTACAGAAAGGAGGTTATTTGCCTGGGCAGGGTAGGACCCCTTGGCAGCTTGTCCCTCTCTCTGTTGGTGAAAAGCAGTGGAATAGACGCGGTTGTCCTATAGGCAGTCAGTGCCATCAGTGCAGAGGTGACTTACTTGGTGGGAGGCACCTGGGAGGACTCAAGCAGACTTGCTTTCAAGGTTGAGTGCTAAAAGATCCACAGCCCCAAGGAACGCACTGTCTCTGAAATTTTTGGTCATTCAAAATCTTCCAAATTTGGCCTACAAGAGTTTGGTCAGTATTAAGAGTGTGTCAGGACTCCTGGGCATGACCCTAAATGAACTTCCACGTGCACGAAAAGACTTGAAAGCCTTCTGATTTGCTACTGGCAAAAAGTCATCTGTTTAGAGTTGCTTTCTGTCTGCCAGTTACTGTTTTGTCCAAAACTTCTAAAGAAACTGGTCTTCTACTGAACGTAGCATTACAAGAAATGGAAAGCCAAACCCATTTGCTTGCATTGTTTCGGTACTTATGTGAGATTGAAAAAAGTGGCAAGACCAAGGTTGGTAGTGTTCTTTGGTATTTCTTGCCTTTGAAAACACAGGCTTGAAACCACCAGATAACATTTGCCTGAAAGAAGAGGATACGTTTTGGTTAAATGATAGGAGGGGAGGAGCAGCTCTCAGGGGCCTCCCTGGGCATGAGACACCTCCCTCATTAGAAACGGGGAAAAATAGATGAATACAGAAAGCGGAAAAGCACCCATGACAAATTTGGCCCAAGGAAACCAGCCGAATAAAGGTCAGCAGGGGAGGGGATGGGAGAGAGCCAGAGCAGGAGGGAGCGGGTGTTTAATGCATCAGGCTGTGCTGCTGTGACCCGACTTGCAGAAAACGGAAGGGGAAGGTGGGTGCAGCTGGGTGGTTGTGGCTGTGACTCTTGAACTCCTTGCCTGCTCTCCCTCTCACCAGCTGTGAGCTGCGTTCCTCATCTCCCTCCTGCTGCCGGGCTGTGGGCTGCTTCCCCAGAAAGGACTGGGCAGAGGTTGCCCCCAGGATGTGTTATGGGGGCTGCCATGGTGGTGGGGTCCCTGGCAATGAGATGCAGCTGGTTTGCATTGCACTGGGAAAGGGTGAACCAGGGGGGATGCTGAGTGGGGAGAAGTGAGACTACATTCACTTCAGAGTTTGCTGTAAGGTCTCCAACACTAAGATGCAGTGAATTAATGAACCCTTCTCAGAAGTGAAAGTGCTAGGCATACGCTTGGGTGGTGGAAAAGGTTAAACAAAGTGTGCTCCCTTTACTGTCATTTCTTCAAGCTAGCTTGAACTTCTCAGAGAACGATGCTGTCAAGGCATTCTCCCTGTGGAGATGAACTTCATAGGTCGAGACTCTTGAGTGGAGAAATAAAGCAACCTGTCTGGCACTGCTGACTCCACACTGCATTACCAAACAGTGTTCTGGTCAGGCAGAAAACACTTTGGGCACCAAGTGCAGCAGCTTACTGAGTACGTCGCTGTAGTGGTGAAGTCTGGAAAGTTAGCCTTCCTTGAGAAGAACAAGAAGGCAAAGAGGAATTAAACACAGTTACAGGTTTTTGTTTATTAAACAGAGGTGATGAATAGCTGTTTCAGCATCACTAAGCCCCAAGACATTTGATAAGAGCCTTGTTGAGTAACTTTTTTGCCAAACACAGTAAGGTCTGTTTGAAGTGTGATGTCTGTATGTGGCGTAGCCTCGTGTACTTTTTCATGTATGTGAGCTGTCTTCTCCCCAGGTCCGTTGCTGAAACACAATGTAGATAGGCAGCCAATGTCACCTAGCCTGAATTCAACCTGTGTGTAGAAAATGGGTAAAAGTCTGGACTGTTTGGTTTTTTTTTTTTGGTTTTTTTTTGGGGGGGGGAGGCAGGAGAGAGAGGAGTAGCGGGGTGCGGGGGGAGAAGGGCCTCCAGGACAAAGCTTTCCTCTCAGAGTTCTGGAAAGGGGACAGTGCTGGTCAGAGCTCTGTCAAGGCTTCTCTTTGTTGTTCAGCTCTGTGTTGCAGCCTTGCCATCTGGAACAGGTTGCCCAGAGAGGTGGTGGATGCCCCATCCCTGGAAACATTCACGGCCAGGTTGCACAGTGCTCTGAGCAACCTGACTCAGTTGGAGATGTCCCAGTATCTTGCAGGGGGGTTGGACTAGATGGACTAGATGACCTTTGAAGGTCCCTTCCAACCTAAACCGTTCTGTGATTCTATCTGCCTTGTTTTGCTGATGCCACCCAGCTCCTGTTAGCGAGGGCCTGTATAGTTAGGTGTGTATTAGCTGGACCTGCACTGTCATGCTGTCTGATTTGGCAGTGGTTCACCTGCGGTGTGTTTCAGTTGTGCAGCAAGCATTATGTTTACAAGGCACAAACTTCCTGGTTGTCATGTTTGAGTGGAATTAAATGCCCCAGTGGTAAAAAGATGCTGTTAACAACATCCCTGCAGCCACCTTTTATCGTTGAGATGCAGGCCGAACTTCTCTAATGCGTGCTGTACCTGAGCACACTCCCGGCAGCCCCAGGAGTCCCCAGCCGGTGACCTGTGGGCAGCAAATTGCATGTGGGCATCTCTAGAGTGATCTGTGGCCAAGTGGAGAAGGATGGCAAACTAAGCAGCACTTATCTGCTCAGCCTTGTTTCCTCTGGGTCAGGCAAGGCTTAAGATTATTCCTTGGCTACGTGCGCAGGGCTTTGTGTCTGGAGGGGAAGGAGAGGGAAGGAAGAAGGATGTTTAGGTCCTAATGAATCCTTCTTGAAGCTCTTGTTTATTATCAGTCTCCAGAGTGGGAATGCATGACAGAAATCCTCTGCTTTCTCTTCTCCTGGGGCAGTATTTCTGCTTTATGAATTAAAGGGTATGGCTTCAACCAAAAAACAGCAACAGAAGCAGCTGTGAGGATGTGAGTGATGCTTCATCTTAAGAAGGGTTAAAGGCACAAGACAGCAATGTTACTCAGCCTGAGGTCTGTGAGATAAGAGTCTGCAGATAGATACCTTCCTCTAAATGCAGACAATCAATTTGCAAGGGGGAAAAATGCCATAAATTAGTATTTCAGGCTTAACTTTGTGTTTATATGGTTGCAAATGAGACAAATGGAGGACAAAGCTATGATACAGCTCGTTTTTTTTTTTTTTTTCTCCAGAAAAGCTTGGTGATCCTTGGATTAAAAATTGAGAACCTTTTGCTTATAGGTTTTAGCTAATTGCTGTCCATCTCTCACCCGATTCAGAGCCCACGCTGGCACATCTCTGAACACTGGACTTGAAACAGAGAGCTAAGGGAGCTGTCACCGTGATTTGCTTGACTTGGCCCAATGAACAGCTGAGCCTTTTCCTAACATGGCTATTTCTAGAGTTTGCGTGACTTTGTATAGTTGAGCTATGTTTTTCTTCTCCTGGCTTCTTTTTTATCCAAGTTTTTCTCATGTGAAATATTTTGGATTAGATGAGATTTACAAGGAGGAGTTGACATTGCATTTCAAGGTTTACTTCTGCTATTGCCTTGGCTTGCTGACATTTTATCCCCTGGGGTCAAACCTCTGGGCTGAGAGCCAGTATTTAAAAAGATTTTTTTGTAGGGTGGAGGAATATTTTGTAATTTCACCCCCTATGAGTTCACCCTCTCCCTCTTGTGCAGCTTCTTCATTATTTCAGATTCCACCTCTCCAGCATGGAAGAAAAGGCTGTTTCAGCCCCTGTTGTGATTCTTTGTGCTTAAGCATCTACTTAGAAGGCGATGATGGTACTACATGCAGCTTGATCGACTCCTGAGTAATTTCTGAATTGCTGGTACATTCCTATATGCTGTTAAGCCATCTTTGAACCTCACTGTGTCACAGCAGTACACATGAGGAGTAAATATACTGAAGTCAGTCAAGTAGTACTGGCGTGAAACTGGAGTGACCAGAAAATCATGTCTCCTTTCTTTGGGAGGAGTGAAAGCCTCAAGCAAGTGGAGAGAGTTTCGAAAACCATTTCTTGATTTGCCTAGCTAAGAGACTGGCCAAGTACACTGAAAATAATTTCAGAGGCCACAAGCTGATTTGAAGTGTGTCCCTGGAGCTGCATAAACAGACGGTGCATTATTCATGAGCTAGCTGAGCCTTTGCCCTCCTCCAGCAGACTGGGACATGAAGAAGTGTGCTTGCTTGCTTCACCTGGTTGCCTGGCCCTCTGGGAGGAGTCCACTACTCTTTCCAGAGTGGAGTGGAGAGCAGAGAAAGCTGCTGATATAATTAGGCTGATCTGCACTGTGACTTGGGAGCAGTTACGGGAAGCCCATGTAATGGGCAGCTTGATCTCCTCCTGAGTAATTTCTGAATTGCTCGTACATCACTGTATGCTCTTAAGGCATTTCTGAATCATAACCTTGTAGAAAGCATACCTCACCCAGCAGGAATTCAGCAAATCCAATAACAAGCTTATGACGCTGGATCTGGTGTGAGATGTTTCAGCTCAGCTGACTGTAACCTGGCCTGAGAGCAGAGGGCTGCCCTTGTTCGTACCGACAGCTATGATGATCATGTGGGATGTGTTCATGGAAGAACTGGGTGTTTTGCATGGTTTCTTCTTCTTGTCACAAGATGCTTGCATCTTGTCACAAGGGAGTTAAGTAGACACAGAAACATGGACTTGAAGCAGTTGAGGTGGCCGCAGAAAAGATACTGGTCGCTGGCCATTGCCCTTTCTTGTGTTTTTTTTTTTTTTCGTTGTTGCAAGCTCCATTTCTAACTGCTTCCTTAATAGCTGTCGTTCTCGCTGATTTTAATCCAGCAACAATGCTAAAATGGCATTTTCTTCCCTTCCCATCCTCTTCTACTTACTTTACCATATAAGCGCTGAGGCTACAACAGTTGTAATGTTAATGTACCATAAAATACTATGATCAGACACATAGCAGATTAATGCTGTCACTGGAATGTATTCTACCAAGTTTGATGTAGCGTTACGTGTATAGTGGTGGATATTTAGCTGGCACAGATGTGCAATAATGTTCTTAGTCCCAGGACTGCCCTTTCTTGTAATAGTCGCAGCTCATTACAAAGAAATAAGAGTGTTCAGAGAGAGAGCTGGCATAATCATGGCATACTGGAATAACTGGTCATATTACACATTACAATAAGCTGCTGTGTCTTCATTGTGAAAACAACTTATTTAGGTTTGGGTTTGTCTCTGACAGACAAACTCTTATTGGGTCATACGTTTGCAGCCATTTGAGACAGACAAAGCTGTTGAGGTCATCCAAGCAATCTCCTGCACAGAGCAGAGTTTTGCCTACAGCGTATTTTTGTGATATATCTAATATTAAATATTTTCCCTGATGAGGATTCCACCATCTTCCTCAGAAGGCTGTAGTTCCGATTGGGATCTCTACTAGAAGAGGTACCTTTGTAGTCAGGCTATATTGTCCTTTCTTAACTCAATCACATTATTTCCATGCAACTCCAACTTTTAGCCCATTGTTGAGTTCCCTTCAATCCTTTACGTCGTATTCTTCAGATTCACGTCTGCCTGTATTAAAGACTTCTGCATTAGTGTGTCATACCTATCTTTCAGTGTGATTGCTGAGATTATCTTAGTTTGCTAATGACTTGCATAATCTTTTGAACTGCATTCAGATGCCATTAAAATGGGTCAGAGGGTTAGACCATTGGGATAGAAAAGCTTCTAGCTGGATAATCCCCCAAATCGATCTGTGATTTAAGTCATATCCAAATGGTGTAGTAAAAACAGAAAAGCTGCTTTCCTGATGCTGTCGTCACAGTCCATCTTCTGGTGTGTGGTCAAAGACAACCCATTGGAGGATCTAAACTGTTTAAGGTCTGTAAAGACACCGCTGAACATGTCAGCGGTCACTACAGCAGAGACAGATGGATCAGAGAGAAGCAGGACAAGGAAACTGTAGTGTGTTTTCTCAGATCTTTCAGAACAACTGCATTACGGAGGGATTGTGTTTTCTCTGTACCACTACAAGCAGTCTGCAGGATGTGAGGTGCTTTCATGCTGGTCTGTGTGAAGGCAGTCTGCACAATGATGCCAAATCCGGCATGCCTGTTGATCACAGCCATGTCAGATAGGTATACAGTAGCTGTGATTTTTTTAATTTTTTTTTTTTTTGGGCTTTTTAGTGAGCAGCTCAGTCTATTTATTGCAAGCCTGCCAGCAGCTCTTGCCATTCAAGTGAGTGATGTTCTAGCAGTATTTGAGAGCTGGCGGAAAAGGGTGATGATCAGATGCAGCCAGTTAAAAACTAGCATATGCTTTGCAGGAACATTTGTTCTGTATCCTGAGCTGAAGCTGAAATTTTACAGCATCAAGGCAGAACAGTCTCACAGGGGTGATAGTGGCCTTTTAGAAAACTTATGTAAATATTGGATGCACTGAGAGGGCATGTTAGCTCTGCATTAAGAAACTCAAGCGTTTTTCTGTGTCAGGAAACCCGGAGGTGGACAGGGCCTTTGGAACACAGAGGTCTTGTTAGCGAGCATGTTGAGGGTGTTACGGAAGTACAGCTAGAGTGGATGGGATTGTTACACGTTAGTAAGGCAGCATTAGACTCTGGGGATATATCAGTGTACTCCCCAGGTTGTTATCAACACATAAAATATATGTAAGTTTGTAGCTGAGGCATGGCCCCATAGGAGGAGAGGTTCCCTCAGAAGAGCTCCCCTTGGACACTCTGCTGAGCTTTGTGGTACAGTCTCTCCTGTCTCTGTAAGGTGCTGCGGGAGACCAATCTCATAGCTTGGCAGAGTTAGGTTACCCATCCTGTGTCAATGACCTCAGCTGGCACCTGCCTTCCTCTCAGAAGGGTGGATGAGGGCTGAATGGAAACCCCCTATACTTTCAGGTATTGGCCCCTTCAGGATTGGGCACACTGATGTGAGTGCTGAGGAAAAATTGGTAGCTGCTATTCTGTTCAGGAGCAGGATATGAGTCTCTGAGGATATCAGTCTCATGCTTCCACCAGCCTTAAATTCACAGAACAGTAAAATGCAATTGTTGTATTACATTTGGGTCTCATAATACATGAAGAACGTGTGGTGCATTAAACCCATCTGTTTCATACAGAAACTCATGTATAATTCACAGTCTTTGTAAATATGTCAGCTTAATGCTTCTCTGGCACCTATCAGCAAGGCTCTGTCTCCCTTGGGTTAGTCAGACCTGACAGCTTCTGAAACAGAACCCTGAATTGTATCACAAATGGTGCAGAACTCTGAACATTACTGAATAACAACTAGTTTTGAATTCAGAAAAAAAAATAATTCTTACAGTCAAAGCCATTTTTTGAAGTTCTTCATTGTCTCCTTAGTACAATTTTAAGTCTTCATACTTGTTATGATGGAGAAACCATTTACTTTTTTTAGTAGAGCAGGATTATATCTAGGCATGTACACCAGCACCAAGCTTTGGTTGTCCTTCACTGTGACACATTACATATTATTTCTTGGTGTTGGTGGATTGAAGTTGTTAGCCCTCTGATAGTTCTTACAGACATTTACTTATAGTTTAATTAACAGGAGTCATTTGCTAATACGTGGCAGTGCACAAGGCACATAAATGTGCCATACCACAAGGCTCTTGGTGGCTGGTATGATGCATGTTTATTTTTCATGAACTGAATTTCCTGTATTCTGTGGACAAATTGAGCTGCTGTTATGTGAAGCTTGTGAGAGTGTCTGATCCAGTGTGTTTGGCGCTTGCAAGCACTCCTTTCATCAAGGCCATTGGTCTTCTAAGTAATCCATAGAAAGCAACAGCTTGGTTCAGTCACTACTATTTGGAGGAGGAAAAAATCATTCCCAAATATACCACAGGCACTACGAAAATAGTGTTAAATTACAACACATTTTACTCTGGCTCAGTCAGAGACACTGAAAACTTTGAGAGCTATTGGGCAGTAAATTGCTAAAACACACTGGTCCCTGGGATGCTAATGCAGCCTGGGCTGGAGCCAAAGTCCGTAGAAGTCTAAAGAAGTCCAGTCAATTCAGCCTGCGTTAGACTGGGTCCTTGGATGAGATTTTCAGCAGCAGTCAACGGTGCTCAGCTCTGTTGACCCTAACTGGGAGCAGAGAACCCGGTGCCGAGCTTTCCTGGCCTGCTGGATTTAACACCGTCTTTGAGTGATTTAAAAGCACTGAGGGGAGGAGAAACAATCTGCGTTTCCCAGTCAGATACAGCACATAGTCTCTCAAGAGCTGATTTTACAAGTGACTTAAACTCAGCTATAAAGCTCTCTTTACCACGTGGCTGATGTGAATTATTTTCCTCCGTGCAGATGTGCCAAACCAGGGGCAGTGAAAGGTGAGTCTGCATGGCTCAGCACAGCTTTTTGGCTGGAGCTGGGAGCCTGCTTGGGGAAATTTAATGTCTGTCTGAGACAGGAGCTAGAGCAAGGGATTTTAACATCTGGAAGCCCTCCGAGGGCACATCTCCTTAAACTCTATTCCTTTTCCTGAGCTCTGGTTTCTTCTGCTGCTTTCAGGCTGCTATTTATTACATTTCAACAGCTGGTGGGAGTTGTGTGTTCATGTCCTGTTGTAGGGTTTCACGGTAGGTCTTTATTCCCTCTTGAATTCCTATAATTCCTCTCATTGGGAAACAAAACCAAACCTATCTATGATAAAAACAAAAGCAAGTCTTCCTGCAGATACAGCAGCACAAAAGCTGGCTGCTCTTTCCCACTGAGGCTATCTGAACCAGGCAGCCTTTCCCCTAGCACCTTCAAAGCCCTTGATTTAAGGAAGGGAAGTGATTACGCAATCATTAAAGATAATGGCTATTTACTTTTTGAAACAATGGACTTGATGAACCACTGAAAATGACCTAATTTTCAGAAGTGCTTTTGGCTTTGGAGCAATCTAGCTGGGTTTGGGATGGAAGTGCGTTCATTATCTTCATGAGGTGGTAAAAAGTGACCTTTTGTTCTGAGAAGAATCACTAGTGTTGTGATTTTTGTGTTGCGGTTTTTTGCTCTTAATCTTGAGGACTGACTTGGCCCCAAGCATGGAAATGCCAGGCTAGAAAACAATACTAGCATTTGAAGTAATAAGCACAGAATAAAAAAATATTTCAAAACTTATAATTATTATAAGTTCTCAGGCTTACCAGAGACAGCTTATTAGGTTTCTCTGTGATGACTCTGCATATGCTAAATGTATATCTTTGCTCTGTCTGCAATAGGGTTTTGCTATGTATTCATCAATATGTGGAAAACCGCTCCTCCTGTTTCACAGAGTCATAGGATGGTTTGGGTTGGAAGGGAGCTTTAAAGATCATCTAGTCCAACCCTCCTCCCATAGACAGGGACATCTTTCACTAGATCAGGTCGCTCAAAGCCCTGTCCAACCTGTCCTTGAACACTTCTAATGATGGGGCATCCATATTTAGATGTTTAGATGTATCCATTTAAGTTACAGAATAGTTAAAATGTACTGCGACCTGTGTAGGCAAGGATAATAGAGTGTAACTGTGTTAATTAGTGTATTCTTAAAAAGCAGGGAATACTACTGGGCTTTTTGCATAAGTTGTATTGAGTTTTACAAACTGGAGGTGATGGGCTAGAAGAATTATTCTCATTCCTGTCTCAGTTCTCCTGGTAGTCTTTCTACCTGTGTACCTGTGGAGCTTGAAAGATGTATCGTATTTACAGCCTGGGCTGAAACGGTGACTGACTACTGCTCCGTTTTGAGCAGTTTGGGAGTTTATATGGATTTATTTCTTAGGGTGTAGTCTGAGGTTCACTCCTGATTTTGAGACTGGGAGTAAATGTCTGTCTGCCTGAAACTGAGGTAGAATATGAGATGCGAATCTCATTTACACTACTGTGCTTCCTCCTACTGTAAAAATGTTTTAAAATGCTCAAGTTGTAAGTATAGAAACGCTTTAGATTTAGGAGGATGGAGTGAAGGGGCATCTGGGTAAGTAAGAGTGAGGCTCATAATACTTCTGAAGGGAGTTGTTCTATTGGTATCCAGCTATATATTCCAATTTATAGGGAATCTGTACTTAGCTAGGATTGCAAGTTTAACTCCGTCAGCTGTGTAAACTTTTGGTATAGGGACATGGTCATCATTCAGTGCTTGTAGCCTAGATGAGTGAAGCCTCCCCACTTCTGCAGCTGTCTTTGCCCTCCAAGAGACAGATGAGAGACTTTGACACAGCTCAGATTTTTTTTTTAGTTCAAGTTTGGATAATTTCAGTATTTATTGCCCTTTTGCTATTGCATAGTTCAAGTGGAATATGCGATCCAGCACATCTTCCTACAGTGTATGGGCTTCTGCCACATGCGTGGTCTCTCCAACATGCTAATGAACTTCAGCAAAAAAAAAAAATGCGTATTCTTTCCTGGTTAAACACAAGAATTAGATGATTAATAAAAGCACGTATACTGACAGTTTCATTTCACACATAGGTTCCTGAGGGCCTCGTGCTGAATCAAAGGCGAGATTCTAAACTACAATATTGCTAATTTGCTTGACAAAAAAGCATTTTATAAAAAGCCAGAACTTTGTGATCTCTGTCTAGAAAATACAAATTTGCATGTGTATGTGTATATAGAAAGGGAGAGCATTGTCCTTTAAGAATTGCATACACTTTTGGAGTACATTTTAAACTGTTTTACTGCAAATGGTGGTTGTGATCTCAGGTCTATAGAAAGACGCAGTATCTTCCATGTGACCTACTGATGAAGCTGGGAAATAAACCAAGCTTTTAAGCACGCAAACCTTTATTTGGGTGGTGGTGTGGTTTTTTTTTTGTTTTTTTTTTTCAAATTTTTTTTTTTTTTTTTGTATTATAGGAGCATTAATGGGTGAGACAAACAAACTGAAACTTCATCAGACTTTCTGTTCTTCAGTTTTATTTTGCATTCTGGGCAGTGAACCATGCTAAAGCTCTTTCCACTTCACTGGTGCATGCCGGAAAAGTGTAACTGAGAGCTTATGTAGTTTTGAGCAGACACTGCAGTAAAATTCCCTTCTGACCCTTTTGGCTATTCAGGCTTTTGCCAATGCTGCTAAGTCACCTAAAAGGCTGGATTAAAAATATCTTGCCTGGTCAGAGCTGGTTAATCTGTGCTTGGTTTATGTGTTTGGACAAGCAAAAAGTTCTCATTGATGATGGGTTATGCTTTTGACATGTATGCCTTGTTTTAGGACCTTCTTGTACCATAGATTTGGCCACATTTGAATGTGGTTCTATCATTTCAACACTCCTAGAAGACAAAGACGACTTTCTGTGTATTTCAGGCAGGAGAAATGGCTCTCACATCTCAAGCATTCTGGACCATAGCAGTAGAAGGCCTAGGCTCTCAAGTACATAAGGTGGGAGCACAATAAGAACATGAACGAAAACAGGGCGAGAGTCAGTTTTCTGCCTTGGCAGCTCAAAATTCTCCCCAAATACAAAGATGCCTAGTTGGTGCCCTGCATGCCCTAACCTAGCCAGGCTGGTGATCAGCAACAGTGAAGCTGGAGTTGTACAGACATCAGCACACCCTGTGCAAAGTCACCAGGCATCCTTTGGTCTGTGACAGTCCATGCTGCTGTGATTTCATTGCTATTGCTGCTAGAATAAAACTCACTCAAGTGTGTTGCCATGTGCAGCAGTTGTATTCTGCTTGCAGTGTAGACATGACCTTGGAGCACGGTGGTAAGGTACTATCTCCACAGCTGGGAGGAAAACATCAAGCATGACTCCAGAATGTGTTAAAACTGCTCACCTTTAAATCAAGGGCAAAACTTAAAATAAGATAGGTTAAGGTAGACTAAAGAAAGCCCCATGCAGGCTTTCTTGATTAGTCTCATTCAGGGTGGTGATTCCACACGATGATATGAGTTTGACTCAATGGGCTAAACTCAGGCTTGACTTTTACTTGTTAAGTTATTATGAAACCTGAAATACTTGTGCTAACAGAAACAATACTGGTGCAGCTGTATAGTTAGAAAGACAGCTTACACCACTGTAGTTCCTTCCTGTAAGAAGAGTGGAATAAGCTACCCTAAAATAAAGCATGATGCAGATATAACTGTTATCACAACAGACGGACTGGGGAACCTGTGAGTGTTTGGGAAAGGTTTTAAGAATTACTCCAGAGTTTAGACTATAATTGCTTCCCATTTCTGTGGGTGGCTACTAATAAATTAAATTAGGATACTTGTACTCTGAAATACTTATCTTACTTTAAAATTTCAGATTTACATTCAAATAGCAAAAATACACCACTACTTTTGCTGTTTTGTTAGCTCGTTTCTACCTCTTGGCTCTTCTGGTACACAGAATACTTGTATCCAGAACAAGCAAAGATGCACGTGGCCGTATATTAGATCTGCGCTGTGTTACGATACATGATGTGGTACATACATACAACAGATGTTATCATGCTACACATTGCCATACTATAGGCCATATCTGGCACATGAGCAGGACTCCACTGTGCCAGGCACTGTATCAGCACCAAGCAGAAAGCTGATTCTGCACAATGAGCTTTTCATCTTAATAGAAATCAATATATAGCAAATGGATATAGATGGTACATAGGGGACTGCAGAAAAGATGAGGCCATATTTTTCATCAGTTCTGATATAGGTGGCACCGAAAAGTTGTCAGAAAAAAAACTGGAGGAGACGAGCAGTAGTGGTAGGAAAACACTTGTTAGAAAATCGATATTTGGATGATAGCGAAAGACTTCATGGGACGATCAGAAGCAGGAATCAATGCCTCGGTAGCAAGTGAAGAGTGATAGATAAGGTGAGGGTAAGTGATAGAAAGCCTTGAAACCAAAGATAAGCTTATGCTGAAAGCCTTGCAACCAAAGATAAGTTTGATGCAAGAATGTGTGGAGAAAGCTGCTGAAGATGGTGATGAATGAAGTGATAGTGACAGGCTTGGACCATGATCTTTGCTGAAGCCTTCTGAGTGGGAGAGAACAAGTGTCTCTTTATTGAGACTGGAGGAAATGATGTTGGAGTCACTGAGGTGTTTGGTCCTGGATGGTTGAGAAAAGAAGAACTGCACAGATGTACTGTAAGAAGCACGTGCAGGACATCCTCTCTACCCCTCTGTGTTAACACAAGCTAAAATAAGTTGTGACTTTAAAGTGTATTTTCTGCTACTAACTACTCCACTTGCATGTAGCTCTCTGGGAACAACAACATTTTTCTATTTAGCTTAACCCTTTTCAAGTGAAATTGCAAAGAGGAATGTTTCTGGTCTGGAAGAAAAGTGTCCTCCTGCAGAGTTGAGGAAATCAGGAAGAAGCTATTAGGAGAAGCTGTGTCTCAGCAAGACCTTCAGCATAGTCCAGATGTGTAGACCTAAAAAGTGCATATCCAAGATGACAGCTAGTGATACGGGGCTGAGCTGTGTTGTCCACAGGATGAAATGCGAGACTAAGCAAAATTCCATGGGAAATGAAACATTCCCTTTAACTGTGTTGTGCTTGAGCTGAAGGATAGATGTTGTGGATGTGCTGTCCAAAAAACAGGCCAAGAGTTTACCAAGTGCTGAAAGTGAGAAACCTGGAAATAATTGTACATCTATGTGTCATCAGTTCATATACAGTTGAAACTGCTGAAAATAAATAAATAAATAAAATTAGCCAGAGATAAGATGCAGAGGAGGAAGAAAAGCTGATCGGAGTATTTTATGTAACAGCACCACAGAATGTGAGAGAGACTGTTAGGGAGGGCATGAGTAAAGCAGGAGAAATCAGGTTTGGACAGAGTCATAAAAATTATGTCCTTTACATGTCCTGAGGGACAACCTGAACAATTGTATTAATACTGTTGTAGTATTTGTAAGGTCACATTAGTGATGCTGGACATGCTGTATGATTAACACTGTTACAATGTTTGTGTAATAAGGAATATAAGCAATCAATGGTTATATTAGCATTCTGATCTTGGCAAACACTTGAATTAACATCGTGTGTGACAGTAACAGTGCTAGTACTGCTAGTTCTCTAGTTCCCATTTTTGGAGGAGTCTGTGGTTTTTTTTTTACTCTATCTTATTTTTTTTCTTGTTGGAAGCAAATCCACCTCCTACTGGAATAGCTGAAAGGGGAAAAAAAAAAGAAACTAAACCACTGTCAAGGAAATAATTGCTATGATCCCCTCCTTTCTGAACCTCTTTTCCCCTGTGTTTTCTGCCGTCTTGTATTTAGGCATCCCGCCTGCTCCTGCAATCAATGGGAATTTCTGCCCTTAAGAAGCAAGCAGTGTAACACTGTTTTGTTACCCTGTGATTTCATTAAATATTAAGCTTTCCAAGAAGTGAATAATCTGTTAGTTAAATATAAATGATAACCATGGCTTGATTCACTATTCTGCTTGTCTGTTTTGTGCAAAGCAGGCGTAAAGCTGCTGCCATTTTGGCAGGAGAGCAGTTTGTGCTCTGCTTGGTCTGTGTCCCGGTACGTGGATCGGTATGGCATATCGTATAATCCAGTTGTTAAAAGACTCATATGGATGGGTTCCAGAAACAAGGCTGGAGCAGACACAGAGGATCATATTTAGAGATCCAAATAGCAATTTGAAGTTAGTAGATGATGATTGGCACGGGGAACCTCTCATCTTAGATGATCCTGTATTTGCTGCTGGGTTTTGCGTTGGCTTTGCCAGTGTGATCAAGATCCATTAGGTGTGTTAATAGCAAATTAGGAATGCTTCTGCCAGGTTACCTTACTGCTGTTTCTGATGGGCTTGGCGTAATTCAGTGCAATCACTGGCACTCGTAGGTATGACATTTTGATTCTTATTTTCCTTCCTCCTTCTAATAACTTTTGCCATGTTCTTCCTCAGCCTGCTCCATCAGACTGGTCATAGTCATAAGAGCTTCTGGCTATTTTCTCAGAGTGCAGAGAGTTGTGTTCTTGTTTATTTTATTTTTTTTTTAAAGGTAAAAAGAAAGGGAAGTGGTTGAATGATGTCCCCTTTACTGGAGACTGGAAACACGGAGTTTTGTGGTCCCTTCAGCAAACACTCAGAATGAGTTCACAAGCTTTGCTCCTTAGAGTGGATCTCCTCTGCCTTTGTAAACCTTACAGAAAGTACTTCTAAAGAACTGATTATCACAGAATTTCCTGACTGGTCAAGAAGCTAGGAGGGAATTGGCTTTGGGAAAGCAGTTATTGATCCGTAAAAGCAGAATAATTGCAACAAGCAGTAATTAGTGAAATCAAATTTCACTCTGCACTAACTGCCCTTGCATATTTATTATACTCCAGTTCTTGGCTATTTTCCATGTGATTCTGTCACTGGTCTACCATTAATACAGTTTAAATCCATTGGTAACAAACTGGTCAAGTCATTAAATTTCAGCGTCCTTTGCTCCCTTCACAGTCCGTGGTAACTTGCTGTTAAGTCAAGCTTTTGCGAAACTTTGGCTGTGATTCCCGCAGACTATGACAGTGGCACAACGTTATGTCTCAAGATTCTCTGAGTCAGATTAAGATTCAGGAAACAACAATATAAATAGAGCTCTCCAAATAGTACCTTTACATCATCATCATGTGTTTCCAGTCGGAGGATAAATACTTCCTCATTCCAGTGGTGATATCACTTTTCCAGACCCTCTCTAAAGCTAAATATAGTCATAGAAAGTGTCTCCGCTCATATAAACTGAAGCACTTGAGTCATTTAAGACCCTGGAGAATTGGAGAGGATATGCTGTATCATGCATCATGGACAGTCATATGGGATAGTTTAATTGTAATTAGTAAAAAAGGGAGGTATGGTCTTAGAATTTAAATGTAAGTTTGGAGGTCAGTACTTCTGTTACATATGGAATGGCCTTGTACAGATGACTCTGTCCATCTCTTGATCCTTGGACTTACAAAATGCTGCCAATCACTGAGACATCTGGGTGCCTTCCACCTGGAGGAAGTTGGAGAGACCTCAGGCAGCTTTGTGGCATTTCTGGTAACTTCCTCTTTTACAAGCTATGCTCCACTGGCAGTTGTTCCCTTCTGAAGGGAATAATAAGGAAGAAGCGAGATCCTTTGGGCCTGACTTCCATGGTTGCTGAACATGTGCACTCATTTCTTTGCTCAAAACACATGAAGCAACTGTGCTGCAAGCTTCCATGGTGGGCTCTCAAATTCAGAATCGTCCAAAATCAATGGCCACTTCTGAAAGTGACTTCTAATCTTAATTTCCTATTCAATTGGAAAAAAGAAATCAGATAGGAGCAAGGGATGTGATAGACAGAAAAAAATAAGCATTTAGGCCCTGTACAAAATTCAGTAGCATTGATTAGATCAAAAGAACTAATGCGAGGGTCATGTCAATGAGCCATTGTCCTAACACCTAACCCTTCCATGGTTATAACTGCTCATTCCCATACCTTAACTCTTCTGTTCTTACTGACCATGATGGAGTCTTGCTAGCTACGTTTGTAGCGCAATCCAATCTCAGAAGGTGAACAATAACCCCTGTACATAGGCATTGTTTTAAAATGAAGGGATGGTTCCCTTCCAATCTTTGGATGTAGAAATACAGAAAGAAAATGACTGTTAGGCCTGTAACTTGCTAGGTGGCCAGGTGAGCTGATAACCTGGAGAGATCAGAGCTCTGCAATGCTGACAGCACATCAGCCCTAACCTGGGGAGAAACGCCTTGCTCTGCACTGGGCTTTCTAACCTCCCCTTGCCATGACCACTAATTGAGGAAGGTTGAGAAGACCATTTTTTCACCTGTAAAAGAAGGTTTAAAAAAAAAAAAAACAACCAAAAAACCAAACAAAAACCAACCCACCTTCCAAGTCTGGCATAGAGTCATTAGACTAAACTAATCAGCATGCTCATTTGCCTACTGATACCCAGAATGCTTTTCTACTCTGCTGCTTTTTCATGGAAATGCTGGTGTTTGAGCCATCAGAAAGAAAAGGCACGCTGGGTGAGTGGAGAGCATATTTCTTTGTCATATGCTTTCCAAGTAAGAATACCAAGATCTCTCTTTGTATTTGGCTTCCACAGATTTCTAAATGGTACCGAACTGTGAGATTTTTGGCTGGTATTTTGAGAGAATAAATCTCCCTTTAAAAAGAGCCCTAAATAGGTCTGAAGCTTCAAGAAGAAAACTTGGGGGTGGGGGAAGTCTCTCTCAATCCACCTGTAAGCCTCAAAGGAAGCAACTTTTTCTTCCAGCGTGCCTTGCAGCCCCCTCAGGCAGCAAATCCCAAAGGAAGGCAGAAGCCCCACACGACTTGTGCCTGGGAGGAGTGATGCTGGGAGTCTTGCTGATCCGTCCTGTTTGGGATAGCAAGCTGAGCAGAGTCGGGTACGCCACTGAAAGTTAGTCTCCTAATCAGAAGCACTACAGAAAACCACAGCCTGAAGGCTTTTCTCTATACCAGGGGATTGTACTCTTCTAATTATATGGTCAGATATTCTGGATATACAGAAATGGAAAACTACCTCTGAAGTTTTGCACTTAAGCTTGTAGAGGTACAGACAAAAATTTCTGGGGAAAAAACAACTGGCAGGTGATGCTTAAGGCTTTCCAGCAAGAACCGAATGCATCCTGCAGTTATAATCACACTTTGGTGAATTGCATTCAGTATTAATCCTCCTCATAATTTATTTGGATCTGGCAAATATGTATTTTGTAAAGCATATTTTTATTTATGATGGCATTTCTGGTCTCTGATTATTTTTTTTTTCTTCACAGACAGTGGGAGTTCATTCACCAGTTTCTGAAATGCTGGCTTTTCAGTGCTGAAAGATGCCACTTGTCAAGCAGCACAAAGAAGTGGTGCCCATGCTAGCTGAGCTAAGGGAGGGTGTTGTACGCTTGTTGTCATTATGAGGAACTTTGTGGGTAGGTAAATGGTAGTTTTCCAAACCAGAATTTGGCACAGTAAAATGAATGTATTCTCCCCCTGGAAGAAAAATACTGTAGAGTTGTTACCAGGCGTAGTGATTTGCACTGCCTGAGATGCAGCAGGAACCAAATCAGGGAAAGAGCAGGCACAGCAGTGTTTTTGCCTGCAGTTCCCGCTTCTCACTTGCAGATGCCTTACCCATATTTGTGTGCTATCTAGGTGTTGAAGTGAAAACATCCTCCTCCTCAGCCTTCAGGTTACCCTGTCTCTAGCAGTAACCAGTCTCTGCGCTGCCTGAAAAGATCTACTGTGTGTGAGGCATCAGCTTAGCACTTCAGGCGTGGAGAGGCTGGAAAATAGACAACAAAAGCTTCTTGTGAATTGCCAAGAAATACTCTGCTATAGGAACTAAACAGGGAAATAAGTGTTAGTGTAAATTCAGCACTGATGTGTTCAGCTTTGTCTTGGAGGGTAGAAATACTTATTGTTTTCTTGCTGGTGCCTTGCATGCTGACACAGGTAACGCCATGGACAACTGGCTGGTTTATGCTGATGTCTGATCTGTGTCCAGAAGGGTTTTGGGGAGGTCGGCATTCATTTCTTCTATCTCATTAAGCTGAATCAAGCTGCACTTAACAGCTTTCACATTTTAGTGTGTGGCTTTTCCCCTGATACATACCTTCTCTGTTTCCAAGACATCACTCATAAAAGGAGACAGCATCTGGCGTGAGCTAAGGGAACACGAATATTTAGGACTCTTACATTTAGCCCTGTTTCTTTTGGTGTATGCTGGTTCTTTGGAAGCTTTTGTAGGATGCAGGGACTGGCAGGATGTAGAGGCATATGATGGGGTCAGCCTTGGATTATGGTGTTTTTTGTAAAGCATTTTAGCCTTGAGTAGCATTCATTCTCTTGCCTCCCCTGGCTGTAAGGAGCAGGGAGATTTGCCACAGACTAGATTCAGAAGGTCAGTGATCTAAACAAGTGTGTTATTTATTTTCCCCTAGGATCCGTAGGCTCCTTTCAAGGCCAAAACAACTGTATTTGAAGTGTGTAAACACATATATTCCTTTCTCTGAGAGCTTATGACCTTATTGGGCACAAAGACAAGCCAGGAGGAAATTGTAAATTAAACAAAATCAGTTAAATTTTAGCACAGAAACACATATCCTGATGCTGGAAGAAAGAGCAAGCAGGAAACTTTACAGCAATTCTTGTGGAATAGTTTTATCATTAGAGCAATTTTGGAGCAGTGCGTTCAGAAGAGCCTGCAAGACAACTAAGTTACTTATCACTTCGTATCCATGCAGACAATACATGCTAAATCATCAGGAGATATCTTCTGTCTGTATTTCCAGTGAGAGCAGTGTCAGCGTGAGCCCTGCTAGCTTCCACTGAGAGACTTCTGTGAGCAAACCGCAGAACAAAACAGCTCAAGAGCCCCTTTCTCCGTGCGGCTTTTGGGGAAAAATCTTTTGTTTGAGCAAAAGGAACTGAGCCAGTAGTGCCTGGAAGGATTTGGGCTCCCTGCTGAGATGTAAATCACTTTTGATTCTGTCTGGAAGATATATTCTGGGGACAGAAATGAGTGACTTGAGGAGGTGAGTGTGATTGGTGACAACCTTTACGTGGTCTGAGAGGGTGGTGGCTCTCTTTACACCCTGACAGTGCTCAGAAGGGGAGGAAAAGAGTCTCATCCAGTTATGAAGAAGCATGATATCCTTGGATTTGAGTTAAGCTGGAAAAAAAAACAAGCTAAAAAGCTTGCCCTCAGCTGGTGTTTTTGGTTACCAACTATGATACTTGCACTGTGTTAGCACATGGGAGCCCAATGTGAACTCAGCGTACCCTGTGAACATGGAGCAAGAAAGTAGTTCCCTCCTCAGATGGCTCACAATCTTACTTGTCACATTTCTGTGTTGTTTTTAAGATGGTTCTCTTGCCAGTGTTGCTGTATGAAAACCCTGCACAAGCTTTTGGGAGACAGGCTGATAATGCATGCAGTGACCTCAGATGCAAAACCAGCAAATTGGAGGAACAAAGGGGAAAAAAGGTGAGGTGGTAGTAGAGGGAGGCTACAGCAGCAGCAATGAGAAAGGCAGTGGAAAGTCTCTTTGCTGTTCTGCCTCACTTACTAGGTAGGATAAAACTAACTTTAGAACAACTGTGTTTGCCACGAAGAGACCTCCTCTGGGTGTATTTTGGAAACCCTGCTGTTTCTCTACCTAGAGCAAAGTAAAAAAAAGCTTTTAAATGCAAATATACACCCAGTCCCTTCTTTTCACTTTGTTTTCTTGTAATAGTGGGCTAATATTCTTACTGACAACAAGAAGCTACAGTAGGCCTTGACTCTTAAGTGGAAATCAGGGGTAACTCCAAGGAAGTCATTGGTATTTCCTTGGTTTTGATGGAACTTGGGTGGGGGGAGCTAAGGGGCTAATTACAAAGGATGCTATATATTTTAACTTGCTCTTGAAGAGAGTGGCCTCATTCTTGTCATCCTTGCCAGTGTGACACTGGGGATGATGCAGTGGTGTGACCAAGGAGAGAGTAAATGAAAGGGACTTGACCTTGGTTTGGGTACTGTAAGTATCAAACTTATTGAAACATTGGTTGCTTTATGAAAAATCTTACTGGCTTTGCAAGTGGATTTGAGCGGGCTGAGGGGTGTTTTAGCTATGTAGCAAGGTACAAACTTTCCTAACTTCAGGTTAGGACTCTGTCCTGGTTTGGGGAATGTTCCCATGCAACAGCACAAGGCTGCCAGTTCCATTTTAAATGACCTTTTCTATTCCCCAAAACTGTGAGGTGTTTCTTTATTCATTCTTGCCATAACACCCAGAAACAAGTACAAGCCAATAATCCATGGAGCTTTAAGATGCCCCAAACTAGGAGGAATCAGAGTTTTCAAGTTATGCAGGTCACACTCTTCTCACTGGTGACTCAGAAGTCAGTCTCGTCCTTTCGCTGAGGCTCGAGATCTTACTAGATTTGCCAGTAAAGTTCATCAGCATGAACAATCAGCTTCCCGTGAATGTTCATATGACCAAATGGCATGTGGTTTTAAGAACTATTTAGTACATAAACAGAAAACAAGAAGTAATATTCAAAGGCAATTTTTTTCCCCCTAATATTTAAGCTAAAGTTCATTTGACTTGGTCTTTTGCAGTCAATTGGACTCCCACTGACCTGTTTTTGTGCCCCTAACAGTGTGCCAAAAGATTAGATGCAGGTGAAAGATAGCTAAAGCAAGAGTGAGAAGAGACAAACTAAATTCTTCCTGTCTCTGATACCAGTCATTACCAGATGGCCATTAAACATAAAGTAGCTTCTCTATAGGATGGAAAATGTTAGGTTCATACAGTGCATGTACAAAGGTTTAGCATGCCAGATAAGTATTACAATAGAAAAACAACAGTGATGGAGTCAGCGAGGGAACTACTACTCCTCCACATCCTCTGACATCTGTTGAAGTCCCTTCTCAATGTCCTTCTGCTCTTATTGTTCAGAGCATGTGAGCTCCAGGCCTGGCAGGCATGTTTGTAATTAATGTTTCCAACATCATCCTGATGCTGCTTGCTGTGCCACGCAGAACATGTGTTCCTATGAAGCTGGGCTGTCATGTGGACCGCTCAAGGGTAGTGCTGAACTTTCATCAGGCTACTGCATTGTAAGCCGGTCTCTGTGCAGAATAATAAAAGCAAGCCTTGCTGGAGGAGCGGCTGAGCTGGGATTCCTAGAGTAAAAGCAGGTGTGAAGAGGGAAGGGCATCAGCCTGTCAGGGGGACCCATAAAGGGAGTTTACCAGGATTCTTAATGTGAAAATGAAATAACTACAAATATATGGTTGTATGAAAGAGTGCTCATCTGCTGGGGAGTTTATTCCTATGGGACAGGGTAGAGGGAGAAAATGTTCATAGCCTTCCTTTTTCAGTAGGCTTCATGAGTATTGGCTGCTGCCTTTTTTTGGATGCCCATTACTGGAGACTTTTAGAGCACCCACAGCTGCCGGTGAGGTAGTAGACACTGGAAATGAATCCCTAATTAAGTGCCCCAAACTATCAGTCACCTAGCAATCAGACATAAGAAGATAAGATATATGCCAAATTGGGTCACACCGAGGATCATATCTGGCCCTGTATTCTTCTCCAACACTGCCCAAAGGATGTGCTGATCAGGCAGGGCATGGGAGCCTTGGCCCTGTCTGCAGTCTACTCCCTTGCATTCTCCTGCACCCACCACTCTTCTATGAGGGATGTCAGGAGGAGCATCCTCGCCTGTTCCTCGTACTGTTTGTTTATGGACCCGTTGTCCTTGGATTTGTCTAATCCCTCTTTGAACCTGCTGATGCTGTCTGCCTGTGGCAGATGTTGCAGGTCATCACTGTGGCAACAAATTTAAAAAATGCACTAAAGTCTCAGTAGAAATGTATCTTTTCCTATTAATTTTAAATTATTTCCTGCTAGTTTCAGTGAAAGCCTCCCATATCTAATAACAGTGAATTTAGTGAAAAACAGTTCTATGAGTACCTTATCTATTGCCTTCATAATTTTGTAAATCTTGATCATTTACTGTGTCAGACTTATCTTCTTTAAGCTGAAGACCCCCAGCCTTTTTAGTCTGCCTTGGTAAAGCAGTTTCTCTGTCCCCTTAACCATTGCAGTTGCCTGTGTGTCATTCCTGTTTCTGCATCATCCTTCTTTAAATGCAGAAACCAGAAATGCCCACAGTACTTGGGAAGCCTGTAGGCTTCATGGAGATTGAACTTGAAGATGGAACCAAAGCCTTGCAGAATTTACTGTGCAGAAGAACCATCACAGCTGCCAGTTCAAATGTTCACTGGGCACAGTGTTTTACAAATGTATTTCCATCTCTAAAATAATAACAGTAACAGCAATTCATAATATATTTGATATTTCATACTGTGAATCTGAATGGCACATTACAGAAAAGCAGAGATAGGGCACGTTGAAATAACATGGCTTTCATGCTTTGTGAACAAAGTAGTTTAACACATGGTCCCAACCCTGCAAGCTTTTCCAGCTGTAGTGTTGCCAAGAGCAATCACATGAATTCGCAGGGACTGTTCATGGTAGCAAGCAGCATTGTTGCCTCTGAACCCATGATGCTTGGGTGTGTACATGCATATGTGCATATATAAGTAAGGGCTTTTTTTTTCTTCTAAGCCTTGTTGTATTTTGCCAATGTTAATATCAGTGCCTTAAAAAGGTAGAGTGAAGGTTGGCTTAATTGCGTGGAAAGACTGCAGAAATTTCCACTTCATGTACAAAATTGATAGCTAGACTGAGATAATGTCTTATGAGGTTTAAGATTAGGATTGGATCTGAAGATCCCTGAACTTGTCCCTATGGGTAAGGATTTTTAAATCTGGTGATCTGTTTTGTAGTCAGACTTATTTTTACCAAGCTTTGTTGTTCTGTTGCTCCCTGCAGATGGAGGGTTAACCCTGGGTAGGTGACTTTGTGCAGTAAGGACTATAACTTTTTTGGTATTGCCCACTGAAACAGTGAAGGAATATCCCATGTTCTTGCTGTGTGATCAGCTTCTTGTGAATTTTAACCCCTGCATCCCCTGAATGTTGTTTGTGTGCTTTGAACCTGGTTAATTGTGTCCTGGTTTTGGTAGATGGTTTCTTGAACCTTGGAGACCACTGCTTTTGCCAGAGATCAGCTGTTTTACCGTATTGACCTATGCTCCAAGGATATCCATGTTTTTTATTGGAAGTTATAAAAAATTGAATGTATCAATTTGATGTACTAATTGACAAGGAGAAAACTAAGAAGCATTACGTGTGAAAGGCATCCCATTACTTGTGGGCATTCTCAATCCTTTGTGTGTCGGGAGAAGTGACAGTATGCATCAATGTTTCATTTGAATTTCAACATTTTTTATCAAGGTAACAGAACTAATTTACAGTCAATGTTTTGTCCAGTAAATTTTGTCTTATGAATCCAATTCCCAGTGTTTTTAAAAAGAGCAGCACATTTTCTAGGATAAATGTGATCTACTTTGACACCTCTTTCATTCATTTTTCTGCCTTTTCCCACTTCATTATGAATGATAATCCATCCAAAAAGCTGCAGTGGCTTTACTGTGCAGCTGCAACCCATGTATAAGCAGTTTGGCTGCCTTCCCCAAATGGCACATTTCAACCATGACTGTCATAAAAGCTGCTACCAAGGATTCTACCCATACTGATAGACATGTGTTTGGACTGGCTTCATTATGGTTTTAAGTCAGGTCATATTCAGGAGTATTCCTGGCCCCTGGCTACACGGTAAAGTAACGCTCCGAAATTTCATCTCATGAGATATCAGCTGTCACTTTTGAGTCATTGAGAAATGAGTTTGATGGTATCTACCCCGTCCTTGGTGAAACATTTGCTCATAGGACCATCTGCCCCTTTAATAGAGTTGTCATTTCAGCATCGCTTCAATTTCTGCAGCAGCTGCCCATTGATAATAAGTCAGATGCGGGGATGTCACAGAGAACAGCAGAGCCTGACTGCAGTGCTGTTGTTGCCTTCAGCTCGCTCTGCCAGTACCTCATCTCCCCAGTTAATGAAATCTACGTTGTGCACTCTGCCTGATCCACCCTTCAGATTTCTTCTTGAACAGTCTCCAGCCAGAGAGGCAAGTCATGCAGTAGCTCAGACCAGATGCCTTTTCCATGGTCTCCACATACAGTGAGCATCTTTCCGTGCCTGCTAAGATGTGTTTTTAGCTTGGCTTGGCTAAGTCCAATTAAAACATTGGCAAAGATACAGGAATTTACTGTTTCACATGGATTAGCATTTCTAGGTTCTCATTTTAGGCTTGATCTTGAACTGATAATATGTTTGTTTATTATTAGACTTGCCAGACATGTGCTTTTCAGCTGTCCAAGTGAGCATCCTGTGGAACCACTGCAAATCCGAGCTGCCTGGTTTGTAGCACCCCAACAGTACTGAGCCCCACAGAGCATGAGGGACTGACACTAATGCTGTCTGCTTTGGGATGTAGGCTTCTTGTAGACTTTCAATGGTGCTTCTCTTACAGGTGTCCTCTGTTACCAGGCACAAACGTGCCAAACAAATGTTACAAGAGAACGCAGCATAGGAAGGGTCGTTCCAATAGTATGCCCATTAGCCCGAGATTCAGGAGGGGCAAATTAACTTTTCTGTCCCGCTACTGATTTTCTGCCTCCTTTATAGTGGCAGCTTGTCTTCTCAATTAACTTTAGATGGCTTATGTTTAGGCATCTGGTCTAAAAGTCATGTATTTAGTCTTGACTGGTTACCAAGGCTCTTTGTAGATGATGGGAAGGCGGGCACCATCCTAAAATGTGTGCCTAAATCAGATAAGGTAAATAGCCTTCTGGCAGTATATGTTTCTGTCTGTTGAGTCCATAGAAATCCCAGATTATTCGTTTTGACTAGGTGCTTAACTTTGAGGTGGCAGAAAGGAGCAGAAATGAATCCAGAGCTTGTAGTCCCTCTATGCCTCTTTCTCCTGGGCTATACAAATAATTAATGATTATCTGCTGTTTCACAGGATGTTGTGGTCGGTAATGATGAAAGTGCCTGGGATTTTATAAGTAACTGAGTTATGCAGAATGAAAACCTGCCCCCATGTAAGCGGAGGTGACCCGAATGAAATGACAGTGGCTGCTTTTGAGTGGGAAATAAAAAGAGAACATTTATCCTCTTCCCAAACAGCTAGTTTTATAAAATTTATTAAGTCAAAAGCATAAGCAGCTTTTGTGGCAATTTTGACTCCATTTTCTCCTCCCCTACAGTTGAAGTCTTTCATAGATTTCTGCATGTGTACTGTCTGATCACAAATCCTGCACCTCTACCCAAGGTTTGGGAGTCAATAAATTCCCTTTTTGTTTTTTCATCTTTTTCTTTTCTCTTTTCCATCCTATGTTCACATGGAAGGCTCTGAGGAGCTTTGTGCACATTGCTGGGTTACCTTACCTAGGACTTCTGGGTGCTTTTTTGGTCTTTGGCCCATCTTCCAGGCAGAAAGAGGGGAGCAACTACTGTTATGGTTGGGGCACTTATTGTCTGTTAATAGAATAGATTGTTAGGCAAAAGTGCCACATGCTTCCTGTCCTTCTGGGATCCTAAGAATCCTTCTGGTGAGAGCCTCTCACACCGTGGTCTTCTAGGCTTTGTGAAAACAATGCTGGTGTTTTTTTCTTTTTGGGACATGTAGTCAAGATCATTGGGCCCAGCTGTCTGGGAACTGGGTATCTCCTTGGCTGGAGCTGGCTGCGTGAGCAGAGGGCAAGTCGCCACATGGGACCCTGAGCACTTGGTGCGTCCTGCAGAGTGGTGGGAGTCGTGAGGCCCTCGGGCTTCGTGTTTGGTCTCATTCAGCTCAGTGGGGTAGTGATGAAGACATACCATGAAGTGGTTTAGCTCAGTACCCACTGCTGAAAGGAGTATGAAGGCATTACAGCATGGCCTTGACAGGGTTTGGCTGTGTGCTCCAAGCTACCTGACAACCTGGAAAGGCTTAAGTGAAGTTGCAATGCACGATGCCTCACGTGCCAGGTAAGACTTGCTTAGTCACAATTAGTTACTTGTTCCTTCTAGATCAGATTCATGTTGGTTTAGCAGAAACTGACCCACCAGAGCCAGATGCTATATTCACTCACACCTCTGAGGCACTACTTGAAAACAATTTCACTGGTCTGGAGAAAAACAGTCTGTTTCTTTTAGTGTGAGACCCAGTGTGGAATGATGAATGGTTTTCTGCTTGCCCTGTCCTGCTCTACTTTTACCATAAAAACTACTTTGTTAAAAATTTCCTGGTTGGTTGTAAGAGCCACCCAAGGACTCAGACTTGTGGATTTGCACAGATCTAACACTGTAGGGCGTGACTCGTGGGTAGTAGGCACTGCTGGAAACATTTTCCCACTCCGTTCTGTCTGCACTTATTGAGGAAACTGGGGAATGAAGTTAAGACTTCAAGTGCTTTTCCATAGAAACCTGTTACACTGGCTTTCAGTTGTGATATAAATATGTCACTTCCCACCAGGCATTTTGCACGTTGTGCTGTCCTTGATTCCCTTAGTGGTACTGCCTTCCTCACCATGAACAGGAGATGTGACACTTCTCATTTACTCCAAAGTACGTTCCTGGTGGCACATCTCTGCTACGCGCTACATGATGCGAAGGGAACAGCGTTTTTCCTTGTAGGTGCACGTTATGCTTGCGCTGCAAGAGCTGCCTTTAAACTTGCTGACAGATGTTATGGCACTGGCACAGCTGGGGTTGCTTTGAAGCTGCCTGTAATGCACATGACACCTTCTCCAGGGGTCTTACCATTAGATATTTTGCACTTCATCTTCCTTTAGAGAACTCCTTGCAAAACAAAACCCCATGGCACACAGGGTAAGTAGGGAACCTGGTGTGTGTTGAAGAAAGCCCTCATTCCCCTTTGCATTGCACTCACACACACTAACGTATGTTATTAAGGGATGCCTTAAACTCATTTATTTATTTATTTAAGTTGTAGATTATGACCTGGTCTGATTTCAGACAGCATGCCCATACCACAAGTACATTTATCTGTTTCACTCTTGATGTGTATTTTGTTAGAACAGTGCTGGGTCTTTATTTGGGGTGGGGAGCTGTTGAATGTGAACTCTGAGCCCTGAGATTTCTTCCTGTTTCTCTGACTGAATGCCCATGGGATCTTGCATTTTGGCGTTTGGCCACAGATTGAAACCCTCTGTGGCCCGCCATGACCCTGTAACTGCATAAATCAGCCCTAGAATTTGGCTTCTGATCAAAATTTTTTGTTTCATTTATTGCATACAATTGTTTATTGTATTCCTAATGCAGTGATGTGTAAGGAGACAAGTGTTTCTGAAAGAGGATTTAGGTCAAGCCGAAAGAAATTGCTATTGAATGTCATTGATTTTGCTTTATATAACTAGGGCTCTTTTTGAAGTCCTTCTTTAAATGTTTAGTGACGATTTTTCCCCTTTAACTCAAGGGTCAGTGTCTCATATTGGCTGATTGTGTGGGTTCTCTTGCCAGCGTACAGAGGTTGCCAATTGTTTCTTTTCATCTTACCAGGCTTGGCTTTCCACCGTGTCTGTAAGCAGTGCTTGAGTATCGTATCCAGATGACGGTGCAGCTCCCCGCAGCTAGACACTGCTCACTGACTTCCTCTAACAAGCTTTTCTTTGCTGACTAGGATACTGTTAAGCCCTTCTTGTGTTACTCAAGATGGGTCAGGGAAAGGCCATCTGTTTGCCTAGATTTCGGTTTCCTGCTTATAGCTTAGCTATTCTCTGCTCGGCACCTTGTCTATTGACCGGCACCTCTGCAAGCTGAATCAAAATCCATTCCCAGTCAGAAAAACTGTATTTTCTAGAAGAGTGGAACATAAGTTGTATGTGCCCCTCACCCCCCTGCCTCAGGTTTGTTTTTTTTTTTGTGTGTGTGTGTGTCATGAGACGTCCACTTTATCATTGTGACACATTCTGTTTGCAATACATTGTACCAGCCACAGTAAAGACATTAATTGCTGAACAGCCATAGCTTTTTTAGTCATAGGAAGCTTTGATGTGTCCTTGAGCTGAATTCAAACAGTTGTGTGAAAAGCAGAAGTGACGATACCTGATTTCCACTTTTTTTTTCCTGTGTGGAATTATTGAACATATTAAAAAGTCATCAGTAGTCAGATGATCCAACGTATTGGCCTACAAACAAATGTACATAAAATGTGATCCCATGAGCTTTGTTTCCTTATGAAATTAGCCTAAAAATGATTCTGTGGCTAGTCCCATCTCCCTCTCTTAGAAAAAATGCAAAGAATTGAAACACTAAAGTTTTCTCACGGTGAACCTAGTTTGCAGGTTGTTTGCAAGCTGTTAAGAAATGGGAGCTTCATCTCCTCTCCTATGCTATTCTATTGGTCTTTCATTCATATCTTCACTGGCTAAACCTTAAGGACTTAAATGAATAAAACTTTATTAAAAAATCTGGCATATAACTCAATAGATACAGAAATACATTATCCCAAATGTTCCCCATAAGATTGGTAAATAAAAAAAAAAAAACAAAACAAACAAACTAACCCAACACCCCTCCCACCTCAGCAAAACAAATAAAAAAACCTCCCCAAAATACTATTATACCAGATACTGTAAAGTTCACTTCCCTGTAAGTTGAAACCATTTCTAGGATGAAGCATTGCAGTTGTAGATGTGTGCAGGCACAGATTCAAGGTGCTACGTCCTATCTTCAGTTGTATTCCACCTCTGTAGTTGCGGCTCTGTCAGTGGAGCTGGCCATCTTCACTGACCCCAGTGCCACAATGTGAAAAATGGCCCAGTGTAATTATTTATTATGAGATCTGGATTTCATATAGTTGAAATGTGACTAGAAGCCTAGCATTGTATCAGTGATATTTAATTGTATGCCAAGGAGTTTGTATGAAATCTTGCTTCCAAGACAAACCAGTGTTTGAAGCACCTTCTCATGGTGGACAAGGCACACCTAGGTCTTCCTCAGGAGTCCCTGCCTATGCACTTCTCTGGGCACTTCAGAGGCATTCAGGTGGCAGAGTGTCAGCTGCAGTCTTTCTGTGCTCTGCTTGCTAATGTGGAGGAAAAGCTTTGTCCCCTTTCTACAGCTGTGTACGTTTTGTATGCACCAAAGTGGTGAGTGAAGAAGGCTTTAGCCTGTCTCAACTGGCTGCACAGAAGCCATGTAAAGCCAAAGTTCACATTCATATGA
Organism: Chlamydotis macqueenii; assembly: GCF_036417535.1. Classification (NCBI taxonomy): domain Eukaryota; kingdom Metazoa; phylum Chordata; class Aves; order Otidiformes; family Otididae; genus Chlamydotis; species Chlamydotis macqueenii. The sequence continues at coordinate 68,956,349 of NC_141557.1, forward strand.
ATCGCGTTTTCTCCTTGTTGTCACTACTTTTTGATCCCATTGTGAAATGACAGTGGAGAAGGGCAAATGGGGACAAGGAGTTCTTGCGGAGGGAAGTGAAGAGAAGAAGCTGTGGGTGATTTTGTGTGGAAAATTAAATCAAGCCCTAGTGAGGCAACTGGAGCGGGGTCTTGCCTAAGGAGGGAGAAGCCAGCCTCTCCTGCTCCCCTGCCACTGTGGTGCTGGCACTCATTTTCTCCCCAAGGACATTTTGAGTGTGTTATGCAGAGGTGGTCTCCCTTGTGAGCTTCAGTGGAAACACCAGTTAAGTTACAGTGGCTGGTTGTGACAAATGAACAGCCACAGACTGGGTAGGGACTGCCCAGCCTCTCTTTGCTAAAACTGCCTGATCCTATTGAAATATTTTATAGGGAGACAAAGCCCAGCGCTGAAGACAGGACTTAATTGCATAATTCCTTCAGGAGAAGTAAAAAGTGCTTCCAGTGCAGATCCAGTCCCCTAGAGGGATTGCAGGTTAATGGCTGAGAAGCCTTAGCTGAACTCGGTCAGTGGGAAGTTGTCTCTGGTCATTCAGGGAGACAGTCAATGTTGCTTCAGTTTTAATTGGATATGGTATTCCTCTTCCCTTCCTTTCATAACCAGCATTGGGGGCTCCTGCACGTGTGGACTGGCTGTGAGGTTGTGTTGGTGTTTTGCCGCTAACATAGCTGCCTGGCACTCAGATGCAATCTGCAGCATCAGCCCGTGTGGCTTTTCACACATTCCTGCAGCAAAGCCATGATGATCTGCTTGGGCTTGACTCACTGATGTGACCACCCTTTTGTAACATAAGTGTGTTCCATGCTCCTCGTGCTGGTATGCGCCAAGGTCTTTTTCAGCCAGTTCTGGCGATCAGGGGAGAAGCCATGTGTCCTCTGGAGGTGCTTCAGGGATGGGTTGTGGAGGATGGACTGATGCCTTTGCTGTTCTGGCTCAGAGGAAGGTAGAGCTGAGACTCTAAGCAATGTCACCACCACATGTATGTCACACCACATGTTTCCACACTTGAGTGAAAAGATTTTCTTGATGGAAGGAGAGAGGGCTGGGATTAAAACTCCTTACAGTGTGCAATGGCAGAACCTATAGCTGCCCCCTTGAACAGTCAAAGGGATGCTCTGCACTCTGAAGCTTTGATATTCTCCTAGGAGTGTAGTGAAGTGCACTCAGTTTCCACCTATTAGGTACCTGATCAGAAGACTCTTCCTGTTGTACTTCTGGGGAGCACAAATTGCAGTGCATCCGCCTGTGCCCACAGGCATCTCTGTAAAGCTCGCCGGGGTGAGCAGGGGACAATCCTTGTAGAGATCTCTCCTGTAACCACAGTCAATAAAATTTTTTTTTGTAACTGCATTTGGGATATTTTGAGGCAGGAGCCACCGACACTGCCTGATAGAGAACGCAGTGACATTCTTCTTAAGTATTATTTGGACTGGAGGGAATAAACTGGTTACATCTAACAAGTAGAAAAGAAACCTGAAAGATACTGCATTTTCATACAATTAGATGGGGAGAACTGGACAGCAGAGCTCTGCACTCTTGTTTTCTGCAGCTACCTTCAGTCATCTAAATGAGATCCACTCCTTAATCCCAATGCTTGGCAGAGTGGCATAAACAAGTGAGTAAAAATCATGTAACTTTAAAATTTTGCTAAGCTAAGGTAGCAATGATGTGGCTGTTTACATATCTGCATGGGAGTAGTCTTTAATCAGACTGTGCATGAGGTTCATTTGTTTCCTCCTAGGAAGAGCTGTTATCACACCAGTAATTGCATCCATATGAGAGCTGGAGATGCGCTGCTGTGTCCTTGTCACTGGGAAAGGATGTGCTGGGTAGCTAAGCCTGTGGTAGATAACTTGCTGTGAATGACAGGTCTTGCTTGCCTCCTTTTAACTTTTTTCAGTGATTAGTGAAATTGCTGGAGGCTTTTTGGAAGAAAAAAAATCCTGCTAAGTTACAGATTGTATTAAACTTTTCCCTTCCTCTAGTAAGTCCTTTCTTAATTCTCTATATTCTGTGTAATATTACCACCTTTTACCTGGCTTTGTACAATAATGCCAGAAGTCAGAGAACCAGCTTCTTTCTTGTCTTCTTTCCTTCTCTGAAACTGATGCTTCATTCCCTACCCTCTTTTTTTTTTTTTTCTCTTTTTTTTTTTTTTTTTTCTGGGCAGCTGACTCAACTAGGGACCAGATGTGGATGAGTGAAGACATGTTGCAGCCCAATACTTCATCTAGATGTGTTCATTGCTTGTTGTGCTTTGGAGGGTTATTTGCATGGCAACAAAAACTCTTCAGTAATGCAGTGAACATACACACACACACTGGGAATGTTTGCTTTCTGTAAATGAAGGGATGCATCAGAATCTTTTCTGGAATAGAAGCAGAAGAACAAGAGATGGGGTGGAGCTGGCATTGCTTCCCCTTAGCAGAATATTATGAGCAGGTGACCAGATTTCTGTGTTTTGTCAATTCTCACTGTGGAAAGGAGAACTTTAGATGAGCCAAACCAACGATGACAACAACAGAAGCCCCAAACCATACAGTTGGAGAACAAAATATTCTCTGTAGATTTAGAAGGGATAGTTTTGTTGAGAACAAACAACACAGACTTTTTTCCTTTTCTTTTTTTTTTTCCAAAGACTAGCCCAACTGGATGTGACTCAGAAGGGAACCATCCAAATTTCTGTGAAGCCCAGCTTCTTTTTGGTGTCACAGAGCCAACTGAAACCTGCTGTATTGTAAAAACACTGGCATCAGCACAGGCATGTGCTTTGTTCACCCTTGAGTATTGTAGCATTGAAAATAGTTTTATTAAACGGAAGCCACACCTATAGCATAACAGTGAAGTTAAGGCTTGTCCAAGCTGAAGAAATTTGCATTGCTGTGATGACATCCTATAGAAATGGAAAAGTCTGTCAAATGTGCTGCTGCAGTGCAAAATGGAGCTCACAGCAGAGAGGCTGTTCCAGCATGTTGCCACATTTTATGTCCTGTCAGGCCTCAAGGACAAATGCTAGCTGCCCAGTTTAGAAAAAACATTTTTGAAGCTAAATGTGTTTGCAGTGAACAAAAACTTACTTAAGGAATCTAAATACCCAGCCAGCATACAAAATCCATGGAGTATTTTTGCAGCACATGTTAAGAAGTCCCTAAAGATCAAACATCCTTCTGTCTCCTGGTACTCTGAGCTTCTGGGCGTGTGAGCAGCTTGCTACAGCCTCTGCTGTAGCACCACGCAACCCCTGCAGCAGCACAGTCTCTCTATTCAGACACACCAAGTCATGTCTCTTCCAAGGTAGCAGTGCAGGCGATGCAAGCAGCACTCAGTATGCAGATAACAGTGGTACTCTGGCTGTGTTTTCCCATGGGTCATCCATCTACGGTATCTGACCTTGCCCATACACTCTCCAGTCATCTTTAAGAAGATGGGAGACCTAGGTGCAGATACTTCTCAGAAGAAGGGGAGGGAAGGAACACATACATACTGTTTTGCATTGATGTGCCCTTGGAAGGTGAGGATGTGTTCAGTGAAATAGCTTAGGTAGTCCATGTCCTGGAAAACTAACTTGGTCTTGTTTGAGTGCTTCCCTTGACTTCTGCCTCAGGGGCAATGCCATCTAAATGTCTCTGGCTGAAACACCTAAGTTTGTGGGGCAATGCATCTTGTGGTAGGACATACTTACTGCTGCAATAGAAACACCTCTTCAGTGCACGCTACCACTTGTAAAAAGTTGGCTTGTAAGCTGATAAACCCGTGAGACCAAAATGCTCATGGTCAGGATACCAATGTGGCGCAGGGCGTGGCAGCGTGAGCGCTCTGTGTGTGCCTGGAGCCTGAGGCTGGCTGCTGGACTCTACTTTTGCCCTGACCACCCTGCTGGGGGTGGACTCATCGGTCTTGTCAGGAGTGGTCTTGATGATGGTGATGCTTTGTGACTGGCATCTGGAGGCAGGGTGAGCCTCTCATTTCACCCAGGCCACCACACTTTTGGCAGGTGTAACAACGTGCAATTGGTCATTACGGAGCCAAATTTGGGCTTGGAGCGGAAGCCCATTACTGCAGTGGTTCCCCTGAGCAGCCGAGTGCCATGCGGACCGGGCTTACCTCATGAGAAACCACAAATAGGTGTTTTGGCATCTCCCTCTTGGCACGCTGAGTCACAGGGGTGAGCTTCTGCCACAGAGAAATCGGCCTCTCCTGTGTTTGGTGCTCCGTTTGTTTCTAGTTAGGTGGGGTAAATATTAACTCTTAGCTGGAAACAGAAGAATAAAAAGTATGTGGCAAATAAACGCTTGCACTCAGTGCCTGCCTAGCCCTCCGGAGGGCTTGCATGACCCACTGGCATCTCTCCACACAGGCCTCTTGCTGCTGATGGGTATAACCATGGCCAGGTGGTGGTCTTGCCATGTTTTTAGGGACCCTCCCCACTTCTCTCTAGAGGCTAGCATACAGGAAAGTAGCCAGGGATGAATCTAGCCCTAAAGCTGGTGTTTCCCCTTGCCTGCATGGCATCTTCAGTCAAGTGTGTGAAAGCAGGAGAATAAAGGCCTGGTGGTTTTGCTACATGCAAAATCTCTGGGAAATCTCTGCTCTTAGACCAGCACTGCTGCCGCTGAGGTTTGGTCTTTCGCTTCCAGCTAAACAGCAATTGCTTTTAATGCAGAAAGTTGAGATATTCCAACAATCTGTGAAGTGCAGATAACGCTTTTTTTTTTTTTTTTAAATAAAAGCGGAAATGAAGGCAAAATTAGATGGAACAGCTGAAAGGATGGTGTAATTCCTGCGGGTGTGGAAAGGTTACTGGGGGAGGAAGAAGTTAGAGATGATTGCTGCTTTTGCCACTTTCACAATATCTGTACCAGGAAAAATCATCAAACTTCTTGATTCCTCTTTCCTTAGTCTCTGGTGGTACCTGCTTGGCTTTGTGAAGTGCCTTAAGATCCATGAGTGAACCGCAGTCCGTCACTGAGCCGTGGCTGCTTTCAATCATACTATGGTTTTCTGTTGGTTATCCTTGTTCCTGCAAAGGGATAATCTGACTCCCAGTTTCTTCTGTGGCAAGTGCAGGTACAAACTTGCAGTTAAGCTGGAAATAGGTGATGACACCGAAGGATTGAAAAACTCAGTTCCAACACATCCTAGGGAGCTTTCTGTTTGACATATGGGAATTCCCAGTTCATGTCTAAACAAGCTGGAGTCATAAATGGAAGGGAAAAGTAAGAGGGTGGTTTTAATAAATTTCCCCATTCCTAAGCAGCAACAAGCATATGATTTTGAAATCAGCCTCTTGACACACAAGACCTGAGTGGCACCCTTGTGTCACTGGCCACAGTGGGCTCCTCTCTGATGGCCCACAAGCTTGTGCTCCTCAGCTGGAGCGCAGAGCACAGCTCTTGTCTAAATACACTCCCATACAGTCACATTTAGGTTTCTGACCGGAAACTTCCATCCAAACTGGAGCACATCCCAAATAATACAGACTGCCCAAGGAACTGTCTGTCTGACCTGCATGGAAATTAGTCCTGGTGTAAGATGTGGGATGTGATGTGTTACATACAGAGTTGCAGTGGTGTAGCTTCTAATGTGGCTGGTTATGCTGGAATAAAGATGACCTACAGAAATAAGACAAACCACTATAAAGTACTTTTTTTTTATTAGTAAACCCATATGTGTGCTTGGAAGGGGGATGATATGTTTTTTAATGCATCATTATGAAATGATAATGAACTGTGTGTAGACACGGCCTAAAAAAAAAAAAAAAAAAGAATCCCAGGCTAGCTTTCTGTCTGTACTTACTGAAGTGTCTTTCGGGTTATTAAGACCCTGGGCTATATTAAATGATTTTAAAGATACAAGCTTGTTGTTACGGAGCCACTTGAGATACTGTGGGATGTGACTGCAGAGCTATGCAAATTGGAGTAATTTCCATTTGACATATGTACTGTAATTATTGAAAGCTTTTTTCCAAATTTATTTTTGATGTCTGCTGTGGTTAATTCACAATCTCCTTTTAATATGGGCAATTATAATTTTTTGCCAAGAGCAAATCTTTGCTAACAAAAATTCAGTTTTCTTTAGCCTGCAGCTTTTCTTTTGATTTCATGATGAGGTACTGCTAATCAGAGGAACCAGTGCTGGCCACTGAGTATCCAGCAGGGCAGAAAAACACTGCACTCAGAAAAAGAAATGCAATTAATTAACCTAAGCTTCTTTCTAGCATCCCAGGCCTGGGCCTCCTGAGTTGCTGTGTTTGAGTGGAGAGACACTCTGTGAGAAGATCAGTCAGTTAGCATCTCAATAGGACTTACAGTGAAGACTGTCTGTGCCCACTGTGAGATTTCTCCTTGCAAGTTCTTGCTCATTTTTCTTCCTTAGGGGCTACAGGTAGAAAATAGCATATATTTGGGGAAAACAGTGTTATTAGGTTTAAAAAAAATATTTGTACTGCTGTTTTGCATAGGAGTCTGAGCCAAATCTGTGACTGAAAAATGCAGTAGTTGAAGGGTTTTAGGCTTCTAGCTGCATATTGTCATTCAGAAATAAAGTTATTCACTTGAAAATCCCTGTCCTTTCTGCCCTCCTTTTCCTTGGAGATCAGTGTGTTATGCAGCTTCTGAAAGGAAACGTAAGTGCAAGTGCTTTCTAAGAATTACTGACCTATTTTACAGGTATTTTGTTCTTCATTGAATCAGATCTGTACCTGCAAGAGTGTAGGTGGATAAAAATTACATTTCTTTCACCCACCACAGTGCAGGTCAAGTGCAGGAGAGCTCTCCCCTTTAAGTTTCTACCCCTGGATTATTACTTCAAGTTCTCCTGGAGCTTCAAAGGGATGAGGTCCGAATATAGCCTTGCAGTGAGCTCAGAGCAACGTTAAGGTACTGCAACCTGGACTGCACTTCTCCCATAGAAGGTCTGTCTGAAGGTGGCACAGCAAGAGGAACTACTTATGTTGACCTGTCTTTCCGGTCTATGTATCCAGCATGTACATGGTAAAACAAAGCCCATTGACAATGAGGGCTTGTTTTCCATGATGTGCTGGTGGAACAGGTAGCACAAGAGGGTCCTGGGATTACAATGCAAATGCATCAAAACCAGGCATTGAGGTTGATTAAGAACATGTCAGTTTTCGCTACCATAATTGACTAGATCCAGCCTACTGAACATAATGGGGAAATGTTCTAGTGTTGACATGTTTTCTGGCAGATTTTCAGTGGTGGGGAAGAGTTCCCAGTCTCCATTAGAGCAAGTCATGGAAAAGCATAGTGAAACACAGCTTCAGCTGCTACCGTAGTGTCTCTGTGTCTTGTCCAGTGCACACTTAAGCCGGTGTGAGTGTGAATGGCATTTTCCAAGAAACCCTTTCGAGAGGATTAGTTTGCAGATTGATTGCAGACAGGACAGTCTGGCATCCAGGCAGATTACACCCGATGAGTTATTGCTATCTGAGTCAGCTGGCTGGGCTGCTGCTGGGCTTTTGTGTAAGTTCTGCAGTCTGGGGATCAAGCATCCATACATCTTATGGATCCAGGGTCTGGAGCCAGGGAAGCACGATGTCAGCGTCTCACATTGCTGATTCAGTTTGATCCATCCTCGCCACTGCTTTTCAGAATGGGTTTATGGCTCCTCTTTAGCGGCACTTAGCTATCTCTGACAGGAATAAAATATTAACTGGGAAAGTATACCAATTAAAAGGCTACTACCTTTTTTGAGGAGGCTTTAAATTTATTTACAAGTTTCTCAGAGAACCTGAGAATTAGGAAGTAGTGTTTGCTTAAAAGTTAACAAAATCATGGTTAGTTTAAATCACAGCTTGCTTGTTATTTATTCACTGTTGTTCCATTCACCATGTTGCTTGAAGAGTGAAACCAATGGCCAGTGTGACTACTTTAATTAATGGGAGTAGAGCTGAGGTAAATTTGACCCAAAGCTTGCTAAGGCATGAAGCCAACTACCCTGAAAACTCCATTATCAAAATTCTCATTGACTTCAAAATGGAAGTGGGCCTGGCCTGAAGGAACAGTAATGGCTGTAGGGTAGAGTTGTGTTACTCAACATTGATGCAGAGAGGTAGGGTCTTCTATGGGCACGTATTTTGGCTTGATAGTGTCCCAACGACGGGTTTTCATTATGATCAGCATTTTGATTAAACTGGCTTGATTTTCTTACGTGAGCCAAGCTAACTTATTTTCTCCACCTGTGTGTTCTGTGGTCCTAATCCTTGCTGTTCTTGGCAAGACATAAAAACCACCACTGGTCTGAGCAGGGGACTTAGACTGTGAAGTGGAAATGAGATGCCGTGAAGAATAATTACAAATTGATATTTCCAATTTCTGCAGCTGTATATTTGAAAGAGAAGACCTGATTGACGGTGTGAGCCTGTACATGCAGATGTGCACAGGGACACACATAGAGTGTGCAAACATTCACTACCAAATGAAAGGGATGACACTGCTCACCTCCACCTGCCATGTACCTGTATTTATGTACGCAAAAGGGACCCTCTCATGTTCCTTTCTGTGCAGGTGTGTGCGTCTGTCTGTCTGTGCTTCTGTACTAAAGTCAAAATTGTGTGTGTGGGTGCAGTTTTAAAATGTGTTTAGTTATGCTAGCGCATCCCAGTTGATCGCTGGGTGCTTTGGTGTCTGTAGTCAGTACAGTACTTGGGAAGGTGAGTAATCATTTTAGAATTTATCTTAACCACTCGTATCAGAAAATTTGGTCAAGTGCATCCTCCATTCATCCAGCACTGCAAGCCTGATGCATTTTTTTCAGCACAGAGATCCTTCAGACTTCACTGGACAGGAAAAGAAGTAGAAATACTCCAACTGAAAATATCGCAGAGAAGTAAGGTTAGGAAAAATGTTTGTAGCAGACTCAGGGTTAAATAGGTAGCAAAGCTGATGCTTCGTGTAATCATCACGTAGCACAGATCATACTAGAAACTGCAGTGCATCTCATACAAACGGATCCTATCACTGAATGTTTCAATCCTGAAATATAAAGCGCAGGGAGAGTACAGGGTTTGTTGCTCTGCACAGTGATGCCATGTAAGATACAGATAGGGATCTGACACTGCAACTTGTAAAGTTTGGGGTTTTTTTAAGACTTGGATTTCCTGTTACTTGGCTGGCAAAATGTAGGTTTTCAATGTCTATAAAGATTCACGAATCCTGAACCAATCTGCCAGAATAATGGCTGCATTAATTACTCACGGCATTAGTCTGATGTTTATCCTTTGTCAGTTTTTTATTTCGTAACCAATTACAACTTGCTAGTTTTAATGGCGGTAGAAAGGGTAGGCAAGAGAAACATAAAGAGAATTAACTCTAATTATCAGCCATAAATTTATCTGACTCAGTAAGCGTAAACAATTCTGTGTTGGAAAGGCATGCTGCAAGAAAATTGAACTGCTTGATTTCCTAATCCTCCCAAAGCCTTTACAACAGCTGGGCATTTAGTTGTTGTCAGCTAACACAAAAAGAAACGTATTTAAATACAGATAATAATGCCTCAGGAGAATAGAGATTGACCAGAGACTGAGATTGCCCTGTGATTTTATTACTGTGGGAAAGAAAGGTATTATAATATACTGGACTGATGGCGTTCATTTTGCTCTTGAAGTTGAATAGAGGGCTTGAGAGTAATTGGAACAAATAAAGGACCAAATACAGAGATTTTAACTAAGTTTTTTATTTAGTCCTAAGACAATTAAAATCCCCTTGAAATGAATGAGTGTTTGCTTCCATAAGGTCTAAGTAGAATGGTTTTCTTGTCTCAGTTTATCTGAGTACGTAGTGGGAGTCCTGTGATATTTTTCTTCACAGGGAAGTACTCAGCAGGGATGTGACCCTACGGTTTTGACGAGGATTTGAAGATATAAAAATTGAAAAGAAATTTGTGAAAGCCAGCATGCTTTGTCCCATATACTTCCCAAGCGCGTATGAGAACAGGGGAAGAGAACATGGAGAACATCCAAGCAGGGCTCAGTGAATGCAAGTCTGAGCATGTTTCAGATGCCTGAACAGATAATCTCAAGCTGGGACCCTTGAAGCATTTCCTTGTAGTGTGCTGGTTTGTCAGGGTGTGTTTGCACCTTCTCTTGATTTCCCAGCAGTTAAAGGTTTTTAAATAGTTTAAAAAAATACTAAGTGCTTCATTTACTTTGATTTCCAGTGTTATTTGCATAAGTGCCTATAGAGAAGAGATTGGAATGATATGCCAGGTAGGCTATAAACCAAGCATCAAGCTCTAGCCCATGTTAGGAAAGGGCTAGAGAATTTTGCTTTGCCTTGCAAAGTGTGCTGGCATGCATAGTAATGCAAGACGTGGTTGCTTTCCTTGCTCTCAAGCATGTTGCCTATGGATTCCATGATGCAGATGCTTTATAGTCCCAAATCAAAGGCCACAACTAGCCAAACTAACAGAATAAGCAATTGAAAATTCATATGGACTTATTAGAAAAATCACCTTCAAGTCAGCACATTGTCAAAATCATATGGATACAAATGGTTTCGGCAGAAGAGGTCATATATCATAGAATCATAGAATATACCAAGTTGGAAGGGACCTGTAAGGATCATTGGATCCAACTCCCTGCTCCTTGCAGGACTACCTAAAACTTTATGAAGCAACCCTGAGTCCAACATCAAGCCCAAAAGGACTGCATCTGTTTCAAAGTGCCTTGAATACAGCCACAGCAGCATTTATACCTACAGCAACGGTAACATATGCACAGACATGGCCCCAGTCCATAACCCTAATGACTGCCTCCATGCAAATAAAAGTGCCAATATTAATACATAATGAAAATTGATATAATCATTACAATCTTGTCTCATTCAGATGAATCATGCTGATCTGCTTAGATGGCACTGATTTACCTGCAGGCGTCGTTACAGTCTCTTGGAGTCAGCAGGGGTGTTTTCTCAGCCTTGGCACCATGCATCAGCAGCTGTCTACAAAGAACCCGGCATCTCTTTTTTTTTATTTCAAGACAAACCAGTTCTTTGTTTTTCCATTTCCTTGGATGGTTTTACAGACCACTAACCCAGACGAAATCACTTCTGTAAGCTCACGGCTCACATTAAACCTTCCTACTCGTTGAGCCTGCTCGTGGTTCTCGCACTTTTGCGTGAGCTGCGCGTTTCGTTTGCTGGGTGGCACCCGAACTGTTGATGGAGATGCTGTTTACGTGTCACCAGCAGCGGCAACCATTCTGTCTTTGCAGGGTGTTACCTTTCGTTGTGCAGGTAGTCATTTGAGTCAACTTTGGTTTAGTCTGCAGTTACAGAGCAGCCAAGGCAGAGGCAGTCACCAACAGCTTTTTTTTTCCCCATGTATTTGAATGTTTAGGGTTTTGTTTTCAAAGCAGTTCTGTGGAAAAGAGGTTACATCAGTGAGGATAAAGTAGCCTAAAAACTGGAACTGTGGTGTGATGCACCAGGGCCAGAAGTAGGTGGGTGACCCGAGACCCTCGCTGTGGTGGTGGTGTGTACGGTTTGGGCACGTGCGCATTTACTGTATGGAATTTTTCATCTATTATTTGTGAAGTGCATCTCATCCCAGTTGACTATAAAATGTAAGAGTGCATGTGTTCTTTTGCTTCATAATATCTTGATGCAGAGGAAGAGATGCAGGGTTTGTAAAATCCTGTAGAAGCCTTTGATTTGCTGTGGCCAAATGAGCTGTTGCTTGTCAGCAGGGCGCTGTATTACTCCCTGCGTGCATTTGCCGTCTGTTTCAGCTGCGAAGGAAAATGTGTTCCTTCAGTCACTGCTATTTTCCTTCACACTTACAGCGGGCTAGGAATACACACATGCCCTGTTAATATGAACCAGTTCATGAGCTGTGACTCATTGTGCTATAATAACTTGATTTTTTTGTAACAGCTATACATATCTGTGATTAACAAAGGTTGCCTTGGCCAGTGTTAGAGCTGTGACTAATGCCAGTCTTGTTAGGCATTCATCATCCAGATTTATCTCCTTGTCAAAAGTTTTGTTAAATAAGATTCCTCAAAGAAACATTGTCTTGCCATCAATTTTCCCGACAGATGTATTGATTGAAATAAATGTGTTTTTCATGCCACTCAAGGAACTGAGTGACAGATCATGCACTGAATACGATAAATACAACCATTATTCTTATTGTTACTATAATTATTACTGTATAACAGTATAAACAGCAGCAGCATCTAATAATAGAAGCGATACCTCTATATACTAATAAAAAATCCTTATCCTACGTGAAAAGGTTTTTGAATCACCTGAGTGATTGTTTTTATGTGATGGCCCAGAAATTGCTCCTCATTTCCCAGAGGAGAGCAGCCTTCTATCAGGTTTTCCACTCCTCCTGCTAGAAATGTACATATGGATATTTATTTAGGCCATTTTCTGAGGGATTCAAAAGCATTTTGTCAGTATTCAATATGTCATTCACGGATCTCCACATGTAACGCATCAGAAAATAATACCAGCCCCATAGAACAGCCCATCCCACTATTACATTTCTCCAGCCTGATGTATCGGGCAACAACTTAACTCACACACATAGCACCATTTTAATGTGGATGCTTTTTCTTCATCATCCCTCCCTCCTGTCCAGTCTCTGGGTACAGAAGGCTGCTCGTTTTCTCTGAAATCTATTTCTTTCTCCTCCCTTGTTATTTTTTTTTTATCTGCAGAAAAGATTCTTGCAGGGCTCACATGACCATTGGACTGAAGGAGAGCCTTTTAGGATGGGCCTGCAAGGACTGGAGATGTCGCTGATATCATTAGAGTGTGTTGGTGTGTTGTGCAGCTCCTGGAGCAGCAGGAGCTCCTCTGGGCAGTTTGTACCACGCTCTTCCAGCCCCTTCCAGCATCCTCCTTTCCGCCTCGTAGCATCCTTCCTGCCCTTTTACCTCTTGTCTCCCCTTCTCCTTTCCTCAGCCTCCAGGCCTTACAGCAGTGTCCTGGCGAGACAGCCAAATGAGAGAAGCACTTTTTGTTGAGATGACTGTTTGGAAACGGGGCCTGGGGCATGCTGGCAGGGCAGGCCAGGGGCCAAAGGATGTTTTATAGTCATCATCTGCAGCTGAGTGGGGAAGGAGCCGTTTGTGGAGCGGTAATAAAAGGGGAGCTGCTCACCAAGTGGTATTGCACTGATTGAAGAGCAGATCAGAAAATCAGGATTTATGGTGCTAAAGATTTATGGTTATCACGTATGTAGCAGACTAAACTGACTATATGATTGCTGTATCTCTGACAGACTGAAGAGCCACCTCAGCTATCAAAATTTAAAATACGTGAACGGTGGCTTTATGAGCTACTGCCTTCAGATTCTGTATTTGCATACAATTTCCAAGAGGCATTCGCACTGTTGTGTGTCTCTCCTTAGTACATATGTGGTAGAAATAAGGAATAGTACTGAACTGGTTTGTTCCAGCTTGATACAAAAGGGATTGTGACTGTGAGGCTATTGTGAAGACAGTTCTGAAACAACAAAAATAGTGTCATCTGCTTTTTGATCTGTGGGTCTCCCCTGGAGTCAACAGTTCAGCACAGTTACAACTCAGGTCACTTATCTTTTCATCTGGGTTTTTTAGGGGAGTGATTAATTTGGAAGGGAAAGATTTTTATTACTAACACTTGTTTTTGTTTAAAGTCCTCAAGTATTGTCTTGAGTCAGTGTAGATAATAGAGAAGATTATTTGAGGTCCTGGCTAAATTACAGCCTCCAAATATATCTTTTGCAAATTTGAAAGAAGGGGATAGAAGGAAGTAGTTCAAATAGCTGTGAGGATTTCTGAAGTTGTTACTGAGGGAAAAAGTGATTGTGTCTTTTTTGCATATAGGTATACACCTGAATTCACAGAAATGGAAAGATATTTTGTGAATATCCAGTGGGGTTGCAGTAGTACCATCCGCCAACACAATTAGTATTGCAAACAGATCTTTGCCTTGTATGGAAATGTGCAAAATACACAGTTCTACTGATGCTCAGCTTCTATCAAACATCAATTTAGCTGTGGGGAACCACGTGCTGGCTCCCAGTGCTGTGTGTAGTTTCTGAGATGGTTTCTGTGCAAAACCACAGAGTTGACAATGTGTGCACATAGGTGCAGAAGAGCAAACTGCTGTAAATCGACTCTTTAAATGAGAGGTGGCGACTTCTCATTTAACCCATTTGTTTTGACTGTGTTTTTGTGATATATTCCTAAGGAAAGATCTTTCATCATTATGGCCAAAATTACTGATTTGCAGCAAAGTATAGCCTTTTAACTAAACTTGCTACTTCTGGTTTGTCAACTTGAGCACATTTATAAAGGTAGCTTTATATCTTATTTGTAAAAGTAACTAAATATCTTGGCTTCATTGTTCAGCATTACAATGATGGAAAAATGTGAATGAGATACTCCTCATTCATGTGTTAGATGGTACTATTCTGTATTTATAAACCGTGTCAAACTGTATTGGGAGGGAAATGGTGATCTGATTACAACTAATAATATGCATACTAGTAATAGAGCACATATCATAGCAACATACCTTACAAGCCGTGAACAGAACTGAGAGCCAGAGATTATTTGCCCCCCTGATTCTGCATAGGATCCAAAGGCAACAACAGCAGCTGCAATGGTCAAAATCTGAGAAGAAAAATTGGCCCATATTTATTTATTGTAACCATATTAATGATAATGTGGATTGTTACCATTTGGAATGTAATTTTGTATTAGCTTATTTTTAAAAAAATAAAACTGTGTTTAAAGAAGATACCATAATCTGATATAAATGTTTAAAGTAATCCATTTGAAATAACCTGTTAAGCATGCTCTTCTACTACTCCTCTATTTGCTGAAATTCTCAGACTGTTCTTGAATGTTGACAGTTCCTCTTTAGCTCTAGAAATGTACTTTTTTTCTGACTAATTTAGCTCAGTGCTATTATTTTGCCCTTTCACTCCCATCCTCACCAAGAGCAATAGGTAGCAACTGCTAACTAATGAATCTTTCCGGTGCCAGTGAAGGTTTTGATTATATGCCCAGACTCCAAATAGAGCCCTTTTTTATTTTCTTGTGAATAGGAGGAGGAGAAAATATTGTACTGGGGTCTTGTGTCCAGAGCCAAATAGAGGACTAGGCTGACTTCAGTTCAGTGATGGACACGCTTTTTTTTTCATTAGTTGAGGTTTTTTATGTGAAAATATTTCTCTCCTTATTTGAAAGAATCAGAGCAGATTGGAAAAAAAGCTGACGTTGCAGGTTTCAGAATGGATGAGGCCTGTGCCGGTTACAGCCGCTGTACTCTCCCTGTGCTGTGGGCCCAGGAGTTCTGCTCGTTTTTAGGCTGTGCAGCACAGGGATGCGACAGGGATGAAGAAACTTGGGCTGCTGGGAGTCAAGGAGGTAGAGCCGTCTGTAAAATGAAGAGCTGCAAGCGCCAGGCATTTCAAAACCAGGAATTAAATTCTTACTCTAGCTCCTTGCTCTTTCCCCACATTTACATGCAAAAAAACCCCAAAATGCTACTACCCTGGACTGTATCTACTCACCAATCACTTCTGGGCTGTTTGGCTTTCAAAATTGTCTTCACATCACAAGGGCTTCCTTCTTCTAAAATGAAGGCTGAGGTTTGCAAATAAATCACATTACTTCTGTGGTGGGTGACAAGTCATTAGGTCATGGTTACAATTTGGCTTTTCAGCATAAGGTGGTAGAGGAATCTTCACTCAAACGAATGGTAGCACCAATGATAGTAGGTTGAGGGAAGTGATTCTGCCCCTCTACTCCGCTCCGGTGAGACCCCACCTGGAGTACTGTGTCCAGCTCTGGAGCCCCCAACATAAAAAGGACATGGACCAGTTGGAGAAGGTCCAGAGGAGGGCCATGAAGATGATCAGAGGGCTGGAGCCACCTCTCCTATGAGGACAGGCTGAGAGAGTTGGGGCTCCGGGGAGATCTCATAGCAGTCTTCCAGTACCTAAAGGGGGCCTACAGGAAAGACAGGGAGAAACTCTTCAGTAGGGCCTGTTGTGACAGGACTAGGGGTAACAGTTTCAAAATAGAGGAAGGTAGATTTAGATTAGATATTAGGAAAATTTTTTTTATAGTGAGGGTGGTGGAACACTGGCACAGGTTGCCCAGAGAGGTGGTGGATGCCCCATCCCTGGAAGCATTCAAGGCCAGGCTGGACGGGGCTCTGAGCAATCTGATCCAGTTGGAGATGTCCCAGCATCTTGCAGGGGGGTTGGACTAGATGACCTTTGAAGGTCCCTTCCAACCCAAACCATTCTATGATTCTATAGACAGTTATTTTCTATTTCCTCATCTGCTTCTAGAGAGTTGGTTAGACATGTACTTCTTCAGAGATTGGTGTTCTTAAATAACCTTAAAATAAATGCAGTTTGGTATCTAGTTGTTGAGGTTTGGCTTGGGGGATATATACATTCTGGGAGATAAGAATAGTCAAGATGGACATTTAGCCCTTTACCTTCCTTTTGAGACACCAAGAAGCAAGAACACACTAGTGTTAGTAGTGGTTTTGTGATGTGAACTTGCTGTGGAAACTGGTTCGTTTTAAAAAGGAACCAAGCAGTTGTCAGATGTTGCCATTTTTCTGTCTTTAGCAACCAAGCCTAGAAGTCAAATTCTCTTGTGTCATTTTGCCAAACTCATGTCCTTTCACATTTTTCAGGACTGCTAGAGCGAGTTATACCTAATGCATTGGCCTAGAGATCTGGTCTATCTCAAAGATGGACATCTTCCAGCTCCACCATTATTTGTTTTTCCTGTTTTCCTGCTGGAGGGAGAAGATAGAAGGGTTCAGGGAAGCAGACCTGTTGGGTCTACTGTCGTTCCCACCTCATGGCCCTACGCCTGTGAGCACAGGTGGCTCGCTGGCACCATGGCACAGTGCCTGTTAATGCAGGTTCTTTGCATTTCTGGCAATATGTGCATGGGTCACGGAGCAGGTCCCAGGGTGAAGCCCTGCATGGCAGCTGTGGATGGACTTCAGAGAGTCAACTTGCACTCCCAGGAGCTTTGCTAGGAGAAGCATTGCCTGACTTCAGCTTTGGACTCGGGCTGGCCAGGAGTGAGCCCTCCCCTGTTCCGTGCCAGGTCAGAGAAAACCTGAAAATCCAGAGAAATGTCACATCACTTACCACCTGGTTGGCACCGCTTTGTCTCTTTCTGAAGCACAGCCAAGCAGAGAGACTGGGGTAAAGGCTGTGTGGAGCCCTCAAAAGGAATGATGTGTACTTAAATTATTTTTCTTCTTCATTTTACCTAAGAACTCAATAAATCAATGCTCAGAAGTTGCCTGATTGAGAACTGTAGCATTGTAGACCAGATTTCTCGATGCATGTGGGAGGGATGTGTATCCTTTCAGACAATGAGATGTACTCGACTCTGTTCCTTATCACCACAGACAAATATATTGCACTTTCTTGCTGAAACAAGCTGACTGCACTTCCTTGCTTTTATGTAATTAATGAAGTTTTTGCTGCCTGCTGCGGTGTGATTTTCAAAGATGTGTGAAACAGCAAAACACATTGATAGAATGAGAAGTGGTAACAGTTCATCCTTTTGTAGAGACTCTTGTCCAAAAGTGGACAGGATGAGACCCTAACCCCAGGCCAGGAGAAGGGAGTCAGTTCCCAGAGAATCCCCCTGCAGCACCTGCAGTCAGAGCACTCCTTTGCAGGAGACCGTCTGCGTTGGAAAGGGAGGTTTTCCTCACACATTGCCCTCTGCTCTGCCTGTTGCTGCTTTAGAGAACGGCTCAAAGGGAAGGTGCCTTTGTTCCTTCTCCTTTTGAGAAAGAAGCAGAGGGAAGAGAGCAGAAAACTACGGTGTTTTGATTTGCCTGTTTCTTATTCTAGTTGCATAAACACACCAGAGTATTTCTCTAAATTTAATTAAGCAAACCTTTCATGTTCTCTTCCTGCTTCAAGAAAGCAAATGTGGCTGCTTGCAGATTGGCAGCTACAAAGACGACAAAGATCTGTGGTGTGCACAGACTCAAGTGCTGAGCAATGTCACGCTGAAAGAACCTGCACGTAATAGAGTATAAAAGCTTTCTGGGCACCAAGCAAAAATCTGTTTAAATCCCTGCCAGGGATGAGAGCACAGCATGTATTATCAGCATACGCACAGAGACAGGAAGACTCTCAAAACATTTGCATTTTGGATTTGTTGTAATTAAAGGGTTTCAGCCTTCCAGAAAGCTTGAAATGGTGGAAGGAGTAAATATAAAACTCCACCTTTTCCCCATCTCCATACAAATATTTAGGACTCTTCCCTTTTCTCTGCATGTGTGCCTGACTTACACTGATCCTACTAGCAATTTTTCTTGAATGGAAGGGATGTAAAAACCCATAGGCTTCTATTTCGTATTTATAATCATCATTTGGTACTCAGACTGTGACAGCCCCAAGTGTTCCCTGCTTCATGCAGTGAAGGACGGACCCCCACTGTGCACGGCACTCAGCACACCACAGAAAGATTGTCCCCAGGCTGCAATTCCTCATGAAAGCAGACCCTTTTCCTCACGAGCGCATGTGTAGAGCTGTGTATCTTGAGAGATTAGTGCCTGCACACACCCCAGATAAAATGCGACAGGCGTCTGCGAGACAAAACGATGCAAGCTGAACTGGAGCAGAAAGTGATGCTTGTGGATCAGTGGTGAACAGGTCAGGTGATGACATAGTACATATAGTTTCTTTCGTGGGAAAATGACGATTTCAGGAAGATTTGACTGTAGGGAAGTTTTATCTGAGTAAGATTTCTCTTATTTTGATAACTAATTTGCCGGACTAAAATCTGTCTCTCTGCAAAGAGTCTATGTAACTCAAGGACTGTATTATATTAGTGATCTGTATCAAGTGGCATAGCTGGAGCTACCAGTTAGAGGAATATAGGGCAAGTGGATGAATGCTTTCTCCAAGATGAAACAGATGCAGAAAGAAAATCATTCAAGAGCAGGAAAAGGAGTGCTATCAGGTTGAAAATGTCAACTCAGCCATCGGTAGCAGTCTGTAAAGCAGAGAGAGAAAAGTGAGAAGGAAAGACCATGGCCACTGTATAGAGGATTTCTGCCTAATCTAAGAGGAAAATGAGCACGTCTCTACTTATCTGATTAAGTAGAAGGTAAATAGGAGCAAGTTGAAGGAAGATCTTTTCCTTCTTGGCTGTTAACTAGATGTGACTGCCACTTCAGTGGTGACAGCCCTCCCTCCGGTTTCAGCTACTCAGATAGCAGCAGACAAACACTGGGCATAGGCAGTGGGGATAAGCTGGTTATTGAATGTTTGGACTGTGACCTCCTTCTTCCAGTCAGGCTGTTGAATATTCATGTAAGTGGGCTCAGACAGATCCTTGCCATCTGTCTGTATTTATATTACTTCATCCAAAAGGCTCCAAAACATGTAAAATTTTATCCTCACACCAGCTCTTTAAAGAAAAAGGGATTTCTCACCTATGTGAAGGGGAAAGGAAGGAAAACAAAAAGATTTAGCGAGTTACCAGATTTATACATCTGGATTCCAGCAGACAGGATCCAAATTCAGCTCTTTTAAGTGCCAGGGCCTGCTATAGCCCCAGGCTGTCAAGGCAAAGGTCGTATTTAGTGCTATAAGGTGTTGTATAGCTGACCTAATATTGCTCAGTAAGCATAAGAAAAATCTTTCTATGCAACTAGAAAGGAAACTAGAGACTCTGTCACTATATGCGTGGGTGGGTACAGAATGAAAGTATTTGACGAGGAGAAATCAATAAGAAAACCATTATATCAGCCTGCACTGTATTCAGTTGCACACCTTGATGGCCAGATGAAACAGGGCCATCATGCAAGCTTCAGTAAACAGTGTGCCCATATAGGCAATTCTGTGGGGGAACAGATTGTCACAGCTACGTCTGACCTGTTTTAGAGCAATCCTAGCTCTCCCTTGGCACTGTGGATGCACTGTTGACATTTCAGCAGAGCTGCTTCAAAAAAATGAGTGCAATTGTCAGAATAGCATGGCATTTTATGAGTGAGAAGCAGTTCCTACATTTTAAATAAAGCAACAAGCGCCAGTACTTCTCCCTGTCTCCAGTCAGAGCCTCATAAACAGTCTGAACGGGAAGGATGAAGGAACAAGACCATTGAGAAGACAACCCCAGACTTTTCAGTGTACAAACATCAAGTTACTGTGGACGTGAGGTGGGGTTACTCATATGCTTCAGGGATTTCAATCTGAAGCTCAGATTCAGCTCTCAGAAGCCCACACACAGGCAGGTTATCACAGAAGAGACGTCTATGAATAGCTGCGTTAGGGTGGCTGGTTTTGTACCTGCTCCCAGAAGGTGGCAAATGTGGCGCAGCAGTCCACCTTACCTTAGCTTACTTTCTTATCTGTCCAGGCCCTCACCTTCTTGCTGTTTTTAGGCATGAGTGCATTTTGAAAATAAAAAGGGATGCATTTGCACTGAGAAACTGTTACGTGCATTTTGGAAACAGGCCAGAGGGGATCTTTCTGCCTTTAACACCATATTGAAATGTTTACTGCTTTCAAGCATCTTTCTCCTTGGCTTATTCTTTAAGAATAGCTTCAAGGCTTTGAGCTTACTCAATCCATATATTTTACTTGATGATTTTTTTTTTTTAACTGTTTTACAGGCATTGGAAAAAATGTCATCTGTGACCGAACGGCGACTCCCCTGGATGCCTTTAGGATGATGACCGCGGCTCATTATTACCCAAAGCTAATGAGCATCATGGGGAATGTTTTGCGCTTCCTGCCTGCTTTCGTGAAGATGAAGCAGCTGATCCAGGAGGGTTATGTGGGGGAGCTGCTGGTGTGCGAGGTGCAGGTTCACAGCGGAAGCCTGCTAGGCAAGAAGTACAACTGGAGCTGTGATGACCTGATGGGAGGTGGGGGCTTGCACTCGGTTGGTACCTACATCATCGACCTCCTGACCTTCCTCACCAGCCAGAAGGCTGTGAAAGTGCACGGGTTGCTCAAGACCTTCGTAAAGCAGACGGATCACATCAAGGGGATACGACAGATCACCAGCGATGACTTCTGTACGTTTCAGATGGTCCTGGAAGGTGGTGTGTGCTGCACTGTGACGCTCAACTTCAATGTCCCGGGGGAGTTCAAACAAGACATTATTGTGGTGGGTTCGGCAGGACGGCTGATTGTAATTGGCACTGATCTCTACGGACAGAGCAACAGCTCTCCTCAGCGGGAGCTCCTGCTAAAGGACTCCACGCCAGTTAGCAACTCCTTACTTCCAGAGAAGGCCTTCAGTGACATCCCATCCCCCTACCTCCGAGGCACCATTAAGATGGTTCAAGCTGTCCGGCAGGCTTTTGAGGACCAGGACGACAGGAGGACCTGGGATGGGAGGCCCCTTACGATGGCTGCCACTTTTGACGACTGCCTGTATGCCCTGTGTGTGGTGGACACCATTAAAAAGTCAAACCAGTTGGGGGAGTGGCAGAACATTTCAATCATGACCGAGGAGCCAGAACTGAGCCCGGCATACTTAATCAGCGAAGCCATGCGGAAGAGCAGGATGTCTCTTTACTGCTAGCTCCTCTCAGCTCCTAGGAAAGAATAGGAACCAGACAGCTCTTGAAGGAAATGGTAATTCAGCCCCTGTGAAGGGCTTGGGCATCTTAGAAACAGCTGAGGATATGGGAGAAGGAAACACGGTGTTTGCATCAACTAAATCTGTTGGTGGCTAAATGCCAAAGTGATAAGGTCCTTAGAAATGCCCAGAACAGATAGGAGACTTAAGAGCTGACATAACAACTTAACTGTTTTAATAACAGTATTAGCTGTCTGATTGGAAAGATATATCATGGACTCATCTCCTGCTTGCAGGTGCTTTAGATTATCCAATTGTGTTTACTGTGAAAGGTTGGGAAGATCCTTTTAGATTTTCCTTACCTAACAGAGGGCTGTGAAGGTACTATCATGTCATTAAATTTTCTGTAGTGTCTGACATGAGTGGTTCCTGCCGTGACAGCTGACACCACCATGCTGTAGTACTACACCTCTAACCAACACACAGAATAATAGGACTTGGCGTGAAAGTGTCGTGTGATACGGAAAATCTTGGCAGCTCACTTTTCATATAGCTTGTTAGGAGCTTCTCTGTGTTGGTTTAGCTAGTTGTTTTTTGTTTTGTTTTGTTTTTTTTTATTTAAAGCACAATTAGGTAGGAAAATGTGTGACTTTTAAAACAAAGCAGTCCTCAACCACAGTGCATATGCCCCTGTATTAGGGGAGGGAGGGTCTTCTGTGAGCTCCCAGTAAGCTTCAGTGTTAACTGCACAGATTTGCTGATTAAAATGGGTTGTGTAAAACCTTCATGGATGGCAAGTGGCATGACACAGTAGCGACAGTGGGTTTTATTACACAGCTGAATTCAGGCTACTCTTATGAAGGTTTACACACAGTTTCCTGTGTCTGGGACTGACTTCTGAGTGAATTCATTGTGCATTTTGGTTTTAGGTGGAGAAGAGTAGAAACCCAACCAGAAACCATATGATGCTTAGACAATGTTCTTTTAAACCTTTGTGAACTCACATGTGAGAGATGCTCAGCAACAATTAATTTCATATAGCTCAACCCAGAAGCTTTCACCTCCACTGAGTGGTGAGTGTGAGTGAAAAACAAAAGGGATGAGAAAATTTCCCATCCATTTCCAGAGGAAAAAATTACATAAGACCTTTTCACCTCTTAAAGTGGCCAGCTACTGGTACTGTAGTAAGCATTCCCTGTCTTCAGTGCAGGGGTAGACAAACTCTTTGATATGTTTGTCCTGTTCTTCTTAATGTTTTAGATTGCAGTCTTGAATATATTCTCGAAAGAATATAGTGAAAGGCACATGAATCCCAGTAAACAGGGATACTGCTTTTCTGCATAAAGCTGCTCCAGTGCTCATGTGCTTACAGTATTAGGTCTTCAGATAGGAAAAAAATAGAACACAAGCATATAGCACTAAATTATATTTAACTTGAGAAAAACCTTTTCAGGGTTTTTTGTTAATTTTGACTAGGGGAAAGAAGATAACACTTTGATGAGCAGTAAATTAAAAGAGAAAATATGACACACTTTCTCAAGCCCATCAGATTAGTGTTGCCATTTTAGGTTAGAAAGAGAACTGTTAGAATAATTTAGATTTTTTTAAAAAACACTTAGAATGTTACTATTTTTAGGAGCACTAAGTACTTCTGTAGAGGCTTCTCCTACAAATGACTCTGTCTGATTGCTGTATGCTCCTGCCTCTCCTGTGCTCAGTTTTAGAGCTTCATGTTTTTGAATGGGAGGGCATCAGTAGTGTGCTTCATCTCATCTGACTTCAGCCAGTTGAAAGTTGGGTATCTTGTCCTGATCAGCTGTGCAAGGGCACAATAGTCAATACAGAGAGAGGTCTCCAAAGGCTGACTCAGATCATCCTAAGTTTCATACAGAAGGAGGTGCCCATTGGAAATTCCTGTCCTCCTTCTTTGCAGAGAACCTTGGCTTCTAAATTTTTAGGTGGCTAAAGTTAGGAAACTTGACTCCCACTCCAGAATTATTAAAGAAGAGCATATGTGTGACCTTTCATGAAATATTCCCCAAAGTGTAACAGTGTGACTGATGAAGGAATAATGTAATACTGCAAAACCACACCCAAATGGAGAATTGTTTCTATCTGTGTTGTTCTGCTAGTTCTAGCGACTGTCTCTGGGGCTGACTGCTTCTGCTAAGACCTCAGGCAAGCTTTCATCGTTCCTGCTTGGAAGCAGCCCTTCACAAGCTTGGATGTTTTTCCTAAAAACTGATTTCTTGGAGAATTCCTGAGGTAGTACCTGTGCCAACAGAAATTTCCCATTATAATTGTCATGACATACCATGCTATCCAGTTCCTGCCCTGAAAAATACACTGAAAAATACAGAAGAGAGAATTTGATCAAGAAATTCTCTCTCTCTCTCCTGAAAAATGGAATTAGCCCCAAGAGGATCAAGAGAGTTTTCATATAGTAAGGCAAAAGCCATTTGTTGAAAACAGTGGCTAGTTCAAGTCATGAATGCAAGCCTGGTGGATAATTAGCCATATCTAGTTAAACATCATCCAAAACTGGAACTAAACATGGACCAAAACTTTTGTAAGTCTTGCTTCTTAGTGATTTGACCATTGTGCTGGAATGGCTGTTCATGTCTTTGCACCTCGTTTTGGTTCACAAATGTTGTCAGTTTTTCCTATTAGTATTTTTTTTTTCTGTGTCTTTCTGGGTTTTGTGATGCCAACTGGAAGAAGATATGCTGGAATCCTGTTCCCCGCCCCTGCAGTGAACAGTCCCCAGGCGAGAGACAGTGTAGAGGGATAGTACTACTGAGGTGAACCTTTCTGTCCCAGATCCAAAGGTTTGGGTGACAGGCATCATCCGTCCCCTGTGCAGACTCAGTGCTGCTTAGCAGAAAGAAAATCTAATGCTTTGGTTACATAGCCACCTGATGCTAGTATTAGTACCAGCTTGGAAATGAGTTGAATCCTGTACAGCTCGTGTGACCACAGTGCTGGCCCCAGAGAGGGAGGCAGAATGAGCAGGGGCAGGGTGGGACCTCCTCGTCTGACGGCCACAGAGATCTTTTGCTAGATTTAGGTGAAGTTGTTACCTAACAGGGATGGCAGCAGTAACTGCATACGTTCAGGATTGTATGACAGTTTTTCCATTCTCTAGGAGGTGAAGGTGCTGTAGTGCGAAGTGTAAAGATACCAAACTTCCAGTCGGCTTAGAAGAGGAAGGAATTATTTTATTTATAGAATGTGTATTACTATTCTGGTAAATTGTTACTTTGCAGCCTAGGATCTTTCTTGGCAGCATCAAGGCCTCTGCTCTTTTGGTACAGCTGAAAGTACATTAAGTAGCCTCTGGAGTTCACACTGAGTTTAAGAATTTGGGAAGCAGATAGCAGAGATGTACTTGATTGAACTCAAAAGCAGTACCACACCAGGAAACACATATTTGGAATTGCACTTTTAATGCTGTGCCACAAGGTTTGAGATGAATGCTGCTAGAATTGGTGCAGGCCTAATAGCCAAACCGCGGCTACTGCTGGAATTTACGGTAGCCCCCAAATGAGCTTGTTCATACACTAGGTAAGAAATGTTAATTCCTCTTTCCCAGGGCTGCTGTTGGAGAGCCTCTTTCCTTTGCCATCAACCTGTGCACATAGGACACTGAACATTATGGTCTTTTGCCAAAGATGAAAAGAGCCAAAAGAGAGAGTCCAGGTGAAGTGCTCTGCTGCTCTTGCAGGGGTCTGTTCCAATGCCGGGACAGTCAGTTGAGAAACAATATCTTATTTTCCCTGGGAACTGCATTGGGGTCCGCACCAGGGCTAGGGCAACCCTACGCTGTGTGACAGCAGGGCACAACTGAAGTCCTTCCATGTGCCCAAAGGGAGAGTGGTGACTGCAGGAGGGAGTGACAGGAAAGCGTGTCTGCAGTCTGGTACCTACGTCCCTGCGCCAACGGGGAGAATATTCTCCTCGCGCAGAAGGTGAAGGCTGCCCCTCCTGAGGGTGATTGATAGCAGCAGCCTTGCTCCACCTCTGTGTTTGGGAGCCCGAGAAGGGACGCTGCCCATGGGAAAGCAGCATCTGTCCTATACTCCTGCTAGATCCGTCCATGTCCTCAGTGCTAGACTCAAGTGAAGTGCTATGTGGAAGCATAACAACTCTGCAAGAGCTTGGGGTTTCCTATATCTAATATCATGCATGTGTTGAATTAGTAGTACTTTAGCTGTGTAGTTAGAAAATACCAAGTAGAGGTGATATGTTCTTACTCATGTAGCCAATATGGCAGAGAATCAGGGCACGCATAGGCAAGTTTAGGCTCAGGATGAGCTGCTGCAGAGCTCATCCTTTGCTTTGGCTGAAAGCATGAAAAATTCCTGCCCAGCCAGCACAGGGCAATCAGAGGCACTCTCCATTTGTACTTAGTGTTTCCTTCTTTTGGATAGCTTTTGCATCAGTGACTACAAGTGAACAGCTGTCCTGGAAGTTCAGCCATTGAAAAAAGGAGGCTTTTCTGCTGCGTGTGGTCACAGCACAAAGACAATTCAATTTTTCTGTTACCTTGTTTATTTCTGTGTGCATATAAATGTCCAAAAGACTCAAACAATTTAAAATGACTCATGTCTCTACCAAAAAAAAAAAAAGAAAAAAGGCAGATTTTATTTAATAGGCGAAGACAAACATAGTACTTGATGGTGTTTTTGCAGAGATTCAGAAATTACTGATGATAGAGTTTCTTGTTGCTGGGAATTTTTATATTTGACTTTTATCTATGGCCTTCAATATAAAACACCACAAATTATGAGGTCTATTCACTGTTAAGTTCTGTATTTACAAAGGTTTAAAAGCACCCAGCAGACTTTTGGCTTTGTGCAGACACTGAACACGGGTGGGATGTTCCAGTGGCTCAGTGACGTACCATTACGTATGTATGAAACTCAACACTGGACTGCTTGACCTCTGCAGTAGGGTCTATTCTCTGGGTATCTAGCTCTACTTGTGAAATGGCAGGATTATTCAGGACAGCAGTTTCTTGTTGTTGTTGTTGTTGTAGTTGTTACTTGCAGGGAGCAAAGTTTGTAAATTTTAGAGATGAAGTATGACTGAATAATAATTGGCAGTCTTATCTGCTTTAAAATTTCCTCTCTCTTGAGCTGCTGGATGAAGTCTGTCCAATAAAAATAATTTCCCCTTAACAATAACTGCCCACTTCCATTTGCTCATGAAAAGAAGAAATTTTAAGTAAATGGGACTATACATAATGCTGCATTCATGAACCAATGTCATAACCTCATGACTTACTGAAGCCAGAGCCCAGGCAAGTAATGACTTTTTCAAAGCTGCCAAATCAAAGTCTTGGGGTTGGGGAATGAAGAGTATCAGCTTAGGCCAAACTGAAATAGCTTTTATTAAGCATTTTCAGTTAAATGAGTAAACAGAATGGCTGTGGTCAATCCAAAACTGAACACAAAACATGTTTGTAGAAGGTCATTTACATTTTTTTCTTTTGGGATTATGTTACATTTTTAAAGAATGCTGTTTGGAAATTAATTTTTTTTTAAATCCATCTTTTATTATGTTTTGGCATGTGTGAAATTAACTCTTTCAGGTTGGGTGTGGGTTTTTTGGTTGTGTTTTGTTTTGTTTTGTTTTAGTTCATACTTAAAAAAAAAAATCCCATCCATTAGGTTCAGTGAACATCCATTAAGGACATTCTGTGAATTCAGCTGCCCTTCGGCAGGTTTGGCTCTGAACCTGCAGCCTCGCAGTGTCATGTGGCGACCCCTTTTCTAGCATCTGAATTTGGCCATCTGGGTTTCATTTGTGTCTTCTTGTGGCAGTGGGAAAACTGGTTCATTACATGGAGTTGGCTACAGATAATGGCGATAGTTTTTGCAGCCGTGCCAGCCATCGTCTTTAAAAGCACTTAACTCTATTAACTTGTTTACCATGGTTATTTATGACCTTTCAGCCATGTGCTGTCCATTATTTCCTTTTATTTTTACACCAGCCATGACTCGCTTCCCTTCCCTTTCTCTTTCTCATTCCATTGCAAGCCACGGGGCAAGTCTCCCTTGTTCCCCGCTGAGCTCACACTCAGTCCGTGTTACCCATGGCATACAGGGTGGCTAACCTACGGCTTGAAGTAACTTCTAACACAGATTCAGTAGAGGATATGTTAACACCACAACTGCTCAAGTACGTGGCGTACCGAATGCCCAGCAAGGGCAGGAATCAAAGCTCCTTGCTATGCTGTGCTTCACAAACGATGCTCACTGTTTCTCTCTGTACTGGCTTTCTTTTATTTGATTTTGAAAATGAGAATATGTTCAGTTTGTTGCTGTGTCAATATTAAGTATCTATTTATTGTTTTTCAGACATACATACGTATATATAAATGCTATATATATATAATGTCAACGCATGGACATATGTACAGTAGATATTTTAAAGAGCTATTTATCAAGAAAAATAAGTGTTATAAGTAAACAGAGTTTATATTTTATATATTATGTAGATAGCAAAAAAACGTGGTTAAATTATAGTAGGACTTTTGGGGGTGGGAGGTGGGGTTGGAGAAATGGGCAAGGGCTGGTTCTACCATTTTAAATAGCCAAACTACTTTGTACGGAAGCTGCCTGCTGTGCCTCTCGGCTGCAATATCTGTTTGTTTCTTCTTCTGGAAGATGATGTGCATTGTTACTTTTACATTGCTTGGGGAATGTAGTTAGTTTATTCTCAGCCAACTGGTATGTGCTGCTTAAAACATGGTTTCCTGCTGTTCTGCATATTTGCATTGATGGAATAAAAGGATCTTAACTGGCAAATAAAGACGTAAAAGGATGTGATCTCAGCTGTCTGTCATTTTTCCCCACACTTGTATTGGGGGGGAGGGTAATAACCATCACCTTTGCATGGTTTCTGGCCAGCTTGTAAAGTTCAACACATCTGAGTAAAATATATGGACTTTGTGCTGGGGGCAGGGATTGTGATGGAGGGAGAGAAAAAAAGAAGGTTTGACACTAATGTTCTGAGGATGCCTGCTGGAGTGATGTGTCCTGAGGAGACAGTTGGTTTTATCGCCAAAGGATGGGAGTCTGTCCAGTAGCACAGCAAAACAGAGGCATGGGACACCCCTGCTGAGCGAAGCCTGGAGATCCTTTCTCCTGGATTTTGTTTTTCTCCTGGATCCTTTCTCTCCTCCTTTCTCCAGCATAGCCTGGAGATGCTCCTCCTACCTCCTCAGTGGTGTCCTGGGATGCCTTTCCCTTCCTGTCCTCAGCTCCCTCCAGTGACATCCCCATGCCCTCCATCCGCAGGGAGCTGTCAAGTCCTTCCGGCTTACCCTGGTCCTTCTTTTCTCCCATGTATGTTGGTGTCTTATCATGCTAGTAAAGGAGCTTGGTACTCCAGCCCCTCTGATGCTGGAGAAAACCTCACTTGAGTACGAAGGAGAAGTTAATATGAAGCAGTGGGAAATTCTAGGCTCCGAGGAAAGATTTATTGCCTCTGTGATTGATTTGTAAAAATGATAGAGCATTTCCTGTGTTGCTTTTTCTATTTTACAGCAGAGCACACAGAAAGATGTTAGATTCTGCTCCTGTCAGTGCTCACTCATTTCCCAGGCACTACGAAAGTACAGCAAATCTGAGGCACAAAACTCTATAAAGGGATGGGAAAGCATCATCACTTACAATGCACAGTCCCCTCAGATCACACGACCTTGTGAATGGAACTGTGTATTTTTCGTATATAAAAAAAATTACAGAGTGGCTATAGCATTTACTTCATCCTAGAAATGCAGCACGTTAGTAATTTCTACTACCACCATTGCAGTTATCATACTTTAAAGATGTATCGATGTTTATATACACATAAAATACATTTTTCTCAGTTTTAATACACATTATTTTCTTTGTCTGAAGAGGAGAAAAAAGCACAAGGCAAGGATGAATCAGTGCCAAGGTCTTCAGGAATTGTATTTTAATCTTCAGGAATTATATTTTAATGTTTGCCTTGCCCTCATGAGCAAATGTAGTATAACCTTGGTTAAGTTTCCAGATCACCATCTCCAACTAATCAATTAGGCACTGAAATAAAATAGGGCCAAATTTTATGGTATATCCTTTCCCATCAACTTCACAGTAAAACAAGGCCTACTTCAATTTTGAAGGTTAAAATATAGAAATATTTGGAAAATAGCACCTAGGGGAGCAATTACTGTGAAAGAGTGTCAGAGATACGGTGTGATTATTGGTGCACAGTTCCAGCACACAATATGTAACTGTATAGGTAGGTGCAAATGCAAGAGCGAGTATAAACATTCCACGCTAATGAGGCTACATAAATGCTAACGTAAACATTTTCAACATGGGTCAGCATAGTGAGACACATCAGTGTAGATTTATGAACCCAAGTAAGAGTTCTGCTTTTAAAACAAACTGCAAAAATGTGGGAGGAGGGGGAAACCTCTTGCCATTTTCCATTAATTTTGGAAGAACCAAGCCTTCCGCAGCTCCCTTGGCTTGTTCTGCTGTTTTCTGGAGCCCGTATTGATTAGCAGCTATGTAGTAAAAACAATGGGTGGCTTGTAGCCATAAAGATTAATCAGAAGAATGTTAAATGCTTTGCATTGTTCTGTTCAGGAATTAAGAGTTTGCCGGGGCAGGGGTTATTAAAAAGTGCTGCTGTGCCAAAGAGAAGACGCAGTTTATGCCTTTGTTACTGATTCCTGTTGGGAGGTGGAAAGTCATGGAGCTCTTTGTGTTGCTGTGGTGCCAGTGGAAAACTCACATTTCAGTGTGGACATACGTGATGCACAGAACAACAGGGCTTTTTACCCCATGTAACACTCCAGAGCAGCTCAAAAGGAGGTGAGACAGTGTGGCTCTTCATAGAGCAGCCTTTCCTGGGGCTGGAGGCTGGGGGAATGGCCACTGCAGGCCAGCAGCACCCGGATGCCTCTTGCTTGGCTTGCTCAGACCCACATGCCTGTGCTGCTCACTGCTCCAGCCATCATGTTCTACATGGAAGAAGGAAATTTCCAGCAGGCAGCTGTCGGAGTCACCAGACCTGGCAGCTGTCGCACAGCACTAGTCTAATGCCAGCTAATACTCATCTCCTGCATACATTGCCTTTTGTAATATATTTTCCACTTGCGAGCACTCCAAGTAGTGAATTTAGCAGCACAAACCTTGGTGTGGCACCTCATCTTTGCTTTAAAATGAATAATTGCAGCTCCCTGAGCAGTTGCTGAGGGATGAGGCAGGGCTGCTGACAAGCGCAGGGCACCAGTCCTTACTCTTGTCCCCAGCTGCTTGTTCCTGCCTTCCCCAAGTACTGGCACTGGGGAGCATGTGCGCAGCCACTTGGTTAACACGATCGTGGATTTAGCTGAAAACTAACAAGGTGTGTTTTTTATTAGGTTAGTTTTGAAGCAAGTCAGTTCCTTGATCTGAGTCATTGTCGACAGCAAATTATGCCAGATCACTTTAATAGCGAAATGTAAATAGAAACCAGGTTTGCTGACTGCCAGAAATGTGCATTTTTCATCAGATCAAAGAATCTGTAGAGTAACTGCAGAATAATAAATAGGACCAAAAGCAAAAGGAATGGATAGAGGAAAATAATTTTAAGTTCTGTATTTCCATACAAAATGACATACATGTAAGCAAATGTTTCTTACGAAACTGGAGGCCCCCTCCTCCAGACATGGAAGTGGTGTATATACAGATTCTTAGGGAAGCCTTTCAGAGTCGGCTCCAGTCTGTTTTAACGACTCTGCCTTTCACAGTTAATCACATCTTGCAGATTAAAGGCTTTTGCAGAAATTATCATATCCCATCCAGGCAATGACAACAGCCTCTGAATGTAACCGGCTTTGTCACTTGTGCAAGTAAGTTTTACACGGCGTTTCAGGCAAACCTGAAAAGCTCAGACCTGCATTTCAGCCTTTGAGAATGCAGAGACAGTTCGAAATGGCACTTGACATGTAGCATAATGCATTTTCTTTGTTACTTTTTTCCCACTGCTGTCCCTAAATTGCTAGGTATCATTTTTGTGCATTTCTTTTCAGTGGTGCTAGTTGTTATACCTTCTGGAAGTATCTGTGATGAGAAGCAGCCTTACAGTACTAACTGTGACAAGATGTCCAACTCAAGAAGGAAGATAATTGGAAAGAGAGTGAAAGTCAGAACCAGGATAAAAAGCAGATTCACAAGAAACAAGAACATTCCTGATCTCTGACAACTGACTCTATCCTGTTAAAAACATCCTAAGCACGGGTTTTGGCTTAAATCAGCTTACAACCTTCTATATACTTTCTGTGGCACAGTTAGGAAGTTAGCACACAGCAGAGACTATTCCCACTAAGGAAGCTGCTTGTAACCACCCTATTTTGCGGATTATGAAATTAATAATAGGGCCATGGCCATTCGGTGTCAATTGGCCTTAGTGGCTGAGGGTGGTCCTGGGTGCTTCATCTGCTGCTATGGATGTAGCTGAAAGTTAAGAACTGAAAGGTAGAATGGAAGGATCTTGGTATTACAAAACTCATGTGTTAAAAAATGAGTCCGTCTCTGTCCCAGTCCAAGGAAATTCTGGTACTGAGCTCTTTCAGCACATTTTTTTTTGTTAAAATGGACTATTTTTCCATTCATGTTTCTATGCCTTTTGCTTGCAGTTCCATGACAGCAGAAACAAGCTGGGGGACACCCTGCCCTCTCGGCTACAGACGTTGCTAGCTGGGAATAATTCCTTTTGTTTAGGGCTATAGCAGGAACAGCGTCTCTACAGAGAAGAAGGAGCTGACAAAGCTTACAGCTATCCAGCCACATCTGGCAACCTTTGTCTGTGCTGCTTCACACGTATGAAATGCCTTATAAAGATTAACAAATCCCCACAAAATGAGCTGTTGTAATTATTCCTATTTTGCAGCTGGCAAGGTGGAGGCAAAAGTGAAGTTGGTGAGAGCACTCTAGAGAATTTCTCTTTTCTCTTAAATTCCTACTTGGATTATTAGATTTGCTCTCTCCCAGTGGCGGAACCCATCTCTGAAATGGCACTGTCAGAGTGCCCTCCAAATGTCTAAGACGATAGAAATTTCACATTCCAAACCAGTTACAAGCTCAGGTCTTTATGGAATTTCAGCTAACTTGGAAATACTCTTGCAAATAGTAATATTTTAAAATAATTTTTGTTTACTTGCAGCTTCTGTTTTTTTTTTTAAAGGCAAACTTTGGTAGGATTTTTCTCCTTCTATGGACTGAATGGTCTGAACTATTTAGCATTAAAAAAGGATTTTAAAACTATAGTGAGGGAAGAGTTGAAATTAGATGCTGTTACTTTAATATACATATAGTGATACTTGTGTTTATAACAAGATCTCACTGGCTTTACAAAGGAGGTACATATTATTACCTTCACCTTGTCTTTTGGAAAACTAGAGACAGAATGGCAAACCATGCTGCCCAAGGCCATGCAGAGCAAGTCCATG
Organism: Chlamydotis macqueenii; assembly: GCF_036417535.1. Taxonomy (NCBI): domain Eukaryota; kingdom Metazoa; phylum Chordata; class Aves; order Otidiformes; family Otididae; genus Chlamydotis; species Chlamydotis macqueenii. The sequence goes on from NC_141557.1 coordinate 68,989,426, forward strand.
ACAGCCAGATACTAAATCCTGCTGCTTTAATTTCTAGTTCCCTTTAAATAGTTCTTAAACCTAATATAATTCTCATTCATTATAATTAATGTGATTAGTCATATATAATTAATGCCTAATATGCTGCTGCGGTTTGTGAATGCCAAATAAGCTAGTGTTGTCTGCACAGTCTAAGTTGAAATTCATTGGTTTAAAAAAGTGTTAGCAACACCAAAGCCAATACCAACGGCTTTATCTAAGTGAATACATTTTGTGTAATTCCATCTATGGAGGAGAAGGTGAGAGATACTGCACTCTCCATACATTGATTTTAAAACCAAGCTGATAAAATTAGCACCAGATCTATGTGCTGACCAGAAAATCTATAACAAAATCAATCAGCCTGAAAAAGTCCAAGTCAGCACAAAACTGCATTTCTGTTGTGCGTTTTGAGAAAGGTTGTTGGAGGAGTATATTTGCCTGTACCCTAGAGTTCACACTGCTTAGTTTGGTAAGGATTTCTGGTTCAAAACCCTTCAGAGAACAGTCCTTTCAGTTCGCACTCGCAAGTTCTCAATGATAACGGCTGCAAATCATGGAGAGGCAGATGATAATCCTCTGAGTGTAATTTTGAAATGTATAGGGTAAATTGTTCTGTGATTTTTATAACTTTCCATTATTCTGTACAACAACAACCAGAAATCCAGACACTCACAGTACCTTTAACAACCATGGGAATGCACACCTAGAAGACTGACAGAAAATCACCATCGGAAGGGAGGTGGAGACTACCTTGTCCCACAAAATAAACATCAGTTCGCCATTCCAGCTTAACAGCTTGTCTTCATATATTAACAGAAGCCTCCAAACCATGACTGATATAACTTAGAGTCATTAATTAGTTGCTGCTCAATCCTTTAAATGAATGCGCTAGCAAAGCCCTCCGAGCTGCACTGAGATCAAAAGCCTGCTTGTGTACAAGGCTCCCTCCCCCTGGTAGGCAGTCTTTCTGAAAGAAGGTGAATAAGCGACAAATTATTCCTTGCAGGTACAAGTGCTGTGTCTGCTGTGTTGCTTTGGTTGGATCTGAACTTTTCACCCTTACATCAGTGGTCCCAGTGAAGCCACTGGGTTAGGCTCTTACCTTTGAGCCTAAGCAGCAGGTCAGAACTATGAACTCGTTTCCATGCAATCAGCTAGCCAAGTGCTGTTCTCAACACAGGTCCTGGCCGAGGAGAGTGGTAATGGTGAGCAATGCTTGACCAGCTTCTGCAGTCCTGGCTGTTGAAATGATTCCTTGAAACTCTGGGTCAGCGAGGCTGACTTTAGAGGACATCTTGTTCAAATATGCCCAGGGACTGAAGCGAACCATTCCCATGTCCATCCTGGGTCACGGGACTCAAGGAGTGAAAAACTGCAACTCCTTCAGTCCACTGCACTGTGCAGTTTGGCCAGGCCCTAAAGCTTTGAGGATACTTGGTTGAGTGGGACATGCAGAACCTAACTACTATATCAAGCTTGGGACCTTGAATTAGCTTCTGGGCATATTGGTGGCTTTGATACAAGCAGAACTACTGCAAAGACTGAAACCCATTCATAATTCCTACTTGCTTTCTCATTTTGTGGCAGATATTTGCATATTGCCAGAATTTTTGCTCCATCTCTAACCATATATAGTGATCACAATAACTATACCACATCCATATACCAAATCTCTTGATTAGGATGCTCAAGGTGTATCATTTAATTTTTCCAGCGTCCCTAAACCGACCAATCTTTGTCTCATTGTCACCTCACTGACACTTCTCAATTAAAGAATAACAAAACTGAGATAAGAATATTTGTGACTATTTATTAATTATTGTGTAGTGCCCCAAATGTGCCATGCTCACTGACAGCACAGAGCATGTTTTTGGTGCTATTTAAAAATTGGCAACCCTTTTTCAGACAAAAACATCAATCTTATCCTTAACACAACTACTAATCAGGTTGCTAGAAGAATAATTAGGGCAGGCACAGTTGATATTAGAGGTTAAGCAACAAATCAAAGTTACAGCTAGAACCCAGAAGACATTATCCTAAAAAAACCACTAACAATCTTGAAACAAATCCTGTTTCATTTAAGTTTGGAGCAAGCAACTGCAATTTGTTATTTTCTCAATAATTGTCTTGCAGTCTCTGTGTATCTCCGCAGACAAAAGCACGTAACCTCTGAAGCCCTCTTATTCTCTAACAGGATGAGACAACAGAGAAGTAGGACACATCTGAACTCAGCTTTCCAAGTTCAGCTGCTCCTTATGCTGTTTTCAGCCCCATGAACCTTTTCCTTGCTGTAATTAGGGGATGTGTATTCCTGATTGCAGAGACAGTGTTTGGTCTGCTTCGAGACAGAGCTGCCTGTTGTGTTGCCATGCTAAAATGAAAGGCTGAATTCCCTTTTGCTGCCAAACAGTTTTATGATATTTTGATTACCCTAGTGTTATTTTTTTCATCACACTTCCACAAGGGATTAAGTTGTGAACATTTATAGCGCTAACATTTGCATTCTTCTCTCAGGTAGAATGTAAACAGCAGAGTGATGCTGTTTGGCCAGGAAACGGGGCCAAGCTTTTCTAGATCCACTGATGTTCATAATGAAAAGGTAATGTGAATGTGTAAGTAAATTGTCCTTTCCATTAACACAACCCTACTCACCATCTGGAACAATTAATGCTTCTGAAAATACAGGAGATGATATCTCAGAAAAGCTGAAATGACCAAATTTGTAACTCCTTGCCTGAACATCAATCATTTCCTGTTGTGATAGGAACAAGGGATGGTGCATTAACAGGCTGAAAGGATACACTGGTTTTGATACACTGTGAAGATGTTATCTGACAAGTGTCTTAAAAAAAAAGAGAAAGTGCATGTTCAGTCAGTTCAGAGCAAATGAAACCCACCTGTACCTATTTTTTGAACATTACAATGTGTTATAATGCCATGTAAATATAGACCTCCATACTGCATAAAATCGACATTCCATTGCTTTGCATTTCCATCTTTTTTTTTTGATAAATTCACATAACAAGGTGTGCTTCCAATAATCATCTGTAATTCTACTGATAAATCAGTCATACAGGAGAGACCAAAACCCAAAACACTTTCCAAGAGCTGTAATATTCAGCAGCACGTTGCTTCCACAAAATTATTCCAGCTTCAATAGCAAAAGCATTGCTTCTCATGAAGAGCCATGGACACAATGCAGTTTGTATTTTGCAATAAAAAACATTAGCAGTGCCTGTTTGGCTTCCTTCTCATGTGTGTCTTTGTATGTCAGTAATTCAGTCGTGCAATATAAGCATATCACTACAAAATTCAAACACAGTAATACTCAAAGTCACAGCTAAAAATGAGAGATGCAGTATGCTAGCAGGGTACTAATTAGCTCGGCTCTGCTATCTCAGATAATCCGAAGCCAATCCCAAACTTGTTTCTCTTTTATCTTTTACATGTGCTACCTTTTCTGCTGTTATTGCAGCTTAAAAAATTCAGTATTTAGGTTATCATGGTTTGGACAGATGCCTAGGAAGGTATTATTGAGCAATGATGTATTAATAAAACAATTTTATTATAAACACAGTCGTCCACTCGGCTGATTGACACCTGCAGGTATTCATGATTAAATTCTGCTTTCAGTTACAGTGGCAACAAAGAGATTCCAGGGATAGTAATATGTCTTTATGGGACATATCACTTTATGTCCCTAGGCAAAGGAAAATAAGGTCATCATTTGGTTTATGAAAATGTAAACTTTCTTAAATGAAATATTTAAGTAATGAGTCATCTGTGTGCTTTGCAACATTGATTTACAGCATGTAGAGTCATTTAGCCATTTTCAGTGCAGGTGGATGTAAAAGGGCAGTTATAAAGAAATAAAGCTGTTGAAGTAAGAAAGTACAACTCTGTGTGGGGCTGTCTTTCTAAAAAAAATATGTTACCCGTCTTTTACTCACTGTGTGTGTGTCACCACATAATAATCATTGTAGTCATTAGCAGTTCATGCTAAGCCTATGCTTTCAATTTCATTGATGTTTTGAAAAGTCTTGAATTACATTCTTTAATTCATTTCCTAGTGACCTAAATATAATGGTGGTAGTCGTATTGACAATTGACTTTGGCTGGGATCCCACTATAACCTATGTGTTAGAAACTGTTTACAGACACCTTTAAGAAAAACTGTGTGTATAAGTACGATGATTGAGAATCTTTCTATATGTGGGGTTTAGAAACTTTACTAGGGGGAGTGCATTAATGTTATTATTTTTCAGGGCACGTATTTTTTTTTTACGCTATATTTTTATGCAGCTAAACCTTTCAGACCATAATTTTGATTAGGAACTTTTAGCAATGGCATAATTGTTAACATTAATATAATGCAAATCCATAGCACGGTGGCTGGTAGCTCAACTGCTTGAAATATTTCTGTATCTGCTGCACAATTAATTACTGATAAAATAAATTGTGCTAGCTTCAGCCTTTTTAGAGCACTGCTATAGCTATGTAATACATCTTAACAGGACCAAAAAAGAAAAATTAAAAACGACAAAGATTGCTTGAATTTCAGGAGCTGTTTTCTGAACCTTGTGATGTGGTGCTGTTAATTCCCAACAGCACCAAGCAGATTTAATCCAGAGACAAGTGCCATCTATCGATAAACGATGTATTTGAGTTGAAGAAGCCAAAAATGACAAAAAATGGCACCAGCCTGCCACCTGCTGCTGTACAGAATTCATTCAAGAAACATATTTGCTAGGCCTTGCACTGACTCAACAAAAACACTCCTCTGTGAACTGGGTTCAACAAAAGCCTGTCCATTCTGCAACAGCATGCTTTCCCCTTGGCGTTTCAGAAGTGCTGGGCGAGATTAAAATATAGGATGTTCTGTGCATCTTAAAATAGGACACTTAAGATAGGAAACTGTCTTGGCAGGCTCTAGGACTTTGAGATCTTGATGTTGCTAGCTCAGGTGTTCGATGGTTCAAGTTTCTTCTCCTGGAAAGGGGCCATGAGCTGAAAACTCAGCTGCTGTTAAAAAAGCAGCTGCCTAGTCCTTGTAATTGTACAGTTAACAGCTGGCAAGATCTCAAAGATCTGAATAAAAACATAAACTGCCAACTACAAAAAAAAAAAAAAAACCCAAATAAAACCACACTATTAATTTGATGTCCCATGGTTTTGGCAGCATGTGTTGATTTTTGAGTGTTGCAGCAGTGAGATCTATCTCCTTTATCTGTTCAGAGGGGTGGGAGTTTTAGCATCACGCACTTGGCTGACATGCGTCAGAGTAGATCTTGGGTTTGGGAAATGCACTTCCTTGAGATTATTCTAAGTAAAATGTCCCTAGATATCACAGTGGATGGGCCAAAACCAATTATAGTAAATAATATGGTGCAGACAATACCATTCTTTGCTATTTTTCACGGCCTCAGTGTTAAGGGAAAGATATTCCCTTATCAAGAAGCATTATCAGCAGGTCTGGTGCAGCAGACCTGAATCAGTGTTCAATATTCCATCCTGGGCACGGCCTGTTCTGTCAAAACACCCAGACCTCCGGCATCACCTTGAGGCAGGCAGACCAGAGCTGCTGCTGTGTCCCTCTGGCAGCCCTCAGCGTCCCCGAAGCTGCCCCGTGAAATGCGGGGAGCAGCAAGGACAGGGAGCTAGCTTGACCTCAGGAGTGAGGGGGAGCACAACCACAGTGCGTGACAGACCGGGGAAGGCCGACCGCCACAGCCACCACTTCCACCCGCCTGCGGCCATGTGAAGGGAACAACGGGCGACGGGCACCAACGCCCCCGCCTGCCCCGGCCGTTGCGCACGCGGCCCTGCCGTTGGGCTGGCGCCTGACCCAACGCTCCGCCCCCCTCCGCACAGCCGGGGGCGGGACGAGGCCTGCACATGCGCCCGAGCCCCCCCCCGCCCTCTGCTGAGGGCTGTGCCTGCCCGGCTGCCGTAGGTGCTGGGGCGGGGGGGGGGTGATGGTGTAGGGTCCCGGTGTTGGCGGGCGGGTCTCTGTCATCGGCCCCGCTCTCATCCCTCTTCCCCGAGCCCCTCTCCAGGGCCTGCGCGGTCGCCTTAGCTCCGGGGAGCGGCGGTGATACGGCCGTCCTGCCCCGTGCCTCTTCGCCGCTGGCCCTCCGCAATCCCCCGGCCCATCCCGCTGCCCCTCGCCGCGGGGGCTCCGGTGGGGACCCTCCGCCGTGTGTGATCGGGCAGGCAGGGTGGGTGTCTCTGCCCCGCCTTGCCCACGGGAGGCGGGCGTGTGGGGAGGGGAGCGGCTGTCAGCTTGGGGTGTGATTTCCGGGAAGGGGGGTAAACGATCCTGTGCACACATGTGCCGTTGTTTTCCTTTGCAAACGTGACAGGGAGCGGGAATTGCCGCCCCAAAGCCCGGAACGGTGGCGAGGCGGCCGATCGGGGTGAGCGGGGCCGGTGGGTGCCTTGCGGCGGGGCCGGCGGTGCGGCTCGGCCTGCCCCAGGCTGCGCCCCGCCTTCGGTGCGGTCTGGGCGAGGGAAGGGGCCTGCTGCGAGTGGGCAGAGGTGTGCTGGCGTCGGTGCCAAGTGTGCGTAGCTCGGTGCTGCTGGTAACATCACCTGGCCTGAAATTTAACAATACGATGAAAACTACTATTAAGGCTGAAAATGCATTAATCTGTGAAAGGAGGATGAGTTAATTGTACTCCCTTGTACTGGACACTTCCAGTGAGCTGGCTCGAGGTTTGTTTTTCCGCTGTCATTTTCCCAGTTTGTTGGCAAGACAGGTAAAGATTGGAACATTGGTTGTCTAATATGAAAATATGTATCCTAAATTTAAGAGGGAGGGGGGAAACGGTGTTCCTCCTTATATATCCTAAATTTAAGAGGGAGGGAGGAAACGGTGTTCCTCCTTTTTTTCCACTGAGTAAATCAAATGTACTGCTGGTGTAGTGATAGTTTAAAATTATTAAAGTAGCATTGCTTTCTTAGAGATCATGTAGTTACTTTTCAAATTATATTTATTGTTTCTGTTCTGAAACTCTACTGTCAGCTTTCCACAAGTGGTATGGCCTAAATGTTTTCTAAATAGCACATATTAAATTTGGATTTTAAAAGTTTCAAATATTTTGAAGGTAGTGGGGTGTCTACAGCATCATAAGTCTGCTTTTACACATGACTGCAATATAAGCACTCTCATCAGTTGACACTTAAATGCACAATACGTGAACGTCACAGTCATGTTCATAAGGAGAGTGCTCAGTTGGAATGTCTTGCAAGTAATATGAATGTTTTTTTCTCTGGTTTTGAGATAGTACTTGACCTATCTCAGCTAGCATTAATTCTGTCCTTTGCTGATGGATGAATGGATGAATGATGCATTGAAAAGCTTTTCTAGCTAAATTATTCTTTTCCTTGCTGAACCAAAGTACAAATCAGGAGCAAAGGATCTGCAAAGGCTACAAAGAATGCACATGTTTAAAATTGTGCATCCACTAGGCCTATGTGCGTTTCAAATGAAGTCCATTTTTAGTGCTTTGTGGGATCAGGGCCAAGACCAGATAGAAAAATATAAAGCTTTTCAATGCATCATTCATCCATTGCTCCTCAGTCATTATTTTTCTCCAAATTTTGCTGCTGTCCGTAGGCATAAAGGTTAAGATTGTTTTTAGTCCTTTGAGTTACAAAACAGAACTTTCTCGTTTTTGCAAGCCTGCAAAGGAGAGGGAATTGATACGTAGAAGGTTGAACTGAATTGAGATATTATTGACATTTGTTATGAAACACAGTACTCACTGCAATTAACCATTGTTTCCAATATAGGGATGAGACATTTATTTCTTTTTATTAATGGAATAACAAACTCAAGACTGTGGCTGTTACAGCATCTGATAACAACGTGAACATTTTATCCGAATCTGCAACTGAACAACAAACCTACGTACCTGTCATTCTTTCCTGACACCCCTGTGCTGCTGAGGCCAACATTGGTTTGTCCTTGCTTCTGGTCACGTTGTCTGGTGAGTGTGAAACCTGGTGATTTTACCTATCTGGGTGACAGTTGTACTTGATTAGGGTTTCTGTAGCCAAAATTTTGTCAGACTCTTAACTCTATTTTTTTTAGTACTGGTTTTGAAACACACAATATTTCATGAAAGACTAAGTGTCTCTCCAGCATTTTTAAAAAAACTTTTTGAAAAGTATCATTTACTACAGGAATAAAAGAAAAAATAGAATCTCTGAGTTTCATTTGGAAATTGGATCTCTTTAGACCTTGTTTAGAGACAATTAGTGTTATGATTGTTTATGTTTGCATATGATGAGAAAATCTTAGATGATTTTAATGTTCTGTAGGATTTATTAATACTATAGAGACGTAGGCAGTCAACTTTTATCAATGTGCAAAAGTACTTGATCTTAACACAATAGGAACATATTCTTGTAAGTCTTAAGGGGAATTACTGTTTCTCCAAAAGGAATCAATCATGGCTGATGACTCACAGAGAAACTTTCGCTCAGTGTATTATGAAAAAGTTGGATTTCGTGGAGTTGAAGAAAAGAAGTCACTGGAAATTCTGTTAAAAGATGACCGGTTGGGCAAGTTGATTTCATGGTTTCCTCTATTACTTTGGTGATTTGGGACTGGGAAGGGAATAACAGAAAATGTTTAGCTGCTGTGCTTAGTACTCATTTAAGTTTTGCATCTCTTACCACTAATCTCTTTGTTATTACTAGCAGTCCTTTGAGTTTCAAAGATCTGAAAATCTGATTTTTAAAACCATTAAAGATTTGTCTGCATGTTTGTTTTTTTCCTTCTCTCACTCTGTGTGCCCAAGAAACTAACAGATTTTTAATGAAAGCAATTTAAATCTGAAAATATATCATCTCATGCTGTTAATTCTGTCTAACCTCCAAACAATGAAGATTTTGTTATTGCGGTTGATCCCCGAAGAGTACTACATCTCTAACAGAACAGAAAGAAAAATGTTGTCCCTTTAACAAAGCTCTTAATTGTTTTGACATAGAAACAGGATTTATAAAATGTCTGTAAAAATGGTACACTTTATTTCTGGTGAAACATAGGGTAGTTTTATTGTAAATCAAGCCAACATATATATTTTTCAAAATTATTGCCGTTTATAGGGCACATTCTGTTTTCAGCTGAAGCGGTGAAAGCATTTGTTGATAATATGTGATGAAAGTGGGGGTTTTGATCTGCAACTAAGGGTTTGTCATACTTATGTAGATCAGAGACTCAAACCTATTTATAATTATATTTAAATTTACCTTTTTTTTTAATCTTTATTTCTCTACAGATATTGAGAAGCTTTGCACATTTAGTCAAAGGTTTCCTCTCCCATCCATGTATCGTATACTGGTGTGGAAAGTGCTTTTGGGTATGAAATATAACATCTGTGATCCTCTGTAGGAATGAATATGTAGGAAGGTGTATTGTTTTTCTGGGTTTTTAATTTTTCTTTAGAGAGTTAATCACATAGGTTATTCTGTACTGCCTTGCATACTGATATATATTTAGCTGATTTTTGTATCCACCTAGGATAAACAGCAGCAATTATAAGACAATATTCCATGCACAGTTTTTGAGAACTTCTGCTGAAGTATACCTAGAAGAATGTATTTCTATATTTAACTTTGTAACACAGTCCAAGTAAATTTATAAAATAGATGACAGGTGAATTATAGTAAGTTATTGACACCTGATAAGATATTCAGGTCTGTTCCTAAAATAACAGGCAATTGAGTTGAAATATAGCTGTGATTAAACTTAAAAAAAACTGGGCAAGGTATGGAATGGATATTTATTCTAAAGAGAAGCTCTGTTTTCTGTAAAAATCTTGGTTTCTTCTGGTTTTACTTCTGGCTTTAAACTGGATTTGCTGTTGAAGATGTTATGAGGCCAGAGACAAATTGTAGTATTCTCAGAAACCGTAAAAAAAAAAAAAGCATAAATGATTCAATTTTCCTTGAAGTGCATTAGTCAGATTACTAATTCAAAAGTACTAATGACTTTGCAGTAACTGGTCAAGTCTGTTGGGTTTACTAGATGCGAGGTCATGTCATTTGGGAAACAGGAGGGGTTTGTGGAAGGTCCAGGAGTTCTGACCCTTACAAGGTATCTGGAGAGCTTCCCTTAGAGTTACTGTGTATAGAGAAACACTGCCAGATTGTGAAGGTACATCGTCTGATTGAATCTCTGGAGGAGAAATGTAAGTTACCATACTGTTGGTGGTGGACCATTGTGCCACTTTTGAAAAGCTTTAGTGTGGCTCCCATGCTCAGTCTTGTATTACCAGGGCTGTGCTGACAGGAATGGTGCTGATATGCAAAATGTTGTTTCATCGGGGACAGACCAGCAGCATCAGTCCCTCCAGTTTTCCACAGTTTAAAAATTGTGGCTTCATATTCCTGATTATTTGGATTTGTAAGCCTTTTTTTTTGGGAGAGGTAGTAAATTAACAATGTGCAGAAGGTGCAGGATCTACTTATAAAACTTGAAGTTCTTGACATTGATCATTGAACTAACAGAGTAATCCTACTTGATAAAAGCCTTTGCCATTAGAATACTAATTCTAGGATGAAAGATATTCTTATCCCCTTGGCCCTAGTGAGGTAGTCAGTATCCTTTAAAATATTAGTAGTAGGAAGTATAGTGCAGGAGATTTGGACAAGTGACTTGGTACAAGATCCTGTAGCCAAAATTATAATAGCAAAATACAGTCTCTTGGCAAACTTGTGGCTCACTGCAGAGCCAGTGGTCTATCTTTGACTGTTTTAGACAGGGTGATTTGTGAATCATATGATAACACAAAACACCTTCTAAGTTAACTATATGGAAAATTATATTGATTTTTAAAAAGGATTTTGTGTTTTAAACCCAGGGTGATTTATTTCAAATATGCATACTGTCATTCTGTATACTCCTTGAGTGAACAGAGGTACAAGGACTTTCCTTATGCTGCATCTCAATGTTAACACTCGTGAGAAAAGCTGATATCAGAAGGGCAATGCAAGATATCTCTCCCTAAATGATCAGAACAACAGCCCAGTCCTTTTCTGGTGGGAGATGTTACGTTTCCTCTAATGTTAATAGTTTAGCGAAAGGGATTCTATCCTGTCAGCAAAATTATCTCAAACACATACCAAGGCTTGATGCTGTCCCAGGTTGTGTGGTAGGTCACGGATGTCTCTGTTAACTTCTTGTTCACGTATGATTTGTGATGGACATCCCTGTGTTGTATAAGCTTCTTTTCTGTCTGCCTAAGGTAGTCTTCTGTATTTGAGGAAAGCAGCTGGCAGTATGTATATAGAGTGTCATGATGTTGACTCTATTTTTGCATAACGTGAAAAATGTCTTGCTCTGTCCCAACTTTTGAAATGCAGACAGGTTTGCAGTTGGAAAATAAAAGATAATTTTCTGTCCGATGTGCTTGTTACTAAAACTCAGCCATTCTGTAGTTTAGCACTTGGCAGGAATGTTTTTTTTTTCTTTAAATGAGAGATAAAAACAGCATGTGGCCTGTTTCAGAACTGATTTTTGAAGAATACTTTGTTTTTGTGGATTTCTACAGCGAGAAAAATTCTGCTCCACTAGTGATATGGAAATAACCCTTTTTTTTTGCTTTGGGGTATATAAGATCTGATTTCTGTTGAAGCCTGAGACAGTTTTATTGTGAACATCAGTGCATTACAAGATTGAGTCTTGAGGAAGGGAAGGATCGAGTGAGATGTTGAGCATCTCTTCTAGACATCATAAACACTTTAATTATCTCTGTGCTTAGATACCTTTTTTCCTTTTTAGTTTTTCCTCCTGGGAAACCAGAAAAAATATTTCGTTATTTTTTTATATAGTAAAGTAAAAAGAAAGTAAAAAATATTACCTTGCAAAATGTTTGGGTGGTATTCTTAAGTTTTAATCTGTAACTGATTCAACCTCTCTGATTTTGCATCTGAATGTTGGTTTAGAGAGGAATAATCTGTGATATAGTAATTTTCTGACAGAGATCTAACAGTAAATTAAATAGTACTGGAATGTACAGTATCTTTGCATTAGTTAATTGCATGTACCTATTCTCTGGTTGTCTTAGACAAAGTGTAGAATTTGAGAACCTGAACAGCTAATGTATATAAAAATCATTCTACTTGCACTTTGTTTTCAAAATAAATGGAAGCTGGGCACAAATACATAGCTAGTACTGTATTAAAAACTACACATAGTTATAAACAAGTAACAAGATTCACAATTTTAAAATAAACGAATTTTGTTGGAGGGGGAGAATAAACCAATTAAATTATTTTTCATCTGTCCCAACGATGACATCTCTTGTTAGCACAGTGATGTGGTATATGAAAGGGTTAGCATTCATTTGCTGAAAACCTTGTAGAGGAGTTTGAAAAACAGTAGTCTAAGGATAAATTTTGCTGATATTAACATAAGAAATTTGTTAACCTATATATAAAAATACAAAATTGTTAACATAATTAAATTTGGTTTTATGAATATAATGCTAAAGTGCTTTGTTGGTCTATTGGCTTCCAATTTTGTAGAATTTTTTCCCTGTATTCTTTCAACAAGTTTCTAAGCAAACTGCAGTGCCAGGTCCTAAATTTCTATAGGCTGGAGTTGTAGCAGAAATTTAATTTAGGCAGATCTCTTGAAAAGGGAGTTTGATGCTTTGTTTTTTTCTCTTTACAGTGGCTTATTTTCTTTTTTTAATTAATTTTATTTTTAAGGAATTATTCCTCCTCACCATGAATCTCATGCTTTGGTGATGAAGTACCGGAAGGAGCAGTACTGGGATGTACACCATGCTCTTCGTGTAATTCGTTTTATTAACGATTCTACCCCACAAGTAGATGTTTTCCTCCGCATACATCAACTGGAATCAGGAAAATTGCCTCGAAACTTGGCTTTTCCGTTGGTCAGTTGTCATTTTAACAGTCTTTTAAATAGAGTATTTTATTTAACTTCAAACTATAAAACTGTGGAGAAACTGAACTGCAAGTAGTTCCACAAATGCAGGTAGATAGACAAATTAAAGTGAATGGAAAACAAAGAAGTACTAGCATAAAATAAGGGATTTTAGTCAAAAGTATTTTTGTCTTTTTCCTTCCCTAAGTACACATGTAGTATTTTGAGCCTTAACATCTCTTTGTTTTGCCTGCTGGTCTTCAGGCCTTTTGTACTCTAGTACACTTCCATGTCTTTATAGCACTGAAATGAAAATGACATGATCTTATCAGAGCTCATAGATTCTTAAATGTCCTGGAACAAGAATAATTTAGAGCCAGTACAAGCAGTGATTTATTGCAAATTACATCATACATTTAAATTATTTGTTTTTAAATCTAGGCTTTAATGTACTGATCTCCTTTTTGTGTTAGTCTGAACTGATCCAGGCTTCTGTCAGGTAATGCTTATACTCTGTAGTTTACAGTGCACTCATGGGTAAATGAGTCTATGTTTTGATGATAATTTTGTAGTGTGATGATAAAAACAATGTGTGGATCTTGCGTATAAGCCTCTGTGAAAGAGGAGGTGATGAAAGGAGCCATGGGACTTTCTGATGTGGATTTTATCATGTGTTTAATGTTAATTTATCCATGTTCACTGTAGCCCAGCTTACTTTGTTATTTTTCATCTGTAATAGCAAAATTTTACATAAAAACTGGAAAAAAAGGTAAAAAATTTAAAAAATAGTTAACATGGAATATTCACTAATATTTTGGACTGGAGGATTATGTACAGCATTCTCTTGTCAGAGGAGGGAGAGCGTTTTTATGCTTTTACCATTGCTAGGAGCATGGCCATCCTAGCCTGCAAGTTTCCTAGAGATACGTTTCCTTGATCTTGACACGTGACCCAGTGGGCTGAAAATTCATTCCTTCTAGAGCAGTATTGCTTTCTGAGCAAGTGTTTTGTCAGTGCATCCCAGAGCACTAGCTGCTCTCAGTACTGTGATGGGGTTTCATAGAGGTGGTGTTTAGCAGATCCACAGTTGTTAGTCCTGTGACTTACGTTTGTTTTGCTGCAGAAAGCATTTGTTCTCTTTATGCTAGCATTGCAGTCACTGTCCCCTTAAACTTACAAGAGGTCATTGCTTGATAGTAATGCAGATGTTTTATTGTGGAGGCAGGAGGAGTATAAAGATTATGTTGGATTGCTCTAAATATTTTGAAATGTTTGAGTCACAAATCACAGAAGTCTGCTAAATATGTTTTGTGCATCTGAAAGCAGAGTTTAAGTAGGGATACATGTATGTTGCAGCAGTCTGTGTAGCAGAGATATATCCTAGTGGTATTTAGATGATCCATGCATTTTTCCTGAGTTGTAATCTGTGCAAAAGCCTGTGATACTATTGTTTACAGCTACTGATGGTTGCAGTAGATCAGACTGTGGATACATATCTGACTTGTTAGCCTGCTTCCTAATGTACTGCCTGCATAAGGAAGACTACAAGAAATAGGGCAAATATAGAACCTTTCTTTGTGCATCTTCCCAGTTTAGATACTTCCTGAGCTAGCTGTTTGCATGAGCTGTAGTTGGTTTAGAGTTAGTTCACCTCCATCTATCCTGTGTGCAGTCATACCATTAACTGTGGTTTAAGCATGCTGATGCCTCTGTTAGGAAAGTATATCCTCAGGAGAAAAGATGATGGCATGCCCATCACATTTTTCTGGTTGTGTATTGTGGGGAATAAGATGCTTGTCACCTGGAAAATATATTTATTTGTCTCCAGGAGGGTGTTTATCTCAAGCCAAGTGATTTTCTGTATGTTGAAGGTAGGCATACAGCTAATGGCTGCATTTATTTTTTTCAGTGACTGTTACATCCATGACAAAGGTGTTTCCGAGGCCTGTTGGCCCTTAGAAAGGAATAGCAGGAAAAATTCTGCAGTTATGCAGTGTAAAAATGTGGGGCATAGAATTAGGATTATTGCTACCTTATTAGGATGTAATGTTACCTCATTTGAGAGTATTTGAGAACTTTAAATCAGAGTTGTTCCAAACTCCTGTTGTATATTTTGGTTTTAAAAGCAAGACAAGTCTTATTTGTTCTGCTTTAGTAGGTATTTGTCATCATAATGCAGTTGCTGCCCAATATTTTATTTATGAATGTCAGAACAGCTCTTTGTTTATGTTGATTCCAGCTTGTTTTCCCAAATAGCAGGGAAAAGGAATACAAGAATGAAATCACATAGTCCAGTACTTCTATGTAGTTCACTTCTTTGGCTTTGTTTTGCAGGAACCTGAAGATGAAGTGTTTCTTGCTATTGCTAAAGCAATGGAGGAAATGGTGGAGGATCCTATAGAATGCTACTGGCTTGTCAGTTGCTTTGTGAATCAGCTGAACAGCAAGCACAAAGATTCATTACAGCAACTGGTAAGGAAAAAAAAAATACTTGGTTTTTGTTTTTTTTTGGTTTTTTTTGTTTTTTTTTTTTTTTTTGTGAGGAGAGGCAGTCATGGCAAGCATTAATATCTGGAGACAACCGAATTGTGAGAGGTGACAGCCTTGGATTCTGTTCCGCCAACTGTTTTTTGAGAAAACAGGAGGAGTGCGTTGTGCGTTTTGATTGTGCTCTCCTGTAGGATACTTTGTCTAACATAACATTAGAAATGGTTTTTGTTTGCTACGTGATCGTTTTCAATTACATCTTATTTTGATTTTAGATTAGCTAAAGCTTACATTGTTGAATTATATTTCTCACAAATTGGTCACTTAAGAATTTGCTTTATTTTAAACAATTAAAGATGTCACAAAGTTAAGAACATCTTGATGTATATCTGCTACTTTTTAGGCTGCATCTCTAGCATCCACATGCTTCTCGTTGGATAATAGGCAAAGCACAATTGTTTTGCTTTCTAAATGGAGCGGGGTACTATGTCTTCAGAAAAACAGTACGTTGCAAATGAAGTTATAATACAAAGTGGAATAGAGTTTTTTTGACACTGGTGGTTTAAATGCTTTCGTAGAATATTTTGGATTTGTATCTTATTGGTTTATAAAATTAAAATTTGATTGTAAAGAAAACGTGTCCTTCTAAAAATTTGTTTCATTATACAAAAGCTTTTGTAATTTTTCAAATACTCTTAAAAGATGAGAAACCTTTTAGTTAACAATATCCACTGAGATGAAAGTATCTGAGTACCTGTACAGTAGCAATCACTGAATGAAAATTCATTGCAGAAAATTATACATGTCCTTTGTTATTCTTTTGGAACTAAGAAATACTTTTAAAATAGAATTCCTGTTGCTGACAGTGAGAAATGAAATTAATCCAATTTCTGTAATTTGTTTTGAAAGACAGAGGTGCGTTTTTAAAGAAAGTATGTGCTCTCACTACCTAGGGAGTGCCAAGTATCTCCCTCCCTAAATTTTTGTTTTGATATAAACATTGTATCAAGACTCTGGATGTTAGAATACAAAGGAAGTGGGTTTTTGTCCTTTGACAGCTGACATCATTAGCAGTTTACCTAATTATAACAAGAAAAGGCACTTCTGAATTAATGAAAATGTATGTTCTGTTACATTAGTATTTAAACAAAATTCATTTATTTATTTATTCATTTTTCAGCTCTATTTTATGCTGTTCTTTTGGCCGCTGTAAATACTTTGGACTTTTAAACAAGAAATCAGTGTCCAGCTTTTAATATATTGCACAGAGATTTAATCTCAGAATTGATTTCCTGGATTTTGCTGCATTGTGTGTAGATTTTTTTTTTTTTTTTTTTTTTTTTGTCATGTGCTAAGGTGATTAGGTTTGAAGTGAATGAAACTCAATTTTACTTGTGAAGGTAGCAGTAGTTAGTGCAGGTTTAATCTCTGCATTGCCTTAAGCTCTCAAACACCACCTTGCATTAGGGAATACTGCGTATTTTGGAAGTTCTGCTAATGGTCAGCAATTTAAGGAACCTCGGCTGTTTGTTTAGTAGAGTACTTAATTAGCTATTTGCAAAAAGCAGTGACACTTAGATTTTGGAACATCATATTTTTAGTTAAAATAATGCAAGTTCGTTTTTTTAACATGCTATTTTATTTGGATTTTTAAAAAATGTTAAGACACTTCTTGTTCTACTACATGCATTAACCATGGAGGGTACTCTGATGTGAGTTATCTAAACTTTACCAATTCCTTTCTCAGCCAAAAATTCTAGAACAGTATTTGAACATTGAAGATAACAGACTCCTGACGCATCTGAAAGCGTGTGCTGCAATGAGCAAACTCCCTTATGATCTTTGGTTTAAAAAGTGTTTTGCAGGCTGTTTACCCGAGTCCAGTTTACAGAGGCAAGTTCTCTTTTTTTCTTTCTCTTTGTAGTTACATAGTAATTTTTGTCCTGACTAGCAGGCAAAGAACTTTCTGTACTTTATCTGTAAGATTATGGAGTTAACTTTATTGTTGACTTGAAAATGATAAAATTGGATTTGATTCCACTTGTTAGTGACGCAAGATTATCTCTGTGTGATCATTTCTCGCATTAAAATTAAAAAAAGATGGAGTTAAATATAGTGGCTGATTCTTCTAGGCACGTAATGCCTGCTAGGAATTAAGACTCCAAATCCACTCTTAGTGATAGATAGCTGAATGGTACTCAATTTTCAGGCTTTTTAGGGAACATCCTGACTTAGGGAGTGATTATAATACTGTATTATCATTAGATGAAAAAGATTTTGGGAATGTTTATTTTAAAAAGTAGTAGGGCAGGTTGAGTATTACAGAGTTAAGAAAATAGTGCGTTATATTGGGATTCTACAGCTGGAAATAGGCTGTCCAGCTTTTAACAGGGGAAAATTCTTGTGCATGGCACTTCACTGGAAGGCGTTTGAAATTAAACTTGTATGATTTGTCTAACTCTGCTGTCTGAGAACTCATGAAAAGCAGAAAACTCAAGCTAGATGTAGAGAAGCATATCCCTACTGCTTTAACAAGAGTTTCTAATAGCTGAGTAGGAGATGGCACAAAGAAAATAATGGTTTTATTTTCAGCCACCTTAAAACTTTGAGAAGTAACAAGGCTGAGGGGAAGTTTAACTCCAGCACCTCCAGGACTTTTGTCCTAGTTCCTAGTATAGGAACCTAGTGTGCAAGCAGAGAGCTTTGTAAAATGCTGTATAGAAAATGCTTCGTAGTAGTAAAGTTGGTCATAAGCTGAACAGTAAAGTCTTGTTTGCTTATTTGGGACTTCACATGTCATGAAGGAAGGTGGGGAACAGCTGTTTTAAAAAATGTTTTGTTTACCCTTATTTAAGTAAGAGAATTTTAGGAAACAAGCTGTAAGATTAGAAAGTGTGCTCTTCAGTTCTCTGGTACAGTGTTCTTTGAGCTTGTGTGTGTTTTACTGCTGGCAAGGAATATATCTGAGAAAACAATTTTTTGAACCAAAACTGAAGGATTTGATGGTAGACCTTTAGGTGTTATGCTGTGTGCAGCACAGTAATTGTTACATGGCAAGTTCTTCTCATCGAGTACCCATAAGGCTCCAAAGTAGTAATCTCAGTGTAGTGGTTGTGTGTGATGTGATGGCTTTTGCTGCTTTTATGGCTACAGAAATTATGTACACATGTATAAAATGTTTGTTACATTTTAAAAGCAATTGAACAGGTATGGTTTGCCTGCATCTCTGTTTCCAATTTGCATTTGTAGGTTACTTTCAGCAGGTAATGACTGACATTGTTTCATTGTGCTTTCTCTGTGAGAAACTTAATGCAGTTTGTCAGTGGAAGTCACTGCTCTACCTGGGACTTGCCAGTCTCTTTGGGCCTTTTTTTCTGTAGGCTTCTTTGATCGGAAATAGCCTTTGCAAACTGCTGCTATAGGAACCTCTTTGCATGCCTTCTAGGGGGTATTTTTATTTAGAGCTTATGTGATTTAATTTTGCTGCTAGGTCTTATGGCTGAGAACTAGAGCTGAAAGAGGAATTTGCATCAGAGCAGTTTTGCTATTGGAAGATTCAGGAGTTTTTAAAATTTCTGTTGAAAATTGAACATTTTTTTGGAGCTGTGTCATCTTGTTAATGTAAAAGAAAAAATCTAGATGAAGAATTTTCATTTGCATATTTCATGTTGTCAGAATCTTTAGTTTCAAACTTCTACCATTTTGAATCAGTTCATTTATATAAAATGTGTTAACTAGTTACTGTACTGTTTAGCATTCTCATATACTGTTTCACCTTACTGAAACGGAATGTTTTGATGACCTGAAATTTTTTAAATACGGAGTTTTTCTGTATGGAAAAGGTCAAAATATTGGCTTTTTATATTACTCTGGAGTAAAAACAAATTTCAGTGTTGATACATCTGATGGCAGAGCAATACTTTTTCCCAACAGCTCTTGTGGGAACATAATAAAAGTACACTTTTTCTTGCCAGTTCAGGTTTCTGAATTATTCAGTTGTAATCATAATGGCCTCATTTGCTAATGAAATAACATACTTCATGGGTAGCATGTGACAGATGAACTTAATTAATGCTTGGAGATTCAGTTTGGATTACAATCTAGAAGCCTGAATGCTTATCTGAAATGTATCCAAATGGCAGTGTTGAAACTTGCTGAGAATTAAAAACAGATCTCCAGTTCTCCTGTGAGTTTACTTACTTTTTTTTTGTCAAGTGAGAGATAATCTGAGTTCAGTCTTTTATGATTTAATTTACCTTATGATGTAGTACTGTATTTCTTAGAGGGGTTGCTTCCTGTCTATGAATTGTAGTCTTCTCAGCCAGGCAGCTAAATCTAAATTTCATGGTTTTCTTTTTTCTCTAAGGTGTACAAGATTTGTATATGCTATGCAGAAATTTTATCCAATAATAGTGAGATGAAGTTGCATAATACCAGCTTTACTCCTGAAAGGCATTGTCATTTAGTATAAATATTGTTTTATAGCACACTTCTAGTTATACCGTAAGTGAAATTTATGTATCAGTTTAGTTTAAATGAGCTTGGAAAATGTATATAGACAGGTTTCGTGTAGAAACTTTTATTTTGAGCTTATGCAGCGTCTTTGCTTGCCCTAATATATTTGACATATACAACAGGCTTCTTAACAAACTTCTTAAAGGTGCCATACTGGTAAAAGAGAAGTGCAGACCGGCCATTTCAAAGGTACTACATCGCAGGGCTCCTGTATCCCACCGGGAATATAAACGGGGTGCTTCCTGGAACATGAACCAGCCTGTAGCACAGACTCGAGAAGGACGGAAAGACTTACTTGTCTCTAAAACGGGGAGAACTGCGTCACACCTTTGTTTTTATATTCACCATTGCCCTATTTGCTTGATTTCTGCAACAGCATATCTGGTCATCTGTTCAGTAAGCCCCATGCGTGGAGAGCTTTCCAGTGGTGCAGTGTGGGCCCTCAGCCGGAGAGCCCTGCTGTTAAAGCACGGTGCCTTGGTTGTGGCTTCAGCTCTGCAGGCAAAATGGCACTTTGGCTGCCAGTTTATTCCAGCACTGTCACCCAAGATGTTCAGCTACAACACAAGCAGTGCTGCTTTGCAGATACAATTGTGAATAAGCCAGGCATTTTTTATGGCTTAATGTTGCCAGTCACGTATCATGCCTCTGACTAACATTGTTTGTATTCTGCACTGAAGACTTGGCATTAGCAGGACTGTAGTAGCTGATGGGGTGCTGTTAGGTTATTAGCCTCTGGTAGCTTGTTGTTGGCAAAGTATTTGGTAGTTCTCCTGAAATCTTATGACTGTCTTTCAAACTGGCACTAGGTCATGTATTAATATATGACTTCTGTAGTTTTACCTCTGTGATCTCCATGTCCTGCATAAATTACATGTAGTTGTAAAAGTATAAGTAATTTGTTAGTAGAAACAACAGAAATATGAAGAGTGTCTTAAATTTACTGTGGAGTAGGAGGGCATAAGAATGTGCATGTGGACTACTACTATAGGGAAACTTAAGTTGGTTTGACTTCGTCTAAAGAATTGAGCTGCTTCCCAGCTCTGGAAACAGATGGTACAAGATGATGACATGGCATCAGGATGAGACTTGTGTGAGCCGCATCATGTCCCTTCATGCCCAGTTACCATTGGAAGGACACCCAGAAGTCCAGGCAGAGGAGCAACGGTTGGTTCTCCTTAAAAATCTCTGGCCTTGATGACTGGAGGACCAGAACCAAGGAATAAAGTTGAGTGTGCTTACCCTGCAGCCTACAAGGAAAAGCTATGAGATTAATTGTAATATTTCAGAAAAAGAGCAGCAATGCTATGATGCTTTTTGTCTACTTCTGCACTGTAATGGTTGAAGAACCTCAGAAACTGCCTTGAGAGCGTCATGCGTTCACACACACACACACACGCACACACACGCATGGGGTAAGTTGTATCTTTGTCTACAGAGAAAGCTCAGTGAAAAGTGAATGGCTTCACTTTGCATAATCCTTGGCATACTCTTTACCTTCACAGCTGCTTCTTTATTTTTCCTTGTGGTTGTAACTATCATTTCACTGTTCAAGAAATACAAGAGTGCTCCTGTGGTTAATTGAACACTGTTTTACTTCACAGAGGATGATAATCACTAAAAGATAATGGGTTTGCTGTATACTTTGTTTTTCAGTGTTCCAGAGTAGGGCTGTAGGCACAGTTGATGACATTTCTGTTAGAATTTGCCCATCTCTAGGAGTATCAAAAAGAGGGTAAAAAGTTGTGGTCTCTGACAGTATACTTGGATCTTAAGTGTTTGCTGTTATTTACAAAGTGAACGTAGAATACTTATCATCAATATAGAATTCATAGAATTCATAGAATCACATGGTTGGATGGGACCTATAAGATCATCTAGTGCAACCGTCTTCCCACTACCATTGCTGCCACAGCTACTAAACCATATCTTGTAGCTCCTCATCAAGCTGCCTCTTGAACGGTGCCAGGGACAGCGACTCCACCACCTCCCTGGGCAGGCCAAAATAGTGATACAATGTATAAAGGCTGCTATATTATAATGGAATCACCAAAATACGTGTTTCCTTGCAACTGCTGTGGGTTTTCTCATAGCTTTGCTTAAGTCTTCTAAACTGGACTTCAACATCAGTGCGCTATTTACAGTGATGACTTGACTTGAGACGCTTGAACCACAAAGGAAGCAGTAAGATTTTCATTTTGGATTATCTGTTGTTCCTGCCTATATGGGAATTATATTCATCTTTAATGACAGAGACACAGAGAATTAAAACTAAAATGCAAAGGGGAAAGAAATTGACAGTCCTTTTTTCCCACCTGTCCAGGTGGGTTTTTTTCTTTGTGTCCTTCTTCTTTAAAAATAGTCCTGATGATTTTACATATTCTTTTCCTCATTTCTTCATTCTAAGTTAAATTCTAGTCTAAATTTTTTGATGAATGGAGAGATCATGAAAATAGTGTCAAAAGAGTTATGTGACTAGAAGGTTAAGCTGACAAAGAATTGACTTGAGTCACAGTGTGAAAAATAAGCGCTATGTAACAGCAGCAGTCATTCCGCATTAGAAGTTACAAAAGCTTTTCATAAAGAATCACAGAAAGATTGAGCTTGCCAGGGACCTCTGGATGTCATCTGGTCTCACCACTCCCTCTGCTCAAGCAGAGCCTCCTAGAGCTGGTTGCCCAGGGCCATGTCCATGTGGCTTTTGAATATCTCCAAGGAGTGAGACTCCACAACCTCCCTGGGCAACCTGTGTCAGTGCTCAGTCACCCTCACAGTGAAAAAGTGTTTCCTGATGTTCAGAGGGAACCTCCTATGTTTCAGTTTGTGCCTGTTGTCTGTGGCACTTTTAACAAGTGCCCAGAAGAAGCAAGAACAGTAATCCTCAGATGGTCTTTCTGACACAGCTCTTAAAATTCAAGAACTAAAAATAATGCAAGCCCATAGAAGCTGCCATCTGACAGATGGTTTCACACTGGTTTTGGATAATCTTTCATCCCGAGTCTGTTGAGTTGGGCCTGAGATAGAGCTGCTGGCTGAAGGACAACTTCAAATTGTTGCAGGCTGTTTTAGTAGTGCGGATCCCTTTTAATAGTCACTGAAGTTCTGTGGCTGAAGTACTTGCAGCCTTTGGAGGCCTGCCCTTCAGGTTTTGTTAAAACTGTGAGGTCCAGGTGCAGTTTTATACAAGTGATAGGAGTGCTTAGGTAATTCTGAGAGAGTCTGTGCACCGTGGGATGG
Source organism: Chlamydotis macqueenii (assembly GCF_036417535.1). Lineage (NCBI taxonomy): Eukaryota > Metazoa > Chordata > Aves > Otidiformes > Otididae > Chlamydotis > Chlamydotis macqueenii. Next base: position 69,012,587 of record NC_141557.1, read on the forward strand.
ATTGAAAGACTTGATAGTTGTTCCTTGTGTCTAATTTAAACATAATGGATTATATCTTGTTGGTATATTTGTACCTTATACAGCAATGATATGGAATATTTATGTAGTAGTTCAGTATTACATCCTTTTGAATTTTCAGCTACTTAACTGTTTGAAGAGTGTCTTTATTCGTCATGCTAATGAAGTTTGTTTCCTTTTTTGCACTAGGAAAAATTCTCAACTTTACCATACACTGTAGAATACTTGTTACAGTTCAGGCTATTAAAACAAGATTAGCTTTTTGTATTTGAGCTTGTAAACAGTTCCATTTCTGAACAAGGACACACCATGTCAATTCATTAGTACTTGCCATCACTCTGCTCTGTACAGATGTAAGAGCTGATAAAATGTCTTTTAGTTACTGTGACCTGAATAGCTCAATACATTGCTGTTATTCAGAAAAATAATCTGGAAAAAGGTGATTGTATAAAGACTGTTCTAGCAGATAAATAAGCAGATAAGCACTATGGTACTGTTTAGTGATTCCTTTTCATTTTTTTATAGAGTTTGGGACAAAGTTATTAGTGGGTCCTGCAAGATTCTCGTTTTTGTTGCTTTGGAGATACTATTAACCTTTAAAATGAAGATAATAGCACTGAATACTGCAGAAAAGGTCACACAGTTTTTGGAAAATGTAAGTACTCTTGTGCTTTGCATTACTTTTTATGATTTATAGACGTATATTTCAAGTCATTTGTTTGTTGCAAACATACCATAAGATGCTCTTACATTACTTACTGAGGTACCAAGGTGAAGAGAGAATGTGCAGGGATGAGAATAATATGAGGTAAGGCCTTCATAGAATGAAATTATTTTTCGGCTTTGGGGAATATGTTTTCTATGTTTGTACAAATTTGACCATATTTGTTGTAATACTAAAGGGTTTTCCTGTGACAGTCAGTGCAGATGAGGTTAGGTTAATTTTTCTGAAAGCTCCTTACAGGATTGGTTTCTGACACGTTTTTTGCTCATTGCCTGAGTGTAAATCTATAGACTCAAGGTGTGTTTTCTGTTGATGTAAGGATGGAATCATGAAACTGACCCTGAACTTTCCTTCTATGAATAATAACAAACATTGCAGCAGGGTTGTGGGATCCCAATGTAACCTAAGTTAGTTAGATCTGATACATTTGTGGTCATGGATGGCCAGTGTAAGTTCTGGCTGATGGCAGGTTAGGGATGTGTGAAGTGTGAGATGCCTGGGAGGTCATCTTACCGTTTGTTAAGTAAAAGCTTTGTGTCTAAAACCTGGAGGTAATATGGTGCACGTGGGACTGAGGGATGGTGGGATGGTAGGGCAAGGAGATGGGATTTTATTTATTTTTTTTTTTATAGAGAGATAAAATCTGAACTGGAAGTTTAAAATCTTTATCTTAAACAAAACAGTCCAAATAAAGTACTCTGTCAAGGCATCTTGCTCTGGTCTTTTGTAGATTCCTCAAGAAAACACTGATGCCATTGTCAGCAAAGCTGTTGATCTGTGGCGCACACACTGTGGGACTCCAGCACACTCAGTCTGAGAACTTTCTTTGCTTACGACAGCTTGGGGAAAAAAGAAGACATTTGAAAAGACATTTTATCACTCTTCCCCCATCCTAGTGTGATGTTTTTCATTACCTCTTCTATGTAAAGATGCTATTAAAGAAGCTAATAGCATGGTGATTGATATGTAAATATTTTTCAATAAATACAAATGGATTGAAGATACATAGTGGCAGTGTGATCATGTCCAGAGTGTTCCTTGGCCAGCCAGCTACAGTATTCTGATTACACAGTGTGCTCTCTGGCTTTTGCAGAAAGAAACCTAACTCTTGAAGCAAGGTAAATAGACTTACTTGTAATTTAAAATGTTTTTCTATGCCAGCTTTTACTTGATATAACTAACTACTACTTGGAGGTGGTTTTAAGGTGAATTTACTAAATGTTAGTCTGCTGGAACTACTTAGTGAACAAGCGTGCCTTTGCTGGAAATGTAAATGTACTCTGTTAATGCTGTAAATTTTCAAGTTAATGTTCTGGAAGAGGCATCACAAGTTTGAGGAGACGATATCACAATGATCAGGGATGACGCGATTTTCTGAAGTGTCTTAAAATACTTTCTTTTTATCTGTCAGCCAACTCTCTATGGCTGTAACTCCTCCTTTGTTCTTCGTGGAAGATGCTCCAGAAAGGTGGATCTGTCCTATCCTTAAATGTAACTTTGGGCAGGTATGGAGAAAATCAGTGGGATGAATCAATATAATTCAGAATTACAGGCCAGTAATAAACAATGCCTCTATTGAATGCTTGACTCAAAGTTGTGCTTTGACTCGTGTTTGGTTTAGATTTCTAAATAAATTTAATACAGAAATATAATTAATGATGTAAGTAGAAGTAGAGTGATTAGTTCTCCAGCAAATCTCTATCTATGGCTAATCTTTTTCTTGTAAAGTGTAAAATTCTATTTCTATGTCTTGTATAGACCAGGGAATTGTATATAAAAATGTGCTGCTTAGCTGGTATTTGACTCAGATTTGATGCTTAGTATGCCAGGTATGCTCATTGCACTTAGAAGAGTGTGTCTAGCTGGCACTTAGTGTAGTGCAGACCTGAAATGCTTTAGAAGCTTAACTTTTGTTTTAAACTAGGTCAGGTTTACCTTCCAGCACATTCTGGGGAAGCGTAGAGGTCAGTTCAGGTTACGCCTAAACCCCTTGGTAGATTATCTGTTCTGGATCCTGAGGTGCTGCTGTTAGTGTTCCTGAAATGCCTGAGCTTACTTAGTTCAGAAAAAGCCCGTTTATCTCCGCTTTGAAAGCCATTGCTGTGTTTGCATTGTAGTGTAACCCACCTAGTTCACTTCAGATAGGAGCTTGTTTTCCTAGTGTGGGCATGAGAGCTGGGTTACGTGGATAGGAAATAGCATATACCTTCTGTGAATAACCGCGCTGCAGCTTGTAACATGCAGTGCATGAGTTTTTCAAATCCTGGCCATGGGTACAGTCTGAGAGATTACCCATTTGAACACTTTTTGCTCAGGCTGCACAGCTTATTCACAAACCCCCCAAAGTTACGCATGCATTATTCAAGCCTTTACACTGCAGATTACTTAGTCATTAAAAAAACAAGCACTGATGACACTGAAGGTGTTTAGCAGTTTCAGTCCTGAAAGGGAATCAATAACTCATATTCTGTGAAGAGACACACACTGAATCAAGATTAGAAGTGCCAGTTAGTGTTATTGCTTCCAGACTTGTCAGTGAGTGTTCCTCCAATCTCTGACTGAAAGCTCCCAATTCTTTTTTTTTTTTCCGAGTTTTTAATTTTAAAAAGCCTTTCTCCATCAATATGCAGGTCCCAGAGCTGCACAGATGAGAGACAGAGATCTGCTTTCACAGAATCACAGAAGGGTCGAGGTTGACGGGGACCTCTGGAGGTCATCTGGTCCCACCAACCCCCTGCTCAAGGAGGGCCACCTAGAGCTGGTTGCCCAGGGCCATGTCCATGCGGCTTTTGAATGTCTCCAAGGAGGGAGACTCCACCACCTCTCTGGGCAACCTGTGCCAGTGCTCAGTCACCCTCACAGTCAAAATCTTAAAATTTCCCCCTGACCAACAGCAATTTTACTTAAATGTTTCGGTGTATGTGGGATGCATCCTCAAATGCTGCTGCGCTTTAGTGTCAGCTGAAGTTTGTATGTTGCTTTTTCAGTTTCATGTACAAAGAAAGAACAGGAGCGTTTCTTTAATGGAGCGTATTATTTATTCTGGGCTATGCTGAAGGAGGGGAGTTCTCTAGAGAACAGATAATGGTTTAACACCGTGCTTCCTTCGCTGATCTGGTAAGAGACATTTGTGTGTATCTTAACAGATCTGTTTCCAAGCTTTCACTGTGGATTTATGAATGATACAGTTTATGCAGAAAACTTACTGAATTCCCAAAAGACTGCAAGTATGAATGTGGCTGACTTACGCTCAGTTAATTTTTGGTGATATCTGCTCGGTTGAACATAATGCTTTAGCTGAGAGACCTGCTTCCCAAGAGAGCAGAACAGCAAAATAGGAGCTTCCACTGTCCCCGGCATGTGATGAGCAGGATGAGGCTGAGGCAAGATGCCTTTTAAAGTAAGTCCCAACCTAGAGCAGAGGCCACCATTTGGGAAGCTTTGGTCTGTGCCAAAGTCAGCCTGGAATTTGGCATATGTGGCTAACTGTTGCTCTTTGACCTCTTGATCTAAACCACTGTGGTATTTGTGATATCTACTGTGGACTACTAGTTCCTTGCACAGATTATTTGGAAGTTGAACATAGCTGAGCCTCCTACTGAAATCCCTGGCTTAGTTAAGTTACGCAGGGAAGGGGTTACTTTTGCTATTTGTTTTCTGTTAGCTGCATGACATTGAAGGAGGAGTGTGGTAACAAGTAATTTGATGGTCGTTTTCCCTGAGTAGCTTGAAAAGGAGATGTTTTATCTACCTTTGCATTATTTCTCCTTAACTGGCTGCGTATGTCACTGCTTGCTCCATGCTTGTTTTTTCATACAGAGCTAGCTGCTAAGAGTGGATTTTTTGTGGGTGTTTTGTTTTTTGTTTTTTTTTTTTTGTTGCATTTTGCATTTTTTTTTTCCCCAGAGACAACAGAAACAACACTGAAGTATTCAGTTTGGAGAGTGAAAGCTCCCCCCTCATACCTCCCCCTGCTAACTATCTTCATGGGCTTTGCAAACAAGAAAAATAAGCTTAATTTGGTACAGTTCTTCCCTCAAGCTGTACTTTCTCTCCAGAGAGGTGTAGAGCGATGCCACATGTCTGTGTTGACCCATGTTGCATGCACCAGTTCCAGCTGATGTCGAAATGTGATGGAAACTCCAGATAAGAAGAGAGTAATGGCAGATGTCAGAGGATGATGCTTGAAAAATGATGACTGATTTGGACTCTAGTAAGGGGCCTGAGAGTATGGAAAGAAGAGCAGGAGAGTATGGAGACAAAAGAGGCTGAAATACACAAATTCAGGTGCTGCTAAAGTAACAGTGCTACAGAGCAGGTTTCTGTGGATAGATGAACTTTCATCACCCCATGGGACAACTTCAGTTGAAGATGAACACCAGAGCTCCTGACCACGTGGCACAAATTTACTGAAAGGCCAAACTTTCATTCATTCTGCCACTCGGGGAAGAATTCTGTAGGCAATTTTGTACAATTTGTAGGCCATGCTTGCCAGCATGGGCATAGGGGGATGCTGGTGATGTCCATACAGACACCAGAAGTTAGCAGCTTGCACTGCTCAGGAGTAGAGCGGCCGCTTTGTCCCACACAGGCCAATTTGACTGTATGACCAGGGCATGTATATAGTTTGTTGGGCCACTGTTGTTTCAGACTTAGTTGCACAAGGAGGAGGAATGGGGGTCAGGAAGATGATGGCAGAGAAATCTCACCCCACACCTGTGCTGAGGGCACCGAGCTCTCAGCCAGTCACTGCCAGGCAGCAGAGCATGTTCATGCATGCGTGGCTCTGTGTGCACACACGTGTAGATTGTTCCACGGGTGCTCTGCCAGGCTTGTGTCTGGCAACGTGGGGCTTCCAGTGCCTTTGTGGAATTTGCTCAGTGGAATCAGCATGTCTGCCTCTTCCTTCCACCCCCTCCAGCACCTCCTCCCCGCCTATCAAAAAAAAAAAATTAAAAATTCAAATGCCTAGTGGCCATTATTTTGGGCTGAAGATGAGTTCTTGGGCATGCGTGCACAAGGATGTTTATGGATCCAACTTTTTATATTTTTAACTGCTAAACAGATATGTCTGTCTCCTACCTCTCAGGGTTAATGTATCCATGTGTGTAATACTTAGACACTGACCAAATAGATGTTAAAATATAAACTGTTGTATCTGGTGTCCTGTTAATAGGGAATGTTGCAAGAGAGCAGCTGCAGGGTGCACCTGGCTGTTGGTTGTTTTTCTGAGCCTGCTCTCTGAAGTTTTTCTGAGGTGGTTTGAGGCAGCTGGTGAGGGTACCACAAATGCTATTGCTGAGCTGGTCACCAGGGGCTGCCTGTTTAATGGAAAATTGATTTTTTTTTTTTTTTTTTTTTTCCAGTTCCCCTCTTTGTTTTGTGCCTAAAGATGGCACTAGATTGCAATTTGATTGCTAGTCATGGGCTCACTGAAGACACACACATCTCTTTCCTTAGACCACTTTTATGAAATGTTGTTAAAAGCACAGCCCTTGCATAGGGGTCTCAGTGCAAGCGACTGGGCTGTATTCTCACATTCCCTGTACAATGTATCCTCACCAACATTTTTCTTTTTAAAGCATGGAAATCACTGTACATAACCAAAGCACTTCATAATGCTGCTATGGAAGCCATAGCTAGTTGTAGGGGAGGGGGGTTCTTAAGTAAAAAAAAAAAATGAAATTTTCATTTTTATTTTTATTTTTTTTCCCACTTCTTTCTTTAGTCTATCCAACCCTCACTGGATAACTACAAACTTACTGGCTGCCAGTATGGAAATATATACAAAACCACACACACAAGGATTATAAGGAGGTCATTGAAAACTTACCCTAATGGAAACAAACAAAAAGCCCAGTACGAGAGTTTTGGTCACATTGTGTCTCCATATCAGCAATGGAAAGGAGCAGACTTTGGCCATTAAAGTGTATAGACATTTCATTTTTATGTACTGGGAAGCTTCTGTGTGCAATGGGAGGGGAGCTGCTCCCACCTGCCAGTTATAGTGAGGATGCTGGGTGCCAGTTGCTACTTGGGGGGGGGGGGGGGGGGGTGTCAGAATTTTTGCACCATTATAAAAACTAAACAGAGCTATTACCTTCTGTACTTTCCACAGAAGGCTAGTGAGACTGTTTGAAGGTACGTGCCTATTCTTGTGACAAAGGTTTTTCCTCCCCTTTTCACTACACAGTGGCTGCAGTTGCTCACAACCTGAAATGCTGTGCAACCACTGAAGCTACTCAGGGAAAGCGGCGGCGGGGGGGGGGGGGGGAGATTAAAAAAAAAAGATGAAAAGGTGGGGTGAAAGTAGCTGGACGTGCAGGTATGGCTCCTCTGCTGAACAGCAGTAGCACTTGCTGGTACTACCCAGTGGCATTTTCTCTACCCACAGGGTGTTTGTTGCATGTTGGACATACGTAGACTTGTGAACAGGGCAGGGAGAGTAGAGTTGGCAAATGCTGTATGATGGCTCTGGCAGTAGGCGCTTGACAGGGTGTACCCTGTACCGACAACACTGTGGTGAGAGGTGGCTTTTGGTTGTGTGTGCACCTAGTGCCGACTGTTGGTTTTGTTCTTTATTAGCCTGGTGTTTGGTACAACTTTAGCAGCTGAGGTACCGGCCATCTTCCTTTGCCCACTTGGCTGAACGAGCTCGCAGACACGGCACGAGGGGCTCAGCCCATACCGCGTTCCATCCATCTGCTCTGGTAAGCCTTGCTCTTCTGCTTTCCTCCCCGCTGAGGTGTGGGCGCAACGTGGGTGCACACTGTGTCACCGCAGCTGCCAGGCTCCAGTGCTGAGCCTGACTGGCAGCAGGAGGGCTGGATCCTCCACTGCATCTGTTTGTTATGCTATCAGTCAGTGGGAGAGAGGGTGATAAAATACACAGGCACAGGAATGCTTTTTTTTTTTTTAAATGAATTTTTTTTAAGAAACTGCATACAGCAGAGACAAACGATAATTTAAATACCATGCAGTTTCAGTATGTACAAAAACTAGGACATAGAGATCCAGTTTTTAATTTTTTCTAGTTATTTACATTGTTTTCATACAACTATAATCTGTTAAATTACAATACTGGAAGAGCACATGATTGACAGCCACCACACTCACTCCTATACAAAGACGAACTATATACATACACTTGGATATCAACTGGAAAATGCAACTGGTGCAGGAGTAACTGGGACACATGGGAACGCAAGTAATGTGCCCATCACCTCCTCTTTGTTTATGGAAGTTGTTCCAAGCTTGAGCAGACTGAACACCTGGGAAAAATAATTTGTCCCCTTTTTCTTTCCTGATTTTTTTTATTAGCCTAGTCATCTCCCATGGCTATGTATACAAAGTGATTTTTATTTGCAGGCACGTTAGGGAGCCGCCATTCATGTGTAACTATTGGTTTCCATCTTGTCCTTTTTTTTTTTTTTTTTTTTTTGAGTGCAAGCTTTCACTAGGCATGTTGGAAGTGCTCCCGCTCTGTTGACAAAGTGCTGTGGTTACATGTAAGTATTAGACTGAAACACATCTGTGTGATGGGCTCACTGAACAGTTTCAGTTAACATAAAATAGTTAAAAGTCTATTATATTATTTCCCCCCTTCTTTCTCTTCTGCTAAGTGCACGCTACCAATTGTCCAAACACAAAAGCTGACCTGAGCCCCATCCCGGTGAACCTGCAGCCTGAAACTTCTTCAGCTTGCAGGTACCTCACCAGCGGGGTGTAGGATGGGGAGAGGCCACAACGGTGACCTTTCCTGTTGGTCATAAACACATCACCAGGTCCCTATAGCCTGCTGCTGGCAAGGGAGTGGGTGGGACGGCAATGCCACCATTGTGTTTCCTCATCAACCTTTTTTTTTTTTTTTTTTTCAAACAATCAAAACTTTTATCTAGACGTTTTGGAATTTCTTTTGCAATCCCCATCACCTCCTCAGCTCCCCCAGTTTCCACTTCACCTTTCCATAGGCTGGAGATGTCACAATACTTGTACATTTTAAGTACGACTAACCCATCAGGATTCAGTAGATTATAACCAAAATGTTTTTCTTCCCTGACTCTAGAATATTATCTCCATTATCAGCCCTGGAGATGGATGACTGCAATAGCCATTTGTGTTCTGCGTTGATTTTTCCATTCTCTAAACCTGATGTAATTTCTTTATTACTACTATTCATCTCCTCCTAATATGAATGAGGATGCGATGTTAACAGAGTCTTAGCAGGAATGCCATCATTTATGTCCTACACATAATCTAGGTTGAAATGGGAGAGGGGGAAATCATGACTGTTTGTTGGTTTTTGCGTTGTTTTGGTTTTTGGTTTTTTTTTTTTTTAACTACTTTGCTGTGATAGAGATGGTCTTCACAGATGAGAGGACAAGTGCTCAAGAACACAGATTTACAAAAAAGGACTAGCTGTTCCCCAGTCTGCCAGCAGCTTCCCATGGATGCCAGAGGTGGGCGTGCAAACTGAGGACACGCTGCAGTGTTCAGGCACTGAGAGGCTGTTGAGGAGTGCCTCACCAAAAGGCAACTTTGCAAAATACCCAGGCTCACTGAAGCTAAAACTAGATGATGTGCCAGTTCTGTGATGCTTACTACAGTGCCAAACACTTTATATGGCTTCTTTCTCCTTCCTCTTCTCCTTTCAAGTAATAAGCTCTACTTGCAATTTGGGAGAAATATGGCAGTTCTTCCACTGTGTCCTGGTGTCTGCTCAGCCAGGAGTTAACATTATTAAAAAAAAAAAAAGCAAAGGGGGGAAAAAAAAAAAAGCAAGCATTGCCACACGTAGGTGTCCTGGGGACAGCATGAATCCTGAGGCAGGCAGAGCCTTGCTAAGTGGTCAGCAGGGCCCTGCCTTGGGCCCAGCCAGATGAAGGCAGGGTGCTGGGGAGTCTCAGGCTGTCACTCAGGACTTGGCCGTGATGTGCCTCAACCACTGCCCAAGGGTTTATTTAGGCTACCAGACTGGCAGGCGTGGGCACTGCTGGGGTGCATGCCCACGAGGGACAGTGGCAGTACCCAGAGTGATGCTGCCCACAGACACCCCTTCCCCTGGGGACTATAGCACTGACACCACCAGTCTGCTACCTCCACCTCCTTTCATTTTGTGATTAAAATAGAAAAAAAGAAACCCAAACAAACCACCTCACCTTTTCCTCCCATGAGCCTACTGTGTCCTGTGGTTTCTGCCACTACCACACCTTAAAAGGTCTCCTTCCATTTCACACTGAACCTCTAAAGCTAACGATGCCAGAGCCGGTATGTGATCGATACTGGGACCATGAGGGCCTGTTGCTCTTCAAAACAGCTACGTTGCAGATAGCAACACAGATTAGATTAGATTCCTAATACAATGTACATGTAGTCAAAAGCATAGAGTTTTGTTTTCCCTTTTTGAAGCTGTGATGCTGTCTTGTTGCGCACACAGGTGCATGTGAATGAATTTAAAAAATCATGAACCCCAGAGTTTCATGAAGATAACCCCAAAGCAGTGTACGCCTGGCTAGTACCGAAGGGCTCTGTCTTTGCTGCACTGAGCTGATAAGAATGCAGATTAAAGGCTTTTACTACCGATGAACTTGTATCTAAAGCAACCGTGAGCTGGTGATACAGGAATCACTGTGTGTGTTTCTCTGAAAAACCATTACCTGGTCTGGGGAGTGTATCACATCAGAGGCAAGCTGCCTCAAAAACGAGGCACCAGAAACCAGCTGGTTTTTACCTTCCTTTGTAGCATCTTCCATCCTACAGCAGCCAATTCTTATGTAATAGCTAATAATCCATCGCATTGCAAGGATGGCCACAGAGGAGAATGAAACGCTTTCGCTTGTCTCTGATGGAGAGCCAATCTGTGAGGCATTGAGTACCACCACTCAGTGTAAATGGAGTGTGGTACCCTCACTGCCAGTGCTGTTAGGGCAGGCTGGACGCTACAGCAACTCCATGGGCTCCACACAGGTCCTTCTGCTTTACTGCTGTGACCAGAGGAATGAGATGGAGGCCTGAGTCGAGGCAGGAGTGTTGGCACTATGCAGCGTTGGCCATTAAATGCGCAAGTGCGAGGGGCTTCTCAGCCCGCAATCAGTAAGGGGCAATGTTAGCATGCCAGTGGGGGAGGTAGAGAGGGAGCACAAAGAGTGGATAGATACATGGAAGACAGCGAGAAAGGAAAAAAAAACCGAACAACCAAAAAACAGAAATAACAATACTGTAGTAAAAAACTTTGGCCTCTCTGTTCAAACTGTCAGCGCAAAATAGCTATTATGGAAGGAAAAAAAAAAGGTGTCCTGAAGTAATAATCTGGAACTTGTTACAGTAATGTTGCTACAGTGCTTTGGGCCACTGGCCCCAAACATGGCATAATAGTTTCTTGTTAGAGCTGGAAAGGAATCCTAGACAATGTTTGCCCCAGCTTGCTGGCGTGATACTAGTCAAGGACTTGATTCTGGAAGGTGCTAGCCTAAGTTCAGAAAAGCACTTAGATGTGTTCAGTTTCAATGAAGCTTGTCAGATGTGTTCTGGAACGCAGTGAGGCTGTCTGCATGCTTACTAAAAGTGTTATGCACACGCTTCAGTTGACAGGTAAACCAGGCCCAGAGTGACCAGCTCTCTGAGCTCTGCTTGGTCAGTTTGTGTGTTAAACCACGATAATAAAAATAAATTAAAACCAAAACAGAATGCCCCTGGACTGCTGTCCTTATGCCTCAGCTGTGGGTACCAGTGGCAAGTCTCACCACCCATACCAATGCACCCCACTCCTTTGGTTAGGCCAGGTAACACAATCTTTCGTGCTTTTCTCAGTATGAGTTTAGGATCAATTCTTGCAACACCCGATACAGAGAGGATAGATATCCCCTCATCGAACCTCCCCAGTTCCTCCTGTCGTGTCCCTCTGCAGAGCGGGCGGGAATCCCAGCCTTCCTCGCTGCCGAGCGGGCGTCAGCTCTCACACAATCACGAGGCTTTGGGTGTAAAAAGAAACTACAAGCTGAGCGAATGCCATGCAGTGACCATGAAGAGATGGGTTTTGCTTGCTTGTCCTCAACATTCTTGTCGCTTGCTGCTGATGGGTTCACAACTGGGTTTAGAAAATTACACTTGAAAGAGATGAAAAATAAACAGTTGCTCGAACTGAACCAGCCTTCAGTAGGGAGTCCTGTTCTTTACAGGTGATGCCTTTTCATGCTTGGGAGCCAAACAATGCCGATCGACTGGCCATAAACTTCTCCAGGGAAAGCAATGCCTTTCTAGTCAGATGATATTCACAGATGGCATGGCCCCTAGAGGAGTTTCGCTCCTTCACCGTCCTCATAAGGTGCTCGCAGCCTGAAAAGAGTGTTTGGTGTAAGTGCTTTAGTGCCATAGGTGCCAGTCTTTTGGAGACTTTGCCAAGGCCAGTGACTCCCTGAACACCATCTCAGGGCTCTCTAGAGTTGATGACAGAGGCTTCTCAGGATGAGGGGTGCCTGAAGACGAAATGGATGCACCATCAGCTGGGCTTGAATATGTATGGCAAATCCACATGCCAGGGAAGTCTTATACATAAATGCCAAGTCTTGGCACGATTCCCACCAGGGGTATTTTCTGTTATTGAAGCTTGAACCAGCAGGTCTGATGATGCTGCAGTACATATCACATGTAAATACAATTTTCCTTTTTTTTTATATTAATTTTTCTCTTTCTCTCTTTTTTTTTTTTAAAAAGGCAGTTCAGAAGATTTACATTGTACGTAACAGGGAAGTGAATAATACCAGCACTTATGGTTCCTTTTAGTTATGTTTTGAAGACGGCATAGTAGTCAGGTAGAATTGAACTGCTACGGTCTGTGAAACCTAAAAGCCAAGGAGAAAAAAGAGAAACAGTAAGATAATATTCTCCAATGGATATTGTAGATTAAAGAGAAAAGGAGAACTAATTGCTACAGTGACACAATTAGGCAGCTCAATTCCTGCAGCATTGACATCAGCCACGCTGGCACTGCGGACCCAGAACACTCACACTTCCTTGGCCCTCGCCTGACTCACGGTTCATGGGCATTAGCAGGCTGCACCAAAAGACACCAATATGCTTTGGGTTCATCCTATCAGATCCCTGAGGGAGTTATTTCAGATCAGCGAGTCCTTTTCAGACCACATCATGCCTGATTCCACAAAAAATTGTCTGGTTTAGACAAACCTTATGCTCTTCAGCCAGAAAGAATTACATACTGTTCAAGTCTCATTATTCCCTAATGTCTGAGGCTGAAGGGACAAGCAGAGCTCTAATGGCCACCCTTTTTGCAAGTACATCCTGGGTCAGGAGGTCTGGGTTTCTCAGCTCTGTAATGGTATTTTTTTTAAAGCTTTTATTTTTCACTCCATCATGAATTAATGAATGTGTCCCACTAGTAAAGCAACACTCAGGTTCTTCGCTCAGCTCATGCCACTGCTTAATGACATGAATAGCTCATTACCTTGCTAATGATTTTATAATGGTAATTTATCTAAGTTTGTTTAAGGGAATTGCTCTGTTTTGCTTAAGCATACCTCCTTCAACTGCATATTTCTTGAAATTACCAGTAATTACCAATTTTTAGTTTATTATCTATTCCTCTGAGTATGCCTGGCCCAGACTTAAGTGAGCCAAAGCTACTCAGTGGTGTTCAAAACCAAACTGAGTCACCTCAGAGAGTCACTCCTCACCCCAAAACCAGAAGAAAAGTAAAATATTGTCCGGAAACCTGCAAAAGCCAAGCAGCTGGAGAGACATCTGGAAAACTAAATCAGTCTCTATGTCTGTGGGGTGCTAACGGCCTCATGGAAATGAATGGAGATCTCAATCGAGCCCAGCTCCTTGTAGCAACACCCCCATTAAAACAGCCTCGTCCTTTCTAAATTCGTCACTGCTCTCCTGGAGGAGTGAGCCAAATGTCCCTCAAAGGCTCAGTCACTGGGGTTAACAGATCTAGGCCAACTGCACACCCTAGGGCTTCTTCCAGACCCTGGCTCAAAGGCAGCTGGCTTGTCTCCAGCAGCACTCCGTTCTTAAAACCCCACTGCAGCCATCCTGGCACGTGCTAGGAAGTAGAAGGATGATCATTTCTGCAAGGGAGTATTATGCATAATACATGTGGTGAATTTTAATATAATTATTAATTTATACACATAAAACCCCTCTAATACAAAATTAGTTTTCCCTTAAGCTTTTCTGTATTTTTCTTAAAAGTATTAACTGCATTTTTTATGAGCACCTAGCTGATGAATCTATTAATACAAGGGCAGCTCCAGTTTTGCACCAGATCTCACTCTTGCTTGTCTTCAACACCTAACTCTTGTCTTTAATGTCTAACAATGAGTGGGGGGCTAATGTTGATTTGCAAAGACTCCAGCTGAAATGCCCGGAGTTCAGCTCATCTCAGCGTCAAAGCCAGCGCGGACTCAGCACAGGCTGTGTGAGGGGACATGCCCTGACCTCCATGCGTGCCTGTCAGAGAGGAGGGCTGGCAGTTTGGGGCCATGTTTTGGGATAATTAATTCAATCATTGGACATAGTTTTGGGATAATTCATTCAATCTCTACCTTTTTAACCAGAAAAGAACCTAAAAGCGTAAAAAATAGCACTTCTCTCATAATTCTGATCTTGCTGTTTCCCCAGTGCATCGCCTATGGCAGGATGTGGAGGGCAGGACTGAGAGATCTGCATGTGGGGGGTGCATAGCATGGAACAGCCGTACCCTCAGTGGAGTGTGAGTGTGCACTCATTCACACCTCACTACGTACTGGCTCTACAAGAGCTCCCTGTCCTCCTTCAGATACCAACACTACTTACTTTTGATATCAGAAGAACAGACGTGGAGCTTTAGCACAATGATTTAAAAAATAAAATAAAAGGAGGTTGCACTTCATTAAACAGACGGCATGTGCCTGCATACCGCCATGTAACGAGGCAGCATGAGTTTGTCTGTCCAAGCTTTTTTACAATCTGTAATTCTAAATGTTGTTTAGACCTCACAGTGTGTTCAGAAGGTGTTGGAGAAACAGCTGCTGGGTTTTTTTTTTGAGAACAGCAGTATTCATTGATAGTCTTTAAAAATTAATCTCAGCTTACCTTGTTAGATGCCTACTTAATTCATGAACTTCCATTTCAGTGCTTTTAAATTCATTAAGCTCTTTTCGAATGGCTGCCTGCAAAGGACAAATAAACTCATAAATGCATAAATGAGAGAGATCAAAATAAGTTCACTTTGTTCTCAAAACAGTATATTAAAAGTGAGGCAGATGATAGATTATCACAGAGAGAAAAAAACATTAAAAAGGCTGTAAAATGTGAAAAGGAAAAGAGATAAACGTATTCTAAATCACATAAAGGGAATAGATAAATGCTTTGGTGGAATGGCTCAATTTGAAAATGCATCGTAGACAATGCAGATACAGAACCCAATTCTGGCTTATGATGTAAACACTTTCATGTTCAAAATCCAAATTAGCACAAGTATGAGAAAAAAACGTGCACCAGAGCTTCTCAAACACTGCAATCTGTTTCAGAGCAGGACTGTAAGTAAACTCCGCCTGGACCTCGTCAAACTCACATTTGGGATGTTTTCCACCCTTATGCTATCCTGAATTTCCTTGGGTGAAATTTCTTAGTGTGATTGAGCTTACTTGAGAGGGACAGAGGGATGCCTGGCTCCCTGCTTGCCTCTCTGCCTTTGGCTGTGCCCTTCTGCCCTCCTCCTCCCTCTGACCCAGCTGTACCATTTGCTGAACCCATTCAAGGCACTAATCCAGCAAAAACCTAGTCAGAGGCAGTTGTATTCAGCACCGGCAGGAAACAGAACTGGCTCAAGTCCCAAACCCAAAGTCAAGGCTTCTGAGAGCCCGGTGATATCTGCAGCTCACAAGAGGGCCTCGGCATCAGCGTTTGGAGAGGAAGTGCAGGGTGGCTACTGTGGCCAAACACTCCCGCGGGTCCGAGGTGTGTGCCACTGCCTTTCTGTGTGATGCTGAAATCAGCATCAGCGGCTCTAAGTGGCTGCTCCAGTCAGTGGTACTTGTCTCTGTCAGGAATTTTTCTTCATGAAGGAAATCTAAACTAGTACAAAACGCACAAACCCGAAGCAGGGCTTTTGCAACAGCCACTGATCCAGTCACCAACTACCTTTGCCTTGACAAGCCCTAAGCGATAGATTTTGTGAGTGTGATCTACAGAAAAGGCCCTTTTTGCTCTTTCTGCACAGCTTTGGTTTTTTATTTACCTGAGAAATGTTTGTCAGGCTCTGCCTTCATCGATCAGGACGATGCAGCAACTCAAGGGCCTTCCTTCAGCAGACCAATCTGCTGTTTAAGTGATTGTGAAGGAGGCCACGTGGGCTGCTGACTCCCACAAGGTCTAAAATCTATTCCCCCTTGCATCCCTCAGCTGTTGGAGAGATTTAGAAGTACTCTTTTTATTCCTCTAACAGTCAGACCTGGTAAAGATGAAGTCAGACTGAAGGCAGCTCCTTACACCCAGCACACAGAGCAAGATTTACTGACACAGGAGTCCATTACTAAAATCCATTTTTGCAGTAAATCTAGCCTGTGCTGACCAATGAAGATGGTTATTGAACAAAGCTCTGGAAGAAAATAATCTTTTCTAGGATGTTGTAGCTTTGTCAGGCATTTTAGAGTTGCTTCCAATTTGTCTGGCTCTTTTTTCCAACAGCGGACTCAGAGGTGAGGAAAAGCAGGTCATATGAACAGCAGAAATCAGAAAACCACCCAAAATAATACATCTGCTTCCTTATGACATAATGGGCAGTAATATTAGAATGACAAACATTGCTGCTGCTGCTGCTTTGCTTAGAAAAGGTTCATGTGGAGAACTTGAGCCCTCTTCTTTGTGTATTGACTTTGCACATGCATTATCCAAAAGAAAAAGTGACCTGAAAGTGCTTGGCATTAATACTGAATCCTTTACCAGGCTACATTTAATAGTAGCATTTAATACCTATTCTTTTCACAGACATTGGATGAGGAAGGACCTCTCGGGACACCAAATCTGCTTTCCCAGCTGAAGGAAAGGCCTTTCATCCCCAGCCTTTCATCCCAGACAGGGATCTCTCAAAGGCTGCAGAACCAGCTGGAGATTATTCCCTCCCTCATTTACCACTTGGGAGAATAAAACTAAGTCAGTTGACTAAGATCTTATCCTACATGGTGAGATAAAATGGGAAAAGCTAATTTAAGCTTTTATCATGGGCTGTGGACAGTCCAGAGGAATTTTTTCTTTTTTTTTTTCAGATCAGTTTATGGTACATTAACTCATCCAAAGCTAAACTGAAAAAAAGCCCTTTGTCAAGGAGAAAACCAGTGGACACAAAATTATGTAAGTCCGTCCTTTGGTTAAATTATACAAGTATAACTGGCTGCCTTTTCCTCTGTGAATAAGACCAAGAGTGCCATAAATGAATGGCATGGGCAGGAATCCTGCTTCTGTCTCTAAACATTGGACATCATGGTCTCCATTGCTGCATGAGTTGCACAGCAAAGAAATACTCAGGGCTTGAATTTGGTACCTGAAAGTCTTTAAAACTACATGGGCATCATGGAGTGACTGTAAGGACGGGAATCACTGATCAGACTCATAGTCCTCTTTTCTTACAGTGGCCATAAAACATTTAAATATTCTTCCTGAGGCACCATTAAGACCCACAGGATGTGATGGATATAATTTGCCAGCAATTTAACCCCTCTGCCACCAATGCTGACATCAGAGACATCACTTAGTGAAAGTGCCACCAGTGTTCAGAAGACAGCATTGACAACACCAAACGTGCAGCTTTCCTTCATCTGCAGGGCTCAGGTGATTTCACTTCAGTGCTTAAAATACTCTTGAGGCAGAAATCCTGAGCAAAGGTCCCTGTTGTCACACACTAGAGAAGTTACCTGGCTTTGGTGGGACGGAGGCGCCTTTGCCAATTATTTGACCTGTTGGCATTTTTGCACCCTGGCCTGCTCCACTCTGACTCAGCATTTCTGGGAAGTGCGGCTGTCACACTGCCCTGCCAGGTCTTGCAGGTCCCCTCAGCTGGCAGCATTATGTAGCAAGACCAAGACCCGCAAACAAGTAACAGGGCCGCCACCAAGACCTTTCCTCAAAGGGCCTGAAATTATTTCCTCTCTCTTTAAGTGGTGTAATGCTGCTAGGCTTGCTCCTGGTTTCCACGCATATAGGAGCCTTCTTGCCAAAGATTTATGACTCAAACAACAAATGTTGTGAATGAGAAGAAACTACAGGCGTGTTGGGAAGGGACGTCAGGTGGAGGTTTATTCCTTGATGGCTGTGGGACCTGTGGGACCCGAGGGATGCTGTCTGCTGCAACGTACTCTAGCTATTTAGATCATGTCTCTCCCAAAGTTGCTCCACTTACTTTGTCGGCGGCTGTGAGTCGTGTCCAGGGTTTGTCCGCCCTCCTGTCGTAGTCCTGCGCGTCTGCCACTTCCACGTAGTCACTGAAGCGGATGAGGATCTTCCTCTCACGTAGCTCTTCTACCGTGGGCCTTTGACTCAGCTGCGGGTTTGAGGAAGGAGTGGAAAAAGACATCAGGACTTCACTTTTCCCCTGCAGAGTGCTGCTTGGGGATTTACTTTACTACAGCCATCGTTATGATAATAAGAGGGCTCACACATTCCCAGTACCGTTGTTTTAATCAGCCTTTCACAGAATTGCTACTTGTGAGATAACCTGCTGTTAGAGCACCTTGTCTATCATCCCACCTCGCTGCCGGAGCAGCCCACTGTTGTTTGGGAAGCAGCTGTGGCTGGAAGACCCCCCAATCCCTGGCTGAGGTTGATCACCCCTGGCAGAAACGAGATGTAACACAAGCAAGCCTCCTAGTGCACTGATGTCGTAGGAAGAGATGAAGGCCACAACCTAACTTTAAAAATACCCACACAGGCTGTGCACTCCCCAGCCCCGAGCTGCTTCTGTGTGCGCTTCCATGCAGCCTGGGAAGAGTCAGGCAAAAGCACTGAGTGGCTCCTGTGCTGAATTACGTGCAAAACGTGACAAACAACTTTCCTTACCATTCTGATATTCTGCAGACTTGTCCTTACCTCCAGAAAATGTAGGGAGGATGATGACTAGGGCTCATTGAACTTTTCACTGTACACTGCAGCTCAATTTTGTGTCTTAGCATGTTTGACTTTTAACAGTTTATATTGCATACTACAAGCCAAGAAAAAAAAAATTGCAAGGGTGGATTGTATCGTGTCAAGAAAGCATCTTCATTGTTCCAAAGCATTTCTTTCAAATTCCACAGCAGAATAGGCAGCCACAGTCAAAACTCTCCTCTCAAATTAGAAACAGTAGTGTGCTGGTAGTCCACGTATCATACAGCCAGTTACATGGCTAGGGACAGGAATTGGCTTTCAGGGATCAAATCTCCTTGGATGCACAGCACGCTGGATAATGCCAAAAGCAATTACACAAGTGTTTCTGAAGAAGGTGCTACGTATGTGTGTGCATCTGGCTGTATGTTAGCTGCAAAAGTTCCACCATTAGAGTGAAACATTTGTAATCATGATATATCAGGAAAAACAATATCCTGCTAACGATCAGCTAGGCAGTATATCGTGCTATTCCCACTCACTAGAAATAGGTGTGGTTTGCAATAGTTCCCTCTTGTGAATAGCGAAAGGTCTAAATAGTTCATAAAATGCTTGAGACACTTTTCTGCCATAGGTATTTAGACTCTGGGATCCTGACATGCAATTGCACCTTGCTCCCAAATTAAGTATCTCAGTTCCCCGCATTTCATCTTCCAGGGAGAATTAACATTCCAAACAGCCAGGATGCTAAGTGGAGGATGAAAAATTTGCAAGATCACAGGAAAGACAAGCACATGCTTGAAATCTCACCTGTCTCCAGCATTTGGGTGCTAATGCAAGATAGCTCCACTGCCCCATCCTGCCTCTGGCTTACATCCCTGTGTGCTTGTTCTTGGCATGGATGGTTGCCTCTCTCTTCTCTTTTTAGAAAAGATGGTTGCAACGGGAGGTGACAGTGGGGCTGCTCACCTTACACAGAGAGTCCCGAGTGTTCACTCACAAACTGGGTTCAAACGCCTCATGTAGAGAGTCTGCAGATCTGCGCTAACACCCTGCCTGTGAAATGCTCAGGGACAAGAATCACGTCCTACCCCTTCAGGCTGCAGCCCAGCCATTTTGCTCACACTGAAGGGAGAGAAATGGCAGAAAGAAAGCGGAACCAGGAGCACAACTCTACACTCTGCCATGTAAAGCCCGTGCCTAGGACAGCCCACATCAGTCAAGTTGCAGTTTGGCAGTTCATGTGTTGTCTCCAAAGAGATTTTAGGGTAAATCACAACATTTGTAGGGAAAAAACTCCTTGCTGGTTTGAAAAGAACAACTTCAAAACTTCTGAATACTGCAAAGATCTTAAAACTAGACAGTTCTCTCACACACACCTTCTTCTATGGCAGGCATGAAGCTTCCTGGGGTGAGCTGCTCTGCGTGTGTTTGTCACACAACATTCTTCCTACTTCTTCCAAAAGCTTCCCAAGAAAAGCTCCATTTCATGTATCGGCGCTCAGGCCAGCCATGCTCAGGTCAGCCAAAGAGCATGTATGCAGGGAGGCTAGCAAGAAGCACGCCTTTCTGAACTCAGACTACAGGTTTTGGAGACCTTTTTTTTAAAAACCAAAATGCATACACAGCAAGCATTTTTTTTTAAGACAACAGGACAAACCTATCTGGGAGCTAGGGTACCATGTCAGAAAAGCCAGAGGGCACAATAAAGTAGATCGAAACACGTATAGATTTTAAAATGTTATTTTTCAGGCTAGCAGAACAGAATTGCCTCTTCAGCCTGCAGCTCTGATACCTACGCCTGTCACCTGCAAGCCAAACGCACACTGCAGTTAATAGACGGGCTTTTAATAAAAGCAAGCAAACCAAACTGCTACACCATGCTTAGAGTATAATCACAGTTGTGCTATGAGTGAGGCTTCTCTCTGTCCTACAACTCGTCTTGAAGGTGATTTCAAATTGCTAGGGTTTTCTAGCAGCCCTAGTACTAGAGCTGCAGGTTTGTTAGCACTGATGCATTATTACTGAGACCACAGCAGAATTTTGCTTCCCATTATTTAAAATCTAAACCCTGACTATGAGAATATGTATGCTGAAATAATATGATTACACTCCAAAATCTCAAAGATAAGGGTGAGACTCCATGTTTACTTGCATTAGCTGCTTCTTTTCTTACAACTGCACAAATTAAGGATGAGTCACCAATATTATCTGTGCAGTTCTCAGCTTTCATCATTTTAGGACGTAGCTGAGATGTTGTTTCAAATTAGGTTGGAATTTTTTAAAAAATAAAATGTCTTATTAGATGGAGTATGACGACAGCAACAAAATATGAAATCCTATGAATTAAACTTTCTGTTTCTAAATGGCTACAAGGGAAGCAGGAGCTCCTACAAGCTTTCCAAGCTGGAAGAGGACTTTCACAAAATGACTGGCTGTATTTCACAGCTTCTGTCAGCCCTTGACATTAGCCAGCTTTCACGTTCATGCTACTTGAAGCAATTACCGCGTTTGTACAAAGAGGAAGGGAGGTGGCTGTCGATACAGTAAAGCATGCCGTGTTGGGCTGATGTCCAGGTGGTGTCAAGAGCACCAAGAGCCACAGAAGCAGTGGTATTTTTGCCAGCAACGTGAATTTACTGCTAGTATTTACGTCAATATTAAACTGGGTCTTAAACAGCTAATTTGGCTTCCTTGGTGTGCTAGGTGTAGGCTAAAATCAAAGAAATGACAGTAAATGTTAAGGGCCACGTGACGAAATGAGACAAATCTGAGGTAAGTTCTCATGTTCACAAATGCACAAAACCCAAATTAGGTACCTCAACCACACATTTTAGAGCACTGAAACTCACCCTTCCTTTGGGTGTCAACAACAGTGCACTGAGTTATACGTGAAAAAATGTCAAGGGCATAAGAACACTATGAAACTTTGGTGCTACCATGCATTTTTCATTCTTAGGGGACACTTGAACATAAACCAGGTTCTTCTCTTCCTCTGCAGTCATAGAACTACTACTGTGTGTTATTTTTAGATGCCCTGCCTTTACTTCAGGAACCTACAACCCGTGCGATTTCAGGTACTTATACACCCCACCGGAGTGGTGGGCAGCGGTTCCATCCCCACAGGGCAGGTGGAGCAAGCGAAGCACAGAGACTGAGCAACTAGCTCAAGGTGATCCAGGAGGCCCGGGGCAGAGCGACAAACAGAAAAAAGATGCACTGGTTCTCGTGCTCTGACTGTGAAAGAGAGTCCTGAAATCCACAGCTTATATCACATAGTTCATGTATAGGCATAAATCTACATATATTTACATATATAAACACACACACACAAAATGTATTCAGTATGTTAAACCAAAGGGCCAATCTGATCATACTGAATGAAAAGAGTGGTTTTCTAAAAACAATTAATTAAAATTGAATGGTTAACAAACTCTTTCTTGTGCCATTGCAGAGATAGCTTGTAAGCTGCTAAGCATGAGGGTCTCTCGGTATGTCTGGGCTAACCAGAGCACCCTTAACTCTTAAATAGCTGGGGAAATAGCTTGGCTAACAGACTCTGAAGGGCTCAGTTGTAGGTGTCAGTTCAACGTC